>NC_059077.1:3954652-6371454 GCF_020497125.1 Mauremys mutica
GCACCCCAGGGAGAGGTGCAAGGGCCAATCTGTGTATCTATAAATCTACCGTGTGCTTCAGGGCTTCCACCATCACCGGGAGGGCTCTGGGAGGGAATTTGTTCCCCATTGTATTCTGGGGTTTGGGGATTTTTTGGTCCGAAGTATCAGAGATGGCCGGGGTGGAGATGGGACACTATTCGGGGCGTGCTGGCGCACTGAGAAGTCCCTTTCTTAGGCACTTGGTGGTGAGTCTTGCTCAGGGTCTAACTGATCACCAGATCTGGGGTTGGGATCATTTTCTCCCAGGTCAGATTAGCAGTGATCTTGGGGGGGGAGGGGTGTCTTCCTCTGTGGAGAGTGGATCGCCTGCTGGGATCGTCTGGCTCTATCTCACCTAGTCGGTTCCCTGCCATTGCTGAGGCGTTGGGCTCTGGTGCCCCTCGGTCACTCCTGGTCTCTGCCTGTGGCACACAATAGCTCCCGAGGCCTGTAACGCTTTGCTGTAATCCAGGTTCTGGGTGCAGCATGGGGGGGAGGCTGGGTGTTGAGTGGCCTGTGATATAGAGCGGGTTACACTAGATGATCTGGTGGGTCTCTTCTGGCTTGTGACGCTCCAGAGTGTGCTGATTTCGGAGCCCCCCGAGCGCAGGCGGTGACCCCTCTCTCTGTTCCTCTCCCCGCCTGCAGATCCCCTCCTTGCAGCCCCGCGGAGGAGACCACCGCCCCGTCTGAATCTATTTTCTCTTCTATTTTGCACATGTTAAGGCGGACGTATCACATTTCTCTTCATCGCTTCACTTTGTAGAAGGACAGACCTGCCGCGCCGTGAGGGTTTCCCCGCCCCCTCCCCGAACTGCCAGGGGAACCGCGGAGCCTTTACAAAAAGAGAGAGAGAGAGAGACTCCCCCCACCCCTGATGCCCCCCCAAACAGTGAGACCCGAACCCCGGCTGTGCTGCAGTGCAGCGCCCAGAGGAGAGCGCCAGCCGTCCCGGGCGAGAGATCGGATCATACAGCTAAACCGCCATGCCAAAGATGCTACGCGACTTCGCTTCGTGCCCACGGCGCTCTGCTGCCACCGCCGCCGCCGCCACAACACGGGTGACGAAACGTGTCAAATACACACGGGAAGGGGGAGGGGCATCGAAACCACAATGAGCCTTGTAAGGGGGTGACCCCCCTCCTTGCTCCTCACGGCGGGCTCCGACGAACTGAACTGGCTTCCAGAAGCCCCAGGCCGGAGGGGCAGCGGGGGGGTTAGTCCCCTAGATGCGGTTCCCTACCCCCAGCCCCGTGCGACAGAGGACATAAGCGCTGTTTTCACGAGCGCAGACTAGTACATTGGGGGCTTTCTTTTTTACTGGAAAAAGGAATCTAAGAAAACAACAGCCAAACCCACCCTCCTCCCTCCACCGCCCGCCTGCCCTGGACTCCTGGTGCCTCCCAGACACCTACCCGGGCCCCCCAGCCCGGGCGAAATCAGCGAGGAGATGATAGCTCCGGCGAAGTCTGCGACTCTCCCCTGGCCCGTCACCTGGTTGTCTCTCTTTTTATCACCTCCCTTCCATTTCTACAGGGAAGCGCCTCGGTTTCTGTATTTGTCTTATTATTGAAAAACAAATATTCATAATGGAACTGTAGCGACACAAACGTATCTCCCCCCCACGCTCGTCCGGTCCCACCCCCCATCCTTCGTTCTCTCCTCCCCCCATGCCCGCCGCACCCCGGTCCTGTTTTGTAAGACAGCTCCCTGCCCGTTCCGAGCGCAGTATTTAATACCCGACGTCCTAGTATTCCAAAAGTTAACATGCTGTATTTGAATTTTTTATAGATGTATATATAAAAAAACAAACAAAAAAATCCACACACACAGCCCCCACCCAAAAACAGACAACAACAACAACAACAACAAAGCACCCAGGAGAGAGGTTGTTCATTAAACATGATCATTTCGTGATGACTGTCGGCCCCTGGAATTATTTCACCTCAAGGTCAAGGTCAGGGCTGAGCCCCGAGTGTTCTAGACCCTTGGGGACCCCCGTGACGGGGGGCTAAAGAGGGCAGAATGCTTCCAGTCGTTCCCACTGTCCAGGGCTGATGGGTGGGGAAGAAATTGGACTGACTGAAAAAGCCCCAGATCCAGAGTTCTAGAGCTTCTGGAGTTCCAGAATCCTAAGAGTGTTAGTGCCTTTTGGAGTCCTTAGACCCCACCCCCCCAAAAAAAGTTCTAGATCTCTTTGGAGTCCTCAACCTCCCCAAGAGTTCTAGAGACTTTTGGAATCCCTCTGCAGAGTTCTAGATCCCTTTGAAATCCTAGAACCCCAAAGAGTTCTAGGGTTCTAGGACTCCAAAGGGCTCTAGAGCGCTTGGGAGGTTCTGGGACTCCAACAGGTTCTAGAGTCCCAGAACCCCCAAGAGTTCTAGAGCCCATTGGAGTCCCAGAACCCCCAAAGTTCTAGAGTCTGTTGAAGTCCCAGAACCTCCCAAGAGTTCTAGAGTCTGTTGGAGTCCGAGACCCCCCCAAGAGTTCTAGAGCCCATTGGAGTCCCAGACCCCCCCAAGAGTTCGAGAGTCTAGAGTCCCAGAACCCCCAAGAGTTCTAGAGCCCATTGGAGTCCCAGAACCTCCCAAGAGTTCGAGAGTCTGTTGGAGTCCCAGAACCTCCCAAGAGTTCTAGAGCCCTTTGGAGTCCTAGAACCCCCAAGAGTTCTAGAGCCTTTTGGAGAGTTTTTGGCATTCTAGCACTACCCAGAGTTCAAGCGACTTGGCATTCCACAGACCCTGTGTTCTAGAAGAAGCCCCAATACCTATCAGAATGGGGAAATCAAACTAGATTAAGAGCCCCCCATCATTCTAGATAGCTGGCACCAGGGCCATCCCAAAGGGGGTGTGGGGCCTGCGGCGGAAGTGACGGATTCGTCTCTTCTTGGACCGACCATGCCGGCCAATGACACCGGCCCATGGGGCCCCCCAAAGCATGGGGCCCGGAGCAGTCACCCCGTTCACCCCCACCCAAGGGACAGCTCTGCCTGGCACCTCTCCCAGTGCAAGGGCAGTCTTGGTCCTTTAGCCCTACTAGTTCTGGACACATGCTGTTTGACAGCACTGGGTGACTGGGCAACACATTGGCAGATGAAATTCAGTGTCTATAAATGCAAAGTAATGCACGTTGGACAATACAATCGCAATTATAGATACAAAATGATGGGGTCTAAATTAGCTGTTACCACTCAAGAAAGATCTTGATGTCACTGTGGATAGTTCTCTGAAAACATCCACTCAATGTGCAGCAGCCGTCAAAAAAGCAAACAGAATGTTGGGAATCATTAAGAAAGGGAGAGATAATAAGACAGAAAATATCCTATTGCCTCTGTATAAATCCACGGTACGCCCACCGCTTGAATACTGTGTGCAGATCTGGTCACCTCATCTCAAAAAAGATCTATTGGAATTGTAAAAGGTAGAGAAAAGGGCAACAAAAATGATTAGGTATCTGGAACAGCTTCCATATGAGGAGAGATGAATAAGACTTGGACTTTTAGCTTGGAAAAGAGATCACTATGGGGGGATATGACAGAGGTCTATAAAATCATGACAGGTGTGGAGAAAGTAAATAAGGAAGTGTTATTTATTCCTTTTCATAACACAAGAACTAGGGGTCACCAAATGAAATTAATAGGCAGCAGGTTTAAAACAAACAAAAGGAAATATTTCTTCACACAATGCACAGTCAACCTGTGGAACTCCTTGCCAGAGGATGTTGTGAAGGCCAAGACCATAACAGGGTTCAAAAAAGAACTAGATAAATCCATGGAGGATAGGTCCATCAATGGCTATTAGCCAGGATGGGCAGGGATGGTGTCCCTAGTGTCTGTTTGTCAGAAGCTGGGAATGCGCGACAGAGGTGGATCACTCAATAACTGCCCTGTTCTGTTCATTCCTTCTGGGGCACCTGGCATTGGCCACTGTCGGAAGACACAGAGCAGAAGTGCAGATACCCCATTACTGCAGCATCCGTCTCGGGGGTAATTTCATGGTAAAGTTGCATTGACTCGGCCATTCCTAGCTAAACTTTCACAAGGGGTGGATGTGTTAGCCGGTCTCTGACCCAGTAATAACCACCTCCTGCAACAAGGCAGGCGTCAAGAGGGAGGTGGTGGGGTCTGGTGGACAGGGCACTGGACTGGGAGTCAGGAGCCCTGGCTTCTGTTCCCAGCTCAGCTGGTGACCCTCTGTGCCTCAGTTTCCCCTCCCCCTTTGTCTGTCTCACCTGCTTAGATTGTAAGCTCTTCGGGGCAAGGGACGTCTCGCAGTGTGGGGACAGTGCCTAGTGCAACGGGTGCCAGCTGGGGATGGAACCTCTGGGCACTACTTTATTAGTAATAATTGCCACAGATACAGTGGGACTGGTCGGTTCTCCAGCCAGCGAACCGGAGTGGAAGCCAGCAGCAGAGGCCAAACGCCATGAGGGTGGGGAAGACAAAGACAGCGCGAGCCGGGCGAAGAGGTGGCTGTGCCAAGGAGACGTGCAAACCGAGCAGGTGACGGGTGCCCTCGGGCCAGCAGCTGCACAGGAGAGGGCTCTTGCACCGGAGCTGGTGGGATTGTGAGAAGGAGGCGGGGCCCCATCCTGGGATGCCCACTGGAGTAGATGGGAGCTGCTGGTCTCCTGCAGCTGGCGGGGTTGGAGCTGGGCTGCTGGAGGGGGACGGGGCCCGGAGTGTCACCCTGGCCCGTGTGCTCTCCAGCACAGTCAGGTGCAGAGGCCGGACCTGGGACGGGCTACCAGAAAGCCGCTTGCAGGCTCCAGCCATCGCAGCCACGTCCCTCCCACCACAGTGCACTAAATGTTTAACTGGTCAATAAAACCCCAGCACAGGCCCCTAATTAACTCTGTGGCGCTGGCTGCTAAGACCCATCCTGGCCTCTGCGTCCCACCACTGATGGGAGTTTAATAGGGCTCTGGACGGGAACAGCCTCGCTGATCTCCCCCGCGCCCTGCTCAGCTGGCTGGGGTCAGCAAGGTTAACCCCGAGCAGAGCCCCATCCCGTGCAGGCCAGCCCCCCTCCCCCCCAAGCTGGGCTCCGTGCAGATGGAGGCTGCAGCAGCAGCGACTTATGACTTAGCGGTTGAGGGTTCATGTCTCTGTGGGCCTTCAAAACACGGCACCTAAGGACCAGACAGGGGCCTAGTGGTGGTCCAGTGTGAACCCATCCTCTGCGGTCCCCATGCAGCGGTCAGCCTCCCCTCACCCAAAGCCGCCGCTCTCCAGCCACAGGGCCTACCAAAGACTCACACGTATCTGGTACGTGAGTGTGCCTACCCGTGTGCCCAGTCCCAGCTCGCTGGCTGGAGCAACCCGGGACACGGGGCGCCTACGCGGAGGCTCCGTGGGGCCCTCTTCCCATCACAGCGTGGCTCGGGCTTTGTTTCGGAGTTGACGTTCCCAGAGCAGCAGGCCCAGGCCGAGGGAAGCAGACACGCCGGAGGGAGGTTTGACCCAGCGCATGTGAAATCCTTGGGGAACCCCTGCACCACGCCAGGGCATGGCCACGGTGGGTCGCCTCATGCAGCACACTGCCGTTGTCGCACTGCCATTCTCTGCTAGGGTCCACTGGCACCCGCTGTGGCCGGGAGATGAAGGGCAGTGGGCTGATTGTGCCATTGGGATCCGAGTGCTGTTCTGGTCACGAGGCTGCCCGTGGCTGGGACAGGCGAAATGAAGGTCACCTGTAAGAGGCTCCATTGGGGGTCCCAGTGTATTGAAATCTTTTCCCCCAGGAAAAAGTCCCATGCTAATGCTGGGTAACCAACAGCCAGCCGCTCCGCCAAGGCGCTGCTGAGGCACCAGCCATGTGGGCCCAGTGCCCAGCCAGCAAGTGCTATGGAGGGGCAAGTATGGGGCAGGGTACCAGCTAGCTCTCGTGATTGCTAAGGAACCACTCCCCCGTGTACCCACTGGGCGGCTACGGGCCGAGGGAGGGAGTGTGTGTGTGTGTGCGTGTGAGCACACGGAACACGTGGCTCAGGTGATGCGCCACGGAGAGCAGCTAGGTGACGTCAACACCCAGTGGGCTGAAAGTATCTGGCAAACGGTGCCACCCAGCAAGGAAGGATGTGGGCAGTTAACCAGAACCGAGCGCCGGGCTGGTCCGTGAGGGACGGATCCTTGGCGCGGGGCTGCTGCTTTTCGCCTGCGTGGCTGGAGCGCTCCCCAGCCGGGCTTTCCCCGGCCGGGCGGAATGGCCTGCAGATAGGAGAGGTGGGGTTGCCAATTTTCTAATTTCACAAAACTGAGCACCCTTGCCCCTCCCTCTTCCCCGAGGCCCCGCCCTGCCCCCTTCGCTGAGGCTCCGCCCCCCCCTCCCTCCAGCCCCCCTCCCACCATCACTCGCTCTCCCCCACACTCACTCACTTTCACTGGGCTGGGGCAGGAGTGAGCTGTGGGGGTGGGGCCAGAAATGAGGGGTTCAGGGTGTGGAATAGGGCTCCAGGTTGGGGTGTGGAAGGGGGTGCGGGCTCTGGGGTGGGGCTGGGGCTGAGGGGTTTGGAGTGTGGGAGGGGGCTCTGGGCTGGGGCAGGGGGTTGGGGTGCAGGAGGGCTGTGGGGTGTGGGCTCCAGGATGGGGTGCAGGAGGGGGTGTGAGGTCTGGCAGGGAGTTATGGTGCAGGAGGGGGTTCCGCAGGGGATTCAGGGGGCGGGCTCTGGCTGTGCAGCGCTTACCTCAGGCGGCTCCCGGGCAGCAGCGCAGTGGGGCTAAGGCAGGCTCCCTGCCTGCCCTGGCTCCGTGCTGCTCCTGGAAGTGGCCGGCATGTCCGGCCCCTCGGCAGAGGCACGATCAGGCGGCTCTGCGCGGTGTGTGCTGCCCACGCCTGCAGGCGCTGTTCCCGCAGCTCTCGCTGGTTCCCAGCCAATGAGAGCTGTGGAGCCGGCACTCCGGGTGGGGGCAGCGTGCAGAGCTTCCCTGGCCACCGCTGTGCCTAGGGGTAGACATGCCGGCTGCTTCTGGGGAGCTGCGCAGAGCCAGGGCAGGCAAGGAGCCTGCTAGCCCCGCGCCGCCGACTGGGCTTTTAATGGCCCAGTCGAAAATGGGACACCTGGCAACCCTATGGAGAGGGGCCTTCCCAGCCCCCCCGAGCCTGGCTGAGGCCCGCAAGCAGGAGCATTTAGATGCCTTGTTCATTGGCTCCCCATTCTCTGACCGGGGACATTCTCAATAGCCAGAGAGAGGGCTCAGCACCCCCCCCCTTTTAGTTTTAATCCTTGCAATTCTTGATACAGCACAAGCTGCACCCCACAGTTATGGGGAGCAATGCGCCTAAAGCTACAGCTTGGGGGTAGGCTGGGCTCTGTCGGTCTGGAGCCGCGTATGCCCTACAGCCGGATGAGGCCTGTCTGGGCTGCACCGAGTCTGCCAGGGAGACGCTGGAGGGGGCCCGTCCCCAGCCGCGCCCCGTGCAATCGCATTGGCGTTTGCTCTGCCTGCCCTGCCCGGGAAGCATGACACTGGGGCCTTGCTGCAGCTCTTCCAGCTCCGGGCTACTCTGGCTGCTGCTGGGAAAAGAAAATACAGAGCAAAGGTATCTCTGCGTGGAACCCATGGTTGCAGGGGGTCTGGCCTCTGGCGGTTCCCGGGGATGGCGCATAAGACTCCAGTGGCTTTTGGTTCACCCCTGCCGGGCGTGGGGCTGACAGTCTTGGCCCCTGTGACATTAAAATGACATTAAATCCCCCCCTTTTTTAAATTCATAAGAGGGGGGTCGCACTCAGAGGCTTGGTGTGTGAACGGGGTCGCCTGTACAAAAAGTTTGAGATCCACTGTTCTGGCCCCTGCTCCCAGCACGTCTTTTCCGGACTGGCCAGAAACCTGCCTCTTCACTGAAACAACCACGATCGTGCCGTGACGGGTGCATGAGCGACGCTAAGCCATGTACTTACTGCTAGGTGGGTGAGTAAACAGGTTGTTAGTAAATTGGCAGTTTCAGAAACTGATGCTCCTCCTAGCTCAACGAAGCAGTGACGCACACGCTCACCTTTAGGCGCACCAGCGGCCCCAGTGACATCACATGGATTAGGCTGATGCTTAAAGTTGAGCACATGCTTTGCTGAATCAGGGCCCGCACTGGGGGGGGGGGGGGAAATGAATATTGCACTTGGCTGTCAAAAGAAATGACCTTATCTAGCTGTCTGCCACCACAATCAACTCCAGAGTGTCTGCAGTGCAGACACACCTATTCCCCCTCCCGCAGGGAAATACCCTACAATGGAGAGCCCGGCCTCAGGCTGGGAGAAGTCCCTCTGCACGGCGGCTTGTGGCTCAAAACCAGCCGCCTTCTTTCTCGTTCTGAGATGCTGGTGGACCGTTGCCTGGTGCCGAAGAGCATAATGGGAGAGACAACTCCATGCCGAGGAAGGCCCCTCTTCAATAAACCTCCAGCTGTTTTCCTGCCGGCAGGGGAGATTTTGCTGAGGGCTGGATGAATCTGGGCAGGCGCGGCGGTTGGGTCCTGATGGGAACCGAGCAGTTTGCTGAGCGCTCCAAAACACTCGCGTTTGCAAAAGGGCGAACGGCTTGATTGCCCCGGTGCCTTTCCAGGCAGGCACGAGAGAGAGAAATAGCGTTTTACTCCGCGTAGAAAGTGCCCACGTTTGGGCTTTTCCATCGGGGTCCAACCAAGCTGCGGTCGGGGCAGGCGTTGGAAAATAGCTGGATGCTACTTTTCTCTCTCTGATCCCTGGAGCTGCTGGGGGCCAATTCATCCACCCCAACCTCAGGGATGCCGACTAGTAACAGCCCTCCTCTCCCGAGGGCTGTTGTGCCTGCTGGGGATTGCCACACCCCTTTTCCTTAGCCACGCCCCTTACACCAGGTGCAGGACAAAGAGGCTGGAGCATAGCTCAGGATCTGGCCCAGCAGGCCTAGTCCTGCCGGTGAAGCTGGCGGTGTCCAGAGCACTGAGGCAGGCGACCGGAAACACCCAGCCGTGACGTGTGAAGGACACGTGAAGCCAGCCGGGGTCTCCCAGAAGGTTTCATGGGGGGGTGGAGCCTGGCGAGGGGCTTGTTCGCTCCGAACTCACCCCGCTTCCCCGCGCCAGCAGCAATGGGAATTAGCAGGCTTCACGCAGGATCATGTTTCATCGTTAATGTTCCATTACCCAACAACATGCCTTCATCTTTTATTAATGTGTCATTAGTGTGGAAAACAGCTGCTAATTAATTATGCGCTAATTATGGATTCACGTCCCTAAAAGCCAGGGTGATTTACAATGTCAGCCGGCTCTTCGGGCGGGGACCTGGCAGGGAAAAGGCAGCTCCTAATGGGAAAGCAATTAGAAAAACGGCTGCCTCTTGGGTCCAGCCAGGCAGACAGATCTAGCTTCGGTCGGGCCGGAGGTTTTGGGCCATACCGGCCGGGCTGAGGAGCACCACACACAGCCGGTGGGTAGAAGAGCCATGCAGCTGTTTAACCAAAGAATGAGCCAGTGAAGGTGATGGGATGATGTTTGCTTGATGCCCAGCTGTGGTGGGGCCTTCGCACCCGAAGCGCCCCCTTGTGTTGAGGCTAGCCTGTCGCCCAGCATGCCCCTTGGTGGCCCGAGGCAGAATCGCAGTGGTTATCCCTGCCTCAGTTTCCCCTTATCAATATGTTAACGAGGTTTGTGCATAGTGAGAAATGCCCCTCCAAGGGCCTAGTTAATTTAACCAAAGACTGAACATGGTTTGCAAAACGACTTACCGCCAGCATTTTAGCTTGGGGGGCGGAATTAATATTGTCTGGCTGCACCCCCCGACCCCCTCGTCCCAAGTTATCCATCTCCTCTGCCAGGCTCCTTACCAGTAAGGCCTCTGGAGTGTGGCCGCACCCGGGGAAGGGCTCCCTCTCTGGAGTCCGGGCCCATAGAGGTCAAACCATGGCAGCTCTTCTCTGGAGCAGCATCTCGTTCCTCTGCGGCCTGGCCCACCTGCCGCTGCCTGGGAAGACCCTTTCGCTGGCACCAGGTCTCCCTAGGGCATTGGCCCTCCTAGCTCTGTCCTTTTGGAAACCGTCCTGAGGTTCCCTTTCCTGCTGAGCACCCTACCCGGCTCCCTAAGACGTCCCTCGGCTCAGGAGCTTCCTCCATGTTCTGGACCCTCCCGCCTGAGCCCTTACAGTGGTTCCTTATCTAATTAACTGCTGCCCAGCCTCTACGTTAGTAACTGCTCACAGGTGGCTGTGGGTGGCGCGCTGTCCTTTACAGAGCCTGGCACGGGAGGCTGGGTGCTGGCCACCCTGTGACAAAGGCCAAACCCTACTGCAGCGTGAAGGCAGCCCGGGAAGGAGAATGGTAGAGGCCCGGATGCCGAACATCCCGGCCGAGTTACGCACAGCTGTGTATGAATGTTTCTAACGTTGGCGAGTCCCGGCCTTCCGCTTCCCAGAAGGACCCTGTAAAGGGAGGAAGCAGGAATCACAGCGTTCTGAGAGACCAGTGTGTCGTATAACATGAAATCCAGACTGGGTCAGCTGTGCAGAATGGGTCCCTGCGGCTTCCCCACCGTCAATCCCCTCCCAGGTGCTGCTTTGGGACATTACCGACGCGCCGCGCAGCACCGAAGGAGAGAGGCTGGGGGAGCAGGGCAGGGGATGTTTCCCGGCAGCGAGCTCTCACAGGCTGTGGTATCTGCACCCCTAAGGGCATGGCGGGAGCTTCATCACCTGGAGTGAGGCTGATTGGCTAGCCCAGAACGGCTGGTCCATGTCCCGGGTGAGACTCCACGCAAGGTTTCCGTTCTGGGTGAGTGCATCACCGCTGCTCGCCTCCCGCCCCAGCCCACAGTGTTTAGGTGCCAGGCTGCAGCAGCCCAAGATCCACCGTAGGCTAGAAGGGGCAGAATCAAATGGCAGATTCATAGATTCCAGGGCCAGAAGGGATCTCTGTGCTCATCTGGCCTCCTATCTAACACAGGCCACAGGACTTCCCTGCCTTAATTCCTGTCCCAGCTAGAACCGATCTGTTAGAAAAACTTCCAAACTTGATTTAAAACTTTCCAGTGATGGAGAATCCGCCACGCCACTTATATTGTCATCAAATGTGCAGCCTGTTTCCAATCTGAATTTGGCTAGCTGTGACTTCCAGCCGCTGGATCTCTTTCTCTGCTCGACTGCAGAGCCCATCATTAAATATCTGTTCCCTGCGAAGGTACTGAGAGACTGTGGCAGGTCACCCCTTAACCTTCTCTTTGATAAGCTTCAGTGACTGAGCTCCTTGAATCTCTCACTCAGACATGCTGTCTGGTCCTTAAGTCATCCTCCTGGCTCTTCTCTGAACTTTGTCCAGTTTCTCAACATCCCTCTGGGATTGTGGGCACCAGAACTGGACCCAGGATTCCAGCAGCGGTCACATCAGTGCCAAAGGCAGAGATAAACTAACCTCCCTGTGCCTACTCGAGATTCCCCCATTTGGCCAGCCAAGGAGGGCATTAGCTGTTAGGACGGCAGCAGGAGCTGGCTGGTCCAGGCTCGGGTGTACTGTGGTGTGCTGGCCTGAGGCCTGGCTTCGCAGCCCTGATGGGTGATTCCCATTTCTGATGCTGTGACTCACCTCCGTGAATCTCTCCCGCAGGTGAGCACCTTGTGCACAAAGCAAAATGGCCACGTTTCCGGCTGAACATGTCCCACCCAGGTCCTGCTGCTCCAGGGACGCTTGTTTTGCTTTGTGGCCGGCACAGAAGACACTAGTTAAGGATTCTACGGCAAGACCAGATAAATGGCTGGAGCGGCACTGAACGCAGTCCATGGGGGAGTACCCAGAGCGTCCGAAGGCAATAGGCAAGGCACAGGCTTAGCCAGAACAAATCAGGCCAATCTCACTTTACCGTCTTCCTTTGCCGGGTTAACAAGGCCGTCGATATAGCCGAGGCCGTGAGCACAGCACTGCGTATCGTGACGTCAGTGGATAGAGAGCAATGCCAGGCAGCGAGAGGGGGGTGTCTCTTCCTCCAAGTCAGGAAACCTCAGCACTTGGCTGCTGTCTAGGGCTCCAGCCACACCACGAGGTGGGCACCCTGAATGGCTTCACCCCCCCCTTGAGATAGCAGTGAGCAGGGGAAGCCAAGAATGGGTCTAGACCAGGGCTGGGTGGAAGGAGCGGAGCCGTCGTCTGAAGCTCAACCCTGGTTGGGGGCTGTTTGTAAATGTTTGTCTCCATGCTGCACATTGGTGCATTTCCTCATGTCCCGCTGGGAAAGGCCGTCCCATGGCAATGGTGGACAGGGAGCTCCTGGGAAAGAGACTGGCTCCCAGAGCAAACAGACAGGGCTCTGTGCATTCAAATGCTTTCATATAACCATTCCATCAGCAGCACAATGGATGGGAACAGATTGCGTGCCTGGGTCGGTGAACCCCTTAACTCTGTCCTTCTCTATGCACCTCTCTCGCCTCCTTCCTCTTAGAGACCCAGCAGGCTCACAGGAGCCCCACCGGGCATTGATGAGTTTGTGTGTCTCTGACCCTCCAGTGGCTGCTAGTCATAGGGATCTGGGTCTTTGGGGCTGGCCGGAGAGCCAGGCATTGGTGGAGCAAGCGGCTGGATACTCACGCCAGCCTGGCGGCTGTTAAAAATAGACCGGGCTGAGCATGGTACCATGGAACTAGGTCACTGCCCTTGAGACAATCCCCGGGTCCTTTCCAGGCCGACCAGCCATGGGAGGTTCCTTTCTACGAGTCTGTCCTGGCTCGGCCCAACCTACTCCCAGCAAGCAGGCGCTGTGATGATGCTATTCCGCGTTTCTGTGGCGTCTTCCGGCTAAGGATTGCCAAGCGCTCTGCAAGCACACGTGCCTGCCTGAGCCTCACCACGCCACCGGGAGGTGGGCAAACAGAGCCTGGGCATCCCCATGGGACAGGTGGAGACAATGGAGGACACAGAGCTTAGGCTGCGTTCACTGAAGGCAACTGCAAAACTCCCCCGGGACAAGACCACGGCCAGGAAGCTCAGGTGCCCTGGCCAAGGTCGCGCAGGGGGTCAGGGGCTGGGCCAGGCCTGTAACCTTGGGGCTATAACAAGAGCCAGTCGCTGGAAGTTAAAGCCAGCCCGTGTCCAGTGAGAAATAAGACACAATGGTTTAGCAGGGAGGGCGCTTAACTGCAGCAGCAAGCTCCCAAGGGAAGTGGTGGATTCTCCCTCTCCTGCTGCCTTCAGATCAAGGCCAGCGACCTCTCCGCAAGAGATGCTCTAGTCCGGCAGTTCTCAAACTGTGGGTCGTGAATTAAAACGGGGTCACCAGGGCCGGCTTAGACTTGCTGGGGCCCAGGGCTGAAGCCAAAGCCCGAGCCCCACAGCCCGGGGCCGAAGCCAAAGCCCCACCGCCCGGGGCCGAAGCCCAAGCCCCACCGCCCGGGGCGAAGCTGAAGCCCAAGCCCCACCGCCCGGGGCGAAGCTGAAGCCCGAGCCCCGGTGCCGAAGCCGAAGCCCAAGCCCAAGCCCCACCGCCCGGGGCCGAAGCCGAAGGCCGAGCCCCACCGCCCGGGGCCGAAGCCGAAGGCCGAGCCCCACCGCCCGGGGCCGAAGCCGAAGGCCGAGCCCCACCGCCCGGGGCCGAAGCCCAAGCCCAAGCCCCACCGCCCGGGGCCGAAGCTGAAGGTTCAGCCCTAGGTGGTGGGCTCAGGTTCCAAGCCCCCTGCCTGGGGGTGAAGGCTTTGGCTTCAGCTTTCGCCCACCCACCAACCGCCCAGGGCGGTGGACCCCAGGCTTTGGTTTGGGTCCGTCCCCCCGGGGCAGCGGGGCTCAGGCAGACTCAGGCTTGGGTCCCCCCTCCGGGGGTGGTGTAGGAATTTTTGTTGCCAGTCATTAACAAGGCAGGCTTTTCCGATGCAGCCCACGGCGAGGCTGGCGCTCCGAAGGGGAAGGAGGATGGCACCGTGAACCGCATGGCACCCGAACACTGAGCCGCTGAACCCCATGGGAGTCGCTCGCCCTCCGGAGGTTGATCCGACTGAGCTGAAGGCACCTAATGAGCAATTAACTGGTTTGTTTTTAATCCCTTTTAAGAAAAAGCTGAGCATTAATTTGGCTTTTGCCACTCTGTTTATCTAATAGCATCTCTGATTGATTCTTGTCTTTAAACCCAGCTCTGCTGTCTGGGCTGCTCAGAGAGACTGTGTGATTGATGGAAAGGAGACAGCCCGAGGGGTGCTAATGCCGCTGCGTGGGCTCAGAAGCAGAGTAATTGGCTCTCTGGTACTGGCTTAGGCACGGAATGAAAGTGTCTCCCGGAAGTCTGGCCTCCTTTCCTCGTCTGTCTGCTCGGCTCCCAGGGAAGAGGATGTGCCATGCTAATTGCTGGGAGAATGCAGAGGGCTAATTAAGCCCCACAAAAGCAGAGCAGGAACAGCACAAGCCTAATTCAGACTCATTACAGCAGCGCAGCGGGGAGGAATCATAAAGAGGAAGGTGGCAGAAAGGGCTTATCACTGCTTGTGCCGCTCTCCAAAACCCGCCAAAACCCCGAGGGAAACCAGCCCTCTGACGGGTCACAAGGGTCTCAGCTCCTCCCTGGGGATCGCTGACCATATTCTAGTGTGTTATGTTTTACGGTAGCACGTGGTGGCCCCAGTGCAGACCAGGGCCTATCTCTGCTGGGCAGTGCACGCTCAGGGAATGGCTACACTGGCGCCGGACGATGTAACTTGCAGCTCCGGTGGGCAGACGCGAAGTGTGCTAAAAATAGCAGTGTAGCCATGGCAGCCGACCTGAGTCCAAGCCCATCCAACACGCTGGGCACGTACGCGGGCAGCCACCACCCAGGCAGCTGCAGCTACTCCACTAAGTTTAGCGAGCTAGTGCAATCAGAGCGAGGGCAGGTATGTCTACACGGCCCAGACGTTATCCCTCCAGCCCCCGGGCAGATGTACCCGCCCAAAGTGATACGCTGCCCCCGCTCCTAAGAGCCTGCAGCCCCGACCGAAGTTGAGAAAGCATTATTATCTCCTTTCTCCCGATGGGGAATCAAGGCCCGGATTGCTGCCATGACTTGCCCAAGACAGAGCAGGGCAGCGACTCCAGATTGCCCGCGTCTCAATCCAGATAGCCTTAATCCCAGGCAAACCTATCTCCACCACACCTCGGTGTGTAACTAACGGAGCTGCCAATGGACCACTGCTCCATCCCATGAGGGATTTTGAAATCTGGCTTCATTGTGAATCGGAAACCTTTGAAATCTACCAGGTGGGAAAATTCTGGTGGGGGCGGGAGGGGGGGGGAATTGCCTTTGGGGAGTTGATCAAAATGGTTTGTCCCAATTTCACATGTTCAAATGTTATGTTACATTCAAATGGAGCTTTAGAATCTAAATGAAAATTTGTGGCAAAAATGACAAATCAAAACATTTTGTTCCAAAAATGTCAGGAATGGGACAGTTTGACACGGTCAGAACTTTTTGTGGTTGTTTGTTCTTTTCCCTTAAATGCAATGTCACCAAACCGGGTGTGCTTTTGAAGGCAGCTCCTTCGCCAATGGAAAATCGTTCCCCAACCAGCTCTGTGATATCTGTATAACGTTCCCCGCTGCTGTGCCCATCGCATTCTGTTCAGGGGCCTCTGCTTGGTAGGCTCCAGTCAAAGTCCTTGTCGTGAGATTTGTTCCCGCATAGCACAAACCACCCTACACCTGGCACTAACTGGCCCTTGACAATCTCAGCACAGAGGCCGAGGACTGAACAAGGCGTGGAGATAGACTTCTCACTTCCCCTTCGAGCGGGTCCCTCCAGAGGCAGGATTCATAGATTCCAAGATCAGAAGGGATCATTCATGAGCTGACTTCCTGTGTATCACAGGCTGGAGACCCTCCCCAGGGGATTCCGGGATCACGTCTGTTTGAGCTGCAGCGGATCCCTAAGAAAGGGACGTCCCGTTTTGATTTCCAGACTCCCTGTGACGAAGAACCCGTCCCGTCCCTGGGCAAGGTGTTCCAGCAGTTAGTCCCCCTCCCTGTTAGAAACGTGCTCCTCATTCCTAGTCTGACATTTTCTAGCTTCCACATCCAGCTGCTGGATCTTGCTCTGCCTTTGCGCGCTAGACAAAGAGCCCTCGCGCGTCGGGTGGCGTCTCCAGCGTTTCTTGCCTTTGGTGCGCTAGGACGCTGGGCGCCACGGGCTGATGTATCGCGGATGCGGACCCTGCCAGGAGCAAAGGCAGCGCGAGGTGCAGAGCACACGCCACCGAAAGGGCGGAGGGCTGGGCTGTGGAGCGTCCCCCAGCACGCTCCCTGCAGGGGCGGCTCAGTCTCACGCAGCGGGGCCAGCGCAGGATTTGCTCTCACTCCCCAGACAGCAGGAGCCGGCGGACGGGACGGCAGCATGCACCAGGATGCCAGCTGCCTCCCCGCAGCATGTCAAGGGGCGGAGGGGAAGCCAGGGCCCTACACGCAGCCCTGTTGTATTTGCGTCCTCCTGTCTGCCATGAGGTCTTGTCTAGGGGGTAACACCCCTGCAGGGCGGGGAGCACTCAAAGCTGCCGTACCTCTAGGGTGACCAGACAGCAAATGTGAAAAATCGGGAAAGGGGGTGGGGGGTAATAGGAGCCTATAAAAGAAAAAGACCCAAAATTCAGGACTGTCCCTATAAAATTGGGACATCTGGTCACCCTACGTACCTCCCTGCTCAATATTATGTGCAATGGCCTCTCTGTGAGCCCCAGGCTGGAAACAAGGCGTGGGGGGGCTGTCACAGGATGTTATAGCTGACTCTGATGGAGGGGCCTCCGAGCGGAAACAGTCTTTGATGTGGGGTCTCTCCGTTCGCAAACCCAGCAAGCTGCAGCGGAGTTTTATAAACAGCCCTTGTTCGCTCCCTTCGGTGGGAACAGATGGGCTGAGATCTCTACTCTCCCCCCCCCCCGCCCCCGACAATCAAGACCGGCTATTCTAGTCCTGCTGAGCTGTCCTGGGGGGCATCAGTAACCAAGTTGAATAACAACAAAAGGGCCTAGGAAGGAGGGTCTCCAAAGGCCTGAGGGCCAGAGCTGGGACACACAGGCCCCTCTGCCGCCTCGGGGCAGGGTGTGACTAGGCCAGGGGCTCTCAAACTTCATTGCACCGCGATCCCTTCTGACAACAAAAGTTACTACGCGACCCCAGGAAGGGGGACCGAAGCCTGAGCCCTCCCGAGCTCCGACACCCTGGCCGGGGCCGGGGCCGGGGCCGGGTGGGGTGCCTGTAACCTGAGCCCCGCCGCCCAGGGCTGAATCCCTCAGGCTTTGGCTTTGACCCTGGGTGGTGGGGCTCGGGCTTCGGCCCCGGGCCCCAGCAAGCATAACGTCAGCTCTGCGACCACATTAAAATGGGCTTGGGACCCACTGTAAGGTCCCGACCCACAGTTTGAGAACCGCTGGACTAGGGCCCATTCCCCCCTCAATCCTCTGTGCACCAGCCAAGCTTGGTCAGTGCCACTGACCACGGGCGCGTCGCTGACAGCTGAGGGCTGCCTGCCAGGCACTGGGCGTTTAGCGCACTCAGGCCAGCCAGCCAGGGGACAGACACAGCTTCAGGTGACTTAGCGCACGGCTCAGAGACCAGCTGACAGAACCCTCTCGGTACATGGATCCCCCCTAGTCGTCCCCTCCCAGTAAAAACTTCCTTGCATGCTTTGACATTACTGATAGATTGGTTTCAAATATCAAATCTATGGAGCTATACCTATCTCATAGAACTGGAAGGGACCTTGAAAGGTGTAAGTAGCAGGGACAGATGGAGAACAGGAGAAGGGGCCAAATACCCCCAAGAAATTGCCCAAGTGCCCACTCCTGTGCCCGCTTCTCCAAAGGCTGCGCCCGAAAAGGGGTCAGGGCCCAGTGCAGTGACCGAACGCCTTTCTTGGTGGAGGATTTGGAGCTTTCCAGCCCATGTGGTTGCTGTGTGTTCCTTTCTGGGGCGATCCCGTGAGATGCCAGCGCTCTACCCTGCCCTGCCAGAGCCTTTGGGTATAAATCACACTCCTGCATGGGCCAGTGGATGGGGCAGGCTGCAGGACTCCTGGGTTCCTGTCCTGTCTCTGCCACTGGCTGGCAGCCACATGACCCTGGAGAAGCCACAGGCCTTGTCCGTGACAGGGGGCAGATAACTGACCCACTCCGCAAGGGCTGGGAGAGGCTTCAGGCTGAAATGTGGGTAGAGCACTCGGCATCTCACAGGGAGGCGAGCAGAGGAGCTGTCCGGTCTCAGAGAAAACAGGCTGGGTCCAAAATGGCCGGCTTCTCAGGAAGCGCCTCACAGGAGATGTCATGAGATGGCTGCCCATGGTATATGAACGGACCCTGGCCTTTCAGCTACCCCTCAAGTTAAGGAACGCGCAAGCACAAGTGGGCTCAGATGCTGGGGTGATGGGCATCGCAGACAGAGCTGTGCCAAAGGAGTGAAAAAGCCGGAGAACAGCAGAACGTAGCAATGCTGTCTCCCAAATGCACAGTTCAGGCAATACATAGGAGCAGACCCGGCCTGGAGCAGCTGCTGGGACTGTGGGTTTGGGCTGAGGGGCACTGGAAGAGCTCTTGGCGGGGGGAGCCCAGGCCTGGAATAGCAGGGGGCTCAAACGACCTGGGCAAAGCAGTCAGCGTTCGGTCACAGGCGCCCAGAGAGCACCTGTTAGCGTGTGCCACCGCCTGGCTCCTTTCTGCCCATAGGCGGCCTCCACTCTCTGCTGGAGCGTCTCCTTTCCATGCCGGCCTCTGCAAGCCGCGGCCCAGCCTCCTCCCTGCCGGGCCCCAGCTGCTCCCTGTGCCTCGGACGGGACGGGATGTTGTTTTGATCTGAGCAGCATTTCTGCAGCTGCGGGTCAACAAACCAAACCAAAGCGCGTTTCGCCCCCGTCCCTCGCCCCGCTCCCCCCTCTCCCCCTGGCTCCCTGGGCGCTCCCCCTCACTCATAAAAAATTAAAACTCTTGATATCATCTCGCATAAATGTGGCTTTCAGGCCTCGTCAGTCACCAGACACGTCCCACAATCTGCCCTGGCTCCAGGCAGCTGGAGGAGCTCGCTGCGGACCAGGATGACTTCATCCTGCCTCCCACAGAACGGGGTTACCCAGAGTGCTCCTGGAGGGGGGAGTGGGGAGCAATTGGGGGGACACGCAGCCATCGGCATGGATCCCAACTGCACCCCCGCCCCACCTGAGCCAGGCAGCTTTATGTGGACACGTTGGCTAGGGAGCCCCCTCATTGGCCTGGGAATGACCCCGGTCCCCGTGCAGGAGTGGGCCTGGGCGAGCAGACGGTGAATGCGCAGGGGGCGCAGGGGACTGTCCCTGTGGGCGCCGGCGAGTCAGCTGGCCTGGGCTCCGGTGCCGCAGAGGTTTATGAGGGCCGACCCCTTGTGCTGAGAGCCCGAGGCAGGGTAAATCCCTCTCGGCCTAGGCGTGCAGGTGCGCGGGGCTGCCGGAGGGGGATGGAGCCCCAGAGGCACGCGAGGCTCCGGGAAGGGGAGCCAGTCCTCGGCGCTGAGCCACGCGCTGCGATGGCCTCGTCCTGCTGCTCGATGGGAGCGACGCCGCCCGCTGGCACCGGCAGCCAGGTTTGGCGCCTGAGGCGAGAGCTGCAGCAAGGGCCAGCAGGGCCCCAGCAAAGCCGAGAGCAGCCGCTAGACCTAGGGACGGGGCCAGGCTGCCATGGAAGGGCAGCTCAGGGCATTGCAGCGCAAGGCAGGGGGCTGGCTGCCCCGGGGACGAATGGGGCCCCCTGCTCGCTTGGTCGGGACGGCACCCACCTGCCGCCTTTCCAGACACCACGCTGGGTCCTGCTGCTGCAGCCGCCCTGCTGCCGCTCAGTCGCCAGGACTTGGTGTCAGCCTCCTCCCTGGCCCGGCGCTTCACCCCATCAGCTCCCTGCAGCGCTGCCCCACAGCACGTGGGTCTGGTATTGTGCGGGAGGGTCACGACCTTGCTGGAAGAGTCAGGAAGGAGCAGCAAGCAGGGACGTGGCGACCAGAGTATCCTGTTCACTAGGGATCTGCACTGGGCTCCAGGTTAGCGCCTGCTCATGTCTGTCTCCTTCCCCTCCCAGCCCCATGGAAAATTCCCATACACTCCTCTGAGAACCTGCCCACCTGACAACATCCCAGAATGCACCCGGGAGGGAGGAAGACGCTCCCCCACAATGCACCTGGGAGGGAGGTCAGGGCTCCCCCACAATGCACCCGGGAGGGAGGAAGACGTTCCCCCACAATGCACCTTGATGCTGAAGAAAAGGGGTCATCTCACAATGGCCAGAGCAATTGTTGGCTTTTAAACGCTGCCGTTAGACCTCATCTTGGCAGCCCCTTTTCCTGCCCCCAGGGCCCTTCGGCACAAGGCTGGGCAGACATTACAGCAGCGGTTTCAGCGTACGGTAACGAGTGTGCCATGAGTACGTACCTCCTCCAGGGCCGTGATGGGAGACCCTCAAGCCTGCCACCTCGAATGCCACAGAACAAGGCTCCCAGGGATCGCACGAGCGCCAAAAAGCACAGCCCTGGCTCAGGGCGTGTGCGAAAACGCTCCCTGCCACAGGATGCTCCTGAGGTCAAGAGCTCAGCGAAATTCAAACAAGGATTAGACCTCTCAATAGGAAAAATAACCGTTTAACATGTTGGAATCCTGCTAAGCTCTCAGCCTTTAAAATGGCTTGTGGCAATGAGTTCCGCAGACTCCCACCTGCAAGGAGTTTCTGGCTCCTTTGAATCCTGTTTTCCAGATAGGGACCTCAGAAGGAGATAGGATTGAAATGTGAAGGGATAGGAACGCTGCTGCTTCAGAGCTGGAGCCAACCACTAATTAACGGCCAGCGATGCAGTGGCTGAGGCCACTAATTAACAGGGGTAGGAAGCCCCTCCCCCTAAGAATGGTTATTGCCTGCAGTTCCGTCATGGGGTGTCTTGCACCTGCCTCAGCCACACCCGATGCTGGTTGCTGTCGGAGACAGGACTCTGGTCTAGATGTCTGTCCCTGCTCTGATGTGACGTGGTGGTTCCTGGGTAGGTGGGAAGCGTGGTTTTCCAAGGGAAATAGATTCCTAAAGGGCATGGGACTTGATGCGCCGAAGAGGGACGTGCCGTGGAGAGCAGACGCTGAGCGGCTATGGGCTGAAAAGTCGGCTCTTGTAAAATTCACATCAGAAGGGAGGTAACCGAAAGGCAGCGAGACCGAAGCAGGGGGACGAGGTGCCGTTTGACACCCCAAAGAGTTGTGGAGCGGGGCAGTGCTGGGAGCTGAGACGGGTGGACTGGCCAGCACCTGAACTGCTCGAGTTCAGAGGAGACAGCTCTGTATGGCGACGCCGTTATGGAGATGACTTGCCAGCCTGCGGGGTACTGCCTCTGCTGCCCTTGGGGCTGATAACGGAACAGAGCCCACTCTTCCCCGGCCGCAAGCCAAGCATGTGAAGCCAGCAAGGCAGCCGGCAGGAAGGGACAGAAGTGGGGAGAGCAGCGGCACGGCTCGGGGAATGTCCCTTGCGGAAGGCTGCTGGAATCTGGCCCTTCAGAGGGCAACTGGAAATCCGGCCCCGAGGCCATGAAGGGGGAGTGGGACTGAGTCCGAGTCGGCATCTAGAAGTTGCGTTCAGAGAGGCAGATGCGCGCGGCTGAGCAGGTGAGCAAGTGCCTTGGCAGCGTGGCCTGTGCCTGGCCAGCACTCGCTGCCCTGGCTCTCGGGTGAGGGAACAAGGAACGTGCACAGCACAGAGGCAGCTACCCCGGGCTGAGGCTGCCTGGCCTACCCCGCACTCCCCTAGGCTACAGAAAGAGGATCGGCATGGACTGAGCCGAAGAGGACAGGCGGCCTATTGGGGCCTGAGTCTTCGCTGCCCTCCCTCTCGGGCAGCCTGTGACCCCCTGCAATGGGAGTGCAAGGTGGCGGCTGTTCTGGGACGAGGCGGTTTTCTACGTGCTTTGCCAGGGGTCGATGGCCGCACTATGGGGCCGGCCAGGGAGACTCGGGCCCTTGATCTTTGATTTCAACGTGTAAAGCACATAGTTGGATAAACTCCCCTCATGGCCAAACCCCAGCCTGACCCAAAACCCTTTGAAGTCAGTGGAAGGTTTTGGGTTGATGTAATTGGGGTTTGGGTGCATTTCTTGTACCGTCGGTCGCTTGGGTGATTTACAGCGATGCGAGGATGCTGGGAAACTATCCCTGGGACTGGCCAATTGAATTCAGGATGGCATTTCCATCCAACTGGGCTTATGGCCCTTCTGTGCTCACTTCCCCCAAATATTTGAGCCGTTGCACTTTAGTAGCACAAATAGTAAATGTGAATGCGTTGCCACCCCCTCAGTCAATGGAGTTTGAACTTCAGCCTTCAGCACCGTTCTCTACCACCTAAATTAAACGAGGGACTCTATTAGCTATCAGCACTAGTAGGTTCTTATCCGGTAGTGGCCGAGACACACTTTACAGCTGTGACCCAGTGAGTGAGTGACAAAGTGCACATGTTCCTTTGTAATATTCCAGATTCTCCCTGTGTGGGTCAGGCCTGCAAGTCGTCTGTTCATGGGCTAGAAATGGTACTTATACAACTCAGCAGCACAGCATGAATTTGGAATTTCAGACCTTGAATATTCACTTCTGAGCCATTCATACGTTCTTCAAACCAGACAAGGGAGAAACTCACCATTCGTTCCACACGGCAAGCACCTGTGAAGAATTTTGCAATCTGCTCGCAAAGGGGAAAAGAGGCAAAAGTGATAAATAAATGATGAATTACACATTATTTGCTCATCTCTACTTGTGCCCACGTGATGTTTCTGGCAGCAATCGGGGGGAGGAACAATTCAACCTTAGGGTCCTTGGGGCGGAAGGCTGTGCCACATGGGAGTAGGAAGATAATGTAGCGGAAGAGCAAGGCAGAGGTTCTGATGGTTGGCAGGGAACGATCTCCTTTGGTTATATCAATCTGCAGGTTAGGGGACTCCTGGATGATGCTGAGCTCTCACATTGCAGCGTCCATGAGTCACACTTTCTACCATCTCCAATTGGCTAGGAGACTCCATCCTGTTCTAGTGGATGATGACTGGCCTCCAATATTCACAGCTTTATCACCTCCCACCCGGACTACAGCAATGCAATACACCTGGGCACGAAGCCATCTGCCCTTAGGAAACGCCAGCTAGAACAGAATGCTGCAGCGTGTCTCCCTGGCAACATCGGACCTGTCCTCTGCTTTCTACACGGGCTTCCTGCCGAATAATGAGTGAAGTTCAAGGCCTTGGCTCTTATCATCAAGGTTTTCAATGGCCTGGGCCCAGGAGATACCCAGGGACATGGTGGATTCTGCATTGCTTGGAGTCTTTCAATCCTGGATGTCTTTCTAAAAGAGACACTGTAGCGCAGTGGGTCTCAAACTATTGTACTGGTGGCCCCTTTCATATAGCGAGCCTCTGAGTGCAACCCCTCCTTATAAATTAAAAACACTTGTTTATATATTTAACACCATTATAAATGCTGGCGGCAAAGTGGGGTTTGAGGTGGAGGCTGACAGCTTGTGACCCTCCGTGTAATAACCTCATGACCCCCTGAGGGGTCCTGACCCCCAGTTTGAAAACCCCTGTGGTAGCGCAAAGAGAAGTGATGGGCTTGATGCAGAAATTACTTGGTGAGATTCTCTGGCTTGTGTCCTACAGGAGGGCAGACTAGATGTTCACAGCGGTCGCTTCTGGCCTTGGAATCTATGAAACCATGAGATCTAAAAGGTCACCAAAAGCTCCGGGACGCAGGACGTGGGTGATAATTTCATTCCTGTGGCGCAGTGGAACTGTCTACAATAAGGGTAAAGCTCGTCTATGCAGGAGACAGAACTTTCTCAGGGGCTGGTCCGGGACTGTGGAACAAATCCCCCAGGAACGAAGGACCTTCTCCTCCAACTGCAAGGCACAGGTCTTCAACTAGTCATCAATAATAACCATGTGTCGGGCAGGAAGCAGGTGATCAATACATGAAAAATAACAGTTGAAAAACAAAACTCTCCTCTGGCTGTCCTCTGGGGGAGAAAAAGGAAGAGAGAACCGCATATGGCAGATATTAGCCATGTCGCTTAATGCACGATTGGAAGGTGCTCAGATATTGCGGTAATGAGGCCGAGGTAAGACCTAGTCTGGAATAGATACTACGGTTAGTCATAGAATCATAGAATATCAGGGTTGGAAAGGACCTCAGGAGGTATCTAGTCCAACCCCCTGCTCAAAGCAGGACCAACCCCAACTAAATCATCCCAGCCAGGGCTTTGTCAAGCCTGACCTTAAAAACCTCTAAGGAAGGAGATCCCACCACCTCCCTAGGTTGCTAGGTCCCTTAGTTAATTGATGGGGTGAGTTTATGTGCATCACATTAAAGCAACCTGCATCTGTGCTAATCTCCCCAAGCCCTTCCAGGCTGACAGCTGTGGTTGTTGAGTGGATTATCTGCCCATGGTGCGGTCAACTTCCTTTGTTGTTTGAATGTTCCTGATTCTGTGGATTCTCTGAGCCCCACCACTCATGGATTTGACCCTTGTCCTTGGCTGCTTAATGTCACAGCAGGATCACCCTTGGCAGGCATGGTCCACCCAGCTCAAACATGGAGAGCGCCATCTTGTCCTCATGGAGTGCTTCACAGCCACCATGCTGACTCCGGACTCCCCTTCCCAATGCAGGTGCGGAGAATTATTTTCACATGAGGACGATGTGTCTGCATATGGAAGCTTATGCATGGATGGGTGGGTGGGTGTGCTTCTATGTCCATACGGGTCAGTGGGCCTGACATGAGTCTGGGGGGTCCCGATGAAGGGTGAATGAGGACGACTGCTGGAGAGGAAACCTGCCCTAAATCGCACTCTCTCCCATGAAAAACAAAAGCACATGAGACAGAGACATCTGGAGGTGCTTCAGTTAATGCCCCATCCCTGGGGACCCTGCACCCTCCTTCCTGTCTGTCGCTCCCCCAGCCGTGTCATCCGGTCCACTCCCCACCCTCTGAGTCCCATCGTCACCCCAGGGCCAGATGTGGATTAGCTGTGGCTTGCTGCTGCCTCTCGGGTGCAGCCAGCCTTTTAATCAGCAGGTAAATCATCTTTATACCCGTAGTTCTCTTGTTCTTTGTGAGAGGGAATTTATCTCCCACTCCCGCTGTCAGAACTACCTCCAGCTGCTGTTGGGGGAGGGTCTGACTGATCCCCACTCCCAGCACATGCCTGATTTATTACTGGGGGGAGTGGAACGGACAGACAGGCTGCAGTTCATGCTTAGAGCATTGCTGTATAGCCCACTCCATGACCCCCAGCCCTCACTGAGTGGCAAATGCAACTTTTAAACTTCCTTATTGAGCTGAAAGAGCCCAGGGCTGGGCTTGGCCACTCAGTGAATTAAGCAATAATTAACTGTAATTAATAACCTCTGGGATGGGGGCTGCAGCAACCTTTAATCAGGGCCCAGTGAGCCCAGGCCAGAGCTAAGGGCAAGCGGTGGGGAGGAATCCCACTGCAAGGACGGCTTGCAGACCTGGCCTGCGCTCGCAGCGAGTTCCTCAGCGTCTGAGTGTTCGCCTCCCCTTAGACGACTGCCTCACGGCTTTGCTCTAAAACTCCCCCGCTGGGCACCCACCTGGCTCTGCGTGGGGAATGGGGCTGGCGGAGCTCCAGTTTGGAAACTGCAGAGCTGGGAACCACTGAAAATGGCAACGGAGCCCAATGTCTCGCCCTCTCAGGAGAATGCCATCGAACGGCTGCAAAGCACCTTCTGCTCAATGCTTACAGCGAACGGCTAGAGACGTCCTGAGCCAGACAGACAGAATTAACCATGTGGCACCATTAAATAATCCTGATTCCACAGCTAAGGACTGTGAGGTGCAGAGCAATGAAGCCCACTCACTTTGGCTGCCTTGGTTTCGGCGGGGTTGGATGGGGACATTTGGGTGTCTCAAAGTGAACAACCCAGAACTGCAGCATCCAAATACGATGGGGTATTTAGGAAACATTAGGCTGCAGGCATCCGTCCAAAGTCTCCCTGATCCCAGTTCATGGCAAACTAGGGAGAAAAACACACGTCTTCCTACGCAGACAGCCCTGCGTTCCTGTGTTTGCTGCGTTCATATCTTCGACCAGGCACCAGAGCTTGATGCTTCTAGATGTAAACAGCTGCTTTTGCAATCACTCTCACCGGGGCACTATCAGCTTTACAGCCAAGAGAGAGCTGAAAGATCTGGAGACATTGCTACGCCCAGCACATGTAAATACAGATCTCTGCCACCACCTCTAAAGAGCTTGGATCTCTTAGCCGGGGTGAGCCCTGCTGGACAATAACCCTCTTCTCCTGCAACAATCACCCTCTTCTCCTGCAACAATCACCCTCTTTAACTTTTCAACTTGTCACCTGCGCCGCAGTTTATAAAATTTTAAAGCTAATGGTATCTCCAGTAATGACACTGCAGATGGATAAGCTGCATCCTGGGATGAATGAATTATAAGAGCCGGAGTGAATTGCCGTGGAAGGGACGGCAGCTGCACGCTTGGAACCAGATGGGCTCGCTGCACTGGACAGCCTGATGTTGTCTTGGGTGGTTGTGTTTGTTCTGGCCCTGCTCAGCACCGGCTCAAGAGACCACCTGAGCGCACCTGGCGTTCCAGGCCTGGGAGCACTGTGGCCGCACTAAACCATGTCTTATTCCGGGGTTTCATGGTGCAGGGTGATACACAGCTGCAGCGTTGCCTGGTGGCCTCATTGCAGGGCTGCCTGGGAGAGCCAGGGCTGGTCCTTAATCCTCTTGGGGACTTCAGTGACTAGAACAACGCGCTGAGCTGCCCAGGCCGTGAGCTCAAGATAGGGAATCTCAGGCCCGGTTAGGCCTTCACCGGGGGCTCCGGGAGCTGATGGGATGCTGGGAGGTTTGGTACAATGGGCTGCAGCGGCTGTTTCATTTCCTGCAGAACCTCCTTCAGCAAATCCACTTGCAATCCCCCCTTCGCCCCCTCCCACACAAAAATGAGGGATTAGGTGAATAAGGCTAAGCAGTTGTAACCCAGTGGCCTGAAAGCACTCCCCAGAGCTGGATGCAGACAGGGGGTGAGTGACTCACACCAGGCCCCGCAGCACAGCGGAGGTGGGGCCGGAATCCCGGCTCCTGTGACTCCTAGTCTATCCCTGTGTCATTGCTGCAATGGTTTGGGGCCACACCTTTAAAATACCTTGATTCCCTGCAACCACAGGTTCAAATTCCAGCAGAAGCATCAGCGGAGACAGGTAGATTGAGCTGCATGCAATGTACATTCTGCATAGGAGCCTCCCACATGACACCTGCCTGCTGTGTGAATGCTAAAGACCCCTTGATGCTCTCTGGGAAAGCAGGTTGCTGCCCTGCTATCCCTGGCCAAAACCTTGTCCTCCTGCCGCTATGTTGGTTGGTTGCTGCCCTCTACCCCAGAAGCAGCCGCATTTCAGTGGGAACCTGAACTATCAATTTCCTGGTATGGATCCTTCGTTGGTGTAAATCTGCATGACTCCACTGAAAGCTGTGCCCGTCAACGCCAGCTGAGAGCCGCTGGTGTCTGGCTCTGTGTCATTAGAACCACAAGCGGAATGGTGCGTTAACATTGTCAGCTGCATGGTGTTTATCTTTTCCTGCTGGAATTACTGATCCCTTGAGATTTAACAAACCATTATCCATCCATGCTTTCTTTCTTTGATGGCCCCCAGCACTGTAGTGCCAAAGTGCCTGAAAATCTCGTAACAACCACTCTAAGCACACCGCAAAAAGAACAGGAGTCCTTGTGGCACCTTAGAGACTAACACATTTATTAGCACACCGGCTTTCCTCCCGGCAGGGAAAAGGTTCCACCCAGCCAGTGCACCAGCCGGTAAAGCAGGGCCGGGGTGATGCTGGCATAGGCCAGGAGCCAATTACCACCTCCCTGGAACCAGGCTGGAGCAGGGGGAAGGGAACAGGGCTGATTCCTTCCCGGGGAGCACCATGCCCTGAGGCAGCGTGCTCGGCCCTGTGGCCCCATTCGCCCTCCGATTCCCATGAACTTGTCTGGTGGTTGGAATATTTCCATAGACCCTTCACGTGACTCTGTTCCGGCCTGCGGCTCGCTGCTCACCCATCTGCTCTCGGCTCTCCACGGTGCGCGGCTGGGGACCTCCGGCCCATGGCATTTGGTTCTGCGCTGGGATTGGCCAAATGGGAACCTGGAGCCAGGGCGTCCTGGAGCCATTCACTTCCCCATGTCTGGTATTGAGGAACGTGCTCCCCAAGGGCCCCGGCAGCACATTCTGGAGGCTCATCCCACCAGGGGGATTCTGGCAAGGCTGATAAACAACCTCAGCTTCACTCCCCTACTTTAGGGTGTCGCCAGAGGGCTGCCTGACACAATTACAGCCCCGTAATATACAGCCGGCTGGAGGTTACTCCGTGTGTAATAGATACGTGCCTGTCTCTGAGCCCTGTGCCCCCAGGGGAGCCCAGTTTATGAGCATTCGGGTCCGACAGCTCCGGCTAGTGCCAGCCAGCTGCTGGCTACGCTCTGCCTGCACAGCTCTGTTAGTGCACCTCCCTGCTGACCCCTCGCCGCTGCAGTCCTGCTTCCCCATAGCCCTGTCACTGCAACGCACGCCTCACCTGCCTGATCTCAGCAGCCTGCTTGCCACCTGGTGCCTACACCCAGCATTTCATTCTCTTCACCCCCAGCTGCAGCAGAGTTGGATGGTCCCACCCTGACCATGCACTAACCTCGACCAGACCATCTCAGGCTGCCCCTCTCCCAGCTCTGCCAATGCCCCCTCCATCCTGACAAGCAGCCCCTCTGCTAGCCCAACCCTGGGTCCCCCACACAGCACATCCCAACCTGCAGCCTCCCTGGTATCCCAGTCCTGGCCTCCCCACACAGTGCTCAGGACAGAACTGTGCCCTGAACCTCTCCAAGCTGTTCCACTACCAGAAGGTGGAGAGGTCTGCGTTTCTACAAGGGCAGGTGATTTTTATTCCCCCTACCAGTGAGGTACCCGCTGCCCCTCACTCCCCTTGCTTGCTAAGAGCCCCTGGAAGTGCTGAGGGCTGGAGCAGCAGGGCAGAATGACCCTGACTGGCAGTGCTTAGTGGGGCCTCTCCCTGAGCTCAGAGGCCTCCTCTGCTTCCCGCCCTGTCTCGTTTCCGCAGGTCACAGGGAAGCGCATTCCATGGCGAGATCTCCCAGAGGAGCTACTGTATCTCAGGCAACCCCTCTGCCTCCAGGTGTCCTGTCCTGTCCTGTCGGGGATCCCCCTTCCCGGGGCCAGGCCCCCACTCGCTGAGTCCCATCACTGCCCCAGAGCCAGCGTGGCGTGGCTCGGCTCCAAGCTGGCCCCTTACTGCTGCCTCTCAGGCTCCTCCAGCTTTTGAATCGGCAAGTAAATCATCTTCATAAACATATTGCTCTTGTCCTTGTGAGAGGGAATTTATCCCCTGGCTTCTGCTGTCTGGGGAGGGTCCGATTGATCCCTGTGCCTAGGGCACACCTAAGTCATTACCAAGGGGCCGCTGCTGATCGGGGGAAGGCTGCAGCCTATGGGGACGGCTACGCTGCACACTCACCCTGGGCTCAGACTCAGGTTTGAACCCAACCCCCGCACCCTTCTGTCTGCACATAAACCAGCATGACTCAGGTCAGCAAGCACCCAGGACCTGGGTCCTAGGACTCTGCAAGGAGTGGGTGGCTGCCAGCCCAAGTCCCGCTGAAACTCAGGTCCAAGCCGTGTGGTTTTGCAGTGTGGACACAGCGCGAGCTGCAGATTTGAGTCAGAAGGTTTGTGTAGTGCAGACCCATTAGCATGGCTGTGAGGCCCGGGGCCAGCTAAACCCGGATTTACACTGCAGCGTGGACACTCAAGCATGGGCGTGGAAACACTGAATCCACAAGCCTGGGTCCCCCACACCCTGGCTTACCATGCAGTGCAGACACACCACAGGAGGCTAATTTTGCTCCCATTGTCATCAGTGTAAATCCAGAGTAACAGAGGAACTTGGTGGGGTTGCTCCAGCTCTACCCCCCGTGAATGCAGAATTTGGCCCATTATGTATACGCTTAGCTCCAGCTCCCCCTCCAGCAAATGCACACCCTTTGCTCTCCGCTCCGGGGCCTGCAACTGCTGCTGGCGGCGCTGCCTCCCATGCCTGGCTGCTTGTCCAGTCAGAGAAAGCAGAGACCAGAGAGCCCTTCCCGAAGCCCTGCTTGCCCTTCCCCCTTGGGGTGGGGGGCTGGCAGCCGCAGCGGGGCTCTGGCAGGGGAAAGGGGGCGCGTCCTCGAGCGGTTCCGGCCGGGGACTAGCCTCCCCCAGCCGGTGGTTCACCCACCACCAGTGGAGCCGTGGCCCAGTACGCCCTTGGCTTCTCCCGGCTGAAATGGCCAACGAGGGAACCAGCTGAGGGCTGGGCTTTGCCACCGGGCTGAGCCGTCCAGCGCCAGGCACTGCTCTGAGCCACGGCTCCCGGGGCTGGGTTTGACGCTGGAATCGGCTCCAGGCCCTCGGCCATCCAGCGCCCACCTCACCGCCTGTCAGACATGCTCCATGTGACACGGAGGTCACCCGCTGGCTGCAAGTGAGTGGCAGGGGTAGCGAAAGCTCCTTATCCCTATTGTCTGAGTAAAGGGAAGCAGAACTGTGCTTAGCCGGTCACCCTCAGCTGGGCTGCACTCGGAAGCAGGGAGTAAGGATGCCAGAGCCCAGTAAGGTGTTGTTATCTCCTGGGGTGGGTGCTGCTCTGGGTCTCATTTGACCCCTTCCCCTACCCACTGATTACAGCTCATTAGACCCAGCTGAGAGTTGTTTGTTTTGTTAAGTGGTCACTAGACCTGCAATCACTGAAACCAGGTGTGCGGGCTAAGCCTCAGGGCTGGTGGGGAGCGGTGGTAGCAGCTGAGGGCGCAGCGGCCAGCGGTGCAGTGGCTGAGGGCAGTGGAGCGAAGGGCGGCAACGCAGAGTGGATGGACGCCTGGGAACGCCGGGGAGGCCAGTCACTGTGAGTGGCGTGCGGTGGAGGGAGGCGGGAATGGTGTTAAAGGAACATTTGTTTGACAGACTTTTGCAACCCAAGGTGAGAAACCGAGGCCCAGGCCATTGCCCGGTGTACTCTGAGGTGGCTGTTTGGCTCCTGGTCACATGCTTTCGAATCATGGTTGTGGGGTTTCCCCCATTAATGCCGGGTTCCGTTCCCCTTTTTTATTCAAAGTTTTCTTTGCTAGACGCAGGCTCAGTGCTTGCGAGAGGGAAAGTATTGCCTCTGAGAGGCACCCGGGGTGGTGTGTAATTCCCCAGGTTCCTGGGCAGGGGATGGACAGGGCCACCGGGGGGGGGGGTGCAAGTGGGGCAATTTGCCCCAGGCCCTGGGCCCCGCAGAGGCCTTGTGAGCCCTGGCCGAGAATCCCTGCCCTGGCTAGAGGCGCGTTTTTAATTTTGACTCACCCAGTAGCAGCACTACGGTGGCGGGTCCTTCGCTCGCTCCGGGTCTTCGGCGGCGCTTCGGCGGCGGGCCCTTCGCTCGCTCCAGGTCTTCGGCGGCGCTTCGGCGGCGGGCCCTTCGCTCGCTCCGGGTCTTCGGCGGCGCTTCGGCGGCGGGTCCTTCGCTCGCTCCGGGTCTTCGGCGGCGCTTCGGCGGCGGGTCCTTCGCTCGCTCCGGGTCTTCGGCGGCACTTCGGCGGCGGGTCCTTCGCTCGCTCCGGGTCTTCGGCGGCGCTTCGGCGGCGGGTCCTTCGCTCGCTCCGGGTCTTCGGCGGCGGCGGCGGGTCCTTCGCTTGCTCCGGGTCTTCGGCGGCGCTTCGGCAGCGGGTCCTTCGCTCGCTCCGGGTCTTCGGCAGCGGGTCCTTCGCTTGCTCCGGGTCTTCGGCGGCGCTTCGGCGGCGGGTCCTTCGCTCGCTCCGGGTCTTCGGCGGCGCTTCGGCGGCGGGTCCTTCGCTCGCTCCGGGTCTTCGGCGGCGCTTCGGCGGCGGGTCCTTCGCTCGCTCCGGGTCTTCGGCGGCGCTTCGGCGGCGGGTCCTTCGCTCGCTCCGGGTCTTCGGCGGCGGGTCCTTCGCTCGCTCCGGGTCTTTGGCGGCGCTTCGGCGGCGGGTCCTTCGCTCGCTCCGGGTCTTTGGCGGCGCTTCGGCGGCGGGTCCTTCGCTCGCTCTGGGTCTTCGGCGGCGGGTCCTTCGCTCGCTCTGGGTCTTCGGCGGCACTTCGGCGGCGGGTCCTTCGCTCGCTCCGGGTCTTCGGTGGCGCTTCGGCGGCGGGTCCTTCGCTCGCTCCGGGTCTTCGGCGGCGCTTCGGCGGCGGGTCCTTCACTTGCTCCGGGTCTTCGGCGGCGGGTCCTTCGCTCGCTCCGGGTCTTCGGCGGCGCTTCGGCGGCGGGTCCTTCAGTGCTGCCGAAGACGCAGAGCAAGTGAAGACCCGCCGCCGCCCAAGCCTCGGAGCACCGCCCGGTGAGTACAAGCACCGCAGTGGGTGGCACCTTTTTTTATGTCTGCTCCCCTGAAATTGCTCTGCCCCAGGCCCCCTGAATCCTCTGGGCGGCCCTGGGGCTGGAGCTGGGTCTGTATTGTACTGTTTAGAGAACCCCTAGGTATCGAACTTGACTGGTGTTGCTGCCAATTCCACCTGGCACGAGGGTTACCTAAGTGCAAAGTACTATGCCTGGGATGGACAAAACCCGTTGGGGAGTAACTGGCTAGGGATAGTACTGCAGAAAAGGTTCTGGGGCTCAGAGTGCCTCACCGATTGAAGTATCAGAGGGGTAGCCGTGTTAGTCTGGTTCTGTAGAAGCAGCAAAGAATCCTGTGGCACCTTATAGACTAACAGACGTTTTGCAGCATGAGCTTTCGTGGGTGAATACCCACTTCTTCAGATGCAAGACATTCACCGATTGAATGAAGTTGTGAAAAAAGCAGCTGTCATTCTGGGGTGTATTAACAGGAGTGTCATGGGTTCAAACACGGGAGGTAACTGTCCTGCTCTACTCACCACTGGTGAGGTCTCAGCTGGATGCCATGTCCAGTTCTGGGCACTGCCCTGTAAGAAAGATGTGGACAAACTGGAGAGAGTTCAGACGAGAGCAGCAAAAATGCTCAAAGGTTTAGACCAGTGAGGACAGGTTAAGAAAACTGGGCATGTTTAGTCTTGAAGAAAGCAGCTGAGGGGAACCTGAGGGCTGGAACACAGAGGAGGTGATCAGTCGATCTCCATGTCCACCGAAGGTGGGAGAAGGTGGCTTGTTTCCATCACGTCCTAGAGACGGAGGCTGGTGCTGAAGACACTCGGTGCAGTTGCACAGCAGCTGTGGAAGGGTAGGGCCTGGCTGTAGAGACTGCAGCCGACCTCTCTTGGGGCTAGACCGTGCCCTGGCCTGTGTGCCTGCACAGGGCATAAGGGAGTGCAAGAGCCCAGCTTGTACCCAGAAGAGGCTACGTGGACCTTGGATCCAGGTGCAGGGCCTGCTCCTGCCCCCTGGGTGATGGGCTGCTGGGAGAGCAGAGTATCACAAGAGTCACATTTCCCGTCTGTGATGCATGGCTGGAAAGGGTTAAACATCCTGCAAAATAAATAACCCTCAAAAGACATGTGGGGAGATGATGTCTGTGGTTTTATGTATTTACATATGCATGAGTAGGGTCCACAATGTAATCAACAGTCCGTGTCTATGCTGTATTCTGATATCATTGAAATGAATTGTAAACTCGGGATATCTCAGTATTCATCTCTCGTTGAAATGTGCCGTGAATGGTGGAGGAACAAGCAAATGGCCTTATGTTAATGTGTATAGCTAAGTACCAGTGATGGACCTCCTTCAAAGTCATCCTAATGACCTGTTGTTCCCGAGGGAATCCCAGCTTGTCAAAAGACATGAAATTGTATAAAAGATCCTTGGGTCCTGACTCTGTCACCTCAGATCTGCTTAGGGTATGGCTACACTGGCGATTTGCAGCGCCGGAAAGCCTCCACCAGCGCTGCAATTAGTAAGTGGCCACACCTGCAGGGCACTTCCAGCGCTGCAACTCCCTGGCTGCAGCGCTGGCCGTACACCTCACTCAGCATGGGGAATAAGGATTCCAGCGCTGGTGCTGCAGCACTGGTCATCAAGTGTGGCCACACACCAGCGCTGTGATTGGCCTCCAGGGTATAAGGATGTATCCCAGAATGCTTTTAACTAAATTACTCTCTTTGTTTTGTTATGCAGCCTCTCTTTGTTTTGTTATGAACGAGCTCCGCGCGGAGCTCCGTTGCCGTTGCCGCTGCTGCTTATCTAAAAAACAAACAGAGCTCCTGTTTGCTGTGATCATCTGTACCTGGCTGTAAACAATCAAATGAGAGGCAGGCAGGGAGCAAATGAAACAGCGGGGAGTCGTGTTGGCTGCAGGCTGTTTGCAATTAAGAGTTAAGACTAAGGGGTCGGAAACATGTTCTGATTTTTCAAGGCAGGAAGCTAAACACACAGTGTTGGCTCCAAAAATCCCCTCTCTCTCTCCCCCCGCTCCCTGTCACACTAGGCCCCACTCCACCCCCCTCTTTTGAAAAGCACATTGCAGCCACTTGAACGCTGGGATAGCTGCCCATAATGCATCACTCCCAACAGCGCTGCAAATGTGGCCACACACCAGCGCTGGTAGCTGTGAGTGTGGCCACACACCAGCGCTGCTCCTACACAGCTGGATGACCAGCGCTACAAACTACCAGCGCTGCAAACCGTAAGTGTAGCCATACCCTTAGACTTCATCAGGGGAAGTTTGAGTCGTGAGACTGAGGTCCCAGTTATACTGGTACACCCTGAATATGAGATCTGGACATTGGACTATGACCTATGACCTGAACTCTAAAGGAACTCTTTGCAGCTACAAAGCTCACCATCTCTGCTGTGAATCTGACCCTCAATGAATTGAACTCATGTCTGTATGTGTATTGATCTTTTAACCATCCTCTCTCTCTTTTGTTTTTTAATACATTTTAGTTTAATTAATAAGAATAGGCGGTAGCATGTATTTGGGTAAGGTCTGAAACATTCGTTAACCTGGGAGGTGATGTGTCCGATCCTTTGGGACTGGTAGAACCTTTTCTTTTATATGATGAAATAAGATTTACAGACATTTTCATCATATTTGACATGGGTACCTGGATGGGGCCTGAGGCTGGATCACTTTAATGGAACTGTGTTTAGACTTCTGAGTAACCAGTGAGGTGATAAAGAAGCTGTTTTATGCTGGCTCGGTGAATCTAAGTATTGGAATATCCACCAGCTCTGTGGGGATTGTCTGCCCCATTCTTTGCAGCTCACCCTAACTGAGTGACCACAGCTGGCTCCCCACTAGGACCCTGGTCACATCCCTCGAGCTCTGCTCTGGCTCCAAGGTGGGGGCAGATTACTGCAGCCATGCACGGCTGTCACTGACATCCCAGAATTTCTTCTACCCACCCCAAACCTGTGAGCTGCACACTGGGATCTGCTCCATGGCATGTGTTTGGGGGGAGGGATAGCTCAGTGGTTTGAGCATTGGCCTGCTAAACTCAGGGTTGTGAGTTCAATCCTTGAGGGGGCCACTTAGGGATCTGGGGCAAAATCAGTACTTGGTCCTGCTAGTGAAGGCAGGGGGCTGGACTCAATGTCCCTTCAGGGTCCCTTCCAGTTCTGTGAGATAGGTATAGCTCCATATATTTATTTATTTCTCTGAGCCCCAGTAGCCAGACCATGCCCATCAAGGTGCTCCCCAAATGCATGGAGGCAGCCCCTGTCACAGGGCCGTGGCCCCTTTATGTGAAGCAGGCCCAGCTCCCCTGATGCCTAGACGGCTGCACCCAGGTTGAGGTTAATGCGGGGCAGGGCAATGCCTGAATTAGAAGCTAAGAAGGCAGCTGCAGAGAGGAAGCTTGTGGGGACAGAGCTGGCAGAAGAGCCAGTGAAGAAAGCTGCAGGAGGGGATGACCCAGGGCTGGGGGCCAGAAAGAGACTGTCTGGGAAGCTGCCATCCTTTGGGATGAAGTCAAGCCCAGGGAGGGCAGATGAGGACTGTGGTAAGCCCAGGAGGGGAGGAGATCACTTGGGCTGACTGGTTCATTGATGAAGGCACGCAGGGGGAAAAGAGAGCCAAAATCCTGAAGACCCTGGTGCCTAGAAGATGGGGCTGAGTTGAGGATTTCACGGTGGGACATTAAGGTTTGCTTGAAAATGCAGGGCAGAGATCTTTGGAATATTAATAAATTAACCCCCAACAGGGTGCTTCCTATGTTAGCCAGGTGTCAGGTGGAGTATTGCTGAGACCTTTGAGGAGAGGGGGGAGCTGTGACAGTGGCCAGCAGAGGGTGTTTGGAGATGCCCCTCCCTCAATAGGCTCCTTCAGTGTAATGAGAGTCCACTGAAAAATATACAGTGAGAAAAAAAACTTCGACAAAAATGTCCACGGGAAACGTCAGCAGATTTGTTTGTCCCTTTGCTGGACAGCTAGAAATGTCCCCCATGGACTCAGAACGGACTGTCTTTGAGGCTGGGATTTTGAGCTCCGACAGAGATCCAGCTCCATTCCCTGCCTGTAAAATAGCAGCAATAATCTTTGTGCTGTCTATTTCGAATGCAAACCCTTTGGAGCAGACTGAGCAGAACCTAGCAGGGTGGTGGAGAGCCAGTTTCTCCTGGAGCCTCTAGTATTATTGTAATAATAACACCTAGCGGCGGGAGAAGCTGTTTCTTTCTTGTCAGAACATTTCATCTCCCTTTGCAATCCCCGAAACGCATGTCTAATCGCTAATCCCACCTTCTTATTCATCGTTTCCTTTGCCTCGTTCCAAACGGATTGCACAGCTCGACATGTCCGCAGCAGCTGGGTCTGCGCCGTGTTTCCTCATTACAAAGTATCTCGAACAGTTTGGGGAGCAATAAAATTCTGAGGCAGAACAAATCTCTGAGCTGGTGTCAGTGCCTTGTGTTTAGCTGGGGGAGCGTGTTATGTTTTAGAGCTTCTAACCCCTTGTGTGGCAGTAATTTATGTGGCAAGAGCTTGGCTGGGCAGGAGATTTGCAGTATTTACTTGGATTACTTCTAGTAAAACTTTTATAAGTTGCAGCAAGAAATCCCTGGAATCTAGTGCTCTCTGGGGAAGCTGCTCCGGGAGTGTATTTCACTTCGCGGCATATTGGCGTGGAAGCATTTAACCAGAAAGCTTCCGGCCTGCTGAGAATAACTCGTCAGGAATCCCACAGACGGGAATGTGACAATTTGTGAACTGTCTGGAAATTGTAACCCCCCCGCACCCTGGCTTCACCCATTCCCAAGGGACCTTCCGTGCTGGGCGGGCAGCTGTGATCATATCTCTTCTCCTCATTTCACGCCAGATTTAATGCTGCTCGTGTGGCAGGATGGCCCCCGAAGGCCCAAATAAATAACCATTTTATCAAACACTGTACCGGGTTGTGAGTTCCTTGTTCTCCCGGGGAGCAGTTGCTCGCACAGGCCTTCCCATTGCATCTAACAGGATTACTCATGGGAGTGACTGCTCGCTGTAGTGAGGCGTTCACAGATGGACCCAATGCCTTTACTATGGGGTAGGTTGGGGTAGTCAATTATTTTTTGTCAAGGTCCAAATTTCTTTGTCCAGGTCCAGACTCAGGAGAAAATAATAATAAAAAAATGATAATAAAAAGATAAATAGGCAGCAGGTTTAAAACAAATAAAAGGCAGTTCTTCTTCACGCAGCGCACAGTCAACCTGTGGAACTCCTTGCCTGAGGAAGTTGTGAAGGCTAAGACTATAACAGGGTTTAAAAGAGAACTGGATAAATTAATGGAGGTTAGGTCCATTAATGGCTATTAGCCAGGATGGGTAAGGAATGGTGTCCCTAGCCTCTGTTTGTCAGAGGGTGGAGATGGACGGCAGGAGAGAGATCACTTGATCATTACCTGTTAGGTTCACTCCCTCGGGGGCACCTGGCATTGGCCACTGTCGGTGGACAGGATACTGGGCTGGATGGACCTTTGGTCTGACCCAGTACAGCCGTTCTTATGTTCTTATCCATTCAAAAGCATCTGGAGGTCTGGATTCGGCCCACGGTCTGCCAATGAACTACCCTGGGTTAGATCTTCACTAGGGGTGCGTCTACCTGCACTCATGAGGTGCGGCTGCAGCTCGTGTGGACAAACCTGAGCTGGTTTTCATCTAGCTAATGAGATTACCAGCAGCGACACAGGCATCACTGAAAACAGTACAAGCCAGCCCATAGCCCTGGCTAATTACTCATGCAGCCGCCTGTACTGTTTGCGAGTCCTGGGACAGGCGGGTTTAGGCCCGCCCAAAACTACAGGCCAAGGGGAGGAGCCACTAGGCCAGTCCACCAGTGAGTACGTGGGATGATGAAAGAGAAAACGGGCGCAGGAGTGAGGTCGAAGGTTCAGAATCCGGGAGGCGGGACCCCGAAGGAATGTGTGGACACTACCTGAGGCAGGTGATTGCATGGGCATCTTGGCCAGCACCAGGAGGAGATCATGCGACTTGATGGGGCCGTGTGCAAGGATCAGGAGGTGCAGCCAGACCCTCAGGGAGGAGCCAAAAGAGGGGCTGCAACCTGACGCACTCTGCATAGCTGGGTGCCAGGGTCTCCCTCTGTCCGCAGACGGGAGTGGTGTTGGGGAGATCGTGAATCGCGCCAGGTACACGCCCGCGCTCACAGCTCCATGGAGGAGCTGCCAGCTGATGTCATCATGCTGATGCCATGGAACCAGAGTGGACACAGACTGGCCCACCGGGGCTCCTGGCCCTCGGCAGGTGGCAGTAGGTCCTGTCGCTTGGTGTCAGGACGGGACACGAGGGTGAGGAGGTGGCGGGTGTGAAGCAGGAACACAGGCAGGTGTTCTCTGGGTGTGGTTTGGAGACCAACCGGCTGGATGTCATTCACCTGACTCAGGACATGTGTCGGGGCGGCAGGGGAGGCTCGCGGGGCCAGGACCTGATGAGTTCTGGAGGGCCAGGGATTAGGGGTGGGCAGGGAGCAACCTCCGCAGGACCCACTCGAGACAAGGCTGCCCTCACCTCCTGGAGCACGCGACAGGGGAAACACGAGGGGGGGTAGCCCCATGCCCTGGCTCAGTGCCGCAGGGTCCACCCAGTCCCTCCAGTCATAGCTCAGGAGGTCTCCAACTCTAGCAGCCCCAGCCAGGACCAACCTCTGGTGCACCGGGGGGACTCCACCAGCTGCACACAAAGGTCTGGGTTGTGCAGCAGGGGCTCCATTAGGAGGTCCTCCCCTCGGCGGCCGCTACAGACCTGGTGACCGAGATTAGCTCCCAGGTCCTGCGGAGCTCCTGCCAGAGGACCAGCAGCTCGGAGCCGTCTCAGGGAACCCCCTCGGGTGGAGATACAAGAGCTGCCGGGTGTAGCGGAGCCACAGGAGGTGGGAGAGGAAGGCATGTGCCAGCAGGCTCCAAGCCGGACTACCCGCACTGCAAAGCAGTCTGTGCAAAGCCTGAAGGCAGCAGGATGCAGACTGGGCCCCGTCCACCCTCCCTCTGGAGGAGCCTGCTGCTAGCTTGGGCCTCGGCTTCCCGAGCTGCTAGATGGAAGCTAACTCAGGCACGTCTACATGCACTGCCACTGCAGCCAGGGATTGCAGTGTAGATGCACCACTGCGCCACACACCCAGACCGGGGAGCGGGGGTGTAGGAGCACTGCCCAGACCTTGGCATCGGGCGTGCAGGTGCGAGTGGGTGCTGTGCGCCCATTATCCCTCGCCAGGGCACGTGCCTAGAAGGTGTCAAAGCGGTTGGGGCTTGGGGAAATCACAGAACCAACACGGGGAGGTGCCATAACTTGCTCCTGGTATAGGCCAACAGCAAATGACTCCCACTACACACGGTGCCGGGAAACAGAGACGGGTGTCGCTGGGGCCCAGTGCACCAGCCTTGGCTCAGGGGTGGGTTTAAAGCCACGATCTGGCTGCCCTGTCCCCCACCGTCTCTTGGCCGCTCATATTCTGGGGTTTCGCCCCTCCTGTCCGTTTGAGATCCTAAACTTCCGATCTGAGGTCGATCCTTGCATTAGGCACGCCAGCTGCGGGGAGGGGAAGAGGTTCTCTGTAATTACTGCAGCTCGCCCCAGCTGGGATACTACTGAGATTTCCCATCTGCTCACAGTGTTTGTTAGAAGGTCGCTGCTATTTCGTCTGTACGTGTGTTTTACATTCCCTGGGACTGATCTTCCCAAGTGCTTGATTCTCCTTGGAGCGGTGTGAAAATGGCTTGTGTTTTAGGAGCTGCACTAATCCCCATGGGGCTGGACTAGCCGACCGGACCGGCGCATCCCCACGTTCTAGGAAGCTGGCATCTCTTCTGCTTCAATTCCTGCCTTTCTACCTGCCCCAGGTGGAGGCTTTTCCTCCTCCCCTGTGGAGCTTCCCAACTCTCTGTCCCTGCCCTTCTTTCTTCCATCCTCTCCTGCGATGCCTGATTCCTAGCCCCAGTTACTCCTCTGCAGATGATAACCAGCTGTGCATGCCCCGATGATCTCCTGCCTCCTAGCATGAGTCTCTCTGCTCACGGCTACATTCAGCTCCCGAGGGTTTCAGAACCACAGCCTCCCCAGCGCCTGTCTACACTGCATGGTGACCCCAAGGTCTGGGGCAGCCAAGCTTGTGGCCTTGATGTTTCCAAGCCTGCACTTGAATGTCCAAGCTGCAGGGTAAACCTGGGTTAGAGTTGCTGGACCCAGGTCTCCCAGCCGTGCTAATGTGTCCCTACTGCACCGCACAGACCTTCTGGCTCGGGTCTGCGGCGTAAGCTGCGTCCACACTGCAAAATGACAGGGCTAGGACCCGAGTCTCCGCTGGGCTCTGACCCACCCCCCTAGCAGGGTCCCTGCCCTCTATGCTTTAGGGGCTCCTGAATACTTGGGAGGAGAGAATAGATGGGAGGAGGAGGAGGAGCAAAGAAACTCCTGTACCACTGCATGGAGCAGGGCTCAGGTGGGGGGAGGGAGGCTGCTGCTACGGATCTGAGCTGGGGGCAGAGCGGGACATTGGGTGGCTGCTCTCTCATTCCACGCCTGTGCGGGCTCCTGGGATAAAAAAGCCCCAGACTCCCAGGTGCTCCCTTCCAAGAGCTCAGGAGACTTTCCAGGGTGAGGTGGGGACCGGCCAGCCCTGACGGCAACAGGGTGGGAGGGTCTCACGCCTTCCCGTGCCCACTAGCGGTCTTGGGGCAGGAGCCACTAAAACACATCACGGGAGCCAAGTCCTTGAAATAACATTCAGCCCCACAGACTGGCTGAAGCAGTGTCACAGTGTCCCCTTGTGGCGGTGTGTCAGAACTGCGGTTGTTCAGCAGAATCCACATGGAGGTCTTGTCTACACTCGCGTTAGTTAGGGCGCAGTTAAAGCGGTGCTACCATGCCGAATGTGGGTGCAGTTACATGGATGCAAATGTGCATATATTAGGATAGATTATTGCCATACGGGAAGGGGAATAAACTATACCAAGATAAGGCACCTTGGTTCTTCATTCATTGGCATAGGGAGGTCAAGCTGGGCTGCAGGGAGCAGCCGGCATGTTAGAGCCAGTGGTGAAATAAGGCACCTTTATACCGGTATAATTGCATCCCCACCAGAGCTTGTACTAGTCCAGCTATAGTGGGAAACCAATCTCACCCCTAAACAACAGAGCTATGCTGGGACAAGCCCTGCGTGGGGCCCAAACTCAGCTATGTGCCTCTCCACGGACTTCGACAGAGTGGCACCAGCAGGGCTGAATTTTGGCCAGAGACCCATAGATGTTAGAGATGGAGCTTTACTCACCTGTTGTCTTGTGTCCTGTACGTGACTGTAACGCTGTGGGGCAGGGACCGGCTTTTCATTATGGGTGTGTACAACGCCCTTCAAAACAGGACCCCGATCCCTGATTGGGTCGTCTAAGCATGACTGTCATACACATACAACAATGGTAACACTGACTGAAAAGCAGAGCCGGCTTTATGACCCGTGGAGCCTGACTGGAACACTCGGCAGCAGTCCGGGGCTTCGGCAGCGGGGGGAGGGGTGTCCGCTCCGGGTTTTCCGTGGCACCGAAGGACGTCCCACCACCGAAATGCCGCTGAAGACCCCCGGAGTGGACCCCCGCTGCCAAAATGCCGCCGAAGACCCCCAGAGCGGGGCCCCTTTAGGCACGGGCACAGGGCCCTCTTCGGCACGGGGCCCGATTCCGGGGAATCGGGTGAATCGACTTAAAGCCGGCCCTGCTGAGAAGGCCTAATAAACTTGCCAGTCCATCTCCCTGGGCCCAAGACAGGATTGTTCCGACTGGACACGTTCCACTGAATTTGTCCCACCTGGCTTTAAAACTGCCAAGCAATGAAGCTCCCACTCCTCCCTTGGGAGACAATTCAACAGGCTAATCCACATCAGAGTCAGGAAGATGGACCTTCATAAGTGGCAGAACTTGGCTCAAGGAGGCACAGCTGGGTCTGGAGGGACGTGCTGCGTGTTAGATCAAAGGTGGGTTTGTGAAAGGCATGAAACGGACAAACCGCCCGGGCAACGTTTGGAAGACCTCACCTGCGCCTTATATTGTGCAAGGAGAAGACCCATCGAAGCCATGAGCACCAAGAACTTTCACTGAAAACTGAAAAAAGTTGTTTGGGGGGGGAAAGGGGGTTGGGGGGCAGAGGGGAATCGGGGGGGGGGGATTTGGTTTTTAAAAACTGAACTTTTCACACTGAAATCAAAACACTTTCCATCTGATTTTTTTCAGTGAATATTTTTTAATGGGTGTTTAGATTCTGGGGTCCGAGTATCATCCAAATCACAGCAGCCCAGAGTCTGAATCTCCTTTGATTATGAATGCTGGGTACATCAGCCACCCCTGGTATGGTCAGCGCTTCTACAGCTGTGAAAGCTGACATGGAATTTGCACCGATAATGATTTTGTCCCTGGCCCTACAACTTGTGACAGCTGTGAGCTTTCAAAGTCAGCCCTGAGGTTTCCTACGGAGATGTCTGACTTGGGTAGAGGAATAATAAATCTTACACAAGCCAGGGACTCTCCAGACTCTCCCAAGGGTTTAGCCTCATTGCTGAGAAGTCTGAGAGATCTGGGAGAGTTCCAGGATCCATCAGCCAGCCAGGAGGCCCCATGCTGGGGATAATGGAGCCTTCAGTCCTAAAGAGCCAGGATTAGGGAAATCAAAGCAGTGTCTCGGAAAAGGATTTCGGGACCACAGTGGACAAACAACGGAACATGGATGCCCAGTATGATGCTGTGGCAACAAGCGCTAATGCGATCCTGGGATGTATAAAGAGGGCATAGTGACAAGCAGTAGGCAGGGGATTTGTTACCTCTGTTCTGGTGTCCAAATTTGAAGGGTTAAAATCCATGTGCATTTTATATAACAACCTGGTATATGGATTGTGCCAGCTCTTTTCCAGACCCAAAGTCCAGAGTCTGGTCAAGAGGCCAGAGGCCTAGCAAATAGTGATCAGCTAAGAGAAAGCCGGGGAAACAAGATAACTGCCTTTGCTAAAAATATGCTTGGTCAGTAGAAATGCCAGATATTAAAGCAATAACTAAATAATTGTCTTATTCAGAGTTGCAAATTGAACAGAGAATCCCTGTTCCTATTGTGTTAGTCTCTTCTGCAGGGAGATGTTCTTCCCACAGATCCAACCTTGAGTTTGATGGCAGGAGAGAGATCACTTGATCATTGCCTGTTAGATTCACTCCCTCTGGGGCACCTGGCATTGGCCACTGTCGGTAGACAGATACTGGGCTAGATGGACCTTTGGTCTGACCCGGTACGGCCTTTCTTATGTTCTTATGTTTATAAAAAGTTAGCACATGTCAGTATAAAATATGGCATCCTTCCACCTCCCCTCCCAGGGACCAATGCCTGCCTTAAGACATAAAGGAGACAATCTATATTGCCATATACTCTCACTCTTTCTTTGCTTTAACCCCTAAAAATATACCTGTTGGACAATCAAAGGAGTTGCTCCATTCCTATGGACCCCAAATCAGAATTCAACATATATATTTTATACTAACAACATTTTATCAAAGTATTAATTAAATGTTAACTTGCTAACTTGAGACCATGGCCGGAGACATTATGTAACCTTTTAACCATTGGCTAATGTGCTATCTTGTCTTGCTGCAAAACCTATCCCGGGGTGTGTCACTGCCTACCCCGTCACTTTCCCCCGCCCATGGAAAATCCATATATTCTATTGTAATCAATTGATTGACAGTGTCTCTGAGCCTAATAAGCAAGGTGACACTCCGCCAGCGCTGTGTGTAATAAACTCCTATGCTTCACCTCTACATGGTGTGGATTTATGTCCTTCAACATTTTAAACAGGACAATGAACAATTATAGAGGGTGCACAGAAGAGCCACAACAATGATTCGAGGGTGAGGCAAAATGCCTTGCAATAACTCACGTAAGGAGCGCCATCCGTTTAATGACGACTGAGAGAGATGTTGACTACGGTGAAGAAGTACCTGCCCCAGGGAGAAAATGCCAGCAACTTGGCGGCTGCTTGCTAATCTAACCGAGAAAAGCCCAACAAGAACAAACAGCTACAAGCTGAAGCCCGACCAATTTGAACAAGCAGTAAGGCACACATGTCTAACGAGGAAGGTGATTGACCATTGGAACAACCTCCCAAGGGACGTGGTGGCTTCTCCATCTCTTGATGTCACCGAATCCAGCCTGGCCGCCTGTCTGGAAAATGCTTTAGACAAAACACAAGTTACTGGGCTCAGTGCAGGGGTAACGTGGTGACATTCTCTGGCTTGCACTAGGCAGGAGGTCAGACTAGATGAGCTAATGGTCCCTTCTGGCCTTCAGATGCATGAATCCAAGTGTCTCCAAGGCGGGGGGTTGTTTCTCTGGTTGCCATGGCAGCTGTGGGCTACCTGTCCATTGTGATGCACCCGCCTGTCCCCAGTGGCAGAGCCCAGAGCTTCCCTGAGAACGGTTCACCTGGGTGCTTGCTCCCAGGGCCGGCCTTAGGGTTGGGCGACCCGGGTAACTCCCCTGGGCTCTGTGGTCACAGGGACACCTTGGTCCAGGGTCTCAGGCTCCTCTGTGTGCAGCGCTGTGGTACCTCCCTGGCTTCCTCCACCTTGACTGGCAGCCGGCGCTGCCCGTGCAGGGCCGGCTTCCTGCCTGGGCCAGAATCAGCGCTTCTGCTCAGCACCAGCGCCTGAAGCTGGCCAGCGCCGAGTGGAGGGTGTGGGGCATCACCCCCCTCCAGCTCTGGGAGCGCTGGCCTGCGGGGCAGAGAGGCGCAAACTGGCCTCTTGTGTAAGACACCCCACAGGGAGTCTCCGAAGTCTGAGACCCCTCCGCAGCCCCGCCGCCTGCAGGCTTTGCCACAACTAGCCTAGGTGGGTATCTCGGCTGGCTTCGGGGCTCACTGCGTGTAGCAGGCACCTCCGGGGGTGATGGCTCATCATCACGCTCCGAACTGGCAGCTCGCTGCCGGCATGGGGCTGGCCAGCACCTGGGATATGAAGTAATCATGGGGCGGGGGGGTTGTCCCCTTCTCCCCTGTCGGGGCAGGGGGTTCACAGTTTCGCGTCAGGGAGCCGGGGAGAGGCTGCATGGAACGTGGCCCCCAGCCCAGGCATGCTGTTTCCCGATGTGACCCCCCCACACACACACACTGCAGCGTGCTCCTCCCTGCGGGGCTGCCGGGCGGGGCAGGTGGAGTTAGTTACTGCCTGGCAGGAGCAGAGGCCCCTCTGCTGCACCCGGTGAGCCGCCCGCGCACACCGGGGGACAAGGGGGAACGTGTTAAGGTGCACCAGGGCAAGCTTCCCCCTAGCTGGGGGCTGGCTGAGGAATACCCCGTCATAAACAGACAGTTAAGGGTCAATGCCTCTTTTACCTGTAAAGGGTTAAGAAGTTCACCTAGCCTAGCTGACACCTGACCAGAGGAACCAATGGGGGAACAAGATGTTTCAAAAGGAAGGAGGGAAGTTTCCTTTGTTTAGTCAGTTTTCAGTTTCAGCCGGAGTGAAAAAGATCAAGGAACCAGCCTCTTATCAGAATAGTAAGTTTTAGAAAGGGATAAATAGGTTTACGTTTATTTTCTTTGTAACTTGTCTTGGTACCATTAAGGGAATTATCAAATTTGGGTATTCTTGTGTGTATTAAGATTTTTGCCCAGGGGAACATCCTGTGTTTTCAAGTTATTGTCTGTGAGATTAGCTGATATGCTGTCTCCCAGAGGTGTTTTTTTTTTCTTTTACCTTTCTTTTCTTTAATTAAAAGCCTTCTTTTTAAGAACCTGATTGATTTTTCCTTGTTTTAAGATCCAAGGGGATTGGATCTGGACTCACCAAGAATTGGTGGGGGAAAGAAAGGGGAATGGTTAAATTCTTCTTGTGTTAAGATCCCAGGGGTTGGATCTGGACTCACCAGGGAATTGGTGAAGGAATCTCTCAAGGCTACCAGGGAGGGGAAGGTTTTTGGGGGGAAAGGAAGTGATCCAGACACTGAGAATTCTGGATGGTGGCAGCGATACCAGATCTAAGCTGGTAATTAAGCTTAGAAGTGTCCATGCAGGTCCCCACATCTGTACCCTAAAGTTCAGAGTGGCGGTGAGACCTATGACATGGTGAGCAGCGGAGGGATTTTAAAGGAACCTAGCCAGATTTTTTTTTTCCTCCTTTGAGATGCTGGAGAAGCAGTGAAGGAGAGATACCCTGAAGGCAAACAAGCAGGACCTGGGGGCAATGGGAAGGGAGCCTGGGGAGACAGCGGGGGCCAGGGGCACCACAATGCAAGTTCGCCCAGGGCGCCAGTTTCCCTAAGGCCGGCCCTGCTTGCTCCTCCCGAGGGACCCAAGCCAGGCAGGTGTGTGTGTTTGTTTCTTTGAAATTCGATTCTCAGTCGCTCCATCAACCAACCGTTCCAGAGCAGTGAGTGAGCTTTCCCACCAGCCCAGCGGCTTCCAGGCCATGTTTGGGTTATGGGGAACTGGCCCCCCTGGGGAGGGTGAACATCTCCGTGACCCATTGAAGGCAGCACCCATGTACTCTCCACACTGCAGCTGGGAGCATGCCTCCCAGCACGGGCGGCCAGACTCGTGCTAGGGGGCCTCGCACTAGCACCTGTGAATGTTGCAGCACACTTGGCGGCCCAGGCTCGGCCCCAGGTGGTCGCTTGGACTCGGGTGGTGACCCTGAGTCACAACGTCCAAGCTGATATTTCTAGCGCACTCGCTCGAGCGGAGTTAGCGTGAATCTGCCTACTGGGCTGGGAGGCGCTGGATTGGCGCTTGCCACCTCCCCCTGCCCCTGGGAATATGGGGGAGAGCGTCTGCACAGGGAGAGAGCCTGGAGGGGTTTCCTAATTAGTTCACATGGTCAGAATTTGTTATGGGAGTTGGGGAACTCACCCAAGGGAGACAGCACCCCCTGGAGGGGGAAGTGGGACAGGATTTATAAACCCTATACAGGCCCCGTAAGGGTTAATGGACCTACAAGGTGTGTCCGGCCTGAAGCCAAGCTGTGCAAGGGAGAAGTCCAGATGAGCTGGTGATGGGCCTGGGCAGGCAGCAGAGAGGCAGCAAAATCAGAAAAGTTTGGGCCTCTATTATGGGGTTTTAAATATCATCATCCAGGCAGATTTCAGGCATTTCACATGTGACTGTTCCTTTCAACTTCCATTTAACAAGCTTCCTTATTATTGTGGGGTTCCCCTTTTTGAGGTTAAATGCTACGGTGGTGGGTTTCTCTGGCATTTCCCCCCCACAAGGATGTTCAGTTTCATTACAACATGGTTGCTATTACCAAGCAGTTCAGCTCTATTCACCTCTTGCATCAGATCCTGTGCTCCACTTAGGATTAAATCAAGAATTGCCTCCCCCTTTGTAGGAACTAGCTGCTCCTAGAAGCTGTCATTAATGGTGTCTAGAAATATCTCTGCATCCCATCCTGAGGTGGCCTGTAACCAGTCAATATGAGGATAGCTCAAATCCCCCATTATTATTGGGTTTTCTGTTTTTACAGCCTCTAATCTCCCTGAGCATTTCACAGTCAGTGTCACCATCCTGGTCAGGTGATCAGTAGGATATTCCTACTGTTATATTCTTATTATTCAAGCATGGAATTGCTATCCAGAGTCTATGGTACAGTTTGATTCATTTAAGATTTTTACTATCTTTGACTCTGTTCTTTCTTGCTCATACAGTGCCACTCCTCCGCCAGCATGACCTACTCTCATTCCTGTATTTTTTTACCCTGGTATTACTGCATCCCGTTGATTATCATTGTTCCATCAAGTTTCTGTGATGCGTATTAGACCAATATCCGCTTTTAATACCAGCACCTCCAAGATCACTCATCTTAGTATTTAGACTTCTAGCATTTGAGGACAAGCATTTAGAACATTTGTCAATATTTAGTTGTCTGCCTTCATGGGATGTACCTGAATGGGGCTCTTTTGTTTGACTCTTTCTCTTCAGTTCCTACCTGTACTTCATCAACTTTTATCCTCTCTTCTTTACTAGGTTATAGAGAATCCCCTTTAATAAGTCCTCCCCTATGGGATGTCTCCGTCTGAACCGTGTGCTCCTCCACACCTGTCGGCTTTCCCCCAGCCCTTAGTTTAAAAAATCCTATATGAGCTTTTTAATTTTACATGCCAGCAATCTGGTTCCACTTTGGTTTAGGTGGAGCCCATCCTTCCTGTATAGGCTCCTCCTTTCCCAAAATGTTCCCCAGTTCCTAATAAATCTAAATCCTTCCTCCCAACACCAGCATGTCATCCATGCATTGAGACCCTGGCCCTCCATGTGGAACTGGAAGCACTTCAGAGAATGCTACCATGGAGGTCCTGGACTTTAATCTCTTACCTAGCAGCCTATATTCAGCCTCAAGGACCTCTCTCCTGCCTTTCCCTATGTCACTGGTACCTACATGTACCATGACCACTGGCTCCTCCTCAGCACATAATTCTATCGAGATGTCTCAAGAGCTCCACAACCTTTGCACCTGGCAGGCTCTTCACCGGAGGCTCTCCTGATTATCGCAAATCCAACTACCTACATTTCTAATAATCAAATTCCTCATTACTGTTCACTGTCTCTTCGGAGGAACTGGGGTCACCTCCCATGGCATGAGACACATGTGGCTTTGGGGGGTGCCGGTGCAGGCATTTTGCTCTCGGGCCAGCCCTGCTTTCCTGCCCTGGGCTGGGGCTGTGGGAAAAGGGAGAGGATCCGGCTACAAAGGGGGATGAACAGCACTGTCTGTTCCCAACGGTTGACACAGACGTCGGGTCGGCTGCCCATTCTGCAGGGATCTAGTTTTCACTAGAGGCCCCAATCCTGCAAGGTGCTTGATGGCTTCAGCACATTGTGGGAAGCACTCAGCACCTTGCCAGATAGGGCCCTGAATGACTGCGGAAGTGGTCGAAGTGTTAGTGCACAAATATCTCTCAATTCCTTTGAGCCCATTCAGAAATTCCAGGGGTGCAGGGTTTCTCTAGAATACGGCAGCCTCTGTTCAGCGTGGGCACAACTCTGCTCATAGTGCCGGATCTCTGGGAAATCACTCCCTGCTTAAGAAATTAGATTCCTCTGGCCAATAGGCTCCATGTTAAACTGCAGCAGAGCCACTCACCACTGCTGCAAAGGGTTAATTTTCCTGCACCCTGCGAATTCCCAGGCAGGGCTCCCAAAGCACACTGAGCTAGTCGTCCCTCTAGCAAATGTGTCCCAGGTATCTAATAGGTAATAATCCATCCGGTCTGGCATTGCACTGGTTTACTGCAGATTTTCACTTGGCCAAGCCCCTACCAGGAAAATATGAAGTCTGGCCAGCTTTTGTTGTTTGAGGAGAGAGGTGGGATTGCTCACTGCCTTTGCTTGGCAGGCTCTTCCTTGGGTACTCCCCAGCGAAAGCAAGTGGGTGTGAGATGGACCGGACTGACCGGTTCTGGACAGAGTTTCTTTGAACTCCTAGCTCCAGAGCGGATAGACTCAGCTGCACAGACCAGGTGCCATCAGGAATGAACTAGGCCTTGGAATGAGCCAAGGCTGAATCTAGAGTGACTTCCCCCTCCTGGAGGTGAGTCAGGGCTCACCGTCAGTCACTGCCTTAGCTCTGGGGCTAGTTCCAGTATCTGCCACTGACTCCTGGCCCTAGTGCAGCATTGTCCACGGGGCTACAAATACTGGGCTCTCCCCACACAAGCCGCACTGTTGCATGGTGCTGTAGCTCTGTTCCCATGGGCACCTCTACATCAGGACGTCTCTGTAACTCTGATTCTCTAAACGTTCTCCCCTTCCAGGCTGCTTTAGCTGTATTTTAGACGGGCCCCTCAACTGTGAGTGGAGCTGAAATTGGGCTGCAGGTACCATTGGAACTGGCAGGGGCTTGGCTCAGTCTGAGGCACATTGAAACTGGGGCAGTAACTTGTAGGAAATTTGGATTGAACAAATGCTGAACGTGACTGACCCGCTCTGCCCCCTCCAATCCCAAGGCCCTGTGAGTTAAACCTCCTCCACACCGCCATTCCTGCCTGGGGTGCTGCCCTGTGCCCCAGCTGTCACTAACACAGCTGTATTGCACCAGCACAGAAGGCGCTGGAGTCTTTGGCAGAAGATGGCGGGTGGTTTGAAACCATTGGCACTTCTTTCTACACAGCCAGGATGGAGAGAGAAGGACTTTTCACGGCTCCATCTCCTTCTGCTCCTGCCCACCATCGACCCACCCATGAGGCCAGGAGATTGAGATGATTCTTTCTAATCCAGCGTCTCAAATTCAAGGATATGTGAGAAACATTTCTTCAGTCTCTCTGTTGGTTCGTATACCGCCCTTATCACCGTAGCATCTATGTGCCTTCCAGGAGTGCATTGACTGATGGGACTGACATCTGTCAGATGTGGTTTGTTCTTCCTGATATCATCTCCCCAGGGAGACAACTGTGACTTGTGTAGGGATTGCAGATGGGCTAGTGTTTTGTTTTGGTAGGTTTGCTGTTGTTGTTTTTTTAATGTACACACTGCTCTGTGCTGATGTTGGAGAAGGCAGGTCAGAGAAATGGAGACAACTTGTGATGGTCCTTAGTTCCTGTGGGAGTTCATTCCACAGGCTCTGACTATGGTCTTGATAAAAGACCTCTCATCAAAAAGTGAGGAGGAAAAACTGTTCCTGACCTTGGGAGAAAGGAAAGAGATGGCAGAGATGGCATCCTGCTAGGTAGCAACCTGCCACTGTGTCAGGGATGGATATCAGTGACACACGGACACAAAGGAATCAAATCCCAGGCAATGTGCAGCCCTACCATGGGCAGATGTTACTTATCTCTGAAATATACATGATGTCTTTTGTGTGTGTGTGTGTGTACTTTGCAACACGTATAGAGTTCGTCATGCCACCAATGTCTTGTTGAACTGAGAGCCGCTGTGCTTAAAGAACCTGCATCCACAGGCCTCTGCACTGCCCACAAGAGGGAGCCGCAAGACTGGAAGAGAGCAGACTTCCCTCATGTAACAGTGTAGTGCTGTGTGAAAGCATCTCTGGCTGACAACCCAGTTCATCCCTTTCTACTTCCAAGAGATTCACTGCTCAGTCAGTTAGTCTGAGGAAAGGCTCTGGCGAGTGTAGTCATCATCTGCCAGCCCAGAATGGCCACCAAACTTCTGTTTCTAGAACAAAACTGTTGTTGTTGTTGTTGTGGTAGCACCCGAAAGCCAGTGAGGGTGGGACGATTGTGCTTGGTGCTGTGGACGCACACAACAAATGACAGGCCAGTTCCAAAGTAAAATAAAGTAATAGAAGAAAGGGAATAATTTAATGAGACTTTCAAAAGACCTTTGACAAAATCCCTCTCAAGAGACTCCTAAATAAACAAATTAATTAGCTATGAGATAAAAAGCAAAGTATTATCATGGATCAAAAATTAGCTAACTGGTAGAAATCCAAGAGTAGGAATGGTCAATTTTCTTCATGGCAAAAGGTCAACAGTGAGATGCCACAAGCTTCTGAACTGGGACTGATATTAAGTATATTAATGTCCTGGAAAAGATGGTGAGCCACGAGGCGGCAACATTTTGCAGATGACATAAAATGATTTAGGTTAGTCAAGACTATAGAAGACTGTGAGGCACTTCAGAGGGACCTAACCAAGTTAGATGGACAACACAATGACAGATGAAAGTCAATGTGGACAAATGTAGAGTAACTAATGGGAAGCACATGGGAGCTGCCTGGAATATTTTTGTGACTATTCTATATTCTTTTTGCCTGGTTGTTATGGCAGTGTTTTCTATTTGATTACCAGGGGGTTAATTGCAGCAGAAGCTGACTTGCACAAAAACAATGCAGAAAATCAACTGCTCTGCAGTGTATACCCTGTCACAGGCTCCTCCATGGCTACCCAGTGTGCCGCACTGTCTAGCCTATTTCTGTTACCTCCCGGTCAACATACACACAGGCTGTTTTCCTTTCACCATGTGTCTCTTTTATTCCTCTTCGCTTTTACACATGCCACATAACATGGACATTGTGTAGCAGGAACTTTGCACATAGCTTCTCTCCTCAGCTCAGCACAGCTAACCTTCTGAGCTTCCCTTGCTTTCGGTTTGTTCTTGTATCCACCCTATTTCTGCCAATTACATCATTAGCCCAGTAATTACCACCCAGATGCTCATAACCACCAGACAGAAAGTGTTCAGTTGCTCCCAGCTGGCCCTGAACTCTCTTCTGTGCTGCCCTAAAATCAGCGATAGGATGCCTCTGTTACATCCTCAGCCTCCTGAAAAGCCAACCACATCAGTATGGTGAGGCTCGAGAGGCAGAGGAGAAAACAAAGGACTGGGTGGATTTTGTAAAGGGGCACACTCTAAGTCAGAGAGAGAGGTAGAAATTGCTGGGGTGCAGATTGTGGGAGCAGACCAGAGGTGGGGTGTGTCTGGGATAAGCTAGGCCTACCTAGACAATTGGTAAGAAGGATATACGCCTATGTCTTTTGTTGTTTTAAAACCCTTTTCCCTTGTTGTGCTGTGTCCTACTGTTGAGGTTAAACAATACTTTGTTCTAAAAGGCTCTTTAGGGTCACTGCATTCAACACTGGCCACAGCTCCCACAGGGAAGGCTGGCAGGTAGCCGAAGCCAGGGGGACTTACTGAGCAATCAGGGTTAGAACAGAGGGTGTTGCACCCCAGGGAACCAGTGTAACAGTGGGAGAATTGTAGAATCTCATCCCAGGACAGGTGAAGGCAAGATGCCGAAGGCCTGATGGGGATGCACTCACCGAGAATGGGTGCTCAAAGGAGCAGCTAGCCCTGAATCCTGACAATGTCTAACCCACTGATGAGTGTGTGTTACAGGTCCCCGCTCTGTGCCAATCCCGACAGGACAGGAGTTGTTACAATTCCCAGCTACTGAGGCTTGGCCCTGGAGCTTAGCTTGGTGGAGCAGCTCACACTTTTAGCTCTGGAGGCCCCCGGTTCATTCCTCAGTGTGTGGGCCACATTCTGGCAGCCAGCACTAATTGCACAAAGGAAGGAATGTTTGAATGACTTATACACCTTGCTGGGTTTTAAGTTAACTGTAGCAACTGAAGGGAAGGATTTGGACATCAGTGTAAACAGCTCACTGAAGACTTCTATGGCATATGAGTCAGTGGTCTATGAATTAAACAATGTTAAGGTGCATAAAGGAGGGAACGGAGAATAAAACTTAAACTATTATAATGCCCTTGTATAAGGCAATGGTGAGTTGTCACCTGGAATACTGAGTTTAGTTCTGGCCACCCCATCTCAAACAGCTGTAGAGAGAAGTAGAAGATTGCAGACGTACCGGGAGTACAGAGATGGGTGGTGAGAATTAGGGGAATGGACAAACTCTCATGAAGAGAAACTGAAAATGTTACTATAGAGCAGTGGTGAGCAACCTGCAGCCCATCAGGGTAATCTGACTCGGCCGTGAGACATTTTGCTGACATTGACCATCTGCAGGCACAGCCCCCCGCAGCTCCCAGTGACTGCGCTTCACCATTCCTGGCCCATGGGAGCTGAGGAAAGCAGTAGAGATTCTGTCTCGATGCCTGGCATCCCACAACAGGAGAAACAATACACACATCCCTTATAGATATTATGTATTGGGACCATCTGAGCTATGCCCAGGTTGGATGGACAGACTCGGTATTCTGTTGGTGGCTACCCTTTTGATTTCTCTCAGCCTGAGATTTTCTGTTCCAAGTGCTGCCAGCAAGACCCTTGCATTGAGAGCTGCAGTGTGCCTGAAGGCAGGAGTCTTCCTTTCATTTCAATTTCAGAAGTTCAATTTCTTCCCTTTCTTTCCCTTAACATTTTATGCTGCTTGTCATCCTCAAATGCAGAGGCTTCATGATCCCTCCTAAAATATTCACAAAGGCCCCATCAAGCAAAGCGATAGCCTCACCCAGGAAAACAAGGGGAAGGAAGAGCCGGGTTTGCTTTTATTAGTGGGATGTTCATCTGAGGCAGCGGTTTCCCTCCTTTCAAACAAAATCTTTGAAATCCCTTTAGATGTGAAGAGCTCTTATTCTGTCAGGCCAGATCCCTGAAGTTTTAATTAGGTTCTTCCAGCCTTGAGATCAATGCCTCTTCAGGGCTCTGCAAGGCGGTTCTGGAGCAGTGCTGTGGTTAGTGGACCCTGGTGGTCAAGCATTGGGAAGAGGAGGGTGTCCTGCTTGCCAAATCCAAAGACAAGGTTATTCAGGAAGCTGCGCTCTTCAGAGTTGCTATTAAACATACGTCATTGTGATGGGAATGGCAGAACAGCTGGTGTATTGTGACCACTGATTAGCATGCTGATCAGAGTTATCTTATTGTTCCCTTGTGCTCCCCTCATCTGTCTGCTGTATCCATCTGTTGTCCCTCATCTTATACTTAAACTGTAAGCTCTTCGGGGCAGAGACTGTCTTTTGTCCATTGTTTGTGCCTCCAACAATGGGACTGGAGTCTGTAGATGCTACTGTAATGCAGATAAGTCTTAGTATATAAATTATATTATTTTTAAAGCCCACTCTGTTCCTCAAGTTACCATACTTGGACACTTACACCAGTTTTTTGATCATCTTATACTTGACGTGTAACTTACATTGCTTACATCACCTGCAGGAGCCAGGAAGGATTTTTTCCCCCCGATGCACAATTGGCTAGATGTGTTCTGGGAGGTGGTAGTTATTTTTCCCTTCCTCTGAAGGATCAGAGATTGACCGCAGCTGGAGTTGGGACAGACTAATGCTCTGAGGTGATACACAGAATCCCTTCTAGTTGATCAGATGGTGTTTCTTGCTCACAGGCTGTTTGCCAGATCTGGGGTCAGGAAGGAATGTCTCCCTGGGTCAGATTGCCAGGGACTGTGGTTTGTTTTTTTTTTACCTTCCTCTGTAGCATGGTATGTGGATCTCTTGGGCACACTCACCTAATCAGTTCCCTGCCATTGCAGGAGCCTCAGGCATTGGTGGCACTTTGATGTTTCTTGTTCTATCTGTGGCAAGCTGTTTAGCCTCTTGAGGTCTGAAATGCTTTAATCTAACTAAAATCTTTGGGATTAATATAGGGGCATCTGGGTGAAAATTAATGGCCCGTGATGTACAGAAGGTCTGTTGGTTGGTCTGGATGGTCTGTTGGTTCCTTCTGGCCTAAAACTCTATGAAACTATCTCCTCTGAATTTGTCCCCAAAAAGCACCCATTTACACTAGCCCTGAAACTAGCTCATTAACTAATCCTTGCAACACCCTTGTGGGGTAAGTGCTATTATGCACAGTTTACAGATGGTGAAACCCCATGGACTGAGTCAGCATCAGCTCATTGGTCTAAAATTTCCAAGACACAGAGTAGTAGTTGAGTAAAGCTAATAACAAAACCATCAAGGTAATATGCATGGTGCAGGCCGATAGAGCTTTGCTACAATTAAGTGGCATGAAATCCGCATTTCTCACATCACATTGAAGTCTGGTGGTCTCTAAGAGTAATGACTCAATAATGAGGTGCTAAAAATCATAGAATCATAGAATCTCAGGGTTGGAAGGGACCTCAGGAGGTCATCTAGTCCAACCCCCTGCTCAAAGCAGGACCAAACCCAACTAAATCATCCCAGCCAGGGCTTTGTCAAGCCTGACCTTAAAAACCTCTAAGGAAGGAGATTCCACTACCTCCCTAGGTAACCCATTCCAGTTCTTCACCACCCTACTAGTGAAAAAGTTTCCCCTAATATCCAGCCTAAACCTCCCCCTCTGCAACTTGAGACCATTACTCCTTGTTCTGTCATCTTCTACCACTGAGAACAGTCTAGATCCATCCTCTTTGGAACCCCCTTTCAGGTAGTTGAAAGCAGCTATCAAATCCCCCCTCATTCTTCTCTTCTGCAGACTAAACAATCCCAGTTCCCTCAGCCTCTCCTCATAAGTCATGTGCTCCAGCCCCCTAATCATTTTTGTTGCCCTCCGCTGGACTCTCTCCAATTTATCCACATCCTTCTTGTAGTGTGGGGCCAAAATTGGACACAGTACTCCAAATGAGGCCTCATCAGTGCTGAGCAGAGGGGAATGATCACATCCCTTGATCTGCTGGAAATGCCCCTACTTATACAACCCAAAATGCCATTAGCCTTCTTGGCAACAAGGGCACACTGTTGACTCATATTCAGCTTTTCGTCCACCGTAACCCCTAGGTCCTTTTCTGCAGAACTGCTGCCCAGCCATTCGGTCCCTAGTCTGTAGCAGTGCATGGGATTCTTCCGTCCTAAATGCAGGACTCTGCACTTGTCCTTGTTGAACCTCATCATATTTCTTTTGGCCCCTCTGTATCCTAGCCCTACCCTCCAGCGTATCAACCACTCCTCCCAGTTTAGTGTCATCTGCAAACTTGCTAAGGGTGCAGTCCACACCATCCTCCAGATCGTTAATGAAGATATTGAATAAAACCGGCCCCAGCACCGACCCTTGGGGCACTCCACTTGATACCGGCTGCCAACTAGACATGGAACTATTGATCACTACCCGTTGAGCCCGACCATCTAGCCAGTTTTCTATCCACCTTACCGTCCATTCATCCAGCCCATACTTCTTTAACTTGCTGGCAAGAATACTGTGGGAGACTGTATCAAAAGCTTTGCTAAAGTCCAGAAATAGTACATCCACTGCTTTCCCCTCATCCACAGAGCCGGTTATCTCGTCATAGAAGGCAATTAGGTTAGTCAGGCATGACTTGCCCTTGGTGAATCCATGCTGACTGTTCCTGATCACTTTCCCCTCCTTTAAGTGGTTCAGGATTGATTCCTTGAGGACCTGTTCCATGATTTTTCCAGGGACTGAGGTGAGACTGACTGACCTGTAGTTCCCTGGATCTTCCTTCTTCCCTTTTTTAAAGATGGGCACTACATTAGCTTTTTTCCAATCATCCGGGACCTCCCCCGATCGCCATGATTTTTCAAAGATAATGGCCAATGGCTCTGCAATCTCATCGGACAACTCCTTTAGCACCCTCGGAAGCAGCGCATCCGGCCCCATGGACTTGTGCTCGTCCAGCTTTCCTAAACAGCCCCGAACTACTTCTTTCCCCACAGAGAGCTGGTCACATCCTCCCCATACCGTGCTGCAGAGTGCAGCTGTCTGGGAGCTGACCTTGTCTGTGAAGACAGAGGCAAAAAAAACATTGAGTACACTAGCTTTCTCCACATCCTCTGTCACTAGGTTCCCTCCCTCATTCAGCAAGGGGCCCACACTTTCCTTGACTTTCTTCCTGTTGCTAACATACTTAAAGAAACCCTTCTTGTTACTCCTAACATCTCCGGCTAGCTGCAACTCCAAGTGTGATTTGGCCTTCCTGATTTCACACCTGCATGCCTGAACAATACTTTTATACTCCTCCCTGGTTATTTGTCCAATCTTCCACTTCTTGTAAGCTGTTCTTTTGTGTTTAAGACGAGCAAGGATTTCACTGTTAAGCCAAGCTGGTCGCCTGCCATATTTACTTTTCTTCCTACACATCGGGATGGTTTGTTCCTGCAACCTCAATAAGGTTTCTTTGAAATACAGCCAGCTAAATCCTAATGTTGAGATGATAGAAGTTATATTTTTGCCACTAATCATCCAATAATTTGTACAGTTAATTCAGTCTTGGTAAACTGTCAACAAACTGAGTTCCCTATAATTCATTATTGCTACTATTTCATTTTAAGTCTCCATTGCTCTAAGAAAGTATGATTTCATTACTCTATATTTGTTTTGGCAGTCAGCCTTTTCATTGGTGTTACTGCAGTTAAGTCTTTAAGTAATATATTTACTTAGATATTCATATATCCTAGAAGCCCTGCAGTAATATCAGCTCAGACTAATAACTTGTTGCATCTCAAAAACTAAGCGGTTTCAGACTGAGCCCAGATCTACACTTAAAAATTCATCAACCTAGCTATGACGTTCAAGGCTATAAAAATTTTTATACCCTGTGCTATGTAGTTAGGTCAACCCAACCCCCTATGTAGACACAGCTAATTCGATAGAAAAATTCTTCCATCAACCTCACTAGTGCCTCTCAGGATGGTGGATTAAGCAATGGAAAAACCCCCTTCCATCCATGTAGGAAGCATCTACACTACAGTGCTACAGCAGCAGTGCTGTAGCTGTGCAGCTGTAACGGCTGTAGTATAGACAGTCAGTAGTTGGATTTGAGACATCCAAAGAAAACCCAAATTGCTGAGGTGATTGAGTAGCTGGTGCTCTTCTCTCTCAATCAGAACTGAACAAATGTGCCAGGATCAAGATCTAGGTCCATGTGTTGGTGAAGGTGCTGTCTTCTGAATGAAATGTAAAACCAAAAGGCCTTGAATATTTGTCTTCACTGAAGATCCCAAGACATTTTCTCGGAGAGTAGGATATAAACATTCTAGTATCCTGGCCAGATTCCAGACGGGGTGACATGTCCCTATTGTAATTTATTTCTATTACTGTGACACCTAGAGCCCGCCACTGAGATTAGGGCCTCACGGTGCTGGGCACTGTACACACACACGTGGCAAGAAGAGACAGTCCCTGCCTTGAATAGCTTCGTCTATTAGAGCAGACAAAGGATGGGGATGGGGAGAAACAGAGAGACAAAGGGATAAAATGACTTGCCTAAATCATACAGCCGGATTGGCAGAGCCAGATCTAAAACCCACCATCTCTCTTCTCCCAGCCCACTGCGCTATGCAGCCTCCCTCCTGCCACAGGGCCTCCCTCTCTGGTTCTCACTTCCTGTCCTACGCTGACCCGCCTTCGCCCCACAGGGCTGGGGACACGGCAGCGGTTCCAGGCGGGAGCCGGAGCTGGGGTGGGGGGGTGCGGGGGGGGGGTTTATAACTTTCCCAGGCACTGGCCAGCTCGGGGGTGTCTCCCCGGTCCTGGCGTCTGGTCCTGCCTACAAGCATCCTGGCCCTGTGACGTCACGCGCATCCTGTCGTCATCGTAACCACTGACGTCACAGGGGTACCCTACTCGGTAGCTGAGCAGCCAGGGCGCCATGGAAACGGCGGGGGAGGGCGGGGCTGGGTCTGCTGACAGGCGTGGGACACGCGCTACGGCCCGGAACCCAGCGGGGCCGCCATGACGCAGCAACGGCTGTTGAGGAGGGCGCGTGAGTGACGCCGAGCGATGGCGACGGCGCAGGGGGCACAAGGCGCGGAGCGCTCACGTGACTGAGGGGGGCGGGGCGGCCAGACTCGCGGCCGTTGGCGCACGCGGCCGCGCCCCTCCCCAACCGTCACTCTGCGCCCCCCGCCCCCCTGACGTCGCCCGCGCGACGCGCTCTTGAGCCGGAAGCCGCCGCCTGGGGCTCGCGGGGCTGGTGGCGCGTGCGGCGTTTGGCTCCGGCCGGGAACGGTGAGAGCGGCGGGGGCGGGGTAGGGCAGCGTCTCCCTTCCCGCCCGCACCCACCGGCACTTCCCCCTCGCCTCCCCCCCCGTCCTCGGGTCCCGGCCCCTCAGCCTCGTGATGGGGGCACAGCCCCCCTCTCCCCCGTGTCTGTCCCACCCCCGCACACCCACTCATCCAGCCCAGTCCCCCCCGCCCTCCCCGAGGCCATCCCCCTCCCTTATCTGACCCCCCTTTCCAACCCTCAGACAAAAACACCCCCCCATCCATCACCCCCACGCAGGGACCCCCATAACCATCCTCCCTGCCCCCCTATCCATCACCCCCGCGCAGGGACCCCCCATAACCACCCTCCCCGCCCCCCCTATCCATCACCCCCACGCAGGGACCCTCCATAACCACCCTCCCCGCCCCCCCCTATCCATCACCCCCACGCAGGGACCCTCCATAACCACCCTCCCCGCCCCCCCCTATCCATCACCCCCACGCAGGGACCCTCCATAACCACCCTCCCCGCCCCCCTATCCATCACCCCCGCGCAGGGACCCCCCATAACCACCCTCCCCGCCCCCCTATCCATCACCCCCGCGCAGGGACCCCCCATAACCACCCTCCCTGCCCCCCTATCCATCACCCCCACGCAGGGAGCCCCCATAACCACCCTCCCTGCCCCCCTGAGCAGAGACCCCCATATCAATCACCCCCACGCAGGGACCCCCATAACCATCCTCCCTGCCCCCCTATCCATCACCCCCGCGCAGGGACCCCCCATAACCACCCTCCCCGCCCCCCCCATCCATCACCCCCGCGCAGGGACCCCCATAACCACCCTCCCCGCCCCCCCATCCATCACCCCCACGCAGGGAGCCCCCCATAACCACCCTCCCCGCCCCCCTGAGCAGAGCCCCCATATCCATCACCCCTGCGCAGGGACCCCCTATCCATCACCCCCACTCAGGGACCCCCATAACCACCCTCCCTGCCCCCCTGAGCAGAGACCCCCCATATCAATCACCCCTGAGCAGAGACCCCCCATCCATCTCCCCTGAACAGAGACCCCCCATATCCACCCCCATATCCATCACCCTGAGCAGGGACCACCTATAGCCACCCTCCCTGCACCCCCAAGCAGAGACCCACATATCCATCACCCCTGAGCAGTTATTCCCCCATCCACCCTCCCCACACCCCCGAGCAGGGACCCCCCATATCCACCACCCCTGAGCAGGGACCCCCCATAGCCACCCTCCCTGCACTCCTGAGCAGAGACCCCCCCATAGCCATCACTCCTGAGCAGAGACCCCCCATATCCAGTCTCCCTGCACCCCCGAGCAGGGACCCCTCTTCCCCTGTATCCATCCCCCCTAAACCTCCAAGCAGAGACACCGCCGCTGTTTCCATCCCCTGCACTCAAGCAGAGAGTCCTCTCACCCCTGTATCCATCACGCTGAGCAGAGACCCTTCCCGCCATATTCATCCTCTTGGGCTCCCCGAGCAGAGACCCCTGTATCCATCAATCCCAAACCCTCATACACACCCCTGAACAGAGACCCCCCCATATTCATCCATCCCAAACCTTCCTACGCCCCTGAGCAGAGATCTCTCTCCTTCCATACCCATTTCCCCCCTCATCCCCTGAGCATAGGCTCCCCCATATCCATCTTGCCTTACTCCCTTAGCAGGCACCCTCCCCCATATCCATCAATCCCCAACACCCCCACACACGCACACACTCCTGAGCAGAAACCTCCCTCCCCCCATATCATCCCTCTGCACTTCTGAACAGAGACCTATTGTATCCATCCATCTATCCCAGCCCTCCCACTCCCGGTATCCATTCCCCTGCACCACTGAATGGAGACCCCTCTCTCCCTATATCTAGCCATCCCAACCCACACCCCTGAGCAGAGATCCTCTCACCTGTATCATCCCCCCACACCCCTGAACAGAGACCACCTTCCCTTCCCTGTGTCCCTGAGCAGAGACCCTCCCTCCCCCATGTCCCTGCCTCCCATGGCTTATATCTATCCATCCCAATCCCTCCCATGCACATCCCTGAGCAGAGACCCTCCCCCATTTCCTGTATCTCTCCTTTCCAATCCTTCACCCACATCTATCCACCCAATCCCTTCCACCCTGCAGAGTTGAGAACTTTACCCAGCCTCCACATCCATCCCAGGCCCCCTGTCTGTTTCCCAACCCTCCTCTCAAACCCTAAGCAGAGACACCCCCCCATTAGTTACATCTTTTCCCCCAAAAAACGGAGACCTCCATACTTTCACACCTCACATCAGCCAAGATCTGACCCCAGGCCTTGTACAATAACTGGCTAGAGACAGGGGGCTCTTATCCTTCCAGTTCATCCAGCCTCCTTCAGTAAAATTCCCCTTCCTATGGGCTGCATGTATCATCAGGCTTTGAGTTATTCTGGGGATGGGAATTGTATGTCTCTGATGTGAAATATCTTAAGGGTTCATGTTATGCTGGCTCCAGAGTCCCTCATGAGGCACAGATGTGGTAAATGCCCCATTGATGTAAAAATAACAGTCCTTCCATCCTCTGAGCTCATCCAAATGACTTCATTCCTGCATTTCACCAGTGACTCTGTTTAGTTTTACCATTTCTCTGTGCTTGGGACTGCAAAACTACATCAGTTAGTTTCAGTTTCTGGCTCCCAGGTGCTAGCCACACAGAAGCAAAGCTTGGATTGCAGATAATGCACAGTAATGTTTGAATCTAAACTAGCCTGCTATTTCTTATTTACTTTTTCAACGTATCAGATTGTTCCTATGAATCTTTTGTGTGACTGTTGACATCTCTAACTCCAGAATCATCTCTAAAATCTCTAACTCCAGTACTTGGCAGCATCTTAGACTGGAGAATTTCATTTAATCAGGCAAATAACATTTTTCAGTAGAGTTATGTGAAATGGAGGCGTTTGGTATGTTTGGGCCTACTACTCAGTTTGCATTCTTCTATATCATGGTACCTATAGGTGCCTAAAACTGTCCTGATCATCTCAAAGCAAATCTGAGCAGCATGAGTAAATATCAGAGCAGAGACTGTCTTCCTGTGTTTCTGTGCAGTCTCTCACAGAATGAGATCCCTGGGTGCTGCCAAAACACAAGTAGTTGAATATGAATTAAGATACTGTTTAGATTGAGTTCACGTACTCTAGAACAGGGGTTCTCAACCTTTTTCCTTCGGAGACCCCCCCAAATATGCTATAAAAACACTATGGCGGGGGGGAGGGGCTAGGCTTCAGCCACTGGAAGGGGGTTAGGAGCCTCGGGGAATGGGGGGCTCAAGGCTTCTGCCCCTTGGGGTTGGAGAGTGGCTCGGGGAGCATCTGCTGGGGCACCAGTGATCCAGGCTTCAGCCGCTGAATCAGACCCCCTGAAACAGCTCGTGGACCCCCAGTGGCCCACGGAGACACAGTTGAGAACTGCTGCTCTAGAATACGCTAGAAGTCAGAATATAGTATCTAGCACAATGGGGTCCCAGTCCATGACAGGGTCTCAGGTGGTATGGTAACACAAATGAATAAAGTGTGGATTCTACTCAACTTTTACCAGTCAGGTAATGTAGCCTGTGAATTTAGGTATGTTGTCTTTGTGAATCATAATTAGAAATATTCATTGATGCTGTTCTTCTCTTTTACAGTGGTCTGCGATGGAGAATTATAAGAAATCCAAGATTGTGGAGAAGCCCTCTCCCCTTCCATTCACCAACCTGCCTTCAGATATTATTGAGATGAAAGTGAAGGATGGCAGCAAAATCAGAAATCTTATGGGTTATGCCATCGGCAAGATGGAGTCGGACTCAGTTAAGCAGATTCTTTTCACTGGCTCTGGCAAAGCCATCAGCAAGACTATCACTTGTGTGGAAATCATGAAGCGACGGCTCACGGGACTCCACCAAATCACCAAAGTGCTCTTCAAACAGACTGAAGAGATCTGGGAGCCCATTGTCCCTGAGGCTGGTCTAGATGCCTTGACAGTGAAGAGAAATATTCCTGCCATATGTATCTTGCTGAGCAAAGATGCGCTAGATTCCCAAGAGCCTGGGTATCAGGCCCCAGGCTCTTTTGATGCCTTCTGGATCGAGACACTTAAAGCAGAGTCCCAGGGACAAATTAAGAGAAAGCAGGGTGGGGGAAGGGGGGCTGGCCGCACAGGAAAGCATCCTAGATCTGTTGGAGGACGTGGAGAATCCTACAAAAAGCCTTGAGACGAAGATAAATCAGAAGCAATTGTTAATGGCATCAAGAACAAAAAACCAAGCCACCTAGTGTGGCTCAAGTGCTACCACCAAACACAGTGACTGAGCTCCTTGGTAGAGAAGAGCTGAAAACCTAGCACAATTGGGAGAGGGATGAGGGGCATGTGAAAACAGCCATGGCAAATAAATTCTCATAACAAATCTGGCATTCTATTTTGACAAGGTTTTTTGTTGAAGACCTCCTTGGTGATACTTTGCTGCTTATGCTTTAAAAATGAGGCAAGGTAGACCGGACTTGCCGAAACTCTGTTTAATGGTAATTTGCCAGAAGTCATGAGGCCAAAACTAATCTGCATGAAATGGAGTAGGTTTCAGTTGCCATGGATGTTGCTTTGAGGATGAAACGTGCTATGGCGCAGTCTGAGTGAGCCATGCGTCTGTATTAGAGATGAAAGGGGAGTGGGCTATGTTGTAGAACTCTGAGCTTGAGGTTGCATTTTTGGCTTTCCCAACTAGCTATTGCAATGGCATTTTGTTGGACTGGACCTCCTAACAGAGCTTTTGGGCTCAGTTTCCCTTTTTTGGGTATGTTCTGCTAATCCCTTGAAAGAGACTGGTGATCTGAATAAGGAGCTGGGATCTCAGCTCTGGCAGTTAGTGCTTGTGTGACCTTTGGGGAGTCACATCCCTTCTATTCCTCATTTTCCTTGTCTGGAGAATGGGGGGTGTTGTATGTATGTCATAGAGGTTTTGCGAGGATAGTAATTGGTATAAATCATCTTGACATACAGCTCTGTATAAGTGTTCGATACAATTGTTAATAGTGAACACCAAAGCAAAAACTATTTTAAACCCTGATTTATGAATCATAAAGGAATGGTAAAGGGGAAAATAAAGTTCCCTCTTGTGTTTTACATTAGAAATCTTGTCTCCATCCTTTTCTCTTTTTGCCAGAGGCCATTAGTAACATTTAGAGGACTGGACTAGAGGCATCACTTTAGGCTGAAACCTGAGCACACTCAGCTGTGATTGAGGAGGAAGGGATTAATATGTTGAACTTCTGTTTTTCTTAAAGAATTGTAAAAGGCTCCAATAGGTTGGTTCCCATTACAAATCATCTTTAAAGCCTCAGAAAGGTTAACGCTTGTGTTCCCTAAAGGGATTGTGGGGCAGCTTTTTGCGGTTAGGCGTTCTTAAATCTGTTTAGGTACTTTTGAAATAGTTCTGAAGCTTCAAAACTTTGCTGAAAGAAGCAGAGGAGATAATTTAGTTTCCTTATTACGCCATTTCATTTTATGAATATCTGTTTCAGTTAAATATGAGTCAGGAAAAAGATTCTATAGTTGTAATTGAAAGATTGTTACTTGCAAGAATGAATTTTATAAATTGCTTTCTGGATGATGTCCATAATTTCCACTCTCCTGTTAAATGCATCAGCAATGAGACACTAACAGACTCCCTTCAGAGCCTGCCAGAGCCACTCTTTACTTAAAATAACACTGCTAGGTCAATTGAAGTCAAATGTAAACTTCTGTAAAATCAAGGATTTACATAAGTCAGTATTGGAGGGAAGTATGTGTGTCTTATGTCACATTAAGTGAGACACTTTCAGATTCAAGAACAAGTTTTTTTTTAATCTGCATGCTCACCAGCACACAAGGTTGACTCACATATTTACCTCTAAAGTTGAGCATGTAAGTGTCTTTTCAATCATATCACAAAAGTCATGTTTCACAACACCTTGCATTCATGATCGCATAAACTTGCACAGCTTATTTTTGTCAGCAAACTCTTCCTCACCTATGCATTACTCTTGGTGCTTTCATCTCTAATAAATATAAATATTTCCTTGAAACACACAATACCATGAAAAATTTTTTGTGAGGATATAAACATTTGCCTGCCAATGTTGTGTTCCAGTGCTAATGTATGAGAGACAGAGTGAAAGTGACTCTCCTATATTTGTCCAAGCTGAATGAAATACAAAGTTATACATAGTGTCAATGGTAAAAAGTGAACCAGATTTGTGAAACTTTTTTCTTAAAAAAATTAGAAGGATTGTTGATAGTGCAGGGAAAGAAAGTTGGTCAGTTTTCAGAATGGAGAGAGGTAAATAGTGGTGTCCCCCAGTGGTCGGTACTGGGACCAGTCCTATTCAGCATATTCATAAATGATCTGGAAAAATGGGCAAAAAATGAGGGGGCAAAATTTTGTCGATGATACAAAACTACTCAAGATAGTTAAGTCCCAGGTAGACTGCAAAGAGCTACAAAAGGATTTCACAAAACTGGGTGACCGGGCAACAAAATGGCAGATGAAATTCAATGTTGATAAATTCAAAGTAATATACATTGGAAAACATAATCCCAACTATATATATAAAATGATGGGGTCTAAATTAGCTGTTACCACTCAAGAAAGATCTTGGAGTCACTGTGGAGAGTTCTCTGAAAACATCCACTCAATGTGCAGTGGCAGTCAAAAAAGCTAACAATGTAGGAAATATCTAAGAAAGGGTTAGATAATAAGATAGAAAATATCATATTGCCTCTACAAAAACCATGATACACCCACATCTTGAATACTGTGTGCAGATGTGGTCGCCCCATCTCAAAAAAGATATATTGGAATTGGAAAAAGGTTCAGAAAAGGACAACAAAAATTATTAGGAGTATGGAACGGCTTCTGTATGAGGAGAGATTAATAGGACTGGGACTTTTCAGCTTGGAAAAGAGACGACTAAGGGGGGATATGATAGAGTTCTATAAAATCGTGACTGGTGTAGAGAAAGTAAATAAGGAAGTGTTATTTACTCATGACACAATAACTAGGGGTCACAAAATGAAATTAAAAGGAAGCAGGTTTAAAACAAAAGGAAGTATTTTTTTCACACAATGACAGTCAACCTGTGGAACTCCTTGCCAGAGGATGTTGTGAAGGCCAAGATTATAACGGTTCAAAAAAGAACTAGATAAATTCATGGAGGATGGGTCCATCGATAGCTATTAACCAGGATGGGCAGGGATGGTGTCCCTCCCCTGTTTGCCAGAAGCTGGGACTGGGTGACGGGATGGATCACTTGATGATTACCTGTTCTGTTCATTCCCTCTGGGGAACCTGGCATCGGCCACTGTCGGAAGACAGGATACTGGGCTAGATGGACCTTTGGTCTGACCCAGTATGGCCACTCTTATGTTCTTATGTCACTTATGGTTTTTAACATGATAGTTTCATTTTTTAGCTGGTGAAGATGAGGTTTTCATAAATTGCTCCCTTTCAGAGGCTTACTGTTGCCTCTCCTGTCCTCCACTACCAGAATAATTAAATCACATTATAAAGCAGATGTACAAAGATGAATAGGATAATCTGTCTCTCTTGAAATTTATGACCTGAAGATGCTGGCTACATCCCATTACTCAGGTTCCCAAAGCCTGAGGCTCAACTGATTTTTATTAAGATTTGACTGGTCTGAAGACAAACGTACTCAATCTTATATGCTTTGTTTAAGGATCATTGTCTGATTAGAAATTATAACAAGAGTTAAAGCTGCATGAAGTCTGTAATGCAGATTTAGAATTTATCCATGTAATTATGCCATGAGTAACAGCCTAACATGTGTTTGTGTGCGAGAAATTCATGAGACTTGGAAGCTGCTTGTGAAATTTTTTTTGTTTTCAGTCTGTAAAAAAGAAAAAAAACACTGTCAATGAAGTGTCTGTATATCTTCAAGGCAGATGGATACAAATTGAGACCCCAGTTCAGCAAAGTACTTAGAGAGAGAACCTGGCAGACTGAATATAAATAAATGAGTAAATTTATTCTGGTGGCAGTGCAACAAGGTATATGATGGCTGGAGACACAACTCTACCTCAATATAACGCTACCCAAGATAACATGAATTCGGATATAATGCGGTAAAGCAGCGCTCTGGGGTGGGGCGAGGCTGCTCACTCTGGTGGATCAAAGCCAATTTGATATAACGCGGTTTCACCTATAACTGAGCTGAGCTCAGTAAAATTTCTTGGCTCCTGAGGACAGCGTTATATCGAGGTAGAGGTGTATTCTGAAGATGAAGATCTCATTTAAATAGAGGTAACTCGTTTTCAGAAGAGGCGTGCTAGTCCTAGCCGCTGGCACAGAGCTCCTGTCTTAAATCGAGGGAGAAGCTTGGTTTTTGTTAACTAATTAGCAGAGATAAGTAACAAGTGCCAAAGAAGCAAGCACAAGGGACTGATCAAGCTTGAGTGTGTCTAGTGAACCTAGCGCCAGAGGGCTCAAATTGCTTTTGTTTTCTACTAAAAATACTCTTTTGAAAGAACGCCAGATCCCAAAATGGCACGTGTAATCCTCTTCAGTGTACCACTTAGCATGTAATGCCTGTTAAAGCTGCAGAGTGTTTATTTTTAAGTAGGTGTTTTAAGTTTGAAAACTACCATATCAAATTATATCAACCCACCCTTTTTGACTTATAGAAACTAAACAGAGGCTGCACTGTTCTTCCCAGTGAAGATTTTTGTGACTTCCTACACCATACGAGCTCTGTGATGGCCCCAGAAGCCAGAGACGGAATTACTTTGAATCGGTGCTGCTAAGAATCTTTCTCTGGGAAGCTGTGGATGTCTCTAATTTCCCAGCACTTACACATATAGGTACACTTGCTATTTACACAACAGGAAGCCATGCTACTGATCCTCTTTGAGAACCCCACAAATGTAGCCACAGAATTATGTGGCAGTTGCAAGACCTGCTTCCTCATGGCTGAATCAGAGCAGTGAATGTGGCTCCATTCTGTTGGGAGGATGGAATAGGTTGGCTTGGTCACCCAGCAATTGTTGCTCTGCTTTGTTCTGACATGCAGGTGATCATTTGACTGTGGTTCTGTACCCTTTCCTGTATCCCAGGGGTGGGCAAACTACGGCCCGTGGGGCCATCCTACTCGTCCGTCAAGCTCCTGGCCCAGGAGGTTAGCCCCTCGCCTCTCCCCTGCTGTCCCCCCTTCCCCACAGCCTCAGCTCGCTAGCCCTGCCGCCGGCACAATGCTCTGGGCGGTGGGGCTGTGAGCTCCTGGGGCAGCGCAGCTGCAGAGCCGGCCTGACCCGGTCTTTGTGCTGTGTGGTGGTGGCGGAAGCAGCGTGGCCTGGCTCCAGCCGGGTGGTGTGGCTGTAGCACCGCCAGCCACTGGTGCTCCAGTAAGGGGGCAGGGAGCAGTGGGGGGAGGGGGTTGGATAGAGGGCAGAGGAGTTCGGGGTAATGGTTAGGGGGCGGGGGTGTGGATGATGGTCGGGAGCAATGGGGGCAGGGGCCCTGGGGGGCAATCAGGAAGGGGGGGGTTGGATGGGGTGGCAGGGGGCTGTCAGGAATGAGAGGAGGGGTTGGATGGGGCGGCAGGAGTCCGGGGGCGGTCAGGGGACAGGGAGTGGGATGAGGGGGGATGGGGCGGCGGGTGTCCGGGGGCGGTCAGGGGACAGGGAGTGGGATGGGGGGGGATGGGGCGGCGGGTGTCCGGGGGCAGTCAGGGGACAGGAGGGGCAGATAGGAGGTGGGGGTCCGGGCCACAACCCCCTCCCCTAACCAGCCCTCCGTACAATTTACGAAACCCGATGCGGCCCTCAGGTCAAAAGTTTGCCTGCCCCTGCCCTATCCATTGGTTGGCAGGGACTGAGGCTGCTGATGCCCAGGAGATACAGGAGAGAGGATGTGTTATTTGTGTCAACATTAGACACAGGTAAATGTCTGGATGCAGTGTTCTGCCTGTTGATGGCATACTATCGTGCATGCCAAACCAACAGCTCAAACTCCTAGAGGGGCCCCATTTGAGAGACTGTTTTGTGGATACCCCTCATCTCACTTGCTCCCCTATAATATCCCCGTGGCAACTACAGCAGTTGCTTTCATAGGCGATGGCGAAAGGAAATTACGTAATGGATTTTTAGCTCTCTGTGCTATATGGCAGCTGGAAACAAGGAGCAGAGCCGCCCCCATGTGACCAGCCAGCTCTCTTCTGACCGCAGTTTTAGAACTAGTTTAATTACTACTTGTGTTGTCATAAGAGCCTAGGAGCCCCAGTCCCAATCCAGGCCCTTGCTGTGCTAGGCACTACGCAGACAAAGAGAGCCCTTCTCCCAAAGTGCTTACAAGCTAACTGTCAGCAAAGTCTCATTCAGTATCTGGCTTCAAGGTTCAAATTGAGAATCTACAGGGGTCAGGAAGAAATGGTCCCAGGTTGTGGTAAGTCTCCTTCATGTCTACACTGCATCTGGGAGTGAGCCTCCCCGGCTGGGCTGGGCTGGGCTCCTGCTAGTGTCCCAGAAATAGCTGTGTAGACGTTGGGCTGGAACACAGGCTCTGAAGCCACAGGAGAGAGGGGAGGGTGGGCTTGAGAGCCCGAGCTGCATTGTCAATGCAACATGTCTGCCGCTATTTTTAAAGTGCTAGTGTGAGTCTGTGGAGCAGGGCTGGGACACTCGCTCCCAGAGGCAGTGTAGACGTGCTCCTTGAAGCCCGTAAAGCCTGCTTTTATAAATCAGCCAGAAGTCCCCTCTCTTTCCTGTGCCCATCAGTCTGCAGCATCCACGGCACTCTGGCCAAGCAACTTGGACCCTGAACGATTTGCCATCATATGAGGAGTGTCATCAGACGCTCCTAGTGTAGTGCTGTGCTCTTGTTCGATAAGTCGGCTGCGTGCGTGTTCCCCCTGTGTGCTGCCCCGGCTCTGCGCAGATCACTGACCCAGCAGACCCCGAGAGAACCCCCAATGACCACAGACTCTAGTAAGGTACGAAGGCACCCAGCCAGGTTTATTGTCAGAGAAACAGCCTCCAACTCCCCGGCATAGAAGTCCAAGGTGCTGCTAGCTAGTACAGATGTGCTCCCTGACAATGGACACAGCTCAGTCAGTGGTGGGACTTTCTACTGCCCCCTAGGTTGCACAAAGAACTCCTCAGGTGTGCATTCTTATACACAGGTACAAATTACACAGCACTCCAGACGTATTGCGGTGCAACCCCTCTACGTAGTAAGGTGCCGCCTCTCACCTTGTACATGTTGGTTCGAACAAACCAACTCTATTCATCATATTCCCCTTTGGCCCTGTCATTGGGATGGGTCAGCCTGTTCCTTGTTACCCGTGTGGCATGTACAACTATGGGAATGTTCTGATATCTGGTGCCCAGTACCTTTTAGGTATGTCTCTTTTCACAGCATCAGCCCTTTCCTTGCCAGCTTCTGTGAGCAGGGCCTGCCTCTGGCTCTCAGCTTCACTTTGCTTTATGTTAGCAAAGTCTTGACCATTACTTTGGTTCAGGGTTCAGGCTTCAGGCCTCATACTAGGCCTCTGATAAGGGTTTATGTTTCAGAGCCTCATCTTACTACAAGGAGTTTGCTCCGGTGTTAGATTGGAAGGCAGGCAACTGTATATTCTGCACTGGATTCTTAAACTATGTTTTTGGGGGAGAAGGGCATTTAAGAACTACTCCTATCCCTCTGACAAGATCATTCAAGAGAGACAAACTGTTTAGGCTGCTAAATGTGCAACTCCCCCTAGTGATGCACCACGTAGTGATGCCACTGGGTTGGCATGGACAGGTACTATATGTTGGGATCATGTAAGCTAGCTCCAGGTGGGATGGACAGAATCTCAGTGTCACTGTCTGTTGCCTACCTGTCCTCTGTTCCAAGTGGTGCCATCAGGACCCTTGCATTGAGAGCTGCAGTGTGCCTGAAGGCAGGAGTCTTCCTTTCATTTCAATTTCAGATGTTCACTTTCCTCCCTTTGAAGATCATACACTTTCCCTTCTTTAGTGCTGTCTGCTGTTTATCGTCATCAACTGCAGAGCCTTCACGATCCCTCCTGAAATATTCACAAAGGCCCCATCAAGCAGAGCAATAGCCTCACCCAGGAAAACAAGGGGAAGGAAGAGCCGGGTTTGCTTTTATTAGTGGGATGTTCATCTGAGGCAGCGGTTTCCCTCCTTTCAAACAAAATCTTTGAAATCCCTTTAGATGTGAAGAGCTCTTTTGCTGTCAGGCCTGGTCCATGAGACTTTAATTGGGTTCTTCCAGCTTCGGAATAAAGGCCTCTACAGAACTCTTCAAGTTCTGGGGCAGTGCTGGGGTTAGTGGACCCTGGTGGTTAAGTGCTGGGAGCAGGTTGGGTATGCTGCTTGCCAGATTCAAGGACAAGGTTATCCTGGAAGCTGCGCTCTGCGGTCCCAATACTAAACTGGTAAGAATGTATAATAGATGTAGCCCTTTCCCATGCTTCTCTGCCAACAGGACTTGCCTCATCTGCTGTCTTCATGCCTTCTTCCACATTCCTCCTGCCCTCACTGAACTGATGGATAAACCTCTACCCTCTCCACCTCCAAATCCATTTCCAAGGCCCACTCCTGCCATGACACCTGTAAGACATCAGCCAGCTAATTCTGGACAGCTTGACAAGCAGTTGGGTTTAAGAACATAAGAATGGCCATATTGGGTCAGACCAATGGTCCATCTAGCCCAGTAGCCTGTCTTCTGACAGTGGCCAATGCCAGATGCTTCCAAGGGAATGAATAGAACAGGCAATCATCGAGTGTCCATCCTGTCAGCCGCTTCCAGCCTCTGACAGTCAGAGGCTAGGGATACCCAGAGCACCAGGTTGCAACCCTGACCATCTTGGCTAATAGCCATCGATGGACCTATTTGATTATTTTTTTAAACCACTAGTTTATGGTATTAAAATTGACCGTACCGTGGTTGCATTCCTCCCCCATGCCTTTCAAGTGTTGTCTTAAATTGTAATCTCTTTGGAGAAGGGACTCTTCCTGTGTGTTTGTACAGTGTCTGATTCAGTAAGCCCTGCCACTGGTTGGCACTTCTGGGAGCTGTCACAATGTAAGTAACAGGCAGTGTGGTACAGTGGCTTGAGCATGGGACTGAGAGTCAGGGAAACTGAGGTCTTTTCCTGGCTTTGTCACTGATCTGCTGTGTGATCTTAGGTAAACAAGGCAGGTGAGGGAATATCTTTTATTGGATCAATTTCTGTTGATGAGAGAGACTAGTTTTCGAGCCACACAGAGCTCTTTCTTCTTCACGTCTTTTCCCTTCTCTGTGCCTCTGTTTTCAAAATATAAGGTTGGGGACTTTTGTGCTTCTTGCCTTGATATTAATGGATGCGAAGCTCCACAGAAGGAGTAAAAATTAGCATCAGTGGGAGCAGAGTTAGAGCAGGGCTGAGTGATCTTGAAAAACCCACCCCTATATTCTCAGTGTCCAATCCTGCAAAGTGTTGAGTACCCTGAATTCCTACTGACTTGTGGGGTGCTCTGCACCACGTAGGATCGGGCTGCCAGGTGCGAGTTTCCTGAGGCCGTGCCTAGCTCTGCTCATGTGTCTGTCCCCTTCCCCTGCTAATCTGGAGGCACGCAGTCCTATCCCTTCACAGGGAGCATGCTCCAAGCAGCTCAGACTACGGGAGCATCTAAAGATCAACACAAACATCACACTCCATTCTAGCAGGTCCTGTCCCAGCTACTCAGACTCCCTGTTCTGTGTCTACGGAGAAGCCAACGCACTCGCTGTGAAAAACTATTAAACAGCATAGCATCTCATCAGCACGCTCTGCAGAGAGACAGCAGCCACCAGATGGCCCAAGGCGCCTGATTTTTATATGCAGACAATGCACCACAGCCAGAGCTCTTGGCCTACTTTTATTACACCCGTGCCATGTGGTTTATTTTTGCACTCAGGCTCCTAAACAGAGCTCGTAAAATACTGGAAAGAAGAAAGCTGCTTCGGGCTAGATGAATAGACAGCCCTAGCCAAATGCAGCAAACATTTTTAAATGACAATGCGGCATTTGTGTTTGTCCTGATTCAGCCTCTCGGTTCCCCCACCTCCTATCGTACCACCCCTAGGGGCCCTGATGGCTGCCCTAGCTAAGAAGGGGGTAGGACTGTCTCTCTTACACAGTGGTTTGCAAATTCTCTCATGCCCTGGACCATTTCAAATCAAAATCCTTTTAGGCCCATTTCCACTCCCAACCCTGAGCCCTCCACTTCCTGACGCAGCTAGCAATGGACAGGTCGTTAAGAAAACAAGATGAAACTAAACTCTCACAATGTTAGCTGGCTGGTTACTTCTTCCTCTCACCCCTCTTTTCTCCTCTCGGCTGTGTTCTTCCTTTCCCTGAATTAAGGGCTTTACATTTACCAGGCTCTCGTCTCTCCCATTATTTGTGTCCTCTATGACCAGGATCGCTCCAGGTCTCTGTGCCTCTGGCTGCCTAGGTGTATGCTTCCCTTCAAATGTTGGGCTCATCTATCTAGCTAATCACAGCTGATTTGCACTAACAGACCCCCGCACAAAGGGGGCAGAGAGGAACTTTGTGGGTTTTCAGTGTAAATGATGGAAAAAGCATCTGCAAAACCCAAAGAATCCCAGGCTAGGTTACAAATTGCTTAAAGCGTCGGGATTTGCAATATCACTGTTGCTTCAGCTTTGAAGCATGTCTGCAGGCCACCTGGAACTGCTCCCAGACACCCGGGGGACCACAGATTAAGAGCCAGTGATCTAATGGGACAAATATATGCATCCTAATATTGTTATGCTGGAGGGTGTTGGTAGCAGCCATCAGGTGTGTCTTTTCTATATGGGCAATCACAGACCTTGTTAAGTGTGTGCTAGCTGCCTTTCATTCAGCCTAATCAAGGGAGCAAGTAACTGTCCCTTTGTTTAGTGATTGCTGAACCAGTAGAAGCTACTGCCCAAATCATGGACAAGGCTGGAGTAGAAGCTGGGGGACTGAGCACTGACTGGATTGCAACAGTGTGTGTCAGCTACAGAAAAGCCAGGAGACAGCAAGGAAGTTCTGGTAGTGTGACCCTGGGAAGAAACCCAGAGAGAGAGCTTTTGGGGGGCAGAGTGCTGACTGGAAACAAGGTTGGATTTCCAAACAAGGAAACTGCCTGTTGTTGTTTGTTCCTAACCTGTTCAGGGAACCAGACTTTGTGAACATTAATTGTAAATAAACAGGACTGCAGCAAAGACATAGCTGACTCATATAATCAATTTCTCCTCCTAACTGAAACAATCCGGCAAGGCCTTGAGTGTGGGCTAGCTGCTTGGGTCAAAAGGGACAGCACTATCATGCTGTTTGTATTAGGCTGTTGCCTCGATGAATTGTGACACCGTTTGCTGCATCATGGTCCCTGGAAGTGATTCTGACCCTACTCCATGAACACCAGGATGATGCCAGAAAACCTAGGCTGATCAGCAGCCCTACAGCCTATTGCTACTATTCCTTATGGATTCCATAGCCAGAAGGGACCACTGTCATCTAGCCTGGCCTTATATGGCTGGCGGGGACATTCCCCTCCTCAGGTGTTCCCAAGGCACTCCAGGCACTGAGACAGGGGATCTCACCTGGGTCCCTTCGGGTGAAGTGGGTGGACTGCTCGCCCCCCGGCCGCCCTGCTGTGTGAATTTGAGCACACCCAGGCGCCCGGACTTTACACCACCAGTTTAATGGATCTCCACAAACCTGCCCTTTCTGTGCCTATAAAAATAGAGACATGATGGGGGACGAGGGCAATGGATGGGATGAGCCTGGAAAGTCACTTGACACCCCCCCCCAAACACTGTGAAGGGGGCAAGGGGCTAGCAGCTGGTAGGGCCAGAGCCTCTCCTCTTCCAGTCCTGCTGCTGCACCCTCCCACGCTGCCTGAGAGGGGACGCTGCCCGGCGCGGTGCAGAGCAGTGGGGCAGAGCTCCCCCCGCCACACACCCCAGGGAATGTGGGATGGGGAAGGGACGGGACAGGGAGAGCGTGGGGGCCCTGGGATGGGGCTGAGGTGGGGAGGAGTCACGTGGGGGTGTCACGTGGTGAGGCCACGTGCCCCCCTTTGGCTGGTGCCCCCTTTGAGTCCTCCCCACTAGTGGCCAGTGCGGGAAGGTAATACCTTTCATTGGCCCAACTTCTGTTGGGGAGAGAGACGCGCTTCTGAGCTGCAGAGCTCTGTGGAAGCTCAAACGCGTGTCCCTCTCACCAACAGAAGCTGGGCTAATAGATTATTTTCTCCACCTTGTAGCCTGTGTTGGTCCCAGATTAGAGACACAACAACACTGCGTCCCTATAAAAATAAACACGCCCAGCTGTGATGTTTGTTCTCACCCGTACCACTCGTTTCTCCTTTGGGTTCACTCGGGCTTAATATTCCAGGGACCTCTCAGGCACAGAACGACAGTGCTGAGGTTGCCGAAAGGGTCTGGAAGAAGCAGAGAAGGTGGCTGCCAGGAAGGCGTGGGGAGCAGAATCTGGCTTGAGCCACGGCCCTCTTGCATGGCCTGAGTGCTGTTTCAGGATTGTGGGCACGGGCACCGTCTCTGACCAGCCCTTAGCAAAGCCCCTCAGACTTTAATGGGAATCGCTGGTCAGATGGAAGCCGGCCAGGTCCTGGTGTGTTTGCAGAAACTCATTGTCTCCGTCCTAATAGGAGCTGCTGCCCTGAGGCTGGTTCAGCCTGAAACTGGAGGCCTGGATGGTCAGTTACGAGGTGCGATGCTCTCAGTGAGTCGCCGTTTGAAATGCAGAAACTCTGGGCTAGGGTGACCAGACAGCAAATGTGAAAAATTGGGATGGGGGTGGGAGGTAATAGGAACCTATGTAAGAAAAAGACCCAAAAATCAGGACTGTCCCTATAAAACCAGGACATCTGGTCACCCTACTCTGGGCGGGGGTCACGAATGGCTAACGGCCCTTCAGCCCGGAGGGAGCGGCTGCGAGTCCTCACTGGGCGTGGGGGGGTGTAACGGAGACGGCCATGGTTCAGCAGGAGACGACCACCGGGCTGCCTCCCACTGCCGCTCTGTCAGGGCGGTGATGCCAGCCCAGGGGCAGGGACGGATTAACCCATATGCTAATACGGCCATAGCCTTAGGCCCTCCTATTTTTAGGCCCTACTGGTCAGGCAGGGGGTGCGGCTAGGGTGGGGGAAAGGCAAAGCTTGGCAGGAGCTCAGCCGGCAGCCTGCTGCGTCGCCCGCGCTGCAGGAACACGCTGCCCGGGATCCGGTTAACACTGGTGACCAGACACTATAAAGCCGGTTACCACGGGAACCCGTGCAAGCTGTGGGTGCAGTTTGAGCAGGCATTGCCCCTCTACTCCCCCCACCCCTAATTTCTGCAGAGCTCTGCTTAGCTGCCAGGGAGGGCAGAAGCTCCCTCTGTCCCTCTCCTGGGCTGAGGCTGGCAGGCAGCTCCAGGACACTGCCTCCCGGGTCCTAGTGCCCGTCACCGTCATCTTCTATGTGTGCTGGGTCCCGTTTCTGGACAACTGGTGAGTGCCGTGGCGGGGGGAAGAGGCAGCACCAGCGCAGCAGGGTGGGAAGCTTGCACAGAACCTGCACGCACTCTAGCCAGCTCCAGCCAGAACTACTGCCCCGCCCATGTCTAAGGAACGAATTCCCACACATCTGTAGGAAAAACAATTCATCCCATTCTGGATACCAGTCCTGTAGCTTTTACAGAACCTTCCATCAGGGGGCTTCAGAGTTGTGATGCACGGGGTTCAATACTGCCCTGAACTCTACTAAAAATCAAAGAAATCCAACTTTTTTCTTTGATGTATTTTTCTGTACTGGGATGCACTCAGCCTAGTGCCACAGGCCCACGCAGCTTTGTACTTTTAAGGGGTTACAAAAGCACTGGAGGAACCTCAACACACAATGTTGTAAGTTTCCTCCTCCCCTCTCCCTCCAGGATTCGAAATCCCCGTCTTAGCAGGCTCTGATACAAAGACCGGCGGAATAGGCTAAAGGCAGGTTCTGTCCATTTGCTGGTTCACTAGGAGTTCAATCCATCATAAAAGTACCTCACATTTGATTTCTTTTGAGCTTCATTCCAAAAACTTAAAGCTAAATAAACCTGAAGTTAGGCCTCATTTTTCTGTCCCAACTCAAACTCACTTCTTTCCCAAGTGGAAAATGTTGGGTAAGCCTGGAATGTGATTCAAGAAGGAATGAGAACACAGGCCAGTTCCTACTGACAGGTACACCTGTGTAGCCTTATTGACTTCAGGGAGAACAGATTTTTGCACAAGACTAGATTTTGGTCCCTTCCGCTTTTTCACATCTGGTATAAGCAGAATCTCATTCACTTTCCTCCCCTAAACTCAGAGCACTTTAAGGAAAAAAAAATAAGCAAGGACTGCTTGATTTACACCTGCAAATGAAACAGGAAGCTCTCTCTTCATTCTACACCAGCCTTAAACAAACACCAGACCTGATGGAACAAGGGTGTCACTACAGCAGCTGTGGTTGGACTGTTCTTTTGAAAGATCCTTAATGGTTCTTTTAAGATGCTGATTTTCAATGAAATCTTTTAGTTGGGGAAGGGGCAAAGAACACAACAGGGACTAGCTCTGTTTTGTCAACTTCTAGTCATTCAAACACTGAAAGGCTTTAGGTTAAGTTTGCTTAGGGCTTGGCTACACTTACAAGTTGCAGCGCTGGGAGTTACAGCGCTGGTCATGCAGCTGTGGAAGGGCCAGCGCTGGAGTGTGGCCACACTGACAGCTACCAGCGCTGCAGTGTGGCCACACTTGCAGCACTTTCCAGCGCTGTATTGAGAGGTGCATTGTGGGCAGCTATCCCACAGAGCACCTCGTCCCGTTTTGGCGCCGTTTTGGCGCTGAGTATTGTGGGAAGGGGAAGGAAGTGTGCGGGTCATTCCGCTTCCTGTTTGCCAGCGCCCCGTGGTGCATCGCTTCACATCCCAGCATTCACTCTTTCCAGCAGCGTTTGGCGCCATTGTGAGTGTCTTTCTGTTACTCTCTGTGTGAATCGCGATTTCTGTGGCAAATGGAGCCCGATCTGCTGAGGACTCTGCTGATGAGTGTCACCAGCACAACACGTTTGGCAGTCCAGCTATTCCTTCAGCTCCAAAGTGACAGTGAGGATTCCGACGATGATATCAATATGGATTTGCCTGCCGCGTGTGACACTAAAGTGCTTGCGGCATTTACGGAAATGCTCAGCACCGTTGAACGCCGCTTTTGGGCTCGGGAAACAAGCACTGAGTGGTGGGATCACATCGTCATGGAAGTCTGGGATGATGAGCAGTGGCTGCAGAACTTTCGTATGAGAAAAGCCACTTTCATGGGACTGTGTGCTGAGCTCGCCCCCACTCTGCGGTGCAAGGACACAAGATTGAGAGCTGCCCTGACGGTGGAAAAGCGAGTGGCTATTGCAATCTGGAAGCTGGCAACTCCAGACAGCTACCGGTCGGTCGGGAACCAGTTTGGTGTGGGAAAGTCGACCGTGGGAATCGTTTTGATGCAAGTTTGCAAGGCAATTAATCGCATCCTGCTAAGAAAGACCGTGACTCTGGGGAGCGTGCAGGACATTGTGGATGGCTTTGCACACATGGGTTTCCCTAACTGTGGAGGGGCGATAGATGGGACGCATATTCCTATTCTGGCCCCCCCCCACCTGGCATCAGAGTACGTTAATCGGAAGGGGTATTTCTCTATGGTTCTCCAGGCGCTTGTGGATCACCGCGGGCGTTTCATTGACATTTACACAGGCTGGCCTGGAAAGGTGCATGATGCACGCATCTTTCGGAACAGTGGCCTGTTCAGGAAGATGCAGGCAGGGACTTTTTTCCCAGACAGGAAGATCACAGTAGGGGATGTCGAAATGCCCACTGTGATCCTTGGAGACCCCGCGTACCCGTTACTGCCTTGGCTCATGAAACCCTATACAGGGAAGCTTGACAGGAGCAAGGACCGGTTCAACTACAGGCTGAGCCGGTGCAGAATGACTGTGGAGTGTGCTTTTGGGCGTTTAAAAGCCCGCTGGCGTTGCTTGTATGGGAAGCTAGACTTGGGGGAAAGCAGCATCCCCGCGGTTATATGCGCTTGCTGTACCCTCCATAATATTTGTGAAGGGAAGGGTGAAACATTCAGTGAGGCATGGACCACCGAGGTTCAAGTCCTGGAGGCTGAATATGCACAGCCAGAGAGCAGGGCTAATAGAGAGGCCCAGCACAGGGCTACAAGGATTAGGGATGCCTTGAGGGAAGAATTTGAGGCTGAAAGCCAACAATAATGTTTGCTGCCTTGCATGGGAGTGAATTGCACTGCTTACACTGTTATTCTATTATCCATAATAATAATAATATGATTTGTAGTGCCTCTTTCTTTACTGGGCTAAGGTATCTTTCACTATCTGCTATAATAAAGACTGTTTTCAAAGCCAAGAATTGTTTTATTGAAAAGAAAAAAACTTCCTTGACAGACAGACAGACACACAACATTTCATGAACACAAGAGGGCAGGGGTGTGGGTTGGTGAACTGTACAGTCACAAGTTTGCATATGCCCTGTCTGGATTGCTGTTTAATGAATCCTGCACTTCAGGGTTCATATACTGCATGGTGATGGGGGTTGAATGCAGAGGGTAAGGGTGGTGGTAGGTATCAGGGCTGGTTGGGGAACATACAGGTGTTGGAGGCAGCTGGTGGTGGTAAGAACCTGGATGCTGGGGAAAGGTGGTTTGAGCTGACATTGGGGCACAAGGCACAAAGGACGGGGCGGGTGGGGGAGTAGCACGGTAGTGCTCTGCTTGCATGGCAACGAGTGACTCTATAGACTCCACTTGGCGCTCCAGGATGCTTAGCAGCCGCTCCGTGGTTTTCCTCTTGGCCACTGCATTTCTCTTGCGTGTCCTGCTTTCTTTCTCTCGCCAATCCTTCAAGTCCTTACTCTCTCGAGCAGACTGATTAAGAACAGTTTTCAGCATGTCTTCTTTGCTCTTTCGGGGATTTTTTCTCAAATTTTGAAGCCTCTGTGATGTTGAACATCTGGGCAGTCCAGTAGTCAAGGTCACTGTAGAAACAGAAATGACAACATTTAACACGGGCAGCATTGTATCCACTATCTCCAGACATGAATTGTTACACTGAGGGAGTGAGTTCTTATTTAAGCATTCTTTTACCCACACGCATAACACTACAGAAGCCACGACATGGTGAGTGAGCAGTGCTTATATGGGGAGAAGTGGGGCTTGGGTGTAAGAGGGGAGCTGGTTGCTTCGGGTAATCTGGAGTGCTAGAGGGGTTGAGTGAAATGAAGATGCAGATGCAGGGGTGATCTTATCTCCCTATCTCTTCACTAAAGAGTCTCCCAACATTTTTCACAGGACTTAATCCTGGAAGATGTTTCCCTACTGCGAGTCACTAGGGAACAGCGGGGGGCTCTTTTAGAGCAATGTGGATTCCGCCCGGGACCCTATGCGGCTTGCCTGTGTTCAGAAATGGTCCCCCCACCACTGGCAGAAGAGTGGCGCGGACGCGTCACCGTCACTGGGACAAGGGACACAGTGGCTCTGCCTATAAACCTGCGCAGGCATATTGCCCACGCTCTGGATGAAGCTTTTGCTGAGATAACTGAGGCAGATTACCGCGACGTGATAGACCACATCAACGGGCTATTCCACATCTAGAGGCTGGCATGCATGCATCCATAACCCCCCCTCCTCTCCAGAAACATTTCACCCAGAAAATAAAAGCCGCTTACCGGTAACACGCTCCTCTGCTTGTCCTTCTGCAACTGCTGGCTGCTGCGATTGGGTGCTTTCCTCCTGGCTTGAGAAGAGCTCCTGGCTGCATGCCTCCAGGGAATCTGCGGTTTCTTCCCCCATGCCAGGAGCTTCACTCGCGGTTTCCTCCCCCCCCCACGCCTCCGCCTCCGCCGCCTCCTCCGCCTCCTCCTCCTGTCCCCCAGCCTGCTCAGAAGTGTCCATCGTTATCCTGGGATTGGCAGTGGGGTCACCCCCAAGTATCTCATCCATCTCCCTGTAAAAACGGCAGGTCGTGGGAGCAGCTCCGGATCGTCGATTCCCCTCTCGGGCTTTGTAATAGGCACTCCGCAGCTCTTTAATTTTCACCCTGCATTGTACTGCGTCCCGATCATGGCCCCGATCCAGCATGGCCCTTGATATCTGCTCAAAGATATCATAATTCCTACGGCCGGAGCGCAGCTGTGCCTGAACAGATGCCTCACCCCAAACACTGATGAGGTCCTGCAATTCACCAGTGCTCCATGCTGGGGCTCGTTTGCCGCGTGGAGGCATGGTCACCTGTAACTGATTAAAACTGATTGCACTCCACACCTGGCTGCAGCAAACAGGAAGGAGATTTTTAAATTTCCCGGGGCATTTACAGGGCGGGTCACCTGAGGCAAGAGCAGTAGAGTGCAAACTGATGTGCAGAGTGGCTGAACAGGAATTCTGGGATAACTACTTATTCCCTGGAGGACAGGTAAAGCGCTGGTGAGTGTCCACACCTGCTGGGCAGCGCTGGATCACCAGCGCTGCACTCCTTATACCCCTGCCGGGATGGGTTTTCAGCCAGCGCTGCAACCAGGGAGTTGCAGCGCTGGTTGTGCCCTGCAAGTGTGGACGGGGTGTTGTTGCAGCGCTGGAAAGCCTCCACCAGCGCTGCAACTTGTAAGTGTAGCCAAGCCCTTAGTGTTGTACAGTGCTGTTGAAGAGCTAACATAGTACAGAAGTGCTAAATAGTATGACTGGACAACCATCTAAAGAGCTGTGTCCCTTCTAGCTGTTACCTTTTTCTTACAGAAAGCTTAAAACAAACAAATACAAACTGTGAGGAGCTAGTGCACACAGAACTCATGCTTTAAAAACCTCATGTCACAGCAGCTGATCACACATCCTAGAATAGATAAGTTGAACTTTTCACCCAGAAGGCCTACACTGGACCATAGAAACCATGTTGAAGAAAGGAGGATGGCAGAAATTGAAGGAGGCCAAAGAAAGACGGCAAAGACAGGATGCAGTGCTGAAAGCTTCTCCTATCCTAATGTTTTTTTCCTCCTACCAAGACTGATGGTGAGGAAGTCCAGGCGACTACCAGCCCAAGTGAACCTGTGGCACCTACACCTGGTGAAAACGAGCAGCCTCCTGTGGCTTCTCCAGCTTCCCTAACCCTTTCCCAGTGACATAATGCAAAAATATCCTTCTCCGGTGATCCAGGCGAGTGGGACATGACTTCTCAAGATCTCATTGCATATTGGACTGAGAAGGGCCCACAGAAATCCCAGAATCTAGGTGCTGACTTTTCATTGACAATGGGGGAGTACACCAATCAGAATCGTTACCTGACCAAATCAGTGTTTGAATATAACAAACGGATTGGCAAGGGAGAATGGCCCATCTATTCGCCTTCTACGAAGAAAGTGAACTGTTTTTATTGCCGCCTGTTTTCTGATACCAAAAAGTGGGGAATGCTCTGCAAAGGCTTCAGTGGGTGGAAGAACACTGCATACATTACCAATCATGCAACGAGTGAGCAGCGTACATGGTCCATTAGCGGCTACCATGCCCGAAAGAAAGCGAGTGGCAGAATTGCTACCCAAATTGAAAACCAGTTTTTGGAAGCTCGTGCTTATTGGAAGAACGTTCTCAGGCTGTGGTTCAAGGCCGCCTGCAAAGAAAAACCTTTCCTAGTTAGTGCCGCTTCTCCCCTCAGACACGCAGCCAGCAGTGCCTACCACTCCTCACTCTGCCACGCTGTTCCAGCCTCTCCAGGGGCCAGAACGCAAGCGTGATTTGTCTCCATCCTGGTGCCCTGCAAAGAGCCATTACTGACTTATTGCCTTAATAAAGCAATCTCCCTCCGGCAGCAGACCATGCCCTCCTGGCTCCGGTTAAGGAGAGAGATGGGGGGAAATGGAGCTCCAGGGGTCATGGATTTTTCCAGAGATTAATTTTCCCGGGAAAGCAAAGGTCTGCTCTGTTTCTTAACCTGCTATAAAACACAAGCTGAGTGCTTGAAAGAGCTTGGGCATGCAAAGTCACCGAGCATCCCCAGGCTCCAGTGCTTCCAGGAGACCACGGTCCTCCTGGTGCCTGTAATGTCAGCGTTACCCACCCCTGGCCCCCTCTTTCCACCTCTGCTGGGCTGGTGGCATGATGTAGCCAGGCAGCCCTTGGTCAGGAGCCGCTCTCCTCCGCCTGCAGCCCGTGGGCACAGTGCAAGAGTGGAAGGAAGACCCATGCGGGCTGGAGCGACAGCGAGAAGGCTGCTGCATGCATGTTTGGGAGCCACAGGCAGGCTTAGCCCCCAGCTTCCCTCCATCAGGCTGCAGGACTCTGGCCATCTGGAGATGATCCTGACTCTTCTCGGAAGGCATCAGTGAAGGAAGGGAATCTCCAGCAAGAGCCAGGGAGCAGTGGAAGGAACAAGGGAGCTGGAGGATTCCTACTGTGCAGCTCTCTGGGCTCCTTGGACTCTCCTTCCCTGTGCTGTTGGGCTCCTGGGCGCGGCTCCTTGACTGGGGCAGCACAGGGGGACAAGTGGTGGCACCTCCTACATAGCAACCATTTATGGCACCAGCCTGAGTCGTCGCTCCCAGCGGACCCTGCAGATCTGTGACCCTCCCTCCCTTTTCTGACAGCAGCAGACAATGAAAGAGGCAGCAATGCTGCCGTTTAGCTTAGCCTCACTGCGCGGCTGAGTTACCCCCTCTCTGAGAGGAGCGGGGCAGTTCACACCTCTGCGAGCTCTCGCTCCAGGCTCTCCGCAGTCTCGTCTCTGCTGTGCCGGTTGCACTCGGGTCGCATTTCGGAGGGTGTTTTTGCAAACCTTATGGCTGGAGACCATCTTAGTGTTTTAAATGACGGCTGAGATTCTGGGGAGCAAGTCAGCAGCTCGACAGAGGTGCCAGTCTGATGTATTGACATTTACCACCTCGAGCCAAGGCCCCCAGTCCAAAGGAACCAAGCTTGGCCTGGATGACTGCCAAGGTGGATATGAAGCTCGGGAGGGAGATGGAGAGTCATAGGTGCCCCACCCCGGGCATGAGGAACAATCTCATTGCAGTTGGGAGCCGCAGCAGCAGGGAGGGTTTGTCTGGCAGCCAGAGAGCTGCCCCCTCTCTGTGAGCAGGCATCCAGCAGTGCAGGTTCCCCACGGGACTGGAACACGAGTTGTACGGCTCTAATGCAGCTGCATAATTGGACAAAGGTGAGGCCAGGTCTGAGCGATGGGCGGACGCTCACCCATCAAAGCCATGAATCACAGATCAATTTCCATTAAAGGCAAGAAGGTTCCCTGCCTCTTGCTAAAAATAAGCCCTCGGAGCTGCTGGCTGGGGATAGAACTGACTGAGAGACAATAGCATCTTCTCCAGTAACTGGCTGGTGCGGATGCTCAGCTGCGGCATTGCATGCACCACTCGGCTCAGTAGCATGGATTCCTTCCTGACCCATCCCGAGTGTCTGCTCCAGGAGCCTAAGGATCATCCTCTCTTCTCTTCATCTGCTTTGCTGTTCTCCTTTCTCCCATCTTCCTTTCTGCACATCCCTGCCTGCTTCCTCACTCGGATCCCTCTCGTCTTTCCATCTTGTAAACCACAGACTGGGTTACAGAATGGTTTGGTTGCAGCTGCCTGCCAATGGTGCTCTGGGCACTGCATGGAGAGCCAGTCTTTCCTCCCTCAGTAGATTCCTATCCTGCTTCCTTTCCACACTCTGTGGCTGGATAATGCCCCAGGCTTTTCCAAGCTGTTTCAAGATGGAGCCCTCCTCGTTCCCCAGGAAGACACTCACTACTATGGAGCATTCCTGAAGACACTAAGAACTGTCTGCGCTCTGACCTCCTGTCTCCTGGGCTGGGGCCTCTTCCCAGTACCACACAGGCTCTAATCAAACACAGCAGCAGGTATGTGGCAGGACATGGAACTACAGCTGACTGGCTAGGGACATAACCCTGTCCCCTGCTAGCTGGCCAGATGTGCCGAGGCCAGTTTGAGAGCGGAGAGCAAAATATCGTCCATGAGCAGCAAAACCTCACCCGAGGGAGACGTTTCCCACCCACAGGCAGTAACGCAGTGAGAAAAGACAGGAATGTTTCACGACAGGCTGAATTCTGTCTCAATTCTGGGCCCCTTCCGGGCTTGGGTGGAAAACTGAAGGTCACCTTAGCTGCTGGTTGGAAAATAGAATTTCCCTTCCGTGGGACACAGTCCTTATATTTTAAAGACGCCTCAAACCTGTGTATTGAAAACACTAGAATAAGGACTCCAGAGCCAGTTACCTTGTGGCCACCCTTTTGGCATGCAGTGGGAAGCATGGTCTAGTGGCTCAGGCACTGGCTGGGACTCCAGTTCCATTCCCAACTCTTCCATTGACTGCTTGTGCAAGTCCTCATTCCTGACACCCTGTGCAATCCGGGGCTAACACCTCCCCGTCTCAGCGGCACTGCGAGGGTCACCTCTGTTGGTGAGCGTGAGGTGCACAGATACCCTGGCGACGAGGGCCAGATAACTACCTAGACATGCGCTGTTTTGTTTCTGCCTAACACTGGGTTTGCTGCTCGCCTGCCAGAGGAACTCAGCGTTGTTCCAGGAATTGTTTTTCTGCCCAATGTTACAGCAGTGACAGCTGTTCAAAGAATAAGATCTTTGGCCTTTCCGCAGGACAGTAAGGACAGCCCAGGTGCTTTCCAGCGCTGACGTCTCCTGCTTCTGCCGAGCTATCCAGAGTAATGAAATGCAACGCCTTGCTGATCTCCGCCAGGTGTCACTTGTTGTTGTTGTTAAGTCCAAGATAAAGAGCTTTCTTCCTATGTCACTGCCAGGTCTTTTGGCAGAAGGTCAAAAGCAGCTGGCGATTGAAGATATCTCAAGCATCCCTTTGATGACAAGAGATTCTCAGGGTTGGTTGTTTATTTGCTCACTGTTGCTTTGTACCAGACAGTGTCCCACATGTGCAGCAGGCTTTCAAGTCAGGGGTGTTGTCCTCGCTCGCCTTCGTTTGATTCTTTCGCTGGGACTCGGTGTGTGTTTTATGGGGATGCTGGGTCACTCCGCAGTGGGTTTGCACTCATCCTTGCAGGCAGTGCCGGTCTCCTTTAATGCTGAAGTCAATGGGAGCTGAGGGGGTTCTTCAGACACTCCCAGGACTAGGTTTGTTAAAGGCCATTGTGGGTAGAGATATGTGTAACTCACTGTTCTGGGTGTGTGTGTCACGTGTGTCTGAGCCACACAAAAAGGGAGTCGGCTACACTCGGGGCAGGGGAGGGGATGAGAAGAAGTGCTTTAGCTTTCGCTGTAGCGGCTCATGCCTGATGACCAAGATAACAATCCAGACACGCGTCCCTGTGGCATCCTGCGCCCGGCAAGGAAGGGGCGAGGTTAGAGGGACCCACATGGCATAAGAAAGAGAACGTGGGTGTGGCCGGAGGGGGGCGGTTAGGGCTTGATGCTGAGGGAACAAACAGGTGACACAGACTGCAGTCAGGAGGGTGGGATGACGACCCCTATAGATGAGAACGTGCATCTGTCACAGTGTGACCTATACACCATGGGCCTCCACGGGCAATGAGCATCACTAAACGCACATGGCCCTGCCGTGTGAGCAAAGGGGCGCTCCTAACAGGGTGACCCTTATCCTCCGTGGGTGCCCGCCCACTAGAGGTGACAGTGCTCACCCACGCCTACAAAGCCGGCTGGGTCCCAGCACCAGGACCACGCTGGTGGGAGGGTGGAGTTCGTATCCGATGGGGGTGCAGAAGGGGGGGGCATGCTGGAGCAGACTGTGCCCCGCTGGCCATCCTGCCCTCTCCCTATGGCAAACCCTGGGGAGAAGCCGGTTCCAGTGACACACAAGCCTTTCCTTGGGGCTCTCTGGGGCAGGGGAGGACTGTGCTGGGGAGGCTGGAGCGGCTGCCCAGGGAGCGGAGAGCAGGGATTGGGGTCAGCAGGTGAGCCCTGGGCAGCCCCCCCCCATGGCTCTCAGCTGGAGCATCTGTGGTGGAGCATCCCTGGGCCGGGCAGCTAGGGACAGACGCAGCAGCTGGTGGGGAACTGGACACGTCCAGAGCGTAGTAGGAGGACACGGGACATCAAGCTTCGGGCTGGGGGGCCAGGCAGTGGGCGGGGGGTTGAACTGGGACTCTGCCGGTGGGTCCAGCCGCCGTGCAGGACGCTCAGCCCTCAGGTGTGGGGAAGGCTCCTGTCGCTGCCTAGCATTCGGTGAGCAGAAAAACTGGCGCCTGAGCAGCTGGGGGCTGCGTCTCCTGCCCTGCCCCGGGGAGCTGGCCGTGGGCCGGGCCTGGCAGCCTGCTCCTGCTGTCAGGGAGGGTGAAGGGGAGCTTTGCCATGGATTTCAGGGGAAGCAGGCGGGGGCTCGGGCTGGCTGGGGAGGGAAAGGGGATCGGCCATAGGGAGTGGGAGAGAGCGCGGCTCTGCCAGCAGCTCCAGGGTGCTGCAGCGAGGGCAGGCAAGGCCTGGAGGTGAAGGTGGTTTGCATCTAGGAGCAAGCTAGTCAAAAGCAAACACCTGCTGCTCCACCGTGCCCGCCTGCTGCGGTGTGAAAGTTGTGCCGTTGCATCCGATCACGGAGCGGCTCACGGCACCGCCGTCTCTGCACGAGGCAGGGCTACGAGCGGCACACGGCTACTGCCGCCGCTTTCCCCATCCAGAGTCCGAAAGGCGCCGCGGAGCAGGATTACGGCCGTTTCATTGCAATGGGAAATTTGCAGGGCATCTAGGGAGGGAGAAAATCAGCATTGACCGTCCAGGTTTGCGCTGAGCCGTGTGGAATTGTGCCCACAGCTGCACACTCTAGTGATGGCGAGCTGGCCACTTCCACGTGCACTGGGGAGTGAATGCACAGTCACTGCCCTTGTGCGGCAACCGCTCTCTTGGGCAACGCAGCAGGGACTGACCGGGGACCTCCAGAGCTGCACGTGTGAGCGCCGAGAGCCAGAGCTGACGAGCCGGGCGCCTGGAGCTAGCGGGGCTCCTATTATCTGTGTGTCAGCGCAGAGCAGAACCTGTTACCTATGCAGAACGTGCCATGTGTCTCTGAACACGCACAGTTCTAATAATCTAGGATCCCAGTCTGGGCTGGCCCTGAGCAGACCAACAAGAACGACCTCCACCTCAAGCCTTGTGCCCCAGCCCAGGATCCAGCCACAGTCTTGCAGCACGCGGGGCTGGTGGTTCCGGCCAAGCTAGCCATCGTCCAACGCAGGCAGGTGGGATGGAGGCAGGGCCCAAGTCCCGCCCCCTGCCCTGTCTATCAGAGCTGGCCTGACACCAGGGGGTGTCTCTGTACTCTTTCAAAGGGCAGAGGTGCTGGCATGGTGACATACGCTTCCCACAGAGCCCAGCCAAATCCGGCTGGGGCCCCCCACCAGCACTTTAAGAGCCGGTTAATCGCTATTACATTACGGGCTGGTGCGGGGAGGCAATGGGACGAGGGGGTCGGGGAAGGAGAGCGCTGAACTCCAGTGGCACTTTACAGCTTTATCCACTAGAGTGGGGTTTGCAACCAAAGCTACGGAGGGAGGCTGGAGCCAGGAAAGCGCTCACTGGCAATGGCTGGACCCAGGCGGATAGGTGCATCGCTGGGGACTGGGCCAGGAGCAATTGCCCCAGCGCTAGGCTTTTGGGCTGGCTGATTGCTGCTCTAATTACAACGTGGTTGGGCGAAGTCGGCAGTGAAACAAACTATGGGCCCACTCCCGCTCCCCTTGGAATTGGTGGGAAAACGCCCACGGACGTCAGCCAGTCAAGCTTACCCCCTGCCCTGTACCCAGCCTGCTGCTGATAGGTATAGGATAGATTTCAGATGTTGATTGGCTACAAAAGTTTAGTTTCCAGCCATCCTGGAGCATGTGTGTTCATCTGTGATCTGATTTTACTGTGTGCATAAACCCCCACGCTTGCATTGCAACGGCTTCCATATGAGGAGAAATTAATCAGACTGGGACTTTTCAGCTTGGAAAAGAGACGGCTAAGGGGGGATATGATTGAAGTCTATAAAATCATGACTGGTGTAGAGAAAGTAGATAGGGAAGTGTTGTTTACTACTTCTCATAACACAAACACTAGGGGCCACCAAATGAAATTAATAAGCAGCAGGTTTAAAACAAACAAAAGGAATCATTTCTTCACACAACGCACAGTCAACCTGTGGAACTCCTTGCCAGAGGATGTTGTGAAGGCCAAGACCATAACAGGGTTCAAAAAAGAACTAGATAAATTCATGGAAGATAGGTCCATCAATGGCTATTAGCCAGGGTGGGCAGAGATGGTGTCCCTAGCCTCTGTTTGCCAGAAGCTGGGACTGGGTGATGGGATGGATCACTTGATGATTCCCTGTTCTGTTCATTCCCTCTGAGGCACCTGGCATCGGCAGACAGGATACTGGGCTAGATGGACCCTTGGTCTGACCCAGTACGGCCGTTCTTATGTTCTTATGTAAATAAGGGAATCCACTGGTGGCTACATAGTGCTTGTTTTGTTCTGGGAACTCTGGCCATGTCTACACAGCGTTTTGGAGCGGGGCCACAAACTCGGGCTAGCAGGGCCCGCACTAGTGCTCTAAAATCAGCTGCATAGACAGCACTTTGAAGTGGTGGTTTGGGCTCTGAAGGCCACCCCCCGTCCCTAACTTTCAGCTGCAACTTCAAAGCACTGTCTCTACGTCTGTTTTTACAGTACTAGTGCACGGCCCTCCAGCTGTCTGTGGCCCCGGGCTGGGCAGCTCACTCCGAAATGCTGCATAGACATGCCCAGAGTTCCCCAAACAAAACAAGCACTATGTAGCCATCAGGTTCTTCCCTTATTTACCCCACTAAATGCTGCAGATTTCCCTGGGCCAGGCAGGGTGACTGCTGGCTGGGCCAGAATCATCCAGAAATCGGGTGTGGCAGGCACTGGGTGTGCTCATTCGCTGCTTGAAGCTACCTAGGTGTTTTCCATTGTGGGCAAACAGCCTGGCAGGACACAGCCGGAGTCACTCCGAGAGTGGACCAATGGGAACGCAAGGGGATGGGGAGGAGTTGATAAATAGGAGGAGTGAGCGCCGGGTGATGGAGTGGAGGACTCTGCAGGGCAGTGGCAGGTTCTGCTGTGAAGATTGCGTTCCAGGAATCTGGCCAGTTTGTTGGACTCAGACTGCAGCCCTCGTGCACCCCGCCGGAGAAGGAGAGGACTAGAACTGCTGCAGGCTGTGCAAATTGCAGACTGTCATTCCAGAGGCGCAAGGGGAGTTGGAAGGAGATGGTGGGGTTATCCCTCGTTCCCCAACTGTAAGCCATCGGCATGCCTGACGGGGCAGCATTCCACAGATACTGAGCAGGGTAAGTCCCAGAGACAAGCCGGAGGGGTGAAGATGTATGTGCCGGCACACACAGAATTATATTTTGCAACTGAACTTGTGATAGTAACAAGCACTAAAACTTGGGGACCCCCCTTCCTCAAATGTCTCTCTTTAAAAAAGTGATTATGGACAATAAGTCTCAATAGTTTCCAGAGTTATAAGGAAGAGTGTGTGTGTGTGTGTATTTGCCTTTAGAGGTTTAATGTCACTCTCCTTCTATCAGAGATCTCACACTGTATAATAATGTATCCTAAAAAAGACTAACCTCTGATCTGTCCCACAGCACAAAAGTAAGCTGAGATACAAGAAGGGGAAAGAAATATTGTACTTGACATTAGCCTATTAAAATATGGAGATATATGTATCTCCTAGAACTGGAAGGGACCTTAAAAGGTCATTGAGTCCAGCCCCCTGCCTTCACTACCAGGACCAAGTCCTGATTTTTGCCCCAGATCCCTAAATAGCCCCCTGAAAGATTGAGCTCACAACCCTGGGTTGAGCAGGCCAATGCTCAAACCACTAAGCTATCCTGCCCCCCTTCCCTAAACTTGTTATATATGTAGCTAGAGGCACCTGCAGTAACTCATCTCTATGGCAGTGGCTGGGACATAGAAAGAGAACAAGGAAGTGGGTTATGACTCGACAGAGGGGATGATTACTGAATGTGTTGTACACACAGGAGGTGCACCCAAATCTAGCCTGCCTGGTGAGTTAATATTCCCTGTGTGACATATTCAGATTCTATGCAATTCAAGCTTTCCTTAAAAAAAAAAAAAAAACCTCACCACTTTTTATGGCTGCACAGAAGCCCTTCCAAATGTGCCCCAAGTGCAAACTGAGACAGCGTTGGCTTCCCGAGTCTGCAGTCACTCCAAGAGGTGCTATCTCCCATGCACCCATTAACCCTGTTAGAGCGAATTCCCCACTCTGGCACTTTGAGTGCAGAAGGTGGGGGCCCGCAAGGATTATAAAAATTAATACTGGCCACTCCAGGCTTGTATTAAACACCCAAGGTTACAGCTTCTCTCTGACCTTGGATGGATAGCTGCTGCCACCACCCAAGTGCAGAACCCCTTTGAGAGGCCAGGAAGGCGCACTTGGGAATTCCTTCCTGTGGGGTACCCTCAAGCCCTTTCACTCCCTCTCCAGGGAAGAGCTGAGACAGAGAAAAACAAGGAAATCAGCTGTTGCCACCAGCTAATTAAACATCATGTGCACAAACCTCTTAGGGACACAAAAATCCAACCCTGTTCTTAAAAAAGGTAAATTTTATTAAAAGAAAGAAAGAAAATACATCTGGGAACTCTGGCTATTGCTAGATTTTTAAAAGAGCAACTACAAGGATTAAGCACCAAGAATAATTTTCTTGAGGTCCAGCTTAAAGGTTACAGCAACACAAAGGATAGCACAGAGGAATCCACAAGCCATTAAGAAATCAAAGGGATAAACCTAATCCCGTCTTCCTAGACATTTCCTGATCTACTTACATATCTGGGGTTTTAAACGAGTGGTTTCTAGGTATGATACTGATGATTTTTTCATACTTGGCCCAAGCTTCTTACAGCATAACTGCTGCCCTGTCTGCCTCTCCCCGGGACAACAACAGACAGACAAACTCTTTTTTCTCGGTTTTAAAAAGTTCGAGCCTTCCCATTGGCTCTTTTGGTCAGGTGCCCACTCGCTTCCTGTTACCTATGCATCGCAGGGAGACTTTTTAACCGTTTACAGGTAGAGCAATTAGAGAACAGCTACTAAGAGGGATTTTATAGCTATTGGCTGGCTGGGTGTCCGTAAAAGGGAGCAACCCCCCCCACCCTTCATTTATCACATACCCCATTAGATGTTAACTCTGAAGCCCAATGATGTCCCATCATAGAGCCGCATTAACTATTTCACTGCTGATTACTTTAGGAGTGACATTCCCAGGACAGCATGGGGGTGGCTGCTTCAGGGAAGGTGCTGCATAGGGAGGAGACATAAAAATAGAGATGAACTAGAGAAGCAAAGGGCAGGGATAGCAGCGGTCCGAAAGAGGAACAGGATTTCTTGCTGAGTGATTAGTCATTTCAAGCCTTGGTTTAAACCATCCCTTGATGCCAATGGGAGCTCGGCTGCAGACTGAGGGCATTATGTAGTCTTACTTCACATCCTTCTCCACAGATCCTAGTAACTCACCCTCCCCAAAATGAGTTCGGCTCCATTGCCAGGTGCTGTCTTTTCCCTGTATCGTATAGGAGTTTACAGCTTTGATTTATTGCAATAAGTGCTTAAATCTTGCTCAGTAGCTGAAGACCAGGGCTGGCTCCAGGGGTTTGGCCGCCCCAAGCAGCCCCCCAAAAATAAATAAATAAAAAAGGCCGCGATTGCGATCTGCGGCAATTCAGTGGGAGGGCCTTCGCTCCGAGCGGGAGTGAGGGACCCTCCACCGAATTGCCGCCGAATACGTGAAAGTGCCGCCCCTTTCCGGAGTTACCGCCCCAAGCACCTGCTTGATAAGCTGGTGCCTGGAGCCGGCCCTGCTGAAGAATAGCAACGTGACCCTTCCCTGGACAGGGATTAATACGGCTCTGTCTCAGGAAACTCTACCACTTCCATCCTCAGTGGTGAAGGAAGATTAATTCGTCTGCATGTGGCAAGGTACATGATACCTTAAACCCAACCATAGCGTTAGGAACGGGAAACACTGATCAGATGGAACCTGGAAACTCACTAGTGCCCTGATCTGTGACGTGTGGAGAGACCTCACCTCCCAGAAACCAGTGAATGACTTGGAGGATCCGGTCCATCCAGACAAAGGCAGACACCTGTCCAGTGACCAGGCCAAAGTTAGTTGGGGAGGCCAGAATACCCCTCCTCTCTGGGTGGACGTTAGAGCAGGAAAGTCATGGAGGCTGCAGGGAGTCAAGAAAACAGATTTGAATGCAACCGTCCAGCTAACCCACAGATATCTAAGAAACCCTTTGAACCCATGGTGGCCCTCAGAGTGCGTGTGACTGACGTATCGCGTCAGACTCTAACACCGCATCTCCTCCCAGCCAAATAAGGAACTCCTGCCCCTCTGCGTTACTGCAATAGTGTGTATGGTGGCTGGGTCTCTGCTTTAGTGACATTAATTTGATAGGAATATACTCTTTATTTATCACCTGAGGTTCAGCCCCCTGGCTTTCTAGAGCAGCGAACATCTGAAATGAATTCTTCCGAGGGTCGCCCCTCACGGGAAAGCAGGGGGAAGGCAGGATGGAGTTTGGTGATGAAGGAAGCTCCATGGGCTAGATGGACCATTGGTCTGCCCCAGTGTGGCCGTTCTTATGTACAAATACCTACAGAGGGGAAAAGATTGTCGATAGTAACAGGCTCTTCAATCTAGCAGAAAAAGGCACCAGGAGAGCCTATGGCTGGCATCTGAAGCTAGAAAAATCCAGATTAGAAATAACGTACACATTTTAGCAGGCAGGGGAATTAGCTCTTGGACAGTTTACCAAGGGACATGGTAGATTCTCCTTCACTTGGAGTCCTTATATCAAGACAGGATGTCTTTTGAAAAGATACGCCATAGCTCAAAGAGAAGTTATGGGTTGACAGAGAAATGTTTGGGTGAGGTTCTTGGAACTGTGTTATGCAGGAGGTCAGACTAAATGATCAAAATGGACTCTTCTGGTCCAAAAAAAATCTATGACTAATATAACCAATAGGGCCCTACCAGGAGCAGCTTCTTCAGAGGAAGGTGCCAAAAACTCCAAGCAGGAAGTTGTGGAGTAATTTACCCAGCGGGACCTTTCCCGTCTGCTCTCCAGTAGAGCAGATTGACATTTTTCAAACTAAAAGAGCGTCACTGAGACAGGGCCATTTGGTTCCCCCCGCCCAAATCAAAAATGTTCCTTAAAAACTGGTGACTTTTGGGGGTGGTGAGGGGAATAATGAGAATGTTCCCAAAGTTTTTAGTGAAAGTTTTTCATTTACCCAAAAGCTCATTTTCAGTCAATGAAAAATGTTGATAACATTGTCTGCAAAAAAATTAATTAAAAAGACCACAAAAAATGGGCCTGAGAAATGGAAACAGCTTCGCCCTTTTAAAAGTTTTCGGCTCTCTCTCTCTTGCCTCCAGAGACGGAGAGAGATGTCTAGCTGTGTCCTGTCTAGTCTGTCCCATGGTGGCCCATGCTGGATTGTTAGAACTGGAGACAAGTATCGGAGGGGTAGCCGTGTTAGTCTGTATCCACCAAAAAAAGGTGCCACCGGACTCCTCGTTGTTTTTAAAACTGGAGAGGCTGCAGCAGGGAAATGTCCCAAGCCATGTGCCTCCCAGCTCTCCTCTCTGGAGCTCAGTACATTTTCACTGTCAGAAATATTTCTTGATATTCAGGCTAAATTATCCTAAATCCAGGTGTACCCAGGTGCCCTCAGTTCTACACCCTAGACAAGTCTCCCTTCCTTCCCATGGTGTTCATCTCCTTCAGACACATACAGCTGGTCCTTTATTTGTCTCCCAACCAAGCTACGCATACTTAGCCCTTTTAATCCCTTCTTAATAAATCCATCCTTCCAGCCCTTTAATCTGTGTGGCTGATCCTGAGAAGGGTGTGCTGGATCTGGCAGTAGCCCCAAGGATTTCAAGGGGACTGATGTAATACTCTCTGTGCAAAAACCTGACCATTGGGGCGCATCTTAAAAACCACCGAGCACAAATGGCCACCTCTACGTTTAGGCTGCAGGCGGCTGTGCTGAAAATCTTGGCTGTCTGGAAAAGGACAAGGAGTGCCATGGGAGGGGAAAGCGAGGCGCAGACGAGGGAACTCCCCTTGCAGTCTCTGTGCAGCAGGCTCTAAAAAAAGCCCAAACTCCAGACAGCTGGGGTTTGTGTTCTGCCTAAGCTATGACAGGCGACGTTCCTTCCTCTTGTCTGGTTACCGCACGCTCCAGTGCCTGCTGCTGCAGCCTGACAGCTTCGGCAGCCCGCCCCAATCAATGACACGGGAATGGCAGGCAGATTGAGATAAAAATAGCTCCTCTCGTTAGAAAATTGGGGGCGATTGTTCCCCGAGGACTGTGGAGCGAGCGGTGCTAAGAGCAGGGAGGCAAGGAAAGATCTAGGAGGGGAGGGGAGCTTCTGGGCAGCTCCAAGGGGGGCAGACTGGGAGTAATGGGGTGAAATGAAGTGGCAGGCGAGTCCCAGGGAAAATGTCCTAAAGGTGAGGTCGATTAAATGTGTCTGAGTGGGGAGGATGGGGAAAGCTCTGGACTGGGACACAGGAGATCTGAACTCAGCTCCCACTGGCTCCTTGGGCTGGTCACGTCATCATCCCGGGCCTCAGTTTTCCCCACCTGTACAATGGGGATAATCACTTTTCCTTTGTCTGTCCTGGCCTTTTAGGTTGTAAACTGTCTCTTGGGGTGTGTGTGTGTGTGTGTGTGTGTGTGTACACAGCCTAGCAAACTGGGACCCAGGTTTCTGCCAGTGCTACTGCAACACAAAGAATTAGGTTGTAGAAAAGACCTCCAAGAGAAGTGGTGTAAACATCATAGCTTGGGACTGTGCTGGGCAAAAGCCCGAGGAGGAGACCGTAGGGCCTAACCCTGTGCTGACCACCAGCTGGAGTGGCCGATCGAATGGGTCCTCTCCATCGCTGGGTCCTCAGCACCTTTGTCTTGTGTATATTTGACTCGGCTGCACCACGAATCAGACCATCAGGACTTCGTTTGATTTCACATGTCTCTAATCTTCGCTCTTGGATGTGACCTTGGAGCTCCCAGGGTGGCCCCCCCCAGGGCAGCCAGGCAACGGGCAGGGTGATGCAAACCCATCCAATTCTGCATGGACCGGCGCTGGGGAAGGGCAGAATGGGGGTTACGTCTCCCCCGTTATTTTCCCTAGTGTGAAGGGCTGACAAGCACCTGGTTTCACTACATTAATCGAGGCTTTGCTGCTTTTCCAGGAACCCTGCGGCAACCCTGTTTGATCTTTCTGATCTCCTGCGGGTTTGGCCATTGGGCAGGCTCCCCTCACCTTCTTTATTCTGGGGTCCCCGTGCCCCTGACGTGAGCCCCCATCTTTTCTCTTCCCTCCCCACGGTGCCCTCTGCCCCCGTGGCCTCTCTCCAAGGAGCCAGAGACCAGTCCTCCTCGGAGATCAGCCTCATGATTAGAATCTCCTCAAGCCAGCGCAGTCAGATCCTTTCACTGTTCGCTCCAGCAGCGCACGCCGGAGACCCTGGCAGTGGGGGTTCCCACACCGCACCAAGCACTGGGACTCCCGGCTGGTGGCAGAATGAAATGGCCCCAGGATTGTCTCTGCAATGGCTCTCTGAGCTTTATTCCTGCTTTAGATCCTGGGAGCAAATTTAGTGCTGGTTCCCTGTCTCTGTCAAGTAATTCCACAGCCTCCATCCCTGTAGTAACCGAGCCCCTCACAATCCCAACCCTCGTGTAAGGCAAGGCAGGGCTGTCATCCCCATCTGACTGATGGGAAACTGAGGCACCGGGAGGCTAAGGGACTGGGCTGTCACACTGGAAGCCTGTAGCAGGGCAAGGAATTGACCTCGGGTCTCTCAAGTCCTTGGCTAGCGCCCTTACCACCTGGCCAGCGACTCAGACACTGCTGAGGCAGCTAATGAGACGTCAGCAAAGCGCAGGCAGACCAAAGGGCTTGCTCTGGTGTGTTCCTTACCCGCCCCCAGCCCTCTGGAGGGTGGCCAGTTTCTTATCGCATTCAGAGGATGTCTTATTGCTCCACCATCTTCCTGCCGCGATTGCTGTAGGTGGGCAGCAAGCAGCAGTTCATGGAGGATTTGATCTCTCAGGCACCCTGTCTCCGTCTGGCAAGCATGTGGGTTATCACTTACCACACGTCAAGGTGGACTTAGAAATAAGTTTGTAATAATGTCTGTGACCTAAATGGCCCAAGATGACCAGTGACTTTCATAGTCTCAGGCCAGAAGGGACCAGTGTAGCCCTTCTGCCAGGTGGTTTTGGCAGCAACAAGGACTGGATTCAATATCTAGGGGATCCTCTTAACATTACAAACCAGACCCAGCTTGGGCTCCTGCCCAGAACTCCGGGCAAACTAAACCCCACCCCGGGCGCCTCTACGAGGCCAAGCTGCCCCACGCGCGAGCAGTGCTGTGCGTATAACAAAAGGGAGCGAGAATGCGGCATCGATCTGGGCAGGCGCCTCACCCGCTAGTCAAAAGCAGGCAAACCATATGCAAATACCTGGCCCACAGGATGCTGGGCCGTGCCTCGGTTTCCCACCTTGCGGCGTGAAACTCCAACAGATAAGTCCCTTTATCATGCCACTGCCCTTTCCCTCCGCTGCGTCCCGCTTGCCGTTGGCTGGCCGAAGTCAGCCAAGTCCCCGAATTCAGGGATACGTTAAAGTGGGTTCATCTCCCCCCACCTTGAACTGGGGGGGTGGAAAGGGAGGAGTCAAGGAACACCTCCACTGCTGCTGGCTCTGCTGCCGCCTGCTGCTCACTGCTGCCACCTTTGCAGCTGTCTCGCCTCCGGGGCGGTTCCACCACTTAACCCAATTCTTTGTGGTTTCACTGGGTGCCACGTCCCCAGCCTTGTTTTTCACTGCAGTGCCGTCCGCACGCTGGGCTCAGCCCCTCAGCCTGCGCAGGAGGGAGTTCAGATCTAGAAACAGTTGAGCAGGAACAAGGATTTTCAGTTGTCCGATCAGCTCCGTCTTTACACACTGGGTGGGGTGCATGTGCATCAAATGAGGACTGGTACCTGCTGACAGTGGGGAGGCACGATGTAATGGGGAAGAGGTTGGTGATACTAGGTGGCTTTTTAATCTAGCAAAAAAAGGCATCACACGATCCAATGGCCGGAAGTTGAAGCTAAATTCAGATGAGGCATAAGATGTACATTTCTAATAGTGAGTGTAGTTAATAGTGAGTGTAGTGAGTGAGTAGTAATAGTGAGTATAGTAGGGCTAAAGGGCCACAGAACTGTCTGTGCTATGCCCTAACTGAGGGGCGGGGTTTACCGTAACTGAAACCTGTCTTGCTCAGCAGGGGTAGTGATGCAAAAGCCAAGGAAAGTACCCAAGAGGCGGGCAGAGGTGTTTCTATATGGTGGTACGGAGGTTGTTTAAAGAACTCTCAGAGGTGACACATGGGGTCATGTGTCCCCTGCACCCCCCAAATTTCTGCCAGGGTTTGCCAGCCAGGGTCCCTCTCTTTGCGGCAGCTCCTGGAGCTTGTGAGCTGCAAGCTGTGGCCGTGGGAAGAGGGAGTGTAACATGCCATGGAGCCTCACCTGGTAATTTCTACATCAAATCCATGGCTGCCGTTTGAGCTGTTTCAACAGACATCCTGCCTTTGTTTAAAGCCTCCAAATGATGGAGAATCCACCACTTTCCTGGGTACATTGTTGCGTCGGTTAATTACACTCACTATTAAAAACGAGGAGGCCTTGCAGCACCTTAGAGACTAACAGATTTATTTGGGCATAAACTTTCGTGGGCTAGAACCCACTTCATCAGATGCATGAAGTGAAAAATACAGGAGCAGGTATAACTACATGAAAGGATGGGGGTCGCTTTACCAAGTGTGAGGTCAGTCTAACGAGATAAATCAATTAACAGCAGGATACCAAGGGAGGAGAAATAACTTTTGAAGTGGTAAGAGAGTGGCCCATTACAGACAGTTGACAAGAAGGTGTGAGTAACAGTTGGGAGAAATTAGTATTGAGGAAATTAAGTTTAGGTTTTGTAAAGACCCGACCACTCCCAGTCTTTAGTCAGGCCTAATCTCATGGTATCTAGTTTTATTCCTCATCTGAATTTAGCTTCAACTTCCAGCCCTTGGACTATGTGATGGCTTTTTCTGCTAGCTTAAAAAGCCATCTAGTATCACCAACCTCTTCCCCATGTAGGTACTTGCAGACCTTGAGCTAGTCACCACTTAATCTTCTCTTGGCTAACTTAACTCGACTGTTAGGCAGCTTTTCCAGTCCTCTGATCACTCTCAGAGCTCTTTTCTGAACCCTTTCCAATTTTCAGCAGCCTTTCGGACGTGTGGGCATCAGAACTAGGCCCTGCATCCAGTAACGGGCTCATTAAAGCCACGTGCAGAGGTTATCCCACCTCCCTGCTCCCGTGTTAGGTGACTCAGCCTTTGTGTGACTAATCTGAGACTAGGGTGACCAGATGTCCCAATTTTATAGGGACAGTCCCGATTTTTGGGTCTTTTTCTTATATAGGCTCCTATTACCCCCAGCCCCATCTGGTTACCCTATCTGAGATGTCGGAACGGGGGCCTTCACGTTGCTAAAGGAGTTTTTTCAAATGAAGCAAAATTTTTAAATCTGAAGAAAAACTTTCATTTCAGTTTCCAGTACCCCTCACCTTTAACCTTCTTTTCCTCACTGGAAAAAGGGGGTGGATAAGGAAAAGGAAAGAAGCAGAAAAGGAAAAACCAAAAGGAAACAGTTTTATTTTAGTAAACAAACAAACAAACTGAAAACCAAAATTTGAAAGGAACCAAACATTTCATAAAAATGCTCGTTCCTTTCAATGACAACTTTTTCTGAGCAATAGTGCCAGGCAGTTCTAACTGAGCGCCCTTCCTCTGAAAAACCAGACCCTTTTAAACGTGTCTCAAGTTGGGCACCTAAAATCACTAGTTACTTTTGCCCAAGTGCACATGGCCTGGAATATATCCTTGGGAGCACACCAGATTTCAGCCATGACTCAGACCGGCTTCTCTCTTGCTGCTATGAGTTTTGTCTCTTTCCAAACCTCTGCATCCCCCTTCAATCTCTCTGCTTCTTGTCCTCATGCGAGGGGCTGATTGCACGGAATGCACTATCCAGACGGCAGCAGAGATAATCGGTCAGAATCGCTAATGGAAACTGACGTGGCCACGGCAGACCACGTTAGATATTTTCTGTGGGTTACATTCAATTAGACAGGCTTTAAGGACTTCCAGCTCCTCGTTCTGGGAGTCAGGGAGTTTAGCCTGTTCGCTCTTGAAGCACATTTTAATGACTGCTAAGGAAGTCATTGCAAGTCACAGCTGTAATACTGCAGAGGGCCAGTTAGTGTCACTGGGCACGTTTCCACGAATCTCTATGGAGCTGCACACAGTTCTGCTGCCTGCCCGTGGTTCCGAGGAACAATGAACAGGAGGTCAGACCAGTTCAGCACAATGGTCCCCTTTGGCCTTAAAGTCTCCGAACTCCAGGGTTTCAGCATGAGAGTTGATTTTGAATCTTATCAGGTTCACAACGTTACACTCCTATACTGTAGTGATGGGGCCTTACCAGAACCTCGGCAGAGAATGAATACACAGCGATTCCCACAGCAACTCAGCATCAGAGATGGGGTTAGAACCTAGGTCTTCTGTCGCGCACGCCTGTGTCCAGCTTTTTAACCCAAAACAGGCTGAAAATATTGATGGTATGTGTAGTGCTCTAACTGCCAGACCCTGCTTCTCCTCGCCTAGTGCTGGACTCTATATGATGCAATATACAGAATATCAATAACTGGCACACTGTGCCCAACCTTTATGCAGTACCTTTTATCTAAATATCCTAAAGCACTAGGCACATTTTATACAAAGAATTCACTTCACCCACCGCTGAAAGGAAGCCACCTCTTGGGTAGACCATGGCAGCTGCTCAACAGCTTACAGCAACATGGCACAGGACAGTGCCTTTCGTTCATTCCAGACCAAAAGGAATTAAAGGAGGGGGTCATAAATGAACCCTGAAGGATCCTAGTCAGTGTGAAACAGGCATGATCCATGTTTGGCATTTAGACTGGCTCAAAGTTAGAACTGGTGATGACTGGAATTTTCTGTCCCATGGGAAATTCTGATATTTTGACAGTTGTTTTCCCTCCAGGTCAGGAAGGTCGGGTCACTACAGGGGTCACCGAGCGAGGCCCTGGTGTTCTCCCTCTGTACAATATGCCCACTGCTGGTGTGAGGCCCTTTCTCCTCCTCAGCACCAGGGATCTTCCTGTGTCTCTCTCCACAGGCCAGCTCAGATTTCCGCTGCAAACACCTCTCCTCTCTGTCCTCCTCCTCTCATCGAGACACTTTCTAACTCGACAAAGCATTTGAGACACAGACACTATAAAAATGAATGTCTCTCTCCTGTCCCGTCACTTACACAGGCAGGAGGTTATCAGGGAGATGAACGCAGGCAGCAACTCACAAGCATTCACTAGAGTCTACACACTCAACACAGCCTTATAATTCCAATACCAATGTTAACAATACGAACGCCCAGGTGAGCCAGACGGGTCCCAGCTGGGTGTCTGTTATGTGTTCGGTTGACACATGGGGACTTTGGCATGAGCTGGTACCTGGTCTGCCAGCATCACAGGCATGTCCCCTTTCTGTGCCTCAGTTTCCTGCTCTGTAGAATGGGGTGATGATACCTATCCCACTGGCTAGAGCACTTTCAGCACAGGGGAAGAGAGGAGCTCGCTGAGCACAAAGGCTAAAAGTTAAGTCTCCCATTCAGGCGCGAAGGAAGGGTTTTAAGCGGTCGTCGGAAGAGAGGCTTTCGCTGACCCAAGGCGGCCAGTGAAGCAGAAGACGCTCTGAGTGACTGCTAAAGCACGTAGCGAGGATCAGCAAGGGGAAAGAAGACACGTTTCCCCAGCCTCGCTAACCGCGGCAGGCGGCAGGAGCTGGAATTACCCTCCCAGCTGGCAGGAAGTTTGGCATGACTGGGACCCAAAAGAGATGCCATCAGAGAGGGGCTGTGAATGGAATAAACACCCTGGCTCCCAGATGGTTGCCAGAGTACACATGTGCACACACCCATAGAGACCTTTAGCACACGGATGCACACATGCAACGTAGATGCTTAGCATGCTCATACACACACACACACACACACACACACACACACACTGCCCTTCAGCATGTGTACAGATCCTCAGCCTACACGCACATCCCCACCCAGGCAAATAAGCAATCCTGCCATCTACATGCAGCCAAAGGCAGACGAATGCCGTACCTGGGGTCCCGATTCTCCGGTGGGGTGACTCAGCTCCATTGCACCATTAAAGTCAAAGGCGCGTGGCTGCATCACACCAGCTGAGGCTCCGGCCCTGTACTGGTCTGTCTCTGGTGCACAGAGACACACGACGGTCAACAGGGTGCGTGGACTGGCCGGGACCTAACAGGGTTAATCGCTCCAGTTTTTCTGACACTTTGATTACTTTCCACATGGATTTTTTTTCTGGGTCTCCCAGGTGGTAATTCCTTTAGTGCCTGGGGTGGCACGGCTCGTACCCAGTGGCAAGGGCTTTGGCTGAGAAGGGGTCAATGCTTATACACAGCTACGTTTCCAACAGGGTGTTTCTCGCTGACCCGCGGGAGCTGGGCCCATTCAGCTGCAGGGTGACCTGCTGGCTCCTGACATGCCGGCGGCGGTGGGGAGGAGAGGTTAACAGCTCCTGGAGCAGTCCCACCACGCGGCAGGTATGAAAGGCAGCTGGAGGCAGCGTTTGAGACCATTTCCCAGCTGGGTTCAGGTGGTCCTGTTAGCTGGCTCCTTTCCAAGCACGCTCTGTACGGTCTCTCGTCTCCTTGCCCTGCTCTGCTGCACTGACCAAAGGAATTTCCACTGCCTGGGGCACAAGGAATCCCTGGTTCCTTGTTTCTCCGCACTGAAGTCAAACTGCCGGGAGTGCAACATCGTCCCATGTTCAGAGGGTTGGGCAGGACCAGATCCCCCTGCCAGGGAGGGTAGCGAGGTAATCGGTGACTGGGTGAGACGTGCTGGTCCATGGATGGAAGTCACTGTCCAAGTGCAGAGTATTATGACTACTCTTTTAGTCACAGAGCAGATGCAGCAAAGGCCGCCTCCGCCCCGCCCTGCAAGTGTCACAGACCCGTGACCCCCAGCTTGCAGGCTTTGTTCGTGCCAAACTCCCGCTGACACCAAGGAGTTCGGGGCTGCACATTGACTGCACATGATGTGATGTATGTTATGGCCACCCAGTGATGCATCCATATCATGCACATGCAGCATGCACACCCATGACACACGCATGTGTTCACACAACAGACGCATAATGCACGGGTATGTATTGTACACGGGACAGATGACGTGTGTATTTCACATACGTACACTTCATAGGCACCCACATGCATGTGTGTAGTACACACATGAAGGGGTGTGTGTGTGTGTGTGTGTGTTTCACGTTCACACGTTTGCATATTACACATAGAGCAGACACATCCATGACATATGATGCATGTATGTTATAGTGCCTACATACAGTTTGAGCACAGGGCCCAGCCAGTATTCAGAAGCCCCCCCTTTCCCCCCCACCGCTCTCCCTAACACAAGCCATCCACTCGTGTAAATGCGTCTTCCCCAGCCCGCTGGCCGTCTCGCTGCTGAGGCTGACATGAGTTTAATAAAGGGCTCCGGCTGGTATCATTTGGCTGTGATTAGAACAGGGAGCGTTGCTTGATTCATGGCAGCGACCGACGTGCTGCCCTGACCCTGGCCGCTCTGAAGCGGCTGGTGTTTTACAGCGCTGTGATTACCGGGGCTTTCGGCCCAGAGGATTTAGAGGCGCCTCAGTGACTAGCCAATGCCTCATGCAAAGCACCCCCTTTATTAGCCCCCATGGGCCGGCTTTCTCCTCCCCCCCTTGAGCGAGAGACGCGAGAGCTTGTGCTGGTGTCTGGCGGGTCGCGCCGCCTGTTCCCAGCAGCCCAGCCTGGCTTCAAGGGGCCGAGGGCAATGGCAGGCAGGCTCCTGAGGCTACCCTGGTCGTTGGGCGTGGCCGGAAGCGAGATCAGGGCGTTAGCGTGACCTCAAAGCAATGCCAGGTCTGTCGTGGCCCAGCCGCGAACTGTCACGAGCTCAGGCCTGGGCCAGCTCGTTTAACTGCCTTTCTCGAGCGAAGCCTCCCGGCGAAGGGGCCGGGGAAGCGGGTTTAGTCTGAGGGAGAAGCAGCAGAGCGGGTGCCGGGGGGAGATGAGCCGGCGCAGAGGTGACCTGGGGCCAGCGCCAGCACCGGGCTGCAGAAGAACGGAGCGAAGGCAAGTGGGTCAGTGACTGGGGTGCGGGATTGGGACTCCGAAGACTTGGGCGCTAGTCCTGGCTCTGGCATATAGTTGCTGTCCGCCCTTAGCCAGTCGTAGCTTGGCTCTGTGCCTCGGTTTCCCCTCAGGATAATGAGCTTTACCTTTGTCGGGTTTATCCTACACCTATCAGGCATGTGCGTCTGCCCCAGGCACCACAGACGCACTGTTGCCAGAAGCACTGGGCACTGAGAAGAGCAGGCAAATGCCACTGGAGAGGGAGGACTTGGGGCGGGAGAGATGCCAGGAGACCTGCTTATTCCAGGGGTGTCAAGTCAGCTGCCTCCCCACACCCGCCCCAGTGTCCAGTCGCCCTCAGTGCGGCCTAGTCTGGGTCGGTTCGTAATCCCAGCTCAGCCCAAGCCTAGGGCTAAGGAGGATCATTCGTGCACAGACAGCGCCATCGGGGCTCAGATGGGTCCCAAAGTCTTTGCTCCAGCTGTCACACCGCTTCTACAGCCGATGCAAAGGATTCTGGGCCAGCATTAGGTCATCCTGTCTTGGGAACATCCATTTAAGAAATATATCCGCTGTTTTCATGATAGTGTCCCAGGAGGCCAGGAAAGAGGGAAGCTCACTCCCCACCAGCTCCTACCCTCCCATGGAGGGCAGGACGGACAGACACCTGGACTGAGACAGGAACAGTGAGAGCAGCCACAAAGGACCTTACGCATGGACGGGACAATTTACAACCAGACAGCAAAGCAGCTCCAGAGCCTGGCATACATCCCACCCCAAGTCCTTCCCGTGGCAAAGAGCTGGCAAACTCTCTGCAATCAGAGGCTGAATTGCTGAGACAAAGGGATCTACCCACCCCACCTGTCCTGGGAGGATTTGAACCTGTAGCCCAAAGAGAAGGCCTGAGGGATACCCAGCTCACTCTGCTCGGAACTGTGAGCCCTGCCGTCCACAATAAACAGCTGCTGTGTTCCTCTCCAGAGGTGGCTGCATTTCAGTGGGGGGTATGTGCACCCCCGTAGCTCTGTGGAAGGCCGGAGGGAGCTGTGTACGTGTCAGAGGTGCCCTGACTCTGGGGTATATAATGGCTATGGAGACATTTATGTTTCTGCTGTCTAAGCCCCTGGGAGACACTCTAAATCCAGAAGCTGGAGTCAGACTGGCTGTTCTCCAGGGGCAGGGCTCTACCCCCTATGTTTCTACTCCCACCCTCCCTGGGGGAGCTCGTGTATGTTGTGCCAGAGCTGAAGCCCCACTGACAGAGGTGGCACAAAATCAACACATCCCCCACCCCTTTTAAGGCAGTGTTGCTGGCCGGCAGGTCCCCAGTAGAGGGGAGGAAGCAGCTCCCTTGAAATGCTTTCCTCCCTCGTTACCAGCCAGGCTTACCTAGCCTGGGTATAGGAATCATGTCACCCAGCGGAAGGCAGCAGCTGTTTGACTGCCCAGCAAGTCTACATGCCAGTTTAGGACAGGAAGTGAAGCAGAATTCTGTGCATTACTGAAGCAGCACTGGGCTTTGGCTAGGGGTTAACTGCCCTGCTCTTGTGTAAAGTGCCACAAAGCCCCATAGGGTGCGTCTGCACTGCACTGGAAACCCAGGTCTGTGGGAGCTGGGCACATGGAGTCGGTATTTCCAAGCCTGCACTGGAGCGTCCACACTGCATTGTAAACGTGGGTTCACAGTCACCGGAACCGAGTCTCCCAGCCATGGTAGCATGTCCACGATGCAGCCTTCTGACTTGGGTCTGTGGCTTAAGCTGCGTCCACACTGCTAAATGACAGAGCTTAGACTTGAGTCACATCGGGATGTGGGCTCTGACTCACCTCTCTGTGAGGGCCCTAGGACCTGGGTCCTGAGTGCTTGCTGACCTGGTGTGATAAATGAAGGCGGGGTGGGGGAGCTCCCTTTGATGGACACCCAGCCAGCCAGTTAGCTATAAAGACCCTCTTGGTGGCTGTTCTCTGCTTGCTTTACCTGCAAAGGGTTAAAAAGTCCCCCAGGTAAAGGAAAGGGAGTGGGCACCTGACCAGAAGAGCCAATGGGAAGGCTAGAACTTTTTAAAATGGGGAAAATACTTCTCCTTTGTCTCTGTGTGGTTCTCCGGGGGAAAGAGGGGAGCAGGGCGCAGTTATGCTGTGAGAAGCTTTAAGCCAGAGATGAAAACCATCAGCTCAAATCCAGAACTACCTTTACCAACCCAAATAGGTAAGTAAATCAGGGAATGTCCAGAAAGACGCGATTCGGGTTATTTCTTTTATTTCTTACTGGCTTGTGGACTCCCCTGTGCTAACCCCAGATGCTTTTGTTTTGCTTGTAACCTTTAAGCTGAACCCCAAGAGAGCGAGCTTGATGCTTAATTTTTGTAATTGATTCTTTTAAGATCTAGCAAAAAGCCTAAGTTCCAAATGTATTTCCTTTCTTTCTGGGTTTAATAAAATTTACCTTTTTTAAGAACAGGGTTGGATTTTTGTGTCCCTAAGAGGTTTGTGCATATGTTGTTTAATTAGCTGCTGGCAACAGCTGATTTCTTTGTTTTCCTTTCTCAGCTGTTCCCCGGAGGGGGGTGAAAGGGCTTGAGGAAAGAATTCCCAAATGCGCCTTCCTGGGCTCTCCAAGGGGTTCTGCACTTGGGTGGTGGCAGCATCTACCAATCCAAGGTCAAAGAAAAGTTGTAACCTTGGGAGTTTAATACAAGCCTGGAGTGGCCAGTATTAATTTTTAGAGTCCTTGTGGGCCCCCACCTTCTGCACTCAAAGTGCCAGAGTGGGGAATCAGCCTTGACACCTGGGTCAGACTGATTTGTGTGTGGATGAAAGCGGGGCCTGGGTTCATACCAAAATCAGGTGCTGGGCTTAGTGTGCAGTGTAGACACACCCTTTGTGACCTCAACTAGTCTGGACTTTGGCTTCACGTCTCCTCTGAAGGAGAGCACCTGTCAAATCCCTGACTGAGCCTTGAACCTGGGCAGGATCCCGGCAGGGGAGTGCAGTTCGGAGCCTGCCCTCCCTTCCATCTGCTCTGGGTTTGCATGCTGAACGGCTGCAGCCCAGAGCCCCCAGCAGTCAGTGCCAGCCCGTGCACCCTAACGGGGCGCCGCAGGGCTGGTCCACTGGCTCTGCGTAGGGAATGTTTCCGCTCCTCACCCTTAGCTAAGGTCAGCTCATGCCGGGGCTCACGGATTGTGGAGTTTATTCTATTCCTGAAGTGACACTGCAGGAGCCTCGGCACTTGGTCCAGCCAGATCCCTGCAGGATGCTCGGCCTCGGGGTGTTTTGCATTTCTTATTACCCACCACCGGAATCAGCAAACTCCGCCTGCGGGATAGCGAGGCCTGATGATTCCTGAGGAATGTCTCCCCTGCCCCCTGCATCGCCCCAGAAATCCCCGACACTGTGCGGGGCCCAGGTCCCCTGCGGTTTGGAAATCTGCTGGCTAGTTCTCAGAGTACAGCGCTAGAAAACACGCTTCCCCGCACCCCTTCACTGGCCTTGACTGCTCGCAGGGTTTAAAGACCCTGCAGGCCTTCTTGCAAGCTCTGGGGTGTTATGCCTGGTATCCCAGCCCAATTCCAGCGGGGGTGGGTGCAGTCTGGCTTTCCAAGTCCCCCTGGCCATTTTAGCTGAAGACATTTACTCTCTACTTCCTCTCCTCATGTTCCACGTAAGAGGCAGGTAAATGAACCCTGCGTGCACATTTCATTGGGATCCTTCAGCGTGGCTGCTGCTCCATAAATATAGGATGGACTCATCCTGGGGATGGGACTGTGATTCTGTGAGCCGGGCATTGGACTAGGACTCCCAGGTTCTACTCCCAGCTGTGCCACTGATTGGCTGGGTGACCTTCCCCACATCCCCCGACCTTGCTTTGGTTTCGTTTCCTCACCGGGGCTAATGCGGGCTCGCATCCCTTTCTAAAGTGCTTTGAAAGCTGAAAGCACAGAGCATTGGTATTTCATGCTATTAAGCTCCCTGTTGGTTATCAAAATCCTTCCACGAAAGAGCAAGTGCTCCCAGAAATCTAACACTCTGCTGCCTCCGATCTCTGGGGGTTGTAGTTGTGCATCCTGCAGAAATTGGCGTTGATGGGTTGGGGGGGTTTCAGCACCTCGGACAGTGTTTAGCGGAGCAGGGAATGGAATCCCAGGCCAGTGCCCTAACCATTGCACCATCCTTCCTGTCAGGCCCAGCTCAGATTTGGCTGCCTCCTTGCAGAGGCCTTTCTACAGGAAAACAGGAGCTCTGTGCCACTCGGGGGCTGCTGGGAGCAGCCCTGTGTTTGATACCACTTACATGGGGAGTAAATCTTTGAAAGCCAAAGGGTGGTGTGAAACACAGGACTAAATCCCTCGGTGTTAGGGCCTGATTCTGCCACCCCCGTATGGTATTAAGTGGTACCTCACTCTTTGTGCAGCTGTATTGAAAGTAGGCGGTGTAAGGTACCAGTCACTATGAGAAAGGAGCGCAGAATCGGGCCCCAATTCTTTAAAATGCTCTGGCTCTAATGATTGTTTGCATTCCAGCAAGTCCTTAGAGACCCAAACCGAGATCCGGGCCCCCTTGGGCGGGGGGCTGCACTGAACACCCACGTAGCATGAGACAGCCCCTTCCCCACAGAGCTCCCAGTCTAAACAGATGGGAAACAGGAGGGATTATTACCCTCATCTGACAGATCGGGAAGGAGGCCACAGAGAAGAGAAATGACGCACGCAAGGTCACCTGGGAAGCCTGTGACAGACCAAGAACAGAACCATCCCCAGGTCCTTAACCCCAGGCCCATCCGCCTTCTCTGCAGAACTCAGCAGGAAGCAACTATGTTGGCAACCCAATGATCTGTGTCATGACAGGAAGCTCAGGGCTGCAGCCAAAGACCTGGGGAACAGGCACAGATGGCCACAGCTCTCTTTAGGTAAATAGCCTGTGGATCTGCCTAGCAGGAGTTTGGGAAATTCCCCGCTATTCTCTAGATCAGCTCCAATCCACCTGCATCTCTGATCTCAATACAAGAGAGTTTTTCCTGTTGGAATTACCAGCTGCCCAGTACATACCAGGGGAGATTTTTGAGACATTCAGGAATACAGATCTATAGGCAATAGTGCTTTGGAATTTTCTTGTTGAACTTGTACACTCTGAGTCAGTGGGTTTTTTCCCCTCTAGTCCTTTAAAGCCCTGATCCTGCAATGAGAACCAATGCAAGGGAACCGCTTGCAAGAGCGGGGCCTAAGGCTGTACCGAAAGTCTCTGCGCTTCCCCCTCAATGCTGTATATTTCTGCCATACGCCTCCTCCTCAGGAACTGAACTGGCTGGATGTGATGGCTGCCCCGTCGAGCTGAGCAGTTTGCCAGTATTAGGGGCCTGGCAGGGTTGCCGCCATTAGGAGGAGAAATCAGTGATACAAGTCAGGTCAGTTCTTGGTTAATCTTATTTAGAGAATCGTACAAAAGTCCTGTTTCCCTGGACTCAGGAGAAGCAAGCAACAGCAGGCAGCTATCTTGCTCAGAAATCTCCATATCTGCCACTCCAGTGAGCTCTGTGCCCAAGAAGTCCTCTCTCCCTGCGTCCTCTCAGGGTCACGCTTTCAACTCCTCCTCCTTGGCTTTTTGCCTCCAGCACACACAGCCTGTGATCAGTAGCCTGGGTCCCCACATGTGACCAGGGAACCCCTTGTTATTTTTCCTTGGCTAACTCTGGCCTGCCATACAGCCTATTGCTTGGGGTGGTCACCACAATTACATGCAGTTATTTTTACTACATGATGGGGCGTGATTGCTCCTTCCATTGAGCCTGAAAGAGCAGTTGTCACCCACTAGTTTTAATGAGGTCTTGATTATCTTTGGATCCAAGACTCACCTGATGGCAGCGATTCATGAGTTACTGGACTCTCAGTACAGGGGTATTTCGGTGAAATTTAATGGCCTGTCATATACAGGAAGTCACAGTAGATGATCTAATGGTTCCTCTTTGGAAACAGCTCTATGAATCAATGAACAAATTCACCTCCTTCAGCATAACATTATTAAAGATATGGGAAATGTTTGCAGCAAAAGCAGAAGCCACAGAAACCGCACCTGGTTTGGGGATTCTTACTAACCAAGACGAATGAATTGCAGAAGCAAAGGTCACCCTTCCTCCGGTTCCCATGAGCTATGCACCCATGACAGACACCTGCTCCATTCTAGCCAGACTCAAAGCTGGTGGCCAGGGCAAGAGAGGTATCTTTTCCCAGCTCATTGATTCTCCATCTCTTTCCTTCTGCAGGCCATTTCATAAGAGACAAATAGCCTTCAATAGATGGTCTTATCCAGTTCCCAAACAATTCCCCACAGTCCACACTGACTAGCACTTTGCTAGAAAACTCAGCTGAGGCTAAGGGCTGAATGGGCCTCAGAGACTGAACGCCTGGCTCACTCCTAGAGGCTTGTCTTCACAAGAAGATTAGGTTGTGTTACTTAACACACGGTTATCCATGACTTAGCAGCCAATGTAAACAGGGACAGTCACGCCTGCTGGACATAGGTAAATCCTGCTGGAACCCTGGGCTAACCGTGACCAGCTGACAGGATGTTAACACGAGCTGGCCCCAGTCTACACTGACTGCAGAGTCGTGTTAGTTAGCACGTGCCCTTGAGGTCATGTTCTTACCGTGACCTAAGTCCTGAGTGAAAATCGAGCTCCTAGAGATGTGTTCTGCAATGGCTCAAGAGCACAGGTTCCAACCTCTGGGCAGACTGATAGGAAACAGGGAACAAACCCCTAAATTGGTATCATGTGCCAGCAATGCCCCTCTGCCATATACATTGGCCAAACCGGACAGTCTCTACGCAAAAGAATAAATGGACTCAAATCTGACATCAGGAATCACAACATTCAAAAACCAGTGGGAGAACACTTCAACCTCTCTAACCACTCAGTGACAGACTTGAAGGTGGCAATCTTGCAACAAAAAAACTTCAGAAACAGACTCCAAAGAGAGACCGCTGAACTCGAATTAATATGCAAATTAGATACAATTAGCTTAGGTTTAAACAGAGACTGGGAATGGTTGGGTCATTACACTAATTGAATCTATTTCCCTATGTTAAGTTCTCCTCACACCTTCTATGGGTCATCTCGATTATCACTTCAAAGGTTTTTTTTCTCCTGCCGATGATAGCTCATCTCAGTTGATTGGCCTCTTCCTGTTGGTATGGCTACTTCCACCTTTTCATGTTCTCTGTGTGTATAAATATCTCCTGTCTGTGTGTTCCATTCTATGCACCTGATGAAGTGGCCTATAGCCCACGAAAGCTTATGCTCAAATAAATGTGTTAGTCTCTAAGGTGCCACAAGTACTCCTGGGTTTTTTTGGGTATTCTATACTTAGTTTTCACCAACCATTTACTAAGTGTAAACGCCTCAGGTGCTGAAACAGCCGAGCCCTGGAGTCACAGACAGCCCCTTTGGGTATTCCGATCTGTCTTGCCACCCAGGCAAGATACTTGGGCCCTTCCACCAAGTATCAGAGCAATCTTCAGGTTACTCCCAGTCCCAAAGGACCCGTCACTTACCCCCAGGTCTATTGCACCTCAGATCTCTCACCAAAGACAACGCTTGTCGCCAATCCTATAACAAACCATCTACAGATTTGTTAACTAGGAAAAGGAAATCGGAAAGTTCTTTACAAGGTTAAAGCAGGTGAACATACAACACAAATGAGTTCCAGTCTTACGTTTCAAAAGGGAATAGAAGCTTCTGTGATAAGCGAGGTCTATATGTCCTTTATGGCTAACCCAGGCTAAGCACTGGGGATCTTCTGCTTAGTAATCCTTGCGCCTCAGAGTCCAAGCAGCATCAAGAAACAGTTCCTTCTGGTTAGTGCTTTTTATTCCTTCCCTCCTGCTTTGAGTTGCAAACTCAGCCGATGGGAGGAATTCACTTGCACATCTACTCTTCATGGGGGTGGGGGGAGCAATCCACACAGCTGTCCGTGGGCCTTCTTACACCTGTTGGAGGCTAGTATTTCACGTTAACGAATGCGTCTCTCCTGTCTGGCGATTGTAGAGGCTTACAATGCAAATGCTTCAGATATCACCTTACAATACGGAAGTTATCAGGGAGATGAATGCAGGCAGCAACTCACAAGCGTTCAATAAAGTCTAAACACATTTTTATACGTCTAATACCTATTGTAACAATACGACCACCCAGGTGAGCCAGACTTTGGCGGGGGATGTGTGTGTGTGTGTGTGTGTGTGTGTGTGTGTGTGAGAGAGAGAGAGAGAGAGAGAGAGAGAGAGAGACACTTGCCTGCCTGCTGCCTGCACTACTCCGGGGGGGGGGGTGTTAATTTTTACAAGCTTGCAACCTGACACCTTTTGTCAGCGCTAAATTCACGCAGAATTTAAAGGCAACATACAAACGTCCTGCTACAAAACAGCCAGCCAGGCACTTGACCCTCAGTCGAAGGCCTCCAGAGTGTACGTCTCAAACAGGCTCAAAAGGAGGTTTTGTGTGTATGTGGCGGAGGGTTGAGGGGGGGGCTCCCAAAATTAATCCAGGGGAAATTCAGGAAAGCCAGACTCTGTGTTGCCAGCAAAAACAAGAAGGCGTCCGGTGGCACCTTACAGACTAACAGATTTATTTGGGCAGAAGCTTTCGGGGGTAAAACCCCCACTTCTCCAGGTGCCCGCGTAACAGAGCAGGCCAGCCCTGAAGGGGAGTGGGGCTGGGGGGGAAATGCCTCTGCTCTTTACTCTCTGTTGTAGGCGCCGCTGGAAGCAGCCCCCCGAAAGCCTTTGTTATGGCAACAATACAATGATCCTGCCTTGGTGCTGACCGCAGCAGAGCTGTCCCCCTCCAGATGCTGCTGATGCTGCTGCTGATGTTGCTGCTGGGGAGAAGTGGGACCCCCGGGCGCCCCACCGCTTCTCAGCGGCCACCCCGCATCCTGCGCCCAGCACAGCAGGGGCAGCCAGCTGATGGGTGAGCCTCCCCCAGGGGGCGGGGCCCGCCCAGTGCCTGGCCAATGAGGAGCCCGGCGGGTGCCAGGCCGCCAATGGGAGGGGAGGAGGCGGAGGCGAGGCCCGGGAAGCCCCGCCCCGGCTCAGACAGCTGGAATTGGGGCGGGGGGCGGGAGTGGGATGAGTTGTTTTTTTGGAGCTCGCGGCCCAGCGCCCGCCTCGCTCCGCGGAGCCTCCCCCGCCCTTCTGCAGCATCCGCGCGGGGGCCCCCACGCGCGCTGGGGGGGGCTCGTGGGAGGCGCCGGCTGCAGAGGCCCCCGCAGCCCCGCGCTCTCCCGAGGAAGCGGCACCCGAGCCCCGCTGCACGCGCGTGGCCGTGACACGCGTGGGACCCGCCTGTAGCCCAGACCTGTAGCGTGGGGGGGCACCCCCGATCGCCGTGGAAAGGAGGTGAACTCTGACCGCCCCCCACACGGCGAGGGACCCAGGAAGGGGCCCCCTTGCCGTGCCGGAGCAAAGCGGGGCAGCCTGCACCGGGGGCGAGTGGAAAGTGGTGGACGTGAAAACTCGCGTGGAATCCAGGAGCCGAGCAAAACTGCCTGGAAGTTCTGCAGCGGGCGCAGCCCCCTCCCCACCATCCCGGGGGGGGGGGTCCAGCCGGCGGGTCCCTCTGCTTAGCTGCCCCCCCCCCGAGGCGGGGCTGCTGGCCGCGGGCGCGCGTGGGAGCCCCGGCCCTGACGGGGCAGCGCCTGGCTGGCTGAGGAGGAGGAGGGGGGAGCGGGCTCCTCCTCCGGGGGGTGCCCTGGCCATGGAGGCAGCTGCTAGATCGCCGCCTCTCTGGCTCCCTCCCCCGCTGCTGCTGCTCCGAAGTCTCTGCTGCGATTCCCAGCTTCTTTCCTCCGGAGCCGCCTGCTCCCCGAGGGCTCTTCTCCGCGGAGCCTGCCGGGGCACTCACCCGGGGCTGAGCCGCCGCTGTCTCCGGGCAGGGCTGGGGTGACCATCCCCGGAGCACCTTCCGCGCAGAGCCAGGTAATACACCCCCTTCCTGGGCTGGAGCCGGCCAGCCTCTGTGCTCTGGCCTCCCCCCTTCTGTGCATGCACAGATGCACACGCAGCACGCACACAGACACACACGAGCACCCCTGTCCTTTGCACACGCACCCCTTTGGATCCACACAGACCCCCCCCGTTTGGAATGCACACACGCACCCCCTTTGGATGCACGCAGACACACACGAGCACCCCTGTCCTTTGCACACGCACCCCTTTGGAAACAGACAGACACCCCCATTTGGAATGCACACACGCACCCCCTTTGGATGCACGCAGATACACACGAGCACCCCTGTCCTTTGCACACGCACCCCTTTGGATCCACACAGACCCCCCCCGTTTGGAATGCACACACGCACCCCCTTTGGATGCACGCAGATACACACGAGCACCCCTGTCCTTTGCACACGCACCCCTTTGGAAACAGACAGACACCCCCATTCGGAATGCACACACGCACCCCCATTCGGAATGCACACACGCACCCCCTTTGGATGCACGCAGACACACACGAGCACCCCTGTCCTTTGCACACGCAGCCCCTCTTTGCATGCACCCACGCTCTTGGGACGCACACAGACCCACAAACGCTCCCCCTCTTTCCCGGCACTAACACACGGGCTTCGATTTTGAAACAGGTTTGAGACGAGCGTTTGGTGCTGCTTTGACCCCGCAGTTAGATTGGGGGCTGCAAGACAGGACCTCTCCAAGTTTTATTATTCTTGAAAAGTTGCGTAAGGGCCCCTGGGGAGGGGGGTGGATTGGGTTTCCCTGCCGCTCTTTGCCAAGGCTCCCTCCGCCCTGGCAGCGGAGCCGATTTGGTTGTTTTGTTCTCCTGCTTTTCCATAAGTGTTTCCAGCTCTGGTTGTCTGCGCCTTTGCAATAGGCTGCAGCGTCCTGCTGGGATTCGCTGAGCGCGCTCCACAGGTGCCTGGTTGCTCTTCTCTGTACAGAGATGCAGCTGGCTGACCCCCAAAGGCCTCTGGGGAGGCATCGGCCCGACGGGGAGGGGTGTCGGGGTGGGCACTGTTGCAGGGCTGTCAGGGCGCTCCAACAGGCCAGGCGCTGCTGCCATCTTCACTACAGAGCCTGTCCAGCTGCAGCGTTCGGGGGCACAGGGCAGGTGGACGGGACAGCAGCAGAGCTTCGGAGAGCCCCAAACAGGTTGCAGATGGAGATCCTAAGGGCATTCCTGCCCCCAGCTTTCCTGGGGCCTTGTCCTGCAAGCCGCTCCCATCAGGGTTCTCCGCTGGGGGCACTCGGCACCTCCCACGCTCCGCCCGGGTGCAGCGGGTCTGTCAGCCCCAAGCAGCCCCAGGCCCAGCTTCAGCCGGGGACTTGCTGTGCTGTCGGCAGGTTCTGTGCACCCACCGCTGAGGGCGTGGGACGTGCGCCGTTGCAGCAGGCTGTCTAGTCCGGCCCAGGCTGTGACGGTTCAGAGGCAGGCGACGCTCCCACCCCCGGCGGTGCCCCCAGCTGGCTCTGGGTGTGAGCAGCAGTGGGTGGGAATCGAATGTCTGGCTGGCGCAGTTTAGCTCTTTGGGTAACTCCGGTGCTTGAGTCGCGTTCCTGAGTGCCAGCCACAGCACTGGCCTCTGAGACTCCGGTAGCATGAACACACCTGGCAAGGCAGCGTCCCCTTCCCCGTGTGCTAAACGTGCTGCCTGGGCAGAGCCCCTGGTTATGGGACTGCTCAGCTGTCCCTCCCCCCGTGGCATCTTCCTTTGGGGAGTGGGGGAATGACCCCCACCCATCCCCTTCCCCACAAGGCGTTTTCAGGGGGAGCGTGGTACTGGGTGGTTTGGGATGGAGAGAGGCAGCAGGAGGCCTTTAAAGTGTGACGGGAGGTGGGCGCATCTCATCAAACGCACTGAGCCAAATTCATCCCTGCTGGAACGCCCTGGTGGCACCTCCCCAGGGATGATCTGGCCTGCTCATCTTCTATGAGAGATACGCTTTGGGTGCTGCTGCGTCCTCTGCAACCCTGGGGGAATCCCTGATCTGCCACTTGTTGCAGTAGGAGGCTGGAATGTGGTGGGGAAAGGCAGAAGGTGGCTAAGGGCTCACGTACCGCACTCTGATTACAGTGGCAGAGATTCCTCCCGTTATAAGCATCCTGCCAGGCACTAGGAATTAATTCCAGATCATGTTGGTCACTCTCAGAGCAAATGCCCATGCAGAAAGTTTTATACGTACAGGGCGAGGGGGGGGGGTCCCTGCCCTTCTCCGTAGGGCTGGGCACTAAATGCTGTCCCGTCCTATGACATTTCCATGATTAAAAAAAAAAAATCCCAAGCCAAACTGACGAGAAGTTGAAATCTCAGAAATTTTCACAAGCCAATAATCCAAACATTTTTTTCAGATCAGGTCAACTGAAACGTGTTTTGATGTGGACTTTTTTATTTTTAAAAACTTTTTCGAAGTCTAAACTAAACCTAACTCTAAACCGAAAGGCCATTTCCGACTGAGAAAGGAAACGTCATGTGGAATTTCTGAACGTGGACATTTCCCCACCACCTCCAATTCTCTGGGCCTTAGCCCCAGATTTAGGAAAAAAATTTTAAGAGCAAAAAAAATCATAAAAACTTGTTGTTACTGTTAGTTCCAGTGATAACGTCTTCAAAAAAACCAGAACAAACCCATCAGTGGTGCTGGGGCATTTGCACCCCAGGCTTGTGCTGGGGCATGAGCAAACTGAAAGTGAAATTGCCACCTGGTCAAACTGACTCTTCAGAGGACCTGGTGGGGCTAGGTCTGTTAGCCAAACTACGGGAGGCAGAAAATACAACAGCATAAAAAGCAGAGAAGGGGTTCGATTTGCTTAAACGGCCCATTTGTAATCACCCGGAGCTTTGTTAGCAACAAGAAGGAAGGAAATTTGGGCTTTGATGTGTAGTCAGAGATGCTGGATGCTGGCCCTGGCCCTTGAAGAATGCACACGCCGCACTTGGCCGGCGGCCCGTTAAGCTTTCACACACCATGCTGTGTTACACGTGAGTGGAGAAATTGTTCCTTGGCTTCGCACGAGGGAGAGGAGCCTTGGGCTGCCCCCTCCCCTCCCCGCTGCCTCCCAGCTGCGGGCGCCCTGCAAGGATGCAGCAGGCAGCTTGACCCTTACTCCGGAGTTTGTGTGGCTGGCCCCGGAGCCCAGCGAGCGGCTCAGAGACGAATGAGCTTATGTGGGGCGGGAGGTGGCGCGATGGCCTTGCAGGGGCAGAGGGAGCTGGGCGGGTGTGGGAGACAGCAGGGCTATTCAAAGCCAGCCGTGGCTGAGGGAGCCTTGCTCTGCAGCCTGGGAACGGGGTTTTGCTTACGTAAGGAGGCTGGCAGTGGGTTACTGCAGGTCGAATAGCTGTGGTGGGAAAGGAGGCAGTTCCAAGACGCCTCCTCGTTGTGCATGCAACACCGGCGGAGTTCGGTCCTGCTCTCCCTCCCTTTCCCATCGGTGCTGGCCTGGGCTGTAGTGTTTGTGCAGACACCCCTGTCCTGCGCCCCTCCCTCTGCCCTGGACAGGACAGCTCCACACCCTCCCGGATCTCCCTGCTGGGGGATGTTTCCAGAGTTTCACCTGAAATATCCTGGGGCTCAGTTTCCCCCCAATACTCCAAGTTCTGGACAGTTGCCTCCTCTCTGTGGTGGGGCAGGGAGCACAGTGGGCGGTCTGAGCTCGGCCGTGCAGGCTTTGACGGATGTGCTGCAGGGATTCGAGTTCTCCTCCCCCCTGCCCCCATGGTATCTGTGTGTAGGGATGGTTCCCAGCTGAGAGCAGCCCCTCGGTCTAGCCGGGTGGAGGCATCTCTCTGGTTCTGGCAGAGCTCCTCTCTCCAGACCCCGAAGGGCTCAGTTTGAGTCTAGGGTGCATCTACATGGGGAGCTGTCCCGTCCAGCTCTGCAAGGCACTTCCCAGGAGGCACTCAGCACCCTGGAGGATTAGGCCTGTGCCGCTGTGAGAGGAACAGAGACTGGACTGTGGAGCACCGCGCAGGACTCCCATGGTAACATGAAAAGGCTCCTCTGATGAATGACCGCAGCGCCCCGAGGTTTCCTGGGCGATTGCTGTGAACTCTCAAATATTCCCCCTTGTCGCTCTGTGCAGAACCTCCGGCTGAGGCGTTCAGTAGCTGAGCTAATGAATCCTGCATAAGTCACTTCTGCCTGTCCCAGCTCATGGGGATGGATTTAAACGTCAGACAGTCTGTTTCAGGTGGGCAAGGGCTGTTGGATTGGAGACAGAGCACAGGAACTGCCAGACTGGCTCAGACCCCGAGTCCATCTAGCCTCGTGTCCTGTCTCTGGCCGTGGCCAGCAGCAGGTGCATCAGAGGAAGGTGTAAGACCCCCACGGTAGCAGATGTGTAGGCCCCTACCAAATTCACGGCCCATTTGGGTCAATTTCACGGTTATAGGATTTTAAAAATAGTTTCACAGGTTCAGAGGTTTACATCTGAAATTTCACGGTGTTGCAACTGTGGGGGTCGTGAGCCAAAAGCGGGCTGTGGGGGGGGGGGAGTTGTGGGAGGGTTGTGGGATTATCACCCTTATTTCTGCGCTGCTGCTGGCAGGGGCACTGTCTTCAGAGCTGGGCAGCTGGAGATCAGCAGTTCTAAAACCAGCACCACCGCCAGCAGCAGTGCAGAAGTGAGGGTCATAGGGTATGGGAGGGTGAGTTACCATCCGTCCAGGTTTTCCCAGCACCCTCCTGCCCAGCTCAGGGGCTGACAGCTGGGGCCACGGCCTCTGCGCCCGGGTCGCGGGCTGACAGCCACCATTGCTTCTGCGCTGCCTCCAGAGCTGGGCTCCCAGCCAGCAGCCGCGGAGCTTCCTGTAGCTGGGCGAGGTTCCTGGAGGTGAGTCTGACCCAGCTCCAGGAGCGGCCCCTGCAGGGGAAGAGGGAGTCCTGTCCCTCCCCAGCCCGGGCTGGGACTAGCCGCTGGAGCCTGGTGCACAGTAGGAGTCCCGGCTGGGGTGCCACGTTTCACGGGGGAGATCAGATGTCACGGTCCGTCCGTGATGCGTTTTTCACAGCTGTGAATTCGGTGGGGCCCTGCAGATGTGAGATCATCTGTCCTTTGCAGGTCGTCGTTCAGGGTTGGCCAGCTTCCTGAATTGCAAGGTTTAGTCTCCCTTCCAAAATGTTTGGTGTCAACAGGGATCGCTCAGGCAGTGGCAGCACGAGTGCCCCTTTCATGTGCCTTCCCACCCGTGTGCACGACAGATATCCCACTTCGGTTCAGTCTCCTTCCTCCTTGCAGTCCTTGGCCTCCTTCCTGCATCGACGTGGGGCCGGTTAGGGCCAGCTGTGGCGGCAGGTTTGGCAGGGACCTGTCCGTGTGAACTCCGAGGACACCCACCCAAATCAGTTTAAACAAGGGCTGCTGAACAGCCGTCAGGTGGTAACCGGTTCTGGGTCCCTGGGACCAGGATGGGCCTATGCCCCGTTCCCAGCCCCATGGTCAGTCCCATGCAGCCAAGCCAGGGGAGGGCAGAGCGTGAGGAGCAGACGGGAAGCGTTTCAGTGGAGACACGTTCAGTGCAGGGTGGAGGCCCCTGGAATGTGCCTTTCTCCCCATTCTGCTGGGTGTATGTAACCGTCCCTGTGGCTTAGCCCATGTCTTTGGCTGGCCGCGTTTGGGGACATGACTTTATCCCAGGGGTGGGCAAACTTTTTGGCCTGAGGGCCTCATCGGGAAATAGAAATTGTATAGCGGGCCATGAGTGCTCACAGAACTGGGGTTGGGGTGCAGGAAGGGGTGAAGGATCTGGTTGGGGATGTGGGCTCTGGGGTGGGGCTGGGGATGAGGAGTTTGGGGTGTCGGAGGGTGTTCTGGGCTGGGACTGAGGGGTTCAGAGGGTGGGAGGGGGATCAGGGCTGGGGTAGGAGATGCAGGAAGGGGTGCAAGTTCTGGCTGGGGGTGCAGGCTCTGGGGTGGGGCTGGAGATGAGAGGTTTGGGGTGAAGGGAGGGCTTCAGGCGGGATCGAGGGGTTTGGAGAGTGGGAGCGGGATCAGGGCTGGGGCAAGAGATTGGCGCATGGGGAGAGACTCAGGGCGTGCAGGCTCCGAGCAGTGCTTACCTCAAGTGGCTCCCGGAAGCAGTGGAATGTCTCTTCTCCAGCTCCTATGCGGAGGTGTGGCCAGGCGGCTCTGCACACTGCCCCATCCTTAGGCACTGCCCCTGCTGCTCCCATTGGAGCACATAGGAGCCGGAGCAGGGCCATGCCGCGGCTTCCGGGAGCCACGTGGTGCGGCCCCCGACCCAGCGCCCCGGCCAGAGCAGGGCTGAGCCGCGTGGTGCAGCTCGCGGGCCTGCCCATGGGCCGTTGTTTGCCCACCCCTGCTTTATCCTGTTTGGCAACATCTCACTCTGTCCTCCTTCCCTGCCCCTCCAAGTACACCCTGCTCACTGACCAGCCTTGGAAGTAATGAAAATTGCGTTAGCCTCCTGCTGCAGCCACTGGCTATGGCAGTGCCTGCTGCGTGGGCTGGCTCAGCCCCCCAGAGAGCGCGTGAACTCTGCTCGCCCCGCCAGGGCGCGCGGCAGGACGAGGCACGTGTGCCCGCAGCGTGCGGGGATCAGTCTGAGGTGAGACCTGGGAGGAGCCCCAGCGACCTGGCTGTCTTCAGGGGGCCGATGCGCCTGATTGCCAGCGGGGGACGCTGCTGTGGTGATGCAGGGCTGTGAGCCACCGGGGCGTTACCACCGCTCCCCTGGGGGGAATGAGGGCGAGCTGGAGGGGTGGGCTCCAGGGCCTGCCTCCCCTGGTGAATTCATGTTGGTGCTGGGTGCCAGGCTGGCACCTGTTCGCCCCCAGAGCCAGGTGCATTCAAGAGCCGGCAGGGAGTTGGGGATGCGGGAGCTCCCAGCAGCAGGGACGGCTGTGGCGCTGGGTGTTGTCGCCACGGGGCTCAGCCTGCAGGGAGTTAGCCTGACGCCCGCCAGTGCATGTCATCCAGCGAGCCAGGCATCACTTGCCCAGTTAATGACACTGTCCTTGTCTTTACCGTCCCAGGCACGAGGGTGAGACATCGGGACGCGACTCCCTCCTCGGCGTCACAGCCGGGACCGAAGCTGCTGGAGACGGGACGGTGGAAGTCCTGGGAGAACCGGCCATGACTGTCCTCCAGCTCAGAGAGCAGCTGGGGTCCGTGTGAACTCAGCAACAGCAGCCGACGTCCTGCCCCGCTGCAGAGGCCAGAGCTCCGTGGCTGCCGCGCCTCCTGATCCGGGCCGCTCTTCTCCGCTCCCAGCTCCCTGGGACTCCAGCACCGTCCGATCCTGCCGCTGCCACCGCCTGCGGCCCCAGCGCGAGTGGATCGCTGGGGGCGGGGGGGCAGCACCGTATCACACGTGTCACGGTGAAGGAGATGGTGGTTGGGATCTAAAGCAGCCCGCACTGGGAGGAGACAGAGATTGGCTACGCCCTCCTCATCACCCCGCCCCCCCAGGGGAAAGCTCCTCCCCTGCTAACCTCTGGAACGAGACCTGGGCTTTAGGGCAGAAAACATCTGGGGCTTGCCAGGAGCCGAGGTTTCAAGACCCCTTCTAGACCCAGCCGTTCACCTCCTCCCCTGCCAATGCATTTGGGGTGGGCACGGCCGTCTCCGTCGTTGGGCCAGGGGTCTCTCCCGGAGCAGGCAGAGGCCCCGGGGTCGATGGGCAGAAGGGAGGCCTGCCTTTCCCAGGGGAGTGAGCGGCCTCTCCCTTGACTGCCTCCCGGGGAGCGGCGATGGGGTCAGGGCTCTCCACCGGAGCAGTAGTTGCGATTTCCTTTAACTGCGTCATCGCATTGCTGATCCTCATCCTCTTCCTGATCCTGTGCAAGGCCTGCAGGACCCCGTCCTGCCCCAAGAAGAGCCCGGACACGGACGAGACGAAGAACGAGGAGAAATACCTGCTCCAGCCTTGAGCCTCTCCACGGCCCGGGACAGCTGGGGTGCTGAGGAAGGATTGATGGCTGGTCCCCTGGGCTCTCTCCACCACCTCACTTCTAAGCCAGAGCCCCCAGAGACCCCCGGGCCCGCGTTCAGGAAGCTGCGTGTCCTGCCTTGGACCTGACCGAGCAGTTTGAGCGGCCAGGCCGGCCGGCAGCGGTTCCCTCCCAGCAGCCCCCCGAGGGAGAAGGGAGCGTGAGCGTGTCGGGGTGGGGCTGCCCTGATGAGGGGGCTCTGCCGAGCGGCCGCTCCGGGGGAAGTGACTCGAAATGAAGAGGAGACTGAGCGGGGCTTGGGCGGGAGTGTGGGAGGCAGGCTGGGCCTTCCACCAAAGGACTCGCGCGCTCAGGGCCCCTCTGCCTCAGGGCCGGCTGGACTCTGTCCTTGGGGCTGGAGTGAGGCTGCACCAAGGAACCCTCGTTCCTGGGGGTCTTCCAGCCCCTCCCATTGCACTGCCTGGGTTGCAAACCATCCCGACGGGCGGGGGCACTGGCAGGTGATCCTCCATGGCAGGACGCGCCCCTGGGCGAACAGGCTCTTGCCAAAGCCTCATCTCGCGGGGAGGGAGAGCTGCCTTCAGGCTGTTTCCTGGGGGTGGCGTCCTCCGAGGTGCCAGCTGCTGCAGGGACCAGCCATAAGGCCTGGCTTCCCCAGCCCGTGTGGCATCGTGAGCCGGACGCCGTCACCAGTGTGAACGCCACGCTAAGCAGCCGCCAGAGTCTGTGCGCTGACAAACCCTGCGTGGGCGGCCAGCCGGCAGCAGGCAGCTTACGGTCGTTAAATATAGACGAGGGAGCTGGATGGGTTCATTTGGGGCTGTGCCTGGCTCGAAAGAGCTCTGGAGTCAGATGGTTTGGGCGTGACCCCCAAAGCTATTCAGGTGCCTAATTCCCACTGCAATCAATGGGATGCTGGAGCTGGGGCGAGCTGCTGGCCCCTTCCCATACCCCATTACTCCCCTTAGGGTCGGAGGCAGCCCCAGTGTCACGGAGTAGCCTGCTCAGCTGTGTCCATCCCATCCCTTCTCTCAGCCCACGGAGCCAGGCACACCCAGTCACCAGCCGCAGCAGGGGGGTCTTCCAGCCCAACGCGCTTGCACCCAAACACCCCTGGACTCTGTGCCGTCCGGGAGTTGGGCAAGCCAGCCTGCGTCTCCCGTCTCTCCTTGTTACCGTTCTGCCGTTCGCACCGAACGCCATGGAATTAGCCCCTGCCCTGCTGCCGGCCTCGCGGGATTTGGCTGTTCCTGGCTGCTCCCTCGCGGCAGAGCCAGTCCAGGAGGGAGCGGGGAAAGCTGGGAGGAGAAGGGTGCCCCCTTTGTAGTCAATGTGTCTCTGTTTCCCTGGGCCGGCGGGCCAGGCCTGCTCACAGCCCAGGGATCTGCACAGAGTAGCTGCAGCGGCTGTGTGGTCGGACAAAGGCGATGAGGGTTTCTGCCATGGGGCGAGCTGGGAGCGTTAGTGGTGCTGCTGCCCCCTGCCATGGGCTCTCTGTGCCCCCTGCCCTTGCCCTCCCTTTGTGGAAAGTCCCAGCCTTGCTGGGAGCAGATCTGCTGGCTGCCAGGGCACTGCTGCTGGGAGGCTCTAGGCTGCTGCTGTAAAGTGACCTTCTAGGAGCTTTTTTCCCGGCTCGGCCCGTCTGCCCCCTCTGGAGGGTTGTACCCTCAGCCCCATAGCAGGGTCTCATTAACAGCTGAGGCGTCACTTCCTAAAACCAATTTCCCACTCGCGCTGGGGTCGGGGTTTCCCCACAGCCCTCGGGCCTAGTGAGGTTTGCTGCAGCCTCTGAGCCTGGCTTTTTATCAGCTCTCACTGGGCTCCTGCTGCGTATTCCCGCCCGAGGGCAGGCCCCAGGGCGCTGTGACATCACACGCAGCGCCTTGCCAGCCCGCTGTGATGTCACGCTCAGGCCTTCGGGTTACAGCAATTCAGTATAAAGAGTGAACTTTTGAAAGGGGCGCATGTCCCTGCCCCTGATCCGGCCAGCAGCCAGGGTGGCTGGAACGTTTACCAGGTGCTTTGGATCTGGCCATGCCTGGCCCGTCCAGTTGAACGGCAACATTGTCTGTGTGTGTCTGAAATGTCCAGCTGCACTTGGACTGGCTGGCGCTGTGGAAGCTGCACAACAGATCTGCTGTAGCTGGACCAGCCAGCTGCCCAGCAAGCACGTTGTCTCTGGCATGCTCAGCAGCGGGGGGCTCCCTGGGCACACCTGAAATGTTGGGCAGGGATCAGCCCAGCAGATCACCCTGGGCCTGTCCTACCCGGCCGCTGCCAGCTTAAGCCATGTCAGCTAGAGGTGCAGCTCTGCTTTCTACCGGGGCAGGCATGGGGAACACAGAGTTACTGCAGCTCCTGGGCCACGAGTCCTGAGAGACCGAGGAGAATACGTGAAAGGATCTTCCATTAGCAGCCAGGGGTGATGAACAGGAATTCTGGCACCTAACCATCCTGCTGATTACAGGCAATTGCCCCTGAGAGCATCAGCATTCACAGGCCAGTGTAGTCCCCCCACCCCCCGTGCCCACCCCATCCATCCCCTGCCCTCACTTAGCACTGTGCATTATCAGAGCCTCAGTAAATCACCTGCAGCCAAGTTTACAGCCAAGCAATAGGTAGATGCTCATCAGACAAAGGCCTTCGCAGGGGTCTTTGGTGCAGTCATCAACTCTTCTTCCCCTTCCCCCCCGCCAGCACAGCTGTTGCAATAAGCACGTGTGTGTGGGGTCTGGGTTGTATGCCCAACACAGCTGGGGTGCCAGCCGGGTCCCCTGGGGCTGGATCTGTGCGCCTCAGCCAGGTGGCTTTTGGTCTTTCTCTTGCAAAGAGGCAGCGTGACTATGTTTCCTTTTGGCTTCTCATGGTAATGACGCGCCGTCAGGTGTAACGTCCCTTTGCGGTTGTGTTTTTACTAGACTAATAAAACTATCATAGTAAATTGGAAGCTGCTCTGTGCTCTGCTTTGATTTGTCACTGAAATCTAGGGCCAGATTCCCTGGGGAATGTGCTCCCGAGCGCTGCAGGCAGAGGGTACAGGGCGAGGCCGGGTCAGCGAGTGGTAAGCGCATGGGGTTGGGGTTTTGGCTGCCTGGCTGAGGCGACGCACATTGCTAGCAGTGTCAGGCTCACATATTACACTTACAGGGCGTGGCCTCCAGGAGGAATGTGAGTCTAGCTACCGCAGTGATGGAGCAAGGCTCATCTCCCTCCCATCCCAGGCTGCGGCCCCAGTAGAGTCACCAGATCGCAGGAGTGAAATGCCAGGACACATTGGGCGAGCCACAGGTGCACAGCCCCGACCAGAGCCATGAGAAGGGGCGCACAGACCTAGGAAGCTGCAAGAGGGGTGTAGGCCCCCGCTGCAGCCTGCACCACAAGCCACGGGGCAAGGCCTCATGGCCCCAGCTCCAGCCCCCAGCAGAAGCCACGGGGCCAGGGGCACAGGGCTCCATCTCCAGCCCCCGGCTGGAGCCGCAGGACGGGGTGCAGGAGCCTGGTTGCAGTCAGACCCAGTTGCAGGGCAGGGGGGCAAAGGGTCCCTCTTGTAGCCCTGGCTCCAGCCCCAGCCCCAGTCACAGAGGGGAAGGTCCCAGTCCTGCCTTCAGCTGTCAGTGGCTGAAGCAAACCAAGTCACAGAGGTCTGGTATCAGTGAGTGTCACCCCCCCCCCACGCCCTCCCCAACCCTAAGAGCCAGAGGGGCCTGCCGGGGGTGGGGGGAGCCCGGTGGTGCTTACCTGGGGCGGCAGGTCCCTCTGGCTCCTAGGGTAGGGATGGGTCGGGTGTGTGTGTGTGGGGGGGGCTCTCTGCCCGCTGCCGGCGCCTGCAAGCCCCGCCCCCACAGCTCTGATTGGGCAGGAGGGAGCCGGTGCAGCACGCGGAGACCCCCCTATGCTGCTGTGCCTAGGGGCCGCCCGCACTGCAGGCTCCGGCGGGCGGGCGGGAGGGTGCGCTGTTGGGATCTGCCCCAGGAAGCACCGCCATGCCAGTCCCGGGACAATGGTGCTGCTGGTGAGCGGTCCAGCCCCGCTATCCGGACGCAGGGCGTCGGGACGTGGGACAAATGGGGTAAAATCGGGACTGTCCCAATAATATCGGGACATCTGCTCACTCTAGGCCCCCAGGAGGGTGGGCTCCCAGGGTCTTTAAGGTAAAGCGCTGCTGCTCTAGGACTGGGGCTGCTGGGTGGCTCAGAGACACTGGAATGCTGCTTCCTCATCACTGCCTTAAATCTGGCTCTGAGCAAGCAGGCCAGGGTGGTGTGAGTGGGGCTGGCAAGGACTGGGGGGTCTGGAGCATCTGTGCTGTTGCCACCTACGGCCCCTTGCTGGGGCCCAACCTGCGGGCTGTCCTCAGCCAGGTAAATGCATGCGGGTGGCAGCAGGGAGGGCTCAGTACCAGGCATAGAGAGGGCCTGATCCGCTCTGGTGCTGAGCGCTCACTGAACTCAGTCGGGGCTGACGGTGCTCAGGCAGCAATCAGCACCCTGCCGGGTCAAGGCCAGGCTAAGGAGGGGAAAAAAACCAACACGGCTAAGCCCTGGAGTCAGCCAAGGCTGGGAAAGCAGCAGCTCTAAGAGAGGCTGCAGTGGTACCAGCTTTGCGTGGAGTCGAGCGGAGTCATGCATGAGCACAGAGCTGGAGCTCCTCGGCGGTCAGCGCCTTGGGGAGCAGCAGCCCAGCTCTGCCGAGCAGCAGGGCTGGCTGGCAGCCGCCGCACCATTCATGGGGCACAGACGAGAGAGGGTGTGCGGGCGCATGCTACTGTGCTGGGATGTGTGTGCAGCTGTGGGTGTGGGCACGCAGCCAGTGGGGTGTGTGAGCATGGGGCTGACAGGAGTGCATTGACCTGACATGGGCCTGACATGAGTACATGGGGCTGACAGGATACGTGGGCCTGACATGAGTACATAGGGCTGACATAGAATCATAGACTATCAAGGTTGGAAGGGACCTCAGGAAGTCCCACCCCCTGCTCAAAGCAGGACCAATCCCCAACTAAATCATCCCAGCCAGGGCTTTGTCAAGCCTGATCTTAAAGACTTCTAAGGAAGGAGATTCCACCACCTCCCTAGGGAACCCATTCCAGTGCCTCACCACCCTCCTAGTGAAATAGTGTTTCCTAATATCCAACCTAAACCTCCCTCTCTGCAACTTGAGTCCATTGCTCCTTGTTCTGTCATCAGGTACCACTGAGAACAGGCTAGATCCATCCTCTTTGGAACCCCCCTTCAGGTTCAAATCCCCCCTCATTCTTCTCTTCTGCAGACTAAACAATCCCAGTTCCCTCAGCCTCTCCTCATAAGTCATGTGCTCCAGCCCCCTCATCATTTTTGTTGCCCTCCGCTGGACTCTTTCCAATTTTTCCACATCCCTTCTGTAGTGTGGGGCCCAAAACTGGACACAGTGCTCCAGATGAGGCCTCACCAATGTCGAATAGAGGGGAATGATCACGTCCCTTGATCTGCTGGCAATGCCCCTATTTATACATGGAGCTGACATGCCAACCTGGAGAAAAACAGTTCAGGTAGTTCAGAAACAAACGCCTAACCGATGACAATGTTGTCAGTGGACTGTGGAGATCTGAATGCAGCCTGACTGTTACATCTCTGGGCCTCATAATAAATGATCGAGGAGTTTCGATGGACTATCAGAGTTAAAGACCAAGCTTTGTGGGCCTCCCAAGCTCTACAGGAACGACTAGCTAGCGCCCCAATAGAACGAGTACTAATGCAATTCAGCCGCACCAGTCAGCTCATTCTAGGAAACGGGAAGGAAGTTTGGGACCCAACTTTAATAGTCAGTTACGTTTGCTGGAAAAAAAACCCAAACAGCCCGGCCCCCCCTCCAAACGCCCACAAGACGCTGGCAGTCACAGCTGCAGAGCAGGCCCGGCCCGGTTCCCCCCACTAATCAACATGCAGACAGGAAGATTCTGCTTCTGGTGCTAGCTCAACCAAAGCAGCAAATACTAATCCCCCTGCCCCAGAGCAGGAGAGCCGCTAAACGGCTCTGCTAATGAAAGCCCCATCCCAGCCTACACGTCTTTGCTCAATAGCAAAAACAAACGAACAAAGAAACCCAGCAAAACCTTCCGAGCCGCAGCAGAACCAACCACGGCAGGAAAACGCGCAAGCTGCCAGACGCGATACAAGCCAAGAGCAAATCCAAGCTGGGACCACGCTGGCCTGCTCCCGAGCCCAGCCCAGAGGCTCATGCCAGCTAGTCCCAGGCCCCCGTCATGGCCGACACTCCCAAAGAGAAGCCGTGACCACAGACTGGACGCGGGACATTGAGCGGCACAAGGCAGACCAAACCCAGACAATGTGCCCAAGGGCTGGAGACAGAGCGAGAGCCCCACTTACTCCAGTGTCCCTCATGGGGAGGGAGGGCAGGAGAAAGATGGCATCAGCTTCTCAGATGTGTGCAGACTTTTCAGCCAACCATGAAGCCAAAGTGCCCCTGGGTGAAAGAAGTGAGACAGCATCCATGGCCCCATGCTACGGCCCAGCCTGCCACTGGATCGGGCCTGCGTGGACTGTGATGACATATGGACACTGGTGAGCAAAGCCTGAGTGTACCTACTTCAGCCACACCTGAGGGCAGGGGCCCATTGACACAGTGGCAAGGCTCACAGACATGTGAGTGGAAATGACGTCATGTACGGGGCAGGGGAGTGGGAGAGGGATTGCCACTGCGAACTCCCCCAGGCTTTTCAGCAGACCAAGTCCTAGCTCTGATTGGTGGCTTGTCACTGGCTGCCTTACTGCTTTTATTTGGAGCAATGGTTTGAAGTAAATAGGATGAAATTCAATAAGGACAAATGCAAAGTGCTCCACTTAGGCAGGAACAATCAGTTGCACGCACACAAATGGGCAATGACGGCCTAGGAAGGAGCACTGCGGAAAGGGATCTGGGGGTCAGAGTGGATCACAAGCTAAATATGAGTCACTGTGTAGCACTGTTGCAAAAAAAGCAAATATCATTCTGGGCTGTATTAGCAGGAGTGTTGTAAGCAAGACACAAGAAGTAAATTCTTCAGCTCTATTCCGTGCTGATAAGGCCTCGACTGGAGTGTTGTGTCCAGTGCTGGGCGCCACATTTCAGGAAAGCTGTGGACAAACTGGAGAAAGTTCAGAGAAGAGCAACAAAAATGATGAAAGGTCTAGAAAACATGAGCTAGGCGGGAACATTGAAAACACTGGGTTTGTTTAGTCTGGAGAAGAGAAGACAGAGGCCTTGGCTACACTGGCGCTTTACAGCGCTGCAACTTTCTCGCTCAGGGGTGTGAAAAAACACCCCCCTGAGCGCAGCAAGATACAGCGCTGCAAAGCGCCAGTGTAAACACTGCCCCAGCGCTGGGAGCTAATCCCCACGGGGAGGTGGAGGACCTGCAGCGCTGGGAGAGCTCTCTCCCAGCGCTGGCGCCGCGACCACACTCGCACTTCAAAGCACTGTCGTGGGAGCGCTTTGGAGTTCCGAGTGTAGCCAAGCCCTGAGAGGGGCCATGATACCAGTTTTCAACTACATAAAGGGTTGTTACAAGGAGAGGGAGTAAATTGTTCTCATTAACCTCTGGGGACAAGAAGCAATGGGCTTAAATTGCAGCAAGGGAGGTTTAGTTTGGACATTAGGAAAAACTTCCTACCTGTCAGGGTGGTTAAGCACTGGAATAAATTGCCCAGGGATGTTGTGCAATCTCTGTTATTGTTGATTTTTAAGAGCAGGTTAGACAAACACCTGTCAGGGATGGTCTAGATCAGAGCTGGGCAATAATTTTCACAGGGGGGGGCCACTCCACAAATTTGGTGAGTCGTCACGGGCCGCACATTTCTACTATATTAATGGAGGGGATGTGGGGGCTGGGAGGGAGTTTGGTGCAGGAGGAGGCTCCGGGCTGGGGCAGGGGGTTGGGGTGCAGGAGAGGATGCGGGCTCTGGGAGGGAGTTTGGTGCAGGAGGAGGCTCCGGGCTGGGGCAGGGGGTTGGGGTGCAGGAGAGGATGCGGGCTCTGGGAGGGAGTTTGGAGCAGGAGGAGGCTCCGGGCTGGGGCAGGGGATTGGGGTGCAGGAGAGGGGATGCGGGGGCTGGGAGGGAGTTTGGTGCAGGAGGAGGCTCCGGGCTGGGGCAGGGGGTTGGGGTGCAGGAGAGGGGATGCGGGCTCTGGGAGGGTGTTTGGTGCAGGAAGCGGCTCCGGGCTGGGGCACGGGGTTGGGGTGCAGGAGGGGATGCGGGCTCTGGGAGGGTGTTTGGTGCAGGAGGCGGCTCCGGGCTGGGGCAGGGGCTTGGGGTGCAGGAGAGGGGATGCGGGCTCTGGGAGGGAGTTTGGGAGCAGGAGGAGGCTCCAGGCTGGGGCAGGGGGTTGGGGTGCAGGAGAGGGGATGCGGGCTCTGGGAGGGAGTTTGGTGCAGGAGGCGGCTCCGGGCTGGGGCAGGGGGTTGGGGTGCAGGAGGGGATGCGGGGGCTGGGCGGGAGTTTGGAGCAGGAGGAGGCTCCGGGCTGGGGCAGGGGGTTGGGGTGCAGGAGGGGGAGCGGGGGCTGGGAGGGTGTTTGGTGCAGGACGAGGCTCCGGGCTGGGGCAGGGGGTTGGGGTGCAGGAGGGGATGCGGGCTCTGGGAGGGAGATTGGTGCAGGAGGAGGCTCCAGGCTGGGGCAGGGGGTTGGGGTGCAGGAGGGGATGCGGGCTCTGGGAGGGTGTTTGGTGCAGGAGGAGGCTCCGGGCTGGGGCAGGGGGTTGGGGTGCAGGAGGGGATGCGGGCTCTGGGAGGGAGTTTGGTGCAGGAGGCGGCTCCGGGCTGGGGCAGGGGGTTGGGGTGCAGGAGGGGGAGCGGGGGCTGGGAGGGAGTTTGGTGCAGGAGGAGGCTCCGGGCTGGGGCAGGGGATAGGGGTGCAGGAGGGGATGCGGGCTCTGGGAGGGAGTTTGGTGCAGGAGGAGGCTCTGAGCAGGGGCAGGGGGATTGGGTTCAGGAGAGGGGATGCGGGCTCTGGGAGGGAGTTTGGTGCAGGAGGAGGCTGCAGGCTGGGGCAGGGGATTGGGGTGCAGGAGGGGGATGCGGGCTCTGGGAGGGAGTTTGGGTGCAGGAGGAGGCTCCGGGCTGGGGCAGGGGATTGGGGTGCAGGAGGGGATGCGGGCTCTGGGAGGGAGTTTGGTGCAGGAGGAGGCTCTGAGCTGGGGCAGGGGGTTGGGGTGCAGGAGAGGATGCGGGCTCTGGGAGGGTGTTTGGTGCAGGAGGAGGCTCCGGGCTGGGGCAGGGGGTTGGGGTGCAGGAGGGGATGCGGGCTCTGGGAGGGTGTTTGGTGCAGGAGGAGGCTCCGGGCTGGGGCAGGGGGTTGGGGTGCAGGAGGGGATGCGGGCTCTGGGAGGGAGTTTGGGTGCAGGAGAAGGCTCCAGGCTGGGGCAGGGGATTGGGGTGCAGGAGGGGGATGCGGGCTCTGGGAGGGAGTTTGGGTACAGGAGGAGGCTCCGGGCTGGGGCAGGGGGTTGGGGTGCAGGAGGGGATGCGGGCTCTGGGAGGGAGTTTGGGTGCAGGAGGAGGCTCCAGGCTGGGGCAGGGGGTTGGGGTGCAGGAGAGGGGATGCGGGCTCTGGGAGGGAGTTTGGGTGCAGGAGGAGGCTCCGGGCTGGGGCAGGGGTTGGGGTGCAGGAGGGGATGCGGGCTCTGGGAGGGAGTTTGGGTGCAGGAGGGGGTTCTGACCTGGGTCAGGGGGTTGGGGTGCAGGAGGGGGTGTGAGGTGCATGATCTGGCCAGGAGGCACTTACCACGGGCGGCTCCTGGCTGGCGGCGCAGCAGGGCTCAGGCAGGCTACCTGCATGCTGTGGCCCCACGTCACTCCTGGAAGTGGCTGGCTGCTGGCACCGTGGCACGTCTCTGCATGCCCCTTGGGAGAAGGGGGCAGCAGGTCCCCGTGCACTGCCCACACCCTTAAACACCACCCCCCACAGCTCCCATTGTCCTGAGCGCCCCGCTGCGCCACGGGACTTTTAGCAGCCCAGAGATTGCAAGGGGGCAGCCAAAGAACCTCGTGGGGCAGATAGAAATGTTACATGGGCTGTATCTGGCCCACGGGCTGTATTTTCCCCACCCCTGGTCTAGATAATACTTAGTCCTGCCATGCGTGCAGGGGACTGGACTAGATGACCTCTTGTGGTCCCTTCCAGTCCTATGATTCCATGTTTCTATTTGCCTGCTGTTTGATGCCCAGTACAGCTGGCGTGCCCAGCCCAGCCCAGCCGTAGTTTGGCCAGTGCCAGGAAAGCCACCCACTCCGTGGCTCTGGGTGCTGCCCTGTTTGCAGTGGGGCACTGCTAGAGCACAGAGGATGGAGGGGAGACTGGAGGTGCAGTGATTAAATACAGGCAGAACGTCTCACTGCTCAGTGACACAGGCCCTGTCTTTTCAGGGCACCCGTGGGAAAGAACCAGGAACATTGGCAGAAGGCGCCTGCCGCGATGAAGTACTGGAGCCCTCCAGAGTGGAGACTTAGCAGGAAGCCAGAGGCCAGCTAGCAGAGGATGGGCGCTGAGGGACACGGGCGCTGTTGGGCCAAAGCCATGGGGCAATTCTGGACTGTACGATGAGGGAAGAAGACCTGGTTAAGGGGGTGATTGTCCATAGGCTAAGAGGCAGCTCTAGGCCCCTCACTCCTACGGAAAGCCAGTGGGCGTCTAATTCCAGTGTGTGCCTTTGAAACCCCTCCTTAAACAGAAGGGACCCTCCATCGCCGGGGATGAAGCTGCTCCTCTAGACTGATGGTTGAAAGACTGGCCCGGTGGCAGGCTTTACAAGGCATTTGTTTCGGGCCGAGTTCTCCAAAGGGCTGAGCGGAGCCGCCTGCTGTGCTTTGGTGATGCCCTGAAACGTGCAGCAACGACAAGGTCATGCATTACTCAGACCTCTCAGAGACATACTATTAAGCTGGGCTAAATAAAGCCCTGAGTGAATCAGCGCCGGTGGGTGGAGTGACACGAGAAAGGCCTGTTTGAGGGGTGCCTCCCTCTCTAGCCAGGGGCTGCGAACCGCAGGAGACAATTAGTATGTGAAACCCAGGCTCAGAGATGGGCCTGAATCGCCCCTAGATCTTGGGTCCTGAGCTGAACTTTGCAGCAGAAGCAGCCTGGCAGCTAGCTGCCGTTTCCACGCGCCACGCCAGTGGAGTCAGAGTGAGCCTGTGTCCCTGGCCTAAGCCACCCCTGCGGCTCGCTGCAGCCGTGCTGGCGGCGGGGAATTGGCGACAAAGCAGGGTGCTGCCGGCTCTCCCCTCTCCCAGCCCTGGGGACACGCTATGGTCCCAACAGCCTTTTGGATGAACTGGGCCAAATCCATCGCTGGGGTAGTTCTCGAGTCAGTGGCGTTTCATGAGCGTCAAACGTGACTCTGTCCCTTTGTGTGTGTAACTGTACCAGCCGCGCTGTCGGCCCCCGGAGCCTCTGTCCCAAGCGGAACCTCTCTGTCATCTGTGACTACGATGCTCAGCTCCTCACTGCGGCCTGGTCAGGGGCCACGGAGTCTTCCTAAAGGGGGGGAGGAGAGGGGCATGAAGCCCCACCCCCTCCGTGGCCCCACCCCTGCCCTTCCTCTTCTCCCCAAGGCCTCGGGGGAAGAGGAGGGGCTGGGAGCCAGGCAAGAAGAGGACGGGCCAGGCCCCTTGGCCCCCCATGTTCCAGCAGCCCTGCAAAGGTATTTAGGTTCCTAACTCCCCTTGACTTCACTGGCAGTTGGGAGCCTAAATACCTCAGCTCAGCTTTGAAGAGCTGAGAAAGACAAGGTAGGGGAGGTGATATCTTTTATTGGATCAACGTCTGCTGGTGGGAGGCACAAGCTTCCAAGCTACACAGCACTGAGGTGTGCCAAAGCTTGTCCCTTCCACCAACAGACGTTGGTCCAATAAAACAAATGACCTCACCTCCCTTGTCTCTCTCCTGTCCTGGAACCAACACAGCTACCAGAACACTGCAAACCACAATGGGAAGGCCTGGGCCTAAGTCCCCATCTCTTTGCTCTTTCTCCTCACAGCACAGAGCCCCCGACTTGCCTCCCGGGATGGGCACTTGAGTGCTAACAATCCCAGCTGACGTCTCGCTGCATTTACTCCAGACATTTTATTTCAGCTAGAGAGAGGAGAAACCGGCACAAGCCAAGAAATAAAGCAAAGCACCTACCTGAGTAGGGTCTGGGCCAAGACTGCACCAACCCTTGCTACAGTCAGCTACTGATGGTCAGATTTCGAGTCGGGATTTTAAGGCTAAAAGAGCCATTCGATCATCTAGTCTGGCTGGCTGCCTTGAGCCCAATAACTTGTGTTTGGCTAACGCATCCTCCAGAGAGGCGGCCAGGCTGGATTTAAAGACTTGAAGAGATAATACAAGAACTAGGGGTCACCAAATGAAATTAATAGGCAGCAGGTTTAAAACAAATAAAAGGAAGTTCTTCTTCACGCAGCGCCCAGTCAACCTGTGGAACTCCTTACTGAGGAGGTTGTGAAGGCCAGGACTATAACTGCATTTAAAAGGGAACTGGATAAATTCATGGTGGTTAAGTCCATTAATGGCTATTAGCCAGGATGGGTAAGGAATGGTGTCCCTAGGCTCTGATTGTCAGAGGGTGGAGATGGATGGCAGGAGAGAGATCGCTTGATCATTGCCTGTTAGGGTCACTCCCTCTGGGGCACCTGGCATTGGCCACTGTCGGTGGACAGATACTGGCCTGGATGGACCTTTGGTCTGACCCGGTACGGCCGTTCTTATGTTTTTATGGAGAATCCACCACTGCTCTTGGGAGCTTTTTCCAATGTCCAACCGCCCACGCTTGTTAAAAATCTTTGCCTTATTTCTCATTTGGATTTCTCTGGCTTTAACTCTGAGCCGTTGGTTCTGGTTCTGCCTTTTGGCGCTAGATTCAAAAGCGCTTTGGTGCTTGGGATTTTCTCCCCATAAAGGTACTCGGACATCTCAAGCAAGTCCCCCTTGATCTTCCTTTTGCGCTATACAGCTTGAGCTCTTTAAGTCTCTCACCGTGCGGAATGTCTTCCAACCCTCGAATCATTTCTATGGCCCTTCTTTATTGAGCTGGTGCTGGGCCAGGATCATACCAGCCACATCGGAGGCCATGTCTGCTCCTCTCCCTCTCTGCTCCCTCTCTCCCCCAGTTCGTAGCAGGATGCTAAGGAAAGAGGTGGGCTCCAAGCCCGGGTCTCTTCCCCTTTCCAGGAAGAGACCAGCACTTAGTGAAGCACAGCTCTTTGTTGGTTCCACAGACACCCCCCAGCCTCGCCACACGACATTACTCCATGAGGGCACATGTCCAGGTGTAACACCAACAGACCCTGGTTGTTGGCGGGTGGGCTCGAACCTGGGACCTCTGGAGTTTAGTGCAAGAGCCTCTACTGCATGAGCTAAAAGCCAACTGGCTCTTACCTAAGGCTGTAGAGCAGACTCTTTAATCTCTAAGTGGTCTCGATGCCACTAGATGGGACAGAGCACCACGCCCAGAAGGTGTGTGGGTTACACCAGCATCTTGGGATTTGTTCCTTCTTTCCCCAGCCCCTGGGGACACATCTGCTCTGGGTACGTTCATTCTCCACTCGTGGAAGCTCTTAGTGGAGAAAGGGAGCAGAAGCTTTTTACCGCTGTCTTGTGAGATGACGGAGGACAATGGGGGTGTTTCCCAGTGTGGATACACCTCTAGGGTACTACTACTCCCCTTTCTTCCACCAGCAAAGGCTGTGATGCCCTGAGGCTGCATAGCCAGCCTCCTCTCCACGTCGAAGAGCAAGCTCGTCACGTCCATCACTTTCTCAGCCACACAGCGAGGCAGCCCCCTTTCTCTCCATGAACACCAGGGCTGAGGTACTCCCTAGCTTGTGCAGCCAGCACCTCCCTCCCCATGAATTCCAAGCCCTTCACCTTGCCGGCTGAGAGTTATATGCTGGAGGCTGGGGAGCCACCACCTCCCAGCCAGCGCCAACCTGTCACCGGACACCCAGAGGGTACAACCCTCCTTCCCCCCCCCCCGAGCAACTACAGAGCAGCTTCCTCTTTAGCGCGTGAGGCGGAGGATTGCAAAAGCCACGCGGAATCAGGCATGGATGGAAGGAACGGCAGGTGGCCCTTGCTCCCTGCACCACTTCCCTGACTGGACACAGATGGCATCACCCACCAGGTCTGTGCCAGCACACACGGAAGATGGTGGCGTGTCTGCCAGTGAGGAAAGCGCGTGCAGGACAGGGGGTGGAGAAGGGAGGAGCGGCTGGACAATGCCGACCCCTTTGTTCTGGTACCCCACACCCGATCCGGGAACGCTGACTCCAGTGGGGGGCAGCAGCCCACCAGGACACAGGTGTGAGATGGTGGCACAGCACTCAGGTTGGGGCTTGATCCTGCAGTCCCGAAGCAGACACAGCTCTTAGTGGAGTCCTGGGGAACCTTGCCTAAGGACTGCAGGATGGGGCCTTGGCTGTGTGATATGCCACGGTCTCAGAGGGTGGCCATCTCCCCCGCCCAGCCTGCAGGTGGCACGAAGCCAGCACAGCCCGAGTGACAGTTCTGCAAACTAACGTCCTTTCAATGCGTTTATTTGGAAGCGGAAGCCAGTGTTCCTGCTGCGTACGAGACGGGAGGCTCAGAGGGATGCTACCTGCATGGCAAACAGGAGCCCGTCAAAGGAGAGCCTGTTTGCAGAGCCTGGCGCTTCCTGGCACGTGGACGGAGAGGAGGCACTGTGCAGCTGGGAGCGGGCTGGGCTTCCTTCCTCTCTCTCACTTCTCGGGCTTGTTCGACGGTTCCCTCACCAGGTTTAGCAGCTTGTCCAGCTTGGTGATCTCCACCTCAGGGCCCTTCTGAATCTCTTGGCCTTTCTTTTCCTAGAGAGAAAACAGCAAGTCCCAGTTGTTAGCGGAAGGGACCCCACCGACTCACGCCGAGCAGTGGGGCTGGCCACCAGGGCCAGGGAGGGAGCTGAGCCAGGAACTTGATCCCAGAGAATGCGACAGTGGGAAGTCTATTGAGGCTGATTGGGGGGGCAGCCCCCCTCCAACATCCCCCACATCAAGCCCAAACAGCCAGGCTTTGGGTGGGTGGGACCCTGCAGGGCTAACGTGGGGGCTGAATCAGGCTGTGCAGTAGGGTTATCGTACCCTCACCACTGCTTAGCTAGTGCGCGGGGAGTAAGTCCACTGGCCCCAACCTGCCTTTCCAGGGGCCCTGCCACCAAATCCATCTCCGTAGTTGCCCACGGTGAGCCTGGGCGCTGCTGGGCTCCCCGCACGTGGGCGACAAATGCTGTCTGCACAGCACCGCTCCCTGAGGCTCTCCGTCCAGTGCGGCCAGCAGACAGAACCGGGCAATGGTCAGCTATTCCTCTGGCACATTCCACCCCAACGGCTCCAAGCCGCCTGCCAAAGCTACGCCCGGGGACTCGCTTCCCCAGCTGGGACGTGCAGCTCACCCCAGCGCCGCACGACAGTTTAGGGAAGGAAGTGCAAAAAATAGCGTCTCAAACTGGAAACGGGGGAAGGTGGGGGCCAGGTGGGGGAAGAGGGCGTTGTTCAACAGAGTGTGGGCACCCGGACTGGGATCTGGTCCCGGCACCACGGCTAACGTTTTGCAGCCACACAGACCCCTTGTCTCCTTCGCCCATTCCCGCCTCGGTGCCTCCTGCTGCACCACACTAGTGTAGGTAAGAAATAACCTTCCCAATCCCCTTCCTCAGTGAAAACCCTCCGGCGCGCTGTTGCCATGGGGCCGACGAGCCACGAGTGATCACACACACTCACTACAGACCGTTAGACTGAAACGCACGTCCCTTGTCAAAACTGAGTGACCAGGTGAGCTTATTATTAGCCTCTTGTCTTAACCCTCCTCCTCCCCAGCGTCTGTATATTGCCCTGACTAATGGTGTCAGCTCTAAAATCTATATTTGAATCTCTGCAAGGCAGAGTCTGTGTATGTGGAACGTGCCAGGCCAACTTCTGGATGTTAAACATTATTAATAACAATTCTCTTGCAGGAGGCGCCATGGAATCTTTACCTGTTGGGACGTCAGCTCATCTGAAAGCCGCTACGTCCCCCACACAGCGCCCCTGAGCCCCACGCCGCCGGGGTGTTGTCTGTGGCTCATGCACCAAAGCAACGTCCTGTGATTGGGATTTCCTTGCGGGTTCCCTTCCAGCTACCAACCAATACACCCGAACATGGCTTAGCATAAGAGATCGACCGGGCTTGCAGCATGCGGGGGCTGGAGCTGCACAACAGAACTTGGCTTTACACTGGGGCTGGCCACTTTGGACCGCCTAGCTCAGCAGTGACGGTTCATTTCACTAGTTAGCTCACTGCTGGCCCAGCAGGAATAAGCAATACCCAGGTGCTTTCTCCCATGCACAGTTCCAAGGACAGTGGTGGTAGCATGTGCTCTGCCTAATGGAGCCTAAGAAAAGAAGGCGCCACCCGTACCACGTGCTGGAGCTGTCACAATCTTCTCGATTCTAGACACAGCGGCAATTAGGAAGGAGAAGGAGCCAGCTGCCAGCTCTCCTCTCCTGTTAAAAATAAAATGCTCAGACAGGGCCATTTGCCAGTTCAAGAAAAGTAACGTCAGTGGGGAGAAAAGGGAGCACTTACATTTTAGAAAGGGCTCTATTTGCCTGCACGTCATACACTGACGAGGGCCTGGCTGATCCGGGGAAACGACACGTGATGAGCCTAGCGCAGTCCTCTTCCCTAATCCTCCCGCCCAATTGGACGTCACCGATTCCAGCTGACTCACGGAGCGAATTTACTCGATGGCATGGATTACACACTGTCAGGAGTAATTCCCTGGAACAGCAATTTAACGGGCGCCTGGGAGGTAATTTTAGCAAACGAGCAGATGCCTCTATCACTTCCCCGGTTTTGACAAAAAGATAAACATTGGGAGAGGGAGGGTGGCAGAGGAGGAGAGACGGCTCAGTGCTAAATGTCAAACTCCACTATCTCTTTTTGTGTGTGTGAAGAATAAATAAATTCCCCAGAGTGCAGATTTTGTTTGTATTGATGGGATTTTCTGTAGTTACTGCTAGATTAGACTCCAAAGACTCCTGCATGCTGCCTCAGGATTAAGTGTCAGTGGTGATATGTACTGAAAGGAGAATAACCCACATACAGAGTGCAGGGGAAACACCATCACAGCCTCCCATCCAGGTTGCTCACATTATTTACATTGGTGTGGTCAGACGCAGTATGGCTAAGGAATGGTCTATACTGGGGTAGGCAACCTATGGCACATGTGCCGAAGGCGGCATGCGAGCTGATTTTCAGTGGCACTCACACTGCCCGGGTCCTGGCCACCGGTCCGGGGGGGGCTCTGCATTTTAATTTAATTTTAAATGAAGCTTCTTAAACATTTAAAAAACCTTATTTACTTTACATACAACAATAGTTTAGTTACATATTATAGACTTATAGAAAGAGACCTTCTAAGAATGTTAAAATGTATGACTGGCACGCGAACCCTTAAATGAGAGTGAATAAATGAAGACTCGGCACAGCACTTCCGAAAGGTTGCCGACCCCTGGTCTATACCATTAGGAGTCACTGAGATGTTTCCATCTCAGCAGCCAGCCATCTACTAACACGATGCAGATAACCATATCGTTCTCATCGGAGACAGGGATCACCTTTGCCCGGCTAGCTCACTGTGCAGAAGTAAGCAGCTGCGTTACCAGCAGCTGGCTCAAACTCAGCACGAGTTGTAGGACTGAGATGAAGAGGTTGCAGAATCCAGGATGGCTCCGTGTTTTGGTGACATCCATGCACTGATGGTCAGAGTCACACTGGTCTCTGAGCTACACCTGGCTACCCACGCTACTGCAGTAGCCAGAAATACCTTTTTCCACCTGCAGCTGCCAAGATCCCTGCCCCCTCTTTCCTACCCATAAAGATTACACCCTTATTACTGCAAATCTGGAGTAACGTTGTGCCTTCTACTTAGGGCTAATGGTGGCAGACAGAGAAAATGCAGCTGGTCAAGAACAACCCGGTCAAGCAGAACGGTCGGTGTGAAAGCTGTACACCATTCCCCACACCGGCTCCCCATTCCATGCCAGATACAGTTCATGGTCCTGGTCCTCATCTTAAAAGCTCTTAGTAAGCTAGGGCCCAGTTACATGTTAGGCCATCTCACTCTCTCCATCGGCCCCAGAACACTGATCACACAGGAACAATGCAGCTGCTGGTACCCAGAACAAAGCTCGATGGAGCTGAGGACAAGCTCAGCTTGGGGAAGAGAACCCAGCTATCGAACTGTACAAGGTCTTGGTCCTAGGTCATATGCATGCCACCCAGTACCCTGTTTCAAGGCTCTGGCTGACCACCTGTGTCAGGTGACTAAGGATCACATGACAGCTCAGAGGCAGATTTTCCTGTAAGAAGGAGCCTACCCAGTGAGAGACATGAAGTCAGGGCTAGGTGGAGGGTTGGATAGGACACACCAGCAGGGAATAGGGGTGCAAACCTCAACTGAGAAAGGCCAGGCAGCAGGTCCTTGGTTTCAGGAAGGAACTATAGAGTGTGTGAAGATTCAGGTTGAGTTGACACTGTAGTGTAGAGACGGAAACTGAAATTCCGCTTCCAGGACATGCTGGCTGGTGCACCAGCCCACAGGTCACATGAACCGTTAGCCTCAGGAGATCCATTAGACCGCAAGGTAAGAGGCATCTGTTTGCACCTGCTGTAGCTCAGTAGAGGTGACAGCCGTATCCACAAAATTCCAGGCCTGATCACCATTGTGTTACTGCAGCTGTGTGTTTCCATAACCCCACTGATTCCAACAGCGATAGACCAGGATGGAGATGAGGGACTGCCGTGGTGAATCAGGCCCTGCGACTACAGTCCCCACTCTGAAGATGGAACAGTGAACCCAGGCCTAGGTAGGCCCACAGTGAAGCTTACCATCACCTGTACCGGGTGCCTGGACATTACAGCGATCGGTGGAAGTTAGCTTATGATGGCAGCAGCCATAATGAGATACCTTTGCCAAGAAGGGCTTGATGGCCTGTTTATTAAGTGCAGCAAGTCCCAGCTCCAAGAATGATTCTACAGCAAACGTCGGCAAAGTACCAGGGACTTCCCTCCCTCTGGCTCCCATGACTGCCTCCGGGGTGTTAGCTAGTGGCGGTGTGTGTGTGTGTGGGGGGGTAGTATGGCCAGGGAATGCATTCATGGAAAAGTCAGAGCTCATTTGCCATAGTGTCCACCAGCTGTTCCCCAAACGTGGGGGTAGGGCACGAAGACCACTCCTGCCCTGCTGTTCTGAGATCTTCCAATAGGGAAGGATTCTTTCCCTCCTTCTCTAGAAAAACTACCTAGGAATAGCCCAGCGTCATGGCACACGGCACTTCGTTAATAGCAGTACGGGGCCTATGACACATAGCTGAACTAATCTGATTCCGTCTAGATGGCAGTGGCATGCACGCACATGCCCACGCTTTAATCAGCTCAGCAGTGCTGGATGTGAGCCGCAGGAAGGGACCTCATCCTCTGGGGCAAACTGAGAAAGGAAATTAACCTTTCCTAGCAACAGCAGACGAGATCCAAGCTGGCAAGGTAGCTGTTTCCCGATTGTGCTCAGAGGCGATAAGTGAATGTGCTGCTGAAGCAGCGCTAAGGCTGAGGTTCATCTTTCACAGCCTGAAGTCTGAGAGTAGAATGGGGCGAAACTGTGATGTGTTCTGAGACTCACGGCAAAGATCCCCGCTCCGTGCTGTCCTACCTCCTCACCATGCAAGGGCCCAGTCAGCATGGCCAGGGCCCCGGGCCAACACCTTCCTCACTCCAGAATGCAAACGGGGGAACTGATGACTGGTCATTACAGCTCTCTGCAGCCACCAGAGCAAACCCGAGGGTGGGCACCGCAGGGGGTTACTCAGCATGAGGGAAGTGACAGCTCTCCAGTAACACTGAAGGAATGAAACCGTCCAACGGGTCTTTTTGGAGGGGGGCAAGTCAGAGCATCCCATTATTTGTCCTTCCAAATCTGCTCCTCTGTGAACAGCACAAACAGCTGGCAGATCATGGGGGCAGTGTCACAGGTCTTCCGAGCTGAGGTTTATAAATGGCAGCTGTTCATTCTGTAACGTGGAACGGCCAGTTCCGGGGGAGATGGGGGCCAGCTGGCGGGGCAGCATGGCTAAGGGGAGAAGGGAAGCTGATGTCAGGAGAGCACGTTCAGGGGAGCGGGGATAAGGAACGGAACAGATCCGACGGGGCCATGAAATGAACAGCAAAGGCATTCAGCTTCCTTCCAATGGACACAGCACTCAATGCACTAAGACCGGATAAGAATACCTGTAACCCACACACCTCCTGGGCGTGGGGCTCTGTCTCATCTAGTGGCACCGAGACCACTTAGAGAGAGAGAGAGATTAATGAGTCTGCTAACAGCCAGCTGGCTTTTAGCTCATGCCGTAGAAGGCCATGCACTAAGCTCCAGAGGCCCTGGGTTCGATCCCACCCATGAAAAACGGGGGGTGTCGGCGTTACATAGCCAGCTCGGGAAAGGCTCCTTGGCCAGGAGAAGTGCAGCCTGGGCAACGGTCAGGTTTTCTGTCTGGGGAGGCTGGGGGCAGCAGCGACATCCTGAGCGGTGTCAATCAGAAATGCGGCTAGCAACAGGGGCAGAGTGAGAGACCTGAGCTTCTACAGCCTCCGGAGTCGGGCCTGAACGGAGCGATTGAGCACAGCCGCCAGGCAGACGGGCAAAGGATGAGCCTCGCTGATGTCAGCCACACAATAACAGCTTGGGAGAAGTGCCCTGCTTGTGTCTGAATACCTGGTCTGTTTAGTGCACTGTGGTTACTGGGAAGGGGAGAGATTGGGTCTGGGCTTTCCAGAGACCGTTAGGAAACTGCACACACAAATGCGGTAACTGCACACAACTGCAGCCGTGCAATTGCACAGACATTGTCTCACACACGCCAAGACCTCTAGCAACTGCACATTTCACCCTACATGTCTCACGGCAGGTTTTGATTTGTAGCAGTGTCTTTAGCCAAAAACGTCCCCTTCTCTCACTGATTTGCAACCTGAGTGCTATCCTCCACCCCAGAAATGGCTGCATTTCAGTGATGAGGTGATTGCTCTACACATGCAGGATCAGATCCTTGGCTGCAGGGGAGGAGCACACGGTGTTATGGGGGAGGGGTGTGCCAAGGTGGTGCAAAGCTCACCTCTGTTCTCCCTATCCTGCTGCCACTGTGGGAAGTATAAGTTAGAGCAGCCCTCAGACTGCTCTAATTTATGCTGCCTACTAACAGCCCCAAGGGGCTGAAACCACAGTACTGTAGAGCCATTCAACCACACCCCTTTCCTCTGGCCACACCTCCTGCAGGAGCTGAAGATGATAATTGGAGCCTCCACGCTAACTCTCCTTTCCCAGAAGATCTCCCTTGCACTGGGGTGATCACCATTACCAGCTCTCCAGTAGTACAAAGGGGCTGCACTGGGAGGTGCAAGGTGCTTTGGGGTCCTTTGGGCAAACCGGTGCTACGTCAGTGTGAGACGACGGCTCTGCCCTGATGAAACCAACGAGTGCCATGCAGAACAAATCAAACCAAGTGGAACAGGTGCTGAGGAGGAGAGTTTGTTAAAAGCAACACTCCATCTCGGGGAAGGAATGCTTGGCTGGTGAAATTCGTGGTGTTCTAGCTTAACCTGATAACAGATGGAGCTGGGTCTGAGCTGAATGGGAATGAATTGAATGTTCTTCACTCCAAGGAGGGACGTCTTACTTCTGCAGAATTCCTTCGAGCTGGCCCAGTTCCCAGGCCTGTGCACGGTATCACGCTCCCCCTGCCCACCCAAGAGCCAAATGGGCATTTCCCCTCGTTACTAAGGGGCATATCGGAGTTAGGCACCTAAATACCTTTACAGATCTGGCCCTATTTCCATTGCACACAAATGCTGAGTCTCTGATATGCACTGCAGGAATGCACATCTCAAAGTGGGAAGGCGTCCTATGCCTTATTGACACACAGAGGGAGCAGATTCTAAAGCCCCCCCATAAATGACATTCACCCCTGTGCTGTGCTGCGTGGGCCAATGCACCACTGCAATACTTTGTCCAGGTCTGGTGCAATTTCAGAAAGGATGGTGGAAATTTGCAGAGAAGAGCCACAAAAGCTTTTTCAGGGCTGGAGAAAATGCCTTCCAGTGAGAGACCAAGAGAACTCAATCTGTTTAGCTTATCAGAAAGACGATTGAGAGGTGCCTTGATTACAATGTGTATGTATCTTCACGAGGAGAAAATGTCAGGACATAAATGGCTCTTCAGTCTTGTGAAGAAAGGAATAACAAGAACCAGTGGCTGGATGCTGAAGCCAGACAAGTTCAAACAGAAAATAAAGCACAATTTGTTAACAGCGAAGGTGACAATTGGAGCACACTCCTAAGGGAAGTGGAGGAGTCTCTGTCTCTTGAAGTCTTCAAATCCAACTGGATACGATTCTAGAAGATGCATTCGCCAAAAACAAGTAATTGGACTCAAAAATGTTCATTGAGGCTTCATGAAGCACTAGTGGCTGCAATGCAGTAGAAGGGCAGTCCTTGTGTTTGAAAATGTCCTTTCCCACTTTTCCTTCTACACACTAAGATTCTGGGGTATTTTCATTGTATTATTGATTTAATTTAGGACCCAATCCTGCATGATGCCATCACTGAGAGACTTCTCTAAAATTCAGGGCACTCAGCACCTGGCAGATTTGGGCCCTAAGACTATAAGCTCGAGGGAGGGACCTTGGCCCAGATCCTCAAAAGTATTTAGGTGCCTAAGTATCTTTGAGGATCTGGCTCCTTGTTTGTATCCACTTGTAAAGTGAACTAGGGGCATTTTTAAATCAGCAGGTCTGGATAACTTGCATCCAAGAGTTTAAAAGAGCTGGCTAAGAGCTTGCTGGCCTGTTAATGTTGATTTTCAATAAGTCTTGGAACACTGGGGGAGTTCTAGAAGAAAGCTAATGTGGTGCCAATATTTAAAAAAGGGAAAACTGGGTGACCCAGGTAATTACAGACACATCAGTCTGACACTAATTCCAGGCAAGATAATGGAGCAGTTGATAATTAAAGGAGGATAATGTAACTCATGTCAATCAACATGTGTTTATGGAAAATAGATCCTGAGACATTAACTTGATATCTTTTTTTTTAAATGAGATTACAAGTTTGGCTGAAAAAGGTAATAGTGTTGATGTAACAGACTTGGACTTTTGTAAGGCATTGAACTTGGTACCACATGACATTTTGATTAAAACACTAGAAAGATATAACATTAACATGACACACTTTAAATGAATTAAAAGCTGGCTAACTGAGGGGTCTCAATATGGGGAATCATCATCAAATGGGAGTGTTTCTAGCAGAGTCCCACAGGGATCAGTTCTTGGCTCTATGCTATTTAACATTTTTATTAATGACCTGGAAGAAAACCTAAAATCATCACTGATAAAGTTTGCAGATGGCACAAGAACTGGGGGAATTGGTAAATAATGAAGAGGGCAGGGCACTGAAAGAGAATGATCTGGATCGCTTGCTAAATGTGCTTTTTAATACGTGTTGTGGAAAAATTCACCCACGCATCACTTTTAGTTCAGAGACTCAAGCCTGAGGCCCGTTTATTGATAACACACCAACGTGTTGGGGGTAGCAGTATTGGAACTGCTTCCCTGATGTTAAGCACGCAGCAGCTTTTAAAGCTTAAAACCGCAAACAAATTACACACAGTTAGGTAATGATTCTCCATATTAGGAATTAAGTTACACACACTTAGGTAATAGCAACCTTATTAGGAATTAGAGAGGTAGGGTCTCTTGGTACTTTCCATCGTTCTTTCCCAACCTCCACCCAGTATGGGTGCAATTTGAGTTATGGTCTTTTTCGGTACTTTCCACCGTGGTTATACCCTGGGCTTTTATGGGTATTGTCTTACACAATTGTCCTTTACAGGGCACAACCACACAATCGGAGGGGGTGGGGGGAACATCTAGAATTCATTTCAGAGAATTGCTTCACACAAGCGGTTATTATATTTCATAAGCAGTACACACATTTTGCAAATTGTTCTTGTTTCGAGGGCTTTCCACCACCCGCTGTCAGGGAGCACAATTCTTAGCTTAGCTCAGGTTTTGGGCCTGCTAGCTGCAGGGCAGGCCTAGACCAAGTAAGTCAAAGGCTAGATCATCAGGGCTACCTTCATTTTCCACCACCTATGACTACATGCAAATGTATACATCTAGGAACAAAGAATGTAGGTCATGGGGACTCTATCCTGGGAAGCAGGGACTCTGGAAAAGATTTGGGGGTCATAGTGGATAATCAGCTGAACATGAGCTCCCAGTGTGATGCAGTGGCCAAAAGGGCTAATGTGATACTGGGATGCATCAACGGAGGAATCTTGAGTAGGAGCAGAGAGGTTATTTTACCTTTGTAGTTGGCACTGGGGTGACTGCTGCTGGAATCCTGGGTCCAGGTCTGGTGCCCACAATTCAAGAGGGATGTTGATGAATTGGAGATGGGTCAGAGAAGTGCCACGAGAATGACTAAAAGATTAGAAAACCTGCCTAAGGACTGTTCTACACTAACGCTGTAAGTCAGCCTAAATGACGCTACTTCAGGTATGTAAGTTACGTAACTTAGGTTGACTTACCGCGGTGTCTACACTGTGTCGCTCTCCCACAAATTCCCTTATTCTTCTCGGGGAGCTGGAGTACAGACGTCCACGGGAGACTGCTCTTCCATTGACTTAGTGGGTCTTCACCAGACCCGCTAAATTGACACCGCTGCATTGATCGCAGCAGTGCTGATTTAGCCGTAAGTGTAGACAAGCCTTTAGAGTGATAGACTCAAGGAGCTCAGTCTATTTAGTTTATCAGAGAGAGGTTTAAGGGGTGATGATTACAGTGTAGAAGTACCTACATGGGGAACAAATATTTAATAATGGGCTCTTCAATCTAGCAGAGAAAAGTATAACACGGTCCAATGGCTGGAGGTTGAGGCTAGACAAATCCAGATTGGAAATAAGGGGTACATTTTTAATGGAAAGAGTAATTAACCATTGGAACAACCTACCAAGAGTCGTGGTAGATTCTCCATCACTGGCCATTTTTAAATCAAGATTGGATGTTTTTCTAAAAGCTCTACTCTAGGGATTATTTGGGGAACGTTCTATGGCCTGTGTTATATGCAGGAGGTCAGATTTGATTATCATAGTGGTCCCTTCTGGCCTTGGAGTCTATGAATCTAGGGGTAACATTTTCAATAGTGCCTAAGGGATTAGGAAATTCAATCCCTTGAAAGCTGTGGTGGGGCAGCTGCCCCACACAGGCAGAATGGTTAAAGCAGCCTTGGGGAGGCTGTGAAGAACCAAGCCAATTAGAAGAGGGCTTACTGAGCCAGTCAATAGGGAGAAGGCTTAGGGAAGCAGCCACTGAGGGCTAGGATGGCCCCTATAAGAAGGGCTGCTGAGCAGAACAGGAGTCGTCTCTCCCTGGAGGCCAAGGGAGGAGGACTGGCTGCCCTGTAGGAGGGTTGAGAGAGACAGCACCACAGGCAGAGCAGAACTGGGTATGGTCAGGGGAGCAAGAGGGAGCTCCAGCCTGAGGGCTGCCAGACTGAGGCCCTGATACAAGGGTGGAGAAGGTGCTAGGGCTGCGGGGAAGTGGTCCAGGGAAACAGACGGTGGAGTAGGAGATGGGGTAGTACGTGGCTGCCAGCTATAGGGTCCCTGGGCTGGAACCTGGAGTACTGGGCGGGCCCAGGTGCCCCCCCTTTGTCCTCCCACCCTGCCACCAAGGGGTGTGGCCAGTGCATGGACTGCAGTTTGCCACTGAGGCGAGTGGCTGGACTGAGGACTGTCGGGTCCCCCGGAAGTGGGGAGAGAACTGAGTGGGACTTTGTCCAGAAGAGGACACCGCGCTCTGGGGAGCGACGTGAGTCCTAGAGATGGAGGCGAGGGTGATAATGGGCAAGACACCACTAGACAAGGGTGCTCTGGCGAAACGAGAGCTAATTCCCAGGACGGCCAGCAGGCGGCGCCACGGTGGTGAGTCGAACCCCATCACAAAAGCCAAGGGGACTTTGTCTCCCTAAGTCATGTAGCTACTTCTGAAAATGTAGCTCTACAGAAATAATACATTTCTTCACTTCCGCAATTCAAGTCCTGTGTGTTTAGGTAACACAAACATTCCTATCTCTGGTTTACAGAACAGGATTTCTTGAAATATCCGGAAGAATTCATCTCAGTGCAGGTTGTGGCTCAGATGCTGTCAGATCTGATGCAATTCAAACGCTGTGCATTTTTTCTTTAATTAGATGCTTCTATTCCTTCCCCAATGGAGCTATGATGTTTATGAGCAAGTTAGTCATGTAAAAAAAATAATAATTAAGTGCTGCTTAGATCCTGCTCATATTTGGTCCGAGGATCAACCACAAAGAAATTAGCAAATGTGGGTAAGCCACAGCAGAGCAATCTCACAGATCTAATCCTCACTGGGCCAGCAAGGGTGCGTTCTCATTCCAGCGGCAGAATGAAGCAGAATGTGCTAGTCTACATGGGCAGAGGTGAACGGCGCCAGCTGTTACTTTCCGGACAAGTGCTCTTGTAGTACATGCTGGCTGGATGTGGATCGTTTTCACAAGAAAATAGGGAGTGGAGTGGAACCACCATTAAATATTCAGCTACTCTGGTCACAAAGCACCATCACTTTAACACTGTATAAAATGGTTCTCACTTCCATTAGCAGCCTCCTTCTAGCAGAATATGTCCTTAAAGTGAACCATAATAGGCCTTCCCTGGCAGAGAATTTGCCAATTTAGCATTATGCAGTGTCATCATGTGCTAATGCAATGGCATAATACTACTGTTAAGTTCATCCCCAGGTAGCTTTCCAGTGACCCAAACCCAGGGCACTGGCATACGAGCGGTGAGCTGGAGAGCTGAGCACATCAATAGCCCCAGACGTTATGCAGAGAAGTACCAAAAAGGGAACTAATAGAGAACCTCGCCCGGAGAAATCAAATGGAGAAGGGAAAGGAAAACCCCACAGAAGTGCATTCAGAACAGAGGAACAGACAGGAATGAAATGGCATGAGATGCTGCATACTGTCAGAGGGGTGAAGCCACCATGAGGCCCGCTCCAATGTGCAGGAGCGAAAGGCCGTACCTGCCGCCGAGCCCAAGCAGCTCTGCTGCGCAGAAGCAGCTCCAGGTTTTGGTGGTTTCTGGTTTTGGGACCCTACCTTGAGACACCGTGCACCTGATTTTCAGAGAGGCTTAGCACTCACTGCTCCCACTGACTTCAATTGCTCAGCACCTCTGAAAATCAGGCCCTGGGTATCTCAAGTTGGGCACGAATTTACAGGCCACGTGGGCCCAAGTTCTGCACAGAGATTCGCAGTGAGTTTGGGTGCAGGACAGCATCCTTCCTCCACGCTACACTCACTAGTACGGCCCATGGGCTACAGGCCCTCTGGGTATGGAGAGGGGCAGGACATGGACCCTGCTCAGGAAATGTGAAATTTCAACTTCAAGGTCCTCTTTGGCTGGTCCCTGATCTGCCACGATCATTTCAGAGAAGCAGCTGCTTTGCAGCAGGCCAGCTGAAGTGTCAATGCACCTCTGGCAACTGTGAAGTTTAACAAACCGGCTCATGAGCTGCTGGGATTACTCAGCCTGGGATTACAGCAGACTACTGTGGAACACCTCACGAATTTGCGTGTCAGGCTTGCTGTGTCCCTGGGCAGCTCAGGAAAACTCAGCAAAATGAATCACGAATGGACTTTGTTAAAGCTTTGATGCAGCTGGCTGAGAGCCACTCTGCCTGCACCTTGAATCCCGGCCTTGTGGCAATCTGCTGCATCAGTGGATCATCCTGAAGTGTGTTCTCCTCATGACTGATTCACTAGGGGGGTCTCATGTGAAGTGCAAGAAGAAATAATCTATGAACAGGCAGAAGAAGCTTAATACCATTTTACTCTCCTGCTTTGACAAAAGTCAGTTCTCCTCTAATTGAGATCTGCTTGTCTACGGGCTCTGCAGGCATAGGAGGGATTAGATCTGAGGTGTAAACATGGTTCCTTTCTCCCTATGGCAAAGCAAAGGAAGAGGTGTCTGAGAAGGATGCTTACAATGGAATTGGAACGTTACCCAATCCAAGAGTGAACTCAGAAGATTTGCCTGCCCAAATCCTTGTTCCAGTGAAGTCAATGGGAGTTCTGCCGTGGAATGGACTGGCTGCTCCCCTTTCAAATATTTTCAGAGTCACAGTGCAGAGGATTATTCATGTGTGCGTGCATGCCCTCGTGTATGCACTCATGTGTGCATTTGTGCGTATACCTCCCCTTCCCAAGACTGATGTAATAGTGAAGAACAAAGTGCTCAGAATGAATCTGGAAGCAGCCAGGCTGGAAGAAGCCTTCGTACATGAGATGGCTCAGAAGCACAGGCAGAAAAGCAGAGCTGCATGAATACAAAGGTCATCATGTTCATTTAATCTACGGATTAACAAGCCTTTTGAAGCTTTTCTCCAAAAGATGAAGCATATGATAGAAAGTCATGGGTTATGTGATTACTGGATTCTAGTTATGTACGTGAGAGTCTCTCTGTCTGTCTTGCATACACAGTCCTTTTCATGAGTGTTGAGAATTCAGGGCTTTTGCCACAATCAACAAATAAGTCAATCTGCGAATGAAAGAAGGCCCTGTTTGAAACATGAAGTTTGAAAACACTTGAGATTTGAAAGAATCAAATAATAAGATTCTTCCAGTGCTTCCTCCAGATGCGAGTTAAGCTCTGGAGAGATGCAGGGACAATTTTTATTTATTGATGGAATTAATTTCTTCACTTTTGCCTTGTCCCATCAATAAGGGTCAGCAGCACTTGTTCTTCAGCTCCAAGTTGTCAAGCTCCATTCTTGTCAAGTTCATCTTCCAAGCTGACACCAACCTTCTTCATGCCTGACTTCAGCATCTCAAACCACCTTCTCCCAGGTCTTCCTTGGGGTCTTTGTCACGTGACTACTAACTCTTGTACCTTCTCGCTAACATATCTCACAACTCATCATCTCACATGACCCAGCTACCTCAGTCAATACTCCCTCAGCTTTTCCATGATGCAGACTACCTGCCATTTCTCTGTGTAGCCTATCAGCTCTCATCTTACCCAGTGTCCACCTGAGCTTTAGGCAGTGCAAAGTAGTTGTTCTCTCTTCCTCGCTGGCCAGCACTCTGACTCCGACACCATGGCTGGCCTAATTATGATCTTCTACACTTTGCTCTTTAGTTTATGTAGCACATTCCTGCTGAAGAGAATTCCCATCAACTGCTTCCATCTACATAAAGTGCTGTTCATGCAGTTGGATGGAATTGATTATAACCATCTAAGTAGCTTTGCTTTGTGGCAAGCGTACTCATTTGACTGAAGAACACTGCTTGGGCACTACTAGGTTAGGATGTGACCGGAAAAACAGTGATGTTTATTGCCCAAGACACAGTCAAAGCATCTCTATAAGCAACAACATTCAGATGAAGACCTGATCCAGACTCTTATGAGAATGTAATGATTTCTCTAACCCAGCTACAGCTCGGTCTGAAATGGATCTGTAATGTTCTCCTGGTATAGCTGGAAATCCTAGGTGACAGAAGAGCATATTCTCTTAAACTCAAGCATTCAAAGGTTAATTTTGCCCTCCTTGGTAAAAGCAATAGCAGCTCCTTCATTCAGCAGTCCAAAATTGGTAGAGAATAAACACTGGTCCACTGAGCCCCCAGGACACCCACACAAGTGTGCCTGAATCCTGACCTGGCGAGACTACTTCTATGAGTGAGAGAATGGTTCATTTTCATTGGCCATTCAGTGGAGAATTTCAATGGGGTGCCACCAACAGCCTATGTATTTGGGTTTTTATACAGTGCCTGTCACCCTGATATCTGAGTGTTGCTGGTTTTACCCCGTAGAAGCAAGGAATTGGGCTAAGACTCACCAACTCATTTCAAATAACCTGATTTTATTTACAATTTGTTCTCATTGCTGCGTTTTATCACACATCACCATGATGCACTGTAATAAGGCAACCAATAATGAGTTATACTGAACCAGAGCCTGCAATTTAATGCCAAATAACCGGAGGGGATGCAAGCACTGAAAATGAAAACTACAATTTCCTTATCAGGAGCACTCATTACACAGGAAGAAATCTTTGCTTCCCATCCATAGCCACATTTAAAAGCAAACGTTGCTCCCTGACTGTAAATGCAATGAGGCCGATGCACGTTGGTTTGTAGTAACTGAGCAAGTAACACCTGTGGTTCTCTATTTCAGTGGATGTATCGGCTCAATACAACTCAATGAGATTCAATTTCATTTGGCCTTTGAGAAGGCGGAACTTCTCCAAGTGAAGCAGAGTCATTTGTGATTTCCTTGAATGCTAGGGCAATCATTCAGCTCTTCTGAGTTCAGTGAATGAACCACTATTTCCTCATCACAAACATTACCAGAGTAAGTGCCTCTGCTCCCTCCGCCTGCTTTTTCCTTGCTTTAATAATGGGCTTCGTCACCTTGCAGCATCAGTACCAGCTGCTGACTTTGTTTGCAACCCGGCGGGTGGCGCCCCCTGCGCCCACACCATTCCTTGATCATTTGAATGGGCCGCCATGGGAGGCCGGAGTGCAACAGCCTTCACACCTTCCAGACAAAAGGAGCAGCTGGCTTTGGGGATGCTGATCGGTTTCTGGTGTCAGGAACTATTTGGGAAATTAGGGCTGCCCACTGCAGAACACACAACAGGACACTGGCTTTTCCCACTCTCCTGACGCATGGGTGTGTGTGCCAGGCATAAGTTACCAGAGTGATCAGTGCTGGTTGAAATTACTGGGTTTCATTGCCCAGGCATCAGATGAGACATCCCTGCTCCTGCAGCTTTCAAACAATGTTCACAATGGTGCAAATGAATCCAAGAGGCATTTGCACTGGCATCTTGTACCATCCATGTCTCTGACAGGAGGTCGATATGCAGTGTTGTTGTAGCCATGTTGGCCCCAGGATACTGAAGAGACAAGGTGGGTGAGGTAACAGCTGAAGTTGGTCCAATAAAAGATATTACCTCACCCGCCTTTTCTCAGCAATAGGTCTGAGCATACACGGGAAGACCCTCCACAAGGTTCTGTTTTGATAATCAGGCCTCCAAATTTACCCTAATTGTGAGTTCAGATGTAAAAAAGAGTGAGTGAAAGTTTATAAAGTGTCACCATAACCTATAATAACAAAAGTACAAAAATAATCATAGATGGAAAGACTGAACGAGTCCAGACAAAATGGCCTCCCCCTGCACTTCAAGGACTGGTAAACAAGAACTGAGACCGGAGAGCAATGAACCAAAATTGGGGTGTCAGAAAGTAGATCAAACTGGCGGCCAAAATAGTGGGGGATGGGCCATTCTATCCACCAGTCACTTTTAGGGTCCTTAAAAGAAAAAAGACTTTGGAAAGGGGGTGAACATTAGCAGAGGGGAAAAGCTGGCTACCAGGATGCTGGCTGAGAAGGAGAAGGAGTGAGTGCCAACCCCCTTGGTTTTTCGGGATCTCAGGCCTCCTTCACCCTAACCCTGAGGTATGCTTTGACCAGGCCACAGAGAGGGACCCAGATGACATCGCCACCTCTGCTGGCTCTGGCTAAATCCCAACCAGCAGTTGGGATGTAAGACATTGTTCCCCCTTCATGTGTCCTTTTCCTTCCCTACCTTATTTCTTCTCTTTCCTCTCTCGTTTTTCCTTCTGTCTAATGAGAGTCTGGCTCAGCTGCTCAAGACTGAATATTCTGCAGCACTGCTGTAAGCCTGTGACCCAAAACAGGCAGCTAGAAGCAACGTCCTAAGCAGCCCAATGCTGGTACAAGTTGGCCAGGTCTCAGAACGGCTGATAAGGCCGTGTACTGTGCCTGTGTTTGCCCAGCATGGTGTGCGCGCGTTGTGATGCTGCACTCTGTATGATTTTATGGAAGTATGGTCACAAATATGAATATAATGTAACTGGAATATGCTTCATGCAAAAGGTCTCTTGTAAGGTATCATTACAAAGCGTATAGTCTACTGAGTGTGGTCATCCTTTTTCTATAAATGTATCACTCTTGTAGCTGAAACTAGAAATATAAAATATAACCCTGAGGGCCTATTGTAATTATGCAAAGTGTGGGCCATTAATGGTGATTTGGAATCTTGATGGCTCCCATTAACCAGGACAATTGGTTGCAGCTGGCTCTGTTTTACCTGTGAGTCTTCCTGCATACGTGTGTGCTGGCAACTGGATAATGGAGTCTTACAGTGACATGTGATCATGTCACCTGAACTGGAATCCATCTTTACCCTGGTGCTTTTCCATTGTGGGGGGGGGACAGACCCAGAGGGACAAAGGATTCCCGCCTTATGCAAAAGATGTATAAGCGGGTGGAACAGAGTAAAGGAGCAGCCCTCATGAGGAATCCCCTAGCTACCACCTGAGCTGGAACAAGGGCTGTACCAGGGGAAAGGATTGTGCCCAGACTAGGAAGGCATCCAGTCTGTGAAAGAAACTTATTGAAACATCTCTGAGGGTGAGATTTTATCTGTATTCAGTTTTATCACTGTATTAGACTTAGATTTGCGTGTTTTATTTTATTTTACTTAGTAATTCACTTTGTTCTGTCTGCTATTGCTTGGAACCACTTAAATCCTACTTTCTGTATTTAATAGAATTGCTTTTTACTTATTAATTAACCCAGAGTTTGTATTAATACCTGGGGGGGGGGAACAGCGGTGCATCTCTCTCCATCAGTGTTATAGAGAATGAACAACTTATGAGTTTACCCTGTATAAGCTTTCTACAGGGTAAAACGGATTTATTTGGGGTTTAGACCCCATTGGGAGTCGGGCATCTGAGTGTTAAAGACAGGAACACTTCTGTGAGCTGCTTTCAGTTAAGCTTTGGGGCACGTGGTTCAGACCCTGGGTTGGTGTTGGAGCAGCCTGGTGTCTGGCTCAACAAGACAGGGTGCTGGAGTCCCAGGCTGGCAGGGAAAGCAGGGGCAGAAGTAGTCTTGGCACATCAGTTGGCAGTTCCCAAGGGGGTTTCTGTGATCCAACCCGTCACACACATAAAAGTCAGCACCAATGACAGAAGCTGCATTTTCTCTCTTGGATGCTCTTTTCTGTCCCCGGGCAGGTGTGTTTGTCTTGTTTTGTCCTCTAGGAAACAGGTTGGAACTTAGCAGCAGCAGTGACAATGCCAGCGCCAGCCCATCTCCCCTATCTTCTTCGCTCTTCCCCAGGAGAGTTATAACCATCTTTGGCACCATCTCAGAAACTGTCAAATAAGGGGTTTTCTCCTTCCAAAAACTCTCCAGCTAAAGGGAAAGGGAACCCTGGATGCTGTTAAAATGAAAGCCTGACTTAATACTTGACACTTCCAGTGCTTTAATGATTTTTCCTTCTCTTATGTACCTCTAACAAAGGGTTAAAAGGATGTTTCATGGTGTGTTTGCCGTGGTGCTAAGCAGGCTAAGGTCTCTGTCAACAAAACCCCGAATCTTGTTTGACTCTGTTTAGTGTTGCACAGTTTCAGGGTCATGTCAACACTTTCAATCCTTTGGGTCCATACATTCCATCTAAATTAATGCAGCAGATCTCATCAGACTGGGTAACCAGGTTATTAATATCGATTTACTTTTAATAGTGTCCTTAGCAGTGTGACATGCTTCAAGTTGAAATTACACGGAGGAGAGTGCAAGGAAAAGCCCTTGGGAAGGGAAAGTAGGAGCAATAACATCTCTATACAGAGTCAGAGGCTGCCACCTTTGCTCGCATTGACTTCAGTGGAGTTACACTCAGAGTGACGTCTTACTCCGTGGGGAAAAGAGTAACAGAATCTGGCCCACAGTAACAAGGCCACAGGCTTCCTACATGAAACCTCACATTGGAATGGGGAGAGGGGCAAGTATCCGTTTGGAAGCCCACCCAGGCCCAAAGGGACCAGGGCACAGAGAGTGGCTGTTCCCTGGCTCCTGGCAGAGCTCTGCCCCGAGGAAGTGTGTGTGGAGGCCAGGAGGATCATACAACTAAGCTGCTTCTCTGCCCTCAAACCCTCCAGCGTAAGGTCTGCAGTTTACTACATTTTGCTCCCTTCTGCACTGTGCAGCAGAAGACAGCATGCATCTTTCATCCCAAAAGATTCCCAAGTGCTCTGCCAATTGCTATACAAACAATGGACTATCAATGCACTTCAACCATCACTGAAATGCAGCCGCTTCTGGGGCAAAGCCCAGCAGTTGTTTTAACAGCGGACGGCACCGCTGCACAGCAGTTTAGGACAGGAAGCGAAGAATACTGCATCCAATTCAAACTACAGTGGAATCTTTGTAGGCAGAATGTAATTAACTAAGTTCCAGCCTGGCCAGACAGCAGGGCTGACATTTCTTCTCTAGCAAGAAGTGCCAAGAGGATCTATAAGAAGGACAAGAAGTCAGGGTCTTATACTGACATTTTCTTTGGTTCTGGGCAGCACAGCTCAGATCACTGCGCTTCGCTTGGTGTTTCAAACAAACCCAACGCTCAAGGGAAGCTTAGTCAAAACCACCTCATTTCATCTGGTTTGATACGAAACGTACAAAGGGGCCCCAGGGTTGCTCACAAGTTTTGGGACTCTTAGCAAACACAGGGTGAGATTGTGTGTAATGGGGGGTCAAAGGTTGGGACAGATGATGGGGGCTTGGTTAGAAAAGCCAGCTTCTTTATCCTTAAACCTCTTGCTTGGCTCCGAGCCTCCTGCCACACCATCCCACAAACTGAAACGTAATGAATTTAGTGGCCAGAATAGGAGCTTCCTTTCCCCAGGCTCGGTGCTTTTATTGCTGACGTAGTCGCTCCCTGCGAACCGTGAAACACAAAGCAAATGAGCTTTCTCATAATACGAAGACAATGGCATTCTGCAGCAGCCCCCTCTTTCCCTTGGTGAAACAATCATAACACATCCGATGCAAGCTCTGCATTAAGCAAAACAAAGTGGGGTGATGTTTTAAAGCATTAAGGGCCTGATCCAACTTGCACTGAAGTCAATAGAAATATCTCCAGTGATGTGGCTGGGTGTTGGATTTGGACTTAAACTCTGAGATTGTCTATTCACTTCATTCCTGGGCTAGGGGCCGTGCCTCTCTCCACGAGGGGGAATGGCAAGTAGACCCCACTGCACCCCTCTGGAGTGCCTGAAAGTAATGGAGAGACATGCAGGGTGGCTGACCGCCGAGGGTGAGACGCAGAGTGACGTTTACAAAAGAGATGTCAGCACATTTACAATGGGATTTGGGAGCCGAAAGATGCAGGTAGGTGCCTAGTGGGGTTTTATAAAGTGCCTAGGTGCCGCCCATTAACTTGCAGTGGGAGTGAAGCACCGAAGCTGCTTAGATGTTTTTGAAAATCCCCTAGGTCCATTTTAAAGCACCTAAATCCCTTTGTAATCTTGACCAAAATCACTTTTGAAAATAGGACTTGAGCTCTGAAGTCACTTAGGTGCTTCCCTTTGCTTGCACCCCTGAGCAGTCTCTGCTCACTCCTGCCCTGGAACAACTCTCCTGGGCTCCCTGCCGTGCAGTGTTCAAGATCAAGGACCTAGAGCACCCATAGGCGCTGCACACCCAGTCATCAGCACATGCCAACGTCTGGCATCAAAGGTTAGACAGATTAAGAGAAAGCAGATGGTTTTCTGGATATCTTCCGGAGAGAAGAGCCCACTGCTACGTGAGAGCCATGGGGCAGCAATCCTGCTCGCCTAGGTATAAAGCAAGATTTTCTCTTATGCGCCATGGGAAACTGACCAAGTAGGACTCAAACGGAAGCAGCACACGCTGGATCTTTGATACAGTCCCAGACTCATGCAGCCAAGTTTCAAATTCAGTTTATGCTGCCGTATTTCAGGCAAACCTGGTGCTAAAGAACTCCACAGTATGTGACACCCAGCAAAGAAAACAAGGCTGGGCAACCATCAACTCAAACTATGTTTTTATCCAGGAATGTTCTTTAGAACTTAAAGAAGCTGAATTACACACAGCTCCAATGTGCTTATGTACAAAGCAGAAAGCCTAGAGTCAAACTAGCAGTGGTATTTGACAGCTCTGTTTCTGGCCCACGGAAAGATAGCCAATGGAATGGCGATAAGTACAGTAAAAGCTTTGTTATCTGGCATGTTGGGGGAAGGGTGGGTGCCCGTTAATCAAATATTCTGGTTAACTGAGAGTTACACTTACCAATGGAATACCAATGCTCAAAGAATTAGAATACAATAAAGTACAAAATACAATAGTAGAGTATACAGGTATTCACCAATCCAGTAGTAGCACTGCACTGCAGAGTGGTTGGTTTCTTGACACACTTAGGTTTATACAGGTAAAGTTTTCTATACAGAAGGTTATCTTATGACACTACATGTCGCTATGGGCAGCGCATGGTTTCTGTAAAGGGAAATCGTGTCTTACTAATCTATTAGAATTCTTTGAAGGGGTCAACAAACATGTGGACAAGGGAGTTCCGGTGGACATAGTGTACTTGGATTTCCAGAAAGCCTTTGACAAGGTCCCTCACCAAAGGCTCTTACGTAAATTAAGCTGTCATGGGATAAAAGGGAAGGTCCTTTCATGGATTGAGAACTGGTTAAAGGACAGGGAACAAAGGGTAGGAATTAATGGTAAATTCTCAGAATGGAGAGGGGTAACTAGTGGTGTTCCCCAAGGGTCAGTCCTCGGACCAATCCTATTCAATTTATTCATAAATGATCTGGAGAAAGGGGTAAACAGTGAGGTGGCCAAGTTTGCAGATGATACTAAACTTCTCAAGATAGTTAAGACCAAAGCAGATTGTGAAGAACTTCAAAAAGATCTCACAAAACTAAGTGATTGGGCAACAAAATGGCAAATGAAATTTAATGTGGATAAATGTAAAGTAATGCACATTGGAAAAAATAACCCCAACTATACATACAACATGAAGGGGGCTAACTTAGCTACAACGAGTCAGGAAAAAGATCTTGGCGTCATCGTGGATAGTTCTCTGAAGATGTCCACGCAGTGTGCAGAGGTGGTCAAAAAAGCAAATAGGATGTTAGGAATCATTAAAAAGGGGATAGAGAATAAGACTGAGAATATATTATTGCCCTTATATAAATCCATGGTACGCCCACATCTCGAATACTGTGTACAGATGTGGTCTCCTCACCTCAAAAAAGATATTCTAGCACTAGAAAAGGTTCAGAAAAGGGCAACTAAAATGATTAGGGGTTTAGAGAGGGTCCCATACGAGGAAAGATTAAAGAGGCTAGGACTCTTCAGCTTGGAAAAGAGAAGACTAAGGGGGGACATGATAGAGGTATATAAAATCATGAGTGATGTTGAGAAAGTGGATAAGGAAAAGTTATTTACTTATTCCCATAATACAAGAACTAGGGGTCACCAAATGAAATTAATAGGCAGCAGGTTTAAAACAAATAAAAGGAAGTTCTTCTTCACGCAGCGCACAGTCAACTTGTGGAACTCCTTGCCTGAGGAGGTTGTGAAGGCTAGGACTATAACAATGTTTAAAAGGGGACTGGATAAATTCATGGTGGCTAAGTCCATAAATGGCTATTAGCCAGAATGGGTAAGAATGGTGTCCCTAGCCTCTGTTCGTCAGAGGATGGAGATGGATGGCAGGAGAGAGATCACTTGATCATTGCCTGTTGGATTCGCTCCCTCTGGGGCACCTGGCATTGGCCACTGTCGGTGGACAGATACTGGGCTGGATGGACCTTTGGTCTGACCCAGTACGGCCTTTCTTATGTTCTTATATGTTCTTATGGTGTACACCCAGATCATTAAAAATACACGTAACACTAAAACTATACTGAACATAATTGAATCTTTCTTTGATGATTCAGAAGGCACTTCAGGATCTTGCAGTGCCTTGGGATCATCGTTATCAACATCAATTATCATTGTAGATGTAGAAGGTGTAGGAGATTTGGCTGAATCTGTAATGATCCTATGACACACCCTGGAGGCTGCTTTTTTGAATAAATCCCTGATATCAGCTTGCTGACCTGTCTTCTGCCTCTTTTGCATAAAAGTAGAGTGCAGAATGTGCAATTGCATAACGTGCTGGGCAGTATACTAGTCCCGGTTACTAGATTGAAGATTTGTATTGGGAGAGATCAGAAATGCCGGATAATGGAGCTTTCCTGTTGAGAAAGTAACAGATAATACAGCTTTTACTGTAGGTAGATTTATTTTGCCACTATTTGGAAATAAATGATGCAAGAGACATTTTACTACCATGGAATTATATCTGCAGAAAAACCCAAAGGGATGATGGATCCTTGTGCCCTTTAGACATCCTAGTGACCACACACAGTATCTGCAGAGACACTTCACACCGCACTGTGCGGAAGATGGCACTGACGACCTTGGCACCTTTAGTCTCACTAGCTGACCAAAAGTCACAACATCTCAAGCAGAGTAAGCAGTGTTTGCCCCCGTTACAGATAGGGCTACTGATGCTGGCTTACATGAGGAAACGTTACCTAGAGGTCAAGGCCCAGGGCCGGAATTTGAGACTCCTGGATTCTGTTCCCAGCTCTAACACAGACTTTGGCACTGCACATAAAAGAAGATGCTTCTTTCTCAGTATCCAGTTCTCAAAGCGGGAGGGGGATAGGGTGAAAGCACCGTAACCACACCCAAGCTCTACATATGTCTACCCAAGGGACGGTTAACCGCCCCAGTGTCTACACACAGTACAGACAGGGTAGGTCTATACTGCCGCTGCATAGACAGATTCATGCTGGAGCGCCGGCTCTCAAGCCCACCTGACCCTCGAGGCTTGAGAGCCCAAGCTCCAGCCTGAGACACAATATCTACTCTGCTATTTTTAGCCTGCTAGCTCAAGCCCTGCTAATGGGAGTCTGACTACCTAGACTAGGACGCTCACTCCCAGCTGCAGTGTAGATTCACCCAAACAGAGAGCCAACGTCTTCACCGGTGCGTCTCCGTGGTCTCCAGCAGGGTTACACCGGGAGGAGTTCGGCTCAGTCTGATTTAGCACGTCTTGCTCGTCGACACTAAATAGAAACCCAGTGTGTGAATGGCAGCCAAGCAGCTGTAGCAGTAAAAGTTATTGTTTGTATTTTGTATAATTTGAAATAAAAAATAATAAAATAATAACTTAGCATGAATTAAATGTACAGGTCTGTCTCATCTTACGCTGGGGTTACGTTCCGCAGTCAGCGTGTAAAGCAAAAATCGTGTATAGTCAAAATTACATTGAGTGTAATGGCGGGCGGAAGCGCCCGCACTACAGAAACAGTATTTAAATTGTGATTTTTTTGTTTTTGTCTTGTTTTTGCTGACCACATAAAGCTGAAATCGCGCATGTTAAATGTGCCTAAGATGCGACAGACCTGTATTGATGTATGATTTGCCAGCAACCCTTTTTAAATAGCAGACAGGAACAGCCTAATGGGCCATTGGTAGAGATGCATCAGCCAGAATTTCTTTGTGTCTGGAATGATTTCAAGGCAGTAACAGACCTTTGAGGGTCACCATTTTGTTGTAGGTTTAGCATTTTAAAATAAGTAAAAGACAGGGCCACCCAGAGGATTCAGGGGGGCGGGGGCAGGACCGGGTCTTCAGCAGCATTTCAGCGGAGGGAAGGACCCGCTGCCCAATTGCCACTGAAGAATGAAGTGGTGGCGGTAGAGCAGCATAAGTGCTGTCGATCGCGGCTTTTTTCTTCCCCACCCTTGCAGCACTTCTACTCACTGGGCGGCACTTTGAGGCTTCGGCAGCTCTTCAGCGGCGGGTCCTTCACTCGCTCCGAGCCTTCGGCTGCACTGAAGGACTCGCCACCGAAGACCCGGAGCGAGTGAAGAGCCCCCCGCCGAAGTGCCACTGAAAACCCAGAGCGGCTCACAGGGCCTCTGCGGCCCCCGGGCAAATGGCCCCACTTGCCCCCCCGGCGGCCCTGGTAAGGAATACAATCCTGTCCTGATATTCCTCTCACCTCCAGAGAAAGGGAAGAGCCTAGAAGATGTAAAAGGAAACTTAGTTTGATCGCATCCTGTCTGGCAAGAACTCACCTATCAATAGCTGGGGTGTGAAATCCTCATTTCTGTATTGTTCTATCACTGTAGTCTCCACTTCCCTATTGTTTGTCTGTATAATCTCTGTCTGGTTCTGTGATTGTTTCTGTCTGCTGTATAATTAATTTTGTTGGGTGTAAACCAATTAAGGTGGTGGGATATAATTGGTTAAATAACCATGTTACAATATGTTAGGATTGGTTAGTTAAATTTCAGTAAAATGACTGGTTAAGGAATAGCTAAGCAGAACTCAAGTTTTACTATATAGTCTGCAGTCAACAGGAAGTAAGGGGGGGGAATGGGAACAGGGACTGGGGATGGGGGAATTGGGATCATGTTTTGCTAAACGGGGAAATTGGAACAGGGGACGGGAACAGAAACAGGGACACAGACAAGGCTCTGTGATGTCAGAGCTGGGAAGGGGGGACACTGAGGAAGGAAACTGGAATCGTGCTCGCTGGAAGTTCTCCCCAGTAAACATTGAATTGTTTGCGCCTTTGGACTTCGGGTATTGTTGCTCTCTGTTCATGCGAGAAGGACCAGGGAAGTGAGAGGGTGAAGGAATAAGCCCCCTAACAGGGGGTTCCAAAGAGGATGGAGCTCGGCTGTTCTCAGTGGTGGCAGATGACAGAACAAGAAACAATGGTCTGATGTTGCAGAGGGGGAGGTTTAGGCTGGATATTAGGAAACACTTTTTCACTAGGAGGGTGGTGAAGCACTGGAATGGGTTCCCTAGGGAGGTGGTGGAATCTCCTTCCTTAGAGGTTTTTAAGGCCCGGCTTGACAAAGCCCTGGTTGGTCCTGCTTTGAGCAGGGGGTTGGACTAGATGACCTCCTGAGGTCCCTTCCAACCCTAATTGTCCATGATTCTATGATTCTTTGTAGAATAATATTATTTGTCAACTCCTTCTGAGGGGAAATTTTCACTTATGAAGAATAATGGGGGGAAATGGCCATGAATCTTAAAATGAAAGTCTTCAAGTGTAGCCAGTGAGGTTAAATTGCATGGTAAATTTGAAGAGTCTGTGTTATTCTGTGATTAAGATAATCTGGGACAACAACAACAAAAGTCTTCCTACATTACCGAGAGATCCCATTTTAAAATTAATTGTAATTCATACCCATGAACAGATTTAGATGTAATTTCTCAGATAATTCAGTCTGTGCTCAATGGGTGAGATGCTTGTCTCTGCTCCAGTCCCTTTATGCGGGGCAGAATCACAGAACCGTAGGATTTTGGCTGCAAGGGTCACCTATCCATCTAGGGTGAAAGGGCCAGAGTGGTGTCAAAGGGCTCTACAAGCCCTGAATCCATCTGGGGGAGGATTTCCCCAGCATAGGCACTGCAGAAGACAGCCACGAGGACCCATGCTCAGGAAAATGCAGAATCTGGACAAGGCTGGGAGAAAGCTGCTTGTTTCTTCTTCTTGTGCCCTCTGTCCTCCCAAAAGCCAGGCAAAATCTGGCCATAACATTACAAAATTAAGTGCGTAAAAGTCAGGAAGTGGCAAAATTAAAGTTGCCTCTGTCACCTTAACTCTGCCCACTTTGTACACATGCATTATGACACGTGACAGAAGCACACAGGACAAGAAACCAGAGAAGCACTGGTGAGTGTGGCCCTGGGAGGAAGACAAGAGAGACATGGATGGCAGGAAAGCCGTCTTGGATTTGTGAGCAAAGAAACTAGCTCCTGTTTGTTCCTGCTGTATTCAGGGAAACAGGACTTTGTGAATATACTTTATAAACTAACACTATAGAAATACCTGACTCAGATCATCAACTTCCCTTCCTATGGGAAACAGCTCAGCAGGGCCCCAAATACTGGCTAACCTCTTGGGTCAAAGGGCAACAGTTCTGTAGTGGACTGAAGAAGTGGACCCAGTGCCTGGAGAAATTCCTGTTTGGTTGGCTAGGAGTCCCAGATTTCATAGGTCACTATCAATGAAAGCTTCAGCAAGAAATGGCATCTGACAACTCTTCCTATATTGTGTCCAGTTGGCAAGTGTTTGCAAATGTCAAACTCTTACGAGATGCAGGAGTATGGAGGTCTGATGGGAACTGTCTGTAGAGGAAGTCGAGACACAGTGCTGCTGAAAAGCGGATTTACACTTTGCATTCTAACTAAGCAGTTCAGCTGGGATGCAGTAATTTTTAAGACAATCCAGTCGTAGGTTGCCAATCTGGCTCCATCCCAAATCTTTGTACTAAGCTCCTTGATATCCTGTTTAGAAATGCATTATTAAAATCTAATTGCTCCATGCTTATATTGCATTTTTAATTTGAACAGAAGCAGCTGAGAGTCTGTGGCTAATAATCAATCTCTCTGATCATGATGTGAATCTGAGGAAGGAATCGGGCATTAGGAACTTATAAAGGCCCATCCAAAACTACTGTATGAAACCAAAGAGACATTCTCATTAACCGTCTGGAGTGACAACAGAAAGCGGCGATGACACATCCGAGCATGGCTTTGCTGTACCGTTCCGGCTTAGCTTTGGATTGCTGACCAGACTGTTGCACCTGACTTAATTCTCTGTGTTTATTGCCGTCTCTCTGTTGTACTGAAACATAATTACTTTAGTGCCAAGGACCAGTTAAATCCATCTGCGTGGCCGGCTGTTAAAATTAATGAGCTTCTTTTCAATAGAGTATTTCAAAATAAAGACTGGCTGCAAAGAAAACACAGTGTGGAACTCATTAAGCTTCTAAAGGCAAGTGCTTTCCCAAGATAATCTCTTCATCTCTGTGCTCCACCATTTCCACCCATGGAGCTAGCAGAAACCAGCAACACTTTATTTCAGTTCCAACAAGACAGAGGGCAAGCTAGACGGAGCAGATATCTGATCATTAGCTAACTGTTACATTCATGTACCAGAGAGAAGCTATTAGCAGAGGTTAACAGAAGCTGGTGCATGTACATAATAAAAGCCAGACAAAAGAACATTAGTGATGGCAAGCAAAGCACTCCCAAATCAGGCAATAGAGTTAAGGGGGAGTTGGCACCCTTAATCGCTGCCCCTTGGTGCATTATCTTCCCAGGCCAGATCCTTAGCCGGACTGCAGAGCTTTGCATCTCCAGTATGGTCAGGAAAGGGGGCCTAGTCAGGGGAGCCCTGTCCCCCAGCTGCCGCACTGGCCCCTGGAGGCCTTTGGGAGCCAACCCAAGGACCGGAATTGGCACACAGCAGGAAAAGGAAGCTCCAAAGGGCTCCTTTGCTGCATGCTCCAACTGACAGCTGCAGCTCAGCATCTAGCCCATAGTCTTTTATGACATGATCACAAGCTAGTCTTCTGCAGAGCCGCTGCTTCATTCCTGGCCCAGGAAGGAGGCCCCTGGCCAATCTTTGTTTCCGCTTGTTTGCTGCGGCCCTGTGTCTCATTTGCCACACACCAGGGCAGCCCCACTCTGAGAAAGGCATTATTCTCTCTTTCTAGACTCTTTGATGGCAATCACACTGAAGTCTCTCTGCCACTCACACGCCTTGATGAATGTATCCTCCAGTTCCCTGGGAGGTCGGGATTTGGCATTATCCCCATAGTGCAGATGGAGAGCTGTGGCCCACAGAGATCAAGCAACTTGCCCAAGATCACACACGAAATCTGAAGCACAAGAATGAACACAACCCAGGTGTCCTGGGCCACCGGCCACTGCCTTAACCGCATAACCATCCTTGCTTTTCCAGCTTTGTAACTCGCTTGCTAAATACCATATAACTGCGGGCAGTGAATGAGGGGAGGATGCTGGAGAAACCAACAACCTCACCCATGACACACATCCCACTGGTGCAGTGAATGAGACAGGGTGCTCTGGAACCCAGACCCATTCATTCACAAACTGGAGGAATAGTCTAAGTAAATAGGATGAAATTCAATAAGGACAAATGCAAAGCACTCCACTTAGGAAGAAACACACACACACACACACACACACACACAATGGGAAATGACTGCCTAGGGAGGAGGACAGCGGAAAGGGATCTGGGGGTCATAGTGGATCACAAGCTAAATATGAGTCAACGGTGTAACACTTGTGTAAAAAAAGCAAACATCATTCTGGACTGAATTAGCAGGAGTGCTGTAAGCAAGACACGAGAAGTAATTCTTCCACTCTACTCCGTGCTGATAAGGCCTCAACTGGAGTGTTGTGTCCAGTTCTGGGCGCCACATTTCAGGAAGGATGTGGACAAATTGGAGAAAGTCCAGAGAAGAGCAACAAAAATGATGAAAGATCTAGAAAACATGACCTAGGAGGGAAGATTAAAAAATTGAGTTTGTTTAGTCTGGAGAAGAGAAGAATGAGAGGAGACATGAGAACATTTTTCAACAACATAAAAGGTTGTTACAAGGAGGAAGGAGAAAAATTGTTCTCTTTAACTTCCGAGGACAGGACAAGAAGCAATGGGCTTAAATTGCAGCAAGGGTGGTTTAGGTTGGACATTAGGAAAAACTTCCTAACTGTCAGGATGGTTAAGCACTGGAATTAACTGCCCAGGGAGATTGTGGAATCTCCATCATTGGGGATTTTTAAGAGCAGGTTGGACAAACACCTGTCAGGGCTGGTCTACAAATAGTTCTGCCATGAGTGCAGAGGACTGGACTAAATCAGTGGTTATCAACCAGGTGTACATGTACCCCTGGGGGTACACAGAGGTATTTTGGGGGCACAGCAACTCATCTAGATATTTGCCTAGTTTTCCAACAGGCTACATAAAAAGCACCAGCGAAGTCGGTACAGACTAAAATTTCCTACAGACAATGATTTGTTTATACTGCTCTATACACTGAAATGTAAGTACAATATTTATATTCCAATTGATTTATTTTATAAATCCATGGTAAAAATGAGAACATAAGCAATTTTTCAGTAATAATGTGCTGTGACGCTTTTGTATTTTTATGTCGGATTTTGTAAACAAGTGGTTTTGAAGTGAGGTGAAACTTGGGGGTAACGAGACAAATCAGACACCTGAAAGGGGCACAGTAGCCTGGAACGGTTGAGAGCCACTGGACCGATGACCTCTCGAGGTCCTTTCCAGTCCTACGATTCTATGATTACACAACCCAGTCTCATTCGCCATCCATCCTGTACACTGAATGAAGCCGAGGTCCCGCAGAAAAAACAGTATGCATTGTAATGCATAGACACAAATGAGCAGAGTTAAGGTTGTGCAGGCTTTAGTAGCAGTACCAGGTGCTTAGTTTCTGTGAAAATCAGGCTACTTATTTGGGTGCCTAAATATGTATTTAAGGGCCTAACTCCAGGCACCGAAATTTGAGAATGTTGGCAGTAACTTCTAGCTGTAAAATGGAGAGAATGATACTGACAGGAAAGTTGTGAGGTTAAATGGCTGAACATTTCCAACTCACCCTGAGATCTTTGGATGGACGGTGCTATGGAAATGTTGAGGAGGAGGAGGAGGAGGATACAGGCTGAACACTTCAATTGAGGGAGGAGAATCGATGTGGAAATACTACAGCTCATTTATAATACCTTCCTCTAAACTTTGTAAACTAAAATTCCCCTTGTGGAGAAGTTCCATAGCATCAAAGTGGGAAGTTATCTCCTTTCTACATGATTTGTTAAATTATATAGGATGGGTCCCAAGTAGGGCCCTGTTTCCGAAAGGTACTTAAGTATGTGCCTACCTTTAGTCTCATTAATTATTCCATTGATTTCAGTTTCATAGATTTTACAGCCAGAAAGCACCATTAGATTATCTGATCTGACCTCTTCATAGACTCAGAAAGGACCATTATGATCTTCTAGTCTGACCTCCTGCACAACGCAGGCCACAGAATCTCACCCACCCACTCTTGTAACAACCCCATGACCTATGTCTGAGCTACTGAAATCTCAACTTGTGGTTTAAAGACTTCAAGGTGCAGAGAATCCTGTGTATCCGGCCAAAGAATTTCATCCAGTTATTTCTATATTGGCCCCAGTAATGTGTGTTTGACTCCAGTGACCTTCCAGAAAGGCAGCCAGTTGACATCAGAAGATTGAGAGCTGGCGAATCCATCCTTTCCCTTGGTAGTTTGTTCCAATGGCTAATCATCCTCCCTGTTAAATGTAAATGCCAATGCTCTTTTGTTTAAAGCTAGGCATGGGCTTAAGCACCGTTTTGGATGTGGGTTTATATCACTGCTATAGTGTGGGCCTCAAAACCAATATAGAGGATGATCTCCTTCCTAAGTTCCACAGGACCCTACTGACTCTATTTCTATTCAATTCTTTAGGGCTCTTCCATAATGCACAATACTTGTCCGAAATCCCAAACTGTTAGCTAAGTCTGAAAGTCTGTGAAGGAAGCAGGAAAGCATAACTGAGAAGCAGGAGATGTTTTAAGAGGTCTCAGAACAATATATTGTTCTTTTCTGCCAATGCAGAACAGACGCAGTGAGCAGTGGAAGCAAATTCTAGATACACACAAAGGCATTTAAGCAAATGACAGGACTAAAACAGCTGTTGTCTATCATAACTCTGCAGTGGAAAGTGTCAATCTAGGAAACAGGCAGAAAACTCACAAGAACTACAATGAAAGTGCATCATTATTGTAATGGAATACTTATCTGATATGTGTTATTGAAGTAACTGCCAAAGGCCCCAGGTTGGATCAGGCCCCCACTCAGCTAGGCACTGTAAAAACACACAGGAAGACCCCAAAACATTCCCCTTCCTCTCTCATTGTTGTGCAGGGTACCTGAGGCCTCAACATGATTTAAAACATAGTTCAGTCACGTCGCCACTACAGGACAGCAGCGTGTTTAATCGCCCTAGCTTGTTAGAACTGTGTCCTGCAATGCAGGAGCTTTTCACGGAGAAAATGGGGCCTCAGAAAGAGACATTTTTGTATCCGGATACTGAGCAGAGAAAGAAAAGACAGTCAGAGAGGAGGAATTTACCACTGAGGAACTTTAACACAAATTTAAAGCCTGCAATTATACATTCATTCAGTTCCTCCAGATAAGTTACCGTAACAGCCTATTTGCATCAAACATGCATGATTGAGTATTTAAATCTCCACATGAAAATTGCAATCGTTTAGACTGGGCAAAGGAAGCTAATTTGGGAAATGCTGCTGGATTTTTTTCCAGACTATAAAATCCTTTGGCGGTTGGATCCCTGGCGTAGTTACTGCTTCCTATTTTATTTTCACCACTAAGCCCTGGGAGTGAGCTGAGCAGCTGGGGATCTAGCAGATGATATACAGAGCCCCACAGGTGCTGACTTTTAGTTTTCCCTGAGGGTGCTCCACCCCCGCTCTGCCTCGAGGCCCCGCCCCTACTCTGTTCCTTCCTCAAGGCCCTGCCCTTGCTCCATCTCTTCCTCTCCCCACTCCACCCCCTCCCCAGAACATAAGAACGTAAGAACGGCCGTACCGGGTCAGACCAAAGGTCCATCTAGCCCAGTATCTGTCTTCTGACAGTGGCCAATGCCAGGTGCCCCAGAGGGAGTGAACCTAACAGGCAATGATCAAGTGATCTCTCCCCTGCCATCCATCTCCACCCTCTGACGAACAGAGGCTAGGGACACCATTCCTCACCCATCCTGGATAATAGCCATTTATGGACTTAACCTCCATGAATTTATCCAGTCCCCTTTTAAACATTGTTATAGTCCTGGCCTTCACAACCTCCTCAGGTAAGGAGTTCCACAAGTTGACTGTGCGCTGCGTGAAGAAGAACTTCCTTTTATTTGTTTTAAACCTGCTGCCTATTAATTTCATTTGGTGACCCCTAGTTCTTGTATTATGGGAATAAGTAAATAACTTTTCCTTATCCACTTTCTCAACATCACTCATGATTTTATATACCTCTATCATATCCCTGCTTAGTCTTCTCTTTTCCAAGCTGAAGAGTCCTAGCCTCTTTAATCTTTCCTCATATGGGACCCTCTCTAAACCCCTAATCATTTTAGTTGCCCTTTTCTGAACCTTTTCTAGTGCTAGAATATCTTTTTTGAGGTGAGGAGACCACATCTGTATACAGTATTCGAGATGAGGGCGTACCATGGATTTATACAAGGACAATAATATATTCTCAGTCTTATTTTCTATCCCCTTTTTAATGATTCCTAACATCCTGTTTGCTTTTTTGACCACCTCTGCACACTGCGTGGACATCTTCAGAGAACTATCCACGATGACTCCAAGATCTTTTTCCTGACGCGTTGTAGCTAAATTAGCCCCCATCATATTGTATGTATAGTTGGGGTTATTTTTTCCAATGTGCATTACTTTACATTTATCCACATTAAATTTCATTTGCCATTTTGTTGCCCAATCACTTAGTTTTGTGAGATCTTTTTGAAGTTCTTAACAATCTGCTTTGGTCTTAACTATCTTGAGCAGTTTAGTATCATCTGCAAATTTTGCCACCTCACTGTTTACCCCTTTCTCCAGATCATTTATGAATATGTTGAATAGGATTGGTCCTAGGACTGACCCTTGGGGAACACCACTAGTTACTCCTCTCCATTCTGAGAATTTACCATTAATTCCTACCCTTTGTTCCCTGTCCTTTAACCAGTTCTCAATCCATGAAAGGACCTTCCCTTTTATCCCATGACAGCTTAATTTACGTAAGAGCCTTTGGTGAGGGACCTTGTCAAAGGCTTTCTGGAAATCCAAGTACACTATGTCCACCGGATCTCCCTTGTCCACATGTTTGTTGACCCCTTCAAAGAACTCTAATAGATTAGTAAGACACGATTTCCCTTTACAGAAACCATGTTGACTATTGCTCAACAGTTTATGTTTTTCTATGTGTCTGACAATTTTATTCTTAACTATTGTTTCAACTAATTTGCCCGGTACCGACGTTAGACTTACCGGTCTGTAATTGCCAGGATCACCCCTAGAGCCCTTTTTAAATACTGGCGTTACATTAGCTAACTTCCAGTCATTGGGTACTGAAGCCGATTTAAAGGACAGGTTACAAACCTTAGTTAATAGTTCCGCAACTTCACATTTGAGTTCTTTCAGAACTCTTGGGTGAATGCCATCTGGTCCCGGTGACTTGTTAATGTTGAGTTTATCAATTAATTCCAAAACCTCCTCTAGTGACACTTCAATCTGTGACAGTTCCTCAGATTTGTCACCTACAAAAGCCAGCTCAGGTTTGGGAATCTCCCTAACATCCTCAGCCGTGAAGACTGAAGCAAAGAATCCATTTAGTTTCTTCGCAATGACTTTATCGTCTTTAAGCGCTCCTTTTGAATTTTGGTCGTCAAGGGGCCCCACTGGTTGTTTAGCAGGCTTCCTGCTTCTGATGTACTTAAAAAACATTTTGTTATTACCTTTGGAGTTTTTGGCTAGCCGTTCTTCAAACTCCTCTTTGGCTTTTCTTATTACACTCTTGCACTTAATTTGGCAGTGTTTATGCCCCTTTCTATTTGCCTCACTAGGATTTGACTTCCACTTTTTAAAGGAAGTCTTTATCTCTCACTGCTTCTTTTACATGGTTGTTAAGCCACGGTGGCTCTTTTTTAGTTCTTTTACTGTTTTTCTTAATTTGGGGTATACATTGAAGTTGGGCCTCTATTATGGTGTCTTTAAAAAGCACCCATGCAACTTGCAGGGATTTCACTTTAGTCACTGTACCTTTTAACTTTTGTCTAACTAACCCCCTCATTTTTGTATAGTTCCCCCTTTTGAAATTAAATGCCACAGTGTTGGGCAGTTGAGGTGTTCTTCCCACCACAGGGATGTTGAATGCTATTGTATTATGGTCACTATTTCCAAGCGGTCCTGCTATAGTTACCTCTTGGACCAGCTCCTGCGCTCCACTCAGGGTTAAATCTAGAGTTGCCTCTCCCCTTGTGGGTTCCCGTACCAGCTGCTCCATGAAGCAGTCATTTAAAGTATCGAGAAATTTTATCTCTGCATTTCGTCCTGAAGTGAAATGTTCCCAGTCAATATGGGGATAATTGAAATCCCCCACTATTATTGGGTTCTTAATTTTGATAGCCTCTCTAATTTCCCTAACTTCCCTGAAACCCTGCCCTCACTTGAAACCCTCCCGCAAGGTCCTGCTTTCACTCTGCCTCTTCCTGCCCCCACTCCACCCCCTCCCTGAGGCCCCCACCCACCTGTCATTCACTGCTTTCCACCCTCCCCGAGACACCAAACAGCCATTTGGTAACAGCCGCCAATCTGCTGTTTGACAGTGCCTCAAATTAGCTAACTGGGCTGCCGCCAAACAGCTGATTGCCGCCACCACCACAGAACAGCTGTGCCTGGTGGGGCTGAGCACCCATTTTTTTCCCCCATGGGTGCTCCGGGACTGGAGCACCCATGGAATCGGTGCCTATGCAGAGCCTGAAACATTGCTGGTTTAGTCTGAATTCCCCTGACCAAACTGTCAGCAAATGCAATGTTCCCATATGTGATTATCTAGTGCCTCAATGCTAGGGTGAGGGCCATACTATGAGGCAGATTCTCTCCTGTGTTCTGACTCCTTTGTGCTTCTGAAACCTGGTCATACCTGGTGAAAATCAGCCCAGTGTGAGGGAGTTCTCAGCTGGCTCCTATGCCATGCCCCTCACCTCCTCAGTGTAGACACTTTGAATCACAATTAGCCTACAGCAGTAATTGGGGAGATTTGCTCAAGTGCAAGGGAACCAAAGTAACTGTGACCAGATGCCAAATTCTAGGACTATGTGTGGATGTAGAGCTATTCTGCTGACCCCCTCTGGCAACCTGACCAGGAAGAGCTCGTTCACTTCCACTAATGAGTTTAAAAGATTGTGACTGACTATGAGGCAGAGAGGAAGCTCCTGGAAGGAGAAACCATAGGAACAGCCATTTTAAGCAAACAGGGTAAAGTTGATGCAAGTTAAGGGGTGTTTGGACAATAACCCATTGTGTGTTTTTTGTGTTGAGAACCTATTTCTCTCAACAAAGCTGGAGATACAAACTGCAGAAGGTACATATAAAGCTGCCTGATCCCCTCTTTGATGTCCTTTCAAGGATATTCCCAAGGCAGAAATAAATTCATATATTTTAAGGCCAAAGGGACCATTACGATCATGCACTGTGACCTTCTGCATAATACAGGCCAGAGACTCTCACCTAGAAAACTCATCAAGCCCATAACCTCTGTTTGCACTCCACCATATCTTTTAGAAAACCACTGAGTCTAGATTTAAAGACTTCAAGTGATGAAGAATCCACATTCCAAAGGAAGTTGTTCCAATGATTAATTATCCTCACAGGCAAAAGTGTGTCTTATTTCAAGTGTGTATTTGTCTAGCTTCAGCTTCCACCCACTGGATCTTGTTCTGCCTTTTTCTGCTATTTTAAAGGGCTATCTGCTGTCAGAAATCTCCTCCCCATGTAAGCACTTATAGACAGTGATAAAGTCACCTGTTAACCTTGTCTTAGAAAAACTAAATGGAATGAGCTTATGGCCTGGTCTATACTACAAAGTTAGATTGACATGAGCTGCCCTGAGTCGCCCTACTTGTATATATGTCTACACTTAATTTGTCTCCCACCCAGGTAAGCTCTCCGTTATGTTGACACAGTAACGTCACCTCCCCAAGCGGCATTATGTCATGGTCGATGTACAGAAGTCAATGCATCATAAATATCGACACTCTATTACTTATGTTGACCCTAATAGTCCTCCAGCAGTTGTCCCACAATGCCTGACACTGACCACTCTGGTCACTATTGTGAACTCCACTGCCCAGGGGTCATGGAGACCGGAAGGCCCCCTGCCCCCATTGTGGTGCTGTGTGTAAGAAATGTGACCATTTATATCACTGATAGGGAAACTGCATAAGTCTTGTACAAAGTATCAATGGAAAAGTTATGATTTACTAAGTGTGATTATCCTGTTTATATGCATGTCTCCTCTTTGGCTCAGAAGCTATGAATACTGGCTATGTATTTATAGCTTAAAGATGTGTTGTACATGTAGCCGTACAACAAAAAGAGGCAGGCAGCGGGGCCCAGGCGGAGGTGTTTGTTCATATATACAGGGATGTCCCTTGAATCCTCCATGAAAGTTTCATCGAGATCTCTCATGGAGGGACTCTGCAATCCTCTGCTGAGGGCTTCTAGGGATGGGAGCCTTATTTCTTCCTCAGTCGTAGGACGCTTTCCTGCCCCACTCAACGATAACTCCAGCAGGCCCCATTGCAGCACACAAGCTAGCAGCATATGGAACTGGGCAGTTTCGGGCCACCAGAAGCAGCTGTGCTCTCTGTACCTTTGTTACCCTCAGAAGTGAGATAGCTAAAATCGCCACCACCTGTGGAAAACAATGCTAGTATTCAACCACTGCCCTATATTCCTAGTTTCATGCAATTGAGCAAACTCCCTCTGCATTTCCCTCCGTCCTTGTGGGCCACACTCACCCTGGCCAGTGCTGCGAGTGGGGCTATGCACAAGCTTTCTGAAGCAGACGTGTCAATAAGCGTGCCCTGTTTGAAACTTTAGGAGCGCACAGGGAGGAAGTTCTGAAACTTAACTGTCACTTTCCGTTGTGACTAGACTGACAACGGTACCTCTGTGTGTTTTATCCATAGCTGCTGCTGCTGCGGCCTGGAGGGGTTCCCTATCCACAGAGCACTTGAGCCAGATAAGGAGGAGAAAGAAGAGGACTCAGGGTGACATGTTCTGTGAGATCTTGCAAGCCAGTGCTGCATCAGACCATGATCAGAGGGCCTGGCAGATGAATCCTGCAGACTGTACAGAGAAGGAAAGAGCAGACAGGAGAAAGGTGCAGGAAAAGGAGAGGGAGATACACCAGGACATAATGGGGCTTCTCCAGCAGCAAACACAGATGCTGCAGATTCTTGCAGTCCTAGAGGTTCAACAGGAAAGCACCTCCCTACCTGCCCCCTCAACATTCCATGTGGTATCAGGGGCTCCATCCCTCCCCCTCCCCCTGAGGGGACATTAAGGGCAACCACCGCTTCACATCCACGGACCTGTGAGAGCCACAGCTGATGTATGTGTAGCTAAAATGGACATGAATGTTCCTTCCCTTTCTTTAAGCTCTGTTCCATACATTTATTAAGTTTTGAATATATTTGCTTTTAACTTGCACAGAATTTTTAAGTGTTTGTTACTCAATAAAACTGTACAGTTTGGAAAATAATTCATCTTTACTAGTTCCCAACATATGTTGCAGAATGCCTGGCAGTAGTTAAAGCACCCACTTGCTATCATACACTGTGGCACAACTCATAGGATCAGTGACAAACAGCGTAATAATCATAAATGTACAATGAGCAGCACAAAATTAATAGGTGCATTGCCAGTGTAATATTTATATTCATATAGTCACACAATTCCTAACAGGCCCCCAAACTTCAGGACCAGGTGGAGCACACAGTATTCCATAACGCATTACTGTGGCTCGCTGCTAACGTGATCTTCCAAAGCCTCCCTGAGCTTTATAGCTCTATGTGGAGCCAGATAGCACTTGTGTCTGGCTGTTCAAACTCAGCAAACAGCCACTCCAACTCCACCTCCACCGCGGTGGCAACTTTCCCCCTCTGCTTCACAGATATTACGCAGGACACAGCAGGCAGTTCTAACCATTGGGATAGTTTTCTCACTGAGATCCAATCTTGTGCGTGAACAATGCCAGCACCCTTTCAATCTACTAAAAACACATTCAGCTGTCATTCTTCACCTGCTGAGCTGGCCGCTGAATCTTTCCTTGGTGCTGTCAAGGTGGCCAGTGTACAGCTTCATGAGCCAGGGGAGTCAGGGACAGACTGGGTCCTTCAGGAATATTATGGACATTCCAACATCGCCAGTGGTAATACACCAGTCAGGAAAGACGTCCCTGCTTGTAGCTTTCTGAGGAGTTCTCTGTTCTGAAAGATGCGAGTGTCGTGCATTTTCCCTGACCAGCCAACACTGATGTCAGTGGAGCGTCCCTGGTGATCAGCCAGTGCTTGCATAACCATAGAAAAACAGCCCTTTCTGTTGATGTGGTCTGTGGCAAGGCGGGCTGGTGACAAAATAGGGATCTGTGTGCCATCTATTGCTCCACCACAGTTCAGGAACCATATTGCTGCAAATCCATCCACTAGGTCCTGCAGGGTGCTGAGAGTCAGAGTCCTGCATAGCAGGAGACGATTAATGGCCCTGCACACTTGCATGACACTGGTCCCCACAGTGGATTTTCCAACTCCAAAATGATTTCCCACTGATTGGTAACTGTGACACTGAGCCAGAAAGGGTTAAGCAACTAGCAGGCTTAATGACCCAAATGCAACCTTTAAAGACTTATTAGAAATGTATGTAAATGGTAATTAGGGCCATTCCACATAGAGAGCTAAGGTAGCCATGTTAAATAGAGTACAGCTTTGAAATGCAAAGCTGTATTGTTAGAGAATTAGAGGTAATACCCTTTGTATGTGTTTACGTGTATCTTGTTAGATGTTAGCCACGTAACGATCCTGTTCCTGACTGGTACTATAGCTATTGATTCAGTGATCAAAAGGGAATATTAACCATTAGATTAAATTTGGGTCTAATAATGTCATTGTCTACATTTCTCTTTCAAGTTTTTGTAGAAAACTATCTATGAACAGCTTAATTACCTTATGCTGATGAATGCAACTAGTTACCTGTGTATATATAGGAAATAGGTAATTCTACTTCAAAGCTACTATTCTTCACCCAAGGAATACCTAAAAAAGGTAATAATTAGAGATATACCAATCTCCTAGAACTGGAAGGGACCTTGAAAGGTCATTGAGTCCAGCCCCCTGCCTTCACTAGCAGGACCAATTTTTGCCCCAGATCCCTAAGTAGCTCCCTCAAGGATTGAACTCACAACCCTGGGTTTAGCAGGCCAATGCTCAAACCACTGAGCTATCTCTCCCCCCTAATACCTGCTGTCAAGAGGCTATCATAGCCTGCCAGAGATCTATAAAAGAACTCTAGGGCCCTGATCTTGTATCTCAGCTCTGCTTAAGCTTCATTAGGGAAAGTTTGAGTCACAAGACTGAAGTCCCCAGCTCCAGACTGGGTCACCCTGATATTGGACATTGGACTATGACCTATGGAACTAAACTTGATAGAACTCTCTGCAACTCTGACACTCACCATCTCGACTATGAAACTGACCTAAGAACTCTATTCATATCTGTATGAATAATGATCTAACCAATATTCTCTTTTCTTTTAAAATATATTTTAGTTTAGTTAATAAGAACTGGCAGTAAGCGCGTATTCGAGTAAGATCTGAGATATTCGTTGACCTGGTGGGTAATGTGTCCAATCTCTTGGGATTGGTAGGACTTTTTAATATGATGAACAAGGTTTTTCATAATCATCATATTTGACTTGGCTGTCTGGGTAGGAGTCCAAGGCTGGGTTGTCTTGAGGGAGCTGTGGCTTTGGCTTCTGGGCAACCAGTAAGGTATTGTAGAAGCTGTTTTGTTTCTGGCTTGGTGAATCTAAGTGTTAGAATAATCACCAGTTTGGGGGATTGTCTGCCCCATTCTTTGGGGTCTGCCCTGATTGGGAAATCTCAGTGTGGCCCCCTGGTCACAGTAGCAACCTGGCACTGCAAGTTTCCACAGTGCAATCACCACTTGTTTCTCCACTGTCAGGGCAACTCTCATTCTGGAGTCCCTGTGCTGAAGGGCTGAGGCAAGCTCGGAACACAGATCCAGGTGAGCTGCAGCTCACGAAAGCTCATGCTTAGTCTTTGTTAGTCTTTAAGGTGCCACAAGTACTCCTGTTCTTTTTGCAGATCCAGGAAAGTTCTGCAGCCACTGCTCCTCATCCCAAGTCTGCATTACAATGCGATCCCGCCACTCAGGGCTTGTTTCTTGGGCCCAGAAGCAGCACTCCTGATTCTGCAGCTGCTCCATGAACACCACCGACAACTTTAAACTGGTTCTCACCATGTCCCTCAGCAACTGGCCCTCTGGGTAATCGTCATGTTCCTCGCAGCACTTCAGATGTTGGAGGACTGTGCATCCTGTGTTTGCAGTTCTCATGCTGATAGTACAGAGCTGTGCAGGCTTCGGTCAGAGATGGTGGACAGAGGCAAGTCCCATGCAGGTTAATGGGATTTTCAAGATAGACGTGAGAATTATGGGCTAGAGATTCCATTATGGGGATGAAAAAACTGCATGATGGGAACTTGACCCCACAGTGCCAGTCACCTCTTGAGTGACTTGTTTCTGCCCCGCTATCCATTGCCATCTGTTGGATGGTGGTGAGCTGCACACTGGGATATCTACCAACGGTGCACCACACTATGCATCAAAACAAGCACTCCTGGTGAGTAGGCATAGTGCCGATATAAAGAGCCACGATGTTGTGACCAGGGTCCTAGTGGGGAGCCAGCTGTGGTCACTCAGTTAGGGTGAGCTGCAAAGAATGGGGCAGACAATCCCCACAGAGCTGGTGGATATTCCAATACTTAGATTCACCGAGCCAGAATAAAACAGCTTCTTTATCACCTCACTGGTTACTCAGAAGTCATTAGCAATAACATCAGCTATATCACAAGTGTACATTTCCAATTATTTTCTGTCATGCCAAGCCTTCGGTTTAGACAAATCATTCTTTAGGTCAACTTGTTCCACATCCCTTTTGAATCTTTGTAGCTTTTTCTTGACCTCAGGGTCTTCCTTAACACAGGCTTTTAGTTTAACCACTTCCTTGGGGTTTTGAGGGTATTTTAGGGTTAACCTGTGGCTTTTATTTGCAAGGTTTAATTCTTCCCTTCCTTCCTGTCCAGTAGGGTCAAAATCTGAACTCTTTTGCTTAACAGAATCCTTTGGCTGGATGGATGTGTCCTTTTTGCTAACAGCTACAGGCAAGTCTTTCTCCCCTCAATCAGTCAGGTAATTTGCATCAACACAGACACTAGCTTGTTTACTAGTTTTCAAATCCTCAGGCTTTACCAATTCCAAGGCTGGACTCTGTCTTAAAGAGATACCATCCATTTTCACTAGCATGTTAGACTCAAGTAGGGTGACCAGACAGCAAATGTGAAAAATCAGGAGCCTATATAAGAAAAAGACCCAAAAATCAGGACTGTCCCTATAAAATCAGGACATCTGGTCACCCTAGACTCAAGGTTCTTTTGTCCTTCCCTTACCAACCTCTGCTTCCACATGGAATCAGATGTCAAGTCTACTAAGAGACTACAAGTCATATGCAAAATATCTGGAGATGAGTTTGCCTGCTCTCCCCTGCATCGTTGTAACCCAGTAACCAGATCTTTTCTCAGTACCTGAATCACAGACAGCTTAAAGAATCCTGCATTGGAACCTCACCCAGACAATGCAGACTATGCCTAGACTATGTCTCACCATGTATTATTATGGGACTGATTTAAGCATCAATTGTAAACTTGGGCTGAAGGTCTCTGAAGAAAGCGAGAGGACAGGAGTGAATGGAATGGTGTTAAAGAGGCCTCATGTCGGTAAATAATTCTTTCCAAAGCAGGGAAGAGTGCTAGGATGGATGAGTGTTTAGGTGTCCTATAATTCCCCATATCACATAATCCAAATGATTGCACTTATTTAACACCTTCCAGCCAAGGTTTTCAAAGCCCATTACAAACTGCTTTAATTCAAGTGGAGCCATAGAGTAGTTATGTTGGTTGGCTTCCACCAGAGCATACACTTCCATATGTTCTGAAAAGTATAAACCAGGGGTTACAATGCAGATAACCACAGTGCACTTCCTACAAACGTCAGCGGCAGAATTCCAACCCCAGGATTGCCCAGGAAGGGGGACACCAGTCTATTGTCTCACCTAGTTTTGGGAAACGACAAGTCCCCACGAGGTAGGGATTGTTATATCCGTTTTACAGAAGAGGAAACTGAGGCACGGAGCAGTTATGTGACTCAGCCAAGGCGTTGCATGGTGCGTCAGTATCAGAGTTGGGAATAGAACCCAAACCCCTGTGCTAATCATGAGGCAGCCTCCCCATTTCCTTTCTGGTCCAAAACTACACTAGCGGGTATATCCTTCTCCCTCCCCCTTGCCCAGCCACAGCCACAACAGAGCTGCTGCCGTTACACTGCACTGGAGAGGCAGGATTGGTGGAGCCTATGCAGTGCATGTTCTTCATCCCCCCTTCTCGCTACACCTCCTCCCTGGGCAACCACATCTGCCCATGTGGTTTCTGCTGTCACTCCTGTGCCCATGACTCTCCTGCCTTTGACCTTTCCCCTCCTGTCTGTATTTTGGGCCTCTCCCCCTGGGAGCCCTGCCACTATCTCAAGCTCAACACGGCAAAAGCCCAACAACTTTTCCCCACAAGTCTTCTCCTCTTCCGCCGGTCTTGGCAGCCAGCTGACAACCTAAGTCTTGCTAGGGTGACCAGACAGCAAGTATGAAAAATCAGGACGGGGTGGGGGGTAATAGGAGCCTATATAAGAAAAAGAACCAAAAATCAAGACCGTCCCTATAAAATCGGGACATCTGGTCACCCTAAGTCTTGCTTTTGATTTCTCGCTCTCCTACTCTGCTCCACACACATCCATGCTGCTCCCAAACACTGCCTGCTCCTTCTCCGCAACTAAACAAATCTGGCCTGTAGGGTTGTACGGGGACTTTGGCAAACCAGTAAAGTGCTTGAAACCACTATGGCTTATTGTTAAAGGCGGCCCAGTCAGCAAGCTGTAAATTGGCCATTCAGCAACCTCAGCTAGACCAAGGCAGGAGGGGAGGGGGTTTTGGGTGCCACAGAAAGGGCAACTTGACCCTGTGTCCTTCCTGATAAGAATTGTGTTGAAGCTGCTGATACATGCATTGTAAAAGAGCAAGATGTGCCTCAGGAATGTCTACTGGGGTCTCAAGGCTGCAAACTCTGGAAAAATCCACACCTGGTTAATCAATAATCAGAAGGAGCCTCTTGCTTGATCATTGAAACTGCTTATTTAACAAGGTTTCTTTAAGGGACGTGTCCTTCTATTACTAATGTATAAATAAGGGGGAAAAGCTTGAGACATGTACCCAGAACCACCCGCGACAATGTTTTTGCCCCATCAGGCACTGGGAGCTTAACCCAGAATTCCAATGGGCGGCGGAGACTGCAGGAACTGTGGGATAGCTACCAAAGTGCACCGCTCCGTAAGTCGATGCTAGCCACGGTAGTGAGGACACACTCCGCCGACTTAATGCGCTTAGTGGGGACATACGCAATCGACTGTATAAAATCAATTTCTAAAAATCGACTTCTATAAAATCAACCTAATTTTGTAGTGTAGACATACCCTAGGACTTGAATCTGTCCCATCTCTAATCTCGTCCCAAGGTCTGCATTACCCATGTTTGATCTGGCAGGCAGATCCACTTCAGTACTATCAGTAGGAACCGTCCTGTCTTGATACACCTCTACCCCGAGATAACGCTGTCCTCGGGAGCCAAAAAATCTTACTGCGTTAAAGGTGAAACCGCATTATATCGAACTTGCTTTGATCCGCCGGACTGCGCAGCCCTGCCCTCCCAGAGCGCTGCTTTGCCGCGCTATATCCGAAATCGTGTTCTATCGGGTTGCGTTATATCGAGGTAGAGGTGTATCAAGACAGGAGGGTTCCTACTGATAGTACTGAAGTGGATCTGCCTGCCAGATCTTCGTGGGTAATGCAGACCTTGGGAAGAGATTAGAGATGGGACAGATTCAAGTCCTAAGGTATGCCCCAACCTGACCTTATGGCTTCTGAAGTGAAAATTAAGATGCATTTGCTTACACAAGCCTTCTTGCAACAGCATCCTCCGGAATATAGCCCAGGTCACGCTTCCCTGGAGATAATCAGGAGGAAAATAGGTTTAAAAACAAACCTTTCTGCACACTCAAGCAGTATATTATGCATGGGAGTGGAGAATACAGAACTTTGGGTGGCTTTGCTCCCCTTTATTTCTGTTGGAGCCCAGATGTCACAGTGATGGGCATGCTATCAACAGACTGAAAGCAGGAAGTGCCAGAGATCCCACCAGAAAGCTTGATCTTCTGAGATTTCATTCCAATTTGTCTTACATATAAGCTCCAGACTTCAGCTGTCTCTCTGAGCTTCTCTCAGTTGGGAGTGGGAGCACCAGCACCCTCCCAAGCTCCCCTTGATTTCACCCCTGCTGAGCTCTGGGCATAGACCAAAAGGCTTGGGTGTGCGTGCAGATCTGCTGAGTTCTTTCCCATTTGCCCCTTTGCAGTGAACCAACAAACATCACCCCCACATCCGGCTCCTGAGCCAGGTGCTGCTCTGACGGAAGGAGGAGCAGACACGCTTTCAAGGCTGAGCCTGCATTGTAGTTTTCAGCTCAAGTACCCCAATCCCCCTCAAGCTGTGGGAGCTCCCGGCTGCAGTGCTTTAACAGCGCGGCTTTTCTCCTTGAACATGCAGTTTTAATTGAAAAGCGTTAGTCAGCACTGCCTTTCGGGCCCCGGTTCTCCTCCATTATGAGCTGTAACTACTCAGCCACCCAGGCTGTTATTTAATGAGGCAAAGGAGTCTGAATTATGAATCCTCTCCTGCTGGAGGATCTCGCATCTGCCTGTGCCACACAAAAGGAGATGGCGGGAGCTTTTCCCTGCTCAACAAGTTTCTTTAGAACCCCAACAAATGGGCTCTTTGGTGGGGGACGAGGGTTCCAGACCCGTGGGGGGGAGATGCTGAGCACCCTTACGCCGAAGGGGTTATCTTTTCAAAAGGGGGTTCCAGTGATTCCATTTTGGGGAGCCCAACTTTGGACACTTTGGCAAAAATGTTCCAACTTAGGTGCCTGAAATTAGGCCTTGAAATCCAGATTCAGGCAACTAAATGTGGGCAGATATTCAGAGGTGCTGAGCAGCCCCACCTCCCGCTGAAGATCCCTGGGTCTAGCTAAGCTCTAAGCCACCTTTCCCCCCCTTCCCTGACTCTTGGCCCTTTCCACAGCTAAACTCAGAGCAGTCTCTAGCCTGCTCTAAGTCATGCCAGATGGGGCAGCCCCCTAGGAACCATTCCACTTGCTGGGATTGCTGGAGGGACTGCACTCTCACCCTCAGCCCACCTCAAAAGGCCCCTACACATGCAGGGGGGAGTGGGAGGCATACAGCTGGCTCCACCTGACTTTACGGCTGCACTATTAAGGCAGTTCCCTCAGTTCTTTGCATTGCCTGAGCAGCACAGGGGGAATGGAACCAGGGGCCAGGATCTGCAATGGATTTTAATGGGAGTAGGGGGAGCTCTGCAACTCACAGGACTGGCCCCTGTGAATGTGGCCCAAGCTGGATGCGAAGCCGTGGGGGTAACATTCATTGCTCTAAGATCAGAAAGAGGAGCTACAGAAGAGCGTTTTGGAGTCTGTTGAAGTTTTACCTGAAATTCTCTCAGCAGGTGCTGCAGGACGGCAGCCAGCAGCCAGTCACACTGAGACAAATGCTGCTTTATTAGCATAACGGAGTGTACCTCCAGGAAATGCTTTGTATTGCTGAGCTGCATTGATCTGGCAGGCTGCTATAGAACTCCAAACTCAATGGGCAGCACCATTCACAGACCCACCTCTAGTCTGCTCTGGAGGATAAAAATAATCCTTTTGCGTCAGTTCCATCACTGCGATCAGCAAGACATTTTATTCATCTGTGATTCCTTCCCTTGTCTCATTTAAACAATTCCCCATTGAGCCCATCAAATTAATTTGAGCAAAAGACATTTATGTGGACAGCCTGCCAGCACAGGTGTCTTTAAGAGTTTTTTCTTTGAGAGGAGACTGGTGCCTCTCTCTCTCTCTCTGTCACACACACACACACACACACAAAACCTGTGTGTGTACAATTACAGTATGAAATAAAACTTGGGGACAGACACCTGCCAGGGATGGTCTAGGTTCACAAGAGCTGACTTTCAGCTCTCTCCAGGGGTGCTCCACCCCCAATCTGCCCCAAGGCCCCACCCTCGCCCTGCCTCTTCCTGCCCCCCCTCCACCCCCTCCCACAAGGCTCCGCCCCTGCCCCTTCCTGCCCCCACCCTAACCCCTCCCCTGAGCATGCCCTGCCCTCGCTCCGTCTCTTCTCACCCCTCCTCCTTCCCCTCTCCCCCAGTGCCTCCTGCCCGCTGCCGAACAGCTGATTGGCGGTGGGCATAAGGCACTGGGAGGGAGGGAGAGGTGCTGATCAGCAGGGCCCACCAAACAGCTGTTTGGTGGGTGGCCGATGGATGCTGAGCACCCGCTATTTTTTTCCGGCCCTGGGGCACCCACCGAGCCAGTGCCTATGTCTAGGTTTACTTGGTCCTGCCTCAGCACAGGGGATGGATCAGATGACCTCATGAGGTCCCTCCCAGGCCTACATTTCTGATTCTAAGCTGTTCAGGGTCAGGGCTGTCTGCAAATTTAGATGACTACAGGATACAGAAAACATACAAGGGGAGTCTGGAATAACTGTCCTCTGTGGATACATACGGAGGATGTGCAGACAGACACACCGCCACTGGGAAAGGGAGTTACAAATTGCATCTTCTGAAGCCGGCCTGGTCCCTTGTACTCCAGAGAGGGCCCAGCAGGGAAGGCTGCTGTAATCTCTTGCAGGAGCTAAGTAGAAGTCAAAGGGGCGTGCCAATTCCAAGCATCCCTCTCTGGCTTCCATTGCCAGGGGCCCTCCGCCAAGGTCTACACCAACCGGGACGTAAGCAGACTCTGGAGTGAATATACCCCAAAGAAAGCAAGATGTGCACAACAGGGATTCATTTTGCAAAAGTTCCGGGCAAGGAAAAGCAGAAAGGCCTGAAGCGTTGCTGGCTGCCCTGCAGAAATAACTTCGCTGCCTCTGCCCTCGCTCCGGGAATCACTGCAGCTTGCTGACGGCTTAGTGAGGAACAGCAACAATGTGACATTGAAGGTCCTTGCAAATTAAAAGACCAACCAATAGTTTATCTTCCCGGCCTGAGTAATTTCTCTAGAGAAAGTGCCTCCAGCATACAGAATAATCACAGCCTGACCAGAATTAGTTACATTTTTCTAGCTGAGGCATGTAAGCAACGGAAAATGAGGCCAAATCCTGCTCGCATATGGAAATAGCCTGCAGGACATGCCACAAGGGCAGACTCCCGGGTTTATGGTGCATGCTGCCCGCTGGAGCAGTGAGGCCCCATGCAGGATGCAGGGAGAGAGATCTCTAAAATCCAGGGGTCCAGCTGGCCGTGGGGCAAATTCCCTGGATTTCTGAGCCTCTGTGCACGGGGCCAGCCCCCATCATGGTGTTCCCTGGCCTTGAGTCCCCCTCCACCCTGGCAGCACACAGCTCTTGCAGAGGGCAGGCACTCAGCAGGGGTTAGCAGCACTCAGCCCTACGTGACTAACCACTGGGTCTCCACCAGGCAGGGGCATGTGCCCGGGAGCGTGGCTCCTCCACTGGCCCCACACCTGTCAACAGACAGCCATTCGCCCAGCTTTCAGCCGGACAGTCCTGCTGTTCTAAAGTTTGTCTCCTGTCCGGTAGTGAGACAAAACCGGAGGCTGTTCTGTCCAGCATCGAATGGCGGGGGATGCCGTTTTGAAGAGCGCCCTGCTCTGCCCCTGCCAGCATGACCTCACATGCATGGTGCGATGTCATGCCAGTGGGGGCTGGGCGGTGCCCTCTTCAAAATGGCAACCTTTGTGTGGCCTGACCTCACCTGCATGGTGCCTGCAAGGTCAGGTAGGCGGGAGGCAGAGTAGGGGCAGTCCCACACCATTCCCAGAAGTACCCGAATGGCCTTCACCCCATTACCTCAGTCTGTGCTCGCCTTCACCTGCAGGACAGAAGGGGAAGCGTCAGGCCCTGGGTGCTTTGGTCCCAGGATTCCCTTCGTCACATCCTCCCTATTTAGGGCCTGATCCTGCAGGAGCTGAGCACCCTCAAGTCATAGAGAAGTCACACAGAGTTGCGGGAGCTCAGGACCTCGCACAGGTACTGAGTTCATTGGGAACGGTGAGTACACTGCCTTTGGAAAAGTCAGACTGTGTATTTGGGAGCCTAAAACTGGCCTTCAAAAGGGATTGTGTTACAAACAGACATATAGGGAAGTGCCATTGACTGAGTAGTCAACCAGCCCAAGCCACATCTCAGCACCATCCTTATTCAGCCAGAGTCCATCATTAAAACACACTTCAGAAGAAAAAAAACAAACCAATCCCACCAAGCAGCGACAACTCCAAGGTGCAGTAATTTCCATTTTGTTAGAAGCCTACACACGTGTGTTCAGTGCACGTTGATCTGAACTCTGCTACTATATTTCCAGTCAAAGACCACTGCCGTTCTGCTCACTACTCTCAATGATCCAGTGTCACTTCATGCTGATTTTCCAGTGTGGAATCTAAGTGTTCAGCAGAGTGGAACAATTTAAAGCTGGTCATGGCTCTTAACTGTTTGATAAGACTATTACTCTGAGGAAATTAATGATAAAATGGAATTAAAATAGTCTCAATGACAATTAGCTCAACAGTCACATGATAGGTAGTTAGCAATGACAGAGAAACGTCAAAAGCAGAGGGGTGGGAAATATCCACAACAGAACTGAAAAAGTTCAGAATTAGAGGGGCATGTTCTTTGTGAGGGAGGGGCTCCAGGTTGTTGCAGATGGGGAAACCGAGGCACGGAGAGGTGGAATGATTTGCCTAAAGTCACCTAACAGGGCAGCGGTGGGAATACAATCCAGGTCTCCTGAGTCCCAATCTAGTTCTCTATGCACTGGGCCACACTGTCTCCCCATGACCATACCCATAGTTTTTGGAATTAAAAGTAATCTCACCCCTCAACTAAATAAAATGTATGGATTGAGGGAAGTGGGGTCTGAGCTGCAAAGCTTTTCTCCCCCAGGTCAGTAAAGGCCAAGAGTCACTGGCCCCTGACAGCTGTTCAGTGGCCTATGCAGAGAGAATGGGTAGTCCCAGTGCGGTTCCCCGTGGACAGGTCTCCGCATTACCACTGTCACTAACAGGTGCTTGTCAATTTCTGCCCAGAGGCCTAGGACTGAATAGCCCCTCCAGAACAGGTTTGATGCACACTGGCTGGGCTGGGTTTTTTTTTTGACTGCAGTGTAAATATAACCATAAAATATCGAGAGTGGCAGTCTCCCAGAAAGAAGCTGTCAGCTGAAAAACACGTTTTTATAGAGACAGGAAATCTACCCCATCAATCAAACCCTTTTTGAGCCACTGTGCAGCCTCTCTCAAATCCATACGGTACCCAAGGGATGCTCAACTCATGCATCTTGAATTTCAATACATCCCATCCTGGTTAGTGCAAGAGCAGGGTATCTATGCACATGCATAATGGTACAAACACCCTGCCCTGAAACCCCACATATGCCACATATGGAATGGATAAGCCAATCTAGACTTTAATAGATCATTTTTGCTGGAGAAGAATGATGCAGAAATCCTCATGAGTTAAAATCCTCAGTCCATCTCCCATCTATTCCAGATTCTTGCAGCCTTTATTCACAGGTACAATGGTTTTAAAGTTATACCACTCATACAGATTTTAGTTTGATGTACATTTTGCAGGTCTTTTTCCCCCCTGCTGTTCGTTGCTCAAAGAGCAGAGATTTGTAAGGTTCTTAAGTTTTTCTGGGAAGGGTTTCAGTCATGTGGATACGAATGAATCCACAGAAGGCAGTGATTATAAACAGGAACATCAAAGGATGGGAAGACACAGTGCCTATCCTGTACTATTCCTCTCTTTCAAAATGCTAGTCATTCTCCAGCAGTACCCATTTCTCAACTGCTGACTAGCTTCCTACTGAGTGTCTGGAGAAAGGAAAGAGGCTGGCTTTTGTAAGCCAGACAGATCTGAGATCTGGCTCACATCTATCTAAAAAAAAAAAGTAGTTTGAAGAAATCCAGCAGGACCTCTTACTGTCTTATATTTCGCTTGTCTAAGAACAGGCTTTGAGGACACAGATGGGATGGTGGGGGGAAGGGGGCAGATTGTGAAATGAGGCTGTACGTACAGTTCTGCTGCCTGCAGACAAACAAACAGAGAAGGGCCATTCCAGAGGCAAAACTACAAGTGGTTTGTGGGCGTTTCCCTGGATCAGTTCACCCAGGGCTCCCAAAAAGGGTCATGGATGCCAAGTATCGGTCAAAAGGTGTGTACACAGGCTACCCACAAGGATCTGCCCTGGATGCCTCCGCACAAAGCACCTCTTATAGCACCAGCTGAAATGCCCAGGATGCTGCGGGGCTGGTTACACTTGCCAACTGCTTTCCCGGCTCAATCTGTTAGTCCAGGAGAAAGAAGTGAAAATGAATCAGATGATGCAAAGCCAAATCCTGGCCCCACTGGAGTCAATGGGAGTTTGGCCCTTTACTCTAGTGGGATCAAGCTTTCACCCATATCTTCTCATCAACACATTCCAAGGGCCACATTCTGCCCTCGGTTACACCCCTGTAAAACCAGGCCACCACCAAGGGCAGCGGAACTGCTGTGCATCTGTAGCGTGTACGTGACAGCAGAGTTCAGCAACTGGTTTTTTGTTCATATAAATAAACACAGAAATCTTTTCCCCAACTCTCTTCTCCAAATTCCCTAAACTCCTGGCATGTGTTGATTGCATTTTAAGGTGAAATGGTGTTTTAGTTCACAAATCTCTAATTCAGCAACAAGGACAACATGAACAAGTCAAATTTAGCCCTAATGTAACTCTAATGGGCATTAAAAGAACTCAGTGTCTCCCAAAGAGCCACACGTCACAAGATCGGGCTCATGCTTTGGAAATAATTTATAAGAACTACTGAATTCTCTTAAAATCCAGGGGAAATGGAACCTTTCCTGCTCAAACCACTGGTGTTTCTATTTCACATACTAATGCACTTTGTCCAGACCACTGGGAATCTACTTCAGCTTAAAATAACCCACAAATACAGCTGATGCTGTGTCTCTCTGCTGACAGACCAAAAAAAAAAAAAAAAGTCAACCAAACTGACATTAGACGACAAAAATAAGGTTTGAGGTGATGTGAGGCCAAAGGAGAAGAAAAAGTAAAGAAAAAAAAAGTTTTCTTCTTCCCTAAGAGCATAGATATAGCCCACTGCACCAACAGAGAGGTCTGCGCCTCCTTTAACTTCAATTGGTGCAAATCAAGGGTAACTTCACTCCAATTATGGCAAAACTGGTGTAAATGAGAGAAGAAGCCGACCTTTTAGATCTATTTTCGGCATGCTTTTAGAGGTTTTGCCTTTCTACTGCATGAAACGTTAGCTCTCTGCTGGCATCTGTCACACGGCAACATTCAATCTGGCGTCTCCTCTAGACACCATGACTGTCAGCCCTTCACCTTCGATGTTTTTTCAGACTGTTCATGGTGGGGGAAGGATTCAGTGGGAGCTCGGCAGGGAGGCGGGAGGTTAACTGTGAGGTTTGCATGTGAGTGCCTGGTGCTGTTTCCCGGGTAGCAGGTGGGAGGGGAGGAGTAGGGAGCACTGCAGGAGAGGCAGGGGCCAGGGTCAGTATTTATCTTTTGCTTCAATACATCTTGATCCTCCTTCCAACCAAAGTCACTGTCTACTTATGATTCAACAACTCTTCCTACCAAAAGGGTTGACGGAGATGTGTGATGATCCTTAGACACTGACAAGTTGTACCCAAGCCAGACCTGCATGCCACGCTGCTAATGCCTTCCTTCATACTAGAATTAGCAGAGGCATAAAACAGAGACTGGTGGCGTTCCTCTCCTTCTGACAGGAGCTTACGTCATGCTGCATCAGTAGAGAATGAAAACCACAGGAGCAGGACCCAGAAACTTACAGGCAGCCAGGGATACCAGATTGGCCGTATGCTACTTTCACATGGAGAATGGTTATCGAAAGAGAGAGGTGTATGTGTCACCGAGCATAGGAAGCACAACGGTGAGAGAATGACAACGAAGTGGAATCACTCAGCAGCCTTGTGACAGCTTTTATAAAGATGTCCAGGCTCCTCACAAATGAGCAATCTGTACCGAGTATGGCCAGCTTTGGGAGGAAAAGAGAGAAGTCATAATTTGGGCACTTTCTTCATCCTCAAAGAAGGCACCAGCAGCATTGTTGGAACTAGCATTTGCACATCCTTCTCTGCAGGGCCTCCTGTGGGTCTCCAAGCCACAAGTTTCCAGCACAGCCTAGTCCTTAAACTGCAGATTGCTGGTTTCCGGAATACGGTGGTTGACATCTGTGACTTGTAAATTACAGCTCTGTCCTGTGACATACAAACCTCCCCAGGATGGGGATTCAGTTCAGATAAATACCTAAAAGCCCAGAGGACGATCCAGACTCCCAACACCTCTTGGAATCTGGAAAAGTGGACTGGGAACCTGATCTCTTGGGAAATTTCTGACATTTCTTCATTCCAGGCCAGCTGTCTTTGGTACTTACAAGTCCCCACATTACCACTGTATCTGAGCGCCTCACAACCTGTAATGTATTTATCCTCACAACAGCCCTGTGAGGTAGGGCTGTGCTATTATCCCCATTTCATGGCCAGGGAATGGAGGTATAGAGAGATTAAGGGACTTGCCCAAGGTCACACAGGAAGTCTATAGCGGAGCAGGGAATGGAACCTGGATCTCCTGAGTCTAAGTCTAGCCCCTTAAACATCAGGCCATCCTTCTTGTCTAATAGGAGAGAGACAACAAAAATAAAAAACTTTATGGGGGAGGGACTGGGGGATAGACGTGGAAGTCAGCCAAACATTTTCAAACCTCAGAGTACTGAGTTCACGTTTTAGTCAGTTTATATTTGATCCAAACCAATTTGTGTCACTACTTATTACAGGCCTGAGCATCTTCTGGAAAAGACAATGCATGATTGAAAGAATACATGACATTTGAAAGGAACATGATGTACCACTGGCCTCTGCTGCTGGAATTCCTCCAGTCAGCTGCTATAGAGTTCTGTGCATTTGGGTCACCAAGCAATCAGTCAGTGCTGAGGAGACGTAAAACTCAGCTCAGCCATGGTCATGCTAGAGAGAAATTACTGTATGGAACTCTTGAGACAAAAAACTAGCAAATACAGGACTCTTGAGCGATCCAGAAGAAAACAGCTTGAGTGAAACATACTGGAGGAAAACAATGAGAGCAGCACAGCTTGATTGATATTTAAAAGTCAATGTACACAAAATGCACTTTCACCCAGTTCTACCTGGATTGCCAAGCAGAGATCTATGATGCTGGAGCATCTATCTAATCTATTGCAGGGCCGCCCAGAGGGGGGGCAAGTGGGGCAATTTGCCCCAGGCCCGGGTCCTGCAGGGCCCCCCCCCACGAGAATACAATATTCTATATTGCAACTTTTTTTTATGGAAGGGGCCCCTGAAATTGCTTTGCCCCAGGCCCCCTGAATCCTCTGGGCGGCCCTGATCTATTCCACTGCCTTTTGTGCGTGCAGCCAGCCCCAGACAATAACGGATTGTATCTCAGGAGACTGAGAGCAGTTTTCTGGCTGCTCCTCTGTGCAGCTTTAGCAGCATCCCAATACCTCATGTGACTCAAGAAAGGGGAAAAGAATAGAAACAATCTATTGGTTCATAACTCTGGCAGGTATATGTTCAACTCAGATGACCTTAGATCACTGCAAAATGTATGTGCATCTAAGGTCAGTGGCATGAAAAACAGTTACCTTTGGGACCACATTTGCAAATTGGGTAATTGAATCTGCAAATGAGCCCAGGTACTCAACTACCCAAGCTGCATATGCAACTTTTTCCTATTGGTCTGTATTATCTGCATTGTGGTACCTCTAAGGGCCTCACTCCAGGCTCAGAACATCACTGTGCCATGTGCATACACACATCAAATTCTTACCGTAGCATCAAGGAGCCAGTGTGCTACGTGCTGGACACACACAGAACAAAGAGACGGTCCCTGCTCCAAGCAGCTGACAATCTCAGTATAAGGCTCTGTCCACACTACAGCCCTCCCCTCCCCATAGCCCTCCCCTTGCCAGCAGCAGCGAGCTCTGGGGAAGGGGCCCCCTCTCCCCCGGACAGCACACTCAATTCGCACCACTGTCACTGCATGTGCTCCTAGACTGGGCCGGCTTTAGCAAGTGCAGGGCCCGATTCGTACTTGGCACTCCAGGTCTTCAGTGGCGCGTCCTTCACTCGCTCCGGGTCTTTGGTGGCACTCAAGGACCTTCTGTTGAAATGCTGCCAAAGACCCGGAGTGAGTGAAGGGCCCGCCGCCGAAATGCCGCCGAAGACCCGGAGTGAGTGAAGGGCCCGCCGCCGAAATGCCGCCGAAGACGCAGAGTGAGTGAAGGGCCCGCCGCCGAAATGCCGCCGAAGACCCAGAGTGAGTGAAGGGCCCGTCGCCAAAATGCTGCCAAAGACCCGGAGCGAGTGAAGGGCCCGCCGCCGAAATGCTGCCGAAGACCCGGAGCGAGTGAAGGGCCCGCCGCCGAAATGCTGCCGAAGACCCGGAGCGAGTGAAGGGCCCGCCGCCGAAATGCTGCCGAAGACCCGGAGTGAGTGAAGGGCCCGCCGCCGAAATGCTGCCGAAGACCCAGAGCAGTGAAGGGCCCGCTGCCGAAATGCCGCCGAAGACCCAGAGTAGTGAAGGGCCCGCCGCCGAAATGCTGCCGAAGACCCAGAGCAGTGAAGGGCCCGCTGCCGAAATGCCGCCGAAGACCCGGAGTGAGTGAAGGGCCCGCCGCCGAAATGCCGCCGAAGACCCAGAGTAGTGAAGGGCCCGCCGCCGAAATGCTGCCGAAGACCCAGAGCAGTGAAGGGCCCGCTGCCGAAATGCCGCCAAAGACCCAGAGTAGTGAAGGGCCCGCCGCCGAAATGCCGCCGAAGACCCAGAGTGAGAGAAGGGCCCGCCGCCGAAATGCTGCCGAAGACCTGGAGTGAGTGAAGGGCCCGCCGCCGAAATGCTGCCGAAGACCCGGAGTGAGTGAAGGGCCCGCCGCCGAAATGCCGCCGAAGACCCGGAGCGAGTGAAGGGCCCGCCGCCGAAATGCTGCCAAAGACCCGGAGCGAGTGAAGGGCCCGCCGCCGAAATGCCGCCGAAGACCCGGAGCGAGTGAAGGGCCCGCCGCCGAAATGCTGCCAAAGACCCGGAGCGAGTGAAGGGCCCGCCGCCGAAATGCTGCCAAAGTCCCAGAGTGAGTGAAGGGCCCGCCGCCGAAATGCTGCCGAAGACCCGGAGCGAGTGAAGGGCCCACCGCCGAAATGCTGCCGAAGACCCAGAGCGAGTGAAGGGCCCGCCGCCGAAATGCTGCCGAAGACCCGGAGCGAGTGAAGGGCCCACCGCCGAAATGCCGCCGAAGACCCGGAGCGAGTGAAGGGCCCGCCGCCAAAATGCTGCCAAAGACCCGGAGTGAGTGAAGGGCCCGCCGCCGAAATGCCGCCGAAGACCCGGAGCGCCGCTGGGTGAGTAAAAATTAAAAAGGCGCCGGCGCAGAGCCCGATTCCAGGGAATTGGGCAAATCAGCCTAAAGCCGGCCCTGCTCCTAGAGCCCCTCTCAGGTCCAGGAAGCCCCCTTGTCTCCCCTGTGGTGTGTGTGTGTGGGGGGGGGCTCGTGGGGGGGCTGCCATCACATGTACGCCTTCTCCCCCGCTGCTGCCCCTTACTGTAGCCTCACTGTGGGTGGGGGATGGGGCTGCCCCTGCCCAGCGTGGGGCAGGAGCGGTGACTGTGGGTGGGGAGCCCCCCTGTGCTGGTGGAGGGTCCGTCCATCCAAGGCGGAAGGGCAGGGACACGGTCAGCCTGCCCTGGCACAGGTGGAAGGGGGGAGCTAGGAGCCTGCGGTGACAGTTGATGCCGGGAGCCGGCAGAGCAGAGCACAGCGCAGAGCTGCAGGGGGCAGCCGCCTGCTGCCCAGGGCAGGCAGGGATGCAAGGGCGAGGGGGGCGGCAGGCAGGGCCGGGGGAGAGACCCAGCCCCGAACATTGATTGAGCCGGGCCCATATAACTTGCTGCCCCTGTGAGGGGATGGTTTTGCCTCTCTGGCACCCTCACCTGTTCCTACACCAAACACAGCTCGGGCAGCCAGGCTAGCCTGGCCCAATAACGTTGCTGTTAACACAGGCACTCGTTAGCCAGCTGATTAGCTTGTTCCTGTCTCTTCCCTGGGAGGGAAGAATGACTTTTTGTATGTTACAGCATAAAGAACTCCAACGCCGGGAACAGGTGTCCTCCATGAGACCTCAACGCTAGACACATTAACAGTATTGCTGCTCCTTCCTCTCTGTCATCCCTCGAGGCCTGGCCCAGAGAATGCAATTTCTGGAGAGGTCAGCAAACACGCTTTGCTGATTATGACTTTCCTTCCTTACTTTCCACTTGCTTTCATTTTAAAATTTTCTTTCCGCTTCTTTTATTTTCTCCAATCTGTCTGAAGTGTCAGACAAAGGGCCATTTTAGGAGCTTTATGTATTTTTAAACACTACATTCTTGTGTTTATGGTGACAAAATTCTTTAATTTCTTCATCCACTGGATAGGAAAAGAAGCCAGGAATGTTCACCCAACTGAAACCACAGTCCTTTCAGCATTTCCCCCAAGCAAAACCAACCTCTCTGAGTTTAGGTCAGATTCAGAACCCTAAATTCCTCGTGAAGTGATTCTTTTAGAAGTACCAGTAAATATGTAAGTGTAGCTCAGAGCCCAAAAGCCCAGTGTGTCCATGACAACAAACAGCTCTTTACACTTCCTCGGTATTTCACTGAGCTCCATGTCAGTGGCCTCCTGGGTCCATGAAGATTCAATAGGAGTCTTCATGGGAGGATGGGCCCACTTCCACAGAGCTCTTTGCAGGATCGGGGCATTGGGTTGTCTGATCTGCAAGGGGCTGTGCCCACCCATGTATTTGTACAGCACCGAGCGCATTTTAGGAGCTACTCTAATAGAAATAACATATAGCACATGGTTCACGCAATGAAAAACAACTCGTCTAGTTTGCACTGGGGCAGCTAGTCTAATGGAAGATCCTCGAAAGGGCTGAACTTTCATTTTCCACAGCAATTCTCTTTAACATTGTTATGCTAATATTAGGTACAGTCCTGCTTCCACTGGTGTCAACGGCAAAGTTGCCTTTGTTTTCAATGGGAGAAGATGCAAAGCATTTAGCCAGAAGATCTGTTGTGCTAAAAATCCGCTAACTATTGGCCTAATCCAAAGCCCACTGAAGTGAAAGACTCCTGATAATGTCAATGGGTTCCAGATCTGGCCTTGTAAGAATGAATCTGAGCTCAAGTGGGAAGGTCTCAACATACTTAAACTTGGTCATCCAGGAAGACACAAATATATAAGTGATGTGAGTGAATCTAACCCAAACTCATTCCTGATAGTGCAGAGACATGTACATTAAACCTCCCCCCAGTCAGCATGGCTCGCTGCTCTCCAGGGGGAATTAAACGGAGGAATGGCCAGTGGTGGTACCCAGGGGTTCCAGTACATCCCACAGCCTCTGTAAGCATGCTCGCTCCTCGGCCAGCACTACCCATTTTGTGGCTGCACTGGTGGCCTACTGGCTGGTTATGCTTATCCAAAGGCAAGGAGCAAACAGCTCCTTTCAGTCTGACATACCCACAATTTAGGTTAAGAAAATAAATGCAGAGAACAATAGTAGAATCATAAAAGTGTAGGACTTGAAGGGACCTCGACAGGTCATCTAGTCTAGCCCCCAGCCCTCAAGACAGGACTAAACCATCCCTGACAGGTGTTTGTCTAACCTGCTTTTAAAAATCTCCAATGATGGAGATTCCGCAACCTCCCTGGGCAATTTATTCCAGTCCACCCTGACAGTTAGGAAATGATTTCTAATGTCCAACCTAAACCGCCCTTGCTGCAATTTAAGCCCATTGCTTCTTGTCCTGTCCCCAGAGATTAGACAGAACAATATTTCTCTCTCCTCCTTGTAACAATCTTTTATGTACTTGAAAACTGTTATCGTGCCCTCTCAGACTTCCCTTTTGCGCACTAAACAAACCCAATTTTTTCAATCTTCCCTCACGGGTCATGTTTTCTAGACCTTTCATCATTTTTCTTGTTCTTCTCTGGACTTTCTCCAATTTGTCCACATCTTTCCTGAAATGGGGGGCCCAGAACTGCACACAATACTCTAGCTGAGGTCTAATCAGCGCGGAGTAGAGTGGAAGAATTACTTCTCGGGTCTTGCTTACAGCACTCCTGCTAATACATCTCAGAGTTACACTGCTGACTCATATTTAGCTTGTGATCCATAATGACCCCTAGATCCACTTCCGCAGTGCTCCTTCCTAGGCAGCCATTACCCATTTTGTATGTGTGCAATTGCTAGTTCCTTCCTAAGTGGAGTATTTCGCATTTGTCCTTAGTTTGTCCAGATCATTTTGAATTTTAATCCTATCCTCCAAAGCACTTGCAACCCCACCCCCCACAAGCTAGGTATCATCTACCAACTTTATAAGTATACGCTCTATGCCATTATCTAAATCATTTATAAAGATATTGAACAGAACTGGACACAGGACCAGTCTCTGCAGGATCCCACTCGTTATGCCCTTCCAGCTTGACCGTGAACCACGGATAACTACTCTCTGGGAACAAACCAGTTATGTACCCACTTTATAGTAGCTCCATCTAGGTTGTATTTCTCTAGTTTGTTTATGAGATAGTCATGCAAAACAGTATCAAAAGCCTTACTAAAGTCAAGATACACCACATATATCGCTTCCCCCCATCCACAAGGCTTGTTACTCTGTCAAAGAAAGCTATCCTGTTGGTTTGACATGATTTGTTCTTCACAAATCCATGTTGACTGTTACTTATCACCTTATCTTCAAGATGTCTGCAAACTGATCGTGTGATTATTTGCTGCATTATCTTTCCGGGTACTGAAGTTAAACCAACTGGTTTATAATTCCCCAGTTGTCTTTATTCCCCTTTTATAGCTGGGCACTACATTTGCCCTCTCCCATTCCTGTGGAATCTCTCCTGTCTTACATGAGTTTTCTAAGATAATCGCTAATAGCTCAGATATCTCCTCAGTCAGCTCCTTGAGTATTCTAGGATGTATTTCATCAGGCCCAGCCGACTTGAAGACCTCTAACATTTATCTGAGGGTATGGCTACACTTACAGTTTGCAGCGCTGGTCATCCAGCTGTGCAGGGCCAGCACTGGTGTGTGGCCACACTCACAGCTACCAGCGCTGGTGTATGGCCACATTTGCAGCATTTGCAGCGCTGTTGGGAGTGATGCATTATGGGCAGCTATCCCAGCGTTCAAGTGGCTGCAACGTGCTTTTCAAAAGAGGGGGGTGGAGTGGGGTCTAGTGTGACAGGGAGCGGGGGGAGAGAGAGAGGGGATTTTTGGAGCCAACACTGTGTTTAGCTTCCTGCCTTGAAAAATCAGAACATGTTTCCGACCCCTTAGTCTTAACTCTTAATTGCAAACAGCCTGCAGCCAACACGACTCCCCGCTGTTTCATTCGCTCCCTGCCTGCCTCTCATTTGATTGTTTACAGCCAGGTACAGATGATCACAGCAAACAGGAGCTCTGTTTGTTTTTTAGATAAGCAGCAGCGGCAACGGAGCTCCGCGCGGAGCTCGTTCATAACAAAACAAAGAGAGTAATTTATAAAAGCATTCTGGGATACATCCTTATACCCTGGAGGCCAATCACAGCGCTGGTGTGTGGCCACACTTGATGACCAGCGCTGCAGCACCAGCGCTGGAATCCTTATTCCCCATGCTGAGTGAGGTGTACGGCCAGCGCTGCAGCCAGGGAGTTGCAGCGCTGGAAGTGCCCTGCAGGTGTGGCCACTTACTAACTGCAGCGCTGGTGGAGGCTTTCCAGCGCTGCAACTCGCCAGTGTAGCCATACCCTGAGTAATTTTAACTTGTTCTTTCCCTTTTTTGGCCTCAGATCCTACCTCATTTTCACTGGTGTTCGCAATGTTAGACGCCCAATCACTACCAATCTTTTTGGTGAAAACTGAAACAAAAAAGGCATTTAGCACTTCTGCCATTTCCACATTTTCTGTTATTGTCTTTCCCCTCTCATTGAGTAATGGGCCTACCCTGTCCTTGGTCTTCCTCTTGCTTCTAATGTATTTGTAGACTGTTTTCTTGTTACCCAACAAAAACAAACAAAAGGAAGTATTTTTTCACACAATGCACAGTCAACCTGTGGAACTCCTTGCCAGAGGATGTCGTGAAGGCCAAGACTATAACAGGGTTCAAAAACAAACTAGATAAATTCATGGAGGATAGGTCCATCAATGGCTATTAGCCGGGATGGGCAGGGATGGTGTCCCCAGCCTCTGTTTGCCAGAAGTTGGAAATGGGCGACAGGGGATGGATCACTTGATGATTTCCTGTTCTGTTCATTCCCTCTGGGGCACCTGCCATTGGCCACTGTCAGAAGACAGGATACTGGGCTAGATGGACCTTTGGTTTGACCCAGTTTGGCTGTTATGTTATGTACCCTTTATCTCTCTAGCTAATTTAATCTCATTTTTTGCCTTTGCCTTTCTTATTTTATCTCTACATGTTTGTGCTTTTATATTCATTGTTTGTAATTGGACTTAGTTTCCTTTTTTGGTAGGATTCTTTTCTGATTTTCAGATAATCAAAGATGATCATCTAGTTAAGCCAGAGTGGTCTCCCCGGGAGAGCATGCGGCATGCACATCCCCTGGAACAGTCTGCACTGAATGCAAAATGGCCTCCTGGCCCTGCAGACAGTACAATCCTTAGCAAATTACGGTGCAGTACATAGAAAATAAATGGATAAGATGAACAGCACTGATTTCATTGAAGCTGGGCTGAATTTTGCTCAGTGTCTCCCTGCTGTCTCCATCCTGTAAATCCAACTATACTACACAGCTAAAAAATCTCCCAAAACATACAAGCCCTGCCTGGAGAACAGACAGCAATGAGCCTATTTTTAGAGAAAAACAGAGATTTTGGACTGACTTGGGGATATTAAGAGTTATCTGTAAAAAGAAATGGTTAGGCTGCCAATCATATCTATCAGGAGCACATGTCCCAGCTGTGTGGGAATCATAGGACTGGAAGGGACCTCGAGAGGTCATCTAGTCCAGTCCCTTGCACTCAGGGCAGGACTAAGTATTATCTAGACCAGCCCTGGCAGGTGTTTGTCCAACCTGCTCTTAAAAATCCCCAATGATGGAGATTCCACAACCTCCCTGGGCAATTTATTCCAGTGCTTAACCACCCTGACAGGAAGTTTTTCCTAATGTCCAACCTAAACCTCCCTTGCTGCAATTTAAGCCCATTGCTTCTTGTCCTGTCCTCAGAGGTTAAGGAGAACAATTTTTCTCCTTCCTCCTTGTAACAACCTTTTATGTAGTTGAAAAGTGGTATCATGGCCCCTTCCCAGTCTTCTCTTCTCCAGACTAAACAAATCCAAATTTTTCAGACTTTCCTCAGAGGTCATGTTTTCTAGACCTTTCATCATTTTTGTTGCTCTTCTAAATAGAAACATCAGAGCAAACCCCCTTTTGCCACCTTGCATGTGCACACAAAGACCAGCGAGAGGGAGAGGGACACCAGCATATAAACAGGAGAGCCAAAGCCAGTTGTTTCTGACAGAACAGAACAGGAAGACAAGAAACAACATCAAAATGCACGCGCTGATTTCTAGGCGAACAGATGGAAGGCCAGTGAGGCAGACATGCCAATGCAGAAACTACAGGACGCTTTCAGAATGCAGCTACTACACGAGATGCTGGCCTCATTTGTAATGTCCTTTTCAAAATAAGTTTCAAGTAGTTTTTTCAATGGGGTTTTGAGGTAGTCATGTGCAGGGAGTGTCTGAATTAGGAGAATAAACGGAATTCAACAGAAGGACCAGAAACCAGGCACAGAGCTAGGCACTGGACTGGCAAGAAGATGGACTAGAGGCTACAGCAGATGTTTGAGGGTCCGGATTCCTCGGTTCATTTTATGGTGCTTAGCACTTTTAAAAGACCTGTTGTGATAGCAGAGATCTACCTCGGTTGTAAGCTCCATGTGTGTAAAGGTTTATAAAATGGCACAATAATCTGTAACCATGAATGTTAATAGCAAAAAGTACAAATGGGAGACAGAAGGACTGAATGGACAAAAACCTACTGATATAACTCAAGGGGCACGTTAAGATCATGTCTTGTAAACAAAGAATGTGTTTTGTCTTCTAGGAAATGGTATCAGACTACAACAGCAGCAAAACCCAACAACCTGGGCTCCAGACTCTTTTCAGCTAAGCTTTTCCCTAAACAGGACAGCTATTACCACCTTTCATACAATCAACGAGCCTGGCAGACAGGCAGTTGTCCTCATTCCCTTTTCCTTTACCTACAGAGTTTTTATAAGAGCTGTTGTTAAAATAAAAGCCTCACTTAATATTTTACATTTCAAATGCTTCAGCTGTTTTCCCTTCTTTTTCTGTATTTCTAAGAAAAGATTAAAAAGATCTTTAATGGTGTGTTTCCCATGGGACACAACATAACACAAGGACTAGGGGTGCCCCAGTGAAATTAATTAGGCAGCAGGTTTCCAACAAACAAAGGACGTATTTCTTCACACAACGCACAGTCAACCCGCTGAACCTGTTGCCTGGGGATGCTGTGAAGGTCAAAACTATAACTTGGTTCAACAGAGAACTAGATAAGTTCCTGGAGGACAGGCCCATCAATGGCTATTAGCCAGGAGGGGCAGGGATGCAACCCCATGCCCTGACTGCCAGAAGCTGAGAGTGGATGACAGGGAATGAATCACTTGATAATTGTCCTCTGCTGTTCATTCTCTCTGAAGAGTCTGGCACTGACCACTGTCGGCAGACAGGACACTGGGCTAAATGGACCACTGGAAATGGAACAATGTTTTTATGACTGAGCAGGTTGAGATCTCTGCATTCCAACTGTTGAACCCTGTCTAACTGTTTCATGCTGTACAGAGCCACGTTAACACCTTTGACTCTCTAGGCCTGTTTATTCCATCAAAATTAACCCAACAGATCATTCATCTATAAATCTACAAACACTTTGCTACTGTTAATTAATGATACTTCTTATGGCTCCTGTGTGAGAGGAAATTTTTTTGCCCATTTTTGAGCCCCCTCCCGCACCCTGCACACCCCCCCCGGAGCCCGCACCCTGACCCCCTGCTCCAGCCCTGAGCCCCCTCCTGCACCCAAACTCCCTCCTGGAGCTGGCACCCTGCACACACCCCCAGCACCCCGACCCCCTGCTCCAGCCCTGAGCCCCCTCCTGCACCCAAACTCCCTGCTGGAGCTGGCACCCTGCACCCCCCCCAGCACCTCGACCCCCTGCTCCAGCCCTGAGCCCCCTCCTGCACCCAAACTCCCTCCTGGAGCTGGCACCCTGCACCCCGCCCCCCGCCCCCGTTCCCAAGCCCTGATCCCCATCCTGCACCCAAACTGCCTCCCGGAGCTGGCACCCTGCACCCCGCCCCCCGCCCCCTGACCTCCTGCTCCAGCCCTGAGCCCCCTCCTGCACCCAAACTGCCTCCCGGAGCTGGCATCCTGCACCCCGCCCCCTGACCTCCTGCCCAAGCCCTGAGCCCCTTCCTGCACCCTGAACTCCTTAACTGTGGCCCCACCCTGGAGCCCACACCCCCATCCCAGAGCCCATATCCCCTCCCAGACCCCAACCTCCTGCCTCAGTCCAGAGCCCCTCCCCCACTCCGAACCCCTCGGCTCCACCCCGCAGCCTAGACCCCCCTCCTGCACACCAAACCCCACATCCCCAGCCCCACCCCAGAGCCCGCACCCCAATCCCCTGCCCCAGCTCAGAGCCTCCTCCCCCACTCTGAACCTCTCATTTCTGGACTACCCCAGAGCCTGCACCCCCCAACCAGAGCTCTCACCTCCTCCTGCACCCCAAACCCTGCCCCAGCCCAGTGAAAATGAGCGAGGGAATGAGGGGGGGGGAGGGCGAGCAACAGAGGGAGGGGGAATGGAGTGAGTGGGGGGTGGGGCCTCAGAGAAGGGGCAGGACAAGGGTGTTCGGTTTTGTGCAATTAGAAAGTTGGTAACCCTAATCTGCAGTAGCCACTGAGTGTCATTAGTTATTAGGGATTTTATCCTTTTAAATTAAGAACTGGCTTTAGACAGAGGACGTGAATAAATCAGCTATTGTACTTGCCTGTAAATCACGCCTGATAAACCTCTTTCCTCTTCATATTTGGAGAAACATTTCATTCAGTGTTAAGTGTCCCTTCAAATATAACAGGGCCAGTAAAGTGGCAGACAGATAGCTTAATAACATCACAGCTTATAAAAAGGAGCCCATTGCTTATGTCCTGTCTCAGACTGCCTGAAAAATGGTGCTTGTCATTCCTCAGTCAGCGGTAACTAGCCATGAAATGCCGCACAGTCAGATTCTGCAAATGACATACAATCAGATTTTGCGAAAGCTGATTTGGAACAAGAGAAGCAAAAAAGAAGGAGGATTTCAAAAGGCCATTTTAGATATTAATACCTACACACAAGGATGCTGCTAGTTGCTAGCACAATCAGGCATTTGATTTCATTCCAAATTGTGCCATAGTGTTGCTGTGCGCTGCTAAATGTCTGCCATATTTAACCCCAGAGTTGGCTGCATTGCAGTGGTATGCAAAGTAATTAAATGATTAATTTGTGCATGTGCGGACACATGGTGTTTGCTGCGTGGCCTCTACTTGAGGTATTTCCACTAACCCACACTGCTGACGGTCTGGTGGAATTTTACAACAATCTCAGAGTCACCGTCAGCAATAGAAACAACGATTTACAAATGAAGAACTAACAAATCAGCAAAGGAGGAGCCGGAGGTAAAAAACTTGCTGTGAACGAGGGCCCAGAGTCTCAAAGATATTTAGATGCCTAACTCCTGGAGAAGGCAGTGGGAGTTAGGTGTCTAAATACCTTTGAGGATCTGGGCCCAGATGAATTGCAGCTCACAGATGTTATGTTCTGGGGTTGTGGTTTGTCTCTCTCTGTGGTAGCATCACATATATTAGACACACAGACACCTGGTAATGTTTGCTACCAGCAGGACTGCTATTCTGCTATTTTTCTTGATGTTATGTTAGTATAGGAAGAGATTCTGATCTAATTTACACCAGTGTCCAGTGAAGTCCAGTAAAGTCAATCAAATTTATGCTCGTGAGATCAGGATGTGCCACAGACTGTCATTAGTACAATCCGTCAGTAAAATATGTAAAGCCCTTTGGGACCCATATGGAAGAAAGGTGCTTTATAAATGTAAAACCATCATCATTAAACAAGATTGCTTTCTTGAGTCTGTTTTGCAAAACCTGAGACCATGGGGAAAAACCTCCATTAAAAGAGAGACAATAGGGTTCTAGTATTGTAGGGGGTTGACAGAGAAGGACTCCGCTGTATAAGACAGCCCAGGACTTGACTGGATGGATTACACACCTGAAGCCCAGGGATTTATTCTAATATGAGTTGGCAGTGTTTGCCTGCTGGACCCTGCACTATTAGCTGGTATTGATCCAGCTGAGAAAGGGTTACTTGGGTTTTACTGACTCATGGAGGCAAGTACTTTGTTGCCTCATCTGGATATAAGTGAGGTGGAATGGCTCTCCAGAGAGAGAGGACATAGGGTTTGGGCTGTGCAATCCTCTGGGAGGATCCCTGGAAGCAGCCATGCCCAGGCAGGATTTTATTTTGTCTCAGTTTGAGTTTTTGTGAATAAAACCAAAACCTCAGAAAGAGGGTTGGTTTTGATGTGCTACGTGTGTATGTGGCCTGTGTTTGGAGCACAGCGAGGAAATCACCTGCTCACATGAGATTATTTCCTTGTAAAATGGAGCCTCCTTCTAACTGTCATAAAGGGATTTGAACTCTCTTCCTCCTACAGTAACAGAGAGTAGGGACTCGACTCCCCAACCGTCATTAGTTAATACTTAGCACGTATAGAGCATTTCCCATCTGTAGATCTCAAAGAGTTCTGCAAGAGAGGCTCAGTAACATTATCCCCATTTTGCAGATGGGAAAGTTGAGGTGCAGAGAGAGGAAGTGACCTGCATAAGGACAGTGATGTAGTGGGAAAAAAATCAGTGGGTAAACGAACCTAACCTAAACGCCATACTGCATAACCGAGAAATCTCCGTTTATCAGAGATTTACCATACTGCATATGGCCACACAGCAAGGCAGCGTCAGATATAGGACTAGACCCTATGTCTCCTGTGTCCTATGCACTGTGACACGGTGCTTTACATTTACAGGAATTAACCGCTTGCTTACCTTAGGCATCTTGCGCAGGTTGGGGGAGAGTTTCAGGCAGGTGACATGGCCTCGGTCATCTCCGATAATGATAATGGGGTAGATGGGGTTAAACTGGACATGGGTGATTTTGTTTTTCTTCTTGGCCACAACAGGCTGGCTGCAGATAGCTTCATATTTATTAATGCTCAGATCAAACACATGGGCCTGGGGAACAAAGGCAGCAAACACAAAAGGGATTAATCAAGCGAGAACATCCATTCTGCAAAAAACAACACGTACAGAATCACAGAAAGACAAAGGATCTATTAGGTCCCATCTAAATCCGTCTGCTGGGGCCGAGGGTAGGATTGCTGCCTACAGTCCAGCAATAACTTGTGTGTAGGAGCTCGGATCACTTTCTTTGGCAGACAGACCACAGATGGGGTCCTTCCCTGGAGTCCATGGCAAAGCTCCAATTGATTTGAACGCAAGTAGGCCTGGACCTTTCACTACCAGCCTCATGGGCCTTTAATCCCCAGCTCAAATATTTGAAGTAACAAGGCAATCAGATTCTAACACAAGATCAGTACGCAGAGTGATGCACAAGCCCCGGAATGTTTTCCAATATGCTGATTATCTTTTCCTGCAGTGCTTTCCAATATTTAGGGCCTTAATAACACAATAAAACGAGATGAAACACTAATTAATAGGAAAATTATGTGAACAAGCACAGTATACTAATGAATATTTCATTGGAACTATAACTGAAATACACAATATAAAACTGTTCAAGCCCAAACCCCTAGCAGGAACTCTGTTGCTTTAGACATCACCAAACCTGCACCATTCTTAGGTATTATTTGGATCGTGGTAGGGCCTAGCTGCCCCAGTCATGGACCAGGGCCCATTGTGCTTGGTGCTGAACCAACACCGAACAAAAAAATCAGTGGGTACTTAGCACTCACCAGCAGCCAGCTGCCCCCTCCCCTCCCAGCGCCTCCCGCCTGCCTGTGGCCCCGCTGATCAACTCCTCCCCCTCCCTCCCAGCGCCTCCCACCCACCATGATCAGCTGTTCCGTGGCATGCAGAAGGCATGCAGAAGCGGGAACGGGGTGCGCTCGGGGGAGAGGTCAGAACTGGGAGAGAAGAGATGGGGCAGGGGTGGGGGCAGGGCCTGGTGCAGAGCAGGGGCAGGAGGAGGTGGGGCAGGTGTGGGGGGTTGGGGACTGGTAGGGGGACGGAGCCTGGGGCAGGGCAGGGGGGTTGAGCACTCCCGGGGCCCGGAGGAAGCCAGCACATGTGATTAAATCTCACGCAGTTCGGTCACCCAATTGTTATGCTGATTGCTTGGGGTAGCAGCTGGAGGCTCACCCACAAAGATAGTGCCATTGTGCTAATCGCGGGACATGCACTTAGTGCTAGAACTCATGTTGCCCCTAACCCAACTCTCGTCCACACACACAAATCTGCAGCTCAAGCATGGTGCTGCTTTAAACTGGAGCTAGCTGGCCTGTCAGGAAATATAAGTCGACGCTCAAGTGCTGCTGATGCTCAAGCTACAGCGTGCTGTGTGGATGCAGTTAGGGTCCATTTGACTGTGGATAGTCCCCCAAAGCCTTCTCCAAACTCCCCCTGGAGCCCTTGTTGTGACTACCAACCTACTCCAGACAGTATAAATAGCCCGTTCCAGCAGCCGCACCCTGCCTTAGCACATGGGTCTCTGTATCTGAAACCCTCGTATAATGCTCCTATTGCACTTGTTCCGCTCAGATGGCATACAAGAGAGCGTCCTCCCAGCGTGCCGCTCGCTGGCCTCAGGCTGACACCAAAGTTCTTGTGGAGCTCTGGTGTGAGGCCAGCAAGACCTATGATTTGGGGTCCTGGATCTGAAATCCAAAGTTTTATAATGTTATTTCCATGAAGCTAGCTGAGGACAGGGATCCACTGCACTGCACTGCACCTCAGTGATGGGAGATGAGATCCCTGAACAGCCTGTGCTACTATGCGAAGGACAAGAACTCCCCATCAGGTAACTCCCCTAGAAAGTTTCCCTTTCATGAAGAGCTGAACCAGGTGCCCAGCAGTGCTCCAAGCATGGAGCTGGGTGATGTGTGTGGGGGACTAAGCACTGAGGACCTGGAAGAGGGGCTGAAGCCAGGACTGGCCCTGGCTATAGTGATCTCAGCTGAAGGAGGAACAGAAGCTCACCTTGTCCAGGACTCCCAGGGCCCCTTTGGAGAGGAGCTGGAGAAACAGACCCGGGGGGATGTGGCAGAGGAACCAGTGTTGCCTGAGCTGATCAAGTAGCATCCTGCCATTATTGTTATAATTAGTGAGGATCTGACAACACAAGGGGCCATTGTTTCCTTTTAGGACCAACTTCTATTACTGTACTGCAGGCTTTTTATGTGGTGCCTCCTGTAGCCTCACTTTAAGGTGGCAGAACCACTAATTTCCTCCCTCCGACACCCTTTCCCAGCCATGTTGGAACAGATTATGGGTATCTTTGTGTCACACTGTGAACTCCATTTTGTGATTGTCACCTTCACTTTATAGTGCAACTTCCATCCTGAGTTAAGTCATCCAGGTGGTGTTGAAAGTTAGACTTTGTCTACACTAGCACTTTTGTTGGTAAAGCTTTTGTCGGTCAAGGGTATGAAAAAAACCATACCCCTGACCAACATGTGTTTCACTGACAAAAGCGCCGGTGTAGACAGACAACATAGCTACCGCCACTGGTTGGCGGTGATTTAATTATGCTGGCAGGAGAGCTCTCTCCCATTGGCATAGAGCAGCTACACAGGAGAACTATGCCACTGTAAGGTCTGTAGTGTAGACAAGGCCTTAATCTCATCTTGACAAGGGCAGTCTACAGGGGACACTCTGAGCTGGTGCTTGAGGGTGGAACGTCTCAAAGGGGCTAAGAATGAGAGAACTTTCCAGGGCCATCAGTGCCGAATAACTCTTCCCTACTGGAACAATGGGTTTTCTACCAGTAGGGCCTTTGTCTTTGAAAGGACTTTACACAGAAACCTGTCTGGGAGAAGGGGCTAGAACTCCCCGGTCTAAGAACTTGGGGGGAGAACTGCAGTTTCTCTGCCTGACCATCTGTCCCAAAAAGAAGGCTTTCTTTTAGGAGGCTGCTTCACTGAGCAAGGGGTCATTCCAACACAACTTGTAAGCAGAAATTTCTGAGGAGAGCGAAAGCAGGAGAGACTCTGCTGGCCTACAGATGCTGACCAAACCTCGGGACTCCCGAGATGATCACACCAGGGGGGTTGCAGTCAGGACTCTTTAATGTTTTCCATAGGTCTGAAACTCTTGTGATTTAAGAGAAAAGTGTCTGCTTCTGGATTGATATAGCCTGTCTTAAATGCAGATCCTGGCATTGAAGGCTGGGACTAGCTCCTCTGACAGTTCCAGGAAGTTGGCCTTTCTCAGGCAAAAGTTCTGGACCCACTGCTTGTCTTTCCTTGTCTATATGACAATGCAGTCCCATCACTCAGTGCTAATGGCTCCAGAACTGCCAGCCAGGATAGGAGATTCCTCAGCTATGCAAATCCGCATGAGCTGTCTCCACTCCTCCATCCCGATGCAGCCTCTGTGATCTCCTTAGCAAAGCAAATTGCTGCCCAAAAGGCCCTCCACCGCATCTCGGACCCTATATCTCTCTCCTGTTCCCAAAATGAGAACTCCACTACTATGGATGTTTGGTACAGGTCCTTATTGTGAGTGAGCTTCATGCCTTTATGCCAGAACACAGACATAAAACTGTGGTGCAGGGTAAGGAGTTGACAGGCTAACGCCACTTCTGCCCTCATGCCCAGAAAGGACAGACAACTTCCCTGGCAATAACCTGTGATGATTTCACAGAGCAGCTCCCACTAGTGCAGCGCTCAGTACCAAGGGATGTGCCTGCAGAAAGCCTAGAGCCCCTGTGCATGCAGTAACTCAAGTCTGGTTCGAGTTAGCCTGTGCCGTGTGGAGACTCTCACTTGAGCTAGTCTTGGCTCCAGTGGAGACACTCATGTGTAGTAACTCAACTCCACAGTGAAGACATACCCATTGAGAGTCGAAATAGACCGGAGAGACAAAGGGTGGGAGGAAGAACGTACTATTTGCCCACTTTATAGATCCATAGATTCCAAGGCAAGGAGGGACCATTGTGATCATCTAGTCCAGGGGTGGCCAAACTGCAGCTTGCGAGCCACAAGCAGCTCTTTTACAGTTAAAGTGCGGCTTGCAGAGTCCCCCCCAGTTCCCCTCCATTCTCCACCTACCAGACTGGTGGGGGGTGGGAAGCTCTGGGCTTCTGCCCTGCAGTGGGGTGGTGGGGCTAGGGGCTTCTGCCCAGTGGGGAGGGAGGTCTCAAGGCTTCAGCCCTGCAGGGAGTGCCTCTGGAGTTTGGGGCTTCAGCAGTAGTGGGGCAGGTGCTTCCCATGTGGGGCAGAAGCCCGAGCCCCAGCTGGCACACCAGGCTCTCGAACTTCTGAAGATTATTCTATGCAGCTCGGAGGGTCATTACGTTTGGCCACCCCGATCTAGTCTGACCTCCTGTAGAACACAGGTCATAGAACTGCCCTACAATAATTCCTAGAGCAGATCCTTTACAAGAAACATCCCATCTTGATTTTAAAATGGTCAGTGATGGAGAATCCACCACGACCCTTGGTAAATTGTTCCAGTGGTTAATTCCCCTCACTGTTAAATGTACATCTTATTTCCAGGCTGAATTTATCTAGCTGCAACTTTTAGCCATTGGATTGTGTTAGGCCTTTGTCTGCTAGACTGAAGAGCCCATTATTAAATATTTGTTCCTCATGTAAGCATCACAGACTGTCATCAAATCACTCCTTAACCTTCTCTTTGTGAAGCTAAACAGATTGAGCTCCTGGAGTCTATCACTATAAGACTTGTTTTCAAATCCTTTGACCATTCCTGTGGCTGTTCTTTGAACCTTCTTGTTTATCAACATGCACCAGAACTGGACCCAGGACTACAGCAGCTGTCACACCACTGCCAACTACAGAGGCAAAATAACCTCTCTGCTCCTACTCGAGATTCCCCTGTTGATGCACCCCAGGATCACATTAGCCCTTCAGGCCAGGGCGTGGGATGTTAAGATAGAGAGATAAAGTGATTTGCCAATGTCACACAGAACCAATCCCAGACACCCCAATGCAAACCACAACCAGCTAACTCACGGTAAAAGGTGTTAACTTGCATCTGGAATAAAGATCATGGTTAGGTCAGGATTAGCTCTCAGTGGATGAGAATTAGCTCTCATGTGGTAGCTAACTCCATCCTCTCTTCCTTATCTAGAAGAACCCTTGGCTATTTTATTTCGGCAAGTCATTAGCTTCATTTCTCCACCACCTCTGCCATAACCGTCTGAAGGAGAAGCTGGATATCATAGAGGGCAAAACCAAACCAAACCAACCTGGGGAACGGGTGATTATTAAGAAAAGTTGGACAGAGCAGCAAGAGGGAGGGAGCTATTTGCTGAGCAAAGGACAGGAGTGGGTGATCCATGGAAAACACAAGACAGTCTGTTCTACCAGAGGGATGGATTGTACCACGAAGGCATAGGCTATGTGGGGGTTGAGCAGAGCCACACTGTTGTAGGGATAGTACCGCTGTGTGTGAATGAACCCACTGCCACTCTCCTGGCAGGGAACAGTGGGTGCTCTTCTCTGCAGCTGGCCAGCTGTTGGATTGTGTGGGGGAGGAGGCCGTAGCTCCTCTTCCTTCTCTCCCTGCTAGGAGGGAACAGTCCATAGTCAGGTGAGCGCAGGGACTACAAAGGTGTCTGACTCCTACATATGGGGAGCAAGAGATGAAGAAGGCTGCTTGGACTCTCCCCTCAGCGGTGGACCTGTACAAAGACTAAGTGAACTCTGCCAGAAAGGGAGGAAGAGAATACAGGAAAGGTCAGATCCTACAGACGTTACTCACGCAAAGACTCCCATTGGCTGCAGTAGGAATGCTGTCTGAGCAAGGACTAAAAGCCTAGGGATTGGGCCAGAAATGTATGATGTTAATAAAGTTGTGACACATGTTCACTGCATAGTTAATTGCAAGATAATGTATATTTCACAGTAACTCCGTTGGGAACAATGGCGATTACTCAAAACCTGGTGTTAACTTGACATTATCTCCCAATAATTGCAATTAACTCTCATTGTCACTGTTTGTGGAGGCTAATAAAATGTGACATTCCTGCCTTATCTGTTACGGAAATGAGTGGTCTCACCATAGGCAGGATTGTTGGCTAGAATCCATTACAGCGAGACTCAGACGGTGCTTTTTATTTTTTTGCCTTAAGCAAACTAAAAAACCGAACATTTGAAGCTAATGAACACAGAGGGAATATAGGGGGAAACTGTGATCAAACTACAGAAGCTGAGTGTGTCCTGCCAGCCATATTTTGTCTACCAGCATTTAGGAGCCAGATGATCCATATATTATTTCAGCATTGTGTCACGTTCATGGGCAGAATCTGAATCTAAGAATTAAAATGCCTAAAGTCAGACTGCAGTAGAATATAAATAATTATTCCAAATGGCCTGGAAAGCTTTGTATTAACGTGTAGTATGTGCTCATCACATACATACACAAAAGATGGGCTGCGTTTTATCTATGCCTGTGATAGGTAGCTTCCCTACATTTTATATCTGAGATGGTCTAATGTTCTGCCCAGCTGCTCATCGTCACTCATAGAATCATAGACATGTAGGGCTGGAAGGGACCTTGAGAAGTCATCACGTCCAGCAGCCCACTGTGCTGTGGCAGGACCAAGTAAACCTAGACCATCCGTGACAGGTATTTGTCCAATGTGTTATTAAAAACCTCCAATAGCAGGGATTCCACTACCTCCCTTGGAAGCCTATTCCAGGGTTTAACTCCTCTTATAGTTAGAAAGCTTTTCCTAATATCTAACCTAAATCTCCCTTGCTGCCGATTAAGCCCATTACTTCTTGTCCTATCTTCAGTGGACACGGGGAACAATTGATCACTGTCCTCTTTATAACAGCCCTGAACATATTGGAAGACTGTTATCAGATCCCCGCAATCTGTCTGCTTTTTAACCTTTTCTCATAGGTCAGGTTTTCTAACCTTTTATCATTTCTGTTGCTCTCCTCTGGACTCTCTTCAAATTGTCCACAACTTTCCTAAAGTGCAGCACCCAGAATTGGTCACAGTATCCCAGCTGGGGCCTCAATTACCTCCCATGTCTTACATACAACACACTTGTTAATACACCCAGAATATTTGCCTTTTTCGCAGCTGCATCATATTGTTGACCCATTCAGTTTCTGATCCACTATAACCCCCAGATCCTTTTCAGCAGTACTACCACCTAGACAGTTAATTCCCATTTTGTAGTTGTGCATTGTTTTTTCCTTTCTATGTAAAATACTTTGCATTTGTATTTAATGAATTTCATCTTGCCGAATTCAAACAAATTCTCCAATATGTCAAAGTTGCTCTGGATTCTAATCCTGTCCTCCAAAGCGCTTGCAACCCCTCCCAACTTGGTGTCATCTGCAAATTTTACAAGCACTCTCTCTACTCCATTATCCAAGTCATTCATGAAAATATTAACTAGTTCCAGACCCAGGACTGATCCCTGCCGAACCCAGCTAGGTACACCATCCGAGTGTCATAGCAAACCATTGATAACTACTCTCTGAGTATGATCTTTCACACAGTTGTGCACCCACTTTATAGTAATTTAATCTAGAACACATTTTTCTGGTATGCTTATGTGGGACTGTCAAAAGCCTTACAAAACCCAAGATATATCAAATGTCCTGCTTCCCCGCATCTACTAGGCCAGTAATCCTGTAAATGAAGGAAATTAGGTTGGTTTGGCATGAATTGTTCTTGACAAATACCTTCTGACTATTCTTTATAACCTTATTTTTCTCCAGGTGCTTACAAACTTTTAAATAAATTGTTCCAGTATCTTTCCAGTTATCAAAGACAGACTGGTCTATATTTTCCCAGGTCCTCTTTGTTTCCTTTTTTAAAAATAAGTACTATGTTTGCCCCTCTTCTGGGACCTCACACATCCTCCATGAATTCTCAAAGACAATTGCTAATGGTGCCAAGATTGTTTCAACTAGCTCCTTAAATACCCTAGAATGAATTTCATCAGGCCCTGCCAACTTGAATGCATGTTTCAAAGGGACCTAATCCCTAGTGATTCATCTGTGAAGAGGTGGGCCGGGGTGGTGGTCAGGAAGTCACACAAAGATTTTGAAGCAGCAGACTGTGATAATGCCAAATGCTAATGGGAACCACTGGCAAATGTAAATGTTCCCCTCCTGGCTGGGAAGTAATAGGTCTTTTCCAGCCAGTGAACAGATAGTCTAGGATGGGGTAGGGGGAGTTTCCTCATCCATAAAAGAAACTGAATTTCTGTCTCTAATTAGAGATGGTCCAAGCCAAACATTCAGATGTAGACCTGGATCCACATTTTGAACAGCTCTGCCCTCCAAACTTCTGGGATGGAGTCTGCATCTAAGAGTTTGGTTCAGCCCCTGGTAAATGTGAGATTCTATCAACAAAGTCTGGATCTGGACCCTGAGCCCCCTCTCTTACAAAGTCTGAGGGTGTTCAGATCTGGGATTTAGCCCATTATAGTGATAGGAGATAGCTTCACATTTGGGTAGAGATTTTGAACCCCAACAGAATTCAGAAGTTGCTTGGATCTAGGATTTTGTTTCAGGCTCATCTCTATTTCTCAGTATCAATGAAGGACTGAAAACCCCTCCCCACTACTCATGTTTCTGAGCTGTTTGAGATTGTAGAAGAATGTGCATAGACTCTCCTTGTGCATAGACTATCAAGGACAAATCAGACCTTGAGTGCTGTAGATAAGTCAGTGCTAAATATCCCCCCATCCCACATCGCAGCATAAATAAGAGCTGCTGCCCTATGTCTTCACTTTATTCCTGGAAAGGAACAGGCTCCCTGGCATATTTACCAGACACCCCATGAAAGATACATATTGAGGGTCTAATTGTTTGGCTTCTTGGCGTAATTTTTTATTAACTTAGCTATGACTCTTACCCCTGATGACACAAGCTGGAGGCTAAGTGACCCAAGAATCAGGAACCATGGAAAACGATTACTGTATAAGAAGTAGTCAATTCATCTAGATCCATGGAGGGCAAGAAGGAACTAACAGTAACCTTTATTTCCAATTGCAATATTTTGCATCAGCTACTTTTATAGTGCTGATAATGCATGACATTTACATAGCGCTCAGGGTTCCAGTCACAACTAAGGGTACATCTACAGTACAAAATTAATTCAAAATTATTTTATTCGAATTTCCTGAATCGAGTTCATACATTCGATGTTGTGTGTCCCCACTAAAGCGCGTGAATTCAGCGGAGTGCATCCACAGTACCGAGGCTAGCATCGAATGGCGAAGCGTTGCATTGTGGTAGCTATCCCACAGTTCCCACAGTCTCTGCCGCCCAATGGAACTGTGGGTTAAACTCCCAGTGCATGATGGGGCAAAACCATTCTCGCGGGTTTTTCTGGGTGTGTGCCATCACTTGCTCCTCCCTCCGTGAAAGCTATGGCAGATGCCTTGCTGCCAGCAGACAGTGCAGCACAGTGCACCGCCTGTCTCCTGGTATGTTGAATCCACTTCGAATGTCCTCTCCTCTTTCTATCTACTCTTTCATCTAACCATTTCCCACCATTTCTCAGCCATCGTGAACAGAGCTGCACAGCTTCCACCGCTTTCTCCAGATTGTCTGTCCTGGGCTCCCGTGGAAGCTCATAGACTCATAGACTTAAGGTCAGAAGGGACCATTATGATCATCTTGCCTGACCTCCTGCAAAATGCAGGCCACAGAATCTCACCCACACACTCCTGTAACAAACCCCTAACCTATGTCTGAATTACTGAAGTCCTCAAATCATGGTTTAAAGATCTCAAGGCAACAATTCCCCGCCATTTCTCGCCCATCGTGAACAGAGCTGCACAGCTTTCGCCACAAACTCTGCTCTCACCACTTTTGCCATGTTGTCGGTCCTGGGCTCCTGTGGAAGCTTCAGAAGGCAACAATTCCCTGCCGTTTCTCAGTCATCGTGAACAGAGCTGCACAGACAAGCTGGAGAAAGTGGCGGAAGCTGTCCTGGGCTCCCGTGGAAGATACAAAAGACAACCATTTACCGCCTTTTATCAGCCATCTTGAACCCAACAGCTCATTTTGCGCCCTTTTTCAAGAATTACCTGTGCAGGCGCCATTGCGCGGCAAACATTGAGCCCGCTCAGATCTCTGCTGCAGTTTTGACCATTGTAAATACCTCGCGCATAATCCAGCAGTATGTTCAGTACCTGCAAAACTGGGCCAGGAAGTGATGACAGTGCAATTACTATACTGATGAGGACATGGACACAGACGTTCCTAGAAGCATGGCATGTGGCAATTGGGAGATCATGGTGGCACTGGGCCAGATTCATGCCATGGAACGCCGATTCTGGGCCCAGGAAATAAGCACAGACAAGTCCAGAAACCAAATCAAAAGTTTGCATATGCCAGCTTTCTGGTGCTTGGGCGATCCTCTGAGGTTGAGTGTGTGGGTCCCCGTAGCCTCCCCACTTGTGTACTTGGGCGTCTGAGCTCCTTGATTTTTGTACGACACTGCTCTGTGTCCCTGGAGTAGCCGCTTTCCGGCATGGCCCTGGAGACTTTAGCGTAGGTATTTGCGTTCCTTTTTTTGGAACACAGTTCTGCCATAACAGACTCATCTCCCCAGCATGCGATGAGATCCAGTACCTCCCGTTCAGACCACGCTGGAGCTCGTCTGCAAATCCGGGACTGCGCGATCTCTTGTGATGGTGGACTCTGCATGGTTGCCTGTGATGGTGGATTGTGCTGATGGTCACCTGTGCTGCTGGTGACCAAACAGGAAATGAAATTCAAAAGTTCCTGGGGCTGTTCCTGATCACCTGGCTAGTGCATTGGAATTGAGAGTGTTGTCCAGAGCGGTCACAAGGGAGCATCCTGGGATAGCTCCCAGAGGCCAATAATGTCAAATTGCATTCACAAAACCTTTAACCCGGGATTGCAATCTTGATTTAAGCGCTACTCCACTTGCCAAGGAGGAGTACAGAAATCAAATTAAAGAGCCCTTTAAATTAAAAAAAAACCCGTTTGGTCTTGTGGACAGAATCTTTTTTTTTTAAATAACTCGGCTAATTCCGAAATAACAGGATAGTGTAGACCAGGCCTAAGACAGAGCCATCTGTAGGATGCTGTTTTGGAGCACAGAGCAATCTATAAACACAAATTATTATAGACGATGTTGTCCAGTGGTTTTCAACCTTTTTTTCATTTGTAGACCTCTAAAAAAAACTGAATGGATGTGTGGACCCCTTTGGAAATCTTAGGAATAGCCTGCAGACCTCCAGGGGCCCACGGACCACAGGCTGAAAACCACTAATGTAGTCATTTCAAAATGCCACCAACTGCCAGGCGGTGACCCTGGAATCCCATCAGTGCCAACTGGCAGAGGGCCCATCATACTGTAACAAACATCAGGCCTGACACACTCATTGTCCCAACACACTGTTGTCATAATATGTATCTTAAAGGTGCCATGTAAGGTATCATACGTAATGTGGTGACACGCTGGTCCTAAAAATCACTGTGTACAAAGAGTTATAAATGTGCACTGGAAATTTGTTCTTAAAATATGCATGGGAGGCAGAGCATGAACCCAGTCTGCCCTAGACAAAGGGATCTGTATTTACCTGTCTGAGCAGCTTAGTTGCAGGCAGAGGACAATAGAAGTACATTTACATATAAGGTAAACACAGCCATCAAGCTAAATAAGAGGGAGAGAAGACCTTTTAACAATCATGCCGGGGGACAGACTCTTCACCCCAGGAAGCCTTCCTGGCTCTTGAGGCAGACAATGGACTTTGAGTAATATAAGGGGAGAAAAAAGACCTTTTAATAAGGGCACAGCACCCACTGAGCCTATGAAAGCTGGATCTTCTTGGCCTGAAATGCAAGAGTTTGTGGAGACTTAATGTAAGTGAGAAATCTGTTTAAACAAAGATTGTAACTTGCTGAAATTAAGGTTTAGTCACTAGAAAGAGTGTTTGGTTTGTAACCATACCTGTCTTCTATTCGTACTTACTATCACTTACATCTCATTCTTGTTTTATTAAACCATCTCAGTGCTGTGTATTAAACTGGAGGGGGCGGGGGTGCTGTCAGTCCTCCACTACCCAAACGCTGTGACACTCGTTCTCTCTTTCTGGAGCTGTGAACTTAATAACTTCTGTGAGTGCCCAGTGAGAGGGATTGGACACAGCAGAGAGACATCGCTGGGGAACTCAGGAATTGGGGTTTGTGGTAACAGAGTCCTGACGAGTTTGCTGGCAAGACAGACAGGCTATGTGTCAGGAGCTACCACTAGCACAACAGCAGCAAAACTCTCACTTGCTGAGGCTGAGAGGGATAACACAGGAGCTCACAATTCTGGGTACCCCAAGCAGGATGTCACAAATGCACAAGCAAAATGCCTGGGACAAGCACTGAAGAATGTTGGAAATGTGAAGCAGGTCAAATGTAATCAAGGCTATGAACTTTCCAACTATAAAGACCAACTTCTGTGAGCTCCCAAACACAGGGCTATTTTCATTTGTTAATGTGGCTGTGGAAAAGAAAGAGCTATTTCAGTTCTTCTGCTATAAATGTCAATCGCGCATGCAGCTGGCAGTCATTCCACAGTGTGTGGTCTGAGTGGGCAGAAAGCATTTGTATTAAAACGAGATTATTTTTAACAGTATCAGCACAGAAGTCCCCAAGCATTCCCAGGGCAACCACAAAGAATACTGTCACAGATACTTCTGTGGCTTCTTAAAGCTACACAGCGCTTTACAAAACACATGAGATCAGATCCTCAGCTGGTACAAATCAGTACAGCTCCACACGTTAATGGAGTTAAAAATTTTTACACCAGCTGAGCACTTGGCCCCATGGTTTAGGCAGGTCCCTTTACCCAAGGAATTTAAGAGTCTGAACCTACAACTATGCAATGAGTTCCATTTATTGTATCAATAGTTCTGTTTGCATATTGATGAGGGTTACAGGAGCAGGCTACAAATTTATTTCATGAATGTAGAGAAACTCTGCCTTAGCACTTAGCTATTCTCTCTAATACAAAGACAGCTGTTCTTAATCATACCAGCCAGCAGTTGGTTGCTCAAATGCTGGATGTAGTGCATCATTCTCTCATAGGCCTGAAACCAGAAACTCTAGGCCTCCTTCTGCTCTCACGCTGGTGTAAATCAGGAGTAACTCTGCTGATTTCAGTGGAGTCACATAGATGTGTGTGATCAGACTCTGGCTTTCTATCTCCATAAACCCACAATGGCTGAAATAGTTTGTTCTGTTGTTAGAATCTTTGGTTCAGTCCAAAAGTGTATCCCGGGACAGCCAAGGCATACCCCAAAGCAGTCAATAGCCATGCTCCTCTTCAAAGCAGACCAGCAGGCTGCAGCAACTACCTCAACCAACACTTTGCTGGATGTATGCTCAACAGCCTGCTCCTCTCTGGTGAGGGGTAGGGTGACTGCAATTGACTATTTTATGCAAATTAGGTACATCTCTACCCCAATATAACGCAACCCGATATAACACGAATTCGGATATAGCGCGGTAAAGCAGCACTCCGAGGGCGGGGCTGCGTGCTCCAGCGGATCAAAGCAAGTTCGATATAACACGGTTTCACCTATAACATGGTAAGATTTTTTGGCTCCCGAGGACAGCGTTATATCGGGGTAGAGGTGTATGATGTTTGAACTCATGACAAGTTGCCAACATGGCCCTTAACCAGGCAAAGTTTGGCTGCTACAGTGTAACCCATTACAAAAATATGAGCTACTTTCTCTTTGCCAGCAATGATAAAACTCTGCGTCCAGTGGCTTCTATAAATTGCTCAAGTACCCACTGTGGTATCCTTAACCAGTATGAACGCACCGAGTCTAAATGTGGCAGTCTGGACGACTGACAGAGGAATTTCATTGTCATTTAATATTAAAAATGATGCCCACTTACTGCATAGTGAGGGCTGCCAAAGCTACAATCCATCAATGAGGTGATAAAAGCTACCCAGACAGCTGTTGCTGTATCGTTTTGCAGCCGAGAACTGATGTTCGGTGTAACATTTCAGTCTGTGTGGCAGCATTGCTCTTCATTAATACACCTGCCATCACAGAATGAGTTACACCTTCCTGTGTTCCCGCTAGTCAAACTCCAGGCCTGCTTCTATCTATGTAGGCATTAATTCCTCACTCATTACCATGGAGCGTGATCTCCAGCAACAGTTCAATATAATTATACTTATTACTCACACAGCACCTAACAGTTACTTTAACCCTCATAACTCTCCTGGAAAACAGACAACTCACACTGTTCCAATCTTACTAATAGGAAAATTGCCATACAGGGAGTTTAAGTGACTTGCCCAAGGTTACAAAGTAAATCAGAGGCACAGCCATAATTAGCACTCAGGACGTCCTTAGATCCCTGTGCTATACTCACTCACGCTGTCACTTGGGCATTGGAACCATATAATACCCAATTAATGAATTAAAGCCTGAAGTTCAAAAAGCCAGCATTGACTAATGGGGGTCTAATAAAAATATCGCAATATTCTCATGAGACTGTATTTGCAGTCTAAGGACCATATTAATCCTTGAAGAAACACCAATGACTTCTATGGAGTTACATCAGATGAATTTGGCTCAAGATAACAAGCAGGTACCATTCTTCTCCTGATCACACCAGTGCAAATCTGGAAGAACCTTAATAATGGAGTTACTCTGGATTTACACAGGTGTGACAGAGCAAAATTCAACCCTTCGTGTTAACAATAACGGCAGGGGAAATAGCTATTCTCCAAGCCCAGTTACTGAATGCGCTGCCAAAGCAACTGGTCTCATGCTAAACATGGCAGATGAAAGCAGGAGAGTTTGAAGCAGAAACACAAGGGTTCTCCCCTGCCCACACCTCCCTTTGGCTGCTTTAATAGGGTTGGAAATGAAAACAGTCAAAATTACAGGACCTCACGTGAGGGGACACAGGCATGACACAGGCATAGGCAGGAGGAGGGGGAGGGATACATCACTCAGTGCAGGTGGAGCGGAGTGGAGTGGAGGGGGTGAGGCAGAAGTGAGAAGGCCAGCAGAGAGGCTGGCAGGGACTAGGCTGGAAGGTGAAAACAAGGCACTTGGATTTGATACAGGAGGGGAAAGGCAGAAAGTGGAGGGGTCTGAACAGCAGATGAAGTGGCAGGTGAGACCGGATTTTAGCAAGAGCATTTTGGATACACAGATTTGGGGGCGGGGGGTTAAGGAGGCAGGACTCCACAGAGGAGGTGAGGCAAGAGATAACCAGGGGCAGGAACAGGAACGGGAACAGCCAGAAAGGACACACTCTCGGATCACTAAGGTGGCCAGTCTGTCATGGAGGTCACGAAGGTCACGGATTCCATGACTTTCTGTGGCCTCCGTGACTTCTGGAGTGACTGGTGCTGGCTCAGGGGCTGCCCGAGGCGGACAGTCCCTGGGCCAGCAGCAGCAGTTTGGCTGTGTGGGAGGGGGCTCAGGGCTAGGAGCAGCAGGGTGGGGAGTGCGGGGGGTGCTTATCTGGGGTGGGGGGGGCTCCCTGGATCCCACTAGCATGGCCCCCCTGCAGCTCCTAGGCGGTGGAGGGTCTTGCCCGCACCCACAGTTCCCGCCCCCCGCAGCTCCCATTGGCTGTGATTCCTGGCCAATGGGAACTACGGCAGCCAGCGCTTGTGGTAGGAGCAGCGGAGCCCCTGCGTCCGCCGCCTAGGAGCTGCAGGGACATGGAGCTGGGTAGGAAGCCCCTACCAGCCCCACCAAGCCTCCCCACCCCAGCACCAGTTGGGGTATCGGGCTCCCCCAGCATCAGCGGGGGTCCTGGGCCACCACCCCCAGCACCCACGGCGCCCCCACCCAAGTTTCAGTCACAGTGAGGATTTTTAGTAAAAGCCATGGACAGGTCACGGGTCATGAATTTTTGTTTACGGGCCCAGGATCTGTCCATGACTTTTACTAAAAATACCTGTGACTAAAACGTAGCCTTACCAATCACTGTAACAGGGTGAACCATGAGCCCCAGCAGGAGTGCTCAGCACATGGGGGAAACAGGGAGCTCAGGGCCATCTCGAATTAACACTATGGGACAACTGACAATTGTGACACTATGCCCCATAATCTTCATAGAAATACTGTTATAATATGATTTTGGCATAACTAAGATGTGGTTTATGGAAGATGGGTCATGTGAGATATCATTGAAAAGGTTATGATTTACTGACTGTGATTATCCTATTTGTATGCATGTATCATTGCTGTCTCTGAAGTTAGGCATATTAACATTGTATCAATTACAGCCCATCAGACAAAATGCAGTCAGTCTGGCTGGTTAGTCAACAAACCATTAGGAAGAACAATAGGACTTTGAAGATGCTAATCTCCCACCTTCCTGAGAAGCTTCCTGGGATGCTTCTTTGACACTGCCGGGTCATGTGATCATGTCACCTGGTACTGGACTCCATTTTGGACTACTTTCGTATTTTTCCGCTACTAGGGGGTGGGGATCAAACTGGGAAACAAAGGATTCCCGCCATACGCCAATCCTATTTCAGGCTGGGGAGTGAGTTAATCAGGGTTAGTTCTTCATTGAATCCTCGCCCACGCTGACTGCTGAAAACACCTAAGACTGATCTGGGGAAGGGAGGACTGGACCAAGGCTGGAAAAGGTGTCTGGTCTGTGAAGGAATACCTGAAGCTCTAAGCTGCAAGGACTTGCACAGCAGGACAGGGTGAGGGAGTCCAGGCTGGTGGAACGGGCACGCTCAGTGGGACTCTAGTACATCAGATGGCACCCCAGAGGTGGGGGGGGGGGTAACCCATCACAACAATAATTTGCTAACGGGCACAAAAGCTCAGATCCTGAGCTGATGTTGTGAAGGCCAAAAGTATAACTGGGTTAAAAAATGAATTAGATAAATTCATGGGGTCCATCAATGGCTATTAGCCAATGGTAAGGGACGCAGCACCATGCTCTGGGTGTCCCTAAGCATCTGATTGCCAGAAATGGGACTGTATGACAGGGAATGGATCACTCGATGGTTGCCTGTTCTATTCATTCCCTCAGAAGCACCTGGCATTGGCCACTGTTAGAAGACAGGATACTGGGTTAGATGGACCATTGGTCTGAACCAGTATGGCCATTCTTATGTTCTTATTGTAGCTCCACTGATTTCAGTGAAGTCGGAGGAAATATGATGATTTATATCAGCTGGGGATCTGGCCCACTGACCAGTAAGAACCACAGGGTGCTCAGCACCTGAAAAATCAGGCCACTTATTTGGACACCTAAATATGGATTTAGGACCCAAACTTTAGGCACCCAAGATACTGGCCAATAATGATAACCATGAAGGCTGGTGCTATTAAAGAAAATCAAATAAAATCTGTTGTGCAGACTGTATCCCAAGGGGAGCCTCAGGAGTCTGGTGAATCCCAGCTGTTTAGTCAAGCAGTTCAGTATGGCATTTTGGTTTATGATCTGTAGTCTGACATCAATAACTACCACAGGGGAATCAATACATGTGGCACCAATGTGCTGAATTGTCAGGCTGGCTGATGCTTCAGACAGAGATTACAAGTCCGTCTTCAGACAGACATTAGAAGAACCAGTCCCCTGAATTGTGTTGATGATTCAACAAACTAGAGGTATTGATGATTCACAAGATGATGTGTCCCTAGCCTCTGTTTGCCAGAAGCTGGGAATGAGCGACGGGATGGATCACTTGATGATTCCCTGTTCTGTTCATTCCCTCTGGGGCACCTGGCATTGGCCACTGTTGGAAGACAGGATACTGGGCTAGATGGACCTTTGGTCTGACCCAGTAGGGCCATTCTTATGTTCTTATGATAGAACTAAGGCTAATTACGTCTGACTGATAGATTTTCTAGCCATGATTTGATAGCCCTTATAGACTTTGTAAGTGCATATTGTATAAAAGCATTTTATTTAATTACCTCCAGATTAAGTATAAAGCCTTCATGCCTGGAGGGTGCAGTAACTTCATTGCTTCATAATGTATCATTAATAAAGGATACAATTGTGCTGCACTATAGGTGCAGAAAAACATCTCACATAAAGACAAGGTGCTTAATGCCGGAATAGAGAAGGGCTGATCTGAACTCCAACTCCTCCTTGTCCACAGGCACCAACATCTGCTCCACTTATGAGTTATGAAAACTCATTTCACCCTCCAAAGCCAGCTTGGACTTCACAGAGCATCTATCAAGCCACTCTAAAAAGGGCGCTGTGTGATTCCAAGGTTGTGGTGTCAATGATTGCTAGGTCAAATATGCTCAGAACTTAATATATTTTGTTCTCACTGCCACCCAGCTCTGCAGACTTACCCTGGCATTTGGGATCAAGAGTGGTTCTTGCCTTCTCAACTATCATCATCGGCAATAAAGATTCTGTAGACCCTATTAGCACCCACTGTCTTCCAAATCTGTCATCAGTGACTTCTGCATAATCCCACTGCTTTTACCAGAGTTACACAAGTCTAACCACTCCTGTTAGTGATGTACACGAAATTATAGTAACCAGCTCACTCTCCCAGAGCTATGTTGGCTCTGCAGGGCTCTCAGGAAGAAAAAGTAGTCATTTTTCTCACTCAAGTCAGCAGATCTGACTCTGATATGCACAGGAAGGTGCCGCTTTTGCCTAGTCAATACCTAGAACTGGGCTGTGGAGAACATGGAAACTGAAATACATTCTATTCTCAAGCTGGCATCAGAATAAACTAACAAATTCATCTAGCCCCATGAGAGACTGGGATCCAGTAAATAGCTTTAAAGGGAAATTATTTTAGACATGATTTCGTGCCCAGAAACACAAATAGCTGGAGCAGGTCATAAGAACATCAGAACGGCCATACTGGATCAGACCAATGGTCCATCTAGCCCAGTATCCTGTCTTCCAACAGTGTACAGTGCCATTTGCTTCAGAGGGAACGAACAGAACAGGCAATCATTGAGCGATCCATCCCCTGCTCTCAACTCCCAGATTCTGACAGACAGAGGCTAGGGACACCCAGCGCATAGGGTTGCATCCTTGACCATCCTAGCTAATAGCCATTGATGGACCTATCCTCCATGAACTTATCAAATTCCTTTTTGAACCCTGTTATAGTTTTCATCCTCACATCAGAGGGATAAATACCAGGGAGGGAGAGGAGTTATTCAAGTTAAATGTCAATATGGACACAAGAACAAATGGATTTAAACTGGCCCTCAACAAGTTTAGGCTTGAAATTAGACAAAGGTTTCTAACTATCAGAAGACTGAAGTTCTAGAACAGCCTGCCAAGGGGAACAGTGGGGGGAAAACCTAACTTATTTCAAGACTGAGCTTGATAAGTTTATGGAGGGGATGATATGGTATGACAAGATTGCCTACAATGGCATGTAGCCGATCTGAGTCTGCTAGAAGCAAATATCTCCAATGGCTAGTCTAATTGATCGCCATATTTGGGGTCAGGAAGGAATTTCCCCCCAGGTCAGATAGGCTGAGACCTGCAGGGGGGTAAGGAGGGGTTGCCTTCTTCTGCAGCATGAGGTACAGGTCACTTGCAGATTTAAACTAGTGTAAATGGTGGATTCTCTGTAACTTCAAGTCTTTAAATCATGATTTGAGGATGTCAGTAACTCAGCCAGAAGTTAGGGGTCAATTACAGGAGCGGGTGGGTGAGGTTCTGTGGCCTGCGATGTGCAGGAGGTCAGACTAGATGATCATGTTAGTCCCTTTTGGCCTTGAAGTCTATGAGTCTAACATCCTCTGGCAAGGAGTTCCACAGGTTGACTGTGTGTTGTGTGAAGAAATACTTCCTTTTGTTTGTGGTAAACCTGATGCCTATTAATTTCATCAGGTGACTGCTAGTTCTTGTGTTGTGTGAAGGAGTAAATAAAACTTCCTTATTCACTTTCTCCACACAAGTCATGATTTTATAGACCTCTATCATATCCCCCCTTCATCATCTCTTTTCCAAGCTGAAAATTCCAGTCTTTTTAATTCTCCTCACATGGAAGCTGTTCCATACCCTTAATCGTGTTGCTGCCCTTCTCTGCAACTTTTCCAATTCCAATATATCTTCAGAAATCATGCGCTTACTCTCTTTTATACCAAACATCTTCTGTTCTATTTTCAACCTTCTCACCCTCCTTTGAAGTGGCTGGCATTTTCTACTACATCATAAGGCCCTGGAACTGAAAAGTGAATTAATTTTCTTTAAAGGTTCGTCTACACTACCCGCCAAATCGGTGGGTAGCGATCGATCTATTGGGGATCGATTTATTACGTGTAGTGTAGACGTGATAAATCAATCCCCGATCACTCTCCTGTCGACTGCTGAACTCCAGCTCGGCAACAGACGGAAGCAAAGTCGACAGGGGAGCCGCGGCAATCAACCCTGCACCGTGAGGACGCGAGGTAAGTCGAACTAAGATACATCGACTTCAGCTACACTATTCTCGTAGCTAAAGTTCCGTATCTTAGGTCGATCCCCCCACCCCCAGTGTAGACCAGGCCTAAGAGGTGGAAGGTCATGCTTTAAAAAAGTGGCAGGCTTTCCCCAGTCCCTCCACTACAGAGCAATGGGGCCAAGGTTTGCTCTCACTTATACCTGTGCTTCCCTGTGGACACCAATGAGGCAGCAAGGTGTAACTGAGAAAAGGGCTTGGCCCATGATCTGCAACGCACACAGCCTCTGCTGTCCTGAAGCGCAGCTCTGAGAAAAGCTGGCTTTCTTCAGGACTTGAGACCCTAAGATCGCTAACCGTGGCTTATGCAATACTTGTGCCGTCGGCTCTTCTGGCAGCTCAATAAGAGGCAAAGATAAGCAGGAGGATAAGCTACAGGAACAAAGCAGCTATCTGGTAACTTGGCAACAAAGAATGAAATCGATACAGAAATGAAAAGTGAAGACTGATTTAATACCGAGCTGCCCTTTATGTCTTGACATATCTCTTACTGCCCAGCTTCCACCACCCTTGTGGTGGATTTTTTTTTAAAATCTCCTACACTGAATCAGAACTCTGGCAAATCCAAGGAGGATTTCAAATCAGCACAGACGACAGATCAGGGATGCAATAAATTTAGCAACTGACTGTGCATGTAACCGCTAGACACTGTCTGACATCAGCTAGCATGCCACAGGGTCCAGAAGGCTTCAGACAAAAGCAGGGCCGCCTTTGGATAGAGAAAGTTGCTATTGCAACTCGAGACCTTGTTATAAGCAGTTTTGTTTTCACTGGGACCAGGTGGTCAGGAGAGGCTGAGCAGCTTTTTATATGCTACACGAGTCAAACTTGAATATTCACTCAAAAAACCCACTGTGGGGTTAAAAATAGATGGGCCCAATCCTCAGACCCCAGGTCAGCCCCGTTCTGGAGCGCGAAGGGGCCAGAAAAGGATTGCTAGGGATTCTCCTTATGGAGGGAAATCCTCACCCAGTTAGAGCCAGCTCTGTTCCTGACCCTACAGTAGATGTGGGGGATGGAAGAGGGAGTGTCAAAGGAGGGAGATGATGTGATCAGAGAGCCAATGATCCTGGGCTGGTGAAACATCCTCTAGGAGGCTGTTGTGTGTGGGGCTGTACTGGGGCTGCTCTAACTTACACCAGGCACTGATGAAACCCCAGGTTGCCCACAGGATCAGGGGAGCATGCAGGCGCCCTGAGCCATCTTGGCCCCTCACCCCTCCCAGGTTCTGCACCAAGCACAGCTCAGAGAGACTGAGGATCTGGGCGGCATGAGCAGCCGAGGTGGCTCAGGGCTGCCTGCATGCTCCCCTCTAACTGACCATGTCACAAATGAAGACATTTTAAAACTCAGGTGGGCTTTTCAGCCAGTTTCTCTTCAGAAAGTCACTCACCTTGGCCAGTGAAAAAGGCTAGCGAGTTTCACTTGTTTCTAGCTAGTTTTGCTTTCTGGTTCTCGTGCACTCGCACAAGGCTGCAACGTCTGGGTTGCATAAACCACAGGAGATCTTAAAATCCAAACTCTTTGCACTAAAATATAAAATAAAATCCAGAGACGTGTTTTTACGATCTTTTGTAAAGCCTTGCTTGCATGGAGCCTATATCTGAGGGTTAACTCGGCCATGTTTGTATGGCACTTGGACCCAGATCCCCAAAGGCACCTAACTCCTATTGATTTCAATGGGACTTGGGCACCTACGTACTGTTGAGGATCTGCGCCATTGAGATCTAGAGATGAGACGGGTCCCACACTGCAAATGCTAAGCATTACTTTTAAACGGGCAGCGGTCCTGCCATTTTGGTTCAGCCTACAAGTGGACTCGGCTATCTGCACTGGGTAATGCACACAGTTCACCAGCTAGAGTAAACTCAGTAAAGAATTATTAAATGCTCCTCTTCAAGCCACAGATCAGGGTTAGGAGCCCTGGGAGGAAGGATAATAGCACGGGCCTTGGTAAGGCCGCTATGAAAGCAGCAGAGGCTAGAGAAAGGAATGCGGACCCAGAGGCACCCCCGAACACCAGCTGGGCACCTCCAAACATACAGGTTTTCTGTTTGTGTTTTAACACTATTGCAAATTTAAAAAAGGAAATAAACCAACAAAATCCACACTACGGGCACATCCAGAGATGGGGTTTCAACCCAGAAAAAACAGGAGAAGTTAGTGATGCCTGAGGGTATGTCTATATTGTAAACACAAGGTGTGACTGCAGCTTGGGTAGCCCTCCCCAAGCCAGCTTTCATCTAGCTCGCTTGGCTACTGGAGCAAGGTGGCAGGCTGCACATGCTTCAGCATGGGCTGTACAAGCCTGCCTGGGACCCTGGGTGATTACTCGCAGGGCTACCTCTGCTGTAGGATGTGCTGCTGCAGCGTCACTGCCCCGGGACCGGAGCTAGCTAGATTAAAGCTAGCTCGGGTATGTCTACATGAGCTGGAATCACACCCTGTGAGTGCAGTATAGACATACCCTGAAACTCTGTCCTGCTCCTGCGCTGCTGCACTCTGGGGGGTTTTCGAAGCATGACTGGGCTTTGTACCCACTGGGTCTGGTCCTCACTGCATCCTCATCCTGTAACCACCTGTGCAAAACAAGGTAAAGCACCAGCATTCTGACCTGGGAGCATTTTATACCCTCTTTGCACATATGAAAGTGATGATACAAGGTAAGAGGTAGAGGAGGATCAGGCTCACGGTTCTAAGACACAATGTGAATTTACAGGGGGGTTGAGCTGGTTAAAAGCAGAGGGCCTGATTCTGGGCTCACGTACACCAGCTTTAACCAGGGTAGGACCGTGGTGAATTCACTCCTGATTTACCCTGATGTCAATGGAGAATCGAGCCAGTTTGTCCCTTCACACTTGGGGCTAGTCACTTAGGCCTGGTCTACGCTGGGGGGGGGGGGCCCCGATCACACAACTTCAGCTACGAGAATAGCGTAGCTGAAGTTGACGTATCTTAGATCAACTTAGAATCACTTACTTCAGCGCGGGATTGACGGACGCGGTTCCCTCGTCGACTTTGCTTCCGCCTCTTGCCGAGCTGGAGTTCAGCAATCGACGGGAGAGCAATTGGGGATCGATTTATCGCATCTACACTACATGCGATAAATCAATCCCGGAGAGATCGATCGCTACCCGCAGAGCTGGCGGGTAGTGTAGACGTACCCTTAGGCTGTGTTAACCAGGAGTAACTCTGCTGACGTCAGCACAGTTTCAGCTGTGTAAAAAGAGACTCTTTTGTCAGCTCTTTTAGCCCCACCACGTGGTGCTGAGATTCTGCCAGCTCTCAAACTAAGCTCAGGCCAGTGCTTTGATGTGAGGTGCTCATGGAACAGCTGAGTGCTGCCGGGGCAGCAGGTTTGTTATAATTTTTGGCAGTGCCCAGAACGGGTCCACGTCCCCTCCACCACCACCTGCCTAAGGCTCTGGGAGGGAGTCTGGCTGCTGGGTGCAGACTCAGGGCTGGGGCAGGGGTTGGGGTGCAGGAGGGGGTGTGAGCTCTGGGAAGGAGTTTGGGTGTGGGAGGGGTGCAGACTCTGGGAGGGAGTTTGGGTGCTGTGTGCAGCCTCTGGGCGGGGGCAGCGGGTTTGGGTGCAGGAGGGGGTGTGGGATGCAGGCTCTGGGAGGGGGGTTGGGTGTGGGAGGAGGTTTGGGGTGCGGGCTCTGGGCTGGGGAAGGGGGTTGGGAGAGGATGAGGGGTGCAGTGCTTAACTTGGGCGGCTCCCAAATGTGACCTGCATGCCCTTCAGGCAGCTCATAGATGGGGGGGCAGGGGTCTCCGTGCGCTGCTGTCTACAGACACCGCCCCCACAGCTCCCATTGGCCATTGTTCCCAGCCAATGGGAGCTGCGGAGTCTGCGCTTGGGGGTGGGGGCAGCGTGCAGGGGCAGCGTTCGGAGACACCGCCCCACCTGGGGGCCGCAGGGACATGCCGGCTGCTTCCGGGAGTGGCGCAGAGCGAGGTCAGGCAGGAAGCCGCCTTAACCCCGCTGCGCTGCTGGTAGCGGCGGCAGCCGGGGGGCCCCCAGCCCCTTTTAAATTGCCCAGGGGCAGCAAGTGGGGCTGGGAATCGCTCCGGGAGAGGCGCACGGGGGTGACAGGTGGGGCCAGGGGAGAGACCCGGGTCCGAACATTGGTGCAGCCAGGCCCCCAGGCTGTGAATATTCCTGGAGCACGGGCATCACGGGCCCGTATAACTTGCCACCCCTGAGTGCTACAGCAAGTGATGATGGTGGCTCAATAAGCCACGCTTCTCTCTAGGTCGGATCCTCATCTCCCACCGCATCCCACTGTAACTCCTTTGAATTCCCGTTTTACCCCTATGCAAGTGAGATTAGAATCAGACCCAGTGAGTCAGTACCAAGCCAATACCCCAGCGGAGGTGCTGTCTCAACAGTCTCATTCAGACAGGATGGGGAACTGAGATCCCAGCTTGTATTCTTTAAAGATCCCAGGTACTCCCCCCCCCCACCCAAGAATATGGTTGTTTATCTTGGCCAAATTCCAACTGGAGTAACTAATTTCTGCCAACCTGCTTTCTCCCTGACATTTCAAATCAATATGTGATTCCCCTTCACGTCACAGTCCTAACCTGTTGTGGTTTTGTGTGCTGTTAAATAGCTGCTGTTTTCCACCCCAGAGATGGCTAGAGTCTAGTTTGGCTAAATTGATTCTTACAGGTTAGATTGATTCTTACAGGTTATCTGTAAAACAGTTTGTGACGTTTGCAACATGCTTCGGAATAAGATGTGTTACCATTGATGGTAAGTTCATATTTTTCACACATCTCTTCATGAACAGATTCCTGCTTGCCTTACAGATCAGTACTAAATTGAGTTTGTCGCCTGTCAGCCCCCAGAGGATGTGGAAGAGAAACTGATTTTTCATATACATATATATTTAAAAGTAGTCTCAGAAATGTACATGGTGTCCCTATATTTTTATTAGGGACATAATTTTGTTCGATTAGACTGTCAGATGGGATATGCGATGAAGCAAGGATTCAGGGAAGGAAAATGGAAGAATTGGTAGGAATGAAAGGAAATCTAAGTACCTTGTTGAACCACCACTTCAAAACCTACATCAGTGCAAAATCATTTTGACATGACTTGTGCCACTCATCATTAAAAGCAGCTCATCGGGGGAAGGCTCCTTCACGAAAAATGAGGCTTCCCAGCCACTCCTGCTAGTATCTAAACAGAGCTCTGACTGGGAATGTCTACACTGCCCACTAAGCCTGGATTCTGACTCACGTTTCAGCCCAAGTCCCCCTTCTGTCCATACACAAATCAGTCTGACTTGGGTCAAGTCCTTGGACTCTGCTAGGGGGGAGGGCGGGACAGAGCCCAAATCTAATTGTGACTTGGGTCCAAGCCCTGTCACTTTGCGGTGTGGAAGCAGCTCAAGGCACAGACAGTGGGTGTCGTGCAGTATGATCTGCTAGTATGGCTGTGATACTTGGGTCCAGCAACTGTAAACCCAGGTTTAAACTGCAGTGTGGACACTCAAACACAGGGTTGGGAACACTGAATCCATAAGCCCAGGTCTCCAGATCCAGAGTACAATGCAGTGTAGACATACCATTAGTATAAAGCGAAGGGTGGCTCTTTTCAGCCCCAGTACGGCATTGTAGACTTCTGGAGGCAGATGCTCAGCTGTGGTAAACCCTTGTAACGCCATGGAAGTCAGAGCTCAATGACTCAGCTGAGGATCTAGCATGTAACATTTCCCGGCTGCTCGCTAACCCCCTAACTTTTCATTGCATGTACAGCATTCTGACAGATCTGAAAGTAGTATCACCTGTTCCACAGCCCCTTTCTGTGGCAGGGATGGGGCACTGCTTTGATGAGGTCTGCAGCAAGATTCATCAGAGCACGTCAGGTGTAGGCATGCGGGGCCACAGATGTTAGGCCTGGACTCTGCCTAAAGAACTAGAGTCTTCCCAGCCTCCTCCCCAAGGAGCCTGCTGCTGAGGGGGGAGAATTCTGACCACTGGGAGGGGGCCCAAAGCTTGTGGAGTCCGGAGCAGGTGCCATGATAAAAAAGAGTGCACTGGATGCAGAGAGCTGTGTGGGTATAACCCAGGGCAGCATTAACCCAAGGGATGGAGCCTTGACCTTAATTCTCCAGGTGCCACATCCTAATCCCGAACTCATAACACTCTGCCCTGCCTCTTCATTCTGTCTGGCAAGCATGGCCTTGAGTTATCACGAGCTGCAGCCCCTAGTTTAAAAACAGGCTTGTGCTCCAAAAGCATATTGGCCTAGGGAGTCCCAAGTGGTCTCAGAGGGTTTGTCTTCACCGCATTGTAAACCCGGGTCTGTGGGACCCACGCTTGCAGACCCGGTGTTTCCAAGCCCATATGTGGTAAACTGGATTTAGAACTGGTGGATCCAGGACTCACTGCCACGCTAACGTGTCCATGCTGCGCTAAGCAGGCCTTCTGACTCAGGCATAGACGACTTGTTCTTCCTGACATTGTGGGGGGAGGGAGGCACAATGTAAAGGGGGGGACGTGACTGTACGACATGTCGCCTCTGGGAGGAACACCCAGCCCCACCTCCCTGGGCCAGGCCACCAATCCCACCAGCTCCTGGGGGGCTGTGGCCACAGGAGTGGGGAGCATGTGCCTCTGGGCCTGCCTGGGGACCCAAGGAGACTCACAGCACCAATGTCTCCCCGGAGCTCGTGAACATCTCAGCAGGGAAGGCAGAGGGTGTGGGAAATGCCCCTACCTCCAGCTTAACAGAGGCCAGGGAACCTGCTCCTGGCACCTTCCCCAGCAACCCCCCAACCTGGGGCCATCAAGCTCTCCCTGCCCCAGCCTGAAGAGGGGGCTCTGTCCTTCTCCCGCTATGTCTCCCCCTGGCCCGTTTCCAGCTCGCTCTCCATGTCAGCCGAACCTGGGCAGGGAGCGGGATGGAGCTGCTTCTCACGCCACTGAGGGTTGCCGCTTCAGGAAATGTGCCGGGGGCTCCAGCTTGCTCAGGGCAAGGGGCAGAGGGGGCGTGCCGCGGCCACCTCCCCAGCCAGGCTCTCAGAGGCAGCCGTCATTCACACAGCAGCGACCCAGAGCGGCCATCCTCAGCTGGCTTCATCCCCCTCCCCACCCAGGCCCGGCTGCCAGGGACAGGGGCCGAACGTGCCAGGGGGCAGGCGCAGCAAGAGGACAGAGCCCTTTACTTGTTACTATTTTCACACCCCAAAAATGTGCTGGGCCCTGCAACCCCGAGAGAGAAATAGACAATTCCTGCCTGAAGCGGTTCCAATCTACTTTACAAGGCACACGAGGAGATAGCAGACAACAAGGTAGGAGGGGGTCTGAGCAAGGACGAGGGTCCCAGTGATGAGGCCAAGCATTGAGTCTGTTCTGCCACGTGCCTAATGCAAGGGTCTGCCACATCCCAAGGATGTTTGTCATTGTTTTTAATTAGCTCTCTTCTGGCGAGAAGATCCAAGTGAGTTTGAAGAACCATAGGACTGGAAGAGACCTCAAGGCAGGACTAAGCATTATCTAGACCATCTCTGACAGGTGTTTGTCTAACCGGCTCTTAAAAATCTCCACAACCTCCCTAGACAATTTATTCCAGTGCTTAATGGTCCCTGTTCAGCTAAATGGAACAGAGGTAATGGGCCTGGTGAATTCTGCATTTAGGCAGACACCTGATCTGGGATGACTTAGTCCCAAACCCTGAGGTTAGGAAGTTTTTCCTAATGTTCAACCTAAACCGCCCTTGCTGCAATTTAAGCCCATTGCTTCTTGTCCTGTCCTCAGAGGCTAATGAGAACAATTTTTCTCCCTCCTCCCTGTAACGATTTTTCATGTACTTGAAAACTTATTATGTCCCCTTTCAGTCTTCTCTTTTCCAGACTAAACAAAACCAGTTTTTTTCATTCTTCCCTCATAGATCATCATAAAGACTGTGAATGGCTTGCCAACTACAGAACCAGTTTCTCCTCCCTTGGTTTTCACACCTCAACTGCTAGAACAGGGCCTCATCCTCCCTGATTGAACTAACCTCGTTATCTCTAGCTTGCTTCTTGCTTGCATATATATAGCTGCCCCTGGAAATTTCCACTACTTGCATCCGACGAAGTGGGTATTCACCCACGAAAGCTCATGCTCCAAAACGTCTGTTAGTCTATAAGGTGCCACAGGATTCTTTGCTGCTTTTACAGATCCAGACTAACACGGCTACCCCTCTGATACTCAGAGATCATGTTTTCTAGGCATTTAAACATTTTTGTTGCTCATCTCTGGACTTTCTCCAATTTGTCCACCACTTTCCTGAAATGTGTCGCCCAGAACTGGACACAATACTCCAGTTGAGGCCTAATCAGGGCGGAGTAGAGAGGAAGAATTACTTTTTGCGTCTTGCTTACAACATTCCCGCTAATACATCCCAGAATGATGTTCACTTTTTTTGCAACATATTTAGCTTGTGATCCACTATGGCCCCCAGATCCCTTTCCGCAGTGCTCCTTCTTAAGCAGTCATTTCCCATTTTGTGTGTGTGCAACTGCTTGTTCCTTCCTAGAGTGGAGTACTTTGTATTCGTCCTTATTGAATTTCATCCTATTTACTTCAGACCATTTCTCTAGTTTGTCCAGATCATTTTAAATTTTAAAGCTATCCTGCAAAACACTTGCAACCCCTCCCAATTTGGTATCATCTGCAAACTTTATAATTGTGCTCTGTATGCTGTTATCCAAATCATTGATGAAGATATTGAACAGAACTGGACCCAGGGCCAATCCCTGCAGGACCCCAATCGAGATTCCCTTTCAGCTTGACTGTGAACCACTGATAACTACTCTCTAGGAATGGTTTTCCAACCAGTTATGCACCCACCTTTTAGTAGCTCCATCTAGGTTGTATTTCCCTAGTTTGTTTATAAGAAGGTCATGCAAGACAGCATCAAAAGCTTTACTAAAGTCAAGATATACCACGTCTACCACTTTCCGCCTATCCACAAAGCTTGTTAACCTGTCAAAAAAGCTATTAGATTGGTTTGGCATGATTTGTTCTTGACAAATCCATTCTGACTGTTACTTATCTTATTATCTCCTAGGTGTTTGCAAACTGATTGCTTAATTATTTGCTCTGTCATCATTCCAGGTACTGAAGTTAAGCTTGATTGAATGATTTGACTGAAGAGAGTGTGGTGGTGGGTTGAGCAGAATGGGGAGGACATGTGATGGGAAGTACAGAAAAAGCACTAAGGCAGAAGGCGAGATCAAAACCAATGGGGGCATCAAGACGTTTCCAGAGCAGCTGGGTTCAAGATCAAAGCTGTAGGCCAAAGAGGAAAGGTGCAGGGCTTTGAACTTGGCATGTAGGGTGATAGGGAGCCAATCAATGGATTCGGAAGTCAGGAAGTGTAAAGGGAAGGATAACTTTTGGTAGCAGCATTTTGGACTGACTTTTCAGCACCATGCGGGAAGATGTGTCCAAGACATATATACAGATTCATTGATCCCAATTTCAGAAGGGATCCCTGTGATCATCTAGTCTGACCTCCTGTATAACACAGGCCAGAGAACTGCCCCAAAATAAATCCTAGAGCATAGAGCATCCCACCTTGTCACATATTCTCCCCCAAGCAGTGCTGAGCACCAACATCTCCTATTGAAGTGAATGAGAGTTGAGCTTGCTTATTACCTTTCAGAATCAAGCCCAATGTGATACTTGCATGCGTAGCAGTGGCAGGATTGGGTCTAACACACCTAGTAAGTGTTTTCAAAGCTAGAAAGCTTCTGAAACCATTTACCTGATTGTAACCATGCAGGACTCACCCCTGCGGTGCCTCCTGCTGGTCTCTTCCAGGAATTAGCTCTGCCAGCCTTGGAGCGCCCTCTGCAGGCCAGTGTCCCACTGCCGCTTGGCACCCCATGTCCCTCCCTGGACTCCGGTGCCCCGTTATCTGGGGTGCTGCCCGCTGACAGTAACCCCTTTCTTTCAGGGTCTCCCCTCCCCAGGGAACCCCCACCCACTACTCCCCGCTTCTTTTCGGACTCCTCCAGCCGCAGCCTGGGGCTTTCCAGGCTGGATCGCCCCAGCTCCTCTGCCTTTCCCCAGCCCTGGTCTGCTCAGGTCCTTGCAGCCAGGTCTGTCTCCCTCTACAGCTAGAGAGAGACTGTGTGTCTGCCCCTGGCTTCCCTGGCTTTTATAGGGCCAGCTGAGTCTGTTTGGGGTGTGGCCACAGCTGAGGCTGCCTCCCAATCAGCCTAGCCTAAGGCTCCCAGCCCTCTCCAAGGGCTGACTTTTAACCCCTTTCAGACCAGGAGCAGGTGACTACCTTGCTACACTGATAAACCCTTCATACTTCTAATCACAGACACCAGTGTTTGCCTCTGATTAATCTTAAGTGGGTAACAGCCGCCTTAAAATGGTTTCCAAAATAAATACACATGCCAGCTAAAGCCAAGTATTCATCACCATGCCCAGGAAAGGACAGGTACCATAATGGATTATAAACCCCTCCTATCAGCATCTCAGGGAAGGCTTCACTATAAGATACACAAGGAACCTGATCTTTAAGATTTGTTATACAAAATAATTGTTCAGTAAAGTATGTTTACAAAGGCAGAAAAGGGCAAACTCCCTTGTAAAGTGTCAGGAAGTATTAGTTGATTTTCAGAAGACTGTGTAGTTTAAAATATTTCATATCTTGAAAGGTCAATACCTTTAGTGATGGGGAAAAATGCCCTGGGAGCATCAGTATAAGAAGGTTCTTTGCAAAGCATATGCAGTAGGATGCCATTTATCTTGAGGCCATCAATATTTACAGGAGACAGGTGTAATACCACTCTGCCTTCGCTGCATTAGCGTCAGGAAGTAGCTAAGCCACAAAAACATGAAAGCAAAGATCCTTGCACTTAATGAACGACATTGTTTCCCTTGCCCCAAGACCTGGGTTTTGGGCTGGTGGGGTTTGTTTGTTTGTTTATTTTAATGAGATTTCTCCACTGCTTTTCAATGCGACTAGTCTTTGCTTTCTTCTCTTGGGGATTATCTAGAGTGCATGGGCTGCTAACAGTCTAACCTCTTAAAGGTCACATCATTATTTTCCATTTAGTTTCCTTTCTAATGTTAAGTTGTGAGAGTGACAAGTGCATCTTAATCTCCTTTTGCAATTAAACCTTCAGCAAGGTTGGAAGAGAGCTCTAGATGATTTTTTGCAATATGTTTCCATCTGTTCTGCTGCTACTATTGGAATTCTCAAATACTGAAATCTGGAGTTCAGATTTAAAATAAAAATGTCAGTCCACATATCTGTTTAAAAGGAACCATTGTGGGCTCTTCACAGAAAATAAGCACGAACTGAAATGCAGTTACCTTGCAAAAAATGCAACACATCTAGTGTGTATGCAGTGTTGTTGTAGCTGTGGCGGTGCTAGGATATTGGAGAGACAAGGTGGGTGAGGTAATATCTTTTAATGGACCAACTTCCGTTGGTGAGAGAGACAAGCTTTCGAGCTACACAGAGCTCTTCTTCAGATCTGGGAAAGGCACTCAGTGTCACAGCTAAATACAGGACAAAAAGGGAGCTTAAGTGAATTACAGATTGTTGTAATAAGCCATAAATCCAATGTTTTTATTAAGACCATGATTTTTAAGTGTCTAGCCAAGTTATGAATTTAAAGCTTCCAAGCTCATCTTTTGAAAGTGTTGTGCAGATTTCCTTTGAGGATGAGAGCTGAGAGGTCAGATGCAGAGGGATCGCTTTGTGAAAAGTGCTCACCAACACCCGATAAGTTGTTTTTGTCTTGTTTTCCTGTGTGACTTCATTCAAGAGTGTAGTGACTGTCAGGTTTCACCCACAGCTGTTTTGGGGGCATTTAGATGAGGTACACCATATGTTGTGATGGGCATGCGTAGGACCCGTGATTCTTGAAAGGTGTGTTGTGGGAGGTGTTAATCACTGTAGCAGTGGAGCTATATCTGCATCTGTTGTTTTGGCAGGGTCTGGCACCACTTTGAGTTGGTGCGTCCTGGTCTGTAGGGAGCTTGCTTCTGGTGATAAGCTTGGAGAGGTTGGGGGGGGGGTTGGTTGCAGGCCAGAAGAGGGGGTCAGGAGAGATTTTTCAGGATGGGGTCCCCATTGAATACGGGTTGTAGTTGTTTGTTGATACCTCATATGGGTACTAGTGTGAGGTGATAGGTGACAACTAAGAGTGTGCAGTCGGAGGGGATTTTATTTCTGTAGTGAAGCATGTTCTGCCATCCAAATACCCAGAGAGAACCTGATTCGATACAGAAATGGGGTATTAACAGGCCACTTCACCTTGAATGGTCCCTTAAAATACATGCTAACTACTTATGCTAAACTATCTGTTTGACCTTGTACTTAGCTATGATACTGTGAGTACCTGAATCATAGAATATCAGGGTTGTAAGAAACCTCAGGAGGTCATCTAGTCCCACCCCCTGCTCAAAGCAGGACCAATCCCCAACTAAATCATCCCAGCCAGGGCTTTGTCAAGCCTGACCTTAAAAGCCTCTAAGGAAGGAGATTCCACCACCTCCCTAGGGAACCCATTCCAGTGCTTCACCACTCTGAGTGAAAAGTTTTTCCTAATATCCAGCCTAGACCTCCCCCACTGCAACTTGAGACCATTGCTCTTTGTTCTGTCATCTGCCACCACCGAGAACAGCCGAGCTCCATCCTCTTTGGAACCTCCCTTCAGGTAGTTGAAGGCTGCTATCAAACCCCTCACTCTTCTTTTCTGCAAACTAAATAACGCCAGTTCCCTCAGCCTCTCCTCATAAGTCATGTGCCCCAGTCCCCTAATCATTTTTGTTGCCCTCTGCTGGACTCTCTCCAATTTATCCACATCCTTTCTGTAGTGGGGGGACCAAAACTGGACGCAATACTCCAGATGTGGCCTCACCAGTGCTGAATAGAGGGGAATAATCACTTCCCTCGATCTGCTGGCAATGCTCCTACTAATGCAGCCCAATAGGTTGTTAGCCTTCTTGGCAACAAGGGCACACTGCTGACTCATATCCAGTTTCTTGTCCACTGTAATCCCCACGTCCTTTTCTTCAGAACTGCTGCTTAGCCAGTCGGTCCCCAGCCTGTAGCAGTGCATGGGATTCTTCCATCCTAAGTGCAGGACTCTGCACTTGTCCTTGTTGAACCTCATCAGATTTCTTTTGGCCCAATCCTCCAAGGTCACTCTGGACCCTATCCCTACCCTCTAGTGTATCTACCTCTCCCCCCAGCTTAGTGTCATCTGCGAACTTGCTGAGGGTGCAATTCATCCCATCATCCAGATCATTAATGAGGATGTTGAACAAAACTGGCCCCAGGACTGACCCCCTGGGGCACTCCGCTTGATACCGGCTGCCAACTAGACACTGAGCCATTGATCACTACCTATTGAGCCAGACGATCTAGCCAGCTTTCTATCCACCTTATAGTCCATTCATCCAATCCATACTTTTTTAACTTACTGGCAAGAATACTGTGGGAGACTGTATCAAAAGCTTTGCTAAAGTCAAGGTATGTCATGTCCACCATTTTCCCCATATCCACAGAGCCAGTTATCTCATCATAGAGGGCAATCAGGTTGGTCAGGCATGACTTGCCTTTGGTGAATCCATGTTGACTGTTCCTGATCACCTTCCTCTCCTCCAAGTGCTTCAAAATGGATTCCTTGAGGACCTGCTCCATGATTTTTCCAAGGACTGAGGTGAGGCTGACTGGTCTGTAGTTCCCCAGATTCTCCTTCTTCCCTTTTTTAAAGATGGGCACTACATTAGCCTTTTTACAATCGTCTGGTACCTCCCCCAATCACCACAAGTTTTCAAAGATAATGGCCAATGGCTCTGCAATCACATCAGCCAACTCCCTCAGCACTCTTGGATGCATTGCATCCGGCCCCATGGACTTGTGCATGTCCAGCTTTTCTAAATAGTCCCTAACCTGTTCTTTCATCACTGAGGGCTGCTCACCTCCTCCCCGTACTGTGCTGCCCAGTGCAGCAGTCTGGGAGCTGACCTTGTCTGTGAAGACCGAGGCCAAAAAAAACATTGAGTACTTAGCTTTTTCCACATCATCTATCACTAGGTTGCCTCCCACATTCAGTAAGCATCCCACACTTTCCCTGACCTTCTTCTTGTTGCTAACACACCTGTAGAAACCCTTCTTGTTACCCTTCACATCCCTTGCTAGCTGCAACTCCAATTGTACTTTGGCCTTCCTGATTACACCCCTGCATGCTCGAGCAATATTTTTATACTCTTCCCTAGTCATCTGTCCAAGTTTCCACTTCTTGTAAGCTTCTTTTTGTGTTTAAGCTCAACGAAGATTTTTCTGTTAAGCCAAGCTGGTCGCCTACCATATTTGCTATTCTTTCTGCACAGTGGGATGGTTTGTTCCTATGCCCTCAATAAGGCTTCTTTAAAATACAGCCAGCTCTCCTGGACTCCTTTCCCCCTCCTATTAGCCTCCCAGGGGATCCTGCCCATCAGTTCCCTGAGGGAGTCAAAGTCTGCTTTTCTGAAGTCCAGGGTCCATATCCTGCTGGTCTCCTTTTTTCCTTTTGTCAGGATCCTGAACTTGACCATCTCATGATGAAGAGCAGCTCTCTCTAGCTGAACAGCTTGTCTCTTTCACTAACTGAAGTCAGTCCAATAAAAGATATCACCTCACCCACCTTCATATACAGTGTCTCGGCCCCAGTCAAGCTCCCCCGCTGAACCCTCAGGCTGCTTTGTTTGGATCCCAATACTGCATGGTTTTGGCTTGCTGATTCTTAGCAGAATCAAGGCACTCCCCCTCGCTTTGGGTGTCTAGGCATAGTCTCGGAGTACAGAGCCTCTGTTTAGGCCCCCTTCCTCAGAGCTGGAACCCCACAGTCCAACTGCCTAAGCCCTCACACTTGTGCTGGCTCCCCCCAGACTTACTACGAGCTTAAGCACCCAATTCCAATTCTAGTCGATAGAGATTTTTATGTTGTGCTCCTCACCATTCTATCTGAGCACCTTCCAGCAGTGGATCCAGCAATGTGACTACACATCTAGCACATGTTGTTTGCTCTCGCATCCTCTCTCCAAAGGAAGAGCAGTGTGCAGGGGAGCATTTTGTTTTGGAATTTTCTGTTTATAACATATACAGGTGTGACGGTGCTGCCCGTGGGAGCCAGCTGAGGTCACTCAATCAGGGTGAACTGCATACCAAACGGGGCAGACAAACCCCAAACGCTGGTGGTTATTCCAATACTTAGATTTACCAAACCAGCACAAAGCAGCTTCAATAGTACCTCACTGGTCACTGAGAAGTCCAAACCACGCAGTTCCCTTAAAGTGCCCAGCCTCAGGCCTCCGTCCAGACACACCTGTCAGATATGATGATGATTCCTGAAAATTTTACTTCATCATATGAAAGAAAAGGTTCTTCCCAATCCCAAAGGATCAGCCACATACCCAGGTCCAATTATAACTTAGATCTTACCCAAAATACACGCTATAGCCAATTCTTATTAACTAAGCTAAAATTTATTAAAAAAGAAAAGAGAGAGAGTGTTGGTTAAAAGATCAATATACGGTACAGACAGACTTGAATTCAATTCTTGAGGTTCAGATACACAGTAGAGATGAGCGTGTAGTTGCCAAAAGTACTTTTAGAAATAGTCCATAGGTTATAGTCCAATTTCCATATTCAGGGTGGCTCCAGTCAATGACTGGGGATCTCAATCCTTGTGGCTTAAGGTTTCCCCCTCTTGAAACCCAAAGCAGATCTGAGATGAAGCAGGATCGTGTCCCAGGCTTCTTATACATTTCCAGCAGCCTTTCGGCCTGAGAAAACAATAGGCTCAACTCCTTCTCCCAAACATCCTGGCAATTAGCACAGAGTAATTTATCCATTAAACAGTTCAGATACAGGTTAGCACAACCTTCAAAGAGACACATAGACAATAATACTATTTCACTCAAGTATCATCATAAATGTTAATATTCCTTTTTTTTTATCTTTGAATTAAAACTATAGCAATAGACAAGACTTGTTTACTGACATCACAAGACCTGAGCAAACATCTCCCCTTCTACCTCTAACAATGCAGACTTGCATTTCAAAGCTCTAGTCATTTACATATCTTCCTAACCAGTCCTCAAGGTTCACCCATGGGTCAGGTCAGTCTGTGAGTTAATTAACTCTTTCTGGCCCTGTCATCTTCCAATGAAATATTATATTACACTCATAACATCACAACAGGTTGCTATGTGTTGGCAGAAAAGGCAGGTCAAAGAAATGCAATTTGCAGATGAAGTGGAAGATGGAGAGGTTTGGGCTGGTTCTTCATTCCTGAGGAAGTTCATTCTACAGTCTCGGATCATACCCAGAGACGGTTCTGTCTCCTGCACTGAGAGTGTTTACAGTTATAGACACAGGCTTTATACAGGGGTTCTAACCTAATCACTCTATTTTAGACTGCCCAAGACATATGCAGATGTGGGCAAAATAAGAAACACCCACACACAAATCCCTGACTCAGTTTCCTCACCACTCTTGCGCATTCTTTAGGGTTTGGGTCAGCATCCTTTCAGGTCCCAGGACCCACTCTGGGAGTCCACTCTTCTGAATCACAGCGTCACCCTCTGAACACTACAGTCAGCTTCCTCTAGCTTTGGCTGGTCCCACAGTCAAGAGTTCCCTCACCCGCTAAAACCTGTCCTTTTGCTCCTTTCCCTCTGAGCTTCTCAGACTCTGTGGTTTTAAAGGGCTGGAGCAACACCTGGTTTTGGGAAATTCTACTACTCCAACCCCCGACCCCTGCAGACACATGTGGTCAAACTGGCTTCCCTAGGCTTCAGCTGAAGCCCATTGTCCTAAGGTACTTCCATGTTAATGGGAGCAGTACATGTTAAAGATTCTCCATTGTCCCTGGTCCAGGAGGATCAGGACACCAGTCTAAGAGCAGACATCTGACTCCACCTCCCGTTGATGTATTCAAAGACAATCAATTATAGAGTCAACCAGAACTCACAAGTTGTACATAGAGCCCCCAAATCATCAAACCTAGAAAACTGATGAGGAAAAACAAAAGGAACTGAGTTCATTCAACTCCTGAGATAATTCGACAGAAACTAACTTCAGCACAGTTGCTGACTGCTCAGCACTTTTGAAAGTCAGGTCACTTATTTAGATGCTGAAGTACTGATTTAAGAGGCTAACTCTACACAATGTTGGCCTGAATGTGTCTCTCTCTGGGACAATTTTTATTTTATTGGAATTCCACTGCAAACAATCTTGTTCATTTTTAAACACAAGCTTTCCCTTCCACTATTTCTGACCCACTGCGCTGAAGATAGGTAATTTTCTGAGACTCATGACCTAGAAACTGACTACAAACAAAAGGGAAACGCTTGAATAGTCTATTTTCACAGTCCAAGCCACAGAAAATGCAAACTTGCTTTTTTAAAGTTCTTTCAGTTTTAATTAACTAAGATGCTGTCTATGACACAGCTGGGTGCCAACGCTCCTAATTTATCACAAACCTCATGATATTTAGTGCTTTTCTTAAAGCTCCAGGAGTCATGTGATTAGAGCAAAATCTCAGCTTTTATTTAAAAAATAGTTTCTGGTGCTCATGGTTGCAAAGTAAACCTTGAAAACATGACCTGTAAAAGCTCAAAATGCAGAAAGCAAGGAAAAAGAATCCATAATGTGTTTTTTTTTAAATGTCATGATTTCCACATCAATCTCATGATTTTTCGGGGTTGTGGTCAACAAACACTATAAACATGAGGTTGTATATTCTTTCAAATACGTCAGTATCCGTTTAAGAGTACAATTAGGGGCTGATTTTTTATTTATTTATTTATTTATTTTTAAGAGCCTTCAGGAAGCCTTTAAGTCTGCAGGTACAATTATTTGGGGTGCAAAGTTGGAGGCTGTTTCTCAACATGACACCTTCAATGCCTCACTCTCTAGCTGCATGTCCTGTCATTTTGTGTATCTTGTTAATGTAGATTTCTTTCAAGTATTAATGAAGCCTCATTAGACAGCTATATAAAATTATCATCAGTAATTGAGTCGGGCTATTAAGTGGAAGGTTTCCAAAATAAAAAGATTGTAAACAACTATCTACTACACTGATGTGAAATATAAAAGGTTAAAAAAAAAAAAAAGCAAGCCATGATTTAGCAATGCCTAAAACACACTGTGCTCTATCAAGGCTGTGTGCTTCACTGTAAAAGCAGGGTATAGGGCCTTCTAATTGCACATATCCTGGAAAATCCATGGGGACAAGGAAAGGGGGCCCCATAGATTTGTGGAGCCAGGAGTCATTCATATGGATGGCTACTTTTCAGTACTGGCAGCACTAGCAGCTTCAAATGAGATTTGGAGGGTGTTAACCAAAGAAATATAGAGCTGAAAGGGGCCTTGAGAAGTCATCCAGGCCAGCCTCTGAGCTGAGGCAGGACCAAGTAAACCTAGATCACCCACGACAAAGGCGTTTGTGTAACCTGTTCTTAAAAACCTCCAATGGTGGGGATTCCACAGCCTCCCTTGGAAGCCCATTCCAGAGCTTAACTATACTTGGAGTTAGAAGGTTATTCATAATATCTAATCTAAGTCTCCCCTGCTGCATATTAAGCCCATTACTACTTGTCCTGCCTTCAGGGGACATGAAGAAGAATTGATCACTGTCCTCTTTATAAAAGCTCTTAACATAGTTGAAGACTGTTATCAGGACCCCACTCAGGCCTGGTCTACACTAGGACTTTAATTCGAATTTAGCAGCGTTAATTCGAACTAACCGCTCAACCGTCCACACCAGGAAGCCATTTAATTCGAACTAGAGGGCTCTTTAGTTCGAATTTGGTACTCCACCCCGGCAGGTGGAGTAACGCTAAATTCGACATGGCTAGTTCGAATTAGGCTAGGTGTGGATGGAAATCGAACTTAGTAGCTCCGGGAGCTATCCCACACTGCACCACTCTGTTGACGCTCTGGACAGCAGCCCGAGCTTGGATTCTCTGCCCAGCCACACAGGAAATGACCCGCGAAAATTTGAATTCATTTTCCTGTCTGGGCGGTTTGAATCTGACGTTCTGGTTGCACATCGGGGCGAGCTCCGCAGCACCGGCAGCAATGCAGAGCTCTCCAGCAGAGGAGTTCATGTAATCTCTGAATAGAAAGAGGGACCCGGCATAGACTGACCGGGAACTCTTCGATCTGATCGGTGTGTGGGGCGAGGAGTCTGTGCTTTCGGAGCTGCGCTCCAACGAACGGAATGCAAAGACCTACGAGAAGGTCTCCAAAGCCATGATCCAGACAGAGGATACAGCCGTCATGCAACGCAGCGCCGCGTGAAAATCAAGGACCCCAGACAAGCCTACCAAAAAATCAAAGCGGCCAACGGACGCTACGGAGCCTGCCACCACTGCCCCACCAGTGACCATGGACTCTGATGATGGGACAGTGTCGACGGACAGTTCCTCGACGATGTTCACGGACGGGGAAGATGAGGAAGGGTTTGTGGAGGACGAGGCAGGCGATAGCGCTTACAACGCTGGTTTCCCGACAGCCAGGATCTATTCATCACCGTCACGGAGATCCCCTACCAACCCTCCCCGGCCAGGAACCCGGATCCTGAATCAGGGGTAGGATCTGTCGGTAAGTGCTTTAACCATGTTAACTTTTATTCTTAATATAACAGGAATCTGAAGTGTGTGAAAAGGAGGTCTCTGTATATATGGTGATAGAACAGAAATCCTCCTGGGAGAATGCCACGAAGCTCTCCTGCCGTTAATCGATAAGCATCAGCAGGAGGTTCCTGGGGAGAGCTGCCTTATTGGGTGCTCCGTGGTAGCACACTTTTCCGCGCGAGGCTTTCATGCGGTATTCAGGGAGCACTGCCTCCCAGAGCACGGCTGCATAGGTCCGTGGTTCGTGCTAGATTTCACGCAGCATGCGCTCTCTATCTCCTTCAGTGCCCGTCCTCATGGTGATCTCGCTCGGAGACTCCTGCATCTAAGTAGGGGAAGAAATGTTACGTTACGCCTGGTCCAAAGTATTTTTAATAAATAAACGGACAGACGGCATAGCACAGACTCAGCACGCAGCTGCGTGACGAGCGTAACGGAAAGCCAAAGAATCAAATGGACGCTCATGGAGGGAGGGGGGAACGAGGACGCAAGGTATCCCACAGTTCCTGCTGTCTCCGAAAAGCATTTGCATTCTTGGCTGATCTCCAAATGCTTCTAGGGTCAAACACAGTGTCCGCGGTGGGTCGGGGCATAGCTCGGCAATTTACGCAGCCCCCCGACCCCCAGAAGTTAAAGGGAAAACAATCCTCTGTTGACTCTTTTACATGTCACCGTATCTGTACTGAATGCTGCAGATAGACGCGATGGTGCAGCACTCAACACCAACATCCTTGCTCCCCCCACGCTATGGATGGCTGATGGTACAATAAGATGGAAATCCATCCTCATCATCAGCCTATTGGCACATGGGGCAGTGCAAAAGGACTGGTAACCATAACGACCGTACCAACTTGCTTGGAACAGGTCGGTCAAGGCTGCCTGTTGCTAATTTTTCATGGTAGATGGTGCAGTATGGCTGGTAACCGTCCTCATCATTGCAACAGGGGGCTGAGCTCCATCAGCCCCCACCCTTCATTGTAAAGAAAAGATTCAATTGCCCCTGGACTAGCAGAGGGATGAGTGGCTCCCTCCTCCACACCCCTTAATGTCATCTCTGGACTATCATTGCAGCTGGAGGCTTCCTTCCACTCATTTCTCACAAACGACTACCTGTGTCTTATTCATGCATTCTATATTACTTCATCACACAAGTGGGGGGACAATGGTATTGGAACCCAGGAAGGCTGGGGGAAGAATGGAATGAACAGGTGGGGTTGTTTCAGGAGCACACCCTGTGAATAGCGTTCAGCTCAAAATTTATGCAGGATTGGACAGAGAGCAGCTGTGGTCTCTGGTTGTATGATACAGTGGTTCTCTAGTACACTTGCCCATAATCTAGGCAGGACTGATTCTATTTTTAGATACCCAAAAAGGAGGGATTGACTCGGGGAGTCATTCCCAAATTTTGCTTTTGCGCCCCTGGCTGATCGACCAGGGCACTTATGACAGCACCAAATGGCGCAGTGCAAAAGGACAGGTAACCATGACCATCTTATTACCGTCTTCTTACCAGTTCATGGTATGGTAGACGGTGCAGTATGCCTGGTAACCATCGCTGCTGTCATGCAAAAGCATAAGCATGCTGCTGTGTAGCGCTGCTGGTCCGCCTCTGTCAGCGGCATCCAGTACACATACGGTGACATATACAAAAGGCAAAATAGGGTCCATTGTTGCCACGCTATGGCGTGTGCCAGGGCATTTCATGGAAAACGTGCTCGAAATGATTGTCTGCCATTGCTTTCCCGGAGGAAGGAATGACTGGCGACATTTACCCAGAATCCACCGCGCAAATGATTTGTGCAACAGCAGGCACAGGGGTCTCAACAAAAAATTCACAGAGACAGCCTAGACTCAGTTAATTGTTCGCAAAAAAGTATCATTGCAAGGAATTAACTAACTGTTTCCCATCTCACAGCTTCCACTGTCTCCAGACCTGCCACAGCATCCACCTCGCAGAGGCTGGCGAAGATTAGGCGGCGAAAGAAAAAGACAAGGGACACGATTTTCGATGAATGTGTGGGCTGCTACCTAGCCGAGGCGGACCAGCAGAGGCAGTGGAGGGAGAAAGTCTCTCTGTACCAGCGCTCACACAGCGAATGGGAGGAGAGGTGGCGTGAGGAACACAAGCAGGCGACTCAAGCAATGCTTGTACTACTGAGGGAGCAAACGGACACGCTCCGGCGACTTGTGTATGTTCTGCAGGACCGCTGCAGGACAGAGCCCCCGGCAGTATCTCTGCAACTGCCCTCCCCCGCCACAAAGTCACATTCCCCCCTCACCTCAAATAACCAGGAGGATGCCCGCCCTGGGCCGTGAATACTGTCACTGCACCCCAGCAGAGTGCTCAAGTAACCAAAAGCTCTCCTACCCTACGTTTGCATAAGTCCTTCCCTTCCGGACTCAAACAAGTCCCAATCCCAGTCCCATCCCATAACTGTGTACTTAAGTAATAAAAATACTTTGCTGTTAAGTACTGTTTCCGTCATGTTTCTTCACTGAAGACTGTGTTTGAATGGGGTGCGTGGGGAAGTGCGTTGCTAATTGCATAGGACAGGCACCTTTCGCAGGGTACAGACACGGGGGCCGGATCAGCAGCGGGTAACACACACAGTGCAGTCAGCAGGCACCGTGGTCGGTATGGGAGGTGGTTTCCAGGTTCTGTGTGGGCGGTGGGGATGTGACTTTTTAGCGGGGGAGGGCAGGTACAGATCTTATACAGCGGTCCTTGTCGTGGACCGCTGAGTCACGCAGCAGAGGAATCTGTATCCGTCCTCCTCCGCCACAAGGCCACATAGCCCCCCGCACACAGAATCCCAAAAAGGAGGGATGGCAGGCTCCGTTGAAACAAGCAGTCCGGCAATGCGGACCGCTGTAGGAGCAGGAGCCTGTCATTCCTTGAGTTTAGAGGCGGTCTTTACATCAGCGCACACCCTACCCACCGCAGTCTGCGTTCCAGTTTCGACCCTTTAACGAAAAGTCATGAATAAAGAAACCTCTCCTCAGTAACAGTGTGACATGTATTTTATTTTTACACGTGTCTTGGAAGTGGAGGAAACGGGGAGAACGGGGTATTTAACCGAAGAGGAGAGTCAACAGTAACTGGGTAAAGAAACAGGGGCAGGTTCAGCTTCTCTGTAAAGAAACTGAACAGTCACAGGTCACGCTGCTCGCTGGTATTTAAAGAGTTCCTTGTCGCTGTCCCAGGCGCCTGTATAGGGCTTCATGAGCAAGTGCATTAGCGGGCAGGCTGGGTCACCGAGGATCACTATAGGCAAATGCACATCCACAACAGTTATTTCGTGGTACGGGAAGAAACTACCTTCCAGCAGGCGTCTGAGCAGCCCACAGTTCCTGAGAACACACGCATCAGGAACCTTGCCCGGCCATACGACGTTCATGTTGGTAAAACGTCCCCTATGGTCCCCCAGTGCTTGCAGAACCATTGAAAAGTAGCCCAATTTCTCAGCAGCTGAATGTGGAAGAGGTGGACGATAAAGTGCGAGGAGGAGAAAACGGCGAGAATCGCAGCGGGCTCCATGCTTGCAGTGCTGTGGCGTCCACGCTGTCACTGACCAGAAAAGTGCACGAACAGATTGCCCGCAGGCGCTTTCAGGGAGGGAGGGAGTGAGGGCGTGATTGACGGTTCAATGACGACAGTTACCCAAAACCACCCTCGACACATTTTTTCCCCCAGCAGGCATTGGGGGCTCTACCCAGCATTCCAATGGGCAGCGGGGACTGCGGGAACTGTGGGATAGCTTCCCACAGTGCACTGCTTCGAAAGTCGACGCCGGCCCCGTTAATGTGGACTCAGAAGTTCGAATTAGTGTATTTAGTATGGATACACAAATTCGACTTCATAAGGTCGAATCCACAAATTCGAATTAAGTAGATTCGAAATAGTCCTGTAGTGTAGACAAGGCCTCAGTCTTTACACAACCAGGTTTTTAAACCTTTCCTCATAGGTCAGCTCCTCTAAATCTTTTGTCATTTTTGCTGCTCTCCTGGGGACTCTCTCCAGTTTGCCCACCTCTTTCCTAAAGCGTACGTCAGCTGAGGGCTGAACAGAGCCAAACAGAGCGGGACTACTACTTCCCGATACTACACTCCTGTTAAAATGCCACAGAATGATATTAGCCTTTTTTGCAACTGCATCATATTATTGGCTCATGCTTAATTTGTGATCCACTGTAATCCTCAAAGTCTTTTCAGCAGTACTGCCACCCAGCCAGTTATTCCCCTGTGTAGCTGTGTAGTTGATTTTTCCTTCATAAGTGTAGTACTTTGCACTTGTCTTTACTGAATTTCATCTTGTTGCTTTCAGAAAGATTCTCCACGTTGTCAAGGCTGTTTTGAATTCAAATCCTGTCCTCCAAAATGCTTGCAACCCTTCCCAGCTTGAGGGTCATCTGAAAATTTTACACACATACTCGCCACTCCATTTTCCAAGTCTTTAATGAAAATAATGACTAGTACTGGAACCAGGACGGACCCTGAGGGGCCGACAAGATCTGGCCCCCTGGTTTGACAGTGAACCATTGATAATTACTCTTTGAGAATGGTCTTTCATGCAGTTATGCACCTACCTTTTAGGAAATTTCAGCTAGACTACATTTCCCTAGTTTGCTTATGTCCCATGGGACTGTGTCAAAAGCCTTACTAAAATGAAGATGCATCATGGCTACAGCTGCCCCATAATCTTCTAGGTCGGTAACTCTGTCAAAGAGGGAAATTATGTTGGTTCTGCATGGTTTGTTCTTGGCAAATCCATGCTGGCTATTCCTTATTATCCTCTAGGTGTTTACAAATTGATTGTTAATAGTTTTTCCAGTATGTCTCCAGGTATTGACGTTAGCATGACTAGACTATAATTCTCTAGGTCCTCTTTGTTCCCTTTTTTAAAGATAGGTACTATGTTAGACCTTCTCCAGTCCTCTGAAACCACACCCATCCTCCATGAATGTCAGGAACCCAACAAGAGCAGTCAGGGCCAATGGTCTGAGCAGGGACAAACCCAAGGGTAGGAGTAACAGAGGAGTCCGTAGTTGGGTTCCAGGCCAGGATCTTTACCAAAGGTCAGAGTCTGAGTCAGGTTTCAGGGTTCAAGTCAGGAGGCAAAGTCCAGATCAAGCCGAGGTCAAAGCTAGGAATTCAGGAGCAAGGGACAGTCATAGTAGCTACTAAAGATCCACACAGTTGCTTTGACACTTCCTGGAGTGCCCCTTGGGTTTATATAGGGCAAGGAGCCAATCAGGAACCATGAAGCTGCTACCTGTCAAATCATTGAGGTGGACCTTCCCATGGTCTGATGGACCTTCCCATGGTCCACAGTGGATCATAGGAAGTGGAGCACAACCTGGCTACAGCTGTTGCTGGGTGGCAGCCTGGAGATGTCAGCTGTCTAGTAGCTGGGCAAGCGTGGGCTCTAGACCCATGGGGCCTTATGTTTTCCCCGCCAGCCTAGGTTTGTCAGGTTGGGCTCCATGGAAGGCTGCCACAAGGTCAGGAGCATGAACTTGGGATGTGAGCTCGCAGAATTGCTCTTCTAGGCCATAGCCCTCACAGCCTACAAGGTCCCAGAGGGAGCCCCCATCTGACTGAGTCCAGTATTACATGGACCTCACACTCATCATCTCCTTGTAACCACCCTGGCAGGGGTGGTGCTTGAGCCGGATGAGCAGACGGATTGTTGATGTAGAGATGCATGAAAATACTGGGTGTATTCTGAGGGACCTGAGTAACTGGAGGTTCACAGTCACTGAATGGATTACCTGGCTGATGGAGTATGGCCTGAGGTATCAGTGGACCAGTTTACAAGATGGTTGGTGGTGCAGATATTTTGGACTGAGAGTCACACTTTTCACCTGAGAGTGAATGCTGGGCCTTCCTGGGGCCGGCAGTCAGCGTACCACTTGTAGTCCTCCTTGGTCTTGTCCAAATGGATCTTAAGCTCTTCTTGAGCCTCATGGATCTGCCACACCAGTCAGTGGCGACAGGATTGTTAGAGTTGACAGGTGTGGCCAGGTGGAGACAGGAGTGGAAGACACAGTTTGCGCAGAATGGACTCTGCCTAGTGGAGACATGAGTCTGGTCTACACTGGGGCGGGGGGGGGAAATCGATCTAAGATACGCAACTTCAGCTACGAGAATAGCGTAGCTGAAGTCGACGTATCTTAGATTGAATTAAAATTACTTACTTTGCGTCCTCGCGGTGTGCCACGGCTCCCCCGTCGACTTTGCTTCCATCTCTCGCCGAGCTGGAGTTCAGCAGTCAATGGGAGAGCGATCAGGGATCAATTTATCACATCTACACTACACGCGATAAATCGATCCCCAATAGATCGATGGCTAGTGTAGACGTACCCATGGTCTGCATTGTTGTAAGCAAATTCCGCTTGCGGCAGGAGGCTCAACCAGTTGTCCTAGTGGAAGTTTGTGAAGCAGCGCAAGTATTGTTCTAACTCCTGATTTGCCCATTCAGACTGACCATCAGTTTGTGGGTGATAGGCAGTCGATGTGTAAGTGTGCACTCGAGCAATTGTAGGGTTTTGTGCCAAAACTGTGACACAAACTGTGGATCTCAATCAGTTGTGACTTGTTCTGGGAGTCCACAGAGATGGATGACATGAGTCACCAGGAGCTGGGCTGTTTCTTCTGCAGAGGACAAGTGCACAGTGGGGACAAAGTGGGCCATTTTTGTCAGTTTATTGACCACGGTGAGGATTATGGGGTGGCCGTTAGATGCAGGGAGCTCAACTATCAAGTTTAGGGTAATGGCTGCCCAGGGTCTGAATGGGGTCTCGGACACAGAGCAAGCCATCCTGGACCTGGTGTTGCCCCAGGCTTGCTGTCTCAAGTTCCTTGGGAACGAGCTTCTTCCCTGTAGCTAAGCGGATCAGTGATATTGTGGCATCCAGGAATTTCCAGGGCTTAAGAATGTGTGGGGACTCAAAGTGGGGGAGCTCTCGACTGGCAAGATACTCCCCTTCTCAGGATTGCATAGGCTGTCTTGTTCTGGACCCCTGGATGATACCCAAGGGTGAAATTGAAGCAGAGTCAAGTCTAATATTGAGGATAAGACAGTGGAGCTAAATCTGGCATGGAACGCTGAGTAGTGTGTGACTGCATAATGTTCAGCAAATGTACGAGCAGACATCCAAGTCGCCGCTCCACATATTTCTGTTATTGGAACGTTCTTGAGGAAAACAATGGCAGTGGAAAGAGATATTGTGGAGTGAGTTTGAACTCTAGAAAGAGGTTGAAGGTCGGGAGCCTGATAGCAATAGGTAATGAAGTCTGATACGATATCCATCTAAAGAGTCTTTGTTTAGAGATTGGGGATCCCTTAGATCCAGGGCCAGCTTTAAGCCGATTCCCCTGATTCCCCGGAATCAGGCCCCGTGCTCAAGAGGGCCCCGCGCCTTAGGCGTCTTTTACATTTTTTTTTAAACTCAGCCGGTGGGGCGGGGAGTCTGCTCCAGGTCTTCTGTGGTATTTCAGTGGCGGGGGGGAGGGGTCCGCTCCGGGGCTTCCACGGCATTTCAGCGGCGGTGGGGGGGCGCGCTTCGGTGTCGTGGAAGACCCGGACAGGAACCCCCGCCACCGAAGAGCTGCTGAAGCCCCGGACCACTGCCGGGTGTCCAAATCGGGCCCTACTCTTCATAAAGCCGGCCCTGCTTAGATCTGTCTGCAGTGGAGAAAAATAGTCTGGGAGATTTTCTGAAAGGCTGAGGAGTCCTATCCACATAGAAGGGTAGTGCTCTCCTGACATCATGAGTAATGTTGTCTGCCTTTTGTCCCAGTGCAGTTTGAGAAAGAAAGCAGGGAGGTGGACAAGCTAATTTATGTGGAAGTCTGAACATATTCTTGGTAGGAATTTGGGGTGTGGTTGTAATGTAACCCTGTCTCTTAAAAAGATTGTTAAGGGGGGGGTACACCATTAGAGACCTTCTCTCTCTCACTCTCCAAGCAGAGGCAATGGCCACTAGGAATGTGGTTTTCATAGAGAGGTGTAGAATAGAGCAGGTGGCCAATGGATTTGAAGGAAGGCCTTGTAAGGCACTTGAGGACAAGGTTGAGGTCCCATGCCAGTGTAGGGCATCTGATTTGAGGGAAGAGGTTACCCATATCCTACAACAAGTTTTCTCAAGGGTAAGTGAAAACAGAGTAACCATCTATCTTACGATGGAAGGCAGTGATGGCTGCGGGATGCACCTTTATGGAGCTTAGAGATAATCCTGATGTTTTTAGTTCTAGGATGTAGTCTAGCACAAGCAGTAGTGGAGAGGATGTAGGTGTAATATGTCTTGAGTTACACTAGAGCTGGAATCTCTTCCACTTTTGAATATACACGTGACAAGTAGTTTGTTTCCTGCTATGTAACAGCATTGCCTTTACATCCTCAGAGCAGGTCATTTCTAAGCTTTGGAACCATCAAGTAGTCACACCTTGAGTTGGAGAACCTGTAGATTGAGGTGACAGATCTGGCCAGTATCTGAGAGAGGTGATGAGGAGTGGGCTGGAGAGTGATTAGCAGGCAAATCGCCAGTTGAGTAAGTAATGGAAACCATGTTGTCTTGGTCACGTGGGAACTATAAGAATAACCCTGGCTCTTTCTTTTCTTATCTTGAGCAGGACCTTTGATATTAGAGGAGGTGGCGGAAAGGCATAGAGGTGACCCGTGTTCCAATATAGGAGAAAGGTGTCTCCTAAACAGTAATGACCCCGGCCCATTCAGGAGCAGAACTGGGAGCATTTCTTGTTTCTGGAAGTGGCAAATAAGTCTATCTTTGGGATTCCCCAACATAGACCTCTCCATTCTCCACAACATATTTCTATTTCCCATTTGTGATCCTGGGAGAAGTTTCTGCTGAGAGTGTCTGCTATAGTGTTCTGTATGCCCAGGATATAGGCTGCTGAGATGCTGATGTGGTGGCGAATGCCATTGTCAATGCCAGTCGTCTTTTCCGTCCTGGTTCATAATGCCAGTGGGGAGAAGGCCACTGAGCAGCCTGGGATCTCGGTGACATCTTGTTGGAGTAATCTCTTTGTCTAGTCTTGCTTCCTGTTCCCCAAGCCAAATAAATCCAGTCATTTCCAGTCCTTGTCACAGAGTGTCGATTTAGCGTGGTGCTGTCTGCCACATTCAATTACAGTGTTGACGACAAGGGCATTTGAGGATGGGTGGGAAAATAAGTCCAGGTCCTTAGAGGGAACATAATAATATTGTCCATTCTCTTGCATGTGGGAGGTATTGTGGCTGATGTCTGATAGGGAGCGCAAAGCGAGCTGATGATGAAGTATGTAGGATGTCAAGCAGCTTGTGTTGGGACTCCTTCACTTCTTCAAGCAGAATTTGTAGGGAATCCATTACTCTCTTAATGAGATCTTGAAACTGATGTTGTCTGCCAGGGTTGGTAGGGGAGACATAATGGTTCATCAGAAGAGGATGAAGAGATGTTAGTTGTTGGAGTTATCTCTTTTTCTAGTCTTGCTTCCTGTTCCCCAAACCATCTCCTCTTGCGGATCAGGACGTCTGGATAGAGAAGCTGAAAGAGACTGCCTTCCCCATCCTGATGAGTGACACTAGGGGGCCTCAAGAATTAGTGCCTATAGGCTGCTCATGGGTCCCAGGATGGCCACTGAGGAGGTGCAAAGAGCATGGGGAGGGGCACCGAAGGGTGTCTATGTCAACTGGGTGGGCTGCATCTTTCGCGGTAGTTAACTGGTTCTGTAGAGGTTTCGGAGTGACTTGCTCCTTGGTATTGGAACAGGCAACCTTCCACAGAGACTGAAGATAAATCATCATCATCATCATCAGAGATGGAGCAGTCATGGATGCTGAGGGAGACTCCTTCGCTACTGCACGTATGTCAGGGGACTGAGATGTGGCAGGTACCAAGATCGTGTCAGTGTTGAGTAGGGGCGTGTCAGACATCTCTGAGACCAGTAAGTCTTCAGAAAAATGAAATGTCTGCAATACTGGAATAAACAAGGAAGAACTAACTAAGGACAGGGAGTTGACTATTCTAATAATAACAACAAAATAATGGGGAAAAATTTGGAGGGGGGGAAGGAAAAGAAAGTGAACTAACACTATTAACTCAAAACAGAAAGTAAGATATAGATGAGGAATTCTCAAATTGGACGCTGCTGAGACTCCATCTCAGGCCAAAGGTGACTGAGAAGAAACTGAGGGCGGTTTGCCCACATAGCACTATATAGCCCTGAGGCAGGGCACGAGACGGGGAGAGTGCATGTGTGGACCAACAGGACACTGCTACCTAAAATCTCCAATGTGAGGCACAGGGACGCAAATACACCTAGAGTGGAACACCCATAGGGATGCTACTCCAAGAAGAAGAAGAAGAATGAGATCCAATGTCTGGAAGCGATTAAACACTGAATCTACCAAGGGATGTGGTAGATTCTCCATCATTTGGAGTCTTTACATCAAGACCCGATGTATCTCTCAATGTATTAATATTTATGATTTGTATTACCATAGCATCTGGCAGCCCCAGTCCTGTACCAGGTCCCCATTGTGCTAGGCGCTGTACAAACAGAGCAAAGAGACAGTCCCTGCCCCACGGAGCTTACGACGTAAGGATAAAACAAGAGACTACAGATGGATACAGACAGACCAAAGCCCTAGTTTAACTAGACTAGTGTTTCCCAAAGTGTGGTACGCGTACCCCTGGTGGTACGTGAAAGGGTTTCCAGGGGTACACGGCAGAATTTTTTATTTTACTTTATCATCGTTTTTTTTTTTTAGCAGCAGAAAACAATTCACTAAAATGTAATATATAAGAATGGTGTACACTTGTACATTAGAAATACACACAGGTTTATATTGTAACTAATATGATAACGCGTTCAATAACATCTAAGAGCACTGCAGAGCCGACGCAAACCACGCGTGCACGTTACCGTGGCTCGGGCAATACACTTGCCTTTGTGGCATGCACAGAAGTCATACTGATGGATAAAAGATAAAAGTGAATAACTACCAGTAGTAATCTAAAGATCATAACAAGTACATATTTGGTGTGTATTAATATACAAAAATTCTCTTTTTGTTTAACCCATTTACAATGGATCGCTGGCTAAAAACGGGAAATTTGAAACATACAAAAGAAAATTATGAAGGAAATACGAATGTTAGTGATAATTATGCCGAAAAATGCAGTGATATGGCTACATCAGACAATTGTGATGACAAAATTAGTGAACTGTGTGAACCATCTGTAAGTTTATTAAATGTATCAGCTGCAAAGAAAACAAAAAAAGCCTGCAAATATGTTGAAGAATATCTTAAACTGGGATTTTCGTGGACAGGCGATGAGGTGGAGCCTGTTCCACTACGTGTGATTTGTTACGAGACTCTCACAAATGAAAGTATGAAACCATCCAACCTAAAATGCCATTTCGATAGCAAACAAAGAATATGAGGGAAAACCTGTAGAATTCTTTGAAAATAGGAGCAAAGATCTCCAAAAGTCCCAGAAAACAATTCGTAATGTGACGGGAGGTGAAAATATGAAAGCTTTGGAAGCTTCATACAGTGTGGTGTACTTAATTGCAAAGTCCGGAGCTGCTGAAATGATTGGCGAGACATTAGTAAAACCTGCAGGCAAAGTAAAGGTGCAAGTGATGGTTGGAGACAAGGCTAGCAAAGCTATAGGTTGTGTCCCCCTCTCAAATAACACTGTTCATTGCAGAATCACAGATATGGCCAAAAACGTAAAGCAGCAATTATTGTCAAGAGTACAAAAGAGTCGCTACTATGCGCTGCAAGTGGATGAATCCACCGATATTGTGAATTTAGCTAATCTTTTGTTGTTTGTCAGATACGAGTTGAATAATGAAGTCCACAATGATATTTTGTTCTGCCAACCTATGTCAACACATACAGCTGGAGAAGCTATTTTTAAAGTTATTGATGACTTTATCAAAAACAATTACTTGGATCGGAGTTGTTGTGTTGGAATAAGCACGGATGGCGCCAGAGCCATGATTGGTTCGAAGAAAGGAGTTGTTGCACGTATTCAAGCTGTTGTGCCAGAAGCAAAATCAACTGATTGTTGCATTCATGGGGAAGCTCTCGCCACCCAGAACATGCAGGCAGATCTAAAGCAAGTACTGGATGAAGCTGTGAAAATAATCAATTTTGTGACAGGCTGCCCTCTGAACGCCCGGCTGTTTTCTTAGCTTTGTGATGAGATAGGAGTTGTGTGTAATCACTGCCAATTTCACACTGAAGTGTGTTGACTTTCACGTGGAAAAGTTCTGAATCACCTGGTTGAGCTGCGAGAAGAACTGCAAGGTTTTTTTAGATGAAACCTTTAACCTGCGAGACCATATACACAACTGGAAATGGCTATGCAAACTAGCATATATTGCAGATATATTTGCTCATTTAAACAACCTCAATCTATCCTTGCAAGGGAAACTCATATCCATATTCCATGTTCAAGCAAAGTGAGTGCCATGTTCGCAAAATTGAAACAGTGGCATAAACGTCTGAGTCGTTGTGAACTGGATTCCTTTCCATCTCTTCATGACTTAGTAATAAACTCAACTAACGAACTTGATAGTGATGTGTTGCAAATCATGAAGCAGCATTTGGAAAGATGGCAGAAAGATCTTCGTAAGTATTTCCCTGAACTGGACGGCACCTTTGAATGGATAAGGAACCCTTTTATCAGCAATGTTCAAACATTGCCAAATAACCTTTCTGCTTCAGAACGACAACAGCTCTTGGAGCTGGCTTCAGATAGCTTCCTGAAAACAAAACTGGAGCAAAATACCCTGGAGTCATTTTGGTTGGGGGTTAGCTCTGAATATCCAGCTCTGTCGGACAAAGCTGTGAAGTATCTTCAGCCTTTTCCCACCCCGTATTTGTGCAAGATCGGATTCCCTGCGCTTATTGGCATCAAAACAAAAAAACCGAAATTGTCTTATCGACGTGGAGCCCCATTTTCGTCTTAAGATCACAAACACAGAGCCAGAGATCCCCGCGATAGTGTCTGGTCACAAGCAGTTCCATCCCTCGCATTGAAGAGTTTGATTTGTACTGAAAAATTTTCAATACTGAAATAGTAAATATTAAAACTAGTGCTTTGTTCACTAACCTAACCAAACCAGCGTATTTTAATTTCAGAATGATACAAATTCACCATATATATATATATATATATACATATACACACACATGCTGTTCTGCCAGACTGTTGATTTGCTTCTATTATTTTAATTATTTCTAGTACTATTTATATATGTACCTATTATTTCTATTAAAAGTTTTGTTTCAACTGTATGTAATATAATTTTGTATTTATTTCTAATAAACATTTAATCCAGAATGAAATGAATTAGGAGTGTGTTATAAAAATGTGGCTACCCCCTCACCCCAATTATCTTCACCGGAGAAAGGGTACGCCAGTAAGACAGATATCTCAAAAGGGGTACGCAACTGATGTAAGTTTGGGAAACACTGAACTAGACGACTGGGCTTGATGCAACAATCACTGGTGGCATTCTCTGGCCTTTTGTACGGGAGGTCAGAGAACATGATAATAAAAGTCCTTTCAGGCCTTAAAACCCAGGAGGGTGCTGGCTTCAGAAGTCACCTCAAAAGCAGCACCTCAGTGTGGTGCCACAGGGCCAGTCTGTGTTCGCTCAGTGGTTCACTTAGGTTACAGAGTTCAAAATGCTGCTTAATTTAACGAGGCCTCAGCCTGCAGCTCCCCTGCTTGCAGAGCTTCTTTTGACTTTGGGCTGGGGAACAACATCAGGGATCGCATCGTGTTAGAAATTCTGCTTTGTCACTGCATCAAAGACAAATCTGAATGACAATATCCACAGACCACATTTTGTAAAATACATTTTGGCCATATGTACCAAAGTGACCGACATTAAGAGAGACTCCGATGCCACACCACAGTGATGAGCATGGCATGAACAGAGAAGGCCAGATCCACCTTTGTTGAGTCACCATTTACACCAGAGGGAGTACAGAAGAACGGCCATACTGGGTCAGACCAATATCCTGTCTTCTGACCGTGGCCAGTGCCAGGTGTTTCCGAGGGAATGAACAGAACAGGGCAATTTATTGAGTGACCCATCTCCTGCCGTGCAGTCCCAGCTTCTGGAAAATGCTACATTCTGATTGAGGAGTATTTTACATCCCCTTTGCACTGCCCTAAATGGCCCGATCAGGCGCAGAGCAATGGTAAAGTGGGCCCATAGGATCAAAGAGTGATTCATGGGATATATTTCAGAGCTTGTTTTGGTATGGTTGAATACATCATTTTCACAGTAGATACACACTAACGACACCAATCAGGAGTGATCATTAGAGGCAGAGCCTGGTCTCTGTGTAGATTACTACAGTGAATTGCAATAAAGCAATAAGCCTCTGTAAGTGAATTTTGTGACGGGCCCTGGACCATTTAGTAATTAATGAGCTATGGGAAAGCTAGCTTTTATCAGGAATAGTCAAAGCTGGACTGCACCCTAAGCAGTAACGATTCCCAGCCCCACACATGTGGCTGCACTTTTGGGGCTGTCACTCTATCAGATCCCCATCACCTCTCCTACCCACTGCCATGCCCTACATGCACCTTGTAAGATTAACTAGGTTCCAGCTGCCTTTATGCTGGGCCCTAAGTGCTGCACCTTCCCTTTGAAATCCCAGCCGCCGTGAAAGCACCGAGAAATGCCACCTGACAGTACCCTTTCCCCCACCTGCCAGCAACCTCCTATGTCTCCTTTATCACTAGCTCCTCCAGCCAGACGTACCCCTGGCTCCCTAGCTGCCAACCCAATCCTCAGATGTGCTACCGGGATTACAGAAATCTACTCGAGGCTCACAAAACCAAGACCAGCCCCAGCTAATAAGGGAGCCACAATTTCCTGATTAGCTGGTCGAAGCTGAGAGCTTGAGACGCAGCTGAGAACCACAAGCGCCAGTTGGACAAAGTGCAGCCTTAGGCGCACAGCTGGCTCTCATTTGGCTGGGATGGAGTCTGTACCCATGGCATGAACAGACCATCATTTTGAGTATTAAGGCTGCTGCATATTTCCTCAGAGCAAACTCCTGCTCTTAGCAGTTGGGAACCGAGTGAGGTATCGGGGGGTGGGGGAGGGAAGAGGATGGGTATCGGGGAAGAGATGTGCGTGGAGAGGTGGCTGATGTGCGTATGTTCCCAAAGTCATCCTAACACTGTGGGGCAAGATAGCTCACGGTGGATGGGGAAGCCCCAGCGCGTGAGGCACATTGCCCCAGAAGCAGAGTGGCTGTTCCTGTGCCCCCGGCAATGATGAGCTGGTGGATGTGGCAGCCAGGCTCCCATCCTAGCACTCGCTTGATGATAATAAATATTAACACTAATAATCTGCAAATATAATTATTTGCTTCCATACAGGATCATGGTACAGTGATCTGCTATCAATGTTATATGCTAATACAATACCTCAAAACTTACTAATATAACATAACAATCCCATTCTACATCGGGTACGGGATCCCCCAAGTGTCTGCTGTAACTTTTGCCTACTGCATGTTTCAAAAGACGGTACTATATAGGGGCAGACTGGCCCAGTGTGCTGGGGGAACAAGAGCATCTAATAAATGGTCTGTACAGACTAGGTATGAATGTAGGTTTAAGCTGGCTGGCTGCCGGAGCTCAATCCGACTCCAGCAGCAAGCAGGGAGGTCACTTCAGCAGGTGATTCTGTACAGACGCAAACCACACAGGATAACACAAGCAAAAAGAGTAAGAAGCTATGGATCAACCCAGAGTCTCAACTGTCACAAACCAGGATGTGGGCAGTCAGGCTTAGTGGTCAGAGTGGGAGCCAGAGAGCCAGTATCTATGCCCAAGGGATGAGAGGCAGAATCAAGAAGCAGGAGTCAGACCCAGGGTCAAGAGTCAGGAACCAAGCGGGGCTGGAGCAGGGCAAGAAGGAGGCTGGGAATGAAGCTGCAGGCATGTGCACTGAGAGGTTGGTCACTGCTGACTTCCTTGGCCTGTCAAGTGGAGTGGTCAATCAAGCAGCCCTGCTGTGGCTCAGCTGTGCTCAGAGTCCTAGGCTGCCTGGAGACTGGGCAGCTGCAAGTCCTCTCCTGGACACTGGTAGAGACCCAGGTCCTAGATATTCTCCCCCTTCCTGCTCATAGCCTATCCCCTGAACATCTGTGCCTGGGTGGGGAAAGGGAACTGGAGTTAACCCCTTGTATACCGGGGACCCTCCACCCTGCCACAAGACTCTTACCCTGTAAGGCCTCTCCTTCCCCCTCACAGAGAAGGCTGCTTCCTCCTCCAACCACCACCAGCACCATGCATCACCCAGGATCAGGTCAGCATGTAAAGTAGGTGTCTGACTGCAGTGGAGAGGCAGGTGGCTGGCTATCGGTGTCTGACTTCTGGGACAGGGATCCACACGGAGGAGGTGAGTGATAGGTGGGGCAGGGGTCTGGAATGGTGGCCTACACTGGGAAGGTAACTGGTTGAGGGAGGACTGTGCTGAGGCGGCGGCATGCGTTAATGTAGCATTACCTATGCTCGTATCACAGCACCTTGGCCTGGGACCCAGCCAACTCGACCCAGTCTGTGTTATTCCCCCTCAGACAATTTCTGATTCTATCTGTGATTGAATCACTTGGCCGTTTATTCTGTTTCAGACAAGAACAATCTGCAGACTGCAGTGCCAAGAACTGCAGGCTCCAGAGATTGGGTTTTGCAATTGCTTATTGCAGTGATCCAAAGCTGACAGTAGTTTGTGCCCTGCCTGCTGGGAACCTGATGCCACTGCCCTCCATCACATGAGTAGTTGACTGACTGCAGTGGGATGGTCTGGGTGACTAAGTGCTGGCAGGAGTGAGCCCGTGCTCATGAAAGTCCAGCAACATAACTCAAATCGTCACATTTGCAGAGCTCTGGGAAATGAATCCACCAGGTTAGGGGAGGGCGGGGGGAGGAGCAGGCAACAGGGGAAAGTTTGATGGAAAGATCTTGTGGCACCAACATATAGTTACATATAAGGAACACCTGGCCAGCTGGTAGAGCTCTGACAGAGAATCTGACACAATCTATGAGGATTAAACCCTGCTGGAGATAGCATGAACAAGAAGCAGAAGGGAGCCAAGATCTGGTGTTACACTCTCTTCCCATTAGAACACTGCCCTCGGCATATCGCTGTCACTCGGCTGCATTCATCTGGAGACATCTACATCTCATCGCTAAAGGTTACGTGGCAAAATAGCAATGCTTTGTACTCACAGGCATCAGCTGTGGATTCAGTTTGTGCCAGCATTCAGGCTGAACTAGGTACCCAGAGTGGAATGCAGCCAGGCCTTCGGGGCTCACACACCTCTCGGGGAAAATGCCAGGGGGGGATCTTTAGTAAGAGCACCATTTCCTGAAGGCTGCAGCATCTTGGGTTTTCCTTGACAGCTGCTTCAGTATGGACTATATTTGACATTCCCAAGCTTGTGAGATGTGCTAAGTCCTCAGCCTCACCTGGTACAGTGGCAGGGCTTCTAGGCTTCACCGATATATAAATGAAATTGATTTTTCTTCTATCATTTAAAGGTTAAATAGCAATGAAATCACTGCTGATGCTGACTTGATGATAGCAGCCGAGAAATCATAGAGCCAAGTTCTCTGCTGGTGCAATCTGATGGAGCCCAACTGACTTTCTACAGTACTCTGCCAACTGACACCAGCGGAGAATCTGGCCCACAGCTTTAAAGCAATGGGGTCTTAAAGTAATATAGAAGCACTAATGAACGATGGCTAGCTAAGTGTTGCAGGCAGTCTGCCAAGACTGAATTAACTGTACAAGATGCTAGATGGATGGTTGGGGGCAAATATATATCTCTCATCAACTCAACATTAGGATTATTCTAAGTACTTTGTTATCAAGTCATTATTCTTGGAGACATCCACCCCGGAGCATGTTGTGAAAAATACTAATTTCATACCATTTAATTATAGCAAAGCTGTATTGGCCAGCTCTGGGCACATTACTATAATTGATTTTTTTGTTATTAACTTTACTGTATTGCTTCCGTGTGTCCTGGAAGCTCTGATCAATAATGATCGGATGCCAGCTGTATAAGGTTTTCCCATCTGTAGACTGGGCATAGTAGCAGGAGTGCTGTGAGGAATAGTTAATGAGCCAGTTTCAGATCTACTGTAAGTAGGTGCAGCTCCCATGGAGGCCACTGGGCTCAGTTCAGTGGGAACAGAACTGGGTCGAGGTGGTTAGAAATTGGTCAGGAAGAGGATGTAAGAGGCAGTGTACTTGTATCAATGTGGCGTTCAGTAGGATTCAAAGTGAGCGAATTACATGCCCAGTGGCTGTAAGAGACAGCAGGAAAAGTAACTGAGAGGAAGGTATAGAAGAAAGCAGTCTGCTCACCCCTCTGGTTTACCTTGCCCTGCATTATCCCCAGTGCTCAAAGGGCTCCATTCATTAAGAGGGTGTTGTGACGCTGCACTCCATATGATTTTATAAAAATATGCGAATGAGTGTGAATATAATGTAACTGGAATATGATTCATGCAAAAGGTCTCTTGTAAGGTATCACCACAAAGCTTATAATCTACTGAGTGTGGTCATCCTATTTGTATGAATGTATCATTCTTGTATCTCAAACTAGAAATATGAAATATTACTCTGAGGTCCTATTGTAATTATGCAAAGTGTGGGCCATTAATGGTGGTTTGGAATCTTGATGGCTCCCATTAACCAGGACAATTGATTGTAAATGGCTCTGTTTACTTGCAAGCAGTCCTGTGAGTCAGGCCAGGAAGAAAGAAGGCTTGGGGTCTCATAGGACATGTGACCATGTCACCTCGTACTGGAATCCATCTTAGACCTGGTGCTTTTCCAGTGGTGAGCTGGAGCCGGTTCCCACAGGTTCCCAAGAACCGGTTGCTAAAATTAGATCTCCATGGAGAACCGGTTGTTAAAGGGCCAGGGGGTGGGCAAAGAACTCCGGTCCGCAGGCCGGACCATCCTGTTGCTCCCAGGATTCCCAGCTGGGGAGGCTGAGGCTCCCCCGGCCCTTCCCCCGCTTTCCCCCAGCTGCAGCAGGGCCAGCTGCCGGCACCAGCTGGGCAGCTCAGCTGAGCTCCTGAGTCCTGCTGCTTTGAGCTGCCGGCAAGGTAAGAGGGGAGGGGGCTGCAAGCGCTAGGGTTGCTGAGGGGGCAAGTGGGGCAATTTGCCCCAGGCCCTGCAGGGGCCCCCGGCCCCACAGGTATGTTTTCACCCCCCAGCCCCTCCCCCTTAAATCAGAACTTTTTATAGGGAACCGGTTGTTAAGATTTTGGCAGCTCATCACTGTGCTTTTCCATTTAGAAGGAGGGCTGGGGACCCAGAGAAACAAAGGATTCCTGCCTAGTGCCAAAGCTATAAAAGGGGGTGGAACAGAACAAAGGGGGCTGCAGTCATGTGAAATCCCCTGCTTTTCACCTAAGATGCCTCCTGGAACTAACAAGAACTATACCAGGGGAAAGGATTGGGCCCAGACTAGGAAGATATACAGTCTGTGAAAGAAGCTTATTGGAACATTTCTGAGGGTGAGATTTTATTTGTATTCAGTTTCCTACTGTATTAGGCTTAGACTTGCATGTTTTTGTTTTATTTTGCTTGGTAACTTACTTTGTTCTGTCTGTTATTACTTGGAACCACTTAAATCCTACTTTTTATACTTAATAAAATCACTTTTGTTTATTAATTAACCCAGAGTAAGTAATCAATACCTGGGGGAGCAAACAGCTGTGCATATCACTCTATCAGTGTTATAGAAGATGGAGAATTTATGAGCTTACCCTATATAAGCTTTATACAGAGTCAAATGGATTTATTTGGGGTTTGGACCCCACTGGGAGCTGGGTGTCTGGGTGCTAGAGACAGGAGCACTTCTTAAGCTGTTTTCAGTTAAGTCTGCAGCTTTTGGGGGATGTGGTTCAGACCTGGGTCTGTGTTTGCAGCTGGCTAGTGTGTCTGGCTCAACAAGACAGAGAATTGAAGTCCCAAGCTGGCAGGGAGAACGGGCTCAGACGTAGTCTCAGCACTTCAGGTGGCAGTTGCAAGGGGGTTTCTGTGACCCAGCCCATCACAGGTGTAATGTCCTTGGCTTCAATGGGAGCTGCAATTGCTTATGCCCGGGGCTGAGTTTGGTCCCCAAAGAAGTATACCCCATGCTGATCTTGCACATCCACTGAATACCCAGCAGAGAGGGCTAGGAATGCCACGTGATGGAGAGGGTACTCCCCTCCTGTCCATGTCAGTCCATATACATTGTATACAGAGAGAGATACATACATGCTGGTTTTACCCCAATGAGATTGGCGTGGCCACATTGAGTTATGCACCTGATCACTAATGTCCCCCAAAGGGCCCTTGGCTTCCGTTTAAGACCAGCTGAGGCGTTTGCACTGCTGTGCAGAAGAAACCTTGGATGTCTGCTAAAGATTTCTGGCCTGGGTGAGTGTGCTATGGAAATGGAGTTGAGGTGCCTGGGAAAGAATAGGAAGTGTTGCTGCCTCCGGCTTCTACAGCACTGTTGCTTTAAGACACCAGTGTGCTCTGGAGTCGGGGGCGGGAAGGGAGAGATTAAGGCTGCACAGGGCCTTACACCAAAGTGTTCCTCCTCTCCCCGGAGAGAGCCCCCTTCCATGCCAGGCCCCCCACCCCCAGACTAACTCGCATGGCAGATTCCGACTCCTCAGCCGTTGAGCTCCATCCCAAATGAAGCCGCCCAGCTCACCCCACCAGCAGCCGGCCAGCTGCTGTCAGCTGTGCTGCCACATTAGATTCCTTAATCCCCTCCCAGTTAAAAGAAAGCCTCTTACCTTCCCATCCGTGGTGACCGCTGCAAAGATAGTGGAGGAGTAAGGGGCCCAGGCAACATCCCCCACAGCAGAATTCAGGTCAAAGATGAACATCGGGGTCCTGGAAAGAAAGGCCCGGGGTGAAGAAGATCTTGTCCGATTACATGTCACTCCTGAAGAAGACATTCAAGATGAAACACTCTGATGCTATACCCCAGGCAGCCTGTGCTGGTCAGAGCAGCTGAGCCCTCAGCCATGTTGCACTGGATTGTCTCCCCGCAGGAGTTCACAGCTGACAGTGTTCTCCTTCTCGCTCCCGTGCTGCCAAGCAGCAGGGTTAGGGGATTTTGTGTTTGAGAGAATGAGGGAGCTATTGTGGGAAAGTTTGAGTGAATGTTTGACTGGGGTGAGACTAGTGGTCACTCATCTCTTCCTGCTGTGAGTTTGCTAGTCTCTGATTGGCTCCCAGGAAGGTTGGCTAACAGTATCATTGCTCCAGCGGGACACAGCGGGGATGAGAGGTCCTGGCTGCAGAGGGAGAGTGGATCTCTCAGGTAGCCGGGTCCAATGCCACACAGGGCTTTGAAACGTCAGGGCAGCCACCTTGAACTGCAGTGCCCTGTGTGGCCTGGATCCAAGCCAGAGGGCTGGTACCTGGTGTGGCTCTGTTAATGTTTTTAAATCATGGACTGCAGGGCATCTCACCCTAGTCCTAGATACACGTACGTAGGCAGCAATCCAGGGCTGTACCTGCTCTTATTACTGAAGGAACTGCTGCGCTCAGGAAAAAGCAAACAAGGAGGATAAGAGAGAGTAATAAGCAATAAATCCACCTAATGGTGAAAGTGTAACCATAGATTTTAGCAGACAAAGCTAGCTGCGTGGTGTATGTTTATACTGTGAGAGCATAAATCACACTCTCCCGCTGCCAAGGCCAGAACACAGCAAGACTTACTTTATGGTGTGGTCCCAGATCTTGACAGTCCAGTCAGAGCTGCAGGAAATGAAGACTTTCATGTGGTAGGGGTTCCAGCTCACTGCGTCAACAGCCATGTGGTGAGCATCAAAGGTGTCCAGAAACTGGCTTGAATAGGATTTTGAACACTGCAAAGGAACCAGGGACCACCAATAAGAATCATTTGGCTGCTCTAGAAGGGTGGTTCTCCACCCTGGAGGCACCTCCCAGCTGCTTCTTTAGGGGGGCAGGAGTTGTGACCTTTTCTTCAGGACCTAAGCTTCATTTAAAATGTTTCTCTCTCCTATGGTAAGAAAAACGGAGCCCTTCTGAGTGTAACAACTTCCCGCTCTCTACCATGATTCTAGCTGTCAGGGAAGTTAACCTGGATGGGAATGTGCTGGTATTTTTTAAAACTTGAAATGTCTGCTTTGCTGGTACACTATGACAAATCCATCGAGGTCAGTGTTAATATCCGAATGTGCGTGTGAGAGAAGGGTCATAACCCTCCAATCCCGGCTCTTTTCCTGACAGGAGCTATGGTGCTGTAATGCACATGGAGGAAAAGGGCTCGTCTGCCTTGGGAACAGGGTTTGTGAGTAGTTCTGGGTGGGAATAAAGGTTGTGGCTAGGCCTCAGATTGTAAACATCTGGGTCTAGCAAGCCTGCCATTGATCAGTCCTCAGACTCTCCTGCTCTTTGGGGCATTCCTAGCTGGCAGCCAGACACTTTAGTGTCCACTTTGCTTCTATTAACTAGTACAGAAACCCTTCCCTGCCCCATCAATGTGCATTTAAACAGCGTGTGGCAGCCCCCAAATTCTGTTAGTGTCAGGAAGTGACATTGTTTATTAAACCAGAGGATCAAGCCCTGGATTGGAAGTTTGAAGAGCCGGTCTTAGTCCCTGCTGTGCTATGTACACTGGGTGGTCTTGGGGGAAGTATTTAGTAATGGATCACCTAGGCATAAATATTCAAACATAGGTGCCTGCAGTTAGGTCAATGGCAGCTGTTGGCAGTCAGCACCTCTAAGATCAGCGAGGGTTATTTTGTTGCCAAAATATGGATTTAGGGTGAACTTTAAGGCCATAAGTTTGAAGATGTTGGCCCTAAGCCAACAGGAACAATCACCTTGCAGGGGATTGTGAGGATAGATTAGGTACGGTTTGTAAAGTGCTGTAGAAATGTGACACATTGCTAATTAGTCTGGTTATTCTTTTACTGCTAGGGATAAGTCTGGACATCACAGGAGAAAGAAGCTGGTTTTCCAAACGTCCATGGATTCAAAAAGCTAAAACGGGGAGGAATCATTTGAACAAGAGCACCAGCTCCTTAACGCTCCTGCCGGACGAGTGAGGACACATTCGCAAATTGCTCTTGCTACCTTGAGCTGACACATATTCACATACTGCTGACTCAGTGACTAGATCTCAGGAGGCTGATGCCAAAAGTACAAAATGATGAATTATTACATAGAACTGCCAGCTGCTTAGTACATGAAGGGCTCACTCTAAGGTCTGCAGTGGCAATGTAAGATTACCACCCCAGGGAAAACAGAGCCACTGGCAGAGGTAGACTTTAGCTTTCAGTAACTGCTGCTGTGCGCACCGGTTCAAAGGCACCAATATATGAGGGTCATAAAGAAAAAGAATCACTTAAACCAAAAAGAAAGTCCTTCACACATAGCCCTTCCTCAGAAGTGGTCGATCTTTGGGCCTGTCTGCAAGAAACAAAAAGCACTGCAAGAAACCACTGGTTGGATGGTCCCTCCCAACCACATTTCATATGGCAGAGCTTCAAATCTGGACATTCCTCCCAAAGCCCTTGTTCCCAGCATGGGCATCAGCAGCCCGAGAATCCACAGGTACACGCATGATTGTAATGCAATGTGCAGACCTACTGTACAACGTTGGCATGTAGACAAGCTAGACACTGCAAGAATGAGTGAGACAGCCAGCCAGTTCCTGCTGGCAAGGTCCCTCGTTGAGGACAGGCATGGTGAGGCCTTTGAACACACGTTGAGTGATATGTGGCGAGAGCTCTGCGTGGGAGGACCTGGCTGTTTACCCACAGGCATTCTCATCAGCTATTATACTTCATGGTTACACAGACCATAAATACCAAACAACTCCAGGGGAGCAGTTATCTTGTGAATGACAGGCTGCAAAGTGCAGACGTTCTATGCTGCAGGCTCTGCTACTTTCCTAGGCCTTGTCTATACTAGCAAATTGTCGGCTTCACTATGTTGCTTGGGGGTGTGAAAATCCACATCCCCTGGGCGGTGGAGTTAAGCCAACCTCACCCCCAGTGTAGGCAGCACTAGGTCGACGGAAGAGGTGGATTATCTACTCTGATGGGAGCACCCCTCCCGTCAGTGCAGGTAGTGTCTACGCGGAAGCACTACAGGGGAGCAGCTGTGTTGCTGTAGCATTTCAAGTGTACACAAACCTCTAAATAGGCAGGCTGAGCTTTGGCTTTCAACATAGGCACTTTTTCTTTTCCCCAGGGGTACTCCACTACGCCTCTGCCCCAATGCCCCGCCTCCACTCCATCCCCTTGCCAAGGCCCCGCTATTGTTTTCCCCCATGAGTGCTCCAGCCCCAGAGCACCCACAGAGTCAGCACCTTTGGCTTTCAAAATTAATGTTCCCACTGTCTGGTCATTTCCACGTACTTTGAGACAAAGGGCCAAATTCTGCCAGCCCCTGCACTGGGTGAACAAAAGGCTGCTGGGCGCCTCCTCCCTGTTGCACCTGTGCAGGAGCTGGACACAGTACAAATCAGTACTCTCCCAAGCACTAGCTAGCATGGCTAACAGCATGACATGGCTGCAAGGGAGATGGCCAGCCCTCCTCCACCCTGCTAGCATCGCAAAACCAGTGCCGGTGAGCACATACGGCACCTTTCCAAAGCAACTGTGACACTGCTGCTGTACGCTCTCCCTCAATGGGCCCTGAGCTGTTCAGCCCTAGCTCTGCCTAGTACCCAGCGGGGGCCTGAAGTTACAATCCTGGCCAAAGATTACTTCATATTCCATCATCTTATCAAAACAACTAATGCCCACGGCAACTACACCAGCTAACGTCTTGGTTTTTCAGCTGACATTCAAAAAGAGGGGCCAGGGGCCATTTCTGTTCTGCTGCTGCTGTTTTCATGAGGAAGTGTAACTGAACCCATGCAATGGTTCACCTGTTGACTATTGCTGAATTTATTTAGAACCTTCCGTTACGATAACAGCCCTTGTAACCCCAATTTGCAAGTGTAGGTGACGTTGTGCAAGCAAAATTTGCACCAGTGTTGCACACACTAAGCCTCCAACTGCACGTGGGAAAGTGCAGCATCGCTTCGCACACTGGACTAGGTTCCAGTCCCAGCACTGCCTCCGTCTTTCTGTGAGGTCCTTGGAATAGTCACTCAATGGACTTCTGAGCACCAGCTTCCTCATCTGAAAACCTGGGATAATAATACACACGCACACACACACACACACATGGAGACTTATTTCATTAACACCTGAGATCTTTCTATGGAAACTAAACTCATCATACTTGTCTGCATGTGCAAAACTCATAACTGTATTTGCAACAAGTGGGCACATTTTGTAGGTTCAATTTAAGATCCTGTGTTTGCAAATACAGGCCAGTATGCCACCTATAAGGCTCATGATGCACATCACTACCATAACACATGCTGAATACATTTAGATTAGAACAGGAGGCTTGCTAAAGTGTTATGGGAATTTAATTATTGCACTCCAAAGACTCCAATTAATCAAAATTACAAGGCTTAACTCAGTTTCTTACAAAGTCACATTCACCGTTTGGGTACTCAAACTTTTCTGCACTTCCAGCGCCTTCACATAACAGAAAAGGGACAAGATTAATTAGTATTAAATATTCGTATTACACTTGCTCCTAAGGCTCCAACCCTGACTGAGGTCCCATCGCATTAGACCCTAGCCACACAAAAACACAGCACCTGCCCCAGAGAGAGATTCCTGAATTCAGGAGAGTGATCATCATTGGGTTACCTCGGTTTATCAGTCAGTGTCATCTGAAGTTTGCTAATATGATTGTGTACAAATGCTCCCTCATTGAGCTGCTAGTTCTGCATATTGTTATATTGCTGGAATTTGCTTTAATGGTACATGCTGTATCAATGCTTCGTGCTTTTTAACATTCAGTCATAACGGGGATTTGTATTTGGTTTGTTTTTTAAAGTGACTGCCGTGAAGAGACAAATAGCTCCTGGGTAATTTGAGAGGTGCAGGAAGCTACTTTATTCAACTCTCATTGAAAATTATTGACTTGAAAGACCCTTAATGTCTCAGAATTTTAATCAACAAGAGTCTTGACCCAGGGCTGTCTGGATCCCATGGAAAATTAATATTCAGGGAAATATTTTCGGAGATTCTGTCTAGACAGAAGTTGATACAGTTTTGATTTAAGGAACAACACAGTCATTGCTGTGGGAGGCAGTTTTGAGGGTCGGTGGTGTCTTGGCCTACAAGGTTGTTTGATGGGGTATGCGAGACTGGACTAGGCCTGGAGCATCAGGCTCATATGAGAAAGGAAAAATGCCCAAAGACAAGGCTGTCTCATTAAGACTTCAGCCTCTTTAAGAAACTCCTGTTTCTCTCAGATTTGGGTTGTTGGAAGGAGTCCGTGACCACACCCCTGGCAGGCTCCTTCCCGTCCTTGTAAACCAGAAACCAAGCAGTCTTGTAGCCCTGGCCCTGGCCCTCACAGAGTGCAGAGCTCAGGCAGAGACAGAGCAGTTCATTCCCCGGGTTCTCCTGGCCTCTCAGCCAGGCTGGCTCTAGCAGGCTCTGCCTGCACTGCTCCCTGGGCCAAGAGAAGAGGGAGGAAAAGCCCATTCTCCTTCCCTCTCAGAGACCCTCCAACTGGGAGGACTCTCTCCAACTGGCAGGCAAAACAGGCCGCAGGGAAGAACCCTGCCAGACTTCTGCAGAAAATTAGCCCCTACCTCCCTGCTCTAGTGTGTGGTATGTCTACCCCTCTGACCTGGCTGCTTCTATTGGACATTCATTACAACACATGCCAGTTTTACTCGTAACTAAGATGACAGGCTCCTAGAACTTAGAGATGGAAAAGAACCATTCGCCTTGCAAGGGTAGGAAACACGGCCTGACTGTGCAAGGCACTGTATGCTCTCAGCTCCCACTGATTCCAAGGGAGTTATGGTGCTTGGTATCTTGAGAGTTCAGATATTAATGGGGCGTGGGGTTAGAAATCATTTCCACAGCTGCATCGAGTTTAAGGTCAGAAGGGGCCATTAGATCATCTAGTCTTATCTGCTGTATATCTCAGGCTGTTAAATTTCACCCAGCTACCCCTGTATTGAGCCCAGTAACTTGTGTCTGACTAAAGCATCTCTTCTGTGGATTTTTGTTCTCAGTGTAAATCACCCTCACTGTTAAAAATGTGTGCCTTATTTCCAATTTGAAAAACAAATCAGATTTCTGTCTGAAATTGATACCTACTGAAGTTACAAATAACTTCTAGGCTGTCTGGAACGGAAAGAAATCGGCAAGTATTTCCCCACACTCTCCTATTCACTGAGGCTGCTTATTACACATTTCAGAATCAAACACTCCTGAAAAAGGTGAAGTCTGACCATCAACGTGAAAGTTTTGAGGACGAGGAAGAGGATGATTAGACCCAAACTGAGAATCTGTTTCCTCTTCCAGAATGCTGTCCCCAATTTGCTTAGTAGGTTTTTCTCTTATTTAGCTGCTGATAGATGTGTTCTCGGGAAGTTAGTAGTAGTATTAAGTTGTGATGGTAAAACAAAGAATCTATTAACACCATGTAGTGGGGCGGACTGCCCCACTCCCTGTGAGAATGGGCTGTGGCAGGCCAGGGAGCCTGCGCAGACAGTGAGCCAATCAGAGAGGGGCTTATAGTGAGCCAATCAGGGCCCAGTTTAGAGACAGCCAATCAGGGCCAGGCTCAGAGGTATATAAAGCCTCTGTCCCAGGCCTTCGACAGGGGAAGGTCAGTCTCCAAGGGAGGAGACTAGCACCGCGGACAGCGCAGTGCTGGCCAGGCTCGGGGAGGTTAGGGAGCTTGAACCCGTAGCCTGCCAGGCTGCAGGCCCTGAAGGGAAGGGCCTAGCGGGTGCAAGGGGCCGTAGGGGAAGCGGCCCAGGGAAACAGACAGTGGAAGGGGAGAGAAGGACAGCGAGGCTGATGCCAGAGGGTCCCTGGGCCGGGACCCAGAGTAGAGGGCGGGCCTGGGTCCCCCCCCTTCACTCCTTGCAGTGCACCCAGCCATTGGCTGTAGGGAGCAGCCATTTTGCTACGCCAGATCCCTGACAAGAGGGATTAGACTCAAGGGCGACATAGTGACTGAGGTGAGGGACTGCTAATCACCGACCCCCGGAAGGGGGCGTAGATGGACTAAGGGGCACTGCCGGAGGGCAGTGGCCTCGAAGAGGACGCCGCCGAGCACGCAGCAACGCGGGTCCAGAAACAACAACAGAGGACAGAACAACGGACGGGACTCCACCAGGAGGAGGTGCTCCACTGGAAAGAGCTAATTCCCAGAGTCACCAGCAGGAGGCGCCGCTGGGGTGAGTCCTGAACCCGTTACACACCAGCACAGGAATATTGTAATAAGACAGCTGGCTATAGGGTTACAAGACATTGCTATAGAATATGGAGAAGGAAAAAGAATTCATAGAGGCTACAGCACTTGTTTGTAATGTTAGCTAGCAGCATTGCAGCTTGCACTAAACACATAGGCCTCAGAACTCTTCCATTTCTCCCTACACAAGTGGACAGTTATGGGTGTCTTCAGAATCCTGGTGGGTTTCTTTAATTTACTTACAGAAACGCTATGTATCAAGGTAATACATGAAACCGTTGTTTTTTTTTCAAAGGGGGCTTATAATGGGGAACAAACAGTACAAATCAAATAGGCAGCAACCATCTTGACAGCCTCAGGCAGATTAGGACTGAGAAAATTCAGATTCATTAGAAACTGCTGAAAAAAATCGAAAAGGGTTCAGAGGTGTTTGCTGTTATTTATTATGAGCCAGATCCTGAGGTGCTAAGTTAGCTTTTTTTAGTCCTTTCTCAGGCAAACTCTTTCTGAAAGGACTAAGTAAAACCCAAGCAAAGACTTCAGCTAGATCTCTCTCCTTCTCCAACTTATTCTAACTACATCACTGCAGTTTCTCTTGACACACACATTGGCTGAGCGCTAATTCTATCCCAAGACTCGAGCTCATAATTAATGTCACTTTAAAATACTTGCTCTGAACTTGCAGGCCCTGTATAACTGCAACTTTTCTTTCAATACACAGAGCTGAACAATTCATAAAACAGTGGGTAACATGCAAAGAGGCTGTTTTCCATTATCTGTTCATATTAATGCAGAAGCAGTTTGTCCTCTATGTAAAAGGGCAGTAGACAGACCAGTGTGTAATTAAGATAATGATTTCTTGGCTTCAGAAGTGCTATTAACCACACTATTTTCTGAAATTCACCGTAATTGTTCTGCAGCTAAAAAATTAACATATTATTCTGCTGCTTGTTAGGAAGTTTTAACCGCTTGGAAAAATAAAAGCTTTCACAAACTCACTTTTTAAAACAGTTTAACAAATAGTCTATAGGCATGTCCATCCAGAGAGGAGTTTACCCTTGATTCTTCGTTCTTGAATATTTGAAGTTAGACCTTGTTTTCTAATTTAACACTACTGTGGCAAAGGGAACGACGACCTCTGGACACTTGCCAACATTTCTGAGAGTTCTGCAAGAACTAACTGCCCAGATACGCTGAAGGTCGTGAGCTGCTATGTCCCCATCTGCCCAAAGGCCGTGAACATGCTCTGGCAGAGATTAGCGTTGTACAGACTCTCCCCAAGTCCAGCACAGCAGGAAAGCACAGGTTTCAAGTGCTTTGCTAGATCAAGGCCTTAATCACAACATCTTCCCAGTGAGGCTGAGATCCTCACTCAGCGCCTACATTTTTGCTTCAAATGTTCCCTTGGGTCCCAAGTTTCTGCCTCTGAGCATGTGCACTGTTGCCCCACTCGCGGTGTCCAGGCCCTTATCGCTGGTCTAAGCCCTAGAGCGATCCATGGCCCTGCCCAATTCGCGTGAGGGGTCTGCTCCAGAAGGCAGGCTCAGAGTGGAGCAACTTCAACAGGGGCGTGAGGGAGAGTCACATCAGAATATCCTCCAGCTCAGCAGAGGAGTCTGCTGAAGGCAGTGGGCTGGGAAGGAGCTTGCGGCAGCCATAGCTGTGTTCTGGGCAGCTCTGCCCCACCAGCCACATACAGGCTAAAGCTTCTCACCCAGACCGAAGGCTCTGAGGCTATAATTTTAATAGATCCCAAAAGCCAGACTGGGAGAACTCTGCATGTAATGGTGGGGGACAGGGAACAGACCTCCCTTTCGAAGTATCACTGGATACTGTTTGCATTTTCAAATCTCTCTACAAAAGAGAGGGCTAGAAACCCCTATGATTTAAAAAAAAAAAACAACCAAAAAACAAAAAACCACACACATTAAATTAGTCCTGCCATTTCATAGTCACGAGGGCAGGGACTGTATCCCTCTTCATTTCTCTCTCTCCAATCCTTTTTAGTTCTGCACCTGCATTCTGGGATGCAGTTTGTACAAAAACCCTTTCTACAAGATTCTATTCTATATAGCAGAGTTTCTCAAACAGGGGTCGCCGCTTGTGTAGGGAAAGCCCCTGGGAGCTGCTGGAAGCGGTGGCCAGTAAGTCCCTTGGCCCGCGCTGCTTCCAGCAGCTCCCATTGGCCTGGAGCAGCAATCTGTGGCCAGTGGGAGCCGCAATCGGCCGGACCTGCGGATGGGGCAGATAAACACACCGGCCCGGCCTGCCAGGGGCTTTCCCTACACAGGTAGCGACCCGTGTTTGAGAAACCCTGCTATATAGGTTCTTTTAGGCCCCAGTTGCAACTGGCTCTGCTCAGGCATATTCCAGAGACCCACCAGAGCTTCCCATGGGCATCAGAGTCCAGCCACTGAGATCCGATTGAAGGACCGAAGTTGCATTTTATTACATATTCTGGGGAAATGACTAAGACGACACCTCTATAAAATAAACAGCAGTGATGAGAAGTAAAACAGGCTTCCCTGAAATGGTTTTTACCTTGTAGATTTTCCCTTCTTCAGTGCCAACAAGAAATAAATAATCGATCTTCTTGTGAAAATCAAAGGAAGTACCACAACCTATTTGAGAGAGAGAGAGAGAGAGCTGTCAATCAGAAAGATCAGAAGCATAGATTTCTTGGTTATTGCACAAATTCCATCAGTGACGGTTTTGAAAAAATAATTTTTCATATTGCACTGTTACCTGGAGCCCCTCAATTGAATTTGGGGGCCCATTGCCGGGGGTGCTGTATAACTACAGCGTGAGGGATGGTTCCTGCCCCACAGAATTTGCAATCTGACTAGACAAAAGGTGGGAGGAGAAACAGACACACAGAGAGGGGAAGTGAGTTGGCCAAAATCACACAGCAGGTCAGTGGCAGAACCCAAATCTCCTGAGTCCATGTCCAGTGCACTAGCCACTATATCATACTGCCTTTCCAACTGGCCACAGAAGTCAATTGGTGAAAGGATTTGAACTCATGGTCTTCAGGGCTGCAGAGCAGCAGCACACCGTGTAAGTCACCAGCTGAGTCAAAAAAACCAGGTGCCTAATGTTAGGCTCTCATACAGACACCGAAAAAATAGCTTCATGTTCTAAAGTGCTGAGTACCCCACAGCTCCCCCCGGGAGGGCATTATTCTGTACAGAATGTAATAATGCTACCTGGACACCATCAATCACAGACAACTGAAAACAGAGAGACCGCTCTTCAAACGCTCCAATTGAAAAGGAAGGGCAGACACAAAATCTTAATCAGAAATACCTGCTAGATGAACTACAAAGGCAACAGTCTCTAAGGGCTGGTCTACACTAAGGGGAAAAATCGATATAAGATACGCAACTTCAGCTACGTGAATAACGTAGCTGAAGTCGAAGTATCTTATATCGATAACTTACCCGTCCTCACGGCGCGGGATCGATGTCCGGGGCTCTCCATGTCGACGCCGCCACCGCCGTTCGCGGCGGTGGAGTTCCGGAATCGATAGAAGCGCGTTCGGGGATCGATATATCGCGTCTAGATGAGACGCGATATATCGATCCCTGAAAAATCGATCGCTACCCGCCGATACGGCGGGTAGTGTAGACGTAGCCTGTGATGTGCATTTATGGTATTGGAGCCAAAGTTTACTCCAGCATATTTCTACGGGTCAGTAACTAGGACTCACTGTCTCTCTTTCTTTGGGGTCAAACTCCAGCCAAACAATTCAAATGCTTTTAGTGAGTCTCTCACACAGTAAGTATAGGTCAGACCTCTTCCCAAAAATGCTTCCCACTAAGATTTCAGTCTCTAGAACAAACTGACCCTTCTCTTCCCTATACAATTTCAAAGATGCTTCCAGGTATTCCAGGGCACAGGCGCCTCTAATTTTCCCTGGGGATGCACAACCCCAGACCCCATCCCAACTCCACCCCTTTCCCCAAACCCCACCCCACCTCTTCCCCGCCTCTTTCCACCCCTTCCCCCCAAGCACGCCCCGGCCCCACTCTCTTCCCTCCCTCCCGGTGCCTCCTGCAAGCTGTGGAAAAGCTGTTCTGCGGCGTGCAGGAGGTGCTGGGAGGGAGGGGGAGGAGTTGATCAGCGGGGGCTGCCGGCGGGCGGGAGTGGTGGTGGTGGTGGGAGGAGAACAGCTTGGCTACTGGTGGGTGCTAAGCACCTGCTAATTTTTTTCCCTGGGTGCTCTTGCCCTGGGGCACCCACTGATTCAGCGCCTATGTTCCAGGGCAGCATTAGATGGCAGCCTCTCCCCTCCTCAGCAGGACACTATATCAAAGATGTACTTTCCCTGCATTCCACTATGTTCCCACAGAACGTCTCATCAAATTTGCCAAATCTCAGTTCTTATTTCAGGTGTGGGCGCTGGATCCCTAAATGACCTGTTCACTTGTGGAACTTCTGCTGCCCTTGACAGCTCCAATCCAGAACAATAGAACCATCTAACTCATAGGTAACACTGGTGTGTGTTGGAGGCAAGGTTTCTTTTCTAGAATCTGCTTCAAGGCTGTGGAATTCATTTCTGAAGGAATTTAGAACCACAAACCTCAGCACTTTCTGAGCCAAATGAAGAACTCACCCGGACCTTGTTTTCTTCCTAAGAAACATATAGTGTATTCATTTAATAAGTATATTTTAAAAACAAACAAACAAACAAAAACCACACACACACACGTGACTTTTCCTGCTTGGGGAGGAATGGAAAGGAAACCTCATGTGACTCAGACAAGTTTCCTTGTTTATTAACTCTGGAAGGCACTCAGCATGGCAATGGGCATAGTAGTAGAACCTACATGTACCAGACCTGCACTGTTTCAAGAATAGATCCTTCCCCAGGATGACCTTAAAGAAGGGAAGAGAGTAAGTCCTCTCTTTCCAGCCCCACCTTGGCATCTCTGGATCCAAGGATGTTGTGTCCTTTGTTAAAAAGAGGTTATCAATCGTAACTGTGCAGGATTCATTGAGATCTTTCAGGCTCTGCTGCTGAAGCAGAATGCTACATCATCTTGGAAATCAATCTCACTTGAGATTTTAAACACTGGCTGTTGCATTCACTTAGATTGAAAGGAAACATCTTAAATTGTAACATAATAACAGGACCAGTGGCAGCTCCAGGCACCAGCACTCCAGGCACGTGCCTGGGGAGGCAAGCCATGGGGGGCGCCCTGCCGGTCCCTGCGAGGGTGGAAGTCAGGCTGCCTTCGGCGGCTTGCCTGCGGGAGGTCCACCAGTCCCGCGGATTCAGTGGCAATTTGGCAGCGGGTACGATGAAGCCGCGGGACCGGCAGACCTCCCGCAGGTAAGCCACAGAAGGCAGCCTGCCTGCCGTGCTGGGGGTGGCAAAAAAGCTAGAGCCGCCCCTGAACAGGACCCTCACAGTTGGTAGGGCTCCATTCATAATTCATACACACGTGGGAGGGAAGAGGAAGGGATCAAAATTGCACTGCAACCTCAATTCTGGCATTTCCTAACTCTTGAGTGCTCGACTTGGCAACTTTAATAATGTTCTTTTAATGCAGTTTGTGTGTAAGTTCCTAGGTTTTTTTTTTAAAATCTGGAATTCCTTCACCCCCAATGAAATTCCATCATGTAAGCATCGTATTGACACCTGCATGATATATCAGAAGGGTTGGGACCTTTAGATCCACCCCACAGACCTCTGCCACTTGAGTTAACAAAGTAACTGATAGCAGTAGTAGGTTGTTATCCTCTATGTGGCCCGGCTCAAGAAGGGGATGAGATACTTTACCACTGGGCTTCACAAATATTTGCTAACAGCAGAAGGTGAGTCAGAAATCTAGGGTCCCACTCCAGGATCTGAATGGGAGTGTGCTCTAGGGGGCACAGACTTTTCTACCCCACCCCATGCAATCAGTCCCTGTTCTGTCTCTCTGCACTGCCCCCCACCCCACCACTGGCTCCTTACCCCAGTCTGTTCTGCTCACTCTGCTAGTGCCAGTCTCTACTCCTTACGTGCATATCCCAGTCCCATTGCCCCCAAAGGCAAAGTTTCCTCCCTCCACACCCCCAGTCTCCCTACATCCCCACTCCCAGTCTCCTTGCTCAGCCAGTCCCAGTTCCCTCCCTCATTCCCAGAGCTATTTCCACCCCACCATGCACATTCTTTGAAAATCTGTTTCCTGGTAACATTAACACATAATAATAAAAAGCAACATGGAACTTCACAACACATTGATTTACCTTGGATATCCTATAGTGTGACTCCCTCTCTCAAATATATTACACTCTCTACAAATTGCTAACTCTGAAAGATTCTTATATGCAGAGGGAATTTCCTTCTGCAAGCTCTGTAAGGCTATGTCTTCTCTGCCAAAAATAGGTATGTTTTTACAGCAAGACAGCTAAATCGGCTTAGCTCTTATGAGGAGAGATTAATAAGATTGGGACTTTTCAGCTTGGAAAAGAGACGACTAAGGCAGGATATGAGAGAGGTCTGTAAAATCATGACTGGTGTGGAGATTCTTGATTCTACACGGTGTCTTTTTGTGTTCCTTCAAAGTAAATAAGGAAGTGTTATTTACTCCTCATAACACAAGAACTAGGGATCACCAAATGAAAGTAATAGGCAGCAGGTTTAAAGCACACCAAAGGAAGTATTTCTTCACACAACGCACAACCTGTGGAACTCCTTGCCAGAGGATGTTGTGAAGGCCATGTCTATAACAGGGTTAAAAAAAGAACTAGATAAATTCATGGGGAGTAGGTCCATGAATGGCTATTAGCCAGGATGGGAAGGGGTGGTGTCTCTAGTCGCTGTTTGCCAGGAGCTGGGAATGGGTGACAGGGGATGGATCACTTGTTGATTACCTGTTCTGTTCATTCCCTCCAGGGCAATGAACACTGTCAGCAGACAGGATACTGGGCTAGATGGACCTTTGGTCTGATCCAGTGTGGCCATTGTTATGTTCTCTGTTGGTGTGACGGAGGCAAGGAACTGGTAGTTTATACCTCGTTGTAGCTAGTTGAGGTCAACCTTAGGTGAGAGTGAGATGGGTAACATTGTTGAGCTTGACTAGCTACATCTAGATAGAAACAACTGCAATTGGAGATGTGATTGCAGCACATGTAGGCATACCTATGCTAGATTTAATCTGGATTGCTCAAGTGCCAATAGCAATGAAGTCACAACAACACTGGCTTCAGCATGGGCTGCACAAGCCTGCCTGGGACCCTGGATAAGTACTCAGGCAGCTAGCCTGAAGGAACTCAGATATGAAATTGCAGAACTACTAACTATAGTTTGTAACCTATCCCTGAAATCAGCCTCTGCATCAGATGACTGGAGGATAGCTAATGTAACACCAATTTTTTTAAAAGGGCTCCAGGGGTGATCCTGGCAATTACAGGCTAGTGAGCCTAACTTCAGTACCAGAGAATTATCAGACTGTAAAAATGCGAGACTCACTGCCGTGGCGCCTCTCATTGGTTGTCCAGGGAATTAGCTTTCCAGCTTCCAGAGCGCCCCCTGTTGGCCGGTGTCTTGCCTTTCACTGGTCCCCGTGTCCCTCCCGGACCCCGGTGCCCCTTTCTCTTGGGGGCTGCCCCCTGGCAGTAACCCCCCAGTTTCTGGGTCTCCCCACCCAGGGGAACCCCCACCCACTATCCCTACCTCACCTCAGTATAAGGCTACCGCCAGTCACCATCTAGCCCTACTCCCTGGGGCAGACTGCAGTTTACAAGCCACTCATCACACGCAACAGGGGGTTTGGACCTGCTGCCTCCACCTACCCTTGGGCTGCCCCGGCAACCCCAGTACCTATCTGGCCTTGCACAAGGCCAGCAGCCTGGGGAGTTGCCAGGCAGGAGCTCCCCAGCTCCTCTCGCCTTTCCCCAGCCCTGCTCCACCTCAGGTAACCTGGCACGCTCCCCAGCAGCCAGGCCCGTCTCCCTCCACAGCTAGAGGAGACTCCTTTTGCCTCTGGCTCACAGCCCTTTTATACGGGCGAGCTGAGGTCTGTTTGGGGCATGGCCCCCAGCTGTGCCTGCTTCCCCAGTCAGCCTGGGAGCTGCTTGCCCCAGCCACAGCCCTCTCCTGGGCTGTTTTAACCCCTCAGGGCAGGAGCGGGGGACCACCCCGCTACACAGACGAACACCATTTCTTGGGGAAGAGTCAACACAGCTTTTGTAAAGGGAACTCATGCCTTTGAGGGGGTCAACGAACGTGGATAAGGGTGAGCCAGTAGATACAGTGCATGTGGCTTTTCAGAAAGCCTTTGATAAGGTTCCTCACCAAAGGCTCTTAAGCTCTAAGTAGTCATGGGATAAGAGAGACGGTCCTGTCATGGATCAGTAACAGGAAGACAGGAAACAAAGGGTAGGAATAAATGGTCAGTTTTCACAATGGAGAGAAGTAAACAGCAGGTTTCCTCCAATGGATCTGTACTGGGATGTAGCAGGGTGGATCCCTGCTCCTGGTTTTAAGGGATTTAAAAGGGGCTTGGCAGGGCTTGAGAGCTGCTGCTCTCAAAGATGGGCTGATTGGGGAAGTAGCTGCAGCTGGGCCACACCCCAGTCAGGCCACAGCTGGCCCCTATAAAAGGCTGTGAGCCAGGAGCCCAGACAGTCTCTCTCTGTATTCAGAGGGAGAAGGGCCTGGCTGCAGGGAGCTAGATAGAGTACCTAAGTGGAGCAGGGCTGGGGAAAGGCTGAGGAGCTGGGGAGCTCCGGCCTGGAAAGCCCCAGGCTGCAGCCTAGCTATAGGCCAAGAGGTACTGGGGGTTGCAAGGAACAACCTAGGGGTAGGCAAAGGCAGCAGGTCCATACCCCTTTGCCAGTGATGAGTGGCTGATACTGCAGCCTGCCCCAGGGTGTGGGGCTAGACAATGACTGGGCAGTAGCCAATACTGAGGCAAAGTGGGGATAGTGGGGTGGGGGTTCCCCTGGGAGGGGGAGACCCAGTTAAAGGGGCACCGGGGTCCTGGGAGGGACACGGGGGCCAGTAGTAAACAGGTGGATCACCGACTTGCAGAGGGCGCTCCGGACTGGGGACTGAGCTAATTCCCCGGAGTCACCAGTAGGAGGCGCCGCAGGGGTGAGTCCAACCCATCTACATGGGACCTGTACTGTTTAACATATTCTTTAATGATCTGGAAAAGAGAGTGAACAGTGAAGTGTCAAAATCTGCAGATGATAAAAAAAATTACTCAAGATCATTAAGTCCATATTTGATTGTAAAGAGCTACAAAGGGATCTCACAAAACTAGGGTGACTGGGCAACAAAATGGTAGATGAAATTCAATATTAATAAGTGCAAAGTAGTGTACATCGGAAAACATAATCCCAACTATACATATGTAATAATGAGTTCTAAACTAGATGTTACCACTCAAGTTCAGGGGCGGCTCTAGGATTTCCGCCGCCCCAAGCAGGGCGGCACGCCGCGGGGTGTGCTCTGGCGGTCGCGGGTCCCGCGGCTCCGGTGGACCTCCCGCAGGCGTGCCTGTGGAGGGTCCGCTGGTCCCGCGGCTCCGGTGGACCTCCCGCAGGCACGCCTGCGGATGCTCCACCAAAGCCGCAGGACCAGCAGACCCGCCGCAGGCATGCCTGCGGGAGGTCCACCGGAGCCACGGGACGAGCAGACCCTCCGCAGGCATGCCTGTGGGAGGTCCACCGAAGCCGTGGGACGAGCAGACCCTCCGCAGGCATGCCTGCGGGAGGTCCACCGGAGCCGTCTGCCGCCCTCCCGCAGGACGCTGCCCCAAGCGTGCGCTTGGCGCGCTAGGGTCTGGAGCCAGCCCTGCTTGGAGTTGCCATGGACAGTTCTCTGAAAACTTTAGCTCAATGCACAGAATGGGTCAAAAACACTAATAGAATGTAAGGAACTATAAGGAAAGGGATAGATAATAAAACAGAAAATATCATAATGCCACTATATAAATCCCTGGTGCACCCACATCCTGAGTACTTTGTGTCCTGTTCTGATCAGCCCAACTCAAAACAAATACCGCGGAATTGGAAAAGGTTCAGAGAAGGGCAACAAAGATGATCAAGAGTATGGAATGGCTTTCATACAAGGAGAGAACAAAAAGATTAGGACTGTTCATCTTAGAGAAAGGGAGATATGCTAGAGGTCTATAAAATTAAGAATGGTGTGGAAAAAGTAACTAGAGAATTGTTATTTACCCTCTCCCACAATACAAACATCAGGGGTCACCTGATGAAATTAATAGACATCAGGTTCAATACAAACATTAAGAAGTACTTTTTCACACAACACATAGCTAACCTTTGGAACTCATTGCCTTGGGATGTAGCGAAGGCTAAAATCAAATCTGAGTTGAAAAAAAACTAGTTAAGTTACTGGAGGACAGATCCATCAACGGCAATTAATCAAGTTGGATGGGACGCAACCCCAAGCTCAGGGTGACCCTAAACTTCTGATTGCCAGAAGCTGGGAGTAGAAGACACAGAGAATCACTCAAAAAATGCCCTGTTCTGAACATTCCACGTGAAGCTCTGGTACAGGCCACTGTCAGAAGACAGGATACTGGGCAAGATGGACCATTGGTCTGACCCAGGGTGGCAAGTCTTATGTTCTCATGAGCTAGTTAGCTAGAGTGGGCATGCCTTCCCTACAATTACCCCTTTGCATGCAGTAGACTTAGATCAGCTAACAGGCAAGAGGAGTAACCTTTCTTTAAGAGTCTCTCTCCCATCACCTCACACCGGGAGAGCTCTCTGCTTTAATTTCTATGGATGAGTGATTAGAGGTTTGGTGTCACTGATTATCAGGATGGTGAGAACTTGGGATCATACCAATTGTTTGCAGCTGCAGTCCCTCTGGCCCTTCCATCGTTGTTCCCTCTACTGACAGCTTGATGACATCTGAATGAACCAGCTCATTCTGCAGGCAGAGGAGACTTCAGATTAATAAGTGTCTTTGTGGTGACAATACAGAGACTGTCATTGCTTAGAAATAGCACGTTTTCTTGAAGAATTTTAAAAAGCTAAACATTAAATTACTTGTTATTTCATGCCAGCAGTCGGTAGCTTGCTAAAGCTGTGTTTTACTTACTGTGACCTTTGCTTCCCTTCCCCAGGATAGAGAGTCTCTACCACTCATGGACTCTATTGGGACCTTATCACAGCAGGACACCCATGTGCACACACCTGGATTACATACACCCTCGTTTCTTGGGTCAAAATTTTCAAACTTGGGCGAGACAACTACATCACTTAGGCACCTATTAAGTGGCCTAATTTTTTTGCAGAAATCCTGATGACTTGCAGCTTTTGTTGACTTCAGTGTCTCTCAAAAACAGGCGGATAGTATTTCAGGTTGGGCACCTTCCGCCCCAGCCCCCTCCCCCCGAATTAAAAAAGAGAGGCACTCAGTATGAGCAAAAGGCTTAGGAAATGAAAGCCTTAATCTATCTAGCCATTAAAATCTACATCCCTTTCTCCATCAGTAACATGAAGATAACACTAATATTTACAGTAGAACCTGAGAGTAACGACCACCTCAGGAATGGAGGTTGTTCGTAACTCTGGAAAAAAAAGGTTATGGTTCTTTCAAAAGTTTACAACTCAACACTGATTTAACACCGCTTTGAAACTTAACTATGCAGAAGAAAAATGCTGCTTTCCTTTTATTTTTTGGTAGATTATGTTTAACACAGTACTGCACTGGATTTGCCTTTCTCCCCCTTTTGTTTCTGCTGCTGCCTGATTGCGCACTTCCGGTTCCAGACGAGGTGTGTGCTTGACTGGTCAGTTTGTAACTCGGGGGTTCGTAACTCTGAGGTTCTATTGTACTTGGCAAGATCAACTTCTGCTTTGTGTCCCACCAGTGTAATGGGGAGGAGAACATGGGCCATTGTTTGTGTAACACCATATTAATACTGGGATTGATAAAGCCTATGAATTAGCACCCAGTGCCGGGCCACACTCAAAAGGGGCCCCAGCACAGCCCGCTCCACTTGCCCTGCACCCTGAGCTGCTGGCTCCTCTCTACCCCCTGGCCCCTCCCTCCCCACTGCTAGCTCCTCTCAGCTGGCCTGCTGGCCCAGGGCTTCCCTCCACCCCATGGCCCTGCTTGTTGGCTCCCTGCCACCTCCTGGTCCCTCGCCCCCACCCCCTGCTCACTCCTCTTGGCACGCAGTCAGCTGGCTGAGGGCTCCTCTCCACCCCCATCACTGGCAGGCCGCCATCAACAGCTTGCTAGTGATGGGGGTGGAGAGGAGCCCTCAAGCCTCTGCCTCTCCAGGCCGGTCTGCTTCAGGCTCCCCAGGGGTGGGGCTCGCCTCCACTGACGCTCTGTGGAAGTGGCAGGCTGGGGAAGTTGGTGGCTGTCGTCCCTCCCCCACCCCTGCAAGGAAACGCCTCCTCGCCACGGGCACCACCAGGGCCAGGCAGGCAGGGCTGGGTGGGGCCCCGGGAGATGGAGCTGCTCTGTGCTCCTGGGCTTCAGCTGTCCTGCCTCCTAGAGCTGTGATCTGAGCGGGGATCCCTGCTCTGTGCTGGCTCAGCAGGGCCAGTGAGTGCAGTGCAGGGCAGGGTGTGGGGCTGTGGGTCTGTGAAGGGACAGGCGGAACTGGGCAGTGGGGGAGGTTTCTGTGGGTTGGGGTATTAGGGAGTGGGAGTTCTGGGCAGTTGTGGTTGGGTTTGGGCAGGGGGCACTAGGCAGGGATGGTGGTGTGCAGGGTGCTGTGCATTTGTGGTGGGGGAGTCTGTGGGGCACTGGGCATACAGAGTCGGGGGGCGTTGGGTGGGGCTGTTGGGTGGCGAGGCATGGTCCCGCCTCTGAGGGGTAGGGGCACGCTGGCAGCACAGGGCTGGGCAGGCCAGTGTGCATCGATCTGGTGACTGCCAGTTCGTAAACAGTGCCCTTGCACTGGGCTGGGTGGAGCGGGGCTGCCCCCACCATGCCATGCCCCATTGCCCTGGCTGGCCCCTCTCTCCGGGGACAGAGCTCCCCGCACCATGCTCCATTGCCTCCATGGGGGCCCAGAACTATGTTTGGCGCCAGACCCACAAAAGGTTAATCTGGCTCTGTTAGGACCTTGCCTATTTTTTAAAATGTCCCTGTTACCATCCAGGTAACATGCAGCTTAACATCACAGTTTGAGAATCAAGTGTCAGCAATACACAGGTAGGAGTTTCCCCTTCAGAAATAAATGCTACGTATATTTTTGTTTGTATCATCATAGCGTCTAGCAGCTCTAATCATAGACAGGACCACACTGTGTTCTGTACCAACACAGAACAAAAAGACTGTAAGCTCTTTAGGGCAGGAACGATCTGGGTATAAGAGGAGAGACAACACATGATACAGACCAACAGATGGGGGGAATACAAGGAAAGAAAAAATAATAATGAAACAATGAGAGAGTGCAGCAATCTGTTAGAGTCTATTCATGAATTAGTATATTTCTGCATAATGGGAGCTTGTAATGAATGAGAATACATTGCGGTGGGAGTGAGGGGGTGATAAAAAGAACAAGGAATTAAAGACTAAATTAGTGAGCACCAGGGCCTGAGGTTGGATGTTTTTATGCAATGTTTAGATTTCCCACTGGGGCATCCTGAGAACCACGTATTCCTCGTGGCCCTGTACCCGTACTGGTGGAGGAGGTGGCTGGCTCCTGGGAGGGAAAGGGTTTTCCATGTACATTTCAAAAGCAATACATGAAACACCAGATGACTCTTCAGAGAGCGAAGTAGTTGAAATACACACGTGACTGGATTAACATGTCACGGGATCCTAAAAGAGCCAAGGAACCAAAAGTCCAGCTTGAGAGCAGATCTGTCCGTGTGGATATGCTCCGTGGAGAAACTTTCCTTTTGTCCCACTGAGCAGGTGGGCCCTTGGTATCAATACTGGTCTGCATACAGTCTGCTCTTGCTTTGACCAGCTGTTCTTTCACTTGTTTCTGGGCCCGACAAGTCCTCTGTACTAGGCTGAGACAGCTGGGTAATTGGGGATAATTGCAGGTGGAATCGGGGGTGATACCCATAGCTGGTAAAAAAGCTTTGACCCTACAACAATGCAGACCACGTGTCTATGCAAACTCTGTGTAAGGAAGACGTGAGGACCAATCATCCTAGTGCTGAGTGATGTAATGTCACAGATACTGCTTGAGGATTTGGTTGGCCCTTTGACTGGGGATGGTAAGTGGAGAAAAGACACATGCAGACTTCCAGCAGGCACAAGGCCTTGTGCCAGAACCAGGCCGTGACCTGACACCCTTGGTGGGAGGTGATGTGCTCTGAAAGGCTATGGAGGCGGATGGGATCATTAATCCATAGCTGGGCTGTCACTGCAGCAGAAAGGAAGCCTGTGCAGGGCATGAAGTGGCCATTTTGGTAAAGTAGCCCACTTCTGTCAAAACTGTTGTTAATTTGTTGGAGTCCGGTAATTCTACAATAAGGTAGCTGCACAGGGGTTAGATGGGGTGTCCAAGGGCTGGAGGAGACTGCAGGGCTTGTGGTATGGTGTGCTGGCGCAGGCACAAACATCACAGGAGGCAATGAATGACTGTATCATAGGGAACACCAGGGGCCATTAAAAAGGGCGGGATATTAATCATTCGGTCTCAAAGCCCTAAAAGTGTCCTCCTAGAGGAAAGTCGTGGCATAGCTGCAGGACTGCAACACTTGCAGGTCCCAGGGGAACATAAATGCAGTCCCTCAGGTATGTGATCCCTTCCTGGGACTCATGCAGTTGCTTATTGATAAAGCCTTGTTCATCAGGCAGAATTCCTGAGTCAGAGTGTATCACTATGAGCATATCCTGGTGAACAGCTAAGCTGAGAAAGTTATGGGATTTGAGAATAGTGTTGGTCCCTGGGTGGGGGCTCCTGGATTGATACCATATCTTCGGGATAGGGCATCGGCCTTGATATTTTTGGTTTTGTGGCCACATGTGATGACAAAAATCAAACTGTGAGAAAAATAGGGCCCACTGAAGCTGTCATTGGTTTAAGGTCTTTGCCCCACGGAGGTACTCTGTATTTTTATGATCAGTGAATACCCGGACCGGGTGGTGAGCTCCTTCCAAGCAGTGACACAATTCTGCAAGAGTTTTTTTAATCACCAGAAGTTCCTTAGCCAGTATTTCATAGCTTAGCTCTGTGGGGGGTGAGCTTCAGCGCACAGGTGTAATGCTTGTTTGGGACCAAGTCATTTGGAGAGGACAGCCCCAATCACCATGCTGGAAGCATCAGCTCCTATAATGAAGGCATGTATGACGTCTGGGTGAGCCAATATGGGTGCAGTAGTGAAGGGAAGTTTCAGCTGATTTAATGCATGCTGGCATTGGAAGACCAATAGAATAGGGCATATTTCCAAAGGAGAGCAGTGAGGGGGCTCCATTTCTTTTGAAAAAATTGGTGCACCTCAGGAAGCGTTGCGGGTCACATACAGAGTGGGGAACTGGCCAATCATGGACAGCTTGGAGCTTGTGTGGGTCCATCTGGATCCTTTCTGGGGATAAGACAAAACCGAAGAATTCTGTGGAGGCCTAATTGAAAGCATACTTCTTGAGCTCACCATAAAGGCCAGGCTGCCGTAAGCATTCCAGCACCATTTCGATGGGAGTGGTGTGCTGTTCTGCATCGTCAGAGAAGACCACTATGTCATCTAGGTAAACTATTATGCACTGGTCCAATATGTCTCAGAACACATCATCGTTTATGTTGGAAGGTGGCCGAGGCATTGGTCAGCCCAAAGGGCATTACCAGATATTCATAGTTGCCATACTGGGTTTGGGAGGCTGTCAAATAGCACTGACATGGTTTGGAGGAAGACTTCCCAGTTCGACAGTGCTGGGCTGTCGCATGCCTAATGCTTGCCCAGACAGCAGGCTGATAACCAGAATCACCTTTCTATACTCAGTAGTATAGAACTGAGAATGGCATCATGAATAGGAGGTGGCACTGGTTTATAAAACCCTGGCATCACTGGTAATTAGCATCAAACTTTTCTGGCAGATGCATCGTGTAACAGGGCTGCGCAAGCCATGACTTGAGTGCAGCTTTTTCAGCATGCAACTGTCTGACTTGCTCCTGCAATAGCTGGTTATGCGCGGTCAGCTGGATGACCTGGGCCTGCAGGGCTTGATTGTACCACTCATGTGGGCCCAGTGCTCCTGAAGGGTTAGGCAGGTCCATTCTGCCAGGTCCATTCTGCATACGGTCCTGACCAGAATGTTGGCGGTCTGACCTAGTGGTTGGAGAAGGGGTCTGGAGACAGGCTGAGTGAGATACTAGGAGATCAGAGTTCAAGACAGGCCAGAGGTCAGATTGAGTCAGGAAGGGTCAGGTTACCGGGATATCAGAATCAGGCAGTAGCAGCATGTAGTGCAAGGGAAGCAGTCCTAAGTAGGGTGAACCTAGATGCATGGACAACTTCCTGTTCATGTGCTTGCTTTACATAGAAGCAAGGAACCAATCAGAACCCTCAGAGCTCCACCAATGAAATCCCAGGACTGAAGTCCTAGGTTGGAGTCAAGCTTCTAGTTTTGGTGATTATTAGCCCATCACAGGGTGGCAAGTTGGAACTTACTAGCCCTTTAGCACCCTATGGATTGAGGTTTGAGACGTGTGGTCCCTAACAATACATTCCTGGGGCTTGTTTATTGCATAAGACATTCAGAAATTCCACAGGGAAAAGAAACTGTCCAATGCACTTCCAGGGATACCCAACAACAGTAGTATGTTTATTTAATAATGTCAGAGCACGTCACAAGCATTAGTGAAGTGAGCCTCAAATACTTCCCCTAAGGAAGGACCATTATCCCCATTTTACAGACGAGGTGCAGAGCAGTTAAGTAATGTGGCCCAAGGTCACACAGGAAGTCTGTATCAGAGCTGGGAACTGAACTCCTAGTCCTGGACCTTAATCAGACTGCATCAACTAGCCAACCAGAGCTTTGCTGTCATTCCCACAACTGTTGCTTCTGGTAGGGAATGATAAGGTCCAAGCCAGTGAAACCCACTGATCTAACTGCAGACCTTCTGCACAACATTTCAGAGCTGTCTAGTGGCTCAGTATTCCAGAGACAGGATAGGATTACGGGGAATACCCTCATGAAAACACATGTTCTGATATTTCATGAAGTTTGCCATAGTGATTTTGTCTATTTCTAACTGACAGTGCTATCACTGTGCCCAACTCCATCAATATGAGAGAGATGAAGCAAATAAATGACCTGAAATGGAATTCTTCTGTCGATCTACCTACCACTTGTCAGGGTGGTGGATTACCTACACCAACAGGAAAATCCCTTATAGAGAAATTTCTTTGCTTCCCTGAGGCTGTAGCTCTAGAGCAGGGGTCGGCAACCTCTGGCATGCAACTCGCCAGGGTAAGCACCCTGGCGGGCCAGGCCAGTTTGTTTATCTGCCGTGTCAGCAGGTTCGGCCGATCACAGCTCCCAGTGGCCACAGTTCACCGTCCCAGGCCAATGGGGGTGGTGGGAAGTCGCAGCCAGCACATCCCTCGCCCACGCCGCTTCCCACCGCCGTCATTGGCTTGGGACAGTGAACCGTGGCCAGTGGGAGCCGCGATCGACCGAACCTGCCAATGCAGCAGGTAAACAAACTGGCCCGGCCCGCCAGGGTGCTTACCCTGGCGAGCCACGTGCCAGAGGTTGCCGACCCCTGCTCTAGAGCTTTAAGCTTCTATGTATCTTAAGGTTATCCAGTTGATTGTGAAATAAAGGACACTGAAATCCTCACGCAAGAAGCCATTTTTTATTTTGTGCCAAGAAGAAAAGAAGGGGTATGGAGGTTTTGGGACAAACTGCCAAACCTATTTTCCTAAGTTGCACCCTCAAAAGGAAAAGTTAGTTGAGTTGCTGAGCAAGTTGAAGCCTTCCCAATCACTTCCTGGATTTCACAAATCTGACCTCTTTAAAAGCAGCAAAGAGTCTTGTGGCACCTTATAGACTAACAGACGTTTGGGAGCATGAGCTTTCATGGGTGAATACCCACTTCGTCGGATGCATCAGCTTTCGTCGGATGTATTCACCCACGAAAGCTCATGCTCCCAAACGTCTGTTAGTCTATAAGGTGCCACAAGACTCTTTGCTGCTTTTACAGATCCAGACTAATACGGCTACCCCTCTGATACCTGACCTCCTTAGTTAATCATCTCCTAAAAGGGTGATTTTTTGATAGCGGAGGGAAAAATAGAAAGAGGTCCATTCTACAGTCAGCTCTCTCATTAACGGTGGATGTTCTGTGCAATGAATCACACTAGATTCTGGCAACTTCAAAGCAACTTGGTGGAAGACAACCCCTCGCGCCGAGAGCCCACTGATCTGCACACAGCCTGCTTACCAATGCTGCATGCAGGACCCAAGGGTTTGGCGCTCAAAGAGGTGTGGGCTGTCCCTGTTCACTTCATGTAGTTTAACACTAAAACCCAATGACAAGTTTTAAAGGCTCACATTGGAACTATTGCACTGTTGATCATTAACAACCTCTTCTTTTCATGCCTAACTCATTATTATAAGTTTCAGAGTAGCAGCCGTGTTAGTCTGTATCTGCAAAAAGAACAGGAGTACTTGTGGCACCTTAGAGACTCACAAATTTATTTGAGCGTGGGCTGTAGCCCACGAAAGCTTATGCTCAAATAAATTTGTGAGTCCCTAAGGTGCCACAAGAACTCCTGTTCTCATTATTATAACACTGTTGTTTGCAGTGTTCTTGAAGCCGGGTTGGTCTTAGGACATGAAAGACACAAGGTGGGGGAGGTAATCTCTTTCCTTGGACCAACTTCTGTTGGCGAGAGAGAAGTTTTCAACCTATGCAGAGCTCTTCTGCAGGGCTGGGCCTCCCCAACGGAAGTTGATCCAATAAAAGATATAATAATGAGAGAGGCAAGGTGGCTGAGGTCATTAGTGCACTTGATATATTATTACTTTTGAACTTTATAAATAATTTGCTTCAATTCGGCAAGGGAGAAAATATCACACCATAACATTTACCTTAACTAAAGTCCATGATACAATCCGCCCATCTGAAGAGATGGAGAAGAAGTTCAAATTATTGTCCAGGTCATCCTTCTGCCATTTGACCTAAAAAAACCCAAACACAACACTCATTGTTGGCATGGAAGCACTCAGCAGGGGATAACTACAGAGCAGTCGGTAAGATGGAGGTTTCAAATCACATGGAGCTATACCTATCTCATAGAATTGGATGGGACCCTGAAAGGTCACTGAGTCCAGCCCCCTGCCTCCACTAGCAGGACCAAGTACTGATTTCTGCCCCAGATCCCTAAGTGACCCCCTCAAGGACTGAACTCACAACCCTGGGTTTAGCAGGCCAATGCTCAAATCACTGAGTTCCCCCTCTAAATGAATGAGTTTCCTTTCAGTTGAAGCACTCCACATTTAGCACTACCCCACTGGCACCCCCTCTTGCAGCTGACTAGGGGCTGAAGAGGATAAAGGGAGCTGGATGGGATGGACTTTGGTCCTATTCACACTCACCCTGTTTTTCCTAGTCAGTTTTATAAGCAGCCAACATCATACAGTACAGTATTTCAACCTTCTTATCAGCCCCTCTCTGTCACTCTTGTGGCTAGTTCTTTCCAGCTGTGATATCAGAGGCAGAGTCTAGTCATCCAGATCAGACTTGCCACAGAAGTGAAACACAAGAGGTTCTTCCGCACACTGAAACCCTCTGCCACTCTCCCCCTCTGCAGTGCGTTGGCCCTGCGATCCAATCCATGCAGACAGAGCTCTGCACCCATGTGAGGCTCTGTTGATTTCAATGGGACTCCATTTGGGCAACCTTTTACACCCCCACAGAATCCAGCTGAAGTCAATGGGAGGCAAGCGTCCACCTGTACAGCTCAAACTGCAGGATGGGGGCCTAAGGGATCGGTAAGAAAGCGTTGGTGTTTTAATGCTGCTTGAACAATCAGGTGCTTTGCTTATCGGTTCACCAGGATACGGCCTGTGCTGTCTACGTCTCTACAGCACCTACCAGCAGCGGGTTTTGGACACAATCACAATTAAGTTGTGGAAAAATTCTAGCACTAGATTCACAAAAGGAGTTAGGCACCTAATTGCCACTTCAGGTGCCTAAATCCCAGAATCAGTCCCCACAAAACCCCCGCTCAGCTGCCCGCAAACACCGTAGGTGTCTAAACTCCCTTAGTGCCTGAATGTTTGCAGTAAAGGTTCTGCGGTGCCTATGTTTCTGCTTCTGTGCGTGTACACTGAAACCCCACACCAGTCACCTGGGCAGCTAAACCACAGAGCGATGCACAGTCCAGGAGAACGTAGGCACGCCTCTGCTCGGCCTGGTCCCGTCGGCGTGCTCTAAACAAGCTTACCAGACTGGGTCCTGCACAAGAGCTCACAGACAACAGCTGGAGGGGAGAAGCTCTCTCAGCACTTGCAGCCCAAGGATTGGCATCCTCACCAGCCCGTGTTCACTATTCAAATATCCCCTGATGCACAAACACCGCTGCTGATTTATCTGGAGCCTTCCCTGGCGTTACTGCCCTTGCTCTACCTGTACCTGGATGGGAGGACTTCAGAGCCTGGGCCCCTTTGCAAGCATTAAGTTCAAGTAAAGAAATACATTGAAGAATCAAGACCTCTTTCAATGTATTGCAGGAGGGATCAGATGCCAGAGTATAAATACATTCCTGTTGATGGGCTGGCTACAGCTCCTGTTGAAGTCAATAGGAGCATTGCAATAGATTTCAATGAAAACAGGATGGGGCCCTGTGTGGTGTCTATTGGGACATTGATACTCAAGGAATGAGATTCAGTCCTGTGCAGAGGGACCCAAGGAGCATAAGTGGTGCCTAGGCCTTGCGCTAGAGGAAATTTCACCCTTCACATAAATAACTAAAAGGGTAAATTCTCTCTACTACTTCAGAGCATTTATCTGCCTGCTGAGAAGATTTGCCTTTTGAATGTGACTGCTCAGTGACAGAGATTAGAACAAGGATAAATGTTCTGAGATTTATAAGAGACATTTCAGTGAGACCAAAAGCACCAAGATTGATCCAATTTTCTGATCCTGAAATCCAATAAGACTGACGAGTAAAGGATGACCTGTCACAACATCTGCCCACTTACAGTTCTGGGGGCATCGATCAGCAGAGCATGGGCACAATAACTTACAAAGACTGCTCCTATGATTTCAATGGGGTATTTGTCTCTGTCCGAGTACCACAGAAGATCTATTTCTCTAAACATCATGCATTAAAAATTAATCGGATTATCCCAGAGCATACCAAATACTTCATCTACGACAATCTATTTAGGTGGCATCTATTTCCAAAAAGGAAGCTGTATTCTCAATATTGTAGTTATGGGTACTTGGTTTTTTGGTATTGCTCCCTGGGGGGAAAAAGTGTTGATCCTATAAAAAAAAAGTTGTTTGTATTATGAAGCCCTATAGAGCATGAAAACTAAGCAACAGACTCACTGAAGAGAAATTAATCCTCTAGTGAAAAACACACTGTTCTGAGGAACTAAAAATGAAAGTTAAGGAAATCCATTTCAGCATATTTTGATATGCTCTCTATATGGCCATGACATATGATTGAAAACAGAGTGGCAGGCTTATAACTCTTGGACCAGAAGGGCTATCGTATGAGCGGCAACTATTACAAGTCACAGGCAGTACGTGCCAGCACTGCTCTGTTCTATCTTGCATAAATGGAATTGCACAATATGATATACCCAAAAATAAAAGTGCTAATTATGTTAGAGTCGCTTCTTTTCAATGCTATGTACCGAGAGCGCTGTTTTGCAATGCATCAAAATTGCTAAGAGCATCCATTTCAGATCCATCTACCTAGGGCAGCACACGTTGATGACAATGGTTGTCAGCGTTGGATACTCCCTTAGTCAGACCCCTTCATCTGATGCTAAGGAAGATGAGCCAGATCCATTGTCGACACTGTTATAGAAGTGTGATTGAGAGTATGTTCCACCCGGTCTCTGTCACGCTCTCCGTAATGGCTGCTTCACGTATGCTAGCTGCTAAGCTGTTCTCTGAATTAGTGAAGGGGTGGCAAGGCCAGCTGGTGGCTGACAGCTTTAAAAATCTGGCCCTAGGTATCTAAAGTTGGGCACCTAAAATGGAGAGACCGCAAATTAAAGGCTGCTTTTGAAAATGGAGCCTAAACTTTAACTTATCATCATATAACAAGCTCTTCTTCATTTGTCCAGCCCACTGAGGTAATCCCCCCACCCCTTAACTCACGTACACCTTCTTCAACCCATCTCCTCCTCAAAGGCCTGGGGAAACAGAGAAGCCTTTAAGGCCAATTGATTCAGACTGAAATCAGGGAAGCAACATCCTGAGTCGAGATCTTCTCATAGAAAAGACCTGCCACCATGCCACCAAAGTACTACTGCCTAAACAAGAGGGCCGTTCACTCCAGAGTCTCGGTGCAGGATCACACTGGGAGAAAATGGTTTCTAAGGTAGCCAAGACAGAAAACATTTAGAATTTACAGATCAAAACCAACTTGAATTGTATCTGGACGTAAAGTACAGATACAGAGCACAGATGTGTTGTGCTCCTTACAAGGATCAGCACTAATGACTTGTCTACATGGGGCTACTCAGAAAAGTTAACCTGAATTAACTTTTTAAGTGGTTTAGTTCAACCAAATTAAGGCCACTTTAAATCTGAAAAAGAGCACCCACATAGGGTTGAATGAATCCACTTTAAATTCACAGCTTTAGTTAATTCAGATTGACTTTTATCAGTGTCCCTGTGTAGACAAGCTGGTCTACACTGAAAAATTAGGTCTACCCAGCTACACTGGCTTAATGTAGTTAAGCTACCCTAAGGGCTCAGCTACACTTGCGAGTTACAGTGCAATAAAGGAGCCCTGGGCGCCATAGCTCACTCCCCGTCCACACTGGTAAGGCACGTAGAGCACTCAGACTCCGCGGCTACAGCGCTGCTGGTACTCCACCTTGGCAAGAGGAATAACGTTTGCTGCACCTTGGCTACAACGCACGGGCGTCAGTGTGAACGAGGTGTTGCATTACTGCGCTCTGATCGACCTCTGAAAACGTCCCATAATCCCCTTAAGTCAGGTGACCACTCCTGTCATTGTTTTGAACTCCTGTAGGAATGTGGAAATGCCCTTTCAAAGCTCTGTTTCTGACAGCAAGCATGCAAGCCATTAGTGTGGAATGCTGTGTGAGAGAGAGAGGTGGGGAGGAGGAATCTGCTGCCGTCTGAACTTACACGACAGCATGCTGACATGCTCTCAGCCCCCCAAAAATCCACTCTCCCCCCCACATACACACAACACACTCCCTGTCACACTCCACCCCCACCCCCATTTGAAAAGCACATTGCAGCCACTTGCATGCTGGGATCGCTGCCCATAATGCACCGCTCCCAATGCCGCTGTAAGTGCCGCAAAGGTGGCCACACCAGTGCGCTGGCAGCCGTCAGTGTGGACAGACTGCAGCGCTTTCCCTACTGCGCTCTCCGAAGGTGGGTTTACCTCACAGCGCTCTACTAGCTCCCAGTATAGGCAGCGCTAGTTCAATGGAAGAATTCTTCCATTAACCTAACTACTGCCTCTCAAGGAGGTAGGTGGATTAACTACAGTGACAGGAAAACCCCTCCCATACCGTAGCGAGTATCTACAATGAAGTGCTCCAGCGGCGCAGCTGCAGTGCTGCTGTAGTGTTTTAAGTGTAGCCATGGCCCGAGCAAGTGAGCAGCCAAATTACACACTAGCTGAAGTTTCACCAAGTCTCCAGATGCAGTCCTAGCCATGTGTGCACAGTACATGCTCCAATCTGGAGCTGACCAGCCGATCAATTTCCTTCCATTATTCCAAGCTGTAACCCCTTGCCCCAACCTATACAACATCTCACCAGCCCTGGTGTTTGCACACTTTGAATACTCTTGGGCTGAAGTCTGCACATGGAGGGCCAAATTCTGTCCTCAGATGAGCACCAGCGCCTCCCACTGAATTTTGGAAAGCAGAATTAGGCACTTAACTCTTTTAATTTTCCTTCATAACTCAATCCCTCCAACACCGTCACTGTTTTTGGCAGGGGGAGGAGGTGTTGCTGCTCCCGGAATCCCATAAACTTTTGCCAGTTTCATTTACAGCCTTCATGATACTCAAACAGAATTGCCTGTCTGTCCCCTCTTACCGGGGGTTTGTGAACATGAAATAAACTTCCTTTCATTAGCCACATCCATGCTGGGTGTGTCATGGCAATCATTTTACTAGCACACAAGGTGTCAAGGTATGTGCTGAGAACTTAATTCCTTATATAAGCATGTGATAATGATCCAGTATTTTGGCAGCATGATAATATACACAAAGGTTCACTTACGACATAGATAACAAGGAAGAACCACATCTGAAGTGTTTGCACAATTTTTTGCTACCAAATACAAAAAATGTTGCCTCCCGAGATAAAAATCACTATAATTTGCATTATGGTAGCACCTGGGAGTCCTAGTTGTGCACCAGCCCCTCACTGTGCCAGGCACTGAAAAAAACATCCATTTAGCACAAATTTCATCAAGGATTTATTGTTTTTTTCCTTATTTATGTAAATGGACACAAGTATTTTTACAGTAATTCATAATAAAAACGTCTGGTTTGGGGCAGAGAGAAGAAATGGAGAAATTTGTACTGTGACCTCTCCAAATCTTTCACCGTTTAAAAGGATTTTGTGGTTCATTTTTGTATCTTTTAAAACTTTCCCTTGTTTTCAACCCAGACAGTTCGTGAGAACTTGAGAGTGAAATTGCCTAAAACCTGTCCGTAAACAAAACCAAAACTGAACAGGCAGCTCAAAGAAATGCCAAGTTTAGAGTAACAAGTAAAATAAATGCACAAGAGTCAATGAGATTTTTAAAATTATTCAGCATTACTGAGTAAGATGTTATTAGTAACAAGCAAGGAAACGTGTTTGTTTTTTCCTTTTAATGTGCTCTTTAACCTATTTTTGTGCAATGCATAAATAGTCTGTGGAACTCATTCCCACAAGCTGCAGTTGAGGCAAGAGCTTACCAGAATTCCAAAAGGACTGAATATTTATACAGATAATGACAATATATAAAGTTACACTTGATGGGATAAAAGGAAAATAAAGGGTATAAACCTTATCCTCACCAAGGTTGGCAAGTCACTTCCCCTATAAACAGATTATTCTCTAATCTATTAGAAGGATTCTAGCACCTTCCTCTCAAGAAGCTGCTACTGGTTACTTCTGGAGACAGGATACCAGACTAGGTGGACCACTTGTCTGAATGGGAATGAAAATTCCTATCATCCTGACAGTGTCCCTTTACAAGAACTGGTGAGCAAGTTTAGCATTTGTTAAATGTAAGGATGTTTGCCGCTAGCTTCATTAAAACATAATTGGCCACATTTTTCCTTGTTATGTCTGACTTCAATCCTTTGCAGACAGCCACTGTGATACTTCCCGTCCACAGTTCTGCCAATGCCTCTCAATCTCTGAGGAGAACACCGGTTACTACAGGCATGAACCCCTCTCATAGAATCTTGCGATCGTGACAAACTGTGTGGCATGTCTCTTGACCTGCCAAGCCCCTGAATGTGAGACAATGTGTGACAGACACACACTGAGGAAAACAAAAGGAAAACTGAGGAAGAGTTATTGATATCATAGGAAGGAATTGCACAGCATTTCTAAAATCTAAAATGCTGTGCAATTCCTTCCTATGATATCAATAACTCTTCTCTATATGCTCAGCCTCATAAGTCTTTATTTCTGCTGTAAATAATTTTCAGCAGGAGAAGTGAGGGGGTACCAAATTTAGGTTAAGTTTGGGACTAAAATGAGGGACATCCCTCTCTATGAGACATAAGTTACACAGTGGGTTTGGGATAAAGGAAAAGGCTGTGATGAGACCAGATGGCTCATTTTGACTCGGAAGCTAAGGAAGGACTTTAAATGGTTGTGATAGTTAATTGGAGATTTCAAATCCCACAACATTAGGTCACAATATCTCATTAAGTCACAGGGAGATGGCTGGGGTCACATCATTACTCAGAGTATCATCCCCACTACTACATGTGGTTTTGGAGGTAGAAACCCTGTCAGGTCATGGTACAGGAAGTATGAACAAAAGCAGATGAAATATAACGGCCAATGTTGCCATAAGCAGGTATTGGCCATGAAACCTCTGCAAACAAAACTGACTTGAATTTATTCTCAGGTCCCTAATTGAAGTCTAATATTTTTAAGCTACCTCATTCTTTGTCCCCACCTTTGGGCCTCAGAAAATAAATAGTTTCCTAGCTTCAGAAATGGATGTTTTATCCAATTTAAAATTTGGTTTCACCTAGCATGAATTGCCTCATATCATGTTTAACCACATTGTGACTGCTTTGTTCACTCACTAGATTAGATTTCAGTAGTCTTCTTTGTACAGTAAATATGTCTTATGACTCTGAATGGAGACTGATGGAGCGATGCATATATAAATAATTAATCTGATTTACATAAAAACTCCAAAAACATATGCAATAGAAAAATATTCCTACAGTGAAAGTCTAGATACCCTTTTAAATGCAAATGTTTTCATCTATGACATTAATCCGCAGATGAGAGAACAGATTGGCAGAGCAGAATTCTCGGATGCGCTGCCGTCGTTTATCGAAGCATACACTGATGGTTTACTGTAAAATTATGAGACATGACAGAATGGATCCACTCAGTGCATTTATAAAGTAAACATTCCCCCACCTCAGTAACCATTCAATAGAGGCTGTCTGCTGTGAATGCCTCTTCCACTATGTGAACCAGTAATATTTAAATGTCTGTTTATATTGTCTGCTTTAGGGAGAAAAAGCTTTAGACTCCAGAATTTACTTACCTTTCCTCTCTGCTTCTTGATGAATGTACAAACATCCAAAGATCCCATTACTTCTCAGTCAACTTGTGCTTTCTTCATCTGTCTGGCAGGTTTAATACATCCCTTTGAGCTCCAAAGGTCCAATGCTATCTACAGTATGTTTAGGAACTCACCCAAATATCTCGTCCTTAACAGATGGCCTTTGCATCCATGGCTTTCCTTTTAATAAACATCCCAGATGAAGAGGGCCAGGGTGCCTCATGGGTTTGGTAAGGGGACATGAGAGCACCTGGCCTTTGGAGAAAGTGGTGAATTGGTGCAGTGGGCATGTAGGGTTGCCCCCAGTAATCGTCACTGGGACCCCGCACACACACACCTGCACCCCAACCCCTTGGTCCAGCCCAGAACCCCCTCCTACATCCCAAACCCCTCATCCCCAGAGTCTGCACCCCCAGCTCAGAGTCCATAGCCCCTCCCCTAGCCCGGTGAAAGTGGAGGGAGGGGGGAATGGGACAAGCGGGGAGGGTGGGGCCTCAGAGAAGGGGCGGAGCATGGGCAGGGGTGTTCAGTGTGGTGTGATTAGAAAGTTGGCAACCCTAGAACCAGGAGGGAGAGATTTTCAGCATGCTGCATTGATAACCTGAGGTACCACCTATGGAGGAGCAGAAAAGGAGCAGGAGGTGAGAATGAAGAGGGACCACTGTCTCCCAGCAAGTGGGAGATCTGTCACCAGCTCTCTTACTGAGGCTGTCAGTTGTTTGGTTGCTGGGCGTGGAGCGCTTTGATGGCTTTATTCTTGTGTAGGGGCAGCCAGTGTTTTCTCCTTTCTCAAGCGCAACTGGTGTCAGATGGCAGCCCCTCGCATGGGCACTAAGTTACAAATGCCTCCGCTGGTTTCAGTAGCATCAGGAAGCAAAAAGGCTCTACTACAAGCCTTTCTGCTGTTTGCTTCTCTGCAGCTCTTGCAAGCTCTCTTTGCCAGCCAGCAAGAGAGGTAGCGCAGAACTCTGCTATGCCATCTCTGCCACAGCCAAGGCGGGGTGCTTTAAAGAGGACACCAGCACTGAGATTGTTCCAGTGTTATTTTAAGGACCCAGTATGGAGTAAATGCCATTGTCACCGTTAGCCTTCAAAGAACATTTCTCTCTCAATGGTAGCACCAGTGGATTCTTCACTGGCTGCATCATTCTGGGAGTCACAGGGACTGATCCTCCTCTCTCGCACCCCAGGAGTAACTCCACTAAAATCAAGTGTAAGTGTCCTCACTCAGAGTCTAGGTGGGGAGCATAGCCTAGTGGCCATGGCCACAATCCCTGGCTGCCTGTGGGGAGGGGAGCCCAGGCCCTCCACTCCACCAGGCTCCAACCCAGGACCCTTTGGGCTACCAGTGGTCTGGCAACCAAGGCTGCTTAAGGGTGTCCTCCCTGGGCCTCTTCCTCTCATCCTGCCCCAGCTTAGTCCACTTGGGGGGGGGAAATCCAAATCAAAAGAAATAAGGGAGTTACCAGTGGCCAAGGTGCACAGGATACTTCCCTCTCTGGTTGTCTCTGGGGTGGGTCCTCCCTTTCCTCAGAGAAGGGCCCCTTTGGGGCAGCTGTGTCAGAATCTTTAGGCTTCCCACTGCACTGCTGGAGCTATAAGCTGCTTATCTGCTCACTTCCAACTCTACCACCCAAATGAGCAATTCCCTACCTTTTAATTCCTCCATCAGATGGAGCATTTGCTGCAGGTGTGGCAGGGCAGGGTTGGCTGAGCCCAAAATAATCACAGAATACCAGGGTTGGAAGGGACCTCAGGAGGTCATCTAGTGCAGCCCCCTGCTCGAAGCAGGTCCAACCCCAACTAAATCATCCCAGCCAGGGCTTTGTCAAGCCTGACTGTAGCGGGGTGGTTGCCCCACTCCCGCCTTAAAGGGCTTAGAACAGCCCAGGAGAGGGCTGTGATTGGGGAAGCAGCCTCAGCTGGGGCCACACCCCAAACAGAACACAGCTGGCCCTTATAAAAGGGCTGCGAGCCAGGCACTCTGAGACTCTCTCTCTGCCTTTAGAGGGAGAAGGGCCTGGTTGTCAGGGAAGGTGGAGCAGGGGAGCTCTAGCCTGGACACCCCCCCAAGCTGTGGCCTAGTGGGAGGCCAAATAGGTACTGGGGTTGCAGAGGGCAGCCTATGGGTAGGTGGAGCAGCAGGCCCAAACCCTCCTTGCCAGTGATGAGTGGCAATCATACTGCAGTCTGCCCCAATGAATGGAGGCTAGATGGGGACTGGCAGTAGCCAAGACTGAGACAAGGTGGGGATTGGTGGGTGGGGGAGACCCATTGAGACTGTGGGGGTACTGCAAGGGGCAGAACCCCAGTGGAAAGGGGGACTGGGGTTTGGGAGGGACACGGGGACCCAGCAAGGTGAGATGGGCCTGCAGAGGGTGCTCCAAGGCTGTGAACTGTTACACTGACCTTAAAAATCTCTAAGGAAGGAGATTCCACCCCCTCCCTAGGTAACCCATTCCAGTGCCCATAACCGCTTGTTGCCCTGTATGATGTTTGTACACCCCATCATACCAAGTAATGACAGTATAAGACCCACAGAAGCTAGAGCAGAATCAGCCCCACAGCAGGGGTATATTCACATGCAGCACATACACTTTTGATAGAAAAGGTCAGGAATTATGGGCGGCGGATGGGCCCCCACTGCGGGGAGGCTAGCCCCACCCCTTCTGCACGAGGCCCTACCCCCCATGGCAGGATCCTTGAGCCCCCCTGTACCGCTGCTCCCCTGCAGCCAAGAAGCTCCGGACCGGATGGAACCTAAAGCGGTCCCCCCGCTGCAGGGAAGCCCTGGGCTGGCCCCAGATGGCTGACCGACCTACACCCTGGCCGAGAAGCCCTAATGGTGTCAGCCAGATGGTTGATCCCAGCATAGGGCCTGTGCAAGCAGCTGCAGCCGCGCCGGCCAGCCAGCCAACTGCAGACCCGGACCAGCCCAAGCGGCCCCAGACGGTTGATCCCAGCTCCAGCCACCAGTTAACCCCAGCCCTGGGCCAGAGAATGGGGAAACACCGCGCCTCTGCCTCCCCCCACCAGCAGAAGAACACTGATCTTTTTATATATGCCATGCAGGTTCTGAGGCAGCTGAGGAGGTAGTATCTGCTACGCAGCTTTCTGGGTTCATCAGTAATTTCTCTGGAGTTCAGGGAGATACTGATGAACTCAGGAAGCTGCATAGCAGATACTTCCACCTTAGCTACCCTGGAATCTGCATAGAACATAATAATAAGCAAAAACCAGCAACCCGGCATCCCCTGGCAGTGGCTCCAGCCTATTCTACCTGCCACCCATGGCAGCAATGAAGTAGTGTTCTCTCTCTGACAGAGAACGTCAGGCCAGTGATATTAGACTAACACACAGGGAAGTGGCACTGAATTGAATAGAGAGACTCAGGGTGACATTCACCCCTCTTCAAACAGCAAGCTCAGGGCCCAGGCAGCCCTTAAGCTTGTGAAACTGAGATTTATCTAAGGGAAGCAGTGGCTGAGCTATAAACAGAGTGAGACAAGGCAGACCCCACTTTCAGTTTTTCTTCCTGCTGGGATTTGGCTGTTCTGGTTTGTGAGTTCACAGTATATTACTAAGAGCCTATTTGCTTATCCCCTCCTAGCACACAGCACTTCCTATTGTCCTGGCTTGGCTTATGGCCATGGAGCCGGAACAGCAAGGAAACCGGAAACTAGGTTCTTACTTATTTGTCCTTATCAGTGGTTGGGGCACTTATGGCACCCTAGATATGATATGCAGCTAACATCCCGTACAACAGAGGCCAGCACTGCTCTTATGTATTTAACCAGCTGCAATTCCTGGCTCACACGCCCAATTCTGACTCTGCTCAATGAACAGGAGTTCCAATTGACAGGCCAAATATTATGTTTCACCTTCTGTGGGTAGGGACTGCAAACGGCGCACAGCGGGAAGGCTTGCATCCAAATCCTGGGGATGGCTGGTGCTATGGAAATCAGAGGCAGGGTCTGTAATGGTGTTAGACACAAAGCGCCCACCGTAGCAGAGCTCTACTGATTTGCATCACCAGCGGGGGAGTCAGGCAGTTGGCCTGCCAGATGCCGAGTCATGCCTCCTGCCCAGCACTGAGTGGAGGCTGCTCAGCACCTCACAGGATTCTGGCCTGGCAGAGGTTAGAGAGAAGTTGGGAGGTGTAGCTCCACTAGCATCCACAGACTGCGTGGAGGCTCACACCAGTTGAGGATCAGGCCCAGCCAGTTCTGTTTTGTTGTTGTATCTAGAAAGCACTGCACTCAGGTCACACTCCCATCTTATTGGTAATACACACACCTGCGTGCTCTGGGTAAAGTTCAAACTTAACCCCTGCCTGAGGGTTCTTTTATTGTTAATTTTACATAACCGTTTCTGCCAAAGCTTGCACTTAGCTGTGTTCCCTGCAGGAGTCGTCTGACCCTGCCTCGACTTCCCTCTCTCAGAGAAACACACAAACCTTTTTGCATCCTAGGTTGGTGTTTTTAAGACTCACCTGGTCTGACTGCCAGCATGACTCAGGAGAACCTCTGTGCAAGCTCCTAGAATCTGACCCCCTATGTCCACTTCCAGAGTTTTAGACAGGAGCAGTCCTAAATTCGGGATTCCAAACATCCTTCCTTATAATCAAATGAATGAGTCGCCTCTTCCCCTGTTACCTTAAACTTTCAGGCTGAGATTTTCCAGCCTCTCAATCCCTGAAGGGGCTTTGCAAATCAGAGCCTCAAGAAATAATGTTGCTACCACTACTAAGTGAAGGGGAAAAGCTTACACCTAGAACATGGACACTAATAAAGAAACCCAAGTCTGAAAGAGCCACAATCCGATAATTATCTGTACTTTAGATCTTAAGTCAGAATGGAGAGGGAGACAAAGCAGCACAAAACAAAAATCTATTGATCTAGCAGCAGCCAGACCAGAAGAAGGACAGAGAGCCCAGCATTTGTATGCAAGTACAGAGGGGAAAAAAACCCATCAGAGCAGAACTCCCTTTTCAGATAAATGTTACATGATGTTCCAGGAAGGCTTCTGGTGGTTTACAAGAGAATTCAGACCTGACAGAATGTGTATCCAAGTTGTGGTTTAAAAAAAAGCTATTGTACCAAGTATAAAATCTAAATCTTCAGGAGCTACGGCCTCACACTGCCTTGATAAAATACAACATCTGCGCTAAAGATCAGAGATCCTGTTCATTAACAGCAAAGACACTTAGGAGAAAAATTCTGACACTTTACCTCATTTAAACTTAAAGTGAAATGAGTCCAAAAGTTCCTTAAGAGAAGAAAATTTTGAAATCAAAATGCTGCAAAGATTTTCTCGAAAGGTTCTATCTATTCATGTCCAACATTTTGTGTCATCTCTGGTTGGCTAGGACACTTTATCCCAACGTGGTGAATGATTACCTCATACTCCCCGGCTGGGCTATAACAATGCGATACCTGGGCACGAAGCCTTCTGTGCTTAGGGAACTCCACCTGGTACAGGATGTTGCAGCACATCTCCTCAGCAACCCAGTGAACACATCAAACCTGTCCTTTGCTCTCTACACTGGCTTCCCATAGAACATTGAATCAAGTTCAAAGTCTCAGTCCTTATCTTCAAAGTGCTCCATGTCCTAGGCTCAGGATATTTAAAAGATAGACTAAAGCGCTGGGATGGTCAACAACTTGACTCCTCTGGCCCTGTGGAATGCTCCACAACAAGGTAAAGCTCATCTGTGTGGGAGACAGAACTTTCCCAGGGACTGTGGCGTCACCTCTCTGAGGACCATCCCAACCCTACCCACCTTATGCGCCAAGACCTGCCTTTTCTAACATAGACATACAACTCGTGTGTGTGTGTGTGTGTACCTTCAAAACCAAAACGCTCCCCTGTACACACTTCTCTCTGTTATGTTGCTTAATGCACTACTGGAAGGCACTCAGATTCTATGGGGCAGTATAAAAATCTGTGTAGAATAGCTGATTAGTACTGGAGGTAGCACTTACTGTTATGAGTAGTGCTGCTGTGAATGGCTTTAGTGACTCAGCCAGTCAATGGGAGAGCCAGGACTCAAACACTGATTTCCTGTCACCCAGTCTAGTGCCTTAGCTCCAAGACCATCCTTCTTTAGCACGTGAATGCTCTCCTCATTCTTCAGCAGTTTTGTGCACATGCCAGACTGAGTTAAGCAAAATCTCTGTGACAGGATACAGGGGTAATACCTGGTCCCCAGTACACAAGGGGTTAACTTCAGCTTCTCTTTCCCCCTCCTTTGACCGGGTGTTCAAGGCTAGGGCTGTAAGAAAAGCTACTGGGGAGAGACAAAGGGGAAAGCAGGGCTCCCAGTGGAGGCTCTGAGATGAATCCTTATCTGATGTTCTTTTTGCTTATCTTACTCTGATGGGTTTATGTAGATTCTCTCCTGCTCCACAGTCCTTACCGCCTGCTGCTGGCTCTGCTCTGTCATCCACCTGTTTACATCCACCTATCTGCCAGCTTTAAAGCCCACCCAAGAAGTCCTGTCTACTTGAACCCCACCTCACTGTTTTCTGGCTTTACTGATTTCAGATCTCTCATACTCTCCCCTCCTCTCCAAATTACTGTCTGCACAGGTCTCGCCCGCTGTAGTAAAGACCCCCTAGTAACATTAAGCTAAGTAACACCTCTTCTTGTCAACTGTTGGGAATGGGCCACATCCACCCTCATTGAATTGGCCTCGTTAGCATTGAGCCCCCCACCTGGCAAGGCAACTCCCATCTTTTCACGTGCTGGATATTTATACCTGCCTACTGTATTTTTCACTCAATGCATCTGATGAAGTAGGTTCTAGCCCACGAAAGCTTGTGCCCAAATACATTTGTTAGTCTCTAAGGTGCCACAAGGACTCCTCATTCTTTTTACTAAGCTTTGTGGGTGGCAGTTAAATATATACAAAGGTTACTGTGGCTTGATGTGTCTGCAAAGTAACCAGGGAGACCCTACAAACAGCTCTATTAACTGCAAGTGTGCATGGAGAGAGCTGAGACCGTTCCCAGAATGCTAATCTTTATCTATTCACCTTGCTGCCAACCTTCTAACCTTTCCTTCTTCCCTTCTGTTTTCCCACCAAACTCCTCATTAGCCTGAAGCTCTGCTGCTTCGGATCCTATCTCATAAACAGAAACCAGCCACAGAGGCCATTTGTCTGACTGGGTTTTAATGTGGCAGGTTTAGAAGGAAATTGCCAGTCATCAGAAGGGTAACGGTTACTTGGTGCGACAGTGGGTTATTGATGAAGCACCTATCCTACTCTTAAGCACAGCTAATACAACCGGCACTAAGAAAGGCTGTTATTGTGCAGCTGTGCTCAATGGGAGGCAGGGGGAGAGTAAAGGGGGACAATGGTACGTGCTGATTGTGATCCTGTTTTGTAACTGAACCAATTTATTGACATCAGTGAAATAAGAGTGAACATCTTTTTAAATGGGACTGGGAATGGCTTGGTGAAACACAAGATTCATTATAGAATCATGCAAGAACCTAGACAGAGCATAGAAATTAGAGATGCGAAAGCCCTTTTACATCTCGTTGTCTTTGTCATTGTCACTGTAGGAACTTTGGCCCGGAATGTCAAAGGTATTTAGGCACCTACTTCCTATTGATTTCAAAGAGAGTTGATGCCTAAATATCACTGAGGATCTGAACTTTTCCCTATAATAGTCTCAAGTGTGTTTTATTTCAGAGTCCTAAAAGATGGGGCTTCCACAATTCCTATGGAGACACTACTGCCCAAGTTCCTACACCTCAGAGTTAGGCCATTTTCCCTGTTAAAGTACATATCTTTCCCCTGAAGAGTGGCTGGGCTCCTGTGGTTAGGCTGCCTCATTGAGCCCTCATCAGATTTAATATGTGAAGAGTAGAAAAGTGTTTTTTCTAACTGGCAGCTCTGGAAACTCAAATTGGGTCCAAAAATTCAGCTGTGTTCTGTCGACCTAGTGAGCCCCCACTGAGACAGACTATAAATGCAGTTGATTGAAGCGTCCACCTTTCTGCGGCGTGGGGTCAACGTTCGGCAACTGGAACTTGGTTAACAATTGTGTTGATGAGCAAAGCAGCATCAGAGTCCAGCTCCCACAATAGCATGGGCTCTGCGTTGTTACCAGGAGTAGTACTAAAACCTTGGTTCTGATGCTAACGTGTGATTAAGGCCATACACAGGTGGCAGCTCTGCTGAGTACGAAGCTGTATTACAAGCCATTTTGCACAGTAGAAATACACTTTGCAGTTGCAAACAGCTTCTATGATCAACCCCTTTTTCACAAGCTCAAGACTCCAAACTTTCCAAACCTTTTGAGCTGAACATGTCCATGAGTGATGTGTGCCTAAAGGTGACTTATTCTGGAAGGTTTGAGCAAAGTCCCTTCAGCTGCTGTGCAGGGATGGAAGAGTGACAAAAACACACTTTTTACCCATTATAAAAAATTCTAGCCATCATCTTTTTAAAAAGCCAGGGCCAAAGAAAAAACGGCTGAAATCTGAAACGTGCCAAGGAGAGAGAGTTCTTGCCAAGGAGAACGTCCTCTTGGTGGGGTGACAGTACGGCCTGGGGAGGCTGCTCAGAGGGCATCTGCAGAGATGGTTAGCTCAGCCTATAGGATCTGTACCTCTTTTGAATCACAGATTTTGCATTTAGGGACCAAACTGTGGCACTTAACCCCTGGCTTGAGAAAGGGGGATGCATACTCCTCAGAGCGCTTAAGTCAAGACAAGCCCCCTGGAACTAGCTCTGAACTGGATACAAACAAGGGTGTTGACCTTTTGGATCATTATTTCCATTTAAATGGGTTTTTTCCCCTAATCCTGCTCCAAGATGCATTTTCTTTTCAGGCATCTGCCCTCCAGTCACGACTCCAGCATACGCTCTCAAGCCAAACAATAACACCAGTAAAGGTGGGTAATTAGTGGCCTTGTGCCTCCCCCACCCAACCCATTCACCTCACATAAGATGTGAGCCTCAAGGTCTAATTAACATTAAATACCATTATCAAACATAGGCAATCTTCTTCTCTCCCTTTTTAATGATGAGACTAGCAAATTAAAGGCAAAGAACTATATTAACCTCCTGTGAATGGGCGATTTTTGCCTTGTGTCTTAGGATAGCAGAAGTTACTGCAACATTGCAAAGTTAGAATCTCAGTGAGTCAGGAGGACATATAAGAGCTAAGGTTCCAACAGCTAGGTTAATTTGGCTGCACCACACAGATATTCTATATGTCTACAGGTATACGTGTTTTCTGTCCCTGTTTATGGTGATAAATCAGTGGCCTAATATGTTATTGGCCTTTGTGACTGAACGTGTAACCTGAACATTGCATTGCCATAAACCAGAACTTTCTCATTTATATTGGAGTAGCTAGAGTGCAATACATGGAAGAGTCTCTCAATATAAAGGAAGCCATTACTGTACACGCAAGAAAAGTAGGGACCTGATGTTAAGAGAGCAAGTCTATATTTCGTCATCTTAAGCAACGGAGTCAGAAAATTTTAGCCATAGCTTTTTGCATGTAATAATGTGATATGTTAACACTGGCGTTGTTTTATGAAAATGCTTGTGATTCCTATGATAATACTAATTCCCTGAAGACTAAGTGATAAAAATGAGAGAACTGTCAGATTTTCTATTCTACTCCGAAGAAAATTCACTTTCTACTTCTCTCTCTATTGCTAAAATACGTGCATTGTTTCAAAAAGAAAGAGCCGGGCAGCTCAGAGCAGAGGATCAGAACAGCACATCCTAATTTTTTGGCAAAATTTCCCATTACCTTTCTAATGCTTATTTAAAAGTCATGGACCAAATTCTGCAGTCCCTGCCAAGAGTAATGCCTCAGTAAGGACTGCAGGATTTGGGGCAAATGGAGAAATGGTACCCAACCTAGCTAAAGGCTTTTTAGGGGAACACTTGTGTCCTTAAATTACACTGGCAAAATGATAGTACCTCTTAGTGCTGAACGAGGATTAAGCAACAAGTGCTTCACTCAGATCAAAGGGCACTTCATGGCTCCCTTTCTCTCCAGTGAGGAAACAGCACTGCCGCTGATACATGTCTGCAGTTCAGAGTCTCCCCTCACCTGTGCGCACACAATTCATTCTCCCGACGGCTGTGCAGCTGGCTAGCACCACGCTGGTTTTTATAATGCAGTTACTCAGCCTGTCGAGTCCTACTCCAAAAATACAGACACTTCAGCAGAGGGGGACATACTGAAATGGCCCTTTGCACTTTGGAAACATGGTAACAAGAAAGCAGGCTGCTGGCGTCTCTCCCCGGCCCAGGAAGTTAGTCCAGGCCCAAAAGTCTGTACAGACCCTTCCTTCAGAGCACACTTTTAGTCTTCAAATACAAAACTGTGGTGTAACAAAGTTATTCCTCTGACCAAAGCAGGCAGTGGGGGCCCAGATGCCTTTTCCCTTGCCTCTTTCCCACTGCTCCAGGGCCTACCACAGGAGCCAGCTTGGTTCCTGTAGCTCTCTGCCAACTGAGTTCTCTCAGCCCTTTATAGGAAGCCTTCATCGGGAGGGATCCTGTCAATCATTCTGAGAAGCATATTATTTTACTTTGGCCCAACTGTTGTTGTGGTAACAGGGAGTTCCAATAGCAGCAGGAAGGAGATGGTGATGGGGAATGTTCTCCCACTCTGTCTGTGGAGTAGGTGCAATGCGGTGCCAAGCATCAATGGCAAAGGGCCCCATGTAAACCGGTCCAGAGATCACTAAATACCTTTGCTGCAGGAACATTTTTAAGTGACCTTAAAATTCCAAAGTTTCTGTATGATGCATTAACTGAAATAATACACGATAATAATACATAAATGTCACTTGCTGTACAGGAAAACCATGGGAATACCCTGCAATTAGATTCCTCGCTTCTTGGACTTTATTCAACGGAAGCCATTAATAACATGTAACCGTTACTGTGGGTTAAATTCTGTCTGGTACATGCCAGAAAACTCAGAGCCAGCAGATTCTAGCACAGGATCAACCGCACCCATCTTGGCCCCAATAAAACATCACCCATTGTTATGGGGCATTGCCTAAAATGAGAGGGCGTGGCCTGCTTGTCGTGATCAATGACCCAGCAAAAGCCTTTATGTTCAGCCCCAATGCAGTGTATTGTTGGTCTCAGTGAGAGTCAACTGCACAACGGGCTGTCACTGGGCTGATCTTGCCAGAATGCAACTGTCACTCACAGCTGATTAATCATTCTGTACATTCTGCCCACTTCCTGGTGCCTGCCAGAATCCAATCCTTTGCCTTTACCTTTACAAGATAAATAGCCTTACGTGCAGGATGTCAGTGTGACATCGATAATATACAAAGGAGATTGGCTGCTCCCAATAAGAGAAGTCGGTCCCTAATCTCAAATAAAGTGAAAGAAAAGTAATTATTTAATCAAAGTTTTGGTGCCTATTCTGGCTCATTATTTCCTTCCTGTACATTGCAATAGGATTTATTATGCACCCCGAAAGTTACCAATCAGTAGCTAGTATTACCATGCATACAGGGCCAAAGCATACGCTTGTCACTGTGCTGTTTGAACTCGATCTAACTGAACATCACTGTAGGTAAAAGGAAATGAACGACCCCTGCTGGGGCACCCACCTGCCACACGGGGTCTGTGTGCTTCCCTGATTTAGCAGAGCTCTTGTAGCCTGGCTGAGAGTGCAACTTTTTCAGGTTGTAGATGGCCACATTGCCATCATAGAAGCCCACGACAAGAAGATAGGGATGGTCATTGTGGATGTCGAGGCACATGATGCCGCTCTCGCTGCTGAAGATGTACTCAGGGAAGGAGGGGTTCTTCATGGTGTACAGAAGGAGCATGCCCCGGCTCTGCTTCATGAAGTCATCTAGAGAAAGGAAGATCCACATCATGATGTGAGTGTGACGTTACAGCCCATATTCTTTATGGAAATATGCTTATGATATGGATATGGCATAACTGAGATCTATTTTATGCAAGATGGGTCTTGTAAGGTATCATCGGAAAGGTTATATTTTACTGAATGTTATTATCCAATTTGTAGGCATGTATCATTTTGTATCTACAGTTAGGAATATTAAATATGTCACAATTTAACTCATGTGTGGGAGACACCCACCAGGCAACAGTCCATCAGCCTTGATGGGCCATTAGGAAGAAACAATAAGACTTTGAAGATATTAATCTCTCTCCTTCCTGAGAGGCGTCCTGGGACGTAGCTGTGACACCACTAGGTCAGGTGGTCCTGTCACCTGGTACTAAACACCATCTTGAACTTCTAGTAATTTTCAACTAAAAGGAGGGGGAGGTCAAGACTGGGAAACAAAAGATTCCCACTTTATGTAAATCTTATTTAAGGCTGGGGAGTAAGGCAAACAGGACTCTTCCCCATTGCCTTCCTGCCCAGGAAGAAAGACTGCTGAAAATACCGGAAGAGACAAAGGAACTGAGCAGTGGGACAGGCAAAGGCTGAGTCCAGACTAAAACAGGAGTCTAGTCAGTAGAGAGAAATAACTGGAACTCTAAGCTACAGAAACTCTGCAACTTGCCTAAAACAACATTTAGGGTGAGAAATTATTTATTGAAACCAGTCTCTTTAAGATCTTAAGCTTAGTATGCATGGTTTTTTTTATTTGCTTGGTAATCTGCTTTGTTCTGTTTGCTATCCCTTATAATCACTTAAAATCTGCCTTTTATAGTTAATAAACTTGTTTTGTTTATTATTAAACCCAGTTCGTGCAATTTCTAACTGGGGGGAGGGCAAATTGTGCATATCTTCCTCCACATTGAGAGAGGAGACAAAGCTATGAGCTTACATTGTACACATTTCTCTACAGTGCAAGACAATACTATCTTGGGTGTACCTTCCAGAGGGAAGCTGCATTTGAGTGCTGGGCGATTTCCTAGCTGTCTTCTCATAGAGAGCTGTTTGCAGTCTCTGTGAGACTCTACAGCTGGTGTGTCCCTACCTGCGTATGTGCACTGCCCGAGGCCGGAGAGCCTAATTCAGCAAAACAGGGAGAGGGAGGCCAGGCTAGTGGAGCAGGCAGGCTCAGTGAAATCCCAGTACATCAGGTGGCATCCCAGAAGGGGGGTCTAACCCCTCACAGTGAGCACAGGCCTCCTTCCTTCCAAGTTCTGTAATCACTGATGTACACGGTACAATGGCAATCATCATCCTAGAAATAAACTCAGAACCAGGGTAGCAGAGGGATATATATCATAAAGGCATTTTAAGGGGGCCTGCCATTCTTACTGAGGGGTCCTCAGCTCTGGAGGCACTTCCCCCTTTGGTTCTCCAGAGCCTGGAGTTGGACATGATGAAAGGCCTGTGTTTCCTCTGCTTTGTTCTAAGAGGGAGGGTTGAGTGTCTGGGAGAATGAGTCTGAGCCTTCTGACAGTCGTTCGATGTATATGGATTTTATTAACCTTGCTGAGCTCCAGATGGATGCACTTTTAACCTCTATATAAAAGAGGAACTATATCATCTCCTTTATTCCCTGCAAGGAAAAACATTTAATAAACCATCTATAGCATCTAGCACCCAACACGTTAAAATATAAATGCAATGCCCAAGTCACTGCTGTTTTATTTCTCATTTGTTTGTTTAACCCCACATCTGTGTTTTGTAATTGCAACTTCTCTTGCCTCTAAAACTACTGTTTCCCTTCCTATCTAGTTTCTCCTTTCCATTGTGTGCTCTGATGTTAACTCCGCTCTCTTGAAATGTCTATTTCCTTCTCTTTATTAGCTTTTGGCCTCTTCTTTGCCCCTCCCCCCATGACCAGGTTGTCTGCTGCAGTTCCCAGTTCTTCGTTCATTGAAGAGAAAATTTCCCATGCTCAATGGGAGTAGAAGAGGTGTTGCTACAGAGAAGCTCATTCTGGTCTGCCATTTTTGATAAGGGATGAATTCAAACTGGAACAGATGCAGAGAAGAGCCAGTAGGATGGTCAGAAGAATGGAGAATGTACCTTATCAGAGGAGACTTAAGGAGTTTGGCTTGTTTAGCCTGACAAAACAAGGGCTGAGGGGAGATATGATTGCTCTCTATTTATACATCAGAGGGATAAATAGCAGGGAGGGAGCAGAGTTATTTAAGTTAAGGGCCAATGTTGGCACAAGAATAAATGGATATAAACTGACCATCAACAAGTTTAGGTTTGTCTAATTTCAAAGGTTTCTAACCGTCTGAGGAGTGAAGTTCTGGAACAGTGAGTGGGTGAGATTCTGTGGCCTGCAATGTGCAGGAGGTCAAACAAGATGATCACGATGGTCCCTTCTGACTGTAAAGCCTATGAGTCCATGAGCTCACCAGAGGCAAAGAAGGAGCTTTGCTATAGTAATCTATTGAAACAGATTTCTCTGAGGCTGTATTAGCCATATCTACAGATACATTCTTGCTGTTGTGTGCTGTTTGGCACATGCTACATGGAGAACAAATTTTCTGTTTACAGAAAGATTTTAGTTTTCAAGCACATAACATATGCCCCACCATGGCAACAGTAAGATCCTTTTATATTATTTCCTATCTTGCCTGATATTTTGAGTGTGTGTGTGTATCCCACAGATCACAGTAACTTCAGAGAACTCTCCCAGCAGGTACAGAACACTCTCCTCTCTAGCGATATAGTATTTCTGGATCTACACTCAAGCCTGTAATGAAGTTTCTCTAACAAACTACATACAAGTGTGAATACTTTTGAAGAATATCTGAAGAATAAGTGAAGCCGCCCATTCATTGATAAAACTATTACAAATAAGGACTAGTATTGCAAACATATATTAATCTACTAAACATGCAACATTCCTTTCAATGGTGCTGTACCTCAGGGAATGGTAAGCAAATGGGCTTTGTATCAGAGTGGTAGCCGTGTTAGTCTGTATCCACAAAAACAACGAGGAGTCCAGTGGCACCTTAAAGACTAACCGATTTATTTGGGCATAAGCTCTTCATTTGAGCTCTCAAAACTGGAGACTCTCAAACAAAACCAACCTTCCATACAAACTTCCTCGTGGCTGGACTTTACAAAAACGAGCCGAGCCATTTACAACACACACTTTACTTCTCTACAGAGGAAAAAGGACAGTAAACTATCTAAACTCCTACATGCCACAGGAGGCTACAACAGTGGTACCCTCAACTCACCCAACAATACTGTTAATCTATCCAACCACACACTTAGCCCAGCAGAACAGTCTGTCCTATCTCAGGGACTTTCTTTCTGCTCCACTGCCCCCATGCACATGATACAGTTCTGTGGGGATCTGGAGGCCTACTTTATACTTACCTACATGCCTCCAGCTTCCATCCAGGACACATCACACGATCCATTGTCTACAGCCAAGCCCTAAAATACAACCGTATTTGCTCCAGTCCCTCAGACAGAGACAAACACCTGCAAGATCTTTATTAAGCATTCTTAAAACTACAGTACCCACCTGGGGAAGTGAAGAAACAGATTGACAGAGTGAGATGGGTACCCAGAAGTCACCTACTACAGGACAGGCCTAACAACTAAAATAACAGAATACCATTGGCCATCACGTATAGCCCCAGCTAAAACCTCTCCAGCACATCATCAATGATCTACAACCTATCCTGGAAAATGATCCCTCACTCTCACAGACCTTGGGAGGCAGGCCAGTCCTCACTTGCAGATAGCCCCACAACCTGGAGTAAATACTCACCAGCAAATACACACCACACCACAGAAACACTAACCCAGGAATCAATCCCTGTTACAAACCCCATTGCCCACTCTGTCCCCATATCTACTCTAGCGACACCATCAGAGGACCTAACCACATGAGCCACACCATCAGGGGCTCATTCACCTGCACATCTACTAATGTGATATATGCCATCATGTGCCAGCAAAATCCCTCTGCCATGTACATCAGTCAAACCAGACAGTCTCTATGTAAAAGAATAAATGGACACAAATCAAACATCAGGAATGGTAACACACAAAAGCCCATAGGAGAACACTTTAATCTCCCTGAACATTCAATAACAAATTTTAAAGTAGCCATCCTTCAACAAAAAAATTTCAAAAGCAGACTCCAAAGAGGAACTGCAGAGCTACAATTCATTTGCAAATTTAACACCATTAATTTGGGCTTGAATAGGGACTGGGAGTGGCTGGCTCACTACAAAAGCAATTTTCCCTCTCTTGGTATTGACACCTCCTCATCAATTATTGGGAGTGGACCACATCCACCCTGATTGAATTGACCTTGTCAACATTGGTTCTCCACTTGTAAGGTAGTTCCCTTCTCTTTGTGTCAGTATATTTATGCCTGCATCTCTAATTTTCACTCCATGCATCTGAAGAAGGGGGTTTTTACCCATGAAAGCTTATGCCCAAATAAATCTGTTAGCCTTTAAGGTGCCACCAGACTCCTCATTGTTCAAATGGGCTTTGTTGTTTTAGAAAAAGGCAAGATTCTGACACTCTTATCATCTAAAAAACCTCCTGTTCTTTTTGCGGATACAGACTAACACAGCTGCTACTCTGAAATCTTATCATCTAGTTTACTGGGGATTGAAAGACTGCCCTCCTGAAGCTGACATGCGATTTGGTTCCAGTATTGAGAAGATTGTGCTCAGTGAAGGTGAGGCTTCAACTCCATTCAGCAGCCTTAGAAATCTCAGAGAGAAACACTAATAGATGGTAAGAAAAGTAGGTGAGGTGACCTCTTTTCTCACAGAATGAGCTGAGTCCTTCCAACACTTGTAACCTTACCTGGTCAACTAAGAAGTCGAATGTGTTAGATAGCTTTTGAGCTCAGCTTGCATCACCCCTTCTCCCCAAATGTGATGAATAACTGGAATGATTTCCTAAAGGTCTTTGTTCTGTACAAATAATAACTAAGAAGACCACAAAGGAAATGGTTTCTGAATGTCACCTCAGTTAGACCAATCTTCAGTAGAAACTTGGGGTGAAGACACACTATCATATTAGCTTTATGAAAAAACTGTGATTGGAGGTAAGTCTCAAAAGCCTGAATTTTACAGATATAATTGCCACCGGTGAGGCTAATTTTAAGGAAAAGTAGAGTGAAGAGAACATTCCACAACTGGTTCAAATGGATGGTAAGTAAATGTATTAAGGACTTGGATCAGATCCCATACTTCAGTAGCACAATGAACTAGTGCATATAGATGAAAAATCATTTCAGGAGTAATATCACTGAAGGGTGAGAGATGACAGAAGAATGCTAAACTGTGATAGCTACAAGGTGATCCTCAACAATTGACAAAGGCAACCCCGATTTCATCAGGAATATTAAATATTCCAGAATGGCTGGGACCGGGAATGTCTGAGACACTGAGCCCTACTATAAGGCCATTTTAAATCATGGGTCTTCCAAGGGGAAGGCTTGCAGAATTTCAGTATAACCCAGAAGATCAGAGTATCCAAAGTCCTGATCAGTGAAGCTCTCAAGATGCAAGCCACCAGGTGAAGCAACTCTGGGTCTGAATTAAAATGTCTCTTCTTTTCTGAGGCAGAAGGTCTGGAGACATTTATAATTAGAGATTGTTATTTTGAGAGAGCAAAGTCTGAATACCATGTCTGATGGACCCAAGCCAACACTATTAGAAACATATGCATTATTCCTTGACTTGCTTTCAATACAACATGAGGCAACAACAGAAATAAAAGGAAAGCATCCAGAATACCCGACTCCAATGAAGAAGGGATGTATCTGATGGGAATCCTCAAAGTTTGCCTGAGCTCAGGCCAAATTTCTGACCTTTGGCATAGATAGAACAAGCGTAATTGTGAATGCCACCACTTGGAAAGAGAAGATCCACTACAGAACATTTCAGATACCATTCATACTGGTCTCGCACTTGACAGTTAGGAGTCTGGAAGCAGTTGCATGCATGTATCAGTGCCCAATATGAAGACTGAAGCTCTTGATGCATTGAAATCCAACTTAATACACAGTGGCACATTCTGGTGGCTCAAAAAATAATAACTTGACAACAACCGATGATGTTATATGTCTCTTACTTCACAGTCAGAACAACAAATCCAGAGCCCATGCCCTGGAACAAGCTAGAGTGACACTACACTACTTCAGTTTGTGAGGTAGCCTTCATTACAAGGCACTCAGAAATAATGGTGATGGAAGCCACAAGATCCTACATAGAAAACCAAAGGTGTGATGAGAGCCACTGAATCATTTAAGAGAATAGATAGAAGGAAAAGAAGAGTGATCAGGGTGTGAGTTATGTTTTATCTTTTATGTTATGTTTCACTTTTAAAGTCTGTCTAAACCCAAAGTTCTCCTGTGAAACCTTAACATTACAATCAGAATTAGTTTTCAAAAACAACTGCTGTTGCTGTCTAAAACATTTGTCTGTGTAGGCATTTCTAAAATGACAAGATGGGAGGTAATATGTTTATTGGACCAACTCTTGTTGAGGAGAGAGACAAGCTTTCCAGCTTACACTGAGCTCTTCCTCAGGTCTGGGAAATGTACTCAGAGACCTGAAGAAGAGCTCTGTGTAAGCACCAAAGCTTGTCTCTCTCACCAACAGTAGTTAGTCCAATAAAAGATAACATCACCCACCTTGTCTTTTTAATAGCCTGGGACCAACACTACTACTACAACACTGCATACAACATATAGGCATTTATAATGCATTCATTGCCACTGCCTAAAAGTTTCCTCATAAATGCTGAGTTCTCATGAGAATCTGAGCTTTTCAAAAAATGAGAAGTAAATCTATAGCCTTAGAGTCAAACACCTGTATGGAATTCAAATAAGCAGTCAAAGTTCTCCTTGATTCCTTGAGAAACACCTTGTGCTCATATCAATGAGCTCAATGCAATTATATCTTTTACAGACCAGGTGGGTGAGGTAATATCATTTATTGGACCAACTTCTGTTGGTGAAAGACAAACTTTTGAGCTTCACAGAGGTCTTTTTCAACTCTGTGGAGCTTGAAAGCTTGTTTCTTTCACCTACAGAAGTTGATCCAATAAAAGATATTACCTTACCCACCTGGTCTGTCTCATATCCTGGGACCAACGTGGCTACACTACCACTGCCAACATTATATCTTTTAGACAGACGCCATGGTGCTTGGGGATGAATCTTGCATCAAAGCAGAGATTTTCAAAGAATGGTCTTTATTGTCCCTGAGGCAAAGAAGAGATTCCTGAATTAATAAACCAGTCGTATGGTTCCTAGTGTGATAAGTACATCCATCATCCCCTTTCTACGGCTCAATAATCCAGAATATTATTCCCTTACATCTCACACTCTGCCTACTCTGATCCAAGACACACCATGCACCAATCGTATGAAGGCAAGAGAAAACCTTTCTCGTCAACATGGCTCAAGAAGTCTCCAGGCTACATCAAAACATTCTGGCTATTGCTGAAAATCTGCCCTTTCCAGCCTCTAAAAAGAAAACCAACACAGGGAAGCACATTCGTAAACAGCTGCCTGTGTCTGAGCTCTACAGCTGCCCATGAATATTTGACTTTTGTTGTCTGCCTTAGATGTGTTCACTCTTTGATGACTCTGTTTGCTGGTGTTTAGTCCAGTAAGCTTTGATTCTTCAAAAGCCAAGGGATTAAGCTATTGTATGTGCTTGAGAGATATGGCAAGCGGGACCCAGGTTACTTACCAGCAGGATCAGTTCAAAAGACAGAAGTTTATGGTGCCCCTATGAATGACAGACTTATACTTCCCTTAAAACTACTTTGACAACAGAAGTTAAGTGAATGCCTACACATTTCCCCCCAATGAACAAAACATCGCATAGTGCTAGAAGCATCGTGAGTGCAGAAGGACCTAAGAAAGGAACTGGCCAGCATTACGGAGTTTGCTGTAGAAGAATGACTCTTTCCGAGGAGCGCAGGAAGTTTGACAGTGTGCTGAACTCATTTTCAAGGGCTGCTGAAATAATAATCAGCAGTTTTATAATGTTTTACAGTACTTTGAACATGCACAGACTCTAGACTAGTTAATCCCTTGCAGGACGGTAGGTTGAGTATTATCACCTTCTTACAGATGATGAAACTGAGAAAGGAAACGTGAAGTGACTTGCACAAGACCACACAAAGAGTTAAAGGAAGAGAACTCAGCTCTTCTGAAGGCTCATCCCTGTGCTCATTCCTCCACTATGCTCTGCCTAACAGAGCATCCCAGTGATATGTGAACAAGATGGCCAGTGTCCAGGAGAGAGATTTAAACAGAAGCCACTGTTAGAACCCAATGTGTGCTTCTGCCCCACCGACCAGAGCAGAAGCACTATGCCCAGGTGATGCAAACCTTAATGGATAATTGTGGGTCCTGGATCTGTGTACATGCAGTACATACCATAGCCAAGCAAAACTAATGCCAGAATTTTCAAAAAAACTCCATACTTGGGTAATTCATAAAGTCATCGAGTTTAAGGCCAGAAGATACCATGAGATCATCTAGTCTGACTTCCTGTATAGTGCAGGCCAGAGAATGTCATTGCTATCCCTGTAATGAGTCCAATAGCTTGTGTTTGATGTAAGCATATCTTTCAGAAAGGCATGAAGCCTTGATTTGAAGATGTCAAGAGATGGAGAATCCACCACTTCCTTGGGTTAGTATTTCTAGTTGTTAATCAAACTCACTGCTAAAAATTTGTGTCTAACTTTTAATTTGCCTGGCTTCTGCTTCCAACCATTGGCTCTAGTTATGCCTTCCTCTGCTAAATTAAAGAACCTTTAGTACCTCCTATTTTCTCCCTGTGAAGATACTTACACGTCATAATCATGTCATCTCTCAGTCTTCTTTTTGACAAGTTAAACAGATTGAGCTCTGTGAGTCTCTCACTGTAAGGCATTTTTTTCCAGCGCTGGAATCACTCACTACCAGCAAACACAGAGGTAAAATCCCCTTCCTACTCCTACTCTCTACTCCTTTGTTCATCCAACTATTGCATTGGCTCTTTTTGTCACATATCACACAGGGAGCTCATGTTAAGGTGTTCGTCCACAATAATTCCTATGTCCTTTTCATAGTCTCTGCTTTCTAGGATAGTCCCCCATTCTGTAGGCATGAGCTTCACTCCTCATTCCTAGATGTATAAATTTGCATTTGGTGGGATTAAAACTCATTTTGTTTGAATAGGCCAAGTTTACCAAGAGATTCCGATCACTCTGTATGACCAGCCTGGCATCCTTATTTACCACTCTGCCAATCTCTGTGTCATCTGCAAATTTTAAAAGCAGTGATTTTTATACATACTTCCAGATCACTGATAAAAATATTGAATAGCATTGGGTCTAGTACGGATCTTCATGGAAACTTACTAGAAACTCCCTCCTTCAATGGCAATTCCTTGTTGTTGAAAACTTACTGAAATCTGGACAGTGTTTAGAAGCTACATCTCACTATTAGGGCCCTCTGACTATGAGTGGAATTCACAGAGCATGAATACTTCCCATTATCAGAAAACGCTCACAGATTCTAGTCAGTAAAATGTGGTATTGCAAGAACTGCAAACTCTGATGCATCAAATTAATTTGCTGTAGACAAACTCTGGGTTGTTTTATGTTATGCTAATCAGATGTTTGAACATCATAATTTAACACTCCACCTGGGCTTTAATTCCAGGTCTTTCTCATTAAATGAAGGTTATTGTCAGTGACTCTGTTTAGAAAGCACAGAACTTGTAGTGGTGATGCAGGAGGGAAGGGAAATAGGAATTTGTTAGTGCTTTGGACATTTCAAAAGAGAAGAAACTGACGGCTCACATGGCAGGATGTCATTTATGCACCTCCTGAGCTCTGCCATAGACCTAATAACTCTGCCATGGGCTCTGCCACACATGGGAGGCCACCCACCTAAGTCATGTGGATCAATAAATAAAACCTACTTTTAAAGAAACAAGCTGTCACGGAACCATACTTCATACTCTAAATCAGGGGTTGGCAACCTTTCAGAAGTGCTGTGCCGAGTCTTCATTTATTCACTCTAATTTAAGGTTTCACATGCCAGCAATACATTTTACCCTTTTTAGAAGGTCTCTTTTTATAAGTCTATAATATATAACTAAACTATTGTTGTATGTAAAGTAAATAAGGTTTTTAAAATATTTAAGAAGCTTCATTTAAAATTAAATTAAAATGCAGAGCCCCCCGGACCGGTGGCCAAGACCCGAGCAGTGTGAGTGCCACTGAAAATCAGCTCGCGTGCCGCCTTCGGCACAGCGTGCCATAGGTTGCTTACTCCTGCTCTAAATGTTGACTGGCAAATGAACATAGGAGATATTGAGCCAGCAGGAGCAAGGGAAATGAGAGATCTAGGTAATGTTTGGACCTGTGAACATTTGACATTGTAATCAAGAGGAGAGGTTCAGAAGTAGAGAAGAACAGAGGTAAAAAGGGCCAAAAAAGCGAATCCCTGAAAACAGCGACTGCTCCGTGGGAATGCCTGTCTTGTTCTGGAGTTACACTTCCAGGACATAAAAATGAGATCTGTGTCTAATTAGGAATCAAGGCTGAAAAACAGAAAGGGAGAAGGAATATGTTACAGGGCTGAATTTGCCAGGCTGTATGTCAGAATTGGTCTTTTTCTTAAATTGAACAGGCTTTTCTTTGGGGATGGGGGGGGATAGAAATCCCTTTTTTGATCCGCTTTTTTTAAAACTGTTACTTTACATTAAAAATAGTAGCAGTTCCACCACCATTATGTTATGTACACACATACCATGGACATGACATTATGACCCCTATCAGCTGTCAGAGAAACCATGACCAAATGACCTCTCATTATGGACTCAGATAACACTCAGCAAAGCCAGCACAATCCGGATACGGCATGCTGCGAGTTACCTTCCCCCAAAACATCTCCTCTCTTCTCCCTCCTTTCTCGGTCATCATTGACAACTCTACTATCTCTATTTGCCAGAAGCTGGGAATGGGTGACGGGGGATGGGTCACTTGATGATTCCCTGTTCTGTTCAATCCCTCTGGGGCACCTGCCATTGGCCACTGTTGGAAGACAGGATACTGGGCTAGCTGGACCTTTGGGCTGACCCAAATATGGCCATTTTTATGTTCTTGTGTTCCTTATCTCTTCTGCTATGCAAGTTTTCAACCTTGGTGTACTTTTCAACCTCTCCGCCCACCCCCATACAAGTTGTGGCCAAATCCTGTTGCTTTCTGCTGTCCAACATTTCTAAAAACTCCATGACTTCCTTTCTGTTCCTTTGGTTAAAACCCTTTTCCAAGTGGTGAAACTCTCTCACCCCAGCTGCTTCAAGCTTCTCCTCTCTGGCCCCCTCACTGCTGCAGCTCTTCTCTGAAGCCTTTCCAAAATCCTGCTCTTAAGTTCATCTCCCTAACCCCCCACGTTATCCATGTCACTTGCCTCCCTGAGTCCCTTTACAGACTTCCCCATCACCGGGTCCTGATTCAAGGCTCCATTCCGCCTGCATCTTTGACCTCCACTTTTATACCCTCGCACTGCCAATATCTTGTGCCTGACCACACCTCTTTTAGACTCACCTTGCCCTGCCCCCTATGCATTCTTCCATGCTACTTTTATAGGGCGGGGACTGCATCTCACTGCATGTTCCGTACAGTGCTCCGCACAGTGTCGGCACTCAAGAAATGATTACGAATAAAGCACCGCACACCCTCATTGACTAATCACTGACACTCCTGTGAGGTATTATTGTTCACAGAGGGCCAACAAACACCAAGGATGGGCTCCATGAAGGGACTTCGGCTTTGCAATCCTGAGTGTCACAGTGCCTAACTTTTAGGCACCTAGAAAAGCCAGGAACAAACCTGCAATCCACAAAGCTGAGTAGGCGCCTGGGCTGTCCATACAATGAATGGGGAGAGACAGGTGGCTAAAAATGCAATCCACAAAAGCCAGCACATTAGCTGGCAGGAGCCGCCTAAACCAGCCAATAGGCAAGGCCGACAACAGGGATGTGTCCTAAGCCCCACCCTTCTCTCAGAGACAGGCACCTAAAACCAGGCTGCAGGGAGGCTCCTCGCGCCCCTGCGGATGGGGCAGCGCACACAGCTGCCTGGCTGCGCCTCCGTGTAGGAGCTGGAGGGGGGTCATGCCGCTGCTTCTGGGAGCTGCTTGAGGTAAGCCACGCCCGGAACCTGCACCCCTGACCCCACTGCACACTCAGGTAGTATCAGACCCAATTAAGGGACATCCCACACCACCAAAGTTAGACTTTTACCATTGACTACAATGGGTGCAGCATCTAGCCCAGCAAATCTCAAATGCGGCCATGTGTGGCTTTTCTTAGCCACAGCCTCCTGGGCTATGATTTATGGGGGGAGGGGGCAAAGCAGCAGCCCTTCCTCCTCCCTCATGCTCCTGGACGCACTGTCTTGGTGTTGATTGCTGGGGCTGTCAGCAGGGGTTGGGCCCTGCCCTCCTCTGGAGACACCTGAGCACAATGCTGGAAGAGCAGGCAGCTGGGGAGTTCCTCACCCTCTGGGGCGGTGGGGCTCACTGAAGCTTTAGGCTTCACTCTGGGGTAGCGGGCCCCAGGCTCTGGCCTCACAGCTTTGGGCTCCGTCCCCCCGCCACCTTCCCCAACCCGCCCCCCCTCCCCCATCCAAGGTTTAATTTGTCCCCAGGTTTGCTGGGGCTGAGTAAGTCTGCTGTGAATAGTGATACTTGTATGTTTGTTAATATCACTTTTCACAATGGACTTACTAGCTAGCAATGAATAATTATAATGATCTAGACGTGTATATGTGCATATTTATTTGTTTTCCCTAAAACTAACTAAGTATTTTAGGAAAAAGTGTGAAAGCAGCCAGCAGCAAGAGCTGGTGGCTGCAGTCTGAAGCCATCAAATAATTTGGCCTGAGAACCCCATTCTAGCCCTACTCCCTGGCCCCGAGATTATCACAGCAGTAGTGTAATTTTTTAATTTTTTAATCTATTTAAGTCAATCTACCACCACGCCAGCAGTTTAGGTAGAATTCTTGTGCAGCTTTTGGACTTTATTTTTTCCCACTTACATTAAAAAAAAATACCCTAAGTAACCCTCTTATCTACCTCACAGGCCAGGTGAGGACTAAATAATATTTGCAGAGAACTTTGGAGAAATGAAGAATTAGACAAATACTAAGTATTATTATTACACATTCATAACCAGCAACTAGGCACAATGAGATGAATTAAAACTGAACTCTTGCTCCTGCCTTCCCTTATTTTACTCAGCTCAAGTTAGACTCGATAGTAGTATTTAATACCTGCTGGACTTGTGGGTTTCTTTCCTCAGCCATTGTTCCGAGAATTTGCTTTGAATTCTTGACTGACTAAATATTTAACAGTGCCATCAAGTGGTCAAGTGTTTGTTAGCTCCAGACTGCCTTCTAGCATACACGCTGCATTCTACAATTCCAGGTATCAGTCTGGTCCAGGCGGTAGATACTAGATATCTACAAAAGTGCCTATTTTGTATAACCATATCTGCATGCTTTTATTGCAGATGAATCCGTGCTGCCTATGTTTTAAAATTTCTGATGTGTTCAAGGAACCCTGAATGAGCAGTGAGCTGATGCTCTCCAAAGTTCAAGAACCTTTAGTGTTTATAATTTGACTTTGTGGCCTCTTGAAGGCAGATGGATGCCTGGTGACACAGCACTTCTGGGGCGGGGGGGGGAGGGAGGGCAGAGTTTGTGTATATGTGAGATGGGGTGGACTAGGCCCAGAGATTCCTTGATGCAGGGCTGGCTCCAGGGCTTTTGCCACCCCAAGTGGGGGTGGGGGGGAAAGCCGCAATCCGCAGCAGCTCCACCGTGCCGCTTTCTTCTTCGGTGGCAAGTCGGCGGCAGGTCCTTCCCTCTGAGAGGGACCGAGGGACCCACCGCTAAATTGCCGCTGAAAAGCCCGACTTGCTGCCCCCTCCCCTTGGCTACCCCAAGCACCTGCTTGCTGAGCTGGTGCCTGGAACCAGCCCTGCCTTGATGGAAGCCTCAGAGTCCTATCACACCCATCCCAGAAAAGGAGCAATAGAGGAGTCCTCCAAGCAGCCTAGAGTGGCTACAGGGGAAGCAGCCCAATCACAGAGGCTGCAGAGAGCAGCCAATCAGGGCCCAGGAGACATACAAAAGGAGCTGCGAACCCAGAGACAATCCATTTCTCATTGGAGCCAGAGGAATGCAGATGGTGCTCCTGGCTGACCAAAGGAAATTGAAGCACCATGGACAGCTCAGGACTGGTGGGGACCAGGGCACCGAGGAAGAGCTCCTGACTGGTTGCTGGGCCTGAACTTAGATAAGCCCTGAGGTAAGAGTAAAGATTTGGCAGTGGGTGGGGAAGTGCCCCAGGGAACTGAAAGCCGTGTAGTTAAAGGGACACGGTTGTGTGTGGCTGCTATTCTTACGGTCATTGGTCTGGGACCCAGAGTAGTGGGTGGGCCCAGGTTCCACCCACCCCCACATAGGCCACTGGGGAGCTGGCTTACAGTGATAAACCCCCAGAAGAGGATCTGAACTGTTAGTGGCCCAGCTGGAGAGCTGGGGCCAGAATAGGCTAAGAGGGTGAAACCGTTGCCTCCAGGGAAGAAGCCCTAGGGGTATGGCCCAATACTTGGGCTAGGACTGTTTAAAGAACACAGACACATGTGACCGGAAGGGGTGCTCGTAAGAGGTGGGTACCATGCTGTTAGTGTGTTTGGGGGGATTTTTGTCAAAGAACCAGAAAACATTGACCAAAATGGAAATCTCCTGGAAAACCATTCATTTTGGTCAAAAAAGCCATTATTCACATTTTTTAAAGTTTCAGTGAAAAATGTTGACCCGCTCTATTTGGCTGTGATGGTCACCCCAGAGACAAAGACTGCTGGGGACTGTTAGATTGAAAACCTCCATGGTTGGTCTCTGTTCCAAAGTTAATTTTTATGGGAAGTTTGTGTAAAAAATCCCATTTGCTGTTTTTGAATTTGATAAAAGTGTAAAAATTCTAGACACACTTTTTAGATGCAAAATAGTTTCCACCTTGACCACATGCCCATGGCTTTCAGAAACAGACACCCTTTAAACATGTCCATCTAATTCAGTATCCTGTCTATTACATTTCTGAAGAGATAAATGCCAAACAACAATAACCCACAACAGCCAGCAAACAGAGCTGGGAACAGGGGAGTTTGGGTGAGAGTTCTGTTGGAGGAGAAGGGAGGCGCAAGCCCCTGGTCCTTAGGGACAGTGAGTGAGGTTTTTCTGTTTGTTTTGTGTTTTTTCTGTTTTGTGTATAATAAGAACAGAGAGGCCTGTCACCAGAGCTGACCCAGAGAACAGAAGGGTGTTCCGTATGCCGGGAGCTGAGATATGGGCTATGGACCTGATGCTGAAGAGGATCCTAATGGGAGCAGGAAAGAATCCACTGACTACTCATCACGTGGGAACAAATGACACAGCTAGATTCTTGTGGAACATATCAAGAAAGATTATGCCAGGTTGGGGAAGATGCTTAAGGAAACAGAGGCTCAGGTTGTATTCAGTGGGATTCTGCCTGTCTCTAGAGGAGGAGAACAAATGCGAGACAAGATTAAAGGACAGGTTACAAACCATAGTTAGTAGTTCCGCAATTTCACATTTGAGTTCTTTCAGAACTCTTGGGTGAATGCCATCTGGTCCCGGTGACTTGTTACTGTTAAGTTTATCAATTAATTCCAAAACCTCCTTTAGTGACACTTCAATCTGTGACAATTCCTCAGATTTGTCACCTACAAAGGATGGCTCAGGTTTGGGAATCTCCCTAACATCCCCAGCTGCGAAGACTGAAGCAAAGAATTCATTTAGTTTCTCCGCAGTGACTTTACCGTCTTTAAGTGCTCCTTTTGTATCTCATTCGTCGGGGGCCCCACTGGTTGTTTAGCAGGCTTCCTGCTTCTGATATACTTAAAAAACATTTTGTTATTACCTTTGGAGTTTTTGGCTAGCTGTTCTTCAAACTCCTTTTCGGTTTTTCTTATTACATTTTTACACTTAATTTGGCAGTGTTTGTGCTCCTTTCTATTTACCTCACTAGGATTTGACTTCCACTCTTTAAAAGATGCCTTTTTATCTCTCACTGCTTCTGACATTCTCCCCATATATCAACCCCACAACATTCTTTGGAGAGATTTTTAAAATGTTTGACTTCTTTGAGGTATTATACATGCTGCTTTGTACCTTGCCCAGTTATCTACCTATCATCCAAGTAACAGATGGTACAACCTAACCCCCAAAGCACCCAATCCATTTTTGCTGAAATACTACTTGTGTGTTGGCTATGCCCTACGGTAACCTCCGTACCTGAGCAGCCCTGTCTGTGTTCATAGTAAGGAATTTCCTTCGTTCCTGATGATGTGCTTGAGAGAGGTCAAGGTCCGTGAACCTGAACTCTCTTGCTAGTTTAGCAAATAAATCTGAAGGTCTGAGGTTGGATATTGATCCCTCTCCAACCTGGGGTTTATAGGGACTTTATAGTCCCCACACATTCTTCCACTTCCACCATCTTTGCAGATGAACACACATCTGTGCATCACACTCATTGAACTCCACAGGGGAAGTTATTCTCTGCTTTTGCAATTCTTCTGATTGTCTTTCTACAGGTTCCCACAATGCAGAAGCGACAGGACAAGCTTCTAACAATTTGGTAACTGCATTTTCAGCCACCTGCATCTTTGCTGTTGCATATTAAATACATATGTTCATTAAATCTTGCACCATGCTTCATGAGTTGAATCTGGTGGACCAGCCTGATTTAAACTGTAGTCAATTTCTGCCAATCAGTGATGGCTCATTTCCTTCGGGCACAATAAATAGTAATGATAAGCCACTGCCTTTATAATGGACAGTGACTTGCAAGCATCCTAATGCTTTTGTCTCTCCAGAATTTCTAAAGTTTCTGGAGACTGATATTCCAGATTCTTTCAACTTTCCAAAGACTGGAAGTCTTGAAGAATCCCAGAGGGGGTCCCTGACCTAAAATGTTCATATTATAACACTCAGTGAAGGGTGAAAGCAAAACACTCCTTTGAGCATATTCTGAGGGGTCAACAGATTAGGGAGTTTCCTTCCAAGCCTGGAATGGCCAGTGGCAGGCTGAGACACTGAGCTCCTCAGCAGAGAAAATGTTATGTTTCTCTTGAGCAGTGATGACAGACGAAGGTCAGAGCTAAACAGGACTTGAAGATACCATGAGCTTCAGATCTGCTGAAAACAATATATTGCACAGATTTTCTCTAGAGGTTTACAAATGCCCTCTGTTCAAAGATGATCCTCGCTCACTTCCAGAAGAGAAGGCAGGGGAGGAAAGTCTTTGTGGAAAAGATTTGTTAATGTTTTTTTTGTACTTCTTCCCTGTACAATGCTGTATAATTCCTTCCTAAAATGCCCTAGAGATAACAACAAAATCTCCTGCCCCCAGAGTTTACAATCCATTTACTCACACACACAAATAATGCATCCGAAGAAGTGAGCTGTAGCTCACGAAAGCTCATGCTGAAATAAATTTGTTAGTCTCTAAGGTGCCACAAGTCCTCCTGTTCTTTTTACAAATACTACTGACTGAAATCCAACATCGATTCATAGAGTTCAAGGTCAGAGGGGATCACTGTGCTGTTCCATGGATTGATGTTACTGTGTTAAAAACTTGCAACTTGTTTCCAGTTTGAACTTTGCTAACTTGCACTTCCAGCCACTGGATTTTGTTCTGCCTTTGTCTGCTAGGCTGAAGAGCCCCCTAGTGCTAGATATCTCCTCCCTGCATAGATAACCATAGAAAGTGATCAAACTGCCTTTTTCTTTCTTTTTTTTTTCTTTTTTCTTTTTTTTTGATAAGCTTAACTAGATTGAGCTCTTTAAGGGTATGTCTACACTGACAAGTTTCTGCGCCACAATTTATAGCACTTTTATTAAAACGCTGGAATTAAACCACTGTTGCATGTCCACACTGTGCTCCTTGTGATGCTGGAGCACATCCACATTAGCAGCTCTGGCAATGGCAAAGATAGCAGTGCATTGTGGTAGCTATCCCACTGTGCAACCAGCCTCAGGATGCTTTGGGAAGAGTTTTCAATGCCTCATGGGGGCAGGCACAGTGTAACATGAGGCAGGTTTCCCAATCCCATGGGCATCCTACTACACTGCCTGCTGATTTTCAGCTGAACTGTGTGTGTGTGTGAGAGGGGGGAGAGAGACAGGGAGTGTGTGTGTATGGGGGCAGGGGGAGAGTGTCAGCATGCTGTCTTGTAAGTTTAGACAGTGGCAGGAAACAACCAGTCCTGGGGGAGGAGGAAACCCCGACATCAGTCCCCACCTCCCTCCCTGGACTCTCTGCACAACTCCCCCTCTCCATCGCACCCATGCCTCTGGGTTCAACAGCAGGAGTGTTCCACATGAATGGTTTGCTTTGTGTCCCGAAGCAGATCAGCACAGCACACAGCAGCTGTCAGACACGGTGCTTTGAAAGGGGAGGGGCGCATGTCTCCAGGGCAGCTAAATTCAAAACAATGGGCAGAGCGGTCACTTGAGGCATTATGGGACAGCTCCGGAGGCCAGTTACAGCACAGAGAGCAATCAAGTGTCTACACTGGCAATAGAGCGCTGGAGCCTCTGCGCAAGTAGCCTTACGACTCTCATTAAGGTGGTTTTTTGCAGCGCTGCAACTGAGGAGTTTCTGCGCATGAAGTGGCTTGGCAGTGTGGACACATCTGCCGTTTGGGTGCAAAAAGCTGCTTTACTGCGCAGAAACTTGCCCATGTAGACAAGCCCTAAGTCTTTCACTGTAAGCCTGGTTTTCCAGACCTTGAATCATTCTCCTGGCTCTTCTCTGAACAATCTCCATCTTTTAACAATCTTCTCAAAGTGTGTACACCAGAGCTGGACAGAGTATTCCAGTAGTGGTCTCACCAGTGCTCTCTAAAAATGCAGTATCGCCTCCCTTCTCCTGCCCAATATTCTGCTGTTAGTCAATACATCCCATATATCATATTAGAGGCCCTTCAAGAGTACCTTGCAACCCCTAATGGTCTCAAATAATCTCCTTACCCTTAAAGTATGCTAGAATCAGGGGACTACCTTAGTACGGAGGGAGCAGCAACTCATAAGTCCCTGTAATTAGTAGTTCTTAAATAAGAGCTGCAGAAGAGTAGACCTTCCTACCAAATCATTCCTTCAAGAGGCTGCCAACACAACGAAAGCATTTAGATCAGATCCCAGCTGGCAAAAGGAGTCAGGCTTCCTGTTCTCCATGGCGGGGGAGGGGGAGGAAGGGGAGGATAAGCTAAACCTCCCAAGGGGAACAATGTCCAAAGGGAGGAGACTGGCCTGGAAAAGTAGAACTCCACATTGAGCAACCACTATGGAAAATGAGTCCTAGAAATGGGAGATCCAGAAGGATACCGGCTGAGTTCCACAGGAGCCTCCCTTACATCCATACCTCTGCAGAATCCATTGCAAAGGTAGCTCTGGGAAGAAGAGGTCCCGCAAAGGCCCCTTGGCCATGAGTGTGGAGTACTAGGGACTCTGTCACAGACTTCCTGGGTGACCAGGAGCAGGCCACCTAGTCTCTCCATGCCTCAGTTCCCCACCTGTAAAATGGGGACGATAGAACTTCCCTACCTCACGGGCATGATGTGAAGATATATGAAACTTGGTGACACACTCAGTTGCTACAGTAATGGGAGTCATATAAGTACCTAAGATAGACAGATGATATGCTGACTGCAACCACAAGCCAACTCCGAAGAGCCCTCATATCCAAAGATTTTGAAGTCAACCAGTGCAATAAACCTGGACAACTCCAGCATCAGGTTAGTGCGCAAACAAAATTAGCTTTGATGGGAGATTTGAAGTACAGCATACATGCTGCACATTCCCCAGTTATTTCCCTCTTCACCCTTGCTTGGCCTTCACACACAGTGAACATACTTGGACGAATCCATGTTCATTATAAGGTGCCTTCATGTTAGTTTCTTTGTATTTTTTTCATTGTCAAGTCCCATAGAGGGTGTAGACTGTGCTGGAATTGAACACTGGAAAGCTGACTAAGGTAAGGGAGTTTGGAGGAAGGACTGGTCACTCAGCACACCGGAGGAGAGAGGGGGGGAAGGAAAGCAGAGGAGATGTAATTGCATGCTCCACTTTGCCACAGTATGAATCATTTTCCAATCAGCTTCTCTCACTTATATCACTGTGAGGCAAATGAATACAGCCAGTCAGCAAAGGAAAGCAACAGGCTGTAGAACTTGGCAGAAGAATTGTTGTTTTCCATTTTGTGCTTTCATATCAGCCCTTCCCTCCACAAAACATCTAATCAGCAGACTCTGTGGTGAGGAAAATGAATGGTTTTCTTCTGGGAGCCTCCTCATGAGACCAGTGAGCATGACGGGTTTGTTTGAAAATATTTGATTAGGAAGAGTGACTAACATTGGTATGGGAGCCTGTGGGAATTAATGTAGCCCTGCTGCCCTGTCAGGATATTTATAATACACAGATGGGACTGTAAAGCTAGCGGGGGGAGGGAGGGTGTCGACTCCACACAAGGGCTGAATAGGTAGAAAGGGCCGATTAACCCTGAGACCAGCTGCACCTGGAAGAGAGTCAGGGCTGCTAAGCTCTAACTAATGAGAAAGCCCAGGAAGTGGCAAGCAAGAAGGAGCACTGTCCTCACTCCCTGGAGAGGAGGGAAGTGGACAAGAGACAAGGAGGAGTCTTCGGGGGGAGTACACCCTAGGATCCTGCCTGGAAATAGAGACTCTGGCAAGAACTGAAGTGAGGGTGAAGAAACCACAGGGAACAGAGGAGGCTCCAGAGGTAACCCTGTGATGGGCCAGAAGACAGAGAAAGGGATATAGGAAGGGTAGACCGTAGTTGCTAGTTATAGGGTCACTGAGCTGGAATGTGGAGTAGTAGGCGGGCCCGGGCTCACCCTACCAGGCACTGGGGATGGAAGACTGCCTGAGATGGTCATCCAGTGGGACTTTGAAACTAGCCCAGAAGGGGAAAAACTATAGTAACCTGGGTGGAGGGCCCAGCCATGAAGTGGGAGCACCCTGAGTTACAAAGAGGGAGTAACTGAGAGAGAGAGAGAGATGGGGTGAGCTACCAAAGGAGGGGGTGTCATATTAGTCAAGAGCTAATCCCTAGAGGAGGCCACTAGGAGATGCCACAGCAGTGGGTGGTAGAACCCCCATGACTTAACTACTTTAGCATGTGCCCCATAACTCCCTTCTCTATTGAATCTCCCCTTACAAGGTGAGCAGTGAATTACTTCCAAGCAATGGATCCAATGGGTGAATATGAGGTTCTGTAGAAGCCCCTGTAGTTTACTTTGGACTTCTGGGTGGAAAACCTCCCTCATAAGGAAGAATGTACCTGAGAAGCAACTGACCAAAAGTGTCCCTCCCCCAGGTGTTTTACGCAGCAGGACCGCATTCTCAAAAAGCATCTCCCTAGTAGGGTTTTCCCCATAGGCTCTTTTCCCCTAGCAGGGGGATTTTGGTCCAATCTATTTGATGAGTTTTAAAGGCATATTCTAGATGTCTGTGACAAGGCGTAAAGGCACCAGCCTGTAAGGGGTTCCCGGGTTCCTGCCTGTCACATGGCTGATCTGGACACAGCTATAAAAGAAAGGGGGAATCTGGTGCAAAGGAGGCTACTGTGGAAAGGATGGATCCTCTCTCCTCGCAGCTGGCAGAAGCTGGAAAAGCCTCAGGCGGTGACTACCCAGTCGTGAGAGTTGATTTGCTCCAGTTCTGAGTTTTGTTGCTGGAAACAAAGCAAGCCCTGAGCAAAGGGATGTGGCATGACAGGTAGCTGGACTTTTATTGTTCCTTCCCCAGCTGGTGAGTCTGCCAACCGGCTCACAGTCTGACTTGCAACACATGGGTTTTTCATGAAACAAACATTTCAGCACCCAAAGATTACAGCCTCGGGGGTTGCTTTTTTTACACCCCACCCCTGTCAGAACGACAACAGAAAGACATTGTAATTAAGGGCAGGGGAGGGGCGGAGGAGTGCTGCTGGCACTGAGCAAGTAAAGTACTCGATGGGGGTAAGGGAGAAGACGCAATGAGTCTTCTGTAGCCTTTGTGCCCCAGAGCAGAGAACAGCCGTTCTCAGGGTGGAGAGTGCAGGCCCTGCTCTGAACTACTTCAGCCACTGGTGCTGGACTCCTCAAAGGGCTGAAGTGAGTGGCAGTAGGCACTGCCATTAGAAACCTGCAGCTGGCCTGGGTCAGCTGACTCGGGTTCAGGGGCTGTTGAATTGCCGTGTAGACATTTGTGCTAAGGCTGGAGGCCGGGCTCTAGGAGCCTGCGAGGTGGGAGGGTCTCAGAGCTCAGGCTGCAGCCCAAGTCTGAATGTCTCCACTTGCAATGATACAGCCCCATGCCCCGAGCCCAGTGAGCCCAAGGCAGCTGGCAGGGTCCAGCTGCAGGTATCTAATTGCAGAGTAGACCATACCCAGAGTTTTCCTGCCAATGCACCACCAATGGAATGGATACAGTGTCTATATTACCAGGCAATCTCCCACTGAAAACAGTGGAGCTGGTTCTGATCTCTGTAACCCATGGGCATCAATGGAGGTACAGCAAGGTAAAAGTGAGGTGGACGTAAGAATCTGGCCCAAGATATTTTAGATATCATCCGTTGTCTACATCTATCATATTGTATAGTGCAGAAGGCAATGTCCAGAAACACGCAGTAGTAATAATTATATGTGCTCTATAGGTAGGTTTCAATGTAAATTATCACAGTCACTTCACAGGATCTCCAGAACAACTACTCTGCAAGTGTTCACAAACTGAAGACCATTTATTTTTTTAATTTAAACTGAAAATAACAATCCCTCTCCAACAACTGTGCAGATCTGAATAAATATTTTGGTAAACAAAAAGAGAAAAATAATCACGTTTAGCAATGGGGATTTGGGACAGTCGTGTTTTAACCGTCTCGAAAAACAGGGCTTCAAATGGGAAAAGAACAAGTCTGGTAACTCTGGAGGCCAATACAAAGCCTGGTCCCCAAATTAACTAAGATTATCTATCAGCAGTATAAAGTTGAAGCAGTTTAACGCAAAACAGCAGAACTCAGAAACTGAATTACAGCCTTAGTATTCAGCCTGGGAGTACGTCCTGTCAGCTGCAATGCCATGTGCAAGAAATGATAAGAATTTGTTTCAAAGAAGAAAAGGAAATTGCAATTTTCAGAGCATGCTGTGAAGAGTGGAAGGATCAGAGCGCTGTCAGAGGGGCCGTGCACCGTGTCACATACAGGAAGGAGCTGAGCTCTACGATATGAAGCACAGATGGGGGACACCAGGGTGACTTGGGGTTTGGCTAGACAGCTCTAGAACCTTTTACACAAAATGTTCAAATTTGCAAAGCTTTCCTCCCCTAAGCTGAACTCACTGGTTCTCAAGGGGATTTTAATGCATTCCAAACCCAGAAAACTTTGTTTAAACAAATAAAGTCATTAAGTGATAACAATAAAGTTACCAGCCACAAACAGTGACAGCTAACAGAAGAGTTTTGGAGGGTGTAGCTGGGGCTCTGTGCTATGAATCTATTAAATATCTTCGCTTATGGTACTAAAGAACTTTAAAGCAAAGGAATGAATAGTTAGGAACATAGGAATGGCCAAACTGGATCAGACCCATGGTCCATCTAGCTCAGTGGCCTGACTCTGACAATGGGCAGCACCAACTGCTTCAGAGGAAAGTCCAAGCAAGGCACCTGTGACAATGTTGCCAAGTCTTTTAATTCTATTATGAGTCTCACGCTATGTGGAGTTTTTCTTAAAGCCCCAGCTCCTGGAGTCATGACTGTGGGAGCCTGCCTTGTGATTTCTGAGCCCTTGCATGCACTGGCAGTCCCAGGGAAAGTTTCCTCCTAACCCCCAGTAGCCAGAGGTTGCCTTATGCCCTGAAACTTGAGATTTATTACCCCTTCCAATACTCTTTTAGCAGTCACTATTCTAAGTGAGTGTTCTTGTTCTCCATATTCATGCCTAAGCACATCAGAAATGTTTACGCTGGCCACAAAACAAACATTAATACATTCTTCTTATCATGTAGATTTCATCACAGTGCAACCATCTTAATTCTGACCCCAAAATTGGTGTTTTAATCTAAATATTTTCCTTTAAGGGATGCTGTTAAAAGGAAAATAGTATCAGTTAATACATTTGTCAATCAACAGAATTACTTTTTTGGGTAAAGTACTTGTAACTGCTGTTTCCTGAGAAGAATACTGTAGATTCTGTTTCACAGAAGGAACACATAACAGTGCTGATTTCTAGTATAGAATGTGGGCTTGCATTTGAGAGTAATCACCATGTGCAACTGAGGTGCAATCTGAACAAGCATCTCGCAGAAGACACAGAAACCCAGACCCCATATTTTATCTCACACATGCCTGTGGGTTGTTTTTCATGCCAGAGCCCAACCCTAGAATGTGGACATGACTCACACCAGTCCATGCTGATTTAGGCCAATGTATTGGATGTAACTTACACCCATCGCCTTGGTATCAGAGCACCTAAATCCATAGCATATTAAGTGCCAGACCCACGACTGAAACCCAGGTCTCTGAGGTCCACAGACAAGACCTAGGCCTTTGGCCACAGTGCCTTCTACGTTTGCACCACTCTTTATATTATCTCTGAACATAGCACCTGATCCAAAGTCCATTTGAGTCAAAGGAAATCAGCCCATTTATTTCAGTGGACTTTGGATCAGGCCCTTAGCCCTTTATGCTTTGTGGTATCTTTTCCTCCAATACAATCAGAGCCGAGGCAGATGATTTACTCTTAGTGCAGAGATCAGGAAGTATTGTCACAACAGACAGTAATCGAAGACAAACAAACTGATTGGAAAAGCAAGGTTCTGAGTGCTAAAGCATTAGGCTGAAAGATACCAAATTTCATTTCAAACTGATACATCTATCATGCCTCTGCAATGGGCTTATTAAGAATTCCTGCAGCACATTCCATATCAGGATTGAAATACAAATGCTGTCCATAGCAAAAAATAGTCCTTTCTTTCCAGGGAATTACTGCTCACCAAATTGTGGGTTTCACAAAAGGATTCACATTTAAAGTAGTTTCTGTAGCTTCAAAGATTTGGACTGAAAATGAAAGATGCAGATCACATATTTATATCTAAGCATGCAGAGAATCGTAGAATATCAGGGTTGGAAGGGACCTCAGGAGGTATCTAGTCCAACCCCCTGCTCAAAGCAGGACCAATCCCCAACTAAATCATCCCAGCCAGGGCTTTGTCAAGCCTGACCTTAAAAACCTCTAGGGATGGAGATTCCACCACCTCCCTAGGTAACCCATTCTAGTGCTTCATCACCCTCCTAGTGAAAAAGTTTTTCCTAATATCCAGCCTAAACCTCCCCCACTGCAACTTGAGATGCAGTAGTTATCAGAGAGGAAATCCATAGCAGAATCCAGGACAGATGACTTTGGTACAATGATGAAGACGTTTTTGAGAACAACTCCCCCACAGCAGCCACAGGTCTATAGCAATGAGAAATTAACCACAACTCTACATTGTAATCAAGGATTTTAAAGCTCTCAAATTTCAGTAGGTATTGGGCTGATTAACCACTTCAAACAGCAAGGTAGACAGTAGATCTGATTTAACCAGTCAGCTGAGTTTACCATCCACATGGCTGAACTCAGGGGTGTGATCTGTATCACAGCCAACAGCAAATCTTAATGGCCCACAGGAGGCACCTCAACTAGATGAGTGAAAAGGGAACCTTTCCTCAGCTGAGATGGCAGGAGCCATCATCTCCGCTGGGAGCTGCTCTTGGTATGTTTTACACAGTGACCAAATACCATCAGGAAAACAATGGGAAACTTAATCCTCTCAAAATGACAGCTCTGCCACCATCAGAACATATCAGCAAGCTCTGTCTTTAATTTGGTGTTCTGACATGATTGAAGTCTTTGAAATCTCACTGCTCACTTAGTTTCTGCTTGTCTTGCAACATTCCTAGTACTGCCTTGATATACAAGACAGATTTCTTTCACATTTCTTTTGCCCCTTTGTCATCATTTTGTATTGTTTATTCTAATGATGCTTCTAGTTGTCTTCCACTGTTTCCTGTCATTGCTGCAGAAGACCTAGCTGAGAAAACTTTCCAATAGGCTTGCTCTTTCCTAGGAGAACACCTTGGTCCACTCCCGAGGTGGAGTACCAGCAGCGCTGTAGCCACAGAGTCAGAGTGCTCTACGTGCCTTGCCAGTGTGGATGGGGAGTGAGCTATGGCGCCCAGGGCTCCTTTATTGCGCACTAACTCGCAAGTGTAGCCAAGCCCTAAGTTGGTACAACTGCATCACTCGGGGATGTGAAAAATCCACCTCCTTGAGCAACACATTTAAACAAACCTAACTACCAATGTAGACAGCACTAGGTCACTGGAAGAACACTCCCATCGACCTAACTACTGGCTCTTGGGAAGGTGGAATACCTACGCCAATGGGAGAGATTCTCCAACCGGTATAGATAGCATCCTCGCTGAAGTGCTGGTGCAGCTGTGCCGGTGCAAAGTTTTAAGTGTAGACAAGCCCTGAGTACATTTTCCAGATCTGAAAAAGAGCTCTGTTTAAGCTCCAAGCTTGTTTCTTGCTCCAAAACAAGTTGGTCCAATAAAAGATATTACCTCTCACACCTTATATCTTTAATATCCTGGAACCGACACAGCAACAACAATGCACACAAAATGATTTGCTCAGCTCTTCCCATAAGATCCTCTAACTGCATGAATTAACTTGGGGGAGGAAGAGACACATCTTGAAAAGTCCCCTACATTTTTCCCCTTGGAAAGCACCACCTTGCACCCACCCATCTTTCCACCTGAAGGTCAGGACAGAGGTTCCCAACAGCATTCTTCCCAACAAGGTTCTGAAAGCTGCATGAGAGAAATTAATTCATAGACTTTTAAGGCCAGAAGGGACCATTGTGATGATTTAATCTGAACTTCTGTATAACACAAACCATAGGATTTCCCTACATTAATTATTACGTCAGTCGCTGGGGTTAAACTATAACAGATCTTTTAGAAAAACATTTGATCTTGATTTAAGAAATTCCATTGATGAAGAGTCCATTAGAACCCTTGGTAAGCTGCTGCAATGGTTAACTGCCCTCACTGTTAATAATTTGCACCTTATTTTTAGTCTGAATTTGCCTAGATTCAATGTCCAGCAACTGGATCTTGTGTTGCCTTTTTCTGTTAGATTGTCGAGCCCCCTATTATCATACAGGGTTACTGGCTTCATTGAGGGGAGGAAGCTGTAAACGTGATATATCTTGATTTTTGTAAGGCTTTTGACATAGTTCCACATGACATTCGCATAAGCGAACAAGGGAAATGGGATCTAGATGAATGTACTATAACGTGGGTACCCAACGGGTTGAAAGACCATACTCAAAGGGTAGTTATCAATGGTTTGCTGTCAAACTGGGAGGGCGTATCTAGTGAGGTCCCACAGGGATCTATTCTAGGTCCAGTACTATTATTTTCATTAATTGCTTGTATAATGGAGTGGAGTGCATGCTTATAAAAATTTGAAAACAGTGCCCTAGCTGGGAGGCGCTGAAAGCACTTTGGAGGACAGGATTAGAATTCAAAACTACCTTGACAAATTGAAGAATTGGACTGAAATCTACAAGATGAAATTTAATAAAGACAAGTGCAAAGTGTTACACTTAGGCCTGGTCTACACTAAAAAGGGGGTTCGAATTAGGGTACGCAAATTCAGCTACGTGAATAGCGTAGCTGAATTCAAAGTACCCTAATTCGAACTACTCACCCATCCAGACACGGCGGGGTCGAACTCCGCGGTTCCCCCGTCGACTCCACCACCGCCGTTTGCAGTGGTGGAGTACCGGAGTCGACCGCGGCACTTCCGGAGTTCGAGCTATCGCGTCTAGATCAGACGCGATAGTTCGAACTCCGAGAAGTCGAACTCACCGCGTCGACCCGGACGGTAAGTGTAGACTAGCCCTTAGGAAGGAAAAATCAAATGCACAACTACAAAATGGGGAATAGAGGTTCTGGGGGTTACAGTGGATCACAAATTGAAGATGAGTCAACAGTGTGATGCAGTTACATGGGAGGTACTTATTAATCTCTACTTGGCAATGGTGAGGCCTCAGCTGGAGTACTGTGTCCAGTTCTGGGTGCCACACTTTAAGAAAGATGTGGTGAAATTGAACAGAGTCCAGAGGAGAGCAACACAAATGATCAAAGATTTAGAAAAACGGACCTCTGAGGAAAGGTTTAAAAAAAATGGACGTTTAGTCTTGAGAAAAGAAGACTGAAGGGGGACCTGATAACACTCTTCGAATATGTTAAGGGCTGTTATAAAAGAGGACAGAGTTCCATTGTTGTATGTATCCTCTGAAGGCAGGGCAAGTAATGGGCTTAATCTGCAAATTAGATATTAGGAAAAACTGTCTAACTCTAAGGGTAGTTAAGCTCTGGAATACGCTTCCAAGGGAGGTTGTGGAATCCCCAGCATCTTTAGAAGAAGTTAGACAAAACATCTTCATGGATGTTCTAGATATACTTGATCCTGTCTCAGCACAGAGGCTGGACTAGGTGACCTCTCAAGGTTCCTTCCAGCCAGGGTGAATAAAAATCAATTATTTCTTTAAAAAAAAAATTAAAAATCAGATTTTTTTTAATTTAAATTGGATTTTTTGATAGTTTTTTTTCCTCAAAAAGCATTTATCTAAAGATAAAGATACATTATAGCTCAAAGATATCTCATCATGGAATAGGGATTATAAAGTCTAATTCTATAGTATGAGACAATATATTTATGTAATGTTTAAGAAAAGTTTTGTAAATGAGTTCCAATAGTTCATGGATTAGGGACCCAATCTTATGGAGTTCCAGGGGCTTCTGTGCAGATTATTTAGGTGAATCTTTCTATCTAATCAATGAGACTCAGTGCTTAGTCTAGAAGATACCATCAGAGATGCTTAGTTTTGCAGTTCTCAAACTGTGGATTTGTGTCTCCAGAGAAAACATGCTTGTTAACAGCAAAAATGTTTTTAAATAAATAAATAAATAATATATAGAGGTGAGAAATAAAAGACCTTAACCTTATTGTCCCTCTGCAAATTTGTGTACACAGAGTCAACCCCTTACCTCTCTCTAAAAGTGCAAAGTTTCAAAAAGTTCAATGAATAGAAGATTGTTGGGGACGGAATAGATCTGGACAAGGAGAAGAAGTCTGGAGATAACTGTGAGAAGGGAGGGACAGGCAGTAGAAACAAAAGGGAAACTGTTTGAGCAGCATATTCCAACAGTCTTGAGGTCTTTCTGAGTGTAGCCTTCATTGATTTGAGATCTACCATACCATTCTCTCACTAGAAGGGAAAACCTATAATGGCAGCAGGCGGTAAAAGAGACCCAGTTTGGGAATATTTTAATGAAGTTCCTCTACCTGTGGGTAAGACAGGCATGCATGCAAAATGCAAACAGTGCAACATGACTGAAGCAAGGCCTGGTTGCCCGAATGAAACAACATCATGAGAAGTATTCCTTCTCAGGAGGAAGCTGCGTTGAAGATGATGATGAAAGGAACATGTCTAAACATGCAGGATCTTCAGGTTGGTAAACTTTTTTATTTCATACTTCTTTCTTAAGGACTGCCTGTCTTCCTTCTGGACTATTCTTGAATTCTTTGAGCAAAAAATATAGTTGTTACTCTATGGTACTATCATTTGAGATGCAGTTGTGATAAAAAATAAATAGCTGAACTAGGCAGATTTTCCTTTTACAATTTCACCTTTAAAGTAGTTCTGAGTGTCAGTGAATGCAATGAGTAATACTAAACGAGCAGTATGGTAATAATAATTAAATAACTGCATTGACTTATTTTGTTTAGGAGAATCCATCCGCAACATACAGGATTCTGAAGACTATCCACCTTCAAGATCACCATCATTTTCTATAGTTTCAGAGTTATCTGCCAAAGATGGTGTTTCAGTCACATCATGTATGTCACATAGCCACAGTACAGTCCACCCAACAGAGCAGATGTCGCAGGCAAATTGCTGGATAAAGTGTATGAAAGAGAAATTGAGCAGTGTGCAAAAGGTCTAATGGGTAAAATTGTTAACCTGAGTCTTGATGGGTGGAGCAATGTCCACAATGATCCTGTTGTATGTGCTTGTGTGATAACAGAAGAAGGGAATGTCTTCCTTACAGAAACAATTAATACATCAGGAAATGCGCACATAGCAAAATACTTGCAAGAAGTAGCAGTAAAAGCTATAACAAACTGTGAAAAAAAATTCAAATGTCTAGTACACTGCTTGGTCACAGACAATGCTGCAAATGTATCCAAGATGAGAAGAAATTATTTAGAAGAGAGTCCCCAAGCTAATAGCATACAGTTGCAGTGCTCATTTGATGCAGCTTCTAGCCAAAGACTTCAGTGAAATGTTGAACACACACTGAGTACCCTGTAGCCTTGAACAAAATGCAGGGAAATAGCTGTTTTATTGCTGACGCTGTTCAAATTTTGAAGGAACTGAGTGAGATCTTAAAAAGAGAAATATGCAATGACAGTTAAAATTACAAGCATTACAAAAATGAATGGGACAAGCACTATCTCCAGCTCATTTTCTTGCAAATATTCTCAATACTCGGTATCAAGATCAAACCTTAACTGCTGAAGAAGAGGAGTTGGCTATGACATGGACATCCAGCAATCATCCCTCCATAGTGCCAACTATAATAAACTTCAGAGCGAAGGGTGAACCATTCAAGAAATATATGTTTGTTGATGATGTTTTAAAGAAAGTCACACCAGTGAACTGGTGGAAGCCACATAAGCACTTGGGATTCAGAGACTGTTGAAGTGATAATCTCACTTCTAACAGCAGTAGCTTCTTCTGCCAGTGTAGAAAGAATATTTTCTTCCTTTGGACTAATTCATTCCAAATTGAGAAATCGTATTGAGACCTGAAAAAGCAGGAAAGCTTGTTTTTCTTTTCCAGATTATGAACAAACAGGAAAATGAAGCAGCAAAGAATCCTGTGGCACCTTATAGACTAACAGACGTTTTGCAGCATGAGCTTTTGTGGGTGAATACCCACTTCGTCGGCTTGCATCCGAAGAAGTGGGTATTCACCCACGAAAGCTCATGCTGCAAAACGTCTGTTAGTCTATAAGGTGCCACAGGATTCTTTGCTGCTTTTACAGATCCAGACTAACACGGCTACCCCTCTGATACAGGAAAATGAAGGTGAAGACGACTGAATTAGCTGCAGAAGCCAATATTTTAAGTTTCTCATGTTGACCTGGCTGACATAGTCAATTTAATTTTGGGTTTTTTTTTAAATATTTCATTTACCTATTTTAGTTAAAAACAATTTTAACAAAAACATGCCTGATTTTATAAAACTTGAATGTTTAATTAAATTAAAAAATTCATATGCTTATTTTGTTAAAATATTATGTTTGCTGTTGAGGAAAAAAATCCAGAATATGTAACATTGTTGTTTTAGTTAAATAAAACAATTTAAATGTCTGTCTGGTGATGTCCAATACAGCATGGCAAGAAAATCCTCCAAATATTAATGATTAATCTGTTGAACTGGAGATAGTTCACCTCTCAATGACTTCATAAATATCTGCTTCACTTACCTTTGGTAAATAAAATAACCAAACAATCATTCATTTTCTGATATAACTGTAAACCTAATCTGAAAAGTTTTCAAAATAAATCACTTTAAAAATGTATAGTGTGTACCTTCTAAAAATGAAAGCTACATCTCTCTGAGTTGTGAAGAATATGTATTAAGGTTATAACAACCAACAAGAATGCACTTTTAGGTAGAAATCCATGATTAAATCGAGTCTTCCTGACTAGTGATTTAAATCAAATCCACCCTGTTTCCAGCCCTACATTTCTATTATGCTATTAAATTTGTTTCCCATGTGAGTACTTAGAAACTATGATCAAGTCACCCATTAAGCTTCTCTTCAATAAACGGAATAGATTAAGCTCTGTGAGTCTCACACTACAAGAGATGTTTTCTAATCCTTTATTCATTCTTGTGGCTTTTCTCTGAACCCTCTCCAATTTTCAATCTTCTTCTTGACGTATGGGCACCAGAACTGGACACAGTAGTCCAGCAGCCGTCGCACCAGTGCCAAATAAAGAGGTAATATAATCTCTCTACTCCTACTCAACATTCCTGTTTATACATCCAAGAATCACAATAGCCCTTTTTGCCACAGGATCACTCTGGGAGCCCATGTTCACTTGCTGGTCCCGTCTGACCGCTAAATCCTTTTTCAGAATCACTTCTTCCTAGGTCAGGGTTCCCCCTCCTATAAGCACAGCCTACACACTTTGTTCCTCGACGTGTACATTTACACTGACCCATACAGTAGCGTAGCTAGCGGGATTCAGGGGAAGCAGCCACTTCCCCTCAGCACGTTTTCAAAAATCGGCATCTGCCGGGCCAGCACTGGCGGCAGCACGGCTGGAGGAGCCATGGTGGGGGGCGGCACGCGCGGAAGCAGTGCCTGCCAGGCCGGCACTGGCGGCAGCACGGCCGGAGGAGCCATGAGGGGGCGGCAGGCGCAGCCGGAGGAACGAGGGGGCCGGCTCCTCGGCCATTGCGCCCCACGCTCAGCGCGGCCTCAACATCGCCGCAGCCACCTTCTGCGGCGGCGGCTAAGCACTCCCTGCCCCTTGCTAATGCGGTGGTGGGAGGCGAAAGGGCCCCTGCGCCTTTAAGGCCGCCTAGCCCCACATGGAGTGCACTGAGCGCCGGGAGCAGGCCAGGGACAGGGGGTGGCACAGGACGGAAGGTGAGCGGCGGGGGTCCGGTGCCTTGCACTGGGGGGTCTGGTCAAAGGGCTCCCCGGGGCCGGGCCAGCAGGGCAGGGGCACAGGCCATGCTGTCTGGACGGGGGGCCCTGGCACGGTGCAGGAGCCTGGAGCCTGGGGTGGGGGGGATGGGACCCCACAGGTGGGGCCGGGTGGCACAGCCCAGCAGGGGACACCTGCAGAGCGCGCTGGGTAGGAGAGACTCTCCTGGGGACAGGAGGGACAGGGGTATCCGCACCCCCGGGAAGCCCGCAGGAGTCCTGAGCCGTCCCGGGGTTAATCTGGGGGGGAAATGGGAGGAGTCAGGGGCGTGGCCAGAGGAGGAGCCAAGAGAGGGCGCCTTTTTTATGTCTGCTCCCGCTACACTTAAAACCTGGCTACGCCACTGGCCCCATATCCAAATGTACGTTGTTTGCTCATGGCCAGCTTGCCAAGCGATCCCTATTGCTCTGTATCGGTGATCTGTCATCTGTATCGGTGATCTGCCTTCAAAGGCCAGAGCTGATGGAAAGCTCCAGGGCAACATTATGAACAAAGCACACTTCTGTGTCTACTCACCCTGCTCCTCCACAGATACCTTCAGCCTTTCCTGTTAGGGGAGCATTAGCTAAAACAACACAAGACCAGTGAAGTCTCTAAGGCCTGGTCTACACAGATTTTGTATCAACTGAACTATTTTGCATAGGGGGATGATTTGTTTATTTAATTATTTATTTATTTATTACCAACACAGGTAAATTGGTACAACCCCTCGTATGGTTGCAATTATACAAGTATGGGATTATAGCTTATTGTCATGAATATATGGAAATACGCTATACCGGTACAAGTCCTCTATGCTGGTATAACTACATTCACATCGGGGGGTTGCATTGCTTTAAATATACTGGTTTCAAATCTATATAGTTAAAGCAGTTCAAAACCTGTGTGTAGACAATCCCTTTGGTATGCCCCTGTAATACAGAAAAAATGTACGAGAGAAGGCTTTTGACAGAGTAACACCGTTGTTCCCTGCTTGCATCTCCTGCTGGCAGGCTTACACGGAAAATAAATCTCTGAATGCTGTCCCAGCCACCCCTGCCTCCAGGAGATGCTAAGCTCGGGGGTGTGTCAGTGGTGTTCCGTCAGCGAAGTGGAACGCAAACCCAGCACAGAAAACACTCTCGCAGGATCCTGCGTGGCAATGATGACAGTCCAGCCAGAATCCCAAGGAGCTCACACAACCAAAACAAAAGCCCTGTCTTTCTGCTGGGAATAAAAATTATTTCTAGCCAAAAGGCAATGTCCTGAATTGCAAATCATGACAACAATACTGGAGACACATCTATTAAAGCTAACAAGGAGCCCTTGTTCAAAGGAGATGGCTGCAGACCAGCAAACCACATATATTAGTAACTCAGAAACATTGTACTTGTCCAGATAGATCACCAGTGACAACTCCAGAAACAAGATTCAGGTACGGGAGAGCCTGCAGGGCCGGCTCCAGGCACCAGCTTAGCACGCAAGTGCTTGGGGCGGCCACTCCAGAGTGGGGCAGCACGTCCAGGCATTCGGCAGCAATTCGGCGGAGGGTCCCTGCTCGGAGCGAAGGGCCTCCCGCCTAATTGCTGCAGATCGCGATCACGGCTCTTTTTTTTTTTTTTGGCTGCTTGGGGCAGCAAAACCCCTGGAGCCAGCCCTGGAGCCTGGGACCTTTTCTGTTGGGGATTCCCCACCTCCCCAGAAATGAAACTGGCCCATAGCAAATGGGACCTTTCACTTCTGAACAAAGATCATGCTTTAGGTAGTAGGTTAATATCTTCACTTACAGCTTTGCAACACCGCTAAAGTCAGCAAAGTAGAGGAAAGCTGGTTTGGGGATTAAGGCCCCTGTACTAAAACTCAGAAGATCTGGGTTCAGGTCCTGGCTCTGCTACAGATGCCCTGTGTGACCTTGGGCAAATCTCTTAATCTCTCTGTGCCCTTGGATTCCCCATCTGCTGTAAAATGGGGGTGATAATGGTTGCTTTGTCTGCCTTGCCTATTCAGATTGCAAGCACTTTGGGGCAGGGACTGTCTGTTACCGTGTGTATGTACAGACGCAGCAGAGTGGGGCCTTGAGGTGCTACCATGATACATCCATGCTATTTTTATTTGTAAGTGAAGATGGAATTCGGCCCAGTGTGCCAAGTGGAGCAATCATCTAAAATAGTCTAAGAGGGTAGATTATCATTCTTCTCCGGTTTGTATGCCTCTGCAAGCTACCAGTGCAGCAGGCCTACTCCATGGGGCAGCTACAGCCCCATCTCAGCCCCACCCTCTTTGGAGCACCCACAGAAAAAAATGGTGGGTCCTGAGCATCCACCGGCAGCCCCCCATCAGCGCCTCCCGCTCCCCCCAGCACCTCCCGACTCCCATGATCAGCTGTTCCAGGGCAGGAGTGAGGGCAAGGCATAGGCGGGTGAGGGGGCAGAATGGGGCAGGAAGAGGTGGGGCAAAGACAGAGCGGGGTGGGAAAAGGCAGGGTGGGATGGGGCCTTGGGGGAAGGGGTCGGGGCCTGGGGTGGAGCCAGGGGGAGTACCCTCCAGCACATTAGAAAGTCAGTGCCTATGGCTGGGAGCATACCTTGGTCGCTGTCCGTCCCTGCACTCCTCTGAGCACAGGGACTATGATCATGACAGGCTTCTGTGCTGGTAGTGCCAGGAGAGCAGGCTCTTTATCCACTCCTACCCACCAGCGGTGCAAGTAGAAATCACTTCTTGCTGGTACTGCACTCATGAGAGGGCACGTGACCTCCCCATGTGACTACTCTCTGCCCCGCCCCCAGCCTGGGGCCCCCACCCTCTCCCCATCCCCTCTGACACTCCCCTTTATATATACAAACATCAACATGCTTAACTACTCATGGTCCCCCCAAATATTTAGTATTCAGTCTGCTTATATGGAATATGGGAGTTGAACTGCTGTATGGTATTGTACCCAAACACTGCATTTCAATGGGAGATTCAACTTCCTTTATAGGAACAGACTCCCGAAACTCTTACTAGTCCACAAATGTGGTCAATAGTCATGCAAATACTCCTAATGTCTTCAATAGGATTGATCAAATGATTAAGGGTTTGCAGGATTAGGTTCCAAGTTTGCAAATTGTTCTGGACGAAACTGACAATGCCTGAGCTGTCGGATCAGAAGGAGCTTCATTCAAATATAGGTGGGCAAATGTGTGATAAGTCTTAGCTTCACTGCTAAAATGAGGAATGTATTTTCAGCAAAGTTCTTGGCAGATTCCTGAGGCAGCTGGTTTAAGGCCATCATTGACCGGCATTTTAATCTTCACTTATAGTTCTCTCACCCACAAAGCTGGAAAATGAGGCATTTGTTTTCTTTGTTTTGATGCTCCAGTTCCAGTTAACAAAATGCTTGTTAGACTAGTTTGGCTGCAAAGAGGTACACTGGGGATAAGACCTGATTCCCGTCAGGCTGCAGAACTGGGTATCCCTAGGTACACGGGGATAACACCTGATTCCTGTCAGGCTGCAGAACTGGGCTGACATCAGTATCCAAACATCCTCTGGTCAGTGCAAGCAGAGGCATTCTTCTAATGATTTGGAATTGCTGTGATGCAGTACAGATGTCATGGATAATTCAGACCAGTGGGGAGAAACAGAATAAAAAACACTGTTTAAACACCTTCCGTCCCCCACCCCTCCCCTCTTGAGGACTCCTGACCAACCAAAGTCTTTCTTTAAGTTTGTTAGCATATGTATTGTGCTGTTAAAGCCATTTAAAGAATGAATGCCCTCCCTAGCCATGTTCTGCTCCTTTAAGGAGCAGAGTGCAGCCCCACCCTCCCCCTCCGGAGGATGGTAGTGGGGGAATACCCCCAAGTCTTTCTGGTAACCCATACCTATGACAGATTTCTTGCCGGTACTGCGTACTGGAGGGTACCACCCTACTTACACTCCTGCTAACCACCCACCTTTTGCAAAGGCCGGTCCCCATCTGACCTTTAACATGTGAGTTGGTACTTGCTGATTTAAAGAGCTCTTGTGAGGTCTGTTTGGGCTTCTGTGCAAACCAACAGCAAGAGGACCATTTCCATGGCTTTTAATAGACAGAGCTTATTTTTAAAGGAAAAATATTCTCCTGCGGCGTTGGCACCACCCTGCTAGCACAGGAGAAACAGAATGTGAAATTTACTAGCATCAGAGAAACTGACTGGTCCGTTTTCATTGTCAGGGCTGAGCGAAGGACAGGATTCAAACTAAGAGCAGAAGTAGCACAAAGTAAATCAGACTGTCAAATTCTGTCAGTTTTATTAATCCAGCGTAGTATTAATAAGTTTTGGGAGCCTTAAATTTAACATATGGTTCTTAACCGACTTGTGTCCGTCCAACTGAAACAAACCCTGTTTCATCAGCAAAGAATGTTCACAATGGATTCTAACTTCATCAGCCTGAATTACACTGTCCCATTACCGATAGAGCTTAAATGTACAAGGCCGTATTTAGCAAGCAAAGTGGCAGACAATCACAGGCGTGGTATTTGCAGCTAGGTCACTACACCTGTGAATTCTGTTTCATTTTCCAAAAGCTGCAATTACTATCCCTGCCATCTGTCATTGCCAGAGAGTGTTTACCTCCAGCAGCAGCTGCTGCTTTTAGTTTAATGTTTTGTTTGTTTGTTTGTTTCCAAATCTGAATGGAGAGCTGGTAATGCCCTACTCAACAGTCAGCTTTTTACATTTAAAAACAAAAATACATACATCAAAATAGTGAGAAAGGAGAGTAAAACATCCAGGTAGAGAGGAGATGAGAGGGGTCCTTTGGCAGCTCCAGCAGGATACAAACTGAGCCAGATCATCTCACCCACAGGGTCAGTGTGAAGGGTCCCACGATGCAAACTTCCCTCTTCCTGCAGTGCGGAGATGGGCTTTGTTCTCCTTATCCCAGGATAAGGGGTCAGAGATCAGTGGACAGGGAAGGAGCAGACCAAGGGCAGGAGGGATGCCAGGAGTGGGGCTACAGGGACACTCATGTCGTCCGGCACACCCTCCCCCCAGCTCCGTGGAAAAACAAAAACAACTAGTTTGGGGCTGCACTGGATCTTCTGACTTCCCCTCCCGCTGAGGGCACCACTCCTCCCTTAAGAGAAGAGCCTGTGAGGAGCTGTGGCAGCATGGCCATATTGAAACCATGCTGCAAGGGAAACAAGCAGACCCACAGAGGACTTCAGAGCCAGCACTTGCCGGGTTCTGGGATACACGGCTGACCATTCTGCATTAGAGGAGCCTCCCAGGGTGATCTCCCAGAATCCGGTGTCACATGAGTCACAGATTCTCACAGACCCATGCCTCGCAGAATGATCCCAGAAAAACTAGTGTGGGGCTCCTGCTCCGCCCAGGAACTTCTTCAGGGCGGTATTTCTATAGAAAGAGCTGATCCTGGCCTGTGAGCATTCCATGTGGAACAAAAGAGCTGTTTGCTATAGTAAGGATTCATGTTCAAGCTGGAGGAGTGGGTGGGTGGCAGGGTGGAAGAGGATATTTATACAGAGACTCTTCAGCGGCATCATCACCCAGCCCAGACAGGCAGTCAATTATTTTTTGGCAAGGTCCAAATTTCTTGGGCAAGGTCTAGTCAAGGTCCAGGTTCCAGAGAAAACAATAATAAATAAAATAATAATAAATAATAATAATAATAAGTAAATAAAAAGATGTTGGGATCCGTTCAAAAGCATCTGGCAGTCCGGATTTGGCCCCCGTCCGCCTATTTACTAGCCGAGAGAGGCAGAGTACAAGTCAATAGAATTTCAAAATACACCTCTACCCCACTCTAACGCGACCCGATATAACACAGGTTTGCGTATAGCGCGGTAGCAGCGGGGCTCCAGCAGCGCTTTAAAGGGTCCGGGGCTCCGGCTGCTGCGAGGAACCCAGGGCCCTTTAAATCACTGCCAGAGCCCTGCTGCTGCTACCCCGGGGCTGCAGCAGGGGGACTCGGCCAGCAATTTAAAGGGCCTGGGGCTCCCTGCAGCCAGAGTCCTGGGCTCTTTGAATCACCGCTGCAGCCCTGCCACTGCTACCCCGATATAACGGCATTTCACCTATAACGCAGTAGGGATTTTTGGCTCCCCATGACCGCGTTATATCAGGATAGAGATGTATAGCAGAGAAAGGGTTTGGTTTTTTTTCAATGACAAAGAGTTAACATGAAGGAGGAAAACCTAATCATCATGCAAGGCTGCTGATACAGACAGTGAGGTTATAAAAGATAATAGCATGGCACTCTCAGGGAACTGTTTACAGGGCAACACTTGTTGACAACTGCTTTCTTTTAAGCTGCTACTCTATTGTAGATAACAACTGCAGGCAGCCACTTCAATTAAAACAGACTTCTATTTGGATTCTGACATTCTCCTTGGGTGTTTGCAACACAAAAGTTGCAGACTGGTGCATGAAAACAAATTAGTGAAACTGACTAAAGAGTCTGCTAAAACAAAAAGGAAACTGACCACCCTCCTTTTCTTGTACAAATTGAATTAAATGCAACCAATAAAAGAGCCGCAAAATGGCATGAATTTGTTTGATTTTTTTGAAAAAATTTAGATTTGCATGATCTAAAGTGATGCTAGTAACACAGGGACGAGAAAATTTGGGCCAGCATTCTAGATTTCTAACCATCATGATGTTTTGTGCAATCGTTGTAAACACATCTATAGTAGTACAACAAAATTATATCTTATTATTTAACCTGGAAATGTCCCTTTTAGGTCGCTGAATTATATTGTTTAATTTGTAACTTACAAGAGCCATGTCCCACTGCAAACAGATCCTTGTACTTCGGATTCCTGTAACAAGAAAATAAATGTAACAGAGTATTAATTATTAATTATCTAACTCAACAGATGTGCATGGGCTTCACAGAATAAAGCCAGATTACCTGTCCAAAAGAGCCGACAGTCTAGGGCTTGATCCTGCAAACACTTACACATGTGACTAAAGCTTTGCATGTGCCTAATTTTTCACAGGATCAAGACCTATGTGTGGACTCAGACAACAGAGGATGATGGCAACACGCGGAGTGGATAAGAAAGGACTACATCAAAGATGACAACAATAAAATTTCAGTCTCCCGGGCTCCCCGCCTTGTACATTTCACAATCACTGAAAATATGCTTTTTAAAAAGCCGTATATCTTATAGGAAGAGAGAAGAAGTCTCAGTTTCCACCATTGTGGATACAGGAGCATAGCAACTGCCAAACCATATCAGAACAAGGGTCCACTCACTCACTTATCTTGTCTGGCATTGGCCAGTGAGGGGTGATTCAGAGGAAGGCACATAAGTTCCATAACATAAGATCATTCACACAGATTTTGTCTTTGCCACTTCCCTATTCGGGCTCAGTGACTTTTATAGCCTTCTTCCAAAATTCATGATTGTCTGCCAGGCTGTCATGCAAATTGGTCTCTGTGCGGTCCGCTGATAACTGGTCCATGTACTGAGTCTTTGGCCTCCCCCTTGCTCGTCTTCCATCCACAATCGTTCCATCCTTCCAAACCTGCTCTCAGATCTCTGCTGAACATGCCCCTGGCCACGTAGCCTAGCCTCCCGCAACTTGTCTCCAGTTAGGGCAACCCGCGTTACGCACCACACAATCTCATTTTGTTTCCTGTCACAGAGCGTCCAACCATTGGACCATCTCAACATCTTCATTTCCGTGGCGGAGAGCATACTGATTTCTCTTCTCGAGGCTGGCCAAGTCTCTGTTCTGTACATCAGGATGGGTCAAATTACAGTTTGATACATTCTCCCTTTTAACTTTATTGGCACCATTTTAATCAGAGAAAACTGGGATCAGCTCCCACCATTTGCACCAGGCAGCTTTGGTATGGTGTCGGGCATCACTCAGAAGGGCACCATTGTCACCAACCATTGAGCCTAGGTATTTACATTTTCTCACCATTCTAAGCTCTCTGCCTGTAATATCCTTTATAGTGGGTCCTGCTCCTTCAGTTATCAAAGCCTCGGTCTTAGCAACATTCACTCTTGAGTCCCAGATGCACAAAACTGTCTTGCCACTGTTCAGAGCTTGCAGGGTCTTAATCTTCTGCACATATCATTCTGCAACCACTGAGCAGCATATTCCAAGGCAGCTCCCTTCATATACTCTCACTAATCACATCCAAGACAGCCGCAAACAAAAAGGGGCTCAACACTGACCCCGGGTGGAAGGCAATGTTCACTAGAAATCCTCTGCTGTAGCCCCATTTGGTTTTAATGACAGTAGACATTCCATCATATATACCTGGATAAGGATAAGACAGACCTATCCTTCCAGCACACCTCTTCGTCACAAACTCCAGCAAACAAATTCTCTTGGTACATGATCATATGCCTTCTTGCAGTCCACAAAGATCATTCACTTCCACAAGGAACTTCCTGTCCCAGCTGGTGATCAGTTTATTCCCTGAAGCATGAGGACTGACCTGCCAATACTATACTTTTTGATATAGAAAGCTTTAATAACTAATCCTTCTTTGTAATTTACTAAGCTATTTGCCTCAATGATGGTCATGTGGAAGTGAATTCCACAGGTTAATTTTATGTTCAGTTAAATCATATTTTCTTATCCTTTTAGTATTAGTTGCCTTTTAATGCTTCTTTCTTTATCTCTCCATTTTTACTTATAATAATGATGGTAAGTGATAATTTGCACTCTTCAGGAATAAAACCCAGGATCCAGACTTCCCTGCTCTAACTATTAGATCTACTGTCACTACAAAAGATTTGAAAAAACACAAATCCATACCTGGACATACAAGTCTTTTGTTCTCTCTTACTTAGTACTTATTGGAGATGTCTTGGCAGTCCATCGATCCGATGATGACAAATCTGTGCAGATCATCTATTGTTGGTCTCATGGTGCGCCCTCTGATGACTGTACAAGCCAATTCTAGAGGTGCACATTTGGCTGCAGATGGTGCATGGGAAGTTCGCGGTCAGTGGGTTGTGCGCTGCTGATGCTCTGTGACGTCGTTCGCGTGCCTCTTGTAGACGCCGGCAGCCGTCTTCCTCGAAGGCGATGCAGGTATTTCTGACTGTTGCACGCCACTGTGTTCTGTCACTGGCGGCGTCCTCAAGGTCCCTAAGTTTGATATTGCTGTACTGCAGATTGGCTTTGATAGTGTCCTTGTAATGTTTCTGTGGATGACCTATATGCCAGATGCCCTGGGAGAGCTCACCATACAGAAGCTGGCGAGGGATTCTGTTGGCATCCATGCGGCTGACATGACCGGTCCAACATAGCTGTGACTTCATGATCATCATTTCGATGCTTGTCATCTGGGCTCTCTCGAGGACCTCGAGATTGGGCACTTTGTCTTGCCAGCGGATCTTCATGATGTTGCGGAGGCAGTGCACGTGGAATGCTTCGAGCTGCTTGATGTGACGCCTATATAGTGTCCATGTTTCGCACCCGTACAAAAGAGAGGAGAGAACAACAGCTCTGTACACAAGCAGTTTTGTTGACATCTGGATGTTGTGGTGGTTTAAAACTTTGACATGCAGACAGCCAAGTGCCTGGCTTGCTTTGGATATTGGAGATGTATAGCGGTAATTATTACAGCACAAAATACCCATGAAAACTGTTTTTCCCCCCTATTTTGGTTCTCATTTTAGCTTTATTCTGTAATTCTCACACAACTGTCTCCCCAGTATTTTTTCTAAAATACACTTACTGCAGCGGCATGAATGGGATTAAACTAGAAACCATTGTTTTTCCGTCCTTGGGCCCTGATTCAGCAAGGTACTTAGGCATGTGCCCAACTTTATGGACACAGTAGTTCCACTGACTTGAAGTATCTTGCTGAATCAGAGCCTTAGACTGTGAGCTCCTCATGGGTGTTACCATAAACAATCAATAATAGATAATAAATAAATAATTTTCCAATTTCTTTAATAATTCTCTCTGCCCAAGGTGTGCCAGAGATAGAAAAGACCTAATGGCACAACCTTTCCCATATGGAAGCTCAAGATCCTGCTGCAAAAGAGTATATACTTGCAAGTGTGTACATGTAACATGGGTAGCGAGGAACCCTGAGCCCGCCAGCCCTGTTCCAAGGCCCAAGGCCCTGTAGAAAGAGGCCTGTAGGGACATGTCTCTGAGGGAGCTGGGAATTGTCGGCTGGCAATCACATGACCAGCCCCAGATTTATCAGACAAGCCTTTAACTAATCTTAAGCAGTGAGGACTGAAGGAGAGCAGGGCAGAGCTGATTCTCCCGAGCTCCCAGACAGAGAGAGCGGCAGGGAGGAGGAGAAGTCTCAGCTGAGAAGGCTGCAAAGGTCTGTGAAGCCTTAGCGGGGGGCTATATTGAAGGTAAAGCCTGGTAAAGGATTCTAAAAACTTTTGAGCACAGAGGGAGGCTATGTGGAGGCTGACGCCTGTTATCAATTAAAAAGATGAATTAGGCCTGGGGAGAAGCTGAGCATTATTGTATGTTAATAAATGAGACCCCAGAAAGGGAAAGTTAATCTGAAAGTATCCGTGGTGATGTTTTGGACTGACAAGGAAGAAGGTAACCCGAGACAGCAATGCTAGATTGGGGCAGGCCCTCTGCCATGTACAACCATACAGATAGCTACTTAGGGCTCCGATTCAGCAAAGCATCTCTACTCAGACCGCGCTTAAAACACATGCTTCATGTACAATATGGGATTAGAAGGGCTGTCCTGGAACAGAGACAGAGGGTTTGTCTACCCTGCAATTAGGCACCTGCGGCTGGCTCGTGCCCGCTCACTCAGGCTTGCGGGGAGGGGGGAGGGGGAGAGCTCAGGCTAAGGGACTGTTTAACTGCAGTGGAGATGTTCAGGCTCAGGCTGCAGCCTGAGCTCTGGGACCCTACCACCTCGCAGGGTCCTAGAGTCTGGGCTCCAACCCGAGCCTGACCATCTACATCGCGATTGAACAGCTCCCTAGCCTGAGTCTCCAGAACCCGAGTCATCTGCACGGGCCAACTGTGGGTTTTTAACTGCAGTGTAGACATATCCTAAGTGTCTCACTTATCCTTTTGCACATGCAATTACCTAATTGGAACATGCGATTGCATCGGCACTTTATCCTGCTCTTTTTTTTCTGTACACAGATCAAAGCTTCTGCTTTCCAAAAATATATTCATTAACTCATATAGTTCTTTTCCTACCTCCCCCTGGGCCAGTGCATGTATGTTCTCCAGAGATCTGTCCAATCTGGTTTTACGATTATCAAGGGAAGGGATTCTTATTTGTTCCATTTATTTAACCTCTTTGCCTCGGTGCTCCACACTAAGACAGCGGTGTGCTCATGTTCCACTGAAGGGCAATGGAAGCCGAGCATGTGCCTGGCACATTCAATACCACAACAGGTGCCAGCTGCCCAGAAGCACCTGCATGTTTATCCACCACCAACAAATAATCGTTGAATTGAATTATTCCAAACAAACAGTGTTCCCAGTGAAAGCATTCAAATGTTTTTTACAAAATGTTGGGCTTCTTGCCATGATAACGGAGCTACACTTCCAAGTTATGACAATTCACAGGGGCACTGGCTTGCAAGATTGCACCATTTCATTCCATTCTTGCCCAAGGATTTATGAGATAAAATCTGCAACAAATAAACTCACCAGCAGATGGCAGTAACTGCAAGCCTCTTGGCTTTGTCATACTGAAATTTCCACAGTGGAAGGAGAGTCCCCTCCTGGTCTCTGTATTCATCAGCAGGATCCTCAAAATATTTAAAATCTAAAAGGAGAGGAAACGAAGATCAGTGCATTCAAAAGGGGTCTGCCTGTAACCAGTGCCTGCGGGTGGAGCATAAGATCATTCCTCTCCCCTAACTAAGGGTAGGCACCGTCACAGGCCTTCAGAGCTTGTGCCAAAGGCACTTCTCACACCTGAGATTTATTATTTGTACCCAGTAGTGCCTAGAGCCCCTAAGTGAGGTCAGGGCCCCACCATGCTAGATGCTGTACGCACACATAGCAAGAGATGGTCCCTCCCCAGAGAGCTTACACGCTAATCAGACAAGACAGATAAAGGGTAGAGTTGCCAGGAATCTGGTTTTCAACCGGAAAAGGGATCCTGGCGACTCCGGTCAGCGGCCGCTAAAAGTCCAGTCAGCAGCATAGTGGGGCTAAGGCAGGTTCCCTGCCTGCCCGGGCTCTACATGGCTCCCGGAAGCGGCCGGCACATCCAGCTCCTACGTGCAGCGGCAGCCATGGGGGTTCTGCGTGCTGCCCCCACCCCGAGCGCCAGCTCCGCAGCTCCCATTGGCCGCAGAAAGTCCAGAGAAGAGCAACAAAAATGATGAAAGGTCTAGAAAACATGAAGGGAAGATTGAAAAAATTGGGGTTGTTTAGTCTGGAGAAGAGAAGACTGAGAGGGGACACGATATCAGTTTTCAAGTAAATAAAACGTTATTACAAGGAGGAGGGAGAAAAATTGTTGTTCTTAACCTCTGAGGACAGGACAAGAAGCAATGGGCTTAAATTGCAGCAATGGAGGTTTAGGTTGGACATTAGGAAAATCTTCCTAACTGTCAGGGTGGTTAAGCACTGGAATAAATTGCCTAGGGATGTTGTGGAATCTCCATCATTGGGGATTTTTAAGAGCAGGTTGGACAAACACCTGCCAGGGCTGGTCTAGATAATACTTAGTCCTACCCTGAGTGCAGGGGACTGGACTAGATGACCTCTTGAGGTGCCTTCTAGTTCTATGATATTATGATTTTCATCTCCCACTGAACACACAGGACTGGGCCCTTACATAACAAGCATCTTTGGGCTGTGATCTTGCCTTCCTGCATCTTGTGAAGCACCGGGCACGCCCACTGGATAGTGTCAACCTGGGACTCGGGAGACCTGGGTTCTACTCCTAGCTCTACCACTGGCTGACGTTGGGCAAGTCATTTCACCTCAGTTTCCTCATCTGTAAAATGGGGATAATTATACTGCCCTCTTTTGTAAAAGCACTTTGAGATCTGCTGATAACTAGTGCTGTATAAAAGCTAATTTTCATTATTATATGCAAGTCACTTTGGAGGTAGGTAGACAGCAACAGTAAATTGTGGAGCTCTCTCCCAATACCTACATGCACAGAGCTCCCCACGCCACAGGGACATGTAGGAGAGTCTAGAGCGGTCAGCAAGGCAATGGGCCGGATCCTCAGCTGTGCCTCCAAAGAAGTCAATGAAGCTCTGTTAAGTTACACCAGCTGAGAATCTGGCCAACTATAATGATATCACCCTCCTGCTAGCAGCAGATCTCCTCTTTGAATCAAGACAAAATTTAACTCCACCAGAAAATGTATCCCCAGATTCCCTGTTGTAATCTCTCTAGGGTTATGAAGATGTAACACCTGCATACTGCAATTTTTTACTTGTGGTACGAATACATAATAATCCTTGGCACTTCTGAGGTGCTTTCGCACTGAGGATCTCAGGGCCTCTTACAAACTCTCACTAATTAATTTGTCCTCACAGTATTCCTGGGAGGCAGAGAAATATGACTAGCCTCACTTTCCTGATGGTGGAATTGAGGCTCTGGACAGGTAAGCGATTTGCCCAGCATCACCTACTTATTCACCGGCAGAGCTAGAAATAGAACCCAGGAGTCCTGACTCACATCTCCCTGCCCTAACCATTAGGCATTAGAAATAAATGCTGTAGCCCTCACTTGAGGTCTCTGCCAGGGAGGGGAAGCTTTAACTTGACCTCCGGGCTCCAAAGGAGAGGCTACATGGGGTATATATAGAATCAGTAAATCCTCCATGGGTCCTGGCCATAGACCTTCCCAGGCCAGTGCTATGTTGGGGACTGTGTGGGCTGGCTGTGCCCACCCCCGTGGAAGCAATAGTCTGGGTGTCTTATACTGTCCTCATACTTCCCAAGGCAGATTTTCCATTGCTGGGAAGGCTGTGTCCTGGCTTCTGTCAGCTGAAGGGAGTCTGTCTAACCCTGGGCTGAATCTAGCTTGTGGATTTTAAATAAGGAGCAAGCAAAATGTTACTGGCAACCTTTGGGTCACTTAAAGTGGTCACTTAGGGCAAAGGGCAGCCTATCAGAGGTGGCCTTTCGTGCAGATTTCTCTGTTACATAGACTGACATGGCTTTACGTAACATTCCATTAACTACTGCACTTTGTCATGGTGACTTGGAAAGGATCAACATTGTACAGCCAGGCGATAGAGCAAACAGGAATTCTTCTCCGTTACATTTTTCACCAATCTTCTTCCTCTCTGTGTAGGGGTGATGATTCCCTGGGAGTCACTGTGCCAGGTGAGGCCACAGAGTTGATAACGGTGAGTAGCCTCTGACTTCTCTGGGGAAGTGATCAGCAACATGGTACTGATCAAAGGCCTGATGCACAGAATAGTCAATTGTAACTGATTACGGCTGGGCTTTCCAGTGGAGTCAGAGTGTTAGGCACCCAAATACCACTAAATAATAATAATTGGAGATATACCTATCTTCTAGAACTGGAAGGGACCTTGAAGGGTCATTGAGTCCAGCCCCCTGCCTTCACTAGCAGGACCAAGTACTGATTTTTGCCCCAGATCCCTAAGTGGCCCCCTCAAGGACTGAACTCACAACCCTGGGTTTAGCAGGCCAATGCTCAAACCACTGAACTATTCCTCCATCCATCCCGCTCTCCCTCCCTCTGCATAGAACTTTCCTAGGCCATTCTGAAAACCCACAACCTGCATTCTCGAAGGAGCTTTCAGCACCTTTGTCACAACGGTGTGCCAGTCTCTTCTGCACAACTAATATCTGAGTGTGAATGAAAGTCCCACGGTGGGGGCCGTACCTTGTGCAAGGTCATCAAAGGTATTCTGATTGACCATCCGCTCCACTATTTTAGCTGCCTTGGTCACCTTGGTTACATCATCACTCTGCCAAAAAGGAAAACAATGAGGAGCAATTTTACAACTAACATGCTGAAAGAAAGGGAAAGTACTTCCTGTGCCGTGGTTCCCTGAAAATTAGCACAGAGCCCCCTTCTCCTGTTGGATCTCTGGTCTAAGGGGCTTCGGGGTCTCATGTGGACAAGCAAAGATCAAAGGATTTAAAAGCCTTTCAATAAATCTCTGGGAACTCGACTTTAACTTGTATGCAGATCAACAGTCTCATACAGCACATAGTTAACGGAGTCAGTCACGCTGTGGGGGAGATTTTCAAAGGCACAAAAGGCAGCTTTGTGTCCAATTGCCTATGAAAGTCAATGAGAACTAGGCTCCTCACTGGCTTAGCACTGTGGAAAATTCCACCCTGCAGGTGTGGTGCTACCAGTGGCGCCGGAACAGGGGGCCAGAGGGCCAGGCCCCCACCCTCACTTTTAAAAGTGGGAGGCTATTCCCTCCCACTTTTTACTATCACAAGGGCGAGCGATGGGGAAGGGGGTAGGGTCTTGGGGGGAAGAGGCAGTGCAGGAGCTTGGGGAAAAGGGGTGGCATGAGGGTGGGGTGTTGGGGAAAAGGGCAGTGCAGGGTGGGAGCTCAGGGAGAAGGGGTGGCGCAGGGGTGGGGGCTTTGGGGGGGGAAGGGGCGCTGAGGGAGCAGGGCCTCAGGGAGGAGGGGTGGTGCTGGGGGGCGGGGCCACAGTTCGGCCACTGGTGGTCCCCCACACAGACTTTTAGGGACCTTCCATCACTCCTGGGTCTACTATGTGTTGACAAACACTGATAAAGCCCTGCACAACTTTAAACCCTGTGTAGACTGGGGAGAGATGTGCAGCTCTTTGGCTCTGTCCTAATGGGAATTCCAGTGATGGGCACAAATCCAAACACCTTCCTTCTCTGAACTCTGGGGACGTCCAAACCCTGCAGTTCAGGTCTACCTCCAGGTCCCTCCCAGGCATTCCAGGGTTACACTGATATACTGAGGGGTATGTCTACACTGCACACCACTGGTAGCAGCATGTAGGGTATGCGTAGCCACATATGGCAGTGAAAAGCAGGCTGCTCCCATACTGAAGTGTGCAGCTACATCCAGCAGTGAAAGGCTCTGGCAGAGGCTGGCAGCAGGGAAAGGCTCTGGCAATGGGAGTTGGAGCCTTTCCCCACTGCCTCCCCCTGCCACAGTTTTTTCCTCACTGCTGGAGTCTTGCAGTGTCTGTACTCTACTCACCTAAGCAGCGCCTCACTGTCTACACTGCTGTTTATACCCAGGCTCGGGAGTCCTAGGGTTCTCCCATGAGTGGAGAACTCAAAGCCAGGGGGACTGAGCTTTGATATTTTGCCATTCAAAGTCCTGCATCCACACATCCTAAGTGAACCTCCATTATTATCTTTATTATTTGAATTACCAGACCCCATCAAAGCCCTGTCAACACCTCAAAGACCGCCATCGTCAGAACATGCTAGGCATTGAAGGCCAACATCAGGCATACACATGCTCAGCCACTAGCCTTACCATGATTTCACTCCATTTCATAGGCATACTAAGACTTGGCATTTATATAGTGCTTTATTTCATGTAAAGACACTCATTAATCCTCACAGCTCCCAGGGAGTAACATCGCCCCCTTTTACAGATGGAGAAACAGATAGAAAGATGGCATAACTTGCCAAAGGCCACACCGAGCGTCAGTGGCAGAGCCAGGAATACAACACAGGAATGCCTGGCTCCCACACCAGTGCTCCTTCCTTCAGTCTACACTGTCTTCATATTGAGCATCTACACCTCTACCCCGATATAACGCTGTCCTCGGGAGCCAAAAAATCCTACTGCGTTATAAGTGAAACTGCGGTATATTGAACTTGCTTTGATCCAACAGAGTGCGCAGCCCCCTCCCGAGTGCTGCTTTACTGCGTTATATCCGAATTCATGTTATATCGAGTCACACCTCTACCCCGATATAATGTATCTAATATCAGGTATCCTACGAATGCTCGATGCTTTGCCTCCCCCGACAATGCACACCAATGCTCCTAACCTTCCACCTCTGCTAGATCACAGATACCTGGCCATCCTCCTACATGCCAAGGCACATACCACAGTTAGTAGTTCTGCCATTTCATATCTGAGTTCCTTCAGAACCCTTGGCTGATACCATCTGAACCTGGTGACTTATTAGTGTTTATCATTTAGCTTCTCTGCAGTGGCCTTATCTTCACTGAGTGCTCCTTTAGCACCTTGGTCACTGCAATAAAAGGCCTGCGGCACAGCCGTGGCTGGCCCAGGTTAGCTGCTGCGGACTCACAGGGCTCAGGCTGTGGAGCTAAGAACTGAAGTGTAGATGTTTGATCCCGGGCTGGAGGCTGGGCTCTGAGACCCCACAAGTGGGGAGGGTCTCAGAGCTTGGGCTCCAGCCTGAGCCCAAACATCTACACTGCAATTGTCAGCCCCAGAGCCCAAGTCTATTGGCCCAGGCCCTGAGACTCACGTTGCGGGTTTTTACTGCAGTGTAGACGTTACCTTAGTGACCCTACTGTCTGCTTCTCAGGCTTGCTGCTTCTGAAGTACTTAAAAAAATTCTCACTGTTAGTTTGTGCATCTTTAGCAAGTTGCTTCTTACATTCTTTCTTGGCCTGTCTTATAATACTTTTATACTTAATCTGCCAGAGTTTGTGCACTTAAGATTTGACTTCCCAATGTTAAAGGATACCTTTTTGCCTATAATGGCCTCCCTTACTCTGCTGGCTAGCCGTGGAGGCATTCTTTTGGTCCTCTTGCTTTCTTTTCTAATTTGGGGTATTTATTTAGTCTGAGTCTCTATGTAGCAGTGCGGACTCACCCCTGCGGCACCTCCTGCTGGTGACTTCTGGGAATTAGCTCTCCAGCCTCCAGAGCACCCTCTACAGGCCAGTGATCCACTACCACTTGGCCCCCCATGTCCCTCCCGGACCCAGTGCCCTGTTAGCTGGGGCGCTGCCCCCTGGCAGTAACCCCTTTCTCTCAGGGTCTCCCCTCCCTGGAAACCCCCACCCACTATCCCCACCTCGCCTCAGTATCAGGCTACTGCCAGTCATCATCTAGCCCCCACACCCTGGGGCAGACTGCAGTATCAGCCACTCATCACTGGCAAAGGTGGGTTTGGACCTGCTGCCTTTGCCTACCCCTGGGCTGCCCTCTGCAACCCCCAGGACCTGTTGGCCTTATGCTAGGCCGCAGCCTGGGGCTTTCCAGGCTGGAGCTCCCCAGCCTTTCCCCAGCCCTGCTCCACTCAGGTACCCAGTCTCTAGCTCCCTACAGCCAGGCCCTTCTCCCTCTACAGGCCGAGGAAGACTGAGTGGTCTCCTGGCTCACTGCCTCTTATGGGGCCAGCTGGGCCTGATTGGGGCTTGGCCAAAGCTGAGCCTACTTTCCCCAATCAGCCGAGGCTTCTGGCCACAGCCCCAGCCCTCTCCTAGGCTGTTTTCCAACCCGAAGGGCAGGAGTGGGTAACCACCCCGCTACACTCTATTATGGTGTTTTCAAATCGTTGCCAGGCTGCTTGCAGGTATTTAACCCTTATGACAGCTGCCTTTAACTCCCATCTAACAAGCAGCCTCATTTTCATGCAGTTCCCCTTTTTAAAGTTAAATGTTACCATGGTGGGCTTTTTTAGTATTATCCCCCCTACAGGGATGTTACATTTAATTACCTTATGGTCACTATTACCAAGCAGTTTAGCTCTATTCACCTCTTGGACCAGACCCTGTGCTCCACTTAGAACTAAATGAAGAATTGCCTCTCCCCTTGAGGGTTCCAGGACCAGCTGCTCCAAGAACCAGTCATCGATGGTGTCTAGAAATTTTATCTCTGCATCATGTCCTGTGGTGACATGTACCCAGACAATACAAGTATAGCTGACAACACCCTTAAATGTTGTGCTTTCTGCTTTTGTTGCCTCTTTAACCTCCCTTAGCATTTCACAGTCACTGTCACCATCCTGGTCAGGTGGTCAGTAGGATCTTCTGACTGTTATATTCTTAAGTTTCTCTGATGCACAGCACGCCCTGCTGTGCTCTTCTAACCGCCCTGGTGTCTGGCTGAGCATAATCAGCAGCCAGGCAATTTGCCTCAACCTCCCACCCCACCATAAATGTCTCCCCCTTACTCTCACAGATATTGTGGAGCACACAGCAAGCAGTAATAACAATGGGAATATTGGTTTCGCTGAGGTCTAACTGAGTCAGTAAACTGTGCCAGCGAAATTTTAAACGTCCAAAGGCACATTCTGCCACCATTCTGCACTTGCTCAGCCTATAGTTGAACTGCTCCTTACTACTGTCCAGACTTCATGAGCCATGAAAGCAAGGGGCAGGCTGGCTTAGGTGCGACCACATGGTGCTGCCGACTGGGAGAGCAGCCTGAGGCAGAAGCCTCCAGATGGCATGATATTCCAGGCAGGACTGAATCTCCATTAGATGAAACTTAAAGAAGAGAATGACCTGGAGTCATTCCCATTTTTGTCCAGGCGCCCCTGACCAACCTAACCGAGGTCGGCCAGGAGCACCCACAGGACAACGATGACAGCTAGCAGTCGTATTGTACTGTCTGCCATCTGCAAGGCAAGGCAAGGGGATGCTGCTGTGTAGCACTGCAGTACCGCGTCTGCCAGCAGCACCCAGGAGACATACAGTGACAGTGAGCTGAGCAGGCTCCATGCTTGCCCTGGTATGTCGTCTGCACGGGTAACCCAGGAAAAAAGGCAAGAAACGATTTTTTGCCGTTGCTTTCACAGAGGGAGGGGGGCCTGACAACATGTAACCAGAACCACCCGCGACAATGTTTTTGCCCCATCAGGCATTGGGAGCTCAACCCAGAATTCCAATGGGCGGCGGAGACTGCGGGAATTGTGAGATAGCTACCACAGTGCAACACTCCGAAAGTCGACGCGAGCCTCGGTACTGTGGACACACACTGCCAGCTTAATGCGTTTAGTGGGGACACTCACAATCGACCGTATCAAATAGATTTCTAAAAAATCAACTTCTATTAAATCGACCTAATTTCGTAGTGTAGACATGCCCTCAGACAACCACTCCAACCACTCTTCTATCCAGCGAGTCAGGTGTCACAGTGTTTCAGCAGAACCCACTTTACCCTTTCCCAGCAGGATCAGTCCCTGCTAACAGGGTGGGACACTTAAGGCAAACGCTGCCAGTCTGCTACATTGCCTTTAGTGGAACAGTCAGTCAGGCCATTTCTTTAGGGGCCTAAATAGTGACTTAGGAGACTCATTTTGGGCACCCACTTTTGAAACTCTTGTATTATAACAGGGAACTAACTCTCCTGTTCAAGTTGAGCGTCACCGTCTGTTTAAAGGTGGATTATTCTAAGTGCTCTAAAATCCACATGATGATTTTGTTTGTGTTGAAATTTGCTGTGCCTTATTGGGATGCAGGGTAGGATTAGTGATCCAAATTTGGAGTCATTTGAGGAAGGGATTCCCTAGTGTACAGCCCCTCCCCACAGAAAACACTAGCATTTTACAAAATCATCTACCTCTTTTAACTTGTTGGGCTCAAACTATGGCTCTGATCCTCCCCAAACTGATCTCAGTCACTTGGGATTGATCTCAGCTAATACCCAGCACCCACTGCCCCTTTAGGAAAGTAATAGAGAACAAGTTGTTAAAGGTAGGGTGACCATACGTCCCGTTTTGGTCAGGGCAGTCCCCTTTTTTAAGCCCTGTCCCAGCCGTCCCGACTTTTTTTGGCAAAAGTGAGCATTTGTCTGATCAAGTTGGCAAGAGCAAATGGGATAAATGCCCACTTTTTTGACAAAAGGGGGATGCAGAGAAATGTGGGGGGCGGGGTGGAGTGGTGATATTAGCCCCATGCAGGGGGGAGGCAGGGCTCCAGCAGGGGGCAGGCAGGGCTTGAGTGAGCAGTGATGCCAGCCCCAGCCTTTTGGGGGGCAGGGAGCCATGCCAGCTGCATGTGGGGTGGGGAGGGGAGCTTGGGCTAGCCCCACACATGTGGTATCCCACTGTCCCTTTGGGAAGTATGGTCACCTAATTAAAGGTAAAGTTCATAGCTGCAGATCAGCACACGCCAAACTGACATTCCTCAAAGAGTGACGTGCACATGTGCAGCAAGACTAGATTGATAGATTCCAAGTCCAGCAGGGACCATTGTGATCATCGCATCTCATTTCCCGTAAAACACAGGCCAGAGAACTTCCTCCAAACAATTCCTAGAGCAGAGCTTTTAGAAAAATATCCAACCTTGATTTAAAAATTGCCAATGATGGAGAATCCAGATGACCCTCGGTAAATTGTTCCAATGGTTAATTACCCTCACTGTTAAAAAAGTACGCCTTATTTCCAGTCTGAATTTGTCTAGCTTCAACTTCCAGCCATTGGGTCGTGTTAGACCTTTCTCTGCTTGACTGAAGAGCCCATTATTACATATTAGTTCCCCATGTAGATACTCTGACTGTAATCACATCACCCCTTAACCTTCTGTATGTTAAATTAAATAGATTTAGCTTTTTGAGTCCATCACTGTAAGGCAGAGTTTCTAATCCTTTATTCATTCTCATGACTCTTCTCTGAACCTTCTCCAATTTATCAACATCCTTCTTGAATTGTGGGCACCAGACCTGGACCCAGGATTTCAGCAGTGTCGCACAAATCCAGAGATAAAATAAGCTTTTTACTCCTACTCGAGATTCCCTTATTTTGCATTACCCCTTTGGCCACAGTGTCATACTGGTACCTCATGTTCAGCTAATTATCCCCCAAATCTTTTTCAGAGTCACTGCTTCCCAGGATAGAGTCCATAATCATAGAATCAAGGAAGATCAGGGTTGGAAGGGACCGCAGGAGGTCATCTAGTCCAACCCCCTGCTCAGAGCAGGACCAATCCCCAACTAAATCATCCCAGCCAGGGCTTTGTCAAGCTGGGCCTTAAAAACCTCTAAGGAAGGAGATTCCGCCACCTCCCTAGGTAACCCATTCCAGTGCTTCACCACCCTCCTAGTGAAAAAGTTTTTCCTAATATCCAACCTAAACCTCCCCCACTGAAACTTGTTCTTACTTGTTCTTACATCCTGTAAGCCTGACCTACATTCTTTGTTCCTAGATTTATTCATTTACATTTAACTGTATTAAAACACACATTAGTTGCTTGCAGCCAGCTTACCTAACAATCCAGACCACCTGGTATCAGTGACCTGTCATCTTCATTATTTACCCCTTCCCAAAATGTGTAAGTCATTTGCAAACTTTATCAGTGATGATTTTATGTTTTCTTCTGGGTCAGGGCTCTGGGGAAGCAAGAGGGTTTCCATGCAGACTGTTGTCACAGTAACTAGGAGGTTCAAGATGACATGCAGAGGTCATTGAACCTGAGCTGCATCCATCCCCTGAGAGTTTAGCAGTTTCCAGAGGATATGTCTTGTGCATATTCCTTGCATTTTGCAGGGGGTCCTTTTGGAAATTTTGTCCTGACACCGAAATTTCTGGTTGAAGAGGGATAAAGTGCCCTGAAATCCATCTGCCGACTCAGATTTTACTTTAGAAGTATTGTCAAAGCAAGTCAGCATTAATTAAACAGAGAGAAGACGAAAGATTCGAGTAAGCAGGAAGGTTAATGTAAATCCCCTTTCCTGAACAATGGAACTGAGTGTGAAAGGAAAACTAGTTCAATTGGTTAAGGGATTCCTGAACCACAGCCCCCCTAACATGAGCGTCTCATAATATTGTCAGATTCTTATAAAAAAAATTTTGGAGGTTTGGAGCAGCAAGGGGGAAGGTGGTGAGGGGCTAGAGCACTGCAGGGAATGTGGGGGTTGGGAGGATGCAAGGGGTGGATTAGGAGACAGAGGAGTAGGGGGAGTTAGGGGAAGGGGAGAAATGGAGATGAGTGGAAGGGGAGGGGACAGAGGGGAGGGGACAGAGCTTCAGGGCCTTGGCCAAAGAGAGAAGGGATGAAGGAGTTGGGTGTCTGGGGGCTTGGGGCCTGTCAGAGGCACATTCTCTCCTCCCTTTTTTTAGCATATTCCCTTTACTTATCTCTTTATGATGCATTAAAAAGGAACCCTTAAAATGGGATTTTCCTGCTTGTACCTTAGCGATACCAACTGTGCTCTGCCCTAGGTTTTGCTGGAGGACTACTTGGAAATTTCACAGTATGTATATTGATAGTCTCACAATTTATTAGAGGTGGTGGCAAGGCAGGGTGGTGGTGTTGGATTTCTAACAAAGACTGCCTTTCTCCAAAACATGCATTAGCCATTGGAATTAAATGAGTGTTAACAAAAATGTAAAAGGTCTGAATAAAAATCACCTCCCCTCAATTGCAGCAATTTCCTTTTCTCAACTCCTGCAATGTCTTTTTTCCACTAGCTCTCCAGTCATCATAGTGCCTGTCGACACTAGAGACATTTCTTAACAATTCCCCACCTTTGCTAACTCTTGTTCAGCTCCCGCAGCATTACCAATGTTGGGAACCCAAGTTTAGACCTGCCATTGGCTGCAATCGGCATCTTGCACTGAACAAGTCTAATGGACACGGTGGTTAAAATGCTGGCAAGCTGAAGATATGATTGAAAGAAGAGAGTAATTAAACAAATTCATATGCCACCAGTGTATGAAGAACATAAGATAGGCCATATTGGATCTTCATTGGTCTGCCAACTCCATTAAGCTGCCTTCAGCAGAGGCCAGTGTTCACTGCTTCAGAAGAATTCAATTCTTCTCCCTGTAATGCCCCTTACCACATGAGTACTGCTGTCTGAGGATAAGGAGCTATGTCTCTGCTGATCCCCACAGAGATCAGCAGGAATACGGCCCATGTTCCTCTCACCCTCACTCCTAGGCTTCTCAGCTTCATGTCTGAGACTGCACCTTGAAGTGAAGATCAGCAGAGGATACTTACTCTATTGTACCAAAACAGCACCCAGGAGAGTTACACTCTCAAAGATGAATGCTAGACCGTGCCTTAAAGATGATCATCTGTTTTAATTTGGTGAGTATGAAATAGGCTGACTTTTAAAAAAATCTTTGTTTACAGGAACTGAGCATGAGCCAATTACATTCTGTTCAGAAGAAGTGGAAAAGTCATATGTCAGTTTTCTTATTAGCCAGTTAGGTTGTAACTTTTCAGTAACACAACCATGAATAAACCCCTGTATGGCATTAATATAAATCAAAGTAAGCTGTTTTCTAATTGGGTTACTTTCTCTTTCAGGTTTGATTAATTCTGTATCTTATTAAAATTAATCTTCAATGGACTTGATAGGACAAATTTTTTTTAAAGGTCCATTTGAAATTGATTTTTCCTTTGTAAGCCACTTCTGGCCTGGCTCTGACTCTAAACACAAGCTCACCAGCTAACTAAATTTTTTTTTTGAAGTATACTATTTTACAGAACAGCAATTAGGTGAATGGAATCATACGCTATGACTGGATAATGAACTAGTGCTTTGAAAATAAATGGCTTGACCTGCCATTGATATTCCTTTTTGATAAATGCTTCATGTTTACATTTCAGCAGCAGGCCAGTCACAATGTATAACTCCGCTACTTCCTTAGAAACAAGGCTTCTGCTGATGTATAATAAAATATCCAGAACACATAAATCCCCCTGATGCCAATCCTGTAACTGCTGCACATTATAGCTACAAGTCTTCCCTGCTTTCGAAGGAACTTTGAACACGTAGGCTAGCTCCACAACAAGGTTTAAGACAGCCAAGACCCTCATGCCAGCCCTGTTCCCTGCAAACACGCCATCCCAAACAAGCAAAGTGCTAAAGACAGTCACATGAACTGTTCGTTTTCACTCTCGGCTGTTTGTGTGGTGTCCTTGGTCACTTAATGAACATGAGACAGTTACTGCCACTGGGCTGGATAATAAATTCATTTTAAACAGCAGAACTGAGACTAGCGAGTGATTAACAAACCACACGCTTTCTGGGTTGAATGTTCAGCTGAACCGTTCGCTAACATTCAGGATTTGCAAACATTTTCACAAATACCCAGCGGTCATCCAGGTGCTTCCAAATTACAGCTATGGCCCCATTAATTATAGTGAACTGAAATCAGCACTTATACGTACACAAATATTCCCAAATCCTTTTTGTTGTTGTTTTTCTTTCAGCTCTGCTTCTGAGGAGGCTGAAAAAAACCTATTCGGGATGCATTTAGCCAGTGGTACAATACTATACTTTACACCCCAAGGTCCAGATTCTGATACCCTCGATACTGTAACTTCAGTGGGCTCACTCATGGAGTATAGTGCTGCTCACCAGGAGTAAACATAAAAGATTCTAGTCCTGAATTATTTCACCTGATCGTTTCAGTTTGCACAGCACCAGAGTTGGCAATCAGGAAATTCTCTATGCTTTATTTTACGCCCAAGAATGTGACTCTATGACACCCCCCGCGGCTCTGAATTCTGCAGGCTGACTGTTCTGCAGGAAGCAGCATTTCTTTTCACTTGCTCAGAACATACTGCCCTTTTCGTTTTCCGGGAGTCACCTCTGGACAGAGCTAATAGTGAAAAGGAAAAAGCCAAGGGGATCATCAGTGTGTCCATTTAAAACTTCCCACTGTAGTCAATGAGGCATGCAGCAGTGTGGTATAATGTAGCTTCATTTCTATTTCAGTTTAATGATCTGCTTTTGGCAGTCCCATAGTTCCAAGCAAATAAATGATATTGTTGACTTGAGGCCTAATTCTGCCCCACTTACTCATGCAAGTAGTCCTTACTCAAACTAAAAATCCCACATCTGAAGAAGTAGGTTTTTTACCCACGAAAGCTTATGCCCAAATAAATCCGTTAGTCTTTAAGGTGCCACCAGACTCCTTGTTTTTGCGGATACAGACTAACACGGCTACCCCTGATACTAAAAATCCCATGGACAGCTCACGTACATAGGCATTGCAGAACCAGCCCCTTACACAGTACACCATATGAGATAGGTACATGTCTAAACCGACAGCCCAATCCTGCTAGCTTTCTGCGTGAGGAACTCCTATTGTCATCAGTCTTTGATCCTGCAGGACTGGTGTGTATGTGTTTATTTACAGCACCATCAACAGTGGTGATGCTATATCAGTAATAAATAATAATAACAACGATACCTTCGAAATATCAAACATGTCCGATCTAGTTTACTGGAGGACTGCTTGGTGCTCTCACAGAGCATTCACTGACAGGTCTCACACCTTAACTCAAAACACAGAGGTGTAACATCTTTAACAAAGGCCTTGCCTACCCTCAGAAGTTGCACCAGTTTAAGTTATATCAGTGTCTAAACCTATTTAGTAAACCTAATGCAAAACCCTGTGTAGATGGTCTTATTTGGCTTTGAGTGTCTTACTTTGAATTAGCTTAATTCGGGGGAAGGGAGGCGGGGGGGAGGGAGAAGGAAGCTAAACCAAAGAAGTCACTTTAAAACCAAAATAAGAACGTCTACGCAGGAGTTTGCTACAGTTTAATCAAATGAGTTTTAAACTACACCTTTAGTTAAACTGGTGCACATTTGTGTACAGCAGTGCTCACCAACCCATAGATCGCGACTGACTGGTCAGTCCTGGAGTCTCTGCCAGTCAATCGTGATCTCTGCCCACAAGAAGTCTGGCGGTGCAGCAGGGCTAAGGCAGGCTCCCTGCCTGCCCCAGCCCGACGCTGGTCCCAGAAGCGGCCAGCACTCCCTTGTGGCCCCTGGAGGGGGACGGGGGGGCAGGGGTCTCTGCACACTGCTCCTGCCTGCAAGCACCGCCCCCGCAGCTCCCATTGGCTGGGAATGGGGAGCTGTGGCCAATCGGAGCTGCGGGGGCGGTGCTTGCAGGAAGGAACAGCGCACGGAGCCACGAGCCGGCCCCCGGAGCCACAGGGGCGTACTGGCTGCTTCTGGGAGCAGTGTGGGGCCAGGGCACGCAGGGAGCCTGCCTTAGCCCTGCTGCGCCACTAATCGGGAGCTGCCCAAGGTAAGTGCCGCTCAGTGGAAGCCCGCAACCCAACCCTCAGCCCTGACCCCCTCCCACACCTTGAACCCCCTGCCCCATCCCTGACCCCCCTCCCGGAGCCAGCACCTTGTACCCTCTCCTGCACCCCAACACTCTGCCCCAGCCCAGAGCCCCCTCCTGCACCCAAACTCCCTCCCAGAGCCCACACCCCTCACCCCCTCCTGCACCCCAACCCTCTGCCCCAGGCTCAGCCTGGAGCCCCCTTCCACACTCTGAACCCCACAGCCCCAGCCCAGAGCCTGCAACCCCTCCCAAACCCCAACCCCAAAACCCTGCCCCAGCCTGGTGAAAGTGACTGAGGGTGGAGGAGGGTGAGCAGTGAAGGGAGGGGGAATGGAGGGAGCAGGGCAGGGTAGATCCTGGGTTGCACTTAAATTCAAAAAGTGATCTTGTGCGTTAAAAGGTTGGACACCACTGGTGTACACACTTCCTCTCTCCCAAGGGTTCATGAAACATTGACATTAAATAGGTATTAATAACTCCCCACCCAAAGTTTTAAACAGTCTGATTAAAAATCCCTCCTACTCTTGTAATACACTCAGGGTTGACTGGGTCACACCTACAGGTTGATGAGCCTGCTATAGTTTAGCTAACAGAGATTGGTCTTATAGCTGCGGCAGTAGTAGCTCATGTGTTGAGGTACCTGGTTCAATTCCCACTGCTAACAATCCACCCAGGGGTACAGTGTATTCTCTCAAATGCTTGATTTTCATTCTCCTGACTCATGTGATGTCACCACTTCATTTGTACTCTATCCACCAGAGCCTTTCAGCCAGGATGGGACCCGAATCTCTAATGTACACACCAAGCAGAAAATCCCCTCATGCCTCCTGCCTTTTTGAGAAAAAGCTTTCAGGCTTTCTTTATGCATCATAAATGAGAAAATATGGGTGGAACCCCAATTTTTTCTCCTTTGTAAGTCACCTCTACTGCAAAGCCTACAAATAGTGGGTCAACCCAGATCATTTTCTTTCATAATACCTTTTAATCATTTACAGATGCTTCAGTTTGTGGGTGTCCAACTTAAGACGGGTGGAAAAGACCTGATTTTCAAAGGGCGGATGCTCAGTACTTTTTGAAAATCAGGTCCTTCTCATTAGGGCATGGCTGAGAGCAAGCGGACAGACGCTTAACCCAGAGATGAATGAGATGATGATGATGATGGGTCAGGAGAAGCAGCTGGAGGAGACGGTGGAGGTAATAGGAGGCCCTTCACCTTAGGGACTATGACTGCCATTAGTTGCTAGAGTTCACAATTTAGGGGTGATTTTAGACCTCAGATCCTGTTTGACAATCATATTATAACCATAACCCAGACAGCTTTTCACCATCTGCATGTGGCCTGGAGGTTGCAACCTTTTCTTTCAGATGCAAACTTTGCCACTGTTATCCATGATTTTGTCACCTCAGGGTCAGGCTACTGCAGTGTGCTCTACAAGGGACACTTTAAACCACTCCGGGCAGGTGCATCGATGCAGCTGCGCTGCTGTAGCACTTAAGTGAAGATGCTCCTACACCAATGGGAGAGCATCTCTTGTCAGCGAAGTTAACCCTCTAGAGGCGGTAGCTATGCCAAAGGGAGAAGTTTCCCACCGACATAGTGCTGTGTACACCAGGGGTTTGGTCGATATAACTACGTCGCTCAAGGGGGTGGATTTTTCATAGCCCTGAGTGACGTAGTTATACCAATATAAGTCTGTCGTGTAGACCTGCCCTCTGATATTGAAGCTATGCACTAGCATACTTGAGGGGCCTCCCGCTCTCCCCAGGCCATAATGGCACAGCCATCAACAGGGTTGTTTAAGCTGGATCTCCTTTGTTATAAAAGAGAAGGGGCAGCGGGAAGGGCATTCTCTGCGAGGGCTCCGGGATTCTGGAACTTGCTCCCTGAGATCTGAAACAGCCCAGATGTGGCAACTCTCTGGGGACGCTGCAAAATACATCTGTCTGACTAGGTTTCAGAGAGGGCTGAGGTTATGCTTCCCCTAATGATAACTGTGTCAGATGGACCCTTTATAGATAGCTGCCTGGCTGCGCTCCCATTGGAATGATCATTTTGCTGCTGCTGGGATTTTAATCTATTGTATAATTAGTGAGTGTGCTAGAAAATTAGATTGGCTTAACTACGTCAGTCAGAGGTGTGAAAACTCTACACCCCTGAGCGGTGTAGGTAAACTGACCTAAATCTCTGTGTAGACAGACTTAGCTACTGCTTCCTGGGGAGGTGGATTACCTATGATAACAGAAGAATCCCTCCTGTCGGCGTAGGTAGTGTCTACACGGAAGTGCTACAGTGGCACTATAGAGTTTAGACAAGGCTTTGGGTCGGTCTCTTTTCTATAATTCTACAGTTAAATAAATAATGGAGCTCAAGTTCAATATCCCCAAACTGAGGCAACCCAAATCAATAGTCAGGTTTGAAAATGTAGGTGTATATTTTTAACAATACAAAAATATTAAATTAAAAAACCCCAAGGATGTAATGTAACTTTAATGGACAACAGGTAGCATTTTCAAAAGCACCTGAGTGACTTCCCAAATCCCTTTAAAATGTTTTGCAAATCTCAATGAATATTTCTACTGATTTCATCCTGTTCTTCCATATTTGCATCGTCAAACAACATACACAATGACGGAACTGCACAGTAACACGGAGGCACAAACCTCACTCACAGAACAGAATTCACATCAGTGTTCTGGCTGGGCATTTTTTACATTCCCATAAAGAGTACAACAACTTGAAAATGGAAATTTCACACTGTGCATATGCAAAAACAATTTCTGAATTTCTCATAGCATCGCTATTTGCTCTCAGAGATGGCTAACCCCCTGGCAAGTTTGAGCTGCTATCATTCAGACAGGTTGGAGTTATAAATGCACCCTGACTGACTGCCAGCTCTGACCAGAATCATGAATTACACATATGGCACGTACCTGAGACTCTAGAGAGGTTAACTTTCTCCCCCTCAGCTTGTCTTCTTTCTTTGCAACCAGGGGTTTTTGCTTCTCTTTCTCCTTCGATTTTTCCAGTTTCTGAAGCTCCTCCACATAGGCATCATAGATCTCCCACTGAGAGAGGCAGAACAAGAGTCAGGACTTCCTGTCTAATCTAATCGGTGACTTTATTCCACTCCAGTAAACAAACATAGACCAGTATGCCAGACATCAACACATTCAAAAGATACCACAGTTTTTACCCCAGAAACACTTCCACTGAAATGAGTTTGCAGTCAATGGGCATTTTGCCTGCATACAGACTGCAGGATTGAACCCTGGGATTTTTAAAGCCCCGCTTCCCCAGGCAACTAACAGAAGTTACTAGATCACAGGCCCTGGTTCTCATGGGGGACTTCAATCACCCTGATATCTGCTGGGAGAGCAACACAGCAGTGCATACACAATCAGGAAGTTTTTGGAAAGTGTAGGGGACAATTTCCTGGTACAAGTGCTGGAGGAACCAACTAGGGGCAGAGCTCTTCTTGACTTGCTGCTCACAAACAGGGAAGAATTAGTAGGAGAAGCTAAAGTGGATGGGTACCTGGGAGGCAGTGACCATGAGATGGTCGAGTTCAGGATCCTGGCATAAGGAAGAAAGGAGAGCAGCAGAATATGGACCCTGGACTTCAGAAAAGCAGACTTTGACTCCCTCAGGGAACTGACAGGCAGGATCCCCTGGGAGAATAACATGAGGGGGAAAGGAGTCCAGGAGAGCTGACTGTATTTTAAAGAATCTTCATTGAGGCTGCAGGAACAAACCATCCCGACGGGTAGAAAGAATAGTAAATATGGCAGGCGACCACCTTGGCTTAACAGTGAAATCCTTGCTGATCTTAAACACAAAAAAGAAGCTTACAAGAAGTGGAAGCTTGGACAAATGACCAGGGAGGAGTAAAAAAAATATTGCTCAGGCATGCAGGAGTGAAATCAGGAAGGCCAAATCACAACTGGAGCTGCAGCTAGCTAGGGATGTTAAGAGAAACAAGAAGGGTTTCTACAGGTATGTTAGCAACAAAAAGAAGGTCAAGGAAAGTGTGGGCCCCTTATTGAATGGGGGAGGCAACCTAGTGACAGAGGATGTGGAAAAAGCTAATGTACTCAATGCCTTTTTTGCCTCCGTCTTCACGAACAAGGTCAGCTCCCAGACTGCTGCACTGGGCAGCACAATATGGGGAGGAGGTGACCAGCCCTCTGTGGAGAAAGAAGTGGTTCAAGACTATTTAGAAAAGCTGGACGAGCACAAGTCCATGAGACCGCATGCACTGCATCCAAGGGTGCTAAAAGAGTTGGCTGATGTGATTGCAGAGCCACTGGTCATTATCTCTGAAAACTCATGGCAATCGGGGGAGGTCCCAAATGACTGGGAAAAGGCTAATGTAATGCCCATCTTTTAAAAAGGGAAGAAGGAGAATCCAGGGAACTACAGGCCAGTCTGTCTCACCTCAGTCCCTGGAAAAATCATGGAGCACGTCCTCAAGGAATCAATTTTGAAGCACTTCGAGGAGAGGAAAGTGATCAGGAACAGTCAGCATGGCTTCACCAAGGGCAAGTCATGCCTGACTAACCTATTGCCTTCTATGATGAGATAACTGGCTCTGTGGATGAGGGAAAAGCAGTGGACATGTTATTCCTTGACTTTAGCTACTCTTTTGATAAGGTCTCCCACAGCATTTTTGCCATCAAGTTAAAGAAGTATGGGTTGGATGAATGGACTATAAGGTGAATAGAAAGCTGGCTAGATCGTCTGGCTGAATGGGTAGTGATCAATGGCTCCGTGTCTAGTTGGCAGATGGTATCAAGCAGAGTGCCCCAAGGGTCAGTTCAATATCTTCATTAATGATCTGGAGGATGGCGTGGATTGCACCCTTAGCAAGTTTGCAGATGACACTAAACTGGGGGAGTGGTAGAGAAGCTGGATATGAGTCAACAGTGTGCCCTCATTGCCAAGAAGGCTAATGGCATTTTGGGGGCTATATATATATATAGGAGCATTGCCAGCATATCGAGGGATGTGATCATTCCCCTCTATTCAGCATTGGTGAGGCCTCATCTGGAGTACTGTGTCCAGTTTTTGGCCCCACATTACAAGAAGGATGTGGAAAAATTGGAAAGAGTCCAGGGGAGGGCAACAAAAATGATGAGGGGGCTGGAGCACATGACTTATGAGGGGAGGCTGAGGGAACTGGGTTTATTTAGTCTGCAGAAGAGAAGAATGAGGGGGGATTTAATAGCTGCTTTCAACTACCTGAAAGGGAGTTCCCAAGAGGATGGATCTAGACTGTTCTCAGTGGTAGCAGATGACAGAACAGGAATAATGGTCTCAAGTTGCAGGGGGGAGGTTTAAGTTGGATATTAGGAAAAACTTTCTCACTAGGAGGGTGGTGAAGCACTGGAATGGGTTACCTAGGGAGGTGGTGGAATCTCCTTCCTTAGAGGTTTTTAAGGTCAGGCTTGACAAAGCCCTGGCTGGGATGATTTAGTTGGGGATTGGTCCTGCTTTGAGCAGGGGGTTGGACTAGATACCTCCTGAGGTCCCTTCCAACCCTGATAGTCTATGATTCTATGATTTCTTCTGTCACCCTAGCTTGGGATAACTCATCAGTGTTTAATAGATGGAACAAGCACATTAAGCAGTTGCTTCTGAGGTAATTTATAGTGTTGCATTAAAAAACTCAATTGTAGCTGCTTAGCAACCTTCAACTTGGAGCCTGACCCTGCAGTCAATAACCAGGTGAAACATGCAAATGGCTTCACACCTACTGCCATGCATTGCTGCCCCACAAGCCTGGAATGTCTTCTCCAAATGGATCCAGGAGGACATTTTTTTCTGCTTGGGATTATTCATGGAGTGCTGTATAGAAGATGTGACTTTATGACCGTTTGAAAGGCAAGATTCTGGCCCTGATATGCTTACAATCTAATTCAGACAGACCAAATAGATAATACTTCAAACACAAAATGGAAGAGACAACATTGGAATGAAGATGGGCAGCAGAATGTATATTAGTCAGGGGTTGTAAGGAAGAGAGGGTGCAGGGGAAGGGGAAGAAGTTGAAGGATATTCCAAATCTTTGGGGCTGTATAGAAAAGTCACATGCAGGCAAGAGCAGGAGAGGGGGAAGAAAGGAACAGTTAAGAGAGAAGAGCAAGGAGAGGATAGAGAGCAAAGGGAAGAAAGAAGAACTGAGAAAGTGAGTAGTTCAAATCCATTTCATTTCACAAGAGGTTAGAAAAATTAAGCAGAAACTTTCCCCCCTAATTTTCAGCATCTTAATCTAAAATCTCAGCTGTGGTTTGATTAATTTGACAGTTCTGTTCTCTCAATCTCCCAGGCAGTCGCATTATCAGAAAATGGTCAGAAGAGAACTCCTCCAGCCTGTGACAGATGAGCACTTTGTACATCACGCTAATTATATGCTCTGATCTCCAGTTAAGGAATAATCTGGGGCAATGTTTTTCAGCATAACAAAGGTGCATTTTCCCTTCCCCATACCACACTGCTACATTAGAGGTTTTTTCAGTTAATGTAGTTAAATTAATACTTTGTCCTGTGCTCTGTTGTGTCTCCAGTACAATGGACAAATCAGCACAGACTGGGCCAGCTGTCAGATATCAGTAACAATCACAAATAGACCATTAAGCTTCTATGAAACAATCAGTGAAACTGGCTGGATTCCATACTCCACGAAAGCATTGGTGAATTTCAGGTGTAAAAAAAGTTAACAATATTTATTTTTTCAAAATGCTTTTTAAAGAGACAGAGAAAATAGTGTACAACAAATTGGGGACAGCTCTTCACTTGGTGTAAACTGGTGTAGCCTCATCACCTGTAGTGAAGCTACATCAATTTACACAGACTGCAAGTCTGGTCCACTGTGGTTTTATTTTACTGCATTTGACTCCAGGCATTACAAAAAATTGTTGCTTCCTCTCCTAGATGGCTTAGACAATGGATGGAAAAAACCCACAATCTTGCACTTTGCAAATGTTTGTAAACTCCATGGAAAACTCCCCGGAATAGGAAGCAAATCTTTGCAGTTCCATACACTAGATGTTCCTTTAAGACTTCCTGGAGGGGAGGTCGGCCAGGCTGGCTCATAGTTAATAAGTGGGATGATAATTAGTTGGACATAGGACCTCTGAAACTTGCTCTTCGGGAGAATAGTCCTTCACTCTTTAGGAGTAATGCAGGGGATGAGAGCCTTGGTTAGCAGTGCCACACTTCTTTTTTTTTGTCACTTCCATATTTGGTATCAGCAACTTCTACAGCCTTCTTCCAAAACTCATAAACATATGCCTGGCTGTTGTGCAAATTGGTCTCTTTAAGGTCTGCTGATATCTAGTCCATGTACTATGTCTTTGCCTTCCCCCCTTTGGTCATCTTCCACCTGAGATCATTGCAAAGGCCATCCTCCCAATCCAGCTCTCAGGTCTCCAATAGGCACATCCACACCAGCATAGCCTAATCTCTGTCAATTTGTCTTCAGTTGGGGGCAACCCGCATTAGGCCTCTCATAACCTCATTTTGTTTCCTGTTACAGTGCCACACACAGGTATATTAATAATTCTATTCTGTTAGGTCTTGGTTCCAGACCTGGGCCCACCACCGTAATATCTGAGTGCCTTCCACTGTTAAAAACACATACAGGATTACTTACATCACCATGTTTTCAACCTCCAGTTCCTTATCCCACTCCCTTAAAGATACAGTAAAAACTTACAAAAAGGGAAAGGGACAAGGTGGGGGAGGTACTATCTTTTATTGCACCAACTTGATATCCTGGGACTGACACACATACAGCTACACTGCATACAACAAAAGGAAAAGGGTTTACCTGGTTAGCAGTGGCAGAAAAGGTTGCTCTAGGTGGAGGCTCCATTTGACATGCTCTTTCCTAAAAAATAATATAAATGAAAGTGAATCTATAAGTGACTACAGTCGTGAAAATCCCCATCTCCTTTGGCAGAAGCTTTGTTCCCTAGAAGAGTCCAGCTTCTAGTGGAAGCAGCCTAGAGTTTTTCGTTTACCAAGCAGGGGGAGTGATCATGGTGTTGCATTTGTATAGCAACTGTCATCCAGATGGATCCCAAAGTGCTATATAAATGTTTCTAAGTGATGATTCCAACACTAGAGAGAGAGCTAGGTAGAACACGGACTTTCCATTCTGTGGGAGATTCCAAGATTTTGACGTTTGGTTTTGTCCCAAATTGGGATGAAAAGTCAAAATCTTGGAATTTTTCACAAAATTAAATAGTCTGAAATATTTCATTTTGACCAAATATGTTGTTAAGGTCAAAGCATTCATTCCAACTTTCTCATTTTGACTATTATATTATATTTCATAAAAGCTGAAGTGTTTCAACCTTTGTATTTTTATATTATAAATAACAAAATATAAAGTCAAAGTCAAAACAAAATGTTGTGATAATTCCCCCATCAAACATTTCAATGAAATTGGTACATTCCCACAAAACATTTAAATTTCATCAAATCAACATTTTCTGGCAGAAAACTGTTCAGTCGGAAAATGTTTCAGCAACTCCATATATATATCACTTCACTGACTCCTGAGGTGCAGCAGTCTCTGGGATGGAATGTGGCACATCTTTAACAGCAGCACTACACAATGGTTTAAGGGCCACATGTTGCTTTTAAATACACCCAAGCAAATCCCATTATTATCTATGGAACTCCACATATTTAGCTGAGAACAGACTTTGGTTCTAAAACAAAAAATAAAGAATTCTGTGTTCATGTAAAACTACAGGGGCATTTTAGTTCAGGAGAATACAATTACTCAAGCGAGCCAAGACACAAGAGTTAATACCCCTCCTCTTTTAAAACATGTCATGAGATCTTCAATAACCACAAGTGGTCAGGAATGTGGGTTGACATTGGTTTTAAAAGGCAGCATTTTCCAGCATCGCAGGACCCCTTAGCACTGTCCTAGAACATCAGTTCAGTACTGACTCCGAGGAAAGAGCATGATCCAAATCATCAGCACTAATTCCTGCAGCCCCTTGATTTTCCTCATTGGCTAGGCCAGGTTGGGAGACCAATGAGATCTAAAGGGAACACACCTCAGCTGGAAAGGCTGCAGGAACTTGAGCTGTGGGACTTCAGGGAAAGGGAGGGAAATTTCTCCCTGCAACAAGTATCTTGGACTCAAAGGAAAGTTTGGTTTGACCTCCTCGCTGGGTCAAACACCACATTCACGGTGATCAGCTAGGAAGGGTTCTGTGGGCCATCTACACGCAAGCTGGAGGTGTAATTTCCAGCTCAGGTAGACATACACATGCTAGCTGTGATTGAGCTAGTGTGCTAAAAAGAGAAGTGTAGCCGCAACAGCACAGGTGGTGGGATGAGCTAACCACCCTGAGCACCCACTCAGGCATCTAGGCATCTTTTTTTTTAATTTTTATTTTTTTGCAGCCACACTTCTACTTTAGTGCGCTACCAGTCAAAGTTCATATGCATATGTCTATCTGAGCTGGACATACCCCTAGAGACACACCCATTGGGAAAGACTGTGGCCTCAGCACAAAAGGCATTTCAGAACCTTAGGACTCAAATCTGTATTGATCTTCTGTCATGGCAAGAGCAAACACATGCACTGTGCAGAGAGAGGGAGAGCTGATGAAAGGCAGCAGCAGAGAACATCTATCATTATTAAGTAGCTTGCATTAGCAAAGTATCTGAGCACCTCACCAACTTTAATGTATTTAGCTCCCCCAACACACCAGCGAGGAGGGAAGTGCTTTTCTATCCCTAGTTTACAGATGGAAAATCAAGGCACAAGGTCATACAGGAAGTCTGTGGGGTAAAGCGGACATGAACCCAGATCTCCCAAGTCCTAGGCTAGTGCCAAAACTACTGGACCATCCTTCCTTTTCTGGTATTAGGGAAACAAGTATAAAAATGTTACACCCAAGCATGTGTGTGAGGCTGAAATTTCACTACCTAAATTTTCAAAGGCCCCAGACCCCTCTGACAGAACATAAGAGAATCCATCTGGTGAATATTACTCTGTATCATCATCTTCCCCATCCCAAATGTTTTAGGTATGATTAGTTAAGGTTCTTTTCCCCACTAATATTAGCAGTGATTCCAGGAGATGACACACAGACAAGCATTCTGGACTTCAGTCACAAAGGAAGGATTTTACTAACACATGCTTGTGTATCACCAAAAGAGACAGCAGTGGCAGCATACCCTCACGGGGTTGTTCAAAGTCTGTGAAGCTCTCTCACAAAAGTTGAACTGGTTGGTGAGCTTCTGTTCCTTCATCAAATGGGGAGGAGGTTCTTCCCCTTCACCTGCTTCTTCTGCTGATGCAGCCTAGAGAAGAATAAAGCAATGCTTAATTGAGAACTGAAGTAGATCAGAGATCTTTCTTCAACTTCAAAATGCCTATCCCTTGGACCGCTGGACTTCTGGTACTTAGCAAAAGAAATCTGTTACTCAGGGTCTAGGGCCACCATTGGTGAGATGGGTGTGGGATTTGGAGATCACCCTCAGCCACTCTCTAAACACAGAGATCCAAGTTGCAAGAATGGTTGGGTGTGGCTGTTACCACCACTAACTCATTTGGAAAAGTCCACACAATTCTCCTACCTATGGACATCTCCATGGTCCTCATGGATTTGTCAAATCTAAGGTGGGCTACTGTAATGCTCTCCTAATTACGATCCATCTGAAACTGATCTAGAGGTTTTAACAGTTGCAGAAAGTGACTACTCGCCTGCTCTTCTGAATAGAATAGAGTGAGTTAGTTACATCCACTCCTCGTGATCTTCACTGGCTATTGGATACCCAGCAACATAATTCAAAGGCCTTTGATCTCATATATTTAGCTCTTTATAATCCTAGCTTCCTATTACTTCCATAATTGCCTGTATCCCCCTCTCAGGCATTTAAAGTCACCTGAAATTAGTCCACTCTTGGTTCCTAGGTTCAGTACTGACTGGGCAAGGAGTGAACTTCCTACTGTATTGTCCCTCCCTCACTGGCTGCCTTTAGGTCATGCCACCAGTCTCAGTTATTTCAGCTGCCTTATGTTTGATCCTTTCACACCTTCACGCTTGCTTTTGCCTCAGTTACACTGTTTCTGTTTCTCTCATGAAGCCAGGAAACGATCCTGTTGCAGGTGGCTTACTTGACTCTTGCAGGATTTGGCCTGTATTTTATATGGCTGTCTGGTTCTTGTGTCATTTTATTTGTATTATTTTTCGTTGCACAGCACTTAGATGCCTTGCAATAGGCACCTTATAAATGGATAAAACAAATAAGTATTGTAGTAGTAGAAAACAATGGCCTCCAAACTTTGCTCAGCTCTGATTCACATCAGCAATTGGGGCCACACGTCATGTGTACGAAATGGAACTGATTACAACTGCTTTCCAGCTTGAATACAGAAGTGCTGTCCACAGAGACGGGTCCCAGCAAACCTTACTTCATCTGGATGGAGCATCTGGCTCAAGATAAAACATTGTATGCGGGCATCTTTCATCTCCATGGGCAGCACCTCCATATTAAAGAATAGGTTGGCTGCAGACAACCTTGCAGAATACATGGAGGTTGCATCAGAGATAAAATAAGCAAGCCTGGAGTTTCCTCTGGTGATGCTGCTTACGCCAAAGACACGTACAAACTGAGCTTAGAATCTAATATTTAAAATCATATTGACAGCTCGCAGTTGGCTGTGAAGCATTACCGGAATATCTTCTTTGCTTCCTTCTTCTTTAACCTCTGCCTCTTCAACTGCTATCACTGTGGACTCAACAGGAGCCAGTTCTGACAACAACACAGGTATGTTAATCATCTCTAGCTAATAGACACCTTTATGTGTTGCAGACACTTTCCATTTTCCACAATTTGAATACAAAAATACTACACCCTTTTATCTCCAAAACACTCTACAAACCCTAGCTTATTAGTCATCACAGTTCCCTGCCAGTCAAGTAAGTCAGTATTACTGTCCCCAGTTTACAGAGGACTGACCTAATGAGGTGAGTCGGCTCATTCAAAGCCACAGAGAGAGTCAGGGCCACTGCTAGAAAGAGGTTGCAGCAGTTCCAATTCCCTGGCTGAATTCAGATCACATCTCACTTAACTCTCTGATTTGGGCTGCATCCTTTTAGGAAACACTTTCTCTACACTACAAAAATGACTATGTTTAAACATGGCTGTGAAGAATGGCTGTGGCCAAATTATGTTAATATGGGTCACGTGTGGACAGGAAAAAAATTTAATAAGCATCTTAGCGAAGCATGTCTTAGTCCAGGTATCTAGCTCTATCCATCTGAACTCTCACTGGTTGTGGAGACCATGGTGGAGACCAAGCCTATCCATCCAACAACCTATTCTTCTTCCAAATAGACTCCTACAGCCTAATCTGACATCTCAAATGTGCTGCTACAGCTGCGAGGATGAACACACTCATGGCATTGAAGATTCCATTTACATATAGATTTACTCTAAATCCTGGTAGAAATTTCAACACTGATGCAAAGAAAGGAGCATAAACTCCAGAGAACCACAGGTAACTAAGAGTCTCAGGAGCTTGCAAGATAGCACCCTTGGGCCTGGCAGCTGCCACATTAGAAGGGCACATATCCATGGCCAGTTCTAGTCTTTCAGTTAATTCTGACCATCAGCAGTCCTCTGTTCCACCGATCAGACAATTTTAAGAGACAGCAGAAATGTTAGGGTCTCCGTAAAAAATTCCATTGCCCAGCATGGAACATGAATGCCGAATTACTTGGTGGCATACTTTTCGAGACCCTGAATTATGGCATACTTTTCGAGACACTGAAAATCTCAGAGAATGAGATTTTCAAAGCAATCTAAGGCTATGTCTACACTACAGAGTTTTGTCAACAAAAGTTATGCTTAAAGTGCTGTAATTAAACTGCTGTTGCATGTCCACACTATGCTCCTTGGGTCGGCAGAGCACATCCACACTAGCAGCTCTTGCATCAACACAGACAGCAGTGCACTGTGGGTAGCTATCCCACTGTGCAACTGGCCGCAGGGTGCTTTTGCAATGCCTCATGGGGCAGGTACAGCATCACATGATGCAGGTTTCTCAATCCCATCGTTCCATGGGCATCCTACTAGATCGCCAACTGCTTTCAACTGAAGTGTGTGTGGTGGGCAGAGTGTGTGACAGGGAGCGTGGATGAGGGGAAGAGACAGAAACACAGGTGTTGGGGATGTTTGTGTTGGGGGAGGGTGTGTCAGCATGCTGTCTCTTTAAGTTCAGACAGTAGCTTGAGCAGTCTCTCCACCCCCTCTCCTGCCCCCCAGCAAGTGGGGGGGGGTGGAAGGGAGGAGAGCAACATTCCACATTAATGGTTCTGTGATTCCCTCCCTAGTTCTCTGACAGCCTCCTCAGCTACCAGGAGCAGCATCCTCAGCAGCTCTGTGAGCTCTCCATGCTGAGGAATGTCAAAGCTTCCCCGAGCTTTAAAAGGGGAAGGGCACATGACTGTGTAGCTAGATGCAGGGCAGCAGAGTTCAAAATAGCGAGCAGAGCGGTCACAGTGGGCATTGTGGGATACTGCGGGAGGCCAGTTATGAGGACATAATGAACAGCTGTGTCTACACTGACGGCTTTGCTGCTTTAAATTTGCCACAAAAAGCTTATGCCTCTCTTTGAGGTGGTTTTATTTTGTCCGCAAAACACCAGAGTTTTGCCACCAAAAGTAGCTTTGTAGTGTGCTCACCTCCACTGTTTGGTCAGCAAATGGCAGTTTTTGCTAACAAAAATGTGTAGTGTAGACAAGGCGTAAGGGCCTAGACACGTATCTCCTATTAATTTCAGAGGAAGATTGTGTAAATCCCTTAGAGTGTTTTGAAAAACTTAGCTCCTTGTATTAGCACACACCTGGCTTGCAGACTGTCAGAAGTGGCAAATACACAGTTTGTGTTATAAACAGTATTTCTCTGCAAAGAAGACTTCTAGCAGAAATAAGTGCTGCACCATTCCTGGGCCTCAGATTGCAGCATGCTCGCTGTCACACACAGAATAAACTACACCAACGCTTACTGATTCAGTGTCCCAAAAACCTACCTGGTTCCAAGCCTATTTTGGCACTCTGCCGTCTGCCTTCGTCCGAGTCTCTGAGTAACAGGTTCCCATCTAAGGAGAAGTGAATGGCCATTTGGTCCACATAGCTTATCGGCTTGTATGCTCGTTCCTGCAGAGGAAGAAGATAAAAAATCAAATCTGGACAGATTAATGATTTTATCGGGAACAATCTTTGCCTGTAGATGGTAAAGCTGACCAGGTTGTATATTGATAAAATGGTTGCATTTGTTATTCACATTTGTCTTCACTGCAGGTTCCAAGCCAACAAGAACCTGAGACTGCTGTTTATGCCTCAAGGTATGCAGGACCACAAATAAACAATGGGGGGGTCGGGGGGGGGGCAAGCAGGGGAGGGAAAAATCAGGGACATTTCAAGGAATGTTCAAATTGGAGGATTTAGCTCTGATTCAAAAGGATCTTTCCGCTGACTGCAGTGAGTTTTGGATCAAATCCATGGGCCCGTTATGCCAGTTAATCAGTGTTGCCAATTGAAACCTGTGGAGTAAAAGTTGGGGGACGCTATCCCTTTCAGGGTGCATCCTGTCACCATTTTTCCCTAACGCAAACACTGTCAGTGGCTTTCACTTCCCTCATGCTCAGTTTATAGGGTAGAACAAGATCTTCCAACTGCCAGTACAACAGGCTCAAATTAATATCTGAAGATTATGCCAAATTCTCTGCTGCTTCATAGTCAGTAACAATAGGGAACCAAAAAAAACCCCAACAACACAAGATGCATTCTTTGTTGGGGACAGATTAGTCTTCCATCACAATGTTGGGTTAGATGGTGCTGGAAATGGTAACACCTTCCCTAACACCATCACACAAAATGATTAGGACCTGTGGAAAACACACACAGGGCCTGAGTCTCCTGTCACTTACACCGGTGTAAAATTCACGCTCTGAACGGCAACTTGTCTGACCTATGGTAGAGCATGTTCCCAAGTAAGGGCTTGTAATAAGGCAGACCCATGTGGAGCACCCTCCAGCAGCAGGCTGCAGCAGAACAGGTGCACCTGCCTCAGTTTCCCCCCCTCAGACTCACAGTAATTCTGCACTAGCTTTCTTGCCTCAGTAACGCTCCTCTTTGGGGCAAGTTTGTTACCAACATATGTTCAAATACTCCATAATAAGAGTCCCAAACATAGTCCATTTCTCACACCCAGTGTATATAGTCCTTAAAATCCCACATCCTCTAATCCACCAAGATAGTCCATACCACACGCCAGCATCTTCCACCACACCTGGGCCCTTCTACAGTCCTCTCCTGTCCTTTTACCAGGACAGCCACCCTAGCCCTTCCAGGTGGAGTGCAACCTCGCACTTCCTAGTGGGGACCCTCACAGTCTCTCTGCTGGAAGCTCACCCCCACCAGGGGGACATCCCTCACTCCCTCTGGTCTGTTAACCTGCCTCAATAATACCTCTCCTTTGGGCTGGTTTATATGAAAACATAGTGTTTTTATCTATAACCGAAGCCCAAAACAATAGTCCATTTATCACCCCCTGTGCAGATCATCCTTAAAATGTAGCAACATCTAGTCCACAGATGTAGCACGTAACACACTGGCATCTTCCACCACATCTAGGCTCTCTCCTTTCCTTCCACCATGACTGGCTCTCTGGCTTGAGGGGGTCAGCCAGATCTCTCTGCTGTTCTCCTGCTGTCAGCCTTCCCTGGCAACCAACTACAGCTTCCTTCAGGAATCTCCTACAGTCTCCTTTCACCGGCCAGTCTTTCACTCCCATGCAGCTCTCACTTGCCCTGTTCCTGACTAAACCTTCCACTGTCTCAGTCTCTCCCCCATTTATATGGCTCAAGTGTTTTCACCCCAAGTGGGGGGCAGCTAATAAGTCACAGGTGCATTGGCCTTTTCCTTCTTAAAGGGATGGTTTCCCCCATGACAGGGCCCTCTACCAGATGGCCAAATCTATGGATGTCAGCAAGAGCAGCACACCAGCTAACTTCAGCTGTTGCAATGATGCAAAGGCTCCAAGGGTCCGTCTACACTGCAAGTGAAGGTCTAACTGTAGCACGAGTAGGCGTAGCTTTAATCTAGCTAGCCCAGGTGACAATAGTCGTGAAGATGTGGCAGCATGGGCATCAGCACCAGCAACCAGAGCGCAAGCCTACTAGGGAGCCTGCGCACATACTCTGATTGTCTAAAACATACCCAATTGCTTGACTACACGTGCAGTTTAATAGTAAAAATGTTCAACAAAGACAAAGTACACCTCTACCCCGATATAACACTGTCCTCAGGAGCCAAAAAATCTTACCGCGTTATAGGTGAAACCGCGTTATATCGAACTTGCTTTGATCCGCCAGAGTGCACAGCCCCACCCCCCTGGAGCGCTGCTTTACCACGTTATATCCAAATTCATGTTATATTGGGTCGCATTATATCGGGGTAGAGATGTAGTACAATGCAGAGAGAAGACTTATGTACCACTCCTTCTGGGAAGTAGTTTTCTTGAAGTGTGCAGTTCATCTTACACAGCAGGTGTGCTCCTAAGTATGCATTCAAACCCAGCCATATTTTATAGCATGGTTGTTTACAAGCTAAAAGCACTCTCTATACATAGGGTGACCAGATGTCCCAATTTTATAGGGACTGTCCCGATATTTCAGGCTTTTTCTTATATAGAAGCCTATTATACCCCACCTCCTGTCCTGATTTTACACACTTGCTGTTTGGTCACCCTATCTATACATCACTCAAGACTCAAATTCACCCATCAGCTTTTTACCATGTTCTTCTTGTCCCATGATGTACATTTCTTCTCTTTTCGTTTGGATCCCATATTTCAAGAGCCATGACGGCACAACCCAACCTCTACTAGGACACACGGTTCATGAATCTAGCTTTTAACAAGTTTCATATTTGCTAGTGCCAAAAGCTACATTTAGTTTTGCAGAGTATTGCGGGCTATAGACATAGACATGGATATAAATATAGATATTGTGACATAAGTGAACAAAATTGCGGGAGGAGCATAATACAAGTCACTTGGAATAACTGTTCATATTTTATATAATATATACAATATTTACACCATGCACATAACACCTATTAATGTAGGGGGGGTGTAACACATTGCTAACCTGTGCTGAAACCCATGCTGCTGCGTCTACACTACTATTGTTACCCAGGCTAGCTAGATTAAAGCTAGCACAGGTATGTCTCCCCAGGCGACAATCACACTTTCATACAGAGTAGACGTACCCTAAGATGCAAACCATATAAGGCTCCTGAGATCAATATCAACACCTTAAGTGGCACCCAGAAGCAATAAGAAGCCACTGCAGACTTGAAGTGCTAATGTAACAATGCTCCTTAAAGCAAACACTGCTTTATTCTGCACTAACTGGACTACAGCTCCAAGGGAGGTATCGTAGCCCCACATCGAGCCCACTGCAGTCATTGAGGAGGTCCTGAAGGCATGAATAACTCATCCCCCTGGGTCACATTCTCCTCTCTGTTACACCACAGCCACAACACTGGAGCCAGTGAAATCAGGCCAGTGTAATGGAGAGGAAGATGTGGCCCCATATCCACTCCCTGGGGGCCAGATTCTCCGCTCACTAGTTAAATTTCTTTTCTTATATAGAGTAAATATGTGGCCAAATGATCCCTGGCCCTTGCACAGGTGCACAGGAATGAGGCCAGAGCACAAAGTGCCTTCCCAAGCCTTTGAGCACCCTACTCAAGGGCTAGGGACAATTGAAGTACTGCAGGTGGGACACTGCGGGGACTGCTTCCTCCACGTGCCCCAGGGGGTGCAAACCACCCCAAGGAGGGAGGAGAGGAGGCATGGCCATGACTCCAACCTCCCCTTGCAGAACCCACAGAGCTAGCTGAACATGCTGAGGGAGTAGGAAGCTCCACTCAGATGCAGAATGTGCATGCACCTCCTGCACTGGAAAGCTGAGGGAGGAGGGACTGGACTTCGTAAGGTACAGTCCTTCCTGGAGCTTCCCCATGGGTCTCTGCAGCTCAGGCTGCTGACTAATTTCCTCACTTTGGCCCTGAATTGGCATTGATTGCACAAAACATGTTTTTGAACGCTCATATATTTTCATGAGACTGGAACATGCTATGAAGATATTGAGTTATAAATGCACTACTGACTGTAAAAAATCCTCTCTCTCCTCTCACCACCACTGAATGGAATAATTTATCAGCTGAGATTAGCTGCACTAATTACATTCACTTTCAGAACTTGTTGAGTAACTGCCATCTCGTGTTTCTGCATAGTCAATTATGTTAATGTTTATAGACTTTTATCCTCTGCAAAAGCCCTTGAGGAACTGCTAGTAGTATATGGAAAATGAAGTAAATCCACACTAAAATACAAGTTACCTTGTTATAAATTAAGCTAAGCACAAATCAATAAATGGCACCCACAAGAACCTAGATTTACAGACCATTCGGCGCTTACCTTAAAGCTGTATCGGACAATATTCTGGGGAGCATGTGGATTATTGGCTGTCAGGATGCGTGTAACTTCCTCTTTTAATTCCTTTGGAATGGAAAAACAGAGCCATAAATTCAAGCCCGTTCTTAAAGCTGGAACAGTAACATATCGTATAAAAAGATCTCCAGGTTCCTCAGGCTCATTTCCATTGTGTTCAAGCTGCAATGGACACCTCAGCAAAAGAACAATGGCTGTGGCAAAGTTAGTTCAGAATGTGCCAAGTTAGGGCCCCATCTGGGAACCACTACTGGGCATAATGCTTAGTACCAGGGGTAGCTCCATTCACTTCAAAGGGATTAAAGCTTGAGGGGACAAACCTGCGCTAGCTCTGATCACTCTTGCATGCTAATAATAGAGCAGAGCTATGGCAGCTATGGTGGTGGGACAGGCTAGCCGCCTGTCACTATGACACTATGCCTAGTGTCTTGGATGTCTACGTACTCAGGGCAGCTAGCCACTCCTGCTGCCCGTGCCACCACCACTTTTACCATGCTAACATGATCAGAGCTAATGGGGATATGTCTCCTCAAGCTAGAAATTACCCCTCCATCTCAAAGTGTAGGCATACCCCTAGATTCTTTAGTATTATGAGATATTATTTAGACTGTAGTAACAACCACAAAGTGGTAGGCGCTTTCCATACACAGATCCTGCCTTGAAGTGCGTGCAGTCCAAAACAAGCTGTAAACACTAAGCACAGTAGCCAGTGTTTGCAGCATTGGCCCCTTGGTAATAACAGCACCATTTATATAGAAAGTAGGAGGACTTGGGGGCGGGGAAACGACACATCTTTCTTGTGTTGACCCTATGGAGATCACAGTGCAAAGTATGAAGAACCTAAGGCTGTGTCACTTTTATATGGCCCACCCCTTTGCAGCGGGGATCCCCCTTTGAGCGGAGACTCTGGAGGCAACTGTGGACAGGGATGTTCCTGGCTCTGTGGCTGCATTGGAGCCAGAGGTGAAAGTAAGCCAGTACGGTAAGGTACAGCGTACCGGCAAGAGCAAGTATGCCGTGCCGGACTGGACTGGCTTCCGCGGCAGTGATTTAAAAGGCCCAGGGCTCCAGCTGCAGCAGGAGCCCTGGGCCCTTTAAAGTGCCGCCGGAGCTCTGGCAGTCGGGCTCGGGTGGAGATTTAAACGGCCCAGTGCTCCTGCCACTGCGGGGAGCCCTGGGGCCTTTAAATCCCCGCCGAAGCTCTGGAAGCCGGGCCTGGGCGAGGATTTAAATGGCCCGGTGCTCCTGCCACTGCGGGGAGCCCTGGGGACTTTAAATCCCCACCAGAGCTCCGGCAGCCGGGCTCAGGCGGGGATTTAAAGGGCCTGGAGCTATGCCACAGCCGGAGCCCCAGGGCCCTTAAATCTTGCAAGGCCCCGCCTCTTCCGGTTGAGGCCATACCTCTTCCAGTTGAAGCCATGCCCCCTCTCAGGACTCTGGCGTACCGGTAAATCCTTTAAGTTACTTTCACCCCTGATTTGGAGGCATGCTGCCAAGAGCAAGGACAGAGCTCTAGGACCCTCAACACAAAAGGCCCCAGAATCCTGCTGGTCCCTGGGATGCTCAGGGCTTGTTGGTTGACCTTAGGGGCTGTTCCACCAGGGGAAACCCTGTTTCACCACCCAATGGAAGAACGGGAGAAATCTTCTCAAGGACATTTTCTCTCTTCTAGCCCATTGGCTTCAGAAGGTTCCTTCAGGTTATGCTCTCCAGCTCGTACTGCTGAAGGCAGTTTGTTTTAAACGGCAGAAACAGTGCACTAAAAACTCGGAGAAGTGTTTGCAAGTATTCTGCTTTTGTGTAAACAACTCATGAAAACCCCAAATACTCTTTTACTCACAGCTTCGGTCAACTCAAGTTGGTCTGGGGGTTTGAGTAGAGTTTTTGACAGTGTCCATTCATCTGCCCCCTCTCCCACTTCAGTGGATGCATCTTCATCCTAGCACAGGAGCAACAAACCCATTAATGCACTGAGATGGGGACACTTCCAGAGGTGTAAGGGGATGGAAGTAGGGAAGCATCTGATCCCAGTCTGACCTCTCTAAATGAAGCTTTGGCCAGGCTTAGCTAACACAGACCTTGTGGGCCTCGAAAGGTGCTGAGTTGCCATAGCTGCCACTGAATGAACCTACAAGGTGCTCAGCACTTCTCAGAATCATAAGAACATAAGAGCGGCCAGACTGGGTCAGACCAAACATCCATCTAGCCCAGTATCCTGTCTTCCAACAGTGGCCAATGCCAGGTTGTTGCCCTGGATTTGAGGGGTGTATATATCCCAGAATGTGATCAAGCTAATTGCAATTATATTATGTGCACTCAGCCACTACGAATTAATGAAATAGAACACCACATATTGGACGGTTAATTTGGAAACAGGCTTTCAGAAGCAAGGTCATAACTACTGGCAGTTTTGCTAATCAGTATGGGAGGAGGGGAAGAAAAAGTAAACAACTGAGAGTGAAAAAAGATATATGGATGGACATCCTTGAATCTAGATGCCTCTGATAGTAAAAGTTAGGAAAAGTGATGCCTTAGTAGGGGTCACTATGACCTATGTGTTTAGTAGAAGTTAGTTATAAAAAGTTCAGATGATAGAGTGTATTTGGGAGCAGTCCTTGGGAGCTATCCTGGGAGAGGCGTTTTCCTGACATATTTACTCCCCAGCAGGAAGGTGTTTGGCCAGCACTGACCTGTCATTGATTACTCAATACAGCCTCAGAATATAGGTAAATATCTGGGATGTTCTAAACCTATTGCTTATGTCTGTGTGTGCTTAAATCTAATAACTGCAGTGTTAGGCAAAAGCATGCTAACTTGCATTTCTCCTTGATCCAACAGAATCGCTGACTTCCTGATGATTTATTCCTTTCACTGCCTGGAGTGAAATAGTTCAGTTGCCCCTGTTGGGGGTTCTGGTAACCCTGGGTAACAAGGTGCCACAGAGGGAATGAATGGAACAGGAATCATCAAGTGATCCATCCCCGGTCGCTCATTCCCAGCTTCTAGCAAACAGAGGCTAGAGACACCATCCCTGCCCATCCTGGCTAATAGCCATTGAAGAACCAAGCTGGGGGAAGAGGTAGATACGCTGGAGGGTAGAGATAGGGTCCAGAGTGACCTAGACAAATTGGAGGATTGGGCCAAAAGAAATCTGATGAGGTTCAACAAGGACAAGTGCAGAGTTCTGCACTTAGGACGGAAGAATCCCATGTACTGCTACAGACTAGGGACCGAGTGGCTAGACAGCAGTTCTGCAGAAAAGGACCTAGGGGTTACAGTGGACGAGAAGCTAGATATGAGTCAGCAGTGTGCCCTTGTTGCCAAGAAGGCTCATGGCATATTGGGCGGCATTAGTAGGAGCATTGCCAGCAGATCGAGGGAAGTGATTATTCCTCTCTATTCGGCACTGGTGAGGCCACATCTGGAGTATTGCGTCCAGTTTTGGACCCCCCCCACTACAGAAGGGATGTGGACAAATTGGAAAGAGTCCAGCGAAGGGCAAGAGAAATGATTGGGGGCTGGGCCACGTAACTTATGAGGAGAGGCTGAGGGAACTGGGCTTGTTTAATCTGCAGAAGAGAAGAGTGAGGGTGGATTTGATAGCAGCCTTCAACTGCCTGAAGGGGGGTTCCAAAGATGGAGCTTGGCTGTTCTCAGTGTTGGTAGATGACAGAACAATAAACAATGGTCTCAAGTTGCAGTGGGAGTGGTCTAGGTTGGATATTAGGAAACACTATTTCGCTAGGAGGGTGGTGAAGCACTGGAATGGGTTACCTAGGGAGGTGGTGGATTCTCCATCCTTAGAGGTTTTTAAGGCCCGGCTTGACAAAGCCCTGGCTGGGATGATTTAGTTGGGGTTGGTCCTGCTTTGAGCAGGGGATTGGACTAGATGACCTCCTGAGGTCCCTTCCAACCCTCATCTTCTGTGATTCTATCCTCCATGAATGTATCTAGTTCTTTTTGAACCCTGATCAGGCCCTTGGTTACTGTCAAAGTTGCTTGTCATGTCTGAAGATCTTTTCTTTCCCTTTTCAAAACAAGAGCAACAGTTTTTTCATTTAATCTTCACAATTTAAAAAATGGCAACTCTAGTTCTCTTGCTCATATTACACCCAGTCTCTAAAAGAGCCATATGCAGAACATATTATATTGATGCTCTAAATTGAGACTGCTCAATGGCTCAGTAAAGGACCAGTAGTTATTTCTAAAATGTTGTTACATAAGCTACACCTAGAAATTATTTCAGATATTAAGATTTAGGGATCATATTTTAGGCAGAGCAACGTTAACCGTTTTTTTGTAAAGGTCAGCAGGCGTTACACCACATTTCAGCAAACATCCTATCTGCATGGCCATGGCACAGAGAGATGCTTTCACTGGGGTACTTGATGGTGTTATTATGTTACATCACTAATAGAAAAGTGATCGCTGTAGGGATTAATTTAAATTCCTTTTCATTACCATTATACTTGCAGAGCACCAAGTCACTGATTAAAGGGTATAACAGCTTGGGGCAGTTTTTCCCCCTTAAATTGGAATGTCTAATGAGTTGAATTTAAAATAAATCAATCTTTCTTTTAAATACAGTTGTCTCAGTTCTATTAAACTATATATCTTAGTCCAGAGATATGCAACCTATGGCCTTAAAGCCATGTACAGAGTCTAAACTTCTCATGCATGCCAGGTCTCTGGCACAGTGACTGCAATAATGATCATACAAATGCTGCCTGCCTCACAAGGCAGCAAGGGGAGATAGCTCAGTGGTTTGAGCATTGGCCTGCTAAACCCAGGGTTGTGAGTTCAATCCTTGAGGGGGCCACTTAGGGATCTAGGGCAAAAATCAGTACTTGGTCCTGCTAGTGAAGGGCAGGGGGCTGGACTTGATGACCTCTCAAGGGTCCCTTCCAGTTCTAGGAGATTAGTATCTCTCCTATTATTATAAGACCCTTGGATCCTGCCCCATCAATCCAAACAGCCATGAAGATGCTTCAGTGAGACAGGAACACTCACACAAACACCCCAGTTCTGTTTGACACTGCGAGCCAAAATACAATCACCGTGTAAGATCCTAATGATGCAGTGTTATGGTTTCTGGGGGTTCTGCCTCAGTATAAGATTATTATTTGTACAGCACCATAAGAGTACAAAGCACTGTACAATATCTACATATGCCTAGCAATGATTGATGATAACTGTGGGGTCCATTGAGCATGGCCAGGTAATGCTATGTTGGCTACATGCCATGTACCAAGGAAACTCACTGTTTGCACATTCTAGTTTTCTTGCTTTAGTTTTAATTTCCATTTTATACTCTAATTTGCTGATGTAATTCCCTTCTTAATGAGACTCTAGAACAACCCTCTATTGCTAAATAAATTTAAATGTCACCAGTTATACCAAGTTGGCCATTATTGAAATGGAATCTACTTTGCTTCTCATGGATGTAGAGAAATGCAGTCACTCAGAAAGTTTGGGATTTGGTGACAAGTTGTGTCTCTTACCCGTTTTTTTGAGGTGCTTTTAGCAGTCCTTGATTGTACCGCCTTAACTACTGGTCCTATTTGTCCACCTTGGCCCTAAAACAAATACACACAAAATGTAAAACCAATGTAGAAGTTTATAACCACTTTCCTGCTATAACCAAAGCAGAATAAGAACTGAGAAGAGCCCACCAAGGTTTGTTACAATAATAACGACTAATATTTCTATAGCAACTTCATCCAAGGATCCCAGTACATTCTACAAACTGATTCAAAATTCTATATATGAATCATTTCACCCCCCATTGAAAAGTAGCCACTTCTGGACTATAACAAACCAGCAATTTAACAGCACTCAGGAACACTATGTGACAGTTCAGGATAGAAACTGAACAATTCCATGTGAAATTGAAACCAAAGGAGAAATTTAAGCCTGGAGAATGTAATTATGAAATTTAGCCAGGTCACCAGTGCTGTTGTTCCTGCTCTTTCAAAAAATATGCCATAGGATCCACAATGGCCAAAAATGCCATTTAAAAAAGTATATTGAATGTATCTAGGGAACAGAACACATCCTGTTTGGCAGGAAGATGGACATGATGACTTTAATATGACTTTCCCATCTCTTATATCTATAATTCCATTATTTGTTAGGCCTCTAGAATAGGAATTCTGCAGACAAATCATTTTAAATGATAACACGTGGCACAGATTATACTAGACCAAGGTTTTCTCCTGAAACTTTCAGTGTTGTTTGCCCTTGCCACAAGATAAGACACGCCACCGACACTAGAAAGGTCTCAGGGAAGTTTATTCTGGAAAAGGGCAACTCAGAACTATAACGTATGGGCAGATCTATGCATTCCTTTTGTTCAGAAAATGGGGAGTCGTGACACAGAGTCCCACTGGTGGCTCACTACTCTGTATCAGCAACTCTCGGCAGGCCGGAAAAACTTACTACATCTAACACATTACTCTCATAGTATTTATCTGTCAAGAATGTTATGGAGATATAAAATGAAAGCTGGTGACACACTGGTCATTACTATCATCGTGAAATATATGTATTAACACTATATGAGGAACTGTGGATACTCCCTGATATTATGCTTTAAAGTCTGTAACCAAGCAAAGGGAGAAACAGGTTTTCTTCCAGACAAGAGGGAGGATAGTTATCTTCCTGTCTCTAACGTAAATTGAGCATTGTGATTCCGAAGACATTGGGCAGTTCATTTTCATCCAAGGTAGACAGGAGGAATAAATTAGCAAGAAAATGTGAAATCAGGATGGGAAGATACTGGAGTCTGATCCCCGGGAGTTCATCCTGTCTCTTGTGACAAAGACAATAAACTTTCAGGAATACATGAAACAACAAAAAGACATGTTGGTTTTCCATCATTTAGGGGACAAAGAGGTCAGTGCTCTTTCTATCTTTGAATGGTGGATCCCCTTCCCTGCGGGTGGGTGATGCTGAAAGGTTGTTTTACGTAAGGAACTCATCTTAGTCAAGGATCGTAGCCTGGTAAGTTTTAGTCACTTAAAAGTGTGTTCTACTTTCATTTTATTTGGAACCATTTCTGTCTCTATTATTCTTGCTTAGTATCGCTTAGATCTCAGCTTTTGGTTAATAAACTTCTCTTTCTTTTATCATAAGTATATCTCAGCACTATTATACTAAGCAGAGTGTGAATTCCTGATTAAATCAAACAAGCTGCTGTGCACATTGTCTCTTTAGAGACAGCAGACTTGGTAATTTCTGTGGTCGTCCAGTGACAACGGCTGGATGCTGCAGGGAGACACTTCTAGAGAGTTTGGGAACTGAAGTACATCAAGGGTTAACCTGGGAGGCACAGTTAGAACTAGTAGAATCATGAGGAATCTGTGGGGCTGTCAATCAAACTGGAGTGACTGGGAGTTACCATTCAGTTTAGCACCAGTGGATCCCGTTTATGCTGAGGCAGTGGGGTAATACGTTGATTTACAGTTCTAGACACCTTGAGAAAGTGTCACAGGCATTTACACCCTTGTTTAATCGGTGATAACTCAACAACTTTAAATTTAATCATATTCCAAAAAAATAATTGTTTTAACTCCATTACGTGCAAAGAGGCTGAGCTATGATTGATGTGACACCTTAACTTTCAGTTTCCTGGCTTTGGCATGATTAAGATCTCAATCATAATATGTCACTTAACAGCATATTTTACATTTAATTTTAAATTACTGGGATAATGTTCTTTTAAAAATCCCGAAGTACCATTGTCTGACTTTCCTTTTTAGCATGCCTGCCAAACGCTGATAGGATTCAAATAACTACAGATACAAAAGAACTTTGCAAGTGTCCTCAGAAAACTCAGCTAACATTTTAATAAAACAAATGAATAATAATTTGTTGGATAAATACCAGGGAGGGAGAGGAATTATTTCAGCTCAGTACTAATGTGGACACGAGAACAAATGGATATAAATTGGCAGTTGGGAAGTTTAGGCTTGAAATTAGACGAAGGTTTCTAACCATCAGGGGAGTGAAATTCTGGAACAGCCTACCGAGGGAAACAGTGGGGGCGAAGGACCTCTCTGGCTTTAAGATTAAGCTTGATAAGTTTATGGAGGGAATGGTTTGATAGGATAACGTGATTTAGTCAATAGGTCAATAATGTGCGACCACTGGTAATTAGTACCGAGGGTCAATGTTGGGATATTGAAAGTCTTTTTCCTGAGTGTCTGGCTGGAGAGTCTTGCCCGCATGCTCGGGGTTCAGCTGATCGCCATATTTGGGGTCGGGAAGGAATTTTCCTCCAGGGTAGATTGGCAGTGGCCCTGGAGGTTTTTCGCCTTCCTCCGCAGCATGGGGCAGGGGTCGCTTGCTGGAGGATTATCTGCTACTTGAAGCAGCAAAGAATCCTGTGGCACCTTTATAGACTAACAGACGTTTTGCAGCATGAGCTTTCGTGGGTGAATACCCACTTCTTCAGATGCACTTCTTCGGATGTCTTGCATCCGAAGAAGTGGGTATTCACCCACGAAAGCTCATGCTGCAAAACGTCTGTTAGTCTATAAGGTGCCACAGGATTCTTTGCTGCTTTTACAGATCCAGACTAACACGGCTACCCCTCTGATACCTGCTACTTGAAGTCTTTAAATCAGGATTTGGGGACTTCAACAGCTGAGTCAAGGGAGAGAATTATTTCAGGAGTGGGTGGGTCAGCTTTTGTGGCCTGCATCTTGCGGGAGGTCAGACTAGATGATCATAATGGTCCCTTCTGATCTTAAATTCTATGATTCTATCAATAATAATAAAATAATAATATCGTGCACTCACATGGCACATAGCACTTTCCACCTGCCAATCCCACAGTGATTCATGAAATATTAACTGAGTCTCACTATACCCCGTGAGATAGGAATTGTTATTATCCACTTCACATATGGAGAGAACATAGAAAGGTTAAGAGGTTTCCCAAAGGTCACACACTGAAGTCAGCAGCAGAGCAGAGAAAAGAACCAAGGAATCCTGGCTCCCAGGCTTCTACTCAAACCATTAGACCAGTGGTTCCCAAACTTGTTCCGCCACTTGTGCAGGGAAAGCCCCTGGCGGGCCGGGCCGGTTTGTTTACCTGCCGCGTCCGCAGGTTCGGCCAATCGTGGCTCCCAGTGGCCGCGGTTCGCTGCTCCAGGCCAATGGGAGCTGCTGGAAGCAGCGCGGGCTGAGGGACGTACTGGCTGCCGCTTCCAGCAGCTCCGATTAACCTGGAGCAGTGAACCGCGGCCACTGGGAGCCACGATCGGCCGAACCTGCGGACGCGGCAAGTAAACAAACCGGCCCGGCCCTCCAGGGGCTTTCCCTGCACAAGCGGCGGAATAAGTTTGGGAACCACTGGGTTAGACAATACTGCTCTTCTATACTGTTTCAATCCAGCAGCAGTAGCTGATGTAGCCATTCTATGTTAAAAGAACCACGCTGAACGTTAATTTAATGTGACTTAAGCAACAACATTTAGAACAGATTTCCAGAGCACAATTTAATTTAGACCCAATTCAAAATCAAACTACTAACTTTAAATAGGAAACCAAGCCTACTTACCATTCCCCTCTGTAAATGAGTCTGTCAAATGCATTTATCTGGCAGTAAAGGCATTGACAAGGCACTCTGAAGGTAATTGTTTTTGGAAGCTGGGCGTATTTCAATTAACACAGCATAAAGAGCAATCAGTGAAAAAAACCTGTAACTATATTAAAAATGAAAAGCCACACTGAAGAAAAGCAGGAATTTGACTTCACCAGACGCAAAAAGAAACTGGAGCAAACACACTGTCCCCTTCCTGCACCCTCCCAGTCATGATTCCCCAGGTAATGAAGGGATTGCAGAACAGTGGGTGATCCTACATGTCACTTGGGGGAATTAGGGATGATATAGCAGCACAAACTCCCTTTGAAACCCATGGCCTTGTGCTAATTGAACCCTGCATATGTCAGCCTTTAACTTTTAAAAAAATAGTTACCATCATTAGCCCCTTTGTGTTATTCTCCCATTCTCACCTCCAAGCTTTTTCCTATGAGGTTCCCTACACCTGGAATACTCTTCCTGACCTAGTCTGCTATGTTTATGGGTTCTCCTCCATTTGGTCTCTCCTTAAGCTCCAGGAAATTTATAAACTCTTACAACAAGGAACCAGATTCTGGTAGCCTTACTCGTGAGTAGTCCCACTGAAGCCAAGTAGACTATTCACAGAATAAGGTGCAGTACTATTATGAGTGAGGGTAGTGGAATTTGGCCCAAAGAAGCATGAGAAAAAATAAAATCTCAAAACAAAAATGGAATAACAGGAAGGGTGGAAAACGTATCTATCAGCACTTTGCCTCTTCTTGAATTCCCTCTCCCTCGTTCTTTGTGTGTGTTGGCACCACAGTTCATCCCAACCCTACCTATGCTCTTTCAGACAGTATCAAGATGGCTGTCCCCACCTCGGTTCAACAAATGATCCCAGACTTTCTGGCCCATTTTAAAATTTTTCCAACCAAGCACCTCAAGGCTTTTTCCCACGCTGTGCCTCATGCATGGGAGGAGTTCCTTGTAATATCTTCTGAGCCATCACACTTCAAATCCTTCCTTAAAAATTTTCTCTGCTATGATGCCTACAAAAAGCTCAGCAGTGGGTCAGTGGCTGGTGAGCAGTATTGTCCCATTGTTCCCCCACCACTGTCTGTTTGCTGTATCCACCTTTTGTCTATAATCTTATACTTAGATTGTAAGTCCTTTGGGGGAAGAGACTGTTGGAAAACCATAGTGCTAATGAAGCCTTTTTGTATTAGGCCTGAGTGAACCAAAGTTATGCTATGCTTGCCCAAACCGTGTTGGAAAGCTTACAGAACTTATTAGACTGAAGGCCGTGTATTTACCTATGTCAGCTATTTTGCTTATCAGCTTGTTTGGCTCCCCAAGTGTATGCAGCTGCGTTCACATGTATGCATCCAAAGTATCTAGTACAAAGGGTCAACAGATGTATCTTGTGTCCCCTTCAGAATGACAAATGTATCCTCAACAGATGTATCTTGTAGCCCCCACAAAATGATATATGTATCCTGCGTATCCAATTATCCCCTAACAGATACATGTACAGGTTCTACAGGTCAACCAAATGACGTAGACAAACGTAGGCTAAGTTGTTTGTTACTGATTATAAAAAGGCCCGTTCGGGCTTGTGGGGTGTGTCTCTCTTCTGGCACTAGCCGATCAGAGCACCCGCTCAGCTGACCGATCAACAAAGGGTGTGGTACTCGTCTTCCTGTCTCCGTGCCTCCTTGGTGTAATTAGGTAAGCTCCAGGGGGAAATGAGCCCTTTTGGCTAACAAATGGCGACTCCAGATGGGACTTCTCTCCCTGTAGGGGGCGCTGACCGGCGGTCGAGGACGACTCTGGAGAGTGGCCACCTCGGGCTGTTGGTTTGCTCGAGCTCCGAGTCGCCGCAATCGACCAGGACGGCTGCGCCCCCTCTATAGAGAACTCCAAACGACACGGAGGCAAGACAGTACCAGAAGAGGGGAGTCCACCTGCCAGACGTGGCCACTCCGGGCGTGGTAAGTGCGTTACCTCCTGGGTTTTGAGGATTAACGCCCCCGAAGTGCGGGTTGGACCTTGGGCCCCTAACAGGTTTTTGGTTAAGATACCTAGGTACAGCCACGGCTAATGAATAATTCTGTTAACTCCACTAGTTCGGGGGCCATGCCGAACGACTATGGGAATGTGACTACTACGCTGTTGTTTTTATTCCTGGTAGGGGTACTTTTGTTTTTCGTTATATTGATGTACTGGAAGCCGAAACTGTGATAACCGGGTCTAGGAGTGTGTGAACCCATCTTCTCTCCCCCCTTTTCTTTCTGTGTGGGCTACTGACAGTCTGATCATCTCACTGGACGCAATCAGAGTAAGCGGCGCCGTCTCCCAGAGACTAGCTGACGCTCTTTGCTGAAGGGAGGTGTAGGAGAGTCGTGGTCATCCTCGTTAGTCTCTCCTGTGTGAGTGCCCTGTAGGGAAAGATCCTTAGTTTATGAGCCGCTAGCGCGGACAGGGCACCCTCTCTGCGTGTGTAAGTAAAAAAAAAAAATGGGTAAGGGACAGTCTAAATATTCCACCTCACCCCCTAAGGGTACTCCAGCATATTATATGTACGTACATTATGGTCCTAAAACCTGCAGGTATTTAGAGGATTGGAATCTTCACACGTGTGAAGATCCATCTAAACAATGCCCATTAAAAGGTACCTTTAATCTAGATAAGATCATATATCTCAGAGGAGCTTTTAATCACCAAAGAAAAGCCTCTGACACAGTGTGAGCAATTTGTCTAGGAACGGGTTAATTTAAAACTCAGCTTCGCCCAGAGATAAAAAAAAAAAAGTTGCTTTATGCTCAAGGTCAAGAATCAGTGCAGACTATGCTAAGTATAAAGAAAAACTGCTTTCAGCCCCAGCTGGCTGTGGAAAAATAGAAACAGGCAAACCAAAGGCAGTACAAGTTACAGAACTGAGATTACATTTGCAAAGCTTAACTGTTCAGTGAGATCCAACAGTCTGACTTTGTGATGGATGCTGGTGCTGGTGTGGCTTGGTGACACTGGAGAAGCCACAGGTAGCTGACCTGGACTGGAATCTCTGAAAGAGACACCGCAGGAGATTCCAGGGTGTAAAAGAACAGCCCTCCCAAGAGCGGAAGCATGTTGGAAATTCTGAACAAGCTGTATACAGGATAATCTCCCGTCCACCTATTCCCCTTTTCTGAATGTTATACACAGACGTGGCCAGTCTGGACATGTGTGAGTATTGAAGTGGCTTAAGGCTTGGGGCATTCATATTTTTCTTGAGTGATGTGGGAGCATTCCCAACACTCTCCATTGTTGTTTTATTATTTTTAATGAAGCTTTAAAATTTGGTTATATGGTGTGCTTTCTCTATCCACCCCTCTCCCCCACCGTCCTGCAGTGTCAGTTTGATCACCTGACATGAGGGATAATTGGTAACAGAAATTTGTCACAGTTTGGTGAGCAATAGAGAATGGGGGAGCCCTGCAGAATTTACACCATTTATCTGTTTTACCCTTGTTATTTTATGTTTGCTCTGTTTGGTATTGTTGGTGTTATATGTTGAGGATTGCATAATTAAAGGTGTGCCCATTCTCAGCTGCAGTAAGTCTGAGAACTGGAGAAGGGTTTAGCATTCCTCTCTCCACCCTGGTTGACCAGGAAGGGTGGCAGGTGAAAGGATCTACCCCCAGTCGTAGCAGGACTGGGCAATAGAGTAGTTAAAGAAAAGAAAAAAAATGTGTATTTGATAACTAGAATTGAGCAATTAAGAGCATAGATCATGAACCAGGCAGCAACTCAAACCTGCGCCCAGGGCAAGTTGCAGGCCTTGAGACAGGACTTCCAGTTAAAAAAGGAAGCCCTGGCTAAGCAAGTACCGGTCCTTCAGGGACTTGTTAAAATTTAACCATTTGTGCTCAGCATACGCCGTAACAGCAGTGTGTTTGCTACAAGAGGCAATTAAATAGTTAAACGCCAGTGGGCCATGCGTTTTGCCCAGGTGGTGAGCCTCACACGGGAGGACTTGGGTAGTCTTGTGAATAAAATGTTTTAGGGAAAAGACCAGAAGGGTGGGGGCAGAAGCCCATGAAAGAAACGGTTCAGCGCAAAAAAAAAAAAAAAAAAAGGATCGGGCCCAGGCGGGCAGGCAACAGACAGAGAGCTTGGAGAACAGGTTGGAAACTTTTGAGGGTCTAGTGGAAGGAAAAAGTAAGTGAGTGTAAGCATGGGGATTTCAAATACTCAGAAGGATATTTGGAATGGTGATTTAAATTGGTAAGTGGCTGTTGGGAGCCAAGCAAGTGATATAAGGAAAGAGCAAGTGATTTGAAGGAGAGTGAAGAGTTAACTCTGTAGTTGCTGGAGGGAATAGTAGTTAAACTTTGTAAAAATGCTAAAGAGAAACGTTTTTGGTGTTTTTTTTTAAATGTTTGTAAATAAATTCAGGCAAAGAAATTATTAGATTGCAATCATTTGGCTATGAACAATTTTGTTGAATTAGCTAAAGAATGTATACAGTGCTATGTAAATGAAAATTTATTAGGCTCTAAGGCACTATAAGTGGTGATGTTTTCTTTCAGTGTTTAAAAGCAGGAGTTAAAAGTAAAAAGCAAGCCAGAAAGCATCTGTATTGATGCAAATTATCTAACTGATAAGGTAGAGGCCACTGAAATCTGGGCTGTCTATGAAACACATACAAGAAAATATGGGGTAATTCCCCTGTTTTGCCTGAAATCAACAAGGGTATTTGTATATTTTAAGCAATGATTGACTGCCCAGAAGGGGTAGACCTTTGTTTTTGTCTTTCAGATAATCAAAGAAAACTAATGCCAGCTAAACAGCATACAACATACCATGATTTACTGGCAGAGTAAAAATTATGTTTTGTGTTCTATGTTCTGTCTTGTGGTGTTTGTCTCGTGGTCAGAATTGTTGTGTTTAATATTTTCATGGGATGGTCTGGTTTGAAATAAAGCAGAAGGCTTGAATTGAAATGCAGATATTTGTTTTGTTCAACTTAAAATACAAAGTGTTTGGATACATCAGAAAAATGTGATATACTAAAGTCTTATGTATTTTCTTAAGTAAAAGAAAAAAACTGCATTGGCCAAATTGCATACTAACAGTCTTTGGAAGCAAGGACATAAAAAGTTAACCCACTCCCCATATTGTACATGGGATCCTTCTGGCTACCTCAGATTTCTAGCCAGAGGGCTGGGGATGGTGGAAAGCTATTGAACTAGAAGTTGTATTGAATTAACTCATCAAAGTGGGTGTGCTTGTCCTGGCTTGTTGTTCCAAAGCTCAATGTGTATGTGTTCATTGTTAACAAAAGGTGTATACGTAAAAAGTAAAAGTTTCCTTTGTAGGTTAAAAAAAGAAGCCAAAAAGGGGGAAAGGAAAAAGAACGAGTTAACTGAGAAAAACTTTAATTAGCAAGCTCAGTCCAAAAAAAAAAAGATACACTTCGTTCAAGGACACTGTTCACAGTTACAACTTGGCTAACAACCAGAAAAGGGGGGCTTGAATATGCCCAACCCGCTGTAAAATCTGCAAAGACACTAATGCAATGTGTTAGGTTTCCTTTTTACACAGGTAAAGACGCACTACCCGAAGACCCTAGCAGCCCTGCCACTCCATGGAACCAGAAGACCGGATCAATGTAAAAGACCACCAGCGAAAGACTGCTTTGGCTCCATGCTGGAATGGCCCTTATTAAGTCCTGCTGACTACCAACACCGCTGTGATGTGCCAAAGACTGACTGCCTGGACCCAGGATTCTCACTGCAAAAAGACCCCTCTACATCAGGAAAATTCTCCTACTGATAATTAGCCTATTCTTTCTTCTAGTTCAACTGTGCTTCTGGACAGCAGGGAAAAAGGACAAGGTGACGTGCTAGCTAACCTCTCCCTTGTCCACTGACAGACCAACTGTGCCTTTGAACTTTTCTAGAAGAAACACTCACTCCACTGACATTGCCAAAGTCCAGGAATTCCTGACTAAAAAGGACATTGAGAACTGACCCTGGTAAAGAATCAAAGAATTATACACTGGCAGGAACAAACTTGTGGGACCCATGCTTGGGAATGTGGTATTAATTGAATGTTGGGGTTTATTCTACAGGCTGCGCCCTGTGTTTTGGATAAATCCTTTAGTATGTCTTGCCCTCCCTAATTGGATTTTAAATGATATTGTCTTTATCCAGTTTTCAGATCACTTTTACATACCCAGATTGCTCACAAGGGGCTGCCATTAGATTAGCACAACAAAGAGCCTGGGTTATTTCCTCTGGAGAAAGGGGAATTGACCAGATCCCTGTGGGCTGGGGCCAATAGTGTTGCAGTCATCTGAATTATTTTTCAAAGCCGAGAATATGCTAAGAAATTGGGCCAACTAGAAAAGGCCACTAGCCTTATTTTTGAAGCTCAGCTATCTTAAGTATAGGCTGGAGTTGGTGAGTTACATGTCATTTCCACCCTTAGTTCTATGACCCAGAAGTTACCGACAGAGATGGTATTGAATATCACTGAGGCTGGGCAGGCATTGCAGTGGGATCTAGTATGTTTAGAAATCCAGGATTTCCTGAATGACCAGCTGATGGCCATTTGGAGTAATCTTGAGCACCAGACTTGGCCCACTGCCCTTACAGACACATCTGAAGTACCATCTAATCTGTGGTCATGAAAACATATTTGGACACTTTCTGGATGAAAGTGTGTACATTTACAGTGCTCCTTCCAAGCATATGGACCGGTTAGGGTGGGTGTGGGCTCCCACATACCGAATCCTGCCGGGTCCATGGGGAGGATGCATATGGAACTAAATTATTCACCGAGACATCTGGGAAATTAAACCACTGGGTATACCTACCTGAGTTATAGTCAGTGCCCCGATCCCTTAGTTGTTAAATGAACAAGGTTCCACTCTTTTGTCCATGCATTCATTCCTGGGTTGGGGGTAACTAAGCGTAAAAGAGCAGTTGTAAATATTTCTGCAAAGCTTCATTGCTTTTTGGCCTCAAAGTGTGAGAAAACTCAGCCAAAAGGTTTGGTGAGTATTCTCAAAGGGGGGAGAACTGTTGGAAAACCATAGTGCTAATGAAGCCTTTTTGTATTAGGCCTGAGTGAACCAAAGTTATGCTATGCTTGCCCAAACCGTGTTGGAAAGCTTACAGAACTTATTAGACTGAAGGCCGTGTATTTACCTATGTCAGCTATTTTGCTTATCAGCTTGTTTGGCTCCCCAAGTGTATACAGCTGCGTTCACATGTATGCATCCAAAGTATCTAGTACAAAGGGTCAACGGATATATCTTGTGTCCCCTTCAGAATGACAAATGTATCCTCAACAGATGTATCTTGTAGCCCCCACAAAATGATATATGTATCCTGCGTATCCAATTATCCCCTAACACAGGGGTCCCCAACCCCCGGTCCGCGGCCCGGTACCGGTCCGCGGCCTCTTAGAAACCGGGCCGCGAACCGACCCAGTGGAGCTTCCGCAGGCATGCCTGCGGGAGGTCCAGCTGAGCCGCGGGACGAGCGCTCCCTCCGCAGTCGTGCCTGCGGGAGGTCCGCTGCTCCCGGGGCTCAGCTGGAGCTTCCGCAGGCACGCCTGCGGAAGCTCCACTGGAGCCGGTGGACCTCCCGCAGGCGTGCCTGCGGAAGCTCCAGCTGAGCCCCGGGAGCAGCGGACCTCCCGCAGGCACGACTGCGGAGGGAGCGCTCGTCCCGCGGCTCAGCTGGACCTCCCGCAGGCACGCCTGCGGAGGGTCCGGCAAACGAAACCGGTCCCTGGACCTAAAAAGGTTGGGGACCCCTGCCCTAACAGATACATGTACAGGTTCTACAGGTCAACCAAATGACGTAGACAAACGTAGGCTAAGTTGTTTGTTACTGATTATAAAAAGGCCCGTTCGGGCTTGTGGGGTGTGTCTCTCTTCTGGCACTAGCCGATCAGAGCACCCGCTCAGCTGACCGATCAATAAAGGGTGTGGTACTCGTCTTCCTGTCTCCGTGCCTCCTTGGTGTAATTAGGTAAGCTCCAGGGGGAAATGAGCCCTTTTGGCTAACAAGACCATCTCTTTATTATATGTTTGCACAGCAACTGGCTCAAACGGTGCCTCGCTGTGACAGATATTGCAGGAAGTTACCCTGTCTTTTACTCATATTGTATTAAGTGTATGAATGGTTTGTGTATCATTGTGGGCCAGGGACAGACAAAGAAACGACTTTTGGATAAATAGCCTAAGTTTAAACTGATTTGGGACCTTCATTCTGATTTCTGATCTAAAGACTGATATGAACTTGTAACCACAGGGAAAACCCAGTTGTGGAGTTGGAAGGACTGACACCTACCAGAGCCCTATGTTGCAGCTGGGGGACTGATCTCTAAGCTTTTTAGCATGCATGCAGGTTCTTTTATTGTTTTAGATGCTTTCTCTGTAATGCTTTTACCTTAAGAATCAATGGGCTTGTTTAGGAGGAGCTGGGTGGTAACTTGTAACTGCTGGCAGCACACTGGTCATAGCCCTTGGAGAGACAGCAAAGCACAGCAGACTGGCTTGCTGAGGAAATCACAGTGTAGATCAGGTTAGTGTGCAGCCTTAAAACTCCTGGTCGGAAGGGAGTAAAATGTGGCTCTCTGCCCTGGAGAGGTGACAGCAAGGAGCAGAAAACCCTGAAGTGTGTGCCCTCAAGCAACCACAAAGGGGGAATACAGGTGCAGCTACCCTGCTTCCTAGGCAGTCATGTCCCAGTTTGTATATGTGCAATTGATTGTTCCTTCCTAAGTGGAGTACTTTGCATTTGTCCTCATTTAATTTCATCCTATCTACTTCAGACCATTTATCCAGTTTGTCCAGATCATTTTGCATTTTAATCCTGTCCTCCAAAGCCCTTGCAACTCCTCCCAGCTTGGTATCATCTGCACACTTTGTAACTGTACTCTCTGTGCCATTATCTAAAGCATTGATGAAGATATTGAACAGAACCAGACTCAGGACCAAACCCTGCAGGACCCCACTCAATATGCCCATCCAGCTTGACTGTAAACCACTGATGACTACTCTCTGGGAACAGTTTTCCAACCAATTGTCCCCACCTCCCTTATAGTAGCTTCATCTAGGCTAGATTTCCCTAATTGATGAGACGGTCATGCAAGACAGTATCCAAAGCCTTACTAAAGTCAAGATTTGGTATGTATCTATATCAAATATGTCTAAGCTCCTGTGGCCACGGTTTGCCATTCCTGGCTAATGGGAGCTGCAGGAAGCGACGTGCTGGTTGCCTCTTCCTGCAGATCCCATTGGCTGGGAACGGCGAACCGTGGCCACTGGGAGCTGCAGGGGGGGCAGTCATCTGCAAAATGTCTCGTGGCCCGCAATCAGATTATCCATATGGGCTGCATGCAGGTTGCCCACCATTGGTCTAAACTGATTTATTTATTTATTTTAATTGCAGTTACCTCCCTCTTCTGTTCATTCCCTCTGAAGTATCTGGCACTAGCTACTGTTGGAAGACAGGATACTGAGCTTGATGGACCATAGGTCTGACCCAGTACTGTCTGTAGTAGAAAGAGAGAGCCAGAGACATGAGGCCTGGTATATGAGGCTTGGTATGAGGCCTAAGGCCTGAACTAAAGTCAGGCCCTGCTGAGATAAAACAAACTTAGCAAGAGTCAAGCTATGAACAAAAGTCAGGCCCTGTTACAAAGCAGATGCTTGCTTGCAAGCTCACTCTCAAAGACACGAACTTGGCAAGAACAGGGCTGGCATTGCAAAAACACAAGCACTCCTAGGCACTAAGTATTTAAGTAAACACATTCCAGTAAGGTAATGCCAGAACACCCTAATATAAGTTTATGGTATAAACACACTTCCCAAAGATGATACAGGGACACATTGACCCCTCCTAAGGATAAGGTCAGGATGACAGGGTGATGGATAGAAATGTTTTGATTGAACCAACAGGTACAAGGTAAAGGATGGTAACTAACCACATCATAGGGGCGATACATAGCTTGTTTGTATCATTGTATAAAAGAGGGGTCACAAAGGGGATGTCTTTGTCCAGCTGAGTGAGGAATGTAAAGTACCACCGTTCACAGAGCTGGTCCATTGTCACGGGCGTACATGTGCTAGTGTACCTGTAGACACTGATCCGGGGAACTAGTACCGTGCTTTGTCAGCAATAAACCTGGCAGAGTGCCTTCGCTACTGAATGGAGCCTGTGGTCTTCTTGGACAATATGACTGGAGCCTGCTGTAGAGGCTATCTGGCCAGAGCCAGTGCAGCGTGCAGAGAGAACACAGAGAGATCAGCCAACAGCTGACAATACTGTCTTTTTTATGTTCCTATATTTTGCTTGTAAACTGTTTATTCCCACCTGCAGATCACTTCTTATTGGTTATTGCTGGTGGCGGCGGTAGTGGGTAGATCATTTGCTATGTCCTAAAAAGCAGAGATCTGCTCACAGGGGCAGCATTTGCTCAAAACCCAACACTGACTTGTGGCTCACAGGGAAGGAGGGAGCTGCACAGACCTTTCAAAAAGAAAAGCATTCACTCTTGACATTCAAGGACAAAATCTTGCCCTGACCGTCCAAGTGAGAGGGCACAGTGATGTCATTGAAGGCCCCATCCCATCAGCCAGGGCAAGACTTCCCACAATAGCCTATGCTGGTGGGTGCACCTGATAGTTACTCTGAGGAGAACACTTCTTGACACAGCCAGGGTAGCTCCTGCTGCTGACCCCAGCATAAACACTAGACCTAATCTGTAGATCACAACCCCTCGGGAGCATTGCTAACCCTTGAGCAGGGTAAAGTTCCTCCCTGTGCTGTGCCCAAGGCCTAAAAGTGGGCTATACTATAAACGAATAAAGTTAACTACAACTATATAAATCTGAACTATATACACAAGAATTAACGAGAGAACTACGAGTAGCTAGGGAAGTGGAGGTCAGCTAAGCTGCGCTCCACTGTTCCAACGACCGACACGGGCGGTAAGAAGGAATTGAAGGGCCGTTGGGTCGGCAGGGGTATATATTCGGCGCTATAGCGGCGCCACTCCAGGGGGCGACCCAGCCAACCCACCGAGTGCTGCTAGGGTAAAAATCTTCCGACGAACATGCACACGGCGCGCGCACACCTAATTGGAATCGATATGAGCAAGCACTCGAAGAAGAACTTGGAGTGAGGCTTAGGCAGATTGGTCACGTTGCCAGCTACTCTAAACAAGCTTACAGGTGCTGGAAATTGCTCATGAACTAATGAAACACCAATCAGAGGGTAATGCCAGACCCCACCTTTCTTTGAGATTATAAAATATGCCTGTGCCCTCTCTTTAACCACCACCACCCCCACACACACACACACTCATTCTCAAGCACTAGGTGATCAGACTTCACAATTTAGCAATCCAAATGTGCCTCCTGCTAAATTTACTTTTATCTTCCAGAGCACAGACACTATCATTCCTGCTTTCCCCGAAGCAGAGCACACAGGTTAGCATGTAATCTGACATAACAGATGAACAAAGTCATTGGCAGCTTTCGGCAAGGAGGCAGTTAAAGGGAGCTGAGGTTGACATTTCAGCAAAGCCATCTAGTAATTTCCTACTAGCCTCTTATTCTTGTTTTGAATGTCAGCAGCCTCCATAGTGAAGGACTGTGTGATACAATGAGCACTGAAATAAAGCAAAGGGAGGCAAGGCCACTTCTGGTTTTCTCTGCAGCAGACATCAATTTACACACAATATGGATGCCAATTTAACAGCTATTTGCCAACTAGTTTTTTTAATCTGCTCTTTGAGAAACACTAACCTGAGTGTTCATTTTACATAACAAGAATGGCTTAGTGCATCTTTCGGGCCAACAGGCACTTCTGCAGGGAACAAAAGAAAACACGTTTGAGTGTTGCTTGTGTTTTCTGGAAAAACCCTCTTAGTTTCTCATTGACAATTTACTTGGATAGAAAAAAACCCACTTACACATCAATGGGCACAAGCCTGTGCCTCTAGGGTAATGAGAAACATCTTGCTGTCCAAACTCATAAGCCTTGCCTACATTGGGAATATTACCCATTGCTGACATCAAGTGTTGACAAAAAGTGCAGCTGAACTGGTTCTGGATACAGTTTAGCTGTAAGTGTGGACAAAGAAAAACTGTCTCCAGTACCAGTTACGAAACTGATTAAATCCTGCTTTTAATCAAGGCCAGATCATCAGCATGTATATTTGTCAGAAATGGGTGCATTTCACAGTAAAAGACAAGGCTATAGGATCAGGGCCGGCTCCAGCTTTTCTGCCGCTCCAAGCAGCGAAGCAGGGGAAAAAAAATAAAAAAGATAAAGCCGATCGGCGGCAGCTCAATCGTGCCGCTTCATTCTTCGGTGGCAATTCAGCCGCGGGTCCTTTGCCCCCTCTCTTCCTCTTCGGAGGCACTTCGGCAGCAGCTCAAAGAGGAAGAGAGGGACTGAGGGACCCACTGCTGAATTGCCGCCGAAGACCTGGACGTGCTGCCCCTTTCCATTGGCCGCCCTTTGCTGGTGCCTGGAGCCGGCCCTGTATAGGATGCTAGAACTACAAAGCTGAGAGGTTTCTGGATCTGGCAAAGGTCACACCAGAGTGCCTGTTAATATCTTGTCAATGAGACAAATTAGATGTCTTCAAATTGACAGAGCCTGATGAAATACATCCTAGAATACTCAAGCTGCTGACTGAGGAGATATCTGAGCCATTTGAAAAGTCATGGAAGATGGGAGAGATTCCAGAGGACTGAAAAAGGGCAAATATAATGCCAATCTATAAAAAGGGGAATAGGGATAACCAAGGAATTATAGACCGGGCATCTTAACTTCAGCACACAGAAAGATAATGGAGCAAATAATTAAACAATCGATTTGCAAACACCCTGAAGAAAATGAGGTGATACGTAACAGTCAACATGGATTTGTCAAGAACAAATCATCTCAAACGAACCTCATAGCTTTCTTTAACAAGATAACAAGTGTTGTGGATAGGGGAGAAGTGGTAGATGTGAGATATCTTGACTTTTGTAAGGCTTTTGATGCTGTCTCACATAACCTTCTCATAAACAAACTAGGGAAATACAACCAAGATGGAACTAAAGCTCATCTCATCAACCAACAACTAAGTATAAAGGCCTCCTCACATCACCCACAGGTTAGCAATGCACAACTCTACACCCCACGCCTCAGTCATGGTTCTGGGGCTAACACTCCCGGGTCCACAATAAAAAACTAAAAACAATTAAAAAATAAAATCTGTCCATCAGTCGTATGAGGGAATGTGCAAACTAAGGAACAAATGGGGCATGAATGTGTAAATGAAAAGGTGGCCTGTGACGGGGTGAACTCACTCCGCACTGGATGGGGGAAGGGTTAACTCCTCACTGTGGGTAGAGGAAGCCACGCCCTCACGTCCCTACCGGGCATGCTCCAGGTGTAGCAGCAGTATAAGAGGGAGTACCCCGGATTAGTCTGGGCTAACTACCGGAAAGGAAGGACGCTCCTTGCTGGCTCCTGCCCAGGAACCACTGGAGCCCTGGACTGCAGAAGCCAGAGGTGCCGAGACCCGCCCAGCTACTTGTGGACACCCCAGGGAGGTCCAAGCTACAGGGAGTTGCACCAGCCGAAGAACCCAAGAAGAAGCACAGATCACAGACTGGAGTGACAAGGTAGGAAGTAGCACAGGGTGGGACAAGCCATTGTCCTGAGGCTGATCAGCGTGTTGTGGACGGATCCCCGCTGACCCAGTGGCAGACTCCCTCGCCACTGCAAGGCCCTTGGGCTGGGACCCGGTGGAGCAGGGAGGGTCCAGGTCCCCCTACCTGGCCCCCCGCCCCTGGGTGATGGCCCAAATCTCCCCCGTCTAAGCGGCCACCTGACCATACAGCCCCACTCAGAGGGCAACTTTATTTACTCCGTCTGCTAGGCCCTGCCCAGAGAGCTACCCTATTGATTCTTGCCACTAGTCCATACAGCTGTGCCCAGACGGTGACCCTGTTGGCTCCAGCCTCTAGGCCATGCAGTCCCACCCAAAGGGCCACCCTGTTGATTCTGGCTGCTGGGGCCCACAGCCGCATGCAGAAGGTGACTCTGCAGCTCCAGCCACTAGGCCATACAGCCACGCCCGCAAGGGTATCCCCTTGATGCTGGCAGCTAGGTCATACAGCCATACCCGGAGTGGTATCTCCATTGATGCAGGCCACTAGACCCGGCTGCCGACGAACCCAGTGGATCATTAATGACTCTGGCCGATAGGCCTTACTGCCCTGTAGACCCAGGGTATCTATATTGACTTTGGCCATTGGGCCTTACTGCCTTGCAAACCCCAGGGTTCCCCTATAGATTCTGGCCGCTAGGCCTTACTGGCTGGGAGAGAAGGGACATAGGTCACATGACCCTATTGCCCTGTGGAACAAGGCGATTCCATAGACTCTGTCCAGTGGGCCTTAACGCCCTGCGGATCAGGGCATCTCTATGGACTCCTGCCCTTATATCTCACGGCCTGGAGACAGAGAGCAGCTTGAAGGATGCGGTGAACTCACCCCGCACTGGATGGGATTTCCTCCACCCCGTCACATGTGGTGGAGAAAGTGGGAAGCAATCAGGGCTTGCCGAGAGGCCCATACTTAAATCCTCGGTAGGGGGGAATGGGTTTTCCCTCGACAGGTAGTGGTACTTTGCTGCCCAATAAATTATCAGACCGCAAGATGGAATCAGAAAAGGTTTTGAAGTGGCTCCTGGAAAGCCAGCAACAGCAAATTGCCAATAAACAACAGCAGATGATCCGTGAACTCGTCACCCAGCAGCAAGCCCAGCAGGAGAGGCTCGAGGAACAGATGGCTTTATTACGACCAGGAGGCAGTCCGGCCACCAACCCAGTGGGATCTGACGCTGGTGCCCTACCATCCAGCCTCCTACTACGACTTACCAAGTCATGAGGTTCTCTAGGCCGGTCTGAGACCCTGAACTACCTCCCAGGCCCGACTCTGAGGATGACAACCACATAAGTCTCATCCCAACGGGATGAAGATCCTCAGGCAGGAACCAGGCTAATGAAGGAAGGTTTGCCAACTGGTGAGGCGTGCAAACGCTGTTACGAGTGCGGTCAAGAGGGGCAATGGCGACGAGATTGCCCCTATATGGACTGCAACTATGGACAGGTGTGGGTAGCTAGCCCATAAGCCCGGAAGAAAGCACCTGGGAAGCGTGGGGTCCCTGTGCGTGTAAATGGGACACCCACGGTGACCCTGATTGACTCTGGAGGTAGTCAGACCCTCATCTGGAGTGAACTGATCCCGGATCTCGAACCAGCAGGATCTCGAATTCACTTACAGTGCATCCATGGGGATGTGCACTCCTACCTGACTTCCTGGGTAGCATTAGAGATCTCTCACCAACACGCAGCCCTGCAGGTGGACCTGGCCCCTAAATTAGCCTATCCAGTTATCCTAGGACGCTATTGGCCCTGGTTCCGAGATCTTTTACAGGAATGCGCCCAGCACCCGCCGACAGGAGAAAGCGATGAGACAGCATCAAGGGGGCTCCTCAGCGATGAGGACAAGGATCCGGGGGAAGGGCCTTCTCATAAGAGGGAACCCGGACTGTATCTCCCACTCAGACAGGCCCTTCAACAGACAACACCCAAGTCGAACTTGAGTCTGATAGATATTTCCTTTGAGAACAACAGGAGGACTCAACACTTAGCCGAGCCTGGGAACAGGCCATAGTTAAGGACTAGAAGCAGGAGGATGCTCCCCAGACCTCCCAGCGACCACACTTCGAGATACGGTAGGACCGCCTTTATTGAATGGTTGAAGAACCCCAGATCCATGAGGTAATACGACAACTGTTGGACCCCCGGAGGTTGCAAAGGGACCTCTTACACCTAGCCCATTCAGTACCCTGGGCCAGACACCTGGGAAGGGAAAAAACCCTCCAGAGGGTAGCAAGACAGTTCTTCTGGCCAGACATTCACCGGGAAGTGAGGGATTCTTGTGACTCATGCCCAAAGTGCCAGCGGACTGGGCCGAAGGGGGTGCCGAAAGCCCAAATCTGCCCACTCCCTGTGGTTGGGATGCCCTTCGAGGGTGTAGGCTCGATTTGGTAGGTCCCCTGGAGAAGAGCATGTTGGGCAACCGCTACATCCTGGTTATCATGGATTATGCAACCCGATATCCCGAGGCTATCCCTTTATGGGCCGCCACAACTCCTAAAATCGCAGCAGAATTTGTGAAGGTTTTCACCTGGGTAGGAATCCCCCGCAAAATCCTAACTGATCATGGCACTGTGACCTCCTGTTTAATGGCCGAGCTGTGCCACCTCTTAGACATCCAAGTCCTCCAAACCTCTTTGTACCACCCCCAAATGGATGGTTTGGTGGAAAGGTTTAATAAGACACTAAAAAACATGCTGCGGAAATTCGTGGAGGAAGATCCCTGCCACTGGGATGCCTGACTTCCTGCTCTCTTATTCGCCATACAGGAGGTACCCCAGACATCAATGGGGTTCTCTCCCTTCGAACTCCTCTATGGAAGGCAACCCCGGGGGATCCTTGACCTCCTCAGAGAGGGATGGGAAGAACAGGAGACTCGGGCGAAGGGAGCAGCCCATCATGTACTGCAGTGGCAGGAATGGTTCCAAACACTTGGGAACTTCACAAAAGAGAATCTGATGCAAGCACAGCAGGCTCAAGTGCAGCAATAGAACCAGGGGTCCCGCTTACGGAACTTTGAACTCGGAGACCGGGTTCTGCTTCTATTGCCCTTGGCTGAATCCAAGCTCTTGGCTAAATGGCAAGGTCACTCATCGGGTCGGGCCGGTTGATTATGTGGTTCGACTACTGGGACAATGGCGGATGACTAGTATATATCATGTCAACCTGCTAAAGGCCTGGAAGGCTAGAGAAAGCCTACTTGTCAACCCATATTCACCCAAGCCGAGCTGGGACCACTCATTAATGACTCTCTGGAGGCCAGACCACTGGCAATGGGAGCAGGCCTGACGCCCAACACAAGCAATTGTAGGGCATACTGCGGGATTTCCCCGATGACATCAGCCTGTCCGTGGCGAACAGCAATTACAAGTCATTGTATTGTCACCATCCCCAGTCAGAAGGTACACAACCCCCATAGGCCCCTGCCTCAGAAGATGTGGGAGGCCACGCGGAAGGAATTAGAAACTATGTTGAACCTGAGGGTAATAGAGGAGGTGCACAGCAAATGGCAAAGCCCAATTGTCCTGGTACTGAAACCAGACAGCTCAGAATGCTTCTGCATCTATTTCCAGAAAGTGAATGAAATCTCCCATTTCGATGCCTATTCCACGCCATCAATAGATGAACTCTTGGAACGTCTGGGGGTGGAAGGTGAGAGGGGGGCAAGTTCCTCTCGACCTTTGACCTGACTAAGGGATATTGGCAAATCCCCCTGACACCGAACTCTCGCCCTAAGACGGCCTTCCCAATGCCTTTTGGTTTGTATCAGTTTATCACAATGCCATTCAGGCTCCATGGAGCCACAGCAGGGCATCTCTATGGACTCCTGCCCTTAGGTCTCACTCCCTGGAGACCCAGGGCAGTTTGAACGACGGGGTAAACTCACCCCGCACTAGATGGGGTTTCCCTCACCCCTTCACATGGCCACATAACAGTGTTTAGCCCACTGGGCCATCTTCAGTCCATGCATTATGCTTCTCTGGGACGATGGGTACACATCCTCCCCACTAAAAAGACAAAAAGCAGGGGAATGTAGTAGGAAGAGAGCCTGAGACATAAGCCCTTGTATCAGATGCCTGGTATGAGGCAGCTCCTGCTCACAGAATCTGCCAAGAACAGGGCTGATATTGCAAAAATACACATTCCTAAGAAGTGCTAGTCACATAGTACTCATGCAAACACATCCCAGTATCAAGTGGTACCAGAACATCCCAGTATCAAGAATGGTACAAAAACATTCCCCAAGGATAACAGGAACATACTGACCCCTCCTAAAAAATAAGGTCAGGATGACATTATGTAATAAAGATGTTTTGATTGAACCTATATGTACAAGGTAATGGGTGATAACTAGCCACGTCAGGGGGCAGTAACTAACTATGTCAGAAGGGCAGTACTAACTTGTTTGTATCAGGGTATAAAGATGTATCTCAGAGGGAGTATCTTTGTCTAACCTAGGGAGGAACGGAAAGTCCCGTCGTTCACTGAGCTGATCCATTGGTATGGGCATACATGTATTAGTGGTCTGGTAGAGTCTGTGGGATACTAATACTGTGCTTTGTCGACAATAAACCTGGCTGGGTGCCTTCGTCCCTTAACAGATCTTGTGGTGATTGGGCGGTTCGCTCGAGATCTGCTGTGCCAGCTGTCTGTGCAGGGATGGAAGGCACACAGAGGGAACACACACAAGCAGCCAAACATCTATCAACATCTAACCACAGAGGCAATATATTTTCTGTGTTCTTATCTATCCCTTTCTTAATGATTCCCAACATTCTGTTTGCTTTTCTGACTGCCGCTGTATATTGAGTGGATATTTTCAGAGAATTATCCACAATGACTCCAAGATCTCTTTCTTGAGTGGTAACAGCTAATCATTTTATATGTATAATTGGAGTTATGTTTCCCATGTGCATTACTTTACATTTATCAAAACTGAATTTCATCAGCCATTTTGTTGCTCAGGCACTCAGTTTTGTGAGATTCCTTTGTAACTCTTTGGAGTCTGCTTTGGACTTAACTACCTTGAATAGTTTTGTATCATCTGCAAATTTTGCCACCTCACTGTTTTTCCAGATCATTTCTGAATATGTTGAATAGGACTGGACCCAGTACATTCTGAAAAGTGACCTTTTTTCCTACCCTTTGTCTTCTGTCTTTTAACCAGTTACTGATCCATGAGAGGAATTTGCCTCTTATCCCATGACAGCTCACTTTGCTTAAGAGCCTTTGGTGAGGGACCTTGTAAAAGGCTTTCTGAAAATCTAGGTACACTCTATCCACTGGATCCTCCTTGTCAACATGCTTGTTGACCCCCTCAAAGAATTCTAGTAGATCGGCGAGGCATGATTTCCCTTTACAAAAACCATGTTGACTCTTTCCCCCAAAAAATCATGTTAATCTATGTGTCTGACAATTCTGTTCTTTAATATAGTTTCACCCAGTTTACCAGTATTGAAGTCAGGCTTGATGGTCTGTAATTGCCAAGATCACCTCTGGAGCCCTTTTTAAAAATTGGCATCACATTAGCCACTCCAGTCATCTGGCACAGAAGTTGATTTAAATGATAGGTTACAAACCACAGTTAGTAGTTCTGCAATTTCACATCTGAGTTACTTCAGAACTCTTGGGTGAATACCATCTGGTCCTGATTACTCATTACTATTTAGTTTATGAGTTTGTTCCAAAACCTCCTCTAATGCCACCTCAATCTAGGACAGTTCCTCAGATTTGTCACCTAAAAAGAATCGCTCAGGTTTGGGAATCTTCCTCACATCCTCAGCCATGAAGATTGATACAAAGAATTCATTTAATTTCTCCGCAAGGGCCTTATCGTCCTTGACTGCTCCTTTAGCATCTCGATCATCCAGTGACCCCACTGGCTGTTTAGCAGTCTTCCTGCTTCTGATGTACTTAAAAAAAATGTATTACTTTTTGAGTCTTTGGCTAGCTATTCTTCAAATTCTTTGTTGGCCTTCCTAATTATATATTTACACTTCACTTGCCAGAGTTTATGCTCCTTTCTATTTTCCTGAGTAGGCTGTAACTTCCACTTTTTAAAGGATGCTTTTTTGCCTCTCACTACTTCTTTTTCTTTGTTTAGCCATCGCCCGTCAGGGATCATCTAGATAATACTTAGTCCTGCCTTGAGTTCAGGGGACTGGATCAGATGAGCTCTCAAGGTCCGTTCCAGTCCTACAAGTCTATGAATGAGAAATCTAGACCTATTTTTTCATAATTTTTTTAATTATTTGATTTCCATTTTTTAAATAAACTTTTATGAATCTGAGACATTTGGGCTACTTTTTAAATGGACTCTGCATAGGACTCGGAGTAGAGACCCCTTGGTTCTATTCCTAGTTCTGCCACTGACTTGTGTCCTTGGGCAAGTCACATTGGTCAAAATTTTCAAAAGTGTGCTCTAATTTTGGGTCTTGCTTGAGAAGCTTAGGGTCTGATTTTCAGAGGTACTGTGTGCCTGACACTTCTGCTGACTTCAGTTAGGGTTGTGGGTGAAGTTGGCATTAATCTTTTTGTGACTCTCTGTCCCCATCTGTAAAATGGGTTCAATATTACCTACAGTAGCTCACAAGACAGATGTAACAGTTTGTAGGGCACTTCGGGATCCCCTGAGCAGGTTATAGAAGTATAAAATATATTTTATTATTATTAATAAGTGCATCAAGAGCACAACACTCTACCCATTCACAATTATTTCTAATTTTGAACATACTCATGTACACACCCCTATTAAAGAACACACATACAAGGAGAATGGCCTAAAGGCATTTTTAATTTGGACTCAGATCAAGTCAAATGGTTCACATTGAAGCCCGTTGCTTGTATGCCTGATGGCAAACTGGCCATTAGAATCATAATCCAATCCAAGAGAGTGGGGAAGTCCATCCAGAGCCGGAGACTCAAGGAGAAGGTGACAGAAGTGAAGTGAGAGGCAGCAGAAGAAACGGCATTGATATCAGTGTTGGAGTCATCAGGATGAGGAGATAAAGGGAGAGGAAGAGCCAGGCACAAAAGTCAGAGAAGAAGGCAGAGCGAGGATGGGGCCAGAGGAATGGTAGATAACTGCCACCTGCAGGGAGAGAAAAGTTGATCATATGCCTTTGTAAGGTGGAGCAGATATGGGAGAGTGAAGGAGGGCCTGGAAATGAGGGGAAGAGGAAGAACCTGACAATGAAGGGGTTCATCTGAGCTGGGGGAATGGGCCGAAAAGGAAAATGTAACAAGGACAGGGTGGTCAATGATGAAAAATCTGAGGGGTTAGGCTGGTTAAGGTGACAGGGAGATGATGGAGCTTCTGAGATGAAGGGACAGCGGTGAGCTTTCAGGAGAAGTGACGTCCACATGGAGACAGCAGATGGAATGAAGACACAACATCAGGAGGCAAGACTACAGGTTAGCAGGCAGCCTTGCTTTCTGGTTAAGGGGACATGAGAGGATTTGAAGGCTCAGGACCTTGCCCATTTGTATTCAATAGAAATTCATTGACACGAACTGGGAATTAGACCTTGACCCACAACCTCATTTCACATAGGCCACCAGTCTTCAGCTAGTAATTAATCTGGGCCTGTTACCGTGGTGAGTTCTGCACAGGTGTTCACCTACAAGAGCTCACTCCAGAACCATGGCCCTAGTCACTACTGACATAAACTGGATTTGAGCCATCAAACTAGATCTCTTTATTCCAGAAACAGTCATCTGAGCCATCCAGCTCCCTCACAACAAGGATATTCCAGACAGAAGCGTGTGCAATGGCCAGCAAAATTCATAATCATGCGGCCTCTATAGAACAGACTAAGTATGATGCTCCTGAAGGTTGCTTGAGACATCATAAAAACCAGAAGAGCTTAAGCAGTTTATGATATCCAAGAACCCCAAGATAAAATGAATGTCACTGCAGCACATCTCCTAGGCTTTTCAAATAAAATATGAATCTAAAACTGTACATTTCAAAACATTTAAAACAATGACAATCTTGTGACACTGGCAGACCAGGTGCTAGCTCATGCCAAGGTTCCCGGACCTCATTTAAATACTGACAAATACATAGGTGAGATCAGTCTGGCTCACGTGTGCTAGTATTGTTAAAATAGATATTAGAACTCTGAATGTTTAGTGTTTAGCCTTATGGAATGTTTGTAATCTCACTTATAACAGCTGTCTCATACATTATAAGGTAATATTGGAAGGTTCGCATTGCAAACCTCTGTTACTGTGTAAATCACCAGACAGGAAAGAGACATAAACTAGTGAGAAATGCTGGTCTCCAACAGAAGGTTTTATGCCCTGACAGACAAGGGGGTGGGGAGTGTTCCTCAACACCAGACAGACTAGAGTGGAATGTTAATAAGGACAAAGGACTTTGTTATTTACTCTCCCCTGCCCCCAAAAGATGAGGCTTGCAGGTGAATTCCTCCCAGCAGCTGAGTTTGCAGCTCAAAGCAGGAGGAGTGGGGGAGGGAATAAAAACCGGTAACAAGGAGGAACTGTATCTTGATGCTGCATGGATTCTGGGGGTCAAGGATCATTAGGCATCAGCAAAAGATCTCCAGTGCTTAGCCTGGGTTAGCCGTAAAGGACATACAGAGCTTGCTTATTATAGAAGCTTCTGTTATTTTTTTAAACTTAAGATTGGAACTCATTTGTCATTTACCTGCTTTAACCTTGTAAATAACTATAATTTCCTTTGCCTATTAATAAATCTGGATATAGTTTATTATAGGATTGGCTACAAGCATTTTATTGGGTGTGAGATCTAAAGTGCCATTGACCTGGGATAAGTGACGGGTCCTTTGGGACTGGAAGCAACCTGAATATTGCTGTGATACTTGGTGTAAGGGATCATCTATCACACAGGTAAGCTTACCTGGGTAACAAGACTGATCGGAGTACATAAGGGGACTGTCTGTGAGTGCAAGTTTAAGCTGTTAGAGTGCCTGAGGAGATAAAACTTGATAATTGACTGGTGCAGTCTAAGTATAGCACTCACTCACCGTCAATTTGGGGTTTGTGCCCTGGTTCTTAACAGTCAGCCCTGAGGTTGATACATACACTCTTAAGACACTGCAGGACAGATTGACAAATATTTATTAGCATAACTAAACTGTTAGACGTTATTGAAACTATTTAAATAGCAATTGTAAAAACAAAAGGAATGTAGTCACTTTCAGAGCCAGCATTTTAACCCAGGTTTTGAAAAGCATAGTTCATCTTGTTATTATTAATAATTATTTTAATGATGACTTTAGCAGAAATATTCAAATTATCTGGGATTGAGCATGATCTTAAATTCTGAATTTTGGGATAATAGATCCCTTTAGGACTTGCTAATTACTAGTTAGTAATATTGGCTGTATTAGAAATGTCATAAATAGATATTACCTCTTACCCAGGAAGTTCCTATTATTTATTTGTAGTACCATAGTGCCTAGCGGTTCCAGTCACACACCAGGCCCGCAATGAACTAGGCGCTGTTTAAACACAGAACAAAAAGAAATGCCCTGCTCCAAAAAGCTTACAATCTAGGTATAAGACAAAAGACAACAGATGGATTAAGAGGAACGAACCAACAGGATAGTACAAGGAATCAATGAGATCATACAGGTCAACAGGACAGACTGGTCTCAGCACAACAGCTGCCTAACTGATGTAGGCTTCACAGCAGACGGGCATTTTAAGGAGAGTTCTGAAGGAGGGTAATGAGTTAGTTTTGCAGATGCTTATGGGGAGTTTCTTCGACACCTGATGAGAAGCTTGGGAGAAAGCATGAAGGGGCTTGTCCGAAAATTAACAAGTGGGCAATGGCGACTGCTATAACATGTCTCACTGGAGTCAGAAGCAAAACTCCCATTGATTTCAATAATGCAGGTGCAGGTTTTAAGTCCCAATCTGCACCACCCTGCATGTGAACAGGTCCCTCTGCCTCCATGGAGCCCCAATGAAGTCACTGTAGCTCCACATGGGCTCAGAGTCACTTACTGAATTGGGGCTTTAGACTATGAGTAAGGCTAAGATTTTATCACGGTTATTTTTAGTAAAAGTTGAGAACAGGTTATGGGCAATAAACAAAAATTCATGGAGCCCCTGACCTGTCTGTTACTTAAATAAAAATAACGAGGGGTGGCGGGCAAGGCTGGTTAGCGGGGAGGGATGGAGTCTCATTTGGGAGTAGGGGGGACACTGACAGGCTGAGCCCCCACCATGGCAGGGGTCACAGCCCTGGCTCCAGCAGCCTCAGCAGGGGGCACAGCCACAGGGGGCACACAGCCCCCGTTCCAGAGCAGGCCACAGCTGCTGGACAGGGGTGCGAAGCCCCGACTGCAACTCCCACCAAACCCCGGCCAAAGTGGGGGGTGGGGAGTGTGGACACAGCCCTGGGAAGCTGCACCCTGGTCCAGCTCCTGGCGAAAGCTGCTGGGCTGGGGCGCACAGCCCCAGCAGACGCCGTGGGGCTGGGGCTGAAGGGTCCTGGCTCTAGCCAGCTCTGTTGCAGGGCAGGGAGGCACAGTCCCACCTCCTCCTCCTGAAGCCGTAGAAGTCACAGGGGTCCGGAAAAGTCACAGAATCCATGACTGCTGTGACCTCCTTGACTAAATCACAGCTTTAACTATAAGTTCCTCAGGTCAGAGCTGAGTTTGACCTCAAACCTCCAAATGCGTGGTGGACCCTTGGAGACTGGGGCCATGGTTTGTCTTGTACAGCACTGGACACATTTTCAGCATTTAAGAAGAACTAGATTCCACTACCTTTACTCACCTTGAGTAGTACCTTGCTCCAGATAATAGTCCCATTGATTTCCATGGGACTATTCAAAAGCTAAGGTACTATTCAAACTAAATGTATCAGAATCTGGTACATAAGGCTGATCTCTGAAGTATCCCGGCTACTCCTTAGATTGCTTTCTGTCTACTTGCGGGTCAGCTATTCTAAAATGAAGAGTTGGCTGGTGAAGGTGGGAATAAAAACAATCTTCTCACGAACAGCTACTGCTTAGATGGTTGCAGAGATGGTGGAAGTTTTGCCTACATCTTGGACAGGGCAGTTCAGAGGATTTACAAATGAGGTAAAGCAAAACTCCAAAAGCCAGTGGTGTGGAACAAACTAGAGCTGGTCTTCCCTGATTCAGCGAACGATGGGAGTGTGATTGAGTGGTCTGGTGTTTTGGGAAGTATATACTTTAGGAGAGTCGATAAAACTCATTCTGTTGTATGTGGGCTGATTAAGTGAGCAAATATGATTCAAATGGAGTAAGAAAGATTCTCTTGTTTTGGCTTTTTTCTGTCTTTAGAGAGACAAGGTGGGTAAGGTAAAATCGTTTTGAACCAACTTTATTGGTGAGAGACAGAAAGTTTCTGAGCTTGCACAGAGCTCTTCTTCAGGTCTGGGAAAGTTACTCAGTGTCACAGCTAAATACAAGGTGGAACAGGTTGTTTGGCATAAGTAGTTAACTTAACAGGTATTTCAAGGGTCCATTCAAGGTGAAGTGGTCCATTAACAACTCTCCAGTCATAGTGAGAAAAGAAAGGGGGGCGGGGAAGCAGCTTGGCAGGAGGGCATTGTTAGTGGGTTACAGATTGTTGTAATAACCCAGTGTCTCTATTCAGTCTGTGATTTTTAATATCTAGCAAAGTTATGAATTTAAGCTCCCAGGCTCATCTTTTGAAGGTGTCCTGCAGATTTCCTTTCAGAACCAGGACTGAGAGGCCAGCTAGAGGTTATAGCTTTGTGAAAAGTGTTCACCCACAGATGATAAGATGTTTTTGTCTTTTAACATTTGTCTGTGCAAGTTCATTGGAGAGCACAGTGATTACAGTATATCTACTTTGTCTGTCCATGTTGCAACCTTGGTTTGAATTCCTTTCTCGCTCTCTTTTGGGAAGCAAAAGAGCATTAGAGATTCTTGATACCTGGGAATCAGTTGAGTTGCCTTATCACTAATTGGCTAGAAAAGATAAGAACTAAGGCCCAGACAAAAACAGCTCTCCCCTGTTGGGAGATGACATCATTGGGAGGATGACAGTTCAAATGTCAGAGAGACAAGGTGGGTGAGGTAATATCTTTTCTTAGACTGACTTCTGTTGGTGAGAGACACAAGCTTTTGAACGACACAGAGTTCTTCATCAGGTCTGGGAAACGTACTAGGGAAAGTTTCACAGCTAAATACAAGATCGAACAGATGGTTTAGCATAAGTAGTTAGCACATATTCTAAGGGACCATTTGAAGTGCAGTTGCTTGTTAACACACCCATAGTCACAGGACAAAAAAGACGTACAGGGCTACAATAACGCTGAATACAACAATGGAAGTTCAAATGTTGGAAGCTATTGATTGTTGATTCCTGAATACTATATGCCTTGTTGTAGCCATGTGGATCCTAAGATATTAGAGAGACAAGGTGGGTGAGGTAATATTTTTACTGACCCAACTTCTGTCTCTCACCAACAGAAGTTGGTTGAATAAAAGATATTACTTGATCCACCTTATCTCTCTAAATTCCTGAATACTGACAGTTAAGTTACATACGCAGGGGCTAAAACCTTGGTGGACTTCTGGCTGGGGAACACGAATTGTAACTTAAGGGTTCCTTGGTTTGTGTTTTGGAATGTTTTGCTAAAATCCTCTTCCAGCTCAGGTGAGGACAAGAAAAAATTTTATTCCACCCTCCAGAGAGAAAGCACCCATGAATTTTTTTTTTTTTGGAAGCAGATTCAGGGTGTTCCCTGTGATGAGGAGCCAACATTGTAAGGACAAGAGCAACCAATTTGTGCCACTCAAAGAGAAGTATTAACTCTTCTCAATTCCTTCAGTTGGCTTTAAAGCTAAACCTTCCAGCTCTGTGAGGAGAGAATGCCTTCAACTCTCAATAACTTCTATGGGAAATGCAAAAGCTGCACAACTTGCAGGATTGAAAAATCTGCTATTGTTCTTGTGGCTCATTTTTATAAAGTTTTCATGCCCTTGTTCTGATACACTTATCCCAACAAATATGTATCTTCCCTATTTAGCAAATCCCAGGAGTGAGTTGCTGAAAGTTGAGATGAGACCAAAATTTAAATATTTTAAAATAAACAAAACTTACAAAATCTAATATTGTTGTGATGTCAACGAAAATTATTTGGTCTGATAGTTCACCCACATTGTTTTCCACACAAACATTGCAACACTGTGCTAATGTCTGATAGCGGGAAGTGAACCTGACCAGGGCCAGCTCTATGTTTTTTGCCTCCCCAAGCCAAAAAAACCCCAAAACCACCTCCAGGAGTGCAACTGCCAAAGCAAAACAAAACAAAAAAAAGGTGCCCGGAATGCTGTTTGCTGGTGCCTAGAGCTGGCCCTGAACCCGACTAAAGTTTTTATCCTGCCTTGTGATCCATGCAGGCAAACTGCCATGCCCAGGCAAAGCTCCACTGATGCCCATGGGGCTCCACATCAATGCAGCAGTCCATTCCCATGGATCACAAGGTAGGATCAGAGCCTTAAAGCAAAAAACAAAAACAAAACAAACAAACCAAAAACCCTTGACCTGCCTCATTTCACTGTCCAAGCTGAGTGAAGGGCAAATAAGTTAAGGCATAAATAATAATGGCTAAGTATGATCTTAAAAATCCACCTGTTTTAATATTCCATAGTGGTGTTAGTGTAACCCACACACCTTCTGGGTGTGGTGTTCTGTCCCATCTAGTGGCACCAAGACCACTGAGAGTGAGAGAGAGTTAAATGAGTCTGCTCTACAGCCTTAGCTAACAGTAGGGGGACCAGATGTCCCGATTTTATAGGACAGTCCCGATTTTTGGGTCTTTTTCTTATATAGGCTCCTATTACCCCCCACACTCCGTCTTGATTTTTCACAGTTGCTCGTCTCGTCACCCTAGCTAACACCCAGTTGGCCTTCATCTCATGCACTGCACTAAGCTCCAGAGGTCCCCAGTTCGATCCCATCCACCGACGACCAGTGTCTGTCCGTGTTACAAGTGGGGGCTCATCTGGGATTTCAACTGGGAAGACTCTGAAGCTCGGGATGCACTTCCTCAGCTAGGGGAAGTATGTAACCCACACACCTTCTGGGTGTGCTGTTCTATCCCATCTAGTGGCACCAAGACCACTTAGAGAGAGATTAATGAGCCTGCTAACAGCCAGCTGGCTTTTAGCTTATGCAGTAGAGGCTCAGGCACTAGGCTCCAGCAGTCCCAAGTTCGATCCCGCCCGCCGACAGACCCAGCATTACATTAGCAGGAAATTAAAATTTTAAAAAAATATGATGTCCCTTGAATTGACTACATTAAAATACTCCCATTACTAGGTGTACCTTAAGGGCACTTTAAAGGTGAGCTGAAAAGAATGTTTAAAGGCATGCCTATGTAATGCAGTGGCACAAGGTTGTACCAGTGTAGCGTGGTGATGTGATGAAGAGGCACAGTGATGCAATAGCACAGCTTGGTGATGTTGCAGGACTATCCTTCGATGTTATGTTGCTGCACAATGAGGTAATGGTGTAGTGACATAACACGGCATGGTGATGTCATGCGGTGGCACAGTGATATAATAATGCAGTGTAAGGCTGTACTGTTCAATGGTGTAATGGCAAAGTATGATGATCATGGTAGGCTGTGGCATGGTAATTTGAATGATGCAGTGCTGTTATGTAATTACATGGCATATAATGTCGCATTGCGTTGTAACAGCATGGTGCAGTGATAAAGCAGTATGGCAAGAGAATGAAATGGTGCTATCACTATAATGCACCATTGTAACAGTGCAGCAGTGTAACAGCACAGTAACATGATGTGACAGTCTGGAATAGTGACTGCAAAGAACAAAGCCATGCGAGTCCCAGGATATGAGAGACAAGGCGGGTGAGGTAATATCTTTTATTGGACCAACTTTTGTTGGTAGAAAAGACAAGCTTTCCCAGGCCTCAAAAAGAGCTCTGCAAAGCTTGTCTTTTCTACCAACAAAAGTTGGTCCAATAAAAGATATTACCTCACCCGCCTTGTCTCTGGCATGCTGGTGTCATTCTGTGGCACACAGATGTCACGATGCAGTGCGCTGATGTAAATATCGGGAGCAGGATGTCATGCTTCAGCACAGTGACTTAGGCTATATCTACACTGAGAGTACAGCGGCACAGTTGCACTGATGCAGCTGTGCCGCTGTAAGATCTCTACTATAGCCACTCTAAAGTGACGGGAGAGAGCTCTCCTGTTGACTTAATTAATCCACCCCCAATGAGCAGTGGTAGCTATGTTGGTGGGAGAACCTCTCTGGTGCTTATGTTGGCGTAACTTATGTTGCTCTGGGGGTGGTTTATTCATACCCCTGAGCGATGATATAAGTTTTAGGCTTTGGCTACACTTACACTTCAAAGCGCTGCTGCGGCAGCGCTGCCGCGGCAGCACTTTGAAGCGCTAAGTGTAGTCAAAGCGCCAGCGCTGTCCGTACTCCACCTCCCTGTGGGGAATAACGGACAGCGCTGGGAGCCGCGCTCCCAGCGCTGGGGCTTTGACCACACTGGCGCTTTGCAGCGCCGCAATTTGCAGCGCTGGAGAGGGTGTGTTTTCACACCCTGCTGCAGCGCTGCAAATTTGTAAGTGTAGCCAAGCCCATAGTGACATAAGTGGTAGTGCAGACAAAACCTTAATGGTGTGAGGCCAGAAAGCCTTTGTCTGATGACAATTGAGATATTAGGCTGTAGCTCTGAGATTTAATGGTGAGTAGTAATGATGTGCTGCAATGAGAGAGTGATAAAATGGTGTAACTGTATGTCACGGTGATGTGAATTAACAGTGATGTCATGTGATGTAAGGTACCAATGTCATGGAATAGACCTCTGATGTCCTGCTGCGGTGTGATGGTGAGCTGATGTCAGCAAGTGGAGCAGGGATGTCCTGCTGTGGTTTGATGGTGAGGTGACGTCAGGGGCAGAGCAGTGATGTCTTGCTACGGTGTGATGGTGAGGTGACGTCAGAGGGCAGAACAGGGATGTCCTGCTGCAGTGTGATGGTGAGGTGACGTCAGGGGCAGAGCAGTGATGTCTTGCTACGGTGTGATGGTAAGGTGACCTCAGGGAGCAGAATAGGGATGTCATGCTGTGGTGTGATGGTGAGGTGATGTCATAAGAACATAAGAGAGGCCGTACCAGGTCAGACCAAAGGTCCATCTAGCCCAGTATCTGTCTACCGACAGTGGCCAATGCCAGGTGCCCCAGAGGGAGTGAATCTAACAGGCAATGATCAAGTGATCTCTCTCCTGCCATCCATCTCCATCCTCTGACGAACAGAGGCTAGGGACACCATTCTTACCCATTCTGGCTAATAGCCATTTATGGACTTAGCCACCATGAATTTATCCAGTCCCCTTTTAAACATTGTTATAGTCCTAGCCTTCACAACCTCCTCAGGTAAGGAGTTCCACAAGTTGACTGTGCGCTGCGTGAAGAAGAACTGCCTTTTATTTGTTTTAAACCTGCTGCCTATTAATTTCATTTGGTGACCCCTAGTTCTTGTATTATGGGAATAAGTAAATAACTTTTCCTTATCCACTTTCTCAACATCACTCATGATTTTATAGACCTCTATCATGTCCCCCCTTAGTCTTCTCTTTTCCAAGCTGACGAGTCCTAGCCTCTTTAATCTTTCCTTGTATGGGACCCTCTCTAAACCCCTAATCATTTTAGTTGCCCTTTTCTGAACCTTTTCTAGTGCTAGAATAACTTTTTTGAGATGAGGAGACCACATCTGTACACAATATTCGAGATGTGGGCGTACCATGGATTTATATAAGGGCAATAATATATTCTCAGTCTTATTCTCTATCCCCTTTTTAATGATTCCTAACATCCTATTTGCTTTTTTGACCGCCTCTGCACACTGCGTGGACATCTTCAGAGAACTATCCACGATGACGCCAAGATCTTTTTCCTGACTCATTGTAGCTAAGTTAGCCCCCATCATGTTGTATGTATAGTTGGGGTTATTTTTTCCAATGTGCATTACTTTACATTTATCCACATTAAATTTCATTTGCCATTTTGTTGCCCAGTCACTTAGTTTTGTGAGATCTTTTTGAAGTTCTTCACAATCTGCTTTGGTCTTAACTATCTTGAGAAGTTTAGTATCATCTGCAAACTTGGCCACCTCACTGTTTACCCCTTTCTCCAGATCATTTATGAATAAATTGAATAGGATTGGTCCGAGGACTGACCCTTGGGGAACACCACTAGTTACACCTCTCCATTCTGAGAATTTACCATTAATTCCTACTCTTTGTTCCCTGTCCTTTAACCAGTTCTCAATCCATGAAAGGACCTTCCCTTTTATCCCATGACAGCTTAATTTACATAAGAGCCTTTGGTGAGGGACCTTGTCAAAGGCTTTCTGGAAATCCAAGTACACTATGTCCACTGGATCTCCCTTGCCCACATGTTTGTTGACCCCTTCAAAGAATTCTAATAGATTAGTAAAACACTAATCTGTCATGGGGCAGAGCAGTGATGTCATGCTGTGGTGTGATGGTGAGGTGAAGTCAGGGAGCAGAGCAGGGGTGTCCTGCTGTGGTGTGACGGTGAGGTGATGTCAGGGGGCAGAGCAGTGATGTCATGCTGTGGTGTGACGGTGAGGTGACGTCAGGGGGCAGAGCAGTGATGTCATGCTGCGATGTGACGGTGAGATGACGTCATGGGGCAGAGAAGTGATGTCATGCTGCGGTGTGACGGTGAGGTGATGTCATGGGGCAGAGCAGTGATGTCATGCTGTGGTGTGACGGTGAGGTGATGTCAGGGAGCAGAGCAGTGATGTCATGCTGCGGTGTGACGGTGAGGTGATGTCAGGGGGCAGAGCAGTGATGTCATGCTGTGGTGTGACGGTGAGGTGATGTCAGGGGGCAGAGCAGTGATGTCATGCTGCGGTGTGATGGTGAGGTGATGTCATGGGGCAGAGCAGTGATGTCATGCTGCGGTGTGATGGTGAGGTGACGTCAGGGGGCAGAGCAGTGATGTCATGCTGCAGTGTGATGGTGAGGTGACGTCAGGGGGCAGAGCAGTGATGTCATGCTGTGGTGTGATGGTGAGGTGACGTCAGGGGGCAGAGCAGTGATGTCATGCTGCGGTGTGATGGTGAGATGATGTCAGGGAGAAGAGCAGTGATGTCATGCTGCGGTGTGACGGTGAGGTGACGTCAGGAGGCAGAGCAGTGATGTCATGCTGCAGTGTGATGGTGAGATGATGTCAGGGAGCAGAGCAGTGATGTCATGCTGCAGTGTGACGGTGAGGTGACGTCAGGGAGCAGAGCAGTGATGTCATGCTGTGGTGTGACGGTGAGGTGTCGTCAGGGAGCAGAGTAGTGATGTCATGCTGCGGTGTGACGGTGAGGTGACGTCAGGGAGCAGAGCAGTGATGTCATGCTGTGGTGTGACGGTGAGGTGTCGTCAGGGAGCAGAGTAGTGATGTCATGCTGCGGTGTGATGGTGAGATGATGTCATGGGGCAGAGCAGTGATGTCATGCTGCGGTGTGACGGTGAGGTGACGTCAGGGGGCAGAGCAGTGATGTCATGCTGCGGTGCGATGGTGAGGTGATGTTCGGGGGGCAGAGCAGTTATGTCATGCTGCGGTGTGACGGTGAGGTGATTTCAGGGGGCAGAGCAGTGATGTCATGCTGTGGTGTGACGGTGAGGTGATGTCAGGGGGCAGAGCAGTGATGTAATGCTGTGGTGTGACGGTGAGGTGATGTCATGGGGCAGAGCAGTGATGTCATGCTGCGGTGTGACGGTGAGGTGATGTCAGGAGGCAGAGCAGTGATGTCATGCTGTGGTGTGATGGTGAGGTGATGTCAGGGGGCAGAGCAGTGATGTCATGCTGTGGTGTGATGGTAAGGTGACGTCAGGGGGGCAGAGCAGTGATGTCATGCTGCGGTGTGACGGTGAGGTGACGTCAGGGGTCAGAGCAGTGATGTCATGCTGTGGTGTGATGGTAAGGTGACGTCAGGGGGCAGAGCAGTGATGTAATGCTGTGGTGTGACGGTGAGGTGATGTCAGGGGGCAGAGCAGTGATGTCATGCTGCGGTGTGACGGTGAGGTGACGTCAGGGGGCAGAGCAGTGATGTCATGCTGCGGTGTGATGGTGAGGTGACGTCAGGGGGCAGAGCAGTTATGTCATGCTGTGGTGTGACGGTGAGGTGATGTCAGGGAGCAGAGCAGTGATGTCATGCTGCAGTGTGACGGTGAGGTGATGTCAGGGGGCAGAGCAGTGATGTCATGCTGTGGTGTGACGGGGAGGTGACGTCAGGGGGCAGAGCAGTGATGTCATGCTGCGGTGTGACGGTGAGGTGACGTCAGGGGGCAGAGCAGTTATGTCATGCTGAGGTGTGACGGTGAGGTGACGTCAGGGGGCAGAGCAGTGATGTCATGCTGTGGTGTGACGGTGAGGTGATGTCAGGGAGCAGAGCAGTGATGTCATGCTGCAGTGTGACGGTGAGGTGATGTCAGGGGGCAGAGCAGTGATGTCATGCTGTGGTGTGACGGTGAGGTGACGTCAGGGGGCAGAGCAGTGATGTCATGCTGCGGTGTGACGGTGAGGTGACGTCAGGGGGCAGAGCAGTGATGTCATGCTGTGGTGTGATGGTGAGGTGATGTCATGCTGTGACACGGTTACCCCGTGGACTGGCACTTACCTGACGGCTCTTGTACGGCACCTTAGGCGGCATGGCGGCAGCAGTCCCCCGGGCTCCAAGTCTCCGACCCCGGCTCGCTCGCGCCTTTCCCCGCTCGCAACCAGTTGCCGGAAGTTGATACTGGTATCTATGGCAACGGGCCGGAAGTCCCTCTCTGCCAATCCACATTCAGAATGGGCTGCGGGTTTCCCCCCCGAGGGGAGAGAATGGTACGTCCCACCCCGCCGGAAGGGAAGTCCCCAACGGAGGGAGGGGCGGGGCGTTCTTCCCATCCGGGCTCTCGGGCCGGCTCATGAATTATTTATGAGTCCCCCCCCCCGCGCTCCCTCATGAGTAACGCACGACGGCCGGGCGCGTCTCATGAATAATGCAGGAGGAGGCGGGGCGGCGGGTCCCGGACCCGGAAGCGGAGCGGCTGAGTCACCCCGGCGGCGCGGCTGGCTGGGATGAGGCAGCAGCAGCAGCAGCCGCCTGAGCAGCGAGCGGCGGGCGCGTCCCTGCGACACTGAGGCGCCCGACCCCGGCCCCGGAGCGCCCCGGCCCGCCCCGCCGGCACCATGATGGAGGAGATAGACCGGTTCCAGGTGCCCACCGTGCGCGCCGAGATGCAGCCGCTGGTGAGGGGCGGGCGGGGCCGGGGCGACCCGGGCGGGGGCTGCCGCCGCCGCCTCACGCCCGTCCTGGGGGGCCCGCCCTGGGCAGCCAGCGCTGTCACCCGGGGGGGGGGGCCCTGCAGGCTGGGGGAGCCCCTCATCCCGCCCCCCCCGCTAGAGCCTGGGGCCCCTGGAACTCGGGGGGGTCTAACCCCCGGGGGGGGCCCTGCAGGCTGGGGGAGCCCCTCATCCCGCCCCCCCCGCTAGAGCCTGGGGCCCCTGGAACTCGGGGGGGTCTAACCCCCGGGGGGGGCCCTGCAGGCTGGGGGAGCCCCTCATCCCGCCCCCCCCGCTAGAGCCTGGGGCCCCTGGAACCCGGGGGGGGGTGTTTCCCTGTCGTGAGGGGCGCGTGAGGCCGGGGGGCGGCTGCCCCCCCCCACAAACGGGGGCGCGGCTTCTCCTAGCCCCCACCCATAGGGGGGAGAGGGGCCACCCAGCGGCATCTCCCCCAGGAGCCCCCCCCCCATCCCGCAGCTGCACCCAGGCCCTGCTGTCCCCGGGGGGGGCGGGGCTGCCAGCGGGGCGGGATGTTTTGGGGTCCCCGGTGTCCGCCTGGCCGATGATGTCATCCCTTCCTCAGCTGCACGGCGGCGGGGAGACAGCGGCTGGTGGGCCCGCAGGCAGCAGGGGTGGGGGCCGCCCTGGTGCCCGTGGCTGTGTCATGATTCAACTCTCCCACATCTCCGAGGCGTGACACTGTGTGTGGGGGGCTGGGAGCCGAGATCTGCTGCTGGTGGTTGTCCCTGTAGACCTGCCTTGGTTTCTGGCCGGCTTTGAGGGGAGGGAAGGAAAACCCGCCTGTTATGTAACCTCAGGCTCCTGAGGTTGGGCCAGGACCGCTCTGGTGGGGGTGGGACCTGTGAGCTCTGAGAGCAGGAGCGGGCACTCGGGGGGCTGGCCCTTGCCGGCTCTGGTAGCCGCTGGTGAGTGTGGGCAGGACCCACACACTGACATTTGCAGTTGTTAGGCTGTTGTGAGCATCCCCCTCCTTGCTTGCTGCCCAGCCTGTTAGTGAGCTGCAGCTCACCGATCACCAGGATGCTGTTTTTAATGTTGCCTGTCCATCCAGGTCGCTGTGCTCTGAGGATAAGCCCAAGTCTTAAGCGCTCAGGTGTGACTCGCATGTTATCCCATGAGAGGCTGTTTATTTTCTCTGAGCAGGAGTTGTAATTGCTTCAGTGACTGTTTCTTACACAATAGGGATAGTTTTCCTTTCCTTGCCCCTAAATGGTCGTGCATCCCTATGCTTATATGCTAAAGACAAAATGAGATTTATTATTTCTTAAAAATTGACTTCGGTGCCTGACTTTTGCATGGATCTTGCTGTGTGCACTTGTATATTTACAGAATGTAGAGGAGGTGTATTTCTGCCTCAGAGCACTTCAATCACAGTAAGGAGCCTTAACTTGCTTATTCTGACTCACAGATTTTACTCAGACATGTGACTTCATTTACATATATTTCTGTAATATGGTATAAGGATTATTTTCTTTAATGACTGACTTTTTTAAAAATTAAAATGGACTTTTAACATGCTTGAGTGTTTTCTTTGCATTTAGCAGCACCACATGTGTTTTAACAGCAGCTGCTGGAACCAGAAATCCTAGTTATTACATGTACATCTCCTCTTACCCTCCCCCGTTAAAGATACTCTTATTATGATATCCTGAAATTAATACTGTGTACAGGCATACATTTGACAGTATTTCACTACTGTTTGGCATATTGGGGTAAAGGCACAATTATGTTTAGCAGTGTCTGTCTTCTTTATTTCATTGTATACACATCTAGAATAAATCCTCTAGTATTTGGAACGATCTGACCAGATCAAAATCACTACTTCTTAAAATGTTTATGTATTCTATAAGCAGCCCATTAAGGAGATCAGGATTTTGTGCGTTGGATAGCCTGTCTTGCTACTTTTTTCAGTCAGCCAGTTTCCCTGATACTTTTGTGGCTCTTCAGTACAGCAACAGGTAGAGAAACACACCTTAAAAGCAGAAATATGTGACTGTAAAACTGCAGAGCTTGGCAGTGGAACTTTGGGAAGGCCTGGATTAGAGCAGATGTCTTCAAACTTTCATGGCATTGACCACATCTTACTAGACAGATGGTCTTGTGGCATACTTCCCCCTCCAACTTCCTTCCCAATTATGATCACATAACATCCCTGTGGCAGGTATATCAATTAAATATGTTGAACAGTAAAAAGAAATAATTTACTGTGGTTTTTAGCTGTCTTTTAATCTGATCAACAAGCTGGAAAAAAAGTGTTGGCATGAGGTGAATAACCCATTCTCTGGACCAACATTGATCTATGGACTGTCTTGGAAACCTTTTAGCGTTAGATGAGCTAATGATTTTGGAGACTGACATGAACGTATCTTAAATGGGATATTTGTATACAACAGGGCTTTGGAGCAGAGCCTAGAGCAGCTCCGGAGCAGTGGAGCTGCAGGTTTTTGCCTGGAGCTGGAGCACAGCTCCAAAGCCCTGGTATACAACACAGTTCATGCTCTGAAGCTGCAGATTATGCTCCATATTAAATTTAATAATGGTCATTCTCTGGGTAAAATTGCACTTAGGCAACTGTTTGCCTGAAGAATTTAGGTACTGTACAAACATATTTGGCTTCTCTATCAAAAAATGCTTTGTTTGCATACAGTGCATTTTTACTGTTTGCATGGGTTTATTTCTATAGCGACTAGAAGTGGAAAAGACACTTTTTTAACTCCAAAACGCAGGTGTGATTATATAAACAAAGACAACTGAAATGATGGCTACAGCACAGTAAGACACCCAAGAGAGTTTCTGTAGACCAAGGAATACGGGCTGCCGTGGTCTGATGTTTGCTTAAATGTGTAAAGTAAAACTTGCTAGTAGCTTTGAGTTTCTGAAGTGGAAGGTGATAGGGAAAGGTGTTTGGCTTGCAATGACAGTTCCTGGTCTCTCATCAAACAATTCCAAACCTGCCTTTCATTTTGTGAGCCCATCATACAGCCTCATACTGCATTGTTTTGATGAGTAAGGCTCATTTCCTATCCTTGCTCTCCAGCTGCACAGTGCAAAACACTTGAACATATTTGCCCAGGTTTCTCTGCAGCTGGAAAGACACGTTCTCTCAGACACAAGCACTCTATCTTCCTCTCATTTGTGCCTGTCTCACGTTTACAGTGCTTTCATTTTCCTTGCTTAGGGGTGCTTTCTGTGTGTTATGGGTGACCCCCCCGCCCCAGGACCTCTAGGGATCCAGCAATACATTTTGCCTTGGTATTAAAGTGGAGACTTGCTAACCGACTGACTCACTCAGAATTCTGATTTCCACTAGTCTAGTATGTAAAGGCCATCTCTGGTATCTGATTGCATGAGATCCCAGTATGAAATGTTTGAGAAGAGGTGGAAATAACTTACTTAAAAAAACAAGTACTTCTACAAGTCTCCTTAACCGTAGTTGGTGGTGGACTTATTGGCAGGTTCATTTTAGCACTGAAGATTGTCCCACTAAAAATTTTAGTATTGAACGACTTCTTGTTTAGTGCTAAAGACACCCCACCTTACTTCTGAATAATTTCTTACTGCACCCAGTATGTTACAAGATTATTCAGAAAACATAAATAATTGCTTGGTGGACTTATTTATTTTTAAATGAAGGAGTCTGTACCAGTGTTTGAAAGAACCAGCTTGGCCATCATCAGTGGCAGAGTGAAACTGACAAAGCTGTTCACCTGCACTCCCATCACCTTGTGCTTAGCAAAATTAACAAGTTTGTAAAAACTATTGGCAGTACCAGAGAAACAGTCTAAAACTTCACTGGAGTGAGGGGGTCGGAGTGGGGGAGGACATGGCTCTGAACGCAGAAGCTGGGATAAAGATAGAAAAGCAGACTACACACACACAGTAGCTAGGAGGATCTGTAGTGATGGGGAGTGGATAAAGGGGAGCTTGTTTCTTCCTTTCAGCACTCAGATTTGAGGCCAAGAATTTAGCAAAGTTTCAAAAAGGGATTGTACACTTATGAATATTAAGACTATCCAGAGTAATCCTACTTAATTATACATTTTGGAAGAGATGTTAAACAGCATGCTTCAGGGTTTAAGCCAACCTCTAACTGTTAGAGGCCAGGATGAGGTCTAACGTGGGGCAGATTACTCCACATCTGCCTACTGCAGGGTTTGCATGCCTCTGAAGCAGCTGCTACTGGTCACTGTCAGAAAAAGGGTAGTGGACCATTTGGACCTCTGGTCTATTCCAGTATGGAGCTGTTCCTAGGCTGGGATGGCTTAATATCTTTTGCACTTACTAGCTAGTGACTGATGAGAGAGAGCCATAGATTGCACCTTGCTTGGAATCCCAGCCGTTCAGGAGCAGACTAGGTTTCTCACCATGGCATTACCCTTGGACATCACTGGTGGTCAAGGGCTCCCTTCTGCATTTGAATCAGTCTCTGACCAGTACATGCCATGAGTTTTGTGATTCCAGAGTTATATGCCCTTTTCAGAAATAAAGAGACCAGGTGGGTGAAGCAATATCTTTTATTGAGCGAACTTGTGTTGGTGAGAGACAAGCTTTCAAGCTTCAGTGCTCTTCTTCAGGTGACCTGAAGTTCGTCCAATAAAATATATTACCTCACCCACCTTGTCTGTCTGATATCCTGGGACTGACATAGCTACAACACTCTTTCAGAAATATTCAGTTTCATGGCAGTGGAAGATGCTGCCCAGTTCAACAGCCCAGCAGGTTGAAGTGTTCTGCTCAATCACAGAAACGGTGCAGTGGCAGAATTGCAAGCTTCCTCGAGCACCAGTCTGTTCATGTATCAGCCCTGACCTGTGGGATTGTCTAGGATAAGTCTGCCTAGCGTATATAGTCTGTGGCTTCTCTGATGAAACTGCTAAAGAGAGAAGCACTTGTGGTGGCTCTGGCATGGGGACATCTGTTCAGTAGGAACTGCATTGAGACTGCCAACTTGCTTTACCTGGAGGCTACAAACCACTGTATGGCAGGGTGGATAAAAATCAGTGATTTAAAAAAAATGGATTTTTAAAATTTAAATCGGATTTTTTGATGTCTTTTTCCTCAAAAAGCATTTTAGCTAAAGATATCTTTGAGCTGTAATGTGTTGTAATTAAAACTATCTCATCATGGAATAGGAATTATAAATTCTAATTCTATAGTATGAGACAATATATTCATGTAATGTTTAAGAAAAGTTTTGTAAATGAGTTCCAATATTTCATGGATTAGAGACCCAATCTTATGGAGTTCCAGGGGCTTCTGTATAGATTATTTCGGTTAATCTTTCTATCTACCCAATGGGACTCAGTGCTCAGTCTAGAAGATACCATCAGAGATGCTTAGTTTTGCAGTTCTCAAACTGTGGATTAGTGTCTCCAGAGGTAACATGCTTGTTAACAGCAAAAATATTTTTAAATAAATAAATAATGTGTAGAGGTGAGAAATAACAGACCTCAACCCTATTTGCAAATGTGCGTACACAGAGTCAATCCCTTACCTCTCTCTAAAACTGCAAAGTTTCAAAAAGTTCAGTGAATAGAAGATTGTTGTGGGCTGAATAGATCTGGACAAGGAGAAGAACTCTGGAGATAAATGTGAAAAGCGAGGGGACATATGCTTGTTTTGTTAAAATATTACATGTTTGCTATTGAAAAAAAAATCCAGAATACTTAACGTCGTTGTTTTAGTTAAATAAAACAATTTAAATGTCTGTCTGGTGGTGATCTCCTCCTAATACAGCATGGCAAGAAAATCCTCCAAATATTAATGATTAACCTGTTGAATTGGAGATAGTCCACCTCCCAATGACTTTATAAATATTTGCTTCAATTCCTTTGGTAAATGAAATAACCAAACAATCATTCATTTTCTGATATAGCTGTAAAACTAATCTGAAAAGTTTTCAAAATCACGATTTAAAAACGTATAGTGTGTACCTTCTAAAAAATGAAACCTACATCTAGCTCTGAGTTGTGAAGAATATGTATTAAGGTTATAACAACCAACAAGCATGCACTTTAATCTAGAAATCCATGATTAAATGGAGTCTTCCTGACTCGTGATTTAACTCATGATTTAAATCAATTTGATTTAAATCAAATCTACCCTGCTGTATGGTAATAACTTTTGGCCGTATCCTGTACCAAATCCAAATTGGTAAAAAGCACCACTTCTTAGTTCCTTGCTTGTTCACTTTCATCTCTTGAAAAACATACAGATAAAACAAGAATCAGATGAGTGTCAGGAACAACTTAGTCCAAGAGAAGGACATTTAGAAGAGTTTTCTTTCCTCTTCTCAGGAAACTCGTATGATAGTGGTGATGAAATCCAAGTACAGAGAATAATGTTTTATAGTGAAATACCTTCCTTGTACCATCTAATTGTTCAAATTTTTGCAGGCTGTTATATAGAAATAGGTGGGGTGCCACCTGGTTGATTGCAGTATTTCAGGTGAAAATGAAATAGGGAGGGATGGGTTGTGACCCATAAAGCAGTAGATTCTAACCCTATACATACCTGTGCACTGCTGGATACAGTTATTATACACTCATGACCGCACTGAACTCCTAGGATGTTTTCTTTTCTTGATCTGGCAGATAACTGCTCCCCAGGGTTTTTAAGTTGGATACTAGGAGGGCTGGCAAGTCAGGGCTTAAAAGCTTTCTAAGTAGGAAGTGATCAATTCTGAAAGACCTGGTTTTTGGCTCGTTGTGAACATTAAAATATTTTCTAACACAATTGACCCTGGTTCTTGTATACGTTAATGGCCGTGGAGTACTGCTCTCATCCTAAAACCTTTTCAGAACCTTGAAGTTGCGTATTTTAGTTGAAACAATTAACTTGTAGGGTCTGCATCAAGGTAAAGTATTTTCTCCAAAGGTCTTTCTTTGAGGTAAGGTCACTTTTCAGAAGAGAAAATGAAGGCATAGACATGGAATGACTTGCCCAAGTTCAGACAGAGAATCAGTAGGGGAGCTGAGAAGAGAACACTGTCTGCCTGATTCCCAGCTCCACCTGCAAGGCTGCTTTGCCTCTTTTAAAACAAGGACGGTACCTTAGAAACCTGCTTCTTGTCTCTTCCCTTCAAGCAATTCACAAGGCTGATGCAGAGATTTTTTCCCCTCTCACAGCCCAGACCATGTTGCCCTTTGTTTGCGCATCAAAATCAAACTCGTTGTGCAAACCTTGAATGTGAGAACAACTCTGCCCATTCCTCCTATTGCACTTGATCTCCTTTCCTCCTCCCCCCCCCCATTAAAAATGAAAACAAAGAAGTTGAAGCAGAAATCTCAAATGGACCAAGTTTAAAATCTGATGTACATAAACTGCCTTCTGGATCAGATGGGTAGCATATCAAGTGGGGGTATCCCATTTCTGGCAGCGACCAATACCAGAAGTGAGCATTGAGAACCTTGACAGTAGGAGGACTGTTTGCCTCTCTGCACCCTCTTGAAATCCCCTAAAAATGTCCTTTATTGTAGAGTTTTTGTCAAATATGCTGATTTATGGACTTCTGAAAATCCTCTCCTTTGAGAAGACAGTTACAGTGTACTTGCAGCTCCATCTCTTCAGGCTGAACCACAGAATGGCTGCCACAGTTCTGCCTAAAAGCTAATTCACCTGAGCTTGACAGCGTGTTGTCCTGCGTCTCCAGTCTGATGTGAAATTAGGAGGCAGGTGTAGCATTTAAAGGCTTTCAGAAAAAAAATATGGCTGTTCTTAGAAAGTTGTCTGAAGCCTTTCCAACCAGTGAACACTCCAAAACTGAAGTTGATTCTGAAGGTTAATTATCACCTGTCTGTCATGGGCTATAGTATGCTGTCTCTTGCCCGCTGACTTTCTAGCTTGACAATAGCTGGAGCTGTAACTGTTGAGCAGGGACTGAGGAACTGACACATCCATTTTGTTTTCCTGAAATAACTTCCATTTACACCGAAGGTTTTAAAAAATAATCGATATCTAATGCAGGTTTTGCTCTAATTATTGAGCATGTAGCTGAGATGACCAAACCTTGCCCAGCCACGGGTTGCATTGGCAACTTGCCACAAGCTCAAGGGCTGAACCTAATTAATATAAAATGAAATCAACTCCAGCAGTCCCTGTCTGCTGTGATCAAGGTGGGGCATTGCCTGCTGGGATCTGTGGTCACTGTGGGGAGTTGCTCATTAACAATGAGGTCAGTTGCGGGACTTGTTGCAGAACAGCAGAATTGGGCCCACAGGCTGTACCCTGGCCAGCCCTGTCATAGAATCCCCTTTTAGAGTGCCATGCAATCAAGATCATGGGGAATCCTCCTCTCCCCTGCTCAGTATGGATGAGCGCCATGTGAATCCTGCAGACTCTCATGACCTTGCTTGACCTTATCTACAAATGTGCATTTATAAGATGAGAACTGCAGAATACTGTTGAACACCAAGAAAAATAATTAAGTTTTAGAATTCAAGCTAGGTACAGTGGGGAGCAATTACAATAGGGAAGAGACAGAGAGACAGGTGGACAATGGCTGGTAGCTTTATGAAGTATAAGCCAATGTGCAAGATGGGACTGTGTGGCAACATTCTCAGTATTGTCAAGCAAAGACAGAAGGAATTGTTAAGGGGCTTGGGCAGGAGGAGAGGCCCTAATATTCTAGCGAGTCTGTTTCCCTTCAACAGTCCCCTTTCTCCTTCCTGCTGTTACCATATCTCTGTTCTCACACATCTAGCAATCTCTTCAGACTGTCCTACTTAGAAAGTAACTTACTGTAGGTTTTGATACTGTGAAACGGTTCTGTTCCTGTTGGGTGCTGGGGGAGGAAGGAGAAGACTTCTGACCACCTGTGGTTATAAACATTTCCATGGCTCTTCTCCCAAAACTGGGGATTTGTTCTGATACACTTCCTCTTGTGCTTTGGAGGCTTTTGGCGTCTACTGCAGAGGTGGTGCATTTCATTTGCCAGAAGCTGGGAATGGGTGACAGGGGATGGACCACTTGATGTTTACCTGTTCTGTTCATTCCCTCTGTAGCCACTGTTGGCAGGGCCGGCTCCAGAGCCCAGCGGGGCAAGCACCCACCTGGGGCGGCCCTTTCCCGGGGGGGCGGCAGGCTGGGCCGGCGGACCTGCCGCAGTCATGCCTGCGGGAGGTCCACCGGAGCCCCGGGAGCAGCGGACCTGCCGCAGGCATGACTGCGGAGGGGACGCTCGGCCGGCGGCTCCAGTGGACCTCCCGCAGGCATGACTGCGGACGGTTCGCTGGTCCCGCAGCTTGGCTGGCCCTCCCGCAGGCATGCCTGCGGCAGCTCAAGCAGAGCCGCCGGACCAGCGAACCGCCCGCAGCTGCGGGAGGTCCAGCCGAGCCGCGCGACCAGCGGACCCTCCGCAGTCATGCCCGCGGGAGGTCCGCTGCTCCCGCGGCTTGGGGGCGCCTCCCGGGCATGACTGCTTGGGGCGGCCAAATTTGTAGAGCCGCCCCTGACTGTTGGAAGACAGGATACTGGGCTAGATGGACCATTGATCTGACCCAGTATGACTGTTTTTATGCCATGATTGTAGTTTGATCTTTGTAGACAAGGCACTATGAAGATTCAGATTTTAAATGGTTCTCCCTGGAGTCTTGTGTACTTCGACCAAACTTTATAATACGCCTTCCCCACTCTCATGCACTCACAACTGAAGGAAACAATCTGTCCCCAGTTCAAACCTCTGCAGAATGCTGACTTGTCTGGTTACCTCAGCATCTCCATGCTGATAAGTTTCTTTCACTGTTTGTAGTCATGTCCAGGTCTCTTTCCTGACAGGTTACAATTAATATAGAATCCAGCGATGTGTATCAATGGTTCAGTCTATTCCTTCCAATATGAGTTACCTCATCTCTCAATTCTGAATTTCATCTATCAAATTGCCCATTCGCTTAACTTTGTTTAGGTCCCTCTGAAGTTTTTCTCACTCTTTCATGATCTTGACTAACCAATGTAACTTTCTCATCTGACACCCTACTTCTGTAGACCCTTTTCCAGATCATTGACGTGTATATAATACATTAATCCTAGTACAGAACCTTGTTGTGCCCTGAAGTTAACCTCTTGTCATATTGAAAACTGACCAGTTATTCCTGCATTTTCTTAGCCAATTTCTATTCCTTGACAGTACTTTATCTTGCCCTAGGATTACTGTTTCTAATAGCTTCTTTTTTGAAAATCCAAATATGCTGTCAGCCAGTTCTCTTCTATCCACTATTTTGTGGGCATGCTTTACAATTCGGATAGATTAGAGAGACGTCTTCCTCTACAGAAGCTGTGCTAGTTCGCACCTACGATTTATTGAGATGGGTGTTCAAAAAAAAAAAAAGCTAATAACTGAAAGCAGGGTTGTATAAAACAATTGTTCACAGTACAAATTATTTGCTTAATAATTATGAAGTGACAAATGCAAAAGGTCAGCAGTTTCCTGGTAATGAAATAAAATTAACTGGTTTGTGATGCCCAGGATCAGCCCAGTGCTCCTTTTAAGACAGGTTTATCACCCTTTTTGTTCCTCTTGTAGAACAGCTGATTTTAGTGAGACTTCATTTTTTTTGTTAGCTCAGCAACTTCACTTAAATTCCTTCAGAACTCTTGGATGTCTACCAGTTGTTGCTTCTTAAGGCCCTTTGCTCTTGAAGTCAATGGGCTCTGGATCACGTCCTAACTTATCTTTGCCATTTATACATAGGGGAGAGGGGGCAGTTGGGTTCAGCATCCCTCTGGAAAAACTACAGTACTTTTCTTCTGATCTGTTCAGAGATCCCCAGCAGCAATTCAAAACTGACATGATTGGTGGATTTCACTACTACTGATGGGGTTCTCACTAGCAGCCGTAAAGCTGACTAGTCTTCAGAAAGTCCTTTCCAGTATACGAATGATATGTGCAACACTGACACCCCACCTTTCTCTCTCTCTCTCTCCCCCCAGTCCCCTAAAAAAATCCAACCAACAAAAAAAATTACCCTGAAACAAATTAACATTAAAGAAGAAAAGTACAATAATTAACAAACCCTGAACTCAAACCCTACCCATGCAGAGTTTTTACACCAAAAATGGAGAAGTGCCAGAGGCTCCACGAAGTACGCTGGGGACCTTGCTGCTGCTATCAATGTTTATGTGGAATGTGCTCAGATACTATGTTAATGTTAATGCAGACTAAAACCCTAGGAGTCTTTTGCTCTTCTGAGTTATTACTTGGCAAAACTACTATGTGTTGCAGCAGAGGCACTGGAAATATTTTTAGATTCAGAAAGACAATACTGCATTGACTTTCATTTGGAAGGTTTGCTTTGCATTCATATGGGGTAGGAACTTGATGATTTTTTATTTGTTAAAAAGGTGAAAACGTAAATTCTGATATACTAGAATATGGTGTCTCAGCTCTCCAGAGAGAGCTCACTGTGGGTGAGTGGATTTTTCTACCCTTCAGTAAATCTGTTCCACATGGCTTTTGTACACCTTCTTAGACACTTAAGGTGACCAGATGTCCCGATTTTATAGGGACAGTCCCAATTTTTGGGACTTTTTCTTATACAGGCTCCTATTACCCCCCCACCCACATTCTGATTTTTCACACTTGCTGTCTGGTCATCCTATAGACACTAGAAGTGCAAAGAAGTCCTTTCTTCCTGCATTTTGCAATATTTGTTCGCATCCCATGTTACTATGTCTGTCAGTTTTCTGCTTCTCATGTAGGATGAATTTGATGCAGAAATAGTAGCTGGCAGATTTTCAAACAGTGAGCAATCAGTGAGACGAGTACTTGCGTTGATTTATTAGTTCTTACAGATAAACCAAAGGTAGGAAGCCTTTGATTAGAAAGATCGTCCTAACATTCTTAAAAGCAGCAAAGAGTCCTGTGGCACCTTATAGTGTATAAGGTGCCACAGGACTATGCTGCTTTTACAGATCCAGACTAACATGGGTACCCCTCTGATACCTAACATTCTTAGAAATTTGTAGGAACAAATATTTGTTGCGGGGATAGATTTTTTTCCCCTCAAAGGTTATGCTTTTCTAGCCTTTTATCATTTTTGTTGCTCTTCTCCAGTTTGTGCACATCTTTCCTGAAATGTGGCACCCAGAATGGGGGACAATACTCCAGTTGAGGTCTAATTAGCCTGGGGAAAAAACTTCTTTTGAATTAAATTCACGTTCAGAGTTGGCCTTCAGTTATTTAACCAGTTGGTCGGGGTTGTGTATGGTCTCCCCAGACTTGCATCTTCCTTGCCTCCGAAACGAATTAATTTAAGATGGCTACTCTATTCAATTCTAATTAATATCTTGAGGATTGAAACTGTTGCAGGTTATGAAAAGACCCCGTTATTATTTTCCACCTAGAAGGTATGGGGATGAAGATGCAAGGGAAAATATTTACTAACCTTAGGGAACTGAGTGGCTAAAGCACAGGACTGGGGGTAGAAATTGGCACTTTATTTCTTCTTCTGCCACAGACTTTCTAGGGTAGTGTTTCTCAAACTGGGGTCACCGCTTGTGTAGGGAAAGCCCCTGGCGTGCCTGGCTGGTTTGTTTACCTGCCTGTCTGCAGGTCCAGCCGATCGCGGCTCCCACTGGCCAATGCTCCGGGCCAATGGGGGCTGCTGGAAGCAGCGCAGGCCGAGGGATATACTGATAGCCGCTTCCAGCAGCTCCCATTGGCCAGGAGCAGCAATCCGCGGCTACTGGGAGCCGCAATCGGCCGGACCTGCAGACGGGCAGATAAACAAACCGGCCTGGCCCGCCGGGGCTTTCCCAACACAAGCGGCGACCCTAGTTTGAGAAACACTGTTCTAGGACCTTAGGTAGATCACTTCAGTCTTTCTGCCTCTAAAATAGTGTTCATGTGGCTTTCTCATGTGGGATTTAAGGCTTAAATATATTGCTTGTAAAGTGATTAGCACAATATAGATATCTAGGTAGTTAAAAATTCACCGTTTTGGGTGGTGAGGGTAATCTACATAAAAATATGCAGGGTAGGCAGGGGTACTGTGTCCCAACACTTCCTAACTTCTGAATTCTTTATATAACCTGCCACCACTTCCTATATAAAGCCCATGTGTGACCCATTCTGTAGTCTGTGACTAACCTCTTACAGCGACATCACTAAGATATTAATTTGGCAACTGGTAAACCTCTTGCCAGTTTCAGTTGGCCCCCAGTTCTGTGCTCAGCCTATTAGAGAGAGTCTGGGCTAAGGTCATTGAAACGGCTTTGGATCAGCTGTTAGAGTTTTCCCCCGACATTTCCAAAGGAAGTTTTAGGTTGCTTGGCCAGATGCATGCAGTGTGTGCTTCTAAGTTCTCTTGATGTACCCTTCTATTTTTCCTTCTTTAACATCCTTGTGCTTTAAGCTGTGGCCTAGAGACACGTAAAACTGTCCTCACTACTTGTCAATAACTTACTTTTCAATTTTCTTAATAAAAAAAAGTGTGGTGGGGAGGGGCGGGATGTAAGTTGTGTTCCTAAATTCTCCGTCTTCCCTCAATGTACCTACCCCAAGCTCTGAGCATGTTTGCCCCCACCTCGTGGGTGAAACTCTAAGCCCTGAATGTGAGCTGGGTGTCGTCATCCTGGGTTCTGTGCACTTGTCTGCAATTGCCTAGCTTAGAGTTCCTGCAGCTTCCCTCTCTACCTATGGTCTAGGTTAATATGAACAGATTAACCTTTCAGTCTCTGCAGGGTTCATTCTAATCAATCCAATAGACTCTTGTCTTTTCTGAGAATGCTAGCAGAGCGGCAGTTCATCTTGCACCTGGCATTCTGTACATGGTGCGAATGAGAGCACAGCTTGTGCATTTCAATGTACTTTGACACTAAAATTAGTTACTATGTCAGTTCTCAGGGTGCCCATGGCTGGGTGTCACCTTATTTCCCCTTCCTCCAGGAAGAGAAAGACTTGCTTGTGCTTAACTAGGTGTCATCTCCCTGACACCTCTAGTCGGTTTAGCTACCCAAACAATCTCTTCAGGGCCCTCATCTTGCTTTGCAGTTAACAATAGGTGCACTCCAGTCCTCAAACCCATGAACTTCAGATAAGTTAGCGGGCTCGGCAGAACTACCATTAAGTGGATACATAACTGGCTAAATAACTGCAAACAAAGAGTAACTACTAATGGAATGATGTCAGATTGGAGGGAGGGCTCGAGTGGGGCTTCACAGGGATCAGTTCTGGGTCTGATGTTTAACATCTTTATTAATAAACCCGGCTGTAGGTATAGAGAGCATACTGATCAGATTTGCAGATGACGACATATAGGTGCGGGGGTTGCCAATACTTTGGAGGATAGAGCTAAAATTCAGAGGGATCTTGATAAATTGAAGAACTGGACTACAGACAACAAAATAAAATTCAACAGACAAACGTAAGGTGCTACACTTAGGGAGGAAAAACCAAATGTACAAATATGGAATGGGGTATAACTGGGTTGGCAGCAGCACTGCCGAGAAGTGATCCATCACAACTCCCAGATCCTAACCTCAACATGAGTCAGCAATGCAATACTGTTGCAAAAAAACAAATGGAATTTTAGATTGTATTTACAGAGGCGTAGAATGCAAGTCATGGGAGGTGATAGTACCACTCTACTCGGCACTGGTTAGGTCCCAGCTGGAGTACTGTGTCCAGTTTTGGTCAATGTATAGAAAGGATTGAGGGAAACTGGAAAGGATCCAGAGGTGAGCAACAAAGATGATCAAAGGGGTGGAATGCAAGCCATATGAGCAAAGGCTGAAGGAAACAGTCATGTTTTGTTTGGAAAAGAGAGAATTAAGGAAGGACATGATAGCGGTCTTCAAATACTTGAAAGGCTGCCATAAAGATGGAGAAAAGTCGTTCTCTCTTACCAAAGAGAGCAGGACAAGAGGGAATGGATTCAAACTACAGCATGGCAGATTTAGATTAAATCTCAGGATAAACTTCCTGACTGTAAGAACAGTGGAACAGACTGCCTAGGGAGGTTGTGGAAACTTCTTCACTGGAGGCTTTCAAAAGGAGACTGGATAGCCATCTGTTTTGGATGGTTTAGACTCAACAAATCCTGCATCTTGGCAGCGGGTTAGACGAGATGACCCTTGTGGTCCCTTCTGACCCTGTGATTCTGAGAGTTACTGTTTTACAGAACAGTGACACGTTTTTCAGTTGGCATTGAGGTGCTCTTAGGGTTACAGTTACATACTTGTTGGATCCTGGCTCGTTTATTTGTATGTTCCAGCAGAGAAAATGATCATTGTTTCCTGCCCCAGGTCAACATAAGCTTCTATATTGTCATGGTGAGAGCAAGTAGATTGATCACTGGCTTCTTAACGGCTTGCTGCAGGTTTTGGAAGCACCTATGGGACTGGGGAAGGTTACTTTTCTGTTTTCTAACACATTGTGTACTTTTTTTTTTTACTGTCGGTCAACTGCTTGTGAGTTAGGTCCCTTTCCTGTCCCTAAGACATCAGCAAGTGTATTAAATGATTGTCATGATGGGGCGTCCCCTTTTCCATATCTGCAGGACTCTTAATGCAACTTTAGAGTGGCGCTTATTCCTCCACACTGCTGTGCATGTGCTAATTTTCTCAGAGTAAAAAAGTGTGAGTTTTCCTCTGCTGTTTTATTTTCCCCTCTCCCAACTGAATGAAATGAGCTGGGTCACCAGAAGCATGTTGGTACTTGGTGAAATGTTATGGTCTTGTCCACACTTCAAGGGTTTGCTTGTAGAGTTGTACCAGCAAACCTCCTAGTGGAAATGGAGCTTATACTGGCAAAAGAGTTATTTTGCCATTATAGCTTAAACCAGTTCCCAGAATGGAACTACTATATCAGCAACAGGATTTTTTGCCAGTAGAACTGTTTACACTAGAGCTCTTGTCAATGTGAGGTGCAGCAACAGGATTTTTTGCCAGTAGAACTGTTTACACTAGAGCTCTTGTCAATGTGAGGTGCAATTTCTGTGGGTCTCAGTGGATTGAGTGGCCTTCACCTCTAACACTTTGGTGATCTACATCTCCTTGTCAAATGTGTAGTATTCCCACAGCTTTCCTCTGTGCAGTTCTGAGCACTGATCATCATCTTGCTCACTTCTGGCCATACTTTTCCCTTTCTCCCACTACTATATCCTGAGTGTCTAGTTAAATCTCTTTCCTTGGAACATCCGAGGCCACCACCACTTCAGTTGCAGAACAAGGCCTGACTGCGTTTTGCTTGGACACTGGCATTCTTCAACAAAATAGTTCACATGATGTTTTAGTCTTTTCCAGGCAAAGTCCATTTTATTCATTGCTTCAATGCAATTTGTGTCCTACAGATGTAGTTTTCAGGGCCGTTACTACCCGGTCTCAGTCATGTATTACCACGACTGCAGCTAAATTGGTTTACAGGACTGAAATACCCTTTTTGTGATGTGCGGCTGGAACACTGGGGTCTGGAAATTTATCTATCTCAAAATTCACCCATTGTCACCCCTAAATTAGTCTAATCTGTGGCCTTTTTGTTTAGCTTTTTATCCTTCCTGTTTCTTCTGCCTCTAAAGCCAGTTATTACAGGAACCAGGGCTTTTGGAATTTGTGCATTTCCACAGCATTTATCTGGAATCCATGTTTAGAGACCACATTGGCATTTTGGTCAGCTAGACTGTCTGGATAGCTCTTCTAATGCATTGTGAAAACTGAAGATTCATTTGCATCCAATGCATGCTGTGAGTAAAACTTGTAGCTGCTAAAAGGTCTATAAAGGTCACCAGAAGATCTGGTTGATCACAAATTATTTTTTTGCAAATATCCTTTAGAACTTGACCAAGATTGGAACTTGAAACCCTACTACAAGATCAAGCAGAATGGTTGGTTTTGGCAAAGTGTCATACTCCACAATACGCAAGTTTTTCAGGAGAAGTGCAGTGAAGTCCCATACGGTAGCTTAACTCTTGGACTTCAGGCTTTGCATTTATAGTTCAAAGCAAACTGTGGTCTATGGGGCATTTGTGCTTTGCAGAGTTCTTGCTGGTGGTCCTGAGAGATGGAAGATCACATGGTGACTTCTCATTTTCACCTGCTTCTGTGGATTCCTGAACTCTTCAGTGAAAATAATTTCTACGTGTTGCTTTCCATGGAAGCAGTTGCTTTGAATTACAGAAATTAGGGCAGTGAATGGATCTCTGAGACTCTCTAAGAGATGGTCCATGCTGTGAAAATCAACCTCTGGCCTAAAGAAATTACTTAAGGGATGGGAGAGTGCTTGATTTGGAGCACCAGTCTGCCTCTGACTTGAATTGACACAGAACTTCTCCCTTTCTGCAGACTCCTAAGGGAATTACATTGAGCTTCTGGGAATGAGCTTGTTATAAGAATTTCACATTCAGTGTCTAGAATCTGAGACTTTTTAACTAAGTTTGAAAAAAGGAAGTTTCAGAGAACAGTGAAATAAAAATTAGGGTCTGGTTTTTTGGTTTTTTTGTTTTGTTTTGTTTTTCCCTCCTCCAGACTTGCTAAGCGCCTATGACTCGAGTTGAAGGCAATGGGAATTGCAAATGCTCACTCTGATTTTTCAGAAGTGCTAAGTCTGTAGTGCTGACTATTTGATAAATGCACTGGGTTGTGTAGGGGTTCTTAAACTGACAAAAGGAAGGCATATAAAGATGTGTTTTAGCAAGCAAATGGTTTTTAACTGCTGAGCAGTCTGGATGTGAAATGGAAATAAAATGCCAATAGAGCCAGAGAGAATCAGGAGACCTGGGTTCTATTCCCAACACTGTAATGGGCACATTGTGTGACACTTGGACTAGTCACAACCATCTATATTGTAAACTCTCTGGAGCAGGTGACTGTCTTATGTTGGTTTCCCAGTGCCTCATATAATGGGGCCCCAATCCTGGCTGAGGCATCTAGGCACTACGTTATTAAAACCCCAATCTTCTTTGGTTAAATGTAAATGAGAATCCTTAATTTTGTAACAAGCACAACTGGTATGATATCTAGGCCCTAAGTAAACTAAGTAGCCTAAATTGCAGGAGAAGGTTTAGCTTTAAAAATGTCACTGGAATTAGTTGGTTGTGGGGTTTTTTTGTTTTTTTTAAACATGAACAATTCTTCTCAGGATAGTCTTTGTAAAAACAAGTTTTACTAATCCCAAACTCTGGGTGTTAATTAAATTGAGTCGTCACCTTTTAAATTCTCGTCTAGAGGGAAACTTTTATTTTAAGCATAATGCATGTGGTTGTAGGCTGTTCTCCTAGGTAGAGTAGAAGTGTTCACTGTTAAAATTCCCAAACCTCTCAAATTATCCAAGCAAATATCTGGCAAAAGATTTATCATGGGGTCACACTACCTGTAAAGCACAAAGGTCCTGTCAGCTGTCACATCTGCTTAACACATTAACTGATTATGTATTTAGTCCAGGTGTTTCACCATTCGTTTAAGAGCAGCTAGCCTTGTAAGCATATGCAGTACTGGGTTTTTCAAAGTCTTTGAAAGCGCTATACAAGCACTGAGTTCTGTTCTATTGATTCCTAATTTGAAGCCTTTTTAACTCCACTTTCTCTTAAACAAAAACTTGTAAGCAGACACAGATTAACTAGGTCTGTTTTTCCCTCTTGTGAATAACTGGGGTAAAGTTACATGGTTTAGGCCAGGAGTTCTCGATCTTTTTCTCTTTCTGAAGATCCTCCCACCATGCTATAAAAACTCCATGGCCCATGTGTGCCACAACAACTGTTTCAGCATATAAAAGCCAGGGCCAGCGTTGTGGGGGTAGCAAGCAGGGCAGGGGCCCATGCCACAGGGGGCGCCATGAAGCTAAGTTGCTCAGGCTTCAGCTTTAGCCCCATGCAGTGGGGCTTTTTGCGCTGGGCCTCAGCAAGTCTAATGGCGGCCGTGCATTGCAGACCCCCTGAAACCTGCTCGTGCCCCCACAGGAGCCCTGGACTCCTGGTTGAGAACCACTGGTTTAGGCCACTGGCACCTCCTGTTTGTACCTAGTCTGATAGAGACAGCCAGTAATTCCCTGTCACGTTTAATGGGTTTTGAATATATGTAAAGTCTCCAGTAGGTTCTTTTGCAATTAGTTCCAGTGGCGATAAGGATTTCATGATGACGTGCAGTGAGGCTAGGCAGCCATGGTTGATACAGTCCTATTAAACGCTAGTCTAAGCATGACCTTTTGATGTTACACCCTTTCCAGGGTGCTATTTCCTTGCTTTTGGGATTGTCTTGCTTTGTATTGGGTTTTTCAGACACCGATGAATTGGCCCTTGGTAGGTATGGAAATTGCATTCCAGGCTCTAATTTTAACTGAAATACAATGAATCCTTTTATTTTTCAAGGCTTAAAAGGGTGCATTGCTTTCATGATGCTAGCATAGTAATGCTGGTCTCCCTGGGCCATTACTGGGACATCCATTCTTTTCTTTAATTCAGTTGATTGTTCACTTATTAAACAGCCATTGCCCCATCTGGTAAACCCCAATACATTTGGTAAGATTTATCAGAAATTTCATTTTAAAGTAACTGCAGTAGCCCCCTCCTGCATTTTTCTCCTGGCTGAGTGATTACCAAGCTATGTCTGTGTCGAGCAGAGGTCCCCAAACTGTGGGGTGACCCCACTATGGGGGTGCAGAGGAATGTTTGGGGGGGCATGGCAGGGCCTGGGAAGCCTCCACAGGGAGCAGGACAGGAGAGCCACCCAACCCAGCTCTCTCCTGGCCCCCAACCACAGCCCAGTCGCGGCTTCCACCCCAAGCCTCAGCCCCCAGGTGCTGCTCGGCTCCTGGCCTCAGCCCCCAGCCTCGGCCTCCAGCCGCAGCTCCATTCCTGGCCCCAGCTGTGTCCCCAGCCTCTGCCCCCTTACCCCTGTCCATGCCCCGCCCCATCCCCCCAGGTTTGGGGACTACTGGTATAGAGGCTTTTTGCTATCTATCTCGGCCTGTTGCTCAGCTCAGTGGTTTGAGTATTGGCCCGCTAAACCCAGGGTTGTGAGTTCAATCCTTGAAGGGGCCATTTAGGGATCTGGGGCAAAAATCTGGGGATTGGCCCTGCTTTGAGCAGGGGGTGGGACTAGATGACCTCCTGAGGTCCCTTCCAACCCTGATGTTCTATGATTCGGTGATACAGATGCTTCTGTGGCAGGTTGTAATGTGTCGTACTTCATTGTGGTGATACTGAATATAATGTATAGAGTCTATTTAGCATTGAATTTCCCCCCAAAATATTCCCCCAGACTTCAAGATTAGTACTGTATGTACGGAAGTATAACCACTTTGTCCAGTTTATCTGTCTGCAGATGGCATCATGCCGCTGGTTTCTCAAGATCACTGTCTCAGATTTTCAAAGCTGGCTGTTAGCTAGCTTGCAGATAAAGTCTTCGATGACTATTGAGTATCTACTGCCTTCAAAGAGCACCCTGAGCTTTTGCCACAGCTATGGTCTGTTGTATGGAAACATTGTTTAAAAATTAGCTTGGCCCTGGAGGAAGCGACATGCTGGACCATGGACTAGAGATCCAGTCATGATGGATGCATTAAAGAGCCTAAGTGATAGAACCTGTTCAAGTTAGAAAACAGTTTTATAGGGGAGAAATGAGGTTTGTGCCATTATTCACTACTTTATCTTGTAAAGGACTGAAAGGTTTTAAATTACTTGTTTTACTTACATTTTGGAACTTTTTTTACTTTGTTAGTGGCGCTTTCTTTGGAGAGCAGAACTTGGAGGACTTTTTCAGCCCTTAATAGGAAGGGTGATTGAATCTTTTCTGAGCTCACTCCTTCAAAATGTTTAGCAGAAGTTGAAGTAGTATAGGTGTTAAGAGCTGATTCAAAATCTCTGCTCTGTTGTTCAGGTTTCAGTTCCTTGACATCTGATGTCGTCCTCATTGTTTCTCCAGTTGTCTGTTTTTGTCCAGAGTTGCCTTGGTAAAGCAAGATCTGAACTATTATGGGTATATCTACACTGGCAGGTAGCGATCAATCTATCGGGGATCGATTTATCACATGTAGTGTAGACGCGATAAATCGATCTCCGCTCGCTCTCCCGTTGACTTCTGAACTCCAGCTTGGCAAGAGGCGGAAGCAAAGTCGACAGGGGAGCGGCAGCCATCGATCCCGCGCCGCGAGGATGTGAAGTAAGTGATTCTAAGTCGATCTAAGGTACGTCGACTTCAGCTACGCAATTCTCGTCGCTGAAGTTGCGTATCTTAGATCGATTTCTCCCCCCCCCAGTGTAGACCAGGCCTATTAGTGCAAAGCAAGAAGAAAAAAGTAAGGAATAAACAACTCATGCTGCCTTTATATATCAAGGCCAAGGCCACAAACCCAGTATTTTTCTGTACAGGTCACCTTTTAAGTTTTCAGACTTTTTGCAAAACTGGTTTTTATATAACCTGGAACTTGAATTCTGTTTTTTTTAGTCTTGAAAACCAGAATTTCCGTTGCTGTAGTTTATCAGGTCATTCAACCATTCTGCCTAAGTATGTCTGTGGCTCCTATCTGATTCAGAGGATAATGTTTGTTTGCAGACCTCTTGGTAATTCATCAGTAATGAGAAAGGGACTGACAGACAAATGGGATCCTGTAAAATTGTTTACTAGAGTGGCAAGTGGCTCTGTAAGTCTGTTTTTTCAGATTGACAGAGCAAGATGAAGTCTGCCAGCTGTCTCTAATGGATGCTTGGGCTTAATGTCTCCTTACTTGAATCTCTGCTTTGTTGAAGCCCATCTGGGATTGGATTTGGAGATGGCTGAAACTTCATCTAGTGCAGGGGCGTTGAGTGACAAATGCAGACTATAATGTTCTAACTCTAAGTCAAGACAATCTCCTCTTTCTGTACAGAGATGTGGTTGATGTGGACTAGTATGCAAATGACTTACTTTGACATGAGGAGTGAGGCCACTTGGAACAAAATGTAGCGATGCCTGTTGGCACTATATATCTGGCCTGGCAGATAATCGTGGTTTTTAAATAACCTATATCAGGATACCCCTACTCTGCCTTTGCAGGCAGATGAAGACTTGTATGAGCTGTCCGTATGTACCTGCTAACTGAAAAAACTGGAAGAACCACACACTAGAAAAGGCCATACTTCTGGGTCATTGTAGATAAGAGGTTTAGTTGTGCTTTCATAACAGTGCTGAACAATATGTTAACTGTCACAGGCAGGTACGTCTCTTAACTGAGAAGCTTCCAGTCAAAGTACAAGTGAAGTCGTCCCTATGGTGGTGAAAAGAACGGGAGAGGGGGAAGAAATAAACATGGGGAAATAGTTTTACTTTGTGTAATGGCCCATCCACTCCCAGTCTTTATTCAGGCCTAATTTGATGGTGTCCAATTTGCAAATTAATTCCAATTCAGCAGTGTCTCATTGGAGTCTGTTTTTGAAGTTTTGTTGCTGTAATATTGCGACTTTTAGGTCTGTAATTGAGTGGCCAGGGAGATTGAAGTGTTCTCCGGCTGGTTTTTGAATGTTATAATTCTTGACGTCTGATTTGTGTCCATTTATTCTTTTATGTATGGTGGTGAGCCTTCTTGGGATAAGAGTTTTTAGAAGCCTTCCTGAAAGGAACAGGATGGAGCTTCAGCTGGGAAATTGTTCTGGGCAAATAGCAGGTGACATAAAAGGAATGAGAGAGACTAGGAAGAGCAGAAGATGAGGGAGGGAGAGGAATTATTTAAGCTTTGTACCAATGTGGACACAAGAACAAATGGGTATAAACTGGACACTAGGAAGTTTAGACTTGAAATTAGACTAAGATTTCTAACCATTAGAGGAGTGAAGTTCTGGAACAGCCTTCCAAGGGGAGTAGTGGGGGCAAAAGACATATCTGGCTTTAAGACTAAGCTTGATAAGTTTATGGAGGGGATGGTATGATGGGATAGCCTAATTTTGGCAATTAATTTTGGCAATTGATCTTTGATTATCAGCAGGTAAGTATGACCAGTGGTCTGTGACGGGATGTTAGATGGGATGGGATCTGAGTTACTGCATAGTATTCTTTCCTGGGTGCTGGCGGGTGAGTCTTGCCCACATGCTCAGGGTTTAACTGATTGCCATATTTGGGGTCGGGAAGGAATTTTCCTCTGGGGCAGATTGGCAGAGGCCCTGGAAGTTTTTCGCCTTCCTCTGCAGCATGGGGCATGGGTCACTTGCTGGAGGATTCTCTGTAGCTTGAGGTCTTCAAACCACAATTTGAGGACTTCAATAACTCAGACATAGGTTAGGGGTTTGTTTCAGGAGTGGGCGGGTGAGGTTCTGTGGCCTGCATTGTGTAGGAGGTCAGACTAGATCATAATGGTCCCTTCTGACCTTAAAGTCTGAGTATGGAGAGAGTTCCAAAGGTAAGGATGGGGAACTTGAACTTAAAGCAGATTTGGGAAAGTAAAGTAGGGGGAGAGGGAGACCTGATCAGAAAGACTGGAAAGGAAAGGTGGCTGCAGTTCTTGCAATATTGTGTACCTGAAGTGTGACTCTTGGTTTAGAATACACACCTGACTTGTCATCACTGGTTTTATTAATGTACTTGCAGAATTTCTTCAGGGACTGTGCCAACGTACTCTCCAGAGACCTCTGTGCTCACACACACTGTTGTAGGCTGTGTTGCCCCTAAGCGCTAAGTATAATTAAGAGTCAGTGCAGGGGGATTAACATTTTTGATTCTGCAGTACACTGTGACAAGGATGTGGGCCTCATCAAGAGAGGCATCGAAGTCCTAAGTTCCCTGTTCAGTCTTGTTGCAGAGCTTTGAAAGGCGATCTACACTACTGCCAGCACTCTGTCCCGGGCACTTTGTACACCTGCTAGCTGAAATGAGCATGAACAGGTAGTATTGGAGTCTAGCTTTGATTCTGGTCAACATGGGTAACAAGTTCTCTGATTGCACTGCTGCTTAGCCCCCAAATCCTTTCCTTTCAAAAGGTGAAATCCTTGCAAATAAAATATTTTCAATAGAAATTCAGATATCCGTGGGGGCAGGGGGAAGAAGCAAGGATGCAGTCTTTCTCGCTTAAAATGCTAAGCTTTGTAAAGTGCTTTGAGATCTATGAAGGAGAAGTGTGGGATAAGTGTAAAGTGTTATGGTATCTTTTCTTTTGCTGCAGTGGGGTGAACAGAGGCTGAGGTTTCACTCTGAGATCCCTAGAGATGGATTTAAATCTGACTTTATTTGAAAATATTGTGGCCTTGTTATGACTCTGCCTGGAGTATAAAAGTGGTTGTGCAATTAAAATAAATCTGCAGCTTTATGTATCTGGGTCTCTGACTTTGTCAGATCTCTCTAGCTAAGCAGGGTGGAACTGGGCTAAGATGTCACCAGGGAAAACCCAGTTGCTGTAGAGATGGGTTCAGTTGCTGCAGTTTAAGATTCAGAGTTACATTCTTCGTTCCGAACTGGTACTGAACTAATCCCCTGGTTCTAATGCTGGAGGTTCCATCTTTTGGATGTGACAACCATAGAATCATAGAAAAGTAGGACTTGAAGGAACCTCAAAGTCCAAGTCCAGCCCTCTGTGCTATGACAGGACCAAGTAAACCTAGACCATCCCTGACGGGCATTTGTCCAACTTGTTCTTAAAAGCTTGTGATGATGGGGACTCCATGCCCTCCCTTGGAAGTCTATTCCAGAGCTTAACTAACTTTTATATTTAGAAAGTTTTTTTCCTAATATCTAACCCAAATCTCCCTTGTTGCAGATTAACCCAATTATTACTTGTCCTACCTTCAGTGGACATGGAGAACAGTTGATCACTGTCCTGTGTATAACAGCTCCTAACACACTGGAAGACTGTTACCAGGTTCCCCCATCAGTCGTCTTTTCTCGAGACTAAACATGCCCATTTTTTTTAAACCTTTCTTCATAGTTCAGGTTTTCTAAATCTTTGATCATTTTTACTGCTCTCCTGTGGACTCTCTCTCCAGTTTGTTCACCTCTGTCCTTAAGTGTGGTGCCCAGATTTGGACACAGTATTCCAGCTGGGGCCTCACCAGTGCTGAGTAGAGAGGGGCAGTTCTCTCCTATATGTGTCTTACAACACTCTTGTTAATACATTCCAGAATCATATTTGCCGTTTTTGCAACTGCATCATATTGTTGACTCCTATTCAGTTTGTGGTCCACTATAATCCCTCAATCCTTTTCAGCAGTACTACCAACTAGACAGGTGTTCTCCATTTTGTAGTTGTGCATTTGATTTTCCTTCCTAAGTGAAGTACTTTACACTTGTCTTTATTGAATTTCATCTTGTCAAATTCAGACCAGTTCTTCAATTTGTCAAGGTCATCTTGAATTTAAGATGTCCTCCAAAGTTTTTGCAATCCCTCCCAGTTTGCTGTCATCTGCAAATTTTATAAGCATACTCTCTACTGCATTATCCAAGTCATTAATGAAAATATTGACTTGTACTGGACCCAAGACTGACCCTGTGGGACCTCACTCGATACGCCCTCCCAATTTGACAGCAAACCATTGACACTTACCCTTTGATTATGATCTTCCAAACAGTTTTGCACCCACCTTATAATAATTTAATTTAAACCACATTTCCCTAGTTTGCTTATGAGAATGTCACGTGGAACTGTGTCAAAAGCCTTTCTGAAATCAAATATCCCACTTACTGCTTCCCCCATTCACTAGGTCAGTAACACTATTAAAGAAGGAAATTAAGTTGGTTTGGCGTGATTTGTTCTTGACAAATCCATGCTGACTATTCCTTTTAACCCTATTATCCTCCAGGTGCTTACAAACTGATTGTTTAATAATATGCTCCAGTATCTCTCCAGGTATTGAAGTTAGGCTGACTGGTCTATAATTCCCTGGGTCCTCCTTGTCGCCTTTTTGAAGATAGGTACTATGTTTCGCCTTTCTCCAGTCCTCTAGGACCTCTGCCGTCTTCCAGGAGTTCTCAAAGATCTCAAACCATGGTTGATGTCTTACAGTCTTTCAAGATCCCCTGATGCTTTTCACAAGAACAGTTGTTAACCTGGTTTCTTGCCCAAACTGCTGGGTGTACTTACACTTTGCCTGTAGGTCCGATTATACCTATACTGCTCTGTAGTGCTGCAGTGCTTTCCCAGTTACTGTGTTTCACTCCAGAGGTGATGTGCGTTTCCCTGGTGGGTGAAGATTCCTACCTGTAGTTGTGTGCTTGTAGTTGCTGCAGCATGGGAAGTCCCAATCAGGAGCATGGTCCCTTTGTGTTAGATGGCATTTCCAGTCCCTTGAGATCTTGCTGGGTGAAGGGCCCTATGGAAATGCAGGATAATATCAGAACCTGTCCTGACTGCTCCAGATTGTAGTGATCACCTTGAAAATACTTGACATCTTTTTCCTCCTATTAATAGTAAATGGTTTTAGGAGTGGGGTCATAAAACTGTGTGGTTGGGACATCTGTCTCTCTCCTGGCACTTCTAGACTGGTTCGTTACCACAGCAAGGTTCTGCTTGCCTGTTTGAGTCTTGTCATCCTATTTGGAGTCCTTAGACTTATCCTCCCTTGCACCCGCCAAGGAACCATTTTAGTAACTGCTTCCTAAAGAGCAAGACTGACAGGACTCCCTTTGATGTTGATCCCACCCCAATTGCTAGAGGGGTCACTGTTGAGTGATGCAGGTCACTTTCTTCCCCGTCTTCAGAGGAGAGCAAGAGACTAGGAAAAAGTCAACCATTAATCTTCTGTGTTCGTGCAGGCCATGGCTGATAGGTTTGAGGGACACCCAGCCAGTGTTTCTCGAGATCAGTGCCGCACCCTTGCTAGGTTGAGAGGAATGGTAGGGATCCTTCAGTAAAAGCTACTATGGTCTGTTGCCAGCATAGGAGAATTTTAATCTTGTGCCCCTTTTAGTTGGAGTTAGTACTAGTATTTGCTAGTAAAATCTTTCTTCTGTTCATGGTTTGAGAGGAAAGATGGTCCCCTAACTATTGGACTAGCCTGGGGCTTGGGTGATGCTGGTTTCAGTTTCTGCTTAGCCACAGAGATCTTGTGTGACTTTTGGCCTGGAACTGTGTGCCTCAGTTCTTCCCTTCCTCAAAGGGGCGTTACGTATTTATCTTCACTAGGGATTGTGATGCTTACTGTGCTATCGAAGTACCTAAAATAAATTACAGTACAAATGGATTCTGCTAAAAGGGAAACAATTTCATCCCCGAATCAACTAATCTTCTCAAGAACTCTTTAGCAAGAAACAGGGTCATTGTGGCTGCGTACCAGGAAGACAGACAGGCTGAGGTGTTGGAGTGGGAGATCAGCCCTGTGAAATATGAGTAGTTTTCTGAAAGCCAATGCAGTTTCCTACATTAAGAATTTCCAGTGAAGCAACTAGTAAGAACTCTTTCTGATCTCCAGAGAAGCTGCCTTTTGAAGTCCACATCCCCTGCAGGTGGCTCAGGCAGAAGGTTTTTTATGTAGCTGAATGTGCACGTCCTGCTGGATCAGCAAGTCTCATTAATGGATTTCTACCAGAGGGTAGCTTTTGCTGTACTTGAATGCCCTCTGACCCTCCTCTGCCAAAGCTAGCTGATAAGAGAAGTAAAAAGGCAAATGCAATTTTGTTTGTACGTTTGCTTCAAACGCTTTCCCCTAGCTTTTTCTGCACTGGTTGCTTAATATCTTGACACATCCTATTTTCCTGTGCAAACAGCTCCCTTCTGGACTCCTGATGTCCTCCGGAGAGATAAAAATGTCAGCTTTCAGGAGCTGATATTTAGATTTGAGAAATTAAACTGCATGAAAGTGTTCAGTGCAATGAAGCATGTACCATTTTGTACTGCTAGATTCCAGGTGTGCCATTTGGATAATTATCCGGGGGAACATTTTGTAGCAAAGGGGCTGTGTTAACTGCTGACCTGTGAGGGTCTATCTCCAGTGCAAAGAAAAGGCTGCAGCACCAAGTTTCGGAGAAGGGTACATTGACTGGGGCACATGGGGCTTGGGCCGTGAGGCTAAAAATAGCAATGTAGACATTTAGGCTGGCACCTGGGCTCTGAAACTCAGCAGGGGGAGGGTCTCAGAGCCCGGGCTCCAGCCCACATCCAAACCTCCCCGCTGCTATTAGTCCAATAGCCTGAACCTCGGTCAGTTGACCCAGGCTCTGAGTCTTGGTGCCACAGGCTTTTCTTTGCAATGTAGATCGACCCGGTGAGCTGGTCCACCTTGGGGTTCAGTATGTGAACCCAGGTGTGAGCCCCTGGCTGCATGCCCCTCTCCTCTCTGCAGAAAGGTTTGCTGTCTTTGGCTGATATGAAAATCTGTCCCTAATTTAGCCAGAACAGAGTGGGGTAAACTCACCATGGAGAAGCCTAATCCACTGTCCTCTGCTAGAAGCAGCAAAGAATCCTGTGGCACCTTATAGACTAACAGACGTTTTGCAGCATGAGCTTTCGTGGGTGAATCCCCACTTCTTCGGATGCAAGTAGTGGAAATTTCCAGGGGCAGGTTTATATATACAAGCAAGAAGCAAGCTAGCGATAACGAGGTTAGTTCAATCAGGGAGGATGAGGCCCTGTTCTAGCAGTTGAGGTGTGAAAACCAAGGGAGGAGAAACTGGTTCTGTAGTTGGCAAGCCATTCACAGTCTTTGTTTAATCCTGAGCTGATGGTGTCAAATTTGCAGATGAACTGGAGCTCAGCAGTTTCTCTTTGAAGTCTGGTCCTGAAGTTTTTTTGCTGGAGGATGGCCACCTTAAGATCTGCTATTGTGTGGCCAGGGAGGTTGAAGTGTTCTTCTACAGGTTTTTGTATATTGCTATTCCTAATATCTGATTTGTGTCCATTTATCCTTTTCCTTAGAGACTGTCCAGTTTGGCCGATGTACATAGCAGAGGGGCATTGCTGGCATATGATGGCATATATTACATTGGTGGACATGCAGGTGAATGAACCGGTGATGGTGTGGCTGATCTGGTTAGGTCCTGTGATGGTGTCGCTGGTGTAGATATGTGGGCAGAGTTGGCATCGAGGTTTGTTGCATGGATTGGTTCCTGAGCTAGAGTTACTATGGTGTGGTGTGCAGTTACTGGTGAGAATATGCTTCAGGTTGGCAGGTTGTCTGTGGGCGAGGACTGGCCTGCCACCCAAGGCCTGTGAAAGTGTGGGATCATTGTCCAGGATGGGTTGTAGTTCCCTGATGATGCGCTGGAGGGGTTTTAGCTGGGGACTGTATGTGATGGCCAGTGGAGTCCTGTTGGTTTCTTTCTTGGGTTTGTCTTGCAGTAGGAGGCTTCTGGATACACGTCTGGCTCTGTTGATCTGTCCTCTGCCAGGCATGTCAGACCTGCTCAAGTGTCATGAGCTTTAATCCTTACACACTTATCCATGCTTACCCACATTTTCTTTCATGAAGTGAAAAGGGTCCATAGACCCTTTCTCCCCTGGAGAAAGGTTCTCTGCTGATCTGATAAAGGATAGAACTGGTACCTAAGTTGCCAATCAGCCTGTTGTGCCGTAAGTGAGGATTTTAATAACTATGAAGTCTACTATTTTTTTCCTTCCAAGTCTGGTGAATTTATCCTGACTGAGGATCATGTCTCAACTGGCTGGGGAGAGAGCTCTTAAAGTGGAGGAGTGCTCCCTTTCTGCTAGTCATGGAGGCCTGGTTTGGTCCCAAAGCAGCCTGGAGACCGACTATCCTAATTATGGTAACCATATTCCCCTATGCTGAATATGGGACACCTGGTAAAATTACTCGTATTCATGCGAGTTCAATGGCAATCAGTCAGAACTGTGCTGCACAAATATTCTAATTAACATCAAGTTGACTGAGCCCCTGTTAAAAAGAAATACTGAGCAGTTGGATTCTTTTTATTTACCTTCTTATCTTTAAGGCTTTAGGATTCACATGGAGAGAGGTGACACACACACACACACACACGAGGAGGGGTGACACACACACTCCGTACACCTCTCTCACAGAGTGGGGGTGACCAGCCAACCCGACCGTCCCTGCCAGGTGCTGTCAGTCCTCCATGCCTGGCTAGGCCCCTGGGATGGACCCGCCTCTCAATACCTGGCGCTGTGTCATCCCAAGGCAACACATATGGCGGCACGCAGGGTCGCATGCCCCCCTCAGATTTCTGCCAGGGTTCACACTAGAATGTGGCCAGCAGCACCTTTTCCGCACTGTGCAGGAGGGAAGGGACAGGAACTCTTTCCAGCCGTGGGGGTTGGGGGATGGATGACCTGGCCCATGTCTTTGCAGTGCTGATCTTCCCCTCCCTTCTCTCCCGCTCCCCTGTGGCTGGAAGAAGCCTGCCCCTTCCTGCCCGCACAGTGTCGAAAGGCAGCTAACAACTCCATGCTGCTGCTGGCTACCGACATAACCCAGCTGCCTCCTATCCCCCAGCTACAGCGCGGGCAGGAAGGGGTTAAGCCCTAAGGATGCATTGTGCACCAGGGCCCAGGGAACCTGACTGCAGGGACTTCAGCGAACCCAGCCAGGGAGGTGGCTCAGCAGAGGAGGGCGCCTAGGAGGTAGAGCAGCCCCACGCTCCTTGGGGGCTGGACCCAGGGCCGTGGGCGGCGGGTGAAAGGGATGCTAAATCCTTGCCCATGGGGCTGCTGTGGAGCCTGCAGGGTTGGGGCGCGAACAGGCTGGAAATCGCTTCCTCACATCACTCCAGAGCTTAGCTGAGCGGCGGAGAGGCTGCCCCGGGCCAGCGCTGTGCAGGGCTTTGGCACATGCAGGGCTTGGCTCCTCCTGGCCAGCGTCCCAAGCCAGAGGGTCTTGGGCTTTCCCGGGGCACCAGCCCAGCCAGAGGCAATGGGGGAAGGAAGGATCCTGCCGGCCAGGCTGTTGGTGAGCTGAGGGCTCCGACCAGGGGCTGGTTCTCCCCACAGCGCAGGAAGCGGAACATGCCCCGCCGCGAGGGATCTAGTGGGGCTGGGGGATAGTGAAGGGGCAAAGCAAGAGAGGACATAAGGGCATTGCCAGCAGATCAAGGGACGTGATCATTCCCCTCTATTCGACATTGGTGAGGCCTCATCTGGAGCACTGTGTCCAGTTTTGGGCCCCACACTACAAGAAGGATGTGGAAAAATTGGAATGAGTTCAGTGGAGGGCAACAAAAATGATTAGGGGGCTGGAGCACATGACTTATGAGGAGAGGCTGAGGGAACTGGGCTTGTTTAGTCTGCAGAAGTGAAGAATGAGGGAGATTTGATAGCTGCTTTCAACTACCTGAAGGGGGGTTCCAAAGAGGATGGAGCTCGGCTGAACTCAGTGGTGGCAGTTGACAGAACAAGGAGTAATGGTCTCAAGTTGCAGTGGGGGAGGTTTAGGTTGGATATTAGGAAAAACTTTTTCACTAGTAGGGTGGTGAAGCACTGGAATGGGTTCCCTAGGGAGGTGGTGGAATCTCCTTCCTTAGAGGTTTTTAAGGTCAGGCTTGACAAAGCCCTGGCTGGGATGATTTAGTTGGGGATTGCTCCTGCTTTGAGCAGGGGGTTGGACTAGATACCTCCTGAGGTCCCTTCCAACCCTGATATTCTATGACAGTGAGAGGGAGAGCACGTAAAGGGCTGATGGGTGAGCAGCAGAGGCGATGTGTAACTGGCTGTGCCTGGCGCCTGCCCACACTCACCAGCCACCGCAGCGCGCAGCCAGTGCCGTCCGGAAATGGGACAGGGGTCCGGGCCCCGCTGGCCGAGAGCCCTTATGCAGTGGGGCCTGCGCTGACAGACCAGCAGGGGGAGCCACCAGCCTTGTACACCTACCCCCATTGTCGGCCACTGGACCCCCCACACACTCACGGCTGGTGGGCGGGGGGCTGGTGAGCAGGGATCTAGCCAGCAGTAGGACCCACCAGTACTGATGGAGGAGAGACAGAAAATACGGGACAATTTGCCTGTTTTTAAGAACAAGCTAGAACACCTGCGGGAGGGCTTAAATACAGGACTGTCCCTTTGAAAACAGGACATCTGGTCCCCCTAATCCCAACGGCTCTATGGATTGTACTATGTAAAGAGAATTTTCAGGTAAAGAGGGATTCTCTTCTGCCTCCCCGTGCCTGAGAACTTGATCAAGATCCAGGGGTGTTTGCTGTTGGGCTGATGTGTACCTCTCCATCATGTAAGTTGTTCCATTTTAATGCAACAACCAGAAAAATCCTTCCGTCCCTCTCTGGGAGAACGCTGAGGATCCTGTCGTTCTTCACTATTGGGCATGTGGAAAACCTATAAAGGCAGCTGCCGTGACTGCTTTGCAGAGAGGAGACAGACAAGTTGTCTAGTTTACGACTTCATTTTTTTTTTTGGCGGGGCGGGGGGCTCATTTTAGTGTGGGAGAATGGTTTTGAGAACCTTGAGCAACTTTGTCTATCAGCAGCACTATTGGGAACATTACATTGTCTCTTTAAGTGTTCTCTAGTAACCAGGTCTGGTTTTTAAAGATACCTCTTGAACAGATACTTGTGCTTAAATGTCAGGTCTATGTCAGCAAAGAGTTTCTGTGTTTGGATACACTCTCAGTTATTAATATTGATTAAAATTGCACTTTCGATTAAGCAGAGCCAGACAGCATCACCCTCATGTTGCTATAGGCAACCAGCATTGCGAGTTCACGGAATACTACTTAGATTCATATTTAATGTTTTCCAGTGTGTTTCTGCTAGAAACAAGATTTCTTCCCATGGATGAAGAGAGCTTTGACAACCCAGGAAATGTGTAGCAACACTAACGAGGTCAGGAATTCAGACTTTTATTTTCAAATGATTATTTTTTATTTTGATCTGAAACACCAAATCATTTGTGGACAATCTTTCCTATTTAGTAAGACTTATTTTCCTTCACTTCCTAGATTGTCTGGAGGAATACACATTAGAACACTCAGTGCTTCGTTAGCTTGTGTCACGTCTTTAAGGATGAACAGTATTATGGTGCTGTGGCAATGTATCTCAAACTGGATAGCTGGCCAGTGGCCTCCCTAAGATAGTCCAAGCCTCCTTCCTTGGGGACAAGCCAACAAGCCAGCTCAGGCAGAAATGAAACTAAATGAACAGACTTGTCTTGTTGACTCTTTGGAACCCAGCAAAAATAGGTCTCCCTGGAATAGTGAAGATTTCCAGATCTCCCGACCCAAGGAAAAGTTAATCCTGCCCTGGCAACGTACTTAAAATAAACTAATGTTTGTAAATAACTTTAAGATACCACAATTAGAGATGTTTTGTGCTGCAGGATTGATCCAGGGACTGGTGCTGTGATGAGATTTTGTCTTTAAATCTCCCGTTGGTCAGGAATTCGCTAGCAGGCCTCTTGGAAAGGTCAGAACCAAGCTATTGGATTAAAACTTTCTCAAGAAGTCACTGTGGTGTCCAAACGCACTTGGATTTAAATAACCACCATCTACTTAGTTCCTTTCTGCAAGATGAAGATTAGACACCGGTGTTAACAGGCAAGCATTACACTCCTACATACAACTACCTGATGAGGATTGGTAAGCAACTTTTCCCTAAGGGCAGGCTATAATTATTCACTTAATGGGTTTAAATACTTGAAGCATTTACTATTGTCCACTATTGGATAGTCTTCATTACTGGTCCTTCCTAAAATCATCTTAGTGTTCATTCCATCCAAGCATTACACCTTTTTTAGCCATGTGGCCTAGTCCGTGAGGAAGTGTGGGAAGCATCCTGCATTGGTCATGGGGAGATAAATTAGATGCCTTAATACAAGTAGGTCTCTTATGAATGGATTCACACCAATCCCAGTAAATTAAGAAATATATTAACTCCTAGACACTTAATGTTTTAAGAATTTGGTGGTTCCCAGAGGGCACTTTCAGTAGGTAACTGAGTTTTGGAATCTTTTTGTTCTTCCTGTAGACTTCAAGAAAACAAATGGTCTTCACTTTAGCAGTCTTCTAATCTCCATCGGGGCTGCTCCCAAACTAAACTTTAACTCAGTTTCCAAGCATCCTCCTGGAGGCCACATGACTTTGGTATAGAACATTTCTAATCTTCACTAGCCACACAAGGCAGTGTGCAATCTGTTCCCAAATTTGAGTCGGTCTCCAGTGTCTTTGGGGGAAACTGTCGCTGTAATCTCAAACCTGCAACACTCAGCCACCTCCTGTACTCTATGACCTTGCTAAAGTGGATTCTGACTAGAAAAGTTATTTCATGAAGCCGTTTTGGTGGCTTTACAGGCAGGCTTTAAAAAAATGTGATCAAGTGAGATAGAAAAAAGGATTGCTTGTAGATGGGGCAAGAGTTTGACAAACACACAGCTGAGCTGTGAGGTTTACTGTACAGTGATACATATTTTTAATTGTTTTCATGCTCCCAGTCCTAAATTTCCTTTGACACTTAAAGCTAAATGTACCTTGATGTAAAAGCAGCTCCTGCTCTAGTAACAGCTGATGTGCAGTCAGGCGTTTCCATCTCTGCATTCTTTCTGCTATTTGATTTATTTGCACTGTGGTCCAGAGACCAAAGTTGTGCTGCAGTGTGTGCAGGATGAATATATTACATTTAAAATATTTTTCCTTTCCTTTCTTAAAGGAAACATAATAGTAGTTGGAATATGAGACTGCAGTCCTCAAATAGAATGGGCATGGGAATGCAAGTAACCATGCCCTCTCTGCTATTAGTGTCTTAACCATAGACGCTGAGGGGCCAACCATAGATTCGTAGATTCCAAGGCCAGAAGGGACCGTTGTGGTGATCTAGTCTGCCCTCCTGTATCACACAGGCCAGAGAACTTCCCTGAAGTAATTCCTGTTTTGAACTAGAGTGGGAGCCACTGCAGACAGAATGTCACACTACCACGAGTGCCTACCTCGGGGCAGACACCCCAACCTGGTGGCATGTTCTACAATTAGATTTCCCAACCCAATAACAGATGTGCACTTCTGGATTAGTTGTAACAGTGTTACCATGGAGTCAGAGACTGTCTCCTTAGAGTCTCCAGTCAATCTTGGCCCCCAGGCAAGTTGGACTTAGGGATAAATGGTCACTTACACCAAAAATCAAAAAATATTCAAGTTGCTTCCAGTCCCAAGAGATCAGTCACTCACCCCAAATCAATTGGTACCCTAGATTTTTACACCAAAGACAGTGCCTGTAGCCAGTCCTGTAATAAACTATCTACGTGTTTATTAACAAGGAAAAAGAAACAAGTTATTTACGGGTTAAAGCAAGCCAGGGCTGGCTCCAGCTTTTTTGCCACCCTAAGCGGCGAAGGGAGGAAAAAAAAACTATTTGAGCTGCCGCCGAAGGAGGAATAGAGGGAGCGAAGGACCCACCGAATTGCCGCCGAAGACCCGGACGTGCCACCCCAATAACGGATGGAATGCCACTCCTTTCTATTGGCCGCTCCAGGCACCTGCGAAGGAAGCCTTAATTTAATTTCTCTGGCCCTGTGAGTTCAAAGAGATGAAAAATCTTCATGTCAGCTATTTCTCCCCCCCTTCCCCTTTCCAGTATTCACACTGATGAGACGAGGCCTTCTGCATGTTCTTCTCCATGGGTGGATGGGGCAGTTAACAAAGATTTTGTCTTACAATGGCCCACTTAATTTTTGATAGTCCTCCTGGATTGTGGGGGAGGGAGGGATGATTCCCATGCCTGGATTTGCAAGTTCAGAGCAAACATTTTCAAAGTTGTAAAGTAAAACTTGCATATATCATGGAATACAGACATTACAAGTAAGATTAATGCATGCAGCGACTTACAAGCATTTCATAGTCTAAGCACAATACATTTTATAAGACTAATATCTATTTTGAACAAAACTAACACATCACTACAGCCATCACTACTAATCCCACGCTGTAGATGCATTTGACACATGATAACTGGAACAATGTACCAAAGGTTGTGGTGGATTCTCCATCACTGCAATCTTTAAGTCAGGATTGGATGATTTTCTAAAATACATGCTGTGATGTTGGTAAACCAAGTGCCAGCTCTGGCCAAGGCTGTAGGTATTAGCTAAAAACTGACACTCATAGCTGGAAACCAAACCAAGCTAATGCCTATGGCCTATGATGTTGGATGATGTGTACTCTTTTCCACTGGCCAAAAATGCACTAAGCTCAATGATCAGATAGGAAGCTCTGGTCCCTGCCCTAAAAAGACCACCTTATAGCCCACCTGATAACTGCTTTCACTATCTGTTGGCCTCATAACAAGTAATCCATAAACGTGGGGATCCATATCACTTTCCGCATCCCCTAAAAGATCCAGTATCCTAATACTTACGAAGGTTGATTAGAGAGAGGCAGTTATGCAAAAAAAATAAATAAATAAATAATCACAACTTGGCCATCTATAGTTGCTTAATAACCTCCATATCAAATATGGTAAATGTATATGTTAAAACCGATGTTTCTAATGTTAGCACTCCTGACACAACTCCACATTTGGAAAACAAGCTGTCATGAGGTAAAAAGTCAGTATTGGTGACAGGATTATTCTGTCTCGGGTTGTCAGTCAAACTCAAGCTTCTATCGGAGAGGGAATAATCACAAAGGACATAGATAGCTCATATGCTAGCTTCTAGTTCATTTTCTGATTGGTGTCCTGGTTCTGATCTTTAAGGACCTCAGTGTTTGAGAAACAGGTTACGTGAGATCAGCTTTCCATATTCAAACTGTCTAGAATACTGTGTTCAGCAGAGATTTAAGGCTTGTCTAAACAGGGAGGGGTTTTTTTTGCATTAACTTTTGGATTTGGATTACAATGCGTTGTGTCCACACAACACAATTCTTTTTTTTTAATTATCTGGCCCCTCTGAAAAGAGGATTGAGTCAATTTTAGGATGTTAGGCCCAGAAAAAAGTTTGGGTGAATTTGAATGATGAATTAACTCTTCTGCCTCTACCAGTCCTTCTACTGTTATCCTGCACTGTGTTGCTTCACACATGGATTGACCTGTATGCCCTTTACTGCTCTGGGGTCATGTTGAACTGATGTTACTTGCCTGTTTAAATGCTGACATGCCATCAGATGGGCCCCATTTGCAATTACAAATCCCTGGGGTTGCATACTCTTCTCAACTCTACAGCAGCCATGCCTCATGCTTCTATACAGAGATCATGGATTTCCTTGATCTGGAGAGAGGAGATTGTTGGGTCCTGCCTTAACGGCAGCCCACAGTGTATATTGAGGGAAATGACAGGGTCATTCCCAGGACACGTTCCGGGGGTATAACAAAGGAAAGAAGCTCTAGCAGAATATTAAAGCAAAAACTTGAGGACAGCAACAAGACCCTCTAGTTAGCTCCTAGCATCTGCCCCATCTATCACAAGCTGAAGTGGATTTTTGCCAGTGAGGCACCACCAAACCCTGTTGTGCTGTGGACTGCAGCCAAGAGACCACGGATCAGCACTCCTGATGAGATTTCCCTAGAAAGTCAAGATTTCCTTCCCATGCAAAAGCCTGAGGAAGAGATGGTTCCTGAAACAAGACAAACCTCTTTCCACTAGTATTGTGTGCTCTATTACAGCACAACTCGTAGAAGTTTTTTTGTTATGGCTACCCAGTGGCCACTGCCACTTTGGGCAGATGTGAACTAGGAATCTTTCAGAGCCTGCTCAGCTTTTATTAAGGCGACCAGAGAGCAAATGTGAAAAGTCGGGACAGGCGGTGGGGGGTAATAGGAGCCTATATAAGAAAAAGACCCCAAAATTGGGACTGTCCCTATAAAATCGGGACATCTGGTCACCTTAGCTTTTATAGCCCCCTCCCACTCCCGCCATGGTTAAAATGGTGTCTGTACTGAACAGCTTAAGCTATATTTGTAAAACTTTCATGTCCCACAGCCATCAACCATTCTGGCACCCCAGCTCCTTTTCCCATTCCCTCTCCCTCCCGACTGACTGGAACCCTTGCCAGTCAAGTGTCCTTGTCATTAGTGTGTGAACTACACCGTACGTACTTCTCTGAACTAGTCAAACATTCCTTTTCCCTCCTGGTCCACCACTGCTCCCCAACTCTCCTTTCCCCTCCCTGTTCAAGGCTGGTGGGGCTGCCAGGGCTAAAACCCAAACCTCTCGTAATGCAGGCATGTTTTATTGAAGTGGTAGATACAGAAAGAGAGCTCAATGTAAAAAGTACTTTGCTTCACAGTTTGAGCAATGCCCTACAGTTGCATGTTATGAGGTATATTTCCCAGGGTGTGACATTTACAAATGCACAGGTTGTAAGGTACTCGTCTAGTTTTAATCACTCACAGCACTGTTAACCCTCTGGGTTCAGAACAGTCTCTAGAAGTCTATTAATTTTGCAGTGTACTTTGTCCTGCTCTGCAGGTGCATTGCAAGGCAATGCAGCCATATAGGTTTCTTTGCCCTTCCAGTCCTGCAGCATCTTGGGGTAGGGAATTGGGGGGAAGCATTCTGGTGAACAGCATTGCTGCTGATCTTGCTGGTTAGCCCGTTGCCTTTTTGAGCAAGACCCTTCTCTGCCTCTTGATATGCTTCTCGGTAACGTCCTCTGGAGTAAGAACAACCTGCAGAAGTGCACATGCAATTACTAGCCAGTCCCCTGCTGCCCACCACTGACCCAGAATGGTACGGGGACCCTATGCAAAGGGAAACTTCATCTCCAAGCTCACCCAGCCTGGGAAGAGACTGAGAATGGAATTCTCAAACTGAGGGGGAAAGTAACATTTTGGTCTTTGTTTCCTAGAGACAGGAATTAGTACACTAATTTGTTCTGTTTCTCGGCTCTGCACCTGGTGTGCTGTTGCCCTTAGGGACAGGATTGTTACCAACCTCTGAATGTCTGACAGATCTCTGGGAGAAGAAAAGGAAGATAATGTATGTGGGAATCTTGCTTCTGCCTCCTGGAAGAGGGAGAAGAACACAGGAGTGGAGGAAAGGTCTCCTTGCAGAGAGAGGAGAGAATTGACAAGGAACTGTATTGAGGACAGTCGGGAGATGCAGAAGCAGACAGTCCTGCTAGAGAACATTTGTTCCTGCCCAGCATCTGCACCTCCATGCCTGCCCAGCCATGTCCTGCAGCCCATTGAGAGCAATGCATACTGGGAGCAGTGGTACCCTTCCTGAAGTTTCAGCCACAGGCACCTCACTCCACACCCCAAGACAGGGAGATCCGTGAATATTAGAACCCCACCTTCACCCCAGCTACAAGTGATGGATTATTCTCTTGCCATTCTGCACCCCACGGCAAGGACAGCAGTTAAACCCTGGACCTACCCATGTTTGTGACCAAAATAGCACAAATATGTGCCTTAAGCACTTAGTACTGATGCGGCACACATGCCTATTGTATTCCATAAAGTTCGCATTGTTTTATGTGTTGGTTTATGTCCCATTGCGTTGAAGTTTGCACTGCGTTCAATAAAAGTTTTATTATTTGCACTATTTGATGTTCAGTAAAGGCTGTTATTGACAAAAAGGTTCAATAGCTTCATAAAATTACACATGCAATAAACATAATAAAATGCCCATTCATAAAATCATTGCACAAAGCATCAAATTTCCATTTCATAAAATCCTTAGACTAATGAAATCCTTATGTAATGCACAATAAAATTTCATTTCTGGATTTTAGCTCCTAGCCTCTAAATAGAAGCACAGGATATGCCTGAGCCTGTGGCTCTGGTTGCTTGCTGCAGTTTGCAGAGGCAGCCTCTCTGGCTGTTCATAACCTTCCAAAATTCTCTGCACCTCCACCTGCTGCCCATTGATGAAGCTCTGTCCCTTGCTCTCTCAGATTTTGTGCCAAATGCATCAAGTAACTTTCACACAAGCAGCCTCCAGCCTTGTCCATTTCCCTTTCAGCCTTCCAAATACACACTCCCTTGTCACTCCGCAGCTACTCTGTGGACAAGTTGAACAGTGCTTTCTCTTATCCAGGTGGCCAGTAAAAAGGCTCCAGAAGCCAGGAAAACAGGGTAAGCTGGGTCTCTTGGAATGTTAATGTCCACAATGGTCATGGGAGCAGACATTCCCTTTCTCGCTGAGGAAAACAGGCCTGAATTTCTAAAGATCTTGGCACCATGGACCCTTTCAAGGTCACCCCACATTAATATACCACAGAGGTTGACCAAGCCTTGGAGACATGAGGAAATACCCCTTTTCTGTTGAACTCTGAGGCTTGGTGTGGGGGATAAAGAAGAGGCATATGGGTCCCATCAAGGGCCCCATTACAATTTGGGAACCGCAACTAGAGTGACCAGGTGTCCCCGTTTTATAGGGACAGTCCCAATATTTTCTTATATAGGCTTCTATTAAACCACCCCGGTCCTGATTTTTCACACTTGCTGTCTGGTCACCCTAACCGCAATCATGGCAAGGCACAGGCGAGCAATGATTTACAAGCTTTCTGACACAGGGCATCGCCGTTCTCTATAGCAGCGCACATCTGCATGATGACAACCTGACAGTTGATCTACCAGCACCAAGCTGATCTGTAACAATCAGGCACGGTAAGCTTCTAGATTGTAATGGCCACTTACTTCTCCACACTGAGGGGAGCTCTGATGTTGGTGTTCTGCCTCGGGTGAGTTTTGCACAGATCTCTATGAAAGTGGCCTTTGTCATAATTCTGCTGCCCTTGCTAGTCATCCCACGTCTCCTATTCCCACCTTTCAGTGCTAGTTTCCCTGAGTCCAGAAACAGCTCTCTGCTGCGTGAAACTTCTCCAGGAAAAAATCCTCCACAAGTAGGTGCTCGATTTCATCCCCCTCTATCCAGATAGATTTGGTAGTGCAGCAGCTGACTCCCAAAGTCATCCAGTTGCACAACTGCAAATACAGCTGCAGCAGCCTCTCTGTCTATTAAGTGTCAATGCATGCTGCTTTGTTCCATCCATGCTGGCTGACAAGAAAGACAAGTCATGGGAATTTGTTGGTTTGAAGTCCTGGAATTCCAGTGGCTTGTGATAGGTATCCCACAGTGCATTGCAAGAAAAATCTCATAATGCATAGAGCCCAGCAATGTGACAATGACCAGGGGATACCTAGCAGGGTCCCAGAGCTTGGGTTGCAGCCCGAGCCCAAACATCTACACTGGAATTTTACAACCCTTCAGCCCAACCCCAAGTCAACTGCCCCAGGCCAGCTGCAAGTGTTTAATTACTGTGTAGACATACTGCCAGATGGTGCCCTCATTGACCCCTATAGCCCTGTTGTCTTCCAGTTATGACCATGAATCTTCAACAGGGTTGCATAGACGTAACTGTAAGTCTGCAACACCTTTATTACTGGTAATATATGAAAAGGAGAGAGATCCCAGGGCTAGTAGTCAGAAAAAAGATTCTTAGAAAACTTCAGAACACATTTTGATCTGGGTTCACTTATTCAGTCGATGACATTTTTAGAGTAAAGTTTTGAAGTAGACCCACACTTAATTTCTGTGTGGCACATAAATACTGGAGTGAGTACCATGGATGGATTACCTTAGATGAACTGGAGAAAGTACTTCTGTAGCTAATCAATCCAGTTAGAGTTGAGAGACGCTTGTATTACTGCTGTTTGTGCTGTGGATAAAGACATTCAGAAATCTAGGCTACTGAAATCTTGGTGGGAGCACTACAGCTATAGTGTAGCTGTAGTGGGGGTACACTACAGCTACACTATAGCTGTAGTGGCTGTACACCTCAACTGCTAGAAGAGGGCCTCATCCTCCCTGATTGAACTAACCTCGTTATCTCTAGCCTGCTTCTTGCTTGCATATATATATAATATATATATATATACACACACGCCCGCCCGCCCCTGGAAATTTCCACTACATGCATCCGACAGTGGGTATTCACCCACGAAAGCTCATGTTCCAATACGCCTGTTAGTCTATAAGGTGCCACAGGACTCTTTGCTGCTTTTACAGCTATAGAGTGGAAATAAAAAGGCTGAACCAAGGAAACTTATTTTAATCTTTTCAAATTCTATGAGGGACACACTCAAAAGTGCAGTAAGGATCCTCTCTCCTAAAAGAAATCATTCAACTGACTAGCTAAATGTTAGCCACATATAACTGTTACAAGACAGTTGTAGGACTGAAGGCACCATATCCATCACTCTACTTTTTTCTTGAGGAAAATCAGAAGGGTTTATTTTAGGGAATAGATCTTCTAACAGTCTGCCAGAGTATCCATTTATAACAGACACAATGAATTACCGTTGCGCGAACATGTGAAAAGAACCACTTGCTGGCACATTTGACTGTGCTCAAACAGCAGTCTCTCTTAAAATTATGGATCAATATGTTTTTGTCCCTTTTTGGGTCTTCTGGTCTTTCCTTTCCACCTCTAGCTTTCAACAGCTGTGACCCTGGTTCTTCCATTCAGTTACGCAGTCCCACAGTATGAATGGCTGATCGTGGCTTCCTTAATGTTAAAGATGCAGAAAAGTTTCTGTGAAGTGGAATATGTTGCAATGGCAAACCGAGTTCTGACAGTTGGGATGTTGACAGTTTTTCCCCCTGCTCCCACACACATCTCAGTTGACCAGAGACATTGACATGGGAGAAAATCCCCTTCTCCCCGAAGGCCTTATTTATAGCAGAAAGCTGCACTAGTGTCGCTGGTCCTTTAAAATGACATTCGCTGTCCCCCACATCATTGTAGTCACTAGACGAGATAGGACTGCTAGTCAATGCTGTCCTGCTCCATCTTCTTTAGAGGTATTCAGTGTTTTGCTGCTTCTATTTCAAAGCCAAAATCAAAATTCATTCCTGCATACAGATCTGATCCTCTGACCGTGACTGGTGATTTGTAGAATGCCCTTGTGCCCTGTTTAACATATTCATAAACGATCAAGGAAAAGGGGTAAACAGTGAGGTGGCAAAATTTGCAGATGATACAAAGCTACTCAAGATAGTTAAGTCTCAGGCAGACTGCGAAGAGCTACAAAAGGATTTCACAAAACTGGGTGACTGGGCAACAAAATGGCAGATGAAATTCAATGTTGATAAATGCAAATTAATGCACATTGGAAAACATAATCCCAACTATACATATATAATGATGGGGTCTACATTAGCTGTTACCACTCAATAAAGAGATCTCGGAGTCAGTGTGGAGAGTTCTCTGAAATCATCCACTCAATGTTCAGCGGCAGTCAAAAAAAGTGAACAGAATGTTGGGAATCATCAAAAAAGGGATAAGAAAATATCATATTGCCTCTATATAAATCCATGGTACGCCCACACCTTGAATACTGCATACAGATGCGGTCACCCCATCTCAAAAAAGATATATATTGGAATTGGAAAAGGTTCAGAAAATGGCAACAAAAATTAAGGATCTAGAACAGCTTCCGTATGAGAAGAGATTAATAAGACTGGGACTTTTCAGCTTGGAAAAGAGATGACTAAGGGGAGGGATATGAGAGAGGTCTATAAAATCATGAGTGGTGTAGAGAAAGTAAATAAGGAAGTGTTATTTACTCCTTCTCATAATACAAAAACAAGAGGCCACCAAATGAAAGTAATAGGTACCATGTTTAAAACAAACACGAAGTATTTTTTTCATGCGACACACTGTCAACCCCTGGAACTCCTTGTCAGAGGATGTTGTGAAGGCCAATACTATAATGGGGCTCAAAAGGGAGCTAGATAGATTCATAGAGGATAGGTCCATCAGTGGCTATTAGCCAGGATGGGCAGGAATGGTGTCCCTAGCCTCCGTTTGCCAGAAGCTGGGATTGGGTGACAGGGCATGGATCACTTGATGATCACCTGTCTGTTTATTCCACTTGGGGCACCTGCCATCGGCCACTGACAGAGGACAGGATACTGAGCTTGATGAACCTTTGGTCTGACCCAGTATGGCCATTCTTATGTTCAAAGACATCCATTGTCTCATTTGGTTGTGGAGGTGCATGCACTGTGACTTTAGAGCTCAGTCCCCATCAGCCCTGTAACTAGGAGCAGAAAGGCAGGGGATGACACTGAAGCAAAATCAGTGTAAGCATAGATAATTCAGCATGCTAGTGTTGTGTAACCATTTGTAACATGTTTACCACACCAGGTATTCTCTCTGCAAGCACATTCTCATACAGTAGGTAACAGAAATCCCAGGTGTTCTCCTTTGGAAATCCGTTGCAAAGGCAGCTGACAGCGGTTAAAGTAGAGAAGGGGGAGGGTGCTAAAGGAGGTGGTAATGAGGCAGAATAAACCTGGTTACTGAGCTCTGCACACACTTCCTCAGTTATGTAACAGACTCGGCTGCAATGCTGTGGAAGCCTGACTTGTTCAGCCACTTCTGCAAGGAAAGCAATTCAGTGCACTGCATTTGTCCTCTTAAAGGCAGCCTGATCTCTCCCCATAGCCCAGTGAGAGCCGGGCAGACCTGATGCAAAACTGACACTGTGTTGCTGCTCTAGGGAACATGTAGCTAACCACTAATTGCTGGTTTCTCTCTGTCCAGGAAGGTAGTGTTTCAGTGAAGATTGCCTTCTACCAATAATTTAGATGTCAGAGTTATTCTAGTATAACACTGCGATACAATTCACACTAAACTGATTTCATGCAGGTGTAATGGTCATCATTGCTCTCCCTAGGGCTGGTCTTATGCATGCTCTGTTTAGCTCCCATGTGAAGTCAGGCTGGTGCAGATCACCCTGTGCTGGCGGGAGGTGGGGGTAACTCAGGAATAATGCAGTTGGCTCGTTTTTCCCAGAAGCGCTGTTTTCTACCTATGGTTAGATCTCCTCTTGGTCTGGCCCTGGAGAGAGGAAACATCCATCTCCCAAGAGGCATCACACTAGAGCCCAAGGTGTTTTGTAACATCTGTTGGGCTCATACAGGGTTTGAAAAACATACCAGATGCCTACTCTCCAAAGGTCAGTACAAAAAGATTGAGGCAAAGGCAGTGCATCATGTATAGGCAACATACGTGTGAGAAACCCGATTGCCTGTCTGCTGCTGGGAAGGTGAAAGTGCTGTGATTCCTATAAGGTGTTGTCCCTTTATCATGCTTAGGGGCTCCATCTAGCCATTGATAAGAAATTAATGCCTGACTTGGAGCTCCTAACCGATGTCATTGCTGGAGAGAAGCATTTATCTCTTCAAAGCCAAGCCCATCTGGGTGCTACAAAGGGAAGGGCCTTAGGTAGAATAGCAACCTCCCCGTCTGTGGGTCCTCTTCTCTAGTGCCTGACAGTTGTTGATCGGACTGCTCCTAAAGCAGCAGAGTGAAACTGATCAGGTTCCTTTCAGTTTTGCTGCTAACCAGGGTGTTCTCAATAGTAGCATTGAAAGGTAACAAGTGGGATTAATTTTACTGGGCTACAGCTGGACTAAACATGAACAGCAGCAGCAGAGACATTGGGGCTCTCTGTAGACTTGGGCAGGCAGCATTGCATGAGCTCACATTCAGAGGGCTTTCACTGTGGTTGTAAGAGTTAAAGCCTTCATTACCTTTTACGTGACAGCTTAGATATTACAGGAAGTGATGGTGGAGACCCCGTCTCTCACTGTGGAAAAACTTCCTCCTGGCCAGTGATGCATCAGTAAACTTCTAAAGTCTTAGTCTCATATTGAAAAAGGGTGTGAGGGCATAGACTATCAATACCCACTGAGAGCTTGGCCTTTGCTGAGACTGCGATAAAGGGTGCTTACGTCTGTTTTCTGAGGGGTCCACCAATCCAGTTGCTAGTGGCCTGAGACTCTCTAGTTCATTTTCATAAGTTTATTTAAGCGATTACTAATACGGCCTACAATGCAAACCAGAGACCTAAAGGTGAAAGGCTATAATCTCTTTACCAAGTGCCTGGGCCATCCAGACTCAAGGGTTAATCTTGTAAAAGAAACTGGGGTTTGACAGGTCAGCTAGATGAACACAATTAATTTTTTGAGTCTTTGCCTCTGTGTTTTACAGGTGAGCTGCTGCATGTTTAAGGGAGTCAGGACCCTTCAGGTGTTGTTTTAGACAGCAAAACCTTTGGTATGGCACCAGAACACCCTGACACACAACCGCTTAAAAAAACTTCCCTCACTATTAAATAGGTTAAACTGTGACACATTTCACCTTCTGCAGGGTAGACTCTTCCTACTGGAGCTTGACACAGCAAGAACATTGTTCTACAAGAAGAGAATTCACAAAAGGAAAAGAAGTCAAATGTGAAAGAGGCAAATCTGCCATGGATAGTTTAGAGTCTGGACGCTTTCCAGTAAAATGTTTGATCTTATGTAGTCATCCTAACCAATGCTAATGAGCCTTTTGTCAGGGAGTTTTAACTTAATTAAGAATTTGTGCTATGGTTGTGACCCGCAGGGAAACATTCTTGGCTGTTTCCCTAGCTAGTTACATGACTTCTCTACACCAAAGAGATGCTTATGGGAGAAGGAGCTCTAAAAAGGGTGTGGGGGGAGAGCTAGCCCTAGTATGAACTAGGTTTGCTGTTCTCTGCACTGCCGCAGATGTTTTCACATGTGGCCTCTGCACAGCATTTCTGCCACTGTAGAAACTCTCAGCAAGCATTCAAGTGCCTGCTTCTGTTTGCTCCTGTTGACATGGGCTAACAGATAACAGCATTAGGCAAGCACAGGCAGCAATAATTTACTGGTCTGAACCAAAAAGGGGAAGTAAACCAAGGACCTGAGGAGTGGGCAAGCCGTGAGACAGCAGTCAGAGGCAGTTCAGTGCTTCAGTGTGGAGCAGTTTGGGGACACGTGTGGCTATGACCCTGACTTTGTTCCAAGTGATGACGGGATCACTCGCATGAGGCTCGCCTTTTTCCCTCCTGGGGTGGGCAAAATGGGAAATTTCTGATGTAATCCAAAAAATGAACAGGTTAGACTGACAGATTTCTAGTCTTAAATTTAATCTCTCTAATCTGATTACTGTTTTTTAGTTTCTAAAATAGCAGTTAATACAGTGGGATTTTATTTTCACCAATAAAGGAGTTAATGTTGTTGTCCTAGTAAACTTCATTGTGTCCAGTTAAATTTCTCATACAATTTCCTATGGATTAGATAGCCTATGCGTCATGTCTTAAACTGTTGCAGTGTGTTACTGTGTGCTATTTATCCAGACACAAGGTTTCCCTACCACTGGAAAGCAGCCACCTCTCATAGAAGTGATCTCTCTCAATTGTAAAGCACGTTGACATGAAAGGAACTGTATAAACGCAGGGTCACTGGTACTACTTTCAGTTAGGTGAGGTAGGTCTTTTCCACCTGCCTATGTTACAGTACAGCCACATTTACTACAGCTCTCACACAAGAGTGGAAAGTTACCAGCAGACTTCTTATACGGATTACTCTCATAGAACCTATATCTGGCTACATTTTGGAGCCAGTGATTTGGAAATGTAGTGCAGCTCCCTGCTTTAATGATCAGCAGTTACAGGAAAAAAACCTCAGAAGCCTGAATTCAGGTTCTGGCCAGTTAAAATCATGAGCCTGATCATCCAGTCAGTTGCATGTGCAACTCCTGTTGAGTTCCGTGAGAACTGTATGCCTGGAACTAATATAGTGATTGGACTCCATTTTTCTTAGTTTCATCTGCAAAATCCTCCACTGTTAAAAGGGTCGGTGCAAACGTGGGGCAAAGTTCTGATTGAGAGTGATTGTCTTGCTGTGCTGCCTAAGCAGAAATGTCTGTTGCAGAATGCACATGTAGGATGAGAACTCTCCCTTCCCTTTCCCCCTCACAAAATAAAGTGTTTTCTCGAGAGAGAGTCTTCATAGGCTAAAGTGAACCGATGGGCCTATCCCACATGGTGGTAACCACTGTTAGAAAACCATTGCACTGGTCTAGATGCACTGAAGTGGGCAGGCATGTGAGGAAAGAATGTAAAAGATGAAGGCTAAATGTGCAAAAAAAAAAAAACTCTATTAATTAGACTGTTAGAAAAGTGAATCTATGTCTGCCTATTAATCTGCGTTAGAATCCCAGCCTAGTTGGGAATAATGCAAAGGTCACTCTCCTGCTGCAAGCAAAGAGTGTGTAACTGATTCTAAAATTGGCTCATCACTAGTTTTTTGTTTTCGCTTAACTGCCATTCTTTTACTCTGCCCCAGTCATGGGGATCCTAATAAAGATGCTGTTAGCTCAAAAGAAAAAGATCACACTGATGGTTCTCTTCCTCCAAAAACTACCTTAACTGTCTGTGGTTGCTGATCACATGGGTGCATGGCTGATGCCAACCATTGTGGATGGGGCATATCTTTTAAAATTATTCTTGAAAACTCTTTGCAAGAGAAGGCAGTGACCTTGTCATAAATGACTTCCAAGGAATGGTTTGAAAGTTACAATGGCTCCTCACTGGAGGCCATCAGCCAGCATAACTTTATCAGCAACCATTTATTATTAGTGTTTTAAAGTTGTATCTTCTCATATAAGATTCATAATGCACTTAGAGCCTTCGATAAGCTCAGTGAGAACTTGAATAAACTGCTTCAGAATGCCCACAGTTTTCCAGTGCAGATGGACATAAACATGATGGCTTGATGATTCAGCACCATGGCCAGAGCAAGGAGTGGAAAACATCTTCGGGCCTGAGATGAACTGAAAGGAGGGTGTGCTAGTAGCACATCATAAAACCGGCAATGGAAGCGAATGGGGTCATAAACTAACCTACTAAAAGGAAAGATGTTATCAATTACCCCCAAATGCATGAAATCGATCCCACCGTTAGCTAATTTATGGTAGAAACCATTAAAGTTAATCCTTGCCAAGCACTACTGCGGATAGCTCCTATTCCTAGTATAGGGAAAATGGTAATAATCAAGGGATATGAGGAATTACTGTTGGTAAAGGCTAACTTTTTAATATGGCAACCGTTATACTTGAAATAAATGCCTTTGCAAAACAGACCACTGTGACAGCCTGTATCCCTATACTCACCCTTCTTAAAAACAACAAAAAAACCCAAAAACTATAATAGATTTTGTACAAAGTATGCTTCTGAGGTATCATTTGAAAACTCATAATGTGCTGATCGTTATTGTCCTGGTAATGTGTGTGGCAACTTTGTATGTAAAGTTACAAGTTTATACTGTGTGATGTTACTAAGACACATTCTAAATTTGGGGAGAAAGTCACAAATCAGTTCCTTAGAGACAAAAGGCAAACTGATGCCTCACTGAGCTGTCAACAAAATCAAATGGACTATCACCTGTCTAAGCAGCCATTCTTTGGCAGGAAAAGGGTCTGAGTGAGAAATTTACATCTTGGCAATGAACAGCTGAAGGTTCCTGTCTCCACAGACTGGCTGTCTCCTGAACCTCAGCTGCAGATGATTTTCAAAGAAAGAGGGCTATAAGAAAGGAGAACAGAGGCCCCAAAATAGCGCTCCCTTCATCTCTGCTCATGGCCTCAACAACAACAGAAGGAAAAGGAAATGAACAGTGACCGGGGGAGAGTTCCTGGCTGTAAGACTCCTAGATCATGTCATGAGAAACTTTTTGCTTTGAATTCACTTAACAAGCCAAGTTAGGTATTATTTTCCATTTTATCTTTTATCTTTTTGTAACTAATTCTGACTTTTATGCCTCACTACTTGCAAACACTTAAAATCTATCATTCTGTAGTGAATAAACTTGTTTTAGTGTTTTATCTAAGCCAGTAGGTTTAGATTGACGTGGTTGGGAAACTCCATTTGAGATACCAGTTTGTGCGTATCATTTTCTAGTAATGAAACAGACTTTTTATATGAGCTTGTATTGTCCAGGAAGATGCTGTGCAGTACAAGATGCACATTTTGGGGGGGAAGTCTGGGACTGGGAGGTGGCTGGTATTTGCCCGCAGGGTTATTCATGAGTGCCTGGCATAGCACTCATACAGTATAGCTGGGAGCGATTTACATGCTGGAGGCTGTGTGTGAGCAGACCAAGAGTGATTACTCTCACAGCATAAAAGACACCCCAAGTTGGAGAACTGAGGGGACACAGCTGTCCATCAGTCCAGATTCTACCCTAGGGAATGCCACCGCCACCTACATTAAACACTGCACCACTCATCCTTTATTTCCATTGTAAAGGATGGTCATGATCTTCAGAGTGATGGTGGCCATTTCATACTATAGTAGAATTTGTTGTACACTGTGAGTGACTTGTGCTAAATACAAGTCATTCAGCTAATCCTCCTTCTCCCCCATAATATTGCTAGAGGAATGCTAATTGACCGTATCCCCACAGCACAGATAATGATGGCTGGCTAGCCAGTTACAATTCAGAATGTGTCCTGGGGAACATTATGTAGCTAAACTCTGGAAAAAGATCTCTGAAATTCTGTCCTGTAAATAGTTACTATTGAATCCCACATTGCAGGCCATGCGACTGGTGTATGTTGCAGATGGTACAGCGGTATAATATAGGTGTGTAAAGCCGTGCATACTGGCCACACAGTTTCCAGCTTTAGCTAGTTATCTACAAGCCAGATGTTTTTAAATAGGTGTTTCTGAAAGGCTGCTTAGACAAAAACAGACTCTATTCTGGAGTCTCTTCAGTCACCCAGGAAGTGCTAGAGGGTCTATCTTGTTTTAGCTGGAGATGAATGTGGTTGCTAACAGTGACTTACTCCTGTGGTGAAGACTCTGTCTCTCTTCTCTCCAACCTCACTTCTTTCTGCAGCCTGATTGGTGGGAGAATTCATAGCGTTCCCTGTGTAGCTGCCCTACTTTCTCTGTTTACATTTAAACTCAGATTAATTTCATTTGTAATCTCATCTAATGGTTGGTTAAACATCTCTGATCAACTGTCTCCAAGAATTCACCAAATTTTATAATGCAGTCTCCTTAGATGGTTGCTAATTTTTTTTCTCCGACCATGTCAAGAACTTTCCTTGCTTCCTCTCACAAACATGAGTGTTTCAGGTGTAAGGATTGAGATTGCTGGCTTTAAAGCCTAGTGTGGTTAAACAGACCTCTTAGCTAGGAAATCTAATAGAAAAATATTTTTTAAAAGACGACAAATTATGTTTACATTTGGTTTGTTCCTTATATGGAGATGTGCATGTGTCAATGTTTAGCTCTAAAAGAATAAATGTAATCTTAGCTGTTGCATTCTTTTATCATCCTTAATTTTGCTTTGACTGTGATAACCGTTCTTAAATGGGCAGTGGCTGCTGCAGCTAGATCTGCTGAAGCAAAATAGAGCCGTCTTGGACTTTACGTGAGTGTAAATCTGAAATATCACCATTAAAATGATGGCATTTCTCCAGATTTCCGCTGGTATGACTGAGCAAAGAGGTTGATCTGTGGCCTTTCATTGTGTATTAAGCATGAAACTTCTGCGCACTAAGCATAGCTAATGAACCAGCAACTAGTGACCTATGTGTCTTTTTTTAGAAAGAATATCCAAACAGCAGCCAAAAAAATAAATCTTTGCTATAGGATCTCTTACTTTGGGGCGGGGGGGTAGGGGGAATCCGGCTTGTGTGAATGTGTATCGCTGTCCTGGGTTCTGTTCCCATTGCTGCATGTGCTGACAGCTGGGGAGGGATGGGCTATGTTGTGTCAGTATGGCTTCTGGTGATGCAGCAAGAGAATTCTGCTGCAAATGGGAGCTTCTCAAAAGAGCAGCAGCTAATTCCATTTGTTGTCAGCTTTAGGTTCATTTTTTTTAGAAGATCCGTAACTTGGCTTTTACTGCATATTTCAATGTGTTAGTGAAACATGGCCTTGAAAAGATGTTATCTAACTGCTACCAGTACAGCTTGGGATCCTGGTAGTAAAACAGAAACTGTACTAATGTGCGTGGCCAGATGTTTTTTAAGAACAGATAACATCTGCATTCTAAGGATATTATGGAATGGCTGTAGCAAGCTCGTGGACCATAAAACAAGGTCGCCAAAGTTGGCCGACAAAAAACCATAGCACGCCGAAGGCTCGTCATTCTGGGCCCATTGTCTCTTAACGTTCAGTTTAGATGCAGTCAGAAAAACAGACTAAGAGGCCCAAAACTCAGTACTCAAGACATGTCTCATCTTTCCATTTTATCCTCCCACTTATTCCCCTTCCTCTATCCTGAAACAACCAAGCAGCTAGGACCTTTCACTCACAACCTTCTTGTCCCTTGCTTCCCCAAATGTCATTCAAAATACTCTAGAAATGAAGATTGTGTGACTCAGGTGACTGATGATAGGATCCAAAACCTTTCATCTCTAAGCTGCCAGTTCAGATCCAGGCTAGACTAAGAACCATTATCTTTCATGTGGACCAATTTCCAGAGGGAAAGAAAAAAAACCACAACCAACCCTAAAACAGTCTTCATTCTGTCATCTTTTTGTTCCCCCTGGGGACAGAATTCAGGAACACTGGCAGGGAAGCAGTGTTGGGACAGTCTCCAGGACAGGAAACCTGTCACTTTGTGCCAGCAATAGATTTGGTTTTTCAACTTTAGCATTTGACCTGGAAGGGTTGCTGGGCTCTTCAGGGATGTCTTCCTTTTCCCACCCAGCACTAAAATCATAGCTGTCTGTGGAAAAATGACAGAGAAAATGGGATGGCTGCTGGCAACTCTAAATGGTCAGAAGAATCATGTTTAGTTGTGGCTTTTGAAGGACTGAGACAGAGCCTTTACTGGTGAATGCCAGTCTGTGCCTCTTCTGTTGCCGTCGTGGTGGGTGCTTAGCTCTTGCATATGCCTTTTAATCCTGAAATCTGTTCCTCAAATCCTCTCTTCCTGTGAAGTAGGTAGAATTTCCATTTTCCTTGTGGGGAAACTCAGGCTGATTTCCAGGGTCACCTAGTGATCCAGTGCCAGCTGGGAACAGAACCCAGGAGTCCTCTTTGCAGTTCCCAGATCTAACCCATAGAAATGCTGCCTCAGTAAAATACCCACTTATGAATGGGCAGATCCTCCCAGTTCTAGCAGTCATCAAAACTCTGCCTAACTGGTTCGTGTTTGTCCCATTCTTTGTTATTGCTGTGAATTGGCCACAGTTTGTCATTTATTGTGGCTGATTTTTTACAAGCAGCGCGGAATGATATAATGGGAAAATCACAAACACGTTAAAGAAAGGCCAGCTGAAATAGCAAGTGTTTCTAATTAGAAAATGAAAGCTGCCTTCCTAAGCTAAATGTCTTTATTATCACTTGACCAGTCTGAGAATGTACTTGCTACAATTAGGTTTTCCAATACAATAAATAGGTCAAGTGTGAACCAGACCTATCCAGTGGAAAATTACAGTTAGCCTGGGGCAATGGCCATAATCACACAGTTTCTTGCTTGATACTGTCTATCCCGAGCAGCTAGTAGTGTGTTGCTGAGCCCTTTAAAGTGAGAGTTCAGTCTGTTAGAACAAGGGAAGTTTAGTTTTTTTAAAAACTGAAAGTCCTGATTCCATTTTCCTACACGGCTTTAAGTTAAGCAGTCTGGTTTAGAAAGGCAATAGTAATTTCTGTCTTAGCGAGGTGCATTAGGCAATGCTTCTAAAAAGGGTTACGATTAATTAGTTTGAGTCGAGATTTTGTCACCTGCCGGGTAAAAGAAATGCAGACTTCTGTGTAAGGAAAAATAATGGTAGGTGCCATTTGGAGTGTTTTTCTGTTCAGTTGCTTCTAAGTTGGTGCTTGGAACTCTTGCCTAATTGAAGGCAAATGTTGAGGTCTTGCTATATAACTACACCTCTACCTCGATATAACGCTGTCCTCAGGAGCCAAAAAATCTTACCACGTTATAGGTGAAACCGCTTTATATCGAACTTGCTTTGATCCACTGGAGCGCACAGCCCCGCCCCCCCCGGACCGCTGTTTTACTGCGTTATATCCGAATTCGTGTTATATCGAGGTAGAAGTGTATGTGTATTTAATCCTAGGGATCTCCGAGTGCTTTGCAAAATTTACTGAGTGTAGAAACTGAAGTGTGTGGTTACACTTTCACCCACCACTGACATGTAGCGGTCTTTGGGGTGGAATGTAGCGGCTGTTTAACAGTGCGCAGGATTGTCCCAAATTGGCACAGGAAGGAAAGAATGGTGCATCTAGTTGGAACTACAGCAGGATGTTTAGGGACTCAGTAATAACCCAAGCTGGTAGGACACTGAATCTAACATCTCTACTTCTGAAGTGCCAAGGAATCACAAGTGGTCAGAACCTTGGTTTTACAGCATCGGAAAGACTATGTCCTCCAGCACAGTGCCTCGTCACCACTGGATCAGTCCTGATTCAATGGGAAAAGCTGTCACCTCCCAAATCATTAACACACTTCTTATATCGTTAGGTTTTGCCTACAGGTCTCCCATTCAAGTACTGATCCAGCCCCACCCTGGTGAGTTTGAGATTTGACTAGACCATAGTTTGCACCAATTGGCTGCAGCCATTAGAGAAGTCTGAAACAGGAGTGAGTGCTTTCACTGGGTCAGCCAAGGAGGACAAGGAACTCTGAAGAGACACCACTCATCCAAACAGAGGAATGCAGGGGGGAGGGGGTTCTTTGTTTTTAATGGCCCACCCCGCCCCCTGCTCCTCCTTCCTTTAACCTCTGTTCTCAGCCAACATTTAATAATGCAGAGCCTTATACTCTGAATGAATCCTCTTGAAAGTATGATTTCCTTTGGGGGTCTTCTGAGGGGAGGGATCAATAGCTTATTGTGATTCTTGTGCACTCTGTTTAGAGATCCAATAAGAATGGCACTAAATGAAACGAAATTACTTGGATTATGAAAGACACAAGCCTCACTGGTTACATTTTGACTTGCTCTGATCCGCCTTGCTACTATGCCAAGAATGGAGCAGAAATTATACTGACGGTATCTTCCTCACTGCATTTTTTCCTTTAGTTTAGAAACCGTACCCTCGCCGACTCTCTCCTGGGAAGAGTGTTATTGCTTTAGGTGAGTTATTTTTGAACAAGGTTTTGTTTTGATCTTTTGGAGAACATCTGTGGAATTGTCACCCGAAGAACACAACTTAATCTTTTAACAGATGGCTCCCTGACCAAGTGGAATGCAAGTAGCATCCTCCGCCCTATTCCACCTTGTTCGGCAGTTTTAAATCTGGCTATCTTCATGTGGGTTAAGTACACCAATGTAGTTTTCATTAATGTATTATTGTAATGTTGCCTTGGCAATTCGGCAGTTGAGACTGAGAAGCCATCTCTGTTCTAATCCCCTGTCCCAGGAATACAGAATGAAGGCATGAACTGTTTTGATCTCAGCCCTGAAGCAGCTAGTTCTGTACAAACGATCTGGATTTAAACAAAAAGTTCTTCCAGCTATGATCTGGTTTTCTGATGTGTGGTGTGTGCTTGGACAACTGAAAGATTCTTGCTTTAGGACTTAAAACACGTCCATTGTTGTGGATGAGGAAAGCTTGTTTTTTAAAACAAAAAACCAAAACTACCCTGGTTTTGTAAAATAAATATTTTGAAAATAAAATAGCATGTTCAGTCCACTTTACTTCCTTTGTTCCCAATTTCAGAAACTGTCTTTACACTCGTGTTTGGCAGCATACACATGAGGGAGCTCCTTACTAATTGCACAAGTTTATATACCTTTTAACGAGGCTGGGACTTGGAGTACTGCTGAAAATCCTTTATTTTTTTCACCTGTCAATGATAATGGCTGTCACATGAAATGCTTTAATAAAAATTTAAAGGTAGCTAAGTTCTTAAACCCCTCCCATCACCATGGTATCAGAGGTTCCTCAATGGTGTAGCAAACTCAAAGCATGATATTGTAAATGTCTACGTGCATCCTGGGATGGATAAATTATCAGTGTAGCAGGTAGGTGAAATTGAAGGGGCAATGGCTTGATGCTTGAGAGTCATCTGAATAGCCATTATCTCAATTTCTGTTAAGCAGGTATGGGCTTGCCTGTTCCTTGGAAGGGTAACCACCTGAGATTACCTGCTGCTCTAGGCTGCTTGTTCTGCGACAGTAATAGCCCTCCTAACACTTTTAGATGCTTTACCTTTTAATGAAATCTCCACTTATCAGGCTCCAGAAGGCTCACTGACACAAAAAGCAGCTTCTCGCCTGTAAAAGTAATTCCATAAGAAGCACTATTCCTTGGGTCTTTGGTAGAATGCATTCTTCCCAAAGAATGATCCTTCATTTTTATATTTACTCCCCATATTCTGTACTGCCCAGATTAGCCTTTGCTATTGTTCTGTGTTCTTGATAACTGCTACTCCATAAGTACATTTTAAGATGAACAGCTGTTGCTGAAAAAGATGGTAAGCACTGGACACAATGGGGAGTTAAAGCTCTAAACATTATGATCACAGTATTAGCATCACTATGGTACCAGTGCTCTGGTGAACAGAGAGTAGTATTTCTGGTATACTTCTCCACAATCCCCTCTATTACACTTTTGTACACTTTAATTTTGGATTTAAAAAAAATTAATCCTGTACAGTAACACTCATAGGTATATGATTACTAAAATACTTATACAAGATGGCAAGGAACATCTGAATTCTGTGCCCAGTGGCTTGTTGTAGCTGAAAATCAACTTGGTCCAATACCCAGTAGTTAAGATTGCATACACTGTCCATTTGAGAGATGGTCATTTTCCATTTGAGAGAGGGTCATTTGCACTTCAGTGCAATTGTGGGCATAGAGGCAGCAGGCTAAGCAACCTGCGTAATTCCTTTGAGGTGAAAAGCTTGAGCCGAGAACACGCTGACTTAAGCTGGAGTTCAGTCCGATAGCTATTTTTGAAAACAAAGAAGCAGTTACAAATTGTCTGAGTCGGGTTCCATTATAGCTGTCTGAGAATTTATTCCGAAGAAGCCCTGGGAGCAGTTGTAGTAGATGGGGCTAAAAACTGTGCTGTTTGTGCAATTTAATATCCATTTCTGCTCAAAATTATGCTTCAGGGCCTTTACATAGTGTAAGAGGATAACAACTTTGTAATCCTCTGTCAGAATCTGCTAACTTTTCTTTCAAAAGGGAAGTAATCCAAAGCTTCCTGATCACGCCAAAGTGATTGGGAGGTGCAGGAGGACTTGAGATTTGTTTGTCAGAGAGCATAGATGCATATTCAGCAGTAGGCATTATGTTTCACTTCATATGATTTTCTTGCAACCCAGAAATGAATGACTCTCTGCTTCTGTAATGCATTTAAAGAGACAGGCGATTCAGAGAACCTTTACCCTGAGAGGTTTTCAGCATATAATATGTAACTCATTGGCTGTAGACACTTGATGAAATACCAGCTGGAATCAAATCATTGGTCTCTGCAGTATGAAAGGATGCCCAGGCCCTGAGAACTCTCTGCAGGCTCTTTGTGCCACTTCTTGTGCCTAAGCATAATTTCAAGAGACTATACAATCAAGTAATTTTGGTCAAAAATGTAGGAATGCGTTTCTTTATTTTTATTTCAGTACAGTCGTTGCCAGAGATGGAGATGAGTTTAAATTTGTGACATGTAAGCAAAGCAGTAAACAATATATGGAAGATCTAAAATGTTGCCAAGCTTAGTAAACTCTAGTGATGGTGCTAACACAAGCAAGGGATGTAACTGTGGAATGAATTTTTCTCTTGACAGGTGAACCTTGTAAAGATTAATGGGCTACCAAACATGGACAACGTGATCTGCAACAGTGAAAATAAGAGGGTTGGGAATAGGGAGAGGCAACAAGAGGAAGTGGCTGAGTGGAAAGGGAGGGGCGAATATGAAGGAGGAGTAATTGGAAAAGAGCAGAGGAGCTTAACCTCGTAATAAAATAGGTGCACCTAGCTTACAGTGTAATCATTACAGTTTGTGTCTTTGATACATTATGTGATGATACATCATGGGCAGGCCACTTGCAACCTTTTCCTCTGTCTGGTTTGGAGGTCACTGCTACACATTTAGGTGTCTTGCGTTTGTGCAGAGTGTGAGTAACGGAAGTGCATGCACTATAATATGCATGCACTATAATATGTTGAAAATATGGCCTAGACTGAATGTAGATGAGTCTTTTAAAAAGTTAATTGCATCTAAGTCGTCATGCTCTCTCTTTGAGCTGTAGCAGCGGGAGCAAAGATTGATGAGACTGCTTTAATGCAGCTCTTACACACAGATTATTAGGTACTGGTTAGAAAGATGCTATATCATTCAAGATTTAAGGAGCACTTTGTGAAAGTGCCTTCAATTAATAACTAATGACAAGCTTTCTTCAATGGTTGTTCTCACAATCTGCTGCAGCCAGATAACGATGATGATCATCGTCATCATCCACAGAAAAAACAACGAGGAGTCCTTGTGGCACCATAGAGACTAACAAATTTATTTGGGCATAAGCTTTCGTGAGCTAAAAACCACTTCATCAGATGCATGGAGTGAAACCTACAGTAAGCAGAATATATTTTCTAGAACATGAAAAGATGGGAGTGCTAGAATATATATTCTGCTTACTGTATGTTTCACTCCATGCATCTGAAGATGGTTTTAGCCCACGAAAGCTTATGCCCAAATAAATTTGTTAGTCTCTAAGGTGCCATAAGGACTCCTCATAGTCTGTATCAGCAAAAACAAACTCAGGTTTCAGAGTGGTAACCATCATCCACAGAGACTCCAATATATTTATTATTTTTTATTTCTTCTAATGACTTCTGGATATTAAAGCAGGTAGCATTCCTAATTCGTGTCTCCATAACAGAGAGTGCACATGTTCAGCTTAAATCTTATTGCTCTAAGATTTATTCTTTTATATAACTTATTTACACATTAACAAACCTTAAATTAGTAAGCAGTGCTGCTTGTGTCCTGCTCAAGGTGACACTTCTTCTATGCAAAGTAAACAGCACCTTTCTTTCCCATGCCTGTTGACTTAATACCAATGGGAGCCTTGGAAACCTATGGAAGGGTAGTTCAGCTAAATATCTTGTGTCCACGGATACTTTAAAGGGGAATAATGAGCTGGAAGTGTTTCTGGGACCACCTGTAATGTTAAATAATGGCTGTAAGAAGAGAGGGGTAGCAGCAGGGCTCATAGGACTCACCTTTGAGGAGTTGAAAGAGTCCTTGGTCCTCATTTACTTTGGTGGTGGTAACTTTGTGCAAAACATCCCCCGCCTAGCAGTCTGCCTATATTTCCTAACCCAGGCTCCCGTCGCAATGAACGTATTGCGTGTACTGCTTTCTGCATATTAATAATTCCACAGACTACTTTTTTTAATCGAAAGCATTTTAAAGATCGAATTTATTTTTTGCTGGCTGCTTTTCCTCATTGGCTTAGCACTGACAATGTGCTCAGTGCTATAAAAGATGAGCAAATATGAAGGTGGACCCTCCTTTCCAAATTCTCACTCTAGCAGATAGAGTGAGAAGAAGCAGAGGAATGTGCCTTTTAGATAATGTGCATGCCTTGCACTTTTATTTTGTGGGCAGCTCACAAAAGTGGGGCTTCAGGAAAGATTAGAAACTGTCAGAATTATGACAGCTTAATAAAGAAGGAGATGTATTACATTGTTCGGGTGTCTGTGGTATAAACTAAATATTCGGGAGCAAGTGCAGCTGGGACTCCACCAGAACTCCTGTACGAGGTTGTGGGTCATTATGATCGGGGAGGAAATTCCTGGGAAAGCTAATCAGCAAAGAGCATGAAGGATGCACAAGGCAGATACCTGGAGGAAGGTTTTGCTGGAAAGGAAGAAGGGATTAAAAGGAACAAGACAGTATGCCTAGCTTAGACCTTTAAAATGCCACAGGAACAATTATGATCTGTGAGGCTTTTGATTTGTTTATTCAATTTTATGCTTAATATCAAACACTTGCAGGAAGGGACCATTTTTCGGTACAGTAATGTAGGCCTGGAATTGCTGCTGCTGACAACTTTCTTTCCCTGCAGTGTAGTTTGAAGTATAATCATTAAATTTTCTGCTATGTGCTACTGAACGCATTTAGTAGAAGTGCACATGTGAAATTGACCTTACACCTTATTTCTAAATGAACTACGTCAACTCAGGAATGAGCACTTGGCTTCACTGGACAGAACTCACTGAAGTTGTCTCATCAATTTGCAGCAATGGTCAAAAAAGCAAACAGAATGTCAGGGTGATAGGAGATGGGGTGGAGAATACAGAAACTGCTATACTGTTATAGATCAATGGCATGTTCTCATCTGGAATAACGTGTTCAGTTCTGATCACCCCATCTTAAAAAGAATATAGCAGAAAATTAGGGGGGAGGTCAGAAAAATGTGATAAGAATGATTAGGGGCATGGAAAAATGCTCAGAGGGAGTGAAAAAAATGGATCGTTTCACTTAATGAGGAAACAAATAAGAGGAGTCATGATAAAAGTATGCTAAAGAATGAATGGGAGAGAGAAGGTAGATCAGGAACTTCTGTATGCTCTGATTCCTAGTACAAGAAAATAGGGGCATTCAGTGAATTTGAAAGGTTGCAAATTCAAAACTGATTAAAAGAAAATCACTATAACACTCGGTTACCCTGTGGAGGTTGTTGGCACAAGATGTCATTGAAGCTCAAACCTTAGCAGGACCCAGAAAGGGATTGGACAGTTATATAGATAACAAGACTATCCGGAGTGACAGTAAATTAAAACCAGTTATGGAAGCCCTCACACTTCAGGACTTGACCCAAGCTCTAATTATTGAAGGTTAGAAGGCAGCTTTCTTTGGGGCCAGGTTATCCCAGAACTGCCTGCATCTTCTCAGAAGCTTCTGGTAGCAGCCACCATTAGTGTCAGGACACAGGACTAGATGGTCTGCAGTATCGCAATTCCTGTGTTCCTGTTTCAGAGAGAAGTACGTGGATTTAAAGGTAAAATTTGGACAGAGCAAAGGGCAAGTGCACCAGTAAATGAAGGCAGCAGAAGGAGAAATTTAACAGCTGCAGTAGTAGTAAATAGCTATATTATACACACACACACGTTACCATGTTAAAGGAACATTAAGATGCAAAGTCATGCACTCAGAAGTTCAGAAATGTCAGAATTAAGGTTCCCCATGCCTCTGGGTTTCATAGATGTTTGCTGGCAGCAGAGGACTAGTGAGACTCAGGAATCCTAGGTTCCATTCCGGTTCTGGAGAGGAGTGTGCTCATGTGACCGTGCCCCTTCTGTCGTATCCCCACCAACCCATAACTGTCCCAGTCCTGTCTCTCTTCCCCTACCTGTCATAGTTCCATTGTCCTTGCTTACCCTGGCCCAATCTCCCTCCCCTGACCCCCAATTCCAAATCTCTCATCCTCCCTCTACCAGTCCTAGTTCTCCCAACTCCTTTGTCCCCAGTCTCATTTGTCCAGCCATTCCCAGTTTCCTCCTCCTGGCTACTCATCTGATCTCTCTCCCCTTCTGGCCTCTGGTTGTCTTCCCCGCCCTAGATCCTTGTCCCAGAGTCTTTTGCCCAGCCAATCCCAGTTCTCACCCTGCACTGCAGCTCTTTGTCAGATCTGTCTTCCCTCTCCCCCATCCCATTTCCCCATCGCTGGTTCCCAGTCTCCTGGCCCAGCCAGTTTGTCTCTTTTCCCCTGCCCCCAACTCCCAGTCACCGTTTCTCTCTTCTAACTCACCCCCTCCAGTCCCAGTCTCACCAGACTCCCCCTTGTCCCAATCCACTCCTTTCCTTCCCCCTGGTCTAGCTCGTATCTCTGCATTTAAGTCAGGTGGCTTCCTCCTCCACACTGCCTGGGCACCAGCAAAGGGATAATTGAGAGATAGGCTCCCTGCTGTCAGTTCTGGCCCCACCATGGCCTGGAACAGCTTATTACAGGGAAAGTTTAACCTGGAATGGAGCATTCTCAGTCGCTGTTGGGATGATGCATGCGCACTCTGGGCAGCACTAGGATCTCTGAGAGGCTGAAGCGTGCTCCGTAAGGACCAAATCTTTGGAGATTTTAGCTGTTGAGATTTAGCATGTCTCTACTGAGCAGGTGCAAACTGTGTTGTTTTTTTAAAGGCTTATGGCTTGGCCAAATTTGTGCAGATTTTCAAGGGGATGGCAAAAGGCACATCCCTGACACCCAGGCTACCCACCTGCCAAATGTTGAAAGCCTTGCTCCAAAGCATGGAAGAACTAGAACTTCTCAAAGCTCCCCAGAATCATTACCTTGGAAAATGTGGCTTTTTTTCTCTAATCTCATTCTCAGAAACTTTTCTGGTGAAACTTTCCAAAAAATTCAGCCTGAGGCAGATACCTGGCATGAAAAATTCCAGCCCATACAGCTAGTCTGGCAGGGTTATAAGCCACTGAAAGAAGCTCTTATAGTGGGAAATGTTAGACAACCTTAATAATAGGTTGGGCTACCAGCCTCACACACCCCCCCCATAGGTATAGTAGCACCCACAGATCCCAGTCAGGTTTATAATACTGTATTGGAACTGCAGGAGAAACTAATTCCAAGTACACTGCCAGTGGTTTGTGCTCTCATTGCAGAAGAGGCAGCAGTATAGAATTGCCATTGCAGACTGAATATAAAGAATTAGCAAGATAGTTACCTAGTATCCTAGTGCATCCAGTCTACCCAGGGATAGTGAATTGTAATAATTTCCCATTTATGTCCTATTCAAAGAAAACCTGCCTTCCTCTCCAACATAGTGACAAAGGTGATCTCCCAAAAAATCAGGAGGGGGAATGCTGTGGTCTTTCTTGGCCTCCCTTGTTTCCATATTCGTATAGTATATCCTTGACTTGTTGATATTCTACTGCATTTCCATAGAGACTGTCTGGGGACAGATTATCTGATTTAGGCTGATAAAGTAGATGCCCTTTCAGAATTGATGAGGAAGCTGTTTTGCTTCATATCATTGAAGCACTTGATGCATAGTTGAATAGGTAAATTCAGCTGTTCTTGACTTGAGGTGAATTAGCTGTGACAGTGTCCGACTTCACTGGGGGAGCAAAAAGGGAAAGAAATAACTCTATGCACAAATTTTCCTTCAAGAAGATTTTTGTTCTCTAATGCAGTAGCTAATTGCCTGAGATGGGTTGATGTTCAGAGATTCACAAATTCCAAGGTCAGAAGGGACCATTGTGATCATCTAGTGTCAATAACAGATAGTTAAGGGTTAATGTCTCTTTTACCTGTAAAGGGTTAAGAAGCTCAGTAAACCTGGCTGACACCTGACCAGAGGACCAATAAGGGGACAAGATATTTTCAAATCTTGGTGGAGGGAAGTCTTTTGTTTGTGCTCTTTGTTTGGGGGTTGTTCGCTGTTGGGACTAAGAGGGACCAGACATCAATCCAGGCTCTCCAAATCTTCCTGAATCAGTCTCTCATGTTTCAAACTTGTAAGTAATAGCCAGGCAAGGCGTGTTAGTCTTATTTTTGTTTTCTCAACTTGTAAATGTTCCTTTTTGCTGAGAGGATTTTACCTCTGTTTGCTGTTACTTTGAACCTAAGACTAGAGGGGGTTCCTCTGGGCTATATGAATCTGATTACCCTGTAAAGTATTTTCTATCCTGATTTTACAGAGATAATTTTTACCTTTCTTTCTTTAATTAAAAGCTTTCTTTTTAAGAACCTGATTGATTTTTTCCTTGTGTTAAGATCCAAGGGGACTGGATCTGGACTCACCAGGAATTGGTGGGGGAAGGGTGGGGGGATGGTTAAATTCTCCTTTTGTTAAGATCCAAGGGGTTGGATCGGTGTTCACCAGGAACTTGGTGAAAAAGCCTCTCAAGGCTGCCCAGGGAGGGGAAGGTTTTGGGGGGGACAGAAAGTGATCCAGACACTGAAATTTCTGGATGGTGGCAGTATTACCAGATCTAAGCTAGTAATTAAGCTTAGAAGTGTCCATGCAGGTTCCCACATCTGTACCCTAAAGTTCAGAGTGCGGGAGGAACCTTGACATCTAGTCTGACCTCCTATATAAGACAGGCCAGAGAACTGCCCCCAAATAATTCCTAGAGCAGATATTATTTTAGATAAACATCCAATCTTGATTTTAAAATGGTCAATGAGGGAGAATCTACCATGACCTTGGTAAGTTGTTCCATTTCTCTCAGCATTAAAAATTTAATTTTCCAATCGGAATTTGTCTAGCCTGAACTTCTAGCCATCGGCTCATAGTATAACTTTCTCTGCTAGATTGAAGAGGCCATTACTAAATATTTGTTCCCCAGGCAGGGACTTATAGGCCATAATTGTCATCTCTAACCTTCTCTTTGTTAAGCTAAATAGAATAAGCTCCTTGCATCTCTCATTATAAGCCATGTTTTCCTAATCCTTTAAGCATTCTTGTGGCTCTTCTCCAGTTTATCAACATCATTCTTCAATTGTTGACATCAGAACTGGACATAGTATTCCAGCTGCATCACATCAGTGCCAAATACGGAGGTAAAATATCATCTCTACTTCTACTTAGGATTCCCCTGTTAATGCAGCCAAGGACTGCATTAGCCCTTTGGGCCGCAACGTTGCACGGGAGCTCATGTTCAGCTAATAATCCACCATCACCCCCAAATCTTTTTCAGAATCACTGCTTCCCAGGATGGTGTCCCCCATCCTGTAATTATGGGTTATATTCTTTGTTCCTAGATTTAGGAACAACGAATATAGATTTGTTCCTACATTTTCATTTAGTCATATTAAGATTCACATTGTTTGTTTGCTCAGGTCCAATTTACCAAGTGATCCAGATCACTCTGAATCAGTGACCTGTCCTCTTCGTTATTTACCACTCCCCCAATTTGTTTGTCATCTGCAAACTTTATTAGTGATGATTTTAGGTTTTCTTCCAGATCATTAATAAAAATGTTAGATAGCATAGAGCTAAGAATCGGTCCCTGCAGGATCTCACTAGAAACACACCCATTCGATGCTGATTCCCATTTATAATTTCATATTGAGACCTATCAGCTAGCCAGCTTTTAATCAGTGTAATGTGTGCCATGTTCATTTTACAGCTTTCTAGGGTTTTTAATCAAAATGTCATACAGTACTAAGTCAAATGCCTTACAGAAGTCTAAATATATTATGTCAACACTATTGTTTTTATCAACCAAACTTGTAATCTCACAAAAAAAAAAGTTAGTTTGGCAGGATCTATTTTTCACAAACCCATGTTCATTGGCATTAATTAATTAAAGGAAAATCATATAATTAATTTCCTTTAATGTCCTGTATCAGCTGCTCCATTATCTTGCCCAGGATCAGTGTGAGATTGACAGGCCTATAATTACCCAGGCAATCCTGGTTACTCTTTTTAAATGTTGGCACAACATTAGCGTTGTTCCAGACTTCTGGAACTTCACTGGTGTTCCAAGACTTACTGAAAATCAACATGAATGGTCCAGTTTGCGCCTCAGTCAGTGTGATTTAGTGGTCTGTAGCAGATACCAACTAATATGCAGTCTTGTGTTTTATCTGGTAAGACATTGACCCATAAGCATTCAGGATCATTTTCTTCCAAGTTATCAGTGACTCGGAAACAGATAATGCCATTTTAGACAGAGTGCCACTCTCCTGCCCATTTTGCCTACTCAATCCTTCCTAAATAGGTGATATCCATTGATTTTTAACATTCCAGTCATTGGAATCATCCCACCAGGTTTCAGTAATACCAACTAGATCAAATTAATTCTCACGAATGAGCTATTTCAGTTCCTCTTCTTTGTTACCCAGTCTCCTAGCATTGGTGTATAGGCAATTAAAGAATTACTTCTCCATTTCGTTTGGTTCCTTGATTAATTTTGTTCTCAACGTATCTCAATTTTGTGCTGAGCGTTCATATTTTCCTTCTTTTTACACTGCTTTTTTGCTTTTTGTTTGACACCCTCCTCACTACTATAACCATCCTGTGTCTGAGAAGATTGGTCCACATCATACTGAGGTAGAGGACATCCAAACTAGAAGGTGGACCGATATTCCACAAATCCAGATTCTCCACCACTTATCTAGCTATCCATTTACTTCCAGAATCTTCTGCTTTCTGACTTCCTTTGCTTGGGGGATGGGAAGGATCTCAAAGAAGATCACTTGGATGTTGTTGTTCTTCAACATGCTTCTGAGTTCCTTGAAGTCATTTACCATCTCCTAGATATCCCATGCTGCAGTGTCATTAGTGATGATATGAACCATCACCAGTGGATCCTTTCCCATTGACGTCGAAAGCCTGTGTGATCTTAGAGTGACATCTTGTGTTTTGACTCCAGGAAGGTAGCACCATCCTATTGTCCTCCTGCCCATTGCAGAATGTTCTTTTGATTTTTCTGAGTATTGAATCCCCTACAAGGATCATCTGTCTTCCTTGGGTGGTTAGAGAACTTTTTGTGGACAAGCTTGATTTTTCTTACAGATTGGGCTGAGCTGCCATTCACAGGTATCGTACCAAACATCTCTCCATTCTGTTGGACAGAGGTGACACATGGGGAGACGTGCAGGGTAACATGTCCCCTGTATCCCCCGATTTGCTGCTTGGCTTGTACTGAGCATGCTCAGTAACACTGCTGAAGTTGGCTGCCTTCACTCTACCCCTCCACTATCGACAGGCACGGGTCTTCTCTGCCCTTGGACTAGCTGGCTCAATGAGAGGTATCTTCCACAGATTCCACATTGAGGACCTAGTATCAAGTGAAAACTTCTAGCTGGGTGGAATTTCTCCCAGTACTCTTCTCTCTCTGAGGATGGACAGGCTGTGGCCACCAACTATCTCCAGCCAGGGAAAATGCCACTGTGAGCTCGTGCCTCTGGTGTTTATAGATTGCCAGGCTTCCTCTCTCCCCGAGTCCTGGATGGCAGACTCCTTTCTTCCTTGAATCTGAGATACTGATACGTGATCTAGTAGATGGTGCTACTGTCCTCTTACATGGTGGTAATTTTTTAAATGCCCACCTCTTGATCACTTTCCCTCTGAGATGGTCACAAGACCATGTCATGTAAAATAGAGATGCCATGGGGCATGCTAATGCTGATGTGGCAGCACATTTAGAGTAAAAACTCTATTTGGAACATTTACACCAAGCAACTTTTACTGCAGTGTTTAGGGCATATTCTGCCTTCTAGGTTTGTTACCACATGCTGTGACAGATAATGGTGCTAAAATATCTCTAAACACCCTGGGGGGATGCTGAGGAGTGTGTTCATTATTCAGAGTAAAAAAAATTTAAATAGAATATAGTAAAATGTTGCCCAAATCGAGGTGGGGAGGGACACCGGTCCACTGCTGTCCTGCTTGTGGTTGGCTGAGATGCGTAGTGAAAAACTAGATACTGCCTATTCCATGGATAAAAAGAGGACCTTCTTCAAGATTCTTAATTTTGCCCTTTTTTTGGAGGGTGGGTGGGAGGGAGGGAGTGCAGGAGGGAGCCTCCAACTCTACTAGACTTTTTTTAACAAGCAATTCATAAGTTGGGTTATAAAATAAGTTGTTTCCCTTTAAGCCCGTTGATATGTTTCCCTGCCAACTTCCCTGATTAGTCACATAATGAGGACATTTCTAATACATGTGTACCAGGGGAAAAGCAAGCCAAACAACGGAGTATCAGAGGAGTATCTGTGTCACACTGCATGCTAATGAGCCACAGACATGGTGGAGCACTAGGAAGTGCCAGGGATACACACAAGAACCATGGTATCCTAAAGGCTCATTTAAATGAATTGTGCCGTCACAATTTCTTGCAAATGTCTCATAAGTGTTCTTGAACCGTAATGCTACGTCAACGCTCACTATAGCTTTAACCTCCCTTTCGCTCCGGCGAGTTTGCCTTGCTGCTCTGCTATTTACAGGGTTATTTCTGTCACAGGCTCGGCTAAACAGAAACCCTGTTCTTATAAATATGGAAATCTGGTGATTGAGCACTCCATCTCTTGGGACTAGCTGCAAAAATTTTTGCAAAAGAGGAAAAAAGTATCAGGGAATTCTACCTGATGGCTTTGTCATATGTGCTGGGGGCAAGAAACCATTAACATGACGATCCAGTGGACGTAGTGTATTTGGACTTTCAGAAGGCTTTGACAAGGTTGCTCACCAAAGGCTCTTAAGCAAAGTAAGCAGTCATGGGATAAGAGGGAAGGTCCTCTCCTGGATCCATAGTGGGTTAAAAGATAGGAACAAAAAGTAGGAATAAATGGTCAGTTTTCACAGTGGAGAGAGGTAAATAGTGGTGTCCCCCAGGGGTCTGTACTGGGACCAGAGCTGTTCCACATATTCATAAATGACCTGGAAAAAGGGGTAAACAGTGAGGTGGCAATGATTGCAGATGATATAAAATTACTCAAGATAGCTAAGTTCAAAGCTGACTGTGAAGAGTTATAATGGGATCTCTCAAAACTGGGTGACTGGGCAACAAAATGGCAGATGAAATTCAGTGTTGATAAATATAAAGTTATGCACATTGGAAAAACATAATTTCAACTATACATTCAAAATGATGGAGTCTGAATTAGCTGTTACCATTCAAGAAAGAGATCTTGGAGTCATCGTGGATAGTTCTCTGAAAACATCTGCTCAAAAAAGCTATTGTTAGGAAACATTAGGAAGGAGAAAAATAAAACAGAAAATATCATCATGCCACTGTATAAATCCATGGTACACCCCCACCTTAAATACTGTCTGCAGTTCTGGTCTCACTATCTCAAAACAGATATATTACAATTGGGGGAAAAAACAGAAAAGGGCAACAAAAATGATTAGGGATATGGAACAGCTTCCATACAAGGAGAGATTAAAAAGACAGGGATTGCTCATCTAAGAAGAGAGACAACGGGATATGACAGAGGTCTATAAAATCATGAATAGTGTGGAGAAAGTGAATAAGGAAGTGTTATTTACCCCTTCATGGAAGCCAAGAACCAGGGGTCACCCAATGAAAATAGGCGCCAGGTTTAAAACAAACAAAAAGTAGTACTTCCTCACACAACGCACAGTCAACCTGTGGAGCTTGTTGCCAAGGGATGTTGTGAAGGCCAAAACTATAACTAGATTAAAAAAAGAACTAGATACGTTCATGGAGGATCGGTCCATCAATGACTTTTAGGTAGTATGGTCAGAGATGCAACCCAGAAGCTGGGACTGGACAAAAGGATGGCTCACTTAATAATTGCCCTGTTCTGTTCATTCCCTTGAAGCATCTGGCATTGGCCACTGTTGGAAAATGGGCCATCTGGGCTAGATGGACCATTGGTCTGACCCTGTATGGCCATTATGTTCTTAAAGTCTTCATGCACTTCCTGATGTCGTCTTCTGCAGAATGGTAAGCTGTCCTTCAGTGGCACTGAGGCCCTGCTCAATGCTACCATGCCATAGACCTGAATTAGATTACAAGATTCTGGCTCCTAAACCTTGGTCTGGGAGTACTGCAGGGTGATCCACTCACCTCCCAGTAAGAGAACAAAGGCTTCCTGTCTCCATTGTGCCACCATCAAAAGGTCATCAGTGGTATCCAAAGGATGCTTCCACCTGCATTCATGAGTAAATACCCACAGCCTATCTGTGCAGATCTGGAAACGTGTGAGGAGGTTAACATAGGTGTTTGAGTCATGCATGGGCTTTTCTAAACTCTTGCTACGTTATCCTTGGATTTATATACCCAAAACATTTGCATTATCCCCAGAATGTGAGGGGGCAACAGGTGTTACAATAGACATCATCTGTGTGATGTTGGAGAGGCCTCATATTGTAGGGAAGGGAGATGTTTAGTATTTTATTTTACCTTGGAGAGTCTGAACTTAGTTTTCTGTTTGTTAAACAATCTTTATTGCAGCTGGGATTTCATTGTTACTGAAGAATCTCTAAACCTGGGTGGTGGTATTCCATATTCCTAACCAACTCCGCCACACCAGCTTGTAGTCTCCTTCCTGGCCACCATTCTTCCAGCCAAAGTGGTCCCAACACGGCTCTTAGCATCCCATCGATACTTTTCCTTAATTGGGTGGAGGAAGTTTTGAGTAATAAAAGCACTTGTGCGCTCTTGCCTTCACCCTCCAGTAGATTGAATGTGCATCTGCAGAATTTCCAGCTTTCACCTCCATAGAAAGCAAGGCACTGTGTCCTTGTGGCTTCCCTGCCAGGTTTTGTTGTTGTTGCTTGTGGGGTGGGGTTGTTTGGATTTTTTGAGCCAATTTCATTTTAATGGTTAATGGGGAAAGTGACATGACTGCCTGCTGTGCAGTGAAGTGAAACATCTCACGATATGTCCCCATGACCTCGATGGTAAGAGTGTGCAGAATCAAACTGGAAACTCTCCAAAGCAACATCTGTCTAAGCAGCAACATTAACTGGTTCCAACTGGAATCCCGCCCAGTGTTCCTTAGCCAGAAGGTTGGTGGGTCTAGTAGATGCCGAGCAGGTACACAATGGAGGAGAAGGATCAGGACTCGGCCAAGAACCCAGAAGTTAAACAAAATAAGTGTTGTGCTTTTCATGGATGTAACCGTTACCTTCAGACCTCAAAGAGCTTGCAGAGCAAGAGACTCCTGCTCGCTGGGAATAAAGGAAAGTGGAGGATTTACGTCGGGCAGAAGAAATGCACAATAGAGGATAATTGATAGAGTAGGAGTGAGCAGGAGGAACAATTAAAATAGCTTTAAAAAAAGATGTGTGTAGGTGGATTAACAATGCCGGCGGAGCAGACTAGGTGCAAGAAGCAAGACCTAATTGATATAACAGAGAATGTGAGTTCAAAGTACAAAAAATCAGCTGACCTTCCTTTTTTAGATGGTCATGATTGCTAGCTGTCAATTAACGGATGGCTCCAGAGCTGACCGGTAATATTTGTGACATTGAACCACTGATGGGGGGATCAGCCCATTGAAAGCGATGAATGCGAAGCTACCCATGTCTCTTCCTGTCATTTTTCTTATTACTCAAGGGAGGAAGGTAAGGTTTTGTCACACTGGATCGGATCAGTGGTCCATCCAAAGCAGTGATCCTACCTCTAGGAGATTGGAGAGAGCTTGTTTTAATGCAAGATACGCCTTTTGCCATTGTTTGCATTGTGTTGTGGTGTGTTTAATCAGAATACACCATTCCTGCAAGGTATAAAACCTGGAAGAAATGTCCTGTACAGTCCTCAGTTCCTTTCAGCCAGTGTGGCTAAATCCTGATCCCTCACACAAAGCCATAGCAGCCTGGTTTTATGCAGGGGGTTCTGTGGGGGGCAGGAGGGGAACAACATCAACAGAGCCACCCCATAGTGGTTACTGCCGCCTTAGCTACCCCTCCACCGCCACATCATTGGGCTCAGTGACCAGAGGATCTGTGCAGCAATGAAGCCACTTGCCCTGCCTTTCCCCAGCCGATCTTTATAGTGCTAGGGTACGGACCTCCCTAGGTGGGGTCCCCCAGTTCCTGTCCCCTGCCGTGAAGATCCCTTCACCGTTTTCACAGATTTGGGAGATCCCTGTGAAGAAAGGGGCAGGATTTTTTTTTAAAGGATTTGCTACATGGTGACCCACCCCCTCTTTAAGGCCTCTAGGAGTCAAAATCTGATTCCTCTTTTAAAACTGTAAATATCACCAGAGGCTGTTCTGTTCCATCTTACAGTTGCTGTGTCTTTAACATCAATCCTCCCAAGTTTAGCGATTCCAAAAATACATACCCCACATTAAATCTCACACGAACTGTGTGGCTGCTGCATGGGGCATGTGGGATACTTGGTCTGCATAGGTCTTAGTCCACGCAGAGCTGAGCATGGGAGGAAGGATCAAGTTAGTTTTATTAGGAACATGACTGTTCCTGGCTCTGGCACTAATTCGTTGCGACCAGCGCCATCCTTACCCATACGCAAAGTATGCAGCTGTGTAGGGCACTGCGTGCTGCTCCAGTCCCTGCCCTGCCTCTTCCCCATGGCCCCTGCCCCTGCTCTGCCCAACCCCACCCCCACTCCATCCCTTCCCCAAAGCCACCGCCCCGCCTCTTCCCACCCCTGCCCCACCCCCACTCCCCTGAGGACTGAAGCAGGGCCAGGCCTGCACTTCCCGCACCACCGCTGAGTGCTGGGGGTGTGTGGTTCCCCCCCATCCCCCAAGCCAGCCCCCCCCCATGGAGGCCTGGGCGCCCCCCCCCCCCACGGAGGGGCTGCGAAAGGCCCCAGAATAGCTAGGGACTGCCCTGGTTGCAACCTTCGGCCTGGCACTTAGCTTGCCTCGGCATCCATGTTTAACCATTTTTAGAATATCCTCACTCATGGGGGTGTCGAGATTTAAAGAACGGTTGTAAAATCGTTGGAGATTCTGGAATGGAAAGGTGCTGTGATGTGTCAGATACTAGAGATGTTATTGTTATTACAACTGTTAGGAATTCCAAGTCAGGATTTACCACCGGAAAGACGAGTGTGCTTCATGTCAGATGAAGGGACTTGGCTGCAGAATTAAAGAGGTGAAAAAGAAATGTGTGGTGCTCCGACTGATACTTGTTAAGATAACAAAAAGCTTCATTGCTGAGGTTCCCCGCAGCCGGGTTTCAGTGGTTGGTTTTAAATAGTTATTGCACGACAGCCGCTCTCCCTTTCAGGCCTGCCAAAGCCCTGCAGGGAGCATGGTGTGGCCTTTCTCTCATTTGCAGTGTTAACGACCGCATTCAAGCCATGCAAAGTGTGCGCAGATACAGACTTTATAGATGTCTGTACTAATATTAATAACGATTGAACTTGTGTGCAGGAAAATAGCCCCAAGGGCGAACGTTGTTAAATATACTCTATCAAAGTGGGGAAGAGAGGGGTAAGGGGCTGCTAGCATCGCTCGTTTCTCTGAAGGGAATCTGGTAGGAATTTTGTAATTGCTTCTATTTTTCTTGCTGCTTCTTTGTCCTTCACTCATTTTCCCAAGCTACTGGTATGTATGCATGATTCAAACTCTTTATCTTAGACATTTAAGTTACGGTAAATCGTACATTGTATTTTTAAAAAAAGTAATTCTCCCATGTGCTACTAACATCCTTGGACTAGGAAAACGGAAAAGTTTGAAGCTGTCATTCACTTTTCACCATTCTTTTTTTTAAATATTTTTTTAACTCATGCATTTTGCTTGGCTTGAACAGTGGAAATAAACTAATCTGTATTCACTTTCGAGGTCTCATGCACTAGCCCAGAGTGGTGATTGCCATCCAAACATTGCAGCAAGAGAACATCTGTCTGAATACAAATCATCTCAATATGGTCTATAAATGTATAAAACATTTTGTTACTTATCTTGTTTTAAACAAAGCAAAATGCTTACCTGCCTGTGATCTAAGCTACGCATATTGCAGGATCTCTTCTTACTGTATTCTTTTCAACACCTTTAATAAACTATTCCATTTTTGTTCCGTTTATTTGGTAAGACACAATGCCTGGGTCCGGCACTGGATTTTCATCCTCCAAAGACCTGTCTTCAAATACTCATTGGCTTATAATTATAAATGGGTTCGGTCTCAACTTAGACTCTGTAGTGGCTATCATAGGCCTGATTTGTTAGAGTTAAATGAGATCTGCTCAAGGGATGCCCAGAACTGTGGGAGCCGTGTTAGAACTAAGGTTCATTGGCAGAGCTGTGTGTAGGAGGCTCTGAGAGCTGGTGGAAAGTCGGTAAACAGCTGTTATTTATTGCTTTTTGAAATTTTGGCTTGTGTCACTACCGGTCAGGTTGTATTTCTGTGCATCAGTGGCTGTGTCACCAAACTGCTGCTTATTTTTCCTGAGGTAAGGAGCAAGGACTAGATGCCGTGATGGCTTTTCAGTGCATGTGTGTTGGTAAAATGTACGGATAATATATCCCTGGCTCTGCTTCCAGCTCAGGGCATGGCTACACTTACAGACGTAGAGCGCTTTGAGTTAAACCAGCCTTCGTAGAGCACAGTAGGGAAAGCGCTCCAGTCTGTCCACACTGACAGCACACTGGCGTGGCCATATTTGCGGCACTTTCAGCGTCATTGGGAGTGATGCATTACGGGCAGCTATCCCACAGAGCACCTCTTTCCATTCTGGTGCAGTGGCTTGTGGGAAGGGGGCGGGGGGTGTGGGGGGCATTCTGGGTCCTGTCCCAACACCCCGTGATGCATCAGTTCGCATCCCAGCAATCCCTGTGCTTCCGTCCACATTTGGCACCATCTTTCAGCGTTTTTTGTACTGCACACTCTGTCTTCCCTTTCGGTCTGTGGAAATGGAGCCTGAACCACTGAGGAATATGCTCATGAGTCTCACCAGCACGTCATGTTTGGCAGTCAAGTTACTCCTTAAGATCCAACCTGACAGTGAGGACTCCGACAATATCTACTTGAGTAATGCATACGACACAAGCTTGCTGGTGGCATTCATGGACATGCTCACCACAGTGGAACGCCGCTTCTGGGCTCGGGAAACAAGCACTGGATGGTGGGGTCACATCATCCTGCAAGTCTGGGATGACAAGCAGTGGCTGCAGAACTTTCGGAAGAGAAAAGCCACTTTCATGGGACTGTGTGAGGAGCTCTCCCCCCCCATCCTGCGGTGCAAGGACACGAGATTGAGAGCTGCCCTGCTGGTGGAGAAGCGGGTGACTATTGCAATCTGGAAGCTGGCAACTCCAGACAGCTACCGATCAGTCACTAACCAGTTTGGAGTAGGAAAGTTGACCATTGGAATCATGTTGATGCAAGTTTGCAGGGCCATTAATCGCATCCTGCTCAGAAGAATCGTGACTCTGGGTAATGTGCAGGACATTGTGGCTGGCTTTGTACATTCCAATTCTGGCACCAGCCCACCTAGCCTCCGAGTATGTTAACTGGAAGGGGTATTTCTCTATGGTTCTCCAGGTGCTTGTGGATCACTGTGAGTGTTTCATTGACATTAACACAGGCTGGCCCAGAAAGGTGCATGACGCATGTCTTCTTTGCTTCTACGCATGAATCTTTCGGAACACTGGCCTGTTCAGGAAGCTGCAAGCTGGGACTTTTTTCCCAGACAAGATCACTGTAGGGGAAGTCAAGATGCCCATTGTGATCCTTGGAGACCCCGCTTACCCTTTAATGCCATGGCTCATGAAACCCTACACAGGGAGCCTTGACAGCAGCAAGGAGCAGTTCAACAACAAGCTTAGCTGGTGCAGAATGAATGTGGCGTGTGCTTTTGGCTGTCTGAAGGGCCGCTGGCGCTCTCTGTATGGGAAGCTGGACCTGGCTGATGACAACATCCCCGTGGTTATATCCGCGTGCTGTACCCTCCATAACATTTGTGAAAGCAGCAAAGAATCCTGTGGCACCTTATAGACTAACAGACGTTTTGGAGCATGAGCTTTCGTGGGTGAATACCCACTTTTCCGACGAAGTGGGTATTCACCCACAAAAGCTCAGACTCCAAAATGTCTGTTAGTCTATAAGGTGCCACAGGATTCTTTGCTGCTTTTACAGATCCAGACTAACACGGCTACCCCTCTGATACTTGACATTTGTGAAGGGAAGGGTGAAAGATTCACTCAAGCATGGAACTCGGAGGTTTAACGCCAGGAGGCTGAATTTGAACAGCCAGAGAGCAGAGCTATTAGAGGGGCCCCGGATTAGGGATGCCTTGAGGGAGCAATTTGAGGCTGAAAGCCACCAGTAATATCTGGTGCCCTTCACGGGAGTGAAGTGCAGTGGTTCCAATGTTAGTAGGAATCTGTGTTTGCTACGCTAACTTGCAGTGCCTGTTGCTTTCCTTGGCTAAGGTATCATTTACTTTATGCAATAATAAAGAATGTTTTCTAAACAAAAAATCCATTTATTGAAAAGAAACACAACTTCTTAGGAAACAGGGCAAGGGGGTGGGGTGGGGAACGGTACAATCACAGATTTGTGTATGTCCTGTTGTCATGCTCAGTGCTGTGCAATGAGTGCTGCCCTTCAGGATGGCTATAGTGCATGGTGAAGGGGGGTGAGTGCAGTGGGGAAGGGTCGTAGTTTTCAGGGCTGGGTGGTGAGGCTGCAGGTTTTGGAGGCAGCTGGTGGCGATAAGAACCTGAATGTTGGGGAAAGTGGGTTGGAGGTGACATGGGGGCACAAGGGAAAGAGTTCTGGGGCAAGGGCTGCAGGGGGGGCGGGCGCAGTAGTGCTCCGCCTGCATGGCTACGAGCGCCTGGATCGAGTCCGCTTAGCGCTCCATGATGCTTAGCAGCCGATCCGTGCTTTGCTGCCGCAGCTCTGCACTTTTCTGCCGGTGCTCCTCATTCTGCTGGTGGATCCTCCTTTCACTCTCCCTCCACTCCTGCGCTTTTAGATTCTCGTTCCGTGACTGCTGCATTACTTCATGCAGCACGTCTTCTTTGCTTCTACGTGGCCTCTTCCTAATTCTTTGGAGTCTTTCAACTGGTGATAAAACGGACGCCTGAGATCTCAAGGTTGCATCTGTAAAGGCAAAATGCAACACTTAACAGAGGCAGCATTGTTCACACCAGATAGAGCAATGATTCCCCCGTTCTTAAGGGCAAGCACAGTCTACACAATAGAATAATTTGCCAGTCCCAAAGCGAGCGCACATAACCCACAGGAGCCCCAAAATGATGAGTAAGCACAGGGTCAAGAGGGACTGATTGTTTCACATCTGTACTGTCCTCTGGGTTTCTGTGCCTTGGGGAGAGCCAACAGCTCCAGTGGACCCCTATACTGAACACTGTCCCCACATTTTCCACAGGAGTTCATCCTGGAAGATGTCTTGCTGCTGAGGGTGACCTGAGAAGCAAGGGAGGATCTTCTACTGCAATGCGGCTTCCATCCTGGCCCATGTGCAGCTTGCCTGTGTGCAGCAATAGTCTCCTTGCCCCTCGCGGCACAGGGGCGTGGACATGTTAGCCTGACTGGGACAAGGGCCACAGTGGCTTTCCCAAGAAACCTGTGCAAGCACATTGCCCAACTTCTGGATGAGACCTTTGAAGAGATCACCATGGCCGATTACCGCGATGTGAGAGAGCACATCAAGGCCCTATTCCGCATCTAGGCATGCATGCAGCCCTAACCCTCCTCGCCCCAGGAGCCCACACTGAATAACTTCCTTCCCAAAATAAAAGTCGCTTACTGGGAACCTCCTCTGGTGCTTGTCCTTCCCCAAGCACAGGCCACCACAACTGGCTACCTTCCTCCTGGCTTGAGAAAAGCTCCTGGCTGCATGCATCTAGGGATTCCAAGGTGTCTTCCCCCTCCTCAGCACCCTCGCTTCCGTTTTCCTCCTCCTCCTGCCTTGAACTGGGCTCTGAAGTGTCCATGGTGGTCCTCGGAGTGGAGGTAGGGGCACCCCCACGTATAGCATCCAGCTCTTTGTAGAAATGGCAGGTCACGGGGGCACTGGAGCGGCGGTTTGCCTCACGGGCTTTGTGGTAGGCATTCCACAGCTCCTTTACTTTAACCCTGCACTGCAGTGTGTCCTGGTCATGGCCCCTTTCCATCATGTCCCTTGATATCTGCCCAAAAGTATCGTAATTCCTACAGCTGGAGCGCAGCTGGGACTGGACAGCTTCCTCCCCCCAAACACTGATGAGGTCCAGCACCTCGCCATTGCTCCATACTGAGGATCACCTGGCACGTGGAGCATGGTCACGTAGAAAGATTCTCTGAGAGCACTCCATGCGTGGCTGAGCAAACAGGAAGGGGATTTTCAGAATTCCCAGAAAATTTAAAGGGCGGGTCTGACGGTTGGTCACCTCAGGGCAGGGCAGTAGAGTTCAAAGTGGTGACCAGAGTGGCTAGAACAGGCATTGTGGGACACTTCTGGAGGCTGATCAAAGCGCATTAACAGACCAGGGCGTCCACACTGGCGCAGCGGCGCTCTAGCAGGGGCGCATCAAACGTTGTTCCACTCGCTGAGCTGGAGTTCCAGGAGAGCTCTAGCCATGGAGTCCGGGCCCTTTAGATGCCTTGCCAGTGTGGACGCGTCGTGAGTTAGAGTGCACAAGGCTGTTTTAATGCGCTCTAACTCACAAGTGTGGCCATGCCCTCAGTCTCCTTGTGATTCTAGCTTGTTTGATGTCCTGTGGCAAAGCGCACCTAAAGATAACAGCCTTTCCCCTCATAGGCTTAGCCTTAATGCAGGTGTTGAATTTTTTTTCCCAAGCTCTGGGGTAACCCTAATGTCCTGGCCAGCATCGTCCACTTGATATTTATACAAAAGAATTTGAAACCTGCCAGGTGGAGAAGCTCTGAAAGCTGAAGTCCTTTCTTTACCCACAGCACGGGCCTTTGCAGTTCACGCTTTCTTGACACCACTCTGCCAATACCTCCCGTGCTCTGAGGGATCGGAGTGAGGAGTGATGAGGGAGTCGCATTTCTGTGGCACGCCTGACTCTGCCGACAAGAGTGCCACTTGGTTTATCGTTTGAACATCTGTTCACTTCAAACCAGACTGACTGCCTGGTGTCACAGGCCCCTTCGCAGGGTACAGTAACTGCTGAGTGGTGACAGGTTACAGTAAATGCTGACCTGGCCTGGATTTCATTTGGTTAGAGGTGGAAGCTTGTCTCATTACCAGTCTCCCTAAACCATTCTGTTCCATGTTTCATTCTCCCTTTGCTTACCTACACATCCATCTAGCAGCCTTTGTAAAAAAACACGATGCTGGAGCTGTATAAAATCCAAACCTCTTCGGTTTATAAGAGCATGACTGCTCCCCTCCTGCCTGGCCAGGAAGTATTTGCTTGTGATACCTGAGCGCAGGGATAGGCAATAGGCAGACCGTGGGCCAAATCTGGGCTGCCAGATGCTTTTGAATGGACCGTAGCATCTTTTTATTTACTACTTATTATCGGATTATTATTGTTTTTGTATTATTTTCTCTGGAGTTTGGACCATGACAATACCTTGACCAAGAAATCTGGAGCTTGACAAAAAATAATCGATTACCCCTGCCTGAGAGTATATGACGGTTTGAACGCTCGCTAATAGAGATTAGTGAATTGCCTACGGGTTGAGAAGCTTTTTAAAGCTAGAACTTGGCTTCACAAATTTATAGCATGAGTTCTCGAACCTTTTGCCTGTCACTTAAACCCATGATTGTTTCTAAGGATAAGTTGGTTTCACTTTGTTTTGTTTTTTTTATTACCCCACGTGTACTCGGTGCTTCACAGAAAACAGAGCTCTTATCTTTGTCCCAAAGTACTTAAAATCTAAATGGCAGACTTGACAAGCAAGCAAAGAGGTAACCTGCCTCAGGAAGGGAAGTTATTCATTTAGACAGATGTACATCCTGGTGGGTCCGGAGTTCTTACAGTGCGAGCGCTCCATTTTGTAATACGTTTGATACTGGTGTTGCAGTAACACTGAGAGGCGCATTGTGTGATGCACTATATGTATGTGTGCGCACAGCCCAAAGAGTCTCTCTGCCCCAAAGAGCTTTCAATATAATGCTGCAGAAATTGATTTTTAGGAGGGATTTGAATGTTGCATGGGTGGGTACTTAGTAAATGAGTTTGGGAAGGGCATTCTGAGTATATGGAGCAGAGTAGCAGAAGGCACAGGTGTTCATAGGGGGGTTATTTTCTAGCTCAAAAGAACCTTGTGCAACACAATCAGTATGGCAGAAACTCCTTTGCCCATTGAAAGCTGAGCTGGCATAGGTGGGCACTCTGTATAGGGGGTACATACTGTTGGTTTTTTCTTTGCCATTCTGCCGATTTTTTCATTCTCTCCTAAACAGAACCAGAAGCTGATAACGTTCGCTGAATTTTCAGACTCAGTGTTGAATGGTTTCAAAACTAAGCAAAACGTGTTCACCTGTCCCGCCTTGTGTGTGTTTGCAGAGTGTATGAGCCCAGGAGAACAGCCTTTGGAAGCAAAGAGGCTCTCTGTTCCACTGGTCGCTCATGGAGACAAGTGTGAAATCGCTTACAATATGCTGGCAGAGTGTCTTGTATGCAAGTACATCCAGCTATTTTTAGGTGGAAACGATCTGGGTGACATTAATAAGCAACTGGGTCACAATGAATCAGCCTCTGATTATCAAACTAGCATCTCTGAATTGCTGAGTAAAGTAATTGGTGAAGCTTTGCAGATCATTCCTTTCTTTATCATTTGAGGGTGGGAGAGCTCTCCCCATCTTCTCATCAAAATCAAAAATTCCCAAGTGTTCAAAATATTTACCAAAGGGAGCAGAGCGATGAAATGTTTACATTTTCGACTGCCTTAAATAGGGCTGCTGCTTAGGATTGGAGCGCGTGAGCAGACAGAGCTAAATACAGTGTTAAGTGAAATAAAACACACGTTTAGCAGCTAAACATGATGGGAACTCTGTCAGCCTGATGTCCCGGTGCAGGGGCCATTCAAAGCGAGCTGGCGCTCTCTTGAAGGTGTCATGGGGTGGAGGGTAGGGGAGACATTCAGGCCTGCAGGATGTCAAGGGAGGAGGAGAGGGAAAGCAGAATGTACTTTACAAGGTATCCTAATAGCATATTAATGCCCACGGCACAGTTCTGTTGTCCCATATACAGGATTGCACAATTTGTGAGGTTCATCGGTTCTTTTCTCCATCTCTCACTGAAGCATTCCATGTTGGCCACAGTAAGAGGCAGAGTGTCACTTTAAATGGACCATTGGTCTGATCTGATATGGCAGAGCTTGCATTCTTAATAAAGCTGGTTAAATACTGGGAGGGAGAACCCTGAGCATTCCTTAAAAACCTGAAAAAAGGTTTGTTTCAGTCAGTCTCATTGCCCCTTCTGTATTTGCTCTCAGTGAATGTTCAAGCAATGGTTACTCACACAAAAGCTTGCAAAAATGAATTTTTAACTGTCCAGAAATGGCATATTTTGTAAGGCTAGGACAGTGCTTAGCTTAGCAAGAGGATAAGGTTCTTTATATCCCCATTGCCAGAGAAGTAAACAAACGAACCTCTCAAGAATCTGAGCCCACAATTAGGATACTGCAGTTGTGTGCGCCCACAATTATGTTGCGAGAGAACTTCAAATTAAACTCCATTGCCAGCCAACAATTCTCGCAATAGCTTGACTTGTTTCACCCCAGGAATGAAGAACTAGATGGCTCGAAAATCAAAAGGCTTTAACATTTTCTAAAATTCCCTGAGATGATCCCTCTAAAAGATTTGAAGCCCCTAGAGTGGCTTCAAGTTTTCCTTCTGATTAGAAGTATTGTGCTCATCCCAATCAGCAAACCGAAATAATATCATGTGACCTACAATCAGTTACACAGCATAGCTGTAATTTCAAAATCAGAGTATAGAGGGTTTGCCTCGATCTATAGAATTCTGTAAAAAAACAAACACACTCGAAGTCCATTAGAATAGCATGTGGTAGTATTTCAATGTGCTTGCAGGTATTTCAGACTGTTTTGACTCAGTTTTCCTTAAGTTTTAAGTTTAGAGGGGAGAAGGCTGGACATGTGCTTTGAAGCTCTTGATGTAGACAGTGACTGTTGTTCAGACGGAGAGCCCCATATCCTAAGCCTGTTTTCTTGTCAATCTACCATTGACCTACTAATCTGAAAACACTGCAAATGGAAAAGTTTTCAGTCTAAACCTTAGTTTGTTCATGTTGTGAACTGACTTCCTTTTGTGGCCCTCCTAGTTTGATGCTGGGTAGCTAATTTCCAGTGTTAGCCTTCGCCGGGGGAGGCCAAGGTGCCAGGGGCGGCTCTAGCCATTTCGCCGCCCCAAGCATGGCGGCACACAGCGGGGGGCGCTCTGCCAGTCGCCGGTCCCGCGGCTCCGGTGGCCCTCCCGTAGACGTGCCTGCGGAGGGTCCGCTGGTCCCGCGGCTTCGGTGGAGCATCCGCAGGCACGCCTGCGGGAGGTCCACCGGAGCCACCTGCCGCCCTCCCGGCGACCGGCAGAGCGCTCCCCGCGGCATGCCGCCCCGAGCATGCGCTTGGCGTGCTGGAGCCTGGAGCCGCCCCTGCAAGGTGCACACTTCAATGGCAAACTGGTTGTTGGTTGCACATGGAGAACTCCTGCTCCCTCAGCATGTTAATTTCTACCCTGAGCAGATATGGTGCTGCTTTTAATGTAAAAAGTTTTGCTATCACTCTCCAGCAGCTTTGCAAAGCTGAATATTTCATCAGAACCCCTGTCATATATTCCCTTTTGCATAGGTTTTGGTACCACTGGGATACTGACTTGTGAAAAAGTCATCTTTATAACCCATGTGTTCCAGTCAATGACCTGCCACACAACATGCATTGTAACACGACCAAATTAAGTAGGTAGGTGGATTTTAAAGACCAATTCTATTTTATAAAGTTATCCAGATAATCAGCCTTTCAGTTGTGATTGTAAAACAGGCCCAGACCAGTTAAGGTTATTAAAGATCTGATGTCTCTCTTCATAAGAGTAGAACTTTCAACCTTCATGTCATTCCTAAAATCCATTTGGATACTTCTGTTGGGCCTAACAAAACTGGAGACTATATTATCGTCACTACCTGTCCTAAACTGTTGTTGTGGGCTGTTAAACAGCTGCCACATTCCTTCCCAGATGTGGTGGCATTAGTGGAAGGTAAAGTAAGTTTTGTGTTATACAGCTTTATTTGTAAAGTATTTTGAAATCCTTGGGTGAAAAGTACTGTAAGCATAAAATACTATTAGTAGTAAAAAGCAGTGATTCCTGAGAGAACATAAATAAATAGTGTCTTGGTAAAATATTGCCAGCTTAAATTTTCTAGAAGATCCCAGTTCTATTAAGACTGATCCTGAATGGACTGACATACTTTTATTTCATGAGTACGCTTTATTCAGAGGGCATAACATACTCTGTGCACAGTGAGGGCAACCTTGTGCAGAAGGGTGTGTATTCAGCTCAGTGCTATTGACATTGCGTAAAGGAATTGTTCACTAAAGGATCCTCTTTTATATACCAGCCCCTTTCTTTGAACTGATAATCTTCTTAGTTTCTTGGAAACAGATGTCCCAAAGTGCCAAATTTATGTAGAGTTTTTTTGTTTTGGGGAGGTTTTGGTTAAAAAAACCCAAAACTCAGTAATGCATATTTCAAGAAATGGAGAGTCTGAAAAGAACTATCTTATCTGAAATGGCATATTCCAGTATTTAGTATCCCTGGAATATTTGGATCTAATATTAGGCACGTGTTTTCCCATGTAATTCTGTCTGATGTAAATTCTAATTTACAAATGTCTTCAGCTTAGTTTGTAGCTCTGAGATGGAAAGAAATGGACCTTATTAAAAGCAATTTTTGCTACAAAGATGATTTCAACAGCTTTGAAGTTTGCAGTGAATGGATTTTAGATCTTTTGTTAGTGATGGGATTGTGCGAATTAGCAACCTGTGTGTTAGAGGGGTTAGTGGAAAAACTATACCATACAATACTGCCTGGATTTTCTGCAAATGGGCCTGGTGGATGGGACATCAGGATTCTCTAAGAGAATTTCAGTGCTGCTGCAAGGTGCTGCAGACTGACTTGCTCAATTATCCGCAAAATGGGTACAGCACAGGCAGTAAAGGCTTCTTGACACCCTGTCATGCAGGGACCAGGAGTTCAATCTCCATGTCCCATCAATCCTTGGCCTTCCTGAGGTGTGCCACCAGAGTGCTAGTCATGAATATGGGTATGTCAGCTAGGAACTTGACTGAAACTACAGTGGCATTTCACACAGGTCACCAAACAGCTATCAGGTGGTAATGGCTGGGTTACTACCAATCTGGGCTGGATTTGAACTCGTGACGGAACAACTCTGTATTATCGTTCCAGTATCTTGGATGATCTATCATCTAAGCCTGTTGAAAACTGATTTTTTTCAAATAGTGCCCTAAACTTATTAAATGGCTTCCACCGTTCTGTAGAACCTCTGGATTGAAATGATTTAAAACACATAGCTGTGCTCTCTGTCCTACCAAACTTGGATGCTGGTGGTCTCAAGCAGCAGCAAATTAGAGAAATGACGGCATATCTGTGTTTGCTAAGCCATGTCTGATGGTTGTTTGTTTTTTTTTAACAGGATCCAACAGCTGCATCTATCTCAGACAGAGACTGCGATACAAGGGAGGGAGAGACTGTAGCCATGAACTATAAACCATCCCCACTTCAAGTGAAACTAGGTGAGTCTCTGCATTAACACAGAATGATGATTTTTGAAAAAAGGAAAGCTTGCCAAAGGAGTGCAGTGTACTATGGGATTCTGTGGTGTGACACTCATGTGTGGTGTGACACTTGGAAGGTGGTAAGGTGATAGGGAATAGCCAGCATGGATTTGTAAAGAACAAATCGTGTCAAACCAATCTGATAGCTTTCTTTGATAGGATAACGAGTCTTGTGGATAAGGGAGAAGTGGTGGATGTGGTATACCTAGACTTTAGTAAGGCATTTGATACGGTCTCGCATGATATTCTTATCGATAAACTAGGCAAATACAATGTAGATGGGGCTACTATAAGGTGGGTGCATAACTGACTGGATAACCGTACTCAGAGAGTAGTTATTAATGGTTCCCAATTCTGCTGGAAAGGTATAACAAGTGGGGTTCCGCAGGGGTCTGTTTTGGGACCGGCTCTGTTCAATATCTTCATCAACGACTTAGATATTGGCATAGAAAGTACACTAATTAAGTATGCAGATAGTACCAAACTGGGAGGGATTGCAACTGCTTTGGACGATAGGGTCATAATTCAAAATGATCTGGACAAATTGGAGAAATGGTCTGAGGTAAACAGGATAAAGTTTAACAAAGACAAATGCAAGGTGCTCCACTTAGGAAGGAAAAATCAGTTTCACACATACAAAATGGGAAGAGACTGTCTAGGAAGGAGTACGGCAGAAAGGGATCTAGGGGTTATAGTGGACCACAAGCTAAATATGAGTCAACAGTGTGATGCTGTTGCAAAAAAAGCACATGTGATTCTGGGATGCATTAACAGGTGTGTTGTGAGCAAGGCACAAGAAATCATTCTTCCACTCTACTCTGCGCTGGTTAGGCCTCAACTGGAGTATTGTGTCCAGTTCTGGGCACTGCATTTCAAGAAAGATGTGGAGAAATTGGAGAGGGTCCAGAGAAGAGCAACAAGAATGATTAAAGGTCTTGAGAACATGACCTATGAAGGAAGGCTGAAAGAATTGGGTTTGTTTAGTTTGGAAAAGAGAAGACAGAGGGGACATGATAGCAGTTTTCAGGTATCTAAAAGGGTGTCATCAGGAGGAGGGAGAAAACTTGTTCACCTTAGCCTCTAAGGATAGAACAAGAAGCAATGGGCTTAAACTGCAGCAAAGGAGGTTTAGGTTGGACATTAGGAAAAAGTTCCTAACTGTCAGGGTGGTTAAACACTGGAATAAATTGCCTAGGGAGGTTGTGGAATCTCCATCTCTGGAGATATTTAAGAGTAGGTTAGATAAATGTCTATCAGGGATGGTCTAGACAGTATTTGGTCCTGCCATGAGGGCAGGGGACTGGACTCGATGACCTCTCGAGGTCCCTTCCAGTCCTAGAATCTATGTCTCTGTTATTATCCGGAACACTCCAGTCAGTTAAGACAACTTCTTAAACAGCTGACAAATCTGACCATGCCACAGACAACCAGTTGCTCAAGAGGGACCTCCTTTCTATTACTATGCTGGGGCTTCTAAAATGGAAGCTAGGGGAGTCCCTCCCTTTCTGGAAGGTCTTCTCAAGGAGGTAGCTCAGTGGTTTGAGCATTGGCCTGCTAAACCCAGGGTTGGGAGTTCAATCCTTGAGTGGGCCATTTAGGGAGATGGGGCAAAAATATGTCTGGAGATTGGGCCTGCTTTGAGCAGGGGGTTGGACTAAGATGACCTCCTGAGGTCCCTTCCAACCCTGATATTCTATGATTCTGTTCTATGAAAGGATGGTGTCACCTTTGTCTCTGAAGAGGTGCGTCAAGATGAGATAAATATTCAGTGCTAATAAAATGCTAGGCTTATAAAAGTCACTGGGGTGAAATCCAGCTGCTGTCCTGAGCTAAGCTGAGGCTTTAGCTCAGCAGAGCATTTGCTTGACAAGTCTGACGATCATATTTCTATCATAACTCTGGTGGAATTTCTCCTCAGACATAGCCCTTCACTAGTGTATATGCTGTGCCTGCTTAGTTAAGCAAGTATGTGTCTGGTGGGCTCATTCATATATGCAAAGAAATGCACTGTTAAGATAAAGCATCAGCTTAATTCAAGACAGCAGCTGGATTTCATCCCCAATGACTTTCACAAGCATAGCATTTTATCAGCACTAAATACTTATCTCACCTTGATACAACTCTTCAGAGCCGAAAAGTGACACCATCCTTTCTGGTAGGTCAGGAGGGAGGGACTCCCACAACTTAAGTTTGAGTATTAACTAAGCAGGCACATCGGACAGACTAATTGAGAGAGAGCTTTGAGGAGAACTTCCAACAGAGTTTTGGTAGAAATATGGTCCATCATATAGGTAGATAGATACAGATATCAAACACACGTTTGGACTCCAATCTTTGCTTGTGGCTGTGCCAAGAATTTTAGGAGGAATGTTAATTGACATGGGGCAGAATGGGACTAATTTGATGTCTTGAGCCATTGGAGCTGTTTGTTAATCCTTGTCAGCTGCCTCTACTTTTAAAAACTGTCAGACTTACAAGATGTACTCACAGTTCAGTGTGGCTCACCTCTTTTTGTTTCAACCCTCATTCCCCTGCCTCTTCTCTTGTCTCTCCTTCATTTTCTGTCTGGTGTAGGTCTTGAACTCTTCAGGGCAGCAATTGTCTTTTTAATCTTTTCAGTGCTCCAGGCAAAGTTATAGTGCTGTATAAATATTCAGTAGCTTTCCTCGCACAGCTATTGCATGGGCCATTTAGAGGTCAGGATTCTAGTCCTACTGCGGATGTGCCAAAAGGATAGTGGCATTAACCCTTTTTAATGCTTTAACAATGCTAAAAAATTTTTTTTGGCATTGTTAAAGCATAGTCGGTTGTTCTAATGTCAAACTCAGTCCCTTGATCTGACAGTAGACTAATCCATTGTCTGTTTTCTCTATGGATATTCGGACATACAGTAACCACCTGCATGTTCTGGGAATCCTGGTTCAAATGAGCTCTGTTAAAATACCAACTCAGCATGAACACAACGTTTACTTCCAGAGCCAGCAGTGGTTGGGCATGCTGCACGGGTAGTATGCTACATCCTGGGAGATGGATTGTATTGAAAATCATTAACCTGTCCAGCCACTGGATGTCCTCCATATTTGGAAGAGTGTTCCATTATGACAGAAGCATGGTAGCTGGAATGTCGGTGCTCAGGAATGGGTGTTAAAAATAGGAAGAGCCTCCTGGTTGCACTGGAGTTTTCAATAATTCCTCAAAGGCCGGGGTTGGCTTGAACATAGCTAGTGCAGTAAAACGTTTAGCTTTTTCTCAAGTAAAAATATGGTGGGACCATATTTTAAAAAACACACAAATGGGCTGTAGCTAGTTCCATGGAAACAATATCACCTGGTTCTGGTGACAAACCACAAGCATTTACTTATGATTTATTACCCTGACCCTTAATGAAATTATAGCCTTGATAATACTTTAATTCTTCTATATTTGCTTGACATATATTCTGATGCTCCTGCTATGTTTGTATCACTGTGTCAGATTGTAAATTCCTCGGGACAGGGACTTTGCCTCTTATTTGTAAATCACTTGATAATGAAGTGTTCTTCAACACTGCTGTCAATGTATGGGCACCTAAGCATTCTCAGGGTGTTTTCAGCACATCCTCACCAGAAAGTGTAACAAATGGAGCTGGTACCTCAAGCCTATGAGAACAAGACAGGGCTTTGATAAGGTGAAAAAGGAGAACAAAGTAATCCCAAAGGGTAAATCTTAGAGTTTGAGATCCATTGGAAGACAGCAGTTCCCTATGTGATTCCCACAAGATTCTTTATTGTTTTAATGATGCATAGACCACCTGTTTGGCTACTTCACATTTCTTAATTCCTTTTCTGTGCTGAAAGCTTCATCAGTATCTTAGGGTTGTCCTACCCACATTTCAGATCAAATGGTGGTGTAAATAATAGAGCATTTGTGTAAAATTTAGAAATGGAGCTAGTTATTTGAGTTCCAAGATGGAACTTTATGTAGGTGAGTGAGAAATCACAGGAGTTTTGCTGACTCCAATACACCCTGATTTCCTTCACCCACCTGGTGGTTGTGATTTGGACCATGTAATAGGGTTTAGAAATTTCTTTCACCTGCTCTCGACCCTACCACAAAGAAGCAAAAGTAAGGTACACAGAATTTCATGCCTGGCTAGGAATTCTCATCACCTCTAGGGACTGGATGGTAATGGTCACAGTTTCAGGGCTCCTGTGCCTTGCTGTGTCTCCAAGGGCTATGACCAGAGGTACAAGTTACCATACAGCTCTTTCTCATCAAGCACTTTTATTCTTAAGGTAAAAGCATTACAGTGAAAACTTATAAAAAAAAAAAAACTATAAAAGTTCCTGTATGCATGCTGAAAGCTTACCAGAGGCCATGAGTCTTACAAGGCCATAGTAGGCCAAAGTCTTTTCAACCCCTTCTGCAAGAGTTGGGAGCCCCTTGGACAAAAAGTTCTGTCCATTTGCTCCATTTAATCCCAGCCTTTTTATATCAAAAGTCCTTTCTTCATCTGTTGGTCTCAGTTTGAGACAGCATATGCGAGCCTCCCCAGGGGCGATACCTCCCAGGGATTGGGGGGGGGCGGTTTACAAGTTGAGTGATTCCCCATAATCACCCCCTGCGCACACACTAGTCTTAGTTTCTGGTGGAGCTGTGGCAATCCTCCCTATCTGGAGTTGCATCCATAAACCATCCATATGCTTAACACAGTATGGTCCCCAAAGATACTGCCTGCAGTTGCAGTAATGTACTACAGAACTCCTCTGCCAGCTATTGACAGTCTTCACTAAATGAGAATTACGAGCAATGACTAGACATCTGAATCTGATCTGCTATGAGGATGTCTTGACGATTTTTAGTGAAGCCTAGAGAGGAAACATGTATATACAAAGCTGTAGGTTCTCGAATAAGAATGAGATTTCAGTGGGTGTGAAAATGTATGTTCTCTGGATCAAATTTAGAAGGCAAGCTAATGGAGACTTAGCTGGTGTAATTAAGACCTTTTTTCCACTTCCCTCAGCATGTAACCTTTTCCCTTTAGACTCTCCCTCATTTAGACACTTGGATGAATGAGCTAAATTCAGAGGTGACCTAGTGTCAGATGATCAGATGGAGATCCATGTGCTCAGCGGTGCAGTCTTGAGGGGTTTTGTTTTTGTTCGGAATTTTACTGCAAGACTGCATGATAGAAGTGACCTCAATTGCAGCAGCACTAGATAAATTATCTACTGTCCTAGTTGCAATTGTTTTCCCTCCGAGCTTAGATCTCATGCTGACATTTCTCTTAATTCTAAAACATTCAGTGGCTGATGCTAGACAGCCCCAAAAGGAGAAGCGAGTGTCACAAAGTAGCCTTTGATGTGAGCTACAGTAGTTCAATGATATCATCTCCTAACACAATCAGAAATGGTCCTTTCTTCTTGAAGCAAGGAGCCATCCTAGTACTAGTAACAGCAGAGCTATTGCATGAAATAATTGGGTGCTAGCACCTTCCTGCTGGCAACTGCATTGCAGGAGATTTCTTTTTCTGCTTTGTGAGATATTGTACGATTTACTCTACTATTGGGGAGGAAATTCTCCTTTCCTGGAGCCTGGGGGGCATGAATGCCCCCACACTCCATCTCTGCCTTCCTGATGGCCCTCTCTGCCTCACTTTCCCTGGCCCAAAACACAGCAGCACTGTGGGCAGGCAGGAGATATTGAACAGCTGCATAGAAGGGACATGGGGAAAAAGTGGGATTTGAAGGAGAGAGATGGGGGGAGAGGAGCTGTCCTCTGACAAAATATTGATGTTGTTCTGTATTAAATGTAGTAACCTGGTTAGATCTCTAAGGACTCTCGTCTTCTCCCACTTTCCCCTGTGCTAATCCCACCTCTCCTGAGATATTGACAAGAACTTGATGGAATTCTGCTAGAGGGGTGCTGCTGCTGCTGCTTAAATCTGCCTGAGGGCTCACTCTTGAGTAGCAAAGGGGAACTCTTTCACGATATCCAGAGACTGCTGCAGCTGTCACACATAGGGAGTGAGAGTGGGACAAGCAGTCAAATCAGAGTTTCACGTGGCCATGTAAAAAATGGCCTGATCGTTACTGGCCCAACCTCTGCCTCTCGCTAATTGTTCATCTTTTGTTTCTGCCACTAGATTGTTTTGTGCACAAGAGTCCTAAGATTTTATTCTGTACTACTAGGGAGGAACTCAGACTTCCTGATTCCTTACGGTCTGTCTGATTTTGTGGGTTTCTGTGTAGACATTAATTAGGTTGTCTACCTCAAAATGCAGAAAACACTTACACTTTATTTGTGCTATCATATTAATATACGTTAGCCAACAGGTAGGATTCCTGTAAACCACAAGCAACTCTCCGGAATAAACATTATTTAGAGTATGTAGTTCTGCCAGTGATCTAAGACTAGCAGTTTAATGCAGAATTTCCATCTCAAGCCTGATGCAGCATGATATTCCCCCTGATGTGGTAGCATTAAGCGCGTCTTAGAGAGCTGGCTTTAAGGATGGATTTAGATTCCAGGCTCTGGCTTGGTGGAGAGCAGAGTTAATTGAGGAACTAATCCATTTGAGGAAAGAGGGCAGGCTGACCGCACACGCCGTGGTATTAGCGCCTACTGCCTGCCTCTTGAATGACATTGATTCATGACAGATATTGCATTGCTCTGCTGCTGGGAAGGAAAGGTAAAGGGAACACTAATCGATATCGGTTGAGAACGACAGCCTTCAGCATTCAAGATAACAAAATCTGTGCATTTCCAATCGTAACCCCTGCCCCAATAGGGGGTAGCCTTCCTTTCTCACTCCATGGTGTTCCTGAAACTCTGGTTTTTCTTTTTCAATAGCCAGTTTAATTTTACTTTTTGAAGGAAATGCAATAGGTGTGGGATTGTTTTTAAAACAGCTCCATTGAGCAGCTACAGAGAGCATACAATAGCATAACCCCATTGCTGACAGCATTCAAGGACACAGCACTCTATGCATAGGGTCGGACGTAATGACTGAGGACAGGTGTCCAAATTTTGCTCAGCTGTGGGTTGCCATGGCAGCTTGCCACAAGTTTAAGAGCTGCAGCTAAATTATGCAAAATAGGGCCAACGGCAGCAGCCCTTATTTGCAATACGGAGAGACTGCGAGGCCCCCACCTGACCATTCCCTTCTCAGATCAGGAGGGAGAATTGCATGCTGGGATATGTTGTTTGTAACAGGCACATCTGCATATTAACTATGAATCCAACTTCTTTTGTGGAGCTGAATGTGTCAGAACACCCCTGTTATTCTTTGTCCCTTTTCCTTGATGCCTCTTTCCTGGCTTTTTATACAAAAGAGCTCCGTGATCTAAATACTTCATACAGATAATAGAATAATAAGCAAAGGTTGTAAGTGGATGAACAAATCAATACCATTAGTGTATCCTTTTGTCAGTACCTCAGATACTGTATTATTCCCAATTGTTCTTCTGAGACAGGGCGATTCATGCTAATTAGGTAGAGCAGCTGTTGTTTCTGGGAACAAGCTGTATAGGTGGATTCGAAGAGCACTTTTAACAAAGAAATTGCAACTCTTCTGCTGGCTCCCAAGGTTCCAGCTCCATTGAGAAAACTGCAGATCTCCATATCCATAATCATTTGCATTGTGACCTCAAGTGACATCATTACTTAAAGTGCACAAAGCTATTTTCTTCCCTTGGGAGTTCCCATTTCCTTTCAGATTGTGTCTGTACTGTGTGCTGGGGGAATGAGTAATGCGGAAGCAGAAGCACAGCGGCAATATAGCACTGCTATTGATTGGCTTCATGATGATAAAAGTGCAGTCTACCACTTGGAGGCCTCCTGGGGATGAGAGGAATTTATTTAAACATAATTTCATGTGTTATTACTCCTTCCAGTTGTAACAAATTGTGCATACAATTTATTGTAGCATCTTTCTTGCAAAGTATCTCAAGACTCTTAGTGAGGAGGGGGAGAATATAAAGCTCAATAGATTTTGGGTCAGTGGGCCTCATGCAGGCAGCATGGGGATATGATGGTAAAAAGAGGCCACTGCCAAACGTAGTGGTGATGCAAGAACTCTTGCAGCTTAGTTGGAGCTGAGAGAATGGAAGGAAGCAGTAAAGGGGAGAAAAGAGGAGGTGAGTGGAGTTTAGTGTCGGTCACAAACTCAAGTGAATAGGAAAGTTGTGAAGTGAGATTGGAAGAGAAGAGTGACTCCCTGGAGTTCTGCAAGGTCCAGAGGAAGTCTGGGTTGGAGGAACAGGGCAGGCAGGTGAGAGTGAGGGGCAGCTCGAGGAGAAGAGGGAGGTGCAAGTGAATGTTATAATCTAAGAGTGAAGCCACTGAAGTGGATTAAAAGATTGGTAAGAAGCTAGTGAAGAGGAGGGTGCTGATATTCCTAATTATTTATATAATACTCAAAAATGTGATAGGCACAGGAGAAGACAGACTCAGAAAATCCCCTTTTTTACACAAGTACTCTTAGAAATTAATCAGAGACGCCAAATATGTATTTTTACTTAAGGAAACTAAATGAAGGGTCCATGGTTAAAGCAGAGGACTGGAAGGAGGTGTCCTAAGTGCAAAATATAATTAAAATTGCAGTCAAGGAGGAAACTTACCACATCTATGGAGAACGAAACACTGCAGGCAGCACTGCAGAAGTAGTGAGCAGGGATGCCCGTTATACTCAGAGTGCAGGTAACGTGGCATATTTTTACCCTCATTACTTTTTTTCCATATAGTAAATGTAATATTGCTGAAACATCCTGGAGAGACCTAAAAGGGGGCTTCCCACCAGTTTACCTCCGCAATGACTTGGAGAAGGCAGCTCTAGCTAGGTTGATGGGAGAATTTATTTCATTCAATCCATGGCGCCTGTGCTGAGACTGCCACAAAAAAGGAGGAAGGGGAAAATTAGCGCCAACTGTTCTGGCTTCTGTGGTCTGAGCTCCTCTGGAAGCGGGATCCACTAACTCATTTTGCATAGCCCACCCGTGGGGAATGTTTCACCCTTAGCCTGAATTACCCAGATGTTGTTGTTTCTCTATTGTAAACTCAAGTGTTCTTTCTAATGTCGTCTTAGGTAGGTGAGCTTCTCAGTAGGACCACTCGAGGGAGGCCAGTAGAACTCTGTGTAATTAACATAAACTGGCCCCAGAACAAACCACAGCATCTGCAGATCCTCATTCAGTGCAAACATTTTCTGCATTTCATTCATAAGATATGAGTCTTAAACTTTGTCTGTCTGACAGTTGATCAGATTCGTTCTCTTTTTCCTTCTCTACACCGCGTGTTCCGTTATTAGCAGCCTGCAACCCCTCATGGCTATTGGTGCCAAAATGCTGGGCCAGCAGATAAGGATTGCATTGAGTAAAGGAATAATATGCACTTGTCAAAGAAAGGAGATTGCTATTCTTGGCTCTTGACTACAGTTCCCAGGCAAAGACGATGCTGACGGTACCCTAGAAACATTCATATTCTCCCTCTGAAATCATAGGGGATCCTCTGTACCTACCCTGGGCTGAAAATGAAGGAGGTGTGATATAAGCCAGCTGCCATTACACAAGGTCACAGTGGCACTAACCTTTTCATACAGTGGACCACTTCTTAATTATTTATTTGTATTACAGAAGTGCCTAAGAACTGCAGTCTCTCCTTTTAGCCAGCATCCACCTCTGCTAAGCTGTCTCCAGGCCATTTGCAGTCCTGTCCTGCCCTTCTGTGTGCTACTCACCCTCCAATCTCGGGATCAGAAAATTTTATCACTGATTTAAAAAGAAATGAAGCAGCCACGCAGGGGGCAAAAAGTGAGTTGATGAGTGTCCAGAGGCTTCTTTGGATAAATGACTAGCACCCCAAGTGTCCTGGACTAACAAAGTATCTGTCAGACATGGACAGATGCTTCACCATTGAACAGAAGCAGCTCTGAGGACCACAGTCTGAGAATTATGCCAGTGCAAGCAGTGAGCCATCTGGCTACTTCCCTCTTTCCTTTCCTACCTTGCAAACTTTTTGCAAAACTCTGTTCTCTTTCTAGCTGGCATAATTTTTTATGAAGTGAGTCTTGTTGAAAGAAAATAAAGCATTTATAGATGCCACATATTTACCAGAGACAAGATTTGTAAAAAGCGATAAAATCACTGCAGTACTTGGACAGTCTCCAGTTCAGTTAATCTATTCCTCAAGTTGTTAATTGCAGCTCTCTCAAGAGGTTCCACTTACTATCTGGGTCAAGGCTGACTAGCTTGTGCTGATGGAACGTGTTTATTATGTCATTCATAGAAATGACACATCACAGGTAGGGATAATGCGAAATAGCTCCAGGTTCCTTTGCGTGCACTTGCGCACACCCCCATTTCCAAAGGGAACAACCAGAAATGATCAAAATAAAACACCAGGCCAAAAGAGAATATCATAAAGTCTTGTAATAACGGCTTCCAAACAACCAGGAGAAGTAGCTTAGTCTGTTATAAGTTCGTGGGATCCTGCTCCATTAGCGTGTTAACCAACAGAGAGGACTTTCTGCCCAGAATCTCACTGGGCCAGATCATGGACGAGACTTTAGATGGGACTTCTATTTTGGTGTTGTGATTGACCCCTGAGCAGAGGGGCACACGTGCCAAAACCAAGTGCAGCTTTCCTATGGGAAGGTTACTACTCTGGTGACAAGGCATCATACTTCTCACACTCCTCGTTCATTCTCTGTGAGGGGCCTGCCCTTTCCCAGTCAGTCTCTTAACTGTACATTGCCACCTCTTCAGCATTTACTTTTCAACTAAGCCCCAAGCATTTGCACTGTGGTCTGCAAAGTGATGACTCCATTGAGCTAATGTGGACCAAGGTGGTGGTTTCAGTCTGTTCTTCCCTGCTGGATGTTTTGCAAAGGATTTAGGAAGAGCAGATGATCTTTCAGTACCTGGGCACAATGAGGTCAGTTGTTTGTTCTGAGTTGCCTTGTGGTTTTTATGCAGGCCTCATGGGTTTGACTGTTTCTTATGGCTTGAAATAATTGATTAATAGACTTAATGGTCCCTCCTGGCTTTAACAATCGTCTAATCTGACCACTGCATAACACAAGCCATTGGTCCCTATAACATCTGACTGAACTTAACATCTGACTGAACATCTGACTGAATTTAAGATACGCAACTTCAGCTGCATGAATAGCGTAGTTGAAGTCGACATACTTAGATCTACTTACCACCGTGTCTTCACTGCGGTATGTCGACAGCTGACGCTTTCCCATCGACTCCGCTTGTGCTTCTCATTCTGGTGGAGTACCAGAGTCGACGGGAGAGTGCTCAGCAGTCGATTTATCGCATCTATACTAGACGCGATAAATTGAACCCCGCTGGGTCGATCGCTGCCTGCTGATCTGGCCAGTAGTGTAGACAAGCCCCTAGAAAATTATCCAGACTTGTTTAAAGGCTTCAAGGGAGGGAGGACCTATGTCACTTGTTGCTAAGCTGCTCACAGGTTCACTGTTAAAAACCTGTGCCTTATTTCCAATTTGACTTCTTGTCGTTTCAACTTCCAACCATTGGCTCTCTTTATGCCCCAGTTTGCTAGGTTAAACAGCTCTGATGTCTGATATCTTCTGCCTGTGAGTGTACTTCCAGACTCTGTGATCCAGTCACCATTGAACCTTTGTTTTGATGAGCCAGAATAATAGATAATTTCTTAAGGCTTGTGAACAATATTTTCCGGATCTTGGGTTTTAAACAGATGTCTAGGAAAAACCCACCTGATGGACAATACTTCTCTTCCCTTCCCTCGGAACTTGGCTAGGTTATTTTAGGGTTGGAGGGAAACATATAGGTTAAGGAGTGCACTCAAAATACAAATACATCCTGTTTGGTGTCCCAGGTCATGGGAAAAATACCCGCAGTCTCTAAAACTAATCCTTTTCTCTGTCCCCATTGCTAAAACTGTGATTGCATTGGTTTTTCTCTCACTACTCCTGTAACCAATGCCATCTACTCCTCTCTGCCTCTAACCTGTACAAAATGGTACAATTTAAAAGCCTTCTCCTCCACTCTGCCCATGTGTTTCATTCCCATTTTCAGATCCCTTCCTTGGCTCCCTCCTACTTCCCACAAGAGTAAAATTATTCATCCTTTGCTTTAAGGCTCTGCACTGCTCAGTAGCTACCCACATCTCAGCCCAGTTTTTCCTCCTACTGTCCCTCCTCTCCCAGCATTCGGCCCAGTCCTTTTTCTGTAATCTTTGTTCCCAGTCCCATTCTTAACTCCGTGCCTTTTTTTCATGTTGCCTCCTACTCGGAAAACAGCCTGAATCAATATAGATTAAGCTTCTCTGGGCAGGAAATTGTCTAAACTATCTGTCTCGTGAAGCAGCACTGTTCCAAGCGCTATATAAATAAACCCTCTGGAATCTTCTAAAACATGCCTATTGTGTATCTAAAAAGCATCATATTTTACCTGCCCCTTTGTTTATTTCTAAGCTTGCTCTTTCCTGTTCTACATTTGAATTCATTGCTGCTTTAACGGTACATACTACAGTAGTCTGACCCATAGCAGTGGTTTTGCTCACCTGTCTGAAATGGGCACAGTTAAGTCAGCTAGTGTTCATGTCTCGTGAAGGAATAGTACAGCTCAGCCATCTGCAGTTCACAGAGGAAAAAGTACTTCCTGCCATGAATAAACTCTGAGCCATATTTGAAAATAGGCTTTAATCACATCAGGCATCCTGGAGCTTCCTGCTGCTCGCCACCACTTTGTTGCAGGGTGAGAGCCTCGCTTCAGTGCTGGAGCTGAAAGTAGGAAGAGCTGACTTTTAAACGATGGGGTTTATATTCCAGTCAGTAGATATTGGCTGGGAATTACAAGGTGGGAGGGAAAAGCCTAACGTACAAGCAGTTGTACACTGTGTGGGGCTGTCTGAGACGTGACGTTTGACATATTCAATGACCCCAAGAGAAGAAAACATCTTGTGTTCAAAGGGACACTGTCAAGTACTGGTCACTTGAGTTCAAAAGTTAAGTTGCTTGTTAAAATTTACTGTAGATATAGGAACATTCTCAATTTTAAAATAATTAATAACCACCTTTAAACGAAAGCAGATGTCTCAGGATTTAAACATTCCCATGCAGTCTTGGAAACCCAATCCAAGAGCACTGTGGCAGCACGTGGGAATTTAAATGTGTAAACAATGAAACAAAAGTAATATTGGCTAGTTTTAATTTCATTGTCCAAGCTGAGTGAAGTGCAAAATGGATAAAAGGTATGAACCAATAGGGCTTTTTTATATTCGGCTCCCCATAGGGAAATGGTAAAGAGTAAAGTAAAGCTTTAAAAATCCTTTCACTATAATCTTTGCTAATGCTAGTAACGTATAAGATGGCTTCTAAATATACTAATGTGGTTTGTCTTGAAAGTGTCAAGCCCTCTGTAAGAATTCTGAAGCAAAATTAAAGCAGGAGAGAGACCGTAGTTTTCTTGTTGCTGACATTGGCCTTCTGTGGCTCCAACTTTCATAACTAGCTGTATAAGAGAAAAATGCTTCTGTACTACAAATTGGCCAGTTCAGAGAATGCACTTGGTGTGCATGGAGTCCAAACATAGCTGTAATGTCAAGGAACGCTCAAATACTTCCTTGAAGCAATTACATTTTCTGCCTGCGAGGTAATGTATGCGTTTGGGAATGGAAAAAGGAAGATGAGGTCCACTTGTGGGCTAACTCTATACTTGTCACTTGGGCAGAACTATTTCTTGATGCAACTCTTACTTTTACAGGAAGACTGTGGCAGGCAAAGCCAAAGTAGCTAATGGAAATAACAAGTGAAGAAAGGTAACGCTTCCTCTGCTAAAAGTCAGCTGTCTGCACTGTTTTGTATGCCTTGAGATTCACATTCCGAAGACTCTCATGTGGCCAAATTAAGTCTTCGCTTCTCATCCTTATCATTTTTTATTTAAATTACTGATTTGATAATTATTCTCTATATTGAAACAATATTTCCTTTTCTAATTTTTTTTTCAGCGTTGAGATGTTCATAATGTTTGGATCAAATTAATTTGTCATGTCTGGCTGTTGGACCCCATCCAATGAGGCATAAATGTTATAGATTTCTCTTCTAATTCCTTAAAAGGGTCACCAGCACCAGAGACGATTCATTTGCCCTGCAGCCCTAGCCTTTTACTTCTGGGACGCCTTTACGAAATCAGTTGGCTGAAGACCATTTTCCTCCTGTAGCCATTCATGGGAAAGGAGAAAGATCACAGATAGCATTCCCAGAAAGGCAACCAGGGAGAAGCAAGTTAATGTGGAAGCCTTTCACTGCCAGAGACCTGGTTCACGATATGGATGATAGGTGTGTTCTCTCCCCCTCGCAGCAGACGTGGGTCCTGGGGCCTGCAAGCTGATGGGTAGCTGCATCATAAAATGAGACAATATGGCACAACTCACTACAGTTGGGGCTCCGTGAATAGAATTTTAGGGCCACGATGGTGCTGAATTGACAATACTACGTTGTTGGGGAACTTGGACCTTTATCTGTGTTATTCCTGCTTCTAGCCAGTGCTATAGATGTTTAAAGCCCGAAGGGACCATTATCATCATCTGGTCTTGCCTGCATTTCACAGGCTGTAGAACTTCCCCCAGTAATTCCTGGATCAGGCCAAATAACTTCTACTGCTAGAATAGGGCCTCATCCTCCCTGATTGAACTAACCTTGTTATCTCTAGACTGATTCTTGCCTGCATATTTATACCTGCCTCTGGAAATTTCCACTACATGCATCCGACGAAGTGGGTATTCACCCACGAAAGCTCATGCGCCAATACGTCTGTTAGCCTATAAGGTGCCACAGGACTCTTTGTTGCTTTTTACAGATCCAGACTAGCATGGCTACCCCTCTGATACTTGCCAAATAACTTGTGATTGAACTACAGCATCCCTCATTTAGAAAAACATCCAATCTTGATTTAAAGATAACTAATTTCTCACTTTCAGGAGCTCTGTATTCACACAACAAGAAACCTGATTTAGAGATTTATAATTGGTGATAGGGTTGCTTGAGGTTACCCCCGGGCTTCCTTATTATTATTTTTATTTATTTAATTATTATTTACTTATCTGTTTTATTTTTATAGTAGTGCTTAGGAGCACTAGTCATGGCCCAGGACTCCATTGTGCTAGGCATGGCAGAGTTTTCTCTCCTGCAAGTTGGCTACACGCTGGACTAAACAACCACCTTTGCTAGCAGGCTGTCAAACTTGTAGTTAGCCCACTCGTTTCCCCTACCCCAGTTAAGATCAGGGCCCCCATTCTACTGCCTGCTATGCTGCCAATGTTCTGGAAAAAACTTACAAACTAAGACACACGAGCAAATTAAGCGTAGACCGGGTGAGGTATAACTTACAAATGTACCAGGCCTTGTCTCGCTCGGTTTTGTTAGATGTGGTGGTTGCAAAGGCTTTTTAAACAGGCAGCTTTATCTATTTGTATTGGAGCACCTAGAGACCCTAAGAGGGAATTGGGGCCCATTGTGCTAGGGGGTGTGTGTGTGTGTGTGTGTGTGTGTGTGTGTATGTATGTATGTATATATATAGAAGAGTGTCTGCCCCAGAAACCTTAGAGTCTAAAGAGGGGGTGGGGAATGGGCGAATGGCAGGAAGGGGTAGTGGACAAGAGGGAATGAAGAGGAAAGGAGACAGTGTCAGCTCATCACCTGCCTTGTCAGGGTCAGCTGGCAGGATCTGATAAGCCTCCCAGCAGAGAAGAGCCTGGAGGATGAGGAGAATGAAAGGCCACTTTGTCAGTACTTCCGTGTGTGTAATAAAGAGCCTAACTATGCTCCCTCTTTTGAAAGACAGCTGGGTTGACAGCAAGCTACCGTCTTCAGCACATACTGGTCATTTCACCCCCACTGGTCCCAGCCTGTTTCTCCTCTCTAATGACTTGCATTTCTTTTAGATAGGTCCAAGTCAGAGTGAAATATTTTACTTTCCAGATATTCAATACTGAATCCTTCGGTGTAGACCCTCGGCTTCCTATATGCAGTAGAAATGCTGGAGCACTGCATATAGCGCCGTGTTCTGCAGGCTGTCGGCGTGCTAAAACTCAGGCTGTAAAACTGTCCAAATTCTTCACACCAGCCTAACAAATAACTGAACAGCTCCTGAAAGTCTAACGGTTTGGGAGAAAATGAGAACTGCACTAAATCCCTTTTGGAATTGGCTTTTTTCACCAGGTTAACTGGGGTGATTAATTAAAAAGCAGTAAGCGTGACGGGAAATTGAACATCTTAACTTCCCCAAATGCCAATCTGTTGATTGGTTTCCCTGATGCACAGTGGAAGGACTCTTATATTGTCCTGAAGAAATACAAACTCAAGCTCGACCCTGCATTGTCTCTTTAGTTGGTTTTCAGGTTTCCTTTTCTTTCTATAATGGATATTTGAAAGAGTCCCATTATGTCTTATCAGGCCAGCTGCTTCCCAGGCGCCCCCTCGTGACCTAGAGTCATACTACAGTTTCCCAGCTGGACTCTTCAAAAAACTTCACTTCAGGCTTTTTCTTGGTCAAAAAATACCCCTTTGGGGGGGCTGGGCTTAATCATCTAAAATGAGCTGTAAATAAAACTCAAGACATCAAAACAAAGTTCATGCATAAATCCACACAATTCAAGGTTTCTCTTCCTCCTGGCAGGCCGCCTGGCCCAGAGAGATTTGCAGTCCCGCCCTGGCTTGAGCTGGGTCTCTCTGGGTATGTCTTTCCTGCAGTTAAAAACCCGCTGCGGGCCCATACCGTCTGACTCGGGCTCCCAGGCTGTGGGGCTGTTTAATTGCATTGTTGACGGCTGGGTTTGGGCTAGAACCCACGCTCCAGGGAATAAAAGTCCTCACTCCTAGTTCCCTGCCCTAACCATTAGGTATGATTTGAAAACAATGGAATCTCAATTCTATTATTCTGCAGCTTAAACCTATTACTGTTAAGATTTAACATACAGCAACAGTGAGCAATATCTCCTTCATGTGTACAACCCCCTCGATTCCTTGTTTGTAAAGTGATCTAAATCCACATGCTTAAAGCTAAGTTTAGCTTTTGGATACACCTCCCATTAACTACAGGGGAGCCCTGTGCATTCCCCAGAGGGCAGAATTTGTTCCTTTGTAAAGGTGCATTTCCTGCCTGGCTGCTTTAACCACCTGCCAGTGTCCTAAAATTCTCAGCAATCTGGGGATGTGCACAGGCACATAGGGGTGTAATAGACAGCAACTTTCCTTTCCAAACAAGGGCCTGTAACAAAGTGTTATAAAGGAACCTGAGCAAGGAAGACAAACCCGAGACAATCTCAGTGAGCTGATTTATTAGCAACAGATACAAACTCAGTCTTAAGACAGCTGAGCAAGTACCGTACATGCTACCTGTGCTTCCTTGAGGCAATGAGACCTCTTTACGGGCTCGTGCACTGGTTCAGGGAGCCTTCTGAAAGTTATTTAAATCTCAGAGGTTGGTGGAGAGGGATTGCCTGCTGTAATTTAGATTGCTAAAGCACAGCTGTTAGACAAGATTAGAATAAATCCTAGACTGAACCTGGAACAGAGTCTGCTATCCACAAATCCATGCACAACAGGTAATAAAGGATAGAGAGGGAAAGGAGGACGTGAAGAAGGTGGATGGGTGGACAGTCAAATAAGTGGCCAAGCTGTCAGATGGTGAGAGAAGAATTCATTGCAAAATATATTTGTCCCTTATAATTTGTGTTTTTGCACCTGCATTAGTTGCTAATCTGTAAAGTCAGTGGCTAGGCTAGGAGGGGCGGATTTTAAGCCAAAATAAGTTAGAATTCATCTAACATCCCTGGAGGGTGAGAGGTCTAATACTTAATAGCTTTGAAAATTATTGTTTGGGTCCTCTGCTTAGGAATTTGGGGCAGGAGTAGAAACAAGGAGCGGTTCTCAGGGCTCCATCGGAGAAGAAGAGGTTCTCCTGGGGAAAACAGAACACTGAGGCATAGCGAATGCCTCGGTGCAGCCCTGAGCCCAGAGGAACAAATCCTCTTTCATGCTGTTGGAGTTCTGATGAAGAATAGCTTTCAGAGGGTTTTATTTTATATGTAACAAGGTTATGGAATAGCTCTAAAACTTCTCAAGTATACCACAAAACAAAACCTACAGCTCGCCAGACTTTATAGACCCTCTCTGTGGAGCAGCCTAGTGTTTGACATCACAAAACCAAGCATTCTAGGAAATTAAGCAGAGCAGGGCAACATTTGGGACCCTAAAGTGAATAGACTATATTCATTATGCTTTCTTAGCTGAAACTGACCTGTTTATTCTTGGGTCCTAATCCTAGAGTGGAAGGGAGGGGGTCTGCCCTGCTCAGTTCTTAGTCCAGGGTGCTGGCGGGAGGGGTGGCCCCAGTGGAGTCCTATTTTATCCTCACTCCCCCCAGTGCAACAGTTCCTGCTTTGGCTGCTTCTGCTCCTGGTGCTGGAGCTGTATACAATTTTATTTCACTCAGCTCATCAGCAAAACAGTGACAACACAGCCGGGGGCCTGGACAGTGAGCTGGGGCTGTGGAGCCAGGGCTGAGCACTAAATATTGGTTATGTTGGGCTTGTGTGTTAGCCTGTCCAGTAAGGAGAGAGAACCCTCACGTTCATTACTGCAGTGACTCAGTCCATCTGAGAAAACCAGGGGTTGGTAAGTATTTTAGAACCCAAATTATTCCTGTCATTGTTCCTGGGATCCTGCTCTTACCCAGATGACCTGTCACGGAGAACATGTCATTTATTAGCATCTGAATTTTAAAGCATTAGTCCTGCTAAATGACTGAATCAGCACAAAGTAGCAGGGCGCACGCTTCTTCAAAGGAGGGCTGTGTTTGGAAAAGGAACTGCTGAAACGTTGTGGGGGTCCGTCTTTATTCCAGCTTGGTAATTCTCACGTGTGATTGACTTTGTTCACAAGTGAAAAGCCGTTTTTCAAACTGCTGATGCCGCAAACGTCCCCTGGGATCTGAAAATCCAAGCAGTCCCCATGCCGCTCCCTGCCATCGCCAGTAAGAAAGGTTCTGCACTCAGAACTCCGCTGACAGGTTTCTCAGTGCAGGCGGAAGAACAGAATCCAAATCGCTCTCCCATATGGATATTGGCTCCTGCAGGGCTAACAGGAGTAAAATCTTGCTCTTGTCTATCAAGTGAGCAGATATGATTGGAGGGTGCGTGGGGAGTGGATACATGGAACAGAGAAATGCTGGCTTGAGTTATTTTTCTGACTCTCCCAATGTTTTATCTTGCATGCTAGGCATATTGGTGCTCCAGCTCGTAGCATTAGACCCGCATTTTGCATCACGCTATTAAAAAACCGTGATTCTCTCCTAAGTAAGAGATTTTTAATGAAGTCAGATCCACAAAATCCATCTCCAACATGCGAAAATCTTTACGGACCACACCATGTCAAAAGGCATTGAGGCCTTCAATCCTTGGGCGTTCACCAGCCTTTTAGGGAGGCTGAACTGGATATAAGCAAAAGGTTTAGTTATTCCCTGAAGCTCATTACTGCCCTTCCGTTTACCTCTCAACTGCAGCAGCTACCAGCCACGCAGGACTGTTGAAAGAGCAGAGCTTTTTCCTCCACCCTCTTCTCTGCGCTCAGATTTTCCCACTCTTCTTTGAGTTCTGTGTGCTGGCATCACCGGGGAAGCTCTTTGCCCCAGGAAATCTCAGGGTTAAGACTATTTCAGTGTGAGACTTGACGTAAGTAGAGCTGCCTGTGTTGTATTGAGGGTGTGGAAAAGGATCTGAGTCCTGAGAAAGAACTACCAAGCAGAGGGAAATATGAGTTCTGTTTCATCTTCCCTGCATTTGCCTAAACTTCTACCCACGAGGAGACTGGGGCTTCTGCTCCCCACTCTCCTGGAAAGACTGCAGCCTCTTGGGGCAGAGAGGATAAAATTTTTATTAAAGTTAATGTTTAAAATTAAATATACACAAGTTAAGATGGAAGGTACTGTACATCTGGGGTCAGGCTTGAGTTATGAGGGATTACGGGTATCGCTTACAAAGGATCACAAGATACATACATATCACATAACCAGCGTAGATCCAGATTCGGGTGTGGGAGTTTTTAAAGTGTCAGTGGATAAGTGTGCTAACGAAGTAGTCTCCAAGATGGTGTTACCTTTTCTCTCCTTTCCCAGAATGACTGGAGGTGCAATATCAATTAAAGCTGCTAATGGTTTTTATAGAGAAAAAATAAGAGGGAAGGTGATGCATTAAGGTAAATCTCAACAATATTAGGCCTGCCTGCTACTGGTTAGTAATGGGAAATTTGTGTCTGTAATACAAAATAACTTATAAACAATTAAAACTAACATTTTCCACAAAAAAGCTGCTCTTGAACTACCGTCTGACGTTCTTTTTTTCCCAGAGTATCTTTAAGATACCAGTTCTTGGCTCTAGATCTGTTCTTCTGTAACCTACGCTCTGCAAACTTCAATTCTTCTCCCTCTATCTCTGTGCCTTCACTTCCTACTCACTTGTGTTCTGTACTCTGACAGTTCCTCGCATTACAGGACCATTCTTCCCCTGATCCTACTCCCATCCATCTTTCCACACTGCCCATTGTGACTGGAATAGCCTTCCTGCTATGGGTCCGCTTGGAAATTTTCCATCAAAAATTTGGGCTTTTGACTAGTAAATAAATGGTGTTTTTGGAAAGTTGACAATTTTCATCAGAAAAGCTTTTTGGCCAGAACAACAAAAAGGTGACGTTTTCCAGGAGGGTGTCAGACAATGTTCTGACCAGGAGTACCCTGGTCCTGTGTGCCCTTGCATCATTACACCCCATCGGCATTTCTTCACCACTAGCTATCTGCTTGTCAAAGCAAAGTCTGTTATAAATCTAAGTCTTATTTATATTTACATATAGAAATGTAACTTCAAGTAAAAGTGGAACCAACAAGAAACATGCCTAACTGCAGCAACTACAATCTTAGGTTCCTCTTTCTACACAGATGGTCTGTACATTGTCTTGTCTGAGTAAACTCTTCAGGTCAGGGACCAGGTTGTGTATACATCGTGCACGTGGAATGTGTGATGGTAATGAAACCCTGCTTGCTGACTCCTGGTGGGGAGGTGATGCACAGTGACTGCTCCGCTTTCTCTTACTCTTACCAACTCCTGTCTATCTACCATTCCCCTCCCCCAGTTTACAAAATCCAACAATGCACAGAACTAACCTGTGCTATTCACTGTATTCATTCGCTTGTATCTCTTAGAGCCTACGTTATCGGAAGTGCCCGCGCAGCATCCAGGCCAGCGAGGCTGCAATCCTGATTGGGGAATTTGGGTGCTACCATAAAGGAAATGATGATGATCCCCAGGTTGATTTCCTTCTCTCCCCGCCTTGTCATAGAAACACTGCAGAAAATTCTTAGACGGGCTCTGGAAACACAAATCCAGGTTTAATTTCTTTAGAGCCAGCCATGAGGAGGAAGGAAGAGGGTGGTAGAAATGTCAGGCTGACGGAATTTCTGCTTCACTAGGTCGTTTAGATGAGGGCTCAGACAGGAGCCGCAGCTGGTTGCAGTGTTCTGAGCTCTCTCGTTTAATGCTGTCATGGAGCGTTCATGCTGCTGGGAGGCATATGCAGAAACCTCCCCTCCCTGCTGTTTGGAGGAGGTGGACTAATGTGCCAGTCAATGAGATCTCATCAACTCGAACTGAGGTTATACACAAGAAGCTTCCCAAAGCAGGGAGGGCAGCTGTATCTTTGCAATGTAATCAATGGCTCCCTAGCAGAAGCAGAGTTACCGAACCTCAGACTCTGTTTGTACCTTTTTCCCAGTCTTCCGTCCCCTACCCAGGCTTGCTTTTACAAAGCAGAGAGGATGTCAACACCCACAAAGCAGTACTACACATCCTTGCTTAGACCAGCTGCATAGCTTAGGCTTAGTCTGCACATAAAAGTTAGGTTGACATAGCAACGGCACTCAGGGGTGTGAAAAATTCTGCCGACCTAATCTGCAGTGTAGACGCAGCTAGGTGGACAGGAGAATGCTTCCATTGACCTAGCTGCAGCTGCTCAGGGAGGTGGATAACCTACAGCAATGGGAGAACCGCTTCCATTGCTATCGTAAGCATCTACACTATGGCGGCACAGCTGCAATGCCGTAGCTGTACTGCAGCAGCACCTGGACTGTAGACGTGGCTTTAGCACTGGTTCTTCTCTGGCTAGTGCGGTTAGCTGCTCTGTTCAGACCTGGACAACTGCTGCTGCCACGCTGGAGAGGTTTTAGCTGGGGCTATACGTGATGGCCAATGGTGGTCTGTTATTTTCCTTGTTGGGCCTGTCCTGTAGTTAGAAGCGACAGAGTCCTGTGGCACCTTATAGACTAACAGAAGTATTGGAGCATGAGCTTTCGTGGGTGAATACCCACTTCTTCGGATGTGCCACAGGACTCTTTGTCGCTTTTTACAGATCCAGACTAGCACGGCTACCCCTCTGATCCTGTAGTTAGGTGATTTCTGGGTACCCATCTCACGAGGACAGGCCCAAGAAGGAAAATAACAGAACACCACTGGCCATCATGTACAGGCCCCAGCTAAAACCTCTCCAACGCATCATCAGCGATCTACAACCTATCCTGGAAATCGATCCCCCACTCTCACAGGCCTTGGGAGGCAGGCCAGTCCTCGCTTACAGACAGCCCCCAACCTGAAGCAAATACTCACCAGCAACTACACACGACACCACAGAAACACTAACCCAGGAACCAATCCCCGTAACAAACCCTGCTGCCTTCTCTGTCCCCATATCTTTTCTAGCGACACCTTCAGAGGACCCAACCACATGAGCCACACCATCAGGGGCTCATTCACCTGCACATCTACTAATGTGATATATGCCATCATGTGCCAGCAATGCCCCTCTGCCATATACACTGGCCAAACCGGACAGTCTCTACATAAAAGGATAAATGGACACAAATCAGACATCAGGAAGGGTAATATGCAAAAGCCAGTAGGAGAACACTTCAGTCTCCCTGGACACTCAATAACAGATTTAAAAGTAGTGACTCTTCAACAAAAAAAACTTCAAAAACAGACTTCAAAGAAAAACTGCTACGCTACAATTCATTTGCAAACTTAAAACCATCAATTTGGGCTTGAATGGGGACTGGGAGTGGTTGGCTCACTACAAAAGCAATTTTTCCTCTCTTGGTATTGACACCTCCTCATCAATTATCGGGAGTGTACCACACCCACTCTTCTAAACTGGCCTTCAACATTGATTCTCCACTTGTAAGGTAACTCCCTTCTCTTCATGTGCCAATATATATTTATGCCTGTTTGTGTAATTTTCACTCCATGCATCTGAAGAAGTGCGTTTTTTACCCACGAAAGCTTATGTCCAAATAAATCTGTTAGTCTTTAAGGTGCCACCGGCCTCCTCGTTATTTTTGTGGGTACAGACTAACACAGCTACCACTCTGATAATTGCTGTAGCAAGTGTCTGCACCACAGCAGCGTAGCTGCAGCACCTGCTGCTTGTAGTGTAGGCAGAGGTTAAGCCAGCAGCTTGCCCTGATTCCTCTGCAAAAAGGGAATTCTTGCGCACGGGAGGAGGGCCAGCTGTCCAGATCAAAATAATAAAATGTATATTAAAGAGAATCCAGGCTCTTTCAGTCCGAGTGCTCTGAAACTGTACTCAGGTCACCTGCGGCTGCCCTAGATAAACTGTAACTGCCTCTCCTCGTGCTCTGTAGAAAGAGATCGAGAGTGGAATGGAGGTTTCTAGCCATACCAGGCCACGTTGTACGGTAATCTGCGCCAATAAGGCCTCAGCTGGAATATTGCGTCCAGTTCTGGGTGCCACATTTCAGGAAAGATGTGGACAAATTGCAGAAAGTCCAGAGGGGAGCAATAGAAATGATTAAAGATCTAGAAAACATGATGTATGAGGAAAGATTGAAAAAATTGTTTTTGTTTAGGCTGGAGAAGAGAAGACTTAAGTTACGTTGACATACAGCCGCCACAGTAATTAAACCACTGTTGCATGTACACGCAGTGTTTCTTGTGTCACTGGTTTGTGTCCACAGTAGCAGCCCTTGCATTGACACAGAAAGCATTGCACTGATGGTAGCTATCACAATTTACAACTCGCCACCATCCAGCGTGGGGTGATTTGGGAAGGGTTTGCAATGCCTCATGGATGAAAAAGGTGTGGCTGTTGATGTACTTCATTGCAAGGTGATCGGGTGCCACAATAGGGATATGCGTGCCAGAGAATCTCAGAAGAATCATAGAAGATTAGGGTTGGAAGAGACCTCAGTAGGTCATCTAGTCCAATCCCCTGCTCAAAGCAGGACCAATCCCCAACTAAATCATCCCAGCCAGGGCTTTGTCAAGCCTGACCTTAAAAACCTCTAAGGAAGGAGATTCCTCCACCTCCCTAGGTAACCCATTCCAGTGCTTCACCACCCTCCTAGTGAAATAGTGTTTCCTGATATCCAACCTAGACCTCCCCCACTGCAACTTGAGACCATTGCTCCTTGTTCTGTCACCTGCTACCACTGAGAACAGCCAAGCTCCATCCTCTTTGGAACCCCCCTTCAGGTAGTTGAAAGCTGCTATCAAATCCCCCCTCATTCTTCTCTTCTGCAGACTAAACAATCCCAGTTCCCTCAGCCTCTCCTTGTAAGTCATGTGCCCTAGCCCCCTAATCATTTTTGTTGCCCGCCGCTGGACTCTCCAATTTGTCCACATCCCTTCTGTAGTAGGGGGATCAAAACTGGATGCAATACTCCAGATGTGGCCTCACCCAGTGCTGAATAGAGGGGAATAATCACTTCCCTCGATCTGCTGGCAATGTTCCTACTAATAGCGCCCAATATGCCATTGGCCTTCTTGGCAGCTAGGGCACACTGCTGACTCATATCCAGCTTCTCATCCACTGTAATCCCCAGGTCCTTTTCTGCAGAACTGCTGCTTAGCCACTCGGTCCCCAGCCTGTAGCGGTGCATGGGATTCTTCCATCCTAAGTGCAGGACTCTGCACTTGTCCTTGCTGAACTGCATCAGATTTCTTGTGGCCCAATCCTCCCATTTGTCTAGGTCCCTCTGTATCCTATCCCTACCATCCAGCATGTCTACCACTCCTCCCAGTTTAGTGTCATCTGCAAACTTGCCGAGGATGCAGTCCACGCCATCCTCCATTAATGAAGATATTAAACAAAACCGGCCCCAGGACCAACCCTTGGGGCACTCCGCTTGATACCAGGTGCCTACGAGACATGGAGCCATTGATCACTACCCATTGAGCCCGACGATCTAGCCAGCTTTCTATCCACCTTATAGTCCATTCTTCCAGCCCATACTACTTTAACTTGCTGGCAAGAATGCTGTGGGAGACCGTATCAAAAGCATTGCTAAAGTCAAGGAACAACATGTCCACTGCTTTCCTCTCATCCACAGGGCCAGTTATCTTGTCATAGAAGGCAATTAGGTTAGTCAGGCATGACTTGCCCTTGGTAAATCCATGCTGACTGTTCCTGATCACTTTCCTCTCCTCTAAGTGCATCAGAATTGATTCCTTGAGGACCTGCTCCATGATTTTTCCAGGGACGGAGGTGAGGCTGACTGGCCTGTAGTTCCCCTTAGTGTAATACTAATAAAAATACAAGCCGTAACAATAATTGCACTAATAAAAATGTGTTGCTACATGCAACATCAAACCAAAAAAGCCAAATTACAACACTGGGTTCAAAAAGAAATAATCCTAGCTATCAACGCTGCCATAGTAATAAATAATCATTATAAAAATAATCATATGCTTATTGTTTAAAAAGCAAATGTTTGTATTTATACAGTTTATAAGGGGTCTTGGACATCTGTATACTGGGATACTCTCTGAGATGTGTTAAACCAAATGTGTCCTATAAAAAATGTTTAAGGTACAAAAATATACATATATGCATATTATTATATTCGCATATACATCTATGTATACATACCAACTATCAACCTTATCCATATATCATCATATATCACAAGTTATATAAAATATAAATCTGGTATTTAACTATTCAAAAATAATCATATAATCCCTCATATATATTAGTATATCTACCTATACTATTCTATAAGCACAATACACTTATAATCCTGACCTAAGCCCATCTCATCAACCACCAACTAAGTATAAAGGCCTCCTCACGTCACCCACAGGTTATCAAAGCACAGCTCTACACCCGACACCTCAGTCATGGGCCCGGGGCTAACACTCCCAGGTCCCCTATAAAAAACTAAAAACAATTAAAAAATAAAATCTGTCCATCAGTTGTACGAGGGAATGTGCAAACTAAGGAACAAATGGGGCATGAATGTGTAAATGAAAAGGTAAGGTGGCCACATAACAGTGTTTAGCCCCCTGGGCCATCTTCAGTCCATGCGTTATGCTTTTCCGGGACGATAGGTACACATCCTCCCCATCAAAAGACAAAAAGCAGGGGGATGTAGTAGGAAGAGAGCCTGAGACATAAGCCCTTGTATCAGAGGCCTGAGGCCTGGGCTAAAGTAGTAGTAAAAACTTTACTGATATAAAGTAAAAACAAGCTGTAAGCAAGAGGCAGGCCCTGCTCACAGAATCGGGCCAGAACAGGGCTGATATTGCAGAAATACACATTCCTGAGAAGTGCTAGGCACGGAGCACTCACGCAAACACATCCCGATATCAAGGATGGTACAAAAACATTCCCCAAGGAGAATAGGAACACACTGACCCCTCCTAAAAGATAAGGTCAGGATGACAGTCCATGATAGAGATGTTTTAATCGAACCAACATGTACAAGGAGATGGGTGATAACTAGCCACATCCGGGGGCAGTAACTATGTCAGAGGGGCAGTATGTAGCTTGTTTGTTTGTTTCAGGGTATAGAGATGTATCTCAGAAGGAGTGTCTTTGTCTAGCCTAGGGAGGAACAGAAATCCCACCATTCACTGAGCTGGTCTGTTGTTACGGGCATGCATGTTTTAGTGGTCTGGTAGAGTCTGCGGCAGTGGTGGGCCACAGGTTGCCCACCACTGGTCTGCGGGATATTAGTACCGTGCTTTGTCAACAATATACCTGGCCTGGTGCCTTCATCCCTTGATGGATCTTGTGGTCATTGGGAAGTTCGCTCGAGGTCTGCTGTGCCAGCTGTCTGCGCAGAGAGAACACACAACATGTAGCTGATTCCTACAGAGGACAGCTCGCTTACTTACCAGATCAGTGCTCGTGGGTCACCAATGTGGTTAGATGTTCGGCTGTGTGTGTGTGTGTGTACATGAGCTGATGAGTGCCTGCAGTATTGACACACACACAGTACTTTCCAGGTTCCTTCCCCTGCATCAGGTTTGCCAGTACTGGACTGTTAGGAGTGGCTTGACTGCTCAGGAGTCAAAAACAGGTCCTGGCTCCCCAGGCCACTAGATCCCTGGGTTGCCTGTCCCCCATACTCCTCCTCTTCCTCGTCCAATACTTTAAAGCAGGGGACTGGACTAGATGACCTACTGAGGTCCCTTCCAGTCCTACACTTCTATGATTCTATCCTCAGCTGCCCTTGTGGGTTGCCATGACCCAATGAAGTGGCTGTTGGCCCCAGCTGTCCCTCTGGGTCGCCATGCCCAAATATCTGTGTGTTGCCCGCTCCATCCCTGTGTGTTACCATGCCACCCACTGCTGCCGCTTCTACCACCTCCCTACAGCAACTAACCATGCAATGACAAGAGGGAGAACAGCCTTAAAGAAAGGCTTGCCAAGAGTCCTTGACTCGGCACCAATCCTGTACCACAGTGTGAATCTATTAAGCTAGAGTCTGGGGGACAGTAACCCTGGTGCAGTGAAATCCCCACAAAGCTAATTAATGAAGATGGAATCAGATTGGTTAATCATACACTTATTAAATAACTGAATGGGGGCATTGAGTCTGTTTGTCAAAGTTACAGACAATGAAAAGCTCTTGAATGAAGAACTCAAACTGGTGATCCTGTTAAAGGAATAGGTGGACTGTGCATAAAGGCTTTGTAGCTGAGTTGCCGCTGTTCCAAATTCCAAAGAATTCAGGCTGCTAAGCAGAATAACAGTAACATATACCCCAGGTATTGCACATCCTGCTTTCCTGCCAAAGATCCATAGTAAACAGGCAATCCATCTTGTGAAAGGATGTTCTAGCAACTCTATTCCAGCTAGCAAAATGTCTACAGGGCTGCACACAAAAGCTAAGCAACAATCTTTTCCTTGCCCAGGAAAAATACAGAAGGTGTTAAAGCCTCAGGCAATCTATCTACAGGAGCTAGTTTAAAAAACCTGATAACATTCAGCATATCATAGAATGTCAAGGTTGGAAGGGTCCTCAGGGGACCATCTAGTCCAACCCCCTGCTCAAAGTAGGACCAATCCCCAGACAGATTTTTGCTCCAGATCCCTAAATGACCCTCTCAAGGATTGAATTTACAACTCTGGGTTTAGCAGGCCAATGCTCAAAGCACTGCACTATCCCCCCCCAAGGATTGAAAAGTGAAGAGCATCCATTCAGCTGAATGCACACTAATCACTTCTAGTTGGATTATTCCATCTCCCTTCATTTGATTAAGTACAAAATGCTGTTGTTTTAATGCTAAGGTTGTGGAACACAAATCAACAGCTGATGTGGAACTCTGAGTCGAAGATGCCATTCTCACTATTGGAGGTAAAACTCAAAGCAATGAATATTTCGTACTTTTCTATATTATATCAGAGGCCACAAACACATCCATGACTGTCAGCTAAGCTACCCACATACTGTCTGGGCAAGACTAGGTCCGAAGTTCTGCTCCGAAAGAACCACTTGAGGCAAAGGGACTCTTCATTTGCTCTCAGTAGTATTGGAGCTTTTATCCTCTATTTGCTTTAGCTACTAGAGGGCAATGTAGTAACACAAGTAGTTCAGATATTCCAGACAGCAGTGGTGCCCACTAGTCAGCAAATTAAATTTCCTCACAGCCATAATCTTTTCAGAGTAAATGAAATACAAACCTTTCGTAGGTTATAAAATGTAGATTTTTTCCCCTTATAGCGGTTGCTTAGCACATATTATTAAACTTGTACAAGTATGTAAGATTGGTTGAATGTATATATAGTGCAAACCTAATTGCCCAAAGCTCCATTCAAACACTCTTGCTGTCGATGGGCACTGTGCAGCTGAAAGCTCTGGATGTCTCCTACTACCCTTAGGGTAAGCAGGTTTTGCCTTTACAAGCATCACTTGTCCTAATAAAATACACACCGTATTAAACTTTGCTAAATGCATTGCTGAACCTAAGTATTTCTTTATAGCCCATCAGGACCTACTGTATAACTTAACTGTGATGCACATACTAATGTAAAATCTATATCCCTGATAGATGACTGTTCCACCATCAGTGTGTATGGCACTTGAAATGAAGAGAGAGATGCTGTTATCCATAGTTAGTGTGCCTTTTTATCTGCTACACTACAACAGAGCTGGGCCAGACAGAGTCTGTCCATAACCTTTAACTTTGAATTGAAAATGATGAGTGTGCTCTTGCAGAAATTGCTTCCAGGTGAAACTGCAGTTTTTGTTCACTTTTAAAATGTGTCAGGGAACACAATGAGACTCTAAATTAGGGATGAGTGGTCCACAGAGTTAGGGTTACAAAACTGTTTTCATTTGGGGCTGTGCAAGTGAGAATATAAATCTTCAAAATTTTCTAACTTGATTCTTTTCATCAGACTCCTCAATAGCTCACCCAGTCCATTTCGTTTTAAAAAAACGTTCCCCTCCTGAAGGGGGATCCAATTTATTTAGTCCACAAACACATGAATACTCCTTACCAATGGTTCCAACATTCTGGGGTCCTATTTATGAAATCCTGCACAAAGTCTGGGCCTAGCCCTTCTCCCTGAGGATCTGTCCTCTCTTTAAAGTTCCTTTCCTTCACCCCAGTTCCCAGCTGGGCACAATCCCTCCTTCCCAAGGGTCCGTCTTCCTGCTCTCCCAGCCCTTCTTCCCTGGAATTGGGCAATGTCTATAGACCTTCCCCAAGCTAACTTGGGGCCCTGCACAAGCCTTCTTGCTCTCTGCAGGCATCTGCCAACACCCACCTGCCACCCCTTTTCTGTCCAGGCCGCTTTCTTTTCTACAGCAGGTCTGATTGGGTCACCTGGCCCTCCAGTCACATGACCTTCATCCTGTCCACCTGGGGAGGTGAGTAAAGTTTGTCAGAGGTGCACTGAGACCCATCTCCTCTTAAGGGGGCGACTACTGTGTGACACCCAGAGTATGTCTACACTGCAGCTAGACACCCGCCGCTGGCCCACCTCTCAGGGTCCCAGAACCTGAGCTCCAGCTCAGGCCCGAGCGTCTACACCACAGTTAAACAGCCCCGTAGCCTGAGCCTCGGGAGCCTGAGTCAGCTGGCATGGGCCGGATGTGGGTACCTAACTGGAGGGTAGATGTACCCTCAGTTGCTAAAAATAAAAACCTCAATCTTAACATCAAGGAGGAAAAATAGAGGAGAGTGACTTCCAGCAAGGTTCCTTTGTGTTTATGGGATTGGTATTAGTGGTGCCTAGATACTAGGAACTCATGCACAGTAAAGTGTAGGGATATCTTTGCAATCTGGCAGTCAGAGAACCTGTGGTTACTAAGTTATCTCGGATACATAGTATCTTGTACCCCAGCCAGAAGTTCCTTCTTGGAGCAAGCACAGGGAGCCCTGAGTTCTAATCTCAGTGGAGCCACAGATACATGATGGGGCCTTGGGGAAATCAATTAACTGGTTTCCCATCAGTAAAATGTGGCTTCTAGACTCTCAAGGCTGGTGAGGATTAGTTCAGGCTTGTACAGTGCTGTGAAAAAGCAAAATGCTATGTAGCTACATATAGATGCTAAGTGTTAGTTTCTTTCCTTTTATTCTCAAACATTAATAACCACAGGCTTCCCTCACCAGCTGTTCTGCTACCGTGGACTGCTTCCCTGTACTTAGAAACTGTGTATATTTATAAGGGCTAAACACCCCCAAGCTGTGGGGAAGTTTACTTCCCTATAGGAACTTTGTGGCTTAGTCTTATCTTCTAGATTTCACACAGGTAACTGAACCATCAGCTGATGACCACAAATAGCTATCATTCTGAAAGGGATTCACCTCTTCCCACTGGCTGAAAGCTGAAGGGAAGTAGGAAACAGTATTATCAGGCGGGTGGTAAAAAGACCTTTCAGAAACCTCTCCTGTTCAGAATTTTGGAGGAGAGGACTCTTGGTCCATTCATTAATCTAGGATTCGCTCTGTTTCACTGGGTATGTAAAGCATAAACTTCTTATTGCAGTAGGTTCTTAACTAAGCATCTGTGCTCCCCAGATCTCAGGCCAATTCTGATTGGCAGGACTCTTGGGTAGCTGATAGCAGCCTGAAGCTTGCTCCTGGTTATGCCAGCTGGCAGCGGTCCCAAGGGGATGAAACAACAGCCAGAGTTCAGCAGGCATAAGGAAATGTAGCTGACTTTTTCTGGAGAGATCTGGATGCATAAAACCCTGGTCCAGGAAGGACCTCTGAGTGCAGATTTATGAGCATGCTGCCACTGCTCAGTTCTCACAATTACTGTAGCTTGTTAAGTCAGAAAAACTAAGATGCTTTAGCGAAAAAATACTGAGCCAACCAATCCATCTTGGAAGCTGGATGGCTCAGTTATCTAAACCTCATTTATCTGAAGCCGCTTATCTGGAACAACGGTACTGAGGAGGTGTGAACGTAACCTTGTTTCAGGTAATATTGTTTTGAATAATCAGGATTGTATTTTGCGGCATATGAATTTGAATCCATATCTCCAAGTCCCTGGAACAGAGCTACCTGACCACAAAGAGATTTTTATTTCCAATATTTCAGTGAAGGTAGCATTCCTATGTCACCTGGCTTCTAACATGCAAAGGCCCAATCTTGTCTCACTTTGATGGTGTGAATGCCACTCATGTGGTTTCAATACCTTTTCAAGATCTCATCAGAAAAAGCAGTCCTTACAATTTACCATTCTGATTAGTGCTGCTACAAAACAGGCGGATTGGTTTACTCCTCTGCCATACACCCATATTTGGTGCACATGCAAAGCTCTCACTGATGTGCATATTGCAGGGTAAAATGTGCCCTAAAGACGTGACAGTCCTGGTTGAGGGAGACCCTCTGTCAGAGCTGAAAGTTAGTGAAGGTTTTCTATTGGCTGGATGCATGCTAATGTCCCTCCGCTGCATTACAGGAGGGAGGGCAATGCTGGTTCTGAAGTAGGAGTTGTAGTCAGCATTTCACTCTTTTTTCCCAATCTCGCCCAAGACTCCATTGATCATTCAGCAGAATGCAAATGGACAGAGGAATTTTATTTCCTGTGTAATTTATACAGTATTTGCTGCTTCCTCGAGAAGGTAGGAATTCATCAGGACACGCAGTCCTCATACTCAGCAATGCTCCCATCTGGGGATGTGGCCGCACGGAGGCAAACATCTCTGATCATCTCATTTCATAGAATTTAGAGAGAGAACAGATTATGTTGCATGCAACTAATTTCCTTTTGTCTTTCCCTGTCCTTGAAATCCTATGAACCAGTGCAGGATTGTTCCCTGTAGCAGAGCATAAACTCTCAGTAGCTAGGGTCAGTACTGTAGGACTTGGAGGAAATAATATTTGGCAAGATTTGAACCTTAAGTGTTGCTCTTCAGCATAGCCTGAACTGATGTCCACCCTGCTTAAACTCTGCATGTTTTGCCTTATGTTTGCAAAGACAACAGCCCTATAGAGCAGTGGTTCTCAACTAGGGCTGCCGCTTGTTCGGGGAAAGCCCCTGGCGGGCCAGGCCAGTTTGTTTACCTGCCGCGTCTGCAGGTTTGGCCGATCCCAGTGGCCGCAGTTCACGTGCTCCAGGCCAATGGGAGCTGCTGGAAGCGGCATGGGCCGAGTGACGTACTGGCCACCGCTTCCCGCAGCCCCCATTGGCCTGGAGGGGCGAACCGCAGCCAGTGGGATCGGCCAAACCTGCGGACGCGGCAGGTAAACAAACCGTCCCAGCCCGCCAGGGGCTTTCCCTGAACAAGCGGCAGGCCTAGTTTAAGAACCATGGCTGTAGAGGACTGCACCTTTTTTGAGCAGAATGCTAAGCAAACTGAATACTAACCATAGGAAAGACATACAAAGCTGATTTAATTATAAAGTACAACAAAGCACAAACATTTATTAGTTCAGTGTTTTCATTTTAAAAAGGGCAGGAGCACATTGAAATGGGTTGTGATTTTTTTAACAGACTGAAATAAATCAATGGGAATAGCTCTGAAGATTTTTTTTTTAACTCCAACTTTATAAATTGGAATTTTCATCTGTTCATCATCATATGCTATATTTATTTATCCTCTCTTTTAATACAAGAACAAGGGAACATTCAACAAAATTGAAAGGTAACTGTTTCAAAATGACAGAAGAAAATACTGTTTTACTCAATGTGCAGTTAATCTGTGGCACTCATTGCCACAGTATTCCATTGAGGCAGTGAGCTTGGTTGGATTCAGTAAAGTAGATATTTATGTGGATAATGAGAATGTCCACAGTTATGTTAGTGAGTGTTTTTTTTTAAAAAGGGACATAAACCCTCCATCTAATTGATGAGGATTTGGTAGAAACTTCCCCTGTAGACAGGTTATTCTGTAATTGTCCACTGTGGGGTTTCTTGCGCCGTCCTTGAAAGCATCTGGAGCTGGCCAGATGTAAGCATTTTGGGGCAGATACTGTCTTCCTATTTATTTTGTTCAGCTCTTAGTCTGATGGGGTATGATCTTGATTGAGATCTCTGGGCGCTACTGTAATATACATGAAGATCACTGCAAGGATCCTGGATTAGATGGACCACAGCTTTGATCAGTCTGGCAACTCCCATTATTCGATGCTGCTTTATGCTAATGAAATTAATTGAACATCATTTAAAGCTTATATATCTGCGAGCTTCTGGGCTGGTTATCTTGTCTCCAGCAAAGTGCTTGTTAGGGTAGCACGTGGAGCAAGAAATGAAGATCTTCTCCGTGAGAGATGGGGAGCGGGGAGATTATGCTGAATTTCTCCCTTTCTCCATGCTGTTTGCATTATTATTATTATTATTTGTATTGCAGTAGTGCCTGTAGGCCAGGGATACTCAGTGCTAGGCACTGCACAAACATCTCAATGGAATGATGGTTTCAAAGCTTGCAATCTAAACTTAAAATGATACAACAGTTGGGTGTGACACAGAGAGCGGGGGTGGAGGAGCAAAATATACCAGTGACGCTCATGGACAGCGTAGTGAGCAGCCGCAGTGCACCAGCGGGCTAGCCAGTGTCAAGTGTTAGGGCTTTAAAAGCAATAGTTGGTATATTTGTAAGTTACCCAAATTTGTCTACTGTTTGTGCAGCCCCTCCTTGGTAATAAAATATCTTCATGTGATGTGAAAAGAATGAAATGCTGCAGAGACTGCAGAAACCAAATAGTGCAGTAAAGAAAGGAGAAAAAGTGAGAGCTAATGCCGTGATGTGGCAGGCCCTGGTCTTGCTTTCCTTTTCCCAGGGCCGTTCAGACCCGCTCTGCAGCGTTACAGGCAGGCAGCTCCCCCTCCTCTTTTGCACACACTGCCCTACATGTTTTCCTTCCTGTATAATGTCAGTGATTAGCATAAATGGAAGTGGTGCAGCTAAATTCCCCTGTGCACTGGGCTGGAAACATATCACCGTCTGTGTTCACTGGGCCATCTGCCCAAACGGAAACAAAACTGCTGCTTGCATCCACTCAAGTGTGGAGCCTTGTGGGTTACGCTGAACACTACATAATCTATTAAAGATGAGATGGGAGCTTCAAAATCCTAATCGGGCATCCCCAGCAGAAGGTCCCTCAATGTTAATTGGCACAAGCAGGCTACTTCACACCCTCTCTGCTTGCCCATTCTGCTTTTCTGCAGAAGTACCTAGGTGTGGCATGAACATGAGATTGAGCAAAGTTGAGCTCTCCTCCTAGTGTAATGTGTGCGTTCATATTGCACATATCTAGTCTTCCAGAGCCACTTTTTGGAAATGGGACCATAAACCTGATTGCTGTAAATGTTTACGGTTAAGTGCAATTTAAATAAAAAAGGTGATGACAGCTAAGTGAAGTAGAAGCTAAATGACTCCTTTCAAACACTAAGTAATGGCTTCCAAGGTAGCCATTGTTTAGGTGGGATTTCATCGTTATTCTGTCCTTATGCTAAATTGTTTGTGACATCTCAGAAAAAGCTGAAGAACAGCCCAGTGCTTTCTTGTCTTCCCCAGCCCTGCAGCTTCTCTTGGGTTTCTGAGGCATAAGCTTTTTACTATATTTTTTAACAGCAAAAACACCAGACATAAAAGATTGGAAATAGGTTTCTGTAATTCATTGGTATGTTTCCTCCTTTGTTCCTTTGAAATTTCTTGAAATCTCATTTCTTTGGGATTTCTTCTTGCCTCACTGAACATAATCAGGAACTCCCATTAACTTAAATTCCCAAGTTTTCTGACACTTGAGTTGTTCAACACTTGGCAGTTTTGATGGCCTGGGCTCCTTGTGAGCTCTGATCGATTTTCCATCAAGTTGCTTTGCATCCTGAGAAGTTCATTGCATGTACTGGGAATGCTCCGTGCAGTGTGATCAATCCTGGATAGGGTGAGAGGGAGAGCCTTGCAGTATCCAACAGCGGTCACACCAAAAAATGAAGGACGGGCTATGCCCATGCCATCTTTTGCTACAGTCCCATTAGATTTCACAAACTAAGCAGAAGCAATCTGGATGAGCCCTTGGAGGGTAAACTCAATCAAGTAACAAGGGAGCTCAATAGGTCGAACTCTTCCCGCTGATAGTACTAAAGCCACTGCCCACCTCTGATATTAATACAGAAACTGCCAACTCTTGGATGAAACACAAAACGTCCTTAATGGTGACTGGAGGTTTTGTGGCTCTTTAGAAAAGTGGCTCTTTTGTCTGCTGGTCAGATTCAACCGCGGGTAATCGTATTGTGCCTACCAGAATTCACCTTTCAGTTTGCTGATTATTCTGTTCTTTTCTTTCTATCTTAGGCTGTTGTGTTGTGCTATTGTGCATCATTCAATACATCCCCTATTCTAGTCTCAACCCTGACACACCTGGGTGAATGTTGGGTGTGTAGAAGTTGTAGTGTAGCTGGAACACACAGTGACAGCTGCAGTTAAGGTTAGCTGTAGCCTTTGATATGGTATTCGTCACTGCAGTGACTGAGCACAAATGTTAATTAATCCATCTTCTCCCCAGCCTTTGAGATGAGGCAAAGCATGACTGCCTGACTCACAGATGGGAACAGAGCCAGAGTGACCTGCCTGAGGTCACAGAGGAAGTCACCGTTAGGGCTGGAGATAGAACCCAGTTCTCCGTCTTCCAAGCCCAGTTCCTTAACTTCAAAAGAGTGTCCTATCTCCCTTAGCTTGCCTCAGCATTTCCATTCTGTAGGGCCTGTTCCCATTGCTTCTTAAACTGAACTTAAACATCCTTTCAGGATGACATTTTGATGGCTGTGTCTGCCCGAGACTGAACAGTTTCAGAAAATGGTGTACTCTAGCATAGAACAAGATTTCTGGTGGTGATGGTTGCTTTTAGGAAGTGTGACTATCAGCAGCACCACAGTGTTCTAGAGAATACTTGTGCTAATGGACTGAATGGTCTAGGACCATGGTTTTCAGAGTAATATTCTTTTACCTTTATACACAATTGTGGCTATTAAAATTGCATTGGCTGATGGTTCATGGTACTGAACTCTACTGGGCTGCTAGCAGAACTTGTTCAATAGAGGGCCTATGGCTTTGGAATTCGCACCAGTCCGGGACAATGGAGCCAACATTTGACAAACTTCACAGGATGATGCCATTTACTGAACTAGTTTAGTTTTAGGTCACTTATTTCATCTTGCTCCTTCCTGTGGCTGCTGCTACATTTGGTGGCCGCATCGGTGGTACTGGTCAAGACTATCCATAATGAGTAATTTAATTTTAATTTGTGCTTTAACAGCTTTTTGTAAATATGCACTTGTGGGTCTGTCTACACTGAACTCAGAGGTGTGACTGCAGCAAATGTAGACATACCCGAGCTAGCGGTAATCTAGCTAGCCCAACCAACCAGAGAAGTGAAGTTGCAGCAGCATGGGCTAGCTGTTCAATTACAATACCCAGTGTCCCGCCCATGGCGCCATGGCTTCGCTGCTACGGTTATTCAAGCTAGCTAGATCATTGCTACCTTGAGTCTATCTACACGTACTGTAGTCACACCTCTGCTTGCAGTGCAGGCATACTCTTAAGTGTCAGATTAAGCACTGTTGAAAATTTTACCCCAAGTCACTAAATAAGAAGAGAAGGGGTCACTCCAACCCACAAACTTGCCTGGCAGAACTGCACTGTCATTTCCTGTTTGCTTTCGGAAGCTCTGTGGAGTCAGGTGCCTTTTATGAATTATGAAACCCCTTTGAGCTGCCAATACTTTTCCAAGGGTGGTATTGTCTGTATATTTGTATGCACAACCAGAGGCCTCTGTTACATTACAGTGAGGCAGTTGCCTTTTTGCGGTAAAGGTTGCAATCAGTTTCCACCATAATGCCCTGTTGTATCCCCATATGTCTTTGGTAAGGAAAATTCATTTGACCTGAGATATACCAGATGTCTGAAGAGGAAATGACCAATCCATGTTTGAGTTACGGCATCATGAAAAATCACCCTGATTTGAAATGTTCATTCCTGTCCAATGTCTGCCTCCCTCTAGCACATACCCGTGAGAATTATGGGCCCAAACCTATTCCTACAGACGTCAATGGGAGTTTAGTCACCACTGACATCAGTGGGGTAAGAACTGTGCACAGTTTGTGTATGTTCGATTCTGTATAGTTTCAGAGCCCATCGACGTTGTATCTGAATGCCTCTGTTGGCTGATTCCCCCTTCGAACATACGGTTCTTCTGTTACTGAAAGCAGAACTCTTCTTTCCTCTACTGTTATCTTCAGTGTCTTTCCCACATTTCCCCCTCTTGTTTGCTGCACCCACTTGTTGCCCTTTGTCTAATAGTAGATGGCTAGCTTGTTTGGGCCGAGATCATGTCTTCCTGTGTGGCTGTACAGCCGCTAGTATAATGGGCTCCCATCCTTATTGGAGTCTCTGGTCACTACTGCCATAGAAATAATGCATAGACTGTCTTAGGGACCTAGCTAGCACTCCTTCTGCAAGGAGGCGAGTTTGTGGAGCTGGATTCTAATCCTAGCTCTGTCGTTGAGCAGTTTATTAGGGAGAGGTCGTTGTCTCTCCCTAATTAAAGCTGATTTTGATCCCCACTTATAATTCCAAAAAATCCTCAGGCTGTGACATTTTTAAGGTTCCACCTCACTGGCCACTTGAACCTGGAGCAAACTAAAGTACTGTTTGAAAATCATGCAAAATGCTCAAAGGGTCGACATCTATAAACTTATCTAGAGAATGAAGGGTAAGGACAGAAAAGAACAATGAGATTCAGTGTGGGAAGAATGTGACCTCACTCCTGGGGACAGATAATAAACGGGCTAGAACTGAAAGGAGCTTGGACGGTAATGATCCTTCAGGCGGTGGAAACGATTAGGTTGTGGAATTGTCTCCCAGGAAAGGGGTCAAAAACGAGATTGGACCGAGCACTGAAACCAGCACAACGTCCTGCATTGGTGGCAGATTCTTTGCCATTTTCAGCCTCTGAGAGTGCCAACTTGGACCCCTTCCTGGCAGTCCCAACAGAGTCAAAGCTTTCATGGACTCTGAAATTCATGGACCCCTTCCCCCACCCAACACCAGAGTAAGGCATGAGGCATCTTATAGAGTGGGGTGGAATAGAGACAGAGCTGGCACTTTCCTTGAGCTGTCCCTGCTTTGGAGATCAAGAACTTCCCTCTCTCTGGCTTCTCATCCTTGCCACACTTTTCACCAGCTCAGAATTCAGTGTCAGCGGCTGCAGGGTAGCCAGGAAAATAACATTACTAACTCTGTTTTCCCCTTTGTATTCCTCATACAGAGAAGCAGCGGGAGTTAGCTCGTAAGGGGTCCCTGAAGAACGGCAACATGGGAAGCCCAGTTAATCAGCAGCCCAAGAAGAACAATGTGATGGCTCGAACAAGGTAGAGGATTTCGTAGTGTTCAAGTATGTCTGCAGTGCACCACCACCCCTGGGGACTGGGACTGTCATAATGCCACGCTGACTCCATACAACAGTCACGATGGCTCTCTCGGGGTCTGGCAGGCCACAGACTCTGTGCGCTGCATTGGGGAGGGGTGGAGTCGGAGTCAAGGAACAGCCAGGATTGCAGCTGGGGTACCTTGGCAGACTGGCTGATCTTTATTGAAAGCAGGACTAAACCCGAGCTTCAGTCTGATTGACTGGTAATCCGAAACACCCTGTAATCCTGTGAATAGGAGATTGCACAGTACTGCTTCAAAAGAACACCACCCTGATTTCGGGCTTATCTCTGACTTGGCTGGTTTTAGCCCAGTCATTTTGCTGCTCTTTTTGAATTCAAATGCTTCCAAATACTGGTTGACTTAACAAAGGCCTGTGAATGGCCCGTCTGTATGTGTTTTGCCATATATTTCCTCTGGGCTCTAAACACCATGACGAAACTTTCTCAGAGCTGCTCACGCTCACAGATAACTGACAATATTTAGTTTTGTTGCAGGTACTAGTCAGCTGAAAAATAAAAGTTCATGGTTGTGTTTTCGTGGATCCCATTTTGTTTTGTTGGTCCAGGACAGGTGGACCTCACTCAGTGAGCATTAGTGAGTTGGAACTCCACTGCATATCAGGGAGGGGTACAGTCATTGAGGATCAGTGAGGGGAACAGTTTGAGAGCTATCACAAGGGTGGCATTTACACCTAGCCAATCTTCAGTGTCGAAGTGAAGACAACTTCAGCATGCTGGTGAAATCTGAATGCTTATTGGCAGATGAGAACATTGTCTAGTTCACCGTATACTGAATAGAATGGAAACTGTAGGTTAGATCCTCTCTATGCGCTACGCATCCACTTGAGGAGAGATTCTTTGTTGAATCATAAATCATGCCCGAGTTCTGTCAAGTTTTGTTTGTAAGTAACTTTGATGGCTGCAGAACGTATCACATTGTTTCTAGTTTATGTTTGGAAGTTCAAAACTGTATAGAAGTCCCAAAGCCCTTTGTTGCTAGCAAGAGATGCAGCAGATGTAACTAGGATGGAATGGAATGTAGGAAAAGTTAACTGGGGTTGTCCATATACACCCTTCATCATAGTATCTGAGCATTTCCCAAGTCAAGGCTGGCTATCAGGAAAAACTGCTACTTTGAAATATTAGACTGTGGATTAGCTTCCCAAGGGATGTGACGGAAGCCCTGTTGCTTGCCAAATTTAAAAAAAACCAATGAAAATATGGAGCATTGTAGTCAGGATTTAAACTGGAAGTGAGGAAGGTTGGATGTGGGAGATGGCAGACATAGGGACCTATATGTGGTATTAGTGACTCATGTTGTCAGGGTGGGTGGTTGCGTCCGTGTGCAAAAAAGCTTCACATTGAGAGGGAGGGCAGCTGTTTGGGGCCAGCTACTGACAGACGCTTTGGAAGCTATTCTAGGAAAACTATATCCCTCCCAGACATCTGGCGCAGTGTCCTGCAGTCTGGCTAGTCTGCATCTCGCACACCCCTCCCCTTACTTCACTCTGTGGGATCCTGAGGAACAAAGCCCCAAACTCAACAGCCCCACCAGGCAGCTACTCCCCCACACCTCACCCTGATGACTCAAGCCCTAAGAACATCAAATGCCTATGAAATGGTTAAAGTAGCTTATTTTCGCTAAAAATTAAACTGTCGTGTCTGTTATGATCTTACTGCAGCCATTGCTCCATAGCCAGTGTCTAACAATTCCATAACTCTGCTGTGAACTGGCTTCGGTCTCAGCGGAGTGAAAACACTGAAAAAGATTATGTTGCTCTCTGCTGACTGATGTAATTTTTTGCCCCTTTTATCGAATCTCCTGCTCCTGACCTAGTCATTTTTTTTTCTCTTTTGCTTTATCCACATTATCACTTTTCAGCCCTCTGGGTTTCTTATTTTTCCTTAAGAAAGTTATAAACAGTTGATCTCCCCTCACCACCCTGTCTCAGCCCTTTTTTGTGGGCGAAAGAGTAATTGAGTCTTGTCAGGCCTTTGCCTCTCTGAGACTTGGCAAGGGTGCTGAGTGGTGGTTGGTTTTCCCTGTGGCAAGCATCTGTCCGCTGAAAATACCAGCTTGCTTAACCTAGCCCAACAAACCATCAGATGGTAACAAACTTAAAGAGATTTCTTTGAAATTTCGTGTCCATCTTCCACGCTCTCTTTCTCCTGTTTTGCATGGCTTTCTTCTCTCGCTGCTCCTTCCTGAGGCTCAGTTAGACTCTCTAGCTGATTGTAGGATCAGTTACTGACCTTAAGCATCATCACTTCTTCTACCTCCCACATTTTTTTTTTAAGGAGTAGAAAGGCACCTTGTATGCTATGGAAACAGGACCTAAATTCTGCAGCAGGGCCAGGGTCCCTTGTTTTCTGCAGCTCACTGGTGCGGCATATTGGAAAATCTGCAGCAACTTTCAAGTAATTTTTTTTAAATGGGGTTTCTTAATGAATTCAGTAAGAAAATGAATAATACAATCAGTGTGGGATTCCACATGCTTGCTTTGATAGAAACCTGAATGTATTTTACTCTTCCCTGCCTTTGTCAATCTTCAGAACATGGCAGACATTTGTATTCCCAATGCCATACATGCTTTGTAAAATATGGCCAGGAGGGAAGCTGGAAGGTTTGCAGCTGGGGCTTTTTGCACTAGAATTAACTATCATCTTTAGGCTCGAATTAACCCTGTATCTCCCAAACTCTTGAAAGCTGGAAATTTCGGGAAAATGGAACTAATCTTGGGCCCCATCCTACAGTTGCACCATGTGTAGTTAAAAGCCTACCTCTCTTCATTTATACACCCTTGAGGAAACACTGAGTTTTGCCACTGAAAAGAAGGGGGACAGCTCACACCTCTATTACTGTTTCTGCCCTCTGCATACATTGCTGTTGCTCCTTTAGTTTAATTTGGTTAGTGTTTTTTAAGATTTTCTCTTCAATTGCTTGGCTAGAAATGCCGTGTTTTTTAAATGAAGGCCGAGGTTTTTGCAGTTCAGTTATGCAGAAGAGGGGTGGGTTGTGTGTTGTATGCAGTAGGTCTCCAAGGAAATTAGCCAGCTTTCTTTCCAGGAAGATCCTGAATCTATGTTCTGTTATTTAAATCTCATATTGATTAACAATATTAACTTGTATTCAGTCTTCATGAGACATCTGATTCCAAGAGCCACTATAAAATAACTAAATATAAAATATTCTAGTCCATTGGGGTTCTTACACTACACCCATCTCCCTGGTATCAATTTAATTATTATGCTAAAAGAAACAGTTTTAAGAAAAATCACTGTGAAAAGGAGCAGTTTCTAGGTGTCTCCTTATTTCCGTTCATAGAATCATGGATTATTAGGGTTGGAAGGGACCTCAGAAGGTCATTTAGTCCAACCCCCTGCTCAAAGCAGGGCCAATCCCCAACTAAATCCCCAAAGGGCCCCCTCAAGGATTGAGCTCACAACCCTGGGTTTAGCAGGCCAATGCTCAAACCACTGAGCTATCACTGCCCCCATCTTTACTCCTTTTGCTCTTCCCTCAACATTTGGAGCAGCCTTCCACTTATCCATCAGAAACCTCTCTCCTTCAGACCAAACCTTAAAACCCATTTTTCCCCCCCAGGAGTCCATAGTGTATGTCTTGCCAAACTGCTGGCCAGTATTGGATTATTGTCCTAGGACGGTTTCTGAATGTTGGTATAAGAACTCTTAAACCCCTGGCAGATTTAGTACTATGAATGGACTGGTAAATCTCTTGGGTTTTAGCTAATGATTTCCTCATGTAAACATCTCCATTTCAGGGTGGGCAAGGGCTAAGTTCCATAAAGCGAGAGATTCACCCATTTTGAATATTAGAGGTACTCATGGCCACTGCCTCCTGAGGTCTCCTCATTACATTTGCTTATTGGCTAATGTAATCCCTTTACTACTACCAAAAAGCATTCATGCATCACAAGCAATTCTAGCGGAACACGTCCACCAGATGAAACACTAGAAAGTACCAGCTGTATCCGTCTCTGAGGGAGGAGTGCACTTCCAAGACACAGCTAGCTCATTTGTTTGCGAAAACTAGCCTGACAGCTAACCAGAGACAAAACTTGGTTCCATTTCATTGTAAAACATGAATTCCTGACATATAAATTATTTTTTTCTAACACCCTCAACCTAAACAACTTCATGAACAAAACAGGATTGTTCAAAGAAAATGACGTTCTGTGGAATGCAAAAGAATGGTCTCTCCGATGACCTGGCTATGTTATGACTTCGTCTCAAGTGTTAAATGGTTCTGGGTTTAATTTTGTGCTTAATGGAAAATTTTACTTCTTTCAGGCTGGTTGTTCCCAATAAAGGCTATTCATCACTAGATCAGAGCCCAGATGAAAAGCCACTGGTAGCACTGGATACGGACAGGTATGAAAAGTGTTACTTAACAGTACGATTGTATATCAGGATCTTGCATGGTGTCTTGCAAGGAGTGTAGTGTTGAAACTCAGGAGTCCTGAGCTCCCAGGCCCCTGCTTGCACCACTCATACTAGTTCTTCTACCGACTTACTATGACCTTGGGTAAGTCCCTTAATCTGTCTGCCTGTCTCCATAGATGTGAAATGGGTATGCAATTATTCAGTTTCAGACTTTTTAAAACTGGGGCAGTGGAGTGCTTTGAGATGTGTTGATGAAAGCTACTACATACATATATAAAATTCTCTGAGCATGGAGCTGAGATTCACGATATGGACAAAATATAGAGAGGCAAGATGCTAGCGAGAGAACAAGTCTCTTTAACTGTTTCCTTCCCTTTGCTGTATCTTTTCTTCCCCACAGCGATGATGACTTTGACATGTCCAGATATTCCTCTTCAGGATATTCTTCAGCCGAGGTGAGTTACAATCGCTTCTGCCTGCCTTGCCATAGATACTAATTATCGAAGCAAGAAACTCCAAAGTTGAGCTGGGCAAAGGATTTAGCAGCAACACTTTATTCTAAGATTCTTTTTTTTTTTAAGCTGGCAGGTGCTTCTCCCCTAGCTGAGCTCACTGGCTTTCTCCACTCATGCATTTGAGATAGGCATAATTTTCCCCACGGGATGTTCTCACGTGTGATCTTAGCACTGCTGAAATTTTATCCCATAGTTGTCAGAATTTGCATTCCATGCTGGCAAACCTCCAGTATATGGTGCCTTGGTACAACAGATGCAAATGTGTTATATTGGAGGCCATGGCAGACTTGATAACCATCCACCTGACATGTAAAAGTGCAGGAAGTCCCTGGTACGCTACAGTAGTGGTTGTTCAGAGCTGTCTGTATATAAGGAATGTTGACACGTGCTATGAATATCAGGGTCACTTTGTGATCAAAACGGGGGCAAGGGAAGGTCCAAGAAGACTTGTATAGAAGTTCTTGCTGTCTCTTCCTTTGGGAAAAAACTGAGAGTTCAGTATTGTTGATTCTTCAACCTTATTTCCTAGCACATTTCAAACATCTGTAGTGAATCAATTGCTCAGCCACTGGTCCATATTTTGCATAACCAACTAATCAAATTAAGCTTAGGCTGTTGGGCAGCCCATTTTCACATGGAGGCCACTGGAAACTGCTTCTCCTTCAATCCCTTCCTTGGCCAAACCAAAATCAAACCTTCAGGAGACAGCTGGGAGCCAGGGTCAAGTCAAGAAATCTGGAATGTATCTGGGTCCCCAAACAAAGCATGCTGTTACAGTCATGCCATCAGATCTGGTCGGCTAAGCAAGGTCAGGCCAGATCAGTATTTGAATCGGAGACCTCAGAGGAACACCTATGGACCACAGGTAGTGGTGATGATTTCAGTAGCTCTTCCTTCTGAATCAATGCTAACACAATGCCCCTGCTTGGTGTGAGGTGCTGTGCTTCTGGAGGTTCATTTTGTTTTAACAAGATCTTGTCTACACAGGGAAGTTACTCTGGAATAAGGTAGGGTGTGAATTTAAAGCACTATAGCTGTTCTGGAATCATGTGGACATTCTTGGTTCGGAATCAGCGTGTCCACATTGGGAGCTGTTTCCCTGCGTAGTCAAGATCTGAGATGTAAAAAAGAAGTCCTGATCACACGTGGCCATTAAAGGTCTCACAGCATTCTTTTTCTAAAGAGGTGAGGATTCAGTCCTGGTGTCCTGGGCCCAATTCCAGCTCCTGCAGACATCTCCTGAAGTTTCAGTTCAATACAATATTCTTCACTTGCTGACCTAAGTCGCTATACATTGCTTTTGTGCATTGTTAAAGAAGAGCTGTTTGTCCCACAACATGGCTGCATTTAGTGATGGCTGCAGTAAATCCCTGTGCATAGTTCATGTAACTATTTGTGAAAAGTGCAGTATAAATATTAGCTCCTTATTGCTGCATGAGAAACTTAAACATACTTTTCTAAAGAGCGGTGTACTTGTGAGGCAGTACCCGCCATGTACGCATGTTGGCTTCAGGGATTCACTCTGGGTTCATACTTGGCAAGCTCTGAGCAATAAGCCCCCCTTTTTTAGTAAAGAAACTTTTGTTAAAAGCAGGGTTAGGAGGATAGCTCCCTCAGAAACTCTTATTTTAATGGTACATTTTAGAATTAAACTCTACACTATCGAACCAGAAGGAGCAAACCCCTTGAAAACAGGTGGACCAGAATTGCACTTGGTAGAGTTCTTTCCACTGGCAGCCATCCTCCCTCTCATCCTTTTTTCTTTAATTCCCTTCTTCCAAGAAAAAAAAAATAGTGGCTTTGTGCAGCCTCAGTTAGCAGCTCTCTCATTGTGTAGAACTCCCTGCCCCTGCCTTGCAGTTTGCCAGGCAGCCTGCCCTGTGCTGAGGCCCACATTTGAAGTCTGAAAGTCAGGAGCTTTTAAAGTAATGCATGAGACTTGATAGGTTCACGCGGCCACCTATCACTCTGGCTATGTCTACACTACCACAGTAAGTTGACCTAAGGTACGCTACTCCAGCTACGTAGCTTAAGGCGACTTACTGCGGTGTCTGCACCGCACTGGGTCGGCTGGAGATGCTCTCCCGTCGACTTTCCCTACTCTTCTCGTTCAGAGTGGAGTACCAGGGTCGACCGGAGGGCAATCTGTGGTCAATTTGGCGAGTCTTCACTAGACCCGCTAAATTAACCCCCGGCGCATCAATCTGGCCATAGTGTAGACATAGCCTGCGTCTACACTGAAGCTGCTGGAGTAATTTCCAGCTCGAAGAGACACATCTGCACTGGCTTTGATCACCGAGCTAGCCCACTAAAAATAGCAGTGTAGCAGTAGCAGCATGGGCTAGCCATCCGATTATAATCCTGTCCAAGATCCTAGGTAACGTACTCAGGCAGCTAACCAAGCCATGCTGCTGCGGCTACACCACTATCTTTAGCACCCTACCTCGATCAAAGCTAGTGTGTGTTTGTTTTCCCCAGCTGGGAATCACACCTCCCACTCCAGTGTAGGAGTACCCGGGAAAGCAAGAGGCTTTCAGCAGCAGAAAAGGGGTCTGGAATTGTAACTCTTGGCAGCTGGGAAGGAAGTCTGCTTTGGTCCAGTGGTAGTGGGCGGAGGGTGTTTGGAAGCGTTCCAGGCCTCTTGTTTGGGTTGGGAGGGAATTGAAATGGGGTGGCACCTGGGATGCAGCTGGGACTCTGGTGGGATATTTTTCACTGCTGGGATGTTTGGCAGCTGGGAATGGAAGACAAATATGTCACGTGTTCAGGAAACATCCTCCCATTCTGCACCATTTGCTGGGGGGAGTCTCAAGTATTTGACTGTTTGTCTCTTTGTCTGCAGCAGATCAACCAAGACTTGAACATCCAGCTGCTAAAGGATGGCTATCGGTTAGATGAGATCCCAGACGATGAGGACCTCGACCTAATCCCCCCTAAATCAGTCAACCCCACCTGCATGTGCTGCCAAGCCACCTCCTCCACCGCCTGCCACATCCAGTAATGAGGACGGCAGGCTGTGATCAGTGCTTTCCACTATAACTGTAAAACTTAACAGCCATTGCTTCCTCCTATGGTAGGACGTGCACCTCTTTGTGTTCATGGAGCCAGGAGAAACCAAAACTCCATTTTATGATTGGTTGATGAGTTATTTTAAGCTATGGTTAACAGACATGAGCTGCTCCAAGTGCCAGGCTGGAGTCTGGGCAATTGGCTGGTCTGGAAAGCTAATGCAAAGGGGTCCAGTGATCCCTGGGTCTGGGCAGGCTCTGGGTATGGTTTGTAAGGTGTATGTACTGGATTGAGAAGGATCAGATGTGGCTGCAGTTAATCCTATCCGTCACAACTAATCCAACTGTGAGTTCAACTGAGTCTAAGATGTAAGGTCTTTCTAACCCGGGGAAAGGGCATTTTTTAATTCATTCACTGAAACTGATCAGTTTGTGCCAACCAAAATTGTACCTGAATAGGAACAGAGTGGAGTATTCTAGACTATGGCAGTGCTGCCGGCAAGGATTAATATATCCTGGAAATCAGTTACACACAAACCAAACATGTAGGTGGAATTTCATTCTGGGTTAATACCAAACTTTACTTGGACTGTCATGTCACAGATCTGATGTAACCTACTGTTATTTCCATATGAGATTAGCACCAATCAGATAAAATTCTGTCCACAATCCATCCATGCCCCTCCTCATTCAGTTTACTCCCAGGAGTAAACATACCATATCCATGAATTCAGTCCAGTCATATTTATTGGGTTTTGCCTCCAATGTTTAAGGGGAATTTTTGGGGTCCAGCTGCTGGCAAAAATCACAGTCCTTGTCCATTTAAGTAAAAAACATGTATATACCTAGGAAGAATCGTAATCATACAGTCTTAAGGTCAGAACCCAAAAAGCAAGTTGAAGAAAGCACATGGTTTTTACAGTACACAGAGGTTCATTTTATCTTGACTTTGAGCCTATTGAAGAGATTTACCAACACTGGATGTCTGTGCATTTAGTGTTGCCATATGTTAGCAGGATCGGCAATTTCCAGCAACAAGAGGATTGAGCAGGTTCCCATCATGAGACGCATGAGGGAAAACTGCTGTCATCCCACCTCTGTTAGGGCGGTGCTGGTAGTGAAGGAACAGTTGTGTTTGCATAGTGCTGTTCGTGTTCAGGAAACATGCCTCTAAGATCAGTAGATTTACTCCATCGCCAATTCAGGTTTGTTTTTAATGAAAGTGAATTTCCTGAATTACGAACCATATTGGCCTCCTGATATTTCTTTTAAGCTTTTGGTGCAGAAGGTGTCCAAGAGTCAGGTGAATGTAGGGCCTGCGCTTATTATGCCATCAGACTTTAAATTACATTAAATCATGTAAATTCCTTGACATGAAACATGACGGCATATTCTTCTGCTTTGTCAGGAGGGAGAAAAACTACCAACCTTGCTTTCAGTGCTTGCTTCAGGTATTGGTGATGAAAATATCTGAGGAAAATGAAACCATTTTTCCAGTTTAAACTTCTTCTCGGAATTCCTTCATAACGCAACACACATGCTTAAATTTCACCTTCCTGGAGTATAAAATCCTTGTGTAAAAGTTAGATGTAGTCAACTGAATCTTTAAAAGGACACTGTCAGCTCCTTTTAATAGCTTGAATCATTGTTGGCTTTTAGTCTGTGTATGGCAAGATGCAGCATACTCTAGTGGTCTGAGCACAGGGTTAGAGCACAGGGGCTCCTGGGTTCTAGAGCACAGGGGCTCCTGGGTTCTAGAGTACCGCTCCACCACTCGCTTGTGTGGCCTTGAGCAAGGCACTCAAACCGTGTTTTCCCCCTCTGTAAAATGGCAGGATACTTACCTACCTCACAGGACATTGTGAGGATAAGTTGCTGTTGTTTATAGCACTTTACATCTATAAGTGCTAACTGCCCTTTGCAAATCCTCCGAGACTTCTGGAAACTGAATATTCCCCTATTGATCTTGCCCTTTTTAATCACTTGGCAACTATTGAGGTGGAAGTTTTTCCCAAACGTTTCTAGAGAAGCACAAAGCGTCAGCCATCGTGTGCCCACTTCATCTACGATGCCAGCAGAAATGGTGCTCAGCTTTGGGAATAACGAGGCAGACGAGGAGCTCTCACAAAACGATATGTGTAGAGACAAGATGGCTTTTGATTCTTGGGAGTAATGAGTGGGGAATGTGGCCAAATCTTTTCTTTTTTTTTTTTTTTAAGTCAAATTTTGTACTAAAATTATTTGACAGTGTCCCTTTAAAGGGCTGTATTAATAGAGGCTTTCAGACTGCTGACTAAAACTTTATAGACTGGGACTACATAGTATAGTATTCATACAAACACCAACATCATCATCATATTCATCCTCTGGGGCAGTGTTCATCACATCAAACACAGCTGCTCAAACTTTGCCCAGCTGGGAGCATTGCCTGTTAGGGGTCTGGTGCCCCAGAGCTCTGCACCTACTTTGTATTTAACTACAATGGCATGGCCTGTGCCAGACTACAGGTCCCAGCATGCAAAGCCTCTGTCCTTATACCGAGCATGTCCTGGTATGCAGATCAAGATGGAGCACTCCATGCTGGGATTAATAATCTTCATAGGCCGCCCCACCATATTAAAGAAGAGACCTCACTTGCTGATGTGATGACTATTGCCCCAAGTTAGCAGGAACAAATGCTTTTATTTCTTCTGGTTTACATTTTTTTCAGCCTCCTGCCCCAATGCATTATTTTAATAGCCCACCCCACTCCACCCCCCGCACGCACACACCACCTTTTGGGCTGTGAAATGAGCACATGCTTCCAGTTGAACCCTTTAGGATCTGGGTGAGAGAGATGCTCAGTGTTTGGGGAAGATAGGAGGGAGGCGAAGACTATGTTTAAATATTAATTACACTACAAGTACTTTCATGGTAGCTACAAACCATGCTCCATGACGGGCGCTTTCTACAGATGTAAGGAAATGACGTGCTGAGTTTGTTTCATTCCGCATTCACAGAGGGGTTTGGTTGCACAAACAGCTGGCTTAGCATGATCAGTATAGATCCATAAAATGGAAACTTTTGGCTTCTCCTCACTCTGTGCTTTGTGTCCATGTATTTCACCAGGGGGATAAACTAGACGGGGTAGAAAGAAAAGCAGTTATCAATGTAGGGTTGGATTCAGGAAATGCATTGAGAAAATGCACATGTGGCTATTACAGAAAGTTGACCGATAATCCTGCTCCACTATGGCTTGTCATGCGGAATATGAACTTGTTGTTTAAAAAAAAAAAGAATAGGGCTCTGGTGGGAGGTTGGGGAGGGGTATTAATCTTAAAAATGGCTAGTTAAGCCTGGCTCTCCCTGCCTGGCCTCATGACCCAGCCTTTGGTTCAGTGGATGGCTTCTCTTGCCTCATGCCACTCAAAGGAGTATATTAAACTGTACCAACAGTCCCTGGCAATGTACCTGGATTTTCTGTAGCACTGTTTCTCAGCCGCAGGAGACGAGGGAAGAAAAGGGAGGATGTCCCTCTTTCCACTTCAGCTGGAGAACACATTTATAAAACTGCCAGAGTGTTCTCATGTCAGCAGACTGCTTGAAACAGAGCACTTGATATCCCAATACATCCCTTATTTCAAGGTGACTGTAGTCACACTAAGCCACGTGACGTTCTCAAGAAGAGTCTTACTTTATCAAAAGTCTCATCTTCCACTCCCAAACCCTCAAGGGCCACATTACAACTCCACACAGGGCGAAAGCCTGTGTCACCATTAGCTGAAATTATCATGCAGATGCTGTTTGCCTGACAATTTGGAAAATGTTCTTATATTGACTCTTGGGTCCCACAAATGTATGTCCACTTGATGCCTCTAAAATCAAAGCCACTCTGCTTGATGCATATTAGGGTTCTTAATTTTAGTCGTTATAAAATAATGGAATTTAATCACATCCCTTCCTGTCTATCCGGTGTTAACTTCCATATTGACTCTAGTATATGAGGCCTCAGCGTATAGATTTGGCTCGCCATCTGGGATGAAGACTGCCTCCTTTCCAAAGATTAACACCATAAATAGGGAATCTCTATATTTTTGCCACACTGGGATGGGCAAGTGACAGTCCCTGTGTGGTGTGTTGCTCCCATTGAAGGAATATATACTCAACAAACCCATTGTAAAGTTCAGTCTTCCCTCAGTATTTGTGAGTCACCTGTACTGATCATCCTTGTATCTAAGCATCTGTGTATCCTAGTATGGGACTGAGATGCAGGGCAGGTTGGGACCAAGCTATCTTGCATTAGCATGAGGTATTCATAGAATCATAGATTATTAGGGTTGGAAGGGACCTCAGGAGATCATCTAGTCCAACCCCTTGCTCAAAGGAAAGAAGCTTGATGTCATCTAACTAGGCCCCTGGCCTTAGGCTTGTCTGATGAGATGTTTTCCCAGCTATGAAGCCAATCCTCAAGAAGGGAGAACCTGCTGAGTCCTTCTCTGACATATGTTGCTTACCACATTACTTACCTGGACTGAATTTTAGATGTTGTATCCTTCAGCTAGGCTCTTCTCTGTAATCTTTTCCTCTGCCCTTCCTGCCAGCGTATTTATTCTATCAGACCATGTGCCTTTGGGTCTGATGTGCTACTGTGGCTGTCTTGTCTGTGCCTGCCTAGAACCTGAATAAATAGCTGGGGAGGAGTGGGGGTAGCAGTGAAGCAGCATCCCCACTGAATAGCCCTGGGCTAGTCAGGCTTACTCACACACAGGGTAGGCCGTACCGCTTCTCTTCATCTTCGGTATCTGCCCTCCAACTCCCCCATCCCAGAGGGGGTGTTGGCTTCTCTTCGGCTGCATCCCAGCTTGCATCTTCATCGCTCAGTTGCTCCCCAGAATCCTTGTGTCGTGGTGGTTGTGGCACCTGTGCTTAGGCCTCATTGCAGCCAGTGCAAAGGAGTCTGGGAGGTTTGATAAATAAGCTGCCTGCTGTACATGACTGAGCAGAAATGGGGAAGAGGCTTTTGAAAGAGGACAGGACCCAGATGAGCACCAGGTGGGAGGAGAAAAGGAGGCAGTGACGGGGTGCTGCCAAGTGCCTTCTTAGCTTAGGTCAGGTCCTGGTTGTCCAACCTAATCTGCTTCAGTAAGGTGCTGTTACAAGCAGGATGCAAATCTGGCTGGCTGCGCACCCACCGGAAGCCAACCCGAAAGCCAACAGGGGATGAAAGATGATAACTGCAGAAAATCCGCTAATAATCTCAATCAGCAGAGTGGTGTCCTGGTTAAAGCACACGCCTGGCCTCTGCTACACACTTGCTGTGACCTTGCCTCTCTCCAGGGCTATAATTCTGGCTCACAAGGGTGGTGAGGCTGCATTTATCATTGACAGGTGCTTTGGGATCCTTTGATGAAAGGTGCTAGAGATGACGGGTGAATAAAATGAAAAAACTACATTTAAAACTGCCAGATTTCTTTCAAACATCCAAATCCACAAAGAGCAGCGGTGCAGCTCCCCCTCCCTTGATGTAGCGGCGTCTGATGTTGCAACGTGCCAGAAGGCCCCAGGGTGGAGGCTAATGGAGATAAAACCACACTGGGGAGAGCCGTTTGGCAGGGGTGCCTTTCCTAGTTATGCAGCAGCTGGCACTCGTGCAGCTGGCTGCCGAGGCCTTTGCTACTGGTGCTCCAGCTGCGTGGAGTGTCTGAGCATGTCTGAGAGCCCAGCCGCGCTGTCCATCATCAGCGGGATGAAGGTGCTGAAGGGGGCTGATGGATGTACAGGCATGGGAGAGAGCAAGTTGGATTAATTGTCTGGTGGAAATGAGCATCGCGGTGGTGGATCTGATGTTTCCGTGGGAAGCTTCCTGTGCTGTGTTTTCTGTGCACGTAACAATTTAAGGTATAAATTAAAACTTTCCTCCCTCTCTTGGCTTTCAGGCTCTCTCTCTCTGGGCCCTCCCTTCACCTTCCATTCTTCCTCCAAGCCCGCACTGAATATGGCTGCTGCTACGCAGAATTCAATTTGCCTTGTCATCTGAGCATTGCTTGACTCAGCACACATGGGCCATCGCCGTATGCCCGGCATTTGAATCAAAGTTAACTCGTCCTTGCTCCACCCCGACTTCCCTTCCGAGCTGACACCAGGATTCAGGAGTGCTCTTTTCTTTCTCCTGCTCTTGGCCCCTGTATAAATAGAACAGTGTATGTCGATGCCCAGGCAATAGTTTAGATTGTTGTGACACAGGAGCCTAGTGGAGGGCAGGTTTCAGAGTAGCAGCTGTGTTAGTCTGTAGCCGCAAAAAGAACAGGAGGACTTGTGGCACCTTGGAGACTAACAAATGTACTTGAGCATAAGCTTTCGTGGGCTGCAGCCCAGTTCATCGGATGCATAGAATGGAGGGTAGTAACTGTAAAGGTCCACTGGGGTGCGGGTGTGCTGTGGTACATTACAAGCTGTCACAGTGCTGAGTCCACAACTCCTATCAAAGTCAGTCAGTTGCTGGTGCTCAGGATTGGTCCCTTTCTGCCTGTGTGTGCCCCTCGTGGGAGGGTGTAGTGGCACTGGGAGATAGCGACTGTGCTGCTCAGCTTTGCTGAAAGCACGGCCTCTTTCTCACTTTCACTCCACGGTTCCCTGTCTCTGAGGGTTTGCTTCAGACTTTGAACTGCATCTGATCAGACAAGCTAGCCTCTGTTACCAGAACCGTGAATGTGAGCGTTCACACCCAGACAAATCCAGACCCAGAAACGCCCATGACTTAGCCTAAAAGTGCTGTGAACTGGAGCAGTCTACAACAAACTAAGGGTAGGTCTATACTTACCTGCCGGGTCGACGCGTAGAGTTCGACTTCTCGGAGTTCGAACTATCGCGTCTAATCTAGACGCGATAGTTCGAACTCCGGACGCGCTCCCGTCGACTCCGGAACTTCACCACCGCGAACGGTGGTGGCGGAGTCGATGGGGGAGCCGCGGACTTCGATCCCGCGGCGTCTGGACGGGTGAGTAGTTTGAACTAAGGTAGTTCGAGTTCAGCTACGCTATTCGCGTAGCTGAACTTGCGTACCTTAGTTCGACACCCCCCCCCCCACCCCAGTGTAGACCAGGCCTAACACATGAGCATCTCAGACAGACAGGATACAGGCATCTGTTCTTTTCTATGAGGCTCAGTGTTCGTAGCTGGTGGAAGCTGGCACCTGACGCTCAGGCATTAAGCCCATTCCTTTGTGTTGTGTAGGATAAGTTGCAGTGATAAAGGCAGTTTCCAAAAAAATTGTTAAACCACGTCTCTGTGAGGGGTTGTGTCGCCACCTGCCCTGCGATGCTGGGTGCCTTCAAAGATGTGCTGCTGGGTTTGACAGCTCTGATCCCAACAGTCAGCCTACAAGCATGCAGGTCATAACCTGGCTTCCAGTGCCCAGTTACATTTCGCAGAGTGACCCCAACACCCTCCAGTCCCAAATTTTTACCCAAATCATCTACCCTGTAGTGTCCACTACACCAGTGTGACAATGTGATGGGATCCCCAGAATTATGAGTTACTGTTTTACCCCTCTCAGCCTCCACAAGTGTGAGTCTGCCTACTGCTAAGCTGTGTGGCAACTCCTGACACCCCAGCTTGTCTGCCTGGCCAGCAAACTCTTCAGGACTCTGCCAGTTCAAACCTAGCCTTGCAGGTAACAACAGCGAACCCCGGCTCCCGAGTTCCCCAGAGACGTTCTCCTGCAGTGTCCAGCCCTCTCGCTGGAGACACAGATGTTATTGTTCATTGCTCCTTTAACGAGCAGCCCATCGATTTAACTGGGGTTTCACAAATACTCTCCTTTCAATCACAGCACTGAATTGGTTTTATAGTAGAAGTAAAACACGTTTATTAAACAAAAAGTCAGGGGTTTAAGTGTTACAATCAAGCAAAAGCAACAATATGCTTCTGAGACTAAAACTTAACTTCAGCAAGTTACAGCCTTTCCCTAAGCAAGTTTCTCAGGGACTTCAGCTGCTTTGGTTAAGGATCCAACATTCTGTGATGGCTTCCGGGATGGCTTCCTGTTTCTGCTGCTTTCTCCCAGAATTCATTGACCCTGTTACAAGAGCTGGGAAGGATCCATGCTGGTCTTCCCTTCCAGTTGACTTCCCATCCCCCTGCTGATTCGACTGTAAATAGGGCTTCCATTGTTTCGATTCTATAATACTTAATTTGTATTGGAGATAGGCAGAAACCTTCCCTCCTGTCTGGGAGAAAACCTGTTTCTCCCTGTGTTTGGTCCCACCCTTCAAAGGATAATGGCAATGAATATCCATAATCCCTCATGTAGCACTAATAAATACATTTCACACTGATATTCAGCACCAGTGTGTCACGGGCTTTCCTGGAAGACCTTGCTTGCTACTCTTTCACAATACAATGATATTATACCCAATCAGTTCCTTCAATTACTTGTTGTTTGAGGTTCACACACCCTGTCTTTATAGCCCCAGTAGACCTCTGAAATGTGTTCTTTGAGAAGTCAGCCCAGCCCAAGCTTCTCTCTCCTGCCGCGGTGCAGATGCCAGGTCGTCCCACAGTTCATTCATCCTGCGTCAAGAGGCAAGAAGGCTTCCTGGAGGGTGCTGTCTCAACCCCATGTTGAGATTGTTAACTGTCATCTTGTTGCACTTGCACTCCTGAGGGCTTTATTTACCTTGTCTGTAAATGTCCTTTTCCTTGTCTTTGGTCACACCTTGCCTAAATTACATTGGAGACCCATTCAAGCAAGTGGAACCACATTCCTTTGTCTGGAACAGGCGTGCAAACACTGCAGGCCAAATCCATGTTCAAAACGCTTTTGCAGCACAGTGTCTGTAAAGTCCTTTGTGTATTTACCGGGCATACACCACGCAGTGATTTTCAGGACCAGCATGTTACCAGGTTGCATACTTAGATGTCACCTTTTAGATACAGATTATGACAACAATGTGTTAGGTGTGGTGAGTTTGTCAGGCCTGACACACACAGCTGACACAGAGTAGTGAACCACCCTTGGGCCTGGGTCAGCGTCTCTCCTCTGCACCCATATCTGTGGTATCTCAGAGTCTGTGACATCCATCGGACAGCAGCACCTGAACTGTGTCCAACTGAGAACGTCGCTGGCTGCTTGCTGGGAGGGCAAAGGCCTGCCAGCTGATTGGGATTAAATGAAGGAGATTGCAATGGCCTGTGCGGACTGCAGGGACCCAGCATGAATCGAACTAAAGAGTAGCGCATTGGGCTGGAATGTTGCACTCGGGGACTTCTGGGATTTCCCGGGAGCCGCACTTTTGTATGAAAGGGAAGGTAGTCATGGGACACAGTGTAGAACACTGCGACTTTGGGAGCTGCAGGCTGCTCCTTCTGGCCACCTTCCCATCAACGTGTGTCGCTGCCTTCCCCTGCAGCCGCAGGTAGCAGTTGCTCTCAGGATCTTCCAAATCCAGTGGGATTTGCCGGTGGGAGATAGTGACAGGTCTGATTCCATATTTTCCTCTAGCGACGTGCCTTAGTTGAAAGATGGGTTTGCATTTGGAACAGGAGTGTCTTGCTGATTGTCCCTTGTCTGTGACGCAGCTATTTCCATAGTAACAAATTATGATCTAAGCAGTGGAATTACATCAAGCGAGGAGAAGGTATAATGCAGCCTTCATTGCAATGCAGCTGTCTCAGACATGTCACTGGAAACCACCACAACAGGCACCAGAAAAACAAAAGCACCCAGGAGGTGCGGCAGTGAGATAAGTCCCATTCCCTGTAGGGACGTTTGTTCCCAGAGTTGCATTTTCTTCCCTGGTTACTCACTTGATTCTGCTCTTTCCTGGTATTGCATTGTTCTGATGCCCAGACTGTATTTAACAAGAATTCCTGCTCTCTATCCCAGTTACCTCAGTCCCCCTACTCCTTCCAAAAGGGTAAAGGAATCAATTTTTACCAGTTACTTTCCAGCTGATGTGCATATGGGCTTTTAGCATCCCCCACCTCCCAACTGTCTCTGCTCAACCTATTGCAAATTATTTGTATTTGAAAAGCTCACACAGATAATGGCCCAGGTGCATTGACATCTAATACCTTGGGGGTGTAGCCAGTCCTGGCAGTTGGCTATACCAAGGCAAATCAAAGTGGGCATTAGGCCAGAGGGAGAGCCTACAAACTAATTGATGGCGGAGTGGCAGGAACCAGTTTTGATTTCCGTCCAACAAACTCAGTCCCCTTGGGATGTCTCCTGTGTAATGTGTTCTGACGGTTACAATGGCTAACTGAAAATCGGTGTCTCTCGTCCATGGAGTAGGGCAGAGTCACCACTGGCTTTATAGAAGCAGAGGATCCAATCGAAATACAATGCATAAAAGGGCTTGAGTTTCAGGCTGGTGGTTCTTTCATGTCTGACTTCCCCATGTATAAAAGAAGCACAGCATTAAAACAGACCCTGCTCACCTCTCCCATGAAAGGCCCTGCAGCCACTTGGCTCAGCATTCAGAGTTTGTGCTCTGCATTAGATGGGTCCAACCTTCAAAGTTATGACCCAGATCCAGACTTCTCAGAGTTCAGGGAGATTTGGTGTGGGCTCATGTCTACTTTCTTGTAATAACAAATTTCTCTCTATGAAGGCGGTGGAAAAAATGGACGTTGGATAACAAGCTATTGTCATCCTTCCTTCATGCTAAGGTTTTTCCTCTGCAGGGGAGATGTTTCCTACTCATTTTCCCCTTTCCTTTCAGCCCCAAAGGCTGAGTCATGAGAACACCCTTTGGGCAGAAGAGACGTACATCTCTCCCTTCCAAGCTGTTCATAGAGTAAATCCGAGATGTCACTAGAGTGATACAAGGAGCTTCCTCCCCTGGGCACTGTGTCTTATCCAGCTTCCCCAGCTGGCCCAGGCCCTGCCAGCTCATGAGCAAAGTCCCAAATGCAGGTTCCAAACAGGTTAGCTAACATCTGCAGAAGCTTAAAGAATCAAACTAAGCAACTAATATTGGCAGCTGGCTTCTACCTGGCATCAAGGCCTTACATTGCTCCAGTCACAGATGAAGTTACTTTTCTGCGGCGTAGCAGCCGGCAGCTCTGAAATGCTGATTTTAATTGAGACCTTAAATTAAATGCACAAAAAGCCTTTCAACTTTTAGGACGTTGCTGTGCAAATGAGGGGTGTTGCTTTCTCTTAAGCAATACTAGAGACAGATCTGAACCAGAGCACAGGATCCAAAGCCCTTAGACTCAGGGGACGTTTGACCGCAGATCTGAACTCCAGGAGTCAGACCCAACTCTCACTGTAGTACGGGTGGTATTCACATGGATTCGTAGGTCCCATGATGGAGATGCATGGTGAATGGTCAACCAATTAGCCACTTGCTATGCTATATCATATCGCATCTTGATGTGCCCTGCAAGGAAAGCAGACTTCCTGGTAAGGTTGTTGTTTTGTGGTTAGAAGGCTCTCATGAAAAACAAGTCTCTATAAAGGAGAAGAAGTGGAAAGTTTTTTTGCACATTTTTAACCAGTTTTACGCCTTCTGCGGGAGTTACTGAGCCTTTTAAAGAAGGAAACGAACTGCCATTTTAATAGCATTCTAAAGGATTCTGAAAGCAGGAGTCATCTTGCATGCAACGTCATTCTGTGCGGTAACATGCTACTTGCAAATCTCATTGTACATACAGTAGATGAGTCACCTTGTGCTCTGTGTAGGGGTGGGGGCAGGAGATACGATGCTGACCATCATGTCAAACAGCTACAGCTTCCCAAAACCAGAGACTCAGACAAGGATGGGGGGGGCGGGAGGGGAGAAAGCAGCAGCAGCAACTGTAAAAGTATAACTAGTTGTAACAGGTAAACTTTGGTATCCGTGTCCAGTGGTTAGCTCTAGACTTGCAAGCCTTGTTATGTTGCACACACCCTCCAGTCACACCTGTCATCGTTTTCTTCATATGAGCTAGTGATGAATGACGTAGCTTGTTGTATCCGAATGACTCTCAGGCCAGTTCTGCCCCCTTTCCCACCCAAATCCAAGACGGCAAAGATAGTTGAGCGACAAAAAATTGTTGATCGTCGCTAGTTTTAGTTTATTCATTGTTTTTTTTTCTCCCCTCTATTTTTAAGCTTCTTTATCTGAACACACACATATATATATAGGTGGTCATACTCTTCAAATACTTTAAAGGGGTTGGGTAGAAGTTGCTTGCCATCTTCCAGAAGGCCCACCAGCACCTTGCAGCCATGCACCTTACTAGAAATGTATGTGGTCGATATAGGTGAGATCTGGCATTGCCCTTCTTGCATACGCTACAGCTGACGAGGATCCACCCATAGAAGCTGGCAGAAAGAGGCTACTGTCCCTTTTTATTTTGGGGAGGTAGAGGGGAATTTTTTTTGCACTAAGATTATTTGTTAACCTCAAAATGGTCAACTTGCAGGGTTCATTAATACCCAGGATTAATCCGATGTGGCGGAGTCCTACCCAGGCAGGTGTGTAGCCTTTGCATTCATTAAAATGGCAAATACCTTGGCTGTATCTGTACAATGGGTCACAGAGTACAGTGGTTTGTAGTGATTTTTTTTTCCTTCTGTGAAATTAAACAGGCCTCTGCTTTCAGCTGTGTTGTATTGATCTCCATTGTTTATGAGGATAGAAGCACAGGAGAGCTCAACTCTTTACTGTGTCTAGACCCATCCTGAAGGTAAACCTTGTGTTCTGCATTAAAAACCGTGTCAAAGCATTGCCAAGATATCAATTCACTGCATGAAGTCCGAGACAGCAGAAGATGTTAGTGGGTCACTGGAATTGACCTCTTTTTTGGATCAGTTACATGGAATTTCCTTCTCGTGGAGAGAACTCCTGACCTCTCCGTTGGTCTCAGACCAAGAGATGAATTTCCATCCCAGTCTGGCTCTCGGGTGTAGTGAAATGTAGCTGAAACTGTCAAATACAAAATGGCATTAAGTATAGGGTTCAGCCTAACCGATCATTTAATTAGGAAGAGGAGATGATTTCCATAGCTTGGCCTTGCTCCACATTAAGAAACTGCTAGTCATTTGGCACAGCCAGGCATATTAATGCCACGCTTCACTTGTCAATTTGGTTTCTTTCTAGTTTTGGTTTATTTCCACTCTGGAAGTGTCAGCCCGTATCTTCTAAAGAATGGGTTTTAATTTTCCTTTCCTGTTCAGAACCTGTAGCACACTGATGTATTTCCACTCCCGTCTGTGTAGAGTATTGCCTTAAACAGATCCGTTGTGTTGTGGTTTGTTTTGTTTTTTTACAGTCAATTTTATGCATTAATTTATTTTCAAATGTGTTTTTTGGAAAACATGAAACGTGTATAATATTTTTTTAACATTTCCATTGCAGTATTTATCATTGTTACTGGTTGTGTGTAGTGTAACAGAATTAACGATATTAAAAAGCATACATATGAAACCTGCGTCCTTCATTGGAAATAACCGTGCTGGCTGTTGGAAGAGGTGAGAGGATAGCAACAGTGGTAATGACATATATGTTTCTTTAAAACAACACTAGATTCCCTGTATCTAAACATGTCTGTTGTGCCATTACCACTAGCAGTGACTAGAGCCCGATTTTGGTGGTGCTGATAACCCAGAACTCATATTGAAGACTTACACCTCTAAGGGTATGTCTACACTACTCGCCGGATCATCAGGCAGTGATCGATCCAGCGGGGACTGATTTATTGTATCTAGTCTAGATGCGATAAATCGACCCCCAAGCGCTCTCCCATCGACTCCTGTACTCCAGCGCCGCAAGAGGCACAGGCAGAGTCAGCAGGGGAGTGGCAGCACTCGACTCCCCGTGGTGAAGACACCACAATAAGTTGAACTAAGTACATCGACTTCAGCTACGTTATTCACGTAGCTGAAGTTGCGTAACTTAGATCAATCCCCACCCCCCACCCCATCCCAGTGTAGACCAAGGCTAAAGAAAACTCAGACCATAAAAGCTGTAGTTAGAGCATTCTCCAGAGTACTCTGTCTCCGGAGCTACTGATGGGGGAAGTGAACAATGGGATTGAAATGGGATTAGGTATCTAACCATGTAAAAGCAGCAGAGAGTCCTGTGGCACCTTATAAACTAACAGACGTATTGGAGCCTGAGCTTTCATGGGTGAATACCCACTTCGTCGGATGCAGGTATTCGCCCATGAAAGCTCATGCTCCAATATGTCTGTTAGTCTATAAGGTGCCACAGGACTCTTTGCTGCTTTTACAGATCCAGACTAACACGGCTCCCCCTCTGATACTATCTAACCATGGAGATGCCCACTCACAAATTCAGCTGGTCTCCAGGCTCTGGCTCAAGAAGGAACTTCCCCCAGGGATATATTGGCAGGGACCGCAGAATTTTCACTTTCTTCCAAAGCACTGAGTGAGAATCCACCATTGGGATCCAGTGGGTCTGTCTCATGTAATCAGTTTCCTCTGTGGTTGAGGGCTTTGGGGCTGTTCACTGCTTCTCTTCACAGGCTGTCTCTCTGGAGAAGAAAATCCACCCTGTCGTTTTCTTTTCCACACAGACACAATTTTTTCTTTGTGGCGTTTATTAAAAGTTTGGCCCAGCAGGGGTAGTTACGGCTCATCTATCTCATGGGCAGGATAAATTGGCTGAGGCAGCAACCATCACCTGCCACATTTCAAGCAAAATACACTGTCTCTCCCTAGAAAGGAGAGGTGGATACATTTGCTTAGCAGTCCAAGTCCTGGTTTAAAACAGGGATAAGACTAGTTATCTTTGCTTCATATCCCAAATTGGCCCCCACTTTGGGCACAGAAATAAAACAACTAGAACAGAGTTCATAGGCCGGGTCTACACTGGGAGGGGTATCGACCTAAGATACGCAACTTCCGCTACGAGAATAGCGTAGCTGAAGTCGACGTATCTTAGGTCGACTTACCTCGCGTCCTCACGGCACGGGGTCGACTGCCGCCACTCCCCCATCGACTCCGCTTCCACCTCTTGCCGCGGTGGAGTACAGGAGTCAACGGCAGAGTGATCGGGGATCGATTTATCGCATCTACACTAGATCCCCGATAGATCAATCACTACCTGCTGATCTGGCAGGTAGTGTAGACGTACCCATAGAATCATAGAATCTCAGGGTTGGAAGGGACCTCAGGAGGTCATCTAGTCCCACCCCCTGCTCAAAGCAGGACCAACCCCAACTAAATCTTAGAGTTGCTCTAATCTCTGTTTGCAGTGTTGGTGTAGCCATGTAGGTCCCGGGATGTAGGAGAGACAAGGTTGATAGGGTAATATCTTCCGACCTTGTCTCTCTAAACATCGTGTAATCCAGTTGAATATACAGCAAGTGACTGTTTTTACGAGTCCAAAGCGGGCTAACCCCTCAGCACCTGCAGGAGGCGTCATTCTTTGCACTACCTCCAACAACTTATTGCGCTGGGAAAGCCAAACTCTGCATCACAGAGATCATGAATATGTGACTCGCCAACACACCTGGTGCCCTAGTGGTTAGTGTCCTTTTCAGTGCCATGCAAAGACCTGGGTTTGGTTTTAAATCCTAGGGTAGAATTTTCAAAGGTGTCCAGGTCCCACTCTCAAAAGGGACTTAGACACTTAAGAGCCTAACGCTCACTGAAAGTAAATAGGATTTAGGCATTTTTGAGAATTTTACCCCTCGTCTTTTTCTTCCTACAGCCGCAGGAAATTGGAATATTGTGGAAGCAGCCTCGGGCTAGTGTCGAGGTGGTGTTGATGGGCTCTTAGATTATTCCGAGGAGTAAAATAATTTGTTTCCCTCATTAAGGTAATGTTTAACCTTATTGGTATGAGAAACCCAAACTAATTTTACACCCCAGCAAACTAACGATTAACAGTCCCGATATCCATAGCAAATGATAAGGTCTAGCAAACTAATGAATAACATTTGAAAGCTGTAGTTTGGAAAGGAACTAGACGGCCCACCAGTTTGTATCCAGCCCTGACTGAAAGTTCCTGCTCTCTCGTGGCTATTTGAAGGCTTTTGTAAAACAAATTGGTAGGTCTCAGCCCCTTTCCTAGATCACAGAAAGCACCATCAGAATTGACACTAACTGACCCCCTTGTAAGCAAGGACTGAGCAGGCCACAGACACCTTCCTTCTCATCCACAAGGGTGGTCAGTCTAGGTCGGAGGGAGGCATATGCCAGGGAAGCTGACAGTGCAACTGCCTGTACTATGTCCTATTGTGTCTTAAATAGAGAACTTCAGGCAGGAGAGTTATTATTCCGGTACCTTTCACAGGCACTAAAAGTGCTTAGGATGAAATTTAGCTCAAGCACTCATTAAAATGCCATCAATTTGCATTAGCAAACTCAAGTCAGTCATCATGGATTTGTCTGAAACCGTGGTGGAAGTAGAGAGCAGCCTGAAAATGAGTCGATAATTATTGCATTTCCCTCTCAATTTCCTCTTGCTTGGATTGCTTGGTACAAACGTTTTGTTTCCACTCATTAGCGGATGGTTTAGAAACCAACAGTGATAAATGGAAGAGTTCTGCATTCGGCCCAGCACTGGACAGGGCCAGGCTAACATCCATTAATATTGTATCAATACCATCGACTCCAGCTTTCTCTCCAGTGTCTGAAGCAAAGCATTGAGGTAAGACCCAGAGAGGATGATCTAGCTTTAATGTTAAACTTGGACTGCCTTAAGAGTAAGTCACATTCCTTCCTACGGACTCACTCTTCTTCCTCGGCTCATGTGGACATTGGAATCTCTGTTAATGTTAAAAACTTAGTACAGTGCTGTAGATCAACTATACTTGAGGCATACCGTGGTCTGTAATGATCAGAGAAAATTCCTCCGTGTGGATTAAACACAGGGTCATAAGAATGGCCCTACTGGATCAGACCAAAGGGGTCGTCAGCACCAAAAAGCAAAAGCTCCAACTTGTGCTAAGGAAGTAACACTCTGGATTCCCCTTTTGTAGGGCTTCTACTATAGTTGCAGGTGCCAGCCATTAGAAAAAGATAGGATGGCACCTAGTAGGCCAGCGAGTGATGGGACTTGCTGGGAAGATTGACAGAGCTCACAATCTTGGGTTAGACAGGACATTAACCATGCTGACTAATAAGCAAGTGGGAAGAATGCAGGTGTGTAACAGGGCTTAACCTCCATCGCCTGCAACATAGGGGAAAGAACCCAGGTTAGTCATGCTTCACACCCAAGGGGTGATTAACTGATAGACTTTAAGGCCAGAAGGGACCACCATGATCATCTAGTCTGACCTCCTGCACGTCGTGGGCCACAGAACCTCACCCATCTTCTGCTAGAGCTAATTGCCAGACAGAGGGAGTTCAGCGGGGAGAGACTGCAGAGGAGACAGGTCTCTCTAGCAGAGAGCAGCCCTGGGCTAGAGTTTAACAGGCAGGATACGAGGAGGGACACACAACAGGAGGCGCCTGCTGGGGAGGCCCGGAGGTAGGGCCAACAAGGGAACTATAGTGAAGCCTAAGAGGGGTGGAAGGCTGGTATGAACTTTTATTTGCACTTGTTTGTGCTACTCCTCAAGGGGTTCAGACTTCTATGTGATTTGGCTGGAAGGCCAAGCCACAGAACGCCCAGCGGGAGAACCAGGACAAGACACAGGCTGAGAGAGGCCGTCACAGGTCCAAGCGAGAGCCCTGTAGAGGGCGCCAGAGACAAAGTTCCCCCCCATAACGCCGCATTTAAGCGGGGGGGGAGGGGCTCCCTAGAGGTGAGGGTGTGTGCTCCCAAGGTGCAGCCAGAAGAATAGCCAGTGAGGACGAAATTTGCACCTTTGGCTCATGTGCACGTGTATTGTCTGAGTAATTAGGCGGGAGTTGTCAATTTCGGGAGTGTGGAGAAGGTGGGAGTCAATGAGAGCACAGAGCCGGGAGAAGATGAGGCCTAGGAAGACACCTGGGACAGGTATGTTTAGCTAGGGCAACTGAAATGGAACAGGAACAGGGAGTGAGGAAAGGGTGGTGGCGGCAGACACAAGTGGGGTGAAATATCTTTCTCCTTGGAAACCCTGCCTCCTAGCTCTGTGATGGCTGCCTGCTTAACAGACAGAAAGCTTTCTGCTCGCCCCGGCAGGGAAGGAGGAAATGGCCACTAATGCATTAAGGTTTATTTCCGAAGCCAGCCCTTTGCATTGAAACGGAAGCAGCAGGCCCATCTCAGCAGCGCACAGGCACACACTCAGATATTCATGCCTCTGAAAGCATCCTGCAGACGCGGCTGCATCTGGCTTGAATAAAAGAAAGCTGCTGATGCTTGTGCTAATCCCTGTAATTCCCACTGCAGCTGCAGCCGCAAAGACCTGTGAAGCCCAGGCACAGGAAGAACTAAGGACTATTAATTAAATCAGGCACAGCCTTGAGCCTAAGCAGTGCACACTACAAACACATATCAGATAAATCCCGCATTGTTACATCCGGGGTGTTGCATTTTGGAGGGTCCCCTCGTCCTGGGCTCCTGTGATGACTGAGCAGGTCTTGACCTGTCCCCAAGACCAGATTGGAAGGAAATCTACGGCTTAATCCTGCTCTATCCCTCCCTTCAGCAGAATGAAACTGACCACCCGCCCCTGTGGCTGCCAAGGCCACGCTTGGAGATGGGTGAGCAATCCTGCTTTTTGTACCTCTGCCTTCCTCCCCCCAGGACTGGTCTGCCTGGCCCTCACGCTGCTGGGGAGACCCGTGTGTGGTGTGTGCCCCACAAGGGAGGGGTACTGGGGCGAGGAGAAGGATCTGTTTAGCTGGTTTTTGTTTAGCTGTTGTGTGTAGACGGGTTTTCTCCAAATCCCAACCTTCCTCGCCACCCTGGCTTCCCCTGCCCCATTCAATCCAGCTTCTGTCTCTCACAATAGAGACCAGGGAGGAGCTGGAGGCTTTCAGGTGAGACCAGAGCTGAGGGTGGATAAGGCTGGCGGGTAGAGGATGGCTGTTCCAGGGCAGCCAGCGAATGACTTGGGTCCGTGCTTAAATACTCCAGTGCCGCGGCATCAGGAATACGCACAGCAAGGCCGGTAGGTGACTGACACAGTCTTGCCCAGCTCTACGTTTCCTTCTTTGTATTACGCTTGGATGAATGTGGCCAAAATGGACAAATCCACAGAGCACAAGAACGCACCTCTGTGGGGAGAACAAACCCTGATTCCTGTTGGAAACGTGAAGGCCAAACTCAGCCCTTGCCTAAGAAACCCAGGGAGGTTGTGGAATCTCCATCGTTGGGGATGTTTAAGAGCAGGTTGGACAAACACCTGTCAGGGATGGTCTAGATAATACTTAGTCCTGCCCTGAGTGCAGGGGCTGGACCAGACGACCTCTCGAGGTCCCTTCCAGCCCGATGATTCGATGATTCTAAGCCACAGCTCCTATCACAGCCAGTAGGAGTTGAGATAAGATAGACAGTTACCACCACCTTCTCCCTCCACTCAAACCTCCCCTTCCCCTAAAACGGGCCCAAAGAGAGCTGCCTATTACCTGATACGAGATGAGCCAGATACTCCCTGAAGTCCGCCGCAGACTCTGTTGTTGCTTGTCTGTTTTACATGGAAGTTGATGAGAAGCTCAGAAGATGGGCAGCAGGGCAAACCCTGAGATAGTTAAACCTGCTTATGCGGGGGCTGGCACTGCTGATTTGTGTGGTGCTGTACATGGGCACGGGGGTACGAAAGCAATTCTCACAGCCTATGAATTCCCCCTTTCATGCAGCGGCCTGGTGCAGATTACTCATTGCTAAGAGCACTGGGGTAACTGGCACGTAGGAGGTGCCATGCACTGTGGGGGGGCTCTCTGCCCCAACCCTCTGTTCTGTGCGGCAGGTGACTTGCTGTAGCCCAAGCTGAGTGAGGCTGTAACCTGCAAGTCGTACGAAGCTCAGAGCCTCTCGCTGTCGGCTGACTGCTTGTGGGGAAAGAGAACCAGTGCAGGGGCAAGCAGAGAAGGAAGGCCGAGGGCCTGGGACATTGGTGAGGCGTCTATAGGATGGTCTGCTCTGCTGCTGAAGCAGATGGAGTGGGGAATGTATGTCTCTCTTTATTTCAGCTGTTCCTTTTCAGTAAATTCAGACCCCGGGTGACTGTGAGCCAGCACCCAGGAAAGCAGGCCCCTTGGACACCCCGGCACATGGTGCCAATACAAGAACCTGGTGTGAGAGCAGTGTGTGCTGCGGGTCCCGGCAGTGTGTTGGCCTTGGGCCTGTGCTGCCACCTGAGGGGGCCTCCAAACACCAGTAAATGCCCAGGGGAGCCCAGGCGCAGAGTCCAAGCCCATGACAGCAAGAGAGACTGCAAAGAGCAACCCCAGACCTGGGCATTTTAACTCATTTACAGCTCATGAAAGGAGCCAAAAAAGCCACTGAAAAGCAGCAGCATCAAGAGGTGTTGACGCCGAAATGCTGCTGATTTTCGGCAGCATTTTGGCGGCGACGCCTCTTGACGTTGCCGCTTCTCGGCGGCATTTCGCCGGATAATGTCCGCCAGCCACAGTCCTTGGTGGCTCCTCGTCCGGCGCCCGCCAGACGAAAAAGGTTGGGGATCGCTGCTCTAGCTGCCACTAGAGGGGGACAAAGCGCCACACCACGCCAGTATGGGTTAGATATCCACTCCAGGTCTCCCAGCACTTCTGTCTTTTAGACGGAACACCATTTGAGGCAGGGCCTGTCTTTCTTCTTGTGCCTCGTACAGTGCTAAGCACCGTCTCCATGCTTAACTAGTAATGATGACTCTTTTCCGCATGCAGAAGATAAGTTTGCTCTTGTTTGCTTCTCTGTGGTGAAGACGGCCTCAGAGTCCTGCCCTCTTCTTTAAGTGGCAGGGACTTTGCTGGAGCACCTGGTTCAGAACGTCGGATCCTGAATGGCAATGTCACATAAGGCAGTGGGCGGAGCCATGCTGACCTGGGGGAGGATGGGAGATGCTGGTCTAAGATGGCCGGCTGCTAGTCAGCTTCCTTTTGAGTGCACAATAAAAATAACTAGCAACGTTACACCGGAAAGAGCTACTCTCCCCAACACGCAGGCAACGCTGATGAAGCTGCTGCTTAGATGGACTGGTTATGTCTTGTGGACAGATGAAAAGTGCAGCCAGAGCAAGTGATCTGTGGCCTGTGGGGGCATACACATGAGTTGGGGCAAAAGAAATAGATTTAAATGTCCCAACCAAAAAAAATCTTGACAGCTCTGTGCACTAACACAGCCCCGGAGAACCCACCTCCAACTATTCGCCAGCGCGCAGCAAAGCTGCTTGGAAATACCAGTGGGGTGAAATAACTCTCCAACTCTGGCTACAGCTGCAGCTCTCCTCCAATCTGTCAGCCTCAGCAGTATGGCGGCTGCCTGACTCATGACAGAACATGCACCTCACAAGCTGACTCCAGCCCTGCTCCGGATACCTGGCCTCGCTCCAGGGCCTGCTTTCAGGACCCTTGCTCTGCTCCTGATGCGTCACTCTGCCTCGGTTCCTGGTCCCCTGCCCTGCTCCTGATGCCTTGCCCTGCCTCGGTTACTCGTCTCTTGTCCCGCTCCTGATTTCTTTGCCTGACTGTTCCATTAACCCTACTTTGGCTGGCTCACTTGGCTCCAACTCAATGCAGCTCGACCTCGACTCTGACCTGATCCTGCAATGTGACACTGGTGTGGACTGTTGCTTCTGGCCTTGACTGAATTCGAACCCATTCTTGAGTCCCCTCCAATGCATCCCCCAGCCTCCACCCACGCCCCCAGAGCTGGGGTCCTGGCACCCTCTGGTCCCAATGAACTTATCAGTCCTGTTTTCACTCTGGAGGGATCCCGCCATTGCTCCCCTACCCTAAGGTCACTAGAACAGGAGACGGCATGAGAAAGGCAGCTCCATAAAGGCAGCCTAGCAGAACACAGCTGCTGTACTATGACAGCCCATCAGCTTGGGTCAGTCGGTGTCAGCACCCCTCCGGAGTGCACCAGTCAGTGCAGCACTGCGTCTAGCTCAGGTCACACCCGGGAGCCAGTGTTCGGACCGTCCTTTCCCGATCCTTTGCAGTAGTGGCGGTGGGAAGAGGTACCTTGGGTTTTTTATCCTTTTCAGCTTGCGAAGGATGTGAACAGATTCTCCATCCAGCCCTTCATCTACTAGATCTCTGCAGCCGTACTATTGTCCTTCAATGCTGCTACTAGTGACAGAGGGGAGAAACGCATCCTGGCGGCCCTCCATCTTGGTCTGCGCCCTACAGCCTTGCATCCCACTGGAATGGGACCTGCAGATCCCTGCCCTGGAAGGGGTTGGAGTGGGTTCCTTCCTGTCCTCCACTGATCGTTCGCCCTGCTCCTGATGGGAAGGACTGGAGTGGATCTCCCTGCAGTCCCTGCCACACATACATACACACGTCAGCAGCTTTCTGCTGACACATCAGAGGTTTAGTCACAAAACCCGAGTGGTATCACAGAAACCAAGCAACAGACTGGTGTCCCTGCAGGGCAAGGAGTGGTGACAGGGCAAGTCCATTTGGAAGGAAGATCCTGCATTGGTCCTGGTCGGCCTCCCTTGATCTCAGCTCCCCAGAGACACAGTGTCAGCCACTGAACGGCTGGGAAGGGCTCTGAATGGCCCTTGCTCCCCCCTAGGGAGCATGCTAGGTACAGGCCAGGTACAAAGCCACTCACCCGCTCTTCCCAGGAGGATGGAATAAAAAGCCAATCCGAGTTTACTGGCCCTGGAGTAGTGCTATAGACCAGGCACTTAGCACAGGGGGCTGGCGATGTGGGAGGCTCACCGCATTGATAAAACCAGGCGTTTCAGCATTGACTCCACTTCTGGGTGCCTAACTCGAAGGTGCCCAGTTTTCAGAGCTGCTCAGCACTTCCCAAAGTGGCCTGTGATTTTGTGTGCCCCACTTTGGGGTGCTGGGCTTTAGACATCAACGGAAGTTAGGAGCCGGATCAGGGTCCATCCTGAGTTGCCAGGATCCCCTTGTCTTAGCGGCAGGGGCTCAGCACCTTTGACGATTAGACCCTGTCCTTGGATGCGAATGCTGCAAGCCTGTGAGGAGATGGACCTGCACCGAGCCTGCTTACCTGCTAGCTTAACCCTCAGGCAGTCTGATGAGCGCACCTGGGCCCCAGGGGAGCCCCCTGATTGGCCAAACTGCCCAATTGGTTGAGGGGATCATGCAACCTGCTCTTAAACCAGCAGCATGGCATGGGTTACTCAACATTAGCCTGTTGCTGTGTTAGTTTCTGCTTCTGCTCCTGCCTCGGACCCAGCCCGGCTCCTGCCTTTCCTGACTCCAGATAACCCGGCTGTAGCCCTCGGCTCCAATTCCTGGCTCTGATTCTGGCATGACCTTCAGTTCTGACATTCAGCCTCTGACTCCAGTTCTGACCTTCGGCTCTGATCCCTGACGTTGACTCTGGCTTGACCCCTGGCTCTGGCATCCAGCCTCTGACTGCTGCTCTGACGCTGGGCCTGACCATTGGGCCAGACCACTCACATCCCACTCCCTAACAAAGCTGGAGTTGTGTTGAACCTGGTCCATATTGTAACTGGGCTGCCAACACAGTGCTGGAAAGGGGCCTTATGTAATGAAAGCAAAAGGGTTAGGTGAGAGACCCACGCTCCACATCCAAACTCTAGGAGGCAGGGATGGATCAAATAAGCTACTGCAGTTCTCCACTGGTTGAGCCATTTGAAAGTAGTCTGGGCCAGAGCCCTGGAGAATAAACGGTAGGCAACAACCTCATGCTAGAAGAAAGATGCACTAGATGAGCTATTAGGACTTTTTCCTCTCTTCAAGTGAAACCCTGACCCCACTGAAATTAATGCGAGATTTGCCACCGACTTCCGTGGGGCCAGGATTTCACCCTTAACTTGTAGGATGTTTGATTAAATGACGTGCGTTTTCAATGCAAAGCATTACAATGTTTTGGTGGCTTTTAGGTCTCCAGAAGTAGCATTCATACTTTAGGATGAGGAAATAGTTCCTAATCTAAGGCCTCTTTCACTAGGCAGATGTTGTGTATCTGCTACGGAATACGCATATTTCCAGCCATTAATGGCTCACTCACACCAGGCCCATAAGCTTTTATACTGGAGTAATGGGCTTTGTGATTACAGGTTTCCTCAGCTCTTATAAACTCCAGGCACATGAAAGAACTGTTCTGGCTGACCTCAGGAAGCCTTGGGATTGAAGACATGAAGAATTTCAATCTCTTTAATGAGACTCCTACAAAAACCTGCTGTTAACAAGCGATGCGCATGTGAAGACTTGTGGCAGGTATAATGGAGCTCAGAGGGCGATTGAAAATGCCTCTCAAACACCAGCCCCAGGGACGTGCAGTAGGGAAACATGAGCTGAATAATGAAGAACCTCTGAAGAACTTCTAACCAATCAGCTCCATTGACCAGCCAAGGCTCCTTTCTTATGAGCGTTGGGCGCATCTTAAAATTGTGAAAACTGCACATAAGCAACTTAACTTTCACCTGTTATTTCATTCTCACCTCCGCTGTCCAAAGCTAAACCCAGCATAAAGCGTTTGCCTCTGCCCCTGAGGGAGGCTGGGTGTGGCCCAGGACTCTGCCCAACCCTATGTTGTATATCACATCATTCCAACAATGCCCCTCTCCTTCCTGGGTTGAGAGAAACTATTTAAAGTGGTCCACCTGGGTCCAACTAGGAACCCAGGTATGAAATTAAGCAAAGGAAAAATTAGACTCAAACATTATTATGGTGAGGGGAATGGAAGGGATGGGAGCCAGATTGTTTGCATCTCTTAAAGTTATTCTGTACAAATCAGTAGAGAATAACCTTGTACAGAGCTGGGGGATTGGCTTGAGACATAAGAACCTAAGAACAGCCATACTGGGTCAGACCAAAGGTCCATTGAGCCCAGTGTCCTGTCTTCTGACAGTGGCTTCAGAAGGTGCTTCAGAGGGAATGAACAAAATAGGTAATTATCAAGTGATCCATCCCCTGTTGCCCATTCCCAGCTTCTGGCAAACAGAGGCTAAGGACACCATCCCTGCCCAGCCTGGCCAATAGCCATTGATGGACCTATCCTCCATGAATTTATCTAATTCTTTTTTGAACCCTGTTATAGTCTTGGCCTCCACACCATCCTCTGGCAAGGAGTTCCACAGGTTAACTGTGTGTTGGGTGAATAATACTTCCTTTTGTTTGTTTTCAACCTGCTGCCTATTAATTTCATTCGGTGACCCCCTAGGTCTTGTGTTATGAGGAGTAAATAACAGTTCCTTATTTACTTTCTCCATGCAGTCATGATTTTATAGACCTCTGTCATATCACCCCTTAGTCATCTCTTCCAGGCTGAAAAGTCCCAGTCTTCTTAATCTCTCCTCCTACGGAAGCTGTTCCATGCCCCTACTCATTTTTGTTGCCCTTTTCTGTACCTTTTCCAATTAGATGGGGCAACCACATCTGCACACAATATTCAAGATGTGGGCATACCATGGATTTATATAGACGCATTAAGATATTTTATATCTTATTATCTATCCCTTTCTTAATGATTCCCAACATTCTGTTCACTTTTTTGACTGCCAATGCACATTGAGTGGATGATTTCAGAGAACTATCCACAATGACTCCAAGATCTTTGTTGAGTGGTAACAGCTAATTTAGATCTCATCATTTTATATATATAGTTGGAATTATGTTTTCTAATGTGCATTATTTTGTATTTATCAACATTGAATTTCATCTGCTATTTTGTTGCCCAGTCACCTAGTTTTGTGAGATCCCTTTGTAACTCTTCGCAGTCTGCCTGAAACTTAACTATCTTGAGTAGTTTTGTATCATCTGCAAATTTTGCCACCTCACTGTTTATCCCTTTTTCCAGATCATTTATGAATACGTTGAATAATGGTCCCAGTACACACCCCTGGGGGACACCACTATTTACCTCTCTCCATTCTGAAAACTGATCATTTATTCCTACCCTTTGTTTCCTATCTTTTAACAAGTTACCGATCCATGAAAAGATCTTCCTTCTTATCCCATGACAGCTTACTTTGCTTAAAAGCCTTTGGTGAGGGACCTTGTAAAAGGCTTTCCGAAAATCTAGGTACATTATATCCACTGGATCACCCTTGTCCACATGTTTGTTAACCCCCTCAAAGAATTCTAGTAGAATGGTGAGGCATGATTTCCCTTTACAAAAACCATGTTGACTCTTCCCCAACAAACCATGTTCATCTATGTGTCTGATAATTCTGTTCTTTACTATAGTTTCAACCAGTTTGCCCAGTACTGAAGTCAGGATTGACAGCCTGTAATTGCCAGGATCACCTCTGGAGCTTCGTTTAAAAATTGGCGTCACATTAGCTATCCTCTAGTCATCTGGTACAGAAGCTGATTTAAATGATAGGTTACAAACCCCAGTTAATAATTCTGCAGTTTCACATTTGAGTTCCTTCAGAACACTTGGGTGAATCCCATCTCTTCCTGGTAACTTATTACTGTTTAGTTTATTAATTTGTTCCAAAACCTCCTCTAACGATACCTTAGTCTGGGACAATTCCTCATATTTGTCACCTAAAAAGAATGGCTCAGGTTTAGGAATCTCCCTCACATCCTCTGCAGCGAAGACTGATGCAAAGAATTCATTTCTCTGCAATGGCCTTGTCGTCCTTGAGTGCTCCTTTAGTATCTCAGTCGTCCAGTGGCCCCACTGGTTGGTTAGCAGGCTTCCTGCTTCTGATGTACTTTAAAAAAAAATTGCTATTACTTTTTGAGTCTTTGGCTAACTGTTCTTCAAATTCTTTTTTGGCCTTTCTAATTGTATTTTTATACTTCATTTGCCAGAGTTTATGCTCCTTTCTATTTTCCTCACTAGGATTTAACTTCCACTTTTTAAAGGATGCCTTTTTGCCTCTCGCTGCTTCTTTTACTTTGTTGTTTAGCCACGGTGGCACTTTTTTGGTTCTCTTACTGTGATTTTTAGTTTGGGGTTTACATTTAAGATGAGCCTTTATTACGGTGTCTTTAAAAGGTTTCCATGCAGCTTGCAGGCTTTCACTTTTGGTGCTGAACCTTTGAATTTTTGTTTAACTAACTTCCTCATTTTTGTGTAGTTCCCCTTTCTGAAATTAAATGCTACAGTATTGGGCCACTGTGGTGTTCTTCCCACCACAGAGCTGTTAAATCTAATTCTGTTATGGTCACTGTTACCAAGTGGTTCAGCTCTATTCACCTCTTGGACCAGATCCTGTGCTCCACTTAGGACTAAATCAAGAATTGCCTCTCCTCTCGTGGGTTCCAGGACCAGCTGCTCCAAGAAGCAGACATTTAAGGTGTCAAGATACTTTGTCTCTGCATCCCATCCTGAGGTGACATGTATCCAGTCAATATGAGGAGAGTTGAAATCCCCCATTATTATTGACTTTTTTAATTTTTATAGCCTCTCTAATCTTCCCGAGCATTTCACAGTCACTATCACCATCCTGGTCAGGTGGTCAGTAATATATCCCTACTGCTATATTCTTATTATTCAAGCATGGAATTACTATCCAGAGATTCTATGGTACAGTTTGGTTCACTTACAATTTTTACTTCATTTGATTCTACGCTTTCTTCCACATATAATGCCACTCCCCCACCAGCATGACCTGTTCTGTCTTTCCGATATATTTTGTACCCTGGTATTATTGTGGCCCATTGATTATCCTCATTCCACCAAATTTCTGTGATGCCTATTGTATCAATAGCCTCATTTAATGTCAGGCACTCCAGTTCACCCATCTTATTATTTAGATTTCTAGCATTTCTATATAAGCACTTTAAAAAATTGTCACTTTTCAGCTGTCTGCCATTACATGATATAATTGAATAGGACTCTTTTTCATTTCACTGTTTCTCATGAGATCCTATCCATATTTTATCTCCATCCTCTCCTCCTTATTAGGACATAGAGAATCTCCATTAATAGATCCTCCCCTAAGGAACGTCTCTGTCCAAACCACATGCTCCTCCATACCTGTCTGCTTTCCCCAAGCTCTTAGTTTAAAAACTGCTCTACGATCTTTTTAATTTTAAGTCCCAGCAATCTGGTTCCAGTTTGGTTTAGGTGGAGTCCATCCTTCCGGTAAAGGCTCCCCCTTTCCCAAAAGGTTCCCCAGATCCTAAAAAATCTAAACCCCTCCTCCCAACTCCATCATATCATCCACGCAGTGAGACCCTGCAGTTCTGCCTGTCTAACTGGCTCTGCATGTGGAGCTGGGAGCATCTCAGAGAATGCTCTCATGGAAGTTCTGGACTCCTATCTCTTACCTAGCGGCCTAATTTGGCCTCCAGGACCTGGTACCTACATATACCATGACCACCGGTTCCTCCCCAGCAGTACACATAAGATGATACAACTTTCTTTTGTAGGGGATCTTTCATACAGACTGTGCCCCATAACGCTTTGAAGAGTTGAATGATACAAGTACAGAAAGCACAGTTAGGGGGTGAGGAAGAGACACACAAGCGAGGGAGAAGCTGGATGCTTTCGGCTGAGACCTGAACCGAGAGCGAGCGTGGATAAGGCAGAAGGATACAGGACAGCTGCTCCAAAGCGGCGATTAAATGACTTGTTTAGATACTCCAGCACTTTCTGCGGCAGGTGACTCAGCAGGTCTTGCCCGACTTTTTCTTCTGGAAGCAGGGTCTGGATGAGCTCTCCCCTGACAGCTAGTGAGGAGCTTGGGAGGGGAAAAGGCTTCAGGACCAGACTGTCTTTACATGAACACACCCACTCTGCCTAGGTATGAGCAGACAGAGCTCATTTGTCAAAGTGATCAGCTTTGGCTGGTGTTGGGTCACAAATGCAGTGGTAATGAAATGTTGTTATCCTCATTGTACGAGTAAAGGGCAGCGGAACTGTGCTTAGCCTGTCCCGACTGAGCGAGTCATCCTAAACTGAACTGAACTCGCTAAGCAGGAGGCTCGGATGCCAGACCCTGGTGAAGGGTAAGAGGGGCTGGGGACCTGCCATGGGGTGTGGGGTCTCCCTAAGAGTCCTAGGCATGGTTTAACCTGCCTCTCTCCACCGTTCAAAGATAGAGCTAATTAAGGCTGTATTGGGACTCTTTTTTTTTTGTTTTCTTAAGTGATCACTAGAGCTGAAATCATCTCTTGTGGGGCAGCATTTCTGCCCAGCCTGCTTCAGCAGTGAAGTTTCCCCACTGAGAGCTGCAAATCACTGAGGGCTGGATGGAACCTCAAGAGACCGATCCGCAGAGGTCACAGTAGAGAAGCAGATGGCAGCAGAAGGTGATGGTGTGCATTGGTGACAGCCGGCAGGGTGGCCACGGAGTGGAATGGTGAGCGGCTGGCAGAGCAGCTAGCGGAACAGCGAGTGACTGGCAGGGTGGCCAGCTGAGCAGCTCGCAGGGTGGCCAGCACACTGGCAAGCAGCTGGGATGGTGGCCAGCAGAGCGGCTGGCGGAGCAGGGCAGCTGGCAGGACGGCCAGAAGACTGGACCAGCAAGCGGCCCGCAAGGCAGAGCAGCTGGCAGGGCAGAGCGGAAAGCGGCTGGCAGAGCGGCCAGCAGAGCGGACCAGTGGCTAGCCAGCAGGGCAGCGACACCAGAGCAAGCACTCGGATGGCAGAACAAGCAAGGTGCTTCTCCCCTTGTCCCCCAGGGTGGGAGGTGAACTCATGCAGATGAGTCCTTCACAGACCAAGGACAACTACTGTGAGTGGTGTGTGGTGGAGGGAGAAGGGAGGGGCACGGTAAAGGAACTTTTGGTAGTTGGATTCAAGAACCTGAGGCAAAAGACACGGCCCAGTGTACTCCGGGGTGGGTGTTTTGCTCACAGTTTTATGATTTTGAATCCTGCTTGCAGCATTTTCCCTAATTAATGTCGGGTGACTTCCCTCCTTTCATTAAACATTTCTTTTCTACCCTCAGACTCTGTGCTTGCGAGAGGGGAAGTTTTGCCTCTCCAAGGCGCACCAGGGTGGTGTGTAATTTTCTCAGGTTACTGGGTGGGGGCTCGAGCCGGTTCTGTGTTGTATCAATGGAAAGGAACCCCTAGGTATTGAACCTGGCTCTGGTTGCTGCCATCTCCACCTGGCACAAGGGTTACACTTCTTTTTAGTACACTTGGATTAATGTGGCCAAAAGGCAAAACAGACCAATCCACAAAGCACAAGAACAAACAGATACATGGGATAACAATTCCGGTTCCTACAGGAAATGTGAGGGCCAAATTCAGCCCTTGCCTAAGCAATCACGGCTCCTATCACCGCCAGTGGGAGTTAAGATGCAGATAAATCTCTGCATTAAGCATCTTCACATAACTTTCATATGACTTTGTATTATGCCTCTATTTTCATACAACTTTGTATCAGATCCTTATCTAAAAAAACGTTGTATTGAGCCTTGGTATAACGTTAAAAAATGTCTTTTTGCTAGGAGTAGAATAAGATCTCCCCCCGCCCTTTTAATCAATTGCCCTGTTGAATGAACGAGGTGTGACTGAGTAAAGGCGGGGAAGGCAGCACCTCCAGACAGCTGCAACAGTTGGAGCGGGGATGGAAGCCAAACCCAAGAACAACAAAACTTGTCATGTGGGCTCACTAAAGAAGAGCAGACATATTGACGGCCCCGGGGGTTAGAAGCCAGCACCTTCTTTTGAAAACACCCTCTTTGCAGCATTGGGACAACACCCAGAGAGAAGCAGCACTAAGGACACCAATGGACCCAGACACAGATTTTGAATGATTCCGAGAGGGAAGCTGCTATAAATGTGAGGTGTCTTGCAGAGGACCCCGGGTCTCCTCTTGTCAACATGGGAGCATCGATCCGGATCAGCAGAAGGCCGGCTCCACCTCTCCCCCATCTAACTCACCTGGCCAATGAAGTTAAGGGGAGTAACTAATTGGTAACAACAAGAAGCCAGAGTGTGCTTGTGTGTGTGTATGTTAGTGCATGAGTGTCATATATCTCAGATGCAGATGATACAGTGTTGATCGATACAGGTATTACCAATAAATGTGGCACTTTGCCTTATTGCCCCTGAGAAGATCCTGTGCAGCACTTTAAGTACAACAAAGATCTAGCTGGATGCAGTGGCAAATTAATGCACAGTCCCATGGAGCCTCTGCCCAGGGGCCTCAGCCAATCTGGGGGCCTCCACAGAAGTGCCAGAACCTGTGTAGAAGTGCGCTGCCCCTCCTTTCCCCCTGAGGCCCCGCCCCCTGCTCCTCCTTCCCCCCAAGGCCCCGCCCCCTGCTCCGCCTTTTCCCCTGAGGCCCCGCCCCCTGCTCCTCCTTTCCCCCCAAGGCCCCGCCCCCTGCTCCGCCTTTTTCCCCTGAGGCCCCGCCCCCTGCTCCACCTCTTCCCTAAGGCCCCGCCCCCTGCTCCTCCTTTTCCCCCTGAGGCCCCACCCCCTGCTCCTCCTCTTCCCCGAGGCCCCGCCCCTGCTCCTCCTTCCCCCCCAAGGCCCGGCCCCCTGCTCATCTTCTTTCCCTGAGGCCCCGCCCCCTGCTCCTCCTCTTCCCCAAGGCCCCACCCCCTGCTCCTCCTCTTCCCCAAGGCCCCACCCCCTGGCCAGGTTGGAAGCCAGAGCAGGGGCATTGGAAGAGCCACCTAGGGAGCCTGGGCAGCTGTGGAGAGCCCCAGACCCTCCACCCGCCAGGTATACGTGGAAGGAAAAGGTAACAAAAACACAAAAAGCATCTGGGTGCCAGTGCCATCCTCCCACAGGGACATATCCCCCCCCCTCCCCCAACACCTTGATCCTAAGGTTAGAGAGAAGATGATTACTCAAGTGGGAAATCAATACAACCTGAATTAACTGGTCTTCAATCAGCCATTTTCCTTGCCGAGTGTGTCAGGAACGTATTAACCCTGAAATCTGCTCCCCGGGGGCCCGTTCGCAGTATATCCAGTGCAGATTGAAGCACAAACTCTTTCAGATCAGCAGAAATTCTCTCCATTTCCTGCAGTTCCTGGACCACTGTTAACCCCTTCGTCAGCCACTGAAGATCTCCGCTCAAGAGTGCAATGTTCCTACTGACGCTGCAGCCTGCCCCACCATTCCTCCCAGCCCACCTCTGTTTAGGTGCCATTCCCTCCCTCCTGCAGGTCAGCAGCAAGGAGGAGTCTCAGATGGAGGAAGGCTGGTGGTGTGCTTGCTTATGGTGAATAATTAGTTGTGGTAGTGTAGCACTCAGGAGGCCAGAACCCCGTTGCGCTAGGCGCTGCACAAGCATACAACAAAAAGACGGTCTCTGTCCCAAGGAGCTCACAGTCTAAAACACAGGACAAGAGATGGACATGGGCTGACAGATGGGGGAGTACAAAGAAACAATGGGACAATACAGTTACGGCATTGAGCTGCGTCTCGGGAGATATAAGTTTGGATTCCCTAGCCCCGCCACTGATTTCCTGCACAGCCTTGTCACTTAATCTCGGTTTTGTAGAGGTGCTTATCCCATTCTCCTCACTGTGGTATCACCGGGCATCCCAGTTTTCATCTGTCCCATGGGGATGATAGAACTTCCTTGTCACATGGAGGAGCCTGGGAGATGAACCCACAGATGCCAGTGAGGTGCTCAGATGCTGCAGTGATGGATTCATAGAGCCAGATAAGTAAATTCGTTGACATAAAGCTGAAATCTACCCGCCAAAAATCCAGATTTCCCACACACACACACACACACACACACACACACACACACACACACACACACACTTTTCTAAAGTGAATCTTGAATAAATGACGTTCTCTGGCACATGTCCACCTGAGACTGCACTGACTCAGCTTCTCCCTGCTGGAATGTCATATCTATAACAAAGAGAAATATCCTCCAATATCTTTCCCACGAGCTTTTTGGAAGAGAAACGGTAGATCTCTCTGAACCCCAGGCTCCGGGACAGCCTCTGGCCCTCCAGATTCACCACGGATCACCGCCTTGTAGCCACGCTGCTGGGCAAAGCTAAGGACTGTCCCAGACAGAGCTCTGGCAATCCCCCCGTTCCGATAGCTCCATCTGACCGACAGCCGTACCAGTTCCAGCGAGCGCTCACCATCTAGATAACGGGAGGGGGGCTTGGCAGATACAATGACCACCACTCCCCCTTCAGACTCAGCCACTCAGAAATGGGACTCTTCCCTCTCCATGTAGGTTTTCTGTATGTCCCACAGGTCCTCCTTGAGACACCCGTTCTACGTACTGAACATAGAAAGAGTCCATCAGAAGCCAGCCTGCTGCTAACAGGACGGGGCAGCCAGCAGAGAAAGGAGGAGGGAGCCGGAGCTCAGGACCAGCACGAGGCTCACACCCAGGAGGAACAGCTGAGCCCGTGGGAGCGTTAGCATACGCAGGTAGTTCTTAGGGACGTGCTCGTACATGCCTCGCAGTCACTGTCCCGGTACTCCCGAGTGCAGTAACCAGCCACGGCTTTGGGTGTGTTGCTATCCTAAGGAAACAGACTGTTAATTGGGCAGAGAGGGTTGTGCATCTGAGAGGCCTAATGTCAACTCAACACCATCAACAAGTGCCCACTTCTGCAGGACCCAGGCAGGCAAAACTCCCCCTGACTGCAGCATCGGGCCCTGGACACCTTGGCCATCGGATGGTTCATCTTAAGACGCAGTTATATGGGGGACAGTGGTTAGGTCGGGGAGTGTACCCAGCTGTCCCCTTCAGTGGCTCCTCCCAAGGTACCATCATGCCATGTTTGTTTGGATGTTAGAAGGCTCGTCGGCCACCATTTGAGCACTGGGCATGCGACCCAATGTTGGCGCATCCTTCACTGAGCCGTGGAGTCCCCCTCACCCTGACAGACGTCCAGCTCCTGCAGGCCACTGATTTGTTCTTCCTGAGTCAGTCACCCAATTATCTGTTCCAAATCACATAATCATCCACCACATAGTACAAGACACTGTAAATGGCAACTGGCCATTACTTGTCTAATCTGTTTCTGATCATTGACATGCTAAGGGCTATAGCTAATGGCAGGACTCGCTGAGAGGACATGGAGGGCTCTGGCGCATGGTGGCTGTCCATGTGAGATTCCAAAGGCCCATCCTGGTCAGAAGACCCCAGAGTCCTTCCCTCAGGTGGACAACCCCATCCAGGAGTGCCAGGGAGAGATGAGAGAGGCTGGCAGATGGAGCAGGAGAGAACCAGTTGGACACAGCTGGTGGCCTTCTGTTTCCCATGAGGGAACCCTGCTCTGCAGGTGAGAGAGAGGCGTTTCGGTTTAGATCGGCTGACGGCTCTGAGTAGTTCTGTTTTTAATCCCTTCTTCCCTTTAGAAATGCTCGTCGCTCTGTGGTTAATACCTTGTGAGTGGCCTCCCCCACGCTCTGCTGCTCACTCGGCTCGGACCCCCTGAGGGGAAAGGTGCTGTTTGCTATAACCAGACCCCTCAACCCTCCAGCCTCACCACACGCCGCCCTTATCATGACACCAACGCTGCTGCTGTCATCGAACGTAAGGCAGCTGCTGCCTCCAACACACCTCCCCACCGACCCACTATTCTGGCAAGATGGCTGCCTCCAGCAATGGCCTTGGACATGCTCATAGCCGTTTTAGCCCTGGCAAGACCCTCTCAGACTGGGGACCTCCAGCTGTCTGGCCTGAGGATATTGGGCCCCACCTCTCTTGTAGCAGCTTCTGCTCTTACACCCCGGATAACGGCAGCACATTCACTCTTCCCTTCTCACAGCTACTTACTTGCCCCATTCAGATTCCCAGCTCAGTCAGCGGCTCGTGCTGGTTCCCACTAATCCCCGTCTCGTCTGGCCCCCCCTTCCATTTCTGGCCTGGCTCTTGGTCTCACAGCCCCAGTGTTTCTTGTTAATCTGAGACATTTTATAGCTTCTGCGCCTTGCCTCATTGGCTTGGCCCCTTCCCAGGGCCAGACATCAACACAAGCAACAGCTCAGAGCCCTGTGCAGCACATATGCAGTTCTCCAGCTCGGTCTGGGCGGCAGCTCAGTGCCTGCTTTCTCCCTTGGGCAATGGGGAACTTGGGCAGCCATTCTTCCCTGGGACGCTGCCAATCACATACCTCCTCCAAACCAGCCAACACAACCACCTCCTTTTACCCCGTGTAGCGTATTCTGGTTTCAGTCACCGCAGACCCATTCCGAACCCCGTCTGACTGTGACTAGGTGACATCTCCCTCCCAAATATCACCAACAGCAACCCACTGAATTCCTCAGCTCACCCACCCATCTCTGTGAGACCCGCCTCACCCTGGGTGAAATTCACCTCTGTGCACACAGCCAGCCAGCACAAGGGCTATGCACTGCTCAAGCAAGGGCCTGTGCGATGCAGACACTATGCACTGGCCCTCTGCAAAGGGGTGAATTTCACCAACAGGGTAAACCCACTGTGCCAGACCCTCAGCTGGCGTCAATCAGCATCGCTCTGTTGAAGACAAGGGGCCACATCTAACAATCTGAAAGGAACCCAGCACCTGCCCATGGCAAGCCGAGACCAGGCCGTCTACAAGCGGAAAGGATAGGGTTAAATATAAAGGGGACTAGGAAGGAACCAAATGTTGGTTACTAAATGACCCCCAGATAACCAGAAGCTCCCTTCGATCATCCCATCCCCTCCTCTCCAGCGATTCTGGGTCCCACCAGCAGCATAGGGACAAAAAATGGAGGTATCACCCCAGAGTCTCCCCAGGCCTCGGAGAAGGGAGAGTGGGCAGGCCAGAGGGTGCACCCATGCTTTGGGGATCTTTAACATCAAGGCCTGCAGTTGCTAACTCAAATTACGTAGCAGGTCTGCCCACTGCCTGGGCGCAATGTGGGCCCTAGGGTGGCCGCCTTTTCAAAATGCAAAAACAGGAGCCCCGCCCCGCTCTGTGGTGCCACCTCCTGCTCCTCCTATTCCCCCATGGCCCTGCCCCTTGGCCACACCAGAACCCAGACCCAGGCCATGATAAGAGCCACCCAGGGAGCCTGGGCTGCGGTGGGGAGCATTTTGGGAGAGCGCTAGGAGGTCTGAACCCCCAGGTTGGGAGCCAGGGTTCACCAATTCCTAACCTGGGGTTACAGATGAGCGTAGACATTCAAGTCCTAGGTTAACAAACCCAGGTCTGCTAACTTGAGTTCTCTTAACCCTGGGCTTACATTGCCGGGTAAACATACCCTCAGGCCCCAATCCTGCAACCTGCTCACATGGATGCAGGCTCCACCCACGCGGAGAAGTTTGCATAATCAGGACCTTAGAGTGCAAACTTCTTACTGCAAGAGACATTTTCATTTATGCCTGGTGTGGGCCCAAGCACATTGCTGGCATGTACCAAATAACCTTAATAAGAGAGCATTGCTCCTGCTATGGACAAGAGAACAGAAGACATACAGCAAAATGGTGTCCCCCAGAACAGAATGCCACTGGAGAATGTGGCAACCTACTGGGAAAAGGTACGTGTCCTCGGACTAGGATTTTCTGGTTCCTCGTGTTAATAGCAGCACAGCATATTACATATAGGTTGGAACTTGGAGCAAATGCAAAGGCATTGACTCTGGAGGTGATGAAATCTCCCTGCTCATTTACTGTGACATCACCTGTGATGCAAGCAGGGCTGGTGAGTGGGAGAGGCTGTCACATTCAAGGAACACACGTTAGTTTGCCACCCCAGCATGCAGAGCCCCTCTCCCTTCCCCTCCAGCCACAGACGTTTGAGGGGGTGGGGACTCCTAATCTAATGACGTTGAGGCACAAGACCCCTTGGCAGATGAAGTTGACCCCACTGGGTGTCCCCGTGACCTGTGGAGTCGCTGAGTGTATTTGAAGAAGGATTCCCCCGCACGGGTGTGTTTCAAGATGTTCCTCTTCGCCCGTAAAACCAAGACCCCCATCAGCACCTACACGGACTCCTACAGAGCACCGAATAGCATGAGAAAAACCTTCCAGGAACCTCCGAATACTCTGTGGAAAGAAAATAAGTTTGTGACGGAGGTAAATCTCTCCCCCCCCCCCGCCCCCAGTAGGCAGTGTTATCAGGCACAGGATCTCAGCTTCTGTAGCGCTTCTAAGCTCTGCCACCATGGAGCTCCTCTGCATCTCAGCTTCTGCGGAGCCCCATAAGCCCTTCCGATGCTGATTTTTATGATGTTTTGGGTGTCCTCATAAAATGTGGGTCTCCCCTTTCCGCTTAGCATTTTGACTGTGCAGCCGTGCCAGCGTGGTGGTAACAGTATCGGTTTAAACTACCTATAAGTGCAGCTGGTGAGAGGCAGTCTGTTGTTATCCTCATTTATAAATGAGCACTGGTCACTACTGCTGTGGGAGGGAAATAATAAATGCAGCGACTGTAATGCTTAAATAGCACTTTTCATAAGAGGCCAGTATTGTTCTCTCCATTTTAAGATGGGGAAACTGAGGCACGGCAAGGGAAAGTGATTTGACCAAGGTCACCCAGCAGGTCAGTGGCAGAGAAAGGAACAGAACTCATGTCTCCAGAGGCCCAGTCTACTGCCTGAGCCAGGAGGCCACATTTTCATTTGTTCATGTTCCTCTGTGCCAGAAGAGCTGCATGCCAGTCCCAAATGGAAAGCTTTCACTAACAACAGTCTGTACTGAAGTCATGGTGTCCTTCGGGCCAGCCATAGCTCTTAGAGGGCAGGGATTTCATTGTTAGCACAGTGAAGCACCTGGCTGTAGGTGCTATAAAATAATACACAGAGGTGGTCCATGGAGACTATAGGTCACAACATAAAATTCGGCCATACTGGGTCAGACCAACGGTCTAGCCCAGGAGCCTGTCACTCACAGTGGCCCGTGCCAGATGCTTCAGAGGGAATGAACAAACAGGGCAGTTACAGAGTGATCCATCCCCTGTCGTCTACTCCCAGCTTCTGGCAGCTGGAGGTTTAGGGACAGCTGGAGCATGAGGTTGCGTCCCTGACTATCTTGGCTAATAGCCATTGATGGACTCCATGAACTTATTTAATTCTTTTTTGAACCCGGTTATACTTTCGGCCTTCAAAACATCCCTGGCAGCATGTCCCACGCATGTTGACTGTAATGGAATACGTCCTGGCCATTTAGATTTTGATGTGACATTGCATGCTGGGACCTGTTGTCTCTATGGACCATAGTTTTATCCAAATTAGGTGCCAAAATTTGGGGGCAAACCAACTCTGGTTAAAGACCCTCCAGAGATCGCAGACTGGACTTTTGTTGTGTCTTTCAGTGGATCCTAGTTAGTCTCCTTGGTTCTGAGGCTCTGTGCATGGCCAAGCTAGAACTGGCCTGTTGGGGGGTTCCCAGCTGTCGAGGCCTGCACAAGTCATCACAGTAATTTTGTTATTAGAGATTTTGAAACTTGCCATGTGAGTTAGATCTGTGGATGAAAACCCTGCAGAACAGCCTATACGCAAATGTCTGATGAATTTTTGCCAGCTGGTAACAATGAACATAATATGCAAAAGTTCCCCTGCCTCCAGGTTCAGACTGTTCTCCACAGACATGGTATCTGAGCAGCCAGCCAGCTTCTTTCTCTGTGCATGAACTTTCCACTACATCCCTCTATGCATCTGTCCTTTGGCTTGGAATATGGTACCCGGCACCCTCTGCTGTCCAGATTGTGGCAGAACTGGTGAATGACCATTAGAAAATGTTTTAGGGCTGAGGCGTAGAGTGAGAGCATCCAAAAAAGGGGGGTTAAACAATCACAGAGAGGCTCTTTTGAGGCAATGCAGGCTCAGCCTGGGCACTTAGCAATATGGGGCGTATGACACACAGCTAAGCAGCTCTGGTTCTATATAGTAGAGGACAGCATTGCATGCACACCCCAGCCAGCTCATTGCAACAGAAGCTCGCTGCAGGCTGAGGAGGAAAGACATGCTGTACTCCAGGAAGTGCTGCCAGAAGCAGCTAATTATTAATTATCTACTTCCCGTCGCCAATACTCTATAATCACTCCAATTAGTGGGAGGGAGTCATTGGTCATAAAGTGAACAGCAAAGACTGCGACAGAGAGGCTGGCTCCCAAGCGCCCGAGGCTGAGAGGCGGTGCAGCCCGCTCAGGCAGTCATGGTCAGAAAGATCCGACGAGCCATCCCCTTGGATGGACACGGCGGTGGGGATGAGAGAGCTCCGCAGGATGCTGGGGACCTGGCAATGGAAGAAGGGGGTGTCATTTCTGTAACCCCTACTAATGCAGTGTGGCCAGGCCATATGGAGGTTTATCAGTCTGCTAGAGCCTGCCAGGGGCTAGAGCTGGGATTTTTAGCTCTAGAAGGCTCAGGTCTGATTCCTGCTGCCAACATCCTAGGCAGGGGGGTCACACTATGTTTTATGGGGATGTCTCTAAGCCAAACCTCATTTCTCCTAACGAGCCGACCTCTCTCTCTCCAGCCAGCCTTTGTACCCTGCTGATTACCAGGTACCTGACTATCCCCCTCTCTGCCTCCATTTAAATGGCCGACAGTTGATGTATTGTATTATTTCTCAATTACTGCACTTGCTATTAAATCGGTTCGTGTCTGTATGCATCATAGTCCAATGTAATCGCCTCCTGCCACCCTAACCCCTACGCCCCAGCTCACATCCTGGGCTCCTCTCACTGAGATGCCCCTGCTCACTCCTGCATGTCTCAGACTCCAGGCATGCTTTGGCCTCTGCTCACGCCGCCCACCGCCTTAGTCTCATAGAATCATAGAATATGAGGGTTGGAAGGGACTTCAGGAGGTCATCTAGTCCCACCCCCTGCTCAAAGCAGGACCAATCCCCAACTAAATCATCCCAGCCAGGGCTTTGTCAAGCCAGGCCTTAAAAACCTCTAAGGAAGGAGATTCCACCACCTCCCTAGGGAACCCATTCCAGTGCTTCACCACCCTCCTAGTGAAATAGTGTTTCCTAATATCCAACCTAGACCTCCCCCACTGCCACTTGAGACCATTGCTCCTTGTTCTGTCATCTGCCACCACTGAGAACAGCCAAGCTCCATCCTCTTTGGAACCCCCCTTCAGGTAGTTGAAGGCTACTATCAAATCCCCCCTCATTCTTCTCTTCTGCAGACTAAACAATCCCAGTTCCCTCAGCCTCTCCTCATAAATCATGCGCTCCAGCCCCCTAATCATTTTTGTTGCTCTTCGCTGGACTCTTTCCAATTTTTCCACATCCTTCTTGTAGTGTGGGGCCCAAAACTGGACACAGTGCTCCAGATGAGGCCTCACCAATGTCGAATAGAGGGGAATGATCATGTCTCTCAGTCTGCTGGCAATGCCCCTACTTATACAGCCCAAAATGCCGTTAGCCTTCTTGGCAACAAGGGCACACTGTCGACTCATATCCAGCTTCTCATCCACTGTAACCCCTAGGTCCTTTTCTGCAGAACCGCTGCCTAACCAGTCACACCACACTCCGACGGCTCCTCTGATGTGACTAAACACGGGGCCTTTCTCCCCAGCCAGCCAGGCACATGGGTGCATAGACACCATGCTAGCGAGCACCTTACACGTAATGGGGCAATGGTGAAAGATGTTCTCTCAGGGGGCTCTCATAGAGCACGGTGATAGCCCCAGGTAGATGGTGAGAGAGAGACCCAGCTGGAGCAATTTTGACTTGGATTTGGAGGTGGCTAGGAAATCACCAAAGGTGGCAGATGAAAAATGCCATGCCATAGGCACCGACTCTGTGGGTGCTCTGGGGCTGGAGCACCCACAGAAAAAAATAGTGGGTGCTCATCACTCACCGGCAGCCCCGCCAATCACCTCCCCCCGTCTTCCTCAACGCCTCCCGCCCACTCGTGATCAGCTGTTCAGCAGCGTGCAGGAGGCGCTGCGGGGAGAGGAGCGAGGGCGGGGTGTGCTCAAGGAAGGGGGTGTAACGGGGTGGGAAGAGGCAGGGCGGGGTGGGCCCTTGGGGGAAGGGGTAGAGTAGGGGCAGGACCTGGGGCGGAGCGGGGGTTGAGCACCCCCCCGGCAGATCAGAAATTCGGCACCTCTGTACCAAGGGGTTGCCTTTGATATTATGGGCAATCGTTTCCCATCTGCCAAAGGACCCTGTTTTGATACAATCTACCTGCCCGAAGGGCTGGATCCACAGGGATCTCACTTTTAAATTTTAGCTACAATGTGGTTGACCCAACCGACTGTGACATCACTGGTGATGCAAGCAGGGCTGGTGACTGCGGGTGGTGGTCAGATTTGGGAGACAGACTTTTAATTTGCTACAATAGTACAGAGAGCCTTTTTCATAGTCTCACCCCTCAGCGTGGCTTGTGGTGGACTCCAGAAATTAACTTCAGGCATAAAGCCCTTGCTGGCTACTGGGGATCAGCTGAGACGTAGTTTCGACTGAAGGTGGAATCCCTTCCAAGGGCCCATTTGAGAGATGTTCCTCTTTGCTCATAAAACAAAGACGCCGATCAGCACCTATACAGACTCTTACCGACCGCCGTGTACCGTGAAACAGACTTACAGGGAACGTCCTTTTACGTTGTGGGAAGAAAACAAGTTTATTACAGAGGTAAATCTCCCACTTCTAAGGCTGCTAAGCTACAGCCCTGTTAGCTGAAGGATGGGTTCCCGATGGTCTGTGAGCCTGGCACTCAGGGCTCGGACTGCATCAGATGACATAAACCAAAGGCCCCCAAAGTGTGGGGTGCACCTCCGTAGGGGGGGCATGGAGGAATGTTTGGGGGGAGAACGGCAGGTCCCGGCCCAGGCCAGCCCCCACAGGGGGTGGGGAGGGAGCACCACAGCCCCACTCCACTCCCAGCTCGGCCCCGGCCCCACACCAGGTCCCGCTCCTGTCCCCAGACCCACCCCCAGCTGCAGCCCCAGCCCCCTTACCCCTGTCCGTGTCCTAGGGGGCATGGATAGGGCTAAGGGGGGATGCGAGGCTGGAAAATTTGGGGACCACTGACATAAGCTCAGCAGCTTTGGGCTAAATTGGGAGTGGGACAGGAGACTTCCAAGCATTTTGAAGGGTGCTGTAGGCCAGGGGGTTATTTTGTGGTTTTTCCCTTAGCGGGAAAGTTGATGGCTGGGGTTCTTTGCTGCCTTTCCAACGAGGCTTGCAGCAGAATCCCTTTACCATAGGCAGCTGTGGGGCTTTTAGATTGCAACCTCTGTGGGTCAGGGACTTTTCTTACTGTGGGCGTGTACAACTAGACAGTCCTGCAAAGAGAAATATCATCATCTTCATCAGATCTGTGGTGACTGAAGATCCCATGGGACAAGGCAGAGGGTATCATCCCTGACACCACAGCCACAGCACTTCTTCCCAAATCCCACTGCAGCTGCAGGTGGAGCCGGGATGCTGCTTGTTTTGAACTGTTGTGCAGGGCTGTTGTGTATTGTTTAAAGGCTGCTGCTTTCAGCCCCGGCAGAAGGGGTGTCTGCTAGTGCAGTGTGTCCGGTGCTTTGCAAAGAGTCCCACGCCCACGCTGAGAACGTTTGGGAGGGAGAGAGGGATGCTTTGGCATGGTCGCATTTTCAGTGGCACCTGTGATTAACACCTGCCTGCCTTTCCACAACCCAGAGGCTCCCTGGGAGGCAGGTTGACTCGCTTCCCCTTAAACTGGGTCACAGTTGAACTAAAATCTATCCTCATCATCTGCAAACAGGGATGAGATTCCCGTCCTTTGTAAACCACTCTGAGATCTACTGATGAAAAATGCACTATACGAGCTAAGCATCATATTCTTCCACTCACCAAGCCCCTCCCCTTAGGCCAAGCCACACCCTCTCCCTTCAGATTGACAAGTCTCTTTTTTCTCTCCTTCTGGGCACTGGGAGGGATCTGACCCTCTTTCACCTTCTGGTCTGTTGGGGTCACCATCATACAACAGACACACCTGTGGTCAGCTCACCCCACAGAGGGACAAACCCCAGGACCTTTGGGTCCCTTGCTCCTTAGTTAAAGGAGAAGGCAGTGTGCTATTCCTGGGTGGATTCACAACCCCTTGAAGCCTTTAAATCAAGACTGGGCGTCTCTTTCTAAAACACATGCTGTAGCTCAACCAGAAGTTATGGGCTTGATGTAGAAATCAATGGGGGAGAGTCTCTGGCCTGTACTATGCACAAGACCAGCCTAGATGATTCTCTGGCCTTTAAATTGATGACTCTGCTAGGGCTTCTGGCCCTGATCCTCCAAGATATTTAGGTACCTAATTCCCAGGGAGTTAAGAACCTACATATCTTTGAGGATCTGGGCCTGTATCTTCTGTGGATCTTAAGGCACAAGAAGGAACAATGGCAACATACAGGGGCCCAGTTTCATCCAGCAATTGACAGTGGAAACACACGTCTGCTGACCTCATGACTTGTCCGCTGTTCCGAGTAACAGACCAGCAATTCCTCCCTTTCTTGCACGAATTCTACACAGCAGACACAGTTGACTGGCTGACTCTCTTGCCCTGAGCTTTTTAGGCCTTTGTGGCCAGGCCAATCTTTGGTCCCTGGCTTGCTGGGCTATTTGCCAGGTGGGGTGGTAGGTGGAGGTTCTTGGTGGATTTACAGGGGGAGATATTTGATGGGATTTTGAGGTATGGTGCACTGGTGTCAGTGGAGGGTGTCTGTCTATTTAATGGCTGCTCTTTATTGTAAAGAGCCTGGGGTGGGAGTGCTTTAGCTGACAGTACAAAGCATAATAAATAAATGCTTCTAATTGACGTCATGCTGGCCGACCCCTCCTCCAACCAGCACTCACACACGACAGCCCTGAAAGGAAACAGAGCCACAGGGCACAGAGCAAGGGACCAGACCGAAACTGTGACAAAATGGGCAGTGGGATGGTTCTCATGGCCCCTGGGGTTAGACGTCGCCTGCGGATCTGGTCCCCAAGCCGAAAGCCTTTTCCACGCCCCACTCAAATGGGCCCTGCCCAACTCGTCCGGCCTTCGGGAAGCATTGCAGTATCATAGCAATGCCGTCTGCTTTCTGGGGCACCTCTTACCCACAGTGCTCACTGCTGCAGAAGGAGCAGGGCGGAGAGGCCCTTAACTTGGAGAGATGGTTCCCCGGCCAATCTGGGAGGTCACAGGGTGGCTGGTCCTTTAACAGTGGGGGTGGGTCTCAGTTCCCACCTGTGAAAGTGGGGCATGTAAGTCAACCAGGCCTGTGGGATAGATGAGGGAGAAGTTTAGGCCGGGGGAGATGGAGGTGTCTGCAGAGGTCTGCAGGGAGGTAGGAGACTTTGTGACACTGTGGGGAGACTCCAGCTAGGGGCTGGGAATGGCCTGCCAAAGCAGGGAACGTCTCCAAGCAGGAAGGCCTGGGAGAAGGGAGCAGTGAGCCCAGGAAGGGCTGGTGGGGGAGATGAAAGAGAGCCCCAGAGGGGTGAAAGCTGAGCCCAGAGCATGGGCAGGAGAGTGTCTGAGCTATTGAAGATGGACCAGCCCCTTTGAAAGTGGGACTGAGCCCTGTTTGAAACGGGCGTTAAAACTCTGTGTTTGGTTTTGGGCTGGTGTACCCTGGAAGAGGTGGACTTTTTGTTAATGGCTTAGCTGGTCGGGGCAGGGGAGGGGTTATCACTGAGGGGAAATGAGGCAGGGGTGCTGCAGGGTCACCCATGCCATGAGGGGGCACTCTGGTGACGACCCTTTCACAGGAAGGTTGTTTTGAAAACAATTAACAGCCTGAGAGTGCAAAACACCAGCGTGTCCGATGCATTTTCACCCCTCTAGCTGAGCATTGCACAAATCCTGACCCAGAGAGAGACCTGCAAACGCCATTTGTTTCCTGCCTCTCTGACGGCCAGTAGACTTCTGAGCCCCACTTGGCGTGATTGCATGGTGGCTCTGGCCCCAGATGTGTCTGAAAGCACCCAGATCTTACAACAATAACAGTAGCATTACTGCCCCGCTCCACAGTGTCACCCCTACCTCCTCAAGTGCTATAAACATCCATTCATTAAGCTGTGTGCTGAATTAAATGTCATCAACTTTGGTGCTAATTCTTGTATCTCCAGCCAGGCTGTATGTCTGATCCTCTGCTTTTTTGCCGTTGAATGCACAGCCAGCCATGCATTTGGTGATCTTGCGGTGAAATTAAAGCATTTGCCATATTTGTATTCAAAAGCAATCTAGGGAACGGCAGGTCACACCTCCCAGGAGCTCCCCCTCCTGAAGTTCTCCATCACCCTCCTGTCACCTTGAAAGGCTGGCAGGTATTTTCTGGGTTGGGGGGCGTGTTTGAGCTCACGTATGTGGCCACAATAGAGAGGCTGCAGCCTGCAGAAATGGGTCCTGACGTGCCTTGCCTCAGTTGCTCCCCTGACCCTGCTTTTGACTGTGCATTGCTCATAAAGTGAACAGCAAAGTTCACCCTTGTTGATTTGGAGAGGGGAGGGGTTTGATGGCCAGGGACTGGCAGGGGGACGGAAAGGTTTGTATATAGCCCTTGGTTACAGGATTGCCGTTCTGCTTTAAGCCCTCCCATCTCTGGAGCAGGTTATCCAGGTGCGCATGCATTCCTGCTGATGCACCCTGGTGCTGCTGCCCGTTCGCATTCGCTACAGAACAAGTTGGAGATTTTCAGATGGAGACTGGCAGTATTGTCTAGTGGGTAGAGCAGGAGACTTTGCGTTAGGATGCCTGGGTTCTATTCATGGGAGCTCTCCAGTGAGCAGAGCAGGGGACTAGGCACTCACGACAACTGGTTTCTCTAAGCAGCTCGACTGCTGACTTGCTGTTTGACTTTGGGTAAGTCATTTACCCTCACCGTGCCTCAGTTTCCCATCTGTAAAGTGGGGATAATAATAATGACCTGCCTTGAGGGTTAATAAATTGCTCCCCAAAGGAAGGGGCTGCTGAGGTGCCCAGTGCTGCAGTTCAAAGGAGATTTTAAAATCACTGCAATTGTTTTTGTAAAGGTGGTGTGTCTATGTACATCCTTATTTACTGATCGGGCACTCAGCCCTGTACAAGCACTGACAGGCTAGAGGGCCTGATTGTGTTACATAAGAACGGCCATACTGGGTCAGCCCAATGGGCCATCTAGCCCAGTATCCTGTCTTCTGACAGTGGCCTGTGTCAGGTGCTTCAGAGGGAACAAACAGAACAGGGAATCCTCAAGTGATCCATCCCCTGTCACCCATTCCCAGCTTCTGTCAATCAGGGGTTTAGGGACACCTGGAGCATGGGGTTGCATCCCTGCCCATCCTGGCTAATAGCCATTGATGGGCCTGTCCTCCAGGAACGTATCTAGTTCTTTTTTGAACCCAGTTATAGTTTCAGCCTTCACAGCATCCCCTGGCAAGGAGTTCCACCAGCTGAGTGTGCGTGTGTGAAGAAATACTTCCCGTTGTTTGTTTTAAACCAGCTGCCTATTAATTTCAGTTGGTGACCCTGGTTCTTGTGGCATGAGAAGGGGTGGTCACACTGCCCTATCCACTTTCTCCACACCAGTCACGAGTTTAGAGATTTTTTTATGTTCTGTTGAAGCCAGCGTTGAGTCTCCCGGCGGTGGCAGGATGGGGCCCACTGTACCCGGTCCAGAGAGCGTGCAATGCAGGCAAGACCCAGCCAATCCAGTTCAAACCACCATCCCCTGGGCAGCCTGCTGTGCAGGGTGGTGCGTGTCTGTGCATGTTTTTAGCGGATTACGGTTGAAAAGCTTCAGTGAAGTGGGTTAGGAGAGATCTGAGTGTGTCGCCGGGGAGAGCAACAAGGGCTCTTCCTGCACTCGCTGCAGGGGCCTTGGTTAAATGGGCATTTCTGGGCGCTGAAGGGGGAGGACGTGGTGGTCATTTTGCATGTTCATGGGTGATACACCCTTGTGGTTGCCGTGCGCCTTGGTATTTCTGAGATCACCCTGCTACCGAGGTCAGTGCTTTTATTCCTATTTATATTTCCCTGGCATGGAGGGGCCCCCTTCTGCTGAGTGCTGGCCAGAGAGACAATCCCTCCTCAAAGAGCTCAATAAACAGGACAGACCAAAGGCGGGAAGGGAAATAGACATGAATTGGTGTGTTCACAGTACAGCTGGGATTTGAACCAGCTCTTCTAAAGCCTCGTTTGGTGCCTATCCAGGCAGCCATGCTACCCTCCCTACAGAGAAGATAGTCACGTGTTCTTACATCACTTCCAGGGATGGTGAAATGGCACCAGGCTCCATTGTTACGGGACAATATTTTGATGCAGCATCATATGTTGTGGGATGCCAAAGGCACCCCTACAGTTCCACTGCGCACACCCGAATAAGCATGAACCCACGGCATGCCAGAGTCGCCCCAAAATATCCAGAACAAGCCAGGTTAATGGCTGAGGTGTAGTGAGCTTTTAAACTCCCTCTTTGCAGGCACTGGTTCTTGTACACGTTCATGTGCATATGACAAATGAACAAGCCCTCCTGTGTGCATGGACAGTGCCACTGGGAATCCATGAGCGAATGGTAGTGGGGCTGTTTTCTGCCCATGTGACTGTTGGTCGAGGGGTAGGACTGGAAACTAGGAGTTTCTAAATTTTAATCCTGGCACTACACTGATTCCTCCTTTGGTTTTTGGCTCCAATTCCATCACCTGCAAAAATAAAAGTAGGGAACCTACCTCTACAAAGCACTTTGATGCCTAAGGATAAAAGCACCATGTTAGCCATTATATACTTTGAAGAAGAAGAGCATTCAGATTTGCACACTGACTAGCTAACGGGTATACAACACAGCTATCACCTACTGGCTGTAACCAGAGCTGCTCAGCTGTGTGCCATAGGCCCTATATGACTAACTACTAAAGGTGATTTTCCTTTTACTCAAGTGCAGAGGCTTTCTGAGGATGAGGTTTTCAGCTCTAGCCCTGATCGTGTTGTTACATTCTGGGTGGCCACGGTGATGAGCATATTAACAGCCATGACACGCCTTGATGCCCATGGACTTTCCCCCTTCACTGCAGCCTTGCATTTAATTGGCTTTATCCCAAACACAGAGGAATTTGCAAAGGGCAGGCTGGTATCCTTGCAACGTTTAACTGATTTCGTTCCCAACTCTCTGTTGCCTTTAGGGGTTAACGATGCCCAGAGTGGAAAATCAGGTGAACCAAGCTCAGCTGGAGAAGATGATTAAGCATGCAGTGCAGGATTATTCCTATAAGAACACGATAGAACCAACAGCCTATAGGCCAGAAAAGTATTGGGTAACCAGACCCGAAGGTATTGCTGGATTGTTTAACCCACCTGCCCCACAGCCCAGCTCCCTGTCCTTCTTCCAACTCATCCATAGCCTGCTCCCCCCCAGGGATGGGAACTGCTCTCAGAGCCCAGGGGGTCCTAAACAAGAGTGGGCCTCGGGGTGCCGAACGGGGCAGATTGGCTGGGTCGCTGGAGGCCAGGAGGCTGCGGTACAAGCAAAGGCTGCCAGGAGCAAGCACCGTTCCCCACCCTTTGCATCCCTACCTGTTCTCCTGCAAGAAACCCTCCCCAGTCCAGTTTCCGCTCCATACAGACCCTTCCTCCCCAGTGCAGAGACCCAGGCTCTCTCTCACTGCTGGGCTCCCCTGTGGTTCTCTGATGCTCTTTGAGGGAGCAGACGTGGCCGGTCTGGCTTAGCCACAGACCATTCACAAGTCAGGCCAGGATGCACCCAGCCGCCCCGGGATATTCCAAGCTGGCCAAAGGATTTGAGCACCCAATTCCCATTAGAACGAATGGGATTCCAGCATCCAGACCTCCGGGGGTGCTTTGGAAAGTCTCAGCCCTAGAGTCCAAGAACCTCGAAACCCCACCAGCCCTGCTGAGGTTGCACCAGTTTCTCTGAGGCCTCCCCCTCCCCAGGATGCACGCCCATTGCACGGTGCTCCCCTCCTCCACCCACCCCCACCTTCTGCCTCCATATTACCACGGCACACGTGGGAGCGGACAGGGAAGAGGCGCTCGCCTGGGGAAGCCAGCCGCCCGGCTGGCATGGAGTCAAGCCGGCTAGCTAAGCTCCCCTGTTCTCTCTGAAGAGCCCTGGGCTGGTCCACTTGTCTCTGCTCTCCTCCCAGCTGGGCCCTTCGCTCTGTCACCAGGCGGGGAGGGCAAATGGGACTGTCTGTGGGCACCTGTACGCCTGCTCCTGCCACCCGAGGGGCACCAGAGAAGGGACAGCAGCCTGCCTGTCCTTGAAGGGTATAACCATCAAGCAGAGGGAAAGGACTCGCTGGGGCAGTGGGTCTAGCTGGGAACGATGGGATGAAATTACCTGAAGGAGGCTTTGGGCTGAACAGCAGGAAAAGCCTCCAGACGGGGGGACCTACCAGGCTGTGGAATCATCTCCCAGGGGAAGGGTGGGACCCTCCTTGCCGGGGACATGTCAGCTGACCCGGGCACAGCCCCGGAGCCCAGTGTGCAGAGCTAGGCTATGGCCATTTTCACTTCCTGCCCAGGCCACGTTTGACCTACTAGCTTGGCAGCCGGGGTGCTGCACCCTGGCCCCCGCAGTGGGGCAGATGGGGGCTCCACCATGGGACTGCACTTCCCTGGCTTCTATGGGTGCTGGGTCAGTGCTGTCTTCCCTGGCTTGGAAGGTTCATCTTCGTCCTAGAAATAGGAAGAGAAGCTAGTGGGGAGGGAGGGAAGATGATTTTAAAAAACCCCAGCGTGGTTCCTCTCTCCCTCTGGCCCTCACGGCCAGGCCAGCAACACCCCAGAGAGGTGCAGTTAAGTGGCTCCCTGATACGCTCCCTGGGTTCCTCACCCCTGCTGCTGACGCACCAAAAGGGCTGTTTTAAAGGTGTTGGATCTTGCTGTTGCACCTAGGCCAAGAGTTTCCACCACAGGAGCCCAATGTTAGGCCCCTAAATCCTTATTTAAGCTCCTAATTTTCCAAAGTGCTGGGCTCCCACTGACGTCAGGTTCACACCACTAACTTACATGCCTAAATAAGGCCCTCGGAGGCTGACTCTAGGCGCCTATTGCTGCAAATCTTCCTCCAGTTTCTCCGGCCCTGCTCACCGCATCAACCCTGGTACAGCGGCACTGTCCACTGCTGTTCTTGAAGCCTGCTGTTGAGTGGAAGGCCAACCTCACCACAGGGATACAGAGCACGCGCCATTCAGAAGGCCACATTTGACTCAGTTCTCACACAGCAGTACCAGAGAGACTACGGTTATTTAGAATAAGAAATAAGTGCAGCATTAGCTGGTGTCCCACTGTCTATTTCTGTAGTGCCTTCCAGCCCCCCAAAGTAACCACCTGACGTGCAAACTCTGCCCAGGGCTCACTTAACCCACCACTGCACAGCAGCCACCTCTGGTGAGGCACACAGCTACTGTGTAACAATGTACGGGGATACTAGACCGCAGTGGAGGATGGGAAGTGAGGAAGAATCCACTTGACACTGACGAGAGACTTCAGGTGGGCAGAATGCATTCCCTGCGTTGTAATTTGGCCAGGACACGGGGGTTAGCATCCTTTCTCTTACAAACAGTGCCAGAGGATCTTTAAAGGACATGAGGGTCAGGGTCTCAGCTAGGGTGACCAGATGTCCCAATTTTATAGGGACTGTCCCGATATTTGGGGCTTTTTTTAATATGGGCCTTTTATTTTTTAACCCCCATCCCGATTTTTCACACTTGCTATCTGGTCACCCTAGTCTCAGCTGTGTGTTGCATCCAAAAGAGGGCACCTCCAGCATCCCAGAATCCCTTGCACCATGCTGTGGAACTGATTCCTGTCTAATTCAAATGGGGACCGTGGCACGTACTGAGTTACCAGCACCGATCCCTCCCGCATTCTGAGATTCCCCGGTGCACACTTGACAGACTAGTATCAGAGGGGGAGCCGTGTTAGTCTGGATCTGTAAAAGCAGCAAAGAGTCCTGTGGCACCTTATAGACTAACAGACATATTGGAGCATGAGCTTTCGTGGGTGAATACCCACTTCGTCGGATGCACCTTGACAGACTGGAGCCGAGTCAGTTTGGATGGCGGGGATGTTTGCCTTGGGTTTTGTTAAGGAACCCAGCAGCTTTGGCTAGCTACACGTTAATCGGTTTGCTGGGGCCAAAAGAGCTAATGTGATCCTGGGCTGCATAAACGTGAGAGGAGTGAGTAGGGGAGAGGAGGTGATTTGGCCTCTGTTTACAGCACAGGTGAGACCTGTATTGGAACAGTGGGTCCAGCTCTGGTGCCCACATGGTGAAAAGGGTTTTGAAAAACCAGGCGGGGTGCTGCAAAAAGCCACACAAATGATTCGGGGGGGTGGGGGGTGGGAAGGAAGCCTGACTGTGAGAGACTGAAAGAGCTCAGTCTGCTTAGCTTATCGTAAAGAAGATGAAGAGGTGACTTGATTTACCGTGTCTAAGCACTTTCACTGGGAGAAAATACCCGTCACTCAAGGGCTCTTTAATCTAGCGGAGTCAGGCAGAACAAGCAGCAGCAGCTGGAAGTTAAAGCCAGACAAATTCCAATTAGAAATGACACTTTTTAACAGTGATGGCGATTAACCATTGGAACAAACTACCAACGGTGGGGGTGGGTTCTCCATTGCTTGATGTCTTCCAGTCAAGACGGGTGCCTTTCTGGAAGAGATGCGTTAAGTTATTGGGCTCAATACCAGGGGGAACTGGGTGAAATTCTCCAGCCCATGTACTAGAGGAGGTCGGACTAGATGGTCTAAGGGTCCTTTCTGGCCTTGACATCTAGGACTCCGTGAATCCCGTTGTTCTTCGTCCCTGGTAGGAAATGTTTGTCTGTTTACATTTCAGAAAAGTACAATCCAGTTTTTGTCAGTGGAGACAAGTACGCAACGTGGAGGACAGGCCCTTACAACAGCGCGGGATGGAATAAATATACCACCTACCTCCCCAGGCTTCCAAAGGTAAATCCTGGACCTCCAGAATGCGCCTGCTTCTCGTCCCTACGCGGGGCGCAGCAGACGACCAGGGAAGGGGCTATGTTTTCAAAGTGGCCAGTGGGATGTCAGCCCATGTGTCTCCTCCTACGGCCAAACAAGAACTGTACAGCTAGCTCCTTCTCCACGCTTTGCTTTGCAAATTTAACCTTTAATAACCCAGGTCAAAATCCAGCATAATACTTCTTTGCACTTGCATAGCGCTTTCCAGCAGGGCATCTGTAACTGCTCAACACTGCGAAATGGAGTCAGTGCCCCTGCACGCTAAGCGAAGTCCTGTCTTCGTCTGGCTCCAGACCATCCTCCCGAAGGAAGCCAGGAGCTGCTCCAGCTACAAGAAGACTTTCCCCTTCCATAGGGAGAGCTGTGTTTTCAGAGACTAGGTTCAGACACTGCAAACATCTGTAGCTAGGATCTATGCAAAGGCGGTGGGTGTAAGAGGCCAGGGGAGGCTAAGCCTTCCCAACCAGCCAGCCCACCGCCCTTGGAGCATGCACTCCATCCCAAGGCCCCGCTCCCGCTCGTCCTCTTCTCATCCCCACGTTGCCTGCATGGAGGCCTCGCGGGAGACGGTGAAGAGGTGCACACAAGCAGTGGACAGTTGGGCGACTGGTGGGCAGGCGCGGGGGGGCCTGGGGGAGGGAGCAAAGAGGGAGAAGCAATAGGTGGGGGGGGAGCCTTTGGGAGGTGCCTGAGTGAGGCCCCGGGATGGGGCGTGGGTGGGGCTTTGGGGGGAGGAGACTGATCAGGGGTGGGGCAGGGCCACAGACAGAGGAGTCCCGCGCTGCCTATGGATCTGTGGCTGTGCCATTTTCATGGCATGTGTGCTGTGTAGTTCTGTGCAATAGAAACAGAAGAATATGGTCAAGGTAACTCTGGATTCGGTGGAGTCTGTGGAATGACTCAGGTGTCGGCCCAGTGGCCAAGCATCCGCCACGTCAGAAAAGCCACCGGCTCGCTAAACAGCATCGACGCTGGCGGGCTCAGCAGAGAGGCCAAGGAAAGGCTGGCGCCTGCTCTCACCTCCCACGGGCAAGGGCAGGGCAGGGTGAGGGAAGCTTGTGCTTTTGCAGCCTGGGCTGTTCCTGATCCAGAGACAAACAGGGGGGTTTGCAAGTTTGCTGGACATACATGAAGGCTCTGGAATCTTTCCTTGCAGGAAGCAGGGATGGAGACCATTCTCCGCGGGATGCCCATGGAATACCCGCCGAAACCCGACCGGCTCAATAATTACGGTAATTGTACTGGGTCCTCCTATAACCTTACCTCGCGGGAGCAGGGATTCCAGGAGAGCCAGTGGGGGAGATTTTAATCCATACAATGCCTCGCAGGCTGGAAACAGAAGGCCTCCCACAATGAGCAGCGGGTAGATATTTCCTTGGGAGGTTTTTTATGTGCAGCATTCCTGGGTCCCTTCAGCTGCAAAAGGCCAGGAAGCCCCTGGAGCCATTCTGGCGCATAAGCTCTGCTGTCGCTGCCTTCTGGGGCTGAGAAGGTGACGCCAGGACTTGCCAATTAACTGCCCCCAACTCAGCTACCTCCGTTCCCCTACTCACCAACCCCACAAGGCAGCTCACGGTCAGGAACCCCTGAGGTTACCAGGGTTCCTGAGGCTGTGAAGGTCCCTCCTCCCTGCGGCTGCTGGGAATGGGTCACGGTGGGGTTGGCTGATCCCCGCCGCTGGTAGCTTACGGTACTGCTGAATCTCTTCATCCTGGCGGATGTTGGGGGCTTTCTTAAAGGGCCACTCCCCTTGGCAAATATTGTGGAGGGCTCCCAACCCCTTGTGTATCGACCCACCTGCCCAGGTCACCAACGGGGCCCTTCTGCACCAAAGCACCAACCTCTGTAGCTAGAGCTAAAGAAGCAATTCAGTAGCTGGCAGCAGTAGTAGATTGTTGTCCTGCCCGCGGCCACTAGAGGGAGACGTGGCATGTGCACCCCCCCACACACACATACACACACACACACACACACAAGGATGCTCTAGCCACTAGCCCACACCCCCTCCCTTCTCCACCCCCCGTTTGGACTCCATGACTCCTTGGTTGCTATGGTTTCGCCCTAGTTGCCACGGGCTCTGTACCCGGAACGCTTGAGGGCCAGGCTCTCCGTCCAGGGCGGCGAATGTCCGGATTTCAAAGCCGCGGGGTTCCCCTTTGGCTCCTCTTGTTTCAGAAAGGGAAGTGGTGGTCAACATGCTGAACAGCTTGTCCCGCAGCCAGCTCGCCTCCGTCCAGCACCGTTCCACCGTCCCCGGGAGAAAGCCCTTCCAGGGTTACTACAGCCCCTGCACCGGGCGCCACTACTGCCTGCGCGGGATGGATTACTACGTGGACGGCGCCCCCTGCAACGAGAGGCAGCTCAACCAGCTAGTGGAGAAGATTGTAAGGTTCGGAGGGTTACGCAGTGCACATAACGCTTCCCTCTCGGGGCGGAGCTCGCTCGGCTGCTCTACCGACGGCGCGGGCGGCGGAGCAGAATCCAGCCCCGTCCTTCCCCCTTGCTCCTGCAGGGCTCACGGGGGTCAGAACATGGGCTCCGATCCTGCCCATCGCACCCAAAGCCCCCCTGGGCAGAAGGAGAGTTTGGCAGGCAGGATCAGGCCCTCTTTTCTGGCAGATGGTCATTGCGGGGCAAAGGGCTGGCCCGGTGCTGGGGGACGGAAAGGCAGCGTTCAGGGAAACGGGTGTTCTCAGCCCTGCCCTGCACTGTCGCCCAGGGCCCAGACAACTGAACGTCATTGAAAGCTGATCAGGAGAGGCCAGGGCGTGTAGGAGGGGAGGCTGAGGTGAGGATCAGTGCCGAGAAAGCAGGGCCCTTCCACGCCCCTTTGCAAAGCATCGACACCTTCCCCCCACCTCCAGGCGCACCCCCCGTCCCTTCCCATCCCGCCCCGGGGTAAGATCCCCGTCTCACTCGTTCTTCTCCCAGTATTGCCAGCCCCAAATGTTCAAAAATCATGAGTCAGGCTCACCAAAAATCAGGAGATTGGCTTTAAAACCGTGAGATGATGTAAAAAGAATAGATTGGGTGTCCTTTTGATTTGCCTTCTGCTTTTGAGCCTTTGGGGCGCACTGGGGTCACATTTTGATGCTTTCTCCACAGCCCTTACTTTTTCTTTAAGAAAGAAGGCTGAAGTCATCCCATAGACACCTGACTCCAGGAGCTGGGGCTTTAAGGAACCCAGTAATTATCCTGAGACTCATGACAAAATCATGAGAGTTGGTAACACTCTGGCACTTGTCCCCTTTCTCGGTCCGTTGGGTTTTCCCTGTTTTCATTTCTCATTCCCCTTTGCCTCCCTGCTCTCTCCGCCTCCCCCACCTCACTTTCCCAGTTCTCTCCTCCTCCTTGTTCCTCCCCACGGGTGCGCTGCCCCTGCCCCCCCCCCGCACACACCCCAGTGCTCTCCTCCCTCTCCACCCAACTGGGCCAGCAGCTGTCAGTGAGCCCAGCTGAAGCCACTAGAACTCTTTGCTTGAGTAGCCAGCAGCAGCCCTGCAGCTCCCCAGGACAGGGCTGCGAGCCAGGTACATCCCCTCCGGCACTGCAGAGGTAAGGGCAGTACTGCAAAGAGGGATATAGACTGTATATACACAAGCCTGGCCGAAGGCTCTGTAGCCGCAGAGGCAGGGGCAGTGGCCAGGAAGTGTCAGGGTGACCCAAGGGTGGGACCTTCAGCACAGGAGATGAGAGCAATCCTGGCAAACACAGGCCAGGACACCCAAATATTCAAAGCTCTGGGTCCTCGTGGTGCCGCACAGGGTGCTGGAGCAATGAGCAACATGAAGAGGACTGACTCAGGGAGTTAGTGACTGAAGGGCAGGCGGAGAGGTTGCAGTAGCAGCTCTGGGTATTGTTTTGCTTTGGATCCGAGAGGCTGCACAGAAGAACCCACGCCAGGGTGTGGGCCATGTCTGTCTCGGTGTTTATAAAGTGCCCATCACCCCTGGAGTCCAGCCACACAGAAATTGCAGTTTTTACTAAGCGGGTTTCTGAACCTGTTCCATGCAATCAGTGCAATCTCTGTGGGCAGATGCTCTCTCACTCAGTTTGCTCAGGTGCTGCTCCTGGGTGCAGACCATCCCAAAGCCCCAGCCCTGCCTTGCCTTCAGGGTCACAGCCTCGCTGCTGGGGAGCAGCAGGCAATCTTCTAGCCCTCTGAGGATAGCGCTGTAGCCCCATGGCTGCCCACTGAAAACCCCTCTGTCTCTAGGAGCAGCGCTCCTAGCATCACCTCTCTTTGTGGAGGAGAGCGCTGTAGCAGCCTTAACTCAGAGCTCAGAAGCCCAGGGATCTGGTTTTCCCTGCAGTTAAAGTCTGGGTGCTCGGACCGCTAAAACCTGCCCCTAGGACATTAGTCCCTGTGCTGTGGACAGACCTCTCCCTGTTATTACTGCTCCACCCCAGAGTCCTACCACCACCACTTGCATCTCTGACGCCACCATGCCCCACTTGTGGGGAGACAGGAAGGATCTTTCCCATGTAAGCTCACTGCCCACCAAAACGAGAGGGAGCAGAGAGGAGCGAACCCGGCTGCCTGGTGCTATCGCTAACCATACCCTTGCGTTTGTTTCAGGAATATCCCATACTGCGGCTGCAGCCGAGAGACGATGGACTATGCACCTTTGCACAGCCCGCCGCAATCTTTCCCGTATATGAACCTTAAGTAAGAAAGTTAAAGCCAGGTTCAGTGGTGGGGGAAGGGCACCGTGGCTCTAGAAAATCATGTTTTACACTGGGGAGAACAGGAACCTCACAACAGTCTTGGACTTTCCCCAGAGGCTAGATCTTCCCTCATTTGGGTTTCAAGTGAATCGTGACAAATGACTGCATGTGTTATGGTAGCCCCTGGAATACAGAGATTAAGTGACTTGCCAAAGGTCACGGAGCAAGTAGCAGAGTTTGCAGGGTGGGAGGAGCTTATTTTGAAGGAACAGCACCATGCTTTTATTCATGGTACAAAATAATGAAGGACTGTAAGGGACCAAAGGAGGAGGGTTTGCTCTGCCCACCCTGGGGTCCTCGCCTGATGGCAAGAGAAGCTGTTAGTAAAAGAGTCGCAAGAGGCCACCTTGATGTAAAACAAAACCTGCAGGGAGCCGGGAGCCTTGGATGCTGACGGGCCCAGGACCAGCAAAGCGAGTGGCTTTGTTCCCTTTTTGCTGTAACGCTTTCATTATTTGTACTGTACCTCACTTCCCCAGTTCCCCATCTGCAAAACAGGGGTAGCCACTGCCTGGTAGCCTTCTCGACCTGGGCAGGGGTGTGAGGGTTTATTTACTAGTTAATGTCTCTGTTGTGCTTTGAAATCATAAAACCCCACATAAGTATTTGAAACTCCTGCAGACTCACAACACCACTGAGATACAGGAGCTCCTCACTTAACGTTGTAGTTCTGTTCCTGAAAAATGCGACCTTAAGCGAAACGATGTTAAGTGAATCCAATTTCCCCATAAGAATTAATGTAAATGAGGGGGTTAGGTTCCAGGGAAATTGTTTTCACCAGACAAAAGACTATATAATATATATATTACACACATACAGTATAAGTTTTAAACAAACAATTTAATACTGGTACACAGTCAGGGGCGGCTCTAGCTATTTTGCCGCCCCAAGCACGGCAGCACGCCGCGGGGGGCGCTGTGCCGGTCACCAGTCCCGCTGCTCCGGTGGACCTCCCACAGACGTGCCTGCAGAGAGTCCGCTGGTCCCACGGCTCTGGTGGACCTCCCGCAGGCGTGCCTGCAGATGCTCCACCGAAGCCGCGGGGCCAGTGGACTCTCCACAGGCACGTCTGCGGGAGATCCACCGGAGCCGCCTGCTGCCCTCCCGGCGACCGGCAGAGCGCCCCCCGCGGCGTGCCGCCCCAAGCATGCGCTGGGGTCTGGAGCCACCCCTGTACACAGTGATGCTGATTGTGAAGCTTGATGGAGGTGGAGGAGTCAGAGGGTGGGATATTTCCCAGGGAATGCCTCACTGCTAAATGACCTAGCAATTGACTGAGCCCTCAAGGGTTAACTCTCACAGCACTCTACAAGGCAGCAGGAAAGGAGGGAGGGCAGACAGAGACACACACCCTGTGTGTGAGAGAAAAAATGCGCATTTCCCCTTTAAGTAGCTGACCCCAGGCTTCAGTACACTGCCTTGTTCATTAAATCAGCTTGCTGAGACCTGAGACCCGCAGCTACTGCCTAGAAGCTCCCTCCCTTGGTCGTGTGTCCCCCCTGCTCTATGGAAGGTGGGGTAAGGGGGCACAGGAGCAGGGGGGAGGGGGAGACATCCTGACATTAGCCCCCCTTTCCCACCCGCCCCGTACAGCAAGCAGGAGTCTCTGGGAGCAGCTCCAAGGCAGAGGGCAGGAGCAGCACATGGCAGTGGGGGGAGGGACAGCTGCTGCACAGGGAACTTAGGGGAGCGGGGAGCTGATGGGGGAGCTGATAGGGGGGCTGCTGGTCCACCCTGGTTCCAACCACCCACCAGCTGGCTGCAAGGGGCTGCTCTTCCTGCAAGCAGCGGACAAAACAGGCGCCTGCCAAATGGTGTCAGAAGGGAGCATTTCACAACGTTAAACGAGCATGTTCCCTAATTGATCAGCAACTTAACATCGAAACAACGTTAACCCGGATGACTTTAAGTGACAAAAGACAGGCACCAGTGTGGGCTAGTTAGCTATGTGGAGATGTATTCGCTGGGGTTTTCCCAGAACCCTCGAGCACATCACGTCCCTCCCACTGGCTCCCATGTGCCTTTTAGCCCCTTGTCCCTCAACTGCCACACCCATCTGCCAGAGACCCCACTGACCGGGCCACCTCCCTCCCCAAACCCCAGGACCAGGCATTCGACATGGGGCAGAAACACGGTGAGCACGAGGAAGCATCGCTCTGCCGTGAATCAGCAATGGGAATGGCTCCCAAAGCTTGCCCTTTGCAATCTCCCTGGAATCTCCTAATGAGCACCAGTAGGAAGTGGATTACCAAGGACCCTCCTGCGTGGGTGAGGCTAACGATCCATCGGTTTTCCCTCCTTTCCCAGGTGGGACACGAGTCACTTCCAGAAGGCCGGCGGGCCGCAGAAGGATAACTATGTCATCCATCCCGAGTTTGTGTCGGAGTCCTGCCCCATGTCGCCGTGCTGGTAGAGAACAGAGTCGGGCTTCCATTAAAATGGGTCTTGCCAACCTTTGCGTGGTCGTTCCTTAGGGTGCCGTCTGTGGAGGGCCAGCGCATCCAGTAGGCGACCCTAGGCGGTTGCCTAGGACGGCAGGATTTGGGGGGCGGCATTTTGCTGCCCTCGGCGGAAATTTGGTGGCGGGGGGGTCCTTCCGCTCCGGGTCTTCGGCGGAAATTCGGCGGCGGGTCCTTCACTCACTCCAGGATCCGCTGCCCATCCCTGTGCTACGCTCCATAACCTCTTGGAATTTCTTGGCAACAACAAGGCTGAGTGTACAGGCCCAACGCTGCTTGAGCTGAAAGACAATCATCACGTTGGCAATATAGGGCACGTGACACACAGTTGAGCAGTGCCGATTCCATTCAGAAGGGAACCGTGGTAAGTTCACAGGCAGGCTTGCCACCTCATGACTGCATTTTCCTTTTCACTGCTTGAATATTAGTGTAATGAGAATCCATTCAATAACAGCTCTGCCAAAAGATTTACAATATGTGGTTTGTACCCAACTTGAAAAATGAGCCTCCCTGCTTGTATCTTCATTTCCCTGTTCCCGCCCCCCTCCCCAAACCCCAGCCTAGCAGAGCCAGTCTACATTTGATCCAGAGCTCCCTTCGTTTATTCCAAATTAGGAAGAAAAGAAAAGCTAGCTCTGGAATTATGGGCTTCTCTGAAACCGACTGGCCAGGTCTCAGCAGACGGCCCGATCCTTTAACAGGTGGAGCTTGGTCTCAGAAAATAAAGATTAAATATAATGAGCCAAAGTCAACCCTGGTGTAACTTCACTGCAGGCAACAAAATTGCACTGAGGATTAGGGTGACCAGATGTCCCGATTTTATAGGGACAGTCCTGGTTTTTGGGTCTTTTTCTTATATAGGCGCCTATTACCCCCCACCCCCTGTCCTGATTTTTCACACTTGCTGTCTGGTCGCCCTGAGGATAAATATGGACTAGATGCGTGTTCGTGTTGCTGGGGTCTGTCAAAGATTGTGTGCTGTTAGCTGAAATTAACCAGCTCCTTCCATTTCAGGAACAGATTAGAAAAGCGCAAGTGTGGTGCCTGTAGAAGGCTCATTTTTACCCAACCCCCCATGAGTCCCCTCCCCCTCCCCCCGAAGTTACATACCCGGCGTTACTGGCCAAGATTTGCAAAAGGAACGAATGATTCTGGTGCCTTTGCGTAGGGTGTATTCCCAGCTCTGCCACCGCCCTGCTAGCTGACCTTGGGCAAGTCACGTTGCTGCTCTGTGCCTCGGTTTCCCTATATGTAAGACAGGGATAATGGTCCCTCCTCAGTAGATCTCAAAACACTTTAAGTGCTGTTATCATTATTGTGGGTGCCCCCCTTGGGACCCCCCACACACACACACTAGATTGAACTGCCATGAGGACCCATGGCACGAAGTGCAGGCTGCTTGATGATAATGTGGGGGTCCCTGGGGGAATCAGGCATTTCCCCCCTTTATCGCAGGCTTTGCAGGGACTCATCACAGATCGCCTCCCACACTGGATGAACAGGAAAATCCCATCCACTGTGTCCCTAACTCCCTTTCGCCACCCACACAGCAATCCAGATACAGTCCCATTCCCCACATACCTCCAACTGGTTGCCCCACCACCTCCACCAGCAGCCCCAGGCTGGTGCAGAATAGGGGAAGGTGCTTTTTTGGGCATTGCAGCTGGGAGCCATCCAATTAAGTGGCTCTGACAAAGGCCCCAGGGTTGCCTGAGTCATCCTTGGCTAAACCAACCTTAACTCTGCCCCCAGAACCCCTGCCTACATCCTGCTTCTTCATACCTCACAGCCACACAGCACATAAGGACTGATGCCCCTTCCTCTGCATGAAAGACCCTTACTCCAAGCCCACTGTGAGTTAGGGTGGTATTAATTCCACTGAACTGAGACACGCAGCCGGGGGAGCGACTTTTCCAGGAAGACAATGAATGGCACTCAGGAGTCCTGACCCCCAGCCCAGCATTCAGATCAACCTGCTGTCAGGGATGAGTAATTAAAAGGGGTTGGCTAATATACCTGCTTATTAAGCGCTTGATTCAGCCAGGGGCTGAGCACCCTCATCAGCCAGTGGAGTTGGGGGAAGAACGTGGAGACCTCTCAGCATAAGGTCCTTAAAGGAACATGAAAACATTACAGGAAAGCGCAAGGCCCAGCCGGTATTTTTATGGGCAGAGAGCACATCTCTCCTGGGGTTCCAGGCAGCAGGGGCGGGAATGAATGTGGGGGAACTGGCTAAGCTGGGGCTTTAGCACTGACACGCGTCTCACTGGCCAAATGCTCTTTTGTGCCCCTGAATGGGACCTCCACAGAGGGAACGTTGTGATGAAGTGAGAGGAGCAGAGGTGAAAGTAAGCCGGTACGGGCCGGTATGGCGTACCGGCAACAGCCAGTACCCCGTGCTGGACCGCATCGACTTCCACGGGGGGATTGAAAGGGCTCTGGGCTGCCTGCAGCTGCGGGCAGCCCAGAGCCCTTTGAATCCCGGCCGCAGCTCTGGCGGCAGGGCTGGGGCCGGAATTTAAAGGGCTCGGGGCTCCCCTCAGCGGCAGGAGCTCTGGGCCCTTTAAATCCCTGCCCCAGCCCCGCAAAGCTCGAGGTTCCCCCTGGCGGCCAGAGCCCCGGCCCTTTAATTTGCCCCGGAGCCCCGGGGGGCTCCCAGCCACCTCTGCAGCTGGGAGCCCCTGGTTGATTTAAAGGCTCTGTGTCTCCCAGCCACAGCTGGTTCCCAGGGCCTTTAAATCTTGAGAGGCCCCGCCTCTTCTGGGTGAGGCCATGCCCCCTCAGGACTCCTGCAGTACCGGTAAGTCCTGTAAGTGACTTTCACCCCTGGAGAGGAGCCAGCCCTTCTTGGGCTTCTGCTCCTGGGAGGTCGTGTGGAGGGCAGCCAGTGGAGTCTAAATACACTCAGCCCCTCGCATCGGGCAGAAGCCAAAGGAGAAGCAAACATGGCCGCACTCCCTCCATGCCGTGCAGGATCATAACCAAGGCCCACACTAGCCTTCATTATAGGGCCACACGAGGCGTCTCTCCCAGCCCCTCTGATGCACTCCCAAGGGCGGGGATTCAGAAGAGCTCTACCATGCTGTCTTTTAAAGGTACATTCAGAGCCAGGGCGAGGCATAAGCAGACTAAGCAATTGCGTAGGGCCCTGGGCAGCTAAAGGGGGACCCCTATTTGCTTTTTGTTATGTGTTGGGGGGCAAAATTTTCCTGCTTAGGGCCCCCAGTGGGCTAGCCCCAGCACTGGGTACAGAGCCACCAGTTAGGGGGTTTGGAACGTACCAGAGTGGATCTGAAGATCTCCAGTGTTTGCTAATTAGACGTGGGTGGCACAGGCGGGGGTTGCTGAGCAGCAGCTGATACAAAGACAATCAGAGCATTTTTACATTAGAGTTCTGAAGCCGTGATCAGTGATAATGGAAATACCACTTCACAGACAAAGGAGGGAACAGTGAATTGCCTGGAGAATATGAATTTTGACCTGATCATGGTACAGTATGTTCCCCACAGTGGGTTTACCAGCCCAGGCATCTGAAGTGCTGTCTTTATCCACAGAACAGGTACAGCACACGGAACTTCAGAGCAAGCTTCTAACCCAGGGGTAGGCAACCTATGGGACGCGTGCCGAAGGCAGCACGCGAGCTGATTTTCAGTGGCACTCACACTGCCCGGGTCCTGGCCACCGGTCCGCAGGGCTCTGCATTTTAATTTAATTTTAAATGAAGCTTCTTAAACATTTTTAAAACCTTATTTACTTTACATACAACAATAGTTTAGTTATATATTATAGACTTATAGAAACAGACCTTCTAAAAATGTTAAAATGTATTACTGGCATGCAAAACCTTAAATTAGAGTGAATAAATGAAGACTCGGCACATCACGTCTGAAAGGCTGCCGACCCCTGATTTAACCCCTACCCATCCCACTGTCCATGCTGCCAGGGTCAGTCCTGATGGCTCATGTAGGGAGGAAAGATTGCCCAGTGGTTAAAGTGAAAGCCTGCAACTTGGGAGATCTGAATTCAGTCCCTTGCTCTGACACAAACTGCCCGCGTTATGTTGGGCAAGTCACTTACGCCCAGATTTTTAAAGGTGTTTTGCCATTGCTCCATTTAGTGTTGCAAGGTCTGAGTGACTTAGGCTAAGGCCCATTTTCAGAAGTGACTTAGGCTCCTGATTGCTTAAGTCGCTTTTGGAAATGGGATTTAGCTGCCTAAAGGCCTCGCAGTGCTGAGCAGTGCAATGCCTAAAATTTAAAATCTGGGCCTTTGTCTCTTGGGCCTCAGTTCCCCATAAATGGGGATCCTGTACCTCAGAGGGGTGTTGTAAGGAAACTTGGAGGTGCAAGCAGATTCTTCTCTGTTGCAGTAAAAGAGTCACTGGCTCCCTTTGCGTAGGCTGCTGCTCACCTGGGATGCACCTGCTCTGTAATAAACCCACTGCACGGTCCGGGGCTGTCAGCCTGGCACCTTTTGCAAGTAAAAGTCTCTGGGGCAGGCTGTTAAAGAACCTGCCAGGGGCACAGCACTTTAACGCAGCCAGAAATAGACGTGATAATGATAACGGCCCAACAGACAATAAACACGTTCATCACTTACAGTCAGGGCTGTTTATAACTCACTCGCCTGTGCCAAGTTAGCCTCTGAGAACTGAACAACTGCACTGGACTAAGGAAAAAAGCTATTCGTTCTAAGCCAAGCTCTGGAGGCCAAGGTGCAGCAGGGAATGCTTTGGTGTTATTAAACAACTAAAATAGTAGCTACTGGAAACCTTCCCCGATCCTTTAACCAGAGAGCACCATGCAGCAGGGCAACGTAAATCACATAGGAACACGACAATACACATATGCAGTGCCTAGTGAGGCAGTAGAGAGCAGGAAGTATTTTGCAGCCTTTCCTGTGACAGTCCCAAGGCAAAATCTGCTTCAGAAATTTTTCTGAGAGAGTGGATCTGAGGGGCCTGCTGATCTACATCTCCCAGAATGCACCTGTCTATCATGCTCTTCATTAAGGGCCTAAACTGAAGGCTATGGGAGTCTTTTGGCAGAGTCCAGTGGGCTTTGGGTTTGGCCCTAGAAGCTCTCACGCCAACAGGTTCTTGATTCCAGCTTGATTCTGTAAATAACTTGCCTCATTCATCCCTCCCCTCAGACCCACGATTGACTCCCTTCCGCTTCTGTCTCGTGTCTTGCCGTCCTTACTGCAATTCAAGGATTTGGGGAACGGTGAATCATGAAGATGAGCCTGAACCCTTCCCGCGTCGTTAAGCACCACGCAGGGCCCAAACAAGGCCCCTCCGACCTGGTATCTTGGGCAGCTTGTTACATGTCCTCTGTGTTGTTCATTCCCCCACGTTTTCCCTCTCTGAGGACAGTGGGATGGAGCGATTCTTTCAGTCGTCCCCGTCGGTGTGTTGCTCCAGCAGCCCAATGAAACCCCTGCCAAGGCAGACGCTCTGGCTTCAGTCTTACCACATCCCAGGTACTTCCATGTTCTCTTCTGGGTAACTTTAGAGTAGGGTAACCAGATGTCCCGATTTTATAGGGACAGTCCCAATTTTTGGGTCTTTTTCTTATATAGGCTCCTATTACCCCGCCACCCTCTGTCCCGATTTTTCACATTTGCTCTCTGGTCACCCTACTTTACAGATTTGCTGCACTCGCTGATGAATCTCGGCGTTTGTTTTCACTTCATTCCACTCGCCAGCTCGTGTTTTCCCGAGGCGTTTGCTTTTGAAGGCGTTCAGGCATCTGTCTGTACCAGGGGCCAGCCTGCCACAGAGCCAGTCTCCTGGCAACCTGATGAGCGCAGCTGGCCCTGATGGAAGTTGTCTGATTGACTGCGCTACCTGACTGGCAGGCGGAAACTTACGCTCAGTAGCAGCCGCAGTCCCGTGGCTGCTTAACGGGCTCCTTGCCGGCAGCTGCACTTGGTACTGTCCCTGTCCCCGCTGTCTCTAGTCCTGCTGCAGTCCCTGTCCTAGCTGGACCTGTTCCTGCCCCAGCACCCGGCTCCTCCTGCCTTCTGACCCCCGGCTCTGACCCTCAGCTACACCTCCTGATCACGACACCGGCTGGGGGGAGGGGTTAGCTCCCTTTGATGGACACCCAGCCAGCCAGTTAGCTATAAAGTCTCTCTTGGTGGCTGTTCTCTACTTGCTTTACCTGTAAAGGGTTAAAAAGTCTCCCTGCATAGGTAAAAGGAAGGGAGTGGGCACCTCACCAGAAGAGCCAATGGGAAGGCTAAAACTTTTAAAAATGGGGAGAAAACTTCCCCTTTGTGTCTGTTGTTCTCTGGAGAGCAGAGACACACAGCAGCAATGTGTAAGCAGCTTTAAAACTAGGTATGAAAAAGCATCAAATCATACCTCAAACCTACTCATCTAAAACCCCAAATAGGTAAGTAAATCAGGGAATGTCTAGAACAGTGGTCCCCAACGTGGTGCCATGGCGCCCGCCGCCGGGGCATTTATGTGCGCCCGCCTAGGGCCCAGCAGGGGACCTGCCGGGGACGGAGAACTCTGAGGCTGCAGGCGCTGGTGATCTCGGTCCCCGGCAGGTACGAGGCCCACCTAGTGCCCAGCAGAGAAGAGAATCTGGGGCCCCGCGCCTGCTGACGACAGAGTACTCCAGGGCTGCGGGCGCCGGTGTTCTCTGTCCTCGCGGCTTTTCTCCGGCTTCTCTCTTCTCTCTGGATTCATATATTATGTTATATTAATTTTTTTTTGTATTATTTAATGTACAAATACAAAATAAGCCTTGAAAAATTGTTGGCGCCCGCCACACTCTTCTGAAAACATGAATGTGCTACTGGTCACAAAAAGGTTGGGGACCACTGGTCTAGAAAGATGCGATTAGGGTTATTTCTTTTATTTCTTATTGGCTTGTGGACTTCTCTGTGCTAACCCCAAATGCTTTTGTTTTGCTTGTAACCTTTAAGCTAAACCTCAAGAGACCTAGCTTGATGCTTAATTTTTGTAAGTGGGTTTTTTAAATCTAGCAAAAGCCTAAGTTCCAGATGTATTTTCTTTCTTTTTGTTTTTAATAAAATTTTCCATTTTTTAAGAACAGGATTGGATTTTTGGTTTCCTAAGAGGTTTGTGCATGTGTTGTTTAATTAGCTGGTGGCAACAGCTGATTTCCTTTGTTTTTCTTTCTCAGCTCTTCCCTGGAGGAGCGGGGAAAAGGCTTGAGGGTACCCCACAGGAAGGAATTCCCAAGTGTGCCTTTCTGGTTTCAAAGGGGTTTTTTTGCATTTGGGTGGTGGCAGCATCTACCCATCCAAGGTCAGAGAGAAGCTGTAACCCTGGGAGTTTAATACAAGCCTGGAGTGGCCAGTATTAATTTTTAGAATCCTTGCAGGCCCCCACCTTCTGCACTCAAAGTGCCAGAGTGGGAAATCAGCCTTGACACCACCCCATCTGGATTCAGCTCCAACTGGTAGGCCTGACTGTTGCTCCAACCATTAGGCCGAGACTGTCAGTCACTGACAGTACCTTTGGTGGATTTCCGGCTTTCACATTTAAAGACGCATTCACTTGCGATGAAGAGTCACCTGACATAGTTGAAAGCGATTTGTGCGTGTGCAGTTTATAGGAATAGAGCGGTATCCCTTGAGCAGACTAGTGGTGCTCACAGTGTGCTATGATTTAGAAGCCATCAGAAACCACCAAGGAGCCGGCGTATGTATGTTCCCAGGCCTTGGATGTTTTGGTTATTTGGAATGCAACCATGTTGGTGTAGTTTCTCCATCCTGGACTTGTTGCATAAACAGCAAAAAACAAAGCAGCATTGTAGCTTTTGTGCCTTATAGCTTGCCCTGGGCTGGGCGAAGGGCAGAGCTATATCTGTTTCCGCAGGGCCTCTACATCCCAGCATAACAGAGGTGCATCTCTGCTCAGTGGTAAACAATTTCGCTACATTTGGTGCTGTGGGGCAGCCCACAGACCTGACTACAGGTCAGATTTCCATCTGCTGTGCTGCGGCCTCTGCTCCCTGCCTGTGAAGCTGGAGAATATCCTATAAAGATGTTTATTCATTGTGGGTTTTCAGGGCCAGACTCCTGGCAACATCCTAGTGTTAATGCCCGGCAGGCTAGATTTCTAATGGCCACTGGCAGCAGGCTCCTTCTGCATCTCCATCATGCTGTGTCCTATTGGACACCCTGTGTGAGCTACACGGGCTGTTAGCACTCAGGCAGCGTGTATGAGTGTGTGTTTACCTGGGGAGCAGGACACCATCCTCCAGGACCAGCTCAGGGGGACCAGGGATGCGACTCTGCTGTGAAGCAGCGAGGACAGTGAGTGTGTATCAGCGACCCTGGGAGCTCTGTCCCCGCCACACCCACCTTCTGGCCTGCTCCCACTGACGTCAACGTGAACAGAATCACAGCTTTTGGCAAAGGGTCTGATCCTGAAGGTGCTGAAAGACCTTCATGCTCACTGAAGGCAAGATGAATCCTGGCAGCATCAGGCCCTCAGACAGTCAGGTCTTCAGAGGACAGACTGGGTCTTGTTACCATGCACACCTTTAGCACTACAGTCAGAACTAGTAACAACTTCCCTTGGGTGTGACCCACAGGCTGATCCTGCTAGGTGCCCAGCACCAGCAATGCCCACATGTTTTAATGGGAGTTGCAGGTGCTCTGCACCTCTCCAGATCAGGCGCCTAATCTGCATATGTGTAATTTGCATCAATTTAAATAAACTCACAACTATCAAAATTGCTTGTACAATGACGGTTCCTATTGGCCACGAAGCTCTCAGTCCTCGCCCGGGTTCCACACTTCATTAGGCAGCCACCAGCCAGGAAAACAGTCCTCCCTGGGGTGACCTGGACTGGGCCGGCTCCAGGCACCAGCGGAGCAAGCACGTGCCTGGGGTGGCACACGCTAAGGGGCGGCATTCCATCCATTCTTGGGGAAGCTTTTTTTTTTTTTTTTTGCTTGGGGCGGCTCTGGACTGGACCTGGATATTTGTTTGCGTTACTGTATCACCTAGGAGCCCCGGGCATGGACCAGACCCCCATTGTGCCAGGCCCCAAAGAGCTTTCAATTTAAGACAGGAGACAACAGAGGGATCCAGACAGACAGACGGGGGAGAACAGGCAAAGAATGAGACAATAGAGTCAGCACAACAGGCAGTGGTCTCAGCATTTCCTTCTGTCTCCAGGAATAGCTGGGCAGCAATTGATTGCTGATTGAACTTACCGGTCATTTACAAAACCCACAGCTGCCACTGATCAGCTTTGCCTACTCCAAGGTCAAATACAGGGAGGCTGTGGCAGAGCCAGAATTTGACTATACAGTGCTTTAACCACAGATTAGCCATCCTGTGATCACCACAGATTTGTTGCACACTCAGCTGCCCACTTCCCGTTGGGAAATCAATATTTCCATTTATAGGAACGACTGATGCCTGCAAAATGTTACAGCAAACTCCGTGCGCGCATGTTAATGTATTCAACAAGCTGTTCTCTTACAAATTCTCTTTACGAACGCAAATAGGAACCCCTGCTCCACTGGGTCGCATGGACAGTCCAGGAACCCTGTAGGGAAGAAATATTTTTAATAGCGGTCACACAATGTGTTGCCCACACGGAAAATGGATTTAGCTATTGTGGAACTGGAACCTTGTATGAGAGGCAGCGTGGTCCAGTGGAGAGGGCAGCGTGAAGCCTGTAATTGACACAAGAGTATTTTCAGGAGAGTGTATCAAAAAGATATTTGTTCAAACATTTGTGCCACCACCCTCCCTACGTTAAAGTCCCTCCTTCACTGCTTTGCAATGTTCAGGGAATGAACCGGTCCAATCTCTGGGCCAGATCCTCAGCTGACATAAATCAACATAGTTTCACAGAAGTCAATGGGCCAGGTGGTCTAAATTGGTGTCGCTGCTTTGGGATCATTGGGCCGGATCTTCAGCTGGTATAAATTGGCATAGCTCAACTGGAGTCATTGGGCCAGATCCTCAGCTAGCTTAAAGCATCCCAGCGCCACTGACTTCGCGCCATTGACTCTGACACTGATTGGCTAAAGATCTGACCCATTTTAACGATCTCGTGTATTCCCTCCTCAGGGTCCCACTGCATCCTGCCTCCTCTGTTTCTGGCTGGCAGACTGTAAGATTTTTAGAGTAGGGACTGTCTTTATTTTTGTATCATGGCCCCCGTCCCATGAAGACCAATGCCCGCGCTTGCCTTTATGCACTGTACGGTTAATTCCATTGATCAGTGAGACTGTGCATGTGTCTTTGCAGGACTGGATCCGTGTACAGCACCGGGCACTCTGTTGGTACTCCAATAATAAATCATACAACACACGCCCAGTCGTTCTTAAAGCTTTCCAGCTGATAAGGTCCCTGTGGGCAGACCCCTGAACCTCCATGAAACCCCCCACCACACACACACTGGGTCAGTCTGTGTGGCTCAGGTGTTTTCCTGGGATTTGCCATATTTCCTATCCTTGGTGCAGGGAATACTGCAAATACCAGGGTGACATTATCTAAGCCAAAACTGGAGACTGCTGCGTTGTATAGGTGAGGCACCTACATGTCCCATGCTATTGGTGCAGAGCTCTGCCCATGAATCGCATTGTGGGTACATCCCGCGCAGCTAGCTGTGAAAAAGGCACCAGTTCCATAGTGTTTCAAACGTGTTTTCAATGCAGGAAGCCTGTTGGTTTGGCTTGTCCAGGATCTGTGCACTGGCAGCCGCATTGGGATTATCTGGCACATAAGTGGAAGTCAGGAGGGCGTTACTGTATCACCTGGAGCTCCATTTACTCACTTGTCAGCGGCTCACACCGCTGCAGAACGGCCTTGTGGAGTGTACAGAGATATATAACAGGAGGCGGCCCTGTTAGTGAAATTGGGTCTTCAGTCACTCCAGCGTATTTATACCGGGTCTGTTCCCAGTCCTGTTGCTGCCCTGCCTTTCCATCTAGGTCAACTGGTTACACGGGGTAATGTTTAACTCAAGCTGTCTGAGTGATTTGCACCTTTTCACCACTTCCCGAGGCTAGGGAGCAACCTCCCCTGCCTTCCTTCCTCCTTTATTCCTCCCTTCCGGACTCCTCATCCCTATTGGATCTGGTCCTCGGGAAACAGACTGGCAGAGACATCAGTGGCTGAAGGCTGCGTGTCTGTCTACAGATGTGCTGACCAGGGCCACTTCTAAGCATGCTTGGTTGGGGTGGTGCCTCCAAGCTACGTGTCCCTCTATCTGCACACAAGAACACTCAACTGGAAGATAGAACCAATGGAGCCCAAGCTTAAATGTGCCTTAATTTCAACACAGGGCAACACGGAGCTACAGACCCAGGCCTAGGGCACTAGGTCCTGGAGTCCTGGGATTACTTCAGAATCTCAGCTTTCCTGGGGGAGGGGGGAAAACAGTTTCCAGCCCTAATGAGTGGGAGGAAATACTCAAAAATGTGATCTGGCTGTTACTCATGCTGGGGTCTATAGAGCATCTGGAACAATGGCTCTGAGGCAGGGGAGCGTAACAGACACAGTGAAGGCTGCTGAAGTTTACAGGGAGTCAGACAGATCACCCTCAGAGGGGTGAATTGCCCCATTCATCTCTATGGGCTGATCTCGCCAGCACCCACGGCTCTGGAGACCCTGCCAACCCCACCCCAACAGGTGACTCCGAGGCAAAAAGTACAGCAGCCCCCCTGGTCAAGCAGAGGCACCTGGGCTGCGGGAGAAAGTGCTGGGAGGGTCCTTGCTGCCATTTCTGGAGGGGAGAAAGGGATCCCATTGGCACTGCTGCAGCTCTTTGGGAGAAAAGGGGGGTGGGGGGTCCATGCCACCCTCCTGTGAGCTGGGCAGAGGGGCCTCATATCACGGCCATAAAATGTCCAGGGCCCAGAACAGGCGTCATCTGGCCTTGCCTGCAAATTCACTTCCCACACTCCGCTCCGCGGTGACCTCATCCTGTGGCTTTTCCACTTCCTCAGCCCGACCCCGTAAAAGACTCACAACCACCTAGGCCTTTAGCCGCTACTAGAACGGCGACCGTGTGCGCCCCACCCTACCCCCTGCAGCAATGGCGGCGGCCTTCTGCTTCCAAAACGCCTCCTGCGTGAGCTACAGGAGAACCTCCCTTCGCTGTGAGCAGTAGAGGGCTTATGACACACAGCTGAGCAAGCTCTGCCGCCCTCCTACACAACGGCCCAGTGCACCCCCACTGCCCAGCGCTATAATCAGTTTGCCCTGGGGATTATTTCACTTGCTGGGACCCCCGGGCTGCCTGATAAGCCTGGCTTGGGGCAGCTTCACTCCTCAGTGGCCAGCCTCCCAAGGGGGGAGAGGATGGGGGGGGACTCCGCCCTGCAGGGAAGGCTCCTGCCCCAGCCCCAGGGCGCTGGGCTGGCTGAGAGGCTCCGGCTCTGGGACATGGCAGCAGGGGACCGTGCCCAGCCCCGAGCACAGCGCACGCCGCAGCCCGGCCGCTTCCCAGGGCGCAGGACCAAGCGCCCCAAGGCGCACCGCCCTCCCCGGCTCCCCCCGCCCGGCCCCTCCACTCCGGGCCTGCAAACTACATCTCCCAGCATCCCGCTGGCCCCACAGTGCCTCCCCCGCCCCCCACACACACCTGAAGAGCCAATGAGGAGCCCAGGAGCGCAGCCCCAAATGCCAGGCGGCGCTTCCTGCCCCAGTGACACCGGGGCGCGTTGGGGACGGTGCTGCGCCGCGGTGAGTTTCTGGGCGCGGGGGGTTGGAGGTGGGATCCAGGGCGCTCGCCTCTCCTAGGTCCCCTCCCTTGGCCAGAGGGGGCTGGGGAAAGGGGGACCCCCCCATCCACATGAACAAGCGTCCCCCCCCCCTCTCCCCGTGTGGGGGCCACCTGCCCGGCCACTGCTGGACCAGGCTGCGAGCCCCATCCCCGGCTGGGACGAGCCGCCTGTCGCCCCGCGCTGCCGCTTGCGGAGAGCCAGGCTGCAGCAGCGCAAGGACTCATCAGCCAGGGGGCTGTGCCATCTCCCCTCTGCGGGATCTGCCCCCCCTGCCCCTCCATTTCCAGTGGGGCTAGGGGACACTTCTCGGGGGCTTGTTATTGCTTGCTCAGATCGAGGCGCCCTGTCTCGCTGCGTGCGTCGGAGACCTCAGCCAGCAGCCGCCTCCCCTCCAGAAATCATTGCAAAACAGACTGAATCCTGCCATTGCCCTGTCGGACTCGGGCGGGGAGTTCTGGTTTACGCTCCCTGTGCATTGTCAGCACCCTGCGGGCTGACAGGCGGCTCCTCGGAGTTTTCTGGCTCGACCCCCGCGCACTAGAAGAAACTGTTGGTTCTTTGGTTAATAGATAACGCACTTTACTTCTTCACGGACGGGCTTTGGAGTCTGTGCCTGGGGAGTGAAGGGAGATTGGCTCCTTCACAACAGTGTTTTTTAAATAGTGAATCAGAAAAATCATATGGAAAACGGTGCTTAGCAGGGTTGAGCCCTGAAATAACGTAAACTCTGGAGCTGGATTGGAGTTTACAGCTCAAACTTAATAGGCTGAGTTAAAAGATCCTGATGTGTGGGGACAATGGGATCTATAAACTAATTTAGTAACATTATTAATGGGGGGAGAGCACTCATGTCATATGTCTTTTATGCAGGACTCTAGAATTAACAGCTTTTGGGCTCAGGGTTCTTTGTCTGGACCGGTGCCTTGCGAGTTTAATTACTGTAATAACTTTTGATGAGTGGGATAGATACGCTACAGGGAAACCTCTAATCCCTCAAGCCAAGCTGCCTCTTCCAGATGTACCCTGTACCTCGCTTGTTACTAACCAGCTGTCATTTTAGGACTATAATTACCAAATAAGTGGCTATAAAACACACACATCAGCTGAAGGGTGGAAGGAGAGCAGAAACCCAGTTCACTGTCCTGCAATATACTTAATCTGGAGTTGAGAGAGTTAGCGGGATCTAGTTTGTTACTAGCTTTGCAATATTAGGGAACCCTTAATGGACCATTGAAAATACTAATGCCCGTGAGTTGCACTTGGATACCACAGAGATGGGAGCATATCTGGATAGTTGTGAGGTTCCCGTACGAAATAGCATGTATGTGTGAATTTGAGGCGGGGGAGTTGAGTCTGCAATCTTGGTGTATAATCCTTCTGTTAAATGCTGGAGCTGTGCTAATTTTCCATGCAACTATGACTGATAACTAATCTGCTTTGGACCATAAACTCCTGAGGTCAGGGAATGTGCCCCCGCCTGTTTAGGCAGAGCAGTGTGGCCTCGCAGCACTATATACACATGTTTTGCAATGGCAACATTAGCTGGCAATGTGATTATGCAACAGTGAATGTTTGGCCTAAGAGTATCTCGCTTGTAGCTAATCACCTTGTCAGCAGGTGTAAGTGCTCCCTGGAGCTATGGAAGCTGGTGCTCTTTATGAGTCACAAGAGGTTTTTTTTTTCCCCTTCCAATTTATTCTTCAGTTTTAAGGCTGCCTTTTTGTGCCATCTCGGCTCACAACCCAGCTCACAAGCCAGGGGGCAGGTAGATGCCAACCCAGGTCTTTAGATGGGTGGGAATAAGGGGACGGTATTCCTCATATCCACCCCAACTCCTTTATATGAGCAAGCTGCAGACCTGCCTGCGGAACTCTTTGGTGTCCCAGTGGGGATTTTAGCGAGTCCTCAGCATCTCGACGAAGCGGTGATGCTGTGGCCATCAGGCCTTAAGCCAGTGCCCTGCCTTGCTCTTTGGGTGCGATTCATCATTCTTTGAAGCTAGAACCTTCCTGGACTTCTTGGAGACTCAGCTGCAAGAGAGCAAGACAGCAGAATTCAATGTGGAAGACTCTGCTTAGGAACCCTGAACCAGATGCAGCATCACCCCACCACCACCACCCCTCAGTATTCATGGGGGGCTTGGGTTTCAGAATTGCTCAGCAGGCAGGATGCTGAGCTCTCTGGAAAACCAGGCTACTTATTAGGTGCTGAAATGGGAGTTCTGCTCTCCTTACGTTCTGGTACCAGCTCTGGGAGCTGAGAACCTTCTGAACAATCTCTTCTGACAGTGACGCCTAATGGAGAGCACAGCACTTCAGTGCAAATGAGACACCCCTGGGAGAGAACGTGGCGCAAGACCCTTGGGAACCTCGGCTCCATGGTCAGAAGTGGGCTGGCTGGGGAGATGAGATGGGAGCATTGCCAAGCTTTGTGGGTGAGGGGGTTAGGTAGGGCTGCCTCCCTCTGAAGATCAAGAATTCAGTGGAGATGGGCAAGAGCAAAGACCAGCTGGAGTGCTGGGGAAAAGAAGCTGTTGGTGAGTGGGATGGGAGAGACGGTCTTGGTGGCCCTGGTCCCCCTATAGCCGTAAGTCACTGCTGTTTTACACAGGGCTAACTTCACCTACCATCAAAATGCAGCCACCTCTGAGGTGAAGTGTGGGATCTGCATAATGGTGCACAGCAACAATAAAAAAGCAGCTGACAACAGGAAAGTGAAGGATGATCCTAGAGCCAATGAAAACTACAGGGAGGATTTAGGGAGCCAGACTGTCATTACCCAAGCTGGAATTTGACCAGCACTCAAGAGTCCTTACACCTTACCTTGTGGCAAAGGTTACGGGTTCTTTAAGGAGCCTATAGGGTCGGGCTCTCTGAAACACAGCACCCCAAACGCCAGACTGGTGCACTGGGGGCAGGACTTGCCTTGAGGAAAAGATGCTCCCAATTGAGTCACCAGCGCCATTCTTTGCAGTGCCTCTTTGTTGCTTTGGTGGTGTCCCATCCAATCCCTCACTTGGCTTGCTCCCAGGCTAGCTGGCGATGTGGCATCTGACAGCTCCAGCTGACATGGCTGTTGCTGAAGACGTTTGAAGTAAAAACCAGGCGCTGGCGTTTCCTGGACAGGACTCTAGCCGCATTGTTTCACGGTAAGTAACCAAGCTCCTTAGCCCAAGCATGTCTGAAGTGCAGCTCGGACAGGTTCTCAGTGTCCGAGCCTGCAGCTAGCTGTGGTCCCTTGACCAGTTAGAATGCCGGTGATGCTGCTTCCTTCTACACCAACGCCCAGAGCTCCAAGGGCAAGAACGAGCCATCCCCTAGTCCTGGGCGACAGCTGTGCCTGCTGGAGAAAGGCTGGCCTGGAAGTTTGGGGTCTTTCCCTAACCTTTGTGCCAGGCTCCTATTAGAACTGGCAACGCCAGGCCTGCGGGACTGGGAACATCGGAAGTTGAGGAACCAGTTTGGAAGAGCTGTAGGGCAAAACTCTCCCGTCTCCAAAGCAGAACTGGGCTGGGATGAGCCAGGGGATGCTATGCCAGGAGGGGTTATGCCTAGGGAAGGCACTAATGAGCATGCTGGGAAGCTGCTTCATCCCCAGAAAAACCATGCCCTCATCCTGCTTCCCCCACTCCTGCCCAGTACAGCTCCCATACTGTTATGCAGTGGTGGGGCCGTAGGTACATCCCTGGCCAGACACGCCCCTCCAGAAGCGTTGGCTGGACCGTATCCTGCAGCTCAGCTGTAGCTACTGCCTGTGCGATGCCCCTGGAGAAGGGGAGAGGGAAGGGCTGCTTGCTCCACCTAGTACAGGCCTGGCCGTAACTTGCCCCTAAGGCCATGTCTCACCTAGCAAAGTCTTGCCAATATAGCTACACCGGTATACAGTGCAGAGCAACAATAAAAATCTGGTATACTGATACCAGCAAACCTTCCCAGTGGAGACACCGCTTATACTGGCAAATGTGCTTTTGCTGGCATGGCTTATCCTGGTTCCCTGAGTGAAATAAGCTATCTTTTTTGCCAGTATAACTGCCGCTACACTAGGACTTTTGCCGGAATAGGGGGTGTGACTTTTTGGCAACACTTCTATCAGCCATTACTATCCTGGCAAGCTTCCAGTGTAACCCTGGCATCAGTGTCAAAGATTTATCTAGGACGATCGTTCTCGAGAACATGTGGTGCCCGATTTGATGGCAAATTGGCAATAACGAAAGAGGCCATTATGAGGCAATGGGAGGAGATTGCAATCGTTTGGTAGTGGTTTTTTGCCCTTTGGCAGAAGCCTAAAGCAGTGGTTCTCAGACTTCTTTACTGGTGACTCCTTTCACACAGCAAGCCTCTGAGTGCGACCCCCCTTATAAATTACAAACACTTTTTATATATTTAACACCATTATAAATGCTGGAGGCAAAGCAGGGTTGGGATGGAGGCTGTCAGCTCGCGACCCCCCCATGTAGTAACCTTGTGACCCCCTGAGGGGTCCCGAACCCCTGGCTTAAAGGGACACAGTCAGGGCCTTATAAAACCTGATCATCAATAGAAATGCTTCTGTTGAGAGTCTTAATGAATAAATAAAGGTATATGTGGAGGCAGGGGGGGGAATAACATTTCCCTGCGTTATCTGCAGTTCCCTGCTAAGGGAAACGCACTAGCAATTGGCCTAAAATAGGTAAACGTGACTATTTACACCAGATTTTTGTACTTCGCTCATTCTGGGTCAATGGCAGTACTGCCAACCTCAGGCATTCAAAAATTATGCGATTTGCTTCAATATTCTTATTACACTTAAAAAGTCGTCATAATTTAGGCTGTTTTACTTTCAGGTTTGAGCCTCTCGGAGTCCTGTTTTCAAGTTTTGCTCCGCAGTCAGGAGGGCTAGAACTAACTAGGTCAGTGAAATCTGAAGTTCTCCAATAGCATCCCTGCGGGAGGTAGGGGTGTAAGAAAAACCATGAGACGCCTGATAAAATGCTGGGAGTTGGCAACAACGCTGCCCATGGCATTTATTGGAGAAAAGCATAATCTGTCTTTGAAATCAGTTTTAATAACTCTGAGTGCTGTTAGGAACTCAAATAAGGAAGTCCTATATTATTTATACATTTACACCTGGCAGTTTCCCTTCAAGTTCTGCCGTTGCAGAGTTGACTCCTTACATAACTGATCAAGTGTCTGCGCATGACTGTAATGTAAAAGGACATCCCAAACTGGTTCAAATCATATAATAGCCTGTATAGAGGTGCGAGATTAGACTATAAAGTTCACATTCGTTCCTATGATATGGGTGGACTTTTTTGTGGTTGTATGGAGAGAACTCTGCAGAGTTTCAATATGGAGTCTGTCTGTGCAGAATTATTAGAGTGCCAGCAGAGACATGGAAGGAAAGGGCGTGTGGATGGGCCTCTGTAGGACATGGCTGCTGGCTTCCGTGTCTTTATTTAGCACTGAGTATGTTGTCCCTGTTTAGTAACTGGTTGACACCGTGGCAAGTGCTTATTTCCCATACACCCAAAGCTGCCACGAGCTCCTTATTGCCAACCTCTAGAGCTCAAAAAATCAGGCTCCCAAAATCGTAAATTTTTTTAAAAACACTTCTCTTGAGTTGCCTTCTGATTTTTGAGCCTTTGGGGGCTTCCCCCCCCCCTCATATTTTTCCTCCAAACCCAGGAGAGCTAGATTTGTTTGTGGTGGTGGTGGTTTTTTTAATGAAAGCTGAGATTCTCACATAACCACATGACTGCAGGAGCTGGGGCTTTACCAAAAACACCCAATACCGCAAGAGCTGGCAACGCAAACTGCCATTTAGAGTCTCATTCTGTCCAGGAAAGGAGAAGAGAATAAATCAAGTCTTCGTGGAAGTGCTTGAGCCGTGTGACCTTCCGGAACATGCTGTGTCAGCTTTGCCTTGCAAAATGGCAGCGTGTCTCCAAGCAGCTGTCTGTCTGAAGAAACTTAAAGGTGCAGTACCCTGAAAATAAGCTAATGTCACAATAGGCCGATGCAAAGGAACCTGTCTCTCCTCTCTTCCCCATACGTGTTCTCTGCTGGTACTGGTATCTGCTATAGGCTTGCTTGGGATTCTGCCAGTACATAGCAGTTGAGCACACCCGCTTAATCGGTGATCAGAAAGATGAGACGCTGCCCAGCCCTGTGAAGTGGAATCTTAGCCAGGCTTATTTTTAAACTGGTTTAAAATATGCAGACATGGAAATGTGGAGACAGGGTCACCACTAGGCCCAGCAACTTATAGGGAGGTTTTTAAAGGGCGGGTACCAAGCTGCGTGGCTCATGCTACAGTTCCATGGGGAGAGTGAGATGTTGCCAGGACCCTTGTGGCCAAAATAGCAGGTGGAAGCGGCTAGCGCAGCCTGGATCCAGGTACTGCTGTGCAAGGGAGTTCAGCATGCATGCGGGAGGCAAGGTGAGGCTTTGCCAGAAAGGCTGGGGCAATCTGTATGGGGCTGTGGGCTCGGGGGCCTCTGGTATGAAAGCACCATCTGGAAAGGAGGCGTTTCTGTAGAATGCACGAAGCAGCCGCTACTTGGCTGTCACCCGGAAACCAGCATAACCACATTAGAACCACTCTCACCAGAAAATTGCTGACTCCCCTGCGGCTGCACATAGGTGCAACCGCACTGACTGTGAGGAGGGAGTGCCTGCCTCCTGCGCCTGCTTCCTGGGAGATGCCAACAGGTGCTCCATTGGCAGAAGGAGCCATGACTTCTTCCTCCACTCCAGCAGCTGGGCATTGTGGAAAGCTGGCTTCTAAGGCACCAAGCCACCAATGAGCTAATTTGTCTGGCTTGGTGACTTTGGCAGCTGTAGGACCTGGGAGGGAGATACCACTGCACGTAAGAGAGAGATTCTGGAGGGTCCTGGACCTCCGGTACTGGACCCTTCTCCCCCACAACGTTCCTACTGGATAGGGCATCTTGGTCAGCTGATAAACCAGGGTGCGACTATAACCTGGTGCGAATATAATCAGGATTGTTGCAGGTAACTTGGAGAGGCTCTGTGCTGATCAGTCTGTGAAGTTATACTAGACGGTGCTTGTGGAAAATCAAAAATTCCAAGCGTGATTCACTAGCTTGGTCCAAACGATTACGTCTCCCTCTAGTGCAGGGGTCGGCAACCTTTCAGAAGTGCTGTGCCGAGTCTTCATTTATTCACTCTAATTTAAGGTTTCGTGTGCCAGTCATACTTTTAAACATTTTTAGAAGGTCTCTTTCTATAAGTCTATAATATATAACTAAACTATTGTTGTATGTAAAGGAAATAAGGTTTTTAAAATGTTTAAGAAGCTCCATTTAAAATTAAATTAAAATGCAGAGCCCCCGGGACCGGTGGCCAGGACCCGGGCAGTGTGAGTGCCACTGAAAATCAGCTCACGTGCCGCTTTTGGCACACGTGCCATAGGTTGCCTACCCCTGATCTAGTGACTGGCCCCAGTTTGATAGTTATTCACAGTTAACGAGCTACTACTTTACCTCAAGTGGTCGTGGCTCTTAGCTTTGAGGCCGAGGTCCTCCCGTCGTCCCTGCTAACCAGCGTGACCCTAGCAGAGCTGAGCACGTGTAATAAAAAGGTAATAATTGGAGATATACCAATCTCCTAGAACTGGAAGGGACCTTGAAAGGTCATCTAGTCCAGCCCCCTGCCTTCACTAGCAGGACCAATTTTTGCCCCAGATCCCTAAGTGGCCTCCTCAAGGATTGAACTCACAACCCTGGGTTTAGCAGGCCAATGCTCAAACCACTGAGCTATTCCTCCCTCCCCCAATTGAGAAGATTGGAATAATAGCTTACCGACTTAGGGTCCTCTTGCAAATCTTCAGCTCCCAGGCGACATTTCTCGTGCATCAAATGCAGCACATTATCTCATCGGTTAAGGTGAAATTCACAAGGCTTACGTTTTGAATTCTTAAGTGGTGCAGACTTTTTGGGGCTGGTCCTCTGCACTGGGATCGTTTAATCTGAATTAACTGGCATGAGCTTTTACTGCTTCAAACTTCTGGACTTTTAAGAGCTGGCAGTAAATTCTGTGGCGTTCACTTGCTGATTTGTTGTTGAAGCTTTGTGTAGCTTAAGTGAAACTATTGCTACATAGTCCTGGGATGGAATTCTTGTTTGCCTCACTGATATGTTGTGTAAAAAAAAGTTTTTTATGTACAGAAGAGATCTCTGTCTCCTGAGCAGTTTAGACCTGATTTATCCTACCTTGCTGATAAAGACAAATTGCGTGTTTGAAATTTCCCTTTAAAATGACCTAATTACAAAACTACTGTGAAGCTAGTGCTGCTGTTGTGGTTATTCTGGTTCCTATTAATCAAAGGACTATCAGATTTTCTGTCCTGTGGAAAAAGATCTTGAGATTTCTGAATTATTTTTTGTCCCAAGTATGGATGAAAAGCCAAAACTTTTCACAAAACAAAATTAGCAAAACTTGATTTCAGTTTGAGCAAACCGTTTTTGTTTGAATAAATTCAAGATGTTTCATTTTGATTTCAACCCATCTTTAAAAAATTGTATAAGTACCTTTGAAACAAAACTCAAATCTTTGTCTGAAAAGGGAAAAATGAGATGTTGACACTTTAAAAAAAAAAATTTGAAAAAAGTTTCACATGAAATTTTATCAGATAGAATTTTGCAAAATACGTTGGCATTTTCCAAAGAAAACGATTCTGATTAAAACTTTTCCAACGAGCTCTAGGTAGCTCCCACTTCAGGCAGAAGAAATCTAGTCCAGGTCTTATCTGTGACCAGTAGATAGAAAGTGTTGGCTAAGGCTGAGATCAGACAAATGTAAAGCACATCTTTGATCTGTGACAGAAATACATCAGTCAGGAAGGCTTTGTGTAGGTTTTCCTGTGTGTTTGTTTTGTTTTGATCCAGTCAGAAATAAATGGGTGCTTTGCTACTGTTGGAGACTAAACTAAACTTTCTGGTAGTATCAAAGAAAACTGTGACGGCACATAAACTGTGTCCCAGTAGACAGTATCTGACTTGTTTGCAAAAGTCTGTTCTTGTTTTCTTCCGTGCACATAGCAGTGCTATACTGGGTCTAAATGGCTCTTTCGAGAATAAGGAAATTACTTCTGGGAAGATTATGTTCTTTTTAAATCTTCCAAGAGAGAGGGGGCACATGGTGTTCAAGACTTTTTAGTAGGTCACAGGTAGAGGGTAAATGGCAGTTGTTTTGCTGTTTGTGGCATTCCAAAATAACGTTAGAAGCACCTGCTGTTGGATGCAAAGGCCAGAATTCTCAAAAATAGGAGGCTAACTCCAAGCTTCCAGATAGGCGGCCTACCTGGTGGGAGCTACTGGGCACTCGGCACGCTTAGAAAATCGGGATATGAGTATCTCCGTTCAAGGAACTAGACAAAAGGTTACAAATGCCGGGACGCAGAGAGACTCTTGCAACGTTAAAACACGTGTTCGCCAAAACATATAACTGTTTGTATGGGTGGGCTCCGCAAAAGCCCTCAGCGTTGGTCTGACTCTGCTCCCAGTGATGTTGATGGTAAGGCAGAGCTCCATATGCTTGGCCACTTTCATAGTGCCAGCTATGTAGATTTCAGACTCCTCCTCCAGAGGTAATGTAAGTTTTTGGCCTAACAAACACTGCCGCCGTCGGGTTTGTCTGGCCAAATCTCCCTGCATTGCATTAGGCACTTTCCCTTCGGAGTGCTACTCCATGTGTGCTATAAGTTTGTTTTGCAGGTGCCCACATCTGGTGACAGCAAATTTAGTGTGAAGGTCATTTGGAAAATGCTGTGTAAATGCTTATGACAAATGTCTTCACCCCGGCTACCACTATTGTCCTCTCCAGTAGGTTAGAAGTGAACGGAAATATAAAGCAAGTCACCCAGATCTGTGCTATTTTGAAAACCAGGCAAGACTGAGTTTAAACTCATCCCACCTCTTCCCCCAAAAACGTCCTGATCACCAGACACACTGTGTAAAGCACATGAGCTCTCGGGCTTTGGTAGTTACATTCATGCTCTATTGCCTTCATTTGTTGCTAGTATCCCAAGGATCTATTAACATGAGAGCTGGGTTAATATCATAAACCCACGTGGATCAACCAAGGGTTCTGGTGGAGTCTCTGTCACTGACCATTTTTAAATCAACGCTGGATGTTTTTTCTAAAAGATCTGCCCTACGAAGTATTTTGGGGAAGGTCTATGGTCTGTGTTATACAGGAGGTCGGAATAGGTGATCACAATGTCCCGTCTGGCCTTGGAATCTATGGAATCCATGCCTAAAGCCTGCAGAGAGAATTACCTCTTGCATCTGCCTTGAGTGTAAAGTTTTCTTCTCTGCTTATCTCTATTCATCTTATTGTTACCACCTTCCCCCTCAGTGACTGGCCAGCACCACACTTGGGTTAAGGGTTTGTGTGTGTGGATGGTGTGGCAGATATGGCAATATCCTGGATAAACCTTACTCAATTAAGTTTAAGTATCTTAGGAGTTTATTGTATTTAAAAATGCAAATGTTTATATGTTACCGGGGGATTGTATGTAATTTATTTAAGGGGAAGACAGGACTAAGGTAAACCCTGGAAAGTGTAATGAGCTTCAAAGGACTCTTAAAATAACAAGCCAGACAAGACTGAACTTTCAGTTGAGTGGTTGTCCTAGGAAAAGGAGAATGCAAATTACCCACTGTGAAACTCTGTACCTCAGAATGGCACCCAGTAACCCCCCATATTCATCATGTCTATATTGTGATAGTTCATACAAAGTATGTCATGTGAGAGATCCTATGAAAGGTCATGATCTGCTGAAACCCATTGTTCTGTCAAAATATGTATATCATTAGTGCGTATGAAGTTGAGATTTTGCTGTATGGTTGTTCCTGAAATATGCTGTAAGTTTCCTAGTTACATACAAAAGACCCTACCCAGGAGGATGCTCCATGACTATTCATCAGCAGGGGGGTTATAATCAAGGGATTTACAATTCAACGACAGCTGCCCGAGTCCACCCAACGAGGGTTTACTTGATCACTGTAACTCAGCAAAGTTCACCGGGACACATCCGGGCAAGTGTCTCTCAGGAACATGGACTGAGGGTATAAAATAAGGAACAGTTGCAGCATGTCTTTGCCTTTCTCCTCCCCCACCTACGCTGGAAGCAACTGGAATGCCAAGAAGATGAAGGTCATCTGAGGAGACTGGCCCAGGCTTAAGGGGAAACCTGTGTATTAAGAACTGTTTTAAGAACAGTTCACCGGCCACAGGCCTTGTTGGAGTGATCTTTGGTATGCTCATTATCATATCCTTTTTAATGAGTTTTCTCAGTAACGCTTTCACTTTAAGAATAAATGTACTTGCTTAGAAAGAGCTGTGTGGTAACTTATAACTTGTTCTCTCACGAGGAGAAAAGTACGGCAGGCCTGCTTAGGCAATCTGATTGCGTGGGGAACTCACGGTGCAGACAAGGAACTGTGCAGCCTAGAAATACCATGATTGATATATGCAGGTCTCCACGTAAGAGAGGTGAGAGCTGGGGAGCCAGAAGCCTGCGAGTGGGTGTCCTAGCTGGACCCTGAAGGGGGAATACAGGTGCAGTTACCCTGAATTGTGACAGATGGAACTAGAGTTAACTCTGTAGTGAAGACAGGTCATAGTTAAGACATTTTAGTCTCGGGTATTTTTAATAAAAGTCGTGGACAGGTAGGGGTGAAAGTGAGCCGGTACTAGCCTGTATGCAGCCCACGTTAAAGTGCTGCCACGGCAGCGGCCAGAGCCCCAGGCCTTTTTAAATCACCGCCAGAGCCCCGGGCAGCGGGAGCCAGGCAGCGTGGATGGGTTGGCTGCGGGAGGCTGACCCCCCAGCCCCGTCCCTTCAGCCCAAGGGCCCGCCCTTTCCAGGGGCCAGAGACGGCCCCCATACCCATAGGCACCGACTCCATGGGTGCTCCGGGACTTGGAGCACCCATGGGGAAAAACTGGTGGGTGCAGAGCACCCACTGGCAGCTGCCTCCCCCGTTCCGCCCGCCCCAGCTCACCTCTGCCTCCATTCCGCCTCTTCCCCTGAGCGGGCCGCCGCGTCCTGATTCTCCCCCCTCCCTCCCAGCACTTGCGCCGCAAAACAGCTGTTTCGCGCGGCACGCCTGGGAGGGAGGGGGGAGGCGGAGGAACGCAGCACACTTGGGGAAGAGGTGGGGCTGGGGCGGGGATTTTGGGAGGGATCCAGTAGGGGCTGGGGGGGGTCAGGGCAGGACTGGGGGGGCCTGAGCACCCACCTGTACCCATACCGGTAAGAATTTATTACTTTCACCCCTGTGGACAAGTCACTGGCAGTAAACAAAAATTCATGGCCCATGACCTGTCCATGACTTTTACAATATGTCCCTAACTAAAACTTGGGTCAGGGGGCCGCAGGTGCTCTGGGGGAGGGTGGTCCGGGGACACCACGGGTGCTGGGGGTATGGCCCAGGGGAGCCAGGCAGCTCTGCCACGTGGCCCAGGACCAGCTGGTGCTGGGGCAGGGTGGGGGCGGGCAGCGGCACAAGCCCCAGGGCCCCTGCTGGTGCTGGGGGGAGAGGGGGCTGGCAGGTTCCCTACCTGGCTCTGACTGGCAAGTCTCCCTAGGGGGAGGGGCGACCAGGGGAGGCTCCGCGTGCTGCTCATGCCACAAACCCCGGCTCCGCAGCTCCCATTGGCTGGGAATCACAGCCAATAGGAGCTTTGGGGGCGGCGTCTGCAGATGTGGGCAAGCCCCTTGGCCCCTCCGCCTAGGAGCTGCAAGGACATGCCGGTGAGAGCCCCCCACTGATGTAAGCGCCGCTCCTGCACCCCAACATCCTGCCCCAGCCCTGAGCACCCTTCCAAACCCAAACTGCTGCTGGCCCAGGGGCTACAGAAGTCACGGAAAGTCACGGAATCCGTGACTTCCGTGACAGACACACAGCCTTAGTCATAATTTGTGGGAGGCTTATGAGACAGTGTAAAGTCATTGGATTTGGATAAAAAGACACACACACACACACACACACACACACACGGCTTTAGGCCAATTCCCCTGAATCGGGCCCCTCCCCTGAGAGGGCCCCGTGCCCAAGAGCCGGTGCGCTGTACCGGGCTGGCCTGGCTTCCCCAGGGGGCAATTTAAAGGGCCTGGGGCTCCCAGCAGGGGCTGGAGCCCAGGCCCTTTTAATTGCCACCGGAGCCCCACTGCTGGAGCCCTGGGGTAGGGCTGCGGGGCTCTGGGGGCTATTTAAAAAGTCCGGGGCTCCCATTGCTTCTACTGCCCCCGCCCTTTAAATAGCCACTGGAGCCCTGCCGCTTCCCCAGGGCTCCTGCGGCTATTTACAGGGCCGGGGCGGTGGAAGCAGGGGAGCCCAGGGCTGCTGCTGCTACCCCGGTGTGGGAGGGAGGAGGAGGGGGCACTCACCATGCAAGGTGGGCTGCACCCCCTGCCCTGCCTGCAGCCAGCTCCTGTTGCACCCCCTGCCCTGCCTGCACCAGCCCCGCACCCCCTGCCCTGCCTGCACCAGCCCCTGCCTGCAGCCAGCCCTGCACCCTCTGCCCGCAGCCAGCCCGTCTCCAGCCAGCCCCGCACTCCCTGCCCTGTCTCCAACCAGCCCATCTCCAGCCAGCCCCTGCCGCATCCCCTGCCCTTCCCGCACCAGCCCTGCACCCCCTGCCCTGTCTCCAGCCAACCCCTGCCGCACCCCCCTGCGGCCCTGCCTGAAGCCAGCCAGCCCACCCCACACACCCCTGTCTCCAGCCAGCCCCGCTTCCCTTGCCCTGCCTGCAGCCAGATCCTACCTCCAGTCAGCCCCTGCCCTGCCCTGCAGTTCCCAGGGCAATAACCCTGCACACCTGCTTCAATGAGGGGGGCAGGGAGCAGCTGGGACCCACACATGTGCACACCCTAGGGTGACCAGACAGCAAGTGTGAAAAATCAGGATGGGGTGGGAGGTAATAGGATCCTATATAAGAAAAAGACCCCAAAATTGGGACTTTCCCTATAAAATCGGGACATTTGGTCACCCTCGCACACCCCAGGGAGTGGCGGGGACCCACACATGTGAAACAGAGCTCATTTCTAGTTCAGGCTCATCTTTTTAAAAAAGAACTTTAGGTAGGGTTAACATACATCTGTATTTTCCCGGACATGTCAGGCTAAATTTTAAAAATTCCTCCTGGGAAAATGAAAGGCCCTTTTTTTTTTTTTTACTTTTTTTACTTTTTTTTTTTTTTAAGTCATCCCTGCCAGGGCCCCGCTGAAAATGTTCAAATTGGGCCCCGCACTTCCTAAAGCCAGCCCTGCGCGCGCGCGCGCACACACACACACACACCCCAGGGCGGGAGGATAGTTGTTTCTGCTGATGAGTGCTAGTGACCCACCCAACCAAAAGCTTTTTCCAATGGGCAAAAGCCCACCTATGCTGCTCCGGCTCATGGCTCTGCTCCAGCCAGTTATGTTCTATTCAGCAGCAGCCAAGTGAGGGTTATTATAATCTCATTTGGAGGCATGGAAATGCCAAGATCCTAGCGGCTTCTACTTGGCCGCCAGCTTGCTTGGCTCAGCCAGGAGGTGTAGGACTAGAAAGCGCAAAGCAAGAACAGGAGAGGGAGAAGAGAGGGCAAGAGACCCTTGGAAGGCAGCACAAGACGCAACAGACAAGAGGCCCCATAGAAACAGAGCAGCCAGCTGTTTACGTGCCTAATGGTCAAGCGTCTGCCTATATATTTCCCTCCCTCCCTGAGTCCCTCCGTCTCTGTGCAAATCTCCTCTGAGAAGATCTTTCTGTGACCATGAAAGCTAATCAAAATGTTTTCCAGCAAAGAGGCATTTGGGTGGGTGGGGTTGGTTTTTTTTTTGTTTTGTTTTTGTTTTGGGGGTTTTTTTTAATTTTAATTTTTGTAATTAACAAAATTGGGAGTTTTCACAAGATTTCAGTTTTTGTTAAAACATTTTCTGAAGAAACTCAAAAGGGGTGAGTTTGTTTAGTTTTCGTCAGAAAAATCCAACGTTCCCCATCTCTCTTCACCCCCTGGGGGGTGGGGCCATGTCAAGTCAGAGAATGTTCTTTGCTTCCCTGACCCGGGAATAACGTTTTTCAACTGAAAACGTTAGAAAAGACGCATTTATTTTTTGGAAGTTACTTGCGGAATATACTTTCCCCTCTCCACCAGCTCTACTGGATAAATGGTGTTTGGAATGATTTCTGGAGAGGTAAAGAATTAGTGTGCAGTACAAAGCACCCCCACCCGCTTCATGCTTACCTACAGAACTGTGTTTCTATTACTGTTTCCCTCAACAGCTTCTCCCATGCACTGATTCTCTCCTAACCTGCCCCTTATGGGTGGCGTGTTTAAGAGGCCAGGGAAGGCTAAGCCTCCCCCAAAAAAGGCCGGCCATGCAGGGGGGAAAGGCTGCGGATGTGGTGCCGGTCCCCCCGCCAGAGGCATCCTGGCCCACCGCTGCCTTTGGAGCACCGGATGGGAAGCTCCATAGAAGTGGAGCCGGGGGCCACCGATGCCCGGACCATGGCGTCGCCTGCACTTTGCTCCGCCCCTTCCCCCGAGGCCCCGCCTCTCTCCACCTCTTCCCCTGAGGCCTCTCCCCACCCACCTGCGCTCTGCCCTGCCCCGCCCCTGCTCAGCCTTCCCCCCCACCCAAGGCCCCGCCACTCGCTCCTCTCTGCCTCCCTCACCTGCCCCGTGGCTTGATAAAGGCAGGGAAAAGTGATGGGGCCGTGGCCCCATGGCAGCCCCCCTGTCCCAGGAAGGAAGTGGAGAGGAACAAGCAGTGGGAGGGGAGCCTCGGAGGAGGGGGCAGAGAAGGGGTGGGGTGAAGGGAAAAGGTGCAAACAGGAGACAGACTGAATGAGTCCAAACCAAAAGGCCTCCTGATACCTCAAGGGCTGTGTTAATATCATGCCTGGTAAACAAGAAAAGTGGAACCAGAACATAACCAAAGTTGGCGCGTTGGAAACTAGGCCTAACGGGCAGACCAACTCATGAGGGGATGGGCTAGTCCACCCATCACTCTTTTTGTGGGTCATTTAAAGAAAGAGACTTTAGAGGAGAAAAATTGGCAAGTTTCACCATCATGGCTGCCACCCCCACCATCTCCCAGGACCCCAGACCTCCTTTGTCCTAATGCTGAGAGATTCCCTGACCAGACTGAGCCAGAGAGAGGGACCCAGACATCATCGCCACCTCTACTGGCTTCATCTGAACCCTAAACACTACCTGGGCTGAAATGGGATCAGACTGTAACAGCAACACCAGCCCATCTCGACTAACTTCTCTTTTCTCCCAACAAGGACAAGTTATGGCAATCTCTGATACATCTGAGAGTCTGTCAAACAAGGTGGTGGGGTTTTTCTGCTCCCTTCTAAAAAACTCCCCCCAAGTAAAGGGAAGAGAAATTGTTAAAATGAAAGCCTCATTTAATGTCTTACATTTCGAAGGCTTTCATTGTTTGTCCTTCTTTTCTTTATTGTTAGTAAAAGGTTAAAAGGACGTTTCCTGGTGTGTTTGCCGTGGTGCTAAGCAGGAGGAGATCTCTGTGTTCCAAAGCCCAAACCTTGTTTAACAGTGTCTAGTGCTGCACAGTGACTGGGTTATGTTACCACTTATTCTGTCTAAATGAATACAGCAGCTCTAACATCTTTGATGTTTACAGCAGGCTTTTGAAATTCAGCAGGGTTTTGCCCTATGGGTTCTTGTGAGTCTATTGCATAGCATCCCACCTGCTTTTCCTTAGCTCCCACGCCTACAGGGAGTTCTGCCTCCAACACAGATACTCAGAGCTCTCCTATTTTGAGTCAAGAGGTTCCAGCCTGACCCTATGGTTTTGCTTCCAAGGTGAGCCTCAGCTCTGTTGAACAGGTTGGCCCCAAGTTCCAGGGATGAAATCCTGGCCCCATTGAAATCAGCAGGAGCTTTGCCCTTAACTTTAGTGGGGACAAAATTTCATCCTAGTAATGTCGTGCTTGTGATAACTTGGATTGAGTGCATCTATGTGGATTTTCACAGCTCACCGTGCTTTGGTCTGTGGGCGTCCCATATAGATAGGCAATGAGGAATCCATCAGTCATCATCATCAGTTCTGGCTTTCATTATTAACTCCTTCACAGCCAGCCTGAAGAGAGTTGCACTTCATCAATTTGGTCCGCATGTGTTTGAGGGGAGAAGTGTTGCCTAATGGCTAGAGGAAGTGTCTGTGAGGCCAGACCCTGAGTTTTATATCCCGCTCTGCCACTGACCTGCTGTGTGACTTTGAACAAGTCATTTCCCCTTCCCATGCCTCAGTTTCCCCATCTCTAAAATGGGATGAACACAAACGTATCCATCTTCCAGGGAGGTAGAGACTGCAAAATGGTCAGACGACTTACCTGAGAAAACACAACACAGCCGCAGTCTGCAAGGGCAGCCCTTAAGGAAATAGCATTTCCAACAAGAAATGAAAGAGTGAATAAAAAACTACTGAGCCTGGAGTTCTAACTAGTTCTGTGCTCCTGGGCTGATCCCAGCCCTCCCAAGCAGAGAGTTTATAGCCTATCCTGCACTGAGCTCAAGTTAACCCCTTGGGCACTAGAGACCAGGTAGTGGCCTGTCTGAGGCTGAATTTGTGTTTGTAGATTTCGGAGATGCTTAAAAGATTTAAAAAATGCAAAGGCTGCAGGAGACAGTGTCACAATAGATTTTATCTATTTCCATGGCAAGCCTCCCTGCAGTTATCTAAGCCCCTCATAATTATTAATGGATTATGTGAGGTAGGGAAATTTTAGCTCTGTTTTCAGAAGGGAAACTGAGGCCCGGGGGAGCTTAAATGACTTGTCCAAGGTCACCCAGGTAGCCAGTTCAACCCGCCTAGCCTGGTTCTGTCCACTATGCTATGCTCCCTCCCATGCGGCCCTTTCATTCTGTGTATGTCCCATTTCCCCCTCCTTATGGGCTGTGATCCCATCTCCTGTAACATTAGCAATGCAGTCACGCAGGCACTGCCAGCTCATGGAAAACAATAAGAACACTACTGCACAGAGATGCTGTGAGTCAGCAGCGACTGAGAGCTGAGAAACAGCAAGAGGGAAACTGAACGATTCAGGAACTGGAGGGAACCTGAGGTTTGAGGGAAAGTGAAGGGACACGACTGCTATTCGGAGACCGAATGAAGGGAAAAACACCTGTGAAGTCTGGACTCTCTTCACCCCTCGGTCAGAGGCCTTTAGCTTTCTAGCCTTTCAGTTGCTTTAAATAATGGGATTGTTGTGGAATTAAGGGGTGATTAGCCCATGTGAGCGATAGGTTTAATTAAGTGAGCTGTACAGCAGCCAAATTCCACAGAGCCCTGGGTTCCCTCATTCCTGGGCTCGAGGATGATGGTAAGTGGAAAGCAGCTTTGCATCATCAGGTGGTTGCACTTCAGTCTCTGCAGTTTAACCCCTGAATTGCTTATTCTGCAGGTAGTCAGGATGGGAGCCCGTTCGCTACGGCATTGCACACCTGATATGGGCCCCACTCCTAGTGGGTCCTGGTCATTGCAGGATGGGGCCTTAGGAGAGTAACATAGGGATTTCTCTGCTCCCTCTGAAGCAGCAAATATTGCTGTGCAGAATTTATGTTCCCCGCAGAATTTTATTTTTTCCCCTGCAGAATTTGTGATCTCCCACTGTCTGTCCCATTCATGGCGGGGCTCTGGCTGTCAGCCCCACGCATGGCAGCCTGAGCCCAGGGGCTGAGAGCGGGAGCCCCGCCATGTACGGGGCTGACAGTCCAAGCCCAGTTGTGCAGCAGAATTTTAAAATATTCTGTGCAAAAAAAAATAATTTTGGGGGCAAAGAATTCCCCCAGGAGTAAATTTGCTATTTCTTCCTGCTGGAGCGTTGGTGCCAAAGATTAGAGTGGCTTTTAGCATCAGAAGTTAGCTGCATGCGTGCTGTTGTTCATGTAAGCTCAAGGACATGCAGGGTGCTTTATAGGAGTACTTTTTTCCTAAGTGATGATAAGAATCCTGTCCGGAAGAGAATATTGTCCTAGGCCTTAATCCTACAGGCAGGTAGAAAGTTGCACACACGCGTAGTCCTATGAAGTCAATGCTAGAGAGTTATAAACGTGCTTGCAAAGTCAGAGGACTAACAGACAGAGATGGAATGCAGGTGAAGTCTGAGATAAGAGATCATGGAGTTAGATATTCACGTTTCGCCACAAGTCCTGTTGGTTCTAGTTTTAAGACAGAAAAGTTTGGTTTTCCAACAAGTGTTACAGCAAAGACATGGGTGTTGTGAGCAGAGGCTGAGGTGATTAGCAAGGGAATGATAGTTGAAAAGACAGAGAAGATTTTTAGCAAGGCCTTGAACAAAAGCAAAGATTTCTGGTATTTTGATTGATGAGGGAACTCAGTGCATAGGTAGCAGCATGGAAAGTGAGACATGAGTCTTTATTAACCAGTAGAACTGGTCGTTCTATTTGTTTAAGCAAAACTGAAATTCTGTATTTTGATATAAAAATGGAAACTAAACACTTGTTTGTTGGTTAAAAATGATGTTGTTTCTAAGGGGGGGAAAAGTTTACAAAAACTGTTGGGTTTCTGGTTTTCCGTTGATACCAGAAAATTTGGGGGGAGGGGAGTTCTGAAGTTTCCTGAGAAGTGAAAACCTGATCTATTAAACTGATTGTAAAAATGAGTAGTGGCTTGGTCACCACCTCCCAAAGTATTGCTTCGTCCCATGCTTTAATCTATGCACAGTAGTATAAAATGCTAGCATCATTTGGTGTGATATCAAAACTGATAATAGTGCAGACTTCACAGCAGTGGATTTCATGGAGTTTCTCGCACATCATCCCCTTTTTAGGGTAATGGTTTTGTTTGTTTAAAATGTTTGTTGTTGTAGATTGATTTGTTTCATTGTGTTTTTGTTGTTGAATAGGTTTATTGAATAGAAGGGGTAGGGATCAGTGTTGCAGGTGTCATACAGTGGTGGAAAAACTGTTTCAAAGAGGAAGATTTTGCAGAGTTTCCTAGAGACGGTCAGACCCCGAATTCACCTGATCTCCTCTGGAAGTTTATTCTACAGCTTGTTCCCTGGGACTAATCCCCATCCTCTTAACTGTAACCCTTATGGGGTATGTCAGGCTATAATTAAGGCTTCGAATCTTTCATGGAGGTCACAGATTCCGTGACTTTCCAGGACTTCCGTGATTTCTGCAGCGGCTGGTGTGGCTGACCCCAGGACTGCCCGAGCAGCCGGGGCGGCCCTGGGGCCAGCTGCACCCTCCGCTGCTCCAGCGGCTGCAGGCAACTGGTCCCGAGCACTGCCCCAGAGCAGCAGTCCGAGAGCAGCAGTGGTGCCCCAGGCCACCCCCGCCCAGAGGAGCAGCGGCAGGGCCACGGGACGCACCTCCTCCCAGGAGCAGCAGCATCCGGTGGAGCACCACCCCACCCCCATCAGCAGATAAGATTTAGTTAGGCGTATTTTTAATAAAAGTCAGACAGGTCACTGGCCCTGACTTTTTTTGGTTATTGACCATGACCTGTCTGTGACTTCTACTAAAAATACCCATGACTAAATCGTAGCCTAATGCAGAGGAATCACACAAAGCGTTGCTTTCTTCTGTCTCTGAACAAGGAGCTTTGTTAGAATAAGGAGCACAGAGGAGAGACAAGGTGGGTGAGGTACCTTTTATTGAACCAACTTCTGTAATCCATAAGGGTTACAGTTAAGAGGATGGGGATTAGCTAACCTCCAACAAGAAGTGCTCACTCATGAAATCTGTAGCCCCTTTTTGTCCCATGACTACGGGGGTGTTAACTGGCCACTTCGCCTAGAATGATCCCTTAGAATATGTGCTGCTGCTAAACTACCTGTTCGACCTTGTATGTGGCTGTGACACTGAGTGCCTTTCCCAGACCTGAGGAAGAGCTCTGTGTAGCTCAAAAGTTTGTGTCTCTCCCCAACAGAAGTTGGTCCAATAAAAGATATCACCTCCCCCACCTTGTCTCTCTAATATCCTGGGACCAACATGGCTACAACACCGCACACAATGAAGGATGCAGTGTTAGCACAAGGTTATCATAGAATCATAGAATATCAGGGTTGGAAGGGACCTCAGTCCAACCCCCTGCTCAAAGCTGGACCAAACCCAACTAAATCATCCCAGCCAGGGCTTTGTCAAGCCTGACTTTAAAAACCTCTAAGGAAAGAGATTCCACCACCGCCCTAGGGAACCCATTCCAGTGCGTCACCACTCTCTGAGTGAAAAAGTTTTTCCTAATATCCAACCTAAACCTCCCCCACTGCAACTTGAGACCATTACTCCTTGTTCTGTCATCTGCTACCACTGAGAACAGTCTAGATCCATCCCCTTTGGAACCCCCTTTCAGGTAGTTGAAAGCAGCTACCAAATCCCCCCTCATTCTTCTCTTCTGCAGACTAAACAATTATCCTCAGGCCTGCACAACATGCGGCCCGCGTGGGCTCACTGTGCAGCCCGTGGGCAAGCGGCGGGGTGGGGCTGCTGGGTTTGCCCCCTGATCGGGGAGAGAGGGTGGTCTGTGGGGTGCCCCCAACGGCCAGAACCACACGTGTCTCCGTCTCCCACTCCCCCCGCACAGCGGGTGCATCATTTCCGGGGCCCGCTGAGGCGGGAAGCGCTGGGCACAAGGCAGAGCCGGTAAGTGCCGAGCGAGGGGAGGGGCACCCGGCCTGGGCTCAAGCCGCGGGGCGGGGGGAGGAAACTGGGCCGAGACCCTCCCCCCGAATCCCCCCCTTCGGTTGGGGACGGGGCGGCTACTGCGCTGGTTGGTCCCAGGGCGGCCTCCGTAGTGATTGAGGGGGGGGGGGGATTGAACTGTCTGTGAGCAGCCAGGAAATCCCCGGGGGGAGACGTGTGGGGGGGGGCACCTGCCCTGCCCCGACTGCTGCCCCCTTCCCTGGTCCAGGGACCTTCCCCCTCCCCAGCCCCGTCACACTGTCTCCTCCCTCCACCCCCCCCCCCCGGGTTCCCTGTGCCCCTGTGTTTGTGTGTTGGACGGTCACATCCAATCCCTTCACACTGCCCCCCTTTGCCCTCCCCTTATTTCATGGGGGGATGACGAGCTGAGCGGGCGGGCAGTGGCGGTGAGGCTTTATACTGAGGGGGTGTTTCTGCGGGGCTGGGCAGCACTGGGGGGGGGGTTGGGGGGGCTGGGCGGCGCTGGGGGGGTGTTTTGGGGGGGCTGGGCGGCGCTGGGGCGGGGGATGTGTTTTGGGGGGGCTGGGCGGCGCTGGGGCGGGGGATGTGTTTTGGGGGGGCTGGGCGGCGCTGGGGCGGGGGAGTGTTTTGGGGGGGCTGGGCGGCGCTGGGGCGGGGGGGTGTTTCGGGGCGGTGCTGGCGGGGGGGTGTTTCGGCGGGGCCGGGGGGGTTCGGCCCCCAGCTGTTTTCTTTGGAGTAATATGGCCCTCGCCGCTTTACGAGTTGTGCAGAGCTGATATAGAGCTTCTGCCTAGAGTCTTGCCACATCCTCCCTGGCTTCCTGATACAGCTTCAATACATATCTTTGTAGTCAAGTGCATGCAGAATTCTTGCTTTCAATTGCAGTATTGTCACTAGGGCTTGTAATCATTGCAGTCTCTCCCTAGGTGTTGAAGGCATGCAGCTTGTAACAGAGGGGCTCCCATTATTTCCATGAGCAAGCACTTTGAAACAAGGCAAAAAAGCAATTATTTCCCCTTAATCTTAAAAAAAAATAATAATAAAAAAAATCAGCCCAAGAATCTTCATTTGCTATTAGTGTATGGCCAACATAACCACTTCATCAGCCTCAAACATGAGAGCAGCAAATCCATATCCTCCAGTTAAGGCCCATTCGAAACCTTTCTAGTAGGCAGCAGTGTTTGCTGCAGAAGGCCTGGCATCTCTCTCTCTTTGCTTTAATGAGACACTGGCTCGCTCAGCGTGCCATGCAGCAGCTGTGAGTGATGGGATATAAGAGTGACAAGGTGTCAATAGGATTTGTCACATTAGAGGACCACAATCCCAGTTCAAATGAACCTTCTGGGTGGCTAAAAAGCTAATATGAGGGCTCAGACTTGTGCAATTGGCATAATAAAAATGCTACTCACAAAGCAGTGGCAAATAAAAGCCATAGATCCAGCCAGGGGGCCACCCTGTCTGGAAACAGAACCCTTTACTCTAAATCATTCATATTAAGGCAGTACCTAGGAATCTTAATCAAGCTGCAAGGCTCCAGAGTGCTATGTATTCTACACAGGGGCGGCTCCAGCCCCAGCACGCCAAGCGCGTGCTTGGGGCGGCAAGCCGCGGAGGGCGCTCTGCCAGCACCGCGAGGGCGGCAGGCAGGCTGCCCTCGGCGGCTTGCCTGCGGAGGGTCCGCTGGTCCCGCGGCTTCGGAGGACCTCCCGCAGGCGTGCCGCCAAAGGCAGCCTGCCTGCCGTGCTTGGGGCGGCAAAACTCCTAGAGCCGCCCCTGACTCTACAGGTATGTAACAGTCAGCAGCAGTTCATGCCCCACAGAACTCAAGATGCATTAGACCGAATGCAAGAGATGGGTGAGAGGGAATCGGCCAACGCTTGAGTTAGCACAGTTTGTCAGCTGACAGGTCGGCCACTCTGTGCAGTTTGAGTGGTTCTCACTCGAGCTAGATTAACTCTGCAGTTGTTAATTGAGTGAAGATAACTTGAGTTAACTCTGTGGCGAAGACTTAGACGGGGCAGGCAAAAATTTTTGGCCTGAGGGCCCCATCGGGGTTGCAAAACGGTATGGAGGGCCGGGTAGGGAAGGCTGTGCCTCCCCAAACAGCCTGGCCCCCTCCTCCATCCGCCCCTTCCCACTCCCTGACTGCCCCCCTCAGAATCCCCGACCCATCCAACCCCCCCGCTCCTTGTCCCCTGACCGCCCCTGCCAGAACCTCCACCCCATCCAACTGCTCCCTGTCCCCTAACTGCCCCTCTCAGCCCCCTGCCCCTTATCCAAACACCCCCACCCCCTTACCGTGCCGCTCAGAGCAGCAGAAGCTCGCAGCCTTGCTGGAGCCAGCCATGCTGCCCGCACAGCGGCGTTGCTGCAGGGGGACGAGACAGCAGGGGAGGGGCCGGGGGCAGCCTCCCCGGACAGGAGCTCAGGGGCCGGGCAGGACGGTCCCGCAGGCTGGATGTGGCCCGCGGGCCGCAGTTTGCCCCCCTCTGACTTAGACAGATAAAATTAAGTTTGGTTGCTTGGAGATCTCACTCCTGGTAACTCTTCTGTGGCTGTTAATTAGCACTGCCCAATAAAGGTGTGTAAAGCTTTTCAGTTTAGCCTGTAGTTAGGCAAGCTAATGTCTTAATCCAGACTTTTAAAACTAGAAAGGCCTAGTGCCGTGTTTCTCTGATTACCATCTTCCCTTCAACACACATGCAGTCTGGCTACCGCTAAACGAAAATCGGAGTTTCTGTTTTACAGGAAATTCTGGTGTTTCAACATTTGTTTTAATCCCAAACTGGATGGAATCACTGAATGAAAAAAAAAAATGATATTTCAATGAAAAGTTCTGAATCGAAAATATTTGGTAATGTTTTGACAATTTTTGGTACAAAAAAATGTTGGTAATGTTTTTGGTAAATGTTTTGACAGTCCCGAATCGAAAGATTGTTTTGGTCTGTTAAACAGAATGGAAATGCTTCTTTTTGAGTCAGTTTGACATGAAAACTGCATCTGCCTTTGGCAGTCTCCCCAAACTTTTTACCTCACGTCCCCCCAGGGCTGGGAAGTGTGGGCACGATTGGGACTGGGGCCACGGCTGGGAGCAGGGTCAGGGCTGGGGCTGGAGTTGCAGCCAGGCCAGGAACTTCAGGTTGAGGCTTAGGCCGGCCGCTGCTGGGGGTGGGGTTGGGAGCAGGAGTGGAGCTGGGGCCGCAGCTGGAAGGAAGCTGAGGCCAAGCCGGTAGCCAGGGCCACAGCCGGGTGCGGAGCCGCAGCTGGGCCAAGGGGCAGGGCTGGGGGCAGGGCCAGGAGCAGAGCCATAGCCAGGAGCTGGGGTCGGAGCAGAGCTGAGGGCAGAGCCGAGGTGGGTGGTGCTCCCTCCCTGCCCCTCGTGGTGGCTGGTCCAGGTCCCACCATGACCCCCCTCCCCCCCCGAACGTTCCTGTGCACGCCCACAGTTTGGGGACCACCGCTGTAGCCAGTAGGAGCAGAAGCAACCAAAGCAGGGACCTTGGGACATTCAGCACATTTTCTAAAGTTTTGACGGGATGTCCTCTGCCCTGTGCTGACAACCAGAGTCTTTTCACCTCTGCTTCACTCCACATGTACCCTCTTACCCTCTTCTCCCTAGCCCTGTCCCCCTTTGCCTTCAGTGTCCCCTCTCCATGCCCTTTGCTTTCCACTTAGCTGATCCCCCTCCTAGCTAAACACATACACACTCTCTCTCTCTCTCTGTGGCACTAACATGCCATTTGCTTCCATCACGTTGTTCACTCTGCCTGGATGGTTCTACTCCTTCACTACTCTGTCTCCCTTGTCTGTTTATTGTTAGCTCTTCAGGACAGGGGCTGCCTGCTACTCCATTTGTACAGTGCCTGGCACAAAAGGGCCCCATGATTGCTTGGTCTCTACGTTCTACTGTAATATATTTGACTTAGAAGATGCTTATACGTATTTTTTCCCCTTCTGTTTCAGACATCACTGTTCAGTGGTTGAAGGGATCTGGAGAAGAAATGACAGCTGCATACACCACTGTTCCTTTCCTTTTTTGGAGAGCCTGACAAGAACTCTACCAAAAGAAACTAAGCGTTTTCGGCTTTGCGTAAAATCAGCCGTCTTGTTGTTGTTTAGGAGTGAGTGCTTCAGAAAGAATAGCATCATGTACACGTTCCTGCCTGACAGCTTCAACCCGGTGAAGCCGAAGCCGTCCAAGGAGCTGAAGCCAATGATCGGTGCAGTAGTCGTCGGGCTCATCTTGTTCATTGCGGCGGTGGTGGCATGGTGTTACTACACGGCGTCTCTCAGGAAGGCGGAGCGGCTAAAGACGGAATTGATGGACCTGAGGAAGGATGGGTTCATCATCAAAAACCACAATGGGGAGGTGGTCTTCAGACTGGCCTTCCAGTCGGGCACCCTCGACCTGGAGTCCTGCTCGAAAGAAGGGCAAATTTTAACCTGCACCAGGTCGGACAGAGGGAAGCTGAATTTCTTCATTCAGACAGTCAAGCCCAAGGACACAGTGATGTGCTACCGCGTCCGCTGGGAGGAGTTTGTGGTGGACACGGTGGTCGAGCACACCATGTTTTGGGAGGACGCTCATTGGTACGGGGGCTGTGAAATGAGCGTCCAGCACTGGCCAATCAGACTCCCAGGGTACCAGGAGCCCATGCCCTTTGTGACGAGCGACGTGTATTCCTTCAGGGGCAGCTTTGGAGGCATCTTGGAAAGGTACTGGCTGTCCTCGAAAGCGGCGGCTATAAAAATCAACGACTCGGTGCCCTTCCACCTGGGGTTTAACGCCAGTGAACGGTCGCTCTTCTTTCAAGCCAGGTATAAGGATTCTCCCTACAAACCTCCCCTGGGGCAGCAGCCTTTCCCAGAGCTGAGCTACCGTGTCTGCGTCGGCTCGGATGTGACCTCCATTCACAAATACATGGTGCGCAGGTACTTTAACAAGCCTTCTAAGATCCCAGCAGAAAACGCCTTCCGGTACCCCATCTGGTCTACATGGGCTCTGTACAAAAACGATATTGACCAGGATAAGTTGTTGCGTTTTGCAGAAAAGATTAAAAAGTACCGGTTTAATTGCAGCCATATTGAAATCGACGACACCTACACACAGACTTATGGCGATTTTGACTTTGATCCGGTAAAGTTCCCTAATGTGACAGAAATGTTCAAAACGCTGAAAAACGAGGGATTTAAAGTTACCCTGTGGACTCATCCCTTTATAAACTACAATTCCTCCAATTTTGGAGTGGGGATAGAGCGGCAGCTCTTTATCAAGGAGCCGACAGGGAAACTCCCCGCGATGGTGAAGTGGTGGAATGGCATTGGCGCCATATTGGATTTTACCAATCCCACAGCCAGGGAGTGGTTTCAGAGCCACCTGAAACAACTGCGGTCAAAGTACGGCATAGCGTCCTTTAAATTTGACGCTGGTGAGGTGAGCTACCTTCCAAAGCAGTTCAGCACCTTCAGGCCCTTGTCGGATCCCAGCATCTGGTCCAGACGGTACACGGAAATGGCCATTCCGTTCTACGAGCTCGCCGAAGTCAGGGTCGGCTACCAGTCCCAAAACATCTCATGCTTCTTCCGCATCATTGACCGCGACTCGGTTTGGGGATATGAGCTTGGCCTCAAGTCCCTGATCCCTACTGTGCTCACCATCAGCATGCTGGGATACCCTTTCATTTCAGCTGACATGATTGGTGGGAATTTTTTCCCCAACAAGACAGAAGGTGCTGTTGAAATCCCGGACCAGGAGCTGTACATCCGCTGGCTGGAGCTTTCAGCCTTCATGCCCTCCATGCAGTTCTCCATACCCCCCTGGCTCTATGACAAGGAAGTGATTGAGATTGCACAGAAGTTCACAGAGCTGCATGAGTCCCTGGTTGCCCCTCTCCTGTTGGAGCTGGCTGGAGAGGTCACTGACACGGGAGACCCCATCATACGGCCCATCTGGTGGATTTCTCCCAGTGATGAATTTGCTCACAAGATCGACTCCCAGTTCCTCATTGGGGACACCCTCATGGTGGCCCCTGTCCTGGAGCTGGGCAAGCAAGAGCGAGATGTGTATCTCCCGGCCGGCAAATGGCGCAGTTACAAAGGGGAGCTGTTTGAGAAGACCCCAGTCCTGTTAACAGACTATCCCGTTGACTTGGACGAAGTTGCTTATTTTGTCTGGGTATCTTAATAGACTCCTCCATCCATTCTAATCTTTGTGATAACCATGCCTTACTTTAGAGTCTTAAAACAAATAACAATTCTAAATGCACAGTATGTTTCTTTGTGGGGGGGTACTGGAGGGGAATGGGAAATTAACAGGATTTTGTTTTTTAAATATCTTATATCTTGTCCATAATTGACGCTCCAGTTTGGGCTGTGGTTTAAATATAAATGCAGAAGGTATAATAGCATCACAAGATGCATACAGGAAGCCAAGGGCTTTTCAAATCTCTGAGCTCAAAAGGTAAAAGCACCCCTGGGTTTTTAGCTGTGCACATGTGGGGGTTTTTTTTATTATTTTATTTCTCTGTTAGAAACGTGGCCTCTGGGGGGCCTACAATATTTGCCATAAACCCCCCTCTTCTAGGTGCAGCCTATGAATCCAAATCCCATAGTGCAATGCTCCATCCTGATCTCAATGAAAGGCTGCATGCTTCAACAGGAAGCAGTGCATGCTGGGGCCCGTAGTTTCTGGGCCACGCCTCTCCCCAAAGTGAGTGCTGCTGCAATCTGCTCCGTTTTAATGCAAATGAAATGCACTCTTGGAGTTGTTGCAAGTTGCCAAGATGGTCTGCAGCTGAACCAAGGGAGGACCGCCCTGATCCCAGGGGTGAAAGCAATGTTGGGAGGGAACAAGGAATGATTCGAACACGGGAAGCAATGGGTTACTACAGCACAACTAGCCTTACATTTTATAATGTGGCAACTATTATTTAAAAAAAGACTTTTTTAAGAGGATAAATCTAGCTATATATTTTATTCCTTAGTCCAGCATTGGACTGGACCTCAAATGCCCAACCCCCCATCTCTCTCGAGTACCAGGCTGGCCAAGGTATTCGACTTACCTGCAAGTATTTTAACTGTATGTTACTTACCCAGGCAGGCTGCATTATTCTGTCCTAGCCTGTTGCTAATATCTACTGGAAGGGTCTCCTCCTAGAGCACGGACTCTGCTGTTAACACTATTCCCCATACAGCAACAACATTTGTAGGGTGTATTTTCTTTCCAGGGAGTAAAATGGATTTCTTTGTTACACACCTATCCTGCAGATGCTTCTCTTTCCCCTTTTAAAGATGCGCTTGCAGCTTGGTTATTTGTCAGAGGAATTGCCAGAAGCAAAATAACCTCTCAAAAGGTGCATGTGACACTCCCCAGAGACTGCAGGTGCCTGCCCGCCACGCACAAACGGATCCACCAATTTTGCTGCCGACCAACGTATCAATATGAAAAGCAATGATGTTTGCACTGAAGGGGGCTGTGCCGATGGGGCTTTTTCATCCTTTCCAAGGAAAGGTTATGGTATTCATAGTCAAGTTAAGCTAGTATGGCATGGCAGTCTTTTTTAACTGTCTCAATTTTATCTAAAGTTTCTTGGGCCAGTTTTTCTTTGATTGTTGCTATTTTTAAAAAGCCCAATGCTCACTAGCTCTCGCATAGGCACCTAAATGAAGTGGCTCAGTGGAAGCCATTGAGTGCTGAGCACATTGGAAAACTTGGCCCCATGTAATTTACTGTCACTCTAGAAGTAGGAAATCTGAAGTTTTGGCCTGAAGGTAAAATGCAATTCTAACCTACCTGTGAGTGTGTGTTACCCATTGTCCTCTGTACCTGAGCCAGGGCCACCCGGGGCGGGGGGTGGCAAGTGGGGCAGATGCAAGCGAATGCTGCGTGCTCTGTCTCTAATTCAAGTAGTTTGAGCTTAAATGTGCAAAGCAGGTGCTCGGCCTGAGCTCATCCCGGAGGCTACATGACCAGCTTGCTCTTGCAACGTTTCGATGCCCCAGGTTAGACCCGCTCCTTCGTGGTGCAACTTGAAATGTAGCCAACTGATTTCAGCACTGAAAATATGTCAAGACTATGTCTTGGGGGACTCCTGACTGTGCCTCATTTTCAACTCTTGTGGGGTTTTTCCCCTTTGGTTAGCTGCATTCATAGTTTTGGGGAAGGATTCTTGGGAGGGCGGCTTTGCTACAGCATCTGGATAAGATCAGAGATCCTGAGTACAGGGCATAAGGTCTCTGTGTACAAATTGACCACAGCAGCCTTGCACCATTACAATTTTGGTGTCTTCTAGCATGGGGTTTGGCTATATTGACTGGTGAAATGAGCCAACCCTCCCTTTATCTGAGAGGACTGACAGACATTACAGTGCCCCTACAAAACAGCTGCTTCCTGTGCAGAAAAGCTGGGGTATGGGTGCGGGAGGGAATCCTAAAGAGGGAGAACATGCCTGGCTGTGCTTTCAGTGTGAGCCTGAAGACTTCAGCTGCACAAATCTCTGTTCCAGAGGTTCCAGTTGGCTGGGGAACTCTTCCATGAAAAGTTTTCATGGGTGGTGGCAGGAAACATTTGAACCTCTCCATAAGATTGTTGCACGTTTTGTTCCTGCCACCGTCGAAGCAATGGGGCTGCAGAAATGCAACGGAAGGTAGAACCAAGGCCTCTGTGTCACTGGATACCTGAATTAACCACAGGCTGCTCCCAAATGTAGAACACCCAGAAATAACTAGCAGCTGGAATTCCAGGGTGCTTTGTAGCTGCCTCTTTGTTGTGTAGAGGTTTACTAGGGAGCGAGAATGTGAGCAATAGTACGTTAAGTGTCTGTTTAATTGAACTGGATCCTTGTGGTTGTGCAAAGATGGTATTAGATGCTTAATTGGGCCACTGTTGTGAAGGCTACAAAGGAACTTAGCCAGAAAACTCATCACGGCTTAGATACATCCAAGTTTCCTATAGACACATCCTCCCCTTCAAAGGAAAGAATTTTATTATTGAATGTTGAACTATTTAATTTAACTGGATAGGAAGAAACGTTAGTAACGTGTGAGCATCCTTATTTCTCCACCAAATACCACAGCGGCTGGGAGACAAAGTGAAACAGCTGCTAGGAAATTACAGAAGAAACGGTTAAACCTGTGTCGCAGGCAGCTGGACAGCAGCACAAATACGTCCCCAGGTTCTGTGGCAACCTCCGTCCTGTGCAAAACTGGTGTTGAGAGGAGCCTCAGCATTGCTATGTAGAATTCGTTTAACAGCCGTCCTTCTCCTACCTCTGCAACAAAATGGGAAGTGGCTCAGCTCCTTAATGACACTGAGCAATTTGATGGGGGCCAAAAAGGTGTCTGTCTTGAAGTTTCACTTCCCTGCTCTGAACTAGGAGGGCCGGAGTACACTAGAATTCTCCGTACTGTACCACTAAAAGGGAGGACGTGACCTAGATTGTTCTAGGCTTGTAAGGTGGGTAACTGCACAAAACTCAGGGTCAAGGAAATACCTGTGGTGATGGGGGTGGGTGGACTGGTTCAGATTTGCCACCCAAATGTCTGTCTAGCCCTGCCTCTGGGAATGGCTAAGCTGCAGTTGGGCATGATGCAGGGATGGCTCAGATTATGTCTGTAGTATTATTTTATTTGAATCCTGCACTACTGTATTGGTTTTGCACAATGCTGTAAATCTGCACATGCCTTTGCAAGTCAGCTTCTAATGTTGGTTTTAACCAGTTTTCTAACTCTCTTAATTACTGAAGAAACAACGCAACTCTCCTGTTAACTGAAATAGCTTTGGGAGGATAAAGGGAATTTTAACTAGGTCCATCTGCAACAACTTTGTGGGAACAATTGCATCAACAGTGATGAATGTAGGTTACTTTCACACCTGACGTTCTATAAAATTAAATCTGAATCACAAGCCCTTTATAACTGCTCTTTTTAAAATGTAAAAGAATCAGGCTTGTTTTCCATCCCACCCCCCTCTACCCCCTTTAATCTCTCAGGGGTCAGGGCTTGATGTATAAATGGTCTGTCCTAAACTATAGATCTGTTTGCTTTGTCGGAGGGCTTTTTCCCTTCTTGTGAGCTCTGCAGTCAAGGAAAGATGTAAGTTTGGGGCTGGCCTATAGAAGATCCTTCTCCCACGGGATAAGGAGAAGTTCCATGTGCCATTTTCTTTTGGAAGATCAGCAGAGCAAAGGGAAAGAAAGACAGTTTTGCTCCCAATTCCATTGTGTGACTATGGAATAGCCCAGCTGACGCTGGAATTATTCAACACTGGTGAAAGTGAGAGCAGAATGTAGCCCAGAGAATGCACCATGTCCAGGATTCAGCAAGGTATCAAAGCATGCACTTGTCTTTAATGGGACTATTTACTGGCTAAAGCTAGGCCCTGGCTGAAGTACCTTGCTCAGTTGAGGACCATATTTCTGGTAAAGAAAGAAGAGAGGCTACTTCTCTGATTCACAATATCATTTGGGGACCTAACCACTTGCTTATTTCCAGCACAGGGTGCATTTTTTATTTTAACAGGACAGGTTTCACTTACAGCTGTGTGCTGGGAAAAGAATGTGGCATATATTTGGTGCAAAACAACACAATTCACTTATGCCACCAATCCAGCCCCAGTACATATGCTCCTGCTGCAATGCTGGCTGTCAAATTTCAAAACTGGTATCTACACGAAGAGTAGATGACGATGAAACTTTAATTTAAGAACCTGTGCAGAGCTCCTTTGCTGCAAATAGTGTTTCCCTCCTGACTTTTCTTACTTTTTTTTGTATGAAACTTGGCCCTGCCTTGTTCCACACTAACCAAAAAGAGAGGGAAATGTTTGCATTTTGTTTAACATTGATTGGGAGGAGGGGAGGTCACATGATCACTGATGTGTCAAGTTTCAAACTATTCATTTTGAATAAAAGACACTTTCAACCCCTTGACTTCGCCTCCTTCCTTCAGTGTGAGTGGCACCATACACCAAGACCAACTGCCATTATATTGAAAAGGGTAAAGCTGCAGCCGTGTGTGTGTGTGTGTGTGGTGTGTGTGGTGTGTGTGTGTGTGTGTGTGTGTGTGTGTGTGTGTGTGTGTGTGTGTGTGTTACACAAACCGCCAATGCATGCTCCAGCCTGGATCTCTTTAATGGGAAGCATGGAGCTGAGAGAGACGCAGGGCTGAGAGTGGGTGGTAAATTACAGATGGGTTTGAAGGAGGAGGTGGCTCCAGAATGGATGGGTGTAATTTGGGGCTGTGTCTATGGTACAGAGCTGGGAGTAAGTCCTACTCTATCTGGATCTGGTATAGCGAAACCTTCTATTAGTATTACAGGAGCACATAGCGGCCCCAGGTGAGGGGGTATTGTGCTGTACAAATGCAGATAGTGAGACATGGTCCCTTCTCCGAGGAGCTGACAGTCTGAATGACGAGGCAGGCACCGGGTGGGCACAGAGAGGCAAAGCGCCTTGCCCGTGGTCACCCAGCAGGACAGTAGCAGAGCTGGTAACAGAATCCAGATCTCCTGAATCCCAATCCAGTGCCCTACTCCATAGCCCCGGCCAGCTCTCCTGTTTTGGGCACCTCATTAACTGAAACAGAAAGGAATTCAGGGCATAGCAAAGGGAAAGACAGAGGTGGCTGAATGAAATGACTCGTGAGGAAAGGTTAGAAGGGCTGAATACTTATATCTTGGCTCAGAGATGGTGACTAAAGCCTTGATTCAGCAGCTCTTGTTCCCCTGCATCGTCCGTTGACTTCAGTCGGAGCACTCCTGTGGGTGAGACCTGCGAGGCTGGGCCCCGTGGAGGTGGGAGATGATCGTCGTCGGTGAATATTTGAAGGCTGCAAAGGTTGTAGAAGAATGAGAATTGCTGAGTGTGTTACGGGGGCATCTAAGTGGAAGCAACAGGATTAGGTTAGGAAAGGGAAAACGTAGGTGGAGTATCACGGGAAAGCCTTCCTGAGGGTGAGACGTAAGCTGTACAGCAGAACTAAAATTCATTTGCAAATTTAACACCATTAATTGGGGCTTGAAGAGGGACTGGGAGTGGCTGGCTCACCACAAAAGCAGCTTTGCCCCTCCTGGAATTGACACCTCCTCATCTATTATTGGGAGTGGACCACATCCACCCTGATCAAACTGGCCCTGTCAACACTGGTTCTCCACTTGTGAGGTAACTCCTTTCTCTTCATGTGTCAGTATAACAGTGCCTGCATCTGTCACTTTCACTCCATGCATCTGAAGAAGTGGGGTTTTTACCCACACAAGCTTCTGCCCAAATAAATCTGTTAGTCTTTAAGGTGCCACTGGACTCCTTGTTTTTACATAAGCTGTGAAACAGTCTCCCTTGGGAGGGGGTGGAAACCCCATCGCGTGGGAGGCTTAAAAGTAGGAAATGCCCAAGAGGGAATGATCCTGCCGTGACACCTAGAGGGGAGAGAGAGTCATCAATCAAAGGTGCTTATATGGCCCCTGTTACCCCAAAGGGTATCAAAGCACCTCACCTAGTATTTGCCCTTTGAACACCACGACATGGGAGGACAGTGCCATCAGCTGCAATTTGCAGATGGGGACCCCAGGAACAGAAAGACTGAAGTGAGTCACCCCAGGTCCCACAGGAAGTTTGGTGGAGCAGGGACTTGAAGCCAGGTCTCCTAGGGGGGCAGGTCTCACTCCACCCCTGGACTCTAGTGGCTGGCTGGCAGAGGGCCGCTTGCCATCCAAAACTTCACTGTTTCTATGGCTGAGCCATATAGTTTATGAGATACCTAGCATATGGTCAGGGCCGTGATCGGAGCATGGAAGAAGACAGAGTCCATGCTGCAAGGAATTTATAAATTGACATCAAATGGACATGGACACGATCTCTTATTCAGTATCGAAATATCCGCTCCTGCCTCCGATTGCCCAGCTGTGTCTCTTGCCCTATAGCGCCGTGGGGTAGCACAGTGGGGGGGCTGGGTCAATGAGTTGGGCACCTAAGAGCTGTGGTAATAACACCACACCGTACATGTGGGAAACCCAGGGGCAGGGTAAATCTTAGGGCTCTTGGGTTGAGAAGGGCGTTGTCTCTATTTGCATCCTGATTTATTATAATCACTCACAAGGTAAAGGTCTGTGGGGCTTTGGCTAAGAAGCGACCGCCTGATTCTTCATGCTACAGCCCGTAAATGGTCTTGGGGTGTCACTCATGCAGGAGGCTGCCCCAGCCCCCACACCCACAAACAGAGGTGTGGTGAGCGGGATGGGGCACCCGCATGAGAGTGGCCACAGGCAATACACTGTGTAGGGAAGAGCCAGACATGATACTGCTGGGGATGCTGGATATTTCAACAGCTGTGATCACTGCCCCTTCGAAAAGGGTCCCCCTGGGCTCTGGGCACCAGCACGATGCCCGGGGAGCAGTGCCCTGGTTGCACACATGCCTAACCTGGTGTTATACCAATATAATAAAAACCAGCAGGATCTTATTAAGAGGGATAAGGCAAAGATGCCACATTTATTGTAAATACCATAACAAAACAAAAGACAATGTTTTCCTACTTATTTCTATTACTACTTATTCCTTATACACACACACACTCACCCACATATATTCATCCACACAATCATTCATTCAGGTTCTGTATAGATGTTATAGTTAGCAGCCTAGATGTTGCTCATGCCAAGTTACTGGCCAGGTCTCTTGGTCATGAGGATGGAGCCGAGTCTGTGTCAGATGCATCTGATGCTCCTGGAGGCTGGCAGCAGAACCATAGACTCAAAGTCCTCAGTCTTTAGAGTCCAGTTTTATAGGAATTTATTCCGATGTCAGTTCATGAGAGTTGCTTCATTTTGCTGTTGCTAAATCAATCAGCAGGTGGCTGGCTCCATGTTATTAGATGTTTTGTTTTTCCTTCCTTTGAGGTGTGGTGGGTGGATTCCAGTTTGCCCTCCGGGGGGTCATCTAGTTGATCCCACTTGACACCTTCTTCAGCCGACACTGAATTCTTCAGGCTGGTGACTCCCTAACCATTAATTCACATACATTCTCTATCTTAATCACATCTATTTCACTGTCTCTTTACTTTTTGGGGTGTTACCAATTTATGTGAGACTCCCTGTCTTTTAACAATCAAAGATAAAGTGAGATGAAAACTTACAGAGGGTGGGGGTCTCTATTTATACACTATAACAGCTACTGTTTTGGCTTACTTAGAGTTAATTAATGTTTAACAAGTTTTATACAAAGTATTTCTTTGAGTAGGCTTCACACAGACACAGCTGGTGGCTTGCAGGTTAGAATCACAAATTTACTTTTAACATAAACCTTAAGTTATAAAGTATTAATTAACACTAAATCACTAAATCATTTCTCATATAAACCATGTTTAATATAAACCTTCTTTAATATCCCTACACTGGGGCAGCTTTGAGCTAAAGATTCTGGAGTTCAAGCCTCACCAAGGAGTCTCCAGTTGCCCTCCCCACGACTTCCCAGTGAGCGACCCAGAGGGTGCAGGGGGAGGAACCCAGAGCCAGGTAAGAGAAGAGGCAGCAGCAGTCAGAGCCTGCTCATCCCAACCTACTCTGCTAGGAGCGGGAGCCGGGAGACAGGGAGCCTCAGCAGTACATGGGAGAGAGGATGGATGGACTGGGGGGAGGCGAAACGCATAGACTCGGAGAGTAGAGGCCCATGGGGCATTAGTGTGTGTGGGAGAAGGGGGGGAGGTGACTGGTGTGGAGGGGACGCTGTACCTGGGAGCCCAGTTCATGCTACATGCACAACGTTATGTACAATTCTCTTTGCTTTGTGCTGAGCCCAGAGAGGCAGATCTACCTGGCCACGTCCCAGTCAGCTGGCCTACTGCTCCCCCAAAGTGCTGCCTGCCCCCAGCATGGGTGAGTCGGAGCCACTCACAAGGCACAAAGCGAAGAGAATTCCTGCAGCTGGGCCTATGAACTCTGGCTCTGCGCTGACCGGCACAACACCTGTGAGTTGTGGGGATGGGGGCACATACTACAAGAACTCATGTGTTGGACTCACGAGCCTGAAGCAGAAGACACTGCCCAGCATACTCTGGGGAGTGCGTCTTGCTAATGCTTTCATGGTTATGAAGACCGCTTGTGCTGTTTTCTCAGATTAATGCCGTTACTTTTATTAAAGAAACTTTCTACCTGCGACTCTGTGCTTGCGAGAGGGGAAGTATTGCCTCTCAGAGGTGCCCAGGGGGTAGAGTGAAATTTTCCCAGGCGAGGGCCTAAGCTGGTTTGGGTTATATTGTTGAAAAGGAACCCCCTGAGATACTGAACCTGGCCCTTCTGCCGCCCACTCCCACTGGAAGACGGGTTACACAGGTTTGCACATAAACCACTTTCATGTGACTGAAACAACCCCCTAGTCCTGCCCCCACCCCACCCCTTTAGCACGGCCGAGCACAGCTGATATAGACCCTGGTGTTCCCTGCACTTGAACAGCCTGTCCTGAGAAACACCGCTGCTGGGAAAGCCTCTGCTCCCAGACGCAGCTGCCTGCAACCAAGGGGTTAAGAGGAGTCTCTCTCCTCATTCCCCGAGCAGGCAGTGCTGGTAGGAGCCGCTTCTTTGTCCAGTAGGTATCAAAAGCACAGGAACTATATTTAGCGCTGAGCCTCGCTCTGTGATGTAGAATTGCTTTTCTTTCATGGTCTCAGATAAAAGGCCTCGCTCGGTATTTTTCCCCCCTGCTGCGTGTGCAGTTGGCTCAGGGTTGTTTTTAATCGCTGCCCAGAAAAAAATGTTTTGCCCTTGGCTCGCTGCTGCCCTTTCCAACCCTGACACTCAACCCGGCGGTGTTTGTACAAAGCCTAGCCAGTGGGGGCTGGTCCACGGCTCCTAGACAAAAAGAACAGGAGGACTTGTGGCACCTTAGAGACTAACAAATTTATTTCAGCATGAGCTTTCACGGGCTACAGCCCACTTCTTCAGATGCATAGACTGGAACACACAGACAGGAGATATTTATACATACAGAGAACATGAAAAGGTGGAAGTAGCCATACCAACAGGAAGAGTCTAATCAATTGAGGTGAGCTATCATCAGGACAAGCCCAACAAAGAAAATAACAGAATGCCACTTTCCATCACCTACAGTCCTCAACTAAAACCTCTCCAGCGCATCATGAAAGATCTACAACCTATCCTTAAAGATGATCCCTCACTCTCACAGATCTTGGGAGACAGGCCAGTCCTCGCTTACAGACAGCCTCCCAACCTGAAGCAAATACTCACCAGCAACCACACACCATACAACATAAACACTAACCCAGGAACCTATCCTTGCAACAAAGCCTGATGCCAGCTCTGTCCAGATATCTATTCAAGTGACACCATCATAGGACCTAATCACATCAGCCACGCCATCAGGGGCTTGTACACCTGCACATCTACCAACGTGATATATGCCATCATGTGCCAGCAATGCCCCTCTGCCATGTACATTGGCCAAACCGGACAGTCTCTATGCAAAAGAATAAATGGACACAAATCTGACATGAGGAATCACAACATTCAAAAACCAGTGGGAGAACACTTCAACCTCTCTAACCACTCAGTGACAGACTTGAAGGTGGCAATTTTGCAACAAAAAAACTTCAAAAACAGACTCCAAAGAGAGACTGCTGAACACGAATTAATATGCAAATTAGATACAATTAGCTTAGGTTTAAACAGAGACTGGGAATGGTTGGGTCATTACACTAATTGACTCTATTTCCCTATGTTAAGTTCTCCTCACACCTTCTATGGGTCATCTCGATTATCACTTCAAAAGTTTTTTTCTCCTGCTGATGATAGCTCATCTCAATTGATTAGACTCTTCCTGTTGGTATGGCTACTTCCACCTTTTCATGTTCTCGGTATGTATAAATATCTCCTGTCTGTGTGTTCCATTCTATGCATCCGATGAAGTGGGCTGTAGCCCACGAAAGCTCATGCTGAAATAAATTTGTCAATCTCTAAGGTGCCACAAGTCCTCCTGTTCTTTTTGCGGATACAAAATGCAGCTGTTGCTTATTATTGTCTGTAACAAAAGTATAAATGCTTGTTGTAATTGTTTACCTGTTGAGAGACCTGTCTAGGAAGGGGAGACCCTATGTCCTAGTGCACTCTCTCCCTGTTGCAGCTGCTAAACAGAATAAAGTATCTGACTCTGCTGCACCCAAACAAAAAGCGAGAACTGAGTTTTTCTCCGACAAGACTAACACGGCTGCTACTCTGGCTCCTAGACACTACCGCATCCACATCCTCATCCCTAGCTGGCCCTTTCATCAGCGATTGGGGTTCCAGGACTGCTTCCCCACTGGCTGTGGTAGAGCAATGAATGCAAAGCTTGAGTAAGGAGAGGCAGAAGCACCTTAAAAGTGGGGGGCGGCACAGGTGCCCAAACTGTGGCCCCACCTCCCCATGCTGTCCCTCTGGCCCCTTCCCTGCTCTCCCCCTGCGGCCCTGCCCTCGCACCGCCCTTCCCCCCAAACTGCAGTAGCAGTGGCCGGGAGCCCCTGGCCCTTTAAATCACCGCTACGCCAGAGCTTCAGCAGCGGGGCTCGGGCAGCAGTTTAAAGGGCCCAGGACTCAGGCCACTGCAAGGAGCCTCCCGCCCTTTAAATCGCCAGCCTGGGGAAGCCGCTCTGGTCGGGCACGGCACCCCAGCTCTTGCCGGTACGCCAGACCGGACCGGCTTACTTTCACCTCTGGCTGTGCGGTTCATCTTTTCTGGTTCAGTGGTTAGAGTGCTAGCCTGGGCTGTGGGACACCCAGCTTAGATAGTCTGGAATTAATCCATCTGCAGGATTTATATGGCCACCATCACCTTGCAACCTGTAATGCATTTATTCACACACAGCCCCCTGCCCCATGAGGAAGGGCTGTGCTACTATCCCCATTTTACGGGGGGGGAAGTGAGGCACAAAGTGATTAAGGGACTTGCCCAAGGTCACGCAGGGGCAGCTCTGTGACGGATCAGGGAATCAAACCAAGATCTTCCAAGCCCCTAGCTAATGCCCCATCCACCAAGCCCATCCTTCCTCTCCTTGTGTGACTGATAATAGCCCTGCGCTGTCTCACAGTCTGGGCGACGTGTGAGGCTGAAGACACTAAAGACTGTGAGGTGCTCAGACACTGTGGTGAGAGGGCCAGATACGTACCATAGATAGATCCTGCTGTTTGTCTACCTTGTGCGTTCAAAAACCTGCATCACTTTTGTAGCAAGAAATTCTACTTACTATCTTTTCAGGAATAACAAAACTGAAGCGTAAAACAGAAAAGGGGCATTACCCTGTGAGTGTATCCATGTAACCAACGCCTGACTATAGTCTATGTGTAAACCTTACGGACAGAAGCTCCAAAGGAGAAAGAGCTCTCTACTCCCTCTGGTGGTGAAAAGGGAAAAGTGCTGCCATACAAAGGCTACCTACCCCCAATTCCTCAAGTGACACTTATTTGGGAGCTCACCAGAACTACACGTAAACTTGGATTTTGGGGGGTAGACACCTCCCAGAGAGGCTGGGAGAGTGGACAGAGTTTTTAGCCTTGTGGTAAGGAATAGATTTCTAAGCAAGCAGGGCTTTGCTGATGGGTTCTAAGGTTCTTGACTCTCCTCCCATGGCAGCTTAGGTGAGAGACGTTGTAGATCAGGGGTCGGCAATCTCTGGCACGCGGCTCGCCAGGATAAGCACCCTGGTGGGCCGGGCCAGTTTGTTTACCTGCTGCGTCGGCAGGTTCGGCCGATCGCGGCTCCCATTGGCCGCGGTTCGCCGTCCCAGGCCAATGGGGGCTGTGGGAAGCGGTGCGGGCCAAGGCATATGCTGGCTGCGGCTTCCTGCCACCCCCACTGACCTGGGACAGCGAACCGCAGCCAGTGGGAGCCACAGTCGGCCGGACCTGCCGACGCAGCAGGTAAACAAACTGGCCCAGCCCACCAGGGTGCTTACCCTGGTGAGCCACATGCCAGAGGTTGCCGACCCCTGTTGTAGATGGAAGACTTTGCTGCATGAACCAGCTATTGCAAAAGGCAGTAGCAGAACTAAATGGACTCCAGGGAGGTCCTGCTTACACAGTACCTTAATAAAACTGACTCACTAAACTGGATTAAGTGCGGGGAGGACAGGTGAGAAGCTCCGTAGCTGCTGGAGACAGATCTTCTAAGAGATGCTTGGCCTACTGCTATTCGCTAAGCCAAACCATGGGGCTGGGTAGATGGGGGATGTGGTCTGGTTGTTTCCTGTAGGATATTCTCAGTGGTGAATGGAAAGGTAGTTAAATGAGTATTGCCAAAGTTATTGGAAAGGGGGGTGGTACTTTTTAATAATAATAATTCCTGGCTCTTAGGAGTTCTGATCATTATCCCCCTTTTACAGATGGAGAACCTGAGGCAAAAGGAAGAGAAGTGACTTGTCAGGGTCACCCAGCAGGACAATGGCTCGCCCAGGAATAGAATCTCGGTCTCCTGAGTTCCAATCCAGTGCGTTATCCCATAATAGTAAAAGCTCTTATTCCACAAAGTACTTAAGCAAGGCTTAGGGATTTAATCTTTGAAGTCAATGGGATTTAAGCATGTGCTTAAGGGCTTTGCTGAATTGGGGCCAAAGGTATGCTAGCTTAGTTTTACTATCTATAACAGTCACTAATATTTCCCAGTGGAGGGAAATTATTGCCACAACGTTACTGAGCGCCAGCATTAATTTTTGCTTGTTCTGATAAATCAGTCTGCAGCAGATTGTTACCACCCTTTGCTGCTGCATCCAACGCCATCGCATGTGGTGGTGGCAAGAACTTGAAGGCCCCAGTCTCTGCAGGAGTGTCACCGGTTCACTTTTAAAGCACTACGCTGCTCTGAGGAATCCCTCAGCCAATGACAAAGCAATTTTTAAATAAAATAAAGATATGGGATCAACAGAGTCAGTGTGGAATAAAGGAAGCCATCTAATGTACCCTTTAAAAAAAGAGCATCAATATCATATAGGCCTGGGGAAAAAACCCTAGTAGACTCTGTGTTTCTTTACATGTTATATCTATAAATAATACCACAGCCAAGACATTAAGCTTTGGAACTGGATCTTTTAAAGGATGAAATATATACAAAGCTATTTTAATTGTCCTGTTTATTAACACACAAAAATGGTTCTGTGCAATTGGAATCATGATCATTATTTAGAACGTCACAGAGAGGCATGTTTATCTCAGGAACTCAGAGCTACCTAGTTTTTTCAATCCATCACCTGTTCACAAAGCTTAAAACTGATGGCTACATTTGTTATGATACCCAAAGGAAATAAGCAACTTCGTCCAAGTCAACGGGATAGTCTGTTAACAGGACTGGGGTCTTCTCAAACAGCTCCCCTTTGTAACTGCGCCATTTGCCGGCCGGGAGGTATACATCTCGCTCTTGCTTGCCCAGCTCCAGGACAGGGGCCACCATGAGGGTGTCCCCAATGAGGAACTGGGAGTCGATCTTGTGAGCAAATTCATCACTGGGAGAAATCCACCAGATGGGCCGTATGATGGGGTCTCCCGTGTCGGTGACCTCTCCAGCCAGCTCCAACAGGAGAGGGGCAACCAGGGACTCATGCAGCTCTGTGAACTTCTGTGCAATCTCAATCACTTCCTTGTCATAGAGCCAGGGGGGTATGGAGAACTGCATGGAGGGCATGAAGGCCGAAAGCTCCAGCCACCGGATGTACAGCTCCTGGTCCGGGATTTCAACAGCACCTTCTGTCTTGTTGGGCAGAAAGTTTCCTCCAATCATGTCAGGTAGTATGAAAGGGTATCCCAGCATGCTGATGGTGAGCACAGTAGGGATCAGGGACTTGAGGCCAAGCTCATATCCCCAAACCGAGTCGCGGTCAATGATGCGGAAGAAGCATGAGATGTTTTGGGACTGGTAGCCGACCCTGACTTCGGCGAGCTCGTAGAACGGAATGGCCATTTCCGTGTAGCGTCTGGACCAGATGCTGGGATCCGACAAGGGCCTGAAGGTGCTGAACTGCTTTGGAAGGTAGCTCACCTCACCAGCATCAAATTTAAAGGACGCTATGCCGTACTTTGACCGCAGTTGTTTCAGGTGGCTCTGAAACCACTCCCTGGTTGTGGGATTGGTAAAATCCAATATGGCGCCAATGCCGTTCCACCACTTCACCATCGCAGGGAGTTTCCCCGTCAGCTCCTTGATAAAGAGCTGCCGCTCTATCCCCACTCCAAAATTGGAGGAATTGTAGTTTATAAAGGGATGAGTCCACAGGGTAATTTTAAATCCCTCATTTTTCAGCGTTTTGAACATTTCTGTCACATTAGGGAACTTTACCGGATCAAAGTCGAAATCGCCATAAGTCTGTGTGTAGGTGTCGTCGATTTCAATATGGCTGAAATTAAACCGGTACTTTTTAATCTTTTCTGCAAAACGCAACAGCTTATCCTGGTCAATATCGTTTTTGTACAGAGCCCATGTAGACCAGATCGGGTACCGGAAGGCGTTTTCTGCTGGGATCTTAGAAGGCTTGTTAAAGTACCTGCGCACCATGTATTTGTGAATGGAGGTCACATCCGAGCCAATGCAGACATGGTAGCTCAGCTCCGGGAAAGGCTGCTGCCCCAGGGGAGGTTTGTAGGGAGAATCCTTATACCTGGCTTGAAAGAAGAGCGACCGTTCACTGGCGTTAAACCCCAGGTGGAATGGCACCGAGTCGTTAATCTTTATAGCCGCTGCTTTCGAGGACAGCCAGTACCTTTCCAAGATGCCTCCAAAGCTGCCCCTGAAGGAATACACGTCGCTCGTCACAAAGGGCATGGGCTCCTGGTACCCTGGGAGTCTGATTGGCCAGTGCTGGACGCTCATTTCACAGCCCCCATACCAGTGAGCGTCCTCCCAAAACATGGTGTGCTCGACCACCGTGTCCACCACAAACTCCTCCCAGTGGACGCGGTAGCACATCACCGTGTCCTTGGGCTTGACTGTCTGAATGAAGAAATTCAGCTTCCCTCTGTCCGACCTGGTGCAGGTTAAAATTTCCCCTTCTTTCGAGCAGGACTCCAGGTCGAGGGAGCCCGACTGGAAGGCCAGTCTGAAGACCACCTCCCCATTGTGGTTTTTGATGATGAACCCATCCTTCCTCAGGTCCATCAATTCCGTCTTTAGCCGCTCCGCCTTCCTGAGAGACGCCGTGTAGTAGCACCACGCCACCACCGCCGCAATGAACAAGATCAGCCCGACAACTACTGCACCGATTATTGGCTTCAGCTCCTTGGACGGCTTCGGCTTCCCCGGGGTGAAGCTGTCAGGAAAGTGTGTTCCCATGGCATTCCCCTTTTCAGAGCTCCTGTTCTTTCTTAAACGATGAAAGGACTGATTTTCCATGAGCCCCTGAAGCCAAACCTTGTGGCCAGGAGCTTTGTTTCTTACTGTGTTGTTCTTCTCTGGCTCGTCAAGGAGAAATATGAACAGGAGAATCAGTCAGTCGTAGTATCTCCTCCAAACCCATTCAGTCCTGCGGCACTGATCCCTGACACAGCACGGGGGTGAAACGTTACAATCATCAACCAAATGAATCCAGCTAATGGACCAAATCATCCCTGTTGTAGCTTCGGTGAAGACTCCCTGTCCGTGCTGCTTTCACTTGCAGCAATTCTCCAGTCTGGTACATTCTGTTCCCTGGCAGCTGAGCGAGGGTTATTATAATACCACTCTCTCAGCCGTGGGTATGCCAAGGTTCCCGTGAGCTCTTGGCTGCAATGTGGCTCAGCTCACCCAAGCTGGGAGAAGGGGAGGAGCAGACAGGGCTCTATGGAGAAACACGGGTAGGTAGCAGAGCCTGCAGGCTGGCAGCTCCACAATGATCTCGGGCTTCTTGTCTTTTGGTCAAGTAGATTCCTGGGTGTATTTTCCCACCCTGCTGTAGTAAATGTGAGCATGCTGGCAGCTGGGCATCCACTTCCCTGGACCAGTTACAAAGAAGTGATGCATCATTTCTGAGGGGACCTGGTAATCACAGCCATCTAATGGCATGGAGATTAATTGTCTGCCTGCACATTGCTCCCTGAATGCCATTAAGCTGCTAAAATAGGAAGGAGCAAGCTCCCGCAAGAGAGCTATTTATAGCCTCACCGTGTAGGCAGTGATTCAGCAAAGCACTTAAGCAGGTTGGTTGTAGGACACAAATAGGTCCGGTCCATCCGTCTGAGGGTTCGCCGAGGGCAGATTCACGTTGCTGATTGGCTGAATCACAGGCGGCGCCGGAATATTCATCCACGTAGGCACTGAGTGGCGTATGGCTCTATCGGCGCCGGCGGGCGTCTCCTTCTCCGTCCGCGCTGGAGGCAGGGCTCCACTCGTCCACACTAGCACAGCTCCACTAGCTGCAGGGGAGTGGCTCCCGCTTTACCTCAGGGTAAGTGAGAAAAGGTGCAGGCTCACTGGGATAGAGGGGAGTGTGCGTCCCATTGTCAGTGGAAAGAGGGTTTAACAGAACCCTCGAAGCAGAGCAGTGTGGGAGGGGAGATTTCTGGGGAAAGCGTACTTGGGAATTTAACTGGGATTGCCGTAATAGAGGGAACGTGTTCATCATAGAAATGTCGGGCTGGAAGGGCCCTTGAGAGGTCATCTAGGCCTGCCCCCTGCACTGAGACAGGACCAAGTAAACCTAAACCAGCGGTTCTCGATCTTTTTGGGCTCAGGACCCATTTGTAAATGTTTATGGCCTTTCGCAATCCAGTAACTCGTCTGGCGGTGGAGGCTCTTGGGTGGTTTGGGTCGAATCCTGTCTCCCGCAGGGGTTGGAGCCTGCACGGCACTCACCCCACAGTGAGTGGCGGCTCCTGCAGCTTCTGTGCTGTGGGGCTGGCTGGGCTTGGCTCTCCGCTCCAGACATTGCAACCTCCGGGGCTGCAGCACCCCTCAGGTTTGGCTACACATGCCCTGACTGGACCACATTTTGTGAGAGGACTTATGACCTGGCTCACGGGGAGGCAGGGCCACTCATTCAAATTTGGCCTACCCAGACTCCCGTCGTCATGACACCTGGGCTAAACCTGAGTAGCGCTGGGACCCCAGAGGTTGCAGTGCCTGGAGCAGGGAGGCGAGCCCAGCCACTCCCATGAGACAGGAGCCACGGGAGCTGCCATGTAACCCTTTGAACCATTCTGGATACCCAATTTTGGGTCCCGATCCACAGGTTGAGAAACCCTGGCCTAGACCAACCCTGACAGGGGTTTCTCCAACCAGTTCTTAAAAACCTCCAATGCTGGAGATTCCACAACCTCCCTTGGAAGCCTGATCCAGAGCTTAGCTACCCTTAGAGTTGGAAAGATTTCCTAATATCTGTCCTACATCTCCCTTGCTGCAGATTAAGCCCATTCCTTCTTGTCCTGCCTTCAGTGGACACGGAGAACAATTGATCTCTTTATAACAGCCCTCAACATATTTGAAGACTGTGAGGTCTCCTCTCACTGTTCTTTCTCAAGACTAAACGTGATACCCAAGCTCAGACGTCTACACCATAATTAAACAGACCCTTAGCTCGAGCCTGCAAGCCCAAGTCAACTGGGGTGGGCCAGCAGCGGAGGTCTAATTGCAGTGTGGACATACTCAATGAGGCACAGAGAAGGGAAGGGACTTAGCAAAGGACACCCAGCTGGTCACTGCAGTGCAGGTCAGCTAGGAATAGACCCCCGGTTTCCTAAATCCCAGTCCAATGCTCTGACCACCAACCCACACCCTTACTTTGATCTGGTGGAATTCTCTCAGTCCGGTGAGAGGTAGGGGTTAGGAACCTAAACACCTTTGAGGATCTGAACCTGAGTGGTTAACTTTCACTGATCTGAGTTTTAGAAATCAGGTCTATCTATCGTTTTTTAAATGTATTGTCAAATTTCTCAATAAAGGAACAAAACAAAACAAGACCTATCAGCACAGTTTGCGAAGGTCTGGTTAAGAAGAAAGTCCTCAGAAACATCTCGTGGGTGATGGTGGGAAAAGACAATTAGCTTGACCATCTTAGCTACGCAACAAGTGTCTCAAAGTGTCTTTCCATCGTTCTTAATGACATCAGCAGCTCAACTGAGTAATACTAAGCTGCTTGAAGGTCCATTAAAAATGCCATAAATCAGTCATTTCAATATCCATCAGAACGGCTTCGAAGCGACCTAAATGATCTGCTGTGGTTTTAATAAGATCTCAGAAAATAAAAGATATTTTGGCTGGTCTTTGTACAGCCTTGGCTTTGCTGCCCCGAGGCCTGAAATGGAAAAAAGATCAGCACTGAGAAAAAAATAATTTCTTCTGTCTAACTGACGTGTCCCTGGAGGTAGCTGGAAATGATGAGCGAGTGAGTTGTATTCCAGTAGCATCCGAGAGCTCTAGTCATAGTCCAGCACCCCCATTGTTCTCGGTGCTTAGGGTGACCAGAGGTCCCAATTTTATAGGGACAGTCCCGATTTTGGGGTCTTTTTCTTATATGGGCTCCTATTACCCCCCACCCCCTGTCCTGATTTTTCACATTTGCTGTCTGGTCACCCTATCGGTGCTGCACAAATACAAGGACCAAAAGAGGCCCTGCTCCAAAGAGTTTACAAGCGATGCATTTTCTATACGTTGAAAGTAATAAACAAGAGAAAACCCACAGGCTCAGGAGTTTTAGCCCCAATCGGAGCAAGTGGGGGGACAGTGTGCCTGGGCCTGGCCAATAGGAAAGACAAAAACCCATCAACACTCCTCCCCTTCCAACTGCCTTGAGCCTAGTGCGTCTGGTTTTGCTGTTGAAAAATTCCAAACCTGGAAATTTTTATGAAAATGTTTTGGATTTTTTTTCCCCAGAAGAGTTTCTATTTTTTCCCCCACTGAAACAGGAAAACTAAACAAAAAATAATTTTTTATTTTTTCAGTTCCTCTTTTTGTAAAAAAAAGCACCTTCCCCCCGTTTTTGGTGGCAAAGTGGAAAAGGGGTGAGAAATGGGAGGCAGAAAGGAAAAAGGAGGGAAAACGAAGAATTTTTTAAACTAGTTTTCAATAAAACTTTGAGTGAAAAACTTGTCCCCCTTTCAAAACCTGCGGAACAAACAAATGTTTCACAATTTTCAATTCTATTTTTTCCCTTCTGCTTTTCAATCATCTCTTCTCACCCCCCGCCCCCAGCCTTACGGTGCCCTCCCTCCTGGTGGGGGCAGGGGGCAAGGCACAGGCTCCTTGGGGCAGCAGGCCCCATTCTCCCTGGAGCACAATGTCACAGAAGACCCTGCTGCATATGGCTCCACACTGCCCCCTGCAGTTCTCAGTAGCACAATTTAGTCATCAAGGCGATGGTGGGAGCTGTAGCGGGAGAGGTTCTCGAACCAGCAGCAGGATCTCTTGGAAAAGGAGGAAGGTGGAAGGCAAGAGGGAGAAGCGGGCAGGGGAGTAGAGAGAAAGAGACAATGTGCCTGATTTGCCAGGTGCAACTTCACTGATGTGAACGGAGTCACTGGTTCTCCTGATTTTGCATGAGAAATGTCTGTACTGCGAGTCTGCCTAGTGCCATCCTCCACCCTCAAACCTGAGTTCTCCCGATGGGCCTTTGTTCTTCAGGGCTGGCATTGGAAAGAGCAGCCTCAGCCCCGGGAGTTTGCCCTATTTCTGTGTCCTTGAAACCTTCTGAAAGGCTTTCTATGCCAGCAGGGAAAGGGGCGGGGCGGGGGGCAGCTGCTGGAGAGCTCTGCTGGGGACAGAAAATGGGCCCATCCTTCTTCCACCCTGACAGCACCAACTATGGCATGTGACAGCCCTGACAATCTCCCCGCAGCAGCTGTGCCCATCCGTCAGCGGGGATCGGACGCCAGCGCTCTCCGAGCTGCTGCTGTCCTGGTGTCATGGGTGGGACATCTCGGTTGGCTGGCAGATTTTTGCAGCAGCTGCCGGAATCCATCATCCAGTTCCAGGGCAATAGAGGCAGGAGGGTGGAGGGGAGAAGGAGAGATGCTGAAGCTAGCGAGTTGGTCTCATCCATGCCGAAGGGGCGAGTGCTTCAGGTGCTCTGCATAAAGGTGATGGGGATTGGGGCAATGAGGCGCAGAGCACAGACTCGGCACCTTTCAAACCAATAGGCTTGGACAGCAGCAGCAGCAGCACCAACTATGCATGCACCCTTCCATTCAGAATCCCAAAGGCCCTTGCAAACCTTAACCAATTAAAGAATGGTGATGGTGAGAGGCCACTGGTTCCAATCCGACGCCGGCTAGCCATGACCAAACAGGCAGTTGCTCTGATGGCTACTTGGCGCAAGTGAAATATGTTTGGTGGGTTGTAGTCTGCCTTCCAGTTGAGAGGTGTCCAAAGCAACAAACCCGTCCTTCTGGGATCACAGGCCGGCCTGGATCTTTCAGGCTTCTTCATAACCAGATTAGATACCGAGTGCTGACTGGATAGATGGAAACATTCCACTAGGAGGTGCTATAGATGGCTATAAGAAAACTATTGGAGTGTTGGACTCTATAACAATTAATTTACCAGTTATTACAACAGCTAGTAATCATTTATTAGCCATTTATCAACTAGTGCTAGATGGAACCTTAATATAAAGTATGGCCAAAAGCATATATACTTTTCCACAGCGGTCTGGCATATCGGGTAGCTATGGCTGGCGTGTAACGTCATGTTACGAGATTTATTATTGAAGGGATTTGAAAGCATGTTTCTTCACCAGTCTCTTTCCTGTGTGTATAGCTGACAGGATAAAATAGGTATCGGCGATCACCATGGATAGGGGGAAAAGCCAAGTTTATCACAAGGGATGCTGCCAGGCTACAAAGACCACGCGCTTCACTTGAGCAAGAGATATATCATAGGGTGGATACAGATGGTGCAGTGACATTCTCAAGGACTCTCTATGAACTATACGGATGGAGAATAAGGACGCCTGCTTCTCTGTCGATAACAATACGTAGCACTTATGGAGAGCTCTGCCGTTTCAAAGCAGTGTGTGAGCATTAACTAACCATTCCCCGCTGTGTCCCCAGGCAGCTACTAAGTAGCAGGGTTGTCTTTAAAGGAGCTGTTCCTTTCCTACCAGAACGCTGTGAGATCTCTTGTTCCTCTCAGACCTTTCTAAGAAAACTCAGTGCCGGAGACATGCGCCTGATCAACAGCACTAGAGATTCATACCTGTGTCTGTCCGGAACAGGGATAACATGGGCAGTGGCTGTGCAAGCGTCCACTACCTCCCTACCAATGTGCTTCACTGCTGTCTTACAGTGATTGCTGCTATACCCAGAGGGGAAATGGGAATTCAGGCTCCCTGGACCATGCCGTCCTTGGTCTCTCTGCCCGGACTCTCAGCCAGGTGCAAATAGCCATTTGTGATGTGGATACTTAGACTGAAACCATTATTTGCTGTAATGAGCTGTAAAACCAGTGTCCCTGTTGAGTCTGTGGTTTTTAGTGTCCAGCAGAGTTATGAATTGAAATTCCCGGGCTCATCTTTTGAAGGTGTTGTGCAGATTTCCTTTGAGGATGAGTAAAAGCAGCAAAGAGTCCTGTGGCACCTTATAGACGTATTGGAGCATGAGCTTTCGTGGGTGAATACCCACTTCGTCGGATGCATGCTGCTTTTACAGATCCAGACTAACATGGCTACCCCTCTGATATTTGAGGATGAGGACTCAGAGGTCAGCTATGGAGTGATCGCTTTGTGGAAAGCGTTCACCCATGGATGATGTGTGGTTGTTTTTTATCATTTTATTGGGTGAATTCCTTTGAGAGCTTAGCAATTGTCTGGTTTCACACATGAGGTACACCACATGTTGTGACAGGCCTGTGTGGGACCCCTGGATCTTGAAAGGCATGTGGTGGTGATATTGATCATTGTAGCAGCAGAGATGTGTCTCTGGGGTTTGCATCTGTTGTTCCAGCAGGATCTGCTGCTGCTTTGAGTTGGTGTGTCCTGCAAACAAAGTCAGCAAATACAGAGAAAATCCCAGAACCTAGGACTCTTGTGGCAGCCCTGACAAACATCCATCCATAAGGCTAGGGTGACCAGACAGCAAATGTGAAAAATCAGGACGGGGGTGGGGGGTAATAGGCAGGGGCGGCTCTAGCCATTTCGCCGCCCCAAGCACAGCAGCACGCCACAGGGGGCGCTCTGCCGGTCGCCGGTCCTGCGGCTCCGGTGGACCTCCCGCAGATGTGCCTGCGGAGGGTCCACTGGTCCCACAGCTTCGGTGGAGCATCCGCAGGCACGTCTGCGGGAGGTCCACCGGAGCCGCGGGACCAGCGGACCCTCTGCAGGCACGTCTGCGGGAGGTCCACCGGAACCGCCTGCCGCCCTCCCGGCGACCAGCAGAGCGCCCCCCGCGGCGTGCCGCCCCAAGCACGCGCTTGGCGTGCTGGGGCCTGGAGCCGCCCCTGGTAATAGGAGCCTATATAAGAAAAAGACCCCAAAATCGGGAGTGTCCTGATAAAATCGGGACATCTGGTCACCAGTGATGAGCTGCCAAAATATTAACAACCAGTTCCCTCCTCCTCACCCCACGAGGGGGTCGTGCCGCCCCCCAGGACCCCTGCCCCATCCACCCCCCTTCCCTGTCCCCTAACTGCACCCTGCTGCCCCAACCAACCCCTCCTCTTATTCCTGATGGTCCCCCGGGACCCCTGCCCCATCCAAGCACCCCTTCTCTCTGTCCCAACTGCCCCTGGAACCCCTGCCCCTGACTGCCTCCCACCGCCCCATCCAACCCCTGCTCCTTCCTGACTGCCCCCCCAGGACTCTTGCCCCCATTCAATCCCCCTGTTCCCTGCCCTCTGACCGCCCTGAGTCCCAACCCTAATCCACCCCCCCGCCCTCTATCCAACACCCCCTCCCTGCTCCCTGCCCCCCCTTACTGCGCTGCCTGGAGATGGGGGCCGCGCCAGAGTCGGGGCCGGGAGCCGCGGGCGCTGGGCCGGAGTTGGGGGCCGGGCCAGAGCCGCTGGCCAGCCCAAAATTGGGGGCCAGCCCAGATCTGGGGGCCGGAGCCGCTTGCCAGCTCGCAGTCAGGGGCCGGCCCAAAGTTGGGGCCGGGGGCCGGCCTGGAGCCACTGGCCAGGCCAGAGGCCAGGCCGCAGTCGGGGACCGGGGGCTGGCCCGGACCCACGCCGCCTGGCCGGCCGGAGTCCGGGCCAGGGCCGCCAGGAGACGCGCGGCGCCTAGAGCCCTCCTTCTGCCTCCCGCCCCAGCTCACCTGCAGGAGGCTGCTGCTTCCTTCTCAGCCCTCCCAGGCTTCCCGCACTAACAGCTGATTCGCGGGAAGCCCGGAGGGGGAGCCTTCAGGGGAGGAAGCAGAGGCAGAGCTGGAGCCAGGTGAGCTTGGGCCGGGGGCAGGGCAGGGAGCTGCTGGAGCTTTTGTTAAATTTAAAAGCCCTTTACAACCGGTTCTAAAAGGGCTTCTAAATTTAACAACCGGTTCCCGCGAACTGGTGGGAACCGGCTCCAGCTCACCACTGCTGGTCACCCTTCATAAGGCCATAGCCTCCTCTGGACATCAGTGAGCATCTCACAACAGTAGGCAGCTTCACCTTGGATCGAGGGCACAACAATTAATGATTCTGCGCTGAAGCCGTCGAGGTTCCATTGTTGCCGTCTCTCTAACATCCCGTAGATGGCAGCACGAGGCAAGCATTTCCACCCTGAAGTGATTTGATTTCATACTCTCTTATGGCCTGGGAGATATTGCCTGGGGTGGTAGAGGCCAATGGATAGTTTTGTGTAAGGGGCTACAGACAATGACTGGCTGAACAAACATGAAGGGAAATCTGGGGGGGAAATTCCAGGCACCATCTCACTTTGAATTGTGACTGCGGCTCGATGTAGATAGAAGGATCCCACGGCGTGATCTGATTGCAGGATCGGGGCCTGGGTTTGGCAATAATTAAATGGCAGGGAGAGGGGAAATCAAGCAGTGCCAGTTCTCTAGAGATACCACATAAAAGAAACCAAACGTCTCACTCCGAAAAGAATTGTTACCTGCCCACATGTGTAGCCAGCCCCACGCTGGACAGTCTGGTTACCTCTTCAGCCATGCAAGCCAGTAATCAGCATTGAGGGAAACCAGACTGCCCAGAATGGCTTGTTCGAAGAACAATGTTCATCGGCGTGTGTGTCGGGACCCTGAAATCGGATGGGGAGATGGAGCAGGGGGAACACTGGGACTGGCTGGACCAGGAGACTGGGAAAAGGAGCTAGTGGGGAATAGGTGTAGCGGGGAGGAGAGACAGAGCTGGCCAAGATCCAGGGGATGGGGGAGAACTGGGAATGGCTGGGCAGGATCTGGACAAGGAGCCAGGGATGGCGAGTAGGAGACTGAGATTGTACGAGGAGCCTGGGAAGAGAGACTGGGACTGGGCGCCGGTGGGGAGAGTAGGAGAGAGACAGATCAACCGAGGATCTGGGAGGGGGAACTGGGACTGGCTGGGCAAGAAACCTGGGATTGGGTGTGGGGAGGGGGGAGAGACTGCGACTCAGCGATCTGGGAGGGGGAGACTAGGACTCCTCACCCTATATACAGTGGATATTGTTGGGCTTCCAAATGAGAGTGAACACATATGAGGAAAATAAGAAAAATAGCAGTTGTGTATTGAAAGCTAAATCCAACTGCACAAGCAAGCTGAACAGGACTGCCCTTGCTGAGTCCCGCACGCCCAGCACAACACCCCTCCGGGGTGCTGAAACCGACAGTCACAGGAGTGCGGATACCTATGTTCCATCCTCAGCCCTGCCACTCATTCTCTGTGTTACCTTGGGCAAACCACTTAACCCCTCAGAGCCTCAGTATTCCCAGCTATAAAAGGGGTTTTAAAATAACTGTTTCCTTTACAGGGGTGTTGCAAGGTACAATGAATAAAAAATGCTTTGAGAGCCTTGGCTGAAAGGTAGTACATCATCACAGACTCATAGAACATTAGCATTGGAAGAGACCTCAGGAGGTCATCTAGTCCAATCCCCTGCTCAAACCAGGACCAACACCAACTAAATCATCCCAACCAGGGCTTTGTCAAGCCAGGCCTTAAAAACCTCTAAGAATGGAGATTCCACCACCTCCCTAGGTAACCCATTCCAGTGCTTCACCACCCTCCTAGTGAAATAGATTTTCCTAATATCCGACCTAGCCCTCCCTCACTGCAACTTGAGAGCATTGTTCCTTGTTCTGTCATCTGCCACCACTGAGAACAGCCGAGCTCCATCCTCTTTGGAAACCCCCTTCATGTAGTTGAAGGCTGCTATCAAATCCCCACCCCACCCCTTCTCTTCTGCAGACTAAATAACCCCAATTCCCTCCGTCTCTCCTTGTAAGTCATGTGCCCCAGCCCCCTAATCATTTTCGTTGCCCTCCACTGGACTCTCTCCAATTTGTTCACATCCCTTCTGTACTGGGGGAACCAAAATTGCACGCAATACGCCAGATGTGGCCTCACCAGTGCCGAATAGAGGGGAATAATCACTTCCCTCGATCTGCTGCTCCTACTAATTCAGTCCAATATGCTGTTAGCCTTCTTGGCAACAAGGACACACTGCTGACTCATATCCAGCTTCTCATCCACTATAATCCCCAGGTCCTTTTCTGCAGAACTGCAGCTTAGCCAGTCGGTCCCCAGCCTGTAGCAGTGCATGGGATTCTTCCATCCTAAGTGCAGAGCTCTGCACTTGTCCTTGTTGTACCTCATCAGATTTCTTTTGGCCCAATCGTCTAATTTGTCTAGGTCATTCTGGACCCGATCCCTACCCTCCAGTGTATCTACCTCTGCCCCCAGCTTAGGCTCTCTGATACTGCACGTTTAGTGGACCTCTATGATGTTCTGGCCTGTGATGTGTCTGTAATAAATACATAATGGGCCGACTTCATCCTTCATGCAACTCCATTGACTTCATAGATTGTTGTCATCGGTGCTGTAACTCCAGTGAAGTCAATGGAGACTGAGATTTAGCCCTAGGTTTTCTGCTTTCCAAGAGAGTTCAGTGCACTTGATCTTTTATAGCAGCTGAGAATAAGACCCGCAAAGGAATGTTAAAAGACTGGGCTTGTGCCCTTCCTTATGGTGGGTTAAAAAGTGTAGCTGGCCCTTTAAAGGAGCATGTAGGCCAGTCACAGCCAGGTCCTTGTACCTAGGACAGGGGCATTCTGGGAAATGTAGTTTAGCGGGACTGATGGGCGGGGCAGACCGTGGAATTGCTTCTATTGACCCTTCAGTTTGGTGGTGGAATTTAAACAAGGTATTCCCCTGTGTGATCCCATTCCCGTCGGCACTTGACTGGGAGGAATTAGTCCAGTCTGGTGATACTAACTCCCATGATCCCACGGGTAAGCAGGATTGCCAAGAACCTTTGTTCTTGATCACAGGGTTACATTTGATTCCCAGGTCAGGCACACAGGAAAAATTGCATAGCATGCAGTAGCAACCTGCATGGAACTTGAAGGGAGGAGAGGAGTGAGTGAGACACTGTTGCCAGGATTAATGCCCCAAACATTGGAACAGCAGATAAAGGGGTGTGATCAGTACTGTGGCTCCAGACAAAATGAGACCATAGAGAAATACTTTGGGTTTTTTTACCTAAACCCAAGAAGCAGGACAGGGAGTAGATACTCATGTTACAGAGCTGAGAACTCTGGCATCCACGTATAACTTTGGCGCTACTAAAGATTCCCTAATTAAAAACAAGATCATTTGTGAGACACGTGATTCCAGCTGACAGCAAAGAGCTGTTTTTCTCAACCGTCTAACCCCTAGACTAGAGAAATGTCTACAGATAGGAAGGGCAGCTGAACTGTCCAGAGAATAGGGTGACCAGATGTCCTGATTTTATAGGAACAGTCCAGATTTGTGGGTCTTTTTCTTATATAGGCTCCTATCACCACCATCCCCGTCCCGATTTTTCACACTTGCTGTCTGGTCACCCTACCAGGGAAAGGATGAAAACAATCAGAGTGGCTAGTGCAGAACAGGTAGACAGGCCCAAAGTAAAGGAACCCAGGAGCAGAGCAGGGAGTGGAGAACCCCAGGTGCAAAACCCGTCAGACAGTTCATACAGAGGGCACTCTCTCCTAGGGCTCAGTCTAAGGGTATGTCTACAGTACGAAATTAAGTCAATTTTATAAAAGTCAATTTTTAGAAATCGATTTTATACAGTCGATTGTGTACGTCCCCACTAAGCGCATTAAGTCGGCGGAGTGCATCCTCACTACCATGGCTAGCATTGAATTACGGAGCGGTGCACTGTGGGTAGCTATCCCACAGTTCCCACAGTCTCCGCCGCCCATTGGAATTCTGGGTTAAGCTCTCAATGCCTGATGGGGCAAAAACATTGTTGCGGGTGGTTTTGCATACATGTCATCAGTTGCCCCTCCCTCCGTGAAAGCAACATCTGTCAATCGTTTTGCACCTTTTTTCCTGGGTTACCCATGCAGATGCCATACCATGCCAAGCATGGAGCCCGCTCAGCTCACCATCACGCACTTTAAAAGCTCGCTGGCGCTGTTTGCTGACTAGGTCAGACCTCAGCACAACCAACATTCCTATTGTTATTGCTGCTTGCTGTGTGCTCCATAATATCTGAGAGAGTAAGGGGGAGACATTTATGGTGGGGTGGGAGGTTGAGGCAAATCGCCTGGCAGCCAATTTTGAACAGCCAGACACCAGGGCGATTAGAAGAGCACAGGTAGGTATGCTGTGCATCAGAGAGGCTTTGAAAACCAGTTTCATAGACTCATAGACTTTAAGTTCAGAAGTGACCATTAATGACTCCCCGGCTACGGTGTGACAGTTGTGTGTGTTACTCCTTGATACAAACCCGCCCCCTTTGTTGATTTTAATTCCCTGTAAGCCAACCACCCTCCCCCTTTGAAATAAAGTAACTATTGTTTTGAAACCATGCATTCTTTCTTTATTAATTAAAAACAAAATTGATTACGGACAAGGCAGCCTGGGTGAGGTGGGGGAGGAGGGAAGGACACAGCCACATTGCTTATTGTAGCCACACTAAAAATCAAACTGTTTGAATGACAGCCTTCTGTTGCTTGGGCCATCCTCTGGAGTGGAGTGACTGGGTGCCCAGAGCCTCCTCACCCCTGCGTTCTTGGGCATCTGGATGAGGAGGCTATGGAACATGAGGAGGAGGGTAGGCGGTTATACAGTGGATGCAGTGGGGGTCTGTGCTCTTGCTGGCTTTCCTCAGCATTGTGTCCTGTCTCCGCTCTTTGTGCTCACTTAATTCTTTCCTGGCCTCTGCCACTGAAGGCCTCCATGCATTAAGCTGTGCCCTATCAGTGTGGAAGGACTGCATGAGCTCGGAAAACATGTCATCGTGAGTGCGGTTTTTTTGCCTTCTAATCTGCGATAACCTCAGGGACGGAGCTGATAGGGGGAGCGTAGAAACATTCTACGCTCTTATGATTCTGGGGGGACTGCATGGTCACCCGTGCTGCTGAGTTCGCCACGCTGACTAAACAGGAAATTAAATTCAAAAGTTCCCAGAGCTTTTCCTTTGTACCTGGCTAGTGCATCGGAGTTCAAAGTGCTGTCCAGAGCGGTCACATTGGAGCACGCTGGGATAGCTCCCGGAGGCCAGTACTGTCAATTTGTGTCCACACTACCCCAAATTTGACCCAGCAAGGTCGATTTTAGCACTAATCCCCTGGTCGGGGTGGGGGAGTACAGAAGTCGATTTTAAGAGCCCTTTAAGTCAACGGAACGCGATTGGTTGTGTGGACGCATTCATTTTAAAAGCGACCTAACGTGGCTAAATTCGACCTAACCCCGTAGTGTAGATCAGGCCTAAGAGTGGGAGAATTGTGGATTCCACCACAAGAGAGGTAAAGCACAAGGCCCATCACCTGAGAGCATGCACGCAGAGATGAGACATAGGTGCAGACAGCCCTACGGCCTGAGGGTACGTCTACACTACGAAATTAGGTTGATTTAATAGAAGTCGATTTTTTAGACATGGATTTGATACAGTCGATTGTGTGTGTCCCCACTTAAGACCATTAAGTCGGCGGAGTGCGTCCACAGTACCGAGACTAGCGTCGACTTTCGGAGCATTGCACTGTGGGTATCTATCCCACAATTCCCGCAGTCTCCGCCGCCCATTGGAATTCTGGGTTGAGCTCCCAATGCCTGATGGGCATAGGCGTGCGCAGCACATTTCATTAGGGTGTGCACCCAGGGAATTTTATTTATTCTTTTTTAAAGGTGAACCATCATAAAGGTTGGGGTGCAGGAAGGAGTGCAGGGTGGGTGGGGGGGTGCAGTGTGCAGGAAGGGGCTCAGGACAAGGCATTGGGGAAGAGAAGGGGTGCAGGGCATATGAGGGGGCTCAGGGAAGGGGGTTGGGGGTGCAGGAGGGGTACGGGATGCCGGCAGGGGGCTCAGGCCAGGGGGTTGGGGTGCAGGAGGGGTGCAAGGTGCAGGTAGGTGTCTCAGGGCAGGGAGTTGGGGGGCAGGGTGCAGGAGGGATTCGGGCTCCAGCCCGGAACTGCTTACCTGCAGTGGCGTGCTCCCTGCCTGACTGCCCTGGCCCCAAGCCGCCCTGCTCACCACGTCCCTGTGCCACCCCTGGGTCGTGGGTCGTGGTGCCGCATGCTGGCCACTTCTGAGAGTGGCGCTGGGCCTATGCTGATGGGGCAAAAACATTGTCATGGGTGGTTCTGGGTACATGTGATCAGGCCCCTGTCCCTCCCTCTGTGAAAGCAATGGCAAAAAATTGTTTCTCACCTTTTTTCCTGGGTTACCACGGCAAGCATGGAGCCTGCTCAGCCCACTGTCACCGTACGTCTTCTAGGTGCTGCTGGCAGACGCGGTACTGCAGTGCTACACAGCAGCATCCCCTTGCCTTTGCAAGTTAGCAAAGACGGTTAGCAGCTGTATTGTACCGTCTGCTGCTGTCTCCTGGTTCCTCCTGGCCAGCCTCGGTGAGGTTGGTCGGGGGCGCCTGGACATAAATGGGAGTGACTCCAGGTCATTCCCTTCTTTAAGTTTCGTCTAATGGAGATTCAGTCCTGCCTGGAATATCAGGCAAGCCCACCAAAGAACCAGAGAGGCAAACAGCAGCTCCAGGTCAGAGCCCCAGACATGCCGCTTCTATGATGAGCTGCTTACCATTCTAGGGGGTGCCCCTACAACTACCCCACCCCTGTGCTTCCCTCCTCCTGTGCCCGTCCCGCGCTACCTTGGCAATTATCCCCCCATTTGTGTGATGAATTAATAAAGAACGCATGAATTTGAAACAACAATGACTTTATTGCCTCTGCAAGCGGAGCTCCAAGGGGGGAGGGGAGGGCGGTTGGCTTACAGGGAAGTAGAGTGAACCAAGGGGGCGTGTTTTCATCAAGGAGAAACAAACAGAACTTTCACACTGTAGCCTGGCCAGTCATGAAACTGGTTTTCAAAGCTTCTCTGATGCACAGCGCACTCTTCCACTGCCCTGGTGTCTGGCTGCGCTTAATCATTTAGCCTTTTAGAACAGAGTTTGGCTAGCACGGATTCGTCTCCCCGTACAGTGATCAGATCCAGTACCTCCCGTTCGGTCCATGCTGGAGCTCTTTTGCGATTCTGGGACCCTGTGGTCACCTGTGCTGATCAGCTCACCACGCTGGACAAACAGGAAATGAAATTCAAACGTTTGTGGTGCTTTTCCTGTCTACCTTGCCAGTGCATCTGAGTTGAGAGCGCTGTCCAGAGCGGTCACAATGGAACACTCTGGGGTAGCTCCCGGAGGCCAATACCGTCGAATTGCGTCCACACTACCCGAAATTCAACCAAGCAGGGTCGATTTCAGCGCTAATCCTCTTGTTGGGGAGGAGTACGGAAATCGATTTTAAGAGCCCTTTAAGTCGACAAAAATGGCTTCGTCGTGTGGACGGGTGCAGGGTTAAATCGATCTAACGCTGCTAAATTCTACCTAAACTCGTAGTGTAGACCAGGGCTGAGAGTAGGCACTTGGTGGACCCCTGATGTAAAGCAGTATTATGGCCTTTGCCGTGTGTATTGTCCCATAGCCCCAGCTGAGAATGGCCCCAGCAGTGGCGGGGAAGGGGCAGATATACCTGTATATCCCTGTGAAAGGCTGGGGCATCTGTCTAGCTCAGTGGCTTTCAACCTCTTTTCATTTGCGTTTGCATTTTGCTAAAAAAAAATTGAATGGAGATGTGGGACCCCTTTGGAAATCGTAGATCTCGTCTGCAGACCCCCAGGTCGAAAGCCACTGTTCTATGGTAACAACCTTTCACGCACCCCTTAGACACAGTCAGATCCCGCAGACCACAGGTTGTAAACCACTGGTCTAGCTAAAGTACTTATATCCCACCCCCTCCCATTACCATTGCATCTGAACACCTCACAGTCTTTAATGCATTTATCCTCGCAGTCCCATCACTTTGAGGCAGGGAAGTGCTGCTACCTGCTTTTACAGATGGGAAACGGAGGCACCGAAAAAGTGACTTCCCCAAGGTGACCCAAAACAGCTGTGGCAGAGAAAGATTTAAACTCAGATCTCTGGCTAGTCCCCTAATCACTGGACCAGACTTCCCCTGAATGAGCCTGTAGTAAGATGAGGCCCTGAAACATAAACCCTTGGTATCAGAGGCCCAGTATGAGGCCTGAGACCTGAACCAAAGTAACGGTCAGGACTTTGCTAACATAAAGCAACGTTAAGCTGTGAGCCAGAGGCAGGCCCTGCTCACAAAAATTGGCAAGAAGGCGGCTGCTAATTGGACATATGCACATATCTAAAGGGTATCAAGCACTAATAGGATAAACATGGACCAGGATGGCACCAGAACAGGCCGGTACAAACACATTCCACAGAGATAATGCAGAACAGGCTGACCCATCTTAAAAGACAGGCTCAAAAGGATACTATGACGGATAGACTTGTTTGTCCAAACCAACGTGTACCAGGAGCGAGGCAGCACTCCAACACACAGAGGGGTTGTACCTTGCTACGCAGAGGGGTTGCACCGCAATACGTCAGGAGTGATGTGTAATTTGTTTGTACCTGTGTATAAGAATGCACACCTGAGGAGTTGTCTTTGTGCAACCTAGGGGGCAGTGGAGTGTCCCGCCACTGACTGAGCTGTGTCCATTGTCAGGGAGCACATCTGTACTAGCAGAACTATAGACATCTGATCTGGGGAGCTAGAGACTGTGTTTCGTTTGGCAATAAACCTGGCTGGGTGTCTTCGTGCCTTATCGGAGTTTGTGGTCATTGGGGGTTCTCTCGGGGTCTGCTGTGTCAGTGATCTGCGCAGAGCCAGGGCAGCACCCAGAGGGAACACACACCCAGCCAACTGTTATCAACATTGGATAGAGCAGAGCACCACACCGGTGGCGTCTGACAACATTGATGACCCCGACTGCTGATCTGGTGGGTAAGTGAGCTGTCGACTGTAGGAATCGCAATCTAACATGACAGAAAACCACAAGCTAGGGAACCCCCTTATCCCCTCCCTGCAAATCCCCACAGAGTTTAAAAAATATAGTGGGGAAGAAACATGTAATGTAATTTGTAAGGCTAGGGCAGAGACTGTAGCTTTAAAATGTAAAATATGGCAAACTATAACCATGGCTGTTAAATGGTTAAAATGGCATGCCACAAAATTGGCGGGGCAAGTAACAGTAACAAAGAAAGTGTTAAAAGAATCAAAAGAAGCTGCACAGCCCTGGAATGTAGGGTGGCAAGCAGCCCAGAGACAATCAATCAGCACAGGAACAGAATAAAACATTGGAAACAGCTGCAAGGAACCTACAAAAAATACGTGCGAAAATACATCCTTTTTCGTAGGGCCTGTCCAGTTTGGCCGATGTACATAGCAGAGGGGCACTGCTGGCACATGATGGCGTATATCACAGATGTGCAGGTGAATGAACCAGTGATGTTGTGGCTGATCTGGTTAGGTCCTGTGATGGTGTCGCTGGTGTAGATCTGTGGGCAGGGTTGGCATCGAGGTTTGTTGCATGTAACTCTAACTCAGGAACCAATCCATGCAACAAACCGCGATGCGAACTCTCAGAAGCTGGCAAGAACAGGGCTGCTAGAAATATGTATTAATCACTAATAAAATGAACACGGGCCAAGAGGGCACCAGAACAGCTGGGTACAAACACATCCTGCACATCCCACACAGATAAAGAACAGGTAGCCCTAGCCTACAGACAGTATAAAAGGACAGTATGATGGATAGACAATATGAAAGAACAATACGATGGATAAACAGTATGATGGATGGATAGTTTGTTCAAACCAACCTGTGTCAAGAGAAAGGCAACCCCCTAATAGAGGGGCTGTACCTCAGTACGTTCAATGATGCGTAACCTGTTTGTACCTGTGTATAAAAATACATCCCTAAGTGGACGTCTTTGTCCGGCCTAGGGGGCAGTGGAAAGTCCCGCCACTGACTGAACTGTGTCCATTGCCAGGGGGCACAAACTCGTAGTATGTCCGGAGAGTCTATAGGAAACTATTACTGTGCTTCGTTTGCCAATCAACCTGGCCTGGGTGCCTTCGTACCTTATCAGAGTCTGTGGTCCTTGGGGGTTCTCTCAAGGTCTGCTGTGTCAGCGATCTGCGCAGAGCCGGGGCAGCACACAGAGGGAACACGCACGCAGCCGACTGATATCAACATTGAACAGAGCAGAGCACCACACCGGTAGCGTCTGACGACAACATATATACCCATATACGCTACAAATATATACACCATATCCATATTATTCATATATATTAACTATTTGAGAGTGCCTCTAAGGTTCAATCATAATACTACATTCCTCAGTCATGGTCCTGGACCTAACATTCCCCGGCCCACTATAAGGGACTACAATCAATTAGAAAATAAAATCTGTCCGTCAGTCATATGAGGGAATGTGCAGACTAAAGACAGATGGGGCATGAGTGTATGGATGGTAAAATAAAGTAACCACATAACAGTCTTTGGCCCACTGGGTTATCTTCAGTCCCTGCATTATGCTTTTCCAGGACGATGGTTAAACATCCTCCCCATAAAAAGACAAAAAGTGGAGGAATGTAGTAAGATGAGGCCCTGAAACATAAACCCTTGGAATCAGAGGCCCGGTATGAGGCCTGAGGCCTGAACCAAAGTAACGGTCAAGACTTTGCTAACATAAAGCAAAGTTAAGCTGTGAGCCAGAGGCAGGCCCTGCTCACAAAAATTGGCAAGAAGGCGGCTGCTAATTGGACATATGCACATACCTAAAGGGTATCGAGCACTAATAGGATAAACATGGACCAGGATGGCACCAGAACAGGCCGGTACAAACACATTCCACGGAGATAATGCGGAACAGGCTGACCCATCCTAAAAGACAGGTTCAAAAGGATACTATGACGGATAGACTTGTTTGTCCAAACCAACATGTACCAGGAGCGAGGCAGCACTCCAACACGCAGAGGGGTTGTACCTTGCTACGCAGAGGGGTTGCACCTGACCAGGGCCGGCTTTAGGAAGTGCGAGGCCCAATTCGAACAGTTTCGACGGGCCCCGGCAGGGATGACTAAAAAAAAAAACACATGTAAAAAACCATGTGGGGCTTGTACTCACTGGGTGGTGCTTCAAGTCTTCGGCGGCACTTCGGCAGCGGGTCCTTCACTCGCTCCAGGTCTTCAGCGCCAGGTCCTTCAGCAGGGCCGCCCAGAGAGGGGGGCAAGTGGGGGAATTTGCCCCAGGCCCTGGGCCCTGCATGGGCCCCCACGAGGAGAATACAGTATTCTAGAGTATTGCAACTTTTTTTTATGGAAGGGACCCCCAAAATTGCTTTGCCCCAGACCCCCGGAATCCTCTGCATGGCCCTGTCCTTCAGTGCCACCGAAGTGCCACCGAAGACCCAGAGCAAGCGAAGGACCCACCGCCGAAGACCCGGACTGCCACAAAAATTAAAAAGGCGCCTCTAGCCAGGGAAGGGATTCTCACTGGGCGCGGGGCCCTCTTAGGCGCGGGGCCCGATTCGGGGGAATTGGTGGAATAGGCCTAAAGCCGGCCCTATGCACCTCAATCCGTCAGGAGTGATGTGTAATTTGTTTGTACCTGTGTATAAGAATGCACACCCGAGGAGTTGTCTTTGTGCAACCTAGGGGGCAGTGGAGTGTCCCGCCCTGACTGAGCTGTGTCCATTGTCAGGGAGCACATCTGTACTAGCAGAACTGTAGACATCTGATCCAGGGAGCTGGAGACTGCGCTTCGTTTGACAATCAACCTGGCCCGGGTGCCTTCGTATCTTATTAGATTCTGTGGTCACTGGGGGTTCTCTCGGGGTCTGCTGGGTCAGCGATCTGCACGGAGCCGGGGCAGCACCCAGAGGGAACACGCATGCAGCCGACTGTTATCAACATTGGATAGAGCAGAGCACCACACCGGTGGCGTCTGACAACGGAGCCCTGCTACCTCCACCATCTTTCTGTTGATCTCTGGCCAAACTTATGGGAAATCTGCTGTGGTTCCATTTGCCAACAACCACTTTTGTAAAATGCTGCAACTTGGCACTTACAAAGGTCACCTGCGATCGATCATCCCAGGCTCTGCAGAAACATCTCTCTTTAGAGCAGGGGTAGGCAACCTATGGCACGCATGCCGAAGGCGGCACACAAGCTGATTTTCAGTGGCACTCGCACTGCCTGGGTCCTGGCCACCGGTCCGGGGGGCTCTGCATTTTAATTTAATTTTAAATGAAACATCTTAAACATTTTAAAAGCCTTATTTACTATACATACAACAATAGTTTAGTTATATATTATAGACTTATAGAAAGAGACCTTCTAAAAACATTAAAATGTATGACTGGCACGTGAAACCTTAAATGAGAGTGAATTTATGAAGATTCGGCACAGCACTTCCGAAAGGTTGCCAACCCCTGCTTCAGAGACAGCAAACTCAAGCAGCCAGTGCCAGAGCCACAGGAACCTCAGTGTGCAGCGTTCAGTAACTGCCCTGAGTACGTTCCCGGCTGCTCCTTTCCCTTTCCACTCCTAAACCTCTCTCTGGCTCCTTGGCCAGCCCAGCCTCTTTAGTATTCTCGCCTTGTTGGCCACTAAGCAACTGCAGCTGCTAAGGTGCTGAACCTTTAGGGCCTCTGACTGCTTTGCTGGTGTGTTTCCCCTGGCCTGGATTGTTATACAAACTTCCCATAAGGGATCTGCCATTCCAGCTGGGTGTGGGAGCAGGAGTCCCTGACTGGAGCAGCAGGATTCTCTGGAAAGCAGGAGCGGAGCAGAGCGCGTCTGGAAGCTGGTTCTTTGCCAGTCCTACAGTGCTAAAACAGAAAGTGGGGACTTTTTTCTTTCTTTCTTTCTTTCCCTTTCGCGTTGATTTTGAATGAACGCAAGAGTGAGAAAAACAAACCAGCTCCCACTCTCCAGTCCTGGTCATTCTTTTCGGGGGCTCCTCTTCCCCCTTTGTTGCTGGGAAACAATGGAGCTTTTCAAGTGGAGCCTGAGATGGATGTGCCTCCTTCCTTTGCTACAGGGTAAGTTTTTCTCCTTGGTGACTGGCAAACAAGAACCCCTTTGCCCCGTAGACCTGAGTCCAGTTTGCTGCTACTGTAGAGTCTGTATTTGTTTTATTGTAAAGCTCTAAATCCGGTAGCAGTGAAATGTGTGATTCTGCAGGTGCACCTCCCCATAGCATTTAACAACAGCTGGGTTTAAATACATAGAGTGACCAATTTCTAGCTGTAAGCAGACACGCATCGCATGAGGCCAGAGAGCATTTACGATGGCGTCCCAGCTGCACTGGGTGTTGAGAGGCATTGCTGGCTAGTGGTTTGCAGTCAGAACTCCTCGGTTGTAATTCTGCTTCTGACCTTGGGTAACTCACTTAACTGTCCTGTGCCTTAGTTTCCCCATCTGAAAAAGTTTGTCAGAATGCAATGAATTAGTACAAGTGTTCAGGGTGTGCTAGGGAAGATGCTTAGCTGCTAGAGCCTGAAGGACTACACTCTCATTGCTCATGAGGGATGCTTTCATTTAATTCATTTATTTTTGAAACTGCAGACAGAAATCACAACTGTTTTCAGAGACGAACCAGACCCATTCACCCCAGAGCTTAGAGGAACTCAGGCATAACGAGACTCCAACCCAAGCCAGCCTGACTTTTGGTCTGCAGGACCACACTGTCAAAGTTAGACTCAGGACTCACAGTTTGTCAGACCACTCTGTTTTATTAGCACAGCGCTCTGCTAATAACACCCAGATGATGTGAGCCCCCATGAACGACCCAAACAGTCTTATTTATACAGATAAAAGGGCACGAACTAAACAAAGGGACAAAGAGAGCAAAATTGTAAAATTTACCTGGGGCACAGCATGCATATCCTTCTTCCTTACTGACTCTTATTGATCTAAGGCTAATACTTCACCAATCACCCTTAAGTGGAGCAATTGTTCTACCTTATATCATTCATTTCACTTTCACAACAGCCTGCCTAACAAGGAAAGCTATCTGCATAGCATGCTCAGGGCTGGAATTTGTCACAGTACTTTTGAGAGCCTTCCCAGCTGTCACTCAGAACAGCAGCGATGAGCTCCAAAGGGTGCCCTGTCCCCAGGTCAGAGAGGACCACCACTGTGATGTAGGATGTGTGATGTTGGGCAGCAGTAAAGAGTTAAAATTGGGGGAGCCTTAAGCATCATGTCCATGCAGTGTGCAGAGGCGGTCAAAAAAGCAAACAGGATGTTAGGAATCATTAAAAAGGGTATAGAGAATAAGACTGAGAATATATTATTGCCATTATATAAATCCATGGTACGCCCACGTCTCGAATACTGTGTACAGATGTGGTCTCCTCACCTCAAAAAAGATATTCTAGCACTAGAAAAGGTTCAGAAAAGAGCAACTAAAATGATTAGGGGTTTAGAGAGGGTCCCATATGAGGAAAGATTAAAGAGGCTAGGACTCTTCAGTTTGGAAAAGAGAAGACTAAGGGGGGACATGATAGAGGTATATAAAATCATGAGTGATGTTGAGAAAGTGGATAAGGAAAAGTTATTTACTTATTCCCATAATACAAGAACTAGGGGTCACCAAATGAAATTAATAGGCAGCAGGTTTAAAACAAATAAAAGGAAGTTCTTCTTCACGCAGCGCACAGTCAACTTGTGGAACTCCTTACCTGAGGAGGTTGTGAAGGCTAGGACTATAACAATGTTTAAAAGGGGACTGGATAAATTCATGGTGGTTAAGTCCATAAATGGCTATTAGCCAGGATGGGTAAGAATGGTGTCCCTAGCCTCTGTTCGTCAGAGGATGGAGATGGATGGCAGGAGAGAGATCACTTGATCATTGCCTGTTAGGTTCACTCCCTCAGGGGCACCTGGCATTGGCCACTGTCGGTAGACAGATACTGGGCTAGATGGACCTTTGGTCTGACCCGGTACGGCCTTTCTTATGTTCTTATGTTCTTATCATGTCCCCACTCAAAATCAGTCACTAGTAAAATGAGCAGGGACAGATATTGCTATAGATCAACTGAGGGGCTCTGGGTGATGGTGGATGAACCTCTCCAGCGGTTTGCGTAGTGCACATAGCTGTCAAACTTTGACGCCTTTTGTCCTGCATAACCCCAACCTGGATTTCCCCTTCCATCTGGGACAGGCCGAAATCCAAGACGGTTGATTTACAGCTCATGCTTTAATAGCATGGGATGTGAATTGCGCTTTGCTTGGTGATGACTGAGAGCTCTGAAATGATAGTAACAGGAACCATTTGGAGATAAAGGACATTTTCCCATTTATCCCAGCCCAGGCTGGGTAGCCTCAGCGTGACCCCCTCCTGCTTTCACCACTTCCTATTTTCACCATAATAACAGGAAAACTCTATCCACTTTTACCCTAACACCAGCCGTAAACACACATGCCCCAGTTCCAGACACATTCTCTCTAGGCCCCTGTTGTGGGACAAAAGTGAAGAATCACCGAAAGCATTGCTTTCTTCTAACACTGACCAAGGAACTTTATTGGAATAAAGAAAAACAACATGATTCCTAATGCTTCTCTCTCTCTCTCTCTCTCTCTCGCTGTCTGGGTATTTCACTATAGAACGGGGTTCTCAACATTTTTCTTTTTAAGGCTATAAAAACTCCACGGCCCACCTGTACCACAACAATTGTTTTTCTCCATATAAAATGGCTGGCGTTAAGGGGTAGGAAGCCTGGGGGCCCACACCACAAGGGGCATCACAAAACTAAGTTGCTCAAGCTTCAGCTTCAGCCCCAGCTGCTGGAGCTCAGGGCCCCAGGCTGCAGCCCTGCATGGTGGGGCTTCAGCTTTCTGCCCTGGGCTCTAGTGCGTCTAACGCCAGCCATGCTTGGTGGACCCCCTGAAACCAGCTCATGGCCCCCCAGGGGGCCCCGGACACCTGGTTGAGAACCACTGCTATAGAGATTTTCCCTAACCCCCAATTCCTTCCAGCTGTAGCTTTTTAAAGAAACAGTACACACCCTTATGCCTCCCTAGGAGCTATCCTGACTCCTAGCTGACAGGAGAGCAATTTGGGAAGTAAGTCATCACTTAAAAAGCAAAGCCCTGAAGAGCTTTGCAGTGGGCATCAGGTTTGCTTGAACGGGCCCTGGTTTTAGGTACCCGAAACCAACACGGGAGAGAACAAAAGTAAAGTTTCTGCGGGAGAGCACAGCGCATACAGCAACATTGTCCTAGGCTGTAGCCACTGGCTGCTGATTCTGTGAGCTCTGAGCACAGCGAGTCCTTAAGAATGTAGGGCAGAGAAATCAAAAGGCATCACAGTCGTAGGGACCGGGGTACAGGTTCAGCTTGAATGAGCAAAAGTTCAAACCGTCACGCTATTTCAAATATCAGAGCATTACAGCTGGTCTAAACCAGAGAAATTACCCAGATTAAAGCCTCTCAAATGTTTGTAAACACTCTGCAGACACACACCCAAATGGTCTAATGAGCTTGAACAGATGATCTTTCATCAGGTTTAATAACCAGCTAAAGCTTAACAGGTTCATTCTGAACCAGTTCAGCACCAGTGTGGACACAGACAAGCTGAAACAGATCAGTTAGTTCTAGGGTTACCGCCTTTGAAATGCACGCACACGCACAAAAGAAAAATTTGTTGACAACCTGCCACATATTCTCACCAGTAACTGCACCCTGCACCATAGTAACTCTAGCTCAGGAACCAATCCATGCAACAAACCTCGATGCCAACTCTGCCCACATATCTACACCAGCGACACCATCACAGGACCTAACCAGATCAGCCACACCATCACTGGTTCATTCACCTGCACGTCCACCAATGTAATATATGCCATCATATGCCAGCAATGCCCCTCTGCTATGTACATCGGCCAAACTGGACAGTCTCTAAGGAAAAGGATAAATGGACACAAATCAGATATTAGGAATGGCAATATACAAAAACCTGTAGGAGAACACTTCAACCTCCCTGGCCACACAATAGCAGATCTTAAGGTGGCCGTCCTGCAGCAAAAAAACTTCAGGACCAGACTTCAAAGAGAAACTGCTGAGCTCCAGTTCATCTGCAAATTTGACACCATCAGCTCAGGATTAAACAAAGACTGTGAATGGCTTGCCAACTACAGAACCAGTTTCTCCTCTCTTGGTTTTCACTCAACTGCTAGAACAGGGCTTCATCCTCCCTGATTGAACTAACCTCGTTATCTCTAGCTTGCTTCTTGCTTGCATATATATACCTGCCCCTGGAAATTTCCACCACTTGCATCTGAAGAAGTGGGTATTCACCCACGAAAGCTCATGCTGCAAAACGTCTGTTAGTCTATAAGGTGCCACAGGATTCTTTGCTGCTTTTAAAAGAAAAATTGCCACTTCCCCCATCTTCAAAACAAGCCCACTGCAACCCCAACCACAAGGCAACTCTGCATCCTCCCGCTCCCTTCAACAGCCACATACAGTGACTCACACCCTCTCTCACTGTTGGAGGCCGACAGCTGCTGTACTTTCAACAGTGTTGATCTACTACTTAAACTGTGGAAATGGGAACAGTGCAGCATCTTTTCTGGACACAAACTTTGAACATTAGATACCCCAGTGTATTGAGATAATAATGCAATCTTTAAACACACACAAAAACAAACCCAGCAGATTAATTATTTTCTTCTGGCAACTGGCAAATCCATAATAAAACGGGCAGGCTGGTCAGATATTGGCCAGCTGGTAACCCTAGTTAATTCTCTCAGGGCTGACAATGCCAAAATATCTCCCAGAATGCACGGTGTCTGGGAGAGAGTCAAGAATTATGGGATAGGTACCCAGAAGGCGGTGCAACTGAAAACAATCTAGGAGAATGCCTAAACCCATTCAATACAAGTGGGTCAGTTCTGTAGTGTAAACAGGGCCTAAGACCGCAGACATTCTCCTATCTGCAGCCTATTTCTCCCCCACCCCTAACACAGTCCTGTCCTGCTGGCATCTTAAAATCCCACCCCACCCCCTGCCGCCGCTGCCGCCTGCAGCAAAGGAAGTGTCTTTTGTTTACCAGAACTCAGTGTTTTCAAATTCTCTGCTGGGGTGTAATCAATGGAATTATGCCAGCAGAGAATTTTGGGTCAATGTTTTTCACTGGAAATCCCCTGCAGGACAGCTGGCGATTTGAGCCTCCTGATCTGCGTGCAGAATTTTTCTTAAAATGAGCAAACCTGTGTTTGTAATTGTGTGGATAACCCACTGCTGTTAACCAGGTTCACACTTGCCACGGGAGACCCCCTTCCCTGTGGCATGAAGGAATCTATAGTGGAGTTTTCAAAAGGGCTCTGCAGTGTCCTAACTCTGCTCCTATTGAAATGAGTAGTACAGTTCCCATTGCACTTACTGTATTGACTAGCTGAAATAGTGCTCTTGAAATATGCCTCACCGAGCTAGGCTGTTCCTTAGGGTAGGTCACCACTGCAGTCGAAGGTATGACTGCCGCCCAGGGCAGCATGCCTGAGCTAGCTTTCATCTAAACATGCGTGTGAAGATACAGTGGTGTGGCTTCGTGCACTACCTGCACAAGCCTGCCTGGAACCCTGGGTATAGAATCATAAAATAACAAGGTTAGAAGGTCACCTAGTCCAACCCCCTGCTCAAAGCAGGACCAATCTCCAGACAGATTTTTATCCCAGTTCCCTAAATGGCCCCCTCAAGCATTGAGCTCACAACCCTGGGTTTAGCAGCCAATGCGCAAACCACTGAACTATCCTTCCCCTCACAAATGTTGGGGTCCATGCATGGGTATGGCGAGTGCTCAGAACTTTTGAAACTCACGCCACTTATTTATCTATCAATTTATTGGCTCAGGCTCCTATTTTTTGTCTCCTACCTCTGGCCTTAATCTCTCTGTGCCTCACTTACCTCTCTCTCCAATGGGTAAAGACTCTTCTTACCTACCTACCTCACTGGGGTGTTGGGCGGCCTCGCTGCCATATGCAAGCTTCAGCGATATATTTGGATGTGGGGCAGCAGCTTAGATCTATGGAAATCAGAGATGGAGCAATACGCACCTCGCTTGAGCCTACTGTTCAGCGCGTTGGAAGATGCACTCCTTAGGGTTTGTCTACACAGCGCGGCGATGCACTTCTCTAGAACTCACACTTCCCGTGTGCGGGTTGCTGTGCTGTGTAAACCAGCTTTAAGAGGGGACCTAGTCAGGGCCGGCTCTACTGGTTTTGTCACCCCAAGCAGCGCGCCGAATTGCCGACGCTGATGGCGGGGGCAGTCCGTGTGCCGTTAGGGTGGCATGTGCGTTTCTGCGGCAGTGGCAATTCGGCGGCAGCTTCTGTCTTCAGCCAGAAGACAGAAGCTGTGCCGCCGCAGACAGCTGAACATAGAAGCTGCCGCGGAAATACACGAGATGCCCTAACGGCACACAGACTGCCCCCGCCATCCGCGTCAGCACTTCGGCGCACTGCTTGGGGCCAAAAACACACAGACTGCTGCCCCAAGCACCTGCTTGGAATGCTGGTGCCTGGAGCCGGCCCTGGACCTAATGCAGGGATGTCAGACTCATTCTGTCCCAAGGCCTGAATTACCCTTTTGGTCAGAGGTCACAGCAGAAGGTGACTGACAGTCAGCTGGCGAGGTGGCCGGAGGAGAGGGATGAGTGGCTGGCGGGGCAGTCAGCCAGCACAAGCGCTCAGATTGCAGAGTGAGCAAGGTGCCTTCTTCCCCAGGTGGGAGGTGAACTCACACAGCTGCACCTTTGAACCCTGGGGCCTCACTGACCCAGGACAACCACTCTGAGTGGGGTATGGTGAGGGGAGCAGAGGAGGGCACAGAACAAGGACCTTTTGGTTGTAGAACTCAAGAACATGAGGCAGTGCCCCACGCACTCGGGGGGGGGGGTGTCCTGCTCACAGTTTTAGGTTTATGAATCTTGCTTGTAGCATTTTCCCTAATTAACGCCGAGTTACTTCCCTCCTTTCATTAAAAGGTGCTTTTCTACACTCAGACTCTGTGCTTGCGAGAGGGGAAGTTTTGCCTCTCAGAGGCGCCCAGGGGTGGCGTGTAATTTTCCCGTTACTGGGTGGGGGCTCGAGCCGGTTCTGTGTTGTATTGTCGAAAAGGAACCCCTAGGTATTGAACCTGGCCCCGGTTGCTGCTGGTGCCCCCTGGAAGAAGGGTTACAGGTGATAGGCTGTTTGAGCATCCACATGAGGGATGAAATTGACCTCTGTGCAGGGGACCAGTACAGGGTTTATCCACTACTTAACATCCTCAGAAGAGGACTTAATCCCCACATAAACCTTGTGCTGGGCTTTGCACAGGGGCAAATTTCACTGTAGAGGAGCTGTAAGAAAAATGGCCACAGACCCACCTGTCCTAAGGAGCTGTCAACGGGGAATGGCAGCTCTGCCCTTGCAGCATTTTCCAGAGATGGTATTAACCACAAAAGCCTTTGATGGTTATGAGTATTTAACCAGCTGCCTGCTGGGTTTTTCTTTAGAAATACTCGGTGACTGTGTTTCTCTCTCTTGGCTTGAAAGCAGGAATGGGCAAACACATGTATTAAAACACTGTGGTGTTTACAGCCCAGCTTCCGGAAAAGGAAACAACCATACCCACTCCTTTAATTCTGGCAGGGCTTGTTAAGGGTGTGCTCATATTTTAGTTCTTGACACTAGGATCCTTCCTCTCCTTTCTTACATGCTTTGACAAGCAGTGAAATAGGCACGCCGACCATTAAAGTCTCACCACTGCATCTGCATCCAGTGAAATGGACGGAGTAGTTCACACTTCACAGCTATTGTTTCAGGCTCTCTGCAAACTGAGATGAGTTCACTTGGGTCACATTTTGAAGCTTTTCTCTGCAACCATAATAGTTAGAGACTAACTTTTTCTTTTAAACAATAGCTGAGATTCTGGAGAACAGCTGAAAGGTTTGAAATCTGGCTCCACATTTCTGTGCTCGCCAATTGCTAATATTTAACTCTTTCCCCTATATTATTAACCTTCAGGCTTTGAGCTTTAGGAATCTGTGTTTGCTTTTACAACCATTTGCAACAGGGCTTTCCCCTGCTGCCTTCCAAATGGAGGCACTTTGAAAACAAACAAAACCCTCCTCGCTTGGCAAACTGTCCTTTGACTTCGCTGTGAGTTTTCTCTGTGTCACAACGGCTGGGGAAGGCCCAAAGGGCAGCTCCCAGAAGAGCCATCCTGTAGTCCTGCCACCTTCTCACCCCTCGGCTCTTCTTGCTTTGAGTCCTTACTGATCTCATTGCTGATTGCCAGGGGCTTGGTCCTCCGCTGATGTAACCCAGCATGACTCCCACGGAGCAGTGCTGCTTTAAACCAGCCGCGGCTCTGGCCCAGTAATTGCTTGCTATCTTGGGTACCCCCACTAGCGCCAGGAGAGAGAGCTGGATTCATTCCGCCTCATGCATCAGCCATAAAATGGCCACGGCATTTCAGCTGCAATGTCTATTACCGGGTGTGATGGAAGAGGCAGAAAGACACAGGGGTAGATGCACGTCTGAGCACTGAGACAGGGGAGACGCTGTTTGTACGCCCCTATTCAGCAGCTACAGGGGCAGGCTGAGGCAACTCCAAGGGCTGCCCTAGGAGGTGCCTTTGCTTCATTGGCCTCTTTGGGGCTTTGCAAGGGTGCAGGTCCATTGCAGCCATGCCCCACCCCCCTTCCTCCTCCAGTCCACCTCTGCCTTGGAACGCCCCTGTGATGAATATTGCAATCCCATGCAGCATGCTGGGGACTGCATTGTGTTAAGTGTATGGATCACTGTGGGCCAGGGATTGTGTGCAACTGCGGGGGGAGGGTTACCCCAGCTCCTCCAGGAACCAGAAGCAGCGGGGGGTGATTCAGGTAAACACCTGCAAGAGAGGCACTTCCACCCCCACCCCCCAGGAGGCTCATACAGACTGGCTCAAACTGGATTTTCAAAAGCCCAGCAGACAAAGAGAGGGCTTTGGCTATAAAAAGGCTGGGATTAACCTGACTCAGGGCCTTCTTTCTGAGCCAGCAAATGGACAGGACCTTCTGTCTAAGGGGGCCCCCAGTCTTGCGGAAGGACTGGGGAAACATTGGCCTACTAGGGCCCCATAAGACTGTGGGGTGATTCCTGTTATGCTTAGTGTGTGTTTACATCTCTTTGCTTTTGATGTTTTCTCTGCAATGTTTTTACCTTATGAATAAAGGTGCTGGCTTAGAAAGAGCTGGGTGGTGACTTGTAACTGCTGGCAATACTCTGGTCATAGTCCTCGGAGAGACAGCACCGCACCAGTGCTGGCCTTTAGGCAGACTGGCTCGCTGGGGTTATGAAGTGTAAGGCAGGGAGCTGTGAAGCCTTAAAACTCCCATCAGGAGGGGGAGAGACACGGGTCTCCACCCAAGAGAAGTGACAGCTCAGAACTGGGAAGCTTAGTCGGTGCCCTCAAGGGACCATGAAGGTGCAATACAGGTGCAGGTACCCTTGACATTATGACAATACCCAGATTTGCTGCAAAGGCGGTGGAGGGCCAGTGAAGGGCCTGGGAGGGATAGAAACTTTCTGCCTTTAGGGGTATTCCCCAGATTGAACTACGCCTGCCTGATGCCACCTTTGCACCAACCTTACTGTCAGCCCAAGACACGTCTTTATAGAAAGGGGGTTCCCCTGAACTCTGCTAGATCTCAGACACCTGAGATAAGTTTCTCAAGGTGGGACACTGGCTTGGTCATGAGGTTACTGGGGCCATTTGTACAAGCCTGATACTATCGCAGCCAAACTGGGATTGCTGGTCACCAGGTCTTTGCTGCTGCCAATACTTTAGCAAGGGGCTGCTGCAATCATTTCCCTCCCTGCTTTACAAAAAGTCTCATGTCCTGGGGGCACATGTACCACTGAGAGGAGAGGTAAGTGACTGGGGAAACCTATTCATTTGTTTTCCTTTCTCATAACCAGGGAGGAAGGCTGCATCTTTGAGAAAACAAACTGATATCAAGTGCCGTTCACTGGATACATTTACACTGTTCCCGAAAAAAAATTTGTGGATTGCGGATCAGATGTGGATACAAATTTTGTATCCGCGCAAGGCTCTAGAGATACTCACTTTGCTGTGGACCATACTGTAACCTGCCTATGGATAAATGGAGCATTTCACTGTCTAGGCCTCTCTCCTTGTTCACCAGCATTAAGCATTTAATGTATTAATATTTCAATGAAATAACATTTTAGAAGCTGAAAAGCAAACTGTGCCCATTCTCGTCCCAGTAGGTTCAGAAACAGCCTGAAAGTCCTTTAGTACTTTTTCCGGAATTAACAAACAATATTAGACACGTAGTCTAGCAGGAGACTGGAGTTTCCTACAAGCAAACCTAACAGGTCTTTAATCTATTGTTTCCTTCGCACCCTGCTGTGCTCTAAGTTTTGTTTGCCTTGTCACTCAGTCCCTTCACATGCTGAGCTAGTGACTTGATGCCAATGAAAGGTATTGTCCTTTGTGCCAAGAGGGGAAATTCTGCAGAGGAAAATGTTAAGATCATTATTAGGATTCCATTCTAAAGTGATCATTCAGTCTCCTTCTTGTTCTTCACATTTCAGACTTTTTCCTTCAGGCTTTGCAGGTTTTAACTCTCGGGTGAATGTGAGAATTTTTCACCACTGGGGGAATAAATGATCAAATTCTTAAAGTTACAAAGATGTTTTTAATGACCTAGGGGAAATGTGGTGAGAATCTGAAACATTTGTTTCCATACCTCTTTTCTTCAAAACCAAATTATCATTCAAGATTTGGAAGAGACATAACATGTTTTGTGCAGCAGAAGAGACGCATCTATTAGAGATGTACGGTAGAGTGTTTAAAGGGTATTTCAGGATGCTCGTGGGTCAGATTTATGGTTGATTTTGGAATGAATACAGATGCAATCTTTTCGGTTGACTGGCTGGGATCTACCCCTTAAAGGCCCCGGAACCTTTGTTGCTCATTGCAAAAAATGATCAATACAGAAGTTCAAAAGCTAACAGTACTGTGACTCGGGCTGTCTTCCTACAGTTATGAGAGAATTATAGGGCAGATGTATGAACCATCACTAGGTCGGTAACTCAGTTGCCTGGGCCTTCTCGGATCTGGAACCCTGACATCTGGGCAGTGATATTGGACGCAATAATTGTATTGTCGATTGAAAAGTTGTGAGTCACCTTATCTAATCATTTCCAGTGTTTTTAAGGCTCATCGTTTTATTTCCATTGTTGCCATAGGAAGTAGCCACAGAGCCCAGCATAGTGATCCACAGTGAAGTACTAAGTGAGATTAACTGAGCTTGTCAATATTTTTTGAATTTTTTCATAGGAAAAACTTAATTCTGCTAGGAAAAAAGCATCAGATTTTGGGAGGTTTCTCATTGGCTCCATAGTTGACTGAAATTTTCCATTTTTTTTAAAATTTCATAGAAATTCAAAAAAATGGCTGTGAAATTTGTAACATTTTTTTCTAGTGGCTTTACACCTTAATGACCATATTATTACTTCTTTCCAACCTTGCTCCTTGGTACCAATGCACCATGCCTTCCTCTAAGAAATGCAACCCTAGGAAATTAAAACTTAGAGGGTGGCTATTTTTTTCTTTTATATCTAGAATATGAAAATGCAGCAACAAGTGGTAGGCTAAGAGTCTCTCTTTTCCTAGGCATTAGCTAACGACTGATGCTCTGCAGAAGTGCTTGTCTTGTGCATGTAAGGTTCTAAACTGTGCTTTGATTGTACTGTAGTATCAGAGGGGCAAAGCTTCCTCATAAAGAACATCCGGCTGGAAAAGTGCCTGCAGGTCGCCCACCAGGATAGCGACCAGATCAGCCTGGCTGATTGCAAGCTGCGTGCCCAGCCGCAGCAATGGAGGTGGGACCCCAGAACAAAGTCCATCGTCAGCCTTAAAACCAAACAGTGCCTGACCATCCAGAAGCCGCAGGAGTTCGCATCAGCCTACCTGGAGCCATGTGGGGACAGGGAGCGCCAGACGTGGGCTTGCAGCAAGAAGGGACACTTGACCTTGCACGGCCTGGGCTTGCATCTCAACACGAAGCCAGGCCACGGGGTCTTTGTGTCCCGGGAGAAAGACAAGTTCAGCAAGTGGAAGACCCTGTCAGATGAAACCGTCTGTGCTGTCAGCCCCACAGTGGCTACCAGGCTTGGTGACCCGATGCAGGAAGCTGTAGCTGCATTGGTGGGGGTTCACAAAAGTAAGAAGAGATGGATTTAACCATTAGCAACCCAATTACTCTTTGGGATCCATCACCTAGAATCCATCTAACACCTGACTTAACAGGCTGGTAGTTCATGTAAAATCATTCTCATGCATGATTGCTCTGGCCCTGGTCCTGTGAGATACTGAGAAGCTTTAGGGACATCCCAAACACCCTCAGCTACCATTGATTCCAGCGGCAAATGACAGGTGCTTAGCACTTCACAGGTTTGGGTCCCTATATATCAACATATAAAACTAGTGATGGGCAAACCTCAAAAGGTTTCCGACAACCCTGCTTGTCAACTCTGCCTTGCTACATAATTTAAAACCTATTTGGGGGATGAGCACGTTATAGTTTGTAATATTCTCTGAATCGCCTGAAACTTTGGGGTTTGCTACAAGTGGGGTGGCCGGTTCATTAAAGTCAGGCTTTTGTTCATGGGATTTGTGATACTTCCTACTACTGGATGGACCCTAAGATCCCAGACTAACTACCTCCTCTTTCATCACACTCCTACTCTGGATTGTTCAGAAAAACATTTTTTTAAGTTATCTGCATTATTGAGAGGCAGTTTAAAAAAAAGAAAAGGAAAAGAAAGCTTGCTTCAATTTTCAGAGCAGTAGATTGCAGAGAATTCTCTTTCTCTGCTCAGTTCCAACCAGCTCACTCATCCCTGATGAAATCACCCATCTTTCCTCACCCTTGTGATCTGCTGACCACAATCATCTAATCTGATCTTCTTATAGTGCAAACCACCTTACCCTAATCCCAGCAAGGAAGGGGAAGAAGTAGAAGTTGGTATTGCTCATTGTGAAGCTCTTGGGGGTACTCAGGGTTGTGAGGCACCTCACCACTACCTGCCCTTAGCGTGAAGCGGTTCTGCCTCATGCCTGCTGTGGCACAGTTCCCTGAAACCAACAGCCTCTGGCCACCGACAAGCCCTGCTTTCCAGGTCTCTGCAGGTCTCTCTGTGCAGGCTAGTGACAGACGCACACCAGCCCCTTCTATCGGCATCTCCCTCTGTAGCATCCAGCCCATCACTGGACACTCACAGGACTTACCAGGAGAACGTAAGAACGGCCATACTGGGTCAGACCAAGGTCCATCAAGCCCAGTATCCTGTCCTCTGACAGTGGCCAATGGCAGGTGCCTCAAAGGGAATGAACAGACAGGTTATCGTCAAGTGATCCATCCCCTGTCGCCCATTCCCAGCTTCTGGCAAACAGAGGCTAGGGACACCATCCCTGCCCATCCTGGCTAATAGCCATTGATGGACCTGTCCTCCATGAATCTATCTAGCTCCCTTTTGAGCCCCGCCATAGTATTGGCCTTCACAACACCCTCTGGCAAGGAGTTCCAGAGGTTGACAGTGTGTTGCGTGAAAAAAATACTTTCTTGTGTTTTAAACTTGCTACCTATTAATTTCATTTGGTGGCCCCTTGTTCTTGTATTATGAGGAGTAAATAACACTTTCTTATTTACTTTCTCTACACCACTCATGATTTTATCATATCCCTCCTTAGTCACCCTCTTTTCCAAGCTGAAAAGTCCCAGTCTTATTAATCTCTCCTCATACGGAAGCCGTTCTATACCCCTAATCATTTTTGTTGCCCTTTTCTGAACCTTTTCCAATTCCAATCTAACTTTTTTGAGATGGGGCGACCACATCCGCACACAGTATTCAAGGTGTGGGTGTACCATGGAGGCAGTATGATATTTTCTGTCTTATTTTCTATCCCTTTCTTGATGATTCCCAACGTGCTGTTCGTTTTTTTGACTGCCGCTGCACATTGACTGGATGATTTCAGAGAACTATCCACAGTGACTCCAAGATCTCTTTCTTGAGTGGCAACAGCTAATTTAGACCCCATCATTGTATACGTATAGTTTGGATTATGTTTTCCAATGTGCATTACTTTGCATTTATCAACATTACATTTCATCTGCCATTTTGTTGCCCAGTCACCCAGTTTTGTGAGATCCTTTTGTAACTCTTCACAGTCTGCCTGGGACTTAACTATCTTAAGTAGTTTTGTATCATCTGCAAATATTGCCATCTCACTGTTTACCCCTTTTCCCAGATCATTTATGAATATGTTGAACAGGACTGGTCCCAGTACCGACCCCTGGGGGACACCACTATTTACCCCTCTCCATTCTGAAAACTGACCATTTATTCCTACTCTTTGTTTCCTATCTTTTAACCAGTTACCAATCCATGAGAGAACCTTCCCTCTTACCCCATGACTACTTATTTTGCTTAAGAGCCTTTGGAGAGGGACGTTCTCAAAGGCTTTCTGAAAATCTAAATACACTCTATCCACTGGATCTCCTTTGCCCGCATGCTTGTTGACCCCCTCAAAGAATTCTAGTAGATTGGTGAGGCATGATTGGTGAGAGACAGAGTACACACAGTTTGACTGGAACAACTCAGGATCAGGCCCTTTATAACCACCCAGCACTGTAATCTATTTCTAGTGAGAACAAATATGTTTATTAACAAAGGTTCCGATTTTAAGAGATGGTAAGAACAACTGGCTATATGTGACACAAAAGGTATAATATGCTTCTTAGAGTCTAAACCTGATTTTTAACAAGCTAAAATCCCTGTCTAAAGCTGTTTCTCACTTAAAGCTTCCTTCCAGCGTCACCAACCCACAAGGTGGGGCTCCACCATTCATGGATACAAAAGCACTGTCCTTTTTGTTCCTTCAGTGGTGGATAAAAGAGGGGTCCTTCTAGTCTTCTTCCTATGCCCCAAAGCTAATTGGCTTTGCACCCCAGTGACAGGACAAATGCCTGCGGTTGTCTCCAGTGTCTTCCCATGATGACATCACATTCTTATGTTAACTGGGAATGCAAATGTAGCTCCCATTGTGTTTGGCTTACAATGCTTAATTTTACTTTGGAGACAGGGAGAAGTGAACATGCTTTGTCTCGCAGAAAAACCTGTTTGTCAACTGTGCCTTGTTCCATAGTTTAAAACATATTTTTAGTAGGCCCATAGAACTCCTTATATAGTGTCAGTACATACATTCAAAAGCAATAGTAATGACTGGTGTGTCATCAGCTTTAATTTGATACCTTACAGGACACTTTTTGGATAAATACTATAGAAATGTGTGTTAGGTGTAGTGAATTTGTCAGGCCTGACAAGAATTGCTGATACAGAGTAGTTGGCATTGAGGGGCTTTTAGGGTCACATGTGATTCCAGAATTGGGAAGTAACCAATTAAAAGTCACTTATGTTCGAAAATGAGAATAGTGGGGGGAGGTTGGTTGTTTCAATATTGCCAACCCCAGATGTTCAAACCTCATGCTGGGCCCTCCAAAATAATGAGATCATCTTTGAAATCATATTTCAAACTGATCATTTTGGGGTTCTCCTTATTTGCCTTCCGGTTTTGGGGCCTTTAGGTCACGTTTTCAAGCCTTCTTCAATCATGAGAAACGTACTGAGGCTGAGATTACATGATTCCACATAATGGAACTTTAAGACAAACACCAGAAATCAAGAGACTTGTGATGAAATCACAAGAGCTGGCAATGGTATCGGGAGAGTTTTCTTTTTGATTTCAAATGAAGTGTAATCTACTGGCTATGAGTTCATAGCTCTGTCCCTGGTCCTACCTCAGGGAGCTGGGCAGTGCAGCTCATGTGGTAGTCACAGTTAATTTCTAAGAAGGAGAAACTAGTCCAGAATACAGAGCCAGCCTGCCAAGGAGCTAGAAAAATCTTTTTGGGTCCTTTGGCATCACCATTCTTACTAGAGACTGGAGACGATATGGTCTGCTGGCCTGAGCGCAGGTCTGAGAGCCAGGAACACCTGGGTTCTAAATCTGACTCTGCTCTGGTACCTTTGGGCAAGTCAGCTTCCCTGTGCTTCAATTTCCTCATCTGTAAAATGGGAGCAACACTTTTAAGTGACTGTTGCCGTCTTAGTAATAAAAGTTAGAACAGGTTAAACAAACACCTATCAGGGTGGTCGAGCTAATACTTAGTCCTGCCTCGGTGCTGGGGATTGGACTAAATGACCTGCCTAGGTCCCTTCCAGTCCTACATTTCTCTGATTCGGTGCTTTCACTAGTTCTAGTGTCTAAACTCTAGGATAGCTCCCAGCAATAGATATCGGATGGTGGTAGCGTTTCCAGGACCTTTAGTTAATTAGGCAGCTCACCATCCAATCAGATTCCTCCTTCCTTTCAGCCCATTTGGGTTATAAACTGGGAGATGGGTTCATGACAAGAACATTTCCCTTACAAAGTTGTCTACAGACTTAAACACCTGGAGATCACATCTGTTCCCTACTCTTCAGCTCCAGGGACCACAAAAGGGTTGGGAGATGCAGTGAATGGTCCGGTGCTTTCTGTAAGCGACCCCTGTAATGGGGTTCCCCCCCATTCCCTTGGAGACACTATTTCACTGTCACAAGGTTTTTCCTGATATTAAAGCTTCACTCTTCTCTGGGGTTGTTCGAGTTGCTTGGTAAATTAGTCCCTTGCTCCCCACAATCCCTTTACTTTCTCCAAGACTAAGACCAGCTGGACCCCACAGCTCTTCATTCAGACAATGAAGCTGGTGCCCCTGGAGTGCAGGTCTCCTTTTATTCCATACACTGTTTGGCATAACAGCATCACTCCTGGTTATACACACTGTGAATTCTCCAGAGAGGCTGGCATGACACCTCCGCTCCCACAGCAGCGTCTAATGGAGCGATTGTATCCCAGAAGCAGGGGACCTCCTCTCCTTCTGCTACCCAATCTAGACTGATGATCAAGAACGGGAAGGGGGCTGATTTGCCGCTCTCATAAAGGGTCCACCCTTGCAGTGCCAAGGTCAGTATGCTAGTCATGTGCCCCCAGACCATCCGAAATAACTCCCCTAGTCTTTGGTGCTTAGAGCTTTCAGATACTTAACCACCAGCATTTGATAACTGAAAAGCTTGTGCCTACTTCATTTGTCAGTAATGCTCATAACAACATATCCTATCATTTAATATCCATTTGGCCATGTCCAGTCATTTAACATGTCAGGAAGGCATGTGGGTGTATCTCAGCTCTGACTGCCTGCACCTTCCGTCGTGCTTCAGCTTTTAACTGTTTGTTTGGATCGTGCCCATCCTCCTAAGACTGGATGGTCCTCAGAACAGGGACCTCGTCTAACCCCACGGGCCAAATTCTGCCCTGACCACCGGTCTGATCTTGCAAGCTGCTGAGCGCTCTCAGTTTGAAATGCATGACAATTGAGGGCCCCACTGGATCGGGCCCTTGCAAATCATGCAGTCCAGACTACCTCAGGGAGGCTGCAGGAGAAATAAGCCAGGGCAGGCTTTGTCCCAGTGTGGTTTGCTGAGGGACACGCAAGCCCATGGTGCTGTATAGTGAACAAACAATAACTGTCTGCATCTTTGTTTTCTCTTTCTAAGCTAAAACCATCAGTTCCTCTGCAAAGATCCACACCAGCTCCAGGGGCTCTCTGATGGAGTTGCCTGCCTCCACGTTGGCTGAGTTTAACAGCACAGTTCCTCCACCACGGAGCGACCGGATGCTTCTAGCAATGAAGGAGGGTGGGTGCTTTGCTCTCCTGAATGCACGTGTCTGAAGCGCAGCAGCGGCTGTAGTTTGGTCCCTGTCACGTCACACCACTGTGACGCTTGCTTGGCAGTGGGAAGCAGTGTACTGATGTGGGGCTCTGGCTGCCCCCGATGTGCTACAGTCAGAACGAGAGTGGGGCACGGCCACTCATAGCACCCTAGCGCTACAGCCGGGCTCCCAAGCCCTTCCCACCCTGATAGCAAGGGCTCCTGCAAGTAACGCGTAGCCATAAAGAGAAAGGATAATGCAGTGCAATGCTCCCCCCGGTTCAGCAGTACGGCCCACTAATGTGTGCGTCTCTGCTCCTTCCCCACCCCCACAGAAGTGCCTGGCCAATTTAAAAATCAATCTGGACTCCGAGGGAAAGGTGCTGGGGCCAGGCCTACAGGTATGTTGAAACAACCAACGAGAAAAGGGAAAAGACAGGGTGGAGTGTGGGTACCAAATTCCCTTCCTCTCCCTGCAAATACGAAACTGATCCTCTGGGATATGCCCCCCACCCCACATGGTGCTATCTGATGCTGCTCAGTGCTCCAGAAAGAACTAAAGCACCCCCCCTTCAGTATGCCCTGGGGGGAGACATTCCTCCTGGGGATCAGCTGCACCCCCAGCAAGGGAGTAAGAGTTACCGTGATTGAGCGCTGAATCCCACTCCACCCTGAGCTTACTGTTGATATCCAACAGTTGTTGTCCCTTGCTCCTGCTTCCCTTTGCATCCCAGAACTCTGGATTGCAGGGCAGAGAATTCTGAATATTCATTACCCGCTGAGAAAGCGGGGGAACCTGCCAGGGACAGGCTGTAAAAATGCATCCCTGAGCATATGGCAAAGCTGGCCCATGGCCCCATGCACAAGGAGACCACCCATAAGTCATCTCCACCACCCACATCCTCTGCTACTCTTGATGGGGCTCTAACGGTCCATTTTAGTCTGGAGCAATACGACAGAACAACACAGCAAAGGGGTTAAGTGAGGAAAATGTGTGTAATTGTGCAATTTGATTCCATTTCAGCCACCAAGTGGAAGACAGCCATGCTAGTCCTCAGCCCCTTCGCATTTATACTGGGCCTGATTATACTGACACTGAATGTTCGTTACAACAAGTAAGTGGGATGAAGTTTCTCCCTTAGCTGCATTCCTGTTGTCACAGCTGTGCAATTAAAGGCCTGAAAGCCACACGTGTACTAGCATGTAACCTCCAGGCCACATGCAGGCTCTCACAAGTCCTGTTACTATGTCCCCACCCCTTCCCATCCCCATCTCTGAAAGTTTTGTCCACGTTCTGGTCATCTCTCCCCTTTGACTATAGTAGAACCTCGGAGTTACAAACACCTCAGGAATGGAGGCTGTTCATAACTCTGAACAAAATGTTATGGGTGTCCTTTGAAAAATTTACAACTGAACGACTGACTTAATACAGCGTTGAAACTTTACTATGCAGAAGAAAAATGCTGCTTTTAACCATCTTAAATTAAATGAAACAAGCACAAGAACAGTTTCCTTCCCTTGTCAAATCTTTTTTTAAAGGGAAAGTTTAACACAGTGCTGTATTGCATTTGCTTTTTTGTCGTCTCTGCTGCTGCCTGATTGCGTACTTCTGATTCCAAATGACGTGTGTGGTTGACTGGTCAGTTGGTAACTCTGAGGTTCTACTGTATAATCGTCTCCTCTCTGGCCTCCTGCTGCTTCATCCCTTCTTCTCTCCAAAATGCAGCTGATAAAGTCTTCTCCCTCTCCCCTTTCAATCACATTATGCCCAGAGAGGGGCCGGTCTGTGTGGGAAGCTTGCTGCTGCCACCCACAGCATATCTGTTCTGGGGATAAAGGATTCAGGTCCCAGGGCTGCTGATTCAGCTCTAAATTCACATGGGAAAACAAGTGGCAGGCAGATGCAATTACTAAATCTGTTGAGAAGGGCACTGCCCACCTTGGATATAAATGAAATTTTAGATGAAATAACTGATTTGTTGGTCCCACTTTTTTCTGTTCTCTTAGGAAGAAGAAGCTCTCTGCTCTGAAGAGCTACCCAGAGAGCTGCAGCAGAGCTGCCTTACAGGAGCAGTCTCCATTAACGGTGACTGCAGGCAGCTGGCAAAGCAGCACTCCAGCCTCTCATTCCCCTTCCTTGCAGCACGGGGAAATACTGATTGAGTGGAAGGATGGCACTGTCACTCCCCTTTTTGATAACGCTAACTTTTAGATGGGCTACCTCACAACTAACTGAGCCCATTGCTTCTATACAATAGTGCCCTCTGATAAAATACTCCCACTGGGAACAATCTGTTCTTAGTGAATTTTCTTCAGTAGCGTAATGGTTTTGATAGAAACCAGCAAACACTGTTTAACACTTGAGAACAATCACATGATGCAGCACAAAGTTATAGCAAACAGGGCAGATTGTGTTCTGTTTGTTGAGGTGCACACAGGGCCGGCTCAAACTTTTTGCCGCCCCAAGCAAAAAAAAAAAGCACCGCCCCGCCGTAACACCCCCCGCTAGCACTGCTGAACGCCCCCCCGAGCACCACGCCGCCCAAGCCCCCCGTCCCCCCGAGCGCCGCGCCACCCAAGTCCCCGCCCCCCCGAAACAAAAAACAAACAAAAACACCCCTCCAGCGCCACCAGGCCAAACCAAAAAAACAACACCCGAGTGCCACCCCGCCCTGCCCCAAGCACGTGCTTGGTCGGCTGGTGTCTCGAGTCGGCCCTGGGTGCACAGTGCTTAAACTTTCTCAAGGGTTCTGATTTATTCTGTATGGAGACCCATATGTAATCACAGAGTGCCTGGCTGGTTCCTAATGTTCCTTGCCTTTTGCTTTCCTTTGGATTCTAGCACCACTGATCACACTAGAAATGTTTATTCCTCCAAGTCAAATGGAAAGGTGAATACACAAATCCTGGTAGGGTTTGATTTGACTTCAAAGTGGAAAACTGGATCCCCGAGCCAGCTACGCACTCAAAAAACCACTCAGTGGCTTTGGCCATAAGAGAATTTGTGACTTATCAGCTCTGCCTTCAGCAGCCAAAAACAAAATGACCATCCCTGACATTCTCCAGCCATTTGCTGAAGTTTCCCTCCCTAAAATATTAAGGAAGAACAGTTTCTTTTCTCTAAATAAACGACATTACACGCCACCTTTCCATCCTGACCCATTGCGAACCAGCTGATGGCAGAGCAGCTGACTCACCAAGAGTTTTATATTCCTGGTACACAACACTAATTTACAATTCTACAGCACTTCTCATCCCTACAAACCACAAAGTACTTAATGAATGCTACATATGGAGTGCCATTAAAATGCAGCTATCAACCATGGCTTCAACTAATACAGCACTTTTTGTTTTGCCAATGGCTGTTCACGACTGTTGACTGGGTAGAATGGGTTACTTGAAAATGGCTCTGTATTTTTGTTTAATATATATTCCTGCACTTAAACAAAGCAATGCCATTGTTTACATGGTGTTGGTTAAGCAGAAGCTGAAAAATAACCATGAAAATATGACTGTGAAACAGTACACATTAGTCATTTCTCTTGCTTTACTGATTTTCTTAAAAAACAAACAAACAAACAACTTTGCTCTTTTATTGTTCTGCCTGTTACTAACACAACACCCTCCCCCACATGCTATTCATCACTCCCTGACATTTGGTTTGAAACAGTATTCATAATAAAGTTGAGTTTAAAAAAATATCAGGAGAGTTGAAATAATTTCTCTTGCTAAGGCACAATACCCTGCTGTATCTGTGCAAATCATTCTGTAGAGATAAAATGGTCCCAATCCTACAAGGAGCTGAGTGCTCTCAATTCCTACTGATGTTAGTGGGAGCTAAAGATGTTCACAGTGGCTTAGCACCTTGGGAGATAAGGCCCACAGACAAGAATTAATTATAGCTCTCACCTCTAACGTTCTAGATCATGTGTGTGTAGCACTGCTAGCTATTGCATGGAATGCCAGACGTGCTCAACAGCAAGTGACTGCATTGCCCACTAGGGACTGCAACCCATAGGGAATATTAATACAGCTACTGGAGATTCAGCATTAGCTTAGATTTCTAGAGCAGAAGGTCCTCAGCTCAAAGTAGGCATAGACTCATTAGGCCACCAAGACCGAGTGTATAATATACCGCTGACCTTCAACGTGTGAGAGACAGACCAAAATAAGAGACAACAAAAATAACAGAGGGGGTTGGAAATTATCAGTTAAATTTTGTTCATCTCTAACAACTTCCATCCCAGGCTCTCAAAGCACTTTGCAAACATTAAACGTACAAGGTAAGGAAATACAACTCATGTTACAGTTGGCAAAGATGAAACAACTTGCCTGAGTTACCAGAAGGAGTCAGTGAAGCTGGGAATAGAGCCCAGCAGTTCTGGCTACTGCTCTTCTGCTCGAAACTCAGAATCTAACTTTTGTAATTGTATTTTATTATTAAAATTCTCCGTATGCTCCCTTTCTCCATACCGTCCTTCTGGTGTCAGGAGAGGTCAAGGATTCGATTTTCAATAGGACCTGCAGCTGCTCATTCTGACATTCAGGGCGTAAGTGACCTGATAAAAGCAACAAGGGGAGGGATAGTCAGGGCAGGGATTTGATCTCCGAGCTCTCTGGTTCATGCTTAGATCAGACCATGCTTCTTTATGTGAGCTAGGGTAACCTAGGGGAGTAAAAGCACAAGCTCCATAGAAGCTCAGAGTATCTTAACCCCATACAGCAGGTTGGTATAAAAGTTACATTTCTGCACAACCCTCGTTTTAGTCTTGTTAAAAGAGCAGCCCAGGTTTCTTTTAAAAATCCCCATTTTCCCCCATGCAAGTATTCATGCTTTGGAATGGAGAAACTGATGCACAGCTCTGAGTGCTGCCTGCATCTCCTTATACTCAGCGCATTTGCAGGCCTCTTCCAGCTTCAGCCAACGAAAAGCCTGATGCTCATCTGAGAGCTTGATCTCCGTGTTACAGTCGTTCATTTCTGCCAGCCAGTAGATGACTGTTTTGGGTTTGCTTCTGACAGTGTATTGCAGTTCCTTCTTAAACCCTTCAATGAGGGTGAACTGACTGGAATTGAGTCCAGCCTCTTCCTGTGTCTCCCGCAGGGCTGTCTGCAGGTCATCTTCACCCGGATCCACATGGCCTGCCCAGGGAGGAGAGAAAAATAAGTCTCTGAGAAGAAAACTGGCTGTTCGGATTGTGTTCGTTCAATTGGCAATAGGGAAAACACATATGCAGTATCTGATTTGCCATGAAGAACAGCTCATGTGTCCTGTTGTTTAGACCCATTTGCATTCAAGATTGCAGAACACACATTGCATTTCAAACCCATTTATGTCCATCTCAAGGGTTTTAGGATTAGGGTTCATCCCACATACGCTGACACTGCCAATCAGCATCCAGTGCCCTATACGTGCCAGAAATCTGGTCCCAGTTATTCTCCTCCTTTCCGGTTCTGTGTTCCTAATGGAGCCCTGCACACCTGCAAAGCCCCAGATGAAGAGACCATATTTCTGGCTAAGGAGAACAGGATTCATTAACGCTGTGCCTTAAGTGGCTTAGGCCCTGATTCTGCATCTTTTAATCAAGCAAGCAAGCCCATCAAAGTCAGTGGGATGTCCCACATGAATACAAACTACTCAACAAAAGGGATGCATAAGCAGGCCCCCAGGAACCAGAATGAGGAAGTCAACAAGCCTGATGCTCATGAAGGGCAGCACCAAGCACTTGATCTTCAGTTTTCATCATTGTTTTATATCCAAACATGAAAACTGCTGAGTAGTGAATCATAGAATCATAGAATATCAAGGTTGGAAGGGACCTCAAGAGGTCATCTAGTCCAAACCCCTGCTCAAAGCAGGACCAACCCCCAACTAAATCATCCCAGACAGGGCTTTGTCAAGCCTGACCTTAAAAACCTCTAAGGAAGGAGATTCCACCACCTCCCTAGGTAACCCATTCCAGTGCTTCACCACCCTCCTAATGAAATAGTGTTTCCTAATATCCAACCTAAACCTCCCCCACTGCAACTTGAGACCATTGCTCCTTGTTCTGTCATCAGGTACCACTGAGAACAGCCTAGATTCATCCTCTTTGGAACCCTCCTTCAGGTAGTTGAAAGCAGCTATCACATCCCCCCCTCACTCTTCTCTTCTGCAGACTAAATAAATAAAACTAGGCTTCCCTTCCTGCCCAGGGCATCTAAGCAGTCAGCCACCAAGACTGCATCAGAGACTGGCAAAAAGGGGACTGATGAAGGAAGAAGGCTGCTATATCTTCTTATGAGATGTCACAAGCCACGCTGATCTGGACAAGGTCAATACTTGGGTGAAAGACCTCTAAGGAACACTGGTTTCATGGGGCAGTAGGACAGGCGCTTTCCTCTGAATCAGTAGTGAACCATTGGCCTGCTAGGGCACTGTGCGCAGGAAGTGCCATCTTTCATCCGAAATATAAAAGGGAGGTTCCTGATCATTAACAACCCTGGCATTTTTAATAAGAGAAAGGTGCTAGTCCGTGTCCTGGATCCAACACTGGTAGATTATGCCTACCTACATTTCCCCAGGCAGTTTGAATCAGATTTGGCATTCTTCTTCACTTCTTGTCCCAATATTTTTTGTATGTTGATACAAAATAATTATTATTTTGTGGGAGGTTTAGGTTGGACATTAGGAAAAACTTTTTCACTAGTAGGGTGGTGAAGAACTGGAATGGGTTACCTAGGGAAGTGGTGGAATCTCCTTCCTTAGAGGTTTTTAAGGTCAGGCTTGACAAAGCCCTGGCTGAGATGATTTGGTTGGGGATTGGCCCTGCTTTGAGCAGGGGGTTGGACTACATGGCCTGCTGAGGTCCCTTCCAACCCTGATAGTCTATGGTTCTATGATTATTAGTGTAGGTCTGCATTGTTAAGGAGGAGTTGTGGTTCACCTCCCCTACATGTGGCTGCATTTCAGTGGTGAATCAAGAGATTATGAAAACTATCCATACACATACACACACACACACTTAGTAATGTTTCTAAAATGGTTTGGATGGAAGCTGCTGTGTAGCTGTATGACTGATATCAAATTAAAGAGATCAATATCGCTGCAATGGGATGACAGTACTGTGGCATGCAGCCGCTTGGAGTAAGGTTATTTCTCTTTCCCTCTCCAAGCCGTCCCTCTAGCCAGCCATGTTACTATTCTAGTTCTCTCCACTGACTCTGGATTCCTCAGGATCACAATCACCATTTCAAGCAGGGATAAATATATCATTCCCAAGTTGTTTTTACTTTCCCTGAGAAAAGCCAGATTTCGTTTTCTCATGAAAATTCCAGACAGGGATATAAATAGACCAAACCCGGCAAGGGCTCAGAAAAGCACATGCAAATGGGAGTCAAAGTAACTTTCAGAAGGAAAACAATATAAAGGGCTCCTCAGTTCATTCCTGGTGTAACTCGACTGGTTTCAATAGAGGGCTGTAATGGGATGTGCAGCCTCCCAGCCACCTACAGAGGGAAAGACTTATTTCATACCACTATTTATAACTGCAAGTCTAGGATCAGCAAGGGGCCAAACAGGCTCCTAGTAGTGGACACTAACGTGCTAATCTGATGGCAGACATCCTCCAGAAAGACAGAGGTTGATGTACCAGCTTCTCTAATCATTTCCCTCTCCCTATCAGCACAACCTCAATTTTATTTAAGTTGAAACACTGCCTTATATTAATCTGTTGAAGCCCAGATACCATGCTGATGGGCGTGTCAGTAAGCCAGATGCTCTTCATCCACCTTTCTTAAGTACCAGGGGCATATCAGCAATGACACCAACCACCCCAGCTAAGGCAACAGAGGAAGGTTATGGTGAAAGTAATGGTAAGACCCCTGTGGCATTACCAGGAGTGAACATGCCTTTAGATCTGCTATAGAGATAGCTATAGGTTTTTTTGGTCCATACCTGATGATAGGAAAAGACAACGACCCAGATCCTTAAAGGGAAATCAGTGAAAGTTAGGAGCCTAATAGCTTTCAGAATCTGGGCAAAAGTGCCTGTTTTGATCCCCCTCCCCCCATCTGCAGCCTTCAGTGTGACTGATCACAGGGTGTTGCACACAACACCTGCAGAGCCCAGAACTGCCCTCAAGTGGCTCTGCTCTTTTTCCCCTGAGAGCACCAGAGACACAAGTGGGATCATTCTGCCTATGTCCCAAGATCTCTGCCATGTGCACTACAAGGTTCAGCACTCCTACCCCTCCCGTTAGGTATGCATGCAAGGCGGCTATGGGGGATGTGGTATGGAAAGCATCACCTCCATGCAGTCCTGCTGTAGCATGAGGGTGAGCTTCAGATGGTACAACATGCAGTAGCCTGAGCAAGAAAAGCCAATGAGAGTACATGACACCGGGGCTCCCTGCTCTCCAATGACTCCTCATCTGAGACCTGATCCATTTCAAGGGTTAGGCTGTCATGCCATTAGGCTGTGGGAGGTCAGTTAGCTCTACGTCTCTCTTTTCATCAGGTTCGGGCGACAGTGTCAGCTTTCTAAGTATTTAGCTGAATTTGGGACTCACATCAAAGGAGAGGTTGTTGATGCTGGTAGGCTAAGGGAAGCATCTGGAGACGATGAAGCAGAGCTCTGCCTGCCTTTTCGTATTTGGAAGTACAAAGTGATACTATAGGGCTTGGGGCTGAATAAGTTACTTTTAAAAGATCAAAAAACAGCTGCGGCTCAAAGTGGCTTTTTCACCCATGTGCTCTTGTCAAGATGGTTATGACTTTTTCTTTCAAATCTGGACCTTGCTACGTTTATCCATGACTTCATCACCTCCAGATTTTATCAATACCAATGTGCTCTACCTATGCCTGAAGCCCACTCAGCAACTGCAGATACTGCAGAACGCAATGGCTCCTTCACTTAGTATTCCAGGATCTGCAATGGGTACCAGTTTGTTTCCAGATAAAATCAAAGGTTGCCATAATGGTATGGACCTAAAAAGTCCTAAATGGTGTGGCTCCTGGCTATCTGAGGTGCCTCTATATCCCTTTGGGATACCGTGGCAGCTAGGATCAGCTGGAACACTTGTGACTAGCGTCAGGACTTTCTTGATGAGGAACGCTCAGTCACGGAACTCTCTTTACGCAGTGGATGGTGACAGTCCAGATTTGTTGGCTTTCCGGCACACTGCAAATTCTACTTACCCATGTTTTTGGCTCAGAGGATACGGGGAGAGCTTTGCCTACCTTTTTCTTTGTATGGGGCAGAGTTGCACTGAGCTTATGCTACGAGATTGTTTTGGTTAGTGCACTATACAAAATAAATATTTATCTAGGTGTGATCAGCGTGTGCGACATTGTGTCTGGGATATCCAGGAACTATCAAGACGAGTTGAGGAAGTGGGGGAAGAGAGACTAAATCTGAAAGTTAAAAGTGATTTCTGCATTGAATGCTCCCCACCGCCAGAGTCTGAGGGAGGTTCAACTAAATGCCTTCTCTGCCATTCGCCGTGAGTGATGAGTAAGGCTGCGATTTAGTCACAGAGGTCAGTGCACTCATGGATTCCGTGACCTCTGTGATTTTTTTGGCTTCAACTGTCAGCAGCTGAAGCCAGGCTGGAGGCGGGACTATGCACCTCTGCCCTGCAGCTGGATCTGGGGTCGTGAGCTCCTGCCCCCAGCTTGCAGCTGGGGCTAGAGTCGGGGCTGTGTGCCCCTGCCCTGTGGCTTGCAGGCCGGGGCTGCAGCGAGGGTCGTGTGCCCCCTTCCTCCCCTGCCCTGGCTGGGGTTGAAGCTGGGACTGTATGCCTCTGCCCTGCAACTGTGGCCAGCTCCGGAGTGGAGGCTGTGCACCCTCGCTGTGGCTACGATTGCTGGAGCACGGGCTACGTCCCTGCTATGGCGGGGGAGCTCGGCAGTTTTCCCCCACAGGACTCCAGCTGTCATTCCTCCCCGCAACCTAGCCCTGCCCCCCGGTTATTTTTCGTGACAGTACAGACGGGTTACGGGCTCCGGTGAATTTTTGTTTATTGCCCGTGACCTGTCCATGGCAAAAATCTTCACCTTAGTGATGAGCCTCTGTACTACACCTCAGGGCACTGCCAGTGCCTGCCTCCCATTTAGTTATGCACATTCTACTTGCCATAGAACCTGGGCTAATGCAAACCCAAGTCTGGCCATTGCCCAAGCTTCAATGCAGGATCAGGTGCATGCAGCTGAATAAACGGTGCTAATACAGTTAATTGTCCCAATTGCCACAAAAGACTGGAAGCCATTAGACTATTTGCCCTTAGAGGTCTTTACATTCTACAATGTCTCTGGTTCTTGGATACAAGGAACATACAAGGATATAAGGGGGGGAGGGATAGCTCAGTGGTTTGAGCATTGGCCTGCTAAACCCAGGGTTGTGAGTTCAATCCTTGAGGAGGCCACTTAGGGATCTGGGGAAAAAATTGGTCTTGCTAGTGAAGGCAGGGGGCTGGACTCGATGACCTTTCAAGGTCCCTTCCAGTTCTAGGAGATTGGTATATCTCCAATTATTAGTGCTGATCTCTGTTAGCGTTATTGGAACAAACATCACCTTTTGGCGGGGTCCAGTGATGAGTGCCATAGGATGTCTGCAGGAGAAGGTATTCGATGTTGTCACCAACTTTAGAAGAAGGGGATCCTGCCTGTAGCCTCCTGTAGATTATCAAGCCACATGCTCTTAGAGCCATGGCCCTCCTACTACCTGCAATGAGAGCAAATATGACCACAGAGGATTAATTGTTACAAACAGGAATAACAGCACCGTAATGCAGCATCTACGGAGGCAATTGCACTAGAAGTGAAGTATGAGATGGGTAAAGCCCTTTCTGAACCAGAAGTGAGGGGGAGACAGCTGATTTGCTAGACAAACTGTCAATCACCCAGGCAGACGGCGGGAGACTATTTCTCTGCAGGATTCTGGATAAGGAAGCCCTCTGTAAAACTCCTGTCTCCATCTCAGCTACAGTCATAATTTTAGGACTGGTCATCTAGAGGAAGCTAGGCCTGTTATAAGAAATTGGGAGTACTCTGGATGGGTAAATGCACTGATATTATAGTATAGAAAGGTGTGTTTTGCTTGTTGGTTTTTTTTCTGATTTAAAATATATTTTTGTTATTACTTTTTGTTAAACTCCTCTGAACTGGCCCCTGGTGATTTGTTTGGACAACCTTGCTATGGTGCTCTGCTAGAGTTCAGATGGACACCCCAAACTTCTCCATGATATTTATCTCCAGCATGCATGAAGACATGCACATAACAATGTCAGTAGTTATAGTTACACCTCTGCTTATCAGGGTGAAAGCATATTCTCTTTCCTTTGCCTTGAAACCACCACATCACGAACTACACAAAACCTGACACAAAAATCAAACAAGCTCAACTGATTCCATCTGTTTGAGCATGAAATCTTAGCAGTTGTTAACTACAAACCACAAAGAATATTGGAAGAGAAGAGAATAAAACAAAGGGAAATCAATGATAAATATTCCATTTCTAAGTCTTCTATCCTCAGAGACTGCTTAACCTTAAAACTCACGGGAAGTAGCACAGTATTAGACAAGCTATTTTCCAGGTGTGATACAGCTTGCACAGGGCTGGCCAGTAAGTCAGTAGTAGAAGTGAGAAGGGGAACCCCAGTGGCCCAGGACCCCTGTTTCCATGGCTCTAGCCACTAGGTTGTAATGTAAAAAGGCATAGAAGTAGTTTACGCCCTAATATGATGCTCAGTGCCACATTTAAATAATACATTTAAACATAACATGTTTCATGTTTGGATTGTCTAGTTGTATATAGAGGTGATACTGTTACCTCCATTTTACAGATGGGAAAATTAAGGCACAGAGAGGGGAAGTGACTTGTCCAGGAAGCTGTGGCAGTCCCAGGTTAGTATCAAGCTGTCCTGACTAACCAGTAGCAAGGCTGCTCCCCTATTGTTTAGTTGCTGTCAATATGCTGCAAGCTATGCCAGTATTTCCACCCATTGGTAAGGCACCTGTGGCACGAGGGTAAGCAGCAAAGCTCTGAGATTTGTATGTATCCATTCTGGAGGAGCTGAAATCATTAGGAGTGATTCTACCTGCCTTTCAGGTCTGTAGCAATGCAAACCAATTATGTAAGATATTAGCACTATCTCCTGTACATGCCTGGAAATTCCATGCTTCAAGAGTATGGAAGCTAGACACGGGAATAACCTCCACTCTGAAGCCTGTCAACAATTCTTAGTTGCAAAGCACATCTGTGTCCAAGCAAACACTTCCAGCTGTGAGTTGTGCCTAGCTAGCAGACACCAGCCCTGCTGAAAACAAGTGAAACCAGGACTAGCCCAGGTGTGTATTAACCTGCAAACATGTCCCCCACCGCCAGCTGGTTCATTCTAAACATCTACCCCGGATCTTAGCTCTTTGCACCCTATGTACATATTCATAGCTTTTAAGGCCAGAAGGAACCACTATATCATCTAGTGAGTCTAACTTCCTGTATAAGACAGGCCAGAAAATCTCACCCAGCCATTTCTCCATCAAGCGCACGTGGTTCTCAAGTCCCCTCGCCAAACTTTTCAATGACAATTTAACACTATGTCTCTTCAACCTCCCTCTCATTCCTGTATTTCTCACAGAGCCAAGAAAAAGCAGTCAGCGCATGAAGCAAATAATACTTGGGCATTTCAAGAGTTCATTACCTACAGATATTAACTGATTCATCTTCCAACCCTCCATAAGTAGGGCCCTACCAAATTCACTGCCATGAAAAATGCGTCATGGACCATGAAATCTGGTCTTTTGCGTGCTTTTACCTTATACTACACAGATTCATGGGGGACCAGCATTTCTCAAATTGGGGGTCCTGACCAAAAGGGAGTTGTGGGGGGTTACAGAGTTATTTGGGGGAGGAGGGGGGGTGTCACACTGCCTTCAGAGCTGGGCGGCCGAAGATCAGTGGCTGTTGGCGGAAAACCCAGCTCTGAAGGCAGAGCCCCGCCAGCAGCAGCATAGAACTAAGGGTGGCAATACTATACCATGCCACTCTTACTTCTGCCTTCAGTGCTGGACGGCAAGAGAGTGGCAACTGCTGACCAAGGGCCCAGCTCTGAAAGCAGCAGTGCAGAAGTAAGGATGGAAATACCATACTATCCTTACTTCTGTGCTGCTGCTGCTGGTGGCGGCTCTGCCTTCAGAGCTGGACCCCTGGCCAGCAGCCGCCACTCTCTGGCTGCCCAGCTCTGAATGCAGCAGTGCACAAGTAAGGGTAGCAGTACTGCAACCCTCCCTACAATAACCTTTCGACCTCCCCCCCAACTCCTTTTTAGTTCAGGACTCCTACAATTACAGCACGGTGAAACTTCAGATTTAAATATCTGAAATCATGAAATTTACAATTTTTAAAATCCTATGACTGTGAAATTGACCAAACTGGACCATGAATTTGGTGGGGCCCCATCCATGAGGGAGGTAAGTGCTGTGATTCCCGTTTAACAAAGCACAGTAGAGAGACATCACACTCTCTCTGGTGGAGCCGGCTGTATCATTTGTGGGTCCCCAAAAACCCACAGGAGAATTAGACAGGGAGCAGCCTCACCTTCTGCTACCACCGACTGCCAGCTGGCTCCTAGCATGCTGTGTTCTAACTTGAACCAAGGAGGTAATGGTGCTTGTTGGAGACACGGAGTTCAAGGCCACTTGGGTTGAGGCAGGGTATGAAACAGTGAGGCATTTAGGTAGAGGTGGAGCAGCACTCACTGAGAAGTGGTTTGGGCCACTTGGCCAGGCCGCTCCATTCAGGGAGGAATAGCATACATGGGGAAGAGAAGAAGGAGCTGGCCTGCTGGAGGTTGAGTAGCAGATGCAGAAGTAAGAGGAGATCCAGGCTGCGCAGATCAAAGCAGAGTAATAATATCTACCCCTTCTATAGTGCTTTAACTAGCGCCAGCGTCAGCCAGGTCAGTGGCAGAGCTGGGAAGAAAACTCAGCTAGCGTGATCTTATTGTAATTCTTGTACTGTGTGTCGTGTTTTTTAAAGCCACGTGGAAACATGAGACCCTCCATTTTCATTTAAAACTAAAAAATAAGTGTCTAATTCTGTGGTGCAAAGCTTGAAAACGTGACCCCTAGAGGCACAAACCCCAGAAGGCAAGTAAAAAGAACCCCAGATGTGTTGTGTTGTTAGAAATCTTGTTAGGATTTTCAAACCAATCCCATAATTTTCTGGGGCCTGACTCATGATTTTTGAAAATGTGGAGTTGCAATGCTAGTAATGCATGGGAGGAGTAGGATGGGCTGGGGTCTGGAACTCTTCGGTCAGGGCAACGCAGCACGTGCTGGGAAGAGGAGGGGTCTGGGTGCTCTCAGTGGAGAGCGCAGCGCATACACACTAGGAAACAAGGGGTGTGTGCGCCCTTCAGACTGAACCAGGGCAGCCCACTGTGCAAAGCATGTGCCGGAGAATCTGCCCTGGAGGTGGGACAGTAAACTGGGAATCGAGGGGCTGGGTCCGCCCACTCCTACAACAGTGTTAGCTTCCCCCCAGTCAACCCCAGGGCCCCTCTCTGTCCCCCCAATCAACCCCAGGGCCTCTCCTCTCCCCCCAATCAACCCCAAGGCGCCTCCTCTCTCCTCCCCAATCAACCCCAAGGCTCCCCTCTCTTCCCCCCCACTGCCCCAATCAACCCCAGGGCCCCTCCTCCCCCCCCATCAACCCCAGGGCCCCCCTCTCTTCCCCCCCACTGCCCCAATCAACCCCAGGGCCCCTCCTCCCCCCCCATCAACCCCAGGGCCTCCCGCTCTTCCCCCCCCCTGCCCCAATCACCCCCAGGGCCCCTCCTCCCCCCCCATCAACCCCAGGGCCTCCCTCTCTTCCCCCCCACTGCCCCAATCAACCCCAGGGCCCCTCCTCTCCCCCCCCCAATCAACCCCAGGGCCCCCCCTCTCCCCTAGCCGAGCCTGGCCTGCCCTGCCCCACCCCTGTCTCACCTGTCTGCCAGCTCCTGCTCTTCCGGGACAAAAGGCATCAGCGCTAAGGGGCGGGGCTGAGACACACTGACACCAGCCTCGGCCAATCACACATGCAGAGATCAGCCAATGAGAGGACTCGCTTTGGGACGCTCTGGATGGGATTTGGCAGCTCGCGCGGTCCGTCACACCCCCCCCTCTAGCTTTCGATTGGTCAACGGGGAAAACCCCGCCCCTTCCTTTGCGTCCCATTCGCTTGTTCCGGGCCCGGGCGGCGCCGGTCTGGGCGCGGGCGTTCGAACCGGGCAGGCGGCGTTGCTATGGGGACGCGGCCTAGTCGTGGCTGCCAGAGCCTGTGCGGGGCGGGAGTCACGAGGCTGCCGGGCTCTAGCCCCGGGGAGGGCGGGCGCGGTGCTGCTCGCAGGTAAGTAGCACGGAGGTTCATGGGGTCAGAGGGCGAGGGCACCCCAGGCGGGGGGGGGGAGATTAGGGTGCAGATGCCAGAGAGACGATGGGCCCAGCGGGCCCTGACCTGTCTTGGTCGTGGGCGTTGCCATGGAGACAGCGGGGCCCCGGGGGCCGCTGCCCATCCTCCATCCGAGCATCACGCAAACAAGCAGGTCAAATGGGGCCGCTTCTCTGGATAGCCCTGGCCATGGTGGGTCCGGATGCCTGTCTCCATCCCAGCATTAGCAGGCATGTTACGGGTCCCACTGAGCAGGTGAATGTCACCAGCGGGTCCCACACTGCCCCAGAGACCAGGAAGCCCAGATCTGCCCCTGCCCTTTCCCAGAATGGATGATGCCAGGGAGACTAGGAGGTGCTGCCCCATCTCAGAGAGACACAGAGTCCAAGGCCAGCAGCAGCAGCAGCCACCAGATCAGCTTGTCTGACCCCTGCTTAGCACAGGCCACCCAGCTCCCGGCACTCGAAATGAGACCAAAGTATTATAGCATACAGAAAGCCAGAGTATAGGAGGGACTGAGGCACAATAGCAGGGAAATGATGAAGTGAGAGACACCCAGGTAATCCCGGCAAGTGCCTGCACCTACATGCTGCAGAGGAAGATGGGGGAGAAAAAAAACCCAAGGTCACTGCCAGTCAGACCTGGAGGAAAATTGCGTCCCAACATATGGTGATCAGTTAGCACTGATCTGAGCACTGCCAAAAAGGCGACGAGTCACAGCAGGCATTGCCTAATTCTCATGTGAACATTGGTGCCTTATTTCACTGTGGATATTGCCTTGTGGAGACAGGATCTGAGCAGGTGCTGCCCCATCTTGATCTGAGCCTCACCACAGAGATGATGGGTACCAGTGGGCACTGCCCCATCTCAGTCTGAGCTTTGCCAGGGAGGTGATAAGTCCTAGTGGATGCTCCCCATTGTCTGATTCAGTTTGAGTGTCACGAAGGATGTGACTACTGGACCCAGCTTGGAATGCTCTGCCTTGATCCTCTTGGTTACCCTGACATTGTATTGCAATCTTCGGTGGGCTGCCGCCTCCCCATATCTATTAAGAAAACCAGCTTAGCTGCAATTTGCTCTACTTTATGCAAATGAGGTCAGGCCCATGGATTCCTTCCTTCCTAGCATGGTCATTTGCCTGCTATGATTTATATTCAGCTCATTATGACAGAATGTTTATTTAGATTGTAAGCAATTTGGGGTAGGGACTGTCTCTTTCTCTTTCTTCTGTTTATACAGTGCCTGGCACAATGGAGTCCTGGGCCATGATAGGCTGTGAGGAGCCACAATAATATAAATTATTAATAATAATAGTAGAGCTAAGTCTTTTTGTCTCAAAGCATCCGGCACATGGATATGCTGATACACACCCAGGAATCACTGAAATGCAGCCTGCTGAGGGGAAAGGCCTAATAGATGTTTGAAATAGATGCTGTTCAGTTAGACAGCATATTTATAACAATTATGCTTCTTCTCGCATACTCTGAAGGAGTTCACTGACATACCCAATCTATCTACTTTTATGGCCCCCACCACATCTGAGTGCCTGGCACTTTCTTTGTGTGCACTAGCTATAGTGACCGGATCATGTTCACGTACCTCTCTGAAAACCATATGCCCTCTTACCCATTCATTCTTTAAGAGCACTGTGCAATGAGATGAACTGCTCATAATTGTCCGACTGAAACCGTCTCCATGACAGAGCCTAAATTGATTTTGATTTTTTCTTCTCCACTGAACTGGAAAATCTAAGCAATTGGTGAAATGTGGGGGCTTTTGAATTGGGGAAACTATAAATACAGAGGAAGTTGGTTGCTATGAAACTGATTCAGTAAACACATACACAGAGTGAAAGGATAACTGCAAACATACAGCAACTTGCCTTTATGTAGTTACAAAATGAAACAAACATTCTAAACCATTTGGAAGTGTTGCCTACAGGAGGAGCCTAGGCACAATTTTCAAATAATCAGCATCCTAATATAACCCACAGATTATTTTTCATTAGCATGTGGTTGAATATTAGACATTTCCCATCTCCATTCAGCTGTTGTTTTAAGCAGTTGTCGAGTATCAGCTGTGGAATGGAGTCTCTTCTGCTGAGGTCATCAGCCTATAATTAATAAGAGAGAATTATTATAATTAGCAGGCTTTTGTAAATTAAAAAACCCTAATTTATTTCAAAAGAACAAAATTAGTGTTTGGTTGTGGCTTTTTAATCAGTTTCAGATCACACTTAAATGTAGTGGTAGTCCAATTACCAGATTGGGGCATGATCATTAATGTATCAGTAACATAGGAATTAGGAAACTTGGTATATGGGGAGGATAGAAATAGTTTTTCATTATCCAGATGTAAAATGTTTATTGAATAACATGGAAGATATATGGTCCTCTTCCAAATGCTTTTCTCATACTAGAATCTGTAAACAGTTGTCCTTTTCCAGTGTTCAGCTTTCTTCCCTGTTTCTTCAAAATGGGCTTGTCTAATTCTTGTTCCAGCAACAGACAGAAGTATATAATATCAATGTGCATAAGTACATAGTGAGTAGCATGGTATAATATTGTGGCCTTACAAATGTGCCCTCTGCTCTGATAATATTTTATATCCACAAATCATGTAACTAATTTATGCAAAATTTGCTCGTATTACTGTTACCCCATTCCTTCTCATACTTCTGCACCTGTTTGGTTCCCAACCTCCACCGTTGCATTTTGTATTCACTACAATTGTGAGCTCTTTGTTGGAGGGACTGTCTTTTACTATACGTCTTGTACAGTGCTTAGCAAAATGGAGCCTTGCCGTGGCTGGCACCTCTAGCCACTGATGTAATACAGACCATAATAATTGATAAAATGATAGGGAGCTACAAATGGTCAGAGAAGTGTAAAATACCTTGCAGAGTGTAATGGGATAGCGCACTTGTCCAGCAGTGCGCAAACTTTTCCAGTCACGCTCCCCCTTACCATTAATGGAATCTCTGCACGCCTGAGCCTCCCTTCCATTATCTGGGGTGAAGGCGGAGCTGGGCCTGGAAGTGGAGCAGGACTGGGGGCTGAACAGGGCAGAGGCGGAGATGGTCTGGCGGCGGAGTGAGGCTGGAAGCATGGCGCTCACTCCTCACCCTTGTGGGGGCTGGGCCGGGCACTGCCGCATGCCTTCTTCAACATTCCTTTGTGCCCCCCTAGGCATACCCCACAGTTTGGGGACCACTGCACTAGCCTTTCACTTCTAGAGTCCTGAGTTCAGATTCAGCCTTGGGCTACAGCTGAAAGTCAGTTTGGAGTTCAAAGAAGGTGGAGATGGAGTGAGATCTATGAGGTCATGTAGTTTCGCTCTACCCTTGAACCCAAGGCCAATGCAGAATTGTCTGGCTAGACTGGTCTCATTCTTGTCCCCGTTTTATATACTTCATAAAACCACCAAGCACTTTGGCATGCTTGGCAGTCTGTGCTCAAGAGAGGTTCAGGGCTGGAGTAGTATCGTTGCAGATGACAAGTGAGATGTGTTGGTAGAACTGTGAGCTGGAGAGGTAGCATGCATAGGACTTGCCTATTCTGTCTCCCAGTTCCTCACTTTCATTAACTTGTTTTTTAAAAGTAGTTTAAAAAGCCGGGGATACTGCAGTGATAGGCACCATGCAAATACATAGGTAAAGAAGGTACTCATGTGTTGAAGGACATAGATCACCAACTATTAGTTAACCTGTCTGACATCAGCTAAAATCACCATGAGTCAAACATTAACAATTAAACTGTCATTAAGATTTAGAGAGACAAGGTGGGTAACGTAATATCTTTTATTTGACCAATAGCTATTGGTGAGAGAGACAAGCTTTCAAGCTTACCTCACCCACCTTGTCTTTCTAATATTCTGGGAGCAACATGGCTAGAACAACACTGCATACATTAAGCTTTAGAGTTAACACCCCACTGACTTGAAGGCAGACATTTCAGGCCTCCCTTACACCTGTCGATTTGAAAGGCATCATTGCATTTGTTGACATTTTTAAGGTTGTCACCACTTTGTGCTTCATTTCCCCATGTCTGAAATGGGAATAAGGATACTCTGGTTTGTGAAGTACTTTGAGAGCTGTGGATGAGAAGATCTATAAGAGCTAATTTATGATTATGGTTATTTTTAGAAACATTTTTTAACGATGGCTCTAATCCTAGAGCACAATTTTGTGGCAAGAGGCGGATTGTTTAGGGTAAATTCCCTGGCTTCTGAAAAAGGTTTCCATTGGCGTCCACTCCTGTTGCCCAGCTTTTCTCTATCTGTATGTCTTTTTTTAGAAAAGCAAAAATCTAATACCACGCACTGGAATTCTTTTCTGATGACAAACCATTCATGGTGTGATTCTGTGATTATGATGCCACCATGATATAAAACTAAAGTACTGCATTACATCTTTATTTTTCTGTTGTTTTGCTTATATGTATATTAGCCATCTGTTCCAGCAAGTATAACAGGCACAGGATTGTCAGAAGATTAGTTCATAGTATAAGAAAACATGTAGCACTTTAAGTTTTGGATATAGGTTATGATGATATTGTTTTATATTCTCATAATGCTTTTCAACTTACATATATTGGTACTGAAATGGAGCCAAATGGTTATTTGACACACAGCACTCCACTGTGTGTGTGTAACACTTCGGCTGAGGACATTCCAGCAAGCCTCTCTTATACCAAAATACCATGGCATTTTTAATATCCATGCACAGCAGACAGGCTCTCACGTTTTAAGACCTTGTCTGAAAGACCTCAAAATATATAAAGCAAATTGTATGGAACTCAGCTTACCTTTCATGTAAGGATAATGGGCTGAATTGTCCCTAAATCAGAGATCCTTGGTGTTTCAAATCTGAGACTTAGATGAGTCAATAACTATCCCTCTGTCAGGTTGCATGTATATTAATAACTAGGGTACTGTAGGTAACAACAGACTCAATATATTTCATTTTTGATATGACAGGCCTGCTTCAGTATCTTCTGTCAAAGCAACTGTGTCACTTTGCATGAGAAGAATGTGAGCATTGCAAAATGAAGCTGAATCTTTGTGCCATCCAAAGATGTGAATGGCAACCACTGAATTGCAAAGAGTTGCAAAGCGCCCTGTGTTTCTGTGAAGAACAGAAATCTAAAACAAATTGAGTGACAAATTGCTCCCTACACCTGATGTGGCTTGACCTTATAAATATGTTTTGATAGAAAACTCTACTTGCACAGAAACAGCTCCCCTTTTTCCAAATGTATTTCATAATAAAGTATTTTAACAGATCCTAGGTTTGGGGCTCGATCCTGTTCCCAGTGAAACCTGTGGAAGTTGTGCCATTGACTTCAGTGGGAGCAAGACCAGGCTTTGATATTAAAATATTGTAATGAAGTATGTGGTTTTAGATTTTTGCTTGAGAGAATATCATTGCCTGATGTGTACAAAATAAATGTACTTGCATCCTGATGAAAACTCAGAAGACTCAGAATTCATGATAGGAAAATCTGGGAAGTCTCCTTCACCAGCAGATGGCACTGGAGTTAACAATATGTGTTTCTAGAAAACATGTAAATAACTGGCCTAGCCTCTCAAGAAATGAAACAAGAAAGCAATTTTCTTGAAGAATTGAATTTTTGTTTGAAAATGAAAATTTGTACTTTTCTTGATGCCTAAAAAAATTACGTAAATTAAATTATCCTTTTTGGGGGAAGAATTCATTCAACTCTTTGTACACTTTATCATGAAATATATATAAAAAACTTAATTTCTTATAGAATCTTGGAACTTTAAAAAAAAATCTCATAATTTCTGTACCCAGGCAAGTCTGCCTATTTTCCCTTCTTCTTTCACTCTCCACAAAGCTGAACTGAATTCAGTTATAATGGAGTAAATAGTGTAACTGGCTTTTGTGCTGCTGTTAATGTGTTTGTGTTTAATATTATATATAATATAAACATGGTAAATATAATCTAGGGCATAATCCTGCGTTGGCCAACAAGAAATGGACAACATGGAATCTAACAGATCTTTTCCATCTTGAACATCTATGATTCTTGGTATCTGAAATTAGTTTGCCAGCCTTGCGTTCCATTTACTCTTTCCACCACACAGACAAGGTCATCTGTACCAGTGAGTGGGATCCTAACTAGAGTTACTGTTTGAACATATAGGCTGGGATAATGATGGCTTAACTTTTCTCCCATTAACTTCCAAAATAGTAGAGTTAGCAGAATGCTAAGTGCTTTTAAACATTCCACCCATACTGTATGTGGTGGCTAGACTACTGGAGCTATTGGATTTCTCACACCTTTCTCTTTTAATTCTCTGTTCTTTTTTTCCCTGAGGAATTAATAATCTCAGGTGCAGCTCTGTCTTTACTTGGAATTTCCCACCAAAACATTGATTAGTACTCCCCATTTAACAGTGGTTTTGCCTTCAAACTTGTTAAGTTTTATTGTTCAACCACTGGTAATTTTATTCTGGTTGATCCTTCTTTATAAATCAGACCCCTGCTCCTAGGTCTAATGCAGCTTTTAAATTTCTGTACTATCCTATTCAGTCAGCATATTATTAGACAGAAGGTATATTTTCACTAGACAGACTTAGTTTGCCATAGATTTTAATGATAGCAGGTGAAGATTTGGGGGTTTTTTTCCAGCAAGTTTATTTTCTTAAACAATACATTGCTGTGGAAATGAATATAACCAGCATTACTGGGGGGGACGGCTTTTAGTAACACACAATTTCTTATTTGTTAACAGTCAGAAGTCTCCAGTCAGGAGTGAAGCCCCATTGGTTTTAGGTTCTGTACAAACATCTAGAAAGATATTTTCATATATTCAGTAGGCAAAGGATATAGGTAGTGTTAGGATTTGTTTGTCTTATACAATAAGTATTTCCAGCACGATTAACATCTGCAAAAATTCTTAAACATTTGCAAAATACATCATAGTAGGAAGACAAAGGTTTGAGAATTGAAAGTAATTTTCACATTTAATTACAATGCTGGATATTTTTCAAATATTTCCAGAAAACCTGAGTATGGAGTTCCAATAACTTTATACAGATTTGGAGAGGCTACAATACATTTCAGTTTATGGATAATATGTTCCTGTCAAATACGGCTGAGAAAATTCACTTGGTCTGCAGTGTACACAGGAAATCTCAACTTAAAAAAGAAAACATGTAACTATGCCTATGCTGTAGTGTGTGTATTCTAGATATAATACATATAATAATCCTTTGTCTTTTAGGCTTGATCTTTGAATCTGTCCTTATCAATTTCTTATACTTTTGTTAATTAATCATGGATATCAGTAGGACCACATGCCTGGACATTAAGTTGAGCATCTAAAATTAGGCATGTAGCTGGTGGACTAGGTTTCAGTAGCCTGTGGCATTCATTGAATAGACATCATAAGTGCAGGGAGTCTGCAGCAGTAAGTGACTGTAGATATGTGTATATCTCTGTATGTTTTATTGTATATTTTTGTACGTATAGAAATAATTTGCTTTCCCTTTATTTGGTATATTTTTTCCAGTTACTACATTTCATAATGTTAGACAGTTCAATCTATGGCAGCCTGGATTTTAACTTGTGCCTAGCCTAGTTGTAGATAATAACATCTATAGATAGCTGGGGAAATGCTATGTTTTTTCTTTGTTACCTTTGTCAGCTATGACTGACTGTTTTGTATGGATCTAATGTTTCTTTTGTTTGATTTCTAACAGAGCTTAAATTGAAGATGGCATCGTGTCTGTACGAATGCCTTTGTGAGGCAGAACTTGAAAAATATTATCCTCAGTTTGTTGCCCTTGGCCTTCAGAAGATAGATGAACTAGCCAAGATTGCCATGAAAGATTATGCCAAACTAGGGGTCCATAACATGAATGATCGCAAGCGCCTCTTTCAACTCATTAGAATCATCAAAATTATGCAGGAAGAAGAGGAAGGAGCAGGCACAACCAAGCAAGATTTTCAACCGTGTGACCTCTACATCCAACCTCAGGTGACCAGGTCAGGTCCTCGTAGACAACTACATTTTGAGTCCCTCTTTGAGAAAAAGGATGGAACAGTTAAAGACTGTGAACTTGAATTGCAGAGTTTCTCTGATTTCTGTACTAACAAAGAGAAGGAAAGTTTGGTGGAAATGTTAGGACATGTTCTACCAGGGGACTCAGAGGACAATAAAATAACCAGAAGAGACATCCTGAATGTTCCTGGAACATGCACGCAAAATGAACTGGACTGTCCTACAATATATTCATCAACTAATATTGCCCATCTGTTGGGGGATTCTGAAGCTCCCATCATACAGAGAGTGACTCATATTTCTGGGTATAATTATGGACTACCTCATTCTTGTATCAGGTAATAACTTTTATTTCACTATGTTTGGAGTTAACTGGCACAGTTAATCACTCCTTTAGGAGCTTAAAAAGGAAGATCTTCATAGACTCTAAATTAACATTATGTATAACTAGAATCAAACAATGCATAACTTCTACAAGGGTGATGGAAAATCCTGTGGGGAGGGAAACATTAATTAGCACTTGGGACTTTCCAACACTGATAAAAAAGATTCAGTTGAATTCACCAACTGCTATTTACCAGAATTGGCTAAGAATAAGCTTTAGTATCTTGCAGTGCTTATGCTTTCCTTTTGCCTTTGTTCTGGTCAGTTTCTCATATTTTTCAGTATAGCCATCTTGCATAATTAAAACTATTTTTTCAGAAAATATTGCACTCCAAGCTGAATGCAAACTGTCACAAGTTTTCCCCAGTAAAAGTGATACACATTACAGTGGATATAGTTTTTTAAGGGAACTCCCAAGGTATCACTTTTAAAAAGAATCTGGATAAATTTAATGTTTATGAAAATTAAGAACTAAGAGTATTGGCTTAGACTGGGCAGGGTGAAGGCAAGTACTGTATAAACATCACCTGCATGGAAACCAGCTGATGAACTTCCTTGCTGAGCTGCAGCACTCCCAAGTTAATCCAGTCATGGAACTCCCATGCTGCTCTGCCAATACACCTCCGTACTGAGTTACTGACCACCTCCATGCTGTTCCAGTATAGGGCATTTCTTAAGTCTTGGGTATTTTATGATGTGCATAGATGAGACTAGAGGAAACCAACAAAGTCATTTTCATTTGTGAACTAAATCAGAATTTGAACCAGAGTCTCTAGAGGTAAAAATTTAGTGTGTATAATGCCCCTGTGTTTCTCAAAGAGCATTACACTTTACTGGAAATACATCTGAAAACCTGTTAGCATTTTCTCTTATTTTGCTTGGAATATTTCCATGCACACAAATCCAAATCAAAAGCACCACATTATACAGAAGGTTTCTGAAAATACCTTTATGGGCTTGGCAGAGTCTACAACGACACGATGTTTATAAACTGCCCAAGACTGAGTCGCTGTCAAAAGCTGGTTTTACAGCTGTACTGCTGGAAAATGATGTGAAACATACTTTGGCATGGAGAATTTTTAATCCACATCATATTTAAATCTATTTTCCTACTTATAAATGGATTTATGATAAAATTAAGTAACATTTATTATTATTATTGCCGTTTGTATTACTGTAATATTTAGAAGCCCTAGTCAGGGATCAGGACCACATTGTACTAGGTGTTATACAAACACAGAACAAAAAGACAGTCCCTGCCCCAAAGAGTTTATAGTCTAAGACAAGAGACAACAGATGGCTATAGATAGAGGAGTTCAAGGAAACAATGAGACAGTCTAGGTCAGCATGGTGGGCACACCAGTAGCTTAAATTGTTAGAGAGTTTTAAGGAGGGAGTGAAGGTAGATAATGAGGTGGCTTTGTGAATATTTATGGGGAGTTCCTCCAAAAGGTGAGGGGCATCACTGGAGAAAACATAAAGGTACTTGTTTGAAAATCTAATAATGGGTAATGGAGGCTGCTGGCATCTTGGGCCAATCAGAAGTGGGAGTTTACATTTCAGCAGTGAATGAGAGAGAATAGGTTGAATGGGGCGAGGTACCAAAAGGCAAATATTACTACATTCTCAGCTATCAGGAACACTGTAGAATGATGTCATAAAACTAAGCATACAGAAACATAAATAGCTCTTGTTAATGTTTGTAAATGTTTTTCTCTTGTTTCTTCTGCCCCTATTGCCTCTGCCAGGCTCCCAATTGCCTTTCTTCTTTTGAAAATAATATAAAATATATTTCTATGCCTCCTGAGAACAGAATCATAATTGTTTAGATTTCCTATAAATCTGTCTTAAATGCCAAGTGCAGTACATGGAATTAAAACAGATACTTTCATCCATTACAAAGTATATGTAATAAAATGTCTCTCAACAAGACAGAACTTCTGAAAATCCCATCTCTAACATCAATAAGGTCTCCATTAAGGCTTCGAGCATTCCTTTTCATCAATCCCTCACTAATTCTCCCTGCTTCCTCAACACCCAGAAAAAGCCTGGGAGAAGAGATGATTCATTCATTGTGCCCTGAAAGTCACCAAATCCAGGCTGTGGTGAACTGAGCTGGGAAGTAAGTTCCAGAACCAGTGACCTTTCACTGAGAACATCTGGCCCCTAGCATCATCCTGGTTATACAGGGGGTTCCTGGTATACGTCTCCCCCTTATCCGTCATTTCGCGTATCTGTCGCTCATCAATAGGTGAACGTGTTCCGATTCACATCGGTTCCGATCCGCATATCCGTCACTTCACCTTTTGTGTGGCTTTTCTTTCGGTGTTTCCCCTGGCATTCAGGAGGCGTTGGGAGGAGCGGGGACGGGGTGCGTTCAAAGAAGGGGGCAGAACTGCACGGGAAGAAGTGGGGCGGGCCATTATTTTTTATGGGGAAAAATTCCCCGGTATCCGTTGTTTCAGTAACCATCGCCCTTTTCAGGAATGCCACCCGAATGTATACCAGGGACCCCCTGTATCAGGATGGGACTCTTATCTCAAGCATGTCAGATGATCTCAACTGTAATGTTCTCTCAAGGGTGAAGAGGTTTCCATTCAAATATAGAGACTGTAATCCTTATTCATGTGAGAAGTTCTACTGAGGAAAATTGATGGGAATACATGTTTGACTAAGAGCTATAGGATCAAGCCCTGTATTTGAATGGAAACCTCTTTTCCCCCTGAGAGAACAGCTCTTAACATTTATTTCTGAGCACTGTACTTTTAGATTAATCAAAACTGGCAATACAGTAGCATTGAAATCACAAGCCTATAGTCCCAATAAAAGTGGAAGAGCTGGTACAAATACCCTTGTTATATTGTTGTTTTTAATATAATGGAAGTCTAGTGCATGTTTGCTTTAAAGTTGTGCATTATAAGATTTTGAAAGAGCTTTTGGATATCAGGACAGAAATTTTACTTTCAGGTAAGGCACGGGTTCGATTAAAATGATAGTTACTGACTCTAATTCACATTCAGAGCCAGGTTGAAAATCATTTTTCATTTGGCTGAAGAGTGCTTGAAAAATGGAAAATTGGAAATGACACACTTTATTTTAATGACAGCATCTTCCATACATCATATGTCAAGGTGCTTTACATAGTGGGTTAATCAGCTAGAGAAGAAATTACTTAGGTCTGATCTACACTGGGGGGGGGGTCGATCTAAGTTATGCAACTTCAGCTACGTGAATAACGTAGCTGAAGTCAACGTACTTAGATCAACTTACCGTGGTGTCTTCACCGCGGTGAGTTGACCGCTGTTGCTCCCCCGTCGACTCTGCCTGCACCTCTTGCCGAGCTAGAGTACAGGAGTCAATGGGAGAGCGCTCGGAGGTCGACCCTCGCTAGATCGATCTGGCCGGTAGCATAGCTATACCCTTAATGTCTCTTAGGGTGGTGGAAAGAGAGTTGAAGTAGACTTGGCAGGCAACACAACTGCTCTGATTATAGATCGTACCCCTCTCCTTCTTAGACTGAGCATTTCAGGTTACAGACAATGTCTCATGATTGGGTTATACAGCACCTTGCACATTGTGGGTGCTACTGTCCTACTACAACTAATTATTATGTGATAAGAATGTAAGGGTCAAAGAGAGATGAATTCTAGCAACAACATAGGGATGGTAATGGGCAGATTTACAGCCAAGGGAAATGTGGGAGGAAAAGATAATTCAGAATCAAGTTTGACTGAGATTTATGGCCTTGGAACAGAGCTGAGTCACCACCACATTCAGACAGTTTGTGCTAGAACAAACTGTCTGAATGTGGCAGTGGCTCAGCTCATGTGAACAAAGCCTCATCATGGATTTGGAGGTTTTGAGGAACTGGATTGAAAGGAGGGGAATTATTTAAGTTAGATGTGATGCCTACAAACATTATCCATCAGAATCATCTTTTTTTTTTTAGTTTAGAATTTGAGCAACACTTGGTGTTTCTTCCCTCCCCCCAATTATAAAAGACCATCTTTGTCTCTTGAAGCGAAAGCTTTCGCCATTGAAAAGTGAGTTTCCAGAAGAGCAGCAGAGACCTATTTTGAACCTCTGCTCCACCATGGCTTTGCCAGTGTCACCCACCTTTGGGGTCACTAAGGTGGTGGAAGTGAAATGTACGCTTTAGCCATGCTTAAGCTTGGCAATGCATCATTTAACAAGTTGCTTGGCTGGTCTCAAGCTTCATTGATTTTTGATACTGGGAAAGCTATGATGGAGAAATTGGAGAGGGTCCAGAGAAGAGCAACAAGAATGATTAAAGGTCTAGAGAACATGACCTATGAAGGAAGGCTGAAAGAATTGGGTTTGTTTAGTTTGGAAAAGAGAAGACAGAGGGGACATGAGAGCAGTTTTCAGGTATCTAAAAGGGTGTCATCAGGAGGAGGGAGAAAACTTGTTCACCGTAGCCTCTAAGGATAGAACAAGAAGCAATGGGCTTAAACGGCAGCAAGGGAGGTTTAGGTTAGATATTAGGAAAAAGTTCCTAACTGTCAGGGTGGTTAAACACTGGAATAATTTGCCTAGGGAGGTCGTGGAATCTCCATCTCTGGAGATATTTAAGAGTAGCTTAGATAAATGTCTGTCAGGGATGGTCTAGACAGTATTTGGTCCTGCCATGAGGGCAGGGGACTGGACTCGATGACCTCTCGAGGTCCCTTCCAGTCCTTGAATCTAGGTTATATCTGAATTATGAAGTGTGACAGATATTAGAGATGTGAGAGAAGGAGCTTCTTACCAACTAATCAGACTTCAATCTCTGAAGCACTGAGTAATAGAAAGTTATGGTGTAGCCACAAGCTGACAAAGTAGAGACCCAGGCCAATGGAAAATAGAAAGATTAGCGGGTATGTTGAAAGATATATAACGTTGGATGCCAACCACACAAAAGTTGTGTTCACGGCTGAAACCGGCAGTGAGACAAGAAAGAGTGCTAAAGGAAGAAGCTTGTGGTATTCCACAGAGAAGGGGGTAGTGGGAAGGTGTAAGCCTCTACCCAAAATGAAAAGGAATGATTAGAAGAACAGGATTCAGGCCAGGAGAAGAGACTGCAAGAGCCACAGGTTTCTTAATGAAAGTATTCAAGAAGGACAAAGAGAGACCAATATTCATGAAAGCTGTGTGGAGATCTATTAAGAGAGCTGGGTCCATTATGAGAGGCAAAGAATATGTCATCACCTGGGGCAGGGCAATCTTATTATGAAAAAGTCCAAAGAAATTCCTGGTCAGAACAATCTCCAGAAAATGGGATCTTACGTTATTTTGGATCATCAGTTTGTGGACACCCGAAGTTATGCTGAGTCAGCAATAGGCTCAGAATTACAAGGAAAATAGATATAAAAAAAAATCAGTGCTGTCACTTTAACAAAAGTACCCACAAGAATTGCATCCCCGCTTTTAAGAGAAACAATAGAGGCTTTCACATATATCAGTGGTCCCCAATGTGGTGCCTGCAGGCGCCAGGGCGCCCACCGGGGCATTTATGTGCACCCGCCTAGTGCCCAGCAGGGGAGAGAAGCTGCAGCCCCGTGCCTGCCGGGGACAGAGAACTCCGGGGCTGCAGGCTGTGGGCGCTGGTGTTCTCGGACCCTGGCAGGCATGGGGCCGCGGCTTAAGCCGGAGAGAAGCTGTGGCCCCGCGCCTGCCAGGGACAGAGAACTCCGGGGCTGCGGGCGCCGGTGTTCTCGGTCCCTGGGAGGCGAGGGGCTGCGGCTTCTCTCCGGCTTCTCCGGGGCTGCAGGCTGCAGGTGCCGGTGTTCTCTGTCCCCAGCAGGTGCAGGGCCTGCCTAGTGCCCAGCAAGGGAGAGAAGCCGGGGCCCCGCGCCTGCTGGGGACAGATTACTCCGAGGCTGCAGGCTGCGGGCACCAGTGTTCTCTGTCCTCCCAGCTTCTCTCCGCACTGCCCAGAACTGGCACCAAACAAAAAACAAAAACACAAAAAAAACCGCTCCGACTCTGCAGAATGGACGGAATGCCACCCCAGAGCACGTGCTGCCCCAGGCACGTGCTTGTTCCGCTGGTGCCTGGAGCCGGCCCTGTATGTGAGTAATTGTTGGCGCCCGCCACACTCTTCTGAAAACATGAATGTGCTACTGGCCACAGAAAGATTGGGGACCACTGACATATATAGTATCCAATTCTTGGAGATCTTTCAAAATGAGAGGAACAGGGCTAGCTTCACTAAACAGTAACCGCTAAAAGTTGAGTTTATGGCCAAGCCCATGGATAATTTGAATTGTCTAGCATCCTCTTTTTTAAACACAGACTTGTGATCCTGTGTTCTAGATCTAGTACCTCTGAGAAGGAGATGCCGTGGACAGAGACTGACAAAATCCGAGTGTGTGTCAGAAAACGCCCGCTGGGCCTGAGAGAGGAGCGGCGGGGGGAAGTTAATATCATCAGAGTGGAAGATAAAGAAACTCTTCTTCTCCATGAGAAGAAGGAGGCAGTCGATCTTACCCAGTACATTCTGCAGGTAATGTGAGCGTGTTTTGCTCTTAAAACCCCTTTCCATTTATAATACGTAGGAGTAGTGTGCTAGCTGCCTGAGTGGTGGAGCGACAGTGTAATGCATTAACAGTCAAGTGAGAGATGAAAACAGGCTTGGGATTTCAATAATGGAAATAAAAAAAGACCTTTCTTTCTTTTTCACATTAAACACAGAAGTCTGAATTCTTCTCTCACTTACCCCGTGTAAATCCATTGGAATTACTCTTGATTTACACCAATGTGTGAGAGGAGAAGCGAACCCAGAATTGTAATCCCCAATAAACACCTTTTTTCCCTAAAAACTATCATTTGCTCCCTGTCTGCCTTGCTCCTCAAAAAATGAACATGCTTTTTCTGCTCCCCGGGTGCCAGAAGAGGGCCCTCTGCCAAAAGCAGGGTTAGAATGCAGTTGCCTGCTGAGTTCCCTATAGCCCCTTTCCACAGGGCTTCCGTGCAGTAGTTCTATTGTAATGAGTCTCACACGTCTTCTGCTTCTTTCCTAGTTTTCCCTCACGCCAGAGTCAAATGCTTTTCCAAGTGCAGTTCTCATTTGGTCTTTGTTTCTAAATCCTGGGTACCTTCTGCTGCCATAGTTCAAATTCTCATTCTGACTGACAGCACCAGGAACAGAACTGATTTCTAGAGAGCAGCAAGCTATCCTGACCGAGTGTGTGTTATTTTTATAATCCGAGGACTGTCAACAACTGGACAGGGTAGTAAAATTAAATTTGCCAACTCTCTCAGGCATAGTTCATATAACACCTTTTACAGTCCGATACATGCTGTAATTCCACTCCCTCAGTCGCCACGTAGCTAGCTATCTTAGGTGCTATATAAATGCCTATCACCTTGGCATCTAAATGCCGAAATAAATCTCCCCAGCTAAATTATATTCTAGCAATACTGTCAAAACAAATCTTGCTATAAAGCACTGTAGTGCAAGCAGAAATATGCCACAGCCTTACTGAAACTGATTTCGATTTGCATATATGTTAGTGTGGATCATTTATGCATAATTCATGTAGTCATCAGTTCTGCAACTCTTCTGTTCGAGATTGCCCAGTGCTGTTTTGTTTGCACTGTACTGAAGTATAATGTTATAGACGGTGTCCTACTGGGGCCCTCACTGAAGTGAGATGTGTATCTTCTAAAGCTACCCCAATACGCAAAATTTAAAATCTGTAAGGGGCTGATCCAAAGTCCACTTAAATCAACAAATATCTTTTCATGGACTTCAGTGGGCTTTGGATCCGGCCCTAAGTGCAGGAGTTCTGCTTCTCAGCTAGTAAAATCCAGCTTTGCATGTGAATGGTTTGATCCTCTCCAGCACAAAGCATTTTAATTGTGTGGAATTGATCACAATGGCTTGATGACCTGATTTTGATCCTCTCTACTATATAACCATACTGTGTTGCTGTGGGTTGGTTCATTTCAGGAATAGATTCATTTTCTTTTTAAGTTACTCTCGTGCTTTTGTTTCTTGGCTGCTGTATATTCTGCTTGAAGATGATGGGGCAGAGAGACACAGAATCTTAATTTTCTACTCGCGTATTCTATTTCTTGGTGGGTTGTGGCTGCATGCGGCTGAAAAGTGAGTTTTACTTGGTCACTTAGGACCAGCTCCAAAGCCTCCTGAAGTCAATGGAAAGACTTTGGTTGACTTTAGTTAGCTTTGGATCAGGCCCATAGCATGTGCTACACATTATGGGGTAAAGGAGAACTGAGAGAAATTTCTTTTCATGTAAAAAATCACATTTATTTTTCAGCATGTTTTTTATTTTGATGAAGTCTTTGGGGAGGCATGTACCAATCAGGATGTGTATATGAAGACTGCTCACCCCCTCATTCAGCACATTTTTAACGGGTAGGGAGCCATTGCTTGCATTTATTCCTTTTAGTTTTCATTTTTCATGTAAGACTTTGGTGTAACTTTTAAGTTTTCTCTAAAAACCATTAATTTCACCTTTTCAGCTTACCCTGTTGTGTGTGTGTGTGTGTGTGTGTGTGTGTGTACACACACACAAAATATAGAAATGTCTGTGTATACAATTTTGACAAACTAAGAGCCTGGCCCTGCAGTCCTTGTTCAGGCAAAACTCCCCTTGTGGTCAGTGGAAGATTTGTCTGCAGAAGGAGTGCACAATCTGACACCACGGATTACTGGGGAGGCAGTTTGGTCTAGCTAGAACAAGAGATTCAGTGTCAGGATTCCAGGATCCTAATTCTCTGCTCTAACAGACTTTCTTGTGATTTAGAACTCAGTTGCTCAGTTTACCCATCTGTAAAAGAGAAATAAAACACCTTTGTGAGAGTGTTTGTAAAGCACTTTGAGATATATGTATACAGTTCACAGTAGTATAAAGGAATTATACACTTTATCAATAAAACTGTGGTTTATCTTTATTTTATTTACTTATTTCTATTTAGAGAGAATTATAATATACCTTCTGGTTAATGGAAAAATCAGGGTGGTTTTACATGTATAATTGTATTTGAGTACAGAGAACAGCAAGCCTGAATAAGTCATCATTTCATTTTGATCTCTTGATGGAAAGGAATTACATGTCTAGACTGGAAAATGAACAAGATGAAGCTTTCTGTTATCAAGAAGCTCCAAGTGTCATCACCTGGGCCAGAAATTTTATCACCAGTGTTCTCATTGTTGGGTTTACAGGAATCAGGCCCTTGGGGAAAGGGAAGGGAAATCTAAGATGGGAGGATAACTTGCTGTGTAGTCACTGAGAATTAGTTTGCATTTTATGGACTATGTTCATGTAAGGTTAAAGTGATACACCCATAGACAAAAATACAGCAACTGAGAGTAAACTGAGGTAAGCAAACTTCAACATGCAAAGTGTAGTGCTGGGGTTGTTACGCTTTTTTCACTGAGTGGACCATATGTTAATATGCAAGTGGCTTCATGGACACCCTACTCCTTGCTTTCATAATCATGCAGACTTGCTCTCCTTCAATTCACAGTCATTCCTTTCCCCCACTCATGATCACATAACATCCCTGTGGTAGCTACAGTTTTTTACGTGGAAAAGTAATACCGCAAAAGTAGTTAATGCATTTTTAGCTTATTTTTATGTGGTTTTAGCACCTGGAACCAAGGACTAGCGTCAGCACTGTGTCTCTACCCCGCTATCCACAGGACACAATTTGAGAATCTCTGATATAACAATGTGTTTTTCAGGATCTCAGATGGCTATGAAGGATAAAATCCCATCGCTGAGGGTCAGCAGTGTGTATAGATATTAATATTGCAGAATCTCTTTTAATAGACCTCAATGGATCAGATGTAGTACTAAAAATAAACATTATCTTTACAGCGGCAACGCCACTTGCTTTGCATATGGACAGACTGGTGCTGGCAAGACTTACACTATGATAGGGAGTCACCAGAATCCAGGACTCTATGCACTGGCTGCTAAAGACATCTTTAGACAACTAGAGGCATCCCAGTCAAGGAGAGAGCTCTGTGTTTGGATCAGTTTTTATGAGATCTACTGTGGACAGCTTTATGACCTGCTAAATGGAAGGAGAAGGTATTTAAGTAAGAGACACGTTGCTGTGAAAAAAGGATGATACATCAGTTTATTTTTCTAATAAGTGAAATTGATTTAAATGGAGCTATTTATGGAGTAAGGTATTGCTCAATGTGAGTAAACACATAGTGGAATCTGGCCCTAAATTTTGTAGCATCTATAGACACTCCCCCTTTGTGTTATTTCTACAGGAATAAAATAAAGCAAAGACACAAATCTGAGGGATGAGCTCTGTATTAGATACGCTCTGCCAGGCTTCACCCCTTGTGATGAAGTTCTTCTTCACGCAGCGCACAGTCAACTTGTGGAACTCCTTACCTGAGGAGGTTGTGAAGGCTAGGACTATAACAATGTTTAAAAGGGGACTGGATAAATTCATGGTGGCTAAGTCCATAAATGGCTATTAGCCAGGATGGGTAAGAATGGTGTCCCTAGTCTCTGTTCGTCAGAGGATGGAGATGGATGGCAGGAGAGAGATCACTTGATCATTGCCTGTTAGGTTCGCTCCCTCTGGGGCACCTGGCATTGGCCACTGTCGGTAGACAGATACTGGGCTAGATGGACCTTTGGTCTGACCTGGTACGGCCATTCTTATGTTCTTATGAATAGTGACAAGACAGGATCATGTGGCACAGTCACATTAGCTTTTCACCTTTCTTTAGCAAGGTAACCTGAGATTGAATTGGAATTTTACACACTCTAGGAACAGTTGAGTAGCACAGAGCAGTTGAAAAGAAGCAGAATGAATTATTGATAGGAGTCCCATAGGAAGGAAAAAATGCAACCTTCTCTCAACCCTGGCAGTTCAGTGGGGCCCCTGACTTCCCTAAGATGGCTGTTTACTAATCTCTTTTCTGAAGAGGGTGTGACTTGGAGTGCAGACATTAATAATTCTGTAGCAAATGTATCTAGGTCAGTACAGTGGCACTAAACCCAAGGAAAATCAAAAGAACTCAAGATGTTCCTCAGATTAAAAAACTTACCCGACCGAAAATATCTAAACCCAACAAAGCAAGATAACGTTCAGTCTAAATCCTGCTGAACAATAAAACCATCCTGCCAGGCTTTTAACTTTCATCTGGAACCAGTGGGGCTCTGGAGGGGAGCGCACTTTGAGAGCATGTTGCAATGCTTAGCAAAGAGGCTTTCTTGTGCTTAGGAGAGTCCGTGCCTTATCATGAGGCAAGCATGTTTCTCTGTGTTGTCTCTCCTGCAGCCCTTTTTAAAGGCCTTCTTGATGTTGAGCTATAGTCCATAGGGCTATGGAAGTTCCTTTTCCTTGGACGTAAGCCAACCAGTTAGTATTGCCAACTATACCATAACATTCACTTCTCTGTAATTTGTAGCAGAGAGTCACTCGTGTACTCTGATTCTGCAGCTGTCGGATCTGCTGCAGAATCCACCTATTGCCTCAGAACTATGTTCCAGAACCTAAGCTGTCATTAAATGGATTTTTGAGCCTTCGTGGTTGTGAAGATACACTCAATTCATGTTTTCAAGGTTAAGTGATGCAATGTGATCTTCCTGAGCCTGGAGACAGCCTGAAACAAAAGCTCTCAGAGAGGTGTGAACTCTGAAATCTAAAGATGACAATTTAAATGCCATCATTAACTATTTGAGTGCTGATCATCTTAGCAGGAACATCCAGCTAATAAACACTTCCAGTGTCCCTTTAACAGTGAAATTTGAAAAGTATATATTATACATGCCAAGTGGTAGATTAATGACAACCTGATTTGTAGCCTTGCTAGTCACTCCTTGCAGTACTTCTCTATAGCAGTAGTTCTCAAACTGTGGGGCTCGCCCCCCGGAGGAACATTCAGGGAGGCACGTGGCAGGGCCGGGGCCAGCCCCCATGGGCGGCAGAGAGGGAGTGCCACACTTCCAGGTGCGTGGCAGGGAAGGAGTGCCACACTTTCAGACCTGCTGCGCCCCCAGTCCAGCACTGCCTCCAATCCTGTTCAGCCCCCAGTCCTTCTCCGCCTCCAGGCCCAGCTCTGCCCTCACTTCCTGTCCGCTCCCAGCCCAGCTCCAGCCACAGGTCCATTCCACGCCCCGCTCCGGCCCCAGCCCAGCTCTGCCCCCATTCCCTCTCTGACACCAGCTGCAGCACCTCTCCCATTCCCACTTCTGTGTCCCACCTCTGCCTTCAGCCCAAGCTTCACCACTGAGAAAGCCTTGGCTATGTAGTCATTGGGGGGGGGAGGAGCACAGACAAATTCTATTACTAGTAAAGCGGGGGCGCGACTGAAAAAGTTTGAGCACCACTACTCTATAGCACTGAGATGTAGACAGAATCATTACTACTGTATAAGACTTTCTTCAGAATGACCCTTTTCTACTAAGCCCTGTTGTTTCCTCTGCAGACTTTTTGCAAGAGAAGATAGTAAGCATGTTGTACAAATAGTTGGCCTGCGTGAGGTTCAAGTGGATACCGTAGACCTACTATTAGAGGTAATTTGATTGTCAATGCTTATTTCATCTTCTAAAGCCCCCGTTGCACTAACTCATCAAATAGGTTACAGTGGAGTGGAGAAGGTCATTTCTGGCATACGCCGGTGTTGCTGCTCCACGTTGTATAATGTACACATGTGCATTCCATTATGGGGCTCCCAAAGAGCCTCAGAACAACTTTGAACAGCTTGGTGGCCACAGCAGAGCATGAAGGGACACTTTCAAAACTGCCTTTAATGAATGAGCTCATGTGCCGCTCAGACAAGTTACGGTGACGCACATCAAAAGCTGACTTGGAGCTGTCACTGCTACAGCCACACCTCAGGTGGGATCTTTGCCAAGAGGTTGAATGAACCACCCAAGAAATGACAACATCTCAGCAAAACGAACCCTGAAATATCTTAGAATATAAAAAAAAGGCTATGTCCATATTTGCAGAAGAGAGATATGAAATATTTTTGCAATAACCTTACATCACTAAAAAGAGTTCCAAAAGAAAAATGTAAGTAAACTTTACAAACGGGCATGCTCTGCATTTGACAAACAAGTCAAGACATGGATGGCTGATCTGAAAAGTTTATAGTCTAAGTTGGACACGGCACAACAAGTGAAGGCAACAAAATGTCAGAAACAGCGAGGAGTGAGGGACAGGATTACATCAATAAGATCACGTGGTTGCTTAGTTTATTTTTCACTTACCTTCATGGTTCCAGGTTTTTCTCCAAAGAGGCCTTCTCTGGCTCCTACAGTTCTTTCGTTTTATCTCTTCCTTCTGTCTTCTGGGTAGTTTGATGGTTTTTGTGTAAATCTGAAAGTTAAATAAAGTTGAATTAGAAATTATAAAATATGATGGAAAAACCACGTGGAGTAACGAACTGTGCTGGCTGGCAGCTGCTTTTTAAAGCTAACTTTTTTCTTTCGATAAACTGCTGATACTCAGCACAAGCAGCACTTCAGTCTTCTTACTCCCTTACTCAGCTGAGTAAGACATGGACACAGTCTAGTTCTCTACTGTGTCCTGTACTGAGCAAGCTGGTCCTGAGTCCAACTGCCATCAGACTTGGATTTTGTGTAGTTTAATTTTTGCTCAGTAAGGAATTGAAAACTATTACCTGATAGTGTAGTTGACTTATTGTTTAAGACTTGGGACAATATTGTTCATTTATATACCACTCGACGGACACTGTCTTCTGGAGTTTTGTTTTTCCATTAACTCTAAACACAGGATATGCTGGAGACATTTCTGCAAATTTGAGTGCAGATCTGATATACAGTAGATTAATACATTCCTCTAGATTATCACATCCTGCCCACAGAAGAGTTATTACATGGTTTGTAAAAAGCAACAAAGAGTCCTGTGGCACCTTAAAGACTAACAGATGTATTGGAGCATAAGCTTTCGTGGGTGACTCTCTGTTGCTTTTTACAGATCCAGACTAACACGGCTACCCCTCTGATACATTACATGGTTTTGTTCTCACAGATATCTTGGCAAAACAGCTCATATCATATTGTTCATGGGCTCTTTTGAATACAGAAAGAGCCTTTGGACTGATTTGATGCTCTTGAATAGCATACTACCAAATGTATTAGAAGAGTCTTCAATGCATGCCTCATGATTATTCATTATTTACTGATGCATTGGCCTCTCTTCACAAACTCTCCCTGAATTTAGCTCTGGTTTAACAAATATTCAGGAGCTATAGCAGCCAGCTAGATTGCTGATCAAGAGTGGACATCCAGTAGAAGGCATGAATACTGTATATTTGTATCTAAAGAGTGTCTTGATTTTGCTAGGTTAACATTTTATTGTATTCTTATTGTTCCAAAAACTATAATATAGACTCTGTTTTGTTTCCTTGTGATGCCCATGGTTGGTAGGCTCGCTGAAGCAATCTTTAAAAGCAGCAAAGAGTCCTGTGGCACCTTATAGACTAACGGACATATAGGAGCATAAAGGCTTTGAAAACCAGTTTCATGAAGCAATCTTGTGACTCTTCAGAGATTTGGGACAGAGACTTGACCAGAGTTGTAGCCCTGAAGGTCCCTTAACCCATCTTCCACCTCACGCCTTGTTCTGTTCTTGGTAGTTAAGTCTGAGTGTAATTGATCACGTCAGCCTTGCTGCTTGCTTTGGCACTGTTTCATTTGCTCCTGGGTACAGAGATGGATGAATGGATTGGCACTTGGTGTCACACTACATTACATGCATCTTAGATTTCTGGCTGACTAAACCTTTTGATGAGATTAGCACATGCATGTTTAAAAAAATCATCCTGCTCATGAGTTCTCAGCGGTAACCTCTGAAGCCTCATTTTGTTCTTTTCATTTCCACCAGACATTTATTCCACGTGATTTTGTATTGTAGTAATTTAACAGTAGGAATGGAAGTTCAATACACTGACATTCTTATGGATGGTCTCACTTTATAAACCCTTTGTCAGCTGCACTGAATACCAGTACGTGGGGCTCTGAATCAATGTGCGATATGAATAGTGTGCATGTTTTATATGTACAATTTACCTTTGTTTTGTCCTGTTTGTTTTCCAGGTAATTTTGAAGGGTGGGAAGGAGCGTAGCACTGGGGCGACTGGAGTCAACTCAGATTCCTCCCGTTCTCATGCTATCATCCAGATTCAGATTAAAGACTCTGCAAACAGAACGTTTGGGAGGTGAGGTTAGAAGCTGACTTATTGAATTTGATAGAGATATTTCAATTTCATCCTGTTGGCTTTAAATGAGACCATGCACATCTGCAATGGCAGAACAGCCATAGATGGTTAGTGAGTGGTAGTGAAGAAGTCAAGTGCAAGGACAGTCAGGATGCAAGCTGTGATTTGAAGGTGCGTTTGCTGAGCTCCTGGGCTGTGTAGAACAGTGACCCAGTACCAGAGGCCCTTACTGAATGACCATTGGTTGCAGCAGTAAGTGGGTATCCTTCCCACCTAGTCAGAGAAAAGATGGTCAGCTGCTTATTATTATTTTTGCATGTCTAAAAATGTGGTAGACACCTTCCAAACAAGTAAGATACAATCTTTATCCCAAAGAGCTTATTCTAAATGTAAGACACGAGAGCAAGTCTGAGCAACAACTAATTGGGAGGGTGGGGGAAGAAGGAGGAAGGAAGAGTGCATAAGATTACAAAAAGAAGGATATGTGGTTATGTAGGTGTGCCAGGTTTTTAGTTACTGAAGGACTGATGAAGCTGAGAGGGATGCAGGTGATCGGAGAGGATGGGGATATTGTGGAAGAAGAGGGAGAGAGGGAGAAATTACAGATCAGTAGAATAGCTAACAGCCAAAGAGGAAAGTTAGGGAAAACTATGAGAACAAATGGAGATCTTGAGGGAAGAAAGAGCAGCAGGAACGTGGCTCTGAAACCATCTGACAATTCAGTTTTGCTTTATAAACTGCACTGCATTTCTATTTGATTAGGACAGACAACACTGGAATGAAACATCTGTCTTAGCTGGACGGAGACCCAAAAAGTTATTCTTTTTTAAGTAATCTGTGTTCTCTCTCAAATTACTGCCATTGTGATCATCTAGAGATGGGAATGTGTTACACTTGAAATAGCTGTTGCATTAAACCGTGGAGCATTCTCATCACAAGTAATTAGACTTCCTGTTATGACTGACTGTTACAGTGCCAGAATGCTCTGACTCTGTTCCAGTAGCTGCTGGTATTTCATTACTGTGATGCCTCTGAGACACTTGCAGTGGGTATTTCACCCTGTTTTATGGTAGTAATGTTTCATCTTTCTGCTGATGGTATCGTGCGTTGCTGCTATCAGCTTTAAAAAAAAAAGCTAAAGTAAAAGCATCTTTTGTTTTTTCTAGGATCTCTTTCATTGACTTGGCTGGCAGTGAGAGGGCAGCTGATGCCAGAGACTCAGACAAACAAACAAAAATGGAAGGAGCAGAAATAAACCAAAGCCTTTTAGCTGTAGGTTACTCACATTTGTAGGGAAGATTTTTGTAATTATTGTTCTTTAGGTTGGTTCTTAGACTGACAGTAAAAAAGGAAGTAACATATGGATGGATCCCAATGGAAAATACACAATGCTAAATGCTGACAATTAAATTGCTCTGTAGTCATGAATCAGATTAGAAGAAAAAGCCTTTGTGAGGAAAAACAACTTTTTAAATATATTCCTACAGCCAGATAAACAGAGCACTGAAAAGTCAGATATTTTATAGTAAGTCCATGCCATCTTTTCTATAGTAAATTCAGGCTCTCTTTTTCTGTGAGGCTTAATGCAAGTTTGTGAAAACACTAAGATCCACTACTGAAAGGCCCTCTAGAATTGGAAAGTATTTATTATTATTATGGTGATAATCTCAACTCTAATTTTGTGCATATAAACACATTCTAATACCCCAGAACAAATGGTTGGAACCATTGTTGTCCATTAGTGTACCACAAAAAACTGTTACAGGACACAGAAATCAGGCAATTTAGATCCAAGGTTAGAACCTCAGAATTACGAACTGACCAGTCAACCATGTACCTCATTTGGAACCGGAAGCACACAATCAGGCAGCAGCAGAGACAAAAGAAAAAAAGCAAATACAGTACAGTACTGTGTTAAACATAAACTACTAAAAAAAATAAGGGAAAGCAGCATTTTTCTTCTCCATAATAAAGTTTCAAGTGTTAAGTCAATGTTCAGTTGTAAACTTTTGAAAGATCAACCATAATGTTTTGTACAGCGTTACGAACAATCTCCATTCCCGAGGTGTTCGTAACTCTTAGGTTCTACTGTAATTCCAAAAAATCTGGATGAATTTTTAATCATACTTTCCAGAAAATTTTCCTTCGGGCCGGGGAAAAAGCATGAGACTTTTCATGCTGAAAGGAAATATGAAGACATTTATAAGCTCATTGAAACAAGTGTTTAAAGAGAGAGAGTCAACTTGATATTAGCAACAAAGAATCCTGTGGCACCTTATAGACTAACAGACGTTTTGCAGCATGAGCTTTCGTGGGTGAATACCCACTTCTTCAGATGCAAAACTTCTTGCATCTGAAGAAGTGGGTATTCACCCACGAAAGCTCATGCTGCAAAACGTCTGTTAGTCTATAAGGTGCCACAGGATTCTTTGTTGCTTTTACAGATCCAGACTAACACGGCTACCCCTCTGAAACTTGATATTAGCGAGTTTGAGAGTTTAAAGTATTTTTCTGTTAAAAGGAGTAAAGCCCACCCATGAGTCTCTCTACCAACTTTTGTTGTTCTAGAGTTGGAATTTTTTTTCACTTCTTGCTGTGTGAATAACCCACACAAATTAGAGGAAATCGACTATGCAAGACAGTGAAACTGACTAAAGGTGCATTACAAAGCACTTTGTGAATAAATTGAAGAGAGAAACTTTTTCTTCTCTAATCTCCCCTCAAGGTGCAATCACAGGGGTCTACCATTGAACCCTACCCCAAGCAGAGTTTTTACCCCAAAAAGGGAGAAATACCATAGAATTTTAAGAGTAATTCACCACTGGAACAACATTGGAATCTGCTCTGGCAGATTCTCCATCACTTGAACTCTTTAAATCAAGGCTGGATATCTTTTCAAAAGATCTGCTATAGCTCAAACAGAAGTTTATGGGCTCAGTGCAAAAATTATTGGATGATGTTCTCTGGCCTATGTTGTTAGTAGCTCAGACTAGACAATCATAATGGTCTCTTTGGGCTTTAAAATCTATGACATTCACTAGAGACTTTGTTGCTATTGATTTCATGTGGAAGGTGCTCAGATACTTGTTATGATCAGCAGTATAAAACCCTAAAATGGAGAGAGAATCTCTTTCAGAGTCCTCTTAGGTGTAATTTCTAACAATAATTAAAATACATTCAGAAAAAAATGTGATTTGAAGTGGATGGTGTCTCATTAAGAATGCAATGTCTGTCTCAAGCTAGAGTTACTACCACAGTACTGTAATCTATCTCAAGATATTTTCTCCTCTCACTGCTAGTACTCTCACTAGTAATGGCTTGCCTCAATGGGCCCACAGTCCATTTCCTCCATTGTAGAAAGCATCAGAGTCTGGTATGGATTGTGACACCCTTCTACTTGTGCTGGTGAAGACACATGGTAAAAAGAGAGGGACACTGGAAAATGTCAGTCTTTTAATAGGCAATGAATAAATCAAGAGGCAGATGTGTCTCCAAGATTACGTGCTGTTCTTGCTGATAATTATTAACAAGAAAATAGATCATGGGTATCTTTTTCAGGAAGGCTCACTTGCATTTAACTGCTTAAGTCCCATTAATTTTAATGGGAGTTCTATAGCTAAATCCCACTCTCTGTGTTGAAAGTGAAGCCCTAATGTTTTGTGTGTGTCCATTATTCATCTGTCAAAGAGACTCTTTTGTTATGGGATGGTGAAATAGTCAGGCTTTAAGACTGCAAGTGTTATTGTGCACATGTTTAACTGTGGGTCTCCGGCAGCCTTCCCCACTCCTTGTAAGGAAGCATAGTCTAAGGATATAAGGGTGATAGGGGAAATAGTGACCTCTCGTAGTTTTGGGTGCAGGTGTCTCTCCTTTTTGTTGTGTGACTGATACATTTTTTTCTTTCGCTCTCCTTTTTAGTTAAAGGAATGTATTCGGGCTCTGGATCAGGAACATGCTCATACTCCTTTCCGGCAAAGCAAATTAACTCAGGTAAAACCAAAAACCAAGCCAGTGACTGACACTGCACTGAACAGAGTTGAAATGATAGTAATAAAATGAAATAAGCCATGATTTGGTGACTGTATATTGTTAACCCTTTGGAGGCTGGACACTTGCATAGCTTCCCAAGCATGCATTCTGATCATAGAGGAAACATCAGCATTCATAGGGTTAATACCAGTTGACAGCAAAAGCTACAAACAGTTACTCCCCGGAGAATGGTGTGGTGGAGAGTTTACTAAACTCCAGGATAAAGTTATTTTACTCCTATGTGAAGTTCTATATGGAGAATCCTGTAGACCAATTGTTCTGAGATATTCATATGGTGGACAACCACTTAAAGAGATAGTCTAGTGATTACATTCTTTGTGGTACTGTCATGTAAGCTTTAATCAGTAGTATTAGGTTACTCTAATTGTAACATATGCTTTACTCTCCCAAACACACCAGCACTTTTGGGGTGCCCAGTAAGAAAATGGGCTTGTTTAAAGGACATTTTAAATTTTACATGAAAAATCGCAACAGAAATAAGTTGTATAGGTGGGAGAAGAGAGGGACACTTGGTTCTAAACTGTTTAACTGGATTGTTTAAAAGAAATACATTAGTTGCTAAGAATGTTAAGCTATATTTTTCCTCCTCCTCCAAGGTACTAAAAGATTCTTTCATTGGAAATTCTAAGACGTGTATGATAGCTAATGTGTCACCTAGCCACATAGCTACAGAACACACCCTGAACACGTTAAGATATGCTGACAGGTAGGTGACTTAAATTTTCCATGTTGAGAGTCAAAAAGGAGTAATAGTTTGGGATGAAAATATTTAGATTGCATCAACTGGTGAGTTCACAGGGCAAAGAGCAAAAAGTGCAACTTACAGCGCACAAACTTAATCTTCATCTGCTGCACTATTATATTGATGCACTTAATGCTCTGGGTCTTTTAAATTCTTCTTTCAGATGATACGTAATTTAGGTCTTAGCTTGCAGTGATTCAGAATCTCATGGTACTCCTCATAACCCCAACATCCTTGACAAACTCTAGTGTTGTTTGTATTATGGTACTTCCCAGAATATGTTAGATGCTGTCCATACCCAGAGGAAGATGGATTGTGAACTCTTCGGGGCAAGGACTCAGAACACAAGCAACACAGAAAAGGGTGGAGGAGAAAGATAAGAGACAAATCAAAAATGTTCTTGATATCAGCTATCACCAAAAGCCGTGTTGTTAGTTTGTTAATTTCCTATAGACATCAAGATGGACCTGGGTCTTCAGGAGGGATTTGGAGGAGAGGAGAAGTAGATACAATTTCCTTCAGTTTAAATTGGTCAGAGGTATTCTTCACTTCCTAATTTAAACTGTTATGTATTGTTATTGTTCCTCATTGAAACAGCTGCTGCAAACCTCCATAGAAGTAACTGTATCTCTGTAGCAGATGATCTGATGCCTCCATGGATTAGCCAACGATTAAAATCCAAATTGTGACATTGAAGTCAATATTTAATGTACCAAAGTATTAGTTTGCTCTAATGAGACTGTAAATTATTTGAAAGCATTTAATTTTTCTAATGCACAATCCTTATTTACAGGGTAAAAGAACTGAAGAAAGGGATTAAATGTTGTACCCCTGTCACAAACAGACGTCGGATAGCTGGAAATGTATCTCCAAAACGGATCCAAAACTCTCCTTCCACGCATGTGGGAGATAAGAGCTCTCCAAAGAAAGTAAAACTAGGACTTCATCCTCCTTTAAGTTCTTTGAGAATAAAGGCATCCCCGTCAGTGTTCCATCCAACCAATGTCCCTTTTTCCTCTACCCCAAAAGGAGCCAAAGGTCATGCCCACAAAGGAAATCCGAGCTCACCATGGCTCAATCACACCAGTCCCGTTAAAGGAATGCTAAAGATAGGGCATCCCATGAAGAAAAAGACTGATGATCTGACACTGCTGTCTGAGAAGCATCATACTGCAAAAGATTTTGTTGTCGCTACAGCTGCAGTCCCAGAGACAAAAGAGAGTGGGCAAGGAGATAATTGTATTCAAGATAAACAACCTGTCAGATGCCTGAAAGTACAGACCGTGCAACCTGTACAAAAGCAGCTCATTTCCAGAAACGGCTTTTCCTTTGGAGATGGAAATCACCCATTAGACAGCAGTCAGCGCTCTGCAAATGTTTTGACCAAACAGTGCATTGAAACCTGGGCAAATCTCCCTCCACATCAGAAAGAAAGGGAACAACATTTGCGCCTTTACCACCAGCAGTTTCAGCAGCCACCTATTCTACAGCAGAAGTTGAACTATCAACCACTTGAGAGGTTTTTAGCCCAATACAAGCCCCAGGAAACTGGAGTTAAACAAGACCGGACCCTTCCTCCCACGGACTCACAATGCAAAGAGGGGATGCTGCTGGAAGACCTGGACGACAGTGATTTTAGTGAAGACTCTTTCTCACCTATATCCAACCAAAGGAAAGTTAAAAGAAACACCAGTGAGAGCAGCCAACTTTCATTTTTCCTTCATCGGAGAGAACAAGAAAGTGAGGAGGAGAAAGGCCGAGAGAGACAGGGTTTATTTTTTGAACATGCAACACATACACAAGAGCATGAACTTACTGGCAGCTGGGACTATGGGAAGGGCTTTGCATTTCCAGAACCCGGGGAGCCCATTAGAGATGGAGAAAGCAGCAAGACTCAGTCTGACTGGAGCACAGAGGATGACTTCACTATTGATTCTTCTGTGAACAATAATACTGCAGAAAAACCTTATTGCTTGCGGGAAGAACTTGTCAGTAACTGGGAAAACAGCAAGGATTTACCAGCTGCTCATAAACAATACAAATCCGAATACAGACCTCTAGTTTATCCCGGTGAAAGCTCCTCATTCCCAGAAAAGGGGACACACAGTCCACATGTTCCCCACGCATTGGATTCAGGGACTACAAAATGCAACAAGATCAGCCTTCCACATGCACAAAGGGAAGAATCCATCAAAGACGGACAAGCTCCAGTTGCAGGAAACTTAGAAGGGAAGAAACTAAAAAATGGAAGTAGCCCCTGTGGAGCTTTTAATACGTCATCAGAATTCACTTCTGAGCTGATGGCCCCTCTGACAATGTCTCTCCTTGACAGTGAGGAGGCAGCTGATCCAGAGAACATCCTTTCTGATCAGGAAAAGGCTCTCCAAGTGAAACAGATGTTGGAAAGAAAAACCACTAGCCCCAGCAAAAGGTTAGAGGGAGAGGCCAGGCAGTTTCTTAGAAATAAAGCCTCACCAACAGGCAGCATACCAGAGCTGGGTGAACAAATGGACCACAGTGAAAGGAAGTCCACTCTGCAGCACTCCCCACAAACTGAGAACAAGTGGCTCTCACAGTCCTGTCGTGATGCAAAGCCTTCTTGTAGCCCTGGAGGTTCATCTCCATGGAACACACGTCCGAGTTCTATTAATGGTTTATTTGTCCAAGATGAAGACTTGACAGAAGCATCAGCATCTGTCAGAGTCAAAAGCCCTTGTGGAGAGAATGAAGATGAATTGTTTCTTCATAACTTAAAGTGCAGAGAATACCTGGATAACAGCAGGCAGTATGATGCTGATACTGAGAATACCACTGGTAGCCTGCTGAGCGGCCCAGAAAAATCTAGCCTGGGTAAAGGACCCAATGTGGGGCCCATGTCTCAGACTGTACATGCTGATTTGCCTGAAAAGGGTTATTTTTCATGTGCACCATCCATTCTGAGTGCAGGAAGAGTGGAGGGTACAACTTCATCGCCCTCTAGAGAAAGCAGCCCACCGCAGCCCAGGTCAGAATTCAGGAGCAAGGACTTGAACCATTCTGAAGATCCTTTCAAGTTGTCATTCAGTGGTGAGGAAATAGGGCTGCTTAAGAATAAACTGATGCAAAGTATTTTTACACAAGACTGTTTTGATGCTGCACCACAGGATTCAAGATCCGTTACCAAAGAGATCAGATCATTAGCAAGTCAAAACACTCGCCCAAATCCATCCATCATTAGCGCCCAGATTGATACGTCAGAAACATCAAACCGGCACAGAGAAGCCCTGGGAAAGGCACAGTAAGTTTGTATCTACTACACTATCTTCTGTTGTGTGAACTAGAGACACTGAACAAACACATTGTACGTTTGCTTAAATGTTTTATATAGTGCTATATGTACTATACAAACACACACAAGCACACTTTTTTGGAGTCATATATATAGAGAAGTTGTTAGATAACTACTGCATCCATTCAGAAACAAATATGAAACAGCCAGTCCAGCTAACCAGATAGTGAAATCAGACCCCCACATTCAAGATAGATAATGGGAGGGCAATGTCTAGCTTTTACTAACAGACATGGATCCAGATGACCTGGCTGTGACTCAACCCATTTCAGACAGAAGCAGTGCTTGCTGGCAGAGAGAAGCACCTAGAGGAATTAATAGAGGTGTCTGCACTGTGTATTGAAGGTCATGTGCCTGACTTCCACCTACATGGTTCACAGTCTCAAGGTCCTACTGGGCAGCATTTTTGCTCCTGGATTCCAGCTGGTAAGAGGCATTATGGGCCACTGTACCATCACTGACTAGCCAAAAGCTGTGGGCCACTCCCCACTTAGTCATCCATGGCTAGACCACTGTCCTTGGGGCTCAGACAGTAGCTGGGATGCAGACGGTAGCTGCTCAACCTTCTGTGTGGTGTGGTCCAGCATAAATATATAGCTTCTGTGCTAAGGTCTCTGCACTGGCTTCGTGTTTACTTCTAGACTCAGTTCAAGGTGTTGAAGACTCTTCTTTGCTGTGATGATGGGGTACAAGAAAAGACCAGCTGAGAAGTGCTTGCAGCTGAAGCCTGTTTAAATACCCCAGGCCAGCTCTTCAGCTGATGTAAATTGGCATAGGCCTCTTAAGTCAGTGGAGCGACATCAGTGTACACGACATGAAGCTCTTGCCTGGAATATGTTCAGTGGCAGGGCCTCCCCACCTGAAGCCCTCCTGTCATAGGTCTCACCCCCACTTGGAGCTGTTGGGTTCCAATATGGGGACCTGCATGGATTTATCTAAACTTAAATCCTAGTTTAGATCTGGTAAAAGCTGCCACCACCCAATAATGTACGTGTATTGGGACACAGTCCTTCCCCAAAAATCCTTGGGGATCCCAAGAGCCCCAAATCCATGGAGTTCTTACACCTAGGAGAAATAAACCATTCCCCCCTGCTTCCTCCCCCCCTCCCTTTTCCTAGGAGAGATACCGGGATCCAACTACAGAGGGATGCCTCCCTCCTCCCCTTTCCCTGAGAATCCACCCAAGGAAAGATTAACCAAGTTCTTAACAGAAAAGATTTATTAAAGAATAAAAAGAAAGTAACTTGTCTCTGTAATCCAAGATGGAACAATACACAGGGTCTAAATTTATTAATCTCTGGAGAGAATCCCCCCCTCCTTTCTTTCTCAGTAAAAGCAAAGTAACAGCAAACAGAAATATAGAATTTCCTTCAGCAAACACACAATTGCAAATGTAGAAATTAAATTATAAGACTAATCCGCCTTTCTAATTAATACTCACTATTGGATAGTAGGAACTACTCCAGGAAAACTTGGAGACATGACTGGCCTCTCTTAGATCCAAAGAGAGCACAGAGCCAACAAGGAACACAGACAAAGGCTTCCCTCCACAGAGATTTGAAATTATCCTGTCCCTTGATTGGTCCTCTGGTCAGGTGTTTCTCAGGTTACTGAGCTTGTTAACCCTTTCCAGGTAAAAGAGACCTTAACCCTGATCTGTTTATTTATGACACCTCCATCTGTGGAGTTTCCTCTCCTTAGAAGTTTGTCAGAGCCCACTAATAATCCTTACAGGTGGAACGGAGGGCTACGTAACCATCATTATTTTTTTGTTATGTTAATTAGGCAGGTTGTGATTCAAGCCCATCGAGAGCAGCTGGATGAAATGGCATCCCTGTGTTCTAAGGAAGAGACCTTGATAAATCAGATGTCGGCAGCAGTAAGTGTTTCAAATGACGACTTCAGTGCTCACTGAACTTCTGTAAGAATCCTAAAGAGCATTAATGTGAATTAGTGACATCCTACCATCCATTCCTGTCCTCAGTCTCGCCCCGTTTTTGGAGCCTACCTTTATCTGAGCCCCGAGTCAGATGAATAGGAGACTGCTCCGTTCCAAGACTTCTTGTGCTTTGGCTGATCTCCACTCTGCCAGTTACTTGGCTGGAGATTGAGAATGACATGCTGACTACAAACAGTTTAATTTAAAACGTCTTTTTCGTATCTCACACCAGTCTCCAGGGATATCACAGCAGTCACATCCCGCATGAAGCTTTTGTCACTGCAGTGTGGGTTAAATGACCGTCAGTAGTACAGAAACATGATGTCTCCCTGTACATAGACGTTAGTAAAATGTCCTCACACATCAGTCTCTCAGTTGGGATTCCCTTACCTGTCCCACCACAGATCTGCTGATTCCTAGTCAGCAAGGCCTCGCTCTCCCAGTTCTTTCTACTGTGCCCTGCTCCATCACCGCAGCTCTGGCTTGCTTCCCTCAGTCACACTATGGATTTCGTAGGACAGTGGCTCTCAACCAGAGGCATATGTGGCCCTGGGGGTACGCAGAGGCCTTCCAGGGGGCACAGCAACTCATCTAGAGATTTGCCTGGTTTTACAACAGGCCACATAAAAAGCCTTAGTGAAGTCAGTACCAGCTAATATTTCATACCGACAATGATTTGTTTCTACTGCACTATAGACTGAAATGTAAGTACAATATTTATATTCCAATTGATTTATAATTATGTGGTAAAAATGAGAAAGTCAGCGATTTTCCAGTCATATTGTGCTGTGACACTTGGGTATGTGTGTCTGATTGTTTAAGCAGGTAGCTTTTCAGTGAGGTGAAACTTGGGGGTTCGCAAGACAGATCAGACTCCTGAAAGGGGCACAGTCGTCTGGAAAGGCTGAGAGCCACTGCCCTAGAATATCCTTGTCACAGTTCAGGGCAACTGCCCCTGTATCCCCCTTTAGGGTCCAGGCAGGGTTCCCACTCTGGGCTCCTCTCCTGTCCCCTCTCTGGGGTGGAGACCCACGTGTCTCTTCCTCCAGATCAGGGTATTTCCAGGCAGCACAGGTCCCAGACTATAGTGTGATATCCCCAGCAGAAGACAGACTCCCAAAGCAGGCCTGCTTCACTTCCCTCCTCAGAGAGAGTAAACAGTGTAATCGACCACAGGTAAGTTACCACCCAGCTCATTCTACAAAAACACATTGATCCTTAGGGTAAAAGCATTACAGAGAAAAGATATTAAAACAATAAAAGAACCTGCATGTATGCTAATAAGCTTATCAGAGATCACCCCGGCTGCAACCAGGACTCAGGGTGGTGATCAGTCCTCCAAGCTCCACCCAGGGGGTTTTCTGTGCTCACATGTTCATAACAGCTTTCGCTCAGAACAAGCACACTCATTAGTTATACAGTTTGTCTTTGAACTTCCCTAATGTAACAGGTGAGCAGCAGCAACCCTCACCCCCTCCATCCCTGCAAAGCTTCAGAGGTTGAGTCCATAGGGGGAAGTCTGCAATCCCCTCCTCCTAAGTAGTTCCTAGGAATTCCACTTCTCAAAGATTGTCCCAAAAGATCAATCATGTCTGCTGCATTGTTCAGCATAGTCTTTTGAAGCTCACAACACTTCCAAGAGATTGCATGAATCTTGTCTTCCTCCTAAAGAAGTTCCATACAGTCCCACAATAATCCATACTCCTTTGCATTTGTAATACAATGAACTCCGACAATACTTAGACTTAATTCAATAAGGTTTAACTTCATTCAGTCAGTTTTGTCCAGGGTATCACAGGAAATTGGATAACTGTCACAATCCGCACCTTGGGTTTTAGTCCCATTACCTGGTGCACATGGGGCTGTGCAGATGCCTGCACAATTACCAGCCAGTGCTCTCGGGTTATCCTCTTCTATTGCTTGTAAAAGCACACCGTTCTCAGCTGCTTTTGTAACAAGGTCTCTGCTCCTCTCAACCCAGAATTGTTTTACTTTACATTTCCCAGATGGAAGTCTTGCTGCCTTTTCAGCTCTGTGTCTGTATCACTGAAGCTAAGCTCCCCTTCTGCATCATCTCTGGTCAAAGGCATTTTCATTCCAAACAGCTTCAAACTTCAAGTGTGGCTGCAGGGACTCTTGCCTCAGAGAATTCAGAAGGGGAGCCACCATGTGGCAAGTCTGCCAAGCTTTCCAGCTGGCAGCACTGGTGCTTCTTTACTGAATAACGTACCAGGGATGTTCAGTAAGGGCTTGACAAGCACCATCCTAATACTCCATTTGTTTAGCCAGAGGCAGCTCTCCTTTTTCTAATACAGTTAAACCCTGTTATCTCGACGGCCTAGGGGTTTGCCAAAAGCCATCGAGATAACCAATGATCGAGATAAACCCCTATCCACCCCCCCACCCCCTCCCTGCCCCCTTACCGCGCTGCCTGCACGTGGCTGGATCCGGCAAAGCGGAGCCGGGCGGACGGACGGACGGACGGACGGGCGGGCGGGGAAGCGGAGCCGGCGGGCGGGCGGCAGGCGAAGCCGGGACCAGGTATGTGGGGCGGGGACGGGCAGGGACCAGGTATGCGGGCCGGGCGGGCGGGCGGGGACAGGCAGGGACCGGGTATGCGGGGCGGGGACCGGCGGGCGGGGAAGCGGAGCCGGCGGGCGGGCGGCAGGAGAAGCCGGGACCAGGTATGTGGGGCGGGGACGGGCGGGGACGGGCAGGGACCGGGTATGCGGGGCCGGGCGGGCGGCGAAGCGAAGCCGGGCGGAGGGGCGAGCGGCAAAGCGGGGACCGGCGAAGCGGAGCCGGGCGGGCAGGCGGCAGGCAAAGCGGGGAACAGGTATGCGGGGACGGGCTGGCGGGGACGGGCAGGGACCGGGTATGCGGGGCGGGCTGGCGGGCGGCGAAGCGAAGCCGGGCGGAGGGGCGGGCGGCAAAGCGGGGACCGGCGAAGCGGAGCCGGGCGGGCAGGCGGCAGGCAAAGCGGGGAACAGGTATGCGGGGACGGGCAGGGACCGGGTATGCGGGGCCGGGCTGGCAGGGACGGGCAGGGACCGGGTATGCGGGGCCGGGCGGGCGGGGACGGGCAGGGACCGGGTATGCGGGGGTGGGCGGGCGGCTGGGGACGCGGGGAGCGGGCGGCTGGGGAACCGCGCGGCTGGAGAGCCAGGGAGCGGGTGGCTGGGGACGCGGGGAGCCGGGCTCGAGATATTAGGGTTGGGCAAATCGACATAACAGATGAGAAGCCCATAAGATAAAGAGGGAGTTTGGCGGTTCCACTTCTAAAACCTCGAGTTAATAGGATTGGCAAGTTAACCGAGGTCGACATAAATGGGTTCGACTGTAGTTCAGTTTTTCCTCCTGAATTTCTATCATTCACTGGAAGGGACTTGGAAAATATATTCACCTGCTCCCTATGGGCAAGAAAGAGTCTTTCCGTGGCATTGGTATGTCACCCTGAAAAACAGGTTTTGGGGTGCTCCTAGAATAGCCCACCTATTGCCCCCTTAATCTCTCTTCCCTTGGGCCTGGGTCCTGAAGGTAGCTTAGGAAGTACATGGAAGACACAGATACAGCCTTCCAATACAATGATTGACACAGGCAGTATTCTGTCCATAATAAAACACCAACTAATAATCCCTAATACAATAATAATCTAGAAACACAAATCCCCTTATAACAAGTTGTAGAGCATCCAAACTGCATAACACACAGGTCAACTGATTCTAAGTGATTGTGCTCTGTAACCAGTCGCTGACGGCAATTCTTACATTGAAATTTACATTGGGATTGAATCAGAGCTTCCTTACCAAAACCACAAATTCCTACATGTGAGCTAATGGACTCCGTTCAGTTCTTAGTATACAGGTATCAATAGCACCAGCCCATCCCCACCACCTTCCCTCCCCCACAAAAGACCGTCCCAAGTGAGGGGGGCCTAGGACTGGCATGGGCTGTGGAGGCTGTCCCAGGGCAGATTCCCACCAGGCCAGGCCTGAGGTGCATGCACAGGAAGAGGCCTGCACTGCAGCTTTCCTGTAGATTGGAGCGAAGAGGGTGGGGCAGCTGAACTGGAGAATGGCAAGAGCAGAGCCCATTTCAGCCGTGCTTTTCTTACTACTGTATCTGGCACCCAATAAATGCCAGAGTTATGTAGGACTGTTACCATCCCGATGTATGGTCCAGCCCCCTTTGCCAGCACTAACTTCACTGGAAGACAAGAGTACAGGGGGATCAGTAGGGAGGCAGACTGCAAATAAGCCAGTTAGCCCCAGTAGCCGGGGCCCCGAGACTCTTGCAGAAAGAGCTGTGCTGAGCTGTGCTGTTTTTCAAGGTCAGGCCTTTAACAAGAGCACATTGAGAGCTTTGATGACAATGGAAGTAGAATGCAAAACGTACTCGTATTTACTGCTTCAGAAGAGCAGCTCTTCTCCTCACGCGTCCTCCACCCTCCAGCATTAATTTTATTGATTTGTTTTCTACTCTAGGATTTTGAAAATTATGTGACCAAACTGGACGAAATCCTGATGCTGAAATCGAAGTGTATCCAAAGCATGCGAGCCCAGCTGCAGCTCTATTTAGCCTGTCCCGAGACTGACGCTACCCTGCAAAGAACTACAGCACCTTAGTCCGCTTCAGAGTGCATTCATCCCCCACGGCCTAGTTACGGCAACAGAGGGTCACTCTTTCCCCACCTTTGGGGGTTAGGTTCCCCTGCAGCAAGGGAGGTGGTTAGTGTAAAGTTTGGTGTTTATGATTAACATATTTTAGATAATGGCTGAGAGAAATTTAAGTAAATGAGAAATCTTTTTAGATCTGGTTTGAAGCCAGGGGCGCTGTAATCCCAGGTCCACCCTTATAATAGGAAACCGTATGCTTTGAAGCAATAATTCTGTAGCCTTAAAATGCACCCTGCAGCAGCGGGAGTCCCCAGCTGTGGTTTTCGTACTCGCTCCTCTCCTTAAAGGCACTTGTGTGCTGCTGAGAAACTGACGCAGCCAGGAAAACACTCTGAAACCAGAAACGTCTGTGAAAAGAAATATTCCAGACTTACAAGAACTGTTTTAAGAAGCGAGTGAGGAAATGGAGGGGAACAGCTGTTTGCTGGAATAAAATAACCAGGCAGGTGTTTAATGAAAATCTAGTTAGAGCCAGACTGGTTTATACTTTCAGAAGAACCAAGGAGGTAGCTACAGTCATTCTGTGCCTGATACTAACATTGCAGACCTAGTGTAGAATGCTTTAAGTGATGGACAATAAATGACTCATTAGAAGGCTCACGTGCAAGAGAACTTGCATTGAAAATTCACATGCTGCTGCCTGTATTGATTTTACATTGGTGCCAGTTACTCAGAGGCTCTTGGCCTAGTGGCAGGTGCGATGGCTGTGGGTCTGTCCACTGCTGCAGCGTATGCAGTAGTATGGTTCTCCCAGTCCGATCAAATTGCAGAACTGATTTCCCCGCTCAGAGCCAGCTGCAAAATATCACCAGCTTGTTGTGTTTGGGTTTAGATACTTGTTAGCCTCACTAGTTCCTGAAGTTGGCTGCTGAATCCCACACCTCAGAGCCATCAACTGGATCCCTCCACAGATGCAATGGACAGGTCTCTTACGTCCCATGTTTGCCCCACAAAGGAGTATACCAGCTTAAGCCATAAGTGACCTTGAAGAATGTGCAGCTCAGATCATGTACTCCAGAAACTGAACACATTCTAAAGTCTGTTCTCAGAGGAATCTGAGTTTATAAAGAAGTTAGACATAGGCAAAAGGGGATCAAAATATTGGAGTTAATCATAAATGTCAAGGGTGAAATAACAATGTATCCTCTGAGAATCTGAATTTCCAGTCTGCAACCATAACTGCACTGGAGCCTGGGCTTGTGACAGGCAGCAGTACAGTAACCTTTCAGCTAGACAAACCTACAGTGTTAGCCAGTGACTTGGGGCTTTGCAAAGGTAACATCCTTGTGCAAATGCTCCTAGAAACTTTACATATAAAACAAATGCTCAGGAACAGATTTCTAAGGCAAGAAATATGCAAAGCAACCTTACATTCAGAAGTGATCTTTCAAAGTTCTCTGACTTCCCTTGCTGTCAGGACTGCCTCTCGCAACCGGCTGGCTTATCTCTGGGAAACAGAGAGGATTTATTCCAAGATGTGAGGAGTTAAGGTTTTTCATGTATTCAGATTACAAGCCAGCATCAAGCTCCAGGAAGCCAGCCAGGTTGCCTTTGCCTCTTAGAAAGCAGCTTTCACTCCTCAGGGAAATGAGGCATTCAGACATGGAGAGAGAAAGTACCTGACATATATCCTTTAAGCATGACACCTTGGCATGTACCAAGGCAGACATGTTTGATAGTCAGTAGTCAAGGAAAAAAAACATGGAGGAACATGGATTTCATTACACTAGTCCCTAGGTGGGGTGGGTGGTTTAATTACTGAGTGGTGAGAGGAGATGTGACACTGAGTTTCTTTGGGAATTTTCCTTTGTTGGAAAGCCCCTTCCCCTCCCCTCCGTCCCTTGTGGGTCAGGAATGCTCAGAGAGGGGCAAGGTACAGCAACCAGTCAATCATTGAACGCTCCAGGGCTGCAAGCAGGTAGATACTGACATTTTACAATCGTGTCCATAGCAATTTCTTAGCATGTTTGCAGAAGACAAAGCTTGGTGGTGGAGTGCTGTGGATAGCAGGTAGGTTAGGCAGGAGGTGGGAGGGGAGTGTGTGCAGCGGTCACAGGAAGAGGAGAGGGTTCCTCTGGGCAGATGCTTATATACAGAGCAGGAAGTGAGCGCCTGCCAAGGCGAAGACTAGAAGCAAGTGGCAGGACTCAGTGGCTTTAAATTTGGGAAGCAGAGAGGCCCCAAAGGCACGCAGGCAGGCACAGTTGAGTAATAAAACCTCCACATACCAGGGAGAAGAATTTTAAAGAAAGGTTCAGCAAAGCAAAAGCCTGAAAGTTCACCAGGAGAAGGGTTAGACACGTTCCTATGGGGTTATTTAAAATGGCCATTTCTAAGCAGGTGGCTGGAGAAGGCCCATTTGTGACACCAGCTGCATGACAAACCCATTGATCTTACCTCACCTGTTTTCCAGGCTGTATCAGTGACAATATGGATGAGCGACGCAGCCATCCGTCCAGGAGGTGGGAGCCAGTTTGGATACAGGGTTGTTACACCTCAGCTGAACCACCATGGAAGCCTTAAATGCTCTGTCTCAGTGCTTGGTCTTCAGTGCTGTATGAGGGGGATTAGAACTGGCACAGTTCAGCCTAGCAAACCCATTTCACAAGGAGAGTTCACTGAGCCGAGCGTGAGTCTCCCTGGACATTTTAAGTTAACGGGCACCCAAAAACTTGAAATCTAGGCACTTTTAAAAAAGGAGTTAACTCCTCTCAGGTACTACATGTGTCCTTGGGGTGTGGTGGCACAGTCTCCTTTTTCTACTTAATGGTTTTCTCGCCTGTTACTGTGTAAGAGACTCATAAACAGGAGAGGAAACGAAGGCACCAAGCCTGGAAACACTTGCACACGTTAACATTAAGCACAACAGTCGTGTATTACAGGCCCACTTGTTTGGAGAATTGGATTCTGAGTAGAGAGAGGAAACAGTGATATTGACTACACAAGCTGCTGTCGAATGCACCAACAATATTTCTCCCCTCCAGTCTTTCAGTTAGTTCTGTTACGTTAATTTGTGTGCAAGTTGGCGTCCCTTTACAGGTATGCGCTTGCTGTGTATTACAGTGAAGGCTGATCGAGATGGTTTTCATTTCAGGTTGATGAATGGGGTGTGTACTGTTTATAAACCAACCTGGTTGTATGAAGAGCCTGACCATGTAAAATCACGTAAACTAAGAACTAACATGAATTCACTTTTGAATTTGAGTGCAGTGAGTGGATGCTAGTGTGCCTGGCCGACTTTTATGTTGTGCTTAAATTTACTGTATTTAAATTAAAATTCTATTGACTACACAAGGCTCTTGTACACTTTGTCCACAATTAAATGCATTGTTGAGCTCTAATCCAAGTTCGAGTGTAGAAGATACCACTCAACGGGGCAGAAGTATAAACACCACGTCCCCACACACAAGCCCAGCACTTCCACTGACATCTTGGTCCGGAAGCACCATGCCAGTAACTTGGCCATGACTGATCATTTTAATTTTTTTTTAAATAATTTGCAGCCTGCAGCACCTCCCATCAGAGGGTCTTGCACTGTTACAGTGAGCACAGTGACAGGGAGAGATGACTGACCACACCAGAAACCTGTGGCAGAACAAAGAATAGAAACAGGTTTTGAAGTTTAAAAATGGACCCTGGTGTAACAAGCGCCATGATAGGCTGCCACTGGCAGCCTGGTGCCTGTGTGCTCCGAGGACAAACAGAGGACGCTGAGGCAGAGTGAGAGTCAGTTACAGCAGTGAGACAATTGTGGCCTGGTCCCTAAAAGGTTCAGGGGCAGCCGTGCATGTGAGCCATGGTGCTGTAAACTCACAGAAGCAATGGGCACAGAGCCGCAGCTGCCACCACCGCTCCCAGAGCCATGGAATATGAGCTTTCTTCAAGGCCTTCACCATTCAAACTGGTGGCAGCCATAAGGTTTTCTCTCAGCCAACAGGCAGGATACGAGTAGGGTTTTGCAGCCCTGTCATTTTAACCCTTAACCATTTGCAAGGCAGACAGATTCAGAGATTCTAAGGCCGGGAGGGACCAATGGGATCATCTAGACCAACCCCTAGAGCAGATTTTAGGAAAACATCCAACATTGATTTGAAAATGGCCAATGATGGAGAATCCACCACAGCCCCGGGTAGACTGTTCCAACGGTTAATTACTCTCACTATTAAAAATGTTCACCTTATTTCCAGTCTGCATTTGTCTAGCTTCAACTTCCAGCCATTGGTTGGTGTTAGACTTTTCTCTGCCAGACTGAAGAGCTCGTTATTAAATATTTGTTCCCCAGGCAGATACTTCTAGACTATAAACAAGTTACCCTTTAACCTTCTCTTTGTTAAGCTAAACTGATAGACCCAAAGATTTCAATCACTGTAAGGCAGGTTTTCTAATCCTTTAATCATTCTCATGGCTCTTCTCTGAATCCTCTCCAATTTATCAACATCCTTCTTGAATTGTGGGCACCAGAACCAATCCCTGTGGAACCCCACTGGAAACAGATCCGCTAGAGAATTCCCCATTTACAGCTGCACTTGGAGAGCTATCGTTAATATGTGCCCTGTTCATTTTATATCATTTTTGGTTTTTAATCAAAATATCTTGGAGCAATATGGCAAATGCCCTACAGAAGTCTAAGTATATTACATCAACATGATCTTTTTGTCAATCAAATGCATAAGCTCACCAAAAAAAGATAGATAGTTTGACAGGCTCTGTCTTCCATAAACCCATGTTGATTTGTATGAATTACAATATCCTCCTTTAGTTCATTATTAAATCCCGGATCAGCCACTCCATTATCTTGCCAGGGATCCATGACAGACTTATAATTCCTGCAATTTTCCCTTTTTAAAAATTGGCACAACGTTCGTTTTCTTCTAGCCTTCCAGTGCTCCAAGACTTACTGAAAAATCAACATTAACAGTTCAGCAAGCTCCTCAGCCAGCTCTTTTAACACGCTTGGATGCAAATTATCTGGCCCTGCTGATTGAAAAATATCTACCTTTAATAGCTTCTGTTTAACATCCTGTAGAGATACTAGTGGAATGGAAAGAGTTATCGCCATATGAGACTGAATTGTCTTTTTCCCCAAATACAGAACAGAAATATTTATTGAACATCTCTGCCTTATTATTGATAATTCTACCATTTCCATCTAGTAATGGACTAAATACCATTGTCAGTATTTTTTGTTCCTAATATATTTTAAAAACTCATTGTTCTTACCGCTGCTGGCCATACATTTCTCCTTGTGTCCCTTAGCTTCCCTTTATCAATTTTCTACAGTTCCTAACTTCTGATTTATATTCATTACTCTCTACTTCTCCTTTCTACCATTTGTTTTATATAATATAACCACCACTGCCTTTTCCCTAGATTATGGCTTTTGGGGTATCTCATAAGACAGCCATAAATGATTCCCAATGATCATTTGCATTTTTCTGATTAAATTATTCCTCCCAGCTGATTTGGCTCATAATTGTTTTCATCTTTGTGAAATTAGCCTGATTAAAGCACCAAGTATATATATAATTACTAGTCTGGACTTTATTCTGCTTGAACGTTATAAATGTGATCAAATCATGATTACTTGTACCTAAACTACCATTAACCTTTACTTCTGAGATTATGCCTCCTTTTAGACAAGCTCTAATCTACAACTCCCCTGCGTTGCCTGCAACACTTTTTGAGTTAGGAAACTGATATAAGGTTTAGAAATTCCAAGGCTGTTTTAGGCCTGGCAGTATGAGAACTCCTGCATGTCACTCTGAAGCCCCTCATGACTCACAGGTTTTTTCCCCCTACACATTGGCTAAGGAAGCAGCCATCTTATTCCCTAGGGTGAGTTGTAGTCTGTAGGAAACAACTGCTACCCCAGCTTGTGCTTTAGCTGTTAGCACATGGATCCATAGACATTCAAGATCATTTTCTTGAGTTATCAGTGACTCGGAAACAGGTACATCCCTTTTGGACAGAATGATTTTCCCCCTTCCCTTTTGCCCATTTGGTCCTTCCTAAATAGGTTAGCCACTGACTAATATTCCAGTTGTGTAAATCATCCCAGTAGCTTTATGTCAATCTCATTTATGCTCATAAACAAGCACTTCCTATGCCTGTTACCCAGGCTCCTAGCTTTAGCGTGCAGGCAATACAGGAATTTCTTCTCTTCAGGGCCTTTGGTTCCTTGACTAATTTTGTTCACAACATCTCCATTTTGTGCTAAATGAGGGCTCAGATCTTCCCTCTTTTTACCCTCCTCTTCAGTTATTAGTTTAACCCCCTCCTGAGTACTCTAGCCAACCTATTCCCAAGGAGATTGGTCCCTACTACACAGAGAACAGGCAACAGACCCCTCTTAGGGCCAAACTGCGGCTTTGAACTGTGTCCTACACTCTGAAACAGATCTGCTTTCGGAGGATATTCACCTGGACACGACAATGGGCAAATATTCCTCGGGGACCATTCATACCAATATTAGTTAAGAAAAATACAACCCAGGGAAAAGGTGTGTAGATGTAAGTGTGCCATGTGGTTCACCTACCATTGGTTTCCCATTCTCTACCAGCAGGGGGAGACAGCCAGGGCCCTGTGAATTTCTGGACTGTGGAATCTGTTTCTTGCCTCAGAGTTGTGCTTCAGAACCTGAGGGGTTTTTGTTTTTTAAAGTTACTGTTTCTAGCCCTCGCAGTTGGGTTGCTTCCACGTTTTCATTGTTCTCTGCCTCAGACAATATCTCTGGAGGCTGTAAACTGCCCCATTAATTTAACCAGTTAACTCGGAAATCTAAAGATGTCAATTGAAGTGTGTCACACTGATCATTTTGCTGCTGATTGTTTTAGAAAAAACATCCCCCCAGATGTGCTTATGCCAGTCCCAAACTTCCTGAGGTGAGGAATAAGTACTGGCCTATTGCACTGACTGTATTCACTTGTATAAATACAGTCCACCCTTTCCTTAAGGTAAAAATGAAGGTGCCAGAGAGTTTCCACCCTGCTGCACCAGGTACTACAGAATTCAGAGACCCTGCTACGTAATTTAGGACCAGCTGGCTGGGGAAGACATTGGTTGGGGTCTTCCATGACAATTTTTTAACAACCTGAAGCAGGCTGGCTCTGTATATGTCCACTGGTAAGTGTCTCAATAGCTTCTCTCACCAGCTGGAAAGTGATATTGAAACTGCTGTGCGAGTGAGCATGAAGCAGCTAACAGCTCCAGGGCACATCGGAGCCACAGCAGGTTAGTTTGTGCTTGGATACTCGAACAAGTGCTGACATATTTGCCCTCCAACAAGACTTTAAAAAAAAAAAAGTGCTGACACAGAACCACAAGGAGGTGAATCTGTATAAAAGGAGGTTTGGTTGAAGTAGGCTCTGCTTCTCTGGCAATGCATTTTATGCCCTTTCTGAGGGGGGTTCCTTCCTAGACAGAGATTTTTCATGGGGAAAAATTCAACTTTCAGAAGTAAGGAGCAAACAACACAGACAAGTGAGAGTCTCTGTAACAGTGACATTTAAAAAACTGTTCTGATAGTTCCTTGCGAGTTGTGTCCAGCTCTGTCATATAGACATAATACAAGCATGGAGCATTTGGGCGTGGCAGGAACTGCCTGGGTTTGGAGGACCTACTAGGTGGGCCTGATTATGATTACATCCCTCCTCCCAATTGTAACAACAGGGGTTCACCTCCTCTACTGAAACCAGAGCGCAAGAGAGAGAAACGGGACACTGGGAATTCCATTTTAGGGTTTTATTAGTAGTTTTCTACAGAATCAAAATATTTAGCAAATTAAAGATTCATCAAGAAACTGCTTATATTTTATGTATTTAGATCTTTAACAATGTACAACATAATACACTTTGAACTATCAAAACCCAACAAAAAAACTGATGTCCATTACTAGATGTCATTGAATATGTAACTAAAGCAGTGAGTATATTGTTTGTATTTAAAGAAAGTGCTTGAAAGAGAATCCCCCCGCTTCACACTGAATATCATTTGAAACAGACCATCAACTCATTTCCTAGGAGGGCATTTGTTTAAATAACCTATAAACCTGGAGGGGAGAGATTGCAGAGGCCCAGCTCTGACCGCTTCGGTTCAAGGACCAGCCACTGGCTGGGAGTCCAGCTAGAGTTCAGAGCTTACCTGTTGTGAAAAGACTCTGTTTACACACCACTCAAGCACTGGACACCTGTGTGTGGCAGAAGTGTGTGGCAGAAGGGTCAAAAACAAGAGGGAAAGGAACGGCTTCTCTCTTTATGCATAGCGACAGGTTAGAAACCAGTGTTCCACTAAGTTACAGACTAATTCTCAACCCAATAAAAATTAAAATCCATTGCACTAAACGTCAACTTCAGTTACTCTGAACTGTGATACAGCCAGTGTTTCAGTAGAAGCTGACACCATGAAAGCAGCTTCAACGGACCAGAGCATTCTTGTTTCAAAACCAACTTTGCATTCCTCTGTCCAAGTCCAGTGCAACAGTGAGGAAAAAAAAATAATACTTCCAGCTTTGTCTATGTACAATTCCAGTAGAGGTCGGGCAGTCTAAATTCTTCGTGGCCAAACCAGAAAAGGGAACCTAGGAAAGGGCACTTTCAAAATTTAATTTAAGAAAGGAAGTTTAACTCCTCTCAATGGGAAGAGCGCGCTGGAGTGACGCACGCAGATGGGCTCGGTCAGTCGCCTTCTCCAATGTACACGAAACGCAGGGCTTCTTCCCAAAGAGAGAGCACGTCACACTCTTCGGCTGTGAAGATGGCGAAGGTCTGGTCACACGGGCAGGCTGCCTTCCCCTGGAGGCGCTCTCCGTTATATTCCAAGAACCCCTGCATCTTCAGCTGGCTCCAGCACGGGCCATTAGATCTTCCAAAGCATTGTCCTGGTCATTGTTATGTAATAATAAGACCTCCTTAATGTCTTTCAGTTCAAAGCCCATTTCTTTAAATTTACTCATGAGCTGGAGAAGTTCTGTTGTCTAGAAGAGAGAGACACATTCAGGGTTTGAGAAGGGGAAGGTTCCAGGGAAGGCTCAGCTTTGATTCAGGGGATGCTGACTGGGGGCTGGGAAGGCAATGCAGGGCTGGTCTCTTGCCACTGGCCAAAATGGGGGCTGCTCAGTTAATGGCCAAAACTCCCAGATGCCCGAGACAAACCAGTTCAACCGCACTTGTTTAAAGGACGCACACTTAGCGGCATGGCCGCCATTCGGCTGTGCTCATTATCCACCTTCAAAACCCCCCTTTGCCTTTGTAATCCCTACAAGAAGCTGCACCATGGCTGGTGTCAGAGACCACTGCCCGCATGTTGACCTACGCTGCTCATTGCTTCCTTGTACTCCGGCGTCAGTCTCGACTCACACTCAGACTGCTAGCTCTTTCAGCCAGGCCTGTGTTCATACAACATCTAGCACAAGGGGGGCCGATCTAGGATGAGGGCTCCTAGGCACTGTGGTGGTCCTATTACTACTAAGGAAACCAGCAGGCAATGAAGCTTGGGCTGCAGTGTGTCTGTTCTGCACCATTAGCTTCTGTTGCATGAATTAACCATTCTAGGCTAAAGACCATCACTGGGGCCTACACAGTCTCCATCAAGAGTTAGGGATCAGTCCCCAACATGCTCTTCACTGAGGCCACCCAGAGCCTGCTGGTTTCCTGGGCCTTTCCCAAGGATGGGACAGAACCAGTCTGAACCCTGCACTGGCCATGCAGGCCAAAGCCTCCCCTTTCAGTTTCTGCTGCATCTGAAAGTTGTATCAATTTGAAGTCGTGACCATGCTTGTTAGAAGCTAAAGGCTCCTGGGGTTGAGTCTGGGACCTGTACAAGTGCCCTTGCTATCACATGGCTCTTGGTGGGATCAACCCAGTTTCCAGCAGACAGGTGTCCACCACCAGCCCCACCAGAAGAACTGGGAGCCCTGAGTCTCAGCAGACACCCCCAGGGCTGACAGGAGGAGACGACATCGGAATTGTGAATTCACAGAAAGCGGTTTCATTTGCAACTCACGTCCCTAACAAGTCCCCTGGCTTCCCCCTCTCCCACTAAACTTGTGTAGCTTTTCCCAAAGTGGGTGTCACCTAAGGACTGGCTATTTCCTGGGTTTGGGTGAGGCTGGTTCTGTTGCCAGGTTTACAGGAGGGGCTGGGTGCAGATTCCTTCCTGCAGCCAAGTCCATGCCACTCCACCTCTGCCATGCCAGGCGCTGCCCCTTGTGCCTGCCTGACCCTCCTTCTGCCAAGTCCCATTCCCATCCTGAGCCCAGGAAAGAGCAGGGGAGTCGGCATGTACCAGCAGCACAAGCTAAAGCTGAAGGAGCAGCGACTATGTGGAACAGATGGGTGGGGTGCGGCTGGCTGTCTAGTCTTGCTGTCAAAGCCATAAGTCAGGAGATGGCTCATTGTAAAGAGGGAATGGTGGAGTAATGGGGGCACAGGGCACAAGCTGAGGGCACGGCCTCACCCTTGAAGTGCTCAGGACATGAGCCCCAGGACCTCAGTGCAGTGTTTGGAGAGTGAATGCAATGATCCTTAGCGTCCGGGAGATTAAACACCAACCCTTCTTACAGTCAGCTTCCCAGCCTCTCAGGAGCCAAGGCTCTGGCATTAAAACAAAATCAGAGTTTAAAGTAATTTACTGCTGCTGAAATCAGTCCTTTGTGACATCGGCTGCAGCAAGCAGTTGGTGCCACAAACGGATGCAGGACTTCAAGCAAGGCAGCTTGAGCAGATGAGACCTCAAAGCTGGTCTCCTGTTTTCATGCAAACGTTGCAGTAGCAAAAAAGTGGCTGACATTTGGAAGTGGAGGAAACAATTCTATAATCAGAGCAGAACCACTCCCAAGTAAGTGGTTTCTCAATGGCCGAACAGGCATTCGCTCGACTTCCACCGCGAGAGATGCTCTCTGAAAGTCAGTGAAATAACCACAACACAGCAAAGCACCTCCCCTTGGCATGTAACCAGGACAGCCTCACCTTCTCCTCTGAACACTGGTACATTTCCAGAGCTGCTTCGACAAGGAGAGGATCGAAGCCCTTCTCACAAAGCTGGCTGTGTGCAAACAGATAATCAAGAACCTGTGGGGGGAAAATTAGATAGGAGAGTAACTCATCACTCGACTACTCGCCCCACTTGCCCCACAGCCCATTGACAGGGCTTCACTAACTGCTTAGAGAAAGTCCTTGTCGCGACTAACAGGTTCTCAGCACGGGAACTCGTTCAGAGAAGCTGAACTAAACTCTTTTGGCCTTTCATTCTCTCCCTCCGTAAGCTTTGGTTTTCACTCCTTCAGCCAGAAGCAGTCTATAAATTCTTTTGCCTTTCAATGCTCATGAAATCTCTGCCGTCAAGGCATTTTTTCAGAAGTGGCTAGTACTCCTACACAGCAACCATTTTTAACACCCTGCTGAGGGTTCAATGATCAAGATGAAAAGTCTTTTGAACCCTGGTTTCCCCACAGACTTCAGGGAGCTGATCCAATCTGAAAGCTGTCGCACCTTTTGAGATCAGTTCAGCTTACTGGATGCTCTGCTGAGATAAAGAGCCAAATTCAGGGTCCATTTTGGTCAATTTCACGGGCATAGGATTTTAAAAACAGTAAATTTCATGATTTCAGCTATTTAAATCTGAAGTTTCAGGATATTGTAACTGTAGGGGTCCTGACCCAACAGGGAGTTGTGGGGGAGGTTATTGTAGAGAGGAGGGGATCATGGTACTGCTACCCTTACTTCTGTGCTGCTGCTAGTGGTGGCGCTGCCTTCAGAGCTGGGCAGCCAGACGGCGGCAGCTGCTGGCCAGGAGCCGAGCTCTGAAGGCAAAGCCACTGCCAGCAGCAGCACAGAAGTAAGGATGGCATGGGATGGTATCACTTGATGATGCCCTGTTCTGTTCATTCCCTTTGGGGCACCTGCCATTGGCCACTGTCAGAGGACAGGATGCTGGGCTGGATGGACCTTTGGTCTGACCCAGTACGGCCGTTCTTATGGTATTGCCACCCTTACTTCTGTGCTGCTGCCTGCAGAGCTGGGCCCTCGGCCAGCAGCCGCCACTCTCCAGCCACCCAACGCTGAAGTTGGACTTTTCATAACTTGGCACCTTATGCAGAGTCTCCAGAAGTCACATACACCAAGACTGCCAGCTCTTTGTTGCTCTTCTCAACATTTCCAGACTCCTGCACCCGATTCAGGAGTCTGCTCTGTGCTGCGCACCCCCAAGTTTCACCTCACTTAAAAACCACTTGCATACAAAAAATCAGCCATAAAAATACAGAAGTGTCCCAGCATGTTATTACTGGGAAATGGCCGACTTTCTCATTTTTACCATATAATTGTAAAATAAATCAACTGGAATATAAATGCTGTACTTCTATACTTCAGCATATAGAGCCGTAGAAACCAGGCATTGTATGCAATTTTAATTGGTACTGACTTCACTGGTGCTTTTTCTGCAGCCCGTTGTAAAACTAGGCAAATACCTGCACGAGTTGCTGCACCCCCTGGAAAACTCGTGCGTACCCCTAGGGGAACGCCTGCCCCTGGCTGAGAATCACTGCTCTAGAGTACAAAGAGGCTTTACGTTTGCTAGTGGCTGGAAAGATGATGAATCACTCAAGCAGCCAATACAAAGTATCCTTTCTACCAACTGATGGGGCACTAAACCCACCCCCCTCTGTGCTCCTGGTGGCCAGGGAGACGCTCTGAAGAGGGCACAGAGCAACGGGAAGAATAAGGAAAAATTGGCAACATTCTTCCCCTATTTGTTTGGGCAGAAACATTTTCTGGGTCTGAAACTGATCCAACAGACTCGTAACTGCCACTTCACTGTGCAATAAAGTGAGCTCTGTGACCTGACCTTGCTGAGGCCGTCTGCACCATATGCTGCAATGCCTGAAGAACGCCACACTCTCAAAAGAGCCAGCTGCTGCATTGCTGCTAAAGCCAGCATGTGTCATTTGTACCCATCAAACCCTTTGGGGCCAAGGCTAAGTTCCCTCTAAGCTGCGCGGCCAGGCAGCCTATTAAGCGCTGTGCAGGTGCTCAGGGCTGCAGCAGGGAGATTTGCCTCTCCCCGCCGGCTCCAGGCCAGACCTGGACCTGTTGCAGCCAGGAGAAGAGGTGCCTATAATGCAGCCCCAGCCCCAACTCGGACCTGCCACAGCCGGGGAAGAGGTGCTTATCCACGACCCCAGCCCCAGAGTTCCTGAGGTGGGGAGAGGCACCTACCCCCCACATCCCAGGTGGTGCTGCCTGGGGGGGGAGGGGAAAGGAGGGAGAAGAGAAGCACTCTCTCCCCATCATTGCCCCAGGGCAGCCTGCACCCCAAATCCCTCATCCCCACCCCATAGCCCGTACTCCCCTGCACCCCAACCCTCTGCTCCAGCCCTGCCACATGAATGTTGTTATGTGCACCAATATGGAGATGATGCGTCACACAGGGTCGTACACACAGGGTGTCACACACCTCCATATTGGGGCGCACAAAATTCATTCCGCACACGCATGGCGAAAATTAGAGGGAATATTGGGCCAAGATCTCCCAAATGGTGAGCCTGCAGAAAAGCCTTCAGGCACCTGTAACTGCAGTTGGCCCAGGTGTGTGGCTTTCACTGCCGTTGTATCTGAGCAAGGCGAAGGCCCATGCTGAAGTTCCTCACCTGAAGTCTAGATCTCCAAGCCCAGCGTCTCTCCCCCGAAAAGAGGAAGGGCCACGTGTGGCTGAGGTTCTCCAATCTCGTAACAGTGGGCAGGAAGCATTTCTAGGCAGGTGCTGACCTAAGGAACGTCTCACATCTGAAGCTGCCACTGGCCGCAGCCAACAGACGCACTTTCCTTGTAGCCAGTTCACCTGGTACTAGTGACACCCCCACTTCACCTCCAAAATTAATTCCCCGTTAATCTGCAAATTACGGAAAACTCCAGACCTCCCTTAGGTCCTAAGTGTTTTGGTTTTTGTAAGGCCACGGGGTTCATGCTACTGACAGAGATGGCTGCACCTCTGAAGCTCCCACTCCTTTGCCAGAGCTTTTACCTGTTCTATATTCTGTCCTTTCTTCTTCATGGCTGTCATGACGTCTTCGTAAGAGTATCCCATGTTGACGACTGTCTCCACACACTGCCTCTCACTGGCCGACAGGGCCTGCAGCACGTCTGAGTACGTGGGGCCACTTGGCCATTTAATGCAGCTGGTGTGACTGGGCACTTTAGATACTGTGAAGTTTTGGTGCGTTACCTAGGAATGGGAAGCCAAGCAGAAACGAATGGGGATACAGCTCTATCCCAGCACCAGGCCTTTCCCCTCCCTGGCCAATGTGGGATTCCTCCTTAGAGGACTCTGAAGGAGTTATCTGATCTCGTTGGAAAGTAATGAAGCGGGACTTCCCACACTTCCTTTGGGAGACCAATCACTGTTGGGATGAAACTGAGCAGTGGCGTACAAAACCATTCCCTCCACTCCCACTAATCTCGTCTAGGATCACCCTCGGCTGTTCCTCACTTGATAGCCCCTTCTACTTTGAAAGGTACTAGAACTACGTTCGCTAATGTAGCCGAGCTCTGTCATCATGAGATGACAGCCAGCTAGAGAGATTAGGTAACAAAAAGAGCATTTATGGAATAAGCAGAAGCAACTCCTGGCCCTCAGAAGATACAGATGACCACACCCAGGTGCTGACCACTTTAACTGTCAGTACACTCATAGGAGCCATTCATTGATTCCTTCACACAAAAGAACATTACCAATGTATGGGTAATTTAAGAATGGACTATGCAACATACTAATTTATGTAGGTATTTGGGCACTTACCATAGGGAACTCTGATTCCTTGTAGTCTGGCTGGACCTGTAAAAACAACAGATTAATGAGAAGATTGAAGAGATGTCTACTATACTGGCAAACAAAGTTCCTAGTGAGAGAGGGGGTCTGGAAGGACAGAGTCAGGAAAGATGGGTAGAGGAGCAACAATTGCCATACTGGGTCGGACCAATGGTCCGTCTAGTACACACCTGTCACTGACAACAAAACGTAAGACATCCTGTAGTAGAGAATTACGGAACAGCCTGCCTATAAAAGAGGTTTCTTCCCAACCTGTCAGTCAGCAGATGGCCCAAAGAGGAAGGATTTATAGCCCTTCTCGGAATAATTCTAAAACATTTTAATCTAATGTAATTGTGGATGCTAATTATCCATATAAATGTCCAATAGATTGCTGAAGCCTACTAAACTCTTGACCTGAGTGATGGCTTGTAGCAGAGTTCCACAAGCTGATTTTGTGCTAGGTAAACGTATTTCCCTTTATCAGTTTAAGGCTGCTGCCGATAGATTTCATTGAATGTCCCTCTGAGTTTGTATTATGAAAGAAAGTAAAAGGGACACCCAGCAATTTACCTCCTCTCACCCATTCAGCACTTTGTGTGTCTTTCATCCCCCCTTACTGGTCTTCTCAAACTAAACAAGCCCATTATTTCTACTCTCTAGGCCTCTAGCTACTTCTGGGGCCCATTTCATTATCCCTTTGGCTATATTCTTATCTGAGGTGTCTACAACTGACTGCAGTATTCTAGGTGAGAGCATAACACTGATATTTACATGACAGAATTTCAGTATTTTCTACCTATCCCATTCTTGATGCAGCCAAACAAGGCCTGCTTTTTTCACTATCCTTTCACCGATCGATACACACTTTGTCTAGAAGCTGGGGGGTGGGAAGGGCTCACTGTTAATCTTTTGCCGTGTTGAAAATTGGCCACTTATTCCTACTCTGTTTGGTCTCTGATCCAGTTTCTAATCCTCCCATCCCAGGCTCCAGAAAGCAGCTTTGGGTTCTCCCGTGACTGTTTAAAATGCCCAATGGATCTTGGGTTTGCCTGTTATCTAGATTAAAATTTTAAGTTCAGGAGCATTCGTGTATCAAATACTGGAAGCTGATCAGCCGCGTGTCTCTAGCCCAGTTAAAGATTTGCTCCCCTTTCACATGTGCAGCAGAAAGGTGTTGCTTACACAGCACAGGCCACCATCCAGCTAACTGGAATTCGGGCCCACTCAGACTTATTCCAGGCTGGACCAACTTCACCCAACCATGGAAACTTGCCAGGAGCCTGAGGGCCCCATCTATTTGAACAGAAAGGTGCAGGCTGCACCTATCCATGGAGAGAAGCCTTCAGATTACACATCCCAACATGCAATGCTTCATCGCAATACAATAGCTCTAAAGTTGGTTGCCAGAACTTTACAGGCTTGAAGTATGACGTGAGCACACTCTCAAAACTCACCAGCACCATTTTCAATCTTACAAAAACGTAAGTTGCCTATTTATTGTGGGTGTGACAGCAGGACCTGGATTGTAACTGGAGCTAAGAGGAAGTCATCATCTGAGTTCCCTCTTCAGAAAGCTTTCTCCCCACAGCTTCCTCTGACCAGATGGCTAAGAGCCATTTGGAGAAATGTAAGTACAGAGATTTCAAGCAGAGATTTGCTTGGCTAGGAAAAGTGTTGTATACTAGCATGCCACATTCTCCATAGCCCTTACTACTGTGCTGAAACCACTGATGATCCTGGACTGCATCTGGTCCACACGCCAGCCAGATCTGGCTTACCTAAAAGCATTTAAATAAGAAAGCCAATGAGCAGCACCCAACTCATAGAGGTAGTTCTGTCTCATTTCACTTCACTTGTTCCCAATCAGCTATTCCAGCCTCACCCCAAGAGAATGTGACTTTACAGTTATTCATAGTTGATATCACTTCAGTGCTGGCGGGACAGTAAGTGGATTCTCTTCTGGGAGCAGACACTTGTTAGAGAAGGCTCATGTATTCGGATACTGATTTGTCCCAGGATGTCTGATTTCTGTGGGGCAACAGTAGGTCAAGTTAATTAATGGTACATCCCAGAGCTGCTTAATCTTCGGGGGAGGCAGGAGACATGAGAAGAGGCCAGTTACTCATCGTCCGCCTCCCCAAAAATATTCCCAACCAAAGGAGGAAATTAAAACTCCAGAGGAAACTAGTGAGAAAGGAACAAGTGAAAACCATTCACCACGCTCACCAACCTGCACTTCTATAAACCACAAGCCTATGATGAATGTACATACAGGATTGTGGCTCAGCACCTGCCCTGTGCATGCTTTGGCAATACCACAACAAAGATCAGATAGGAAGTCCACTGAAAGCGTCGAGTGACATCAAAAATTCAGTATATAATTATACCAATAGCCCAACTGTCAATACCCACATCCTAAGCAGCACCAGGTAGAAACAGCACGCATCACAAAATGAAGCCTGCACTTCATTTGTCAACGCTACACCCAGATCCATTTAAATTTCAATCCATTAGTCCTCACAGGTAGTTTTTCTATTTGTCTTCTTGCCTACTTTGTGTAAACTGAATTGTGAAGATCACCAATTGCCAGACACTGTGTATGACATACAGCAGGGCAGAGGCCAAGAAGTTCAGCATCTAAAGATCTAAACTCAGAAGAGGAAGAGGAAGCCACTTTTACAACAAAAGACAACTTGTGTAGTTTCAGGTAAGTCCCAGTTTAAAATGACCAGTATTCTTAAGCAACCACCATAAAAATCTAGTCTCTATCGGCAGTTATTCAAACATTAACAAGTAACTCAAATCCAAACCACCAAAGCCTCTCTCAGCTACAGGAAACGAAGTTGTGATGGGACACCAAGACACAGGTGGATGATCCTGACGCTTCCCAAATGGGGCAGACAGCCCGTCTGAGGACGGACAGGAAGAGGCTCTGTATGGACATTTTACCCCAGATGTCAAGAGCTGCTCTTAATAGACGAAACCTTCAAAATTACCTCAGATGATCCCGGCTTTCATCCGTACAACCATGATCTTCTGAACAAGAGTATATTTCCCAAGTCCTTAAGACTATAACATGGGAATCCAAAAAACCCTCAAGCTTATTGTTAAGACTCCTAGAAATTCAAGACAGGAGAGCCCAGTTATGTCAGCGTACCTATTTCTTAGCTCTAAAATATTGTTCCAACAGCATTTTTCCCTACAACGTTGTCCAGTCTAGCGTTAAGTGTCTCAACTGAGGAGACGTCCATCCCCTTCCTTGGGAAACACATCTCAAGTGTGGGAAGCTTCTCTTGCAATTCAATCTAATTATTGAGCAATTTCCTTCATGTCTGTGCACAAGTCCTTATCCTCCCTGAAGAATCCTAAAGAGTGCCTGCCTCCTTGGGCTTGCAAGAGTTTCTCTAGGGTAGATGGGCCCAGCGACGGTCACATCTCACCAACTCTAGCTGCTCAGCAGTGCTATTTAGATTTTCATCTCTCTCTTCTCAAGCTCTTAGAGCCACAGGATATTCTGCTTAAGACATGTGTGAAGATATACCTATCACAGCCACCCGATTTGACGAATGATGCTCTCTAATAAGAAACAATATTCAGAGCAATGACTGCTCACTGATGGGTTGGACAGATTTTCTTTTCCTGCTGCATTCTGGATTAACAGTGTTTGCCTCTGCACAATGCTATTTTTATTGCTAAAGGTAAAACTCATCACTTTTGCTCTGCTCCAACGACTAGTTATTTTCCAAAATGCTGGGTTTCCATATTAACGCTACACGTGCCTACACCTGCCAACTTATTGATGGACTTTGGTTTCAAGGCTGTATCTAGTGACTGTGGTAGAACGATCACCAAAAGGCAAGTATTCCTCAAGGGCTCTCTACCCCTTTGTTTGGGCGTGTGCTAGGTCACTCGCTTCTGAACTCCAGTGTCACGTAGCAATCTACAATGCCTTTGAGTGGAGAATGTATTCCAGTGTTACCACAGCACCAAGATGTAATGTTTTATATGGAACACGAGGGGTCTCCCTGCACCCTACCTTCAAACCCTTCCCTGCAATAGCTAGGGTTGAGATTTTCAGAGCCAAGTATGGGGTCTGAATGTCCAATTTCCATTCGTTTTAATGGGAACTGGATGTTCAAATCCCTTCGGTTCTTTGAGAAAGTTCAGCCTATGTTTTGAAGGGAAAAGGAACAGATGAAGCAAGCAAAGTTTGCTTCTTCCCTTCAAGCTATGCTGGACTGAAATGGTCTCTAATCTCTAGGCCAGAGCCAAATGTTTAGAAGCATTTACTAGTCATGACAAAGTAGATCTAGAACTCAGAGCACAGAAAACATCTAACTTATTCCAAGCACTTTTTCAGACCATTTTTATTACTGTACAGCAGCCGATTTTACAGTCCTGGTGGTTTGAGACTGATCTGTAGAACTGTCAAAAGGATCTCAGAGCAGCAAGGCACTTTCGGCCCAGGTTCAGGCCTGAGAAAAGCAGGTACCAGATTTCAGACAAGGGTCATTTTCACTCAAATAAAAGCCCCCTTATGCGTTTGGCGGGGATGCTGGAGGGAAGAGAATTAAAAGGAGTGGCTGCCAGTGCACAGTTTATTGTACAGGTCAGAACTGAAGCACACAGTTCTACAAGGAAAGTGGGGATATTTGCACTACTACGGTCTGCATCAGTCTCTTGAGTTATAAGCCGTATCACTTTTTGCAGCTTAATAAAGTCATCTCAAAGTGTCCTGCGTGGAGATGCCATGTCTCTCTACTGACCATCCTCGGACATTCCTAACACAAGCATTTCAACCGAATGTTTGCATAAAGCATTTGATTAAATCCATCATGGTAGTTTAGAAATGAATGTCTCAGTTTAGGGTGAACAGCCAGAATGTATGAGAATATAGCAGCAAAAAAAAAAAAAATCTTACCAGAGCCTGAAACCCAACGTGTCCAAGATCTCTTACCACAAATACCTTTAGCAACTTGCCAGGAGCCAGAACACACCTCATGGCCTGAAGTGAATTAGACTACAGCTGTCTACATCCAACCCAGCGACATGTGATCCTCTGAGACTAACTCCCAGCATCCAATGTTTCATCTTTAGCTGATCAGTTTTCCATTTAGATCAAGATGGAGCAATGCATGAGGGGACACGTATTGTCAGCAGCCCACATCCGAGTAGTAAATCAAAGAAAGCTACAGGACACATTTTAGAAATATGAGTCACATTCACCTTCCCCTTGAACACCCCAAACCTATTTTAACCTGTTGAATCCTTACCTTGGTTGCTGTGTTTTGAGATGACTGTTCTTCTGTACAAGGTGTTGACACAGATAGGGAAGGCAGCCTGGATGAAGAGGATAATGTCGACGTCTCCATTCCACTGTCCACATGTAAAGCAGAAAGTCCAACAACATGGTGTCCGTTGAGTTCGCTAGCCTTACTCGGAGAGCAGGCCTGTGAAGAGCTGAGGAAAGTGCCGTTGTGGAGACAGGTAGCGCTATGAAAAGTGCTTGTGAGCTTTGACATTTTCTGATCGCTCTCATCTGAGTCAAGTTTGGGAAAGGAGAGAGATTTGATATTGCTCACTGACGTGATGGGGGAGAGGGACACTTTGGAAGACAGGGACATCTTTTCACAGTTTTCCAACTGTGGTAAAATGATAAAGCCATTGGGTTTGTGAAGGGGCTTGAAGTCCAAGGTAGCCCTTTCTACGGATGCCAGAACTTCCTGATCTTGTAACACAGACTCCGGCCCTACTTTGGGCAAGTTATTCTCCAACAGCTGGGTGACAATTGGCCCAGTCGTACCAAGAATATTTTTCAATTCTTCTTTTTCATCAATAGTTTTTAACTCCAGATTGTCAAATGGGTCTTCTTCACATTCAAAATCTGCTGGGTTGAAGTCTGCCTTTGGGTAAGGTGGACTAAGGACCTTTTGCTTTATGGCACTGCTGTTGGCAGGGGTGGGAGTAAGAATGTTATTGTGCTGTAGACTAGCGAGAATAGGGTTAATGGGAAGTGGCACAGCCTCCGAGAAGCCCATTTTGCTGTTGTCGTCTGAAGCAGCCCTGGAATTAGCTATTGCTTGTGCAGCCTTTCGCTCTGCTTCTCTCTGAGCTGCTTGGATTTTTTTGATGTCTTCCGCCCACTCGATAGTTCTCTTTTCCAGGGAGAAGTCATACTGTAAGAAGAAATGAGATTCAAGGGTAAGGAGCATAGTCCACTACTTTATGACGGCAACATCATCCTATACGTAGCAAGGAACGTGGAGTAACAACTTAGGTATATTGCCCACGGGGTGGGGATGTTTTCTCTTAACTAATATCTCTGTTGCTCACCTACAGACAAGAAGATGATGTTCTTTGTGCCTCTAGAAATGACTCCTTTCTGACAACAAAAATTACTACATGACCCCAGGAAGGGGGACCAGAGCCTGAGCCCGCCCTGGGAAGGGGGGCCAGCGCCAAAGCCCAGACCCCACGACGCCAGCTGGGTGGGCCAAAGCCTTAGCCCGAGGGCTTCAGACCCAAGTGGGGGGTCTGTAACCCTGAGCCCCACCACAAGGGCGGAAGTCCTCAGGCTTAGGCTTCAGCCCTGGGCAGTGGGGCTTTGGCCCTGGCCAGCCTAACACCAGCCCTGGCGACCCCATTAAAAAGGGGTCTTGATCCACTTTGGGGTTCCCATCCACGGTTTGAGAACCGCTGCTCTAGAAGCGAACCTTGGCTATATGCCAATGGATCTATTGTATTCCTCCTGTCCATATGATTTTGCTTAAAAAACTGTTATGAAGATTAACAGCACACCACAGCATCCATCTCCCACAGAAGAGAGCATGCGTAGAGTAGAAATCAAGCACACTACTCAATGGTAGACCTCTACTATGAGCTAGCTTCAGGATTTGCTGCTAGGCTGCAATTTTCCCTATTGATGAACTGGCCACAAGCCACACAAGAATAGAGTAGATTCTGGATTACTGCAGCACTGGAAAGATCATGGAATTTTTTACCTCTCTTCAGAAGCGGTTAAAACCCAATCAGAGTTTAGTACCCAACAGAAAGAAGAGGTACTAACCTAAGTACTGCCCATGCAAGAACCTAGCAAAGGAGTCATAAAACTGAGATATTAGCCTCTAGCTTAGAAGCAGATCTGTGTCGCTATTACCAGCATGACAGGGGCCCCTGAGCTTTTTCACGTTTTAATATGAGCTCTTCCAAGGAAGTGCAAGCACAAGGATCAACTCTTACATAAGCCACTGTGGCCGAATGTCCCTCCCCATATTCACACACCACATACCACTGTAATCATTTTTCTGCAAGGCATAACTTGTGAGGTATCATTTGAAAACTAATAAGCTTGCTGGTCAATGTCATGCTGAAATGTACGTAGCAACGTGATCTGTAAAGTTATGAACACAAGCTGAAATGATGACTGAGATGTGTTTACCAGGCAAGTCTGAGGAGGGGGCAAACCTGTTTCTCAAAGACACAAGACAAGCTGGCACCTCTAGCCAGGTGTCATCAAAGTTGACTGGCAATCACCGGTCAAGCGGCCATTCTTTGGCGGTGAAGGGGGCTGGAACAGATTGAGACTCCGTGCCTCCAACCTCATACCTGAAAGGAACTTTAACTGGGATAACCCTCAGGAAAATGCATTTCAAAGGGTGGCTGGACTATAAATTGAGGGACAAAAAACACCCCAGACTCTCTCTCCTCTCCTTGCCCCATTCCACCCAGGAAGATAAAGGAACCAGCCTTTGGACTTCGTGTGAGATCTTGACTTGAAAATTTGATCAGTAATATTGCTGTGAACCTGTGGTAAGGATTTTACCTTGAACCAAGTCTAGTTTGTTAAGTTTACTTACTAAAAAGCATTTTTCTCTGCTTCTCGTGTAGCCATTTCTGACTTTAATGCCTTATAATTGTACTCACTTAAAATCTCTCTTTGTAACTAAATAAACTTGTTTTACTCAATCAAAACCAATCCAGTGTTGTGTTTCAACGGAACTGTTTGGTAACTCCAACTAAAGTCGCAAACTGTTGTACACTGACCCCTTGCAGTGTCAATGGATCTCTAATATCCCAGCTCTCCAGGAGAGTGCTGGGCAGTGCAGAACACACCTTTCTGGGGAAAATCCAGGACTGCGAGTGTATTGGGGTCACCCTGCAGGTCGTAACCAAGGCTGCTGGAAGCCAGAGCGGGGCTGGTGTGTACCTGACAGACTGCTGGGGTCAGAGTTGGTGGACCAGGGCTGTGACTATATGCAGACACTCAGCATGTGACCTACATGCTGGCTGTTAGAGGCCCAGGTTGGGAGTTACAGCAGCACCCAAGGCTGCAGGATGGGTTGTGACAAAACCCCTCCCTGGTCTGGACTGCACCCCAGAATACAAGACCTGCCCATAGCTAGTTTGCAGGACAAGAGAATTTACCGCTGCACAACTGACAGAACAGTCCACAGCCAAAATGACTTAACGTGCTAATGCTTTATAAGAGCAGACAGTGGTATGTTCTGAGAACGCAGGCAAAGGGCAGACACTTCACAAAGTGGCCTTGGCCCTTACACTGCGCCACAACACTTGACATGCTGAAAGCAGACAAGCCTGGCACCAGCAAGCTGGACTGTCTTCTGCTGCAGATGTCAAAGGAAGCAGTGTGCCATGATACACGAGCAGCCCCTTGACTTCACTGTGTGTGTCGCTGGCTTGGAGAGGAAGGAAAAGGAGAGTTAGTGCTACGTCTCAGGCTAGCCATTTAGTGTTCAAATAGACCTCGAACACATCAGATCAATTCCTTATAGAAAGTAAACTATGAAATCAAAAGACTTAACTATTGATTTGATTGGCTCTGTGGCCAGGACCCAAAATCCGTATTCCAGGGAACTCTGTGGAAACATCACATGGCATAAAGAACACCAAGCCACTTTATTGAGACCTGCCATTCTCTCTGCATAAGGATTGGCAGTAAACAGGACCTTGGACCCTAATTTAAACTTCTATTAAATTAGCGTGGTTGGATTCCTAGTACTAATTTTCAAATGATAAGCACGTAAGTTAAAAGTTAGTCTGTTTAATCCGTCAATTTCAAACTAATCAAAAAATTAAGGCAACTTAAGACCACGTGCCTGGAAAAGAGTGGAGAGATTTACTTGCCAAGTTACATAACCTGGCCACATGGCTGGGTAAATAAATTGTCACTGAGAAGTACAAAGGAAAACAAGAGCTAGAAGTGTAACTCTCCACCCAATAAAAAGCAGGACAGGGGAAGTCAGAAGCCATATAACATCATAAATATGCACCAAAGATTTTGTGCTACTTTTTACACAATTATAAAAAAAATTAAATGCATTTGGCAGCAAAAAAAAAAATCCACTAAGTCCAGACGACAAGGATTTTGTTAGAGTGCTATAGCGCCTATATTTGAATTTTCCACTTTTGTTAAAACAAAAAAATCCAGACTTGTAAGTGAAAACTGCCAAAGCGTAGGATAGTCAGGGATAGAAGGAGCAGAGTTAAGGTTGTGGTTGGACTCTGGATTTCCCGACTTTCCCACTAAAAAGTTCTATTTAAGTATATGTTTACAACTTGAACTGTATCAAAGCTCTGCTTCAGAATTTCCTGGGCTTTTATTCCTTTTTGATAAATGACGACATGTAAAGCATTCGTGATCAGCACTGTAAAACTTGCAATTCTAGCAGGAACATAAAAATTGCTATATGTGTCTGTACAGCCTAGTATCCTATGTAGGACAGTGACTGGAACCAGATCTTTCAGAACAAGGTGCAGGAAACCCCATAAATGGGCAATTGTAGAACAACCAGGATAGCTCTAGCAAACATTTATATAAGACCTAAATCTGGATATTTTAAATGTATGACAAAAATTAACAACAAAGAGAACAAACAAACCAACCAACCACCCACTCACCTGGACTTCTCTGACAAGCTGGGGAGAGTCAGGCAAGCAGAAACCAATGGGTAAGCCAACCTTGGCTGGTGTTTTGAATTTGTCTCCGATCTTAAATGGGACGTCATCAAGGTAACTGAAAGGCCCTAAGATCAAAAGGAGAAGTTACATCAGAGACTCGACTGTATTATGCATTCCTGTTAGATTCACATTTCCATATTTGAAAGCTATTTGGTCTTTGCTAACCTGCCTGCACAAAAATGAAAATAGCCAGAAAAAGCGTACGCACACACACACACACACACAGCATGCTTGAGTTTGCTGCCCCACTTTTATCCAAAATATTTTGTTCAACCTTTTAGCCATTTGAAAATTGTGTAGATTTGGTATCAGATTTCTGGACAGATCATCAAGTAGGTTTCCCTGCACTAGTTTCTTTTGCCTTTGGCCATGTGTACATATAGTGGGGTGATCACCCGCTCCTGCCCGGAAGGGCTTAAAACAGCCCTGAGGCAGGGGGAAAACTGGGCAGATTAGCAGAGCAGCCGCAGCTGGGGCCACGCCCCAAATGGAGCACAGCTAGGGGCTGAAGGAGTCTCTCTGCAGGCTGGGAGAGAGCAGGGCCTGGCTGCCTGCAAAAAGGGTACCGGGAGTGGAGCGGGGCTGGGGGGAGCCAGGGGAGCTCCAGACTGGCAACTCCCCAGGCTGCAGGGCCTGGTTCAAGGCCCACAGAGGTACTGGGAGGCAGAGGATGGCAGCAGGTCTGAACTCTCTTGCCTATGATGAGTGGCTTTTACACTGCAGTCTGCCTCAGGGAGCAGGGGCTTGGTGATGACTGGCAGTAGCCCAGACTGAGGCAAGGTGGGGATTAGAGGGTTGGGGGTTTACCAGAGAGGGGAGACTCAGGGACTGGTGGGGGTATTGCCAGGGGGCAGCTCCAGGGTAAAGGGGCACTGGGGTCCGGGAGGGACCCAGGGGCCACCTACAAGCAGGACACCTGCAGAGGGCACCCAGGCTGGAAAAGAGCTAATTCCCTGAGACAACCATCAGGAGGCGCCGCAGGGGTGAGTCTCGCATGTTTACAGTACATGTAAAAATTATGTTGACGTAGTTATGTCAGCCGGTGGTGTGAAACAATCACACTCCTGACCAATACAGCTATACCAACAAAACCCCAGTGTAGATACGGCTATGTTGACACAGCTAACATTTGTGCAAGGGGTGTTCCTATACTAACAGAAAAACTTCTGTTGGTGTTAGTTGTGTCTATACTCAGGGACGATGCTGGCATAGCTTCTGCAGGGTAGACATACCTTTAAAGATGTGTCTACACACAGATCCTTATTTCCAGTTGAACATGTGTGATATTTTGATAAAATAAAAACCTTAGCTGCAAGTCGTTATTCAAGAAAGATTTAAAAAACAGCCTCAGGGTGAGGGTGGTTGTAGTTAAATAAAACTCAATTTGTGGCTGAAGGAAGGGGCAGGAGCAAATCTTGTCTAAAAACATGTCCAGAGTTAGGTCTGCAGTGTGATGCTCTTAAAACAAAAAGTACAATAGCCCAGAAGAACCACACTGAACCTCTTACACACAAGTCACTTCTCCTTAGTGAGAGTCTACAGTGACTCAACTTTAGTTTAGGGATCCCAGCTTCTGTACCAATCTAATTTCACTTCCTGGGTCAATCAGCTGGTATACTGTGACCTCTGCTTATCACGCACGTCTCTCTGTTACCGTGTCCCCCTCGTCCCCCCACAATCTGTCTGTTTTATCCATCTGTCATCTAGTCTTATCCTTGGATTCTAGACTGTTTGGGGCAGGGACCATCTATGTGTTCTACGTCTGTACAGTGCTCGGCGCAGCTGGGCTACCAGAATACAAGTAATAAACACCAACAACCATCTGCAGTTTTCTGACAGCACCCCCAGCTGGGAGAATGGAGGGCCAAAAGCCGATCTAAATGGCACTTGGTTTGGACGTGATATTAACCCCACTCCTATACCAGTGTTCAATGATCAGTTCATCTGTACGTTCACTGTTGGGGTTGGAATATTATAGAAAATGCAGCTACAGAGTATGGCCACCACCTTACAGGAGAGGCCGAGTTCAGTAATTAACCTCTTTTCACAGCGTGAGCAATCCCAAAGATCACTAATATGTCATCTCCCTCTGACCAAATTTCAAACTTAAATGGCCATTCACAAATACCTCCTGCACTCCTCTATTACTGAATCATCTACAAGAATGCAGCCAGGCGCTTTAATGAAGGACAGGTTTTCAAAACCAGGAAACACCCTATCACCTGGGGGCCAGACTTTCCGCCAGCCCAAGCGAGACAGCAGTGCAGTAGGTGGCACATCAGCCTGCTCTCAGACTCGTGCTAGAGAGAGTGTCCCCTTTCAGTTTTGAATCCCTGGCACTGACTATTCTAGAGCCGATCTTGTTTCTCACCATGACTGTGAACTGAAGAAGTCTCTCAGAGAATTTAACAGTATTTTTATTCGTTGAGCCCCCGGCAGAGATAGCAACATACCCCGTGACTGCTGAACAGCACTGCAATTCCAGTGTTTGGAGGGGACCATGGCCATTACTGCAACAAGACATCTAGCTTAAGGATTTGTGTATTTGAACTGGGAAACTAACAACTCCGAAGAGTTACGTTTATGCAGAGATAGTGACCATAGAGTGCCCACCAATGGGAATGGGAATCACAACGCATCTGAACTAGACTAGACTCCCTTTGATTGTATGGGAGAGACATAGTGGGTGAGGTGGTATCTTTTATTGGACCAACTTCTGTTGGTGAGAGACAAAAGCTTTCGCAGAGCACTTCTTGGCGTCTGGGAAACATAAGCCTGGTCTACATTGACGTAAGGCAGCTTACAGCGACCTAACTCTAAGTGTCTACACTACAGCTCCCACTGATTTAAGTCATCCACTACACCGATAATCGCTACGCCTCTCGTGGAAGTGGAGTGCTTAGGCTGATGTAGTTAGGTCAACGCAGTGTCAGTGTAGTCACTGCGTTGCTGACATCGACTGCTCCCAGGGGCGGCTCTAGGAATCCCGCCGCCCCAAGCAGGGCGGCACGCCGTGGGGTGCGCTCTGGTGGTCGCCGGTCCCGTGGCTCCGGGGGACCTCTTGCAGACGTGCCTGCGGAGGTTCCGCTGGTCCCGCGGCTCCGGTGGACCTCCCGCAGGCATGACTGCGGAAGGTCCGCCGGAGCCGCCTGCCGCCCTGCCGGCAAAATGCCGCCCCAAGCGCACGCTTGGCACACTGGGGTCTGGAGCCGGCCCTGACTGCTCCTGCCTTTCAGAAACCATCCCACAATGCCCCACACTGACAGTGCAGTTGGTGCAAGCGCTCCTGGTGAGGACGTGCACTGCCAACACAAGGAGCATAGTGTGGACAATTTAATTACTGTGCTGGTTGTATGTCGATGAAACTTAGGTCAACTTAATTTTGTAGTGTAGACTTGCCTGTACTCAGCGTCACAGCTAAATACAAGGTGGAACAGATTGTTAAGCATAAGTAGTTAACACAAATTTCAAGGGACCATTCAAGGTGAAGTGGCCTCCACTCACAGGGGAGAAAAGGGAAGGGGAGGAGAGGCAGCGGGTGGGGGTGGGAATGGGATGAGAGAGGGAGGATCACTCTATACCTGATCTCGTTGTGAAAAGTGGTCACCCACAGGCGACCAGCTGCTTTTGTCTTATCATTTTCCTGTGAGAGCTCATTCGAGAGCAGAGCAATTGTCTGGTTTCACCCGCCTAGTTGCAATTGGAGCATTTAGTGCACTGCCTGTGCCACAGGCACTGACTCTGTGGGTGCTCCAGGGCACGAGCACCCACAGAAAAAAATTAGCAGGTGTTTAGCATCCGCTGACAGATAGTTTCCCCTTCTCCCCCAGCACTTCATGTCCACCAGTGGCCCTGCCAATCAACTCCTCCTCCTGCTCCCTCCCAGCGCCTCCTGTCCGCCTTGGATCAGCTGTTCCACAGAGTGCAGGAGCCTCTCGGGGGAGGGGGGAAGAGCAGGGGCAGGGTGCGCTTGAGGGAGGGGACAGATTGGGGATGGGCAGAGGCGGGATGCGGTGGAATGGGGGTGGGGCCAGGAATAGACAGGATGAGGTGCGGGCTTGGCGGAAGAGGTGGAGTGGAGGCGGGGCCTGAGCAGGGGTTGAGCACCCCCAGGCAAAGGAAAAAGCCAATGGCTATAGCCTGTGCTACAGCGCATGTTGTGACAGGCATGAGCAGGAGTGTGATTAGTCCTCTCTGCCTTGTCTTATCTCAACACCAGGTAGGGAGAGATTAAGAGTTACATGGCATTAAAAATAATCCTGAGCTAAAGACATCACACACAGCACTAAGGCAAAGGGTCGCTACAGTCAAAGACTGGCTGTTCAACTCAGGAACTTGCTCATTGCTAGTTTCACCGTAGCAGTGAAGAAGTGGATCCGTAGCCCACGAAAGCTTATGCTCAAATAAATTTGTTAGTCTCTAAGGTGCCACAAGTCCTCCTGTTCTTTTTGCGAATACAGACCAACACGGCTGCTACTCTGAAACCTGTCGTTTTACAGTCTAGTTTCAGTATTTATTAGGTTTTCATTTTGCAGTTCCTAGGCTAGTCAGTCTGACTTTATAGTCCTTTCCCTGCTAATGTCACTTTCTGGTTCCTTTATACTAGGACAATGAGAAAGCATAAAGGTCAACTTAATGGTGCAGATGTTTCCAAGCCTTCATCTCCCCCATGGTGGAGTGCTCTAGTGTCATCTTGCTCACCTGAAGCACTATCTGGAAAGAGAAGGGACTCTGCACTCTATGGAAAGGAAGAAGTCTGCATGGACAATCGCTTTAGCTCAGGCTGCTACTGGTAATTCTTGATTACACATATAATTGCAATATTTGAGTTTCCCACCCTCCCGTTCCACAACTTTAGGCCCAACTCCAGCAAACATACACTTAGCTTTACACAAATGGACTTCAGTGAGATTACTCATGTGTAAAATTAAGCACATACTTAAATGTGTGCAGGATCAGGACCTTACAGAAAATGTGTTTCTTCTCCTCCTCCATTACCTGAATGTAAGTTACTTAAATGGATTTAGTTCAAACTTTATTTGAAATAAATTGATCACAGGGCAGACACCAAGCATGAGCAGTTTCAGTCATAAGGAGACTTTACGAAGTTATAAATGAGGAAAAACAGTTTAAAATTAAAGTGAAGTTGCAACCTTCACTATACAGAGTTTGCTTCTGCAAACGCTATTCCACTGGCCTACTATTGGTTTAATTTCACACGGACATGCATACACCAAGCTAGGGATTTTCTCCTTTCATGTTTGAAGTGTTCTTAATGCCATGAGTGAAAGATACCAGACTGAAGTCCTCTGTTTAGAGAGAGAACAGGCATAGGCATAAGCAAGAGCAGTGTAAGTTTCCTCATCACTGCCCCACCAACGCTCTGTCCAGGCCTGACATGGAAGGACCAGCTCTAGCAGAGACAAAGCAGACTAATCTCCATGGAGCACTCAAGCCACGGCCTCTGTGCTGACTGCCAGTTAATGCCAACAGTGGAGGTTTCTGAAGTGCACACGTCCACTGAAAACCTGGATTGAGACCAAGCTCACTTCACACAGGTCAATCAACAGCCAACAGAAAATGGCTACTTCTGGTGAGTAGCAGGATGGTGAAAGGCTCTAGAGTCTCCTATTAATCCCAAGAGCCACCCAATCCCATTCTATTATTAGATGAAATAAAAATCTATATTAGAGGCAACACAATGTTTTACGAGGAGTTTCCTCATATTAATATCTTCCCAATACAAAAATACTGCACTTCACTTACCATGAAAGTCGGATCCCGACTTCTTAGAAGCCATTTAGAATCTGAAAAACAGTTTAGAAGCATTAATAAATCTTTCACATATGTTAAATAGTATAATACTATGAGCTTCTATTTTGCCTCCCGCCCAAGGATCTCAGGATGCTTTGCAAACATTTGTTCAAATTTAGCCTAATGCCCCTGAGACGTGAGTAAGCAAACCCATTTTACAGTCTGGGAAACAGATCCGGATTGTTAAGTATTTATTTAGCGTGTGCACAGGCATCTAGCCAAGCGATGGCATCTTCAGTGGCGTGATGCAGTTCTTCTAGGCCATCGCTGAACCTAGTCGGCAGGCATTCAGCGACAACGTGCGTCATCTGTGTTGTGCTGCAGCTGCACGAAGGGCTGTCACGAAGGCCCCAGCAATACTGGTTGGCTGCACAGAGACCTTACCCGGTCCGGAACATGTTCAACAGGGACCATTGGCGATGGGGCAGGACAAAACCAGGCTGGCAAATTGTTAAGTAAAACTTGCCCAAAGTCACACAATCGGGGCACAATCAGGAAGAACCTAGGTACCCTGACTCTCTGTTTGAAGCACAAGAGCATCCTTCCTCTCCAGCTGGTATTAAGATACTAAACATGTTTACCCTACATGTGGGGAGGAGGGGGGCACTGAAGCAGATTTAGCTCATTTGTGTCCAAAACCCAATTTTCACTGATACACTTAGAAAGTAAGAGCCCCTTTCAGGAACCGAGTCAGGAGATGCAGAGAATTAGGCAGAAGCCAGCAGTGAAACTGACATTTGTCCATGTGTACTTCCCACTACCTAGAGGGCAGAAAACTACATAGTGTAGATTCCATAAACATCATGTATTATCTGGTAACTTAGAACATTTTAACAGACAAACTCTCTTTAGCAAATGTTAAGAAAACCTCTGCAGAAGTTGGGACACAGATCAAAGTGAATACAAGGTGCCTAAGATATGCACAGATCTACTAGCAGTCCCTGGACTATACCACAGGTGGACAAGCACAACAGAGTCTGTAACTGACTAAACAAGCACAACATGCCTCTGTTTTCTCGAATTATTATGTTTACAGTGTCAAGGTTATTACACCTAGAGGCCTTTGGCCGTGGTTTAATCAGGAAGGTCTTTATTTTGATGATTAGAGAGGGAACGGAAGGAGTCTGCTCTGGTGACTGGAGGAAGAGGATGGATTCAGAATTCCCAGATTTTATTAGCTTTGCCAATGACTTGCTCTCTGACTAGATTTGTATCTTAACGCTGGTGGCCAAGAAAGGCCACCTTCAGCACAGCAGCAGGCAGCTCAGCACCACCCATCCTAATTAAAGCTTTGTTTCTCAAATGCAGCTCGCAGTTTACCTAGAACACTTCCAGCCCTGATAACTCAGAGCATTAAAAAGCCTGAATGAGTGCCCAACTAGCCCGGTCTAGGAAAAGTAGATGATGGTTTCAAACAATATAATCGCGCTCATATTTTAATTAATATGATTTTAAACAGCACTTAACACCTAATGTAGACAGGATTTAGATCCTAGAGTTTCAGATTATGCATGAATCAAGGTCAGCATGCATTCTTCTTAACATAGTCTGGCCCCACCTACACTAGTAGCAAAGAAATCTCACCCTGACTAGGGCAGACCTATTGTTGACACCCACTTCACACAGGCCATCTTCCTAGAGGAGAATGAGCCTAACAGACTGCATCATTAGGAAGTTCCCCCCTAAAAATGTTCCTTTTCTTAATTTAATCCTACTATTCCTGGTCAGACCACATTTATGGCACCCAAGGATTCTTCTCCTTCCTTAATGCCTACACCCTTCATATCTATGCACAGTAACATTCTCCCGCTGCCTCCCCCACCCCCCCATCACTCCAAAATGGCACTGATTGACCAAGCTCACTCTTATTCGGTCTTTCTTCAAACCAATCTCCTTGGATTCCCTCCAATATGTCTCTACCTCCTATCAATGAGAGGACCACATTTGAACAGAGCATTTTAGGTGTAACATCACCTGAACCAGAGAAAGGAAAAGAACCACCTACCCTGATCCACAAGTAACGCACATGAAAACAACTACAGGTTTCTGGTGGGGTTTTGGGGGTTGAGGGAGGGGAACAGAAAGCATTGCCTACTAGTCCATGGAGTAAGTCTCCTAGCTTGCACCCTCCCCCCAAAAAGCTATAATTGCGCTGCAGTGTTCCTTGCCATTGAAAGTAACAAGACAGCTGTGCATTGTTTAGTACGAATTCAATGTAGTGAATGTTCTAAGTGTAACTTTAGAGCCTCTCTTCCTGCTATTACACTTTCCCTCCAAACTTTACTCCACTTTCTCTTGCTTTTCATTCCTCTACTAAGTCCTGGTGCAGCTCTTCCTGCATTTCCTTCTCCTTCCCCTTCTCCCATACCATCCCCTCACACCTAGGACACAGGACAAACCTAGTAGCCAAAGGGATGAAATATAGGTACCACCCCCATCCCACTCCTGGCACTGTCCAGGGGACGTACCCAGGTAAGAAACCAATATATCCCAACCTACTGCCCCTGGACCAGGTTCAGGATTACCAACTTTCATAGCCACATCCAGCTTAGATGAGTTTGATTGCCCACAAACTCCTCTCTTTGTTGAACGGAAGAAAGAACATGCCAGTCCCTCTGCACCCCAGCCTACAGACACCTCAACTGCCCACAAGCAAGTTAGGAGTTTCTACAACTTTACCTTCCACCGGCTGCCTGGCTGCTACTCTTCCCCTCCTCCCCCTCCACCGCCAATCTCTTTTTTGGGTCTTCCTCCTCAGTGAATAGCTCCAGGGGTGTCCTCTGCTGCTGCTGCTACTATTACTACGAGCTTTGACAGTCAGCAGCTGAACTACAGTCTATTTCATTGCAAACCAGAGGGCTCTGAGCAGCAGTTTGGAGCATGCTCCGGCCTGCAAAGTACTGCGTTTGAGCCATCTGCAGACTCAGGAAGATAGCAGTGCCTCAGTTTACATTCAATTCTCATTTGGAATGTTTCCTTTGAAGTTATAAGGGCTAGAAATGTAATGCACCCCTGGGAAAGTTTCCTACTCACCATAGGCAGAGGATTCTTCAAGATCTGTCTTTAATACAGCTCTACAGTCCTCCATCCCCCATTCCTTCATGATTCCATATGCAAGAGCTTTTGTGAAGGAGCAGTGCCCTTTATGACTCTCTGGGATCTGTCCAAGGGGAAAGGACTGGGGTGATTTAAGCACCCTAGTAGCCTCACCTGCCAGGTCTTGTATGCAGGTCACCAGTATACAATCACTGACAATGATAAAGGCAGAGAGATCCAGTAGTGACTGCATGAATGTGAGACTTTATTCTGTGCTCTTAAGGTCCCCCATCACCACCCCCAGATCTGTCTGTGCGCCATGTCCCAACATGAAATTGTAGTAGTAGGATTTTATGTTTGTATTCTGTACGATTTAGAATGAAGAATAAAGAATAATAATGTAGCATGTATTAAATGTACCGGTGTATGATTTGACCATATCTTGCCAGCTACCCTTTTTGAACAGCAGAAAGGAATGGCCTAATGGGCCATTTGGTAAAGATGCATCAGCCGGAATCTGTGTCTGGGCTGATTTCAAGGCCATAACAGACGTTTTAAGATCATTACTTTGTTGTAGGTTTAGCATTTTAAAATAGGTAAAAGAATGCCATGATTGTTTTCTTGTGCATTGCAATTTGATGTTTCTGTTTAAAATGTTCTGTGTAAGTTAATTCTGTTGTGTGCGTGAATGAGGAATGTATGTGTAAAGAGAACTGTGAAGGCCATTGCTGAGCCAAATGTACAAGGGAGGAACTGGAGACAGACACAAGGACGCCAGGAGACTGCAACACGCCCCTATTGAAATGTAAGAGGAGGGCAGATTGACAACTCTAAAGATGAGACAGGCACCTATCAATGGGGACAATCTTGTAATAAAGCTGTAATAAAGAATGAGAAGGACAATTTAAGAAAACAAGCACTTGGTCAAACAACAATTGATTACAGCATGACGGGTGCAAAACTCATTGGTCCCAATGAAGGAAAATCACTATATAAACAGGGTGCCTTGTCATGAAACTTTGGGTTCATCCTGCCAAGACTTCTCCGGAACAGTGTGTCACAACCGAGGGAACCCGGCTCCTCCCTACTGGTGATCAATCTAGCTGGCCACTAGATTGATCCGGACTGGTAATTCTAACATCAACTGGCAGGATGGGTGTGGGTGTGTGCGCATGCGCATATGCTAATTGTTGTATCTTCAATAAACGCAGTGTATTGCCTTTTCCCCTGAAAAAAAAACCCATGTGCTTCTTATAAGCATAACAAAACAACTGTCCAGAGTCTAGCAAGCCTTCCCAGAGCACTATGGGCTGACTTTAGGCCGTGAGCAATGAGTCATGTGAGGTAACTCAGAATCTATTTTTAACTCAACCAGGTGTCATTCTGCTGACGCTTTCTGTAATACACCTCTAGGCTTGTTTATTTCACAATTTCTCTTAATTTCTGTACAATTTCCAAAAAACACTAAACCAAACACTACTGGCTTTGGAGATAGGGGATACCACTGAAGAGGGAACAAAGAAAGTACTTCAGCTTCTCAAGGGATGCAGAGAAAAGAGTACGCGATCGCAGGTACTAAGTCTGCAGCCCAAATAATGCAAAGAAAGGTGGTCAAGGACCAAGCAACCTATGGATTACCTGGCTCAGTTGCACTGTTTACCTGCCAGCGTAAATGGGACTTAAACCGGACCCAATTCAACAAAGAAAGGAATTAGATAGTAGATCACGCACTCTATTAAAAAGAGACTACCGTATTTTCCGGCGTATAGGGCGACGGGGCGTATAAGACGACCCCCTAATTTTACAGTTAAAATATAGGTTTTGGCCTATACTCGCCCTATAAAACGACCCCCCCTTCCGAGGGGGGGAGCCCAGAGCCTTTTAAATCCCAGCCGCGGCCGGGAATCAGAGGGCTCTGGGCTGCCCGCTGCGGCGGGGAGCCCAGAGCCTTTTAAATCCCAGCCGCGGCCGGGAATCAGAAGGCTCCGGGCTGCCCGCTGCGGCGGGGAGCTCAGAGCCTTTTAAAGCCCAGCCGCCGCTGTTATACCCGGCGTATAAGACGACTTCCGATTTTGGGGGGTTGTTTTTTAATATAGAAAGTCGTCTTATACGCCGGAATATACGGTATCCCTTTTAGACACTAAGGGCTTGTCTATACTACCGGCCAGATCGACGGGCAGTAATCGATCCAATGGAGGTCAATTTATTGTGTCTAGTATAGACACGATAAATTGACCACTGATTGCCCTAGCGTTGACTCCAGTACTCAACCTCAATGAGAAGCACAAGGGGAATGGATGGGAGAGCATCTCCAGTCAACACACCGCAATGAAGACACCTTGGTAGGCAGATCTAAGTACGTCGACTTCAGCTACGTTTTTCATGTAGCTGAAGTTGTGTAACTTAGATCAATCACCCCCTGGAGTGTAGACCAGCCCTCAGTCATAGGGCTGGGCAATAACTGAAGATATAATTAACATGCAATGACTAAGCAAAGGAATATTTGGGGAAAGTCCACTTGATATTTATTACAAGAAAAAGCCAACATGAGTTCACATGTAAGTAGAAACCATATTTGATTCCATTGTCCTCACCCTTCATATGACACTAGCCTTGATTGTTAAGACCTCTGGGACAGGCACTGTGTGTACCTCTAATTTCAGCACCTAGCCCAACGAGGTCCCACTCAAAACAAGGACCTTTGGACACTACCATGGGTTATTACAAATCCTACATTCCTTACTATGATAATGTCTCTATTTACCAGCTAACACTGGAGATCTGTCCGAAATAAAATTTTAAAAGATACCTTAAATGGGAGGAGAGAAAAACCATTTTCAAACTTCAGTGAGCAAAGGGGAGGGATTGCTCTGCGACTCCAACAGGAATTATCTAAAGTAAACTCACACCCTACACTATTGGCTGCATATCAGAGTACCAGAAGCAGCTTAATCTTTCCTGCTGCAGCAGAAAGACAGATTGCAAAGGTTTGGCTCTGAAACGGAAGAGATTGTAGATTATTATATCACTATAATCCTTATGAACCCGATCAGACTGTGCAAAGAACAGGCTATGCGTTAATGTTATACACAGGAATCTGCACTAGCTAAGCACTGCCAGTGAATAGGACACTGAACTCGGTCCAGGAACACCAAAGGCTAGTTGGAGATCTATATCTATATCTATCTTACAAAATAAAGATGTGAAAGCCCAGCACCAAAAGACTTCAATGGTACTAACAGGTATCAACACGGAATCGCAGTCATGCCAAAAGACTACAGTTTAGGCTGTCTTCACTGCCCAAAAAGGTATGTTTTTCCCATGGGATAATTAATGCATGTTACACATTTCACTGTAAAATCCTAGTAGACACACGGCACACTGCAGTGTGCTGTGAGGGAGCTCAGGGAGGTTAATACTATACTCGTCTCTTCCCCTTCACCCCCCACCCAAGCTCCTCTAGCGATCTCACAGTAAATACTACAATGCCTTGTCTCCATTGGGATTTTACAGCAGTATAGTTACCCCACAGTAAACACACACTTGGTTTGCTTTTGGGGCTTGTCTACACTTGAAAGATCATTCAGATTAAGGTAGGGTGTGAATTTGAATTTGCAAGCCCTTAGCTGTGCATACAGCAAACATTGGAATAGCAGGAAAATGCAGGACAGGGAACTTATTGCATAGGAGGACTTGGCTGTTTGTGGATTAGTACGCACATTACAGGCTCCTTTTCAAAAGGGCTTTCATTTTGAAAATCTTCCTCTTCCACCATTCTGCAATCGGATTGTGGCAGAGGGCAATTTCCTACAAAGTCCTGGACAAACCTTATTGAATTACATTAAACTATCAAATTAAATGTAATATCTTTGGGTCCATTATATTCAAAATACAATTATATGTAACTTTTCTAAGAAACTGACTAACGTGAACCTTGGAAAAATGTTAGAAACTTCAAAGAACAGTTTGGGACAATACGTGTTTAGTGGGTTTCCTAGGAAGTACTTGGGAGGCCTTTTGAAGCTAAGCCCTGGGAAGAAAAAAACCTCATTATCTACTGACTACCTGCTCCTGAAAACTCAAGCTCAAAGACCCCTGAACTATATAAAAGGAGGGACTAAACTTTTCCTGAGTGTGCTAGTTCTGAGCGGAGATTGTTGTGAACTTTTGACCATAGAAGAGACTCTTGTGGGGTCTGAAGGACTGATCACCAGTCAGAGCCCTTGCTGGAGTTAGGGTGACCTCTGGCAAGTTTGTTAGCACGCGTGCAGGTTCTTTCACTGTGTTTTAATATGTTTTCTCTGTAATATTTTTACCCTAAAAATAAATAAACTTGCAGAGAAACAGCTGAGTGGTAGCTTAACTGTGGGCAGTTATATTGTTAGTCTCTGAACTGAAAGCAAGCAAGTCTGTCTAGGCCAGTGGTTCCCAAACTTTAACAACCTGTGAACCCCTTTCACTAAAATATCAAGTCTCACGAATCCTGTCCTAAAAATTAGTATTTCCAGGGATTGTCTCCTTTACCAGAGGATAAATTATAAAAGCAGTGATCTTGGAAATATAAAATGTGTTTTTATGACATGCTTATTACACACTATTTATTATTAATCATTACAGTATTTTTATTACACTATGAAAATGGCAACACTCTTCCAAGATCTCACTTTCGTAGCTTGTATCACTTTGAATAAGCCTGTTATAAGACAAGGCTCCTATGTTTCATCAAGGAGTATCAGATGCGAAACAGCATTAAGGTATTGAAGAAGCCAACTCAAAGAGTTCCTCCTACGCAAGCATTCAGGTCTTGAGAAGGCAAACAACGCACGTTACAATAAAGCTTAAACTTGTTCTTCATAATTTTACTAGCTGCCTATTTAATTTTAAAAACAGCAAAAAATATCCACCTCTCTTTCCATTTCTTATAAGGAGTCTTGAAGTTTAAATCTCCTCACTGTGACAGATATGCTTGCTTTGATAAGTCCAAGGGCTCTGGACTACTGGCCCCGTGCTACTGGTCCCTAGGGAGAGCTCTATCCGCCATTATGGAATTTTTTCCCCCCACCGAGAACCCCCTGGAACATTTCGTGAACCCCAGTTTGGGAACCACTGGTCTAGGCAGTCTGTCTTTTGCTGTGGATAACACAGTGAGGGCAGAGAATTGCTCAGCCCGGAGACACCCCGGTCAGAAGTGAGGAGATGGCTAAAGGAGCCAGAAGTCTAGAGTGGGTGCCCTTGCTGGATCACAGAGGGGAAATATGGGTGCGCTTCCCCTGAACTGTGATCCTCTCTGACAGTCTGTACACAGACTATTTCCATGTGGGCTGGTTCTCCTCTACCAGGGTGGACTTTGGGTGGCTGCAGCTAGTTTGTCACGCCTTTTTTTTTTAAGATTTGTTGTTTTTTTTAAGTTAGAGAAGCTCTCTCCATTCTCTGCCATCTTTATTAACACTGTCCCCAACCCTGCAATGAGCTTCACAAAAGCAGACCCTGCAACCACAGGAGCAGTCTCAATAACTAATAAAAGTTAGTCCCTCATTAGTGTCCACCTGCCTGGAGCTCACTGCAGGAGCTGAGCCCTTATTAGCTTTTCCTCATTAGGTAAGTATGGTTCCTCTCTATCCTACTTTCAGCTTAGCTATCACTAGTAGCTCATTCACCAAGTTCTCTCTGCAAGCAAGTAAATATGCCAAGCCAAAGGCCTTCTGAAATAAGAACTAGGAAGTCTGCTTTCAAGCCGCGTCCTCCAGGGTCCGCCAAGGTTGAAAAGGAGAGCGCTGCACAGCCACAGAGGCAAAGACACTAGCAGCCCCTTCTGCTAACTTTAGGCTTCATTAGGCCCACTCCCTCTCAGACAGAGGGTCAGATGGCACAGAAGGGACCAGGCAGATGGGTGTGAAGGTGCGGCCAAGGGACACTGTGGGACATTCTCACCAGTGGGTTAGAGGGGCGTTAGACAGACTACTGCTAAAGTTATGGGGGGAGTTTACTCTTCATTTCCATACATATTCTGTTACTGTATTTTCCCGAGTTTATGACTGTGTTCCCTGTCCCCAAATAAAGGCTCCCTTATTTGTACACAGTCTGAGTGTCTGGGAGTGCAGGAGTTCTACCCATTAACGGCACCAGAGAGGGAGTATTTACTTTTCTTGGGTATCAGAGTGGGCTTTAGCCAGTTTAGTTATATGTCAAGAGGGAGCCTAGATCTATTTTTGCTGCCATTCACCACCTGGCAGAAGGGTTACAGATGTCTAGACTCCAGACCACAGGAGCCCTTTGAAGCGACTCTCCCGCTAAGAAATTATTTCTTGCCTCATTTCTTCTGCTGCAATCAACAAACTTTCAGGCGTGATGGGCATCCACCACACCCAGTTCAGAGCCAGCTCCTCTTTGATTTCCAAACAATAAAGAGACTTAGAATAAAGTCCTTGATCCTGCAATTTACAGTGTGTGTTAGGCCTACTACACACACACACACACACACACGACGTACACGCGTGTGTGCAGGTCCCACTAAAGTCAACAGATTCAGCAGCCTTCCCAAACACTGGAAATTGCCAATCGAGGCCTCAATTATATAAGGGGTCATTTGTTTGTCATTTATATTGCATCAGTTAACTACTTGGTCCTGCCTCAGCACAGGGGGCTGGATTTGATGACCTATCAAGGTCCCTCCAGTCCTGCACTTCTATGATTCTATAAGTGATTTGATTCAAATATGCAATTTCTGATGCAAATGCTACAGGAGGTATTTTAGTAGCAGCAGCAGCCAAAGACCATAATGGGCATCAGAGCTCTGCTGTGCTAGGCTATCACACACAGATATAGGTACAAACCCTGCCTTGAAGATCTTACAACCTACAAATTTTAGATTGAAATCTCTTACTTCTGGTAAGTGTTAAAGCTTTGTTACAGGATTCAAATATTAATTTGGAAGTCTAAAACACAGTAAAACCAAGGCTGGCCAGAGAAATAACCAATGTACAAAGCACAGACTCAATTACCAGTCTGTAGTCACTTCTGCTTCCATGCAGGTGACATTTCCCAAAAGTCTGCAGCAACGAATCCAGCCTTGTACTTCTAATATAACTCTGCAGACACCAACTGCATTCACATAACTGCTGTCGGTATTCCCCTTTCATGAAAGGAGGTTTTACTGAACTACCCTCAATAATGATTTTGATACCTAATGTCATTTGAAAACTGGATTTAGGTCAAGTTACAACCACATCCCCCTGAGCAGAAGCAGCTGCTCTTTCACCAAGCTTAGCAGAAAGAAAGAGAGAGGTCTGAAGCAGACCCATTCTAGTCACTGCAAGTGCCACTGCAAGGTTTGAAATCTGTAAGACAAAAGCCAAGACATTCCTTGTTTCAGGGCTGAGAAATATGCACTAGCTCCCATTTCAGCTCAACTAAACATATAGAGCAGGGGTAGGCAACCTATGGCACGCGTGCCAAAGGCGGCACACGAGCTGATTTTCAGTGGCACTCACGCTGCCTGGGTCCTGGCCACTGGTCTGGGGGGGATTAAAATTTAATTTTAAATGAAGCTTCTTAAGCATTTTAAAAACCTTATTTACTTTACATACAACAATAGTTTAGTTATATATTATAGACTTATAGAAAGAGACCTTCTAAAAACGTTAAAATGTATTACTGGCACGCAAAACCTTAAATTACAGTGAATAAATGACAGGTTTCAGAGTAGCAGCCGTGTTAGTCTGTATCCGCAAAAAAAACAGGAGTACTTGTGGCACCTTAAAGACTAAAAGTAGTGAGTTTTAAAGAAGTGAGCTTTAGCTCACGAAAGCTCATGCTAAAATAAATTTGTTAGTCTTTAAGGTGCCACAAGTACTCCCGTTTTTTTTAGTGAATAAATGAAGACTCGGCACACCACTCCTGAAAGGTTGCCGACCCCTGATATAGAGTTTGAAAGTCCCTCTGTGAAATTAAAGATGTATGGCCACTAGCTAAGGATTTAACAAGAAGCCCCACAATGTGATGCGACTCAACTAAGGGAGAACATTGTACTAACAGCAGAATCTGATGAAAGCCACACTGCCAGTGCAGAAAGTTTATTCTGAAGGATCCATGTAACATATCATGTGACTGTCTAAATCACAGGATTTGAAAGAAGTCTGGATGGAGAAACCGGAACCAGTTGTGTTAAAGGCAACAGTTTGCAGACCCAAAATTTATCTCATATCATTCTGCCTTTTTTTTTTTTGTGGCAGGGATTGAAGGCTAGAGGGCTGGAGCTAAGAGCATCCCTAAAATAAAACCAGAGAAGGAAAGGGGGGGAGGAGAGAGAAAGAAAGCAAATCCCAAAACAAAAACGTACCAAGGAAACAGTACTATACGTCTCCCAGGGGTTACTGGATGGTGTGAAAATATGGTTTAATGATCCCAATAATATTCACTAAAAGCTTCTCGTGCCAATATTACTGTACAGCATGTCACTAGCAGTGGCAAAGATTCAGCAACTGCACCATTTAGAGAGATCCATTTCTTTTCAACACTCCCCATCTTTTTATTCTAAAGAAAGTGTATGAAGCATGTTATTATATGGCCTCTTCGTGCCTCCTTCTAAACCAACATCATACATCAATGGGAGTTAAACCTGAAAGCAGGCCAAAGGAAAGTATAAATACAAAGGCTTGTAAGAATAGTTATTAAAGACACTGGATTTAAGAGCACATCTCATAAGTGGTGGTGGTTCTCGACTTTCAAGACCCTCCTTAGTGGGAAACAGGGCAGCCAAACAACAACTTACCTTTATAACCCCAGTACAACCAAGACACATTTGGCCTTTACATCCCAAATCAAAGTACACTACGTTTCCCATTAAATTAATCTACCTTGATGTAATGGAAACAAAATAAGGACTGATGAGGTAAGTGTACTGGTTTTTCCATTGTTGAACAATCCATCAACTATATGAGTCAGGGCAGTAATACTCAGACCTCAGTGGTTCACCCAAAAGAGCCACAGCAGTGTGAATCAGGGTGGATAAAAACCAATGCTTTCACAAACAAAAAAAAGAATTGGATTTTTTTTTTTATTTAAATCAGATTTTTTTGATAAAATGATTTTTAAGGAAAAAACTGTCTAAAGATAGTTTTAATTAAGATCCATTATAGCTCAAAGATCTCTCATCATGGAATAGGGATTGTAAAGTCTAATTCTACAGTATAAAACAATATATTCATGTAATGTTTAAGAAAAGTTTTGTAAATGAGTTCCAATAGTTCATGGATTAGGGACCCAATCTTATGGAGTTCCAGGGGCTTCTGTATAGATTATTTCAGTTAATCTTTCTATCTATCCAATGGGACTCAGTGCTCAGTCTAGAAGATACCATCAGAGATGCTTAGTTTTGCAGTCCTCAAACTATGGATTTGTGGCTCCAGAAGTAAAATGTTTGTTAACAGCAAAAATATGTTATGTTATAAATAAATAAATACATAAAGAAAGGTGAGAAATAACAGACCTCAACTCTATTGTCCCTTTGCAAATTTGCGTACACATCCCTTATCTCTCTCTAAAAGTGCAAAGCTTCAAAAAGTTCAATGAATAGAAGATTGTTGGGGGCGGAATAGATCTGGACAAGGAGAAAAAGTCTAGAGGTAAATGTGAGAAGCGAGGGACATATTCTTGTTTTGTTAAAATATTATGTTTGCTGTTGAAGAAAAAATCCAGAATACATAAAAGTTGTTGTTTTAGTTAAATAAAACAATTTAAATGTCTGTCTGATGATGTTCTCCTCCTAATACAGCATGGCAAGAAAATCCTCCAAATATTAATAATTAACCTGTTGAACTAGAGATATTTCACCTCCCAATGACTTCATAAATATCTGTTTCAATTACCTTTGGTAAATGAAATAACCAATCATTCATTTTCTGAGATAGCTGTAAAACTAATCTGAAAGTTTTCAAAATAAGTCACGATTTAAAAATGTATAATGTGTACCTTCTAAAAATGTAACCTACATCTAGCTCTGAGTTGTGAAGAATATGTATTAAGGTAATAACAATCAACAAGAATGCTCTTTTAGGTAGAAATCCATGATTAAATTGAGTCTTCCTGACTAGTGTTTTAAATCAAATCCACCCTGGTGTGAATTTACTGTTTTCACACACACATACACTATTCTCATAGCAAGATGACTGACCAAGTATTATTTTATCAACTACAACTGGTTAACAACATAGTAACATATGGGTGAGAGCTGTGGCGGAGGCAGGCCCATGCATACCTAATCTTCAGCTTGAGACCATCTTTGGAGACGGCAGCGTAAATTGCATAAAGAACGAGACAGCAAAAACAGTGGGACAGTGAAGCAGCACACAAGCAGAAAAGCAGCCTGTTTAAAACGAGGCCATTACAACAAAAAATGGAATTCATAATGAGTATCAGTAGCACCAGAGATAACATCCTCTCCTAGGATATATGGAGTAGTCGAGCCATGCTGGACTTCCAAACTCTCAACAAATCAGGGAGGGCACAGTGCAGCGGTCAGAGCATAGGATTGAGAGGAGGTGCAAATTCTATTACCGCTTCTGCCACAGACTCTATATTGCATAGGGCAAGTCATTTACAGTTAATCTAAAAAAAATGGGGGGGGGAGAATGGGGTTATGCCTTTTCTGGCTTCTTTAGGGTGCATAAAGTGGGCTTTATGGCCACCACAAGAATGTTTCCCTGAATGTGTTTTACATGATAAATGCAAGCCTTATCTACTCTGTTCTTCCCGGAACACTCTATAGACAACCAGGGAGCTAGCCGATTTATAGCATAATATATCAAGCAAGTGAAATCTGATTGAGAAGGGAAGTGATATGTATTCAGCCTGGTTACACTTTATTTGGCATCTATTTAATTCATACATTCTATAAACAGCTGGAGAAGATCCACCATCATTACCTCTTCAATTAAAGGCTGGAAAAAGCTCACAAGACACCTCTGGGACCTCTAAGCCCTCTAGCAAAGCCAGGGAAGATGAGACTTGAAATTCCTGATATTTCTGAAGAGCTTTCCAGGCCTGCCTTGTTCTAGAAAAGGAAAGGGGAAAACATGCACTTTGGTCCCTTTTGCAAGTTATGTTTAACTTCTATTTTGGTTTGGCCATCTGTAAAATGCAGACAATATTGATTCCAAATAGCTCAGAGATCCTCAGATGAAGAGCTCTAAATGCCTATCATCAAATGATTTCATTTACTGTTTCAGCTGTAGTTTGTCTCATGACAGAACCATACCATTGAGGAAGAGAACCAGGAAGTTCTGAGAGTGTCTTCCTGAACCGAGCCTGGCTCTAGGCAGCATTATTAACGTCTCCCCTTAACACATTAAAATTTAACCTAATTTTTTTTTTTTTTTTTAAAGGAAAGCACTATCGAGCTTGCTCTGGTTTATTTAATGATCACATATGGAAGAGCTGCTAACAATAAAATGAAGTGAAACAAATTACAACCTGATTTTGTTCTATTCTTCTGGCCAAGTTGATTGAAAAATACTAGGTCATTCTGCACATGTGACAAAGATCTAGAAACCAAGTCAGCATGTGATTAGAATTCTGCTCTAGTTGTTGCATATTGGGAGAGATGCCCGATAGGCAGAAAGTTTACCTGGATGTACACAGATATTAGGCACACAGGAGATCCTGCACAGTGTTTTCCCAAAGGCACCCCAGACACCATTTCTCTAAATCAGCTTTTGGGACTGCCCCATAATACTAATTTTGTGTCTCTAATCCATAAATTCTAGGTAAAAATGAGTGAAAAATCCTATGCTAGTTAGGATTTCCTTATGCCTGTTGAGTTGAGGTTATCGGAAGGTTTGGCACAGGAATGATTTGGAATTAGTTAATACCTTTTGTTCTGTTATCTAGAAGCAAATTCTGAGTTTCTGGATAACGAATCCCAGTCCCACTGCTTTTATTAGAGATAAGCTCTGAACTGCTATCTCAAACTATTTCAGTTGACATTAAACCTTATGGGAAAAAAAACAGATTATGATCTTTGGTTACATGCCGATGATCAGAGATTTAAATGAAACTGTTAACTAACATCACAAGTTCAGTGGAGGTTTAACACACCATTATGTTATACAAACTCCCTCCATGCCATGGAAAGAAACCCATCTATAACAGTTGCATTTTTCTTTTTAATATCACTTCTTTAGGATCTTTTGTATTTCTAGTAGCTGCTATAGTTTTTAACAAGTGTTTTTGTCAGTCTTATCAATTCTAAATGTTTTTTGGATTCTGGTTTTGTTTAGTAAAATTGTCTTTAAAAAAATGCAGAAAAATTTGCAGAGAGATGCAGCAGATTTTAGCCTTTATGTTAAGCAGGTCAAATATCAGTCACTGTTTCATAACTGTGAAATCAGACTCTGCATACATGGGACATTAAACACTGGCCCTATTATTCTTGGGCAGCTTTATTTGAATTATAAATGTATCCATTTGTGTTTATACAAAGTCACATGCATTGCCCTTTTTATCACATGCTTAACCTTTTCCAATAGGGCAGAACTTCTTGTTTCAATCGGTTTCACAGAGATGTCAAATATAGGAACTTCTCCCTGCCCCATCTGCTTAGATTTTCAGACACACCTGCTTCCACTCTAGACCACCATGATTTCTCCAGTCATCCTGTACAGCCTCTGGCAACACCATATTTCCCCAAAGTGCTACTTTTACCCCAGACTCTAATACGCTGAAGCCCCCACCATTTTCCTCTAAGACATCTCAGATCTATCAGCCATGGCAACACAGCCCTGAAGCACTTTAAATATACAGATCAATCAACTGCAAAATTTCCACCAAATACCAACGCACCTGGGAGCTCATAACTGATACTGAAGTCAGTAATAAATCTCCATATTTAGTGTGCCATTGACATCTCTTGATGACAGCTACATTATCAGGGAAACTTTCCCAGTAGGGACTGGAGCCTACATTATTCTCTTCTGAACCATGCCTCATATTAACGTAAGAAACTGGAAGGTCCAAGAACATACTACTACTGTGAAAAACACCTGGGCTGAAGAATCATGGAATTCGTTGAATAAAATGTGATTTTTGATTGAGCAACACAAACATCTTGAATCTGACACTAAGTTTCCTACAAAACTTTATCTTGTATTCTATTAAGCACCCCAATTTGCTAACAAATTTGTTATTTCAGTCAAGTTTGAAGTGGACAAGAAAGGCTTAGAACGCAAGCCTCAATTCAATCTTAGTACTATGGAGTTGTGACCAGCTCGTCCACAATACCATTTGATTTTAATTTAGTCAACCACCTGTTCCAACAGTCAAAGACAAATGATTTTTCGCTCAGTCTGAGTAAGTTTCAATGCTAGTTCACTCTTTTCTATTTAGTGTCAGGCACTGTACTCATCCTGGGTATTCGAGCACCTAAAACACTGAAAATCTGTCCTGGTACAACCCCTGTGGTCAGGCTGAGAAGAGAGAATGGTAAGTCTGGGTCTTAGGAAAGAGTCTATGCAGAAATACCTGCAAGGTGAAGAGATTTTTACTTTCCTGTGGCACAGCTTCTAGTAAGTGTTCTCTCAATATAAATTCTGCCAAGGATTACAGCCTGGGGAAGTGACCATTGCTATGTTTTAAGGGAAACAATACTCACTTTAGGTACTATTTATAAGTCCAACGAGCTGTGTGTCAGCAGAAACATTTCTTCCCCGCATGTAATACTCAGCAAAGAAACTGTACAGCCAAAAGATAAGTTCTAAATTACGACCTAAAAAGACAAGGCAAACTTATACCTATGGTCCTATGTACAACTGGGACTAAAACAGAATCAGGAACCTTGTTTAATCTCTGAACACAGTGTCAGCTAAATCTGTTTCTAAGTTTGTCCAGCCAGTCCAGACTGGGCTGAACAGGGGGTTATTTTAGCATTTTGTTTTGGGGTTTTTTTTTCTTTAATTACAACTTACAGAAGAAGAAAGCTAGGTGTGGGTCAGTGCACAGTGGCTAGCCAAACTGTTTGACAGGTTTCACAGGGACACTGATTTTAAAAATTTAACCAAGGGTCAATGGGTACAAAGCAGCCACGTTCTCATCGGTTATCCTGTTATTACCCTTTAGGGGAAACTAAAACTGCATCCAGTGGACTGAATCTACAGGAGTCTGGTTACTGTGGAACTAGACAAGCCTAAGGAAATCCTACCAAGTGTAGCCCTTTCCTAAAGGCACTTCAGTTAAATGTCTGAGGGCCTATCAGCTGCCAAGGGCCCCTAATTCTGTTTTAGCCACACAGGAAATGAGTCCTATAAAGAAAACCTATAGAGCAAGGGTGGCCAAACCATGGCTCTTTTAGAGTTAAAGTGTGGCTTGTGGATCTTCTCTCCCCCTACCTGCCCCATCCTATGCCTACCAGATCGGGAGGAGGGAAGGGAGCTCAGGGCTTCTGCCCTGCTCCAGGGTGGTGGGGTTTGGGGCTTCTGCCAGAGACGACTGGTGCCTGCTGTGAGTGGAGGAAGGTGTCACAATTGAAAGGTTCAGCCCCCACCCAACTCCCAACAACTTGAGGGGCTGGTGTGCACGACACCGGAAGCAGCTCTGGAATGCAGTGTTCAGTTGCCAGGGAGCTCCCCTGGGCTGCTCCTCCACTGGGGAACCTTGAACTCCCAAGCGTGCTGCTTGCCTGGAGCTCGAATTCAGGATGTGACAGAGCGTCTGCCGAGACTGATCAAGCCCTTGGACTGCTACCCCTTCCTACTTCTCCACATGGACACCAATGATGCTGCCAAGAACGACCGTGAGCAGGTCACTGCAGACTACATGGCTCTGGGAAGAAGAATAAAGGAGCTTGAAGCGCAAGTCATGTTCTTGTCCATCTTCCCTGTTGAAGGAAAAGGCCCAGATGGGGACCATTGAATTGTGGAGGTAAATGCATGGTTACGCAGGCGGTGTTGGAGAGACGGCTTTGAATTCTTCAATCAAGGGATGTTGTTCCAGGAAAGGATTGCTAGGAAGACATGGGATCCACCTAACCAAGACAGGGAAGAGCATCTACGCAGGCAGGCTTGCTAACCTAGTGAGGAGGCCTTTAAACTAGGTCCGCCGGGGGATGGAGACCTAAGCCTGGAGGTAAGTGGGGAAGTAGGATACCAAGAGGAAACACAAGAAGGAGGGTGCAACAGGGGAGGCCTCCTGATTCATACTGAGAAGTAGGGCAATCGGCTAGTTATCTTAGGTGCCTGCCTGTACGTGAACACAAGAAGCCTGGGAAACAAGTAGGAAGAATTGGAAGTCCTGGCACAGGCAAGGAACTATGATGTGATTGGAATAATAGAGACTTGGTGGGATAACTCACATGACTGAAGCACTGTCATGGATGGGTATAAACTGTTCAGGAAGGACAGGTGGGGGAGAAAAGGTGGAGGAGTTACACTGTATGTAAGAGAACAGTACGATTGCTCAGAGCTCCAGTATGAAACTAGAGAAAAGCCTGTTAAGAGTCTCTGGGTTAAGTTTAGAGGCAAGACCAAAAAGGTTGATGTCATGGTCAGCATCTGCTATAGACCTCCAGACCAGGAGGAGGAGATAGATGAGGCTTTCTTCGGACAACTAACAGAAATTTCCAGAACGCAGGCCTTGGTTCTAATGGGAGACTTCAATCATCCTGACATCTGCTGGGAGAGCAATACAGCAGTGCAAAGACAATCCAGGAAGTTTCTGGAGAGTGTTGGGGAGGAGGAAGTGCTGGAGGAACCAACTAGGGGCCAGGCTCCTCTTGACCTGCTGCTCACAAACAGGGAAGAATTGGTAGTGAAAGTAGAAGTGGGTGGCAACCTGGGCAGCAGTGACCATGAGATGGTCAAGTTCAGGATCCTGACAAAAGGAAGAAAGGAGAGCAGCACAATATGGACCCTGGACTTCAGAAAAGCAGACTGACTCCCTCAGGGAACTGATGGGCAGGATCCCCTGGGAGGCTAATATGAAGGGGAAAGGAGTCCAGGAGAGGTGGCTGTATTTCTGAGGGCACAGGAACAAACCATCCCGACATCCAGAAAGAATAGCAAACATGGCAGGCGACCAGGTTGGCTTACCAGAGAAATCTTCGGTGAGCTTAAACACAAAAAGGAAGCTTACAAGTAGAAACTTAGACAGATGACTAGGCAGGAGTATAAAAATATTGCTCGAGCATCAGTAAAGCCAAAGCACAACTGGAGTTGCAGCCAGCAAGGGATGTGAAGGGTAACAAGAAGGGTTTCTACAGGTATGTTAGCAACAAGAAGGTGGTCAGGGAAAGTGTGGGACCCTTACTGAATGGGGGAGGCAACCTAGTGACAGATGATACGGAAAAAGCTGAAGTACTCAATGCTTTTTTTTGGCCTCGGTCTTCACAGTTCACAGACAAGGTCAGCTCCCAGACTGCTGCACTGGGCAGCACAGGATGGGGAGGAGGTGAGCAGTCCTCAGTGGTGAAAGAGCAGGTTAAGGACTATTTAGAAAAGCTGGACATGTACAAATCCCTGGGGCCGATTGCAATGCATCCGAGGTGCTGAGGGAGTTGGCTCATGTGATTGCAGAGCCATTGGCCATTATCTTTGAAAACCTCATGGTGATCGGGGGAGGTCCCCCGATGATCGGAAAAAAGCAAATATAATGCCCATCTTTTAAAAAGAGAAGGAGGAGAATCCGGGGAACTACAGACTGGTCAGCCTCACCTCAGTCCCTGGAATGATCATGGAGCAGGTCCTCAAGAAATCCATTTTGAAGTACGTGGAGGAGAGGAAGGTGATCAGGAACAGTCAGCATGGATTCACCAAGGGCAAGGCATGCCTGACTAACCTGATCGCCTTCTATGATGAGATAACTGGCTCTGTGGATATGGGGAAAGCGGTGGATGTGACATATCTTGACTTTAGCTAAGCTTTTGATATGGTCTCCCACAGTACTCTTGTAAGCAAGTTAAAAAACTATTGATTGGATGAATGGACTACAAGGTGGATAGAAAGCTGGTTAGATCTGTGCGCTCAGTGGGTAGTGATCAATGGCTCAATGTCTAGTTGGCAGCCGGTATCAAGCAGAGTGCCCCAGGGGTCTGTCCTGGGGCCAATTTTTTTCAATATTTTCATTAATTGTCTGGATGATGGGATGGATCGCACCCTCAGCAAGTTTGCGGATTACACTAACCTGTGGGAGAGGTAGATACGCTGGAGGGTAGGGATAGGATACAGAGGGACCTACACAAATTGGAGGATTGGGCTAAAAGAAATCTGATGAGGTTCAACAAGGACAAGTGCAGAGTTCTCCACCTGGGATGGAAGAATCCCATGCACCGCTACAGGCTGGGGACTGACTGGCTAAGCTGCAGTTCTGCAGAAAAGGACCTGGGGATTACAGTGGACGAGAAACTGGATATGAGTCAGCAGTGTGCCCTTGTTGCCAAGGCTGGCAGCATTAGTAGGTGCATTTCCAGCAGATCGAGGGAAGTGATTATTACCCTCTATTTGGCACTGGTGAGGCCACATCTGGAGTATTGCGGCCAGTTTTAGGCCTCCCACTACAGAAGGGATGTAGACAAATTGGAGAGAGTCCAGCAGAATGCAGAAAGGGATTTATTCTTCAGAATCCCTTTACTGTCATGTTCTGCAGCAGGATGCAGCCCTACCACAGACCACTCTACAAATAGAAGAAATACAGCTCATATAGCGAGTCCGATGACATCATCTTGAGGATCCCGAAAGAGGAAGATAAAGGCAACACCACCCTCATTCTGCAGTCAAACAATGAGGTTTATGTGAACTGCTGCACTTACACTAGCTAAGAAAAATTTATGAGTGTGATCAACTCCAGCTCTTCAGGGCATTAGCAAACCAACTGCCTACTGTTAGGAAGCAGTGTCCCTCCAAGGCAGGCAATTGCAAAACTGGCAATTATGGATTTTTGTTAAGTTTGTTTTTGTAACAGACAAGGCCCCACTCTTCTCCTGAAGTACCTGATATTAGCTACTGTCAGAGACTGGATACCCGACTAGATGGATCCTGGTCTTGATCCTGTATGATAACGCCTCTGTTCCAACAGTGGTACTCTGAGTGTAATTATTTCTATTATTTAAAGCACCTACCAAGTTTTCTGTTTGTTCATTCAGAATCACATGAAAGAGAAATGGAAGAGACCTCTTGATGACCAGGTGTAGGATGTACATCAGCACTTCACCAAACTGACTCAGAATGGATCTGATTTAAATTCATGTACAGAAAAACACATGAAACTATGCAAGACTGAAGGTGACAGACACACACAGAATTAGAAGCCTACCTGAGCCCAACCCCGCAAGGTATGAATTAGCATTCCCTGGACAAATGGCAATTTCACACTCATGAGTGGGGGAGCAATAAGGGGAAGGAAAAGCACATCCAGAAAACAAGCTGCTTCTAAATAAACATTAGAAAAAAAACCCATCAGCTTCATATCCCATTGCAGAAGAAAGTGGTATTTCATGGTTGCATATACTTCCTTCACCATCCCCAGAGCAGAGAATTATCTTGCCACAGTTCCATAATAAATAAGAATAGCAGCACCTCGCTCTTATACTGCCCTTTTCTTCAATAGGCGTCAAAATGCTTTACAAAGGAAGGAAGAATCATTATCCCCATTTTACAAATGAGGAAGCTGAAGCAGAGGTGCAATGACTTGCCCAAGGTCATCCAACAGATCAGTGGCAGAGCCGAGAACAGAATCCAGTTCTCCCAAGTTTCAGCCCAGCGTTTACACTGGGCATTTTATGAAAGTCTCCCAGCTTTAATCTCACACTGGTGCAGCTCAATTTTATCTTTCCCTTCCACCCCTTTCTTCCAACTGAACACACACAATTTTTCCCTCTTGTACATGTTAAGAAAGCATTCATTGCCAGTTTACTCTCCTAGCCTTTTGATATGAAACTAAATTTTGTTAAAGGAACAGCAATTGGCCCATTGTCTTCATACAGGCTGGCAATTCTGCACTTTTTGCCTACATCACCTTCAGTTGCCCAGCAGTACACAGCGCATACTAACATTTCTCTCTGCACATTAACAGTTACTGCTACAGTTTCAAGAAAGCAGCCACCACAGACATGTTTAGGGCAGGCAATGCTATAACAAACCAAAGCTACTAGTTTTATAAATAAGAGAAGTCTCGAGAAATACAGTTGCCTCTTTTTCTTCTGACCCAATTGCACCAGCCCCAATCCAGTTACAAAATGAAACTAAGACTGGAGTTAAACTGCTGGTTGTAACAGCTGTGCCTGTAGATAGCGGCAATGGGAAAACCAACAGACAGCGGCTTCACATGGCTGAGTGCAGTGTGCACAGCTGATTGTCATTACTGCAAGGGAGAAGTGAGGCAAACTAACCCTTGGAGAATATGACAAGTCCCTGAACACTAGCTTCCCACCCCCCACCCCCCCTCACCTAGGAACCATTCCAGTCTGCCTTCCTTCCCCAGCATGTCTGACCAAGCCAGCTTACTTTAGGAAATAAATCCGGTGCTACCTGGTGACAACAACGTGTCACATTTGTGTGTCAATAGTCTGGGTAAAAGAAGAATAAGCACTACAGGGCTCCATGAAGGTATAAGAATGATCAACTGTCCTTGCTTCAAATTACAAGGGAAACTAGGAGACCGCCAGTTCCCTTCGCAATACTACCCTGAATACTGCCCCGTTCACCGCCCTCAGTATTAAAATCACAGGTCTTTTCATTACTGAAACGTTTCTCCAGAGTGCATTTCAAGTCTTCCTTTGGACTGATACCACAATACAGCCAGCACCTCCCGAAAGGAAATAAAATGTTCAGAAGCTATACACTGTGATGCGGAAGCTCAGTGCAAAGGAAGGGAAGTTACAGAGCAAGGGTATGTCTATACTACAAAAAAATCCGGTGGCACCAAATCTGAACCCAGACTGACTTCGGCTCGTGCTACAGGGCTAAAAACAACAGTGCAGATGTTTCCGCTCAGGCTGGAAGCTGGGCTCCAGCCCCACCACCAGGTTCAAACCATGGGCTCCAGCCTCAGTGGGAACAGCTATGCTGCTATCTTTAGCCCCCTAGCACAAGCCCAAGGCAGCTCTCCAGACTCGCTGCCAAAGGGTATTTTTTGGCAGCATAGGTACCCTGAGAGAAGGCAGCTCATCTAAGTGGAGAAGCAGCGTCTCCATTGGGTAGAATGGGCATGAGCATTTCTCAATTCTTTATGCAGCTCTTGTCTCACTGTGGGACCATGGGCAACTCACAACTATCTAAATATTTACACCCCAATGAGTGTGGTATCTGAGCACTCACAGCTTCGCAATCTCGCACTACCTCGCGGGAGGGATAGCCCAGTGGTTTGAGCACTGGCCTGCTAAACCCAGGGTTCTGAGTTCAATCCTTGAGGGGGCCACTCAGAGGGATGTGGGGCAAAATCAGCACTTGGTCCTGCTAGTGAAGGCAAGGGGCTGGACTCAATGACCTTTCAGGGTCCCTTCCACTTCTATGAGATAGGGTAATAATGATAATATATGCCTGTCTTTAAAATGGAGATAATACGTCCCAGGGTCACAAGGCTACAGTCAGGACTATTTGTCAAGTTTGGGATCTTCAGATGGAAGATACTACAGAAACGGGAGGTCTGTGCCCACACTACACTTCTCAAGCTACCACTTTGCAATATCACTTAGCTATGACTTAAGCGAAAATTAAGAGCAGTATAGTTATAAATTAACAGAAACTTTGGACATAAAAATCAGTTTAACTGCTCATAATCATCAGTGCCAGAGCACAGGATAAATGTTTGCAACAACAAGCAAGAGGGTATCAACATGATACAAGTTTCAACCCATCTCCTACTCCCAAGGAGAAAGCTTTGGGGTACAGGTTAGCTAAGTGAATTGGAGACTCACCTGTCCTAGGACACCATTCAAATGTAGTGATTCAGTTGTTCCCATCTGATAGTTTAGTGACTCATGTGAGCAAATTGTTTCTGTCAGGTTATAAGTACTGGAAGACTAGGAGGTGGCAAGCCCCAAAATAAAGAGAGACTGAATACAGTGAGTTGCTCTTGTCAGCTATTTCTTGGCCCATGACTGTTTTACAAAGACCCATTCCAGACAAAGATAGTTCTGTGGCTACTTCCCCAGTCTCATGATTCCGCAATTAACTCAGGACAAAAAGCCTTTATAAAAATCTCTTTCCAGACGCTCACCTGCTAAATCAGAAAAAAAAAGAACTTCACTCAGAAGAGTATGAGAGTGAGCTATTTAAATATAGCAATGTGGTTACTTGTAAAATGACTGCAGAACTGTAAATACAAAGAGCTTTCTATCCGTCAATTACGCTATATCCCTGTCAATAATGTTAATTAGTAACTCAAGTCCAGTCTTGTGAGGAGCTTACATCACAATGATATGCAAAAACCTGAACTATCATGGAGAGAAGCAAAACTTTAAGGACACAGTAACCACTGAGACAGGAATACAAAAAAAAAAAAAGGGGGGTGGTTCTATCACTCCTCCCTCCCCCCTTTTTTGTTTTTAAACACTCCTTTTAACTGATGTTTCCATGAGGGATATATGGGGGATTTAATTTTTTCTATGTTTAATTATACAGTAGAACCTCAGAGTTACGAACAACAGAGTTACTAACTAACCAGTCAACCAGACACCTCATTTGGAACTGGAAGTACACAATCAGGCAGCAGCAGAGCCCAAAATAAACTAACAAACAAAGCAAATACAAGCAGCAAAGAGTTCTGTGGCACCTTATAGACTAACAGCGTATAAAGCAAATCCAGTGCAGTACTGTGTTAAACTTAAACTGCTAAAAAAATAAAGGGAAAACAGCATTTTTATTCTGCATAGTAAAGTTTCAAAGCTGTATTAAGTCAATGTTCAGTTGTAAACTTTTGAAAGATCAGCTATAATGTTTTGTTCAGAGTTACAAACAACCTCCATTCCCGAGGTGTTTATAACTGAGGTCCTACTGTATTTTTGTTTAGTAATAATGAATAATAGTAATGTCTATTTCTTAAATAGCACTTTTTATCAGTACATCTCAAAGCACTTCACAGTCTTAAATGTATTTATCCTTCCAACACCCCTGTGAGGTAAGGAAGCATTATTATGCCCATTTTACAGACTGGGAACTGAAGCACAAAGAGGCTAGATAATTTGCCCAGGGCACACAGGAAGTCCACAGCAGAGCAGGGAACAGGATGTGGGAGACCCAGGTTCAAAGTCAGTGCTCTAATGCTTAATTAGAAACTAAGATGTCAGATACTCTTTTCCTAGGTTCAGGGGCGGCTCTAGGAATTGCGCTGCCCCAAGCAGGGCGGCATACCGCGGGGGGCGCTCTGGCGGTCGCCGGTCCCGCGGCTCCGGTGGACCTCCTGCAGACGTGCCTGCGGAGGGTCCGCTGGTCCTGCAGCTCCGGTGGACCTCCCGCAGGTGCGCCTGCGGATGCTCCACCGAAGGCGCGGGACCAGCGGACCCTTTGCGGGCACGCCTGCGGGAGGTCCACCGGAGCCGCCTGCTGCCCTCCTGCGGCACGCCACCCCAAGCACGCGCTTGGCGCGCTGGGGTCTGGAGCCGGCCCTGCCTAGGTTACATAGAGCACAGCACAATTGGATCCATTTTCCACACAATCAACTCAATGTGTTCCATTAAAGGTAATTTTCTCATTCTCACAAATTCCCATCTCTACCAAATTGTATATACTATATTAATACTTCCATTTCAGCTTGTCTTTGTACAGAAATATAATATACTGCATGACAACAAAATTCATGATATCCAGGTAGCACCCAGTTGTTCTGCTAGAGTGAAAGGAAACTATATCCCAAGTCATATATAGGATTCTTTTACATGGTGCTTAACAAGAAGTCTAAGATTTTATTAAGATATTTTTATTTTAAGGAGTTTAGTGTCAGTGAAACATGCCAAACTTAAAGCCTAAGAATCCTGTGCTCTGTCCATACGCTGGAGAGCTAATTCCCCAGACGACCAGCAGGAGGCACCGCGGCAGCGAGTCTTCGCTCGCTACAGTGGGGCATTGTAGGATGGCTCCTGAAAGCCAGTAACAGTTGACTTAAGCAACGGAGTGTCTACACTGACACTGCATTGACCTAACTACATTGACCTGGATTCTCACTACTCGCGGAGGTAGGGTTATTAAGTAGGCATAATGGGGCAGTTATGCCGACATGAGCAAAATTTAAGCATAGACACTTCCATAGTTAGGTTGACGTAAGCTGCCTTGCAACGAACTAACTCTGTAGTGCAGACCAGACCCAAGTCTCCATAGCCATTTCAATCTGTGGCCTCTTGAGATTATCAGTAAGTGGGGCCAACTGTAGAAATGGTGTGTGTACATCTGTCCATTCAGACTGGACTTAACCAAACTGACTTGACACAGGCTACCAGACAGCCACTGTACAGGAAGACAAGGTGGGTGAGGTAATAGCTTTTATTGGACCTACTTCTGTTGGTGAGAGCTACACAGAGCTCTTCTTCAGAGACTTTTCAGTTAAACCGTGCTCCTCTTCTTCAGAGACTTAAAGAAGAGCACGATTTAACTTAAAAGCTTGTGTCTGTCACCAACCGCAGTTGGTCCAATAAAAGATAGTACCTCACCCACCTTGTCTGTCTAATATCCTGGGACCAATATGGCTACAGCATTGCAAACATTGTATGGAATGAATTCAGGTGCCTATAAACATAGGTTGGACTTTAACTAGCAGTTAAAAGCTCCTGATCCCATTACCAGCCTCTGAACTATCCAGTACTACCAGCCAAATAGCTTTTTAAGTACAGTTCACGTTCAGCCTGTTTTCTAACAGCAGAAGCAATGATGACTTCAGGGGTGAGATTCATATCCTCCTAAGCTATTGATCTTCCCAGTTACACTATTACTTCTATGATGTCAGAGTTGCTGATAGGACAGCTAAAAATGTAAGGCATTAGTCACAAATTTCTGTTCTAACCCTAATCATAAAGCAGCTGATGAAACACAGCATTTCAAGACTCCTGTATTTTATAAGTTTAAACAAGTTTAAGGATCTTGAATAAAGCCTACAGTTTCTTTAAGGAAAACAGCAGACTCAACTCAAATTACAGAGTGTAAAGACAGTCCTTTTAAAACGCACATAGCTCATGGAAAATAGGCTCTCTCAGATAATCTAGCATTTATGGAAATACCCAACAGAGGCAAAGATTTAGAACAACTCAAATCTGATCTCTCCTACTTTAAAAAGGCAATAAAAACCCTGACACTGGCTTTTCTGAACAGATCCTCTTGTGTCAAGAATGCCAGTCAGAGAACACTTCAACCTCCCTGGTCACTCAATTACAGACCTAAAAGTCGCAATTATTCAACAAAAAAACTTCAAAAACAGACTCCAGTGAGAAACTGCAGAACTAGAATTAATTTGCAAACTGGACACCATTAAATTCGGCTTGAATAAAGACTGGAGTGGATGATTCATTACACAAACTAAAAACTATTTCCCCATGTTAATTTCCCCCCTACTGTTACTCACACCTTCTTGTCAACTGTTTGAAATGGGTCATCCTGATTATCACTACAAAAGTTTTTTTTCTCCTGCTGATAACAGCCTACCTTAATCAATTAGTCTCATTAGAGTTGGTATGGCAACACCCATTTTTTCATGTTCTCTCTGTGTGTGTGTATGTATATGTATAATCTTCCTACTGTGTTTTCCACTGCATGCATCTGATGAAGTGGGCTTTAGCCCACAAAAGCTTATGCTCAAATAAATTTGTTAGTCTCTAAGGTGCCAAAAGTACTCCTCGTTCTTTTTACTACAGACTCAAACACTGCATACTCAGACCATATCAAAGGACCTTGGCACTAAGCAATGCAACAACATACCATAGAGGATTAGCCACCTCGGTGATTAACATGGAAGTAACTGTAAAAGCAGCAAAGAATCCTGTGGCACCTTATAGACTAACAGACGTTTTGCAGCATGAGCTTTCGTGGGTGAATACCCACTTCTTCGGATGCAAGAAGTACTGTGTGCTCAACTTTGTATCTATCTACTGCAATCCCAGAGGCAGATTACAGAGCATGCGCCGTAAAACCAATGGTTTTTCCTTTCTAGGGCATTAGGGATAGGTAAATATAAAGCAAAGGGACGAGAAACCAAACGGTTCTGTCATGACGCAGAGAAGCTCTTGTAAAGCAAAACAGCTCTTTTGTTCTCAAATATTGTTCTCTTTTATTCTCTTTTCCTACAAATCTCCTTAAATACATTTTTTCACAGAGCTTTTCTATTATGACCCCTCCAGAAATTCTCTAACACATCACACATACTGGGTTGAATTGTTCTGTCTATGCCTTAACAAGACTAAAATCTTTAGGGCAGGGACCTTGTCAAACAGTATCAGATGGCCATGGCCATGGAAACGCATCTGAAGAGGTCACAAGACAGGGACTGTTTACCTAACAAACAATGAAAAAGGGAGGACACGATAAATGTATATAAAATGATGAATGGGCTAGAAAAGGAAATTTGCAAGGCTCTGTTCTCCTTGTCTCATAACTAGGCTTGGCAGAATTTGATTTTTATTATAATTGACAGATATTGATTCTTATTTTAAAAGCATTCTTTTCTATTTTTATCAATTTAAATGTTCGCAGTTGTAGGAAACTATCGGGGAAAACAGAATGGAGGGGGTTGCACAAAAACATAATGACAGTAGATGCTGAGATCAAAAAAATTAAAGCTTTATAACTATTAAACCACTAAGGTCAATATCATGTCAAAAAAATACAAACTCAGTACCCTTAAATCAAATGCTAAATTCTCAAGCACCATTCTTCTTACTTTATCTGTAAATTTTGATTGTCGATAAAAACATTTTTCATTAGTTTATGTGCAGACAAATTGATGTTTACCAATAATTACTAGTAAAAATCGAATCCTTCTGAGGCTATTCATTGCACAAAGGAGCAATCAATTAAATTAAAAAGATGAGGAATTAAAACCTGATAAGGAAATATTATTTTGCCAAACATGTCTTTTTTTCCCCCCTCACATGTGTAGTTTAAGTGACTCTGGAACTCACTGCCACAGGAAATTGTTGAGGCCAAGAGCTTAAGTTTCGAAAGAGGACTGGATATTATAGGACTATCAAGAGTTATAATTAATGATAAATTTTGTGAAAGATATTAACCTCACGCTTCAGAATTTAAGTCATTCTCTAACCATTAGAGATCAGAATGAGACCTATTGTGGGGGCAGATTACTCCATCTGCCAACTGTCGGGTTCTTGCACCTGTCTCTAAATCATCTGGTGGACAGAATACTAGAGTAGAGGGACTTGGATCTGGTCCAGTATGGTAATTCCTATGTTCCCAGCTACAAACTCTACCTCTTGGATTAACAGCAAGTCCTTTCAACACCATATCTTGGATGTTTATGACTAGAGCTGGGCCATCTCATGAAGATTTTGACATTTCTATTTTTTCCTGCTCCTCCTTGGAACAAAACAAATGCTTCTCCACAAAAAACAGAGACCCACCTCAGAACAGCCAACGGCCTAGCGGTTGGGGCACTTCTCTGGGATATAGGAGACCGAGGGTCAAGTCCCCACTCTGCCATTCTTCTATATATCCCAAATGAGTCTCAATCTCCTGTTGAAAATGTCCCACTTTGTATAAATAAATATGCCTAGGAGTAGGAGCTTGAACCCAGGTTTCCCACATCCCAGGTAAGTATACTAACCACAGGACTGTTATCTAGTCTTCATTCTTCTCACTCTTGGTTTGACCAGAAATTCCACTATGGACCTAAGAAACTTGTCCCAACAAAACTTTTGCTGAAACTAGTACATTCCCACAAAGAGTTCTGGTTTTGATGAATTGGCCGTGTTTTATGGAAAACTATTCCTGACATGCTCTAATTATGTCTTCTTCCACAAGGTCTTTAAAGGTACAATCACAGTTTCTAAAAATCCAGAAGATTTTTCTGCCCCTCCAGCTACAAGATCACAATTTCTTTCGAGGAAAAAAGTTTGAGTACCTTAACAGTATACAATTCAATTTTTTTTAATAGTTTTAATTTAAAGATCAAATCTAATTTAATGTCATATTAAAAGGAAAACTGACAAATTATTTCTTTATCTGTGTTAGTAATATTACCCGAAATTTCTGGAGGAAAAAACCCCTAATTTAATTTTCTCCTTTATGTTTATTTTTTGTGTTTCACTGGAGTTCAGATATTATTAAGTCTGTACACTTTCACTTTTGTTTCTAGTCACTTTCACTTTAGGACACATGAATCAGCACAATGCTGATTATAAATATCACCAAGGAATGTTTACATACAAACAAAACAATACCATTAGAATTTTAAAACCTTGCCAAATGTTTATATTAAATAGAGATCTTTTAAACAAATCCTCAACTTTGGGATTCCTGACAGAGTTTTTACTTTTGGCAATATTCACTTGTTAGCTATGAAATACAGCACAAGACAAATCCCATTTAAACTTTGGGTACAACTTTTATACCCAATCCAGGACTGAGAGTCAGGAGAACTAGGTTTGGTTTGTCTTAACTTCTGTATCTGTTTACCCATCTGTACCAAAGAGGCATTACCTATCATGTGGGATGATTTTTGCAAGGTTTAGTTAGCAGACATAAATGCTCTGAGATCCTCACTTGGGAGACCTATAGAACTAAACGTATTTAGTTGTGTGTTTACTTGTCATTTGTGTGAGGTAACAATTTTTCATAAATAAGTGCACCACACGGTACTTTCAAAAGCAGTTTCCAGACATCTTAGAACTTAAAATTTGATGTGGAAGATAACATTTAAATACAGATCACCCCATTCACACCGACACCTCCCATTCAACTCCAAATGGGAAAAATGCCCATCAAAATCCATATAGCTATCACCTTATCCTCCTTCCAATCCCTCCATAAGACTAATCTCTGCTATGATGCCTAGAGACCATTACCACCTGAAAACGGCTAAGCAGTGGACAAGCCAGGTATACTGCCTATTTTGTAATACTCGCACCTCTTTTAATGTTGCTTGTTCTCTATCACCCAGTTTGTCTGTTCCATCCACCTGCTATGTCTTGTTACAAACCTAGACTGTGAGCTCACCAGAGCACAGATTGCCATTTAGGAGCTTGGTCCGGGCTAGCTAACCCAATTGCTCTAATAACCATAAAGATTTTAAAGGTGGCAAACAGCACCTAGGTATCGTTGATCAATTCACAGCTGAACAACACAGGGAGACAATACTGTTCTCGGCCTTACAGTGCAGCCTCCTTTAGCTGAAGTGCCTCAAGGACATTAAGAGCCTTCTGCTAGGCAGAATGAAGAAAAACCTGTGATTAGGGAAGCAACTCACACTGGGTGAAGCGACTGTGACTCAGGAAAGGGAAGTTTCACTTGCCTACACTCAACTGTGTCAGCACTGGGAGAGTCCAGCAGGTAAACAAGGTGAGTCCCTGTCTGCAGACCACCCTGGAAGACCAGGGCAGAGAAAATGGCAGCAGGCTTGAAAACAAAGGAGTGAAAGTGGAGAAGGGTCCCCCGCAGCCATGCACAGTTGGAAAGTGTGAGAGCCAAAAGTGTGCCTTCGACAGGGGAGGGAGAAATAAATCCTTCCGTTCCCCAGGATTGGAACCTCAGGGCCCTCACTGTCTGCCAAGAGGGGAAATCAGCCCCCAGCATTATGGGGGGAGAGAAATAGGAGTTTGTGTGTATAACTCATACTCCCTACTAAAGCCGTGAGGGGACTGCATCTGGTATAGCTAGGTATGTGTAGTAAGGAAAAATAAAAGAGGCTCCCCACAAAGTATAGGGGGCAGGGGAGAACCTGGGCTGTATGGGAGGGCTAACAAGACCCTGCTCAAGATAGGGAGGAGTCAGCGTGCAGGGAAGTAGGGGTGTAAGAGAAGCCTTGCACTCTAGATATAGAGGAGATGTGGGGTGCATGAGGAGAATGGGGGGAGGGGTGATAGAAGATCGGGGGCCGGGAGGGAGATCTGATGGCACAGAGGCTTCCCGCTCAGGATTGGGGAGGGGGGGGGACAGCTCAGGATTAGGGGGAGGGAAGGAAGGCGAGCTGGGGGGAACAGTGGCTCCCCGCTCAGGATCGGGGGTAGGGAGGCGGGCGGGGGGAAAAGAGGCTCCCTGCTCAGGATCGGGGGGGGGGGCAGGCGGGGGACCAGAGGCTCCTCACTCAGGATCGGGGCGGGGGGAGGAACAGAGGCTCCCCGCTCAGGATAGGGGAGGCGGGGGGAGGATCGGGGAGGCGGGGGGAGGAACAGGGGCTCCCCGCTCAGGATCGGGGGGAGGAACAGGGGCTCCCCGCTCAGGATCGGGGGGGCGGGGGGAGGAACAGGGGCTCCCCGCTCAGGATCGGGGGGCGGTCCAGGGGCTCCCCGCTCGGGCGCGGGGAGGCGGGGGGAGGAACAGGGGCTCCCCGCTCAGGATAGGGGAGGCGGGGGGGGGGACCAGAAGCTCCTCGCTCAGGATCGGGGGGGGGAGAGACGGGGGAGGGACCAGAGGCTCCCCGCTCAGGATCGGGGAGGCGGGGGGAGGAACAGGGGCTCCCCGCTCAGGATCGGGGAGGCGGGGGGAGGAACAGGGGCTCCCCGCTCAGGATCGGGGAGGCGGGGGGAGGAACAGGGGCTCCCCGCTCAGGATCGGGGGACACGGAACTTCCCAGGGCCCCGCACGCACCTGAGCAGCGACCCCGGTTCCGCTGACGGCTCCGGTTGTAGCTCTCAGCCTCGCCCCTCCCCTAGGAAGCCCGAGCGGCGTCTCCACCTCCAGACCCGCGACGGGGTGACGCCATCTTGTGTCTCTGACCTCGCAGCTCCCCTCCCATCCCCCACGGCGACGTGCTGCGTACCCGCGCCAGACGCCTCACCTCGCCGGCCAATCGGAGGAGGGGACGCGCGATGACATCTGTCCTCTCGAATAGGGGTGGGAAGATGGGGCTTCGGGGGCGGGACTTGGATTTGGCTCCGCCCCTAGGGCGAGGGCCAAGGGCGGGGCCATTGGCGGCCGCCGGCCGCCGGCCACCGGCCACTACCAGGCGGCGGCGCCGTTGAGGTGGGAGGCAAGTGTCTTCCACGCCCCCCACCTTGAGCGGGAGCCGCTGTTGGCCCCTCCCATTAGCTCCAGCCCAACCCCATCCTGAGGAGGGAGCCCCCCGTGTCCCTCGCATGTGGAGGGGGGTGTCAGCCCTCCTGCCCCACCGGCATGGGATCAGGGGGGGCATTGCGGGCTAGTGCATGTTGCCGCCGCACCCTAGACTTCTGGTCCCAGCTCTGCCACCTGCCTGCTCTGTGCCTCAGTTTCCCTTCTGTACATGAGGGCTGATGATACTGACCCCTCTGGAGCTGCCTCGAGCTCCATAACTGGAAAAGGGTTAGGGCAGAGCTAGGGGTTAGTGCCCCACCCTGTGGCTGGAGAAAGGGGTGCCTCAGATGCCTCTTTCCGGGTCTAAGGTACAGCCCCCATTACCACAGTATGGGAGCACCTCCCAGTCTGTAATGTGTTTATCCTCCCTGGTCCCCTGGAAGGTAGATTCCACCTTGTACAGATGCGACACTGAGGCAGAGAAACTAAGCGATTTATACACGGTCCTCAGAGCAATATTTTGAACATTTTGTTAATATTTCTGAAACAAAACTGTAGAATAGAAACTGGGAGACCTTTCAGGATACCCTATATTCAGGGACATGCACATTCATTTTGCCCCCTGAGGACAAGGGTTCTCAGTAGGCCCAAAACTCTCACTACCTAGACTAAAATGGGCTCTAAATTAATGTTGACCAGATTCTTACAAAAAGTCTGTGGAAGAGCAAGGAGTCAAATCCAGTCTCCGGCTAGCGCCTCAATCCTTCCTCTGTGCATGGCTATAATTCTTCTCCTCCTACTCTTAGGTGTTTCTGTCTGTCTATTTACAGTGGAAAATGGCTTCCTTGGCATTCGCTTCCTCCTGCACCCTTCTGCCCAAGTTTTCTCTTTTTATAAGACCAAAGAAAAAAAAAGACTATCTTTTAAATCAATAAAATAATAAGTTATCTGACTTCACCTGACTCCAGGCAGCAGAAAATTTCAAGAGCAAAGGAACTGTCCTCTTTGCAGTCTGCTTGAACAAGACCCATCTCTGCCTTCTCTATTCTGTGCAATGTCACTTTCAAAGTTGCTGTACGGAAAGACCTGAGATTCTGGAAACAGGTCTGACAGCGTAAGAAATCCCATGCAAGCCCAAGGCTTGGTGGAACACAGGTCTCACAAGCCTGGTTAGGTGGTCACCATCCATCCAAAAGAGACATTTAGACATTTGGATTTCTGCCATTTAATACTGTAATTTTCACCTTCATAAGTAACCTAGGGAAAAACATATAAACTCATATATTTCAGGTATTAGTGTAATATAACCAATACAAAATATTCCACATACCCTTTCAATACCTTAGAACAAGAGGACTTGCCAATAAGATAGAGTTGGTCAAAACTATCACTAAGGCCCTGATCCTGCAATGAGATCCATAAATAGGACTCCTGATTTTAGCAGGGCTCTGTCCTAGCACAGGTTCTATCCACATAGAATCTGGGCCAAAATATTGCAAGCTTGAGTGGGTGTGGATGTATGCAGTGTTGTTGTAGCCATGTCAGTCCCATTATATTAGAAATACAAGGTGGGTGAGGTTATCTTTTATTGGACTAACTTCTGTTGGTGAGAGAGACAAGCTTTTGAGCTTACACAGAGCTCTTCAAGTCTGGGAAACGTACAGAGAGTATAACAACTAAATACAAAGCAGAACAGATTGTTTAGCATGTGATAATACATATAGGACCTGGATTGTGAGTGAAGGAAGAAGTGGTGGGGTGTAATGTCTATGGACAGATTCTCCAGCAAAGAGATCAGTCAGATACTTTAAGTAGATGTTACGATTAACAGTAATGCTTCCATAGGCTAGCTAGCTATAAAGGGATATGTGTAGAATGAAGAATGTGTATCTGCCTCTGAAGGTAGATGATCTGCTAATATACCCTTCATGCCACATAGGCACAATGGTGTCAACTCACTTTCTCTAGCCTGGCCCTCAGGCCTGTGATGTAATGGACCTTTTGTCTCTCTCCCTTACTGCAGTCATGGTGGCTGCCAGAATAATGTCTGTCCCTGCCTTCCAGGCAGACCTGCAGCAAGTGTAAGTATTAAAAAAAAAAAAAAAAAAAGACAGGAGGAAAGCAGCCAGGCTGCAGCCTCTCCTGCCTGAAATGGGCAAGGAGACAATATCTTACAAGGTGATTTATCGTATATAAAAGGAAAGCAGTGGGTTTAGAATTTGTATTATAAATTCAACAGAACCTCAGAAATGTGCATGTCCCATATAATCTATACACAAAATGCAAGTAGTATCTCCCCACTTCTCAGCAGAGATATAATAGCAAAGTGCCATAGTGAGGTTTCAGATCAGAATCAGAAGCAACAAGATTGGAAAAACAAGATTAAGCTAGGGTGATGGTTGCATTAGGATAGCTGACTTTATTTATAACAACAAAAATGCATTTATATTAAATTATAAATATTTGACTGTGTCTCCCTTCACTTTTCATGTAACTTGTCTTCTTAGGCTCTGTGACACTAGCAGTGAGTGCACCTAATACAGGCCTGAAAAGATATTTGTGTATATGCTAAGTTTTAAGCATGTGAATAGTCCCCTTGAAGCTAAGTGGTCTCACTGAATACACAAAGACAGAGAGTTAAGGTTTCTGTATTCTCCTCCTCTCTGCCACTGAGTGACCTTGGGGAAGTCACATTGCCTAAATTTACTGCAATTTCCTCATCTGTAAAACTGACCTGTCTCCAAAGGAGTACTAGCATGAATTTATTATTATTAGATAGGAGGTGACAGGGTGAATAAAAAACCCCACTCAATTCATGTGCTCACATCTACCAAAATTTCACTCATGGAGTTACTTAGAATTTGGCAGTTCCAAGTATGTGCCCACAGATTATACACAATGGGCCAGATCCTTGGCTGGTGTACGTCAGCATTGATCCAACAGATTCTCATAGATTATATATGTACAGCAAAATATGCATCCTCCTGGGAAAGGTGCATGTATAATACATTGCTCCCTACATTTATAACTAAATAAAAGTGTAGTGTAATAAAGGACTGTTATCCACAGTTTCTGTTTTACTAAAATTTAAAATCAGAGGCAAGTTAACTGCTTATTGCAGAACTAGGATCACTTAAAAAAAACTACTATTTTTCACATATTGTGGCTGTGACTAGGCAGACATGTCTGGGGCCCATCATGGGGGAAACTTACCCAACTAGTTACTGTTATTGGGAGCTGTAGAGTGACCTTTGCAATCTACAGAGGCTGAGCTGTGATGACTTTGCAAACACCCTCCCTTCTCTGTTACCTCACTCTTCCCCAATGCAATCAGATAGCTGGATGAGATTGGCAGGAGATCTCCCCTGGGGGGACCGTGTCTGGAGCGACCAAATGTTCCTTTGGGAATGGGATCTGCATAAGGATGGAATGCAGCAGCCAGGCTATCCCAAGGGGTGCCACAAACAGGGTGCAGCATTCAGAAGGGTTGGGTGGGGTCCTCCCAGGCAGGGGGTGCAGCATTCAGAAGGATGAGCTGTCCCAGTGGCTCTCCTGAGGGCAGAGAGATCAGAGGATTTTCAGGGTGGGACACAGCATGCAGAAGAGGTGAGAGTCAGCATACAGAGGGATTGCAGGCCTGCGATTGGACACCTCCAGGGGGCACCGTCTTCGGAAGGCACTGAACTGTTTTGAGGTGTATCCCCGGAACTGGAAGACAACATTCAGAGGGATTGGGGTATCTTTGTATTGAGAGAGGACTTCCTAGGCTCCAAGGAGTGGAGGTGTTTTAAAACCCTTATTTTACTCTCACATCATTAAACTGCTAATTGTGGTCCAGGGTTTGCATAAAGTTAAGGCTGGTGCAACCCCACTGCAAACCAACACCATAATATCATTGTAACCATTTACTAAACGCACTCCAAAAGAAGGGGGGAAACAATATGTTAAGTAACAAATTAATTTTAACTGTTCCCCTTGTTTTGGTGCAAAGAGCACTTTAAAGTGAACATCCCTTGCTTGACAGTCCTTTAGAATCTGACATCAAAGGTCCTTATTAGGGCAAAGAGGGTCAGTTTTAGATGGTACCACATTACTCTTGTTGAAGTCCCGTCCTGTTTCTTTTTAAGATAAAGCAAGAAGAGCAGACACAAAAAGGGGAAAGAAAGAACAGCCAGAGAGAATCATTCTAGTTGTATGAAACATAAGCGCCGACTTTCCCTCTTTCCCGTGGGTGCTCGACCCCCCCCCCCTCTGCCCCCGGTCCCATCCCCACTCCACACCTTCCATGAGGCTCCATCCCTGCCCCACCCCCATTCCAACCCCTTCCCCAAAGTCCCTGCCCCAACTCTGCCCCCATTCCAACTCCTTCCCCAAATCCCCAGCCCCACCTCTTCCCTGCCTTCTCCCCTGAGCGCACTACATTCTTGCACTTCCCCCTCCCTCCCGGAACGCGCTAACACTGGCAGGCAGGAAGCGCTGGGAGGTAGGCAGAGGAGCGAAGACGCAGTATGCTCAGGGGAGGAGGAGATGGGGCAGGGGGTGAGAGGAGCGTGGCTAATTTTTCAGCCCTGGAGCAACCACGGAGTCAGCGCCTATGGTCCAACAGAAAAAGCGCATGCATCTCCAAGCACAGAACTGTTTTGGGACTATAGAGATGAGGGATGGGATTATCAAAGGAACCAGGCAACAACTCTACCTGAAAGTCAATGGAAGTTGGGTGCCTCATTCTGTTGTAAAAACACCAAATGAAATTGCTACATATGATGGGATTCTGTACAAAGTACCTTGTGTCCAAGCTGCATAGGATAATGTTGAAAATACTAGATGTAATCCATAGTGTGCATGGGAGTATTGAGAAGTGTAAGAACAGAGCTTGAGATGTCTTTTTCACACCAGGCATGAATGCTGCTATGTGAGAAGAGGCATCTGAGTATGAAATCTGCAATAAACACAGGAAATAATGGAAAAGAACCCCTGAAATCACGAGATTTCTGAACTTTTGGGTCAAGGTGGGCACCCGTCTATTTAAAATAAACAAGAAAGATTACCTGTTATTGGTATACTATTATTCATATGTCACCATTGTACAACAATGAGTAGCAATGTAAAAAGACAGTATACATTGCAAATTGCTTGCCATGGGATTCTAAATGAGTTAATAACAGATAATGTCCTGCAATTCATGAGTATCACATTTCTGCAATTTCCTTTGATACATCAGCTCAAGCCCTTACTCCATCCAGTGTTTACTGTACACAGTTAAATGGATTAGCAGAAAAGTTTGTATGAACAGCAAAGATCTGGATTTTATAAAACCTTAGTGCAGGGGTCGGCAACCTTTCAGAAGTGGTGTGCTGAGTCTTCATTTATTCACGCTAATTTAAGGTTTCGCATGCCAGCAATACATTTTAATGTTTGTAGAAGGTCTCTTTCTATAAGTCTACAATATATAACTAAACTATTGTTGTATGTAAAGTAAATAAGGTTTTCTAAATGTTTAAGAAGCTTCATTTAAAATTAAAGTAAAATGCAGAGCCCACTGGACTGGTGGCCAGGACTCAGGCAGTGTGAGTGCCACTGAAAATCAGCTTGCATGTCACCTTCGGCACTCGTGCCATAGGTTGCCTACCCCTGCAGTAGTGGATTCAAGTAACCCATTGTTAGAATATAGCAACACACCAGACAATGTTTAATTAGGATCACCAGTTCAGAGGCTTATGGGCAGAAAGGCAACAAACTTACTTCTAACATGCTCCTTGAGCAAAAGACAACCCTGAAATAGTTACAAAAGAGCTTAATACCATGAAAATTGAACAGAAGAAATGTGCTTTAACCCTGTCTTGGGCCATATATACACTAGGAAAATAGGTTTGTTTTTTACAGTTAGAGAGCTGACACTTGATAATCTAACACTTTATTAATGATGGGTCTGTGAACCCATAAGGTTGTCCAATACTTTCCATTATAGGATCTTGTCTTCCATTTCTTATAACATGCGAGACTTTAACCATTCAGGCTGAATTTTTCCATGCTGGGTGTGCACCTCAATCTGAACCTTTTTGGAAATGCCCAGCCATTTCTGAGAATGAGGCTAGAGAATAGTACATTGTCATGGCCATGTTCAAAAGTTCTAGTGCCCCCTTGCTTTGAACTAGAGACTTGAAATTTGTCAGGTGGTTGGCCTCTTGTGTCAGGGATGTAACCTTTGCCTGCCCAATGAAAAGCCACCCAAATTATAAGCCTCTGAAAAAATCACAGAGATTTATTTTAGCAACTAAAATCTCTGAAGATTTTGTCCTCAGTGATCATTCTTGAGCCTCTCACAGCTCCTGTGTGTGAGCAGACACCATGTGCACCATCCCCACAAAGTGACATAGCATGATAGCTGAGCATGCTGTCTCCAGCCCAGGATTACAAGGACAAAGCAGGACTCTCCCGCTAATGGCTGCTGCCAGCTGCTCCAGATGAGGGTTGGGCTGGCCACGGGAACTGGAAGCAGGGAGCCTGTCTCTCCTGTGCTGCCAGTGACCACTCTCTTGACACCGAGGCAGTATGGAGAAGGAAGACATGATTCAAATACATGGGGGGTACAAGGTGGACAGGGCAGAGGGAAAGGAGTAGATTGGGACAAGGAGTCTTGTGAGACTGGGACTGGGGGGAAGATAAACTGTGACTGAGACTGGTTGGGCAAAGAGACTGGACTGGGAGGTTGGGGGAGGAGAGGCTGGGGCTAGGAGCCAGGGAGGAGGGAAGGTTGGGATGGGCAGGGCAAGGAGACTGGAAGGAGGAGCTGCGGTGGGGAGACTCGGACTGGGAACTTGTGTGGGGCAGAGGAGTCAGTAGGCTGTGGGGGAACACAGGTTGGTCAAGGAACTCGGGGGAAGGAGGGAGTCAGTGACTGACAGGTCAAGGACACTGGAACTAGGAATCAGTTGGGGGTGGGATGGATGGAGGGATGGATGGATGCAGGAGACCTGTCTAACAAGGAGCTAAGGTATGTGGGGAGAACTGGGACTGGCTGGGCAGACACTTGGATAATTCAGATTATAAGCTGTTTGAGGCAGTCTGAGCGGGTGAATTCTTGCCTCGCGGTTGCTGTCTGGGGCAGGAGCCCCACCTAGCAGTATGGGTAGAAGAACCTAGGCCTTCCCACTCCATGGAGAGCCAACCCAGGGGCCCTCTTGAACACCGTAAGGAAGGTGTCCACTACCGGCAATCCAGCTAACACTTCCCAGGTTCTCTTTGTACCACTCTGTCCTTCCTCAGGGTGCATTATGGCTGGCGGCTGTCCTTGGAAACCCGGCCCAAGGTTCTCTTCAGGCTAGGAGTCCTGGCTTCATGCTGCAGTCCTCCTGCAGGAGATACCCTCCTGGCCTAGTCCCTCTGCAGCAGTGAATGCAGGTCTGTCTCTCTCTCTACCTGCCTCACTGCTGTGCTGAAGCAATGCCCTTTAAAATCCTTCTTCCAGCTGGAACATGCCAGCAGCCCTGCTGAGGCAGGGCTTCCCAGACCTAGAGATGTTCCTGAGCCCCTATTTCTCCAGTGTGGGGTTTATCCAAGCCATCATACACACACACATCCTTAAGACCAGTGTTGGAGTGTCTGAGTCCAGGCTTTGCTGTCTCCTGTGTTCAGATGTTTGTTCCCTGGTCTGTGGGCCATCTGGATGGCATAAGGTTTGCATGGCCAAATACCATCTCAAAATCCAGGGGTTGGTGTCTTTCTTGGTATTTAGCCAGTGAGGGGTGCGTGATCAGTTATAATGATCAGTACGTAATAATATCACAACGCTTCTATGACTCACTTTACTGCCAAGTTTCAGAGTAGCAGCCGTGTTAGTCTGTATCCGCAAAAAGAACAGGAGTACTTGTGGCACCTTAGAGACTAACACATTTATTTCAGCATGAGCTTTCGTGAGCTACAGCATCCGAAGAAGTGAGCTGTAGTTCACGAAAGCTCATGCTGAAATAAATTTGTTAGTCTCTAAGGTGCCACAAGTACTCCTGTTCATTTTACTGCCAGGGTCTCTTTCTCTTTAGTCAAGTAGGCCCTCCCTCATAGAAATGGTTTTTGGTTGATATAGGGTACTGGATGCTTTCCTCCCATCAAAGTCTTGGGACAACACTGCCCCTACTCCCACATATGAAGCATCTGTGTGGAGTATGAACTGTCATGTGACATCAGGGTGGAAGAGGGCTGGTTGGAGTTGCAACCCTCCAGGATTGTCCTGGAGTCTCCAGTACTTAAAGATTAATCTTCAATTAAAGATTATGTCATGTGATGAAACCTCAAGGAATACGTCCAACCAAAATTGGCAATCCAAAAATCACCTACCTTGTTTCTTGGTTGGCAGAATAAGGTAATAATTCAAGACCTGGACCTTCCCAATCAGAGGTCTAAGTTTTCTGTTTCTGACAGTATATCCCAAGTACATTACCTCAGGAAACCTAGGGTGACCAGATAGAAAGTGTAAAAAATCGGGATGGAGGCGGGGGGTAATTGGGACATCTGGTCACCCTAAGGAAATCCCAAATGGCACTTGGCCAGGTTTGCAATAAGGCTTGCTTCCTCAAGGGCCATAGGACTGTCAATATATGCTTGAAGTGTTTTTCCCACTCACAACTGTAAACGACTATATTGTGTATGTAGGCTGCTGTATACTGACTGTGTGGTCACAGGACTGTGTCCATCAGCCACTGGAAAGGCTGAAGGGCATGGTCTTGAAAAGGTACAGGCCAAAAGGTGTTGCCAAGACCATTGTTTCTCCAGATCCCTTTGTTAAGGGATCTACCAAGTAGCCCTTGGTCAGATCTAAAGTTGAGATGTACTTTCCAGACCCTAATCACGCCAACAATTTGTCAACCTTTGGCATGGGATATGTGTCAAACATGGTTATTGTTCTGTACTTCTGTACTATATATGGACCGGCCACAGAGCTTGTTTATACACACCAGATGTGTTTGTCATAATATCCTTAAATTTCCACCAGGTTTGGCTGAGGTTCATTTAAATAAGATATTTTGCATACAGTGCCACCTATTGGCTGGACATCTCCCCTTTTAAGTCCTACATTCCTACCATTTACAATATTTACAACTATCATACTGTCTTTGAAGTTCAGTACGTATCAGTCTGTTAAGTGTCTCTGAACTGTATTGGTTTTCAAGTTACACAACCCAAACATGTAACAACTTGGTCATCTGGCTGTCCATTAGTTGCAACAACTGGCTGTGTCGGTTTGGAATTCTTGATTATTATTATTCTTGTTCTCCATCTGCATTTGCAGAGTTTGCTCTGCTGATTGTTCTTTCTGAGGAAAAAAAACTATAGATGTTAGTGGTTTCTGTTGAACTCTCCACTGTCAATCCCGATCATGTATGACCTGGATGCTGAATTCTTTTTCTTTATGACAACTGGAGTTGTGGATCCTTTTTCTCCATCCAATTTAACATGAACACAGTCACCAGTTTCTAGACCTGGCAGATCTCTGAGTGACCTCGGTTGTAAAAGTGTTCATAAGCTCTTTTAGCCTTTTTATCCCATTTGGCTACTGTCTGAGATAGACTCTGGAGGTAGATTCTTTTCCAGAGCGGGAACAGTAGTTCGGAGTTGTTTTACCATCAGGAGTTGTGCTGGTCATGGACAGTGGGTGGAGCCCCCCTTTGGGGAGGCTATACCCTGGTTCTACCCCTTGCACCGGCATGCCCCTCCCCCGCAGCCAGAGCCCTGAGACCCCTTGCTCCCCTCCGCAGCCAGAGCCCCAAGACCTCCTCCTCCCCTCTGCAGCTAGAGTCCCAAGACCCCCTGCGCCCCTCCGTGGCCAAAGCACTGAGACCCCCCCTCCCACAGAGGAACCCTGTGTCTGACCCCACACCCCCATGGCCAGAGGAGCCCCGGGCCAGGCAGAGCCCTAAGCCCCTCCCTCCAACCTGCCCAGAGGAGCCCCGGGCTGGCTAGAGCCCCGGGCCAGCTGGAGTTGTCCATTTCTACCCATTTCAGTGCACAAATGTAGTCTCTCATAGCTACCCATACTCTGCCCTGTGAGAATCCTTATTGGTTTATGTGAAGCTGTAGTTGTCCTGGTGGTCCCTCAGACTTGGAGGGAAGTGGTAGGAGAAAGAATGTGTCCCATGATGCCATGTAGTATGTTGGGAGGTGTAGGGAGCTGCTACTATGGAGTTCTCTAAGGATTGCAAAGAATGGGAAGTCTGGGCTGTTTGGACTTGTAGGTCAATCTAGGTCTGCAGCATTTGGGTTTGCCACCTGAGAAGACCCATTATGTCCTGGTGCATCTCCCTCTCCTTTTGATAGGACTCCAGGGTGAGATGGGAGAATCAGAGTGGAGCATAAATTGGGGTCAGATGGGAGGATCATGCTGGAGATAGATGGGAGGGTTGGACTGGGGACTAAATGGAGGCAGATGGGGGAGTGATACGGAGGGACAGATAGAGCAAAAGAGGTCACACTGGGGGGACCGACGGGGAGGTCATGCTGAGTGCAGACAAGGGGATCACGCCGAGAAGTAGATGTGGTAGAAGGGGGGATAACCCTGGGGAATGAGAACGGGGTGTGTGTGTCATGCTGAGAGGTAGATGGGCAAAGGGGGGGGATCATCTCCAAGGAGGAGAGATGAGGGGGTCACGCCAAGGGGCTGAAGTGGGGGAATCATCCTGGGAGGGATGACAGAGCATGACACTGAGGGGTAGATGGACAGAACGGGGGGGATCACCCTGGGGGGGGGAGACCAGAGGTCACACTGAGGGGCAGATGGGGGATCACTATGGGGGGGTCACACCAAGGGGTGGATGGGCAGAAGGGGGGGGATCACCCAGGAATGGTGAAGGCATGGGGGTCATGCTGAGAGGTAGATGGGCAGAAGGGGGAAGATGGGTGTGTGTGTGACACTGAGAGACAGAGGAGCAGAAGGGGGGGGATCATCATGAGGGGGAAAGATGGGGGTGTGTGACACTGAGGGATAGAGGGGCATCGGGGGGGATCGCTCTGAAGGGAAAAACGGGGGGGTCACACCGAGGGACAGAGGAACAGAAGGGGGGAGTCACCCGGGGGGGGGGAGACCAGAGGTCACACCCCGGGGCAGGTGGGCAGAGGAGACGTGGTTCTCGCTTTGGGACAGCAGAGGCAGATCCCGTGGAGGGGCAGAGAGGGCGAGGCGGGGGGGTCAGGCCGAGGGGCAGATCACGCCCCGCGATGCCTTCCCTGTGGTCCGCACGACAGGCCGCGCGGGGCCTCGCAGGCCAAACACCAGGCCTCTGAGGCAGGGCCGGGTCTGAGTCGTTCACGTCCGCCCCGTTCTCCTAGCAACCACGCAGGGCGGGGCGCTGCGCAGCGAGCGCCCATCTCCGCACTGCCCGTCCTCGGCGGTTGCTAGGAAACCGCGCGGCGGGAGCTTTGCCGTAAACTTGTCGTTGGGGCGTAAAATACCGTGAAGCCCGGCCGGCTGGGCCTGCGGGCGGTGAGAGTGACCGGGCCCGGCTCCCCCGCACTTATATGCCCCGTCCCCTGGCGGCCGCCTCCCCCTCCTGCTCCATGTGGGGCCCGGGCCTCGGTGTCTCCCCCGCCTACTATGGCCAGGAAAACAGTTAGCAGGAAGCGGAAAGCGGCGGCTGCCACTGCGGCGGCGCCCGGAGGGCTCCGGGGGGAGCAGGTAACGGGGGAAGGGGCGCGGCCGGGGGAGGCAGGTGACGGGGAGGGGGCAGGGACCGGGGGGAGGCAGGTGACGGGGGAAGGGCCGCGGCCGGGGGGAGGCAGGTGACGGGGGGGGGGAGCAGGGACCGGGGGAAAGGGCCGCGGCCCGGGGGAGGCAGGTGACGGGGAGGGGGCAGGGACCGGGGGAAGGGCCGGGGAGAGGGGGGGCAGGGACCGGGGGAAGGGCCGGGGAGAGGGGGGGCAGGGATCGGGGGAAGGGCCGCGGCCGGGGAACCCTGCAAGGGCTCAGCTCATGGAGGCGTGAAGCGGCTTTGCCTGCGGAGCAGGTAATCGAGGCCCCCCCTTCTGCCCCCCAGAAACCGGGGGACGCTGCGCGGGGAGAGCTGGGGCAGGTAACTCCGGGAGAGGGGGGAAGGTCCGAGGTCGGTGCTGGGGTAGGAGGGAAAGGGCAGGGCCTAGGTCACTGCCCGCGGGGGAAGGGCCGGGTCAGCCCCGGGGGGAGGGCTGCAGAGGGTGCAGGTAACGGGCGGGAGCCCGGGGTGGGTGTCGGCTCTAGGGAAAGGGGAGGGGGGGCTCGGGGACGGAGCCGCGGTGACGGGGCCCGGGGGGCTCGGGGACGGAGCCGCGGCGGCGGGGCGGGCTGACGGGGCCGGGACGGACAGGAGTCTGTTCCCCCCGCCCCCGGGCCGGTGGAGGCTCGAGGGGAGACTAGGTAGGTAATGGGGGGAACAGATACCGGGGGCGGGCGCTAATCGACCCCGCGGCTCAGGTCTGGTAACGGGGGGAGTCGGGGTGGGGAGTAACCGAGGGGATGAGCCGGTTCCGTCCCGGCCGACCAGCCTCCTGCCGCTCGCTCGGCTGCCGCCCCCGGGGGCTTTGTCCGCCCAGGCCTGGGCCCTGGGTCACCTGGCACCTGCCATCCGCCCCCGGAGAGGGGCTGGCACCTGGCTAGCCTGCTGCGCGGGGTGCCAGAGGGGAGCCGTAGTGTCAGCTGTCGGGGCGGGCCCCAGGGGAGCAGGGGGCCGGGGGGCCCCATCCCCACCTCCCGGCTGCTCCCGAGCAGGGCTCCGGCTGCTGCCCGTGTTTTGGTTCGATCGTTCGAACCCTGTAACCGACTCGCACTCCGGGGTCTGGGGCGGAGGGAGGCGGGCGGGCGGGCGCTGCTGCTGCTCCTGTGTAGGAAACTTACTAGTCTGGGTCCTGATAAACCCACCCGTCCCTCCTCTTCAGTCACTGGCAGGCCAGTAGGGCTAGATGCTCCGGAGTGATTGTAAACGGAGTGGGAGGAGGTGCTTTGGAGCTCAGGTTACTACCCAGGTCGGTATTGAACCAGGCTGTGCACTTTTAAAAACCTCTCCTCCTTTGTGTTTGAATCAGGAAGCTATTTGCTGGAACACTTCCCCCCACACCCAAGCTTTCTGGGTTTGATACGTTTCTGTCAAAACTGACATAATTAGACCTATCATTAAACTATCTTGACCTGGGATACTTTCAGCTGTTTGAAAGTGCTTTGGGATTTCCTGTTGCTCATAGGCATCTTTTAAATTTCATTGAAACAGCAGCACGCTGCAGTCAGAATTGGTGTACAACATCCCTGCGGTGATAGTTGCCTGACAAATATGTATTTTAAAAGTCTTAATATGGCTGAAGTTTATGCTGGGATGGGTTTAACCCTCTTGTATAGTATTTTAGGGTAGGTTACAAGATTTCATTTGTTCATTGATAACTTCCTCTTTAATACAGAACCATAAATTATTTAAAATCTACTGTGACTACAGCATTGAATTTTGATTGTCATTCACAGTATGGCTGGGATCACTCAGCTCACAAAAGGAAAAGACTCCCCCCAGTAAAAAAGTCTCTGGTGTACTATCTGAAAGGCAGAGAGGTTCGGCTGCAGAATGAATCCAGCTACCACCGTTTGTTGCATGGATATGCAGCACAGCAACTTCCCAGTCTCCTGAAAGAGAGAGAATTTCATCTTGGGACCCTTAATAAAGTTTTTGCGTCTCAATGGTTGAACCACCGACAAGTGGTGTGTGGGACAAAATGCAACACAGTAAGTGTGACTTATTTGTTTTTTCCTCTGATAATTACAATTACTATTTTTATGCCTGGCCTATGTGTAGATCCAGCCTCTCTCCTTTCTATCAGAGGAGTTTACTTCTTTTCTTGTTGGAAAGACGATGGCACAGTTGAGTCTTGGTTTTTGTCATGAGGATGGCAAGATTTGATCATTATTGGCTTTTATGGAAGGTAGCTGTCGAGGTGTAGACTGGTTTAGTAACTAAGGCTAATAATAAAATAAGGCTCCATTTCTCATTACTCATTCTTGTACATGTTGCTCTCTGTATACCATATTCTGTATGTGCTTTTAAAAGGGTAATATGAAGATAAAAATCATACACCTAAATGCCAAATTTTCTCAATTTTATGGTCCTAAATTGCTAAACTCAATTTTAAATATCAATTTTTTACCATTTTGGTTTACTTTTGTTAATGTCATTCCATTTGGGCATGTGAACTAGATTAATTTGCTTCTGGGGAAGCTAAACGTTTTCAGGTTCTTAGTGCAGCAGTATTTGGATTTCAAACACCTCAGAGAATATTAAAGTGAATGTTTTAAATAAATAAAAACATAAACATTTCTATTTCTGTTGAATGAAATCCTGGCTCCACTGAAGTCATTGCAAATGTCCATTGACTAAAATGGGGCCAGGATTGCACATATCAAGCTACATGAAGCTTGACAGAGAAATAAATGTTGGCCTTACGCTAAGTTGAGGAGACTCACGAAAAGAGAGTATGTGCTGGAGCAAACTGATAAATGACACAGCACCAAGTCACCTAGACTAACTACATGGTATATGAGAAGCTGATTTAACTCTTTTGGCTTAAATATTTTGCAAAATGTGAGGAAATTGCATTTAGCTCTAATAAATTGGTAGAAATGGTATTTTCTCATTTATTTTTTTCTTTAAAAGTATAACTGTGCTGTTGTGTAGTGATGGCTACAACAGAAATGGCTGAATTTAGAAAACTTGGCTTGTAATATCTCTTAATGAGAATTATTGCCTAGCTATATAAATTAAAATAGCTACATAATTAAAACAACGCTTGAGCAGAGTCTAACATCTTGTCCTCTCTCCACTTAAATTCTTCCTGCTCTGGGACTGCTGCTGGGACAGTTTAACATGAGGGAGACTTAGCGAAACACAATAAATGCTTACAAAATATTTTTGTCCTTGCATGACAATTGTAGGCCTTATGGGGCTGCAGCGGTTTTTGCTTCATTCTGCACTTTTTATCTGTACATTACAAAGGTACAAATGGGCTGCTACCTTGTTAAGAGAGTCTTGTGGAAAACTTGCTAAAGCTGAGGAGTAAAAGTAGGGAACTAACCTTGCTGTTATGCCCTCATCTCAGTGAGGTGTAAAAGCCAGAGACTAATGGGGGCTATTTAAATGTCGATATGAAGCACAGGCAATATCCTTTATTAAAAGAGAAAAAGCAAAAGGTGGAAGGCAACATTGCTTCTTCATGACTGTGAAAGCTTAAGGAAATGCAAAAATGCAGGTTCTTATAGCCGTTCTAGCTTGTTCACTTTATGGTGCATATTTAATAGGGTTTTAAACCACACATTTAATTAGAAAATCAGGGCTAGAAAATATTCCATGCACTATAGTCATGTGCACTAACAATAGGACAGTTAACCGATTCCCACAAAGAGCTAAATTGTGCTATATTGGATGTAAATCTGGAGTAATTCATTAGCTTCTGTTGAGTTGCATGTAGTCCACACTAATGTAAAGGATTTAGCTCATAGTATTTACTTTAATGAAAACTTTAACTTCACATCAACTGTTTTTTGCATTTGTTATGTAAGCTGCCTTTGGCTAGATCATAACAAAATTTAAATTACTTTTCATCATAAAATTAAAATGTATTGACACAATGTTAGCTGTGGCTTTGTTTTTGATGAATCTGCAGTGCATGTGGTTGGTCACTTCATAAGCCAATGTAAGGAAGATGGACAGCTATATCAGTTGCTACAGCTTCTATTAGATACAGAAGTAACTTTTTGTTTGAGTTTCTGGGTCCTTAATTTTTTCCTATAAATGTCCCAGTACGTATTCGTGCACAGAGGTGGGCAAACTATGGCCTGCGGAACTGTCCTTCCTGGCCCTTGAGCTCCCAGCCGGGGAGGCTAGCCCCCAACCCCTCCCTTGCTGTCCCCTTTCCCCCCCGCAGCCTCAGCTCAGCATGCTCTGAAGTGCCATGTTCAGCTGATCACAGTGATGAATATCACACTCACCGCATACACATTAACAGCTGTTAGCGGATACCTGTTTAAAGATCTGACGCACAAAATGGAAGAAAACAAAAATCTGTATCAGAATACGTTTCAGAACACAAGGAAGTATTAAGAAGTTAAAAACAAAACAAAACACTCCATCCTTTTCTCCTATATGTGCTGCAAATGGTGTGACTCAGTTATTAAATATAAATATTTATAGGCTAATAGTTCTAAGTCTACAACAGTAAAACTGTTTGTTCAAATGAAGAGTTTTATTTGAAGATTGGAGATGTATTGCTTTTTTAAACTCGGAGGTGCCATTGTGTTTTGCGTTCTGTTTCAGTTCTGCAGCAAACCACATTGATTTCCATTAATCAAAGCATTAATCTACTGAATACTTATTCCCCCTTCCTTCTGTCCACCAAAATAAACCCCAATATTTACCCAGAAAAATATTTTTTTCACCTGTTTTTGTTGTTATGGTAATAAATGCAGATACGTTCTTGGGAAATAAATAAAACAGAAAATGAAGGGCCCTAACAATGCCGTGCTGAAGTATCTATTGGGTTTCCGGGAAACGGGGCGGGCGAAGCCTGCCCCATGCTAACGGATCCCCCCCCCCCAGCCTAAGGGGAGGTTCCACAGGGCCTCAGAAACCCACTAATTGCGGGGGACAACTAATAAAAGAACAGGGACAGGAGTGTGGTCAAAGGGTCATAAGAAGGGAGCCTGATGAAGTAGCTGCTACCTTGCCTGCTCACAAACAGCCTTCTAGTATGCAAGCTACACCATGTCTGTGTTTAATTGTAGCCTGCCAGCCACACTTGGGTTACACTCCAGCTCCAACCAGTCTTGATTAGACTGCAGGGTGATCCCAATATGCCCCATCTTGGATTTTCCCACAGAAATGTCTGTCCTGTACTGCCCAGCCCTCTCCTGGACAATACAAATTATATTAGGTCCACTATTTCGTTAAAAGAATAATATGTACACAACTTGTCACACCAAATGGAGTTACCCAGACACTTCAATTTAAACACAATGGATTAGATAAAACAACAAAGCAAGTTTATCAACTACAAAGATTTTAAGTGAGTACAAGTAATGAGGCATTAAAGTAAAAAAAAAAAAAAATTACAAGAAAAATAAAGACAAGACATTTACTAATATTTAACTTAACAAACTATTTCAGATTCAAGCAAAGTTTCTTAACATATGCCTTCAGCAGTCTTACTGACCAAACCCTGTAGGTCAGAGCCCTTTCTCCCACAGCTGAACAGATGTTTCCTTTGTCACTTCAGGTGCAGTGAATGCAGCGGGCAGGGAGAGAGAGAAGGGTCCCTTGGGGTGTGTTCTCCTTTTTCTAGTTTCAGTCCACTTCTTGAAAAACATTTCCAACGGTGTACCAGGAGACAAAGTCTGTGGAAGGATGGTCACTGCTGCTTTTTTTTCTCACCTGTTTGAGCTTTCTTTGTTTCCCTTCCTACTTGATGACTCTGTTTACTGCTTGAATGCAAATGAAGTAGAGCACATACTCCTTTGTTTCAGACAGAACTGTTTGCCAGCTTCTGTTTGGGAAGGGCTGTGGGGTTTGATATGTGTTTTTAATGCCATATGGGGGTATCTTGTATCTTCAGTGTTGCCACTCATTTTACCAGAACAGTGAGCAGCAAATAATGAGTTTTCAAATGATACCTCACAAGGCATACTTTGTACAAAAACTATTACAGTAGTGTGTAGGGTGTGAACAAAGTGCTGCATTCTGTCACAAGCCCTCTCCTTTGATTGGGGTCTCTAGTGCCACTGCAGTACACACAACCAAATAGAGCTAGCAACTGCTCCCCACTCCCAAACTGAGAGACCTTTACATGTCTGTCAAAGGATGTTTTAAGGCCCATATAACAGTATCTAAATACCAATGATTGGTACCAGATATTTAGGCAGAGGAACAGGGATGGATATCATTGCAAACAGACTAGAGAGAGAAACTTCAGTGCTGTGTGGGAGATGACTAGATTTGGTGCTTGGAAACAACATTGTGGCACCCTAAAGGGGGCTGGAATGTCTGAACTTGAGTGTGTTTGAGGGGCCTCGCTCTTTAATCTTCATAGCTCTAGGGAAAGGTCTTTTTACTAATCCGCAACCCCCAAAATGAGTTGATCACTCTGCAGCTTCAGGTTCAAAACATCTACCAGAACATACAGTGTTCTTGTTTGTAGTAAAAGTTGAGGGGACCTCCTGTTGCTCAAACTGGAAAATATTAGAGCTATGATGTCACTCCACTTACCTAATGGACTTGCTTGTCAGTTGCTTCCTGTCTAGCAGAGGGAGGCAGCACTCCTTGCTCTTAGATTTCTTCTTTCACCCTGTCAGGACTGATAGCTAAGTTTGGGCTCAGAACCTCAAGTTTTCCTTTTATTGGCTGTTGTTTCTGACATGGCTTTTCAAAGGGATGAGTGGTTTGCTTGCTAATGCCAATTAGACAGCCTTTCTCCCCGCCATGTGATTATTGTGTTGTGTTCAGAGGCTCAGCAGTCCCGCTGCAAGTCACCAGCCCTTGTTTGTGTTTGAATATTTATGGCCTAAGCAGGAGGCTGTATGTCAGCACCGGGCCCAGTCTCCTTTGCACTTAAGGAGATCAGCAGACTAGTCCCATGTGATCAGTCCTGGGTTTGTGCCAGAGCTGACCAGGTGGTGATCAAAGGTAAGAGCACTTTTTCTTCCTCTTAAATGACAAGACAATCATGAGGAACACAATGGCTCCTGACATTGCAGCACTTTGCTACTAGAGAGTGTCCATGGTAATTCTCCCGCTTGTCTGGATGCAGGCTCTGATAGCCCCTGAGAGAAAGCATGGCTTAATATTTCCTTTGCAAGCCAATGTACTTTCCACTCTACCTCTTAGGGTATGTCTATGCTGTAATTAAACACCCATGGCTGGTCCATGTTGGCTGACTCGGGCTTGTAGGATTCGGGGGCTACAGGACTATTTAATTGTGGTGTAGACATTTGGACTGAGACCTTCCCCCCTGCTCGTAGGGTCCCGAACATCTACACTGCAGTTAAACATCTCCAGAGTCTGAGTCCTGCGAGCCTGAGTCATCTGACACAGACCGGCCGTGGGTGTTTAATTGCAGTGTAGACATACCCTCTGTGTCTGAAATGGAGGATATAGGAGTAGGATGTTCTTCCCTGGTATCAGGGTTTCAGTCTCTTCTCTTGTAAGGCTACATTTAAAGTTTGTAACCCTGAAGGTGCAGCCTCCTGAACAGACTAAATCTGAGTTGGTGCAAATGAGCTTCTAAAGGAGACCTGTTCTTTCAGTTGCATGTTGATAAATAGGTGACTATTTTTTTTGGTTCCCATAAGTAGTTGCTGTTCTGCCACCTGCTGCGTGATGGCATTCATGTGCGTTAATATTTTTCTTCAAATTCTGTTTTGGCATTTCTCGGGAGATATGTGCTGGGGTGTCAAAATTGATGCCCATTGGTAGGTTCAGTCTCTTCCCTCTGCATCCTTTGCAATCTGTTTAAAAATATTAACTGTCTTGACAGCCACTTGGAATTAAACACAATGGGAGAGGCACATAAGAAACTGACAAACTAGGCTTCAGCGTGCAGCAAATAGAACAATAACCCTCTTTTCTCATTGACGAGCGTCACCCCAACCTGAAAACAGTTTGTAATTAAAATTGCTGAGTGTCTTAGGGAAACCATCTTGGTGTAATGTGACATTTGGTCTCTGGTACTAAGGGCTAGTGTTCAAGTTTGCAAGTAGGCTTATACTCTGCTGTCGTAATTTCTATCTTGGTTCTTATTGTGCTCATCACATGGCATAGAACCGATGGCCTCTTTCTGCCCACTTGTTAGCTTCTCAAACAAATGTTCCTGTTCTACACTGCCCCTTATGCATGAACTGATCCATAAGGCCACTACCCTCTCTTCACATCTATCCCTTAAGAAGCACCAGTACTGTGATACTGATAAGTGGGTTTTATGCTGGAGGTACTGAGATTTATGCTTATTCCAATCTCTTTTGTGAGGGAGTCCTACCAGTTTGAGAGCTTGAACTTTTCATGAAGAAATATTACTGTTTAAAGAGTGAAGGCTAATGCATAACCTACTGTAACCCACTTTCCATTCTGGTTTGACAAACTTGCTGTCAACTCTCAGTGACCTTACTTTTCAGCAAGACAGTCCTGGTCAACAATAAACTCAAATGCTGACATAAATAACCAAAATACAGTTTAGTTTATACAGAAGTAGCAATGTTACTTCCTGCAAGAGTTTGAAAGAATTGCTGTGCAAAAGGAGTACAGTATAATGTGCTTATTTCTCACACAAGAAAAGTCAGCATGCAGGCACAAACCTGGTACCGTATAAATTTAAGTTTGTGCCCACTTACGGCGTTTATAGAAAGTACACTAACTAGAGGGTCACACATCTTATTGAGGGTATAGTTCAGCCAGCATAAGCAATGAGAGCAGCATATTAAGATCTTGCCTGTGGTGCATACGCAGCTGCAGTATGCCAGAGAGATTTCTTCAGCAGTAAATGAGCTCTCTGCAGTTTGTAGTCAGTGGAAATCAGACTTCCCCACTTTTCAGTTTTCATCAAAATCAATAGTTTTGCCTATTGATGCATAGAGCATTCCCTGGAATTTTGGAATTTGTCAGATGGAGTATTCTAAGTGTATCATGTTGCAGACAGAGAAATGTCATTGAGTTTGTAGGACTATATTTTGCCCAGCCAAACATTTTTTGGTTACAAAAGATAAAATGGGGCATGCAAGTCATGTGGCTGTGTGTACTGTACTGATGAGTTTGGCTTTCCTCCTTGCAGTAAAGAACCAAAATGGAACTGACAGAAGAACTTGCAAACTGATTAAAGTACTTTATTATGAGAGGAAGGATGGATTGTGTGGTAAAAGCACTGGCCTGTGTCTCTGGAGATTTTGGTTCAACTTCAGTCTCTGCCAAAGGCTTAACTGTGTGACCTTCAAGCAACTCACTTAATTGCTGTCTGCCTCAATTCTCCCACTGCAAAGTGGAGATAATTCTTTTGTATGGTCTAGTTTGATTGTAAGCTCTGTGAGGGAGGAACTGTCTCCCAAGTGCATGTATATCACCTAGTACAATGGGGCCCTGATTGCTGCTAGGGTTTGTAGGTGCTACTGTAATACAAATTCTAAAGAATACATAAGGTAGTAATCAAAGAAGCTACAATGAGAGGGGTCAAATGTAGCCATAGCCATAGCTAGAGCACTGCAAATCTGCACATATCCACAGACCATGTTTGTGGATCACGGATCGAATGCGGATAGAAATTTTGTATCCGTGCAGGGCTTTAACCGTAGTATCCATAAGCTAAAAGGGTGTGGCTGTGGCAACTGCAAGTCCCAGCATTCTATGTTTACATTGACCCAGGCATTCTCTTCTTGATCCTTGAGCAGCGTAGACATCACAGCCTATACCTCTGATTCAGAATCATAGAAGCTAGAGATGGGAAAGGTCTGTTCGGTCATCCAGTTGGTTTCTGTGCTAGTACAAGATTGTTCCCCACTGGCCAGCTTGAGTCTGCTCCATTTGATACAAATTAGGTGTGATCCTTTGGTTCCTGGTTCTTGCCAAAGCATTCTTTTGTCCGGTTAAAGCTTAGATGCCATGTTAGTGCATACTGACAATTGATACAAATCACTCTTTGCTGCTAGTTAATACATTTATGAAAGAAGTTAAAGAATAAACAAATCTACATAACTAACCATTCAGATATAGGCAGCTATCCAGTGCTTAGCATGTGAGCATAAGCTTGCCCCATGAGTTGTGTTTTTTGAGCGCAGACCAGGATGAAAGGTAAGGTAAGGTAATAATTGGAGATATACCAATCTCCTAGAACTGGAAGGGACCTTGAAAGGTCATCGAGTCCAGCCCCCTGCCTTCACTAGCAGGACCAATTTTTTCCCCCAGATCCCTAAGTGGCCTCCAAGTTCCACCCAAAGGTGAGTTATTGAGGGGGGAGTTCTCATTCTCACTTGAGATGGGGAGGTGAGAAAGGAAAACCCCTAGGGTTTTGTAGTGTAGTCATTCCAGAACTTTCGTAACCATCATAGAGACCAGACTGCTATAAACACCTGGAAGAGCATTTGCATCCATACTTCTATTTTCAGTCACAGTGATGTCCTGGGTTTGTTTGGGACATTTAGCAAATGATGGGGAATAGGGTATTTCTGACTTAAGGTTTAGATGCCATAACTTGCTGGGTTTAAAAAAAAACTATTGAATTTAAAGCAGCCAAATATTTCACACTTCTGAATGCATGAATTGATAACAGGATCATGGTTTCTGCCTTCCTGCTTCTTGCACTGTTGGACAGCATGGCAGCTGTCTTACTGGCTGTATTAAAGCCAGTTCAATAGGCATGTCAGTGGCTGCGTTTAGCCTCCTGTTAGTTCCTTCCAGTCCTACGCTTCTGTGATTCTTACTAGATCATGAGCAAATGTAGTGAAACCAGAAAGACCTGTAGGCAATCGATAGTGCAAATTGAAAATCGGCCACCGCTTCCCCTTTTTCACACCTGCTGCCCCATGATGGTCTCGGTTACCGTGCTAAACTCAAGCTATTCTGGTTATTTTATTCTTTGCCTTAATTATTTTTAGATCATTCAAAAATGTTAGGCACCTCATGGAAACAGTCCCTGCCTCTAAGAGCTTATAGTCTACATACAATTTAGGTCCAAATCCTTAACACAGCTAAATATCTCTGTTATCATTGCAGTGGAATTTAAGAAAACAGTGACATGCAGTAGAAGTAAGGGATTTCATCTGCAATCTGTTGGGGAGGGAGAAAGAGAACCGGAAACATAGAACAGGACTGACAAAACAGGCTGGCACAGAAGGAGGGTAGAGTACTGTCTCAGGCTCATAGCATGAGCAACAAATTGAAACTTAAAATGTGCTAGTTCGGTTGCTTGCTGTAGGTGAATGCTATTAAGCATGGAAGACCAAAAAAATTAAAGCAGAGGATTGGGTGTCAATGAACCTTGACATTGTTTGTCCGAGTCCCCTTTTATGTGGGTCTCCAGTTTCTCAACCCTCTTGTAGATATTTGGCGGGACCCTAATGGTTTTGCATTAGTGTCAGTTTTTTAGACTTTCACCTACAGTGTCAAATGCCTGCCCTGGGTGCCCGATGCAGCTTGTATGATGTATTGATGTGATACATCTGGCATATTCAGATTCTACAGAATCAAAGGTTTTATTTTTTTAAAGACGTTTCTAACACACACAGTTGTGAAGAAAACCTTCGAAACATTAACCAAGTGTAACTAATGCAATGCTGTTTTCCTCAGTCTGCAGACATTGACTCAATTAATCTGAGTGGAGTGAACTGCCCTGTCTCTCATTAATCCCACTAGAATGCTAGCCTCCAAGCCTAGTGATGGCACTTGCACATGGTTGCACTACTTATTTAATTGCTGATGGGTGAAATAAAGAAGAGAAAATAAAGAGGGTGGGAACTGGGAGTTCCTGCTGGAAGAAAGTAGGACACGAATGAGAGGGGGGAGACAATACTTTGGGGGAAGGGAAGAAATAGTCATAATCCTAAGGAGAGGGGTGCTGAATGTGACCATAAATACTGAACAAGATGCGATGTTCAGATACTCTGTAAAGGCTGTATTCTACTTTGATTTCTGTGCAAAGCTCCCATCAGTAACAGTGGGAACGCCGTTGTGTATTGAAAGGAGTATGCAGTCCTAGACTCTCATATCATAAATAAAAATGGACTTCATCCCACACCACAGTGCAGATGGGACTTCTCTGGCTTACACAGATGTGTAGATGTGTGGGATAGCAACTGTAAGATCTACAATTATATTAAATGTTATGGGTTTAACTCAATGTTTATCATTTGATGCTTATTAGGGAATGGAAAATAATTATTAGTTTTCTGAGGCAACTGACAAAGAAATGATACGTAAATATAAACTGCATTCTGAGCACCAGAAACTCTTGTGCCGACCCCATTATAGAAGTATCTGGCAAAGTGAAAATTTCAGAACATTTTCCCTGGTCTTTTCCCGTTTCATTAATTCAGCTTCTTAAAAGCCTTTGATACTAAGGGTATGTTAAGAGAAGTGCTACAAGTGTGATTAAAAGGGACAGTTAACTTGGGCTTGCAGGACTCAGGCTAAGGGGCTGTTGAATTGCAGTGTAGATGTTCAGGCAGGCTGCATCCCAAGAGCTGCAAGTCTACTCTGCAATTCAACAGCCTTTTAGCCTGAGCCAGTTGGCATATGGGCCAGGTGCGGGTGTCTAATTGCAGTGTAGACCCTAAGTGTACTATCTTTGGATTTAAAGAAACAGTCAACTTACCACTTTTGTCTTGAGTGCTGGATTTCTGTTCTTACAGGTAACACTTAAGAAGTTACCTTAAAATCCACTACTAAAAATTTAACTCTGTCCCTTTTAATCACACTTGTAGCATTTCTTTGAACATAATTTTTTGTGGCTTAGCTTTGAATTTAAGCACAATTATGAGAATTGACAATGCCATAACTCTGATAGAGAGTGGATCAAGTGACCTGCCATTTTGTTTCTCTTCAAACTTATGATGTGAATTTGGTTCAATGGCTCTGTCTCTACAACTTCATGTACATCTGTCTTTCAGCTGTTTGTGGTAGATGTCCAGACTGGTCAAATTACGAAGATTCCTATTCTGAAAGACCGAGAACCTGATATGGTAAACCAGCAGGGCTGTGGGATTCATGCAATTGAGCTAAACCCTTCGAGGACGCTTTTGGCTACAGGAGGAGACAATCCAAATAGCCTTGCGATTTATCGTCTGCCTACGCTTGATCCCGTCTGTGTGGGAGATGTAAGTTAACATATATTGGCAAGGTACAGAGTCATTCAGCAGGTCAGGGGTGGGCAAACTACGGGCCATGGGCTGGATCCGGCCTGTGGGATTGCCAGCCCCGTGGTGCTGCGCCACTCCCAGAAGCAGCCAGCACCACGTCCTTGTGGCCCCTGGAGGATGCGGGGGGCAGAGGGCTCTGCATGCTGCTCTCACCTGTGGGTTCCACACCCAAAGCTCCCATTGGGCTTGCAGGACTCAGGCTGTGGTTCCCCGTTCTAGGTAAGCAGTGCCGGGTCACACCCCGAGCCCCCTGCTGCACCCCGAGCCCCCTTCCTGCACCCCGAGCCCCCTTCCTGCACCCCAGCCTCCTGCCATGAGCCCCCTCCTGCACACCACACTCCCTCCCGCACCTCAACCCCCTGCCCCAGCCCTACATTCATGGCCCTGGATGCAATTTCCCCACCCAGATGTGGCCCTCGGGCCAAAAAGCTTGCCCACCGCTGCAGTAGGTATTACAGTGAAGAATGCAGAATTGAAGTGTCAGGGTGAATGCACTGGAGATATGGAGACACATCCCTGTTTAATGTGGTCTGTGCACATCTTTAAAACTATTCCTTTTAGTCTGGAAGAGTGAACAGGCAAACAGTACAAGGGATGAGTCAACTCTGCTGATCCTGGGGTTTTGATTCTGTCCTTAATGAGCAATGTAGAAAGAGCTTCTTTGTAAGCCACATCCCCCAACAGACCCAGTTTGGAGACAAGTGTTACCCTTCGGTTAGAAATTAGCAACATCCTAAGTTGCTAATGGAAAACTTACACACACAGTAAACTGAGGCATAAACCGGGCTGTTTAGCATAAAAACTATATTGTGAGATGATACTGTGTGGGGTCAATGGATCGTTCTGTAAGCCACTGTGACTTGCGCATGGATTCTGAGGACAGAATTGGGCTCTGTGGGTTAGTTCGAGTTCTGTAGCTCTTGCCTGCATATGATGTAAACTGTACCAGGCTCCATTTAAAATAAAATAAAATATAAAAAAAATCTTAAGACCTTTTTAAAAAAGTTTCTTAAAGTTAAAGGGAGTGTTTTCTTGGAAGCTTTGTTCTTGGGCAGGACCTTCACATGAGCATCAATGAGTCACAGCAGCTGAGGTCATAATGTCTGTGGTAGCTGTTTTAGGGTGATAACCAACTGCAGAGTAGCCTGACTTCTAAGGTTTATAGGACATCACTTCCTATTCAATTACATAGTACTGTGACTCAACCTCTCTTACGCAGAATTACTCCCACTGATATGAAAAGAGAGCATCAGGCCCACAGTTCTCTGTGAACAGACTACAGTGGCATCCCTTGAATTATCTAGCTTTACTATATGAGTAACTAGTGTGTATGGGACACCCATATTTCCAGCCTGACCTATTTTTCCAGAGCTGCAGTGTCATGGAATGTAAATACATAACTATTTTTAATAGCTTCTTAATATAAAATTTAGAACATGATTGATTACATGAATAGTAGTGGTGTGTATGAGAAAATACACAGGAAATGTGATTGTTTTTCAAAAGTAAAGGCTGCACCTCTCTAAGTGCAACAGCTGATTCTTCAAACTTAAATTTTGGGACTGAATGAAGTTTATTCTTCATCATGAGGTTTCTTTACTCACCACTGATGTTAAAGAGCCACTATCTATTTGAAATCTATTTCAAAAAGTAAGTTAAAAGTAGTTTCAGGTAATAAACTAAAATTTACAAGTTTTGTGGTGTTGCCATCACAATTGTCTATTTTAATAGGCTTTCCTTTTGTTGCTGTACCTTGAACAGGGAGGTTTTTTTGTAAACTGTACAGCTAGTTGCGCATTTGCTAGCAGTTGGTATGTAAAATATATGCACTGATAAATCTGACAGGCTGATTTGTCCTTTTTTCTCTTCAGGATGGACACAAAGACTGGATATTTTCTATTGCCTGGATCAGTGATACTATGGCTGTTTCTGGTAAGTTTATCTTCACATAAGCCTTTTAGAGAGTGGTGGTTTAATGTCTTTGACTGAAGGAAAGACTCCAAAGTGCTACTGGGTAAGTACATGATGTCTGACGTGGTGATCAGAGTACCAGGAAGATGTATTTGATGGAGGAACAATGGAGGACAATTTTTTTTTCATGATGCTTCCAATTTGAAACCTGTGAAACAGGCACAATCTACACTTGAAATATAATCATGGTAGCACTAAGCTGTCTGATGTAGCTAGGAGAATCCTTTTTCTAATGCATTTTGTTTGTAGTGTGGATGGTCCAACATGGCTGTAGAACTGCTAAACTGGCCACACTACAAACAAAAAGCCTTAGTAGAACATGGGCACCTCTAACCATGAGAGCAACAAAGAGTCCTGTGGCACCTTAAAGACTAACAGTTATATTAGAGCATAAGCTTTCGTGGGTGAATACCCGCTTCGTCAGACGCAATCTCCAATACATCTGTTAGTCTTTAAGGTGCCACGGGACTCTTTGTTGCTTTTTACAGATCCAGACTAACACGGCTACCCCTCTGATACTTCTAACGATGAGAGAGAGCCCTGGATTGACATGATTCAACCTGAAGTGTAGTTGGAGCCTAACTGTTGTGTGTGTAATTAAATCTGGATGGTGTCTCAACCAGGTCTGTATCTAAACTCTTTAGAGACAGCAAAAGTCTTTACATGCAATGAAATAATTAAATCATGTTTTAAAAAGAACCTCAAAATTCCACACCCATGTCGTTATACTGAGTGCCTTTAAATCCCACTAACCTAGTTCTTAGGTGCATCAGGAAGAGACTGTATCCCACTAGGGCAAGTTTCTGCATATCCGTGCTTATTGTAGAAGTTGTCACTGGAAAACTGAATAAAGTAAAGCAAATCTTGATTGTGGAGGTGGGAAGTCTCCAGGAACATGTTCTCTTCAACATTGAACAATGAGGCGCAGTACTTGATTTTGCTCCTTTAGTAGGTAAGGTTTAATACCAGTTAGTAAATGTCTTTGTAGTCATTAGATATTGGATACCATTCATCTGTATGTAAAGAGGGAGATTTGGGCTCGACTGTGGGTGCAGCTCCATCCAAAACCACCTGCAGCCTCAGTGGTGCTTTTAAAAGCTGCTTATTTTCAATCTTGAGTCAACTCTGAACAGCGTTGGTCTTGCAGGGAGACGAGTCCTGCTTTCGCACTTCTTTCTAGCTGATTATAGCTTTCCTTTACTATTGGTCTCAGCCTTCAGTGAGCCTAGATTTGGGGTAGTGGAGAGGAGAGTGTCCACAAAATGGGAAGCAAGCATCTCAAGAAAAGCAAGCTAGTAAAGTTGGAGAAAAGAACATATATTACTGAGAACATTTGGTGGAGAGAGAGAAGGGAACAGCAAAGCAACAAGAAACCTAGTACATGATTGTTTTACCCTGTGAACACTCAGGGGAGGCCTTTTTGTATCCTGCTCCAGAGAGTGCAGAGAGGGCTGGAGGGTTGACTTTCCGTGTCACTTTATCTAAACACCAGCAATAACGACCCAAGAGTCAACCTCCACCCAAGTGTGTGGAGTGTTTTATTCAAGGAGTTCATAGACAAAACTAAATCTCTTTTGACCTAAAGCAGTTTTGAAGGAAGAATAAGTCTCCCATTATAGGCAAACAATAGGCTCTTCCTTGGTAAGAGCTTCTGATAGGATGAATAATTCTCTAGATACTTATAAGCCTAGGGTGACAAATGGAATTCTCCCCTTGGCTTCAGGGCTAACCAGTTTAACAAGATACAGTGATGCATTTCTCTGTTACACTTTAAAAAGAAGCTGTTCTTTTTATTGCTATCAGGGTGTTTAGAAATTAATGGGGGTGCTATTGAATTTTAAATCTCCATAACAAACAAGATTATGCTCCATTTAAAAGCCATGACCATATAAATTGAGTGGTAGAACACTTGTATAATAAAATGTTATTGGGAAGCCCTTCATTGTGATTGTTGGTAATGAGCATTAGTGGGAGCTGGTGGAATTTATTTGATGGTAAAAGACAAAATATGTTGATGCAATTATGTCATGCTGGGATACTGCCATGTCTGGATGACTCAGAGTCCAGTTTATACTTTAAAAATGAAAAAGAGAGTGTACCAAAAGGCTATAATTTCGAGGGGTATTGATTCTTACTTGCTCTTTTCAACTTCAAAGGGACACTCGCATGAACAGAGTCTTTTGTAAATCACACATTCACAGAGGGCACAGAAATCATGCAAATACACCCCATCCCCACACTGTGATCTTTGACATTTTTTTAAAAAAGGAAAACGTCTGCAAGTTTATAATACAAAAAGTTACTTAGTCAATTTTAAGGACGGAAGGGATTTTATTAAATTTACTTGTAAACTTCATTCCATGCAAACTGTGAAATTTCATACTTTGCCATTAATGCTCTTATGAATTTTCATAAACATTTACACTGCCCTACACATGAACACCGTGCAGGAGTGGTTATCCATAATTGTAGAGGCAAGAAAGGAGAGGTACAGGTGGCAGAACTGAAGCATAGATGGAAGTGAGTTGTCCAAGGGCCAGAGGGACTGGGTCTCAGGGCTGGGATTAAGAACTCAGTTCCTTGCTCCCAGGCCTGTACTCACTGTGCTCCTCTAGTGTCAGCATGGACTAATTTAAATCAAGGTGACTTTAAATCATTGTTTAACTGAATATGTAAATTATCAAGTGGAAAGCCTCTATTTAAATCATCAGTTTTAATCAATTTTTCCATTTGTGCTTGTTTTCTAAAGAGAGGTGCATTCTCATTGGTTGGCATGACCATTAAAATATGTGGATTTCCAAGTCAATAGAGCCTTTATGCTAATTTGGTACATCTTTTTGCTACTTAGGAGGGTGCACTGTAATGTAATACATTTAGTTAAGCAATTGTATAGCTTAATATTAATTGTACATTTTTAGTAGGTACATTACTCCACCCATCAAGACTTAATTAATTTTTCCTGTCAAGGTTTGTTGCACACAGTTAAATTTCCTTGTCCTACACGGTGTCCAGCAATGTCTGCTCTGCTGGGGTGGGGCTGGTCATAATAATTGAACCATGTGAATGAATTGTGTGTTCTCGACAAGAAAAAAAGAGGAGAAGTTATTGCATAAATAACTGAGCAACTTTTTCACCTGTGGAGTTTGGCTGGTCCTGATCACAAACTCATCCATAAGTTTTACTGGATGATGAAGAAAGTCTTTTTGATATAGGTAACTTACTGTGTGATGTAGTTGAATTGCAGCACTGCTGGTGACACCAGCAGTTGACTCTGAAGTTGCAGACATTGCAGATGATGGACATCCCTAACCTTTAATGTCTAAGCTGGGCCCTAAAACAAAATGGTAAACACAAGTTAAACTCTCAATGAGTGTTACTCAGTGCACTGCCTTAAAAAAAAATTAGAAAGGTTATAAATGAAAGATTCCTCCTGCTGCAGCTGTTTGTACCACTGTTGAAATTATATAATTTATTCTAAACTCAGTTTTGTAGGGAAAATAATTAAATTGTAAGGATTATCTAAATCTATTTAAACACTTATCTCTAGCAATATACCAAACAGCTTGAAAAAACTTTTTTAAACCTTAAAATTCATACATGTCTAATCACCTGGATCGATCAGTCTTCAGCTGTTAAGACTGTGCCGATGTCAACACATGCGCCATTATTCTCGCATTCTTGCCTTCCTTCTCCACATTCATCCGGAACATTTAACGTCATCTTCCCATCTTCTTGGAGGCCCATCAGGTGGTCTTTTCTGTTCTCTGGAGTACCACTCAGTAATGATTGCGGTGCACCTATTGTCCGTGAACCATGCTACGTGGCCCGCCCATCGTATCTTTTATATCTGCTTTCCACGACAATATCTTTCACATCGCTGTGTTCTCTAATCATTTCATTTGGGATACGATCCAGAAGGGAAATTCCCAACATAGCTCGTTCCATTGTCCTTTCAGCTACCGACAGCCGCTGTTCTTCTCACTTCGTTAGTGCTCACGTTTCACTGCCATGCAGCATGGCTGGCAGCACTGTTGAAGATATTTGTATGTGTGGTCTTGTTTTTTTGGTTTTTTGGTTTTTTTCCCCCTTTTGAGAATGTCCTTGATGGAATTAAATGCACTCCATCCTGTCCGAATCCTTTTGGAGAGTTCTCCGTTCATGTCTTGGCGCATATTAACTCCTTGGCCCAAATATACATACTGTTCCACTTCAATTTCTTCTCCTGTTACCGCTATTCGGGCTTTTCGTAAGACATCTGCTCGCATGTGTTTTGTTTTGCAATGGTTCATTTTCAGACTGACCTGACTGCTTTTCTTGTTGAGTCTTCATAGCATGCTCTGCAGTTGGTTGGTGCTTTCAGCAATTAGTACGATGTCATCCGCGAATCTGAGATGAGATAATGGTTCTCCATTTATATTAACACCACTCCTCCAGTTGATCTTGTTCAAGGCAGGCGGTAAATAGTTTCAGTGAAATTGTATCTGGCTTTACACCTTTCTCGACTGGGATGCTGAGGGGAGTTTCAAGGCCTAGTAAAACTTTAAAAAAGGAAATATTCCTATATGGCTGTTCTACAATCTGCAGCCATGGCAGTTTTTCTCCAGTTCCCAGAGTGCTACAGGCTGCATTCTGAAGAATGTTGTCCCTTCTTCCCACAGTGTTTTGCTTTGACACTGTTGTTGCTCCTTTCTGGTTGTGTACTCTGGTCCTTCTCCCTTGTTACATAACTCCCTTCCCCTCACTTCCCCCCGCATTGCCCTCAGAAATACAAAGTAACAGCAAACTAAGATTTCTGTTTGTGTAACCCACATGCCTTTTGCACTGCAGTATTTTATTTGTTTAGAAGCTGAGGGAGGCAGTTGAGAAATTTAATGGATTTCTGTTTGCTTGTAGTGCAAGGAGACAGGGCAAGGTGACCATTTACTTGATGTGCCAAGAAGGTAAGGGCTTGATAGTTAGTGAGCAGATCTGTGTTTTTCCAGGAGCTGGAGAGAGAGTGTCCATGGTGGGTGGAGTCATAGATATTCCCAGTTTGATAACTCGGCCAATCTGATCTCAGGTAGGGAGAAGCTGTAAAATACGAATATGGCACCACCCTTATGGGTTCAGGCAATGATCATGATGAGCTATGATGGTGTCTCCTGGAGTCCTAGGTTGGGTCTCAACTCCTGTGATGACTTTGCCAGTCTCTTGTGCCCAGTGGCACAGCCCCTACGCCCCACACAGGATCACTCTTAATACAGTATATGACCTATTCTGCCCCCTATTTGGGGGGAGGGATAGCTCAGTGGTTTGAGCATTGGCCTGCTAAACCCAGGGTTGTAAATTCAATCCTTGAGGGGGCCATTTAGGGATCTGGGGCAAAAATCTGTCTGGGGATTAGTCCTGCTTTGAGCAGGGGGTTGGACTAGATACCTCCTGAGGTCCCTTCCAACCCTGATATCTATGAAACTCATTTGAAAATGCACCTTTAGTTAAACCAGTGCAACTATGTAGACTAGACCTTGCTGTTCCAGCCACCTCTAAGCTGCTGCTAGTTGTGTGTTCTCTGACGATGATAGCTCCAGTTTGATGCTCCTGTTTGCTGCTTGTAGATCTCAGAATAGCTCGATTGATTTAGCTGCTTTAAAATGTATGTAGCCATTGGCAAGTTTTAATGAGCCCAATTATCTTTCTAAATTTGACTGCTTTCAAATATCATACTTTTATTAGTCTTTATTAATACTTAAAGACCAACAGTGTGTTCAGTTAGATTAAACTAACAGCACTTGATTCTTCCCTTGTCAGGGCCATGTCTTACTTGCTTGACTGAAGTTCCGTCTTCAATAGGGACATTTTGTGTGCCTAACACATGCTGCTATGTCCTTTCTATTCAGGTTCCCGGGATGGCTCGATGGGTCTCTGGGAGGTGACGGAGGATGTGTTGACTAAAAGCGATGCCAGGCACAACCTCTCTCGAGTCCCTGTCTATGCTCACATAACACACAGGGCACTGAAGGATATCCCCAAGGAGAACACCAATCCAGACAACTGTAAAGTCCGAGCACTGGCATTCAACAATAAGAACAAGGTCAGTAAGACGGAAACAGGGAACCCGAGAGGAGTGAAAAATGGTAACCTTCTCGTTTGTAAAATTGGATACAAAATTAGACTGGCATCACTTCAGTAAATTAACAGCAAACCTGCCTCTGCGTTATATTTTGCTTGCAGATTCTTTTGTCTTCCCCTTCTCTGATACTGTTCTTTGTCTGCTGCTTTTGCCTCTGTCATTAACAAACAGATAGGGACTGGAGCAAACATAAAATGTACTTCTGGAAGGAAGAGTTTTCCTGTGGGTTTCCTGGTTTTAAAGCTCTTTGGCCTATGGAATGTGTCTATACAATAGGCAAAACACTAGATAAGTTTGGATCATTCTTGCTGTGGTAACCCTTTCCCCACTCTTAACTGGTGTACAAATGGTTATTACTGATCAGTGCATGTCTGCCAGTGGCCAGCTAATGCACATTGAACTGATTTGACTCCTAAGACATAACATTAGACAACTCAACATTTTTTGTTGGTCGAGCTTGTTTTGGTGTTTGTAAAAATGTATCTTGCAAACTAATTAATACCAATTGTAAGGGAGGAGGATATGGCGTCTAAAAGACTGCCTCTATTGTGATGCAAGACTTAAGTTTTTGTTGAAATGCATACATACAATCTTACTTAATATTTGTTGCCCCGTGTTGCTTTAGGTGCTGGTGCTGAGAATTGCCAATGCTAACTCGTAGTGCATTTTCTAAGGGTTGCTCACTTGATCGAACAAGGTTCTTGTATTGGCTAAGCTACTGTTTGGTTGTAGGCTTTCCATTTCGCTTCTGGTCTTTTCTCACTGTACCTTTCGTGCTCTTGTGTTCTACTGAAATCAATGTGCAATTAAGACTTATCTTGTACAGATTCATCAACAGTTTCAGGTAGCAATCATCTATAAATTCAACTCAAGTCATTAAAGTAGCCTTTAAACAGCTGCTTTGCATTGAAATTTATTTGTACAATATACATCATATGGAAGCTAACTGTTTGGGTTTTTTCCTTCTAGGAGCTAGGAGCTGTGTCCCTGGATGGGTACTTTCATCTTTGGAAAGCAGAGCACACGCTATCAAAGGTTGCCATTCTCGTGTATTTATGCTACATTTCAATAGTTAACCTATCAGTTAAGGCTGCTTCCTACTCTACGTCAGTTTCCTTAGAATGTGTCTCAATAGACTCCAGCAGTGTCTGTAAGACACTTGCCCAAACCCTTGATTTGAAGGTTGAAAAGTTTCCTAGCAAAGGTAATGTTTATGAAGTCAGAGCACTGGACATGTGAGTACTTATTTCCCTTTTGAGAGAGGGAAGCTCCTAATTTCTTACTAATCTTGGACAAATTAGGAGCTTTCACTTGTCTTGTTCTAGTGCTAATTATACTCAGGGAAATTGCCCTGGTTTAACTTAGGCCTGATCTACATTTAAAATTTATACCAGCATAGCTGTGTTGGCTAGGAGTGTGGAAAAATCCTAGCCAACAAAGCTGTGCGGCAAAACCCTCATGTAAATGCAACTATGCTGACAAAGTGCTGCTTCTGACATATAGCTAATGTTGTTCAGAGAGGTGGTATTACTGTGCTCGCTGAACTCTTCTGCCGGTGTACCCTGCATCTACGATAAGGGGCTATGCCAAAATAGATCCTGTAGTGTAGAAGTGGTGGTAAGATGTACTTTCAAACTGGTTTAGACTGGTGCAAACTGCTGTTGCTGCTTGGTTTGGTTTAAACTAGGCTGGCTTCAATTTAGGTTAAGTTAATAAGGAACAAATTTAAACAAAGTTGAAACAAGAGTGTCTACACAGGGAATTGTACCAGTTTAACTAAGCCTGTTTAAAAACAGTCATTAGCTAAACCAGTACCATTTCTACCTGTGGACATGGTCTAAATGCCTATCTCTCTCCCTTCTCCGCTCTCCAAGAGCTGCAGTTTCCAGCTTTTGTCCACCCAGTGGCATTACCTTCTCTCCTTGCCTCCCTCCTTCAAGTCTTTGCCCTATAGATCAAATAGTTACCTTCTTCCAGGAGAGTTTCCAAGTCCATGTTACTGCTTGAGTATGATTTCCTCAAATATGATTTCAGGGATGTTTAGATTTTGTTCAATCACTCCTCCCCCACATATTTTTCAGTTGACTTGTGTCTCCGTTTATTTCCAGCTACTGTCCACCAAGTTGCCGTACTGCAGGGAGAATGTGTGTCTGGCCTATGGTCAGGAGTGGTCAGTGTATGCAGTAGGATCTCAGGCACATGTCTCCTTTCTGGATCCAAGGCAACCTTCCCACAATGTTAAATCCGTCTGTTCCAGAGAACGAGGCAGTGGTAAGAAAACTTTGAAGTGAAGTTTCAAATTGTTGATCTTTCCAAAAAGGTAACAGTTAGGGCTGCAATAAAATACAGTAGGCTAGTAAATATCAAGGCTTTTCCTGTGAACTTCCCAGATCAGTAGTAATATATGTAAACTTAAACTTTGCACTAATATTTCCCACACAAAACAGATGAAAACAATGTCTCTGAAGCTAAGGGAGAAAGGCAATCACCTTGCTCTTTAATCAGGTCAAATGAAAATTTCTCTGTTTAGACTTTGTCACGCTTAAAGGGATGCTATCACTTCAGAGTATATGTTGTAAACTTGTTAATAATAATAATGCAGTAGATTACAGAGATATTGGATTTTCAGTAACTATTGGTACTCTGTTTACTTCTTGCATTTGTGTGTGCTGCGAATGAATAACTGTTTAGTCACCTTCATGCCCTGTACTACATTACTGAGTTTTAACTCTGTAACAGAATGTTTTTTTTTTGTTTTTTTTTAGAATTTTAAAGCCACGAAGGAAACATTTCTAGGGTTTAAATTGTATAAAATCTTGTTCTTACAAAATTTAAATTGAGCCAAATGTAAATAGTCTAACTGTAAACTTCGGAACTGTTTTGGGTTATACACAGTGAAGAAAACTTTAGGTACCCAGGTTTGAAAGTTAATGCCTAAATCCATATTCAGGCACTCTGATAAGCAGCCTTATTTTCAAAGATGTTAAACATTTGTAGCACCAATTAATTTCAGTGGGATTTGTGGACGCCTAACACCTTTGAAAATAGGCCATTTTAATTGAGTTGAATCCTACACTAACTATGGGTTTAATTTTAGGCACCCAGGCTTGAAAATATTGGCCAACAGCTCTTTGCTGCTGAATGTTCCCCTTATGAACCAATTTGAAGTGCCATTTTCCAAAGTGTGCTCTAAAACAGCCTCCTGATAAACTGGGAGAATCAGTGCGGTACTAATTATCTTGTGATTAGAGAAGGATAAAAGCTATAAAATGCAGGAATTGGTTTGGAGACCATATGTCCTCTGTATGCATTCATCATCACCTACTCGCCTTGTGTGAGCACCCGGATGGATTGCTCTTCAAGCGCAGCTTCAGAGTAACAGAAATAAAAGGGCACCCCCCTGTGCTATTTTTCTAGTCCAAATGATTGATCTCTTACTGGCTATGCTAGCCTCTGCTGCCTTATACAGAGTCCGAACCCACTTGAACACTGAATTACCAAACCCAAATCTTTGTAACCTGTAAAACAGATGACTACAACTTGCTCTGACATATTGTCATAGTCTCCTTAGCTAACTATAGACTCTTCTTTCGTATATGTAATTTCTAGCCCCTTTCTCCCATTACTGCACATATTCCTGTTTTTAATTCCACTTGGTTAGGATGAATTCAATTAGACTACAGTTTGGCATAGCTGGATGGGAGCAGGCATATTATTTACACTCAACTTTCACTTCCATTTTGACTGTTTAATTTTCTTATTTTAAACAAACTGTAGCATGCTTCATAAGCTTCTTGTATCGTACTAAGAAGGTGGCAGAAACTGTTTTTGGATCCTCACTGATTTATTGTGTTTCTTTTTGTGAATCTACAAAACAAATTCTTTATACAGCAAATAGCGAAGTGATGACTGGACCTTAATAACAAAGTAATGCTACATACTTTTGTTTGGGTAAATTCTCTCCCCAAAGCAGATCAGTTTAAATGACCCTTTTAGTTCAGGGCACAAACCTAGATTTTTTTTTTTAAGTGATGTTTAGAACACAGGGAGATGAGTCTTAAAGGACAGTCTCCTTCCTAGTGATTAGTACATGTGCATATGATAGCCCTCAAAGTCATCATGGGACTGCTCTTGCTGCCACTGAAATGAAGGAAGTCTTTCCATATTGTTTCCTTGTGCTCCGCCTGTTTGTACCCGCCTCTCTGGTTCAGGTCTTACACTTAGATTATAAGCCCTTGGGGGCAGGGCCCATCTTTTGGTTCTGTTTGTTGTCTGGCACAAGGGTGCCCTGCTCTGTGAGTGGGGCTCCTTGGCGCGCTAGTCCGATTATAAATAAATAACGGGAGCTGGATTGGATCCTTTGTGGGGAGAGAGAAAGATATTTGCAATAGCAGCTGTGATTTCTGTAACATAAATAGAACTGACTTGTGCTGTTTTACAGTTAAAGGGAAACAAAGTAATCTGCTTCCTATTACATTCTTGTAACGGGAAAAAACCCTAAAGCAGCACCCACCACTGCATAGCCAGAGCATGCATCTCCTCTTGAATGTGATTGTAACATTCCTTCTCTTTGACAGGAATTCGGTCAGTGAGCTTTTATGAGCACATTATAACAGTGGGAACAGGGCAGGGTTCCTTGTTGTTTTATGACATCCGAGCCCAAAGGTTCCTGGATGAGAAGCCCAATCACACCTGCCGTGGACAAAAACAGAAACTCGGAGGAAGTGAAATTTTAAAGCTGACGACCGGGAAAGGCTGGCTTGTGAGTAGCTTGCAGCTGTTGAAGCTCTTCTATATAGGGATGCTACAGGGCTTGAAGACGAGCTAATGCTACGATTTTGGGAACTATACATGTCAAATGAGTGTCACTAAAACCCTCACTCAGTGACTGAAATCTCTTTAGCCTTTCCTCAGAAATAACAACCTGTTAGGAACATTTCTCCAACATGGTGCAGTTCTTAGCAAATGGCACTTTATATTTTCAATGTATTGTGTTCCACTGTAAATCTAAGATACTTTCTGTACCCTGAAGAACTTACAATCTTAGACCAGGCAGAGGGAAAGGATGGTGCAAAGAAATACAGCACATACTAGTAAGAATTAACATTTGATTTCAGCCTGACTCCTATTCTTCAGTTGCTCATAACTGTCCCTCACTTACAAGTACTCTTTTTATGAAAGCGCAAGCAAAATATGGTGAGCCAGTTTTGAATTACTCAATCTTGACAAAACTTTTGCATAACTGCTACTGAATGGACAAACTTCATACTCTATTTTGTAGTTCTCATTGAAATCTCAGAAATAGACCTCGATGTTGAGCATTGGTACAGCAATGTTAGTTACACACACTTAAAGTACATTTTATGTGGTCATAGTAGACTTAAGCTATTTGTTTGTGATCTAGAAAACTTAGTCCCGGAGGCCTAGGTTAGATATCTGCTTTCAGGAGGGATCAAGAGAAGAGCTGAAATCAAAAAAGTGAAACAAGTAGAGAGACAAACAACATTTTTTCCAAAGCCGTAATCTCTATTTTATACTTGTCAAATAATATATTATACTCTAACTGCATTATACCCTTACATACGGCGTGTGCGCTGCGCACACCAGGCTGTGCTGTTGCTTAATAAAACGTGCATCTAACCTGATGATTTAGGAGACCAGAAATCCACAGTATTGGTGGAATCGTATAGGTTTTTCAGACTTGCTCCTGTTTCATTAGTACATCTACCCTTTTCCAACTGTGAAGGGCAGGGACCATCATCTGTATGGGGAGGGGGGAACCCTGATTCTTGCTTGAGGTTCCTGGGTGCTACCATAATATAAATTATTCAGCACAAAGTAATAGACTCTCTCTCAGTTCTAGTTATTAAATAATTAAGTCTGAGTGATTATAAATGAGATTTCCAACCTTATTTTCCTCTCCTCTCCTCCCCTCCCCTCAGTGTTCTTTCTGAGGAAATTTGGGCCATCAAACAGACTGCAGGATGTCCCTGGTGTCTCCCAGTTCTAGCCTATCCGCATAAACCCCAGGGATCATTAATGCAAAAAGCCCCTTTTCAGGCTATGGAGACTAAATTTTGCTTTTGTGAAACAAGCTCTCCTCTTTTGCTCATTTGCAGCGATACTGATCTGAACTTTCCTTTAACAGAATCATGATGAAACCTGGAGGAATTACTTTTCTGACATTAACTTCTTCGCAAATGCTGTTTACACCCACTGCTACGACTCGTCTGGAACGAAACTCTTTGTGGCAGGAGGTCCCCTTCCATCAGGACTCCACGGGAATTACGCTGGTCTCTGGAGCTAATGAGAACTCTTCCCAAATGCGCATCTTGACACTGATTTCCACCTTGTCTTTCCTTTTTTAACAAAGAAATTGTGTGATGACATTGTTTTCTGGTTTAAATGCAAGTTATTTTTGGCAGAGTTTTCTGTTGGTCTTCAACAGTTTTGTACATCTTTTTTTTTTTTTTTTTTTGAACCAGATTTTGCTTTAACTTCCTTGATCCTTTATATGAAGGGTTTTTTAAAAATCCCTTTTTATTGTATTTACTCCAAGTGACTCTTCCCTGTATAGGCTAACTCAGCCATATGCCCCCTACTTTGCTGTGAGGTAGGATTCCTTTCTTATAGAGTGGTTGCTGCCAGGCTTTCTGTGAAAGTCCAGGGGCTGTGTGTATGCAGGTACTTTGTGTCGGTTACGTTACTTGGAGTGAGGACTACTTGTAATTAAAACTATTAAAAATATTTATGAGATAAGCTACTACTTTATTTGCAGAGCCTGGCTCAGGCCTGGCTTTTTTTTTTTTTAAAGTACAAGTCTAATGACACTGTATGCATAAAGGAAAATGTATCAAAACCATACTCATTGGAACCCAGGAACAGAGCACCACCAGGAACATCTTATCTAGCCCAGAGTGTAGCAAGGACCCCCAAGCCTGGCATCCCAACAGTGCCTGAGTACAATGACTGTCTCTTGTTACCCCTTCTCTCTCTATCCTGAGTGTCAGTTGGCAAGGTTGTTGGAGCTTCAGAGTAGGCTGCCTATACTGCAGCGGGGGTATTGTGTGACATGACAGCTGTTAGGATGGTTGACTGCAGCCGATTGGGGCACTAAGGGAAATGGCATCCCAGGAGGAGACGGATTTGTATGGTGGCTAACCTAATTCAATCTGATTAACTTCCAGACTAGCTGGGGCTGGATGGCAGGGAGGAGCCAGGACTCGGATACCTGGAGTCTGCCTAAAGACACACACCTCTTCCAGGCTGGAGACTCCCCCCCCCACCCTCCCCTTGTAGCATTTCCCCTCTTGCAGTTCTCGCACCAGCAGTGAGTAATGTTGGCAGGAATGGTTTTTGCTAGCCAGTCATTGCTATTAAAGTTGATGGCCAGGGAGATGTTATGCTAATATGTTCATATTTTTTTCCCTCCTGACCTTTGGAAGGAGGGTGGTATATGCAGTTGTTTGATGCTATTAGCAAATACAGTTGTCTTCCTCTTTAATGACTGTAGGCTTCATTTTCTAATGCAGGTTTGAAACTTACCAGGTAGCTAGACTTCGTGTTCAGCTCATCATGTTAAGAAAAGCACAGGCTGTCACTTGGATTTTATAGGAGAGACTCTCCTCCCTCCTCCCCCCCCCCCCCACAAGCACCTAGCTTATTGTTCAGTCCTGCTTTGGACTTCACCAGGAGCTGTGGGTGCAGGATGACAGTCTGGATACGCTTCGCGAACAAAATACAGGCTCAGTCATGGAGGGATTGTGCATTTCTGGTGAGAAGAGATGGTCTTGTGGCTAAAGCACAGGGTTAAGCATTGGACTCCTTGTTTCTCTTCCTGGCTGTAGCTGCTGTTGCCCTGTCACTTCATGTCTCTGTGCCTCACTGTGCAGATCTGTAATACGAGGTTAATAGCACACATGGCACCTGAGGTTTAATTTCTAACTTGAGATTATCAGACAAGACATGATAGAAGTGCAGGCTTTCCCCCCACATTCTGATTGCATGTCAGGGTTAAGGAAAGGGTTGTCCCATATGCACACTGGGATTTGAAGTATAGGCCTGACTTGATCACTTTGCAAACCAAGAAATTTTACTACTGCATTCCAAACTTCCGCTAGTGGGTTGGTTGCTTAAAATCTGCATCAAAGCAAAAATTGAAAAATAAATATGGTTTTATTACGCTGTTTCCAAGTAGTAAGCTGTTAAATTATAGGGCTGTAAATGAAGTAGTTCTCTCAGAACTTCCGTTGTTAAACGAATGTAAAGATTCTAAATATTTTTTTATACTGTCACCAGTCACAGTTCCATGATGGGAACATGTTGCTTTTGGGGTTTCTTTTATGAATGTTTGGCAGGGCAGAGATGTAGCATTTCACTCTGCTCAGAAATATGCAAAGGAAAATATTTATTTAATCTACATGAAATATGGTAACACTTCATCTCTGTGAAGGAGTAGTCTTAAATCCTGTCTAAGATCATTCTCTCTTCTACTGATATGTTCTGCATTCTGTTGGGGTGTGTTTTATTCCCAGGCAGGTCCTGTTGTTCGGGGTCAGATTTGCAAAGGCACTGAGCACTCGGCTCCAGCTGACATCTCTGAGAGCAGAGCTCAGCTGTGTTAAAGTTGAGTCCACAATGTTTAGTAACATTTTAAATACATTTTTTTTAATGCTGAAGGAAGCCTTTTGGTCTTGAATCTAACTCCCTTTATAGTTAATCTTGTTAATTTAAAACTCATTTGTTTGTAGCTTTGAGTCTTTGGGGAAATTGTTCTCTCCAGGTGATTTTAAGCATTGTCCAATGTAGATGTGTTGGTGTTAAGGGAACATCAATTTAAAATTAGTCAGTTTCGTTGTGAGGGGAGGGGGACGTGGAGATGATGTAGTTTCAAGTACTGCATTTGCTCCTGAGCCTTCTGCCAGTGTGGTGTTGTCCTATTGGTGACTGTTTCCTGTTTTGGGGGGGAACTTTTGCCCTTGCATGGAAAGCCCACACAAACAAGGTAAATGGAATATACATCCAGTGCTGTCCAATGCAAAAAGAAAACTGGGAAATACTTTTATCTTAGTAATCGTGTGTTGCTTTTAACAGTAATAGATTATAAAGTTTCAGACCAGTGTTTTAAGTAGCTGTCCCTTGAAGATGGGATGCCTTACTGTGATGTGATCCTGAGTATCCAAAGTCAAATATTTCTTTTGATCCATTGAGCAGTTATGGAAACAGAGACTGGGAGGGGAAGTGACTTGCCAAATGTCTCACGGTAAATCAGAAGTAGAAACAGGAAAAGAACCTAGGTTTCCTGATTTCTAGTCTCTGCCTGTTCCATTGCACTATGCTGCCTCGGCCACACAGTTTTAGATTTAAAATTGAAATACCAGAACATGGTGGGGGGGATAGTAGCACGTGGGGATCCAAATATGGGTCACTGGTTTGCTGGTACAGCAGTGGGGAGGCTGAGAGCCCAGCCACAGAAGTGGGTGTGAAGGCAAAGCTCCCATCTCTCAAGCAACAATAGAGAAACCCTATTGGGGGTGAATCTGGCCTGACTAGATTTCGATAGCTTTAAAATAGGGTACGGAAACCCAGTGGTGGTCTCACTTTGTTTGTAGACTAGCAATTTTTCCAAGTGCTCAAAGTCAGATATCTTAGCAACTTTTTTTTTTCTTCCTCCCTCAGAGTTGCTTTGAGGGAAAATAAGGTTCTTAAGGATCATTCAGACAGACCAGCATTTTTCTGATATTTGACATTATATTAACATGGTATCCTATTTGCATTGTAATGTCTCAAGCAGTTTATTTGATCATCCAGCACTTTTTGTAAGGCTGCTATACAAAGCATGGCATCCTTGAAGCATCATATGCATTTGTTCTAATGTGGCAGATTAATAATTTAACAGTGATGGACCCAATAGCAGCGAACTCATGAGTACTGAGTGGCAACTCTACAGCAACTAGCCAGTGTGCTCATGATAAGAGAGAACCCATTTCCATTTCTTTTTCCTAAACTGTCCAACTTTTTCCACCATCAAGTTCAGTGTTATTCCCCAGGCCATTTTTCTATTAACCCCTCCAACCTTAGTCCATCATCTCACAGTCTGTCCTGCCAGCCAAGGAAGCTTGACACAGCTCTTTGCAGCATTGCTCTGAGGGAGCTAGAGGCCACGTTAGACCAAGCAGCCTCCTGTTAGAGGCTGAGCGTGTTACCACCCCAGCTCAGGAGAGCCACAGACCAGGCACAACTTTCACTGAGATTCATAGTTTGTGTTAATCCTCGGCGAGTTCCAGTGGTCCCAAAGAGAGTATATTTCTAAGCTATTTAAAAAACCCACTTAAGACTGGTCTAATTCAACACCCATTGAGGTCAATGCAAAAATACATTATTCTAATAATCCTTGACTGACAGTTTTCATACCTTCAGGAGTGAGTCACTTCCATCTAAACCTTGCTCCCTGAGGTGCTGCTCTTGCGAGAAGTTTGTAGCTGCAAAGTCCCAGAGAAGACGTGTATTTTTCGGACACTCATCTTTGCAGTGGTATCAAAGAAGCTCTGAGAGTGACTCATCTCAAATTAGCAAAGAGTCCTGTGGCACCTTATAGACTAACAGACGACGAAGTGGGGATTCACCCACAAAAGCTCATGCTCCAAAACGTCTGTTAGTCTATAAGGTGCCACAGGACTCTTTGCTGCTTTTACAGATCCAGACTAACACAGCTCCCCCTCTGATACTTCATCTCAAATTGAATCTCCATCTGACAATGTTGCATCTGTTGGCAAAAGTAACTGCAGGGCTTCCTAAAACAGAAAGATCAATTTATTTTTTTTCAGATTGTCGTGGATTTTACAGCAGTTCGTGAAGTGTTGGTTTCACTGTGGCATTGGTGATCAGTTGCATCGCTCCCATGCCCTAATCTTAGGGCAGAGTGGGGGAGAGGGGAAAGTATTCACACTCTGCTCTAGGGGCAGTTTGTGCATGCTGTTCTCCTGGGTCTGCAATTAGCATCAGCAGCATAGGGGCAGGCAGGAGTGTGCACAGAAAGGAGGGCAGGTTTGGTGTTCCTCTCAGAACCACCCAGAACTTCTATTTAAAGGAGAAACTTGCTTTTTAGTTTAAAAAAACCAAAAAACTTAGGTTGATATTGGCCCTTTATGTGGAATCTATTCTGGTTGTTTTTCATGTGCTTGAATTTATTGCTTGGGAATTAGGTAATCCTTGTAGCTTCATCTGTGCTGGGTCTCCTCATCAAAATTGGATACTTAAAAATCCTGTATTAGATACTTAAAAAAAAAAAAGTGTTTTTTCAAGAGTTGTCTGAGTGGAACCTGGTCTGTTTTGTCCCTAGACTCCAGAGGCCTTCAGAAGCCATTTTTCAACCACCTCTCTTCTAGCTGCATGCTGGGACCTGTAGTTCCTGCAGGCCATTCATAGGTAAAACAAAAGTGCTGTGGCTGGCTGAGTTGTAGGCTGCATCTGACCATCTGGGTAAACGGTATTGACCGTATACAAATTGCCACAGTAATGGACTGAAATAAAATATGGGGCTATGTAAAACACTTGGAGACATGTACAGTATCCTGTCTGTACCCCCTTCAAACACTGATTCTCTGGTCTCAAAACTAATATCTTGGAGATAGCGCATGATTTTTAGAATCCGCTTTTCTATAGATTTCCTTAATTAGAAGGGAAATTTCAGGTGCTGAATCTTAAATCTCATTAAACTTGTACTTTTTTGTTTACCTGCTCACCTGGTTTCCTCTCCTGTTATGGCCTCCTGCAGTCTCAGGGTATATAAATCACTATGATTCATCCAAATAATGAAAAGGACCAATCAGAGGTTAACGTGCCTTTCTCTTACGGTACCTTGATCTTTGCAAAGTTATCTGGCGGAAACTCATCATTGTCTTTTTCTAAGATGTTAACAGTGAAGTTGCAACAAGTTTGTATTGTTAGTTGTGACTTTTTTTTTTCATTTGACATTCAAGAATATGGGATAGACACAAATCAAATGCACTGATTTTTGTCTTAGGATGAGTCCTTGTACAGACATCAGTGCTTACATGTTTGGTAATATGTACATAAGATGCTGGATCTTCCCCACTTGCCTATGATGTATGTGTCAATATATATGATGCACAAACTACACAGGGTGTTTAAAATATGTGGGGATCACAACTTGTGACTTGGGGTTAGGATGTCTTAAAGTGAATTGTAGTTCTTTTAAAATGTTTTTCCACGTAGACTACACTTCATAGACTTAAACATCCAGTGCATTGAAAATATCATGACTTCTGTCACTTGCCTGTGTCCGTTTTAAATTCAGGACCCAATGTTTCTTTGGCATATGTTGCTATTGTGTGCATGCATGCACAGAAAATTTTTCGGTATAGTTTATAGCGTCAACTATTTTGATACAGTGCAGAATCTTGAACTTGCGCGTAAGCAGTTAAGCAAAGGGAGTAGAGGTTTTTCAAATGTTCTGTAGTTCATGTGTTTAACTTGAGGGCTAAATGTTTAAAACTGTCCATGCAATTTGCAAATTAAACAATGGAAACTTGCAGATTGCATGCAGAAACCAACTGATTTGTATATGCAGCTCAGTGTCTAGAAAGTTATCCCGTAAACAGCTGTTCTTCTCTGAAAAGTGACTTCAAAAAGAAAAAGGCTTTGTGGGGTTGGTTCTGTTTCTCAGTGACTTCCAATGTGCTGAATTTGAATACAAAAATTACTTTTCTAACTGCCCTGCAAATTCAATATGATCTGAAGTTCAAGCTGGGTTTCTTCTCAAGTATCACCAATCCTACTGCCTTCAGTGAGCTTGTAAATGTGCTAAAGTTCCAATCAGTGACTCAATATTCCTCTGGCTCAGTAGAATTTGATTCAGTCACTCCCTTTTTTCTGTTAGCCCTACAAAGCCAACACAACTGTGTCAATGTATGGTCATTAGTCTCTGGATATAATGTGCACATACCTAAAACAGAGTAACCTAGAGATCTTATCTTATTTAATGTAGCATTTGGCCCTACTTACCCTCATTAGATCCTACTGAGCAGATCTAATCTGACTTGTTTGTAATCTTTAATGGTTTAACTTTTTTCTCCATTCTTTCCAGTTCACCTTTAAGAATAAATTCCAAGTTTTTGTCTGGTCTGAGAAAATTCAAATAGCTTGTACTGAAAGTTGTACAAAAATACTGGTGGCCCCTGGGTAGAAAGACCACTCTGTGCTCTGTCGTAAACCTGTTGCTACCTACCTGCATATGAAATGACAATTCCTGCTTTTTTGGTAACCTCTACAGAAGCTGAAATTCTAACATCCAGATTTCATAACGCAGTGGTCAGTAAGGTGGGAAGTGATGGCCCACTGCCTGCAATCTGAGCAGCAGGGGAACAGCTAACAATATTGTCATTCCACTTCAGAGTCAACACCCCATTGGAGTACTGGGGGGCTACATCACACTTCCAGGCCGATTACTGGTTCCTTCTGGTTACAGCACAGGGCTTTCTTCACAACTGTAATGGCTAGAATTACTTTATATATTTAAAAAAGGCAGTTTCCTGCAGTAATTAATGGGGGGAGACACTGCTGCTGGACCGTATGGTTAAGTGGCAGACACGTATTGCACAGTTTGTCCAAGGGGAATTCCACAGGCCTGTTACTTTAGAAGACAAGCAGCTATTTTAATACACTTGAACAATGGAGGCCTAGGGGTTCGGCTGCAGATCTTCATCATCCCTTATCTGACAGTCGATTACAACGCCTGGAGCTTGCCTGTGGAAACAGCTGGTCTTCTATCTTCAGAGATGCCGTGTGAAGATAGTGCAGGGAAGCACCCGTTTCTTCATTGATTGTCATCAACCTGCCACCCACCCCTTCCTCCCCAGGCTCCTACTGCACTCGAGCTTTCCAGGATTTTTCCTGACTTAGGAAACGGCTTCATTTCTGGGGTGCTGAGGGGCAGCACTCTTTCCACTGCTGGCAGGCCATAGTGAAGAGGGCCCTTGTTTGTGGCTTCCCCCTCTTGGATCTACCTATTGATCCCGCATTACCTGTGGGTGCAGGGGATGTAGAATTCCAGTTTGGACTTGCTGCTTCCCCAGGTTTCACAGAAAGCAGCAGGCACTGATCCCCTTGCTCCATTTTCCTGCTCACAAAACAGCCTGCAGCAGGCTCTGTCCCTCTGTTCTTCTACAAGCTTTGTCTCCATCATTCAGCCTTTTGTCCCAGTCACTCTTCTGTGGACTCCAGCGTGTTCCATCCTGGCTTGCTAACTTGGGCTCCTGTTCAGCAAATCACCGGGGCATATGCTTACGTCCTGCTGAAGCTGATGAGACTTAAGCACCTACTTCAAGCCCTTATGTACTTTGCTGGATCACAACTTCTACAGTTTGATTCCCTCCTTTCTCTTCCTCTCTCTTACCCAGCCCTGGATATTTCCCTAAATTGGTCTCCTCTGATCTGGAGGGCTGTGCTCCCCACTCATTCCTGCTCTGTAAACCAATTAATTCCTGCACTGCTGGCTATCGAAATCTGGTTGTTTTTACTTTCCACCTTCTTGTTCTGGGGATCACTGCACATGTACAATCTCTACTGATTCCCACCCTCAGCTCTCCTGACATGCTTTTGGGACCTACCCTGTGAGGCATTGAGGTTACTTGTTTCCATTGTGTGCAGAAGAAAACAAGCTGTGGGGGAGGCAGGCTTTGTATGCAGAGAACTGGAAAGGTACCTCTAGTTCAAGTAGATGAGGGAGCAGTTTAAAATCATCTTAATGGAATAAGAACAGAGTTCCTGACTTTTGTTTTTAAATCACTTCCACTGGAGGTTCATGTCTCAGATTCCAAATTCATTGAATGTTGCAATGTACATCAAGGTTTTTTTTGATCAATGCAAAATGTGCCTCTTGGATTTCCTTAAGTATAATGTAAAGGTCAGCCTGTTTCACTTTGTGTCTTCAATGCAAGGAGTTTAACTGAAGACTGATTTTAATATGTGATTCCTGCTATTCAATGCTAACATCCATAGAGCAATCCTCGCGGGTCTTTCTTGAGCAGCATGCAGTGCTCGCTCTCTGTTTGAATGCGAAAAAGGGGATATCAATAACAAATGGAATCTGCTGGGCTTTCCTTGTGTTAAGGAGATGGTTTAAGTTAAGGTTCCATGTGTTTTTATTAATTTTAAACCCACTGCAGTTACTCTACAGATCCAGCACCACTTTCTTTCTCTACTTTAATGTGGGATCGCAAAAATGAGTTCAGCAACATGTGATCCCAGCTGGCTTGCTTGCTTTTTTTTTTTTTTTTTTTTTGGAGGGATGAGGTGTTTTTTCTTGTGTGGAAGAATTCAAACTGGCTGCAAAGATTTGGTGACTGTCCCATGTCAGCTTCCTAAATGCAGTTGAGTGTTTTGGACTTCTCCTCAGAATGGAAGAGGAGAGCCGGTGAAGTTGGGCTGTTAACTGTGACTGCTTTAGGTCATCAGTGTGTTGCCTGATCATATGGACAGCATAATGAAGTTTGGTTTGCAAGTTGACTTCCTTGTATGGATCAAGGAACAAAACTCTTAATTCCTGGTTTGGGGAGATTTGTTAGTTGATTCATTTCCAAATCAAATCGAGATGTTAATTTTCAATCTCACATTAACCGGGTTACTGTGTCCACATGCCAGAAAGATGTTGCTCTTGGAAAAAGCATGTTAGTGTATGTGGCAATGACCAATGCACTTTTTAATACATAGATCTGTATGTTCTCATCTGAGTGTTAACCATTCTGTAGTCTGACAAATGGATCTTTTACTACTGCCCTGTTATATAGAATAATTGTAACTAACTGCAGTTTGTTTTTTCCACTACTTGAAGTTGTGTGAACTGAAATTGGTGAACAAAAGTATTTGTGCATCTTAATATGGATATCTCTAAATAAAATGTATTTGTATAGTGTTGGTTAGCAGTGTCCTTTACTATTTAACCCCACCATTGTACATAAACCCAGGGGCAACCATGCTTAGCTGTATTAACAACCTGCTAGGAGCCGGAAGTAGTGCTTAATTGCTGTATATAACCTAGTATAAATGCCTAATAGCTATTAGTGCCATACTGGGAATCTAACTTCAGACCTACTGTCTTGGTCATGCCCCTTTTAAACAGTCAGGATGCCTCCTTGCTGGCCTGGCTTGTTCAAGGGGAAATAAATCTGAACTGCTTGTGGCGTTTTAATGACTGTACAGTGAAGAACATAATCTCAAGGACACTACGGAGTAGTCCTCTTGTCCCCTCCTCACAGCCAGAATCTGTCCCATGCCCTGTGTGGCCCCAGCAGCAGAGTAGTCTCTGTTTCACAAGGGAATTGTCCAAAAGGCAGTAATACTGTAGGTATACTTGAGACTTCCATGCTGTCTTATTGGAGGGTCTCAAAGCCCTTCATAAACATGACGTAGTTATGCTCCTGCTGTCCCACCCTCTTGAGGCAGGCATAATCTTCATTTAACCACTGTTCTGGCTTCACTACCTCTAGAGATGACTTCAGGGTGATGGTGAGAATGTAAGAGAGGGCAGGTCTGGCTTGCCTGTGCCAGTAGATACTATTCAGTGCACAGCTCATTATTTCTGTGCACAGGAGACAGTTTGCATCTACACGCCCATGGCACTCGTTTTCTCATTCAGTTTCCCTTCTCACAGTCAAGTGTTTTGTTTTTAACCACTCTACAGGCACGTTTGCCTTCTCTGTTTCCCTACCTATCCCAAAAGATTTGAGACCACTCCTGGCGGAGGAGGGTGGGATGCTGTTTCTTGCAGAGCCCATCAATCCCTACCAACTCTGGGGAAGGAGTTTCCCAGGTGACTTAGGAGACATTTCTTCTGCACAAGATTTAATATACAGGAACAAAGCCCTGTACCTTGAAGCTCCTAGCTAGTTCAGAACACAGCTGCTTGCGGACTCAGCAACACGGGTGCCCAGGAATCGCTTTCCCTGAGACACTGCCCTCTGCATTAGCTCCCCCTTGAACAGACTCCAGTTCAAAGTCATGACCTTTACTTTTTTTTTCTTTTTGTCCAAAGTGCTGTAGGGACTGGACCCCAGTTTCCAGAGACCCTCTCTCTGAACATTGCAACTGTGCTGGGCTGGGACAATAAAACCAATGGGGGAGGCTTGTGAGCACAGATAAAACTCTACAGGAGATAGTCATGGCAGTGATCTCTATAGTATAGGCCTGCTACCCGCCTGCTTTCCTGCAGTGGTAACACTTCTGTTCCATAAACCCCCACGTCTCTCTGAACCGTTGCTCCCAGGGAAGGCAGAGGGAGAGCGTTGTCACTTTCACCTGTGGGAGCTCTGACACCACAGCGATGAGGGCCAAGAACCTAGTATGGCGCTTTGAAGGGACAAACCCAGTGTCAGTGCCCCTAGTTACTCTGCTTTCTCCCAGTGTTGAGTCCTTTGCTTCCCTAGGCCAGGTACGGCAGGGCTGCCCCTAAAGTACGAGTGTTGCTTGTGTTTTGCATTTTCCAGCTTATTTTTGAGTGTAATGTGGTGTCTTGTCTCTGCCAGTTGGTGGTGCTGTTACAAAGCAAAGAATCTCAGTGGAACAGTACCCAGGCCCCTTGCACATGGAAAAAGCCACTGACCACTCCAAGATGCTAGCTGATCAGACACAGTTTAGTTTGCTCTGCTTGGGCACAGCTCCACATTTCCTGAGTGGTTGTGTGCATCTCCCAGCTGAGCTTGGTGTAACTGTATTAGGGTGACCAGACAGCAAGTGTGAAAAATCAGGACAGGGGGTGGGGTGTAATAGGAGCCTATATAAGAAAAAGACCCAGAAATTGGGACTGTCCCATCTGGTCACCCTAAATTGTATGGAGCCTGCTTGCTGCATTTTGGGGGCTCCCAGGCAGTGGTCCACTCCACCCTCTGCTGGGAAGGGGGAGCAGTTACATCTTGAAATTTTAAATACCGCCTAGAGTACAATATGGACTGGGATAATGGGGCTGCTTCCCCCTGAGAAGAGAGGAGTCTGTTCTCAGCCAGCCTTCCAACTCAGTGACATAGGCACTGACTCTGTGGGTGCTCCCCCTGGAGCACCCATGGAAAAAAGTGGGTGCTGCTTAGCACCCACTGACAGACACCCCCCCCGATCAGCTCTTCCTCCTCCCTTCCAGTGCCTCGCACCTGCTCCAATCTGCTGTTCAGTGGTGAGCAGAGTCACTGAAGGGGAGGGGGAGCAGCAGGGATAGACTGTGCTTGGGGGAGGGGGCAGATCTGGGTGGAAAGAGGTGGGGTGGGGGCCTGGGGCAGAGTGGGGGTTGAGCAACCCCAGGGCAAGGAGGAAGCCAGTGCCTGTGCTCAGTACCTCACCCTTAGGAGAGGAGCTGGTCAGACATGACCACTCCCTAAACTTGGGTCGTCTCTGAGTGCCCTCTGCAATTGATAAAGAATTAAATGATAGGAATATGCCAGTCAACAGAGTTATATGGAAAACAGATCTTGTCAAAACTGATTCAATTATTTTAGGAGATTGTAGGTTTTCCTGCTAGTAGTAATGGCACAGATATTGTACACTTAGACCTTTCTAGGGCATTTGACTTAGTGCAACAAGACATTCTGATTTAAAACTTAGCACTTGACGTGCCAATAGACCATACATTAAACAAATTAAGAACTGGTAAGGGACAGATCTCAAACTCTAGTTTTCAATGGGGAATCCTCATTGAATGGGTGTGTTTCTAGTGGGACTCCAGAAGGATTGGTACTAGGTCTAAAACTATTCAACATTTTTCATCAATGAGCTGAAAGTAAATATAAAATCACTGCTGTTAAAAGTGGCACAAAGGTTGGTGGAGCAGTAAATGATGAGGATGGAGAGGTCATACAGAGCGATCTGAAGCAGTTAGTAAGGTGGGCCCATTCAAAGCCAAATGCAAGGTCACTGCATCCATGCACAAGGCCTGCAGGCACTAACTGACAGAAGGGATGGATCATGTATCCTGGAAAGCAGAGAGTCTGGAAAAGCTTTAGAAATCATCATGGAAAAGGAACTGACCATGAGCTGCCAGTACGACAATGTGGCAAAAAGGGCCTATGTGATCCTTGGATGTGTTGTTTGTATTATCGTAGCACCTACAAGCCCTTGTCAGAGCAGGGTGATATATAGATGGGAGTAGTGAGTAGGAGCAGAGAGGTGATTTTACTTCTGTATAAGGCGCTGGTCAGACTGGTGCCCAAGTATTAAAAGGATGTCAGTGTTGCAGAGGGTGCAGCAAAGAGACACGTGATTTGGGGGTCTGGAGAAAATGCCTTACAGGGAGATACTTAAAGAGATGCATCTCTTTAGTTTATCAAAAAGAAGACTGAGATGGGACTTGATTGCAGTATGAAAGTGTCTTCACAGAGAGATAATATTGGCTACTGAAGGGCTCAAAGACAGAACAAGACTGATGGCTGGAAGCTGAAGACAAATGTAGATTGGAAGTAAGACATTTTTAGCAATGGAAGTGATTAACCATTGGAACAAACTACCAAGGGCAGTGGGCAGGGCCGCCCAGAGGGGGGGGCAAAGGGGGCAATTTGCCCCGGGCTCCGCAGGGGCCCCCAAGAGAACAGCTGAGGCTCCCGCCTCCGCCCCTCTCCTGGAGCCCTAGCGCATCAAGCGGGGTGTCTCCGGTGGGGCCCCTGAGCCCCGCCCCGCCCAGAGCCGCATGGGGAGGGGGCAGGGCTGCGAGCTCCGGGCTGAGCTCAGCTCCCTCCACTTGGCGTGGAGCTCGCAGCCCCGCCCCCCTCCCCACGCGGCTCTGAGCGGGACGGAGCTCAGGCCCCGCCGGGGACACGCTGCGGCTGTCGGGTGAGGAGGGAGCCGGGGGTAAGAGGCTGGGGTTGGGGGGGTTGGCTAAGGGGCAGGGAGTCCTGGGGACAGTCAGGGCACAGGGAGGGGGCAGAGGTTGGGGGAGCGGTCAGGGGGCAGGGAATGGGGGGGTTGGATTGTGGGTGTTCTGGGGGTGTGTGGATAGGGTCAGGGCCGCCCAGAGGGGGCAGGGCAAGAGGGCGCAGGAGCTTCTTCGCTCTGGAAGGACCCCCCCCCCCACTGGCGAATTGCCGCCGAAGCGGGACCCGCCGCCGATGTGCAGCCGGGTCTTCGGCGGCAAGGGGGGTCCTTCCGTTCCGGGACCCGCCGCCGAAGTGCCCTGAAGACCCGCGGTGGGGGCTGCACTTCGGCGGCGGGTCCCGCTTCGGCGGTAATTCGGCGGCAGCGGGGGGTTCCCGCCGTGGGTCTTCGGGGCACTTCGGCGGCAGGTCCCGGAACAGAAGGGCCCCCCGCTGCTGAAGACCCCGGGCCCCTGGAATCCTCTGGGCGACCCTGGCAGTGGGGGATTCTCTTGTCTCTTGATGTCTTCAGACCGGAACTGGCCGCCTTTTTGGAAGATACTTTAGCCAAACACAAGTTATTGGACTCAATGGAGGGGTAAGTGAGTGAAATGTAACGGCCTGTGATTTACAGGAGGTCAGACTAGATGATCTAATGGTCCCTTCTTGCCTTAAACCCTATTAAATCACCTCTACCCTAGGCGTGTTTGCCAGTACAGCTATATCAGCAAACCTTTTAAGTGTAGACAAGTCTGGGCTCCACCCCAAGATTTTAGCTTCAGCAGTTTAGCACATGTTAAAGAAAGCGGCCCAGATCCACAATGCTATTTAGGCTCCCAATTTCTATTGATTGCAATGGGAGTTTGGCCGGATCCACAAAGGTATTTAGGTGCCTATGTGTCTTATTTCCACCTATGACTTTTAGAACATTTCAGCTAACCTCACACCTAGTCTATCTTAAAGGCCTAGTCTAAACTTGAACTGTTTCCAGGGGGAGTTTCAGCCTGAGTTCCTGCATCAGTGACCCCATTAACGTGCATGAGGGTATCATCTGTTGGCATAACCCCCTTATATCACTGATGTCCAAACTTTTATTTGTGCCTCCAACTGCACCCAAGTTACCCAAAGCTCTTACAAACAGCATGGAATCTGAAAGGCAGTCATGTTTTGTTGATCACGCATCATCGTTACAGCATCTGTGGATGGAACTGTTCTGCGTTGGCTATGCAGCACTAACAGAAGTGAAATATAGGGAAAAGGTATTATCCCTGAAGCCAGCTGGTCAGAGTGTGATGTACACGTCCATTATTTACATTATCGCTTTGCTGATCCTACCTTTGAATCTAGTTCGGAATGATAAAGCACTGTGGAAGATACATGAAGGAACAGTCCTGAGCCAAGGGAGGATAAGCTAGACAATCCAGTAGGTCAGAACACAGGAATTGCCAGAATGGGTCAAAGCACTGGGTTCATTTAGTCTGGGATGCTCTCTCCTGTAACATGTACCTGATGCTTCAGAGTGAAACGCAAGAATCCCCAGCATGAGCAATAATAGACGTCTTTGCTATCATTTTAAATATCTCTTTTGAAAGGCTTTGCAATGAAGTATTTGCTGTTTCCTCCTTTGTATTTATTACATGTGCAGCTTAAAAAAAACCACCAAGCTTTCTGGCTTGGTCTTTTTTTCGCTCTCGCTCCCCAGGCTCATAGTCTGACCTCTTGTATGAAAACCTAAGTCAGTCTGTGTATCGTTACAGGAATGGGGGCTGCACCCTTGGACTGTAGCACCCTCTAAAACTTCGGTCTTTGTTGCTGTGCACTGCATGGCAAATAGCCATCTTCGTTAGCATGGGATTGCCAAATGACGATTTAAGAATGCTAATAATACTCATTAATTGTGCACAGATTAGGGAGCGCAGAGAAGTGTGTCATGGAGCTTGTGAAACTCTTTAGAGCTATAATTATTTTCCCTCCTCTGTAATAACAAAACAAAATATCAGTGGCTGGCTTGAGAAAAGCAACTTTACCTGCTCACGGTTTCATTTCCATTTAGCTAGCAGAAAGGGCCTTTTAGACAGGGAGCTTTCACTGTCCCGGACTAGTGTGAATGGTCTGGGCACCTGCCCAGCAGAAGGTATGCTGCATTAAAAAGCTGTGTTCTCAACTTGGGTTAAAACAGCAGTGAAGACACGGCAATTGGGCTTTTAACTCCGGGTAGCAGCTCAGTTTAAAGCCTACAGGGCAGCCTGCAGTTGAACTCAAGCTGCTAACCCAAATTACAAACCAAGCTGCCCGCTCTTTACTGCGATTGTAGCCGAGTTAGCCAGCATGGGTTAGCTAACCTGAGTTAAGTCTGCACCTTTTTATTTGCAGTGATATAAATCAGGATCAATCCAGATTTAGTGAGGTGGTGGAATCTCCTTCCTTAGAGGTTTTTAAGGTCAGACTTGACAAAGCCCTGGCTGGGATGATTTAGTTGGGAATTAATCCTGCTTTGAGCAGGGGGTTGGACTAGATGACCTCCTGAGGTTCCTTCCAACCCTGATAGTCTATGATTCAGACCTCCAGCGGTTAAAATGTCTGTCTTGTTGCGTGTGACAGAATGATTTTTTTTTTCATATTTTGGATTAATATTTGGTGTGCCTCGGTTTCCCCTCTGTGCTGCATGGTTAAATGGGGGTGGGGAAAGTTGTTTCCTCTTTGCAGAGATCCAGTTGTCACTGATGCCTGGCTGTCTGGGGCCTGGGCCCATGCCCATGAAGAGTCTGAAAAAGACAATGGCCACTTCATTTGGCACTAGCAATTAACGACCATGGACGGCCCATCCTCTGCAGGAAGCCAGCCAGTTGTGATCAGCTGGAGAACAAAGGGATAAGGAGGATGGCCAGGCAACCATGTTTTTCGGGAACAAGAACAAAGGAATAAGGAGGGGCCCTTTGGGGTTGTTAAGCGTTGTCTGTTCAAGGAGAAGTTTCGGGACTGGGACTACAGAGGGGTCAGAGAGGGCTCTGGACTGACACAGGTGGACTATGCTATTACTTTGTTCTCTATCTTAACTAAGGAGTTTCTATTCTGTGTTCCAGACATCTAATAAATCCATCGGTTTTTACACCACTGGCTGTCATTCCAGTTTAAGTACATTGGGGGTGCACTGTTCCCTTTGGGCGTGTCAGTGTCCACTTCAGGTGGACTCGCTGAGGGGAGCTCACAGCGTAAAGCAGGGGTGTTGAAGGCGCCAAAGTTCAGTCCCAGAAGATGGTGAAGCCAAGGGGCTTACCCAAGTGATAGTGTAACACTGAGGGGGCTGACACACTGAAAGGGTCCTCCCAGGGACTATTCCAGAGCCGTTCAAGAGCATCAGTCCTGTGGATCCATGTTACTAAGCAAGGATGTTATAGGGTGGTGTATCCTCAAATGCTGGCCACATAAGTGCATATCAGAGGCCCTCTGCTCTTCTGGTGAATGTAGGAAAGGAGAAGGTGGAGGCAAGTGAGGTAGGACTGCAGAAAGGGGCAGAGAATGGCGAGGAGAGACAGCAACCATTCCTAGACCAGTATGGGGTTTTGTCATCACCTACCCTGTAAGCCTGGGAGTCTCTACGCTGTGCTGCTTTGGTTGAGAGCCTGACACCAGCCCAGTTCCTCCTTGCAGAGCGACACCACCAGCACCCTCCCAGTCCCGTATTCTTCCCCAAAACGTCTTTCTCTGCACTACTCAGTCCCACTTACTGAAACCCCCACACAACCTTATCAAGTCCACTGCTCCTCGCAAGAGACAGCACACCGCAGCTTATCAACTGGGGCTGACAAACCCTCCACTTCAATCGAAGCACCGCATTGGTTTATGGTAAGAGTAAAAAGTTTATGAAGAAAGGGACAGGGGTTGAAGTGACACCAAGCACAAGGAATAAGGGTAGAAATGGTTACAAACTAATACAAGTAAAAATACACTTTCAAAACTAAAACTCAACAAACTAGACTTTTGTTCAAAGAGGTTTTTCTCACCATAGTAATTCTTCCAGCCTGGCGGTGCTGTTCTTTAACCAGGCCCCAACGCATGCTGCTCAAGGTGCTTGCCTTCTTTAACTCCTCAGGTGAAGGACAACTTTAGGGGTTCTCTTCCCCTTGCTTTATAGTTCCAGTAAACCTTTGAAATGTATTCTGAAGTATATCCCGTGATAAAGTTCCTTTTCCCTGCTGGGCGTGGATGCCATGCTGGCTTCTCCCCCACTTGTGATTTTGACAATGCAAATGATCTTCCTTCAGTCTCTGCTACAAATGAATAGCCCCCTGTCCTTGGCCACATCTGGCTTGAAGTGGCTGGAAAAAAATGTTTAACAACTTCCCCTGATGTGCCTGGTTTAACAACATTTTAGTCACATATTTCCAGGACATCTGTATGAGTCTTTGTAGGTTAACTGTACGTACCTCACACAAGACTATTCAGTGAGTTATTAGTTTTCCACTGATACCTTACATGGCACCCTGTAGATACAGATTGAGTATGTCAGGGCTGACAAGAGTTGCTGACACAAAATAGCGAACCACCACTGGGCCTCTGTGTCTCTGAGGCCTTCCACTCGTGGTGAATGGAGGGAAAGGAGGAGGTGACGGCAAGGGAGGTGGGATCACAGAAAGGGGCAGAAAAAGGAGGGGAGCGATAGCAGACATTGCACTGGCTGAGAGGCCCATGGCTGAGCAAATGTTCTGAAGGCTCTTCAAGCCACAGGAGATGGATTGGCAGGAGCTGCACAGCGAAGAGTGGGAGAAGGAAACTAGAGCTGGGCTGTGGGAAGGGGTGTGCCGGTCCTCAAGGGTGAAATGAGGGGACTGAATGGCTGGAAGGAAGGGAGGAGAGGGGTAGAGATTTTCAGCCTGTCCTTCCTCATGTTAGAAGTCTCTCCTCTGTCATGAAAGAATCCTGTGGCACCTTATAGACTATCAGACGTTTTGGAGCATGAGCTTTCATGGGTATTCACCCACGAAAGCTCATGCTCCAAAACGTCTGTTAGTCTATAAGGTGCCACAGGATTCTTTGCTGCTTTTACAGATCCAGACTAACCCGGCTCCCCCTCTGATACTTCACTCCTCTGTGACTGTGCCTCCTATTCCGCAGTCAGGCCAACTCCCTCCCTGAATTCTTCAGCTCTGCCCCCCTCCTTGCTGCCAGGCAGGAGCACAGGTAGGAGAATTCTACAACCTGCCTTAAGCTTTCTACATAGTAATCCAAGACCTAGGCACCCCATGTGTAGCTGAGTCAGGCCAATCTCTGAGCATGGCTTATGTGTGAGGAGAACTAGAAAGAAGAGCCTTATCGTATATTGCCTTAGGACAGTTTGGCCTAGCAGTAGTCTGCTCTGCTCTAGGTAGTTAAGATGTAAATGCTGAGGCCTCTAGGAGAAGGAGAAGTAGAGAGGGAAGTGGAGGACTGAAGCCCAGAACTGCAGCCTGTGGAGATAAAGGATCATCTGCAATTACTGGATGTGGGGGACACATGAAACCTAATTTTCAGAATGCACACTATATATGTACATCTGTCAGTTTGGACGAGCCCCCTGCTGGAAGAAAATATCAACCTTAGAACAAGAAATAATCCTCCTGAACTGGAACACTTGGCCCAAACTGCTGCTGTGGCTAGCCCTACAGGAAACGAGCTGTGGTTTTTTGAAACTCTATATTTCTCCCAGCGTTCCACTGTCTCGTCAGACCCTAGGCTGTGTAGGGGGGTTGGGTCTCTGGCTCCTAGCGCCATTCTCAGCCTGTCAAAGATGGCTGAACTGCTGAACTGGGCTCCTTCGTTAATAGTTTGAGCCGGAGAAGTGCTTTCCACCTGCAACTCCCCTTGACTTCAACTGAAGTTGTGGGTGCTCCACACCACTCAGGATCAGGCCGTAAAGCATTACACACTGACCCTCTTGGAGTGGATGTAACTATTCACTCAATATTATGGGTGGGCAGGAACTTTGATGCATGATTTTCAGGCCTCTTCCCCTCCCCAAACTGTAAAGGAGGGGGGAAGACTCGTCTTTACATATGTCTGCACTCTTATTCCTTCACAGCATGCCTACACTGAGACCGCCTGTTTCTCTCTGGGAAGGGTCAGCGAACACGATGATATAGTTGGATCCAAATTTCACCTCTACTTTCTATAAATTTCTAGCTATGCTTCATTGTTCTGTACTGTAGTACACAGTGTGACTATTTCAGGTCCATATCCTGTAACATATCGGGCACATGGATACAGTTAAAACTCAAAGCCCACTACTTTGGTCAAAATGAATAAATCTCTGGTTCTTTTGCCCTGAGGATCCCTATAGTAGCAGACTCCTAAGAGGCTGGGAAAGAATCCCTGTTATGCTAGATGTTCCAAAAGTTGGCTGTAGGCCAGGCGGTATGCAATCCCTTCTCTAGGCACCGGGTATGTGATGAATGCCCTAAAGGGTTCAAAGCCTACGTGGAACTCAACCAGAGCTGCATCTTGTCACCACTACTTGTTACTTCATCAAAATACTGATTTTGGCTAAGAGCTGAGAGATCTTGGAAATGGCACTGGTCACATCTGACATGAAGGAGATATGGAGCTGTGTCTCATAGACATACCACAAGCTGCTCAGCAGCTCTCCAAACAACTTCACAAAGCAGTACACATTGAGTAATGTGGTGGAGAGAAGTGAGCCTTATGAGACTCCAAAGAGGAGGCATTTAGAAGTGGAGAAAGTTGCTCGCAGTGAACCTCTGGATTTAGTCTAAGAGGAAGGAATTGAACTGTTTCAGGACATGCAGATTGCTGGTGCGTGGACAGACATTTTGGTGATCAAAGGTATCAAACGCTGCGGCAATGTCCAGTAGGATGAATATGGACATACTTCCCTTGTCTTTGCACATTTTACAAGTATTATACAGTTGGCTTAATTACAGAAATGTAAAACAATTTGTAAAAGAGGCAGTGTGCCCCAGAGTGTAAAAGGTTTCTACCACCTGAAATCAGTTCCCTGCTCTGTCACAATATCCCTCTATAACCTTTGGCAAGTCACTTTAACGCTGATTCTTACTTCATCTGAAAAATGAACGCGTACACCTTCCTCCTAGGCCAAAGGGGTATTTTCAGAGCGATGCAGAAGATGGAGTAGTCACCAGATGCTGATATTTCCTTTTTCTTCTGAAAACTAGTTCTGGCTGGTTTAGAGCCTGAGAAGGAAATTCTCCATTGCCGTGTTTGTTTTTCTCTATTGACGGAGGATTATGTCTAGTTTTCAAACAAAAGCATTTTCTTAAATATTTTCCTCTCCACTATTGACCTTGAAAATTGTCTCTTACCCAAGACAGTGTCAAAATTTACCTATAGTTTGAACTTTGTGACGTAACGTGACTGCATTTGATAGCATGAACAACACCAAGAAATATCAGGCTCCACAAATATTTCCAAAAGGAAAGTCTTTTAACCTTCAAACAAAGCATGTAATTTAATGCAAATATTCAGAGAAGGTTCCAGTTGTCAATGAGACCCAATTCTGAACATCTTAAACCATGATAATTCATTTTTGAAGTTACTAGTGTTGGCGCCCCTCCCCCCCAAAACAACAACAACAACAACAAAAACCAGCTTTCTAATGGAACTGCACTGCACCATTAACTGTCTCTCCCTAAATAAAAAAAGCACTTGCAGGACCAAGACTGGAATTTGGCCGTTCACCACCATAAACACAAGTTTCCACTACTTGTGCTGAAGAGAGCTCTATTACTATCAGGTATGGAAGAAAATCTTATATTCTTTCTAAGGGCTTGTCTGTTCACAGCCAAGTTAACTACTGTTATAACTCAAGTGTCGCCCCTAACTCAAGTCCTGTCCACACACAAAAACCATTAGCTTGAATGCGATGGTGCTTTTTCACTCAAACTGGATGGCCCATCAGGCTGAAACTTGAGTTTGTGTGACTCTTCCACTGATAACACGACTACTCTGCACAGGGTTGCCAGGTGTCTGGTTTTCAACCGGAACACCTGATCAAAAAAGGACCCTCCCCAGCCCAGTGAAAATGAGCGTGAGTATGGGGGACAGCAAGCAATGGAGGGAGGGGGGATGGAGTGAGCAGGGTGGGCCTTTGAAGAAGGGGTGGGGCAAGTGTGTTCAGTTTTGTGTGATTAGAAAGTTGGTTCTCTGTGGGATGGGAGCAGGCTAGCTCCACTGGAGTACCGCTAGTCCCCAAAGCCGTCCCACAATTCCCCCCAAGTGCCCAGAAAGGACAGACAAGTTCTCCCATAATTCATTGGGAAGGAATTAATAGAGTGGCGTTGCTTACTGCAGTGCAAAGAACCATGGGATGTACCCTCCAGAAGTCTCAGTGCTACAAACCACAGTGAGTGCAGTGCCAGTATGGACACACAATTTGTGTGTTATTTCACAGCAGGGGTCTCCAACCTTTTTATGCACAAGATCACTTTTTGAATTTAAGGGCAACCTAGGATCTACCTCGCCCCACTCACTCCATCTCCCCCCTCCATCAGGCCTAGGGATGCAGGCTCTGGGGTGGGGCTGGGGATGAGGGGTTTGGGGTGCAGGAGGGGGCTCCAGTTTGGGGGGTACTCAGGGCTGGGGTAGGAGTGTGGGAGGGGATCAGGCCTGGGGATCCAGGCTCTGGGGATGAGGGGTTTGGGGTGCAGGAAGGGGCTCTGGGTTTGGGCGGGGGGCTCAAGCATGGTATTGGGCCATGGGTTTCCCTCAGGTGGCTCCCAGACAGCTGGGGTGCTAAGGCAGACTTCCTGCTTGTCCTGGCACCACGGACTGCGCTGCACCCCGGAAGCGGCCAGCAGCAGGTCCAGCCTGCAGGCACCCCCACCTTCATTGGCCGGTTCCTAGCCAATGGGAGTACAGAGCCAGCGCTTGGGGCGGGGTTACAGTTGTTTAAATGTAAGTAGACAAGGACTTAAAGGGAAACAAAGAACAAATGTCAATTTTGAAAACAGGTGAACTTTTCAAATGACCTATAGCTCAAAAATATTTAATGGATCGTCTCCAAACGGTGAAGAAGTTTCAGAATAAGTGTGACAATTTTCACATCAAACCAACTTTCCGAACCAGTTTTAGAGGGTGCTGATGGAAGTGCCTCCTCCCTTCCAGCCCCTACCCCTACCCCAGGGTGCTGACCTCCCATCTCCCCTGCCCCAGAATTTCCTCTCTCTTCCAGCCCCCCTCACCGGGATGCTGACCTCTCTCTACCATATAGCCCCTCTGCCGTCCCAGAGCTCCCCCTCCTTTCCATCCACCCAGTGATGAGCTGCCAAAATCTTAACAACGGGTTCCCTATAAAAAGTTCTGATTTAACAACGGGTTCCCTATAAAAAGTTCTGATTTAAGGGATGTGCGACAGCATGTATTTTTTGTACCAATAGGGTTACCATACGTCCATATTTTCCCAGGAGGTGATTAAGAACCGAAAAGCCTGAGATGTCCAGGAAAATACAGATGTATTTTAACCCTACCTAAAGTTCTTTTTTAAAAAGATGGGGCTGAACTAGAAATGAGCTCCGTTTCACATGTGTGGGTGGTGATCAGGGACAGTCTCAATTTTTGGGTCTTTTTCTTATATAGGCTCCTATTACCCCTCACCCCCGTCCCGATTTTTCACACTTGCTGTCTGGTCACTCTAGGGTGTGCACATGTGTGGGTCCCAGCTGCTCCCTGCCCCCCCCTCATTAAAGCAGGTGTGCAGGGTTACTGCCCTGGGACCTGCAGGGCACCAGTGGATGTGGGGCTAGCTGCAGATAGGGGCATGGGGCAGGGCTAGCTGGAGGCAGGGAGTGACACGGGCTGGCTGTGGGCAGGTGATGCAGACGGGCGGGCTGCGGGTGGCTGTGGGCAGGGGGTGGCTGCGGGCGGCTGTGGGCAGAGGCTGGCTGCAGGCAGGGGGTGGCTGTGGCAGGGGCTGCAGGCAGAGGGTGGCTGCGGGCAGAGGGTGGCTGCGGGCAGAGGGTGGCTGCGGGCAGAGGGCGGCTGCGGGCAGAGGGCGGCTGCGGGTGGCTGTGGGCAGGGGGTGGGGCAGGGGGCGGCTGCGGGCAGGGGGTGGCTGCGGGTGGCTGTGGGCAGGGGGTGGGGCAGGGGGCGGCTGCGGGCAGGGGCTGGCTGGGGGCAGGGGGCGGCTGCGGGCAGGGGCTGGCTGGGGGCAGGGGGTGGCTGCGGGCAGAGGGCGGCTGCGGGTGGCTGTGGGCAGGGGGTGGGGCAGGGGGCGGCTGTGGGCAGGGGGTTGTGGGTGGCTGTGGGCAGGGGCTGGCTGTGGGCAGGGGCTGGCTGTGGGTGGCTGGGGGCAGGGGCTGGCTGTGGGTGGCTGGGGGCAGGGGCTGGCTGGGGGTGGCAGTGGGCAGGGGCTGGCTGGGGGTGGGCCAGGGGCTGGCTGGGGGCCGGGGGGGGGGCAGGGGCTGGCTGGGGGCAGGGGGTGGGGGCAGGGGCTGGCTGGGGGCAGGGGCTGGCTGCGGGCAGGGGGTGGGGCAGGGGCTGGCTGGGGGTGGCTGGGGGCAGGGGGTGGGGCAGGGGACGGCTGTGGGCAGGGGCTGGCTGGGGGCAGGGGCTGGCTGGGGCTGGCTGGGGGTGGGGCAGGGGACGGCTGTGGGCAGGGGCTGGCTGTGGGCAGGGGGTGGCTGGGGCTGGCTGAGGGCAGGGGGTGGCTGGGGCTGGCTGGGGGTGGCTGCGGGCAGGGGGTGGCTGCGGGCAGGGGGTGGGGCAGGGGCTGGCTGTGGGTGGCTGGGGGCAGGGGGTGGGGCAGGGGACGGCTGTGGGCAGGGGCTGGCTGGGGGCAGGGGGTGGCTGGGGTGGCTGCGGGCAGGGGGTGGGGCAGGGGACGGCTGTGGGTGGCTGGGGGCAGGGGGTGGGGCAGGGGACGGCTGTGGGCAGGGGCTGGCTGTGGGTGGCTGGGGGCAGAGGCTGGCTGCGGGCAGGGGGGCGGCTGTGGACAGGGGCTGGCTGGGGGCAGGGGGTGGCTGGGGGCTGGCTGGGGGCAGGGGCTGGCTGGGGCTGGCTGGGGGCAGGGGCTGGCTGGGGGCAGGGGGTGGGGAAGGGGACGGCTGTGGGCAGGGGCTGGCTGGGGGCAGGGGGTGGCTGGTGGCTGGCTGGGGGCAGCTGGTGGCTGGGGGTGGCTGCGGGCAGGGGCTGGCAGGGGGTGGCTGTGGGTGGCTGGGGGCAGGGGGTGGGGAAGGGGACGGCAGGGGGTGGCAGGGGCTGGCTGGGGGCAGGGGCTGGCAGGGGGTGGGGCAGGGGGGTGGCTGGGGGGTGGCTGCGGGCAGGGGGCTGGCTGTGGGCAGGGAAGGCGGGGGAGGGGCGCAGACACTCACACGGGGGGGCTGGGGGCAGGGGCTGGCAGGGGCTGGCTGGGGGCAGGGGGTGGGGCAGGGGCTGGCTGGGGGCAGGGGGTGGGGCAGGGGCTGGCTGTGGGTGGCTGCGGGCGGGGGAGGGGCGCAGATACTCACACGGGGGGGGGGGGCTGGGAGCAGCAGGACGCAGCCGGGGACTCACAGGCAGTAGCAGCAGGAGCCCCAGGGCCAGAGGTCCAAAGAGCAGGAGCAGCAACAGGGCCAGGAGGCAGCTCACATGGCTCTCGCAGCACAGCGCAGCGCCCCCCGGCGGCCGGGAGGAGGAATTACAGGCTTCCCAGGCAGAGCCCATCAAAGCTTCCCTCGCAGGGAAGCTAGTTAACAAGCGGTTCTAAAACCGCTTCTAAATTTAACAACGGGTTCGCGCGAACCGGTGCGAACCGGCTCCAGCTCACCCCTGCATCCACCCCACCCCATAGAATCATAGAAAATCAGGGTTGGAAGAGATCTCAGGAGGTCATCTAGTCCAACTCCCTGCTCAAAGCAGGACCAATTCCCAACTAAATCATCCCAGCCAGGGCTTTTGTCAAGCCGGGCCTTAAAAACCTCTAAGGAAGAAGATTTTACCACCTCCCTAAGTAACCCATTCCAGTGCTTCACCACCCTACTAGTGAAAAAGTTTTTCCTAATGTCCAACCTAAACCTCCCCCGCTGCAACTTGAGACCATTACTCCTTGTTCTGTAATCTGGTACCACTGAGAACAGTTTAGAGCCATCCTCTTTGGAACCCCCTTTCAGGTAGTTGAAAGCAGCTATCAAATCCCCCCTCATTCTTCTCGTCTGTAGACTAAATAATCCCTGTTCCCTCAGCCTCTCCTCATAAGTCATGTGCTCCAGACCCCTAATCATTTTTGCTGCCCTCCACTGGACTCTTTCCAATTTTTCCACATCCTTCTTGTAGTGTGGGGCCCAAAACTGGGCAGAGTACTCCAGATGAGGCCTCACCAATGTTGAATAGAGGGGAATGATCACATCCCCCAATCTGCTGGCAATGCTCCTACTTATCCAGCGCAAAATACCATTAGCCTTCTTGGCAACAAGGGCACACTGTTGACTCATATCCAGCTTCTCATCCACTGTAACCCCTAGGTCCTTTTCTGCAGAACTGCTGCCTAGGCACTCGGTCCCTAGTCTAGGTAATAATTGGAGATATACCAATCTCCTAAAACTGAAAGGGACCTTGAAAGGTCATCTAGTCCAGCCCCTGCCTTCACTAGCAGGACCAATTTTTTCCCCAGATCCCTAAGTGGCCTCCTCAAGGATTGAACTCACAACCCTGGGTTTAGCAGGCCAACGCTCAAACCACTGAGCTATCCCCTCCCCCCACTGTAGCAGTGCATGGGATTCTTCCGTCCTAAGTGCAGGACTCAGCACTTGTCCTTGTTGAACCTCATCAGATTTCTTTTGGCCCAATCCTCTAATTTGTCTAGGTCCCTCTGTATCCTATCCCTACCATCCAATATGTCTACCACTCCTCCCGGTTTAGTGTCATCTGCAAACTTGCTGAGGGTGCAGTCCATGTCATCCTCCAGATCATTAATGAAGATACTGAACAAAACTGGCCCCATAACCGATTCCTGGAGCACTCTGCTTGATACCGGCTGCCAACTAGGCACGGAGCCATTGATCACTGCCCATTGAGCCCAACGATCTAGCCAGCTTTCCATCTATCCACCTCCCCTACAGACCCCCTCCCTTCCAGCGAGCACCCAGGGGGCTGACCTCCCCCTCCCCTACAGCCCTTACCCCACCCCAGGGGGCTGACCCCCCCTCCCCTACAGCCCTTACCACACCCCAGGGGGCTGACCTCCCCTACAGCCCCCTCCCTTCCAGCGAGCACCCAGGGGGCTGACCCCCCCTCCCCTACAGCCCTTACCCCACCCCAGGGGGCTGACCTCCCCCTCCCCTACAGCCCTTACCCCACCCCAGGGGGGTGTCCTCCCCCTCCCCTACAGCCCTTACCCCACCCCAGGGGGCTGACCCCCCCTCCCCTACAGCCCTTACCACACCCCAGGGGGCTGACCTCCCCTACAGCCCCCTCCCTTCCAGCGAGCACCCAGGGGGCTGACCCCCCCTCCCCTACAGCCCTTACCCCACCCCAGGGGGCTGACCCCCCCCTCCCCTACAGCCCTTACCCCACCCCAGGGGGGTGTCCTCCCCCTCCCCTACAGCCCTTACCCCCCCCAGGGGGCTGACCTCCCCTACAGCCCCGCTCCCGCTCCCTTCCAATCTCCCCAGTCCGGAGCTTGAGCGCCCCCTGCCTTAGAGCCGGTGCCGGTACCTGTTCCGCCTGGAACGCGAAGCCCCGCCCCCTGAGGAGCTAAGCACCTCCCCTTCTGTGGGCAGGGCCAACTCCCCTTCCCGCTCCCCGCCTCGCTGGGAAACCTTGGTCACGTGCCGAGGGAGCGTCTTTGTCTCCCTCCGTCACGTGGAGGGAGAGCGGGTGGACGGGCGCGCCGGGTCGCGTGGAACGGCGCTCGGCGGCGCGCGCGCGCTCTCCGTGGGTCACGTGGCGGGGGAGAGGCCGCGCGGCGTTGCGCTGCACCGGGGGAGGGGGGGTGTCACGTGACAGTGGTGGGCGCCGCTGCTGCTGCTGCTTTGTGAGCACATTGGGCAGGTAACGAGCGGGCCGGGGGAGGGAGCGGGTCGTGGGGGACTGACCCCCCCGGGGCCGGCCGTGGGGCGGGGAGACCGGAGCCCCCATGGAGACGGTACCGAGGGGGCGGGGGAGGCCGCACCGTCCCCGAGGGAAGACCCGGAGAGAGTCTCTCCCTCAGCGCCGGGGGCACGGCTGGGGGCGGGGAGCAGAGCCCTCCCCATCCGCCCCTCCCCTCCCGCTGGGAGCCCCCCATCCGCCCCGCTCCCTCCCCCCCCGGAGAGAGCAGAGCGCCCGTTCCTCTGGGGAGAACGGGGACCCCCTCACGATTATCTTCTCTCCCCCCCAGAGACAGCAGCGCCCCCCCCCACCGGAGAGAGCAGAGCGCCCCGTTCCTCTGGGGAGAGCGGGGACCCCCTCACGATTATCTTCTCTCCCCCCCAGAGACAGCAGCGCCCCCCCCCACCGGAGAGAGCAGAGCGCCCCGTTCCTCTGGGGAGAGTGGGGACCCCCCTCACAATTATCTTCTCTTCCCCCCAGAGACAGCAGCGCCCCCCCCCCCACCGGAGAGAGCAGAGGGCCCCGTTCCTCTGGGGAGAGGGGGGACCCGCCTGACGATTATCTTCTCTCCCCCCCAGAGACAGCAGCGCCCCCCCCCACCGGAGAGAGCAGAGCGCCCCGTTCCTCTGGGGAGAGTGGGGACCCCCCTCACGATTATTTTCTCTCCCCCCCTAGAGACAGATAGAGCCTCCCTGGAGAGAGCAGAGCACCCCGTTCCTCTGGGGAGAGTGGGGACCCCCCCTCACGATTATCTTCTCTCCCCCCCAGAGACAGCAGCGCCCCCCCCACCGGAGAGAGCAGAGCGCCCCGTTCCTCTGGGGAGATCGGGGCCCCCCTCACTTTTATCTTCTCTTCCCCCCAGAGACAGCAGCGCCCCCCCCCACCGGAGAGAGCAGAGCGCCCCGTTCCTCTGGGGAGAGCGGGGACCCCCTCACGATTATCTTCTCTCCCCCCCCAGAGACAGCAGCGCCCCCCCCACCGGAGAGAGCAGAGCGCCCGTTCCTCTGGGGAGAGCGGGGACCCCCCTCACGATTATCTTCTCTTCCCCCCCAGAGACAGCAGCGCCCCCCCCACCGGAGAGAGCAGAGTGCCCCATTCCTCTGGGGAGAGTGGGGACCCCCCTCATGATTATCTTCTCTCCCCCCCTAGAGACAGATAGAGCCCCCCTGGAGAGAGCAGAGCACCCCATTCCTTTGGGGAGAGCAGGGACACCCCCCCCACAACCTATCTTCTCTCCTTGCCCTGAAACAGCAGAGTGCCCCATTCCTCTGCAGAGAGTGGCCCCCTCCCCTTCACCACCTATCTTCTTCCCCCCACCCCCTGGAGAGAGCAGAGCCCCTCTGGAGAGAGCAGAGAGCCCCATTCCTCTGGGAAGAGAGGTGGTGAAGGGAGGCCCCAGTCTTCTCTCCCCCCCCCCCCTTGGACAGAGCAGACAATCCCATTCCTCTGGGGAAAGCGGGTCCCCCCCCGTTCACCACCTGTCTTCTTCCCCGCCCCCCCGGAGAGAGCAGAGCACCCCATTTCTCTGGGGAGAGCGGGGACCACCTGTCTCCTCCCCCCTCTCGCCACCCATCTCCCCTGCCCCTGGAGAGAGAAAAGGCAGAGCTCCCCTCCCCCGAGAGGCCAGAGCCCCTCCTCGCCGCCTGTCTCCTCTCCCCCTCCTCGCCACCAATCTCCTCCCCCCCCCAAGAGGCCAGAGCCCCTTGCTGCCCATTCCCCCCCCCCGAGAGAGAGCAGAGTCCCCTTCACCATTGTACCCCCTCCCAGGAGGGTAGGGACCCTTCTAGTTTGAGGGAGCTTGGGGTCGGGGGAGAGGAGGTCACCAGAACCTCATTCCTTCCCATCTTAATGAGAAGGAAAGGGGCAAGAGTCTGGGGGCGGGGAGAGCAGAGTTGATCAAGAAGGTCTCTCCCCCAGCTCATGGAGGCCTTTTGTTTCCAGGCCCGACATTCCCTTGTTTCTTCCTTGTACCTGGCAGGGAGCTCTAGTTTCCCCCTTTCTTTCTGATGCTCAAGGGGTGGTGGGGGAGAAGAGTTAGGGGAGCCTGAGGAGCAGCTACATCCCCATCTCTTCCCACAAACTGGGTTTGGAGGAATCAAGCCCTCCTAGTCTGAGGGACGCCATCCTCCCCTTCCTCATAATCTCTTGCACCCCCCAATTCCCTGTCTCTCTTCTTAGGGTAGTGAGAGCCCTAGTCTCCTTTTTCCCAGGTTCTTCTCCCACTGTAAGGTTGGGGGAGGCTGTTGTCCCCTCTCACTCGAGGGGGCAGCATTGCTAGTCGTCTTCACTACCAGGTCCTAGTTTTACCTCACGGTTGGGAGGTCAGAAGCCTTTGTCAGCCCTTTCCCCACACACCCCTTTCTGGTGGTTCCCCTAAGAACATCAGAAAGGCCATTCTGGGTCAGACCAATGGTCCATCTGTCACAGTATCCTGTCTTCTCACAGTGGCTGGTACCAGATGCTTCAGAAGAAATGAACAGAACAGGGCAATTATTGAGTGATCCATCCCCTGTTGGTCCAGTCCTAGCATCTGATAGAGACTTAGGGATACCCAGAGTGTGGGGTTGCCTCTCTGACTATCTTGGCTAAAACTGAGGGCTGAGTGTGTCAGGCCTATTCCTCCCCACCCTGGGCCTCTTACTAGGCCTAAATCCTCTAATCCCCATCTTCCCTATGCCTCTCAGTGGAGGAGGGGGCTCTGGCTTACTTCCCTTGGGACCCCAACCCCTGTGATTTTCACTTGGGGGAAGGGACTCTGTCCTACACTTCCAGAGCTCTCTTCCCCAGTGAGAGGCATAGGAAGGGGGTCAGAGAGTGTAGGCTAGTGCTCTTACATGAAGCGGGGGAGAGAAAAAGCAGAACTGCAGGGCTCTTTCCCCCTGCAAACTGGTTTTATTCTTTCCACATCCATTTTCAGTGTGGGAGGGGCATCTGGTTTCTTCTTCATACAGATTACTACTGTCAGTCTTCACAGGTTTGAAAGGAGGGTTTTGGTCGTCTCTCCCTCTCACCAGATTTCTGGCTCTCCTGTTCCATGGCTGTCAAGGAGAGGGGTCTCTGATTGTCCCCCCCCTTCTCCTGTCTGCCTTGACCTCTTGTCTCTTTTTACTGTGACAAGGACCCCCGTTTTCCTCTGCTGCCCCACTGTTCCCTGCTGCTTCTCTGTGTGTGTATTGGTGTGCGCTTTTTTGGGAGCAGTCCAGTCCCCTCACAGGATGCCAGGGTTGCCTGGAATGTCTGAGGTTTGCTCATGGTGGGGTCGGGGTTGTTGGTGAGGTCTCTGGTACCTTCAAAGTGAGGGTAGGGTTTGTGCAGAGGGTGTGTCTTTGGTCCCTTTTCTGATTCTAGTGCAGGCTGAAGGGGAGCTGTTGCAGGGAAGAGGAGGGTGAATTATTATTGAACTGGATATTGTGTGTGGTTTCCATGCTGCTTTTCTTCCACTGCTTTCTGGGTGCTCCCCTCTTATTTTGTGAGGGAGGTAGCAAGTCAGATGTGGCTGTGATCATTGAAAGGGCCGCCCATAATACCTTCTTCCTCACAGCAACAGTAGGTTGCATGAGGACAAGAAGATGAATGATCATCTCTATATCAACGCTCCCCACCCAGTCTTCCCTTGTCCCTGATGTTGCTTGGCTGCTGGGAAACTGGCATCCAGGGCTGTGCTGTCTCCTGGGTTCAGTCACTTATGTTTAGATAACAAATCTTCACATTCATTGCTATTGTTGATGAAGAAAATTACTGCAGGAAAGTGTAAGCCCCTCTGCTGGGAACTGGGTATAGAAAGGGAACTGCTGTCATTTCAGATCTGAGTGCATTCGGGTCTGAAATCAGCTCAGAACTAAAAATTTGGTACTGAAATGTCTGCAAATGCTGTTTAATATCTGTTATGAATAGACTAGAAATGAACCGGGTTTAAAACCTCTATGTTCTAGGTATGTTAACCTCTTGAGTGTGGACACATGCAGCCATCTTGCTTATATTCAGAGGAACAGGAAAATCCCGTAAAACAAAAACCAAGGGTTGTGTGTGCATACCCTGCCTGTCCCTGCAGCCCACTGTAAGTGACTCAGGGGACTAGCCCTCCCCTCCCCTTGTCACCAAAGAGCAATCTGTCCCCTAGTCATCTTAATTTGAGTAAATGATGAATGCTTATAATAAAGCAGAAGATCAAGGCAATAGCCTCTGGGGTGGTGTTGGCTGGTGAAATGGAGGGGCCCTCCTGGTGTGAGAGCAGCTGTTTTTTTCAAGGAGAGAAATTGGAACTGGATGTGAGTGAAGGAAAGGGAGGGGAGGATGTGCAGGACGGGAGGTGCAGCACTTTCCATTGAAATGGAGCCCTTCACAACAAATGGCATCAAATCAGCCTTTGGAAAGGTCTTGCTTTTTTAATATCTACCAGCTCCTTTTAGGAATTCCCTTGGTCATATCATATTCCCCAGTGGAATCTGGGTTTGGATTCTTACCTGACTGGCCCTGTATTTATATGGGAGCCCCAGTCAGGTATGGTGGTTTGATTTAACTTTTGTTTAAAGTGTTTATTTTTAAGCTTATGCTATAAAACTTGAGCAATTGAGACTAAATCAGTTTGCAGTGTTGGAGGTGGTGTTTTGTGCTCCTGAGGTATTACGTGCAGGTGCTGTAGTAATTAGTGTAAATACATGCTGATAATGTATAATTGGGGGCAGATGAGCAAAGTTGGTGTTTATAATGCCCCTTATATTTGCTAACTTTTCCAGAAGTGGTTGTGAAAGCTGTGTTCCACTTCATACTAGTTACTGCCTTTTTAGCTTATCAGTACAGAAAATGACCTTTAAAAATGTTATGATTACAATAAAGACAAAATCCAGGAAATTCAGAAATGATGGCCAGCTGTTTGTTTACTTCATGATGCTTTTGGCCAGCCTCCTCTGTCTTCCACCCCCACCCCCCTCCTCACATTGCTGTGGGTTGAGGATGAATTTTCAGTATTATTACTTTACACAATTCTTGCTTATTTTTAGAGCTAACAAAATTTTTAATATTACCACATAATCTAAGCCTGTGCAAAACTCTTACACACAAAACCAAGGAGTTTGGTAGTTTATTTAACTTTAAAAATGTCTGAATAATTCTTTTGAAACTTGCTATTTAAAAGCAGGATGTTTAGGCAGGAGATATTTCAAGTTTTAGGGTAGGTCTACACTTAAAATGCTGCAGCAGCCTCACTGTAGTGCTTCGCTGATAAGAGTTTTTCCTGTTTGCATATGTTGTTCAGCTCTGCAAGAGGCAGTAGCTATCTTCATGGGAGAAGCCCTCCGATTGACATAACGCTGTCTACACTGGGGATTAGGTTGGTACAACTACATTGCTCAGTAGTTATATGTGATGTAAGTTTGTAGTGTAGACTTTGTCTAAGACTAGTGGATTTTTACAGCAGACATACAAACTGCTATTTTTAGGGAGACTTTATCAGGGAGGGGGAGGGATAGCTCAGTGGTTTGAGCATTGGCCTGCTAAACCCAGGGTTGTGAGTTCAATCCTTGAGGGGGCCACCTAGGGATCTGGGGCAAAATCAGTACTTGGTCCTGCTACTGAAGGCAGGAGGCTGGACTCAATGACCTTTCAAGGTCCCTTCCAGTTCTAGGAGATGGGTATATCTCCAATTATTACCTTTATCTGTCTATTGTTTAGTATTTGTACAAAGACTAGAATGTTACTAGTCTTACACTTGGGGCAGGACTTTCAGAATGGACTAAACCTGTAAACATACCTTACTTTATCATGAAACCAATTCTTTATAGTCAGTCTTGTGGCTAAAGCACAAGACTGGAATTCAAAAGATTTTTGCTTCTGTTCCCAGCTTTGCCACAGACTTTCTCTATGTCTTGGGTAGTCACGTCACCCCTCTCTGTCTCAGTTTACCCACCTGCAAAAATGGGGTCATGAGGACCAACACAGGATGGCTGTGAAGTTTTAAGTTCGAGGGTGTGTTGAAATCATTGGATGGAAGATGACATGAAAATGTTCACATTTTTATTTCATAGTTTTTCTTAACACATTTTTAAGTTGTGTGTTTTTTTTTGTTTTGTTTTTAAAGGTGTTTGTTCCTTCAGAGCCCATCATATCCTACTTGCTCTTCAGTAAAGCCCAGTTTTAGGGCTGCTTATACTTATTTCTGTTTAATTAACATGAACACATTACTACCTATTCATGGTGGGAAGGATGAGAGGCTGAGATGAAGCCTTTTATTAAGGCACAAACCTTTAATAATAGCAAAAGAAATGCAGAAAAACCCTGTCCATATTATTCCAATATGAAAGTCCTCCTCTCCACCCACATTTAATGTCAACAGCTAGCTAGAACTTCCAGTCCTCCTTGAAGGCTCTTCCACTCTACTCCAGGAATATGTTCTCCCAAATTCTTTATTTTCTGTTACTTCTCAATACAGTGAAGCATACACACTATGACTAAGATAAGACCCAAGTTATGGTTATGTTGAGTGACGTAATCTTATCCGTTCTTAAAGAGCTAGCCTCATGCACGAAAAAACCCTGAAATCATTAATTTCCCCCAAAGGTCTAAATAAGAATTGTGGAATTGCTATGAGTGATAAACCTCATGATTCAATCATTTTTTTCATCACTTCCCATCTCTCTTGATGTGTGTGCGCACGCATTTTTGTTGTTCTTAATATTCTCTCTTTACACTGTAAACTCCTCAGGGCAGGGTATTTGAGCTGCTTGCATGTGGTTCCTGTGGGTGGAGTTGTTCCCACCCTGTATGCTCTTTGTCCCACCACTTCAGTTAAGACTGCTAGAAGCACTTGTTGCAGAGTGTTTTGAAGGTAAATTTGACAGTCGGTTCCTTTCTCTTTCAGTTTCTTAAATCAGTCTTCTAGCAGATCAGCTGGAGAGATCACTAGCCTGGTGAAGTGGTAACAGCTTGCTTTAAAATCCAGTGGAGTGTTTCCCTTTTTGAGGGAGCTTTGATCTTTTCTGGAACTTAATTTGAAAAAACTTCATCCTAAGTGACCATTGCAGGGTTTTTGCTTTATCCTACTGAAAACTCAGTTTACTTCAAATTTGCACAGGGAGGGATACATAGCAACATTTATCAGTGCTCTTAAGATTCAGACTGTGGTTATTTTAAGAAATGCAAAATATTTTTGTTTTGTTCATCTCCATTTTTGAGCCATCCAGGTTATAAACATTTTTATCCAGTTTAATGGCAAAAATCCTTTTCTTACTCCATTAGGCAGCCGTATGGTTTAGTTGTAAAATTCAGATTTTACAGCTGAGTGTATTCCCAAATATGCTCCATGGCACTGTGTAGAAGGGAATCTATTTGCAATTTTACTGTGAGAAAAATAGGTTTCATCTAAAACATTTTAGTTGCATTTCTCAAGACTAAGAGATTGTTTCTAGAAGTAGTTATTTGAGGGAGGAGCTCTAGAGACCAGATTAAGATCCTTCTTTGATAAATATTTATTTTAGATTCTTTATACTAGATCTAAATACTGTTTGGGCCACAGTGATTATAGTCATGTGTAGTGGAACAAATGAATAACTGGTTGCAAATTTTAAAAACTCTAAAACTGAAATATGGTAAGAACATATCTGACTGGCTTGATAATTTATCACATTCACTTTTTTCTGTATATGGAGGAAATGGCTGTTGGCTGTTTTCTCTGAAGTTTTATGAACCACATTTTGCTTGATCTTAAATCTTGTACTGTGCATAGCTGTCTGCTTGACCAGTTTCAGCAAAATGTGAATCTTTCTTATATTGTGGCCAATTTCTGCTGTGTTGCAGTGGTGTAATTCCAGAATACAGCCGTTGAAGTCTTTGTAATTGTGATGGCAGAATGTGGCTTACAATCCAAGGGCTTCTCTACACTATGGGCATCACAGTTGGAGTGCTGCAGTGTAGGCACTTCCTCGTTGACAGAAGGGGTTTTTTCCATCGATGTAGGAGTTGTTGTACCTGAATAGTGGTAGCTGGATTGACTGAAGAACTTTTCCATTGGCCTGCTGCCTACACTGGGGGTTAGGTCAGCTTCACTATGACACTCAGCGGTATGATTTTTTCACAGCCCTGAAAAGGGTGGACTGATTGAAATCAAGACAATTTAAAGTGGCAATTTAAATCACCAAGTGGAAAGCCTTGATTTAAATCAGCTTTTCCATATGTACTTCAGTTATTTTCTAAAGAAAGGTGCATTCTTCTTAGTAGATACAACCATTAAAACATGTTGATTCACAACTAAATGGATCCTTTGCACAAGATTTGGTACATCTTTTTTGCTACTTAGGAGGGAACACTATAACCATATTTATTTAAGCAATTGTTTACGTTAATATTTTCAGATTCTTATTAGTTGTATATTTTTAGTATGTTAGAAAATGGTGAATCATATATTGCCTACTTATGTAATTAACTCTGCTCACGATTTGTGACAAGTTGCATTAGAGTGGTAACTGGAATGTAATTAAACATATAACAGCATATACAACTTTTATGAAAAAACAATCTTAAATGTTGTGGATACATCAATTTCTCTTATCAAAACATGTTTCACATTTACAGCTAAATGATTTATTAAAGGAACATAGGGATTAATTGTAGTCAGTGAATTAAACTGATTATTTCAGGTCAGCCTGGGAACATTTTCATATCTGCCTAAGTGAAAGTGACTGGAGCTTAAGTTCCTGCTCACCTAAGTCCCTAGAAAATGAGATGACAGTCTCCTAAATTACTTAGGCTGTCATTCAGACTTTTTAAACTAGTAGATCTCATCTCCCACACTGCTCATTTTTATTCAGAGACTGGAAGAGAGAGACAAGTTTTCCTGCTTTTTCAACTCCCAGTTGATATCTCAACTTTGAATGTATTGGTCCAAAAGAAGAAAATATTCTTATTGTGCCTGCAGGAGAGGCTACTGCTGTCGAAAGCTGGCTTAGCACTTCAACAGACTCTGGTTCCGGGTGCTTAGCTAGTAACTTCTACCAGTTCAGTGATGTGACTCTTTTTTTTAAAAACATCAGCAAACATGTACTGCTTGAATGGTCACCTCCAGCATTGACATTCTGGTTGGCATGATTGATGAGTGATTATTAGATACCCATGTCGCAGCAGCATCTTCTTCAGCAGTTTGGCAGATTACCTTAGTGCATTGGGTTGAGAATATTGGTAAGAAAATGAGGTGGAGCAAGTGCTTGATCCACCTGCTTTTTTTAATGCCTGCAACTTAACTTTGTTGTTGGGTATCTTTTTCTTCAGTGTCTCTTGAAGTTCTTTCCAAATTTAAACAGCCCCAGCAAAACCACAGAAATCTTTCTGCAGTTGGTCCAAGGCTATGGAAATAGGTTTCAGTATATTTTCTACATTTTTTCTTTAGTCCAGTGTTGACTACTTTGGCTGTGATTGTTCCATCTATTTTGTCATGATTTTCTCCACAAATTATCAAAATAGGCCAGTCTTAATAAATTGTTCAAAACACTCAACCACTGAATTCAATTGTACATCTTGGGGAGAATTAGTTTGTATCCTCCTGCTCTCTTCGGTGAAGCTGAAATGAAATGGTGGTTATAGAAGTGTTAGCAATTTCAACAACAGTTTGCTGTATTATTGGAGTCAAGTCGTTAGCTGAAACCTATACCAAATGGCCATTGCACCCATGTGTTATAAGTTTCAGGTTCCCTTCATTATCTTCTTCTAGATTTCTTCTCATCTTTGCTACATTTGCAGTATTGTTTGTGACAAAGCTATGCATTTGACACTTGAATGTTTGTTCACAGAGCTTTTCCTGCCACTTTTTAGTATTCTGCTGTATGTGCATTTCCTGATGTATCTGTTATTTTTGTAAAACAGACAGTCCCATCTTCTGTTGTCACACAAGCATTAGTTACTAGATCATTGTGTACATTGCTCTAGCGATCAGAGACTCAGATTAACTAATTTCCCTTTCAGTGTTTTTTGCATACCGTTCAATTTCCTTCTCAAACATGGTATCCCGCAACCTTCCAGCAATATCTGCTCTACCAGGTGATGCTTAGCCAGGTCATAATGATTGAACCATGTCAATGAAATGTTTATTCTGAAAAAGACAAAAGGGAGACTTTGTTACATAAAAGATGAAGAAGCTCTTTGTTTTGATACAGGTATGTTTAGTTGCAGCACTGCTGGTGGTACCAGCAGATAATTCTGAAGTTATAGACATTGCAGACATTGCAAATGATGGACATTCTTAACCCTTTATATCTAAGCCAGACTCTGCAACAAAATGGTAAACAAAAGTCACTCTCATTCACTGACGGTTAGTGCACTGCCTTTTAAAAAAAAAAAATAAAAAAAAAAATTGTAAATGAATGATTCTTCCTACTACAATTGTTAGTACCAAGTTATAAGATCATCTGACTCTATTATCTTTAGCAACATACCGAACAGCTTGGGGGGAAAACACTTTTTAAATGTAAAAATTCATAAACGCCTAATAAAACTTTACTTTTAAACAGGAAATTAGGATGTTTATTATATTGAACAATTAAAATAATCTTAGAAGTCCAGCAGTAATGGTAAAAATGTAATTGATTAATACTCCCACAATTAATTATATTTAGAACACAAGCATTTTGAAATTCATAAGTAATCCACCCAAAACGCAAATGTCTGATAATAGTCTATCATCATTTATTAGCATAGTAGGACATGGTAGTCCATCTATTAAAATGGTGTAAAAATAAGTTTACCAACCAGCTGATCCAGATTGTTCAGACATGCCCACATAATTTTCAAAGTCATTGCCATTTGAGGAGCATTGCCTTTGTCACATTGTTTACTTTTGGCATGTGTTTCTTGTTTACCCAGAGGTACAGGAATTTATTGAAAATATTCTTAAATGTGGTGGGTTTTTTTTTTTTTTAAACAACTTCCAGCCTTGGAAGTGTTCTCTCCTCTCCTCTTCTCCCGCCCCCCCCCCCCCCCCGGACTCTCACCCAGAAAAACAAAAGAACTATAATCTAAGATTTCTGCTTGTGTAACCCACATACCTTTTGCACTGCAGTATTTTATTTGTATAGAGATTGAGAGAGGTGGTTGAGAAATTGATGGATTTCTGTTTGTATTGCTGTCTGTGCACATGTGCAGGGAGACAGAGCAAGACCATTTACTTGAGGTGCCCAGAAGCAAGGTCCTGGTAGTGGGCAGATCAGTGTTTTTCCAGGAGCTGGAGAATAAATTTCCATGGTGGGTGGAGTCACAGATGCTCATAATTTGAGAACTCAGCCACTCAGATCTCAGGTAGGGAGAAGCTATAAAATAGGAGTATGAGACCACCCAGATGGGCTCAGTGGATGATCCTGATGAGATACATGATGGTGTCTCCAGGAGTCAGAGGCCAGGTCCCAATATGTGTGATGACTTTGTCAGTCTGTTGGTCCACAGGATCAGGCCTTTAATACAGTGCATGACACATTGTGCCATATTTACAAAGCTTAACCTTGAAAGCAAGATGTTCCCCCCGATTCTTTCTTTATATAGAAAAGCAGCCTTTAACTCAGTGTTTTTGATAGAGGTTCATGGATTCAGCATTTTTTTTATTTAACCATTTGTTTGAAGATATTATAAGTTTAGACTTTAACATATATTTTGTATTAATTTCAGATTTCATTTTAAATGGGTTTGTTTTTTAAAGAAAACCTTATTATAATTTAAATAAACAGATTTGATTTAAAAAAAAATCTATTTTTAAAATCCACCCTGGCCTTGAGTGACATAGCTATGTTGATCTAAATTTTAAGTGTATAGCAGGGATCAGTAGCTTACGTCTGAAGGGGGATAGATTTATTTCAGAAATAGATTTTCATTTTGGCTTTAGATTGCACATTCTTCCGTCCCTGAGTTGGGGGTGCAGTTTGGGACTTGCACATGTCAGTGATCTCAGTTGCAAATGTTAAGTTTGGGTGCTTAATTCCTATGGGGATGAGTGTGATATAAATAAATAGAATTGCATTGGCCTTATACTTCAGTATCATTTGGCCCAGTTGGTGCAGATGAGTATCTTATCCAGTGGATAACTAAATATGGAGGCGGGGGAGGGCTAGCTGGTTGAATCTCAATCCAAATAAAATTGATGTAATACTATGAGCCTGGGGGAAGCAATTTAGTGGGTGGAGAGATTGGTTTGGATGCTTCGAAGGGAAGACTTTGCCTGTTGCTTGTGACACAGGTTCACAATCTGGGACTTCTGTTACGTTCCCAGCTGCTTCTAGATGTCAAGACAGCAGCAGTGAACCAAAAATTTTTTTTTAATCTTTCCTTGGCTAGAAGGTGAACCTCTTCCGCAATGATCAGTGCTTGTATCCGCTCATGGTTAGATTGCTACAATGCACTTTATGGGGGCTACACCTGAAGACCAGAATGTGGAGGCTCACTTGCTTCATGGAGCTTCTCACAGGGAGTGCTTTAGACCTGTGCTCGGTCATCTGCACTGTCTGCCATTTTGTGTCAGGAGCATTTCAAGGTGTTGGTTTTATTCTATAAAGCCCTAAATGGCTTGGGGCTTTGTTCATTAAGTGAGAGACAAACTGTGTGTGGTGCCACCAGAGCTCAGGTGCTGGAGCTTAGCAGTTACCCAAAAGGAGGTTGATAGCAGGGCAAATGGTCTTGCTCTGTCTCCCTGCACATTTTTGGTGAGAGCTCATCTGTTCCAGAACTTATTTTCCCCCTTTAGTTGACTGAGCCTAAATCCGTTGACCTTCAGGGTGCAGACAGGGCCGTACTGTTCTCTCAGGCTGTTGAAAAGGGGACAGGTTAAGGAGACACTAAGTGGATTTAAGTGTGATGTTGATGGTGGGGAGTTTCTAATTACTCCTGCTGAGTTGAAAGGGTGAGTGGAATTCATCTTTTATTTCTTTTTAAATGCACGTGCATTTAAAAACAAAAGGATGCATTCATGTTTTAACAAAATCCAAATTTCTGTGGCTGCAGATTGGAGACCTGGTTGGTCATCTCTGCATTGGCAAAACAGAGAGATCCATAATTCAGTGGAAGTGGCTCTTGACAGGGCTCAGTCATTTTACCACTGTCATCTGCACAGTGATAGAAGTGCCTGAACCATGTCTGTGCAACTTATAATCACTACCGTTGCACGCATGGTGAATGATGGCCATCATTGTTTGTGTATGTGCTGCAGTTAAGGCTGGGCAGAGTATTTGGTACCTAATATGCTCGTGTATTTTACAAAATTGTATAATACTTCAAAAACACTTTTAAAATAAAACTTTGTTTTGAAGCATTTGCTGCTCATATATTGCAGAATTCGGCTAGTGCGTGAAATTCTGAAAGTAGAAACAAACTATCCCATTTTATCTGTATTAACTGAAGTGCAAAAAAATAAGCAGACTGCAGTGTGGTGAAAATTGTATTAGATGGTTAATATTCAGTTCTAATAATTTTGGGTATTAGAAACGTAAGGAAGGGAAATCTTAAGAGTCTTACCTTTTATTTTGAAGGACTGAAAGGATATGTCAGTTTCTCCTTGGAAACTTACCTAAAATGTTTCTGTACTGTGGCTTGTTTCCCTCACTGGTGCTCACAGTGTTCTATAGGATTGTTCATGAGTGCCAGGTCACTCAATGAGAGGCGTGCAGAATATCCAGTTTTGATTTTATTACTTCTCTCAGTAAACAAACTCCCCTTCCCCACCTCCAAGACAGCAGAATAAAAAATGACAACCATTTTTAAAAATTACATGCAGTTGGCTACAGGAGAAAATGGGGTGACATTTTGGGTCTAGAAGCCTCAAATATGTCCCCCCCCCTTTTTTTTTTCTTAGTTCATTTTAGCTTGTAAACAAAAAAAGGTGTGTTCAGTGACTAGGCTTACTTTGGAGTCCAGCACAAGTGTGTATTCCCAGTCCCCTCCACCCAGAGACCTTGCTGGGAAAGCTGACCATCGCAGCTGCTTTCCCCTCTACATTTCACATGGGGGAGAGAGTGATGCAACTGAGGATAAAACCTTTTACATGCTTTTTGCCAGACTGTTCTCTCTGATAACAGCTACATGCTCTAATGGGGTGTGCAGGGTGAGAGGAGGACAAACTGGATTGGCTATGGCATGTAGACAAAAAAGGGGAGTGGTTGATTTGGCAACTTTCAGGGAAAATAACAAGTTCTGTATTCTTGACGCATGAAAGGTGTGTTTATTTTTGTAGATTTGCATTTCTGTTGTGTGTATGCAGATTCATGTACTTTGGGGCAGGGAACAAATAATTTTAATATGTCACCATAGATGTGCTTGGGACGACAAATTAACAAAGTCTCTGCTAAAGGAATTTACAGTCTAGGTTAGATATGACATGACACAGGAAGAGAGAAAGTCAGGCAGGGGGCATGATGGCTGTCTTCTACTCTCTCTAGGGTGTTTTTTGTTCTTTATTATGCCTAGCACAGTAATAATTGGGGCCTTCTGATTCTACTATGATCATAAATAGTCTAAAGTTATGAGATCATCTTCTGCATTACATGCATTGTGCCGGTGACCTGGTTCTTTTTATAAATGTATTTTTATTAAGTTTGTGTGGGAGTATGGATCAGCATTGGAAAGTTGCTGTTGTATTAGGTAAACTTTAATATAACCAGCAAATTTTGGGCATAAGTTTTTCAGATATAAAATGAACCACAAAAGATTTGGGGGGGTGGGAATAATCTCATAGTGGCTTTGTAAGATTCCAAAAGAAGGAAAGAATAGCTAGCTGTTTAAACATGCTATTAATTCTGTAACTTAACAAAATGAAACCATTGCCTCCTCAATTTCCTGAGAAATCTGAGCTGCAGACTTCATGGTTTCTCTGCCAGACCAAGTGACCTCACATAAACATGGCTCATAAACTGACTTAGCTGAAACTTTAAAAAACAAAACACACAAACCCCTCACCCTTGGTTGTGATGAAGCCTGAATATGTTCTGCTGAAGACAGAAATGTATGAGTGAAAACAGGACTTCAGAGTGGACTGATTCATCCACAGTTATGTTCATGGTAGCTGTTTAATTTACAGAGGCAGAGACAACAGGAAAGTCTAGAGCTCAGATTTCTCAGCATCTTGAGGCCCAGTCGGGTGAAGGTTCCTCACCAGGCTTAACTCATTGAAGCCCGTATGAGTTCAGGGCATGCAGCACTACACAAAATAGGGCCCAGGCCTTATTGTCTCAAATTTGGTTGAAATACTGGGCTAATTATACTTTAAAATGGCCACATCTACTTCCCCCTTTTCTGAATCGTACATGGTTTTTTAAAAAACCCAGCAAAATCTTTATCAAAAACTTCATATTTAGATTTGACCCCAAACTTTGGTCTCAGATTTCATAAAAACAATTTACAATCCAATAATGTTTCCATACCCTTGTTTAAAAACAGGAAAACAGTTGGTTTTGCACAAACATTTCCCTGGCTCATTTGAAACCTGAACATTGAAGCACTGGAAGCTTGAAAGTGAATCTAAGTATAAACATTGATTTTCATTGTCCGAACTAAGAAATGCAAAAATAGAGCCTTTGTCAAATTGGGTTTTTAAAATACTTCAACTCTTAATAATACTAAAATGGCTTTAGGAACAAAGGCTGCGATTTTCAAAGAAACCTGTTACGCTGCCAAATCCCATTGAATTTCATGGCACTTGGGTGCCTAACTCCTTAAATTGTATATCCCATCAAGAGAAATGTTTGTATACAACATATATGATTTGTAAGTTGACACCACTGTCCTCTGAACTATTAAGCAGCCAATTGCACTTCATCCCTCTTGTTGTCACTACATTTATGATGGAGTAAATGGGTTCCAGGACAACATTTTTAAATAACTTTTTTTGCTTGAGATGTCTCCGGTGTAAAGTTACAGCCTTCTCTGGCTTCTCATTAAATTCTGATATTTTATTTTCACGCACCAGGTTTAATTCCAGTCTCCTTTTTTCCTCCTTGTCACCTCAGCTCACTGATTTCCAGCCAGACTCTTTATTTTATTTTATTTCATTTTATTCTGTTTTTTTACTTGCCAGTAGTCACTGTGACAGAATTAATGTTTAAGGTTTTTTATGTCATCAGTTCAGACCATGATATATTTATATATGAACTGACCTTAAGGTGGGAGTTCTTAGCCTCACTGTTTGTTTAAAATGGTGTCCATAATCTTGGAAAAGTCAGAGTACCGGGTAATTTTAAAGGAGATGCGTGTATCTTGTGTCCTGGAAACAAAATGATATATTGATTAGTGTTGTTTTTTTCTCTCTTACCTCTGCAAAAATAATCTCTTTTGAAGAAAGCAAGAAATGTTATTACTCTTGTAGTGTATGTATTTTTAACTCTTCAAATGGACTTCAGTGAGGCCTGGTCTAAACTGGGGGGGCGGTGTCGATGTAAGATACGCAACTTCAGCTACGGGAATACTGTAGCTGAAGTCGAAGTACCTCCCGTCCTCACCTCGTGGGATCGACGTCCGCGGCTCCCCCGCCGACTCCGCTACCACTGCTCACTCCGGTGGAGTTCCGGAGTCGACGGGGAGCGCGTTTGGGGATCGATATATCCCGTCTAGATGAGACGCGATATATCGATCCCCGATAAATCGATCGCTACCCGCCGATATGGCAGGTAGTCTGGACGTACCCTAAAAGAGTAGGAGTAAAAGAAATTTTACACTTTTTGCTTTACTCAAATTCATTTTTTTGGGTAAAAGTTTAATATTACAATGATCAGGAGAGCTGATGCTTTACATGCCATCTCTCTTTTCTATTTGATCCTGAAAATGAAAGTGCAATGCTATATTTGTAACCTCATGTTCACTTTCATGACCACTGCCTGATGTCACAAACTCAGAATTATGACTTCATTGCAAGATCAGTCAGGATAACAAAATTGAGCACTTACCTAGTGCCTCTTGCCTGTGGATCTCAAAACACTATGCAAAGGCAGGTGAGCATTATTCTCATATATTGCGGAAGGGAAAACTGAGTCACATAGAGAGGCTGTTGCCAGGATACTATGGTGACTGGTGTTCTATAAATAGAATACAAACTAGATCTGTAACTTGCCCAAGGTCATGCAATGAAAGAGTGGCAGATTTGGCAGTTAACATCTGCCTCCTGCTTTGGAGAAGGAGAAATTACCCAGATTTAAATACCTGGGGTGGTATGAAAGGCATACACAGAATGATTTGTTGAGAAACATTTTATTTGTGTGTTTTGTTTTTTTAGTTTCACCTTATTTGTTCTAGTGAAACAGTTCCTTAAGATAGTCTTTAAAATCCCTGTTCTTTGGAGGAAGTGCTGGCTGTGCTTGTAATACACAAAGGCTGTTATGTTTTCAGTACATCTTAAAAGTGACTAATGTGCAACTATGTGCTTTACTCACCATAAAGCTGTTCTCTTAATTCATTTACTATGACACCATGACTTTACAGAAAGTACAATAACTTACAGCCCACTGTCACTGTGCCAGCATCTTACAGAAGGCTGTCCAGGAAGTGATGTTGGAAATAAGTATATCGGTATCAACAGCATACATTTCAGATTAATGTTTTATCAAGTTTCTGGTTTAAAACTTGGTGCTTCTGCATGATAGTCTGTAGCCAAAGTTTGTCAACTTGTAATGTTTTGTCTAGTTTATCATTCTTCCCTCACATATGCATATATAGTAATTTTTAATTAGGAGAGATTGGTACAAATTTACCATAGATCATATAGAATCATAGAATCTCAGGGTTGGAAGGGACCTCAGGAAGTCATCTAGTCCAACCCCCTGCTCAAAGCAGGACCAAACCCAACTAAATCATCCCAGCCAGGGCTTTGTCAAGCCTGACCTTAAAAACCTCTAAGGAAGGAGATTCCACCACCTCCCTAGGTAACCCATTCCAGTGCTTCACCACCCTACTAGTGAAAAAGTTTTTCCTAATGTCCAACCTAAACCTCCCCCTCTGCAACTTGAGACCATTACTCCTTGTTCTGTCATCTTCTACCACTGAGAACAGTCTAGATCCATCCTCTTTGGAACCCCCTTTCAGGTAGTTGAAAGCAGCTATCAAATCCCCCCTCATTCTTCTCTTCTGCAGGCTAAACAATCTCAGTTCCCTCAGCCTCTCCTCATAAGTCATGTGCTTCAGCCCCCTAATCATTTTTGTTGCCCTCCGCTGGACTCTCTCCAATTTATCCACATCCTTCTTGTAGTGTGGGGCCCAAAACTGGACACAGTACTCCAAATGAGGCTTCACCAGTGCTGAATAGAGGGGAATGATCACATCCCTCGATCTGCTGGAAATGCCCCTACTTATACAACCCAAAATGCCATTAGCCTTCTTGGCAACAAGGGCACACTGTTGACTCATATTCAGCTTTTCGTCCACTGTAACCCCTAGGTCCCTTTCTGCAGAACTGCTGCCCAGCCATTCGGTCTCTAGTCTATAGCAGTGCATGGGATTCTTCCGTCCTAAATGCAGGACTCTGCACTTGTCCTTGTTGAACCTCATCATATTTCTTTTGGCCCAATCCTCTAATTTGTCTAGGTCCCTCTGTATCCTATCCCTACCCTCCAGCGTATCAACCACTCCTCCCAGTTTAGTGTCATCTGCAAACTTGCTAAGGGTGCAGTCCACACCATCCTCCAGATCGTTAATGAAGATATTGAACAAAACCGGCCCCAGCACCGACCCTTGGGGCACTCCACTTGATACCGGCTGCCAACTAGACATGGAACCATTGATCACTACCCGTTGAGCCCGACCATCTAGCCAGTTTTCTATCCACCTTACCGTCCATTGATCCAGCCCAGACTTCTTTAACTTGCTGGCAAGACTACTGTGGGAGACCGTATCAAAAGCTTTGCTAAAGTCCAGAAATAGCACATCCACTACTTTCCCCTCATCCACAGAGCCGGTTATCTCATCATAGAAGGCAATTAGGTTAGTCAGGCATGACTTGCCCTTGGTGAATCCATGCTGACTGTTCCTGATCACTTTCCCCTCCTTTAAGTGGTTCAGAATTGATTCCTTGAGGACCTGTTCCATGATTTTTCCAGGGACTGAGGTGAGACTAACTGGCCTGTAGTTCCCTGGATCTTCCTTTTCCCCTTTTTTAAAGATGGGCACTACATTAGCTTTTTTCCAGTCATCCGGGACCTCCCCCGATAGCCATGATTTTTGAAAGATAATGGCCAATGGCTCTGCAATCTCATCGGCCAACTCCTTTAGCACCCTCAGATGCAGAGCATCCAGCCCCATGGACTTGTGCTCGTCCAGCTTTTCTAAATAGTCCCGAACTACTTCTTTCTCCACAGAGAGCTGGTCACCTCCTCCCCATACCGTGCTGCAGAGTGCAGCTGTCTGGGAGCTGACCTTGTCTGTGAAGACAGAGGCAAAAAAAGCATTGAGTACACTAGCTTTCTCCACATCCTCTGTCACTAGGTTCCCTCCCTCATACTAGAACAGCCCAAAAGATTGGGCATGCATTTAAGATATTTGTCCAGTGATGTTTCTTATAACTGCAGAATTGATATTTGTAATGTTTTAATGTTTGTCTGACAGACTGCCTTCAGTTGCATGGTTCAGTTTTGAGGTTGAGGGTGTTGGTGAAATCTACCTGAGCATAGCTCACCTGCATGCTAAGGGGTGAAATGGTGTAATAAAACAAAAGTAGCTGTTTTATAAACTGTAATGTAAAGACTGCAAGTGGGTTGCTATAGCCCAGGGGTAGGCAACCTATGGCACGCGTGCCGAAGGTGGCACGCAAGCTGATTTTCAGTGGCTCTCACACTGCCCGGGTCTTGGCCACCGGTCTGGGGGGCTCTGCATTTTAATTTAATTTTAAATGAAGCTTCTTAAACATTTTAAAAACCTTATTTACTTTACATACAACAATAGTTCATGCATCTGATGAAGTGGGCTGTAGCCCACGAAAGCTTATGCTCAAATAAATTTGTTAGTCTCTAAGGTGCCACAAGTACTCCTGTTCTTTAAATAATAGTTCAGTTATATATTATAGACTTATAGAAAGAGACCTCCTAAAAGCGTTAAAATGTATTACTGGCACGTGAAACCTTAAATTAGAGTGAATAAATGAAGTCTCGGCACAGCACTTCTGAAAGGTTGCCGACCCCTTCTATAGCCTTTTTTAAACAGAAGTCAGAGTCCCCTGATCTTGCAGCAAATGTGCTCCTGTTTAGGTTCTCCTGTTGGTCAAATATGCAGGTGGGTGCTAGCATCCCTTTTTAGTACATACTGGAGGATATATTTGGAAAAATAGTTTTTCCTTATTTATGGTATTATGTCTAAATGGTCCTTGTTAAATAACATACACACAATATGTTAATTATTCCCAGATACACAACTTCAGAGTTCTAGTAGAGAATATATTGTTTAAAAAGAAAAGAAAGGCCTGTTTCTGTTCTTGCACCAGTCTTACGTTTGCCCGACCCAGTCTCCTCACCTATAAATTAACTGATTTTGGGGATGGGACTCTTTATCAGAATTTTCTTCAGTGACCGTGTAACCTGTAGCTTCTTCTCTATTGTACATTAAGCACGTGGAAATATTTGGCTGACCGTATAGGGTGCCCTGCCATGTATCTGGAAGAAGGGGTTTCCTGATCCATACAGGAAGGATGAAGGGACATAGTGATATTTTCAGCCTGTATTAGGAGGGTGTCCAAAATACAGCAGGGGAGTCTCATACCAGTAAATTGGTATTTTCTGACTTGTATATAAAGGGTGGGTAGCAAGGAGTTGGTTGACCAGCTTGTAGAGTGTGCTGGTGAGGAGAGGGTTGTGTGGGTCTGTAGCTCATGTTGGAGACTACCACCGTAGATGGAGAGTGGGCAGTGATACAAGGGCAGAGTTAGTTAGGTTTTGAATCTTAATTGTGATTTCTCTGACTTTGAAATTTCTGTTTAAAACAAACTATTTTAGCTAAATAAATATCAGATTTAATTTAACAATTCTGTTTGAGAAATGCTTTAAAGAGACCAAAGGGGCATCTTACTCCATAATCTTAATGAAATTGAATTTTGGAGTTGGGGGTGCAGTTTTGGTCAGGGAATTTCTTTAGATTGTGTGTGTAACTGATAAATTGAGATGCTTTTAACGGTGCTTGTAACTTGATTATTTTTGTCACATCCCATGGGTGCCACATGAAAATAAAAAACTCTTCTATTAGGCCTGTATTCCAGTAATGGTCACAAAACATAGCTGAAACTATATAACTTGTGGGTTTTTTGTTTGAAATTGTTTACCACAATTTCACTGCAGGTTTGATTTCTAAGGTTTCAACAAACCCTACTTAGTGTTTGAGATCTCATGCAAGTTACAAGTTTTGCAACTGATGCTTGTAACCATCACAGCACAACCACATTTGAAGCTACTTGGAAGTTGCTTATTCCATGCAAATCTAGCAGCATATGTAAATTCCACAAATGCAGTATTTTTTTCTCTGGTGCTCAGGGTGATTACAAACAGTTGATAGTGCTTGTACAGTGCAATTTCTGAGAAGCCTCATAAGTAGCTCTCTGAGGATTACATTTCATGAGCACTCATGAAAATTACAAGCTCCATTAGCATGGGGAATGTGGATTGTAACTTTCGCCAGGTGGATGACAAAAGTTTAAAACATGAAGCATGGAACTTTAGATCAGGAGCCACTTTAATTCAGCATAATAAAGAAAGGGTTCCCCAAATGCAATAGTCTAGGTGTATTAGATTGCCAGAAAACAAGCTTTGAGGAACTTAGTGAATAAGTTGTTGTAGGAGGGACTATTAAAGCCCATCAATGTGAAGGAAATGTCGGGAATCTTAAAATATGCTAATTAAGGTACAACAGTCTACATTCCCTCTGAGACAGAAGATTGCAAGAACCATGAAGCAGCCAATGTGGAATTTTATCAGAGACCGGCTCAAAGAGCTGAGGGGAGGAGGTTAAAACCTTGTACTGGAAATGAAGAACAGGGGTGGCAGCCAAATGCCCAAGTCAGTTAAGATTCACAGAGGAAAGATAAAGGCAGGAAAAAAAGCAGAACCAGTATTCAGTGCTGGCCGAAAGGAGGAATAAGAAAGGCTTTTACAAACAAACATCAGGAGGAAAAGAAATATTAAAGTAGGTCCATTAATAAATGAGATGGGGACTAAAATTTGACTGAGATACTTAACTCCTTCAAAAAGTTTTTTTCCTCCTGCTGACGATAGCTCATCTCAATTGATTAGATTCTGCCTGTTGGTATGCATACTTCCACCTTTTCATGTTCTCTGTATGTATAAATATCCCCTGTCTGTGTGTTCCATTCTATGCATCCGAAGAAGTGAGCTGCAGCTCACGAAAGCTCATGCTAAAATAAATTTGTTAGTCTTTAAGGTGCCACAAGTACTCCTGTTCTTTTAACTCCTTTTAACATTTTTCTGTAAGAAGGATAAAAACTTGAATTAGGAAGTAAGGCAGACCCCATAAAATAGATATTGTATTGTTTTTTTAAAAAAGAGGTGGAGAAATTTGAACATATATCAATCAACTGATCTAGATTATACCTGCTTTTAGTTTGTATGCCACATTGGGCAGGCATCTCACTCTCATAGATCTACTTTGGTGCAGTATGTTGTCAATAGAATCATAGAAATGTATGACTGGAAGGGACCTTGAGAAGTCCTCAAGACCAGCCCTCTGTGCTGTGACAGGACCGAGTAAACCTAGATCATCCCTAACAGGTGTTAATCCAACCTGTTCTTTAAAACCTCTGATGGGGATTCCAGAGCTCTCTTTATTTATGGGGTTGTAGAAATTAATAATTTATTTTTTTAGGTTGGCAGCATATCAAGCTTCGGTCTAGTGGAATATGGTGTGGGGATCAGTGTCTATCCTTATTAATGTTCTAGAATCATATAAACAACATGTAAATGAAATTTGCAGATGGTACTAAATTTTGAGGAGTTGCAGATGATAGCGAAGACAAAAAAAAAAATAGAAAGCTTCAGATGAGAAATGTGGAAAGAAAAGAGTTTCAGCTTTAGGAAAAAATGCAGCTGTTACACCTGCGGGAAAGCAATCCAGATTCAAGTAAGTGGATTCAGTGAAGTGGGGGAATCCTGGTAAACAATAATGCCAAGGGAAATCTATTAAGATATGAATTTGCAATACAAGTGTTGGCAACCAAATAGTCCAATGCAGTTTTTTTTATAGTGTATGCAGAGGGATCAAATAAAACCTCAGGCAGATAATATTTCCTCTTAGATTATAACATCTTTGAGTTAGGGACTCTCCTGATTTTGTGTCTCGTGCAGTGACAAGCATATTGTTAGTGAGTGACAAGTAGCAATCTGTTATTGTGGAACTGCTGAAGAAGCCCATTGTGCTAGACAGTGTAGGAACACACACAGTCCATGGTATCTGTCCACCTTTGGTGTCACCATCAAAACTCTGAAGATAGAATCTAAAATCTGATTTAATGAGATTTTAACAGCATACCTACTTCATGTGAAGACACTCCAGATATAGCCTAGCTAGGTTTTCAGCAGCGTTTGCTGTGATATTCCTTATGGCTGGTAAATTAGCCGTTGGGATTTGTGTTGGAAACTGTAATGTGAGCTGGTGAGAAGGTTGTAGATCTGTATTAAGGTGGCTCTCTCTGGTTCAAACTTTAAACAGCCGCACCTTCATGTGAAAGATAGTTCTATACCTTTTAGTGGCTTCCATTTCTAATGTGAATTGGGCTTAGGCACTCTTTTTGATGCTTTGGCATGCAAGTTTGCGTTTCTTCCAGTTCAAGAGTGTCAGATATGTCTGAATCCTTGCTTGGCTATTTATAGATACTGTTGCTTGTATCTGTTTCTATTCTAGGAATTCATTTGGAACCTGTTCCAGGGGAATGCTGTTTAGAAGTGCAGGGAGGAGCAGAAAGGGGGCAGGGAGAACGCAAGCACTGAGCATATTCCTGTGATCTGGCAACAGTGTGCATAGTGTTGGTCTCCGTCTGGTGCCCTAGTGTTTTCCGTACAGCACCTTGTAAGCAAGAACCTTGGTCAAAGTGAATTCCCAGCACGGGAAGTTATCTTCTCTTTGGTGCAGGACTTGTGTATGCTTTTTCTTACTGCGATTTGCAGCACCTCGCTCTTCCTTGAGTCTGTTTTCATATGTGAATGGTGGTAAACATTAAGGGCTGCCTTGCTATACCAGACTGAATAGCTGAAATCCACGTTCTCTAGTTTAATAACTGAAGTTATCAGCTCCCCTCTCCCATGGTAATGGAGAATTCTTATTATTCTGTTAATACCTGTTTAAATCTGATTAACTGACTTAATCAAAATATTCAGTGTTCTTAAAGCTTTTCACAGTTTAGTAGCTAATTTGTTACGTGAATCACCAGTCTTGTTAATAGTTGGTGACGTTTCTTCAATTGAATGTGAATTGCATGCTGTAATATTCCTGCTTTTGAGCCTTACGTTTCTGATATTTCTTTAGTTTTGTTTTTATTGATGTAAATTGTTTAACTCAACCTGTTGAACTGTACCACTTAATTGCTTTAACAATTTTTGTTTTTTGTACCTCTTGGAGGATAGGTCCATAGGTGGCTATTAGCCTAGATGATCAGGGATGCAACCCCATGCTCTGGGTATCCCTAAACCTCTGACTGACAGAAGCTGTGACTGGACAACAGGGATAGATCACTCAATAATTGCCCTGTTCTGTTCATTCCCTCTGAAACATCTGGCTCCGGCCACTGTTGGAAGTCAGGATACTGGGCTAGATGGACCATTGGTCTGACTCAGTATGGCCGTTCTTATGTTCTTGCTTCTTGCTTGCTTATATATACACCTGCCCCTGGAAATTTCCACTGCTTGCATCCGAAGAAGTGGGTATTCACCCACGAAAGCTCATGCTGCAAAACGTCTGTTAGTCTGTAAGGTGCCACAGGATTCTTTGCTGCTTCTTATGTTCTTATAGATTTTCCTAAAAGTACCAAAGGTTTATATTAGACAGGATTTAAGTGGTACTTATGGACCAAGAAAATTAATTATGAAAACTTTGTAAACTTCCATGGTAGGTTTGTCTGGTTAACTTTATCTGTAGATTGTCCCTTCTTGCCTTCTTACAGGTAAAACTAGGTTAACTCCTGGTTTGTTGATGGGTGTACAATTGCTTTTTGGATTGTCAGCATACTGCTGACTTTGGGTGGTGACTGATACTGGAAAATGGTTCACTTTAATTTTTTTTAACACCTTTGTCCAACAACTGGAATTCTTGGAAAAATGCAAGCCTGCAGTGCCCTTCATCTGTGCTTTTAGCTAATGTTCACCGTACTGCAGTAGCCAACCTTGTACTGCTTTGAAATTGTCCTGCTGACATCTTCACTAGAAACATGAAGGAGTAATGGCACCGAGAAAAGCCAGTCATAGCATAGGCAGGATATGTGCAGACTTGCCTATATGGCTCTGGCAGTGCACCTCTGACTTGACCTAACCTGTCTCTGTCACTTAAATCTTACCAGTGTTACCTGTAATAGTAATAGATGGAGGCATTGATTAAGCAGAGGTCACAAATCTCCATTCACATTTTGAACTAACCAGATGATTTGTTTTTCTCTGTGTCTGAGAGCTCTGTGCCTCCCCAGTGCATTTCCTTTTGCTCCATGGGGAGCTGCTTCCTTGATCTGCAGTAATCCTGCAGATGCTGTGCAGTTGGGTGCTCACCTAGTCTGCTGCTCTTCCCTACACTTAACTGGGAGATGAGAGGAGGTGTGAAGTGTTGCACAAGTTAGTGCGGATAGCTTTCAATAACATGTTGCTTTGCCCTGTGGCTTTTGGAGGTGATGGGAAAAATCCAGTGGGGAGTGACCAACCCTGCCCCTTCCTAAACAGTGGGTCTGGGTTCTTCACCCCCACCCACGGACGGCCTACCATGGAGTTGACTGGTTAGGAGGAGAGCATGCTATAGAGCTAGCTTTCTTTCCTTTTGCTCTTACCCAAGCCAAATCGCCAGGTCTTGGCTCCCAGCATATTAGCTTAGTACAGGGGTTCTCAAAATTAATTGCACCATGATCCCCTTCTGACAACAAAGATTACTACATGACCCCAAGGGGGAGGGCCCAAAGCCTGAGCCCCACCGCAAAGGTCAGGAGGGCCAAAGCCTGAGTTTGAGAACCGCTGGCTTAGTAGAAGTTGAAACTCAGCAATGGGACCAGAAGAAGCATGAGAGCCAATGTGCTGTCCAAATTCTTGTAAGATGGTTGGAATCTCTAGAAGCTTATGCAGTAGTTGTGCTAATCAACTAATGACTAGTACTACTCAGAGCAACTTGCATTTATCTTGTCTGGTCTGATGTTGGTGAAAAACTTGGTCTTTATGATGGGGTATGAGGAAACTCAGACCGCTACCAGCACTTCCCTGTTTCAAGGAAAGAACTGAATTTCATAAAAATGTAAGAATGGCAATATTGGGTCAGATCAGTGGTCCATCTAGCCCAATATCCTGTCTTCTGACAGCCAGATGCTTCAGAGGGAATTAACAGAACAGGGCAGTTATTGAGTGGTCCAGTCCCAGCTTCTGGCAGTTGGAGGTTTAGGGACACCCAGGCTATAGGTTTGCATCCCTGACCATCATTGCTAATAGCCTTTGATGTACCTGTCTTCCATGAACTTATTCTGTTTTTGAACCTAGTTATACCTTTGACCTTCATAACTTCCCCTGGCAATGAGTTCCACAGGTTGATTGTGCATTGTGACAAGAAGTACTTCCTTAGGTTTGTTTTAAACTTGCTCTATACTAATTTCATTGGGGACCCCTGGCTCTTGTGCTATGTGAAGGGGTAAATACAATTCTAATTCACTTTCTCCATACCATTCATGATATTGTACTCTATCATATCCCCCCTCAGTCATCTCTTTTCTGAGATGAACAGTCAGTCTTTAATCTTTCCTCTTATGAAAGCTGTTCCAGCCCCCTAATAATTTTTGTTGCCATTCTCTGTACATTTTTCCAATTCTAATATTTTTTTGAGATGGGGTGACCAGAACTGCATGCAGTATTCAAGGTGTAGATGTCCCATGGATTTATATAGTGAAATTAAGGTATTTTCTGTTTTAACCCTTTCCTAACATTTTGTTAACATTTTTGACTGTCACTGCTGATTGAGTAGATGTTTTCAGAGTACTATCTATGATGACTCCAAGATCTTTCTTGATCGGTAATAGCTAATTTAGACCCTATTATATTGTATGTATAGCTGGGATTATATTTTCAATGTGCATTATTTTGCATATATCAACACTAAATTTCCTCTTCCATTTTGTTGCCCAGTCAGCTAGTTTTGTTAGATACCTTTTGTGAGTTAACGTTTTGCAGTCTGCTTTGGACTTAATTGTCTTGAGTAATTTTGTATCATCTGCAGACTTTGCCACCTCGCTGTTTATCCCTTTTCTAAGAGAATTTATGAATATGTTGAACTACATGTTTCCCGGTACAGATCCTTGGGGGACCCTGCTATTTACCCCTTTCCACTGTGAAAACTGATAATTTATTCCTGCCTTCTGTTTCCTATCTTTTAACCTGTTACTGGGCTATGAGAGGACCTTCCTTCTTATCCCATGACTGCTAGCTTTACTTCAGAGCCTTGTGTAAGGGACCTTGTCAAAAGGTTTCTGAAAGTCTAGGTATACTGTATCCACTGGATCACCCTTGTTCACATGTTTTTTAATTCCCTCCAAGAATTCTAATAGATTGGTGGGGCATGATTTCTCTTTAGAAAAGCCATGTTTACTTTTCCCAAATGTATTGTGTTCTTTACTATAGTTTCAACCAGTTTGCATGGTACTGAAGTTAGGTTTATGGTTGCCTGGATTGCCTCTAGAGTTTTTTTTTTTTTTAAATTGGTGTTGCATTAGTTATTCTCCATTCATCTGATACGGAGGCTGATTTAAGCGGTAGGTTTCATACCATAGTTAGTAGTTCTGCAGTTTCATATTTGAGTTTCTTCAGAACTCTTGGGTGAATACCATCTGATCCTGTTGATTTATTTTAATTTATCAATTTGTTCCAAAACCACCTCTGTTGATACCTCAGTCTGGAACAGTTCCTCAGATTTGTCACTTTAAAGGAATGGCTAAGGTGTGGGGATCTCTCGCCTATCCTCTGTAGCAAAGACCGATGCAAAGAATTAATTTAGCTTCTCTGCAATGGCCTTATCTTCCTTGAGTGCTTCCTTAGCACCTGGATTGTCCAGTGGCTCTACTGGTTGTTTGGCAGGCTTCCTGCTTCTGATGTACTTAAAACAAAAACATTTGGAGTTAGTTTTTGTTTTTTTGCTAGTCGCTCTTCAGATTCTCTCTTGGCTGGCCTAATTATGCTTTTACACTTGACTTGCCAGAGTTGATGGTCCTTTCTGTTTTCCTCAGTAGGATTTGATCTTTTACTCTGACTGCCTCTTTTTACCTTGTCTAGTCATGATGGAATTTTTTTTGGTCCTCTTTTTTTTTTTTTAAATTTGGGGTGTGTCTGTCTGTCTTTCTCTCTCTAGTTTGAGCCTCTATTATGGTGTGTTATAAAAATTTCTATGCAGATTAAAATAGTTAGTGTGCTTGGAAAGACAGATAATTCCAGTGCTGACAGGTTTTACTATCCTCCCTTCTTTGGATAGAAGCACTTCAAAGCCTTCTGTAAACAGGAATGTCTTTTATAACTACAAATTACTGAACGCTAACACGTAACACAGGCATTTAGGATTTAAAGAACATTTCTCAATGAGTGTAGTACATGACTCTGTTTTCTCACTATAGATCAGGAACAGAATATATTCTAAAAGAGCAACAGATACTCAGACACACATAATCTTTCACTTGCAGCTGATCGAGACCTCCCTAGTCCAGATGGACAGAATCTTCCCTTGAGGGTTTTCAGTTTTCAAAAAATTTGTGCCGCTGCTGATGAGTTATTTAATATTTGTTATGGTAGTGTCTCGAGGCTCCAGTTGGGATCAAGACCCCCCTGGGTTAGGAGGATGCACTAAGGAAGATTGGACATTGAGAGTAACAGTGCAGAGGGTTTCAAAAGAGTAGCATGCAGTTGCTAATTCAGTAGACACTAGTCACAAACAATACATGTACAGTAACTCCTCACTTAACGTTGTAGTTATGTTCCTGAAAAATGCAGGCATTCTTGTATTCATGGTGGTATCTAGGAATCCCAGTCAAGAATCAGGGCCCAATTGTACTAGATTCTGTACAGTCAACGGCATTAAATGTGAACTTAAGACTTGTAAATGCTCCTGCTCTTCTCCACTTTGAGGTTTAGCCAGCTACCGTACTTGAAGACTTTTACAAATTCATTCTTTAGCCTTTGTTACAGTGGGAAGGCTTTTGTGAGATATTACTAAAGTTGAGTTTTGCCTCACGTTCTGAAAGTGCTCAAGGCTGGTCTCCTTCAGATCTCCTTCAGTGAGGAGTTTCTTAGCACTTGAGAAGCTAAACAGTATTCAAAGTGAGGGGTTTTTAGGTAGTAGATGGGTTTCTATTAGAGGGAATTAGTATCTCCCAGATGAGGGTGATCTTAACTTACATTGGGCTTGGGATAATTTGCTGAAACTAATCCCAAGTAGCACAGTTTTTTTTTTTTTTACTGTTGTAAGGGAAAGTGTAACTGCTGCTTTATAGCAGTGTCTGAAAATCTAGTCTGTTGTGTTACTGGAGCACTTTCCCCCTCCTCCAACACTTGTGCCGTAAAGGTCTGTAGCTTAACATGAATCAATTTATTCAAAAAACAGCTGTTCCAGGTGCATATTGGAGCAGCAGTGTATCTGGAATACTTTGTCTTTGTAAGGTCAAATATGAACTGCAATCAAGGGATTTTCACACCGGGCCAGACATCAAGATGGACTGTACTGACACACAAATCCATTTGTCAGCTTTTTGTAACTTTCCGGAATAGATCTTTAACCAGGCATTCTATCCCTCCCAGCCCATCTTCTCCTCGCTTGATCTTGCAGTCAAGATGTGATGCTTGAATTTGTGACATTCTGGTCATTTCCATGGCAACAGACTGTCAAAAGGATTTGACTAACCTGCACGATCAAGCTGAAGGAGAAGCCAGTCTGTGAGGGAGAGAGGCTCTTGTTAAACCACATCTTAAATAATTAGCATTATCCACTTAATACTGAAAATTCTTAGCACCACACGAACTTCTGATTTAGAAAGCAGCAGGTGTCTGTTGCCGTCCTGGTATTTTTTACTATACCACTGTAAAGGATGATTGTGGGAGTTGGTGAAATTCTAGTGACAAAGCGATACAGCAGGGGCCCTATCTATGCTGAGTTAGGGAGTAATGTTAGCATCTATGTAGAGCATGGCCCTAACCCTGTTGTTGCTAGAAAGGTGCTGTTTCCCCTTGGCTGGTACACACAGGATGCAGTGGTGCAATAAAACCATTTAAAGCATGGTTTCTTAGGGCTTGTCTACATGGTGAGTTAGTGCGCAGCAAGCCAGGGTGTGTGAATCTACAGCATGCCGGTTTGCCGTGTGCTACAGCACTGTAAAAGTCCTGGCAGTACACTAAACTGCACTCTGGTACTTTCACTGTGCGGTAGATTCACACCCTGGCTTGTTCTTTCAAATGTTTACAGCTGAACCTTGACTTAACACAGCTTTGAAACTTAACTATGCCGAAGAAAAGTACTGCTTTCCCTTTATTTTATTTTTTAGTAGTTTACCTTTAACACAGTAATGTACTGTATTTGCTTTTATTTTTTTGGGTCTCTGCTGCTGCCTGATTTCATGCTTTGAGTTCCAAATGAGGCGTGTGGTTGACTAGTTAGTTCGTAACTCTGAGGTTCAACTGTAATAGTTTTTATTTGTAAGGTTCCATCTCCACAGGGCTTTCAACTGTGATCTTTAAGAAACATGCTTAAATTTTAGTCTCTGGAGGGCTGTAATACATTATTCTAATCCAGATTACTGGGGTCAATGCAGGAGTAACAGTGTAGAGTTTAGTGGCCTGTGAATGTGCGGGAGGTCAGATTAGATGATTTGACAGTTCCTTCTGGCCTTAAACCCTGTGGGTATATCTACACAGCCAAACAAACAAACAAAAAATCAAACCCTGCTGCAGCAAGTCTCTGAGCCTGGGTCAGCTGACCCAGGCTTGTGCAATAAGGCTAAAAATAGCAGTGTAGCCCTTAGGGTATGGGCTGGAGGCTGGCCTCCCCCCTTGCCAGGGCTCAGAGCCTGGGCTCCAGTCTGCACCCTAACATCTACACTGCTGGTTTTTAGCTCCATAGCGTGTGCCCAAGTCAGGTGACCCAGGCTCTGAGACTTGCTGCACGTTTTTTTCTTTGTTGTGTTTTGCTGTGTAGATGTACCCTATGACTCTTAATAGGGTTGCCAACCCTCCTAGATTGGCCGTGAGTCTCCTGGAATCACAATTGATCTCCTGGTGGCTACTGAAACCAATCCAGGAGATTTTAATAGGCTGCTAAAAGTCTGGTCAGTGGGGCTAAGGCAGGCACCCAGGCTCCACATGGCTCCCAGAAGCAATTGGCATGTCTCTCTGGCTCCTAGGCACAGGAACAGCCAGGGGGTCTCTGCACAGTGGCCCCACCCTGAGTGCCAACTCCACAGCACCCTAACCTCCTGCCTCAGCTTGGTGAAAGTGAGTGAGGGTGGGGGACAGCGAGGGCCCGAGGGAGGGGGGAATGGAGTGAGAGGGAGTGGGGCCTCAGGAAAATGGTGTTTAGGTTTGTGCAGTTAGACAGTTGGCAACCCTAGATTCAGCATGATTGTTCTTGCTTGCAGCTGAGCCAGGTTATAACAGTGGCTTGTTGGTTAACATGGATGGGGTCAAGCTGAGTTATAACTGGGTTAAAAAATAGTGTGTTAATATAGGTGTCTAATCTGGGCTAACACTTCAAAACAACCTCTGTTATAACACAACCAGTATTTGTGTTTGTGCATGCTTGCAGGCCAAACCATGCGGTACAGCTTGATTTCCCAATAGAATTAAAACTATGTGGTGTGTGTGTGTGTTTAAGAGTTGTTTCACACTGGAAAAGTAAACATGGTTGTGAAAGGTGGTTGTGGCACACCTGTGTAATAAAATGGCTTATTTTGGTCTTTGTGGGTAGGCAAAAAAGGTTATAACTCTATTTTAAGGAACTCTGTGTTAGCCTAGGTATATGAAGGTTAAAACCTGGTTCTTTAACATGGTTAAATCTATTTTATGTTTGTACAGACAAAAAGAAACCATGTTATAAAATAGCTGAGCCCCAGCCATATGTTAAACTTGAATATTTCCATAATATAGAGATGGACTTATTTACTGCAAGTAGATTTAGACAACGTTTCAAGTGAGTGCCTAGCTTTAGGGACCCAAATCTTTAATTAGCCACCTAAACAAAAATGGGCTGGCTTTAGGGGGGCTGAGTCCACACAACTCAAGTTGGAGTCAGTGGGAGTTGCAGGTGTGCAGCACCTCTTAAATCAAAATGGCCCCGTTGTTTTATTTAGGTGCGTAACGTCAGGTACCAAAGTGTGAAACTATCGACCTTAGTCTTTGAAATGTAGTAATGCTTTTTCCAGACTCTGTGTACATAGGCTCTTACTTATTGCTTATAAGTTGGATTCAAATTGTGATGTCCTGGGCAGTACAAAACAAAAGTGACTCAAGATGTAATTAGTTTACCTGAACTTAAATCTTCAGCGTACTGGAATTCAGAGGGCCACTAACTGTTTTTTTCCAGGTAGTATAGTTCAAAAGCTATTTGTATAAAGAAGTGCTAGTGCACATAAAAGATTTGCAAGTTTACCGTTAGAGAATTTTAATCAAAGGAAGTTACTTTAAACTCTGCTGAAGGTTGTTGTCCTGCAATACGTATTTGAAGTATTAGTTAGCCAAGGTAGTGTGTGACATAATTGATGCACTTTTTAGTTTAAATGATGCCCACTACTACTTACTAGGTTAGTTTTCATGTAGATCAGACTGCCAGCTGAGCTTGAATTACATGTGTTCTGTTTTGATTTGGGTCTTTTGAATGTAAAAGTGCAGTTGCTGTGAAGGTTTATACATGTTGGAGAGCTGTAAGACAAATTTAGCCTGAAGGACAGGTTGGCTTTGGCAAACCTATTCATAAAACCAGGTGAAACACAGTCTTCCTGTTCATATCATGCTACAGTCAATTCCTGGTAAAGGCAGCCTTTTTCCAATTAAATATGTAAGAGTTCAGGAAATACTGTGTTTCTCTTCAGAATCTATTGAATACATTTTAACTATCACATCAGAAATCTTAATGGCTGAGTTCAATTTTGGTCAATAAAAATTGTATTTATGTGTAAATAGAAGAGGAGGAAGAAGGTGAAAAATACTAATTAGACCAAGATATAGCAATAATAGGATTAGCTATAAAATTTCTAGGTAACCTCTAAAAAAGGCTTTTAATTACTGTAGACCTGTATTTCAAAGAATTGGGCATGCAGCAGTGTTTCTAATTTCTGTATGTATTTTCTGCAGATGCACTTTAGAATATTTGTGCATGCTGATGGCCAGTTATGCATTGAATTTGCCCTTTGCCTGAGTACTCACAGTAGTTGTCTCTGTGTGTGCAATTATGCACCTAGCCAGTTGAAAAAGTTGTATATCTGTTTTCATGCCTTTATGGTAAGAGACGGGCAATAAATCCTGTGGATGAATTCACCCTTCTTCATTGAGTTTGGATGTGTAATATATCTGGTAGTTCAAGCATATGTATTCTGTGTTAACCAGCTGATATGTTTTTTCCTTTTCTTTCAGATTTTCTATTTTGTACATACATTGTTTTGTATATACTGTATATGATGACTTCGGTGGGCAGTGAACGTACCCGGGGCACTCGGGACAAAACACAGATTTCAGCCACACAGCCAACACAACCACAGAAACAAGTAGTACAGGTAGGTGTTGTGTAACATCTGTCCCTCAGGTTGAGAGTAAATGCCATATTATGATCTGCAACCATCCCCATGGTCAGTGGTTCTCAAACTTTTTTGATTGGGTCCCCTTCTTTGTGTCTGTAGTTGTTTACCCCCTCCCACAAGTACATATACTGCCACCCAGCTCTGAAGGCACAGCGGAGAGCAGTGACTGCTGGCCGGGTGTCCAGCTCTGAAGGCAGCGCTGCACAGAAGTAAGGAAAGCAATATGAAAAGTGGTATTCGTCAATATCACTTGTCACAGCAGACTTAGTGCCCATTGCCACGCTTACTTCTGTGCTGCTGCTGCCATTGCGGGGCTGAGAGCTGGAGCCCTGCCACCTCCAGGTGAGGGATGGGGCGGGAGAGGAAGGAGAGCCTGAGCCCAGGTTGCCTACCAGTGAGGGAAGGAGAGCCTGAGCTGCCTCCAGGTTGAGGGTGGAGGGGAGAGCCCAGGTGACGGGACTTTGGCTGCCTCCTTTATCCCAGCCTCCTGGGTGTGCACGGCCCTTCTGCATTAGGACCAGCCACCTGGGGCTGACAGCTAGAGCGCTTCCAAAAAAAAAAAAGTAAGTAAAAGTACACAGCTTGCACCTCCCATGACACATTCCCTCGCCGCTCTTGGGAGGCCTGCCCCGTAGTTTAAGAACCGCTGCCCTAGGTTTAGTAAAGGCTGAGAGTGGGGGAGGGAAGAAAGCATTGCCTCAGTTTGGCGAGCATGTCCGGCAGCTTGTGTTTTAATACTGTATTGGGTTACTGAGCAAACTGCTTGCTGGCTTCAAGTCTGGGATTTATATTCCTACATCCACACTAGTCTTGCATTCTTCAGGAGTGCTCCAGATCAGCAAGGAACCATAAGGCTGTCTGCTAGTCTTCTGCCAGGATCTTATCCCATGGACTCTTCACATCTTTTCAGACTTCAGCTCTTTCTGCTGTCCAGAGGCTAGAAACTTGATGCTAGAGCAGTGGTTCTCAACCCGCGGGCCGCTTGCGGCCTAATGAGCATACAGCTGTGGCCCATGTGACATCCTCAGGGCCATACAGGTATAATATATATTGTGTGGCTTCGGCCCAGAGAACGCAGAGAGCTGCGTATGCAGCCTGCAATGGTGAATAGGTTGAAAACCACTGTGCTAGAGGATCTGTAGTTAGTGCTGGAGCTTGGGTGGAAGAGCGAAGCTTCTCTCAGTGGCCAATAGGGACCACACTCAAAAAGGCATCTGCAGCAGGATCCAGAAAGCTTCCAAAGACCTGTCAGGTGGGGCATACTCACAGGAAGTCATACAGTGAAGATTAAAAAAAGATTTGCATTTTGAGGGCATTGAGGTTGACACTGTTGACTATGAAGGACTTAAGCCATTTTTCAATTGTTTAGAGACTCAGCAACCCTGCGGTGATGGGTCTAGGCCAGTGCATCAGGGTGGGGGAGGGAAAGAAGCTGGGCACTCATACCCAGATTTTTAAAACAGGTTGGGAGCTTCTGGATGCCAAGCACTTCTGAAAATCTGGCATTAATTCAGGAGTCACCCTACTGTTCTGCTGGGCTGACAAGAGCCTATCTGTCTTAGGTCTGCTTATCCTACTGGTGCTCACCTGGGGGAACGGTGCCTGCTCTTGGCTCTTGGATTGACTTGTGTTATGGAGAGGCTGACTTTCTACTGCATATAGTAGTCTTTTACCATGTAACCCCAAGTTCCCCCCTCTGATTTGCATTCGTAAGTCTTGAACTTGGTGTCTTGCTCAATTGCACAGACCCAGAAAGTGGTTTTCATGGGGAGAAGCTTTATTTTTATAACCTGACAGCTTGGATACAGTAAATCTTCTGAGTTTTCCTATGTGGTGTCTAAATTCTTTTCTCCTCCATTTTCATAAGATGATGCTGGTTTGGTCAATTTAAGAATTGCTTATTTTAAGTACTGCTGACTGTCCTGTTCTCTCTGTGCTGTCTTCCGATATCACATTGGCACTTTTGCATGGAAGAGCTTACAAACCAACAGAAATGTGCTCTATTTTACTTTGTGGTCACTGTTTATTCATTTCTCTGAATTGAGAGGATGCTGCTAACCTCGGAAGTCACCTTAAAACCCCACAGAGTAATGCTGATCTTAATTTGAATTGTATAAGAAATTACATTACACATTTTTCCTTCCTCTGAATGGTATCACTGTTACACTGGGTTTGCAACATTTGTTACTTGATTTTGTGGGTTTTTTTGCTTTCTGATTTTTTGTGTTGGTAGTAAGACAGATAATTAAAAATCCCTGTGAGTGTGTTTTGTGATTGTTACTGCGAAGATCAAGTTTTTTTCAGACAGGTAGAACTTAGCCGTCTTGTTTATTAGTCATAAGAACTAAAAATGACGGCACAACCTTTTGTGGGCTAATACAGTGCTAGTTATAGAGTTGACACTTATTCAATAAGGGCAAACCAGACTGCGGATATTGAAAGCGACACTTCCCATGACTAATGCTGGTTTGGTAACAGTGTCTGTGTGTTTTTGGACTCATAATTCAAAATGGGTGCAGCTCCACTGATGATAGCTGTAGTACAGACAGGGTTCAGGAGATTTTACCACCGTCTTCTAACTCTGGGTAATAGGACAATGGTTAAATTCCTGAACTCTGTGTACATACAGATACTATTGATACTGGCACCAGTGATGTTGCGCCCATTGGGATTTGCAAGTCAAAAAATCCTAGTGTAGATAAGGCTTTTATTTCCAGTTTTTCTTTGTGGATGTGTCACATCTTGTATTACAGTCAAGTTGCGAAAGATTTTGCTTTTTATCTAACAATGGTTGGCTTTCTTTAAAAGTATTGAGCAGGAATGAAATCACTGGTTTCTTGTTTCCTGGTCAAATAGTTGTCTCTGTTCAGGAATGCTACTGTTTGTTGTGATTACAGTCTAAATTCTTCACTGAGATAAATTAGTGGGTAGGTTATCAGAAATGGAGAAACAGGTGCGTTAGTGTGACAGGAGTATTGTGCCACTAGATAAGTAGAAACCACTTGCTCGGGATTATCGGGACCTTGTTCCTAAAATTATTGGTGGACCTTGCTTCTTTACAATAAAGGTGCCTAAAAGCTTACTGGTGTGTGTTTACATGCATTTGGTGCTAGTCTGATTTGAAAAGCTTAGTTTTAATTGAGGCAAAATGGTCTCTTGGATTGAACATAGATCTGGGAGTTAAGAGCTCCTGAATACTCTCTCAGTTCTGTCACTGACTTACTCTGTGAGGATCATGTACGTACGACACCTTGAAAATGGAAAGGACTAAGTCCTGTTATCAGTACAAACTGATTGTCCTGCAGCCTGGAATCTGACTTTTCATCGCTGCATATGCCAGTTTCCTCAAGGAACTGGGACAGCTGCAGTGACTCCTCAGTAAGTCAGCAGCCAAGTGATGTGTGTTGAAAACCAGTTTTAAACTTTTCCACTCAGTGTTTAGACTTGTTGCAGAAGTGATAGCCGTCTGCCTCCTTTAAATTGTGCGCTCTTGATAAATGCCTAACAGCACAGGCATTCTTCTTGAAAGAGGTGTTGGCTACTTTGACTCGCAGCCAAGGAATAGAATTTTACCGTGCAGCCTTTCTGAGGTGGCCTCGTAGTAATGAGATTCACCTTCGACAGTGGGTTTTCACCTGTGTTCTTCCATGGATAGATTAGATATGATCCCCTTTTTCACTAAGAACTCTTTCTCAATGTGTCAGCATCAACTTGGGACCTCAGACATCTCCCCAGCATTCAGTTTAGTATCCAGCAGGTAGAAAAGCTTTCCTGTTTTGGGAGGGAATGGATTGAGGCCCATGAGCAAAAGGTGGCCCAAAGCCCCCTTCATTTTTCCTTTAGAGGTTTATCCCACAGAGGCTATAGATCCCTGAAAGCCACATGATGGTTCAAAATGTAACATTACATGATGTGGCCACTAATGTCCATGGGCGGCTGCTGCTTCACCAGAAAGACGAGGGCAGCTGCAGTTTGCTCCATGTTATGCCAGTCGAGTCTGGCTCTCGGGGTTCCTGACAAATTGCCAGTGTGGGTCTGTTGTCCAAACCTATAACCAAAGCACCAACCTTTCCAACAACAAAAACAACCATTAACAAAATTATTCAGTGACAGATTGAGAGACAAAGGAAACAAGCTTAGCACTTACAGGGAAAACAAGTGAGACTGTTCATAAGTGAAAATGTGAGACCTAATACTATAGCACAGTCCAGGGGTTGGTTACACACTGACAGAGCTGTAGTGTAGATGGAAGCTGTCCCTACAACAAGGTGAAACCCCTGGACTGTGTAGGACTTTTATTCTGTTACAGGGACACAGTTAGGACTTATCTAGATTCCCTGACTATGTCACGATTGTGGTATAGATGAATTTATCCTTGACATACTCTCTCTCCAACCTTAAAGCTGATCTAGATGAGGCCCTTTTAGTTCCTTCCTCATGTAACTTCTGAGCCCGTTCCCTGTATTCCTCTTCAAAAATTTTGGAAGAAAAAATTGGTATGTGTTGGCAGTGGGAGGGATATTACCTGAGTACAGTCAAAAGTCTGTTTTATACTTTAATTAAAATTGTTGGAACCCTTACTGGATATTTGCACTTTTCAGGCAACAGCAGAACAGATTCGCCTCGCTCAGATGATCTATGATAAGAATGATGCAGATTTTGAAGATAAAGTGAAACAAGTACGTTTCCCATGTTACTACTGGTGCATTGACTTTTATATGTAGTTTTAGTCTGGTGCTTAATGGTTTTGTTAGCTCAAGTTTCAGAGGACAGAGTGATCTCTCTGTAGCTTTCACACTGCATCTTCATCCTTCAACTTACCCCCTTGATTAAGCCCATTGGTGGCAATGGGGAGCCCATGGTCTCTTAGCATGCCCTGAAGGTTAATGAATCCAGGTTGTGGTGGGAAGCAAGTTCCAGAATACAGGACTTCTCACAGACAATGCCCTGCCAGTAGCCGCCTCCCATTTAAATCAACCTAAACACCTCCCTGATTGCAATTGTGGCTGTATCGCATGGGGGATAGGTGGGCAGATAGTCTCCCAGGTAGGCATATTTTATACCATGTAGGGCTTTGTTGGTCCAAATCGGCAGCCAGAACTCCACCCAGAGGACAATACGCAGTCACTGCAAATTTTGGAGCACTGATGTTATGCTCTGTCTGCTAAACCCTTTGTAGTAAATCAGGAGCCTAGTGCAGAAGGTACCTAGATGATCCCAAGTTAAAGCACCATGTAGATCATATTGCTCACATCTAATCTCAGGGTGACTGTAACAAGGTGAGCTTTCGGATGAAACTGTCACATCGCACAGATGAAAACTAAATGATGTTTGTCCCAGGTAGGAGCAGCCCAAGATATTTAAGATCCTCAGACTGAAAAACTCAGTGACAAGTGCCAGCCTCAGTCAGAGGTGCCAACATTGTTGTCGTCAATTTTTCCGATTGCTTTTTCTTCTCTACCAGTGTGCCATTGTACTTGTCTGGGTTGAACCGTATCCACCTAGTCCTCGTCCATGCCCTATTCTCCTATAGATACAGCATCCCTCCAGCGAGCTGCTATTGCTTAGTAATCTTTAGAATAAAGAGTGTATTTAGCTCTTATGCATACACATATGTGGGAAGTATTTATCACCTGTGTAAACTGCATTTGCTAACATCTTGGCAGCTTTTCAGGAAAAGTGGAAGTTTAAACATAGCTCAAAGGTGAACTGAATCTTAAAAAAAAACCCAAACCAAAACAAAAAAATAACTGAGTTCCCAGATCATTAAGAGCAAGTGTAGGCTGTAAATTCATTGTAAAATCAAACTGCTTCTTATCAGTTCCTCTTCCACTTGCATGCCAGGATCTGGGTACAGGCCTTTAGGGTTCTAATTATCCTGCTGTAGTGGGTAATCACTAGCAACTTATGCAGGGTAAAGAGTTCAGTTCCTTGCTGTGCCTTGGGTTATGATTATCACTTGCTCCCAAGTGCTACTATTGGGATTACTGTTGAAAAACAGTCAGCAGCTTCAGCTGACGCAGAATCTAGCAGTCCACCCACTTAGAGGTCCAGCTTAGGGTGACTGTGCATGGCAGCTGTTCCCTTCCTTCCAGTGGCATTTTCTTGGGTTTCATTTTTAAAGACTGGTCTGATGCATTGTCTTTATCCCTTACTTTTTCCTGATGTCTACATTATACAATTGTCTGATATGTGGTCCATTGCTGTGGCAATGGGTGCACACCAGGAGCCAAATCATATACTCCCTGCTCGAACCAGAGGGCCCTGCTTCTAGCATAACCTGTGTGCATCTGTTGGGTGTGGAAATAAATAGGATTCCAAGACTCTGCATAGGAGGGCTACACTACCTGCATGGACCAGAATGTGGCAGAGGCTTCCGACATGCATGGCGTTTTGGGGTGGGGCTGAGATGGGGTTGGTAGATCTGCTACTACAGAGATAATATCTAGTCAGTCATCTCTCTGCCCCCTGAAAGCGCACCGCAGACACTGCTGTGGCCATGATGCTTTGTGGCCTATTGTGGGGAAGGTTTCCTCAGGCCCTTGCACTTCTCTGCTGTACACAGCTATCTGACCCTGAATCAGTAGTCCCCAAACTTTTTATGTCGTTCCCCCTTTACCTGTGATGTAAACTGTGTGCGGCCCCCCGGGAGCAGGGCCAGGGGCTGGGGCTGCAAGCCGGGAGTGGGGCCAAGCCACGGTTGGGGGTCATGGCCCGAAGCCGAGGCCTTGGCTAGGGCCTGCGGCTGGGAGCAGGAGCTGCGGTCAGGAGCCGAGGCCGTGGCCTGGGCTGGGGCCAGAGCCAAAGCGGACCTGGGGGGCAGAGTGGGCCTGGGTGGCGCTCCCTCCCTGCCCCCCTATGGGAGCTGGCCCAGGCCCCCTTCACTCTCCAAATGTTCCTCTACCCTCCCCTAGGGGGGCACACCCACAGTTTGGGGACCACTGCCCTAAGTTATAAATATAAATAAAAATCACACACAGAAACCTTAGCTCAGATCTTGGCAAAGGTAAGGCTTAAAATGTATTTATTTGTCCTGTATGGCTGCAAATGTGGTGGTAGTGACTCTGGGATCTCAAGCAATTCTTTAAATATATATATATAATTTCAATTCGTCTTTGGTACAGCAGCAGTGTTCTTCCTGGGAGAGTCTGCAGTAGCACTAATTCTTGCCTTATCAAACCATTAGTAAAAGGAATATCTAATGTGTCTGCAACTTTTTTTTTACCAGCTTATGGAAGTGACGGGGAAGAACCAGGATGAATGCATAGTGGCGCTACATGATTGTAATGGGGATGTGAATAGAGCAATCAACATACTGCTGGAAGGAAGCTCAGACACAGTAAGAATCCACTTGTGAATAAAACCGCATATTTTTGTTATGGTCCCTTTTCTACTTTCTAGGAGTGGATTGTGGGGGGACAATCAAGCTCTTGACCTCAGGAGCCTCCAATCTCTTTATCTCCTTCCAGCTCTCCCTAAAAAAGAAATGAAGACTGGGGAGGCTTCTCACTCACATATTGGTATAGTAAAATCTGGACTGTCCTTGGAGTGAAAAAAATCTTTCATGCCAAGTATGTACACAAAAGGGAGCATAGATAGTGAGAAATTTGGTCACCTTTTTTAGCATGCTCAAAGGAGGAGGGCTTCCCAGCCAGTAAGACAGAATCTTTAGCCAGTTTCTTTGAATGCTAACCTGATCCTGATGTATGATATAGCGTGTTAATGTTTTATTGTGACTTTGCCTTAACAAAGAGTTTAAAAACAAAAACAAAACTTGGGCATCCACAACAAAACACCCAAACCCCAAACTAAGCTTTGAAAACATTGTTTCTGTCATGTCACTTTACTGCTGGGTCCCTCTGATAGACACTAAGACTTCATATAAACAAAAACACTTAATGGCAAATGCAGTGTTATGTGCTGCCATGTCTCTAATCAGTCTGGCATCTCAGGCAGTTGGAGGTGGTCCAGAGTAAACAGCCTTGTGTGTTTGCCATGAATAGCCAATTTTCACTGCTGTAACAGGAGAAGCAGCCACTTGTAGATATACTGTATTGCTCCATAGGTGCATACTGCACTTAGCAAGTGTAAAATTAAGATGAGGTCTGTGCCCTGAGGAGTTACAGATCAAACTCTAATAATGGAACAGTAGGACATAGCAAATAGCTACTTGTTTCACTAATAACCTCATTAATGAGTATCCCTTTAAGAGGAGGGCAGAGGAATCTCTCCAAATATGTGTTTTATAATACATGAAGTAACGCAAATTTCTTGTTCCAAGAAGCAGTGGACAAGAGTCTTAATGTGAGTGAAGTTGTTCCTGCAGAGCCTTTTAAATTTATAAGATGGGATTCAGTCTGCTTCCTCATCTCATCCTAACTGGGAAGGGAACCCTGGACTTCATTTCCTTTTTAAACCCTCTTCCTTTATCTCTCCTGTAACGAGTCAGTGCAAAGACATGTCCTGCTTGGATGTTGCTATAAGCCAGTTATTCCTGTTTCAGCTTCTAAAGTGTAGGGGTCACAAACTGGGATCTGTTTCTAGTTGAGAGGACAGGAAACGCTTAAGTAAGCAGGTAACAATCACAAACAAACCTTACTCTGCCCAGCCTATGTCTAAATGTTGGGGTCTTCTGAAGTGGACTTTTGCCAAGGCTGCGAGTCTTTCATGGAGGTCATGTGATTTTCTGGGACCTCTGTTCCTTCCGCAGCTGCAGTGGCTGGTGCAGCTGACCCCAGCGCCATCCAAGCAGCGGGGATAGGCCCAGAGCCAGCGGCACGAGCCGCTGCTTGGGCGGCCCCAGGCAGTTGGTCCCCCAGAGCAGCACCATCCGCTGGAGCACACCCCCAGCACCTAAGATTTAGTTAGGGATATTTTTAGTAAAAGTCATGGACAGGTCACTGGCCATGACTTTTACTAAAAATACCCATGACTAAATTATAGCCTAACTATTGCTTGCTGCACAATAGGTGGTTAAATCAAGACTAGCAGAAAGCAACACACTTTGAATGAGTGTCTTGGGTATCTCTCAGGGACCAAATACATACTTAGAACAAACAAAAAAAATTAGTGTTCATGGTCTTCATGTTGAAAATACTTGCTTCTTTGGGTAACATAAATGGGCTAGAGAACAAGTGTCTTGTGTTTCTGCAGAAAAGGACCTGGGGATTACAGTGGACGAGACACTGGATATGAGTCAGCAGTGGGCCGCAATCAAATCAAAATTAAAAAAAAATCAGCTAGCCGCGAAAGGGAGCCACCAGTAGTGCTAACTCTTTCCAATGGAGAAGTTGAAGCACAGGCTATTTTTGATTTTTTTACTTTTAAAGCATTACAGTCTTCAGTTTGTGTTGCTACCTTGATAACGTTTGGGACTTTTGCACTGTCTAGCCAGCGTTGGTTAGCTTATCACAGCTCATCCTCAGGAGAGGGGACTTTGATTTGAGCTGCATGGAAACTTTGCCTCAGTAGTTCAGGAGAGACTGAGCAGGACCTAGAGTTAATGGCAGCCATACTTTGTCTTCATTCTGATTGGTACCATTGCTTCTCTTGAGATCACAGCTTCATCCAGCATTCCAGATGGTGGCTGGAGGCATAAATTGCCCTCTGTTTGTATGTTGTCTGTCTAGACTGTAAGCTCTTTCATTCTCATAACTTCATTCTCATAACTGTACTTAAAGTGCCTAGCACACCGACACTGTGCAAATAAATTTTAATTTTCTCCCCTGCTTTGTAGCTATGGCTCAATAGCCTAATTATATAATTACGTAATATATTATCAACTGCCATATTATTCTGAGAAGTTGTTTTAGCTATTTCATTTTAAACTCCTACAAATGTTTTGTAATTCCGAAGGGTCTGACATGAATCCTGAATTTAACTGGATTTAAGAGGAGAGCAGAGGTCTGATGTTCAAGCCTTGATTCTTTCTCTTGCTTGGGCATCGCAGCAGTTTCTGAACACAGTAATGCTACACACGATGTGCTGCAGTCCTTGGGCATAGTGGGCTGACTTGTTTTGGCCCAGTTTCCCCAAGCTGCTGTTCTGATACCCTGATCATCAGTGCTTAGGTTCCAAGAAAGCCAAGTTCATTTGTTTTATCTTTCTAATCCATCTGCTCTCTCATTGACCTTTCTCCCTGTTGCAAATATGCATTCTCCCCTGTCCTGTTGAGAGATGGAATGATTCAGTCCTGTTTGTTTCCAGTCAGACTTCTGAAAACAGTCGAGAGGATGAATACCTACCCTTTAGCAGGTTTTCTACTATGCTGTCTACCTAGACTTCTTTAAAGTAACCCATGTCAGTTGTAGCCAGAAAGAGTTGAGATATTAAATGCGTGCTACCTATGTTCCATGGGAAAACCTGCTCTCAAAAAGCTGTATCCTCTTCCCCCTCACAGAGTGATGTCTTCCTTGCTCTCTGTCCTAGTTTAGCATGTGAAAAGCATCACATACATCTATGGTTTTATACACACAAAATCCATTTATCTATGAATTGGGGTTTGGGCTGGAAAGTTTTGCAAAGTTGTCTGTAGTTATCTCTGCTTTTTGATCTGTTGTGTCTAATACTTCTCCACCCAAATAGACTTCATGGGAAACTGTAGGGGGAAAGAAGAAAAGCCTTGGAAAAGAGAGTTCAGAAAACAAAGAGAACAGAGAAAAGCGAGGGGACAGAGAAGTGAGCCGTGGACGGGGAAGCTCCAACAGACGAGGAAGAGGAGGCAGCCGTGGCCGAGAATGTAAGCACAGACACCTTCATTTTTAAAGCTCTAGTCGCCTTAGTCTTTCTCTTTCTTGCAGCTGAAATTGGTTGAGTTATGAAAGAGAAGAGGATCTAATGGAATAAAGTCCAACAGAACCTCAGTGTGGTGACTGAGTTACTGCATTTGTTTTTTTGGCAACAGGTATGCATGGTGCTGTTACATGTCTTGGTTTCGAGAATTTATTTTTGATTTATGTTTTTAGAGACAAATTGAATTTATTTTAAATACCTTCTGCCTTTTTATGATCACACGATCTTTTGAGGGTTGCTGTTGGGCACTTAAATTTGGAATAGAACCTTTGTAAGGACTGAATGTTGAGCATTGTAGAGCAGATAAAACCTGATACATTTTCCATATGTTTCTTTTAACAAGCAAATAGCCAAGTTGATTCCATGTCATATGAATGGGAGAACCTGAGGGTAGTCTGAGTTTTATGAAATGTTTTTCCCCTTAAGGGAAAATGAAAAGGCCTTGGTATATCCTGGGGATTAATTATAAGCGCACACATGCACAAAAGATAAGCTTCTACACAAATAGAAAGGGTATGGTGTGAACCTAAACATTATTAGGATTACCACAGTGTATTCAAGGGCAGTGATTCCAGTACATTGCACAAAAGAGTGCTAATATGCTGCAAACGCTATTTCCAAAGTTAAGTAGTACTGAATTAGATCACCTTTGAGTATGTTACCCATTGTTTAAGCCATTTCTTAAAGTGCCCCTCACCATATTAGTAAAAAAAATTACATACAAAGTCCATATGAAAATATATATATACATACATTTAAAAAAAAAACCCCTCCACCTATACAAAACAGTATACTGCATTCACAATTCTCCCCTTGGAGAGGTGATGAGAGTGAATGAACCACATGTGACAGATGTTAGTCACATTGCTTAATGCACTACTGGAAGGCCCTCAGATGCTGCAGTGATCTGGGTGCTGTAAGAACGTACATAGAATAGAAGAATATCTAGATGTTGTTTCATTTAATGATCTGGAAGATGATGTATAGAGGATATTTAATGAAATTTGCAAGTTGCTTTTAGAACAAATAAGGAAATATCGGGGCTTGTCCACACAGAGACTTCTCTGAGGCTTAGTGCATGGCAAGCCAGAGTGTGACTGTACAGCACTCTAGTGTGCCATGCACTAACCCATGCACTAATTGACCATGTGGACCCTACTGCCATGCACTATGGAACTTTTAGTGCACGGTAGCAGGCTGGAGCGTTGCACTTTAACACCCTGGCTGGCTGAACACTAACTGACCCTGTTAACAAGCTCTAATTCACCAAAACAAAAAAGTAGTTGCCCAGAATTTGTTTGCCAGAGCCAAATGCAGCTTGGCCTTTAAGTTTTTGGCTCTGTGCTAAATCTGGAATTTAAGATTTTCAAATGGGTTCTAAATCTTGCAAAATGTGCTCTCTGCACCTTTATGTGCACGTAGTTACGTTCCCATTGCAGTGCTGAATAGAAGTCGTGCAGTGCAGAGTCTCCATTTAACAATAACAAGTGCTGTAGTAAGTAGTGAGAGTCATTATTTTCCTTCAGGGAGCCCCTCCTTTGGATTTCAGCTGACACTTCAAAACATACAGCCAGAGGTTTTCCACAGAACGTAATTATAGATCTCTTGTTTAAAAAAAATAAAATAAAATAAAAAAAAAATTGTCCCATGCCGGTTAAATGTAAAGGACCAGATTCTGGTAGACTCTGTGTGTGCGGTGGGGGAAAGGGAAGGCATGAGATAGGAGGCTTCTTCCCCACCCCCTTCTAGGTCCTCCTGGTTCTTTCACAAGGGACAATCAGAATGTGGCTGGGTAGGGAGGGCTCAGTTTAAGGCTGGCCTCAGAGTGGTGAGGTCATTACTCTGTTCTCCTTCAGACAGGTCAGCAGAGCAGGCCAAGGACAGTGTGAGATGCACCAAAGAGTGGCAGAGCTCCTGTTGCCCCATATATCCCCCCTACAGCTCCAGGTGGGGTTCCTGCTGAAAGATGATCTCCCCTGCTCCCCACTCCACTCTAAAATGCCAGGGCCCAAGATTTACAAACTTTCATTTAGGCACCCAAATCCATGTTTCAGATGCTTAAATAAGTGTATTGATTTGAGAGGTGCTGAGCACCCACAACTCCCATCACCTCTACCTCACTTGCTGTACCAGCTCAGCACCTCTGAAAATCCAGCAGCTTATTTGGGTGCTCATTAGAAACTGTGAGCGACACAATCTGTTGCTACTCTCCATTGTTTTCAAACCTCTTACAAATGTAAATATAAAATTTCCTTCCCTGTCCATCTTCTGTCTTCTCTCCCCAGTTCGAGTAGAAGAGAATGGAGTGGACAACAGTCAAGGGGAGAGACCTTCAGACCGTGGGAAGCGTGGCCGTGGGAGAGGTAAGGTGGTGGTGCTGCTGCATGGACAATCATGGGTTTTCTCTTGTTCAAAGGATAGTCGGCTTTTTTAGATCTCAAAAAGAAGAGCAGCTTTAAAAGCCCAGCTATATACGATAGTCTGTGCCCTTTGTTCCATAAGAAAAAGCCATGTGTAATTTGATTTTCATTAAATTTTTGCCTTGAGTGACCTAAACAAGGTGCGCAAGCCTGCATGGCAGGTTCAGATGTGGGCTGGCATACTCATATCTGTTACTTGACCCCAAAGACATCCAGCATTTGGGCTGTGAGCCCTCAATAACCTGCTGTTATGGAGAGTGCCAGCCGTCCCATGAAAGTCAAATCTGAGCGGAGAGCTGTGGAACCCCAGGATACACTATGGCCTGTGGGGCCGCACTGGGTTATTTTGTTGAAGATAATGAAGGGGTGTAGGGGTTTGACTTGTACTTGTGCCAGTCCCTCAAAGTGGATTCTGGTGGTGTCAAGAATGCCATCTCTGCTTTGTACCCTTTGAGGGGACATGGTGCTTCTCTGAGTCTTGCTAGCTAGGTAACATGGAAGGCTAAGGGAACCTGGGATACTATGAGAGAAGAAAGGGGATCAAGAGGTGCAGGAAGTAATCTAGATTGTGTTGTGCTGAAGATAAGGGAAAAGGGTGAAATCTGGATTTATCAGGGATTTGGGAGTCAGGGGAAGCTTCTGTTGATTTAGTGGGTTAGGAGAGCATGGCTTTTGGGGGTGGAAGTGATTTCTTTAGCATGCAGGGAGGGTCCGTGGGGAGCCGTAATATCTTGTGGGTTGGAAGGGAAGTGGTTGTTGCTAGGAGGAGCTGGGGTAAAAGTATGTCAGCGCTAATAAAAGCAATAAGTAGCATACTTCTAATTTCATATGCACAGAATATTTTTGCAGCACTCCCTATCCTTGACATAATACCTGAGGATAATCACATGTTCATTGACACATGAGAGCAACAGTTAATCTGTATCTAACCCTGCTCCTTTAAGGGCTGGCAGGAAACAAGGACATGTAGTTTCCAGAGCAGAGTGGGAACATGACTAGGTTGTGCATGTGAATCAGCAAATACCAGGCTAAGTATGTGTACAGATTTCAGAGTAGCAGCCGTGTTAGTCTGTATCCACAAAAAGAACAGGAGTACTTGTGGCACCTTGGAGACTAACAAATGTATTTGAGCATAAGCTTTTGTGGGCTACAGCCCACTTCATCTGATGCATGCAGTGGAAAATACAGTCGGAAGATAGATATATACACACAGAGAACATGAAACAATGGGTGTTACCATATACACTCTAACAAGAGTGATCAGTTAAGGTGAGCTGTTACCAGCAGGAGAGAGAGAGAGAAACTTTTTGTAGTGGTAATCAAAATGGTCCATTTGTAGCAGTTGACAAGAAGGTGTGAGGAACTGTGTATGGGGGGGAGAGGAATCAACATGGGGAAATAGTTTTACTTTGTGTAATGACCCATCCACTCCCAGTCTTTATTCAAGCCTAATTTAATGGTGTCCATTTTGCAAATTAATTCCAATTCAGCAGTCTCTCATTGGAGTCTGCTTTTGAAGATTTTTGTTCTCTGACCGGTTTTTGAATGTTGTAATTCAAACCGGACAGTCTCTACGTAAAAGAATAAATGGACACAAATCAGACGTCAAGAATTATAACATTCAAAAACTGGTTGGAGAACGCTTCAATCTCCCTGGTCACTCAATTACAGACCTAAAAGTCGCAATATTACAACAAAAAACCTTCATGTTTATTTTAGCTCACCTTAACTGATCACTCTCGTTAGAGTGTGTATGTTAACACCCATTGTTTCATGTTCTCTGTGTGTATATATATCTTCCGACTGTATTTTCCAATGCATGCATCCGATGAAGTGGGCTGTAGCCCACGAAAGCTTATGCTCAAATAAATTTGTTAGTCTCTAAGGTGCCACAAGTACTCCTGTTCTTTTTATGTGTACAGAGTTGCTGTTCAGAAGGGGCGGGGGGGGTTATAATTAACTGCTACCATTTTCTGAGTTTTCGCACAAAACTGGTGGAGCTCAGTTTTAGTTTTGAAAGTGAAATTTCTATTTAAGCTTCTGAGGTATAAGGAAAATAAATATTTTAAAAAAGATTCAATTAGTTGATGGGTGAATGTGGGAGACTCATTTTAACTTGGAGGAGGACACCAACTCTTTACAGTTTTAATAAAAAAAATTGCTGGTGTTACCCTAGGCACTCAGATACAGTAGTGAGGCTAAAGCACAGTAGGATAACTACATAGTTTCTTAAATGTCTCACAATTAGGCATTTGATAATCTCAAATAGAAAGCTGGCATACCTTATTGAGAAAAAGAATGCTTTGTGTGTGCCATCTTCAACCAGACACAATTCATTGCATTGTGTGGTACTTCTATATCTGCCTAACAAATAGACTGCACAGTCACATAAATGAGCTAATTTAATGAAAGGCCATCTGTAGCTCTTAACTATCCATGATAAACTCTCTCTTCTTATGGCTTCTGGATCATTGGCAGATGCGTGCATTTTGGGGGAGAAAAATACCTAAGGTTAAAATTTCCTAAAGTAATCCTTAAAAGCGGCAGGGATTGCTTAAAGCTATACATTTCAATTCCTCACTGTTAAGTCTTCTCTTTTCAGGATTACATGACCTTCTCTCTCTTTGCATATTAGCAGAAAAATAATTTTTCCTGCAGTCAGCTTAATGCAATAAAAACTGGGTTCTTGCTGCTTCATTAAATACAAAAAAGTTGAGACCAGGGATAAAAGTTTCCCTTTCAATAGAGAGCAAATCGGTCACTTGTGATCAGCATGGCACCCTCACTTTATGTAATCTAGTAATAACACCGTTCAAAGGCATCCCATGCAGCATTTCTATATGCATTTCTAATGCACATGTCACTCAGGATCTAGGCACCAAATACAAAATTAGAGGTTGGTTAATGTTTGAACAATGGACTCCATCTCTCCCTTCCTATTTTAAGCTGCCTTCTCGGGCAGGAATAATCTTACTGGCTGTTTTCTAGGAGGATCCGTGCTGGGCCATCGTGTTACTCCTTTATAGGAGAAAAACCTGATTTAAAGAGATGTGTACTCATTCCTGAAAGTGGCAGGAATGGGGCTAATACTGTAGCAGTAGTGGTGCATAGCCCTCCATAGAAACCTCTGCCCTGAGATTTTCACCCTCATGTCTGTAGGCTGCATGCTTATCCAACAGAGATGCCGTGATCATCTGTATGACATTTTTTCCAGCTGCGTGCACTGGATATGGTGCTATGTTTTAGAATGTACAAACAGTTCGAGCTGGTGTAACAGCAGCTGGGTTTTGGAGCAGTTTTGTACTATTGGCTGATTAGTGGACGGCAAAAGCTCTTGTGCGTTAAGGTATTACTTACTGGAGTGGCTCTACTGCACAGACCTTAATCTCTGCGTAATAAGCAGAGGGTATAATCTTTGATTTGGAAAGGAGTCAAGGAATGAAAACTTTTTAGCTGGGTCTTCAGTATCTTCATCTCTCATTCTCAAGACTGAAGTTCTTGAATAAGCTTAATTTATCCCCAAGAAGTATTATAATGCTGATAGATATTACTTTCTTGCAATTCCTGCCTGATAGCGTTACAACATGCAATTATGATACATACTAAGATATCGCAGGCAGGCTTGCTAGCCTAGTGAGGAGGGCTTTCAACTAGGTTCGCCGGGGGATGTTGACCAGGGGCAAGTGAGATACAGGGAGGAAACACAAGGAGGAGGGTGCAACAGGAGAGCCCTCCTGATTCATACTGAAAAAGTAGGGCAATTGGCTAGTTATCTTAGGTGCCTCTACACAAACACAAGGAGCCTGGGAAACAAGCAGGAAGAATTGGAAGTCCTGGCACAATCAAGGAACTATGCTGTGATTGGAGTAACAGAGACTTGGTCGGGTAACTCAATTGACTGGCACACTGTCATGGATGGGTATAAACTGTACAGGAAGGACAGGTGGTGGAAAAAAGGTGGAGGAGTTGCACTGTATGTAAGGGAGCAGTATGATTGCTCAGAGCTTCAATATGGAATTGGAGAAATGCCTGTTGAGAGTTTTGGGTTAAGTTTAGAGGCGAGAGCAACAAGGGTGATGTTGTGGTTGGCGTCTGCTATAGACCACCAGACCAGGAGGATGAGGTAGATGAGGCTTTCTTCGGGCAACTAACAAAAGTTTCCAGAAGCCCTGGTTCTCCTGGGGGACTTCAGTCACCTTGACATCTGCTGGGAGAGCAATACAGCAGTGCAAAGACAATCCAGGACGTTTTTGGAGAGTGTTGGGGACAAGTTCCTGGTGCAAGTGGTGGAGGAACCAACTAGGGGCCGTGCTCCTCTTGATCTGCTGCTCACAGACAGGGAAGAATTGGTGGGGAAGTAGAAGTGAGTGGCAACCTGGGCAGCAGTGACCATGAGATGGTCGAGTTCAGGATCCTACAAAAGGAAGAAAGGAGAGCAGCAGGATATGGACCCTGGACTTCAGAAAAGCAGACTTTGACTCCCTCAGCGAACAAATGGGCAGGATTCCTGGGAGGCTAATATGAGGGGTAAGGAATCGAGGAGAGCTGGCTGTATTTTAAAGAAGGCTTATTGAGAGCACAAGAACAAACCATCCTGATGTGCAGAAAGAATAACAAATATGGCAGGTGACCAGCTTGGCTTAATAGAGAAATCTTTGGTGAGCTTAAACACAAAAAGGAAGCTTACAAGAAGTGGAAACTTGGACAGATGACTTAAGGAGGTGTATAAAAATATCGCCCAATCATGCAGGGGTGTAATCAGGAAGGCCAAAGCACAATTGGAGTTGCAGCTAGCAAGGGATATGAAGGGTAGCAAGAAGGGTTTCTACAGGTATGTTAGCAACAAGAAGGAGGTCAGGGAAAGTGTGGGACCCTTTAATGAATGGGAGAGGCAACTTAGTGAGAGATGATGTGGAAAAAGCTGAAGTACTCAGTGCTTTTTTTTGCTTCAGTCTTCACAGACAAGGTCAGCTCCCAGACTCCTGCACTGGGCAGCACAGTATGGGGAGGAGGAGAACAGTCCTCAGTGGTGAAAGAACAGGTTGAGGACTATTTAGAAAAGCTGGACATGCACAGGTCCCTGGGCTGCATCTAATGCATCTGAGGGAGTTGGCTGATGTGGTTGCAGAGCCACTGACCATTATCTTTGAAAACTCGTGGCGATCAGGGGAGGTCCCGAACTATTGGAAAAAGGCAAAAATAGTGACCATCTTTAAAAAAGGGAAGAAGGAGAATCTGGGAACCACAGACCAGTCAGCCTCACCTCAGTCCCTGGAAAGATCATGGAGCAGGTCCTCAAGGAATCCATTTTGAAACATTTAGAGGAGAGGAAGGTGATCAGGAACAGTGAACATGGATTCACCAAGGGCAAGTCATGCTTGACCAACCTGATTACTTTCTGTGGTGAGATAACTGGCTCTGTGGAAATGGGGAAAGCGGTGGATGTGATATATCTTGACTTTAGCTAAGCTTTTGATATGGTCTCCCACAGTAGTCTTGTAAGCAAGTTAAAAAACTATTGATTGGATGAATGGACTACAAGGTGGATAGAAAGCTGGCAAGATCGTCAGGCTCAACGAGAAGTGATCAATGGTTCAATATCTATTTGGCAGCCGGTATCAAGTGGAATGCCCCAGGGGTCTGTCCTGGGGACAGTTTTGTTCAACATCTTCATTAATGATCTGGATGATGGGATGGCTTGCCCCCTCAGCAAGTTTGGAGATAACACCAAGCTAGGGGGAGAGGTAGATACACTGGAGGCTAGGGATAGGGTCCAGAGTGACCTTGACAAATTGGAGGATTGGACTAAAAGAAATCTGATGAGGTTCAACAAGGACAAGTGCAGAGTCTTTCACTTAGGACAGAAGAATCCCATGTACTGCTACAGGCTGGGATGGCTAAGCGACAGTTCTGCAGAAAAGGACCTGGGGATACTGTGGATGAGAAGCTGGATATGAGTCAACAGTGTGCCCTTGTTGCCAAGAAGGCTAATGGTATCTTGAGCTGCATTAGTAGGAGCATTACCAGCAAATCGAGGGAAGTGATTATTCCCCTCTATTCGGCACTGGTGAGGCCACATCTGGAGTACTGTGTCCAGTTTTGGGCCCCCCACTACAGAAGGGATGTGGACAAATTGGAGAGAGTCCAGCGGAGGGCAACGAAAATGATTAGGGGGGCTGGGGCACATGACTTACAAGGAGAGGCTGAGGGAACTGGGCTTCTTTAATCTGCAGAAGAGACGAGTGAGGGGGGATTTGGTAGCAGCCTTCAAGTATCTGAAGGGGGGTCCAAAGAGGATGGAGCTCGACTGTTCTCAGTGGTGGCAGATGACAGAACAAGGAGCAATGGTCTCAAGTTGCAGTGGGGGAGGTCTAGGTTGGATATCAGGAAACACTATTTCACTAGGAGGGTTGGTGAAGCACTGGAATGGGTTACCTAGGGTGCTGGTGGAATCTCCATCCTTAAAGGTTTTTAAGGCCCAGCTTGACAAAGCCCTGGCTGGGATGATTTAGTTGGGGTTGGTCCTGCTTTGAGCAGGGGGCTGCACTAGATGACCTCCTGAGGGCTCTTCCAACCCTAATCTTCTATGATTCTATGATCTGGAACGATGCTGGAACAAATTATTGAACAATCTATTTGTAAGCACCTACTAGGTAAGAGGTGATAAGTAAGAACTAATATGGATTTGTCAAGAACAAATCATGACAAACCAACCTAATTTCCTTCTTTGGCAGGGTTACTGGCCTGGTGGATGGGAGGAACTAGTAGATGTGATATATCTTCATTTTAGTAAGGCTTTTGACAAGTCCCACAGTCCCAGACATTCTCATAAGCAAACTAGAGAAATGTGGTCTAGATGAATTTATGGGTGCACAAATGGTTGAAAAATTGTACTCAGAGTAGTTATCAGTGGTTCTCTCAAACTGGGAGGATGCAGGGATCTTCCTCGGCCTGGTACTTTTTAATATTTTCATTAATTATTTAGATAATGGAGTAGAGTGTGCTTATAAAATTTGTGTATGAGACCAAGCTTGGAGTGGTTGCAAGCATTTTGGAGGACATGGATTACAATTAAGAATGATCGTGACAAATTGGAGAATTGGTCTAAAATCACTAAGATGAAATTCAATAAAGAGAAATGTGAAGTACTATACTTAAGGAAAACGAAATGCATGAACTATAAAATGTGGAATAACTGACTAGGCAGTAGTACTGAAGAAAAGGATCTGGGGGTTATAGTGGATCGCGAATATGAATAACAATCTGATGCAGTGCAAAAAAGGCTGATATTCTGGAGTGTATGTAAGACATGGGAGGTAATTGTTCTGCTTTACTCTGCACTGGTGAGGCCTCATCTGGAGCACTGTGTTTAGTTCTGGGTGCCATGCTTCAGGAAAAAGGTGGGCAAATTGGAGAGAGTTCAAAGGAGAGCAACAAAAATGATAAAAGGTTTAGACCGATGATGCTAGGTTTAAAAAACTGGGCATGTTTCACCTTGAGAAAAGTCTGGGGACCTGATAAGTTTTCAAATATGTTCAGGGCTGTTATAAAGAGGACAGTAATCAATTGGTCTCCATATCCACTGAAGATAGGACAATAAGGAATGGGCTTAATCTGCATCAAGGGAGATTTAGGTTAGGTATTAGGAAAATCTTTCTCACTATAAGGGTTGTTACGTGGTGCAATAGGTTAACAAGGGAGGCTGTGGAATCCCCATCACTGGAGGTTTTTTAGAACAGGTTGGACAAGCATGTATCAGGGATGTTCTAGGTATATTTGGTCCTGTCTCAGCATGGGGAGCTGGACTAGATAACCTCTCAAGATCCCTTCCAGCTCTATGTTTCTGTGATTCTGAGCGTATCTGTTGAGTAGAGTTCTATAACAACGATGATATGGAGAACTGTTTAGCAGGACACAACGGGTTAAAAATCCCAAAGTTATTAAAAAAAAAAAAAGAAAAAAAGATTCCTTATTTGTGTGGAGCAATTAAAAGTGTAATAAGTTTACCAATTTAATTTTCATTGTGGCATTTTACACTTTGAGAAATGAGACTAGACTTGTCAGTTTCACTTTTGTTCCTAGTCAGTTTTTAGTAAATTCTTTTTTCTTCATGCTGATCTAGAGCATGTTTGCATTGCAAAAGCTGTAGGGGAATGTTTTATTAGAAAAAACCCTGCTACCATGGGAATTAAAATAATGAAAAAGGGGTGCCTAGTGGTGATAACTTCTGCCCGAAGGGTCTCCAAGATTAGAGCATTTACCTCAGAGCCCACCCTATATGGTGTTTTTTCAAGGACAGGGTCCAGCTGCGGCCGCATCCGGTTTTCCTGTCCAAGGTGGTTTCGCAATTTCACATGAGCCAGGACATATTTTTGCTAGTATTCTTCCCAAATCCTCATAAGTCTGAGGAAGAACGTAGGTTGCACTCTCTGGACGTCAGGAGAGCATTAGCCTTCTACGTCGAAAGGACCGAACCATTTTGCAATTTGACACAGTTCATCATGGTGGCGGATAGGATGAACGGTCATCCAGTGTCCACCTAGAGAATTTCATATTGGATCAACGCCTGCATCTGATTTTGCTATGATCAGGTAAAAGTGCCTCCCCCGGCAATTGTAACTGCCCACTCAACTAGAGTGCAAACCTTGGCGGTGGCCTTCCTGACCCATGTGCCAATTCCAGATATCTGCACGGCTGCCACCTGGTCATCCATTCCTGAGATATGACGCTGGCTTCGGTATAGCAGTATTACAAACCGAACATCTGTGTACTCCGAGCCCATCTCCAGGGATACTGCTTGTGAGTCAGCTAGAATGGAATCAACATGAGCAAGCACTCGAAGAAGAAAAAACGGTTACCTACCTTTTCATAATTGTTGTTCTTCAAGATGTATTCATGTCCATTCCATTACCCGCCCTCCTGCTGCTCTGTTGGAGTTGCTGGCAAGAAGGAATTGAGAGGGTGTAGGGCCAGCAGCACCTGATATACCGAAGCATGAGTGCGGCACTCCAGAGGGCACCACGGCTGACCCTACGGATACTGCTAAGGCAAAAGTCTCCGACGTGGGCGTGCATGCACCTAGAATGGAATCGACATGAGCAATACATCTTGAAGAACAACAGTTATGGCTACACTAGGGCTTGATCCTGTGAGCATCTATGTGTCCGAAACTCTCAATGGACGTCATTGGGAATGGAGAATGCTCAGCACCTTAGAGGATCCAGGTATCCTATTTCCTGTAACTGAGTTGCTATGGAAAATCTCTCTAAATGCAACAAAGCAAACTACAGCTGGTGTGTGAAGTTGATTAAGAGCGTGAGATACATTAGTGAACAGAAAAGGGACACCTGGCTCAATTAGTAAAATGTGGGAACAAACTAGAGTAAAATGTCAAAATGAGCAATACAATTAAAAAAAAAACAACAAACTTTCCACTGCTGGCTTCCTGTGAGTGGAGAGGAATAGCCAGGATTTGGCTTGACACTGGAACCCGTCGTTTGGAGATCTAAGTGTAAAGGAAGCTGAGAAATGTCAGGATTAGGAGTGGCAATTAGAGAATAAAGATTTTTATTCTTTGCCTGGTGCCCCCATTGTTTCCTTTTGTGCTCAGTAGGCTGACTAATTGAAGCAAGGTCCATTCATGCAGCCTGCTTGAGAGTTTAAAATGTGCTGCTGCAAAGTTGCTCGTTCTCCTTTCTTGGGCAGATGGAAATTTACAGTCACAGAATTGCCTGTTGTGTTGCTAAAAATCCTGTGACTTCCTTTTTGTTTTGAAAACTGACCATTATGGTGCATTTTTTTTGTTGAAACTATATGCAAGTTCATAAAATAACAGTTAGGGCCTGCCTTCCCTCCCTTGGATGGATGCTGCATCACAGTACTTAAGGTTCCATCTACACGGCAATCTGTTGGTCACTGTTAAGGGACAATGTTTAAAAAATTTCCTAATATGGGGTGGGGAAAACCTGTAATGCCATAGTGACTCATCAGTGATTTCTGTACAAGTTGCAGGTGCTAAGCACCTCTAGGGAGCCAAATGCTTAAAATATTTTTGAGGCTGAGTTTTAAATTCAGACTTGGGAGGAGAGAACTTTTTGGTTTAAAATACTCAAAATATGGATTTGGTTGCTTCCTGAAAGAATGGTCATTTTCAGTCTATACGCCACCAGAATACTTCTGATTCTACTTTCTACTGTGTTGGAAGCAAAGATGGCAAAAGATGGTAGGCGTTCAGATTGTACACAGCAGGTTTTCCAGTCGGGTTGTGTTGCCATGTCTCCTCTCTTTAGGATGCAGCCAGCCTCTTTTGATCACCCAGGCTCCACTGCAGCAATCTCCTTGCATCACTTCATGCTGGAACGCTCCCAAAGGACACAGGAGGAATTAACATCATGGAATGTTGGGGCTTGTCTACATGGGAACACTCAAGAAGAAAATCTGAATTAAAATTTCAAGTGGATTAATTAAACTTCATTAAACCCTTGTGTGGATGCCTTTATTCAGAACTAGTGACCTTAATTTGGTTTAATTAATTTCTTAGTGAATTAAACTGAATTAAGGCCACTTTAATTCTGAATGAGACCATCCACACAGAAGTTTAATGCGGTTTAATTAATCCACTTTAAATTTACAGCTTTAGGCTTAGTCTACACTTCAAAGTTATGTAGGCATAGCTCTGTTAGATGGTGTCAAAAATACCCACACCCAGACCAACATAAAACCAAGTTTAGATGCAGCTATGCCAACAGAAGAGGGCTTTTGTTGATATAGGTAATGTCTTCCAGGAAGGTTGTGTTCCTACACTGACAGAAATACTCCTTTTGTCAGGGTAGGCTGTATCTAAGCTTGGGGGCTATGCTGGCATAACTGTGCTAAAATAGCTATGTGAGCATAGGCTCAATAATGTAGTCATACCCTTAGTTAATTTGAATCACTTTTCCTGAGTGTTCCCATGCAGACAAGCCTTTAAAAAAGATCCAGAATAGAACTTCCTGGTTATTACCTAGAAGACCACCTCTCTTGAGGTCAGAATATGGAGTGAAATTGCTGCATGTCTAGCCCTAACCAGTAACTTCATTTTTCAGTCCTTAATGAAACAGCAGGACAGACACCAGGACAGGGTCTAGCACTCTCTTCATGCACTAAATTGTCATCTTAAATATAATTAGGAAGGCCAAAAAAGAATTTGAAGAACAGTTAGCCCAAAGACTCAGAAAGAAACAGCAAAAACTTTAAGAACATCAGAAGCAGGAAGCCTGCTAAACAACCCATGGAGCCACTGGACGTTTGAGATGCCAAAGAAACTCTCAAGGAAGATAAGGCCATTGCAGAGAAACTAAATGAGTTCTTTGCATTGGTCTTCATGGCTGAGAATGTGAGGGAAATTTGCAAACCTGAGCCATTCTTTTTAGGTCACACATCCAAGGAACTGTCCCAGGTTGAGGTGTCGTTAGAGGAAGTTTTGTTACAGATTGATAAATTAAATAAGAGGAAGTCATCAGGACCAGATGGTACTCACACGAGTTCTGAAGGAACTCAAATGTGAAATGGAGAACTACTAACTATGGTTTGTAAACTCTCACTTAAACCAGCTTCTGTACCAAATGACTGGAGGATAGATAATGTGATGCCAATTTTTAAAAAGGGCTCCAGAGGTGATCCTGGCAGTTACAGGCTGGTAAGCCTGTCTTCAGTACCAGGCAAATTGGTTGAAACTATAGTAAAGAACAGAATTATCAGACACATAGATGAACATGATTTGTTGGGGAAGAGTCAATCAACATGGTTTTTGTAAAGAGAAATCATGCCTCACTAGTCTGCTAGAATTGAGTGTGTCAACAAGCATGTGGACAAGGTTGATCCAGTGGATATAATGTATTTAAATTTTCAGAAAGCCTTTGACAAGGTCACTCACCAAAGGTTCTTAAGCAAAGAAAGCTGTCATGGGAAAAGAGGGAAGGTGCTCTCATGAATCTGTAACTGGTTAAAAGACAGAAAACAAAGAGTAGGAATAAATGGTCAGTTTTTAGAATGGAGAGAGATAAATAGTGGTGTCCCCCAAGGTCTGTACTGGCACCAGTTCTGTTCAACATATTCATAAATGATCTGGAAAAAAGGGTAAACAGTGAGGTGGCAAAATTTGCAGATGATGCAAAACTCAAGGTAGTTAAGTCCAAAGCAGACTGCAAAGAGTTACACAGGGATCTCACAAAATGGGATGACTGGCAACAAAATGGAAGATGAAATTCAAAGTTTATGAATGCAAAGTAATGCACATTGGACAACATAATCCCAACTACATATATAAAATGATGGGGTCTAAATTAACTGTTACCACTCAAAAAAGAAATCATGGAGTCATTATGGACTGTCATTATGGACTGTATGGATGTTCTCTGAAAACATCCATTCAAGGTGTAGCACCAGTCAAAAAAGTTAACAATGTTGGGAATCTCTAGGAATGGGAGATAATAAGATGGAAGATATATTGCTTCAGTATAAATCCATGGCATGCTCACATCTTGAATACTGCGTGCAGATGTGATTGCCCCATCTCAAAAAAGATATGTTGGAATTGGAAAAGGTACAGAAAAGGGCAACAAAAATGATTAGGGGTATGGAATAGGAGAGATTAATAAGATTGGGACTTTTCATCTTGGAAAAGAGACGACTAAGGGGATATGATAGAGGTCTATAAAATCATGTCTGGTGTGGAGAAAGTAAATAAGGAAATGTTATTTACTCCTTCGCATAACACAAGAGCTAGGGGTCACCAAATGAAATTAATAGGCAGCAGGTTTAAAACAAAAATAAATATTTCTACACCCAATGCGCAGTCAGCTTGTGGAACTCTTTGCCGGAGGATGTTGTGAAGGCCAAGACTATAACAAGGTTCAAAAAAGAACTAGATAAGTTCATGGAGGATAGGTCCACAGTGGCTATTAGCCAGGATGGGCATGGATGGTGTCCCTCACCAAGCTGGGAATTGGCAACGGGATGGATCACTTGATGATTACCTGTTCTGTTCATTCTCTCTGGGGCAGCTGGCATTGGCCACTGTTGGAAGACAGGATACTGAGCTAGATAGACCTTTGGTCTGACCCCATATGGCCATTCTGATGTTCTAATCTTTCACCTACATTTCACGTTCTCCTTCTATAATGCTTTCACCTGGTCAAATGGAAGAGGTGCTCTGCTGCTCAACCCGTTTATATGCTGCTTATACCTCTGCTTTAGCTATTGAAACAAATGCCTCCTGCTTCAATCAACAATATCTTTCTGCTCTAAACTCCCTGACTAGTTCTGTAGGTTACTATCCAAGTGTCTTGCCTCTGTCAATGTCCAGAATGATATTGCTGAAGAATCCTTGAAACATTCCTACCCATCTGCCTATGTTAGGTATTTCAGCCCTTTCTAAAAGCAGCCCCTGGGCAGGACAATTCCCTAATGATCTAAAACTAGTCCTATCTATCTAAATATTTATACTGTGATCGTAGAGGTTTTCTGGACTCTGTTTCTGAAGGAACCTTGACAATGTCCTCTTTTTCCAGCCCTGCTGTGCACACTATGTACCCTGGGTTGAATAGTTCCTCTTCTTTTGGAGAGAAGTTAGAGAGAGACTGAGGCCAGATCTGCCAATAACAGATAAACCTGCTCCAAATTCTAGTGCCCTTCCTGGAGCATACTAAGGTCAGGCAAGCAATGCCTTGCTTTCTTGTATGTGTTTAAGAGCTTACATTCACACATGCATCCAATTGCTTCATGACTGTAACTAGTACTTGGGAGCCCTAAAAGATTACAATAGCAGGGTAATGTTACAAATTCATACTTGCCATGATAGTTGGGGCAACCTAAAGATCCCTGTTTTGGTAACCTGTAATTGTATCCATAATAAAATATTCTGCTTTGCTGTGTAGCTGGAGCTCTAGGCTCCCAAGTGTTCTGTTATGCAAATAGGTAGTTGTGAACTCTGAATGTATTTTCTTCTAAAAAAAAATATAATGCCATCACATGTTAACAGCAAAAAATGAATGGAAAACCAGATGTAGAAATGCATTGCACATATGAAACAGATGGTTTAAAATGCTAAAATAGCAGACTGCTTTTGGGATTATTAAGCAATGTAAATGATTCTAGTATGTCAGCACTATGCAAGACATGAAAGTAAAGATAGTCCCTGTACCAAAGAGTTTATAGTCTGAGGCTGATGTCGAGTGCAACCCAAAGGAGGGAACACCCCCCCCCCCCCGCGGCATCTCCCTCACAGTGCCAACCACCCCCTGCCGCATCACCCCCCCCGCCAGTATCACCCCCGCTGCCACATCAGCCCCCCAGTGCCAATCTTCCCCCAGCCGCATTGTGTAAGAAGGGAGTCATTGGATATAGTTAAGGCTCCAGTTTTGTAACAGAGGTCGTGGAAGTCCCGTCTCCTCCTCCCCCCCGCCTGCGATGGCTGAGAGTTGTGGGGTACTCCGGTCACATCTGGCAGTGTGGCCCCCACAGCTCCCAGTCACCGGCCAGGGGTAACTTGCAGTTCCCGGCTGCTGTGAGCGGCCGGGGGACCTGGACCTGCTAGCGAGGCCCTCTCTGCAGCCACTGAGGGGGTTGTGGGGACCCAACAGCTCCCCATGGATATTCTTAGCAAAAGTCAGACAGGTCATGGGCTTCCGTGAGTTTTTCTTTATTGCCTGTGACCTGTCCATTTCTTTTACAAGAAATATCTGACAAAATCTTAGCCTTAAGTATAATTTGAATAAGGCGAGAGTTTCGGCTTGGTGAACTGAGACTGCATAAAGGACAGCTGCAGGGAAAGGCCCAGATCCAGGAGTAGGAGAGGGAAACAAAATGGGTTGTTCAGGCTGACGTTGGTACAGTAGAGGAATGAGAGAAAGTGTGATAAGATTAGGCCAGAGGTGTGGGCTGGGGCTTGTGCAGGCCTTGGAGTTAAGCATAAGAAATTGAAAGGTAAGGACTGTACACTGAACTTAGATAATAATACCTATACATCTCCCTACTAGACAAAAAAAAATGGTTTGAGTAATTTCTAGTAGATGTTTGCCCACCCAAGTTTAATTTGTGTGCTGTACAGAGCTAGGTTGATACACACATTCAACAGTAGATGCACTGTGTTGATGTGTATGATGTACCTAAGATTTTATGTTGGTCCTTGCCTTGGTCTGTTTGATCTTCTCCTCTTCTAGTTTTAAGAGGAGGGGAAAGAATTGTTGTTTTATTGTACTACTAAATATTATGATGAACTAATATTTTGTTCTTCGTATGGATTAGAGGAAGGTTTTTTACTTTGAGTGGAATTGAGGAGAGAGAAATTGTATTATAGTAAATTCATCCATTCTAGCTTTCTTCCTCAAACCCAGTATTCTCCTGTGTGACAGATTAGCAATCATCCCATCTGTATGGGTGCCATTAAAGGGTGTTCTCTATTCTTATAGGGTTTGGACGTGGTAGAGGGCGAATTGCTGGGAGATTTTCAGCCCAAGGCATGGGGTAAGTGATGCACATAGTTCTCAGGGAAAATCGCACACAATAGGAGTGTTAATTGCTGTCCAATTTGTTAATGCTACTTGACAAATGTATATTGCTGTGGATAGAAAGCATCAGATCAGTGAAACAGTGTCTGTGAAATACTGGTTTGATTCATTGTATGCAGAGTGATATTGCCATCTCTTGGCTAACTAACACTAACGTGCGTACACAGGAATCAACATGTCAGAGACACTCAAAAAAACCCTCAACCCCCTAAACAAAATCCCCCCTCAGTCCTCAGAAAACTGAGCTTGTCCCCATGTAACCCAGCCCCTCAAGGAAAGTCCAAGTCAATCCAGAGGCGTTGCAGGTTGAAAGTTCTGCATGGCTGGTTTGTAGCCCAGTTTGAATGGAAACTTGTTTGGCTGTAGTTTGAAGCACGTAGGTTCTAAAAAAAACCCCAAAAGACAAATGAATCTAATCTTTTCTACCAGAAGGTGCGGGAGCTTCCCTCCATTCTTAGTGTTTTATATTTTAGACAATGTTCTTTGCATGTACGTGCACCTTGGTACAGAGTCAAAAGAAGCTTCTTTCCCTGCTGAACCCACAACTCTAAGGATTTTTCAGTCTTGCCATTAGAACTCTTTTAATCTGGACTGGAGAACTGTAACCTTGTTCCCTCTAGCCATTATTTGCTCTCAGCTAATTTTTGTTCTCTTGACACCATGGATATGATCCACAAAGTTACTGAGAGCAAATAATGGCTAGAGGCAACAAGGTTACAGTTCTCCAGTCCAGATGAAAAGAGGGGGCATTTCATTTTGTGTGGCTTTGGTATTCACTTTCTGCGTATTTCTGTTCTTCCCAACCTTTTTAAACCCTAGGACATTTAACCCTGCAGACTACACGGAGACTTCTGCCACAGACGGCTTTGGGCCAAAACCAGAAGTTTGGGAGACTGGTCAGAATGATGCAGATGATGGAACTGGTAAGATGGCTTCCAAAAGTGGAAGAGCTGGAATGAAAAGCTGTAGCAAGTTGCCATTAAAATAACAGTTCTGTTGTTTTTTTCATGAACATCTGAAAATAGTTATACTTCTCACCTGACATGGGTATTTGCTCATTTACACAGCTTGCTGCTGTACTCCAGCCTCAGGATGGCTGTATATGTACAGTTCTGTGGTTAGACAATGAGAAAGGTAGTTCTTGTTCGCAAAATTATAAACAATTCCCCACGAGTTGAGAGGTTGAAGGATGGAGTTATTTAAATCCATTTCCCTATGGGGAATTTTTGATAGGTACATTACGGTGGGATTTTCCAAAGCACATGACTGATTTACAAGCACAAGTCTCATTGAAAGTCACTGTGACTTGTACCCCTAAGTCACTCAGACACTTCTGAAATTCCCACCATTACCATACAGGAAGGCAAACAGATTAGTTCCTGAGGTGTGGGAGAGTTCCTAGATCTTGCCATCTTCCAGAACAGGGAATAACTAGAAATGTGAATAGGCCATAGAATGGCTACCAGCAGAACCGTCTGTATCTTCATATGAAGGTTTTATATTTATTGGTGGAGTCTTTAGGGTGGAATGTTCATTGCTGGTTAGAGGCAGAGAGACAGACGGTAGGTTGAAAGGGGAGTGATCTTGTCCGGGCACTGGAAAGCAAAGAACATAATCGGACTTAGCAGTGACTCAGAAAAAGAACAGAATAGCATGCTGCCTCTTTGAGTTCCAGGTTAAGAGATGTAATGAGGGCAAAAAAAGATTGTGTCATGCTGGAGAAATGCCACTAGTTACAGAAGTCCAGCAAGTGGAGGAAAATGGTGACTTCACCATCTGAGGAATTGCTCACAAGATAAGGGTTCTATGCAGGTCATCTTTTTTACAACCCTTCTACTGTCAAATGAAAGGAAAAGGCTGATACTGGTGACCAGCTGCTGATGTAAGGAGAAGGATTTCAGCTTCACTGAGCACTGGTGTGAGCCCCTTGTGATGTGACTTTCTGCATTAGACAGTCTCCATTTAGACGGATAGGAGGCAAATCTCCTCAGTTCAGAACTGGTATGGCTCCTTAGGCAAACTTTAAGCTAGTTGGAAAGGATCTTTTACTTAGCTCAAAATCTGGCATGTATTTCCAAAATGAATGATTATTCTGAATAGATTTGTCCTGCAGCAAAACACATATAGCTAGAATAAAGATTATGAATTCATTGATGTTACTTTTAAAAAAATAAGTTTTAAGGCCAGAAGAGGCAGTAGAAGTGATACTACACGTGAAATCCTGCCTATAATGTTAACATCGGTGCTTGCTATATAGAGGCAGAGAAGAGAGGTGGGGGAGGCAAGGCATGCTATTCTAATTTATTTTAGAAGCAGTAAAATTCTACTTTAATGAAGAAAGGAAAACATACAAGAAAGGAGAATCTACACTGAGAAATTGATAGGGATACAATAAGTTTCACGCTCAAAAAGTGCAAGGTAATGCTTCTGGAGTGAAAGGAGGAAAAAATCCCAAAGGTGGTGTGATCAGTAGCCAGAAATTAGGAGGAAAATAGTAGCAATCACGCCAGCAATAAAGAGTAGAATGCACTTTTACTGGCTCGTTGAGCTGCTGCAAAGCAGATAAACCAGCTTTTACGGAAGAAAAATGGAAGCACACACAGATGGAAATCCAGGATGAAATGTGCATAACAAACATACTTGGAAAAACAAAACACAAACTTTCAATAGAAAGAAGATACTTGTAAAAACTGCAGTGTCTCAGAAGACCTAGGGCAATGGTGGACAGAAAATTATTCAAGTTTGCAGTGCTGAAAGGTGGCATTAAAGCCAGTGTGATGGTTTTTTTTCCTTCTTCTTTTGTTTTTTGGACTGCAGACTGAACATGTTGAAGAGAGGACCTGTTGTGCTAGTAGTAAGATCAGACCTGGAATACTCTGTGCAGTTCCAGGCCCTTCAATGTAGGAAGACATTGTCAAATAGGAATTAATTAATGGAAGAGCAACAAAGTAGTTGAGGCTGGAGGGATTGACTTTGGAAGCAAGAGTGAGAATGAAATGTGTATAACTTAGCTAATCTTCTAAAATGCGTAGTGGGGGAGACGTGCTCATTGTCTGCAGATGTTTGAAGGGTGCCAGTACAGAAAACGGGTTGATCCAGTGCGGGTATAAAATAAGAATGGGATGAACCATTAGGCTGAATGTCAGGGAAATGTCCTAACTGTGGGATCTGTTGGTTTGGAATACTCTCCCAAGGGGACTGATGGAAGCTCCATTGCTGGACTTGCGTAAAACAAAACTAGACAAAACACTTGGAGCACTATTGTTTATTATTAAAGTACTGACACACGACACAAAATACAGAGACCATCCTTGCCCTGAAGAGCTTTACCGTCTACACAAGTCAGACATAGAGTAGACAGGAGGATCCATTCTTAAGAGAAACGAATAAAAATACGTATAGAACATATCCTGTAGGGAGCAATCCTCCATTGGCCAGGAGGAAGAAGCCAGAAGAAAGTCTGATCTAACTTCCACATCTAAATTATACTACTCACTTGGGCGCTTCCTCCTGTCTGAAAAGTCATGGACACGTGGGCTAGCGTGGGAGTTTGTCCAGGAATTGGAGATCTGGTGAATTTTCCTTGGAAACACCAAAAATTACTTTGCTTAGCTGCAGGTACATGACTCAACACTTTATATGGAGAGTTTCAGTGAGAGGCTATTTGGTATAGTATGATTGAGAGACATTTCAGGCAATTTTATATTGCTCCACAGAGCCAGCCCAGAGTGGACATTATCTTACTCAGGACCTGCCAAATAATTGTGGACTCCAAGGTATAAGTCCTCTTTCTTTTTTGGGGGTGTGTGTGTGTTGGGGGCAGGGCTGCTCAGACTGCCAAATCAGCAGTGTTCAATCCTACTGTCTATGACTTAACTGCAATGTAAAACACACAGAGGAATGAATTTGGATATATTGATATATATACATCTATACTGATCTAATTAGCGTAGACTGGATTTGATGCTGTCTTCAAGGGGCTTTATTTTAAAATTCATTAATTGCAAATGGTTCAGAGCCGAATATAAGAATGCGATTAAAACGGAGGTGTCTTGCAAAGCTACATTTGATCAAAGGTGGTGGAAACTGAAATTTTACTGCTGGTGGGTGCTTCGCTTGTGGTTGTGTAGTTAATTTGGTGGCTCTGTTCCTGGGATAGCCTCAAGTGTGTGTGCCCCAACACCCCTGCTTTCTAATGGTTTCTGACTGTTGTGTGCCCCCTCTCTCCCTTGCTGTTTCCTGTGGAAGAGACCAGTTTTAAAAACATTAAACACATTTCCTACTGCTGTGCTATTCCTGCAAGTGTTAGTCTGCCTGCTGCTCTGAACAGCCTGCTCTCTACAACTTGTGACATAACTGGCTTGGCACCATGCTGCAGCTGGAGTGGCAGACCAACCACCATGCTGCCACAGTAGGAATGAGAGATTTTTTTCTCTGTAAAATGGCTCTCTTCCAACTCAGGGGAAAGTGGAATGGGGTTATTCTGGCCTGAGGGGAGAGCCAGCAGGCAGGAAGGGAATGTCCTAAAGGGGACACCACTGTGTGCTTTCAGCTCAGGCGGGTACGGACCAGTGATGCACAGACTGAGGCACGCAAACCGCAAGTGGCTCTTTACAGCACATGATGATATTAAAACACTGTGTGATTTAATTATTAGCCAATCAGGATGCTTTTACTATGTTGCTTACCAATTGTAGTTAATAAAATAATACTTGGTCAGTCATTTTGCTGTGAGAAATATATATAAACAGTAAATAAAAAAATGAATTCACACTACTGTGGCTCTTTTGGGTTATGTTGATCACTGATTTGGCTCCCGAACCACTGAGGTCTGAGTATCACTGGTCCAGATGCAGACTTTGGAAGTCTAAGCAGGTCTTGCTCCACTATGCAGCCAGTATGGATCCCATGTTTATGGTGGTTCAGAGCTCAGATTCTACTCTGCTTTAGGATTCCATCATTAAGTTTAATCATCAGGGAAAGGTGAGTGGGGTGAATTTCTCACCATGCTTGGTGCTATTGAGTATGATGGCTGATTTAAGGACACTGTAGTCTTTCCTTTAACATAAACTATCTCTGGTACCAGAAGGGCTAGAAATATCCTTAAATTCTAGAGAACATGTTAAAAATATCTCCCAAAAAGACCCTAACTCTGTAGAGCATCTCATGGTCCTGACCATAATTTCCTGCATGTACTGCATTCACAACTGTAATTAGAGATGGACGGTAAGATGGCTTTTAATGTGCAAACTGAAATATGATATTGGGCTTTAGGGTTTGTGCCTAATTTCTCTTCTCTCCCATACTGCAACAGGAGCATGGAAGAATTCAATAGAAGAATGGACGGCAGAAGACTGGAATGAAGATGTAAGTATATGTGGATGGGTAGGCAGCAATTATTCACTCTGTGCTGTCTGTGCATCTCCTTCAGAAGTCAAAAATGTCTTGTGTAATACTTTGAAACGTATGGGGGGGGTTGTAGTTCATTCCTATTTAATGGAGATCATAAAATCAATTATTTGATGAATTTCATTGTACTTTTTGATTCAAATAATGTAAAAATATTATTCCCCATTTTATCAGTCAGGATGAACTATTTGCGAATACAAGAATTTTACATATTTTTTACAGTTAAAATATTTTAATTCTTAACCCAACTCTACTATTTAGCACTTATGAGAGTTAATCATGCACATTTCTCCTTGCATTGTCTAGAGCTTACACTCTTAGCATCATGAGACTTTTTTTATATAATTATCTTTATGAACTGGTAGATTAAGTATTAAAACTAATTGACTGCCCAAATTTTGATCCATTTTTTTGTTTATAAGATCTATATCATTCTTTTAATTTTTTCAAAACATGAGTCAGTCAGTCTGTTAACAGACTGTTAAAAAAAAATCAAGATTATATCATCACATAATCACATTTTTTTTGTTACGTTCCCCCTCCTCCCCCCCCCCCCCCCCCAACCTGTGTCCATGTATTTTTCTCAGGCCAATGGCCTTGCTTCATATCTGTAAAGCACTTAGCACATTTTTGGTATTCTAATAGAATCATAGAATCATAGAATTCAAGATCAGAAGGGACCATTATGATCATCTAGTCTGACCACCTGCAAGATACAGGCCACATAAGCCGATCCACCCACTCCTTAAGCAAGCGACCCCTGCCCCATGCTTCGGAGGAAGGCGAAAAACCTCCAGGGCCACTGCCAATCTACCCTGGAAGAAAATTCCTTCCTGACCCCAAATATGGCGGTCAGCTGAATCCCGAGCATGCGGGCAAGACTCTCCAGCCATACCCTCTGGAAAAAGGCTAACAATATCCTATCATTGACCCATTGTACTAATTACCAGTGTGGCACTTAATTGACCTATTGACTAAGCCCGTTATCCTATCATACCATCTCCTCCATAAACTTATCTAGCTTAATCTTAAAGTCATGGAGGTATTAATACCTACCAGCCCAGTCTGAGGAACCCACAATAACAAACCACTGTGTGTATGCAGGTTAGAGGAGTTTGGGGTGGAGTGGAGAAATTTGATAAGGAAACGGAGAACTTTAAAAATCAAGGCCTTTCTGCTGTATGTGGACATCAGATATTCTAAGCCCATTTTCCTAAGAGAAGAGTTTGCTTCAGAATGTTTGGGTCGAGAACGGTGGTGGTTTTGGTTCTTACTGGAGAGAGGAGTGTCTCACTTGAAAGACAAATCTGAAAATTCTTTCTTAGCTTCCAAGGAGGTTGTAATCTGGAAAGTATTAAAAGTGCTATAAAAGTATTATTATTCTGTGTGAATTCTTTAAAGGTGTCAGTTTTAGAATAATTAGAAATCTGTCTTCTATTTTTTAATGTCCGAGGAGTGGTTCTGTTGTTGGTATAGTATAGTCAAATACCTGGGCTTATTACAGGAGCAAGGCCTAACTTGTTCAAAGAACTCTATGCAGGCTAACCCCTGCATCCATTTGGAGCATCGTCGAAGTCATGTGCTTCCATGTGGGCACAGGGGTTGGCCTACATGGAGTTCATTGCAGGATTCGGGGCTAACTTTGTCTCACTTCACGTCAGGGATCCCTCTATTCTGGCCTGCCAACTATACTCATGCAAGAAACTAATGACTTCAGTGGCTGGTCTATTACAAACTGTTAGTGGAACCCAGTCTCTCAGTGGACAGAAGCATTGATTCCTTCACATGGAAAAAGTATAGGCTATTAAAAGGCTCTTTAATCTGGTGGGGAAAGGCATAGCCAGAACCAATGGCTGGAAGCCAGAGATAGACTAATTTAAATTAGAAATATACTTTAGCCAAGTGCAGATTGTGCTTTAGTCAAATGCAAGCTATTGGGCTCAATACAGGGGTAATTGGGTGAAATTTAATGGCCTGTGATATACAGGAGGGCAGACTAAATGATCTAATGGTTTCTTCCGGTCTTAAACTCTACGAATCTAGAATAGTGATACTCTCCATTCTGTTTAAACAGTAATAGACACTTGGAATTACAATATATGAAATTGTATTTTGTTAAAGGGACAGTGTCAATGTGAAGGCAAGTCAAATTAAAAGCAAATAGATTTTCAGATACTACAATTGGTCCTCAGTCTTCCTGCCAGTTTTTACAACCAGTCTCCTATTTAAAAAAAAAATGGGCAGAAGTGTGATTAAATTGGCAGTGTCCCTTAAACAGGATTTAAGATGGCATGAAAACCGTCAATTTCATTTAGTTTTAACTTCTTTGGCCTCAGTAACTGTTGCTGGGAGGGTGCCTCCCAGCCCGGGTAGATAGACTCATGCTAACTTGGCTTGATTTAGCATGTTAGAAATAGCATTGTGGCCTTGCAGCACTGGCGGAGGCTAGGGCTAGCCACCTGACCTCTGACCCAGGGGGTTGGGGTGGGCTTGCGAACCTGTGTCATAAGGTCCGCACTGCTATTCGTAGTGCGCTAGCTCGAGCCAAACTAGCTGTCTACCCAGGCTGGGAGGTACACTCCCAGCTGCAGTGTAGACATACCCATTAGAGTCCTGATTTTGGCGGTTTGTTATTCTTACTTTGTATTTCACTTCAGTTCTTAAATACACATCTTGAGTATTTGCTCCCAAGCGATATTAGCTGGGTGTGGGAGATGGTTGGCAGCTGGTAAACGTTGCATACTTGGTGACTAGGCAAAGGTTTTACAATTGGAACTTTGCTGATGTTTGTATTTGAAAGGATGTCGCTGTAAGAAGGGGAGGCGCCCCTGTGAAGTTGACTTTTAAAAGCAATTGATGATCATTGTTTGTCCTCCACCTATTTTTAGGAATGTGCTAGTACATTAGTGAAGGGTGTGTTTGTTGTGTGGCACAACTGGTTATCCCAGACAGTTACTCAGAAGCAGATAAAATTGCTTCTAAGAAACTCTGGTGGCATCCGTTTCAGCTGCTGCACATGTCATGGGCTCTGACAAATGCCATAATCCCAGCAGACTCTCAAATCTGCTGCTTGTTTACTGTTTGCCACAGTCCATAGCATAAATGTAATACAGCAGAGCTACTAACCTGCATCTTGGGCGTTGTTTTGCATGCAATTATACTTGGATAGAGAACGTTTTTTCCCTTTCATGCCCAAGAGGCGCTTTTGAAATTGTCTCAAATCTGTCAAGCTCTGTAGCCAACCTGCTTTCAGGGTTTGTCAGTGTTTTTAGTCACTGTTGATCGTACTCCAGGTTAAGTGAGCATGGGAAACTGTTAATGTTATATTGAGGATTTAATATTTAACTAAGGGGTGGCAGATCACAGCCTACCACTCCGCTCTTAACAGACCTCTTAGTGCCATAATAATGCAGGAATCTCACAAGGCTGCAGAAAGCATAGTACAGTGTATGCTACAATAACACGTAATGGGGGAAGGGCGCTATAGATGGAGCAGGAACCTTTACTATGAATTTATTTGGGCTGAAATTAAACGCTTAACCTTCTTTATTGTTCATTATTAAGGCTATGATTTAGTCATGGAGGTCATGGCAGTCACAGATTGGGGGGAGGGATAGCTCAGTGGTTTGAGCATTGGCCTGCTAAACCCAGGGTTGTGAGTTCAATCCTTGAGGAGGATCACTTAGGGATCTGGGGCAAAAAATTGGTCCTGCTAATGAAGGCAGGGGGCTGGACTCGATGACCTTTCAAGGCCCCTTCCAGTTCTAGGAGATTGGTATATCTCCAATTATTACCTATTACCAGATTCCGTGGCTTTACCGGACCTCCGTGACTTCTACACTTCAGGAGGTGGGGGGTGGGACTGTGCGCCCCTGCCCTGCAACCGGGGGTGGCTGGGAGCAGGACCCTGCAACCAGGGCCGAGCATCCAGCCCGGTGGCTTCTGGGAGCTTCCGCCGGGGGCTGCAGCTGGGGCAGCGCACTCCAGCCCTTAGCCCCGTAGCTTCCCAGGGCCGTGCACCACCCCTCCCAGCTGTAGCCAGGGCTTGGCGGGGGGCTGCAGTTGGGGCCGCACATCCCTGTCCCGCAGCTACAGCCAGTTCTGGAGAAGGGGCTGTGTCCCCCCTGTGGTGGTTCTTCCCCCCACCTCCCTCCGCAGCTGCTGGAGCCGGGGCTGTGCCCCCTGCCATGGTGGGAAGCTTGACCTGTCGGGTCCCCCCACAACCCCCAATGGGACTCCATCCCTCCCCCCTAGCTAGCCCTGGCCTCCGGTTATTTTTAGTAAAGTCACGGACAGGTCACAGGCTCATTGAATTTGTTTCTTGCCTGTGACTTGTCCATGACTTTTACTAAAAATAACCTTGACAAAATCTTAGCCTTATTCATTATGTATATAGTGCTGTGTGTGTATGGTGCTTTACATAACAGATGTAGTTGGAATCTCTGCCTCAAAGAACGAAGTTTAAAATAAGAACTGGCAGAGGCAGCACGGGGGGAATGGAGGAGGAGCTAGGAGTTGCACTTTCTCATAACACACCGTACTTTGCATGAACTGTGTTCCAGCATAAAATCCAAAACACATTCATCCAGCTGTCAACCCACCCTTCCAACACCACGGAACTAGATCTTTGCCTCTGTTGGTGGGAGGCATTCACCTTTTAAAATACACATCAGAATCAGTCCTGGCATGTAACGCTCAGTTTGGATGAACATTGTTCCATAAAAGAACCCTAATCAGATAAGCACTCTTGCAATTTGATTTAATAACTGTAGCATATTTAGGGATGTAACTCCCAATGACGTCAGTGGAACTGCACACAGTGTGGCAGAGATGAATTTGGCTCTTGCTTTCCAAGACCTCAGTGGGACTGCTCACATTGTATAAAGTTAAGAACGTGTAAGGCTTTAAAGGAGAAGGGACCCAACCTTCAAACTCTAGTGAAATGCTTGCTCACTCCTTTGGTAGGTCAGCTGTTCTTAGGCTTGGTCTACACATAAAGTTGTACCGATATAACTAAGGAGATAATTTTATACTGAATTAGTTAAAGGAAAGTGATGTTGTGTGTGAGCACTCTTGTATCGGTTTGAACTTAACTTATATCAGTTTAACAGCTATATAAATATAATCACTTATATCGGTATAACTGCATCCACACCAAAGGGGGTTTCATCAGTTTAACTAAGTTGGTTTCTTAAGGCTTGTTCAAACACAAAAGTTGGCTTGCTTTAACTATACTGGTGTAGTAAAAGCAGCACAATTCCCCTAGAGTGGACACGGTTATGCCAGTAGAAAGGTGCTTATGTTGTACTGTTATATCTTATTCCCTGTCCATTATGAGAATAAACTAATTTATGCCAGTATAAGGCATCTTTATGCCACTATAACTGCATTCACATTAGGGTCTGTAATGATGCAACTATTTGGGTAAAAAAAACCACACCCCTAACAAATACAGTTATATTGGTACAAAATCTGTGTGTAGACCAGGCCTTACACTAATGTGTTTAAATCAGTGCAGAACTGTGTACACGTCCTTATTAAAATTGGGCTGTGTTTTCTTTGTCCTTTAAAGGTGATCTGCAGTGCAACTTTTTACTATGATTTAGTATTACTGATCTCTTTAAGTTACATAACCAGGGTTGGATTATTTATTTTGAATTTTGCTGCATGTAAACTTTCAATGCACATATAACTAAAATACACTTTCTCCCTCCTTTTTTCTTCCCCCTTTCTCAGCTTTCTGAAACAAAGGTCTTCACTGCATCTTCTGTTCCAGCTGAGAATCACATCACTCCTGGGCAAAGGTAGGGGAGGATTTACATCTTTGTTCCATTGAATGTTCTCACAGCCTAAACTCTTTCATGCACTCCCTGTAAAGTTGTTGAAGTTTCAGCATTTGGCACACTTTAAAGTTCAGTTCAATTAAAATACTAGAAAACAATCCTGTGTTTGCCCCCAGGAGGTGGCATGGATGTGAATGGACAAGCTCATGTCTAAACAGAATTTTTGGGGTGAATTTGTTTTAGTATTAACACCTGATTTTATCTAATATTAGGCTTTGACTACACTGTAGTGTACAAGAGGCCATATTAAGTATATGAAAGGCGTGTGTTCCGAATCCTAATGTTGTGTAATGTGGAGCAAATTCAGACACATGCCTAGTGTTCTGTTCCTGCTTCTGCCACAGAATTACTGTGTGATAATGGGCTACTCACTTCACTGCTATGTGCATGAGTTTTCCTCATCTACAAAACGGGAATAATACTCACCTCATGGAGGGGGGGCAAGCTTGATGCAGTAATATTTGTAAAACACCTTGAGATTCTCAGGTTGCAGGTGCTACAGACATGTAAAGTACATATTGACTGAGTGGCAAGATCCACTCAAGTAAGCAAATAACACCTCTTTTCACTTACTTCCCATGGCTCAATCATGTTGATCTCCATGAGCTTACCAGGTAAGCCAATGGGTGGTTAGCTACCATGGTGGTAAGTACTTTGGACATACCCAAGAGAAATTATGATATTCAAATTGCACTGCATTTCACTTTGAAATGCTAAAATACAGAACAAAATGCAAGGTTTTCTTCAATTCTGAAGCAGTAAATGTGGCAGCGGTAATAACCCTGTGCTTGAGCAGCTGGCAGGACCTTGCCATTTGAGTAGAAAGCTGGTTTCTCGCTTTTCCTAGAGGTGCTGTGTGCTGCAGAGATGAGACCTAGAAAAGTTAAATAATGTTGCTAGCATAGTGTTCTTCGTATGGATCTTAGTTATTTGATCTTCTTTCACTCCTCAAATATCCCAATTGTGAGCATTTGACGACAGCTTACTCTTTCTTGTAGCATTGACCTAGTAACGTTACTTCAGAAGCCTGTGACTTCAAGCCAAGAAACAGAAGGCAACTCTTTCGAGTCTCCCCAACAGCAGAACTTTGGCCAAGCCCTAGTCTTCACGAATTCCCAACACAACACCCAGATGGCATCAGGACCTGGCAATTCCAGTGCTGTCAACTCCTATTCTCCTCAGAGTCTGGTAAAATTAATCTTGGCTTTTTAAAGACTCAGGATCTTAAGGAATAAACTCTTTATACTTTTTCAGTTTCTTGTTTTTTCATAACTTTTCTTTGCAGCACTTAAATTGCAGGTGGTATTGAAGTATATAAGAGGACACTGGACTAAGAATGTCCTCACCAAAAAAAAAGTATCAGATGGACCTTTTTGTGCTCACAGGCTTGTTACTTGTCTGTTTAAGTGAACTACTTGTTTTGGTTCTTGAGAAAAGTGCAAGTAAGTTTTCTGCATATTGATTAAAATGAAAATCTTTGTTTATAAAGCATTGAATTCTAGGCCAGAAGACTGTGATGTGGTATTTTCCAAGCACATATCTGACTGGTCTGTGTGGAAATCAACTATTACTGAGTTTTCTGGACTAATGGAAAGTTGGCTACCCTTTGTTAGTTTTAATAGAGTTGGAGATTAGATGTAGGAAAATGTTTTGAAACAAATTAAATACTCTTGCCAGTAACTTTACCTTTACACTGTTTTTAAGGCACTATATAGACAAAACTACATGGGTCAGATCCTTAGCTTGGGTAAATCAACATACTTCCATTAATAGTTGTGGAGCTAAACCAATATACAATAGCTGGGGATCTGGCCCCCTATTGTTAGTGCTCAGTTGGATTTTCTTGCTAAGTTTTAACTTTTCACTTTTAATTAGAAATCTGGGGATAAAGTATGAATTGAATTGCTGCCAACGGGAGCGATTAACTCAGACCTCACAGGTTTGGTCATGTTAACATTTAGTGAAATATTTTTTTCCCTTATTTTCTTGCTAGACTTCAGTTCTCTGTTCTGGGTTTGGAGAACTTGGATCCTCTAAATTAGCAAACTCCACTGGATCTCCGCTCTTGGACCAGTTGAAGTCTCCAGGTTTGGATCAGTTCACCTCTCCGAGCTCTCAGCAAAACAGCAGTAGCTCCACTGCCACCACCACTACCACCACATCATCCTGGGATCTAAAACCCCCTATTAGCCAATCCTCTGTCCTCAGTCAGTTTGGTAAGTGTTTAGATATTGGGGTGTTTTTTTGTTTTGTTGTTTTTTGTTTTTTTTTTAAGCCGTTGACTGTGGAACTTTGACTCTTCAGTGGCAGATGTTATGTAAGAGATTTTTAAAATATTGAGAAATGGCTTCTCTTTTGAAATTAGATTCCTAAAGGAGACTAGTAAACTTGATCACATTATATTGAATTCCATTCATAAAAGGTTAATAAGTTATATATGTTATAAGCATAATAGATGTCATAAATATTTTTATAGATGGCTTCAGTAGAAAGTGTTACAAATGGTTGTAAGCAGCCTGTTTGGCTCATCTCTGGCAATTGGTTAGCCATTTATTTAAAAATCTATTACTAACCTTTTATAAACTGTTTGTAAATGGAACCTTCATATAAAGTATGACTGTAAATGTCTCTAGGAATCCTGGGGAAATACCTTTTTATTTTACCTTGACTGTACTTCTACTAGTGACAAAGTATAAAGTTTCAATGCTAGACTAAGTTAATACCACCTTATGATGCGTTCTCTGGCTCTTTAATAGTGTGGATCACGTCTTAATCCTGGGACCACCTGCATCCTGCATACTTCCCTTTCTGTCCACGATGGAGTAGATCACCATACCTCCCATTCACAATTACATAGACCCTTCTCTGAGGAGGGTTAGACAAGGCAGTGATAAAAATTGCTTGCGCAATCTCTACACTGTTGCTTCCAGTGATGCTCCTACTGTGGAGAATTATAGGTCCTGGTTTTGCCAGTATAGAAGCAGCCATTGTGGTAGCAACCACAATTGTTCACATAAAGTAATAATAAGAAAATATTTGTTTTCAGCTGCATTTTAATGCAGTTTAGCAGCTGAAAATAAGAAGCTGGCAACATGTAACCTGCAATCTTCTGTGAACCTCTTGTGTTTGTGAACCATAGTTTTGAATCATTGCTTATAAGCCTGTCCTCCAAAAGTCATGAGTTTTAGCTTTTATTGTGAATTGCACTTTCTGCATTTAAGAGTCCCACTTTCAGACAGGTCTTCACACTGCGGAGCGGTGCAAGGTCTGACTAAAATAATACATAGCATTTCTGCTAGGGACTTGAGTATAATGCAGTTGTGTGGCCATATGAACAGCTGCCTAATTCCCTATTTTAAAAAAATTGCCATTTAGTCCTATCTCAGAATCTCAGTTTTCATTTCAAAAGAGAAAATTAAGTTGCCAGCTCTGTGGTTGCAAAAATAATCTTCAAAATCTGAAGCTCATGTAAAAAAATGCGTTGACAGCTGACAGAGTCTGCACACAGTCTGCAGCAATAGGTCTGAGAGGGGTGAATAAAAGCACTGAGTCTTCAACTACAGAGATGGAACATAAAAGTCCTGGGAGCAGAGTTTAATGCATCAATTATGATTCTTTTCCCAAATGCTGGCTAGACTTTAAATCCCAGCCTGAACCATCCCCAGTTCTCAGCCAGCTGACCCAACGACAGCAACAGCAGACACAGGCAGTCCCTGTTCCTCCTCCTGGATTGGAGTCCTTCTCCTCCCAAGTAAAACTCCGAGAGCCATCACCAGTAGACAGTTCTATGGCTGCAAGCAAAATGCTGCAGCTCCCTAGCATGTCTATGGATAACCAGGCAGTGTCTGCCCATCAAACACAGCAGAAACAGATCAAACCACCGAAACGGAGGATACCCCCGGCTTCTAAGGTGGGTAACACAGCAGGGGCAAATATATGGCAAATATAGGCTTTAAGATACATGGGGGCGTGGGGAAACTTTATAGAGCAGTCTTGATGCACTTTTGGGTTTAAAACAGGGAATTTTAAGATGGGTGGCTTTATAGTCCAGAAGACAGTGATGTGGTATTTTCCAAGCACATATCTGATTGCTTTGTGTGGAAATTCAACCATTTCTGAGTGTTTTTGGACTAACTAGTGACTGGGAGGTGAATGCTTAAAACAAAATACTTTTTAGTAGGCACAGAGGACAGTATGAATTAATCTCTTAGGCCCCCAAAAGTATGTGGGACTGACAAATTCAATTTTAAGCTAGAGGGATTCTAGTTAGGTGAAATTATGCAGCTCCATCTGAGAGGCAGCTGCAGTGACCAACAGATTCAGGTTAGAAGCCAAGGCTATGAGATTGTAACCAAGTTACATACTTGGTGTTCTGTATGTTTGTAGTTCCCTAGAGTCCAAGGTGGTTCATGAATGATTTCTTTCATATAAACTATGTAGATACAGGATTTTGTTTTTACTTTCAGATCCCTGCCTCTGCAGTGGAAATGCCTGGATCGGCCGATGTGACGGGGTTAAATGTTCAGTTTGGAGCTCTGGAGTTTGGGTCAGAGCCTTCTCTCCCAGAGTTTGGGTCGGCCCCAAGCAATGAGAATATTAGCCAGGTGCCCAGCAACAGCTTGTACTCGAAACCTGTAAAGTACGTAAGAGTTCCATTCCTGCATCCTTCTGTGTTCTCTGGTACCAAAAAAAGTGGCATGTGAAGATCAAGGTCTCTTGTGCCCAGGGGCTGTTTGGTGTAGCTGTCTCAAAGCAAAAGAATTGCTTGTAAGCCTCAGTCTTTGTTTTCTGAGGATGGCACCCTTAAAAGGAGGATGGTCCCTTTTCTGATGACTAGAGAGACATTCTGAAAAATGGGTTGGCATGGAGGGGGGAATGAATTGAACTTAAATGCTCTTTTCATGAGCTACCCTTCACATTGTTACTTTATCGTTTTTAATTATACTGATTCCCAAAGCTGTTTAAGTGAGGGTTTGGCTCCCTCCCAGCCCATCTCTCTTATAATTGACCCAGCAGAGATAAATGCATCACAACGTCCATCTCTGTCAGCAGACTAACACCATAAACTGAGGTCTAACTTCACTGTAAGCTCAGCCTAAAGACAGCCAGGCTCTGAAGTGGGCAGAAAGCCCTTATTAAAATGCTAATATCTCCAGTAAAAACAAGGGAAATGCAAACATAGTAGCCAAATACATGCTTACTTTTCAAATGTTCTTTCAGAGTTTTGTTTGTGTAAAATCTTCCTTAAAAAGTTTATGGAGGATTTGCAAAAATAAATTCCTCCATTCATCTTAACTTTTGTAAATGTTTTAAAAAAATGCAATACAAACCTTAAAAAAGGAAAGGAGGGGGAAACACCCCTTCCAGTTTTGGCAGAGCAAACATTGCAGCATTGTGCTGATGTATGGGAGCCTGAAAGAGACCATATAAACAGAAATGGAGGGATACCCAGTTTCAGTATCCAAGACATGAAAAATATGACTTGCTGTGTTAACTGTCTTAAAGTAATGTTTGTATCACAGGCAAGAAAATTTAGTTTTTAAAAAGTGCTTTTTAACCTGTAAAGTCCTACAAGACTGATGTTCACTCAAGCAATACTGGAAAGGCAACAAATGTGAAGAATTTAGAAAGATCTAGGGCAGTGTATGTAAACTGTCATGTGTATTTACAGCAGTGTTGTGTAATAATAATACCTCTTATTTAGAGCCTTTTATCAGTAGATCTCATAGTATTCGAATATTGACTAAAGGCCTCAGTCTGATCAGACCCCATTATGCTGGGCTCTGGTACAAACACATGGTAAGAGGGGGTGTCTGCCCTCGAAACCTTACAATCTAAAAGCATAAGAAATCACTTGTGAACTATAACATTAATTCTAGCCAGGAAAAAGCAGGAAAACAATTATCATAGCTAGCCTCTTTTTGAGAGGAGGAAGAATGGAACATGGGATGAGAAAAATACAGTTGTCCTAGGAAGGGGAAATGCCTCCTGCTGCGGCGCGAAGATGCTGGCTCTGAGCAGAGGGCCCCCTGTAACTTTGCCTAGGCCCGCGTTCAATTGTGTTTATGCTTGGAAACTGGAACGTGAGCAACTTCTAGCTGAGCAAATGGGTATCCAGTTCCAGATTGTGGTGCAGAAGCTGGTAATGTCATGAAGGTATCTGAAATGACATTTAATGAGATGATAAATAACTTTTACTTTTTTCAGTGATCCTTTGAATACCTCTTTGCCAATATCCAATACAGTACAGGAGTCCACCTACACAACCTCTGCCATCACTTCTTCCAGTCTGACCTGCTCATCCCAGAGCACTAGCCCCGTAACAACTTCTTCCTCCTATGACCAGACTTCTGTGCATAGCAGGATAGCATACCAAAGCTCCATGGCTCCATCGGATTCAACCCCTGTTGCAGTCACGGTGAGTAGATTTCAGAAACCTTTGATAATGAAAATAAATTAATTAGGTTAATTGGGTGTTGGTGACGTACTATGACTATAGCTCAACTGTTTTGTTGAGCTCAGCAATAGCAGTTGTACTCTGAGACTTCAGTGGCTAACACAGAGATGATATTTTTGTCTGTTAAAATCTCTTGGACTAGTTAAAAGATTCTCTTTTGACCCCTTCCCTCCCAAACTCTGTTGTTCTTTGCTGTTGTTTTTCTTGCCCTTCGGTCCTCCGGTATGCAGATCTTTGTGATGTTTCTATGGATTTTGATTTCTTGATTTGCTCTTCAGTCTGTTTCTAGCTAACATTCTCATTTTGACTGACTCCTCCTTCCTGAAGCTTAGCATCTCGTTTTTAAAAAAACAAATCGATATTACATGGCTACCATGATATCTTGCTAGCATAACTTCGGTGCAGATACCGTTTATTATATTTGTACAGCATATAACACAGTGGGGCCTGACCTGGTTAGGGCCTTCAGGCACAACCACATTATAAATGTTAAATAATAAAAAAATACAAGACCAAAGAGAACATGCTCGTTACATTTTAAAGATCACAAGGTCAGCAGGTCCACATAACTTGCATCCAAGAATTTAAAGAGAGATGGCTGAAGAATTCACTGGGCTGTTAGTGATGAGTTAGAGTTTCGGTAAGTCTTGGGGAAGACACTGGGGAAGTTCCAGAAGACGAAGAAAGCTAATGTTGTGCCATTATTTAAAAAGGGTAGATAGGATGACCTGAGGAATTATAAGCCTGTCAGTCTGACATTGATCCTGAGTAAGATAATGGAGTAGCTGATACAGGGCTCAACTAATAAAGAATTATAGGAGGGTTAATGCCAATCAACACAGGTTTATAAAAAATAGATCCTGCCAAACTAGCTTGGTATCTTTTTGTGATGAGATTATGCATTTGGTTGATAAAGATAATAGTGTTTGATGCAATATACGTAGACTTCTGTGAGGCGTTTGACTTGGCGCTGGCTGACATTTTGATTAAAAATCTAGAATGATATAAAATTAACAAGGCAGATATTAAATGGATTAGAAGTTGGCTGATTGATAGGTCTTAAATTGTAATTGTAAACGGGGAATCATCATCGAGTGGGTATGTTTCTAGTGAGATCCTGCAGAGATCTGTTCTTGGTTCTACACTATTGAGCATTTTTATTAATTACCTAGAGGAAACCATAAAATAATCACTGATAAAGTTTGCAGATGACACACAAACTGGGGGGAGGGTAAGTAACAGACAGGTCACCGATTCAGAGTAATCTGGATCACTTGATAAACTATATGAAAGCAAACAATGTGTGTTTTAATGCAGCTAAATATCAATATCTAGGAAAAAAAGAACGTAGACCATACTTACAGCATGGAGAACTCTGTCTTGGGAAGCAATGATTCTGCAAAAGATCTGGGGGGTCATGTTGTCTAATCAGGTGAACGTGAGCTCCCAGTGTGACATTGTGGCCAAAAGAGCTAATGCGATCCTTGGATGCATAAAAAGGGGAATCTCATGTAGAAGTAGCTAGGTTATTTTACCTCTGTTTTTGGCGCTGATGTGACTGCTGTTAAAATTCTTGTGTCCACAATTCAAGAAGGGTGTTGATAATTTGGAGAGGGTTTGGAGAAGAGCTACAAGAATGATTTAAGGATTAGAAAAGAAGCCCTATAGTGATATACTCAAGGAGCTCAGTTGATTTAGCTTAACAAAGAGAAAGTTAAGGGATGACATGATTATGGTCTTATAAGTACCTAAATGGAGAGTACACATTTGATAAAGGACTTTTCAAGCTAGCAGAGAAATGTATACCAGGATCCAGTGGCTGAAAGTCAAAGCTAGACAAATTCAGACTGGAAATAAGGCATACATTTTTAACAGTGAGGGTCATAACCATTTGAAACACTTACCAAGGGTTGCCATGGATTCTCTGTCACCAGCAATTTTTAAATCAAGTTTGATGTTTTTCTAAAAGATCTGCTCTAGGGATTATTTTGGGGGCAGTTCTCTGGCCTGTGTTATACAGGAGGTCAGATTAGATAATCACGATGGTCCCTTCTGGCCTTGGAATCTACAGATCTGTGAATCTAAATGACAATAACATCTTCTTTGTATTTCTCCGTATGAGCTCCTTGCAGCAATTTCAAACAGAATTACATTCTGGTCTCTGTAACTTAATGGCTCAATCACATTTACCTTCTGAACCAAGTCCTATGTGATGGTGCTCAGGATTATAAATCTAGAGCATCCACTTTTGTGGACCAGAATGATCCAAGAAGCAATTGTTTCCTCTCAAATCTTATCTCCCAATGGAGAGTTCCAGCCTCTCTCTGTAATTTGTCTAGATGCAGTTGTGTGTTCTGTTAGATCAGGGAGACAACAGTTTCTCACGTATCCCTGACTTTACCATCACTCATTCATACAACCTTCTTGTTTCATTTTTATTCCTGTGTCCCTGGGATGTTTCTCTCCAACATTGTACCTACACTTTCCTACTATATAATTTAGCCCAGGGGTCAGCAACCTTTCAGAAGTGGTGTGCCAAGTCTTCATTCATTCACTCTAATTTAAGGTTTTGCATGCCGGTAATACATTTTAACATTCTTAGAAGGTCTCTTTCTATAAGTCTATAATATATAACTAAACTATTGTTGTATGTAAAGTAAATAAGGTATTTAAAATGTTTAAGAAGCTTCATTTAAAATTAAATAAAATGCAGAGCCCCCAGACCAGTGGCCAGGACCCAGGCAGTGTGAGTGTCACTGAAAATCAGCTCGCGTGCCGCCTTCAGCACCTGTGCCATAGGTTGCCTACCCCTGGTTTAGCCCAAGGAATGGCAGTTGATTATTTTATGTCCCTCTTGACTTTCAGTTTGGAATGAATATAAAGTTTTGCAATGAGCAGCCTGTTAAATGTCTGAATCATGTAGGGTTTTTAATACCACCTCTGTCAGGTGGCTTACTCATTTGTTTTTCCTTTGTTTACAGAATGGGCACAGTGGTGTTCGAACACAGCCAACTCTTGACAGTAAGTTTATAAAGCTTCATTATAGACACAACTGTTTTTCTGACCGTCCCCTACCCTTCAACATGCACGCCATTGTAATAGATAACTTAAGGTTTTGTACAACGTTCTCTGTTTAATTTTTGGCTGAACAGTTTGAGTTTTAAACTTGGTATCAGAAAATAAACACACAGCTTGCACAAGCCCCATTGCTACTCGGTCCTTTCAGAGCACACGCTGCCGCAACCAGAGCTGTCCCCTCTGAGTCCCTCAGCAAACCATCAATTCTTAAAGGGACAGGGCATAGGTAAATATAACCCTGATGTTCCTTTGAGTGCTGCACTCCCCCCATGTAAATGTAACATTGTCCCAACATTTCTGTTAACTCTGTATAAGATACAGTCCATTCATTTGATTTATTAGAAGTCTACAAGTTGCACAAACTCGTAACTGGTTTCAGAGTGGTAGCCGTGTTAGTCTGTATCAGCAGAAACACCTGAGGAGTCCTTGTGGCACCTTAGAGACTAACAAATTTATTTGGGCATAAGCTTTCGTGGTCTAAAACCCACTTCATCAGATGCAATCTGATGAAGTGGGTTTTAGCATCTGATGAAGTGATGCTAGTTTTAGCCCACGAAAGCTTATGCCTAAACTCGTAACTTTCATTCTCAACTGTGTCTTTGAGTGTGTCTCTCACATGTTCTGGTACTGATGGTGGAAATGTATGCATCTCTCTTCAGTTTTTCATATTAAGCAGAAAGTCTGGCAATTTTAGTTCCAAAATCCAACTGAACAATCAGTTCTGAACACCGTAGATCCCTAAAGATATTCATATATTAAGAAATAAAAGTTCCTGTATGAGCAGTGATATAATCATGATAACTTGAAGTCACTGGGCATATGGCAGACTATTTAGGGAACATACTAAATTAACATCATAACAAACTATCCAGAATTATAAAACGCGTCATTTAATTTTAGAGCAGTAGACCATGAGTCAATATCACTTTACCAGTATTACATGCATCTTGGATAGACTGCAGGATAAGGTACAAGAATAGGCATTTGGTATGGCATCTGACAAACATGAGGATAGCCAAATGGTGCATTCACTAGTTCAGTAGTTGGATTTAGGCACTGATAAGTAGGTGTCCCTAAATGTTCATATTTTGGGTCTGTGTGGCTCATCTTTTTCTAGTTGGATGACCTGGAGTGTCAGTGGATTGTTCTGGTGATCTGCCCTCTTGTGCACTGCTGATTTCAGGTTGCATCGTCTCATTTTGCCATTCATGCTTTTCAGTGGCTGGTGTGAATGGCACATCAGTCTAATGCAGTTTCCAAATTCACAGGGTCAACCACATCCTCATTTCCCAGATGTGGATGAAATGCTTCTGTCTTGGAATTCACAGAATCTGTGCCATGGGCAATATCTGGTACCATCACATAATGTAATTCATCTTCACTCTCATTATCATAATCACTGGAGTCCAAATGCTTGTTCTCATTTTGATCTCTTGTTGCGCTAGTTTGCCTTGGTCTCTGTTTCTTCCTTTGTTGTGGTTTAGAAGGTGTTACATCCAAGGGCAAGCTGTCACAGGGAACTAAAAGATTGCAGTGGAGAACTCTTTAAAACATCCTTCCCCATCTTTTGCTTTTTAATTCATAGACTGGACTATCCCCTTTCCTTTCAAATAAAACATGAATCTTATCTTCCCAATAGGATCTTAATTTTCCTGGTCACCCTCTCTGAAAGATTCTGCACAAGTACTGTCACCGGGCAGGAGGGCAGCACCATGCACTTTCTGACCATAGTGATATTTACCACGAGTAGCAGATTTTTGAGAACACTTTAATGCCAGTTCATAAGCTTCTTTCATCTGCTGTATCCATTTCTCAGCTTAATCTTTATGGTGCCCAGGTGTACATTGAGTTTATAGGTAAACCAAATGCAATGTCAATGGGCAAACATGGTGATCTTCCATATAATACATAGAAGGGAGAACTCTGTAGCTTCATTTTGTGTACAGTTAGAGACTTCGATGACCTTATTTAAAGGAGACTTTCCAGCTTGACTTCTGTTCTTCTAGCAAGGTTCAGAACATAGCGAAGAGTTCAGTTCTGCCTTTCTACCTGCCCATTGCCTTATGGGTGGTAGGGGGTTGTGAGAGATGTAAAATTGAAACGATAATGCTACAACTTTCTGAATACATTATTTTCACACTTAAATGGTTCTATTGTAACTGTTAGTTGGCTGGCGAGGTTTCTTTTGCTTGACTCACGTACAGACTCTAGTAACATAATGTTTGATCTTTGCCTTCATCTGTGGCCAATTAAACCGATCTCTTGAAAGACTGATTACTTTCTCTGCTTTTAAATGTCCCATCTCTTCATAAGCAGCAAAGAGTCCTGTGGCACCTTATAGACCAACAGACGTTTTGGAGCATGAGCTTTCGTGGGTGAATACCCACTTCATCGGATTCATCTCTTCATGTAGCTCTTGATTCCCTTTCTTATTTATTTTTCAGGTAATACCAGTTGATTTTGTAACTTGGTTTTTCGGTAAAGTATTCCATCTGTTTCCAGATGCAGTGGTGCCACTCACACGCATATTACCATAGCCTCCTGTGTTCTCTTGGTTATTTTGTCTTTACCCCATGGATTTATAATGAAGAATTTTAGCAACAGCTGCATCTTCGTTTAGAACTTCCAAAATGTCTTCTTGTGGAAATGGTTTTATGGTGGATTTAATACCCATGGAGATGAGTTTCTACTGGCAAAGGGGTGGTAGTAACAGCTGCTGACTAAGATACCGTGTCATCTTTTCGTACATCCAAGGACTGAAAGACCGCATTAATGTCTTTGCTTGTCTCTCTTGTGCATTCTGTCATATATTTTTCCATATCAAGAGGCACTCTGGATAAAGCATCTGGCTCCACATTAGATTTCCCTAGATGATATTTAACTTTGAAGTTAGTCAGCTAATTCTGAAGCCTGTATGCTGTGGCATTCAGCCTGGCAGAAGTGAAAGCATAGATTAGCAGGTTGTTGTTGTTGTAAACTATGGATTTTGTGTGTACAGAAATAATCATGGACTTGGTCAGTAACAGCCCACTTCAAAGGTAGAAACTCCAGCTTTCCTTAGCAAAGGTGATAATTCTCCTCAGCTGTAGTACATGTTCTTGACTCATACCAATTATTCTATTTACTTTCTTGACATTTAATAGAAGACGGCACTTAGTCCCTTATTGGAAGCATCTACATGAAGGATAAAGGGTTACGCAAAATCAGGATAGGCTGTTGGTGTTTTAAAACGTTTTGATGATGCTCAGTCCAGAGAAGTGGCTGTTTGGAGGATATCTGTCCAAGTGCCTTTCCTTGCCCTTTAGCTTTCTTTTTTCCAAGCCACTTTTGACAGTGATGAGTCAGATTCCAGTGAAACAATCAACAAGTCATACAGTGGCTGTGCTATTCTAGAAAAGTCTGGAATGTAGTTTCGATAGTAGATGATGATGCCTAGCAGTTTACAAAGTTCCCCTATTGTGTTCCGTGGTTTCTCTGTGAGAGCACAGAATCAAGGTGTCAGTTGGAGCCATCTTATAACCTTCATCAGATACCACCATTCCCAAGTAATGTTTTAAAGGTCATATCTAGAAACTTTCATCTTAATTATTCTGTGACTGTTGCAATACTCTTCTTAGGTTCTCTGTGTGTTCTTCAAAAGTGCCACTGTCCACAAGAACGTTGTCCAGTAGCGAAATGCACACGTCATATCTTCTTCTAACAACTTAGCTGCCTCTCGAGAGGATGGATTTATTAGTGATGGGAAAAAACCCTGTTTGTTGCTGTAGCAAGTGTCTACACTACAGTGGCGTAGCTGGAGTGCTGCAACTTGTGCTGCTGTAGCACTTGTAGTATAGACATACCCTAAATTGGGTACTCTGGGTTGCAGCTTGGGTGTTTAATGGTAAATACAGGCCATCCTGGTAGATCTGATAGTGTCGGCTTTGCCTCTGCTCTCTTGTGATTTTCCTGCATGACATCTGATTGGTAGTGTTCTGTACTGCCACATCTGAAACGGTGGTCACAAGTACTGCCTCTGCCAGATGATCTGCAGCTAACACATCCTCTTTTCTGGGGTTGCCTGCCTGCATGTGTGCTTGTACCATTCAGCGCTTTTGTGTGCACCCAGACAGCTCACTTCTTATACTAATTTCAGCTCTTGCACCTTTGAGTTCATCAATACTGGCCTTTAGTTCCCTTATCTCATCCATCAGCAAGTCAAGAGATTCCTTTCACTCAAGAGGAGGTGCTGCTTCCCTTTCTGACCTGTGCTCTGTATATGGCAGTTTCACAGAATTACAAGCTGCTGCCGTAGCATGCGCTCCATTCCCCAACTTCTGGTGTTTCTCTGCTTCCTCAGCTACAGCAGCGTGCAGCTTCTCAAACAAGGTCTCATGTGCAACTTGATTATCTTTTAAACGAGGTTGCATCACAGTCTGAATATCCTGTCAGGACTGAACGGAGGAATGTGTTTTGTTGCAAGGACAGGGTTATATCTTAGGTCAGAGTCAGCTCTTTGGGAGGCAAACAGAACTTTCTCTCTGAAGTCAAGTGCTCAGACTAGGAAATCCTGACGTGTCCTTTGGCTCTTGCGCTGGGTTTAAGAGCTGCAGGTGAAGTTCAGTTGCATCTTTTCCCTGGTTATAGGACCTTGATGTTCCTCAATTTTGGCAGGCTCGGTTAGTTTTTTCCTTCCAGCTAGCTCCTGAGGCTCAGTCCAAGGCAAACTGTCCTAATTACAGCTTCTGTTATCTCAGTGTACCGCTTTCAGATCCCGCTTTCAGATCCCACTTTCAGTTTGATAAATCAAACTGCTTAGCCTCAGTTAATCTATCCTTTTGGTGGGAGTTCCCAATCTGTCCTGTTGTTTTTAAATGTTTACAGTGGTGGTGTAGCCATGTTGGTCCCAGGATATTAGAGAGACAAGGTGTGGAAGATACCACCTCACCCACTTGTCTGTTATTTTACAGTCTTTCTTTAAAATTGGTTGTTTTCTGGGGTAGGTTGACACATTTTCCCCAGGGGTTTGTTTAATTTCTCATGCTTTTCTGAAACTGTATTTCAAGCAACTTTGCAGACCTTCCATTTTTAAAGGGACAAGGCACTGATAACTCTAACCCGATATTCTCTTGTGAGCAGCACTTTTACTTGTTTGCTAATAATGAAATGTTAAATCAGTCTTATTAAATTTTGCTCCCAGATGTGCAACACTGAATAGACTTGGCGTCATAGGGAAGTTCCCAGTTTTATTTTTTTAATTCTCATGCCCACATTGATGTCAATGAGACATTTCTTACCAATTTTCCAGCTTTCCATTTGGAGAACAGAGATCGTAATTCTATTTTTAGTGGAGTTCAAAAAGAATGTGGCTTTGTTTTGTTCTCTTGTTATCCTGCAGCAAACTTCTGGGAATAAGGTTGGCTAACATGCTCCCTCTGCTGGATGGCTTGTCTGCTGCAGTAGAGCAAAAAACATGCTGATGCATAGGCCGTGGCTGTCTGGCCTTTTTGCTTAACCTTTTTTCATATATTATCTTACTGGTAGTACCCCCTGTGGATCACTTCTGGTATTCCTATTATTATCAATAACACTATGCTTTTCTGCCCTGTATGAGCGTGTCTGTGTTCCTTTTTATGGGTAGCAGCACAAATTGATCTCCCTGTAAACCCACCCCCTCAGCCCCACACCTTGTGTCCATCCCAACTCTGGGAAGGTATCCATCTCTCAAAAACCACCCTCAAGGTTGGTGTCAGAAGTAGGGCACTTTGTCCTTCAGGTCCTCTTTTCTCATACAAGTTTTGTGAACGGAGGTCTTTAGTATCCAGAGCTGTAAACCTGGCATGTTTTCATCAGCACAAAATTCAGTTTAAGGTTGGAAAAAAAGCTTGTGAGACTGCTGATTTACCATCTTTGAATCAGCTGCTCTCAAAATATCTGTAAAATACTGTTCCAGTTGAAAATTGGTTTACAATCCAAACATGAGTTGCCACAAGGGAGCTGTGGAAGTTGCCTGTCTATAGCACAGTGACCTGCTTTTTTATTTATTGGATTTGTTCATCTCCCAAGTTCTCTGAAGACCCACTTGGCTACTTTTTAAGTCTCAAATTCTTTGCTGTGCAAAGTAAATCATCCTTAACTGACCTCAGAACTCTTAAATTTTATACATTTGTTCTAGAATCTAGCTCAGGGGTCGGCAACCTCTGGCACGCGGCTCGCCAGGATGAGCACCCTGGCGGGCCGGGCCAGTTTGTTTACCTGCCGCGGCCAGCACATCCCTCGCCCGTGCTGCTTCCCGCCGCCCCCATTGGCCTGGGACGGCGAACCGCGGCTAGCGGGAGCCGCAATTGGCCGAACCTGCCGACGCAGCAGGTAAACAAACTGGCCTGGCCCGCCAGGGTGCTTACCCTGGTGAGCTGCGTGCCAGAGGTTGCCGACCCCTGATCTAGCTCATAGAGAGTCCCCACTGCCCACCCCCAATCCTCAATTTCTGTTAACATTGCTGTCCTCTGTTATATAGGTTTGTAAACTGGGGACCATCTTTGACTCCTCCCACACTTACCCAACACATCCAGCCTATGTTCAAACCCTTCTTTTTTTTCCTTAACACACTCAAACTGTGACCTTTTTCTTTCTGTCCATGCTGTTAAAACTCTAGTCCAAGTCCTCGTAATCATCCATCTTGACTTCTGTCACCTCCTCTCTGATTTCCACATCATGCCTTCCCCAACCCCTCCTATCCTTTCAAAATATGACAGCTGGGACTATATTCCTGCCCATTGCCCTAACTATGTCACTCCTCTCTTCAGTTCTCTTGCCTGGTTTCCCCTTTCTAATACTAGGCCAATACTAATAACAGGGTTCAAAAGGGAACTATTAGCCAGGATGGGCAGGGATGGTGTCCCTAACCTCTGTTTGCCAGAAACTGGGATTGGGCGACAGGGCTTGGGTCACTTGATGATAACCTGTTCTGTTCATTCCCTTCGGGGCCTATGCCATTGGCCACTGTCAGAGGACAGGATACTGGGCTTGATGGACCTTTGGTCTGACCCAGTATGGCCATTCTTATGTTCTCTAAAGACATCCTGTGCAAGTGTCTTATCCTTCCTGTCTAGGCCCTTCATGACTGCGTTGTCGTGTCCGTCCCCCCCCTCCCCCCCACACACACTTGTCCTGCCTTGTCTCTTACAGTGTTACCCTGGCTGCTTCCTCCTCTGCAAAGGGATACCAGCCTTGTTCATCCAATTATCAGCTTCTCCTACAGCCATCTGTATGATTTTTCTATGCCACCCCTTATGCATGCAGCACCGTCCCTGCGTCTGAGTGATCTGGATAGTCACTACCTCCTCCTTCAGATCCCTCCTCAAGATCCATTTCTGCTTTGACCCTAACAAGAATTCAGCCAGTCAGCTGTGTCTTGTGTGTCTATCAGGACCAGCTAGTTTTATTTTTTTAAGTGGCATCTTCATGAACCATCAAGTAGTGCAGTTGCTCCCTGTGTCACTACATGCTTTTATTTTCATCACCCTCATCCTCCCTTCCCTCTTTGTTTCTCATACTCATTGCGCTTGGTTTCAGACTGTAAGTTCTCGAGGGTAGTCACTGTTAATATTTGTTTATAAAGCACCTAACACATTGGGAGGGTCTGATCCTGACTGGGGGCCTCAGAGAGCTACAACAAAACAGCTAACATGGAAAGACGATGATGCTTAACTTCCAAGCACATATCTGAATTGTACTGTGGACACTCTTAAGACTGAGTCTTTTCATGCTGCTTGTATTTTGCCTACCAGTTAATAGTTACTGAAATCATGAGGTATAAAAAGATGGAGCTGCATGAAAGGTGTAATTGGCCTTCTGAAGCTTAGCAGCAAATGGCTGTTCATTTCATGCTTGTGAATTTCAGCAAGTAGTTTGCGAACTTGTGAATTTCCATGTTGTAATTGAAGTTCTTCATGGGACATCACAGAACAACAGCATGGATTTAACAGGGTAATTACATTACTGTCCTAGAATCCTCCAGCTTAACATTATAAGGCAGCGATCCCCGGGGAAAGGTGCATTTGTAATAAGTAGGTGACTTTTAACAGTAGAACAGTTCATTCTCAGCATTTTCCTTCTCGCTAGGATGAGTAAAACAGAGTCATGTTAGTCATCTGTTTGGGTCACCAAAAGTGCTCAATGAAAGGGTGTTATGTTTGAATGTAGCTTGTTTTGTTTCATTGTCAGCACTTCCCAAATACTTGTAAACAATTTATTAAAGGGATGTACTTCCTTGCTACTCTGAACCAGTAAGTTGTACGTACTGTTTTTGTCTGTTCAAAACTCACTTGAGCATCAAAACAGTGTCTTGTTCTTGTTTGCAAATAATTAAATCTATTTTTTTATTTCTACAGCATCATAGATGTGCCTTGAGTTTTACAGGCAAATACAACAAATCCTTGTCACGCTTACGCTTCAAGTTAGACTAGGTGTAACAAGAAGAGCAGAGTGATATGGGGGAGGAAGAAAAGGGAATTGAAAGATGTGCAGAGTGTTACCTCAGTTGCATACAAGCCATTAGCTCCTTTATTATTTTCTAGTGAATTTGGTGTCTGCAGTTTTTTGACAGCTAGCAGGTCTTCATTCTTGACTAATAAAGCCATTGAGATTGAAATCTGAGTGTGAAAAATCCTATAGAGAGGGCAAGAATGGAGGTCATCTACCCAAAATAAGTGAGCTGTGAGGAAAGACAGTGAGGAAGAGGCTACATCATGGTTGTGGATGATGCTCCAAAGTATGGGCAAAAGCACAGGGTTGTAAGAATAGATTGCTATGGGATTATAAAGACATGCTGTGTTTGTAGAGCAGGGGTAGGCAGCCTATGGCATGCGTGCCGAAGGCGGCACGTGAGCAGATTTTCAGTGGCACTCACACTGCTGGGTCCTGGCCACCGGTCCAGGGGGCTCTGCATTTTAATTTAATTTCAAATGAAGTTTCTTAAACATTTTAAAAACTTTATTTACTTTACATACAATAACAGTTTAGTTACATATTATAGACTTATAGAAGAGACCTTCTAAAAATGTTAAAATATATTACTGGCACGCGACACCTTAAATTAGAGTGAATAACTGAAGACTTGGCACCGCACTTCTGAAAGGTTGCCGACCCCTGTTGTAGAGCATAGGGTGGAAGTGGGCCAGTTAGGAGAGGAACAGAGATGTAGGCAAAGGTTGGGAAGGGCCTTGAAAGTGAGGACGAGGAGTTCAAAATTGATGTGGAAGAAGATTGGAATCAATGCGGGAGATTCAAAGCGGGGGAGTGACAGACCAGTGGGTGCAAAAAAAAAAAAAGTGGTGATAGACAAATAAAGGAATGTCACTCATTAAAAATCTACTAGTGAAAATCTTAGCCCTGCCAAAGGAAAGATGGCATGGCTTTACCAATGCTTGTGGAATTTACTCCAATAGCCAAGTCAAGCAGGTCACTAAATCATCGGTACAATTCATCACACACTGGTAAATTGACTGGAATGTGCTGCCTTGCCTTAAAGTCTCTCTGTTCCTGAATCAAATACGTGGGGTTGTGTGTGCTGGAATTCCTTTCTGATTGGCTTTTTCTAACTTGCAGCTACTTCATCAGTTCCAACGTCTAAGACAGAAACCTCTCCCTCGCTACCTACTGCGGGGTCTCTGCCTAGCACGGCGTCCTCCACTGCTTCGCTTCTGCCTTCAGCTTCACAGCACACAGCAGCGTTACCCAGCTTGCCCCAGTCCAGTGACTTGGCCAGCAGCTCACTCTCCCAGTTAAGCAGGTACAGTAGGAGGACAAAGGAAAACGGGTTGAATTTGGGCTTAGTGGCAGTGTGCGCAGGATAGATATGGGTCAGTGTACAAGGTGACTCCAGTGTACAAGGTGACTCCAGGTGACTCCAGTGTACAAGGTGACTCCAGGGGCCCCTTCTCTTGTTTTAACCCGAACTAGGACAGGTATTCATAAGAGATCCAGGATAATGTTTCGGGTTGGAATATACGAACCACATGCTACATTTCAGCGGTACTGTGCCCACAGATCTCTGTTCTTGGAGCCTCATAGATTTAGCAGCAATATCCTATTTAAGGATCTGCTGCTTCAACGTAGCCAATAGTGGATTCCAAATGAGACACTCATATCTTCATTTGGTGTTTCTGCTGCCTTGTCCACAGCACCAGCTATTGACCTGGCCAGTTTTTTAGCCTATAAAAATCCAATTCTTTAGCAGTTGCTTTTCTGACCATATTTAAATGTTGTAGATGTTTAAATCCTTTATTGTCACACATTTAAAGTAAAAAATGTCTACACTGGGACTGAGGGCTGAGTGGTTCCGAGTGCTTCTTGCTAAGATGCTTCCTTGAGGAAATGTGAACGATCAGATTGAAGCTCTGGGAAGTTCTGTCCATCACCACTCAGCTCTTCTGTGCCAGCTGTTTGCTTCCCACTGCACATTATTAAAGCTTCGTTCTTGAACTGGTGTCATCGTGAGTCTGTATTAATTATATAAACTACTCGCGCTGTTTGACCTCTGCACTTTATTTCTTGAATTTAGCAATGGATTGAACCAGGACCTAATGGGTCTTGTCCATCTCCCAGCTAGTGCGTGGTCGTGCCCTGTTGGACAGCCAGTGTTGAGTGAAGTCTTAAATGCCTCAAATACTTGGAATTATTCCTTTCACCGGAGACTCGATCTCACATTTTTGCTGTACCACCTTTCATCCAAAAGGGATCCAAAGCGCTTCACAAACGATGAGCGAGGCGCCTGGCTAGAAATTGGGGTTTGGGTGTGCATGATGTGGGGCAGACTTGGAGTAACCTGAAAAGACAGTGATGCCTGATTTCCAAGCACATATCTGACTTGCATGTGCAGACAGCTCTTGAGTCTGAGTCTTTTCAGTAGTGGCCCCCCTGATGAATCAAGGTGTCGAGGGAATGTGCATTTCAAAAACTACCTGTGCATGACTGAACCATTTCCCTCCTTCTGCCACAGTGTCTCCTCATCCTGGTGGCTGCAGGAGAGGGAGGCACTAAAAGTCTTAGTGAAATTGGTCTGTAAAGCTGCAGAGGTGTATGCTGGTCCTCCTCCTTGACATGCCTCAAAGGGCCTGGTCCTGAATTAGGAAATGCCCTACAGTATTAACTTTCAGTCTGGTTATAAACACCACTGGTGCATCTCCAAAGAAAATGCCTGTATTTAATCATGGTCAGGACATTTGTCCTCCTGCCCCTCATTGACATGAATGGGGCTTTCTTAATGTCAGAATTCTGAAGGGAGCGTATAGATGTGTGAGTGGTGAGCAGACCTGGTTCTGAGCTGCTTTACTCTTCTGGATGATTGGCTTTATTTGTGGTGGTTGCATTTTGCTTGCTCCTTATTTTGCTGGGGTGGCATTAGTTTTGGGGTGGGAGGAAAGGTGAATCTGTTGGTCATTTAAAATGCTTAAGAACAAGCTTTAGTCACCTGCCAAGAAGGCTTTTACAAGACTGCTGCTGAAATCTGGTGCTGGTGTTGCTGTTAGCACTATAAGCTTGGAGGTGGGACTCCTTGACTGATAGAAAACAAGTACTTGTGGGAAGAATAAATGTACTTCCTAAAAGTAGAATCTCTACAAGAGTCCATTTCCACTGTTTACAAAAATGTTTTCCCCTGAAAATAAACGAGCTGAGTTGTGCTGGATGTGGGGGGACAATCTAAGTCAAGGAGGAGAAAAACAAAACAATACAGTACAAGAAATGAGTTGATTAAAAAAGTTAAGGTTAGGAGTTTGAAAATGGCTGGCTTGCCTGAAAATGTAGGAACTGGGAAGACAGTATTCCTTCTGCTGAGGCATCAGAAGATTCACATCTAGCAGGAAGAATGTGGATTCATTTCTGCTAGGAGACTTCTGAGGAGTACGTCTGCCTCTGAGAACTGTCCTAATATATGTGAACCCCTGATGGTGAGAAACAAGCTCCTTACTGTTGCAAAAGGAGCTGATCATTTGTTGATTTCAAGGCTGAGTTCTGTGCTTATAATTCTATAGCTCTCAGGAGAGATGAGGCTTTTCCTTTGTAAACAAGATGAGGGATTTAGGTCTTTAAATCATCTGATTAAACGAAGAGTGTACTTTTGGCAATCAATTTTTTTAAATTCAGAAAGTGGAGACCTGCCTAAAGCTGTGAAGGTTTGAGAGCTCAGAAGTTGCTCCAGAATCCTAGCATTCTACATGACATACAGATCCATGCAAACTCCTATTGTTTAGTCTTTTTTATTTTTATTTGAACCACTCTTCCTGTATCTTCTCACTGTATTTCTACCTAGAATTTCTATAGTGGATATTCTGTGTGATGGACGCTTTAACATGCTCTGGTTCCCAGAGTTTGACTGTTTGAATATTTTAAAACATAATGGGAATTAGTTTGTATATAAGAGCAAAAAGCTGGGTGAGATAATATCTTATTGGACCAACTTCTGTTGGTGAAAGAGACAAGCTTTTGAGTTCCACAGAGCTCTTCTTCAGAAGTTGGTCCAATAAAAGATATTACCTCACACACTCTCTCTCTCTCTCTAATCCTGGGACCAATATGGCTACAACAACACTACAGATAACAATAGAAGATATCTAGTATTATGTATGCATATTGTGAGTGATTAAAATGGATTTGGGGGCTCAGTGGTGTGATTTCAGTTTGATGCTGGAATTCCCTTTTGGTGTTCTAGATGACAAGTGTTATTCCTGCTTTTGCTTCACCATTTTTAATCTACACTTCTGTGGTCCCCATTTTCGTGAAGGTGTTGAGACCATTAGCAGAATTGTGGTGTTAATACTCTGTAATGTTCATTAGTGGGGTCAGTATTATGCAGTTGAATTCAGATGGGATTCTGTTTGTTATTATAAATGGCTTGTCATTGCTTTGGCAACTCCATAAGAAACTTTTACTCATTTAAAACATGAGATATTTACAAGCACTAATGAGCAATGTCTTCGTGTCAGTCACAATGACTTATAACACTGAGAGGAGGGTAGTTAATTGCCATTCTCCACTGTAAGAAGATCTTTGACTTTGTTGCTTTTGATTCCAGAAGTGGTTTTCTGTATGTATCAATAACTTATTTTTAGTGTTAAAATAAATCACTAAAACATTACAGTATTTTTAAATGCTTTTATAATGTGCAGTTGTGAGAAATTTCAGGATGATTAGTCTGTTTAGTTTCGTTTTATTGATTAATCCTTTAAAATTTGTCTTTCTAGTTCCCTCTCTAATCATCAGAGCAGCCTCTCCTCTGCTGCAGTGCTGTCTGCGAGCACCTCACATGCGGTAAGTCCTGTTTGAGTCATAACCGCTATTAAGTCTACATTGTTGTCTGCAGTGTTGAAATATGTTAGCTACTTATGCTAAACAATCTGTTCCGCATTGCATTTAGCTGAGACACTCTTGAGTCTGTTTCCCAGAGCTGAAGAAGAGCTCTGTGTAAGCTCGAAAGTTGGTCTCTCTAGCCAACAGTAGTTAGTCCAATAAAAGATTTTACTTCACCTACCTTGTCTCATTAAATCTATAGTCAGTTTTCCAGATAAAGGTTTAAGATGCCTGTCAAGCTGTCTGGAATGGTACCAGCCTCAGAGCAGACAGCTAAGAAGCAGGGCACAAATCTCAAACTGGTTTTGAATTCTGTCCTTAGCTTTCACCAACCAAGTATCAAGTGTGAACTCCTAAAGCACTATTTCAGCCTTAACATGGACTCACATACAGGCCCCTTGGGCACTCTCATCTGTCTTGCCACCCGTGCAAGCTTGCCTTCGTGAGAAATGGTCCCTTACACCAAAAGTCAATATTCAGGTTACTCCCAGTCCCAAAAGGCTGGTCACTTACCCAGGTCAATTGCACCTTAAATTCTATATCAAAGACAACACTTGTAGCCAATCCTATAATAAACTAAGAAAAATAAATGAGTTATTTACAAAGTTAAAGCAGGTAAACATACACACAAATGAGTTAGTCTTAAGTTCCAAAAGGTGATAGACGCTCCTATTATAAGCAAGCTCTGTAAGTCCTTTAGGGCTAACCCATACCAAGCACTGGGGATCTTTTGTTTGCCCCTCAGAGTCCAAGCAGCATAAAAGACCCAGTTTCTTCTTGTCAGGGATTTTTATTCCCTTCCTCCTAGAGTTCAAGCTGATGGGATCAACTCATGTACAGGTCTCCTCTTCATGGGAGTGGGAGGAGGAATGCAGTTAACAAAGTCTTTGTCCTTTGATGTTTAACAGTGGCTCATTTGGTTTCAGTTAGTCTTTTTGTGTACAGGACCTAACACCTTCTGTAGGAAGCCAGCCTTTACATTAGTCAATGCTTCTTTCCTGTTTAGTGAGTTACACAGTTAGAGGTTTACAATGCAAACACTTAACATTTGTACCCCACGTTATTAGGTTATATTAAGTGAGATTAATACCAGCAACATCGTACAAGCATTTCATAAAGTCTAAACATATTTTTAAAAATCTAATACCTATTTTACTAACATTAACACGCAGGTGAGCCAGACTGGTTTCCAGCTATGCATTCATCAGTGTTTAGTTGAGGCCTAGGCATGAGCTGACACCTGGTCTGCCATTGTCACAGTGCCCAGGGACTGAGACAAGTGCTGTATCTCACTAGGCAAGAGGGGCAATTTCCCAGCTCTCTAGTGGTATCAAGATCTCGTCTCTAGTGCTGATGGCTTGTGATTGATTGGCCATAAAAGCTGTCCGTGGTCCAGCACTGAATTTTGCCCATCCTGTCCCTCAGACAAATGTAGCCCCAGAGGAAACTTCCACGTAAGGGAGGAGAGAGAGACATTTTTGCCACAAGTTGCATTAAAAAGTCATAGTAAAGTGCCTGTTTGAAGCGGCTCCAAAGTTTTGAGTGTTATTACTAACCTCGGTGGAGCGGAGTTAGCGGGCAGTGTGCAAGTGACACGATCTAAGGTGTATGAAGAACGCCATGTAACACATGATTCTGGAATGTGTCGCATGGGTATTACCCTCATCTGCATACATGTGTGTGTTTCTGGTAACAAGGAAACCAGTACTGAACAGATGTGGTTATACTAGTGCTAAATAGAAAGACGGTTGCCGTCTTGCTCTGTGGTGGGCTGCCCCTGTGTATGCAACCCCAGAATGGCATATGGATTGGTTATGGTTAGTACAGGGGTTTTCTGTATGGGTTCAGTATATGTAGTAAGTGTGTTAGAAACCATTACATCATCCCTAATCGGCAAGTACAGTAAAAGCTGTTCTATCCAGCATATTGGGGAAATGGGGGGTGCCGGTTAGTGAAAAATGGCGGTTAACTAAAAGGGAGGGAGTTTGGATGCGAGAGGGGGTGCGGGGCTGTGGGCACGGAGCATGGGCTCTGGGAGGGAGTTTGTGTATGGGAGGGGGTATGGGGTGCCGGATCCGGGGGCTGCTCACCTTAGGCGGCTCCCTGCAAGTGGCGACCTGCCCCAGCTGCTCCTAGGCAGAGGCACGGCAGGCAGCTTTGCGCGCTGCCCTTGCCCCACCCTAAGTGCTGGCCCTGCAGCTCCCATTGGCTGGGAACTGTGGCCAATGGGAGCTGCAGGGGCAGTGCCAGCGTGCAGAGCTGCCTAGGAGCGCCTCGGCTGAGGAGCAGCCAGGACAGGTCGCTGCCTGTGGGGAGCCACCCAAGGTGAGTGGCCCCCCGGATAGGGTACCGCCCTCTGCCACATCCAAACTCCCTCCCAGAGCCCGTGCTCTGCACCCCCTCTCGCACCCCCACCTCCTGTTGGCCCCGCGCCAAGTGGACTATAACCCAGTGTTTCAATGAAGATCAGAAATGCTGGTTTATAGAGCTTTCCAGTTGGTGAAGTGCCAGATAAAACAGCTTTTACTGTGCCTTGAAATCTCTTACTTAGCAGAACGTTCCCTCTTCCCATTCTCTGCTGAGCTTTAGCTTTGCCATTATGGCACTTATGTTGCTCTCAGACACTATGCTGCAAGCAGTACCCTATCAGGCTTGCATATCAGTTTAACACATCACCACCACTACCACTAAGGGCATCACAGTTTTTAAGTTTGCATTTTGCTTTTAATTTTTGCAAGTGGCCTGAAGAAATCCTATTAGCAGGGGCCCTTTTAAAGCAAATATCCTTTTCCTTAGATAAACTCCTAGACGCTTGCAAAGATAACATAAATGCGACCGTATCTAAGTTAAAAGGATGATTTTGGTGAGAGCCAAAATGACCATAGTTAACATAATAAAAAAAAGCAACTGAACCACAGAGAGATAATTCCAACTCAGGCCTGGTGACTTGTTTCATTCTCATGGTGTAGGTTTATAGAACCTCTTAATGGAATTATAGCCTTTGGCTTTCTAGTACCTGTTGAGTATGTATATAATACAGATGAGAATGCTAGGATTCTCTTGCACAAGTGTTTTGCAGTGTGGTTTGTCGGCTCTGTGATCCCCATTCTTTTTGTCTCCTTTCTAGCACACCAGTGTTGAGAGCGCAGCTTCACTCCAGCCCTCAACAACCTTTTCAACTGCTTCAACCTCAGCCACTAGCACCACGTCCTCGGTTGTCAGCATGGCAAGCAGTATGAACACTACAAACAGCCTTGGCCTGAGCGTTACCAGTGTGTCTATGCCAGCTGCTTCTACACGGGCAGCTCCCTTAGTGTCTTCAGGTTCGCAATATTAACAAATCACATGGATAGACAGAGGACTTCAGTCTGCAGGTTGTCAGTTGAGCACCATGCCAGCAATAACTACGCTAAGAAATATACACTCTTTAAAGACTTGCATTTTTCAGCATGCTTTACTTGCTGGCCTATGAAATAAAGTTTCCTGCTTTTATGCGTTGGGAATATTTGATGGGTAATAATTAGCATTTATGTAGCATGTTCCATCTTCAGAAAACTTTATAGATGATAACCAGAGCTGCTCCTGATTTAGTCAATGTGGACCTGTAGAGAATTGGTTTGCAGACTAAGCAACATGTTCAGCTCTTGCCTTTATGCACATTAGCTTTTACTTCTAACTCTCCCCCTGCAGTCCGAGTTCATATGGCAGTGTCAGAATCCACTGCAATTCCAGCCTTCATTACCCCATGCCAAAGCATTGCTGCCTTGGTGATTGAGGAGGGGAGGCTCTGGATTCATGCATTGCCCATGCCACTGCAAACGGCTCTGCTGGGAGAAAGAATGCCCAAACAGCCAGGACGGTTCATTTTGTGCGATGGTGGCGGCTCTCATCTTTTTCAGAGAAGGGAGATGAGTTGTCTTGTGCTCAAATGCAAGCAGTATTGAAGTTCACTGCTGGCTTTGTAGTCCGCTTTAGCTGCCAAAAGGAAATGTGATGGGTCAGGATATCCCTTACGGGAAAGTGGTGAAGGAACTGGACATTCTGGCTGAATCATTTGCACAAGTGTTTCTCTTCCCTTTCCCACTCATACTGCCAGTGGAGATTCTAATTACTGGCCAGACAAAGTGCATTTCTCCCCCCATGGTCCTCAGCACAGCCCTGCTTCATAGCATGAGATCAAAGCTGCATTATGACCTCTCTTCGCTCTTCCTGGCCATAGCTGAAGCCAGCAGTACCCACAAGAGAGCTATGATGACTAGTGATTTCCATCTGATTGACAGCAGAGCGGAAAGTGTGAGCAGCAAGGTTGCTTATCTGTTGCAGTGAGAATGAGGCCTGGACTCTTCCTCTGAAAAGGGACTAGGGGAGGGAGCAATGGGTCCATAACCCTTTCCGTCAGTTCAGACTACTCCTAACCTGAGAACTAATCCACCAAACCCAGACTGATCTCCAGGATGGAACCATGTTCTTTACCTCTGGGCCTGTGGAGGATCCTTATCTCTTAGTATGTCTGGTCCCTTAGCTAACAGGGTGTCTGTTGTAATGTTCAGGCCCTCTTTCAAGTATTATTAGCTTGCAGATTTTATTCACCATTCCTCTTAAGCATACCTCTGCTGTCTAGACACTGTGATAGTTCAACCTTCAGGGCTGGCCAACAAACTTGTCTCAGGGCTGAAGCCTTTATTTTGAGGCTTGTTAAAATGTTTGTATTTTGATTCTACAGGCAAAGCTCCCCCCAACCTGCCCCAAGGTGTACCACCCTTGTTGCATAACCAGTATATTGTGGGACCTGGAGGACTCCTGCCTGCCTACCCAGTAAGCAACTTCATTATACCTGCCGTAGATTACTTAACTCCTTGGTGCCAAAGGGTCCTCCAGACCTGCCACTGTCTATGCCAGCGTGTCTTTTTTTTTTTTTGGCATGTGTTGTGTGTGGAATCCTGGACTCCTTGCTCCAGATGCTGAAGAAGGGTATGGGAAGTATATTCTGTGCAGGTTTGCAATTCATTGCTAAATTCAAAACCGACTGTTTGAAAATCCTTGATTACAGGTTTGATTCTGCTTCCACTGAAAAATGGGAGTTTTACCATGGACTTTAAATGGGATCAGTATGAGGCCCTTTCAGCTGAAATAGAATCATTTGAGTTAAATGTTTGACTTTCTGGGATAGATTGGGTGTGCTGTACTCAAAACCAGCCATGTGTCCTGTCACCTGTATTTTCAGATAGATGTCAGCATGCTTTGGAACAGACTTCATCTCCATGGCTGCACAGTCTCCTGTCTCCTCAGTTGGATGCTCTGTCCTACCACTAGTTCTTTCCTTCTTCACCGAAGGGAGGGAATAGTCATTCCTCAGTTCTAACCGAGAAATGAACGATTGTATCTTGCAAACTTAAGGCCTGTTCACTGAATCTTGGAGCACCACGTACCGGGAAGCAGTAATAGCAAACAATGCAGTTAAGAGGGTTGATTAGCTCCTAGCTCTGAATGTCTTATGGTTGTTTCCAGTAAACGGTGTGCCCTTGAGAACTGTACTGACTACACCGTCTTCAAATCTCAGAGTGCTAATGACCATGGAAAATGAGGATTTGTAACTGACATGTCAACCAAACTTTCACTGTGCTAGCCCTTGGAAATAGAACTGTATATCTTGATAGTACAAGATCTGCGATAGCCTGGTGTTTTTAAAATAGTCTGGGTCTAGATTAATCTCTGTCTTAAAACCCCCAAATTAGCCAATATTAGAGAAAAGTGTTATAATGTTGTTGTATTTTTATCTGTCTTCAAGCAGATCTATGGTTATGACGATCTTCAGATGCTCCAGTCCAGGCTGCCAATGGTAAGTAAATGAACCAAATGGCTTGCTTTCACTGTGAGTTAATCTTGTAGCCCTTCTGCCCAGGGGAAACCACTTCAGTTTATGGTGATTTTTAAGAGCTTTCCTTGAGGCTGTCCTACTTCCATGAAGCTGCTGATGTATTCTAGCTGCTCAAGCGTCTCCTTTCAGTGCGATTACCTAGAAAGTGTAAGTTCTTTAAGGTTCTTCTTCGAGTAACACACCTACGGGCACTCCACTTCCGGTGCACATGCACCTCTTGAGCCCCTGATTGGATGTTTCTAGCTAGCAGTGAACCTCTCACACATGCCTTAAGCCTCCTCGTCTCAGGCCATGTCTACACTACGGGGGGAGATCGATCTAAGTCAGGGGTGGGCAAACTTTTTGGCCCGAGGGCCACATCGGGGAATAGAAATTGTATGGCGGGCCATGAATGCTCACAAAATTGGGGTTGGCATGCAGGAAGGGGTGAGGGCTCTGGTTGGGGGTGCAGGCTCTAGGGTGGGGCTGGGGATGAGAGGTTTGGGGTGCTGGAGAGGGCTCTGGACTGGGATCAAGGGGTTTGGAGAGTGGGGGGGGATCAGGGTTGGGGCTTGGAGAGAGGCTTCGGGGGTACCTCAGCCGGCTCCCGGAAGCAGTGGCATGTCCTTTCTCCCGCTCCTAGGTGTGGAGTAGCCTGCGACCCTCTGAGTGGGGCCATGCCGTGGATTCTGGTAGCCGCGTGGTGCGGTCCCCGACCTGCCTCCCCGTGGTGGATTGGGGCTGAGCTGCATGGTGTGGGCCCCCGCCCCCCCCCAGCTCCCCAGCAGGAACGCGCGGGCCAGATCCTGCTCGCGGGCCGTAGTTTGCCCACCCCTGATATGTTATGCAACTTCAGCTACGAGAATAATGTAGCTGAAGTCAGTGTACTTAAATCTACTTACCGCAGGGTCCACACTATGCTATATCAATGGGAGATGCTCTCCCGTCAACTCCCCTTGCGCTTCTTGTTCAGGTGAAGTACAGGAGTGGACGGGAGAGCGACCTGTGATCGCTCGCCACATGTCAATCCTCCGGTAAGTGTAGACGAGCCCTCAGACACCGATGCTACATAGCGGTGAGTGTGTGAACCGCCCTTAGTTCCTTCTCTGCTGCCTCGTCCTAGAATGTACTCGGCCTTCTGTTTTTTACTGCAGTTAGGTAGCTTATAGTTGTAGGTTAGTGTTTAGTATTTACTATAGTTACTTAGTTTTTAGGCGTGAGGATTGTCTTTCTCTTTCCCTCCAGGCAACTTGTCTTGTCTTGGCGGGGCATTACTGGCTCGCCAGGCTTCAAATGCTGCCTCTCTTGCTGGGAGGCTGTACTGATAAGCGATGGGCACTTCAAATGTTTCTGTTGCCTGGGGCAGTCCCAGGTCTACCAAGAGTGTTTCTTCTGCTTGGCACTTAAGTCCAGGGCAAGGAAGAACAGGGAGATAAAGCTCAGACTGTTAGCCATGGAACGATCTCTTCAACCATCGTCTGAAGCACATCTCCTATAGCATACCGGTACCCTCCACCAGTGAGGAAGGCAAGCACAGAGATACCATTGAGTTTTGCCATGCCGTCAGTACCTATGCATCCAACCTGGCCATTGGTGCCATCATGCGCCTTCAGCCAGCTTTTGGTACCAGTGCAAGCAGCTAAGCCAGGGTGCCTGTGCAAGCCATACCCTCGGTACCAAGCAAGCAACAGCGCCAGACATCTACAGTGCTAGCAGTGTGCCCATCATTGTCAGGACCGTCGGCTTCAGTTACAGCTACCTCACTTATGGCACATATGGCATCGGTACTGGGGTCCTTTCTAGTACCACAGAAATTCTGATACTCGAGGGACCTCTTGGTGTTGAATGAACCAGAGTCCATCAGAGTTGTTGACAGGTACTGAGCATCTCTTGGTACAACGAACTTTGTCTCTGAGTGGCCATCCTGTGGCACAGGGCTCTCCTCCATCTTCAACAGCTGCCCCCCTCCTTCCCTCCACGGGAGGATGTGGAGGAAGACAACTTCCAAATGGTCTCTTTGACTTGAGTGGTGGGTTTTCCTACATACCCATTTGGGCATTGCCTTTTGGCCAGCTGCAGGGAGGATCTTGTGGGTCACCAAGGGAAATTAGAATCAGCATTGCATACTAAATCTGCTTTCTTCTGGAGCCCTGCAATGGCTCTATTGGGACCTCTGGGTGGACTGTCAGTAGCAATGTACCCAAACCACTGGTACAGTCCCTCAGGGAGACGAGGGTTTCATATCTTCCCCTCCCCATCAACCGCCCTCACAGGAGGAGACATTGGAGGAGCAAGAGTGTAGGGCAGATAAAGAAGCCACCCCTGAGACTCCCATTTCATTGTCGTTGCTGGATGAGGCCTTTATGCCTCCACTACTTTCCACGGCCGACAACTTCAGGCAGCTTCAGGCCCTCATTAGAAGGGTGGCAGACACTCAGCTGATCCCTCTGGAGGAAGTCAAGGATCCGCAACACAAGCTGCTCAATATTTTGCAGTCAGCTTCACCCTCCAGAGTGGTGCTACCTACTAATGAGGCTCTCCTCACCTGGCTAAGATGGTGTAGCAAGCGCCTGCCACTATTCCACCAATGTGCAAAAAGGTGGATAAGAAACGCTGTGTGCTTAGGTGGTGATCAGAATCCTTAACTCTCTAGTAGTTGATGCAGTGAATGAACAGGGTAGGCAGCAATTTTCAACATCTACCCTTATGACAAGGACCAAAAGCAGCTGGATCTCTTTGGATGAAAGTCATACTTGTCCTCAACCCTGCAGTTCCGGACCACAAACTATCAGGCGGTCATAGCCAAATACTACTTGACTAATTACAACAGGCTTGCAGCCTTTATTGAAAGCTGGCGCACAATTGTGAGGAGCAATTCCAGTCCATAGTTATGGAGTCATTGGCCAGAATGGCTCTCCAAGTGTCCTTATATGCGGTAGGCACTGCTGCCATATCTATCTCCATAGCGGGGTAGTTATGCTCAGGATGTCATGGCTCCAACTTTCAGGGTTTCCAAGAGAGGTTCAAACACAGTAGAGGACTTCTCCTTCTCAGAGACAGTGAATGACTCCCTGCACACATTGAAGGGCTCCAGGGCTGCCCTCTGTTCCCTGGGCATTGGACACACCTACAAGCAAGAAATGTTTCAGTAGTTTGAGTGTCCAGAGGTCATGCCCTACTCAGTTCTTGGGGTACCTTTGACCTTGGCAGCCAAACTTTCTTGCATGCTTTCTCCCCAAGTCTGAAAATGTAATTCTAAGCCCCCAGTTATTTCACTGATGTTGTGATGCATGGGGGTAGTGACATCTTTGGAATCAAGCCCCATGCATCACAACATCAGTGAAATAACTGGGGGCTTAGAATTACATTTTCAGACTTGGGAAGAAAGCACGCAAGAAAGTTTGGCTGCCCTTGTATTGAGCCTCTTACAACCAGCAACCCCGAGCCAGACTCTGCCTGTGGCAACCATTCCAAGAAGTGGGTGTCTGGCAAAGAGGACTTGGTGCTCCTCCTGCAGCCAGGTGGGGAGAGGAATAGACTGCCAGGAGACTACAGTCCTCTTGCTGGGATCACCAGGCATTGGGACCAAACGACGGGAAGGCGAAAGGATGGACACTGAATGTATTTGTCTGTGCTCTTAGTAGCTGTGAAGCCTTGTAAGGCAATTACATGCTTTCTTCAGTAGTACGTGGAAAACGCATGCAATTGGGAGGCGCTGGTCAGCTTAGAATAATCATTGTCTGCTGTTTTGTGGCTTCCTGACTTGCCCAGCTTCCAAACATCCAGGAAGTTGGCAAACATTAAGACCGTATTCATCCTTATTGTCATCTGGGCTAAGCTTTCTGTTAGATTGAACTGTCCTACAAGCCAGGAAACAAAGCTTGGTGTATCTCATGGGTGAATGAAACCTATTTTTAAATATGGGAAAGAGAGCCAAGGACACTAATTTCTTTCTCCTGGGGAAGGGTGGGCTGGCGTGGGATAGCTCAGTGGTTTGAGCATTGGCTGCTAAACCCAGGGTTGTGAGTTCAGTTCTTGAGGGGGCCATTTAGGGAACTGGGGCAAAAATCTGTCTGGGGATTGGTCCTGCTTTGAGCAGGGGGTTGGACTAGATACCTCCTGAGGGTCCCTTCCAACCCTGATAGTCTATGATTCTAGGGTTAAAATATTAAAATGTTCCTGCAATGGATAGGAAAACCAGAGAATTCACTTTTCATTCATATTGCACGCACACATAAGTCCCAGAGCGGGGGCTTAGCAAAAATGGAGAAATGTTTTTTTTTTTCCTTTCCCTTGGTCTCTGCTGGTGGGGATTCCCTAAAACAAACGAGCATGAAAAGGCACCCCGAGAGCCTTTCCTACAGGACCCATAGCCTAGCTAACCATAGCATCTTGGCTTCTGTTTGTGTTCTTGTCTTGGTCTGAGTATGGGAAGAGTCTTCAAAAATAATGTAAAATGTTTATGTTCAGCATAGCTAAAGAACACCCTGTTGCATTCCCTGGTAATACTTGTCCTCTTTTGACTCCTGACCTGATTTTTCACACATCTTCCATCCCTTGTGGATGGTGATATCCAGGAAGTCTCTAATTTTGCTTCCAGTTTCCGTCCATTATGATTCTGCCTTACCTTTGTTTTCCCTGAAAACTATTATATCCGTTCAGATCCTATTGTGTCTGTCTTCTGTGTCTTTCCTTAGACCAGTGATACTCAGACTGAGGTTCACAAGCTGCAAGTGGCTCTTTAATGTGTCTCCTGCAGCTTTGTAGCACATGATAGTAAGTGTGATTTCATTAACCAATCAGGATGCTCCTTAAGATATTGTTACGCGATTGTAATTGATTAAATAATACTTGGTCAGTCATTTGGCTGTGAGAATTTTATTTTTTTATATATATATATATATATATATATATATATATATATATAAGTAAATGAAACAGTGAATTCACACTACTGCAGTTCTTTTGGGTAATGTTAATCACGGAGGTCTGCGTATCACTGCCTTAGACCAATACAAGTTACATTCAACTCATAAACATTGTGAGGCTCACAGGAGCATATGCAACAGAATACATTTATTCTAACCAGTTCCTCAATTTTTTTAGCCATTCTTTTATTTTAAATATATAAATAAACAAATATAGATGTGACAGTCTCCATTCCCACAATCAGGATAAGTTTGACAATGCACAAAGAAAATAAATAGTTATAAATATAGATGTGACAGTCTCCATTCCCACAATCAGGATAAGTTTGACAATGCACAAAGAAAATAAATAGTTATAAATATAGATGTGACAGTCTCCATTCCCACAATCAGGATAAGTTTGACAATGCTCAAAGAAAATAAATAACAATTACAAAATATTTTCCCCCTCCACCTGTGTTTGGCCTCTAAAATATTTCTTAGCTTTTGGATGAGACTTCGTACACAGTACATGCAGTACATTCATATAGTTCTGTAACTTTTTTCCCATTGAAAAGGGTCACAAAGTCCGTATTAGAGTTTAAGCTTGAGGTCAGATGGTTTCCTGCTCCCAGTTCGCTGCTTCACCCAAACTTCTCAAATGTTCATAGTAAAATGTTTGTCCCCTACTTTTTCATCCTAACTGTGAGCTTGTCAATGTATTGAAAACACCTCTTCCCTTCCTCTCTGACAATCTCCCAGGCACAGGCGCTGTATTTCTTCTCCTTAAGAAAATCTTGGATCCTCTGGAAGTATTTCTTCAGTCTCAGAATGTTGGCCCCGGCCTTTGTAGGTAGGCATGTCTCGAGGCGCTCGGTCTGCGGAATGAGCCCATTTAGGAACCTGTCCACATTTCTTCTTTTCCAGCAAGTTTGGGTCAGGTTCCTGCTGAAGATGCCAAAGAGCTGCTGGAGAATTTCATGGATGGCCATCGTGGCATGTTGTCAAAATTTGGGGTTCAGAACCTTCTCAGGAAACTGGAAGGCTATGTTGTCCTCCAGACACTCCAAAGGAAACTTCCCACCCATGTTTTGCAGCAGTTGTAGACTGTCCCAGTTAAATCTGCTTTGCTGGCGACGAAGCATGTTACAGTCCAGCGACATGACCCCAGCGGAGCACAGCAGTACCAGACAAATCTGCCACAGCCATCCTTGAGACTTGGTAGCCATGATAACGTTTCACACGACGTATGCCAAAGTACTTGTAGCTTGTTAGATGTCTGCGATCTACTGTGCATGCCTTCCATGTCCCTGAATTTATTTGGTGGGATGTTTTTCCTTTCATCATTTTCTGGTTCTCTAAAATTTCCCTGTGTTCATTTTCACTTTCCAACTGGCGACTCAAGTGTCTTCTGACACTTCCTTACCAATGTCCATGTTTTCCCCCAGGGGATGTTAAACATCTCCTCTCTGCGGCATTATTAGAGGCCCTGGATGTTTGACCTCTGACCTTTGTGTGCTCTGTGCAGCATGTACTGCTAAACTATGCTCTGAAATATTTAAACAGCTCAGACACTAGGGTTCTTAATCATAGTCCTATAGCCTATGGTGCTGAATTGCTCAGATCTGAATGAGTCTGTTCTCTTTGATTGTGGAACCCCAATTATTTTTGCTCCTGAACTCCAAGAATTTTCTGTACAGTTTTGTTCTTTTTTAATAGGAAATCTGAATTCTTTCAGGCATGTGACATAGACATATGACTGTAGCCTTCCAACCTGTCAAACTCTGAAGCTGAGCAGGGATACATGGGATTGGTGTTTGAATTCCAGATCTTTGAAGAGATCTGAGCACTCTGTAGGGAGTGCTGTTGGTGATTGAGTAGGTGTCAGGTTCATCCCTAGGTATTAGAGGACCTTGCTTGGAGGAGGCACCTTGGTGGAAAGAATGTAATTATTACTCTTTTGTGGAAAGTGTGGGGGCCTGTCTCTGTGCTTGCTGGGGGCCTAGTCTGGACACTGTGATCCACCGTTGGTGGTGCGCTTCCCTTTGAGTCTCTGTTGCACCAGCGTCTGAGTGTATAAATAGTGCCTCAGGGTCATTGAACTGTTGGCAATGCTGCCTTTCAGATGAGCTGCAAAACCAATGTGTTGACCATTTGAAGTCATTACAAATCCTGAAGTAATATCTACAAAGGATTGAGGTGATATCCTTTTTGTTTTTTGGCTAAATTCTGAATGAGGCTGTTACAGAGGTAAAATGTAAATTCCTACTTTTAAATTGAAATATGTTTTAGTAGTAGGCTGGTAGAACACAGTATGAACATACAATATTCAAGATAGTTCAGGGAGATTTACTTTGTAGCTAAAGGACCACTGTCAGGTGTTTCAGGCTCTAAATTGTAGGCTTTCTTTTAAAATGTCTTATAAAATATATTGTATGTAGTGTTGTTGTAGCTATATCGGTCCCAGGATAGTAGAGGGAGAAGGTAGGTCAGGTCCAACTTCTCTTGATGAGAGAAAGAAGGTTTTGAGCTTACCCAGTGTAAGCTTCTTTCTTTCACCAACAGAAGTTGGTCCAATAAAAGATATTATCTCACCGTCCTTATCTTTTTATAAAATATATTGAATACAGCAGAATCCCATTTATCTGACCCTTCATTATCTGGCTCTCCGTATTAACCGAACAACCAGCACACGCAGGTCCAGAAGCGGGTGATCTCTCCTGTGGCCACTAGATGGCATTGCAGCCTAGCACTTTCCCATTCTCTGGATTATTGGAATTTTTGATGATCCAATCTGGCCCCGGTCCCAGTAAGATCTGATAAACGGGGTTCTGCTGCATTTACCACCTTAAAAACTAATTCCAAACACATTGTTTCATGGGGATTTAAAACTTCCCCTCTGTGGCATTTGCAGCCCAAGCTTTGCTGTAGTGTGACAGTTCATGAGATCCAGAAAGTGAAACTGGCTAAAAAGAAAGTGAAATTGAGGGCTCACTGTAGAAACTTGGGAAGGGGAAAAGTGATCATCATAGATGATGAAAAGTAAATGATTTTTAAAATTCTTTTCTTAAATAAGCATATTGGAAACCAATAAGAATTTGTATTAGAATGGATGGGGTTTAAGCTACTATACCAATGTCCTTTTAAAGAGCACATTTGTAAACTAGACATAATGGGAGCAACTGAGGGGAGACAGTCCCCAACCCTCACTCGGTCAAATGGTGGTTACACAGTGAGATTGTGGATAAAGCACAGATCCCTGCAGTAATAGCAACCCAAGAAGACTACAGTGCATTATATTGGAGTAAATGGCTTAGTGTGGCTTAGGTTTTGCCTTTGTGTGAGTCATTCAGTTAAATGTCTAGATTAGAAAAAGGAACAAACTATATACCTGTCTTTCTTCATCTGTGAGCACTAGCATAACAAACTCCTGCCAAGCCTGGGGTTAGGGGGAGGGTTCCTCTCTGGAGTTCCACCTTGGTACAACTCCCTGGGATAATAGACGTGATGGTAAACTTTAGGGCCAGCAGGACTAGCAGAGGGGAGGCAAGCAATTCCGTGCCCCTGACTTTCTTAACCACTTCTACGGTTTTGGAGCACTACGTCTAGACATAGGGGTGCTCCCACCAGCTCTGAATGTGCCCCTTCTCCACACCCACCTACATCTCTCCAGTATGCATACAAAGGTTTCTCTACAATATCTTGCGGGGTTGGTGGGGTCAGATGCCATTGGAATATATTTATTGTGATTGCTTTGATAGTCACTGATGTAGCATCAGGCCAGCCTTTCCCAGATTAGGTAGCATTGCTCCATTATTTACCTACTAAATTGCTCTGTCTTCTTGGGTAATGGCATTGCTGCTCCATATCTATGTTTGAGCCCTTTATGTAACCTTGATATCAGACCTGTAGCGTCTGCTTTGTGACAGCAGGGACTTGGCTCTCATCAATGGCACATCAAACCCCACTTTTTGTGGGGCCAAGAACATAATGCCTGAACTGTTTTTAAGAACAAAAACACATGCCCCCCTCACACTCACATGTGGGTGAATGTGGATTTGCTTTGTAAACAACTCTCACTTTCCTCATGGGATATTTGTGCTGTTTCTCCTGTGACTCTTTTCATGGGGCTAGTCGGGGCGGGGGGAGGGGGGGAGGAGAATCTGGATTTTCCTTTAATTGGTGTGAAAGACAATGGGATGTAACATCCTTCCCAACCTGATTCCACAGAATTGTCCTCATACAGGTGTGAGTGTGTATTTGTTGTACACCTCATCTAGAAAGGTGACTGACCCCAAGGAATATATGGAATGTAAGTTCTGACCTAGCACCTTTCAGATTTCACTTGAAACGGTTTCTGTTGTTTCTCTTGGAGAGAGACGGTCAGGGTAAATATCACTTTAATTTGACATATGTTGGGATTTTAGCAGAGGATTTGGTGGTCTCTCATTAAAGTTAATTCATATTGGCTTGGACATGACACTGTCCCATGTGCTTACAAACTAGCTGGAAGATTGGTAAGTGGAGGATAATGATAAATAGCAATGGATCGAATTGCAGGAAGGTGTCCACTTGGTACTGTAGGCGTCTATTAAATTCTGTCTTATTGAGAGTTCCTCAGAGATGGAGAAGAGGGTATGGAGAGCATGTTCATGACAGTCACAAATGATACAAAATTAGGAGGTGCTGGGAGCTCAAGTGAGGACAGATGTGTGTGATCCGAAGGAACACAAGAGATTAGAAGTGTGGAGAAAAATCCTTTCCCAGCATGGAAAAGTGCAAGCTAATGTATTGGGGAGGGTCTCAGGGGGTGTGTGGGAATAATCTGAAGCAAATATGTTCAGTGGCAAGAAAGGGCCTGTAAGCTGTAATACTGAAGGGCAGGCTTGGGGGTGAGGAGGACCAGGAGGCATGACGTCTGAGAGCAAAACAGCCTAGTGGAGCTTTCGGTTACATATGCATAGGCATCTTGTAGGTAGGATGGGGGAGATGGAAGCATCTGGAAGCAGCTGTCAAACTTTTTCCTTTCCCCAGACTAAAGTTAATGTCTTTCTGTGGGAACACAGCACAGTGGGGTGGGTGGAGGGCTTTTTGGATGGATGGTGAGAGTGCAGGTTGGCCGAGAAACCTGGACTGGGACTGCTGGTGGGGTTGTTATGGAGGGGCAGAGAGTTGGGAAAAATTGTAATGTACACAGTGCTTCTTGTGTGTCTTTCTGCTTGTGGGTCCTGTCTTTAGATTATAAACTGTCTGGGACAGGGATCAGCTTCTATTCTGAGTGTGCAGCACCTAGCACAGCGGGGTCCTGACCCTTTAGGTGCTACTGTAATAGGAATAATTTAAACATCTCAAAAAAGATATATTGGAATTGGAAAAGGTTCAGAAAAGGGCAACAAAAATGATTTGGGGTATAGAACCGCGTCCGTATGAGGAGAGATTAATAAGACTGGGACTTTTCAGTTTGGAAAAGAGATGGCTAAGGGGGGGATAGGATTGAGGTCTATAAAATCATGACTGGTGTAGAGAAAGTAGATAAGGAAGTGTTATTTACTACTTCTCATAACACAAGAACTAGGGGTCACCAAATGAAATTAATAGGCAGCAAGTTTAAAGCAAACAAAAGGAAGTATTTCTTCACACAACGCACAGTCATCCTGTGGAACTCCTTGCCAGAGGATGTTGTGAAGGCCAAGACCATAACAGGATTCAAAAAGAACTAGATAAATTCATGGAAGATAGGTCCATCAATGGCTATTAGCCAGAATGTGCAGGAATGGTGTCCCTAGCCTCCGTTTGCCAGAAGCTGGGGGGATGGATCACTTGATGATTACCTGTTCTGTTCGTTCCTTCTGGGACACCTGGCATTGGCCACTGTCGGCAGACAGGATACTGGGCTAGATGGGCCTTTGGTCTGACCCAGTAGGGCCATTCTTACGTTCTTATATTCTCCATCTAGGATGGTAACACTCTGATTGTGCCCCTTTAGCAACTCCCTCACTGGTCATTTTAATATATGTTTGCACCATTTCTTAGTTAATGTCTGGGGTTTTCTACAGCAGTGCTTGTGTTACAGAGCTGGAACACTTGTCGCCAGCTGAGGAATGGTTTTCAAGGAGAAATCATTAAATGTGTTAAACAGGCATTATGTAGAGCTGGGGATTTCAAGGGCTGCCACTCCAAATCTTCAGCTCTGCCACAGCCTGCCTGGATAAGTTTCTGTCCATGCTTCCCTGCACGTTTGGCAGGAGGGAAAAATAAACCCATTCACCCTGTCCCAGTGTTGTTGGGAATCTTCTGCTTTCGTGAACCTTTGCGTGCACATAAGGCAGCATTCATAAAACAGGCTGGCTCTGTTATGCATTTGAGTATTAATAAATATTGTCTTTTTCAGGATTATTATGGAATTACATTCCCTGCTCCTGCAACCTTGACAGGCAGAGATGGGAGCCTTGCTAACAACCCATACTCAGGTTAGTACTAAGTCAAGATGAGGATGATGGTTGAATAGAAGCATTGGTTTCTGAACATAGGGCATGCTGCTATGGCCAAAGGAGCAATCCAGGCCTTCTCTCTGCAGGCAGCTTAGCTGGCCAGTCCAAACTAGTCAGACAAGAGCAGGAATCGTAAGTGGCTATATTTCAGCTTCTGACAACTGATTTCCTTAAGATGTTAACAGGAATATTCAGCCAATATCTACTCCATACACAAGTCCTATCATACTAAAGAGGGATTTAACTTCCAAATTGTAGTCCATCCCAAAACCAATACAAGGTTGTTCCTTATGGTGCTGTGTCTGGGTTTAGATGACTCAACTAATAGAACTTTTGCTACTGGGAAAGTATCTGCAGCCTAATAACTCTTCTTCTTGGTATTCAGCCTCCTTTGCTCAGTGTCAATCTGTTACTCTTGGTTAGGCCCTTTCAGACCTCTCTAAACGCCTCTGTGACTTCATTCCATTCCATTGTTACTGTTTGTATTGTGGTGGCACCTGCAGGATCTCTGCCTCCACCCCCCCAGAAATTGATGATCGCGCTACCTTGCAGGCTGTCCCCAGGACACGAGTGTGGTTAGGTTTCTTGTTCGGATTGCCTGGTGCTACTAGAAGGCCTCTTCTGGGCTAATAATCAAATTTCCCTTCCTACATTTTTAATTAGTTGGCCTCAGATGCAAGCCTGGCTTTCCTGGCCTTGGTGCTGTGAGGAACCAGAGATCTAATTGGTCATGCCTGGCAAATGGAGACCTTGCAATGACTTGCATGTTTTTGTCAAAGGCCCTGATTCCTTTAGCCCAGGAGATGTTGCTAGCCAGGTTCACTTCTGGGAGAGTGGTACTTTAACCCAATGAACTGTTTGGTTTGGCCACCCAGAACTTATGCTTATAGTACATTTCATGTAATGATCTAACACTCGGTGACTGGATCCCCCGTGCGACAGGTAAGTATTGTTCTTTCCATTTTGTCAGTGGGATAACTGAGGCACAGAGAGTTCTCTCTTGGCCAGGGTCATGCAATGAGTTGCTGGAATAGAACCCAGGAGTCCTGACTCTCAGTCCATGCTCTCACCACTAAACTCTCACCCTCTTGACTGTATCACAAGCCCAGCCCTTGACAGTTTTTGCCAATGCTGGAGAGCTGAGAAAGCAAAGGATGAGAAACAACCCTCCTGAAACAGTTGATGGCTTTTCTTGCAGGTGATGTAACAAAATTTGGCCGTGGGGATTCTGCCTCCCCTGCTCCCGCTACCACCCTGGCTCAGCCGCAGCAGAATCAGACGCAGACTCACCACACCACTCAGCAGCCCTTCCTAAACCCTACGTTGCCCCCAGGATACAGCTACACAGGGTTACCATATTACGCCGGCGTGCCAGGAGTACCCAGTGCATTCCAGTATGGGCCCACCATGTTTGTAAGTCATGGGAACCAAACCGTACCCCATTAGCTGCCCTCTTTGTGCTTCGAGCTTTGCCTAGTGCAGTCCTGGCCCTTTAAAGCTCCCCGTCCTTCAGGGCATTTCCGATGAAATAAGGCTCAGTTCACGTGTGGAACTTCTTCTCTTGTATGGCAACTTGGCAAGCAACGTTAAAGCTTGACGTCCAAGTTTGTTGTCCGCTCTGTGGCTTCCGTGTAAAATGACATTGTCCATGCAGGACTGGAGGAACTTTAAAGGGCCAGGACTGTAATATTCTAACTTTATGTAGGCAATGGTGAGTGGTATAGAGATACAGCAGAGAATGTTGATCAGTGTCAAAAACAGTTTGGGGTTGGGGGGAGGTGATGGTTCATCCAGGAATTACAAATTTGAGCCTAACTGTATTATAGCAGCCCATGATGGCCGCTGGAGAGGGAGGCAGAAGTGGGAGAGGCTGGAGAAATCAGTTAGGGGGAAGAGGCTTTGGGAGGCAAGGGGTTCCCTGGCAGGAGAAGGTGGTAGAGGGGTAAGTGCAGACAGTGTCTGTACAAGGCTTGGATCCAGGCTTTGTACATTTTTATTATATAAAATAAATATCAGGCTCCCTGAGTCATGGGGCTGTAATTCCATGGGTGTGTTTGGGTGTCTCTGGTTTGCGATCTCCAGACTCCTGAGGAATTCATTGTTCACTGTTGGTTTTATAAATGTATAAAACAGGCACGTTTCTTGGGGTGGGGATAACTTTGCTTTGTAATTGATAGGTAATCTTGTATCCAAGCTTGGCAGATACTGTCCTCATTTTACAAGAGGGGTAAACTGAGGCAGAGAAGCTGTCACTCTCACAAGGCTATACAGCAGTCAAGGTTGGAAGCTGGAGTAGAACTCATGGGTCCTGGCTCCCAGCCCTGTGCTCAGAGCACTAGATCTCACTGCTCTGAGGTACTGCGAAAGGAATCAAGGATTTCCTAACACTTTAAAGGCCTCTATTTCACAGCTGGGAGATGCAGTGCAGTGAGGCCAGCAGAGCCATGGGAGGAGGGGGGGAGGGATAGCTCAGTGGTTTGAGCATTGGCCTGCTAAACCCAGGGTTGTGAGTTCAGGCCTTGAGGAGGCCACTTAGGGATCTGGGGCAAAAATTGGTCCTGCTAGTGAAGGCAGGGGGCTGGACTCGATGACCTTTCAAGGTCCCTTCCAGTTCTAGGAGATTGGTATATCTCCAATTATTTCCTTTTCCTTTCCTATGAGCTTCCCCACTAGATGGCAGAGGAAACTGGCTTTTATGCTGTTTTCTAACTGAGAATGCCTTTTGCCTCCAGGTACCTCCAGCATCAGCCAAGCAGCATGGCGTCAATTTGAACACCGCTTCCACCCCGTTTCAGCAGCCAAGTGGTTATGGACAACATGGTTATGGAGCAGGTAAGGTTACTCGAGTGGACAGTGCATCTGTGCCATTTAATGTCCTGAGAGCTGCTTGCTCACTGTAGCACCATGTCTTGTCCACATTGGCAGGCTATGATGACTTAACGCAGGGAACGGCAGCTGGAGACTACAGCAAAGGAGGCTACAGTGGGTCATCTCAAGCACAAAACAAATCTGCTGGCACTGGACCTGGGAAAGGTAACAAATAAAGGGATCTGAGGTGCACATAAGCACTTCAGATCAGGGATCTTGCAGGGCAAACTCCCAGTATTCCCAGTGTCAGGTCAGCATGACGACCAGCTCTCAAATGGGGTGAGTCCCAAGCTGTTTCTCCATCTCTCATGTTCAAAATGCTTTTAATGTTCCAAACGCTCCTTCTAAGCCAATGGCTGAATTTGTGTAAGGAGGTGAGTGGCTTGAAGTCCAGCTTTCCTCACTTACACAGAGGAGAAACAGCAAACCCTTACCTCTGCCAGTTTGAAGCTAATGTTCAGATGTGGTGGAGGGATAGTGGCACTCCGCTGACGCCAGCTCCCTGATCCCAGAGCAGCTGTCTCTTTGCTGAAATAGTTACCAGTTAGATCATGAATGTTATTTACATTCATGATTAGGCTCCAGAATCAACACCCTTTGAGGTGAAGGGGGCAAATCGAGTTAGTGTTTCAGGCTCTCTGGAGACTCCGTCACTGATAGCATCCATTCATCCCTGGAATGCTCTCTTTGCATACCATAAGGGCTAGAACATTGATTTGTTTTATATGAAAGCTTAAACTCTGCAGATGCTAGTGGGACCACTTGAGAAATGTACAGTGACCCCCTGGCACCAACTAATCCAACCCTGACTTACGTAAATACTGGCCAGAAAAATCTTCCTCAGCCCAGCTGCTCAGTACCTATATCCTCAGCCTTGTTGTTCACATGTCTGAGAGCAGTGGAAACCCAGCCAGCCCAATCCTTTCATTCATCGGCTAGAGACTTCGATCTTTGTTTCTTGCGTAAGTGAAACGGCTCAAGTTGGGAGCCATGATTCTAGTTCAGACTGGGAATGAACAGCCTCCTCCCAGCTGGTGATCAATCCCCTGCTTGGTTCTGATCCTGCCACGCTAGCTGGTTCAGCCACTGTGGACCAGGGAACCACACAGCGTCTTTTAATGAGCTCCCTAATTTGAGGGGAACATTGCCTTCTCTTGATCTAAATGAATGTTCAGTGCCCTAGGATAGTGGTCTCACACCTGATTTATAAAGGGAGCTCAGGAAATAGGCTGTTGCGCTTTCTTTTGACTCCTAATGTGGGGAATTGTAGAGGGCCTGGGATGGCATGGGAGGGAACGGCCCAGCCAGCCAGGAGTGGCCTCATTTGATATAGTTGGGGAGAGGGAGGTGGGGGTGACACAGAGGATGCAGGCAGCAGCCAGTGAACACGACGGGGATCCCAGGAGCAAGGGAAAGGAAGGTTCAGGTTGGGTTGCCTTTGGCTCTTGCGTTGTCAGCGGCTTTTTGTTTTCCAGGTGTTTCTGTGACCTCAAGTAACACAGGTGTGCCTGATATCAGTGGCTCAGTCTATAACAAGACTCAGGTGAGGAGCTTTGGCCCATTCTTTCTGAGAAGCATGAACATGCCCTCCTGTGCCCAAGGGTAAGGTGGTCAGATCACTGGCCAGTGTCATTTCAGCAGGACTCGTCCTCTCAGGGAGCCTCTTGGCCGCTGGTGATTTCTCAGCCCCATTCCGCGGGGTAATCCCAGACTCTGGCCTTTCTCCAGCACTCACTCCACTTGATTTAAAGAGGACTTCCAAGTGTCTCATTTGACACCACTGCTCTTTTCCATCCTTAGCCTGCTCTTGCCATGCTGACTCATGACACAGGCTGTTAATGTGGAAGCAAAGATTCCCACATTATTGCCTAACTTCCGTCGAGTCCTGAGATGCTTCTAAAATGCAGCATCACAAATGTTTTAGGGCTGCATTGTCCTAAACACAGGGCCATAGCATCATCTCGAGAGAGGCTAGACTGTGTGGACAAACACAAATCTATAATTATGGCCATTGATTTCCTCTGTTCCTTTTGGGCTGTGCGCATTGATACCAGATCACTGTCTCTTCCACCCAGTGCCGTTGTCTTGTGGCTGTTTGTGGTGCAGCTAGTCTCCCTTTGAGAAGCTGTGGAACGCGTGGGGTTAAATACTAATTCCCGATTCCACTCTCTGGAGCGTGGAATCCCTGTGCCCTTTTGTAAGGGCCTTGGGGTGGGGATCCATAGAGGTATTGCTGCCTACCCGGGATCTGCTCCTGCATTTCTGATGAGCCGGGCTGTACACTCTCTGAACAAAGGCACCTGGGCCTCGAGTCTGCTGCTTAGCACCAGACATGAGGGGTGGGGGACTTGAAGCAAAACTCCGGCTGTGACCTCTTCTGCCATTTTTACTGAGCAGCCCTGACTGGCTTAAATATTTCCTGACTTTGTCATAAGCAAATTGATTGCTAAGAACTAGTTGTTTTTTTGCTGGTCTGCTGCATTGTATAGAATGTGCATGAATTTCCTGCCTATGGGGAAGCCAAGAGGCCATCTTCTGCTGTTCACAACAGGCGCAATTTAGGGTCTGTCAATGGATCATTTAATCTTGGGTCATGGGCAGTTACTGCTTGTTTGTGGTCGTACCCACAATGTACTAGGGACTTTCTAAACCCTTAGGGATGGCTTCTGCTCTGAGGAGCTTGCAGTCTAAGGCCAAACCAAGTAGACAGGTCAGAGAAAGTGAAATCGCAATGAGCAGTTGATAGCCAAGGCAGCCGATTCACTCCAGGCAGCACAGCAGTGTGCCTGTAAGAGGAAAGGGAACACTTGATTGTAAATATCTAGCTAAAGCGCTGATGTGTATTGGATCTGGGTTGGTAAAGAGTTAGTTTTCTTTGTTCAGGCAACTCTTGCCCTTGTTCGGTCACCCAGAGGGCGCTGAGGAAAGTGTCTAACTGCTTCCCTGTTGCCTCCATGCAGACGTTTGACAAGCAGGGATTCCATGCTGGCACACCGCCTCCTTTCAGCCTGCCATCTGCTCTTGGATCCACTGGGCCACTGAACCCTGGTGCTGCCCCAGGTTACGCTCCAGCTCCGTTCCTGCATATCCTGCCTGCACATCAGCAGCCTCATTCCCAGATGCTGCATCACCACCTTCAGCAAGATGGGCAGGTGAGTCTATCAATCCCTGGTGCCTCTCTGAGGCTGCTCCTCAAAGTAACTAGATGACCATCAGCCAGAGAGTGTGTCCAAACTGATCCCACCCATCACAGGTACTCGGTCCTGTTCCTTTTGGCTCTGCCCATTGGCAAAGTACCTCGCTAGGTAATACAGACTAAACTGCCATGTAGCCTTGGGTGGGGGAGATGCTGCTCTCAAGAGGCTAACATGGCTTTGTGGCAGTTTCCCCCTTGGTGCACACAATCTCAGCACAGAGGCAGGCAGTTCTAGCAGCCAGCAGAGACTGCCTCTCTCCTTTCCTGGGCAGGTCACGGAGATGTTTACAACCATCATAATTGTTCTGTAACAATAAAAGAAATACAGCTAGCAGCAAAATAAGCCTTCTCGCCAGCTTCCCTAGTATCTTTGGTGGTTTTGCATTCAGTTTCTCTGGACAGTTAATTTCCCTTCATCTCTGTTAATGTCTCTTGAAAAATATGCAAAGTTTGCTTTGCGTCTGAACATAACAAATTATTTCCCTGTCCCTGGATGTGTCTGATGTCTTATGCCTGTGCACCCTGGTGTCTCAGCCCTCCCTGGGTGAACCTCCTTTGCCCATCCAGCTTCTGACCATTTCCCTTCACTCTCCGTGTTTTTACGTGCCTCTTCTAATTCGTTTTCTGCAGTGTGGCTTATTAGCCAGAGAAATCATGGACTTAGCTCAGGTCATGCAGCTGGTCACATTCTTGATCTAGAGTTGGCTGGCATTGGGGTCAGCCACTTGGATGATTTTCCTGGATCATGGGCCAGTCATTGCCTCCAGCTGTTTGAGTTTGGGGTACACCTTTCTTTTTAGGGTGGGGAATGTGTTTTGTTCCTCTGCCCTAAGAAACTCATGGAACTGGAGTGTTCCCAGAGGGCACTGAGGGAAGGAGGCCCTGTTCCTTTGACAGACTATCAATGATTAGGTAGGCTTTAATAAGTCTTTCACCCCCTACCATCACCACAGTGACCCCAAGTGTCCTAGGCCTCAGATTTGTCCTCCTAGGTTATCTTGGTTAACAGATGATCAGCAAGAGAGGAGGTCGCTCGGGTGCCGGTTGGGGAAGTCTCAAGCTGACTGCATCAAAGATTTTTTTAAAAAGAACTTTTATTGTGTGTGGTCAGGGGGCAGAGGGGGAAAGGTGTCTCTGCTCCACCCACGCTCAGTCAGCTGACTTGTTTCAGGTCGTGGACAGCTTGGTTAATCCTAGTTCTGCTCGGCTGAGTCAACTTCCTCCTCTTCTGAGGAAACAGCTAGTTGCTCTGTGCTGAATGTCACCTAGATTGGGGCTGGGTTGTCTGCGTTCTGGGAGGCAGGACAGTATCTTGGCAGCAGGGGACAAATGCTGCAGCATTTCGGCTTGAGTGTCTGCCTGTAATGCAGGTTGAGGTGCTAAGAGAACTTGACACCACAACCTGTGCTCTGGGCCCATGTCCTTCCTGACGGCTGAAGGCCAGTGCTAGTGGAGATTGGCCTTGAGGCCATCCCATATCTGCTTGGAAAACGCCAGTTACATCACGTGACAGAGCCAGAATGACGGTCATCCAGAGTTGACTCTTCCTTTTGGGGTTCAGGTTGTTGTAAAGGTTGTGGCAAAATGATTCTCAGAGCATCCAGATGCTTTGATTCTCTTGACCTGCAGAAAGCTGGGTACTGGCCATGCCCTCAGTGTGCAGTTTCAAGGTGTCTCTTCCATGCAACAGATGATCGCTCCCAGCAAATCACTTAAGCCATCTCCTTGCTGCAGCTGCAGCAGGCAAGAACGTTTTCTGGCTGAAAAGAGGCAGTGAGGCGGCTGGCTGACTTGTCCCAGATGGGGCAAGCCTTGTGGAAATGAGCTTACTCAGCACTTCTGCCCTGTGTTCCTGGTGGGATTCGCTTTGGCTGTTTGTGGATTTTGTTGAGGCCTGGGGCAGCGTGATGCTGGAATACTCAACTCTTCCTCCAGAGTGGGGGCCAAGGGACACCATATCCCTGCTTTAACATAGACCTTGCTGCTTTCAAAGGCCATCCCCAGGGCTGCTGAGAGGATGGATGGGGCAGGCAGGTCTTTTACTGCTCCAAGCTAATAAATGCAGTGTGCTCCCTGAGGCTTCAGGATTAGGGATCCAGCCGCGGTGGCTTCTGATCTGAACATGTGCCTCCCTTTTCATTTCTTTCCAGGGTGGATCTGGCCAGCGCAATCAGCCAAGCACCATGCAGCAAAAGTCTCAGGCTACCAAAACCGCCTATGGCACTTCTCCATACTGGACAAACTAAAACCGAAACAAGGAAGGGGGGGAGACGGGGAGACTGAAAGAAGAAAAAGTCGATGCCCATTCCTGGAACTATTAGGAGAAAAAGTAACTGCTCAGCCAAACGTCTGTGCGGGGAGAACTGCAGCCAGCCATCCTTCTGTGGCGCTCGCCCGCTCCCTCTTTGAGTTGCTGTTGTATGTAATATATTTATGTATGTATTTGTAAATGTAATAGAGCCTAAATGTGGTTTCTGCATCTTTGCAGCCTGTTTTATTTTCTTTGTAGGGAGAATTAATTATTCACTTCCATTCTGCACCAGGGCATCTTCCTTTGTTTTTGTTAAGCTCTAAGGGCTTTATAATCTGTCAAAAGACAAACTGTGCCATTTTTGTTGAAGGAGCCCATTTATTTAATGCAGTTCCTAATTCAGGCAGATGAGAAGGCCTGGCCTGAAAGACAAATCAGGGGTTCTGTCTCCTGTTGGTTTGATTTTTTCCTTTCAGATGTAGCCGTTACTTTTTTAAACTGTTATGTGGGCCCTCTCCCGTCTTTTGTCCCCTATCTCCCCCCACCGCCGCTGGTGTGGAAGACACTCTCTCGTGGACAGTTTTGTTACCGTGGCCACGAGCTGCAGCATCATCTTTTTATTTCACAATTTTTAAATAAAAAAAAAATTGACAGGGTTTTTTGTTTCTCTAGCAAGAGACTTTGGATGGCTCAGTCAGTGTCCTGGAACCTCCTTCGCATCATTAGAGGCAAAACTATGTAGCGGTTTCTTAAATAAAAATATAAGCTCTCTCTTGTTCCTCTTCTTGCCCCAAGCTGCCCCTGCCCAGGATACCCAGAGCTAATGGATGGAAACTTCATTACCCCTCCCCACTTTTTTTTTTTAAAGACTGATGGAGGAAGCTCTTGGTCCTTCCTGTCCTGCACCAGTATGGTGAATGTTTTAGAAGTTTCATTTCCTTTTAGCCCTTACTCCACCTAATAATAAAGATCTGAGCGTATAACTGGTGTTTGCTGTCTCCATTCACAAAGACTCAAGGAGCAGTTGCTATCTAAACCCCTTCCCATTCCCTCTTCTGCAGACAGTGGGATGAGACCATCAGCAGGGGAAAGGGGTGTCTGTGCCTTCCAGCTGCCTGTTTAGAATTGAGTAGCAAGCTGGATCCCTGCTAGTTAAGCCTAGTGGGTGTAAAGGGAGTTTGGAGGGGGGCATGGTGAGATCTATGCACCTCATCCTGTAACTATTTAGCTGGCTGGAGCCTGTTACCCTACAGCCCCATGTAGTAGAAATAGCAGCTCCTTTCTTCATCATATTATCTCCTTGCTTTTTCAGTAGATGGCCATCAGGCTGGTTCTCTCCTTAGCATTCTACTCCCCCAGAAATGTTGTGGTGTTGATACAGCTGTTGGGTTTAAAAAAAAAAAAAAGTTTCCAGTGTCCAGGGATCAATCTTCCTTTAATCAGAGGGACACATGCAAAAGTGGCCCCAGGGGACACCACATGCAGTGATAGCTCGAGCCAGTCTGAATGCACTGAAGACATTGGTAAGGAAGGATAGAGAGGAGCTGCCTTCCACTGCTCTTTTTAAAGAAAGTAAAAAGGACATTGAGGCTGAAGTTTCAGGGAAATGAAGGGAGGGGTGAAGTCACCAGAAATGTGACTGGCTCCTTTCACAGTGGGGATCAGTACTGACATCTTTCTCCCATCCTAGGGTGTGGAAGAGCAGATTCCTCTGCCGCAGAGTCTAACAAACACACATCTTAATGTTGCCTTCAGCTCAGAACTACAACCAGCAGAGGCTACTCTGATACAAGTAGAGACTTGCCTGACTGCTAAAACGGAAGCTTACTGTAAACTGAGTATGGCCAGAGTAAGCAATGAATACAGAAGACTTAACCTGCTGGCATTTTCAGTAGGTATCTTAGAAAATGGCTGTCAGCCCAAAGTGGGCCTCCTTTGCCTGTGTGCTAAAAGCCACTGATGCCTACCACTGGGTGTGTTCTGCTTACAGCTGGGGGTCAGGATGTTCCTAGGGCCCCATGTGTAACTGAGGAATGACACTTTGGCTTGGAGTTTTCATGCTGGCTTCAATAGGATCAGCTCTGCGATTTATGTACTGCTAGAGTGCAGGACCACTTAGTGCAACAGCATTTTGCCCTGTGTGAGCTGCTCCAGTTGGAATTCAGGGCAGCACAGAACCACCCAGACATCAAGTTCCTTTGTAGGACACCTTTAATGCTTCCCTGGGGGAAGGCAACAGGCCAGTTTTCTTGCCAGGTGCCTCAGGCTAAGGAAGTAATGAATCTCCTTTAGGGAAAATAATATTTTAAACAATTTTGGGGTCTAAATTTCAGTGGCTACTCAAGCCTGAAAACTGCTTTTCCTTCAGGCTGCCTAGTTACTTAAGCTTTTCTGCATCTGTTTCCAGTATGAAACAGGTCTTGGGGGTAGGAAAGTCTTTCTGGACTTTTAATAGAATACCCAGAGGATGGGAAACACTAGGAACATCCCATTTATTTATTTGCTGGGGGAAGAGTGAAGGAGAGTTACAGGCAGAGATGCAATATTGTCCAAGACCTCAAAGTTCAGAGCCAAGATTTTGAAGTATGATGTATGTGACCTAAGTTAAGTGGGGTTCTTAGGCCTCTATGGGAGGTGCACAACTACTCCGCTCCCTGTTGGAAACACACACTCCAGCAAGCCAGTCTGTGCTCAAAGCAAAGCATCATTTACAATGTACCGGGGGGGGGGGGGGGTTGTGAGCTGTAAGCCCTCTAGATATGGGTAAGTTTCACCCATTACTAAGTGTGGCTTCAGGAAGCTTACTCAGAGATAGACCAGGTTTGCTCTCCCAGGCCTGTTACTGGTACAACCACAGAATCATTTAAGAGTAGGGAACCTAGGCACAATGAGTGAGGAGAGGTGGATGAGGGTATTTGTTTGCTGGAAAGAACAGTTTGAGTCTGTACTCCCAATCAAGCAGGAATAGGTGACAATAGGATTTAATAGATTTTTGAAGTGGGGCTATATATGGACCAGCTTATATCATGAAGGGTCAAGCCTTCCCTTTTGAGAAGCGTGAGGTGCTTCCTTGGCAATTCCAGCTCAGATTTTAGAGCTAGCTGGCATTAAGATGGGCTTGTTCATTGATTAGCTGGATCTGCAGAGACCAGCTTTGCCTGCAGTGTGGCTAGTCATCACACAGTGTATAACTCTCAGCTACTAATTGCTACAGATTGTCCAATTGCAGTGTAGTCATACCCTGAGAAACTGCAATTAAATAACCCCTTAGCTTGAGAGAGTAGATGTTTACTGGAATTCAGCATGGGCTGTCTACACAGCCAGTAAAAACCCACAGCTGGCCTATGGCACCCAGCTCAGGTTCACAGGGTGTTCAGGTGCAGTGTAGACACCTTCACAGCTGAGCTGGAACCTGCTGCCTTTTGTTACTCCTCAACATTAATACTGAAAAGCACTAGTGGCACCTGTAGCACAGAGCTGCCTTGTTATCGTCCCTTCTATGTCTCTTTGCAGCACAGGCTTTGGCCAGGGCTCGGTCTGAATAGGCTAGGCCCCTGAGCTCTGGAGACTATGGAAGTGAGAAGGGGGGGGTTGAGGCCCTGCAGTCCATTCCTGGAAGTAGCACTCACCTGCATCCTTTACCAGTTCTGCATTGGCTGCCTCTCTCTCAGTTCCTTGTGAGCTGGAGAGCTGTATCTTCTTCACAGCTGCAGACCTGGTCTCCCTGCACTGCTCTTATCAGCTCCAGCTGGAGGAGTAATAGGCCCTGGGGCAGCTTGAACTGGTGCAGAAATAAGCTCCCTTCCTCTGAGAGCAGGATCAATGCTGTTGTGCACCACCCTGGCTGCCTACACATTGATTTCCTCTATTGTCTAATATCCCACTAAGAGTTGTGGTGCTCCCCCACAGCTGGGGGACTGGCCAGCGGCTTTCCAGTGACTTCTCCCCCTCTGTCCCCAGGCAGCCAGCTTCCCCCCTCATTTAGCAGGCTCTTTGGAGCATCACTACTGAGCAGTGCCACTGGCACTGCTGGCAGGAAGTGTATTTCAATAATGGTTATTCAGGGGCCTTCCGCTAGGTGAGACTACAAGCACTAAATACAACAACAAGCTTATTTACCCACCTTCTAGCACTTGACTGACAAGGTAAGAGCTATTCAGAAACTTGAACAGATTTGGGATTAATATTTTCCAAATCATCCTGTCACCATAAGCCTAGGGTCCAGAAGAATTTGTAAAGGTGTGAAACTTAAGTTTATGAAGCAGAGACACTAAAGGTGGTAAGTATCTTTTAGTTGCATATTCCACTTAAGTTAAGTTTGTTGTGGGGTTGTTTCCCCCCCTCGTACAGGGGTTTGTACAGGCACTGGCCCTGCACAGGGAATATTTGCATCAGGGGGTCCATAGAGGTGCTTTGGCAACGCTAGAGTAACAAAAATGAAAGGAGAGCAGCATTACAGTGTTAGTGAAGACTGGATAGTCTCACCTCTTCTGTTGAGGTTTTCCCCATATACAAATTCATACCTGCCTTTGACAGGTGTCCCCTCCGTTACACATAACCGTATAGGAAATAGTTAAGGCCTTCCTTAGCTTTGATACTAATCCAATGTATCCAGGGCAATGCAGTTACAGTGCTAGTGGCCAGCCCTTCCAGGCAGTCATGCCAGGACCATCTTCACTGAGGTGCAGCACCCTCAACAGTGGGAGAACTGCTTGCTGAAACAAAGTGGAGTAGCAGTCAGGGCAATTCACCCTTCGGTAAGTTGTTTTCTAGCAGTAGTTGCATGTCAGCAGGAGAGGGTATTCACTACAGGGAACTGTGTGAACTGGCCCTGATCTAATTTTAGGCCTATTGTAGCATTTGTTCATTCTAACATCAGCAAATACTAGGTCAGAGGGGAGGGGAATAGGGAGCTTGATGTTTAGAACTGTCAGGCTAATCTGACCCAGTACACACCTGTCCATGAGGCCTGCCTTCTTCAACCAGGTCTTGGCTTAAGAGCTGACAGGGTACAGGTCACTCCAGTAGCTGTTTTAAGTCCATTTCCACTCAGCAAATAGCCATCAGGGTCTGCTGTGACCACTTAAGCCGGGTTTCACTGTGGTCATGCTTTGCTCCCACTGAAATCAGCAGCAAAGCTTGTTACTTCAATGGGAACATGCTCAGGCCCTGTATAAAGCAAGACACATTTAGGCAATTGAGACATTGGATTAATTCCAGTCCGAGAGAAAACCTGGACACCCTATATTACTAAGCTTTATTTTACAACAAGCTTAAGTCCTCTCTCTTTGTCAGTTAAATTTACCATTTTCACTTCATCCTGCCTCAGTGGGGGGCTGGACTAAATGACCTTGAGGTCCCTTCCAGCCCTACATTTCAGCTATGCTAAGAGTATGAAAAGTATTGAACTACTGTAGCTCGGGCCTAAGTGACAGTTTCTCCATACTGCTCTGGTCCTTCCTAAGACCATGCTTGGGGCAGGTAGGATTTTCCCCACCCCAACATTAATGCTAACGGCTAGCATTTTGGGGGCAGGGTCTATATCTTTCTTTACACAACCGTCAAACACTGGGTGTTGCTGCTCTGAAGGACAGACAGAACCTCAGGACCCCTTCAAAGAGCTGGCATTCAGAGCTTTTAACGTATGCAACAAAGTGGTCTGGTTGACAGGGAAGTAACAATACATGGGTATTTTTATTTCACATTTTATTAGTAGACAGATGTGCAGAAAAGACAAAATAAACTATTGAAGGGGAAGACAACACAAAATGCATCAGTTAATCCTTTCTGGTAAATTATATTGAAGGGGAAAAAAAATAAAGGAAAACATCCAGGATTTTCAGCTAAGAAAACTACTAAGAAAATCTAGTGCACCCTGCTGGTCTCAGAATGGTTGAAAACTGCACTTGAATTATAAATGTAAACGTCACCATTGGTTGGGATGGGAGGTAAGAAAAGAATACACAGGTCAGGTAAACATTTTTCCTCATAATCTCTTAAATAGTTTCATAGTCATACTTGGGTGGTTTGTATCTTGAGAAGGGAACCAGCAAGTCAACAAGCAATGACGCTGCAGGGGACGGAGGGGGAGAGACGTTAATCTGGCTAACGTAGGAGCTCTCGGAACAGGCTTTTTAACAAATCAAATAAAGGGTAACAGAAGAATCATGATAACGCATCTTACAACACCAAGCTTGAGAATACACATCACTGGAGAGTATACAGTGAAGACGGTCAAAGTACAAGGGAAAGATCCTGAAAGATGCAGTATCCTCATTTCAAACCAAGCCATCAGCACAAGTGGTGTTGCATTGATTGGGTTGTTTGCTTCCCTATCTTAAGTCACACCCATCCCCTTCACCACCATCACCACACCGAAAAGGAGTGAGGTTAGTTTCCCTAGAAAGCACCGACTGCCTCAGAGGGAATAATTATTCTCCTAAGAACTATTCCCATGAATGAGTTCAAGGGATATGCACTTGGTTCTTGCAATCTAATCGCACTGTATACATTCCTATAGGTTTTTAAGAAGCTAGTACACCACAGGTGCTTGATCTGGAAGTATACATTTCTGGCTGAAACTGTTCGCCTTAGTGGTAGCTGCACTACACGCCTCATGCAGGAGCCCCATTTGCTCACTCCAAAAGTGCGGCAGGGAGACGGTTCCTCATTCCTGGAGAGGATGGTGGGCAAAGCCTCATGTGACAAAGCAGAACTCAATGTGACTGCTTAAGGAACGGTACTGACTAGCGCCCAAGGGAATGCCACGCAGACAGGTCCTTGTATCTGGCATGAGGACATGGGTGGAGGGATGCAAGTTTATGTAGGAGGCTGCCTTTAATCAATAAGGCACAACAGGGTGCTTTTTCTGGTCATGCCATGGGGCACAGGGAGGGGGTTTCCCCACCAGCAAGCTGGTGCCAATGTCTCATATACCATGTTCTGGAATGTCTTGATAGGATCTCACAGTGGAGCCTTCAGAAAGGAACAGTCACATTTTCCTCTATCAGCAAAAAAGGCTTTAACCAACATTTTAAAAAACATATGAAGTGAATCCTGCGTTTCCAGTTCCTGGCATAATTTTCCTGCTCTTTCCTTGTAGCTGAGGCTGGACTGCTTTCAACTCCAAACAGCTGGCACCTTACTTCAGTATCTTTTTATTAAAAAAAAAATCAGCCCCCAGCCCAGGGGACACATCTGCTCTTCTGATACCAGGACGTCACAGCCCTTCCGCTCACAGATCCAGCACTCCCAGCTTTCACTTTATTAACAAGTTAGAAGGCTTCCCCAGCCAATCAACTTTGAGGAGGCAGGGTTAGTGAAGGGTGGTGACATGCCACTGGAAACCCTGAGGACAAGGGGTCAACCAAAATGTCATTAAAGGAGCCTGTAAGGGCCTGATGCAACAGTCCTCACTTCCCCCACATAGGCAAAAACCCCCACTGAAGCCAGAACAGCACCATGAGTCAACTCCACGCCACTAGAGTAGGTTCTTGAAGTGATTCGAGGCTCACTATACTTGAAATGCTGTCCTAATCAGTGGGCAAAAAGTAGTCCCAAAAGCTAACTCAGGGTGCCACACTGCAGCCAAATCACAACAGTGCTTTATAATGGATTTGTGATGTCAATCAGGTTAAGCAATCAAATTCTGCTGGGGGAAAAGATAAGCTATTTTTCCCCTCCTCAAAAAGTCTGAGGATGATAGGTCGGATCTTCTGCCAAAAGCTCCCCAGCACATGCAAAAGATTCTTGAGTGGCTGAACTGCCTGAACTTTGCACACCACCCAATGAACTGAAAGCTGAAAGCCTAGCAGCAGCTATTTCTAATCCTGGTTTGCAGAGCTCCCTTCAGCCATCTGGGTCCATGCACTTTTTTGACACAGCTCTTCAGCCATGAACAAGCTGGGCATCAGTATTTGAGATCTATGTGAGCACAACGAAGCTTTGTCACCAGGACCCCCTTTCCCTCTCCAGTAATGAGGACAGTCTTGGTTTGACGGTCGATTCAGAAAGTCTGCCCACTGATAAGCATGGGGAAGGCCAGGACTGGTATTTCTAGTTCTTGTGAGCGCATTGTTGCGCAAGGGAATTTTGGATTCTGCCTCAAGGCCCACAATCTGCAGCAACAAGTCTTGGGGGGCCCTATCATTTGCCAACTCACAACTCGTCTTACCCATTTAAATAAACAAAAAGGTAGACGCTAAAAGTCAATAGTAGGCATTTGAGGCGCAGAGATGAGCAACTGGCAGCTACGACTAACGCACAGACTAGACTCTCCAGAGGCGTAGTAGCTTATTGAAAACGGCAGATTCTGGACACTGAACACATGCTCCTAGGACTAATACTGGCTGACTAAACCTGCCACCACTTTTAAAGGTGGCCAACTTGGCATTCTGAAGGAGGAGAGGATTTAAAGTTGGTATTTTCACGATTCCCTCCCAACAATGGGAGCCAGCAGCAGATCTCAGCAGCATTCTAACAAACGGCATAGTGATTTCTAAACCCCAACCAGTCTGAAAAATAAATAGCAACCCAGGGCTCAGTTGTACAGATGTGAAGTGTTAAGTGTTTATTTTAGGGTTCATATCATACACTTGGTAAAAAGGCAGCTGATTCTGCCCTCTGGGCGCAAGGCTCCAGGGGCTGTCTACTTCCTAACTAGAACAGGCTGAAAAGGAATACTGTACCTTTCAGTAACACATTCCATCAAGCTCAACACACAGTAGCTTACACTCTCCGCCCCAAGCCTTGAAAAAAGGAAAAAACCACCACCACCACAAAGCTACACAAATGTGCACACGCTATTATTGTAAATGGAGCAGCTAAACCTTGGCAATTTGCTTTTTTGTGTGGTTTTGTTTTTTCTTCCCAGTAAATGCAGCACTTGTGAACTCCCAAGGACCCAACTTCAATGGGTTTGTTCCAGCTTTAAATACATTAAACATCTCGATGCAAGACTGTGTTTAATTAAAGTATTTAAACACAGACCAAACCTGTTTCACTGTGAACGTTTCGTAGAGAAGCGAGAGGGGGAGTTTCTTTCTTAAAAAAGAAATCATAATGCAGTGATGAAAGGGTTAAGAATGCAAGAATTCAGACATTCTGTGAAGGGTCTCTCTCTCTCTCTAAGAGGTCCATAAAAAAGAGCAAACAGAGATCCGTACAGCAGGAGACAAGAGTTTGTTGTTGATTTCCCCCGTGTATTTTTTGCTGGACTGTTGCTAGGTTACCACTGCTCCCTTTTGGCCTGAGTCGGCAGGGCAGTACAGGGGCATGTAGGGAGCAGGTCACGACTCTTCGTTGCCAGAATCATCATCATCGTAACACTCGGCATCTTCCTCCTCCTCGTCTTCATCATCAATGTCGTCATCGTACAAGTCGTCATAAAGCAAATCTGAACTGTTGTCATTGGAAGGCACTTTAGTTTTGATGCAGTACTCTGCCAGTGTAGTGGGGACCTTCACGCCATCCTTTTCCGCCTCAGCCTTGGTAGCCAAAACCTGTTTCCTGCAAGGTAGAGAAGAGAAAGCAGCAATGTGATCACAGGTTCAGCCGTAGCTTTCCCTTCCAAAACACTTGCAGAGCAATCTCCAAGAACCAACATAAACCTGATCCCTGGCCCAGAGACAATGAAGCCATTTCAGCACGTGCATTCCATAGGAAGCCAGCAGTTGAGTCAAAAGTATAGCAAGTCAAGCTAACACACAAGTTTGTTTTCCTCCAGTCACTAGTGTGGGGTTGCTACAAATTATCATCAGTCCCAGTAAACTCTTCCAAAACTCCAGCAACACAAGATACTGTATTTTAAGGTCCAATATTAGTGACTTGCATAAGCTAGTTACACGTAGAAAGTTTGATTAATGCAATGAATCTTCCTCTTTCCAAAAAAGGGTCCTAAAAAGTGGGGTGTGGGGTGTGGCAGACATATCAGGTGGTTTCCTCTGGAGGCCACAGTCTCAAAGTTTCTCCAAAAGCATTTAAGTTCCACTAAAAGTTTTATCCAGCTATACTTAGGATGGCATTTTCAGACATGCTTAGCACTGCTGTGCTCCCACTGAAGTAAATGCAAACAGAGCTGAGTCAATGCCAAGTGCTTCTGAAAATTCAGTCTAACTAAATGTTGGCTACCTTGAGCTACAGCTATCCAATCCTTTCTAGTAACACTGTTTGGAAGCCATTATGGCATGTGTGTAAACAGTTTCCTCTTACAGAAATATGGACAGATTAACCAGCTGATAATTAGGGTTCTGCCTTTAAGAGACAACGCATCACACTCCCAATTACAGTTGGCCATCCGCATGTTTCACTGAGGAAAGGGTTGGTGGTCTCATTTTGACACCATGACATGTTACCCTAACACCTGGTGAGAGTTGGAGCTATGACTGTACATGGACAGAGGATCTTGCTCCAACACTTATACAACTATGAGGCTGATTTAATGATTGGAAGTCGTCAGCTCTAATCCAGAACTCTCAACATATTCCTAAAGTGTGCTGGCTCCATGCTGGTCTAGTCGCTACTACCTGGGGAAGGGAAAATCCTCCAGTAGTCAAAAAGGCTCTTGAAAGCTTTACTGACCGAGAGGGCCTTACTGCCTTTACAAGGGGTCTTCAGTAACTAGTGACTTGACAGAACTAGGGACGTCTAAGAATCACCATTCTAAACGAAAGACAGGCAGGATTTTAAACAGACGCTTCACGCTCAGAAACACACACTGCAAATTTTGTTAAGTAAGGTTACAGTACAGAAATAACATTTAAAATACAAGAGGGTCAGGAGTGCAACCTCAAGTAAATTCATTAAGCATGAGTAATTAACCATTCACCAAGCCACACAGGCAATGCGCAAAGGGAAACAGTGATCCAGATGGGGATTTGTTAGTGGCCAAAGGACTTTGTATGAGTATTATGCCAGAACAATCTGACAAAGAAAAGCAGTCAAAAGATGTGTTGACCTTTTTGTGCCAGCAGTCGGCATCAATAGCACACTAAGGGTGTTCTATCAGGCGCTCCTGCCACCAAGGCAGAGAAATGGCTTTAAAATTACTTTGGCCCTAAGAAGGTTAAAGTTAACAGCTTTCAGAAATAGTCAGGTTAGAAGTGACAACTTATTTATATCTGCAGTGTTGGTACCAGGATATCAGAGACATAAGGTGGTGAGGTAATATCTTTTATTGGACCGAACTTGGAGAGAAAGAGAGAGAAGCTTTCAAGCTACACAGAGCTCTACTTCAGGTCTGTGAAAGGTACTCTGTATCACAGCTAAGTACGTACAAGATGGAACAGATTAGTGCAAGAGATATGCTAAACAAACCGAAGTTGGTCCAATCAATTAAAAAAAAAACAACAAAACACATTTATGTGAATCTGATGTAGAATCCTAGAAATGCAGGGCTGGAAGGGACCTGAAGAGGTCACCAAATCTCACCCCCTGTGCTGAGGCAGGACCAAGTACACCTAAGCCACCTTGACAGGTGTTTGTCCAACCTATTCTGAAAAACCTCCAATGATGGGAATTCCACAGCCCCCCTTGGAAGCCTGTTCCAGAGTTTAACAACCCTTGTAGTTAGAAAGTTTTCCTCTAATATCTAACCTAAATCTCCCTCGCTGCAGATTAAAGCCCATTACTTCTTGTCCTGCCTTTAGTGGACATGTAGAACAGTCGATCACCATCTTCTTTATAACAGCCCTTAACATATTGGAAGACTTACCAGGTCCCCCTCCCATCTTCTCTTCTCAAGACTCAACATGCCAAGTTTAACCTTTCCTCACATGTCAAGTTTCGAAAACTTATCATTTTTGTTCTCCTCCTCTGGACACTCTCCAATTTGTCCACATTTTTCCTAAAGTGTGCGCTCAGAACTGGACACAGTACTCCCATTGAGGCCTCACAGTGCCAAGCAGGATAATTACGTCTTGTGTCTTACACACAACACTCCTATTCTGGGTTGTATTAATCACATTTTTTGCAGCTGCATCAAGTTGTTGGTTCCTTCAATTTGTGATCCAGATAACTCCCAGATTCTTTTCAGCAGTACTACTACCTAGAGTCTAGACAGTTATTCCCCATTGTGTAGCTGTGCATTTGATTTCTCCTTCGTACGTGTAGTACTTTGCACTTGTCTTTATTGAACTTCATCTTGTTGATTTCAGACAATTCTCAAATGTGCCTAGGTAATTTTGAATTCTAATCTTGTCCTTGTATTTGCAAGCCCTCCCAAATTTTATAAGGACACTCTCCACTCTATTTTCATTCATGACTTGGATAATATTCACTAGTACTGGACCTAGGACTGACCCCTGTGGGACAGCACTAGGTACGCCCTCCCACTCTGATGGCAAGCCATTGATAACTACTCCAAGTAGTCTTTCGATCAGTTGTGCACGCAGCTTAAAGTTTAATTTAAACCACATTTCCTATTTTGCTTAGGAGAATGGCACGTGACTGTCAAAAGATTTACTAAAATCAATACATATCACATCTACAGCTTCGCCCACAGCCACTAGGCCTGTAACCTTGTCAAAGAAGGAAAGTAGGTTAGTTTGGCATGACTTGTTCTTGACCAGTCCATGCAGGCTATTCCTTATAATGCTATTATCTGAAAGGTGTTTAGTATATCTGATTAGTGAATATTTTGTACTAATATCTTTCCAGGTATCAAAGTTAGGCTGGCTAGTCTAATTCCCTGGATCCTCTTCGTTCCTGCATTTTAAAGATCGGTACCATGTTTGTCTTTCTCCAGTCTTCTGGGACCTCACCCATCTTCCAGAACTCATGGAAGATAATTGCTAACAGTTCTGAGATTGCTTCAGCTAGTTCCTTAAGTATTTTAGGATGAATTTCATCAGGCCCTGCTGACTTGAATGCATCTAAGTTAACCTAAATATTCGTTAGCCTATTCCATTCCTTCTCTATTTTGGAATGTGTTCTTTTCCCCTTATTGATATTGTGTTGAGTGTCTGGTCATTATTAATCCTTTTAGTGAGACGGACACAAAAGAGGCATTAAACACGCCAGCTTCTTGATGGCATCAGTTATTAGCTCTTCTCTTCCCCATTAAGTGGAGTACCTACAGTTTCCTTTATCCTTTTCTTGATCCTAATGTATTTAAAGAACCTCTTCTGATTGCCTTTTATGTCCCTTGTTAGATGTAACTCATTTTGTGCCTTAGCCTTTCTGATTTTGTCCCTACATGCTTGTGCTATTTTTTTGTAGACATCCTTAGCAATTCATTCACGTTTCTACTTTTTGTAGGATTCCTTTCTGATTTTCAGATTAAAGAGCTCCTGATGGAGCCATACTGGCCTTTTTCTATTCTTCCTGTCTTTCCTTCACATTGGAATGGTTTGCAGTTGTACCTTTAATATTGTCTCCTTGAGGCACTGCCAGCTCTCTTGAACCTTTATCCCTTAGATTTTCTACTGATGGAACCCTACCTACTAGCTCTGAATCTGTTGATTTTTTTTTTTTTTTTTTTTTTTTGAAGTTCACTGTTCCTATTCTGCTGCTTTCACTCCTTCCTTTCCTTAGAATCATGAAACATTTTATGAGCACTTTTACTCTAATTGCCTTCAAATTTGCAAACAATCTCTCTGTTGGTCAGAATCAAGTCCAACATGCTAGTTCCCCTGGTTACTTCCTCCTCTTTCTGAAACAAGAAGTTGTCCCCAAGACCTTATTGGAAGTGTTGTGTTGTGTTTTGCCATGTTACTTTTCCAACAAATGTCTGGGAAGGTCCCATTAGTAAAGTCTCTCATTACCAATAGGCTTTGTGTGTGGGATATTTCTGTTACTTGTTCTAGAAATCCACCTCCTCTTCTGATTTGCTGGTCTACAGTAGCTCCATACCATGAAATCACCCCTCCTGCCTCTTCTATGTTTATCCAGAGACTCAACTGGTCTGCCTCTCACCTTCTTTTGGACCTCAGAACAAGTGTTCTGTCCTCCCCCGCTTCCCGAAAAGGCTATCACTCTCTACACCAATATTCCAGTAATGAGACTTATCCTACCAAGTTGGTGATGCCAGCTGTTATAGTTTGTGTGCTAACTTCCAGTTCTTCCTGTTTATTCCCCATACTCCTTGCATTTGTGTACACATATCTAAGATGTACCGCAGATTCCCCCACTGATTTCATTCATTGCTCTTATGACTCTATTGTAATTGTCCATGTCCCCTTCAACATCTAGCTCTGTAAGCATCAAGCTCATCCAGAAACTTTATTTTAAAGTGGTTTTAAAAGGTGTGACGCACCACACTGAATTCTTATTGCAAGGTCTCCTGCCCAAACAGGACTTTACCTAATGATTTCAGCATACTCTTTGTCTTTTCCTTTACTGTCCCGCCATTTCCTGAACATGACTGATGCATCCACATTGGCTGGAGAGAAGGTGTTGGGCTCATTAAGCAAGGAGATTACACTCAGTAGAATAGTCCTGGAAAATAAAAAAAGCAACATTAGAAGTCAGGGCAAAGCATTCATGGAGCTATGGTAGAAGTCTCGAACGTGAATTAAGGCTGCCATTTTAGGAACACATTTAGACCTGAGACTTGGAATAAAGTTAGGTGCAAACTCACACCCCACAGCTGGAATGAAAGCAGAGTTAGCAGCAGGACAGGATTTATGCGCTCACACCACCACTAGCCAGGAGTTTTAGAGGGGTGTGTGCAGGGGAGGGGAATGGGGTGGTAGAGAACAAACAAATGTTTCACTGGAGATATTGTAGAATGAAAACGGGGGGAGGGGGGGTTTCCCCATCCAGCAAATATTTAGGACTGCAAATTGTTCCTGCTAAGTTCTGGGATGGACCCAAGACCTTTTGAAGTTTTTCAACCAAAAATAAATCATGCCAGCGAGAGACACCCCTCACACAGAACAGCCAATAGCCCAGTGGTTAGGGCGCTCACCTGGAATATAGGAAACCCAAGTTCCAGTCCTGCCTGATTTGGAGCAGGAACTTGAACCTGGGGTCTCCCCCATCCCAGGTGAGCGCCCTAACTACTGAGCTACTGGCTAGAATGGTCTCTGACCAGAAATTCCAAACAGGAGTCAGAAACCTTTCCCAGTGGAAGTTTCATTGAACCTGGTAAGTTCCCACGAGGTCTTGAAGAATCTGCATTTTCCAACAAAAAAGGTGATTTGTGAAAAAATTCTCTGACCAACTCCATGAATGATGCACTAGGAGATTTTCAAACCAGGAAGATTTGAAAGGAGAAAGCGTTAAGGTGCCTGTACAAACTGGTGCTGAATATAATCCCCGCCACACACCTGAGGTAGTGGGGGCTTTCAGCACCAATGTGCTGTAGTCCCAGCTTTAGTGCTTAAGCGTTTATAAGATAGTACCAGAAACCTGCACAGCCAGAGTCCCTGGCGTAAAGAGTTTAGAGTTTAAGAACATACATATTTGCTTTTAAGAGTTTAAACACATACACCCCACCCCTACCTCACCCTAGCAACTGAATATTCATCATTTAAAGAATCCACCCAAGATTCTTTCCTAAATAGCCAAATGCTCCAAATCAGGATTAGTTCCCCCTTGTGATGGGCACCCCACGCACACAAACTGACAGAGCACTGCCTGTGCCCCAAGGCTCACATTCTAGAGAAGGCAGACATGACAGTGGTGGGTGGGAGCCCAACGTAAAGTAAAATGTTCAGGGCGGTGATGGGCACCAGGCCTGTCAGTTCCATTTACTTTTACTTGTTCCTTACAGGGAATGAAAGGCAGCCAGGCAGGCAGTGCAAGGCTGGCTGCAGAGACAGAGTGGGATGTGTTTGGGGCAGACAGCCAGCTGGTAGACAAAAATAATGTCCATAGTTCCAGTGTAAAAGGCAGTCAGCTGACATCCAGGGGCTGCGTATGCCCAAGGAGCCAGGCTACTTGAGAAATCCCCAATGCTCCTGGGAGCTACCTCCTCCAGCCTCCCAGGAAACCCTGTCTGTTCAGCCCCAGTAGTGGGGAAGGAGATGGCAGTTGCTATGGTCTGATGCCTCCAGAGAAGGATTTCTCATACTACAGTCTGGATTCCAGGCCTTGGCTTTTTCTTGCCTGACTGCTGTTGGGGATGTCTTGGATACCCAGTAGGTCCTGCCTGGATTCCCCCAGCCCACACAGTGCTATGGGTGACAGCTGCTGGGCAACATAAGGAGAACACACAAGGCAAGAATTCTATAGTATCCAGTTACACTGTCAAGAGTGATTCTTGGTGAGCTGTGAATCAGCACAAGGCCAGTTATGTAACTCCTAGCAGAGAGCCTCCTTTATCTGCAGCAATAACAAGCCAAAAGAGAGCAAAGCTCACTTCAGTAGGATGGATGTGTTCATAAGTGACAGTTTATTTTAAGGAGACAAGGTTCTAAACAAGACAACAAGAACGGGAAGGCCAAATGTTACATTTCATACAACAAAGCTTAAGAGCCTGTGCTCTTGGGTGCATGCACACACCTCATGACAAAGGCACAAGACAAAAAGAATAAACTAAACTAGGTAATTCTATACTCCCAGCCACATGGCTGCAGTTACTGTTATGTTTACTGCACTTGCTCTGAAGCCTTACTAGAGACAAATGCATTAGAAGTTAAGTGGAAGGAAAGTATATATGAAATAGAAGGAGATACCAAAGACAAGAGCTGAGAAGACAGTGCCTAAACACTTGCTTCTACAGAACTCAGGGAATATTCCTCTTATCAGGCTAAGAAATAAGTCATACCTGCTAATTATATTGCTCTAAAGAGTGAAACATTACCATGAGAGGTATAGATTACTGTCCAAGAGTGTTAAGTGTTATGCCTATAACTATATTTTTGGGATACATGTTTTCTAGGTAAATGCTTGTTCACTTAGGTCTCAAGTAAGGTATTTTCAAGAAACACATACCATTGGTTTGAGCATTGGCCTGCTAAACCCAGGGTTGTGAGTTCAATCCTTGAGGAGGCCATTTAGGGATCTGGGGATTGGTCCTGCTTTGAGCAGGGGGTTGGACTAGATGACCTCCTGAGGTCCCTTCCAACCCTTGTATTCTATGATTCTATGTTATTCAGTCAAACAGGTCACCATCAGTGCTCTGCGATGGCTTTTTCTGAAACTGTTACAATTTAGTAGGGATTCAAAATAGCAGCAATATAAAGATCAGCCAGATACACAAGCATAAGCCATACCCACAAATAGTGTGGTATTGTCTCCCTCTCGTGGTAGCAAGGCCCCAGAGGTTGATGAGCTTGCTACAGCGTTGGCTAAGGGACATGGATCTTTTAGCTCAGCCAGTATAGATCCAGAGGTCACAAATTTAATCCCCACTACTGACAACCCACATGGGTGTCATCACTCCATAGGAAAAAAAGAGGGGTAGATGGAAGTCATTGCTTTTCACATCTTACTTTAAAATAAACCCTGTATATGAAGTGTATATAGGCAGATGGCATAGTAGTTGTGCATCAACATACTGGATCTTTATGATATATGGAACACTACAGGAATTTCCTATTTCAACAGGAAACATGGTAACAGACTGGTTTGGAGGGGGAGCGATAGCTCAGTGGTTTGAGCATTGGCCTGCTAAACCCAGAATTGTGAGTTCAATCCTTGAGGGGGCCATTTAGGGAACTGGGGATTGGTCCTGCTTTGAGCAGGGGGTTGGTCTAGATGACCTCCTGAGGTCCCTTCCAACCCCAATATTCTATGGTTACCTGTAGGTAGTCCAACAATTATGTTTTCTAATTAGAAATATCAAGGAGATCACATGGAGAGGTCATGGTCATTTATTCCAGGCCAGAAGGGACCACTGTGATCATCTAGTCTGACTTGTACCACACAGGCCACAGAACTTGCCCAAAATAATTCAGAGCAGATCTTTTACAAACACATCCAATCTTGATCTAAAAATGGTCAGTGATGAAAAATCAACCCCAAGCCCTGGTAAATTGTTCCAATGGTTAATTACTCTCACCGGTATCCCTTATTTTCAGTCTTAATTTGTCTAATTTCAATTTCCAGCCACTGGATCATGCTATACCTTTCTGTGCTAGACTGCAGAGCCCATTATTAAATATTTGTTCCTCCTGTAGGTAGCTTCGACTGTAATCGAGACACTCCTTAACCTTCTTTGAATGCAAGGTAAAAGAAAACAGCCTTGCACTGGCAGTGAAAGATGGTCAGTTTCTGGAAGAGTTCATTCCAGTCTCTGACCACTACTGGAGAAAGTTCCGTCTCCTGCACAGACAAGCTTTACTCTTATTGTCCAAAGGAATGCCTTGGTGGTCTTGTTCAAATCACTGTACAGACAGTAATATCCTAGGGGTGCTGAGGATGGATTAACGAATATCCCCATTTTTACAGATTGATGTGATTTACCCACTTCTGTTTGCACTAGGCCACACAAGAACAAGAAGCAGAGCCATAAGGATCTCTTGACTTCAAACTGGGTGCCCTTCTCCAGACACTCTGCCTTGATTGTGAGAAGAGGTGGGCCTAGCACTAGTGAATCCCTGTTGCATAGGACACCCCCCCCTTAGCCCCATAGCTATACTGACCTAATCCCCAGCAGAGATGCAGCTAGATGGACAGAAAAATGCTGCTATTGCTCTAGCTGTCAACGCTTGAGGAAGTGGTGTTCCTACAGCGATGGAAAAACCCTTCCGTCACCATAGGCTGAGTCTATGCTACAGGGTTATGCTGACATAGCTACGTGGTGATAGTCCCTGTAGCAAAGACATGGTCTAGGATAGTGCCTAAAAGATTCCCAAGGAATAGGATATGGGGAAGTGGCTTGAGATATTCTACCCTCCCTAAACCAGCAAAGCTCATTTGACTTAAGTTTGTACCTTAAGTACTGGCCCCAAGGGTCACCAATGAGAAATACTACCAACTATCTGGTAATTCTCATCTGCCTGACGTTTTTACCATATACTACCAACAAAATTAATGTTTCTAGTGGGCTAAGTCTTCTCTACATTTTCAAAAGAAACACGAACAGCAGCTACTTTAGGAGTGGAAGAATTAAATCCCTCTTGAAGATCCACTGTGGGATCTAGAGTAAGTACACTGCCAACTAATGGCTAGGCAGCAGGGATTACAGAGACAGTTAATATTGTCAGGAGACTTCCTTATGTGAGTTTCAAACCTACTGCCTATTAATTTCACTGGATGACCCCTAGTTTGTGTGTTATGTGAAGGGGTAATTAACATTTCCCTATTCACTGTCTCCACACTATTCATGATTTTATACACTTATCAGTGTCCCTTAGTTGTCTCTTTTCTAAGATAAGCAGTCCCAGGTCTTTAATCTCTCTTTATACAGAAGCTGTTCCATACCCATAATCATTTCTGCTGCTCTTCTCTGTACTTTTTCCAATTCTAATATACATCTTTGAGATGGAATGGCCAGAACTGCATGCAGTATTCAAGATGTGAGCATATCCTGAACTATACAATGGCATGATATTTTCAGTCTTACCTATCCTTTTCCTAATGGATCCCAACACTGTTCGCTTTTTTGACTGCTGCTGCACACTGATGAGATGTTTTCAGAGAACTATTCAGGATGACTCCAAGATCTTTCTTAGTGATAACAGCTAATTTAGACCCCAACCTTTTGTATGTGTAGTTGGGATTATAAATCAATGGTTCATTAAAATGCCCCATTTTCAGCCAAGACCATTCTACTTCAGCACCTTGCAGACTGTGGCTCGCTAGCCTATTCTACGGGCTTGTCTCCACTTACCGGGGGACTGATGCGCAGCCACCGATCACTCTCCCGTCGACTCCGGTACTCCACCGGAACGAGAATCACAAGGCAAGTTGATGGGAGAGTTTTTCCTGTCGACACAGTGTGTAGACAGCGCCAAAAGTCAACCTAAGGTACGTTGACTCCAGCTACGTTATTCACATAACTGGAGTTGCATAACTTAGGTCGACTTACCCCTGTAGTGTAGACCTGCCCTAAGGGTCAGGAATCTTCCTTATCCCCTCTTTGCCAAAGCATTTGGTTAGACAACAGTTCTTTCTAATGATAAATTAACAAAACCCCAAATTAGTCAGAGCTTAAAAATCATGGACTACGAGACAATCTTCTGAAAGCTAATAGTAAGTGGAGAAATTGGTTGAGGAATAGAGAAAGAGCTCCATGCCCTAAGGATCACAACAGCAAAAGTGCCATCACTTGGCTACTTAAGCTATCAAGGCAGAAACTCTCCTGTATAGTGTCATTGTTTGACTCCTTCCAAATATTAGACTTCTCTCCAATAGGCTGGGACCTCAATACACATTACCAATAAAAATAGAAAAAATAAATCAAGGGATAGAGCAAGATCTGAAATAGGGGAATCACTGTTTAGTAATAAGTAACACTAAACACTGGATACTTCCACTTACTGATACTTTTCTAAAAATATAATGCAAATTAGAGACAGTTATTTTTAAAAAAAAAAAACTTATCTTTTGGTTGTGAATCAGACAAACTTAAAACACAGCATAAAGCTTTACTCTAAGTTCTTAATATCCCAGCAAGAATACTTTCCACTGTGTAGCTAGATAGTAATAAAGGTAATTAAAAAAAAGGTAATAATTGGAGATATACCAATCTCCTAGAACTGGAAGGGACCTCGAAAGGTCATCGAGTCCAGCCCCCTGCCTTCACTAGCAGGACCAATTTTTGCCCCAGATCCCTAAGTGGCCCCCTCAAGGATTGAACTCACAATCCTGGGTTTAGCAGGCCAATGCTCAAACCACTGAGCTATCCCTCAGTGGTAGCTATTACCACTGCATGGTTCACCCCTGTACATAAAGCCAGTGTCATTAGAGGCATATTGTAGCATGGAGCACTATAAACTCAAGAGAGGATATACAGAGTTAGGCTTTTCAAAGAGTAGGTCTACACTACAAAATTACTTTGGTATAACTATGTTGCTCAGGGGTATGAAAAATCCACATTCCTGAGCAACGTTGTTATATCAAACTAAGCGCTATGTTGGCAGGAGAGCTCCTGTCAACACAGCTACCACCTCTCACAGAGGTGGCTTAATTACACTAATGGGAGAGTTCTCTCCTGTAGACATACAACATCTTCATTAAAGTGCTACAGCTGTGCAGATACAGCTTTTTAAATGTAGACCTGCCCAAAGAAAGGAAAGTGTTGGTTAGCCTGGAATGCTTTTGGCGACTCGTGACTCATTCAGCTTTGGGCACCAAAGGGAAATACCTGGAAACCATCTGCTTAGGACAACATTAAAAAAGGACAAGATTGCCAAATACTGGAAGGCAGGGGAAAAAGTAGGAAAAGGCCCAAGGTACAAGCAGAGAGCATAAGCAACTGGTGTCAAAATCCTGGCCCACAGGCTGGATCCCCCTGCTTGATTTAGTCTGTCACCAGGGCTAGACAGAAGGCCACAGAAATGCCTTTTAAAGAGGATTTTTCTACCCTTTTTGGTTGCACGATCCCTCAGGACAAATCTCAAACGTTAGTAAATGAGTATGCAGACAAATCCTGAAAGATGGGTCTTTTCTACTTCTGGTATCTCAGTGGAGTACTTACTCAAAAGTAGAATGGTAGTTTAAACACGAAGGACAGTGTGATTTGGAAAGGCTAGTCTAAATCTGAGACAGCAAGTTTATTCTGAGCAATTTTTAAAACACTGATACATCACCACAGAGAGTGGAAATCTCAACAAGGTAGCACAGTATCTGAACACACTGCACTCCAGTAACTAACTAGAAGATTATTTTTCCAATTTGAGATACTTATTTCTGCCAGATTCAGACAAGCCATTTTTAGAGATTGTTGCCAAGCCAGTTTTCCCATTTCCATCGGAGGCCGGAAGACAGGCTATGGTCTGGATGGACATATGGACCACAAGAGAACTTTCATGAGGTCTACATTTGTGGAGTCAGTGGTTCCGTATTTTGTTACCTGACATTCTGGGTGGGGTTCCACCTTTCGGATGGCAGTTCTCCACTTTGTGGGTCATCTACAGGTGGGTGAAGAATTGAAATACATACATCTCCATTCTGCAAGACAGAGGTTAAAGATTCAGTAAACATTAGCAGAATTATTGGACTAACAATTTGGAACACCACACTTGAGGACTGTTTGACCAAGTGCTTTCAGCCACTTGGGATAGGTTCCTGGGCAATTTTACCCAAGATCAAAATATTTATTAAACAGTAAAGTATGGCAAACCTGTGCAGTTGTAAAAGGGCCAGGAATACCACCAAATTCTTCTTTAGCCATTTTACACATTTCAAATGAAGGCCTTTGTGCATGAAGACAATGTAAATTCGCAGTTTGTGTAAACTGGATCAGCATTCACGTCGCACTCCCCGTCAGTACCCGAACCAAGCTGGGGAAGCTAACGATCCAACCAGCGGATCAAATTTGGAGATGAATCCTGGTCACCTGCCACCTTAGCATATGCGCAGTGTGCCTCAGAAGTAGACTAGTGAACAATAGGGTAGATTAAAAGGGTTTTTTTGTTTTTTTTTTAAGCAAGAGAGGAATCTCATGTAAAGGTTATATTTAGTCACAAGTCAATATATTTTAATGGCTACCAAACCAATGAGAATCAACCTCTCTTTAGGAAAATACAGTAGAATCTCAGAACACCATAGTTACGAACTGACCAGTCAACCACACACCTCATTAGGAAATCGGAAGTATGCAATCAGGCAGCAGCAGAGCGCAAAAAAACCCACCAAATACAGTGCACTACTGTGTTAAATGTAAACTATTAGAAAAAGAAAAAACGAAAGTTTAAAAAAGATTTGACAAGGTAAGGAAACTGTTTGTGCTTATTTCATTTAAATTAAGATGGTTTAAAGCATGATTTTTCTTCTGCGTAAAAGTTTCAAAGCTGTATTAAGTCAACGTTCAGTTGTAAACTTTTGAAAAAACAACCATAACGTTTTGTTCAGAGTTACAAACATCCTTCATTCCCAAAATGGTTGCAACTCTGAGGGTCTACTATAACTTAAATAAATAAAAATACACAAATGCAAAACAAGATTAAGACTGATTTAAATCAAAGTTTCCTGCTTAAATCGTGGATTAAAAAACACTCATTTTAAGTGATCTGATTTAAAACAATCCACCCTACTATGCAACACTCCAATTTCTATTCAAGAGGGTTAACCATTTTGAATTGCTGCAGTCTTTATTTAAAGACAAAAGGTAACAAATACCAAAAGTCACATAAATCCCCCCAAAATTTACAGTTCATAAGGTGTTGCTATAAAAACGGTCAACTGCAGTCACAGGGGATTCCAGGCATGACAAGAAGTTACGTAGTTCCAAATGGCTACTGAAATATCCAGCCAAATCACTGAAACCCTATGAGAACACAGTGGCCTATGTATAAATATCTCCTGTCTGTGTGTTCCATTCTATGCATCCGAAGAAGTGAGCTTTAGCTCACGAAAGCTCATGCTACAATAAATTTGTTAGTCTTTAAGGTGCCACAAGTACTCCTGTTTTTTTTGCGGATACAGACTAACACGGCTGCTACTCTGAAACCTAATAAACTTATATTACTTTGCTTCCTTTTGAGAGGATAAAACGCGAGAGGACTACCGAGAGTTTTATAAAGTATAAAATGGCACTCTCTCGGTCAGAGAAAACTTCAGAGGGATTACAATATGAAATTTTTTAAAGTATAGGTTAAGATCTCAGAACATCACAACTAGAAGTTGAGCACATATACTGACCCTCTTCTAAAGTCACACCTGCAAAATAAGTTTGTAAACATAAGACCATTCACATTTGCTCCCTCATCCAGGCTAGGCTCACTTCCTGTCATCAGCAACTGAACACCACTCCCATGCTAAGGTGCTCAGCTGAGTTTGGCATTCTGTCCTAACCCAGGGAATCACAGCAGTGCTCCTCACTGGGAGCAGAGTAAACTGACCAGATAGCATGATGAACTCTTAAATGGGCTCCTGCACCATGCAAGATCATCAGGGAGAGGAGAGAAACAGAAGAGATGCTCTCTGAAGGTTACATAGACTCCCTCCCAGCATCCCAGAGGAAGAAAGAGGTACTTTCACAGCACATAATTAAAAGGACTGTGTGTCTGTAAGGGTGTAATCTACAGCCCAACTCCAAATGACACAAATAGGAACTAGGCATGAATTTAAAAGCTTTATATTGCCCTGTGGTTTGTGACCTCTTCTACGGGACAGACTGAACACTGATTCATTATGGACCACCACAGTCCTGTGGCATACCACAAAGATGAACTCAATACACTGTGGTGGCATTATTCAGTGGAAGCAAAGCCTATTAAATATTAGGTGGAACTTCAATTTTTTTGGCATTTCCTCAAAAAATGAGAAGAAAGTTTCATTTCTGATTCTCAGATTAACTCAAGGAAAAGCCCAGTTTTTTGCCACTTTCAGTAACATTCCCTATTAGCATAACCACCCCCTTCTTTGGCATGAAACATGTTACAAGTGGATTTATGCAGATAAAAATAAAAAAAAGTGTTTAAATTAAATTTGAAATTATGTCAAACTACGTTAAGACCTAGATTTACAAATATTTTTAAACGTAAATGACTTTAAGCAGTACATGTTTGTTACCAAGTTTTAAAGACAAAATGAGACAACTGAACTGGTGGAAGTCACTGGCTAAGCACCTGACACCAGAAACTAAAAAAAATAAAATAAAATGATTGGAGATATACCAATCTCCTAGAACTGGAAGGGACCTTGAAAGGTCATCGAGTCCAGCCCCCTGCCTTCACTAGCAGGACCAATTTTTGCCCCAGATCCCTAAGTGGCCCCCTCAAGGAGTGAACTCACAACCCTAGCTTTAGCAGGCCAATGCTCAAACCACTGAGCTATCCCTCCCCCTGTAAGTGTAAACCAGTGTTTGACAGCAGTAGCCTCTTCTGTAGCTGCTGAAAGAATACTTGCCTCATTTCAGTTTATTCAATTGGTTTAGGTTCAATTACTAGGTTCATTCAAAAAAGTTAAGAAAAACTAGGAGTTAAAACAGGAAAGCTTGTTTTCCTCTTCCAAACTATCAATAAAACCTAGGTATGAGATCTACTAATTCTAAGATCTTGAAGGACATGGTAACCAGAAACAAATCAGCCATCTCAATTAATTAAACTACAGCTAGTACTTCCCTTGCTTAATAAAAATCAGTTTTAAAGCAAAGCGTGTTTGGATAAACTTTCTGAAAGTGTCTGTGTATCCAGCACATTTAAGGTACTTTTTTTTTTCTAAAAAGTTTTAAATTTAAAAATGCTGTTTTTGTGCATTTTAGTTTCCAAATACAGCTTGACAAATCAAATTAAAAAAAATCTATCATTTAGTAAAATAAAACATTCATGATTTTCTATTCTAAAAATTAAGACTCTGGATAAATTACACTATATAATTGCTTAACTAAATCAATATCGTGTATCCTCCCAGCTAGCAAAAAGCAGCTTTAGCGTAAAGGCCATCTTTTAATGGTTACCAATGAAAATCAGCCTCTCTTTAGGAAAGAAAATATACAAATACAAACCAAGATTAAAACAGATAATTTAAATTAAGTTTTCTGCTTTATTCGGCACACCACTTCTGAAAGGTTGCCGAACCCTGCTCTGGAGGCTTTTTGCCGAGTTCAGACTCCCTCTGTTAACTATAGCAGCACTGCATTGTGACAAGACTTCAGAGCTGAAACTACATAAGCAATAGAAAACACTAATCAAACCCTTGTGGGCCATAGGATTAATACAACATCTAGAAGCTTACATTTACTTGGGAAATGTTGCTGTAATATGGATGGACTGTCCAAGCCCGTTGACACCTTCCATTATACAAAATCATCTGCTGAGGAACTAACGTCTCATACATGGTATTCCCTCCTGTACCTCAGCACTGTTGGCTTTGTCTAGTACAGGGGTCGGCAATCTTTCAGAAGTGGTGTGCCAAGTTTTCATTTATTCACTCTAATTTAAGGTTTCACATGCCAGTAATACATTAACATTTTTAGGTCTCTTTCTATAAGTCTATAATATATAAAACTAAACTATTGTTGTATGTAAAGTAAATAAGGTTTTTAAAATGTTTAAGAAGCTTCATTTAAAATTAAATTAAAATGCAGAGCCCCGAGGACCTGTGGCCAGGACCCGGGCAGTGTGAGTGCCACTGAAAATCAGCTCGTGTGCCGCCTTTGGCACACGTGCCATCGGTTGCCTACCCCTGCTCCAGTGATGGAGTGAGAGCTGGTCTAACCCACAAGTAGTGCTCAGACTAGCAACTATTCTGTGGAACAGAAGAGAGGGAAAGGGGAAGTTCCTTTTTCCAGTGCTCAAAAGTGGTGGGAAGTTTAACATCACATGTGTGAAGCTTCACGCTTCAGACAGATGAGAAGGAGTTCAGAGAAGAACAAAAGTGAATAGGGGGCCATACGGATTAAGAGATTTTAAAACCATTTAAATATAGGTAAGGGGACATAAGAACAGGATAAATATTTGAAAGCTGTAAACAGAGGATGGAAAGGACCTGAGGACTGCATAATGGGGCATAACTAAAAGTAACTGGATGTAATACAAGGGAAAAGTTAGACTGAATATTAGAAAAAACATCCTGAGTTAGCTTATTAAACTTAGACTTATTTAAACTTATTTCTCGTGGCAAATTGAAGCCACATTGATTGGGGCATCAGAAATTGGGCTTAAACATAGCATTGTCAAGATTGTGGACTAGATGGCCTAACAGAAGCTCAATATGGAAAATATCTACCGGTATTATTCCTACCGGGGTATAATTGAATTAAGGTTTACTTTTATGCTCTCACTACTGTAATCAGAATGCTGTCTCTGACACCTCCTCATGTGCATTCATCAGCAAAACTGAATATTTGGTTCCTTTTGTCTGCAGTACCTTGATTCAGTCCACTCTTGGCAGCAGCATGCCATCACATGCAACTGTAGGTGTCCCAGTTCCTCCTCCTGATAATCACTTAGTCTTGCAGTACACACCACAGCCAGCCAATTGAAATACTACTCCAGGTTTTTGATTTCAGGAAGCTTCGTGGTCCTTAGTTTCACATATAGTTTTTACTTTCACAGCTTCCATATCTTTGCTCAAAAAGTGACCTCCAAAAACAAGAACAGAGTTTTAAGCTAGTTTCTTCCTTTAGTTATAGGAATGCCATCTTTTCCCCCCACTCATAACTACTGGGGAAAGGTCTTTCTACTTCAACCCAAGAAGGGTTAAAAAAACTTTGGTTCACTTTGGGAATTCAGATAACTGAACTGGCACATCCTCACATGCCCTCACTTCCTGAGTGAGGATTTGGGGATTATGAATCCACAGCTAAACCCACTCCCTATTCAGTATGGATTAGTTTTTATTAGGGCTGTTGATTAATTGCAGTTAACTCACGCGATTAACTAAAAAAAAATAATTGTGATTAATTGCAGTTTTAATTGCACTGTTAAACAATACCACTTGAAATTTATTAAATATTTTGGATGTTTTTCTACATTTTCAAATATAATTATTTCAATTACAACACAGAATACAAAAACAATGAGGAGTCCTTGTGGCACCTTAGAGATTAACAAATTTATTTGGGCATAAGCTTTCGTGGGCTAGAGCCCACTTCACCAGATGCATGAAGTGAAAATACAGGAGCAGGTATAACTACATGAAAGGATGGGAGTTGCTTTACCAAGCGTGGGGTCAGTTTAACGAGATAAATCAATTAACAGCAGGATACCAAGGGAGGAAAAATAACTTTTGAAGTGGTAACAGTGGCCCATTACAGACAGTTGACAAGAAGGTGAGAGTACAGTAGGGAGAAATTAGTAATGGGGAAATTAAGTTTAGGCTTTGTAATGACCCAACCACTCCCAGTCTTTATTCAGGCCTAATCTGATGGCTACCGCTCTGAAACCTGTCAACAGAATGCAAAGTAGACAGTGCTCATGTATTATTTTTTATTACAAATATTTGCACTGTAAAAATGATAAACAAAAGGAATAGTATTTTTCAATTCACCTCATACAAGTACAGAAGTGCAATCTCTATCATGAGTGTCCAACTTACAAATGTAGATTTGTTACATAACTGCATTTAAAAAACAAAATATAAAACTTGAGAACCTACAAGTCCACTGAGTCCTACTACTTGTTCAGCCAATCACTAAAGCAAGTTTGTTTACATTTATGGGAGATAATGCTGCCCCACTTATTTATGTCACCGGAAAGTGAGAACAGGTGTTTGCATGGCAGGCTTTTGTAATTGGCATTGCAAGGTATGTGTGTGTCAGATATGCTAAAACTTTTGTATGCTTCTTCATACTTCGGCCACCATTCCAGAAGACATGCTTCTGTGCTGATAACCCTCATTAAAAAATGAATGTGTTAATTAAATTTATGACTGAACTCCTTGGGGAAGAATTGTATGTCTCCTACTCTGTTTTGCCCTCATTCTGCCATATATTTCATGTTACAGCAGTCTTGGATGATGATCCAGCACATGTTTGTGTTAAGAACACTTTCATTGCAGATTTGACAAAACAAAAGAAGGTACCAATGTGAGATTTCTGAAGATATCTACAGCACTTGACCCAAGGTTTAAGAATCTGAAGCGCCTTCCAAAATCTGAGAGGGAAGAGGTGTGGAGCATGCTTTCAGATGTCTTAAAAGAGCAACCAGAACCACCAAAACAGAAAATCAATCTTCTGCTTGTCGTACTGACTCAGATGGTCCACACTGCTTTAAATAGTTATCGAGCAGAACCCATTATCAGCATGAACGTATGTCCTCTGGAATGGTGGTTGAAGACGAAGGGACATAGGAATCTTTAGCGCAACTAGCACATAAAAACCTTGCAATACTGGCTACAACAGTGCCATGCAAACGCCTGTTCTCACTTTCAGGTGATATTGTAAACCAAAAGCAGGCAGCATTATCTCCTGCAAATGTAAACAAACTTGTTCAGCCAATTGTTGAGACAGACAAGAAGTAGGACTGAGTGGACTTTATAGGCTCTAAAGTTTTACACGGTTTTATTTTTTAACAATTCTACTTTTGTAAGTTCAACCGTCATGATAAAGAGCTGCACTACAGTACTTGTATTAGGTTTGAAAAATACTATCTTGTTTTTTACAGTGCAAATATTTGTAATAAAAAATATAAAGTGACTACTGTACATTTTGTATTCTGTGTTGTAACTGAAATCAATATATTTGAAAATGTAGAAGACATCCAAATATATTTAAATAAATGGTATTCTACTATTAACAGTGCAATTAATCACAATTCTATTTAACTGCTTGACAGCCCTAGTTTTTAATTGGTCTTACGGGTCACAAAAATCTAATGCCATTGAAGCAGAGCCCTGAGAAAGGAAAACATCTTCGTAGCCATATGTTTAATCTCCTGTTTTAAGTTTTTAAATAAGAGGAGGCGACAAAAGCTGGAAGATTTTCCAAGTGCCACTACAAGGATACCAATCACCATGTACTATCTGAACCCAGGATAGTCCTTTGCATAAGAAAGCAGCCCCCCTCCTCAGCACCAAGAAATTAATATGGAGTATGATCTTATTTGCCAGTACAGATCTGGAAAAGCCACCAGTCAAACAGGTAATACTAAGCCATCAGCTCAATAACTAGCCTCCAGTCTAGAGAGATTACTGAGAAAACAACGTTTAAGACCATTTGTTCAGGACTGGGCATTCAGGAGCAGCACAATGCACTTCAATGTTGGAGTAAGGGCATCCAAGTCCAAGACTTGGGCTGCAGTCCTCATTCCTCAAGAGATCCAAGAAGCGTGCTCAGACCCTAGGAAGGAACGCCTTCCTCATTTTCTATTGAGCCCATTACGCAGAAGCATATATGAATATTATTCATCGTAGGAAAGACTGTATTAAGGCCATTGTTGAAAGAAGGGAGGGTTTACAAGGTAGAAAATTTTTGAAGGGGGGGAGTGGGCAGTATCCTTGGAGTGCACTTATTTCTCATGAGAGAGGACTGACAAGACTAAAGATTAAGAACAGAAATTTGTTAAGATAGTCAAAGGCGGAAGGTTCCCCAAGGATTTGTCTGGACTCCTCCACTAAAGGTCAATCTAAAATTTCAGAATAGGCTCTCAACTTCCAAACAAGACTGCTGAAGTTAGGTACTTCTGTGAATTCTGTGACATGCACACACACTGTCAAACATACAGTGCTGCTGCAAGGTCTCCAGTGGCAAAGGCTTTACAGACTAAAACATGCTAAGAAAAAGTACAGGTCATAAAAAGGAGGAAGATAAAGAGTTTCCATAAGAATCCAGAAATCCACACTAAGTGTCACATTTGTTTGCACTGACAAAGAGCTGGATCTGCCTAGAGCTGCTTCTTGGATAGGTCTCACGATGCCTGATGCAGACTGCTAAATTCCTTAACCCAAGACCAATAGTTAATTAAGACTGACATGGTACTTGAAAGATCAGGAAGTGTGATATAGTAAAAAGGGTCTCTCTAGTTTCACTAACTGCTGAAGAGGCTAGACCAACCACTATAATTTATCATGAAATTATCTACAATAGTTAGTGATGAAGAGTAAGGATTTTCTGGAGTGCAGGGGAGAGCATAACTGGAGGGAAGAGCATTCACATTTAGTTAAACGTGAGGCAAGCTTTCCCCATACATTTGAAAAATCTCAACTCTCTAGCTTGCTTACACAGTATACAACCCCAAACCCTAACAGTCGCCTATTTATTGCTTTAATACCAAAGGAAAAACAGCTTCAAAATAAGATTTAGATTAAAATTAAAAGTTCACTGTTCGTCAAATTTCTGACGAAGCCATGTCAGATAAAAAGTTGATTGGAGAAATTGCTAGCCATTAATAAGATCCCAAACGATTCTGGATGGAAAAAACAGGGAACTGCCAACATTCCAAGTAACAGCAGAGCTTCACAACTGTAGTAAATTTGAGGCAATTACACCTGGGGTTATCTGCAAGGGTTGAACACCGCTCTCTGAATTAGAGTGCTTACCAGAAAAATCTAGATTTAGCTTTTTACATATGAAGCCTAAGTTATAACAGCTAGAATGTGGCTTAATTGTGACTGAAGACAAGCAAACGTTGAATGCATTATGTAAGTCTCAAAACTAAAACCATGTCTAGTACACCTGAAGATAAAAAGAACCACTAAAAGTATCTTACCTCATAAATGTTGGGATGCCACATTTTGGTCAGGAATCTGAAGGTAGGCGGTGAATATGGATAGTCGATAGGAAATTTAATGTGAGCCTGCAACAAATAAAGTGAATCTCAGTTTTCATGTAACAGAACACATGGAGACCAGCAAATTAATCCATGTTAGTCTTTCACACTGGAAGGTTTGGTGGTCCAAAGTGATTTCAGTCTTAAAGGAAACAAAGTTGATCATTTTTTGTTAGTGCTTCAATGGCCATTAAGCACCTGACAAATCTACACAGTTTTTAGCTCCATTATTGGGTCTCGTGAGCAGAGTGGTACTTGAACAGGAGAATTTGAAGATCAGGACTGAGGTTCATTGGACTGGCAATCCTTGTAAATAGAGAGGGAAAGACAGGCAAGCAACTGCCTCAACTTCATGTAGCTCTAACTCAAGTCAAAGTCCCGAGATGTCTTAATTAACTGTTTAAATAATCACCACCGACAATTAAAAATCACTTAAGAATTCAGTGGCCAATATTATCAGTTTCCTTTTTTTAAACCTCAAAATAGGTTAAGCCTTTTGGCCCCAGTAAGAGAAATTTTCTAATGTTCCAAGCACGTTAGTGGGACTATCTGGATCACAGCATAAAGAGGTAACTAAAGAACATTTACATCAATACCTGTACACGGCACAAAGCTTGTGAATAGGCACAAGGAATATTTGTTGGCAGTTTTGAAGGACTTGGTTGGTGGAGGAAATAGAAATTCTACTTCAGGCAGACTAACTTGTCTACCAACCTGGGTATTTATACTACACTTGTTGCCGTGGCATCTGAGCACTTCACAAATTCAGGTATTCGGAGGCTTACATTTTGCAGAGCTGCGTAATCCTGCCACATAAACCAGAACCTTGATAAGAGAATTTTATTGTACTAATGGTGGGTTAGCATGCCTGAAGCCGTAGAGGAGCTTTTTTTTTTTAAATAAAAAAGTAACAAATAGACCTTTAGATTTCAACTAGATAGATTCTAGTTACAGTTAAAAACTAGAAGTGGGTACAAACCAGCATCTTAAAACTGACTCTTAAGGTTTGGTAAGGAAGCAAGGTGCATTGAAATAAAAATCCAGCCTGTTTTGCAATTTAGGTTCCTCTAGTTTAAAGCAAAACCAGCATTCTCAGTAGCTTGAATTTTTTTTTTAAGCACTTTCACAGAGTGTCCACATACAGGTAGACAGCTTGTATTATGGAAGTACAGTAATGTCAAATCCTAAGCAGAGGGGGTTTACTGGAGTATACACTTAGAAAAATGCTAACTGGATGTTCACAATATAATGCAACAGTGATCATCAGTCAGCTTCTAAGCCCATTCAACCCACAGTTCTGACATTTTATTAGAACAAGAGAGAAAAGTAGTGCTCAAGAGTCCAAATTAAATCCAGAAATAAAAAACCCAAGGTTGAGCTAGGTAGAAAGCTTGCTTGCATAATTTTGCATCTCTTGTTTGATGCCTAGCATCATTTTAGGATGTTAGGCATGTCCCAGACAACTTCAGCCTAAACTTCCTTTGATTTTTGTGCCTTCAACTTGGAGTCTTATTCTTATTTAAATGCAGAGGATTTAAAATTTGAAAACCAGTTTAGACAGGTCTATTTAACTTTGACAGGCACTTTCCCACTGCTATGTTGTATCGTATTCCATCCAGAAATCACACAGATCCAAAGACAGTGCCTTCATATAAATTATTACGCAGTTTCTGGGTTGCATGCGCAACTGTAGGGTAAACCGGGAGGCTATTTGACCACTGAACTGCTTGTTAAGACACAAACACTCCAGAATTGAACAAATTGAATGCACTGTGTACACAAAAATCAATATACACTGTAGAGCAGTGTTTTTCAAAGTACTGGGTCGCCTTGCTGATTCAAATGATAAAGATTGTTGCTGCGCAGAAGGGACCTGGAGAGGAGAGAGGTAGGGGGTGAGCAGGAATTGGGGAGGGGAGCAAGTTGGAGCTTGCAGGGCTGCTGCGGGGCCAGCTCCGTGCTGCCTGCCGAGAGGGAGAGGGACACACACACACACACACCCCTCCCCCTCCCCTGGAGCTAGCTGCTGCCAGTGGGGAGAGGGCTTGGAGGGAGTCCTGCCTGCACCCCAAACTCCTCATCCCTGGCCCCACCCCAGAGCCTGCACCCCCAGCCAGAGCCCTCACCCCCCTGCATCCCAACCCTCTGCCCCAGTCCTGAGCCCCCTCAACCCCAGCTCCGTCCTAGAGCCCTCACCCCTGCACCCCACCCTGGGCCACCTCCCACACTCCTTACCATAGGCTTACTAAGGATAGTCTTAGTTCTGTGAAGTGGGTTAAGCTGGAATGTATTGCAATATTATGATTTTATGAAAACTAGTCAAAAAGATATAATTATGTTGGGTTACAGACATCAACAATTTTCTTCAACTGGGTCATATGAGAAAAAAAAAGTTTGAAAACCACTGCTGTAGAGTGCCACACAACACTGTTGGGGTAGCAGATAAAAAGTATACATTAGGGAACCACTTTTAAAAATCTATCAACTGCCTACGCATCAAATTTACATTGTAACCAGTCATGTCTTCACAAAAGATCAGAAGGCTACAGAATTTGGAAACAAGCAATTATTTCCTGCTCCATTTTATTTAGCTAAATTGAAGTACTGAGTACAGAGATGCTCTAGTGTAGCAACCCAGATACAGAAATTGGCTTTTCCAGTGAATAGCTCTTTAGCACTAGAGGTCAGAATTTCACTGTGCCAGCTGTTCAAGCTGTAGTCAGAAGGATTAAGTGCACTGGGGAAACCCAAATGATCACTGTAAAATTCCCCAATTTTTTTTTAGCTCACTTTCACCTCTCCTCCTCCTCCTGATCATTGGCTTGAAAAGTGAAACTGAACTCATATCCAGGACATTCATTAGAATTTTCACAAACAGGTTTCCAGGTATTACTCAGCATTTTACTTTCCTAATAGAAATGATCAGTTTAAAGCAGCTTTCTACCACTTGAGCATTAATATATTTCATTTGAACTGGTGAAGGAAACCAGGAGTTTCAGGAGCAAGCTGCCACATAGCTGGTGAAGACTCACTAATCGCCATAGCTGGGAATCCAGCATCATCACAAACTGCCATTTAAAATATTTCCTGGATTAAATACGTCAGAAGACCAAGGATTATATAAAGCTCATTTTTGAGTGACTGTCTTACTTGTGGCAAATAAGTTTATACAACCCCACTGACCTGTGAAGAATGGAAGATATTTGGATACTTTTTACGCGACATACCCTGAACTGGGTTAAGATAGGTTCTACTGTATATATTGTCAGAGTAGCACAGATCTGAGGCAGTATACCTTTGGTTAAATTCCAAGTGGAATTTATTTTTTAGAGTGAGTATCCAGAAAGCCCCAATACACAAATCTGGAAAAAACATTTGATACCCAATATTCCTCCCCCCCCGGCGCGCGCGCACACACACACAGACACACCCCGCCAGCAAGCTGTTGAGCCATTTTAAGTTTACCTTAAACCAACTATAGAAAGGGACCAGAGCAAATCCTAGATTTCAGAGATCTGAACACTTAACTTCCCTCACTATAGTTCTTGGAAACACTTGAAGATGTAGCAGGATGGAAAGTAGAAGTCAGGATTAGATCTGTGCTTTGCCAATTCCGAGGCACATGTTAGTTAAGAGGTTCTAAGGGGTAAATTAAACATCACTATGATATTATGCTTGATAAAATAGGATGGAATCTGCAGCCAACCCATGTAATTATTTGACATACACAGTCTCTTCAACTAGATTGCTGACACACTACACTATGCAATTTAAATACATTTGTAGAAAAAGCATGGCTATTTTAGTGGATTGCTTCCTGTTTATTGCCCTACATGTTCCAGATGCTGTCAGTGTTCCATATTTGAAGTACATTATTTGGCTTTGCCTGCATTTTCCTGCTACTCTATTCCTTTATATTTAAAATGGGTCAAACAAAGCACATGCACATAGGGAAGCCATTCAAGGGAAACCTCAGAAAGCAATTGTCAGCTAAGTTAACCATTTAGATATATTACAGTAAAAGCAGTTTTATCCAGCATGTTGTGGAAATGGGGGGGTGCTGGTAAGTGAAAAATGGCAGTTAGAGGTAGGGAGTTTGGGGGCAGGGCTGGGGTGCAGGAGGAGGTGTGGGTCACGGGCTCTGGGAGGGAGTTTGGGTGTGGGAGGAGGCTTGGGGCATAGGTGCCGGATCTGGAGGCAGCTCAACTGGGGCAGCTCTGACCTCTCCCAGCTGCTCCTAGGCAGAGGCATGGCAGACAGCTCTGCCCCTGCCCCGAGAACTGCCTCCACAGCTCCCATTGGCCAGGAACAGCAACCAATGGGAGCTGCATGGGCAGCAGCTGAGGCAGCGCACAGCGCCTGCCGTGCCTCCACCTAAGAGCAGCCGGGACAGTTTGCTGCTTGCAGGGAACTGCCCAAGGTGAACAGCCCCCTGGATCAGGCACCCCACCTTGCATGCAAACTCCCTCCCAGAGCCCGCATTCCACACCCCCTCCCACATCCCAACCTCCTGCTAGTTCCGCACCAACCAGATTATAATCTGGACTGTCAATGAAGATCAGAAATGACCGTTTATAGAGTTTTCCAGTTGAAGTGCTGGATAAAACGGCTTTTACTGTGCATTTGTTTTTAAAAGTGTTTACTAAAAAAATTTCTAGTCAGTTTTTAAATGCATTCGGAGAGCCAATCAATATGGGTAGAGTGTGGTAGTTACCGTTGCTTTTCATTTCTAGAACTGTTAAGTACTTACCCCATCCAAAATATTTACCTACCACTGTCCCCTCTATGACCAGTATTAATATGAACATATTACTCTAACACAACAGTTAAAATTTGTTGAGGAAAAGTGCATGGTTTTTTTTTTTTTTTTGCATAAAAGTACTCAAGACTACTGAGCTGATTTTCAGATGTGCAGAGGACCAGCAGTTTCCACAGCAATCAATTGGAGCTGCAAATGCTCAGCACCTCTGAAAATAATTTTTTTTAAAAAAAGCTACATTCTCTATAATAAAATGTTAGGTCTTGCTTTTTATTCCCAACACTCTTTACAAGCTATGAACATGCAGCATCACTGAAACTTAGCTTCCTCTGAGGTGCAGAACAGCAGACAGCCTAACTTAAAAAAAAAAAAAATCGATCTTAAATTTACACTGTTCCAGGTTGGGGGGGGGGAGGGGGGCCGTGTGCATGGGCACTGAATGTATGATGTTCTTTGCATCTCAGTGTGAAGATACTAATGCACAATGAATACCTTCTGCCATGCTTACACTAAAAGTAACATGTAGTAGCTTTCCAAAAGACAACTAATTATTTATTCATACTACAACATGCCTCATTAGCTACATAGGTTTCTTAATAGGGTGGTATGGAGGGACAAGGGCAGGTGATGGCAGTTTAGAAATGTATTACCCACTAATAGTGTTGTATAAAAAACCATCACTGAAACTGTTGACATTTCTAGATACTTTCAACTCAACTTCTGCCTCCTAGAAAAGGCACTTAACTTCTGTTTGAAGAGGACTATGTTAAAGTGACCTTGGAACCTTTCAGTTTGCACCCACAGCGTTAACACAGCAGTTACAGCACAGCACTTGATCCCACGCAGCTATTCACATCCCTGTAGTCCAAACAAGCCCTTAGTCTCCATTTATGTCAACTGTTTTATTGTAATCAGTAAAACCCTTTTTAAAAAAACAAAACTTACTACACAAAGTTATTGCTGTTTCAGGTAAGCTCAGGAGAAAGCATAAAACTCAAGCATGTTAGCTTATGCACTTCATACGCAAGATGATACTGCAAGGGCTACTGTTGTAACAAATTTATCTCTTTAGTTCAGTGGTTCTCAACCTTTCCCAATTACTGGACTCCTTTCAGAAGTTTGATTTGTCTCATGTACCCCAAGTTTCATTTAACTTAAAAACGACTTGCTTACAAAATCAGACCTAAAAATACAAAAAAGTGTCACAGCACACTATTACTGAAAAATTGCTTACTTTTTCCTTTACCATATAATTCTAAAATCAATTGGAATATAAATATTGTACTTAGATTTCAGTGTCTAGCATATAGAGCAGTATAAACAAGTCATTGTCTGTATGAAATTTTAGTTTGTCCTGACTTGCTAGTTTTTGGGTTTTTTTATGTAGCCTGTTGTAAAGTATCTACATGAGCTGATACCTCCTGAAAGACCTCTTCATATCCCCAAGGGCACATGTACCCCTGGTTGAGAACTACTGCTTTAGTTTATCTCACAGCGTGCACAACTGTCAGCCAATAGTTTGGATTACATCCAATTCCTTCATGTGTAAAGGACTTAACCACTACTAAGGCCCAAAGTGCTTGTTTACAGAAAGGGTTCTCTCAGCAATCAAATGTTTGTTAATTTTAGGTTTTCACTTTAAAACACATATTTGATGTTTCCCAGCAGTTAACTGGAATATTGGCACGGATGATTTCCCACTTCTGTTCCAGCCAGTTCTCTTATGCTATTAGTAACCCAGTCTTTCCACACCAGAACAAACAAAAATTAAAGCAACTTTGTACTCATCCATTTGCGCAGTGCAAATTAAATGTTTTCATCTTCATAAGTGCGGGCAGATTGTGCTACAGTAATTCAAAATTTTGAAATAGATGGGAAATTCTCATTTGGACAACTGAAAGTTTGGGTATTTCAGTTGAGCGAAACTAAGGCAGAGAATTCCCATCAATGATTTATTATGTACTGGCGGAGTCTTCAGTTGTCTGCTCATATCAGACCGTGGGACTAGTGCTCAAATATCAGTGGCCAAAGTATACACGGTACTTCTACAGACTAACAATTTTTAGCATAGGTAAACAGTGCAATGACCGCTAAGTATGCTGCAAGTAAGCAGGAAACTCAGGCTTCCACCTATACACCTTGTTTTCAGCAGTTGCATTCCAGAGGAAAGCCTTCAGCCAAAATGGCTGTATCTGCACAGCACATACTTAACACAAGGCACAAGGCCAACAGAAGTACAGGAACTATATAAACCACTGCTATGTTAATTTTAATATCGTCCCACAAAATGCCTTATTGCTGGTTGGTGCATCACAACTTTTTAAAACTCACCTAATGGATTTGCTCTTCCACATTAAGCTGGATTATTGAAATGTGGTGTTTAATACTACATCCTGGAAAACATTTAGTGGAGGTCATCTTAAGTATTAACAGTCCATTTAGCAAGTCAGTCAAGAAGCGGAAGCACCTTGATGCTGTCCAACTTCAGAACCTGCAAGACCACCATTACTATTAAAACTAGCTAGGCTGACTTGCCATTAATACAAAGTAGTGGGTCACACACTTTGTAGTTTGTGTAGGCCAAGCTCACTAAACACACCAGGGGTTCCTTGCATCCTTACATTCCACCCAACAAGCTCCCTGTATTGCCACCCTCCCGATCCCCCTCTATTTCAGGGATTCTGCAAAAATTTCCCCACTTCCTCCCTGATGCTTTGGCTTTTGCCCCTCCATTCTCCTTTAGGAGGGTCCTGCCTTCTTCCCCACCATACCTGGCGCTCTGTCTCCTCCTCCTCCCCCCCAACCCATTTCCATCTCCCACCACAGCAGGGTCCCTGTTCCCTCCATTCCCACCTTCACCCATGCCAATGGCTTAGTGTCTCCCCCCAACCCTGGATTGGAAAGGAGGAGTGGATGACTGGTGTCCTACCCCTACAGACCAGGAAGGGCACTAGGAGAGAGGACACTTCATTCCTTCCTCTTACTTCTTCTGGCTGTCCCTGCTGACTGAGCATCCACGTCACACAGCTTCCAGCAGGGAGAGCTCGGATCTCTCTTCTGTCTGGGAGATAAGTCATCCAGGGCATCACATGCTGAATACTATCAGGACCAGATGGAGCGGAATTGTTATGCTAGAAGGTACTAAATAGGTGCCAGACACCAGTGGTTTGATCTATAGACAACTGCAGAGGTACCTGAAGCAGTGACTGTGCTAAACAGATGACAGCAGCTCAATGTATCACCCATTTCCCCTAAAATCAATTGCATTCTGCTCATTGATACCTAGAACGTTCCCTGGAATTTTGGAATTGATCCGATGTGGCATTCAAACACTACTGCATTACACACAGAAATGCTGTCAAGTTGAGTGCAAGGTCTTTGCAAGCCTCTCCAATAAAAAGTTGTTCCCAGTGATGTATGTAGTGAGCTATACACCAGCTTTTCACCCCGGGTCCTAAGTTTCAAGTCCTGATTGAAATCATGCCTGAACATGAGTTCCCAGTATAGCACCTGACTTCACCCATAATTTACTTCACTTTTCAGACATCACATTAAACTAAAGTAGTACAATCAGAAAGTATCAAGTCGGAGTTCTATTAGAGACAGCTTGGCTTTCAACTATGCATGCCAGAAAAAACAAGTGGTTGAATGAATTCAAACAAGACAGCCAGCCAAATTAGTTCTGGGAATCTTGAATGAAGATGCTCATTACATAGAACTAGAAAGCAACTGTTTAACACAGGATATGCACTCCCGAAGATAATCCATAAAGGAAAAAATTGGGATTGTATCAAGTTTTGCTGCTTTATGATTATAAAGGTGACCTGTAATTCACAGTCTAATCTGGAAGACTAAAGATCTAGTGAAACATCACAGGAAATGAAAGTTAAGCTATTGGAAGGATGAAGGAAATTTTAGTCAAACTGTTGGTTGTTTACACACCACCAAAAAGTTTAAAACTTCCATGATAAACCTTTGTTGAACACCTACAACCCTTGCTCTTCTACAATTAAGGTGAATAACTCATGATACACACAAAAACCACCTTGCCTACTGTTCCTCATCCACAAGGTCCACTAGGAAAACCCATTTGGACACTCATAGCATTTTCCAGGTAAAAACCCTGTTGAAAAGTGTCCTTTATACATTTTAAAATAACGGATAAATCCTTTTTTGTAGGTCATTTAAACACAAAGTGAACCTTTTATATTAAGTTACAAGCGTTTTGAGAATGGAACCATGTTATAGGTTTGCACAGTGCCTAACACAATGGGGCCCCGATTCTGATTAAAGCATCTAGGAACTATTATAATAGCAACATTACAATTTACAAATTAAGAGTTTTACTATTATTGTGTTGTAATTTGTAAATTTTACAAGCAAGAAATAGCCTATAGAAAATGTCCACTTTCAGTAAATACTATGTCTGTCTTCAATTCATATTTATGGGTAGTTATGGCTTTTGTGATTGTTAAATACTCTAATGGTTTTGGGCAGTGTTAAATTCGACAGGAAATGGACAAATAAGGCAGCAAGTCCACATACTGACCAAGTTCAAAGTTACAGCTGCACCATACTTACAAAATCAGGGTAAAAATATAGTCCGATAGGAGAATGGCGCACAAGTGACATACATATTTTCCTCATTTCTCACGTCTGGACTGTCTTTAGGGGATCTGTGTAAACTGAGCCACATTTGGTCCTTTCCTCCAAGTGTCATGAACAAGGAATGGGTGAAGAGCTGAGCAGTTATTCTGTCATTTCCCTACACTCTAACTCAAAGAGAAGGAACAATTTATTTTTTTAAAATGGTTCTCCCTTTTGTGTCAGAGGAGTCAAGCTCAGATATTTTAGTCTTTGTGATGTATTACAGCTCTTAATCTTCATTTACAAACTCCTGAGCTAATCAGAAACTTAATCTGGGGCAAATCAGTAGAATGTTTAGGATCTTAAAGAAATTTTCAGTTAAGTCACTTCTACCTTCGAGTGAAATTTTATTAGAGATAGTTCACAGTATTGCCAAACTAAATATTGCTACTAGGTATGAATTATAGGACAGCTGATTCAAATGCTGATGAGTCAAGGATAAACTGCTCTTGAAATACCAGAGGTCAACTAAAGGCACTATCTGCAGTAAGACTACATTTACTGTGATAACTCATGGTCAGCTTCCTTACATTAGATAGGTGTTCAGCCTTAAACATAGCAAATGTATCTTTAAAATATTTTAGTTTTGACATCTTGCTGTAGAGCTGTTTAAAATGGCAGAGGTATGCTGAAAGCAGAATGACCTGCCTCCCTTGATAATAGGCCAACTGCATATTCCTGAAACAGTGCCCTTCCCCTACCACGCTATTTATTCTTGTTGCTTTGTCAGCACTGGGATCAGCACATGGCTACCATTGCCTGTATTAACCAAGCCAACTCTGCAATGCCCATTTTTCAATACAAAGCCTTCCTAGCTCAGCAGTATACACTACCAATAAGAACTGGACAAAGCAAGGGCCTATTTCAAAGCTGGGCCGGACTAGTGAACTGTTGAGAGAGTTATATCCCAGGCTCAAAGTGAGCTGTGTTCACATACACACTTTTCAGCAGCACCAGCAGGAAAAGGGGGGAAAAAGGGAAAACTGCAATTAAAGCACATGGGAAAGAAAAATGACAGTTATTTGGTTCCTTCTGTACTACAAATCACTAACCTAGAAGCTCTGCAGCACATGTTCTGTAGTTAGTGTTGAAACCTTAAGCCAAAGATGATTTCACATAATACAGCCAATATCATAGTAAAAATGGTGATTTGTTATAAATGTAGTTCATAGAATCATAGAATATCAGATTCTGTCACATGCAGCAAGACAGACATTTTAACCATTGGAGGTCTGAATCATAGACTATCAGGGTTGGAAGGGACCTCAGGAGGTCATCTAGTCCAACCCCCTACTCAAAGTAGGACCAATCCCCAAATGGCCCCCTCAAGGATTGAACTCTTAACCCTGGGTTTAGCAGGCCAATGCTCAAAACCACTGAGCTATCCCTTCCCTCCTCCTAGTTCAGCATAGGCAGCCCAGAAAGGGAAATTAAGTGCAAATAGGATTAAAAGTTGAAATCTAGCTTTTAATAAAATACATAGATACTACGATTAGAATTTTTTGCAGGTCAGAATGAAGGTATGTGGCAAGCTATATATGCCATGCTTTTACTATGTCAATCTCAAAGCTTTAGCAACCTTTCAAAAACAGACATTTACAGAAGGACTTTACTGGTCCCCCCGCCCCATCAACAAAATAAGGTATTGTTCCCACTCCATCACAAATCTAAAAGGGAACATTTGAAATACTTGAGTTAAGGTTTAGATTGATCAAAATATTTTAGACTCAGTTAAGACTCAAAGTGACTATTATGGTAATCTAGTATCTGGCATTCTGCATAGGGTGACCAGACAGCAAGTGTGAAATATCGAGACGGGGATGGGGGGTAATAGGCAAGACAAAACCCCAAGTATCAGGACATCTGGTCACTTTAATTCTGCATAACTGTCCAGAGAATATCATTGAACTTGGTTCCCACCTACCCTCCTACACTTGCAAGAATTTAAATCTATTTGTTTATTTAGTTTTGAAATTTGACCAGTAACAGCATCTTTGTTTGGAGCAATCATTGGTCCTGAATGCTTCCCCCAAATGTGTAATCTACAAGCGTGCCTATTGCCTTAACTAGTCCATGGACCCTATCTCTGCTCAAATTCTTCTACATCATGTCTTACTATTTCCCTCCCTTCCTCTAATGGAAATACCTTTTTATGGTCTTCCCAAAGCCTTGTTCTCCAGGCTTCAGGGTGTCAGTTCCAAGTCTTTTGCTTCATGTGAGGGAGAGGACAAAGTACATTTGTGGCCCATATGTTTTTACAGATGGATACTGAGTACATACACTTCAGAGTTCCCCATCCTCTCCAAAGCCCTAAGACAATCTTACATCATCCACTGATATATCTTTGCTTTGAAAGTTAGGCTTGGCAAATGAGGGCAGGAATCCTCAACGAATTTCAAACTCATTTGCATGCTTTGACTGAAGAACTTCCATGAACACTTAAGCGTTGCCAAAAGTGGTAGTTTAGTAGAGTGGTTCTCTTACTCAGACAAGAATATAATTAAGTCTTCAAGGTGACTACACAAGAACTTTGAAGTTGACCAAAAAAAAAAAAAAAAATAGGACAGAGCCCAATAGGCTTTAAACTTATCCTCAGCTATAGGTAGCATAGAATCATAGGACTGGGAAGGACCTTGAGAGGTCTTCTAGTCCAGTCCTCTGCACTCAAGGCAGGACCAAGTATTATCTAGACCAGGGGAGGGCAAACCACGGCCCACGGGCCGGATCCGGCCCCTCAGGGCTTTGGATCCAGCCCGTGGGATTGCCCCCCATGGTGCTGCAGGCCCCACACCGGTCTCAGAAGCGGCCGGCACCACTTCTCTGCAGCCCCCCAGGAGCGGGGGGGCAGAGGGCTCCATGTGTTGCCCTTGCCGCCAGGCACTGCCTCCCGCAGCTCCCATTGGTTGGGAACGGGGAACCATGGCCAATGGGAGCTTTGGGGGAGGTACCTGGAGGCGCGGCAAGGGCAGCACATGCGGAGCCCTCCACCCCTCTTCCCCCAGGGGCCACAGCGCTTTCCGGAACGGCGCAGCGTGGGGCCAGGGCAGGCGTGCAGGGAGCCTACCCTGGCCCCGGTTCGCACCGCTGCCACCCCAGAGCCACTTTAGGTAAGTGGCACGGGCCGGAGCCCAAACCCCTCCTGCACCCCGCCCCCCAACTCCCTGTCCTAAGCCCTCTGCCTGCACCTCCCACCCCTCCTGCACCCCTACCCCCTGCCCTGAGCCCCCTCTCGCACTCGGCACCCCTCCTGCACGCCAACCCCCTTCCGAGCTCCCTCATATGCCCTGCACCCCTCCTCTGCCCCAATCCCTTGCCCTGAGCCCCTTCCTGCACACCACACCCCCTCCCACATCCCATACTCCCTCTTGCACCCCAACCCCCGCCCCGGCCCTGCATACAATTTCCCCACCCAGATGTGGCCCTCGGCCCAAAAAGTTTACCCACCCCTGATCTAGACCATCTCTGATAGGTGTTTGTCCAACCTGCTCTTACAAAATCTCCAATGATGGCAATTCCACAACCTCCCTGGGCAATTTATTCTAGTGCTTAACCACTCTGACAGGAAGATTTTCCTAAGGTCCAACCTAAACTGCCCTTGTTGCAGTTTAAGCCCATTGCTTCTTCTCCTATCCTCAGGAGTTAAGAATTGTTGTTTCTCTCCCTCCTTTTTGTAACATCCTTTTATATACTTGAAAACGGTTATGTTCTTCCCCCCCCCAGTCTTCTCTTCTCCAGACTAAACAAACCCAAGGATGAGGAACTGTGTGGCTGAATTCCAATAACGTTCAGTCTGATCAATACCTTAGTACTGCCAAAGTGCTAGCATCCATTGGCTTGTGTAACATTATATGGGTAAAGTGAAATAGGTCCATTCTAGTCATGCTGGAAGACAGCTTCCCAGCTAGGTTCAGTGTAGGATTTGCCAGGTTATCTGGGTTTTCCCTGACCCTTCACTTGCAGCTCTAGCTATTATCTAGCCATTGCTTTCTTTTGCAAACAAGTTGTGTAGCTGTTGTCATGGACAGCTTATTTGAAGGCAGGATCCAGGAGTAAAAAGGTAATTTATATTCCAGACTGCCAGTATGCTGTGTGACCTTGAGCAAGTCACAAACCATTCCTGAGTTTAAGCTGCCAACCCCACTGTTGGTGTCACTAGGCATAAATCTAGGTAACTCGGGAGGATGGCTTTGGGCCTATGTGACCCAAAGTACCTTTATGTAAAGTGCTTTTGTTAGCCTTACTAAACTTTTGTAACATTTTGTGTTATGTGCTAATTACTGGCAGTGGTAAGGCTGCTTGATACTAGATGTAGCCAATACTAAATAAGATAGGCGGAAAGCAGGTGCTGTAATTAAAGTTATATGCATGAGAACGTAGCCCCCACAGTGGGAAAGTACAGATAACTGATCACAGAAGAGTTGCTAACGAGCTAAAGTGGTTTTTGCCAAGTATGACTTAATTGCTTAAGGTAACTGCTATTGCAAAGTGTATTTGCTGTATGGGAATGAAAGGTGGGGAGAGGAGGAGTGTGGGGGTGATGGGAATGCTTAGCTGAAGTTATGTATAAAGAGAGGAAAACCGCTTGTATGGGTGTGCAGGATTTGAGAATGCTATGTCTCCCTGGCACCTGATTTGGGCTCAAATAAACCTTGGTTTTGCTTCTCCACCTTGGTGTGTTTATTGGAAGCGAAGCACACCGGGCAACGAACCACTGTTGCTGTCGCCTCGGGCCTCTGTGCCGGCAACACCACTCCCAACATGGGAAACAGATACTTGATGTCCCTAAAGCATTTTGAGTTATAGCTGAAAGGTGTGTAAGTATAAAGCATCAACAAGTATCCTGAGGTCTAGCCTCCTCCTTCAATGACCCATTTCTTCATGTAGATTAGAAAACCGTGGTGCACCTGGCTGGAAAAAAGCAGTGAAGGTTAGCATAGGCCTCATTAGTTCTAGTTCCACTTTAAAAATATTCTACTATCTACTCAGTGCTTCAGCAAAGTGAGGGCTATGGTTTAATAGGCCTTGTGCAAATGTGTTTTAAAGGAGGGGCTTTGAAAGAGTGTAGTCAACACTATCCAAACAACAAAGCAGTATGAAAGGCGGAAAAGAAAGTTTGTTAGTCTAGCAGCTGAATTTTCATTCTGTTGAATCCATGATGAAATATCTGCCAGAATTTACTTTGAACAACTTCAGGAATGATCCTTAAGCCTCTGAGAGAATCAGTTTATGCACAGCCTGCACTACCTGTTGGTTAGATGAGAAAATACTTTTCAGAACACATTCAGGCACAAATGCACAACATTTCTACTTCCAATCCATTCTTAACAGCAATGCTGCTGCTATGATTAAGCAACTACCGTTCGTACTGGGACATTCTGCTCTCTCATTAAACCACTAGTCATGTTAGACAATTTACACTGGCCTTCATAAAAATTATATTCATGCACCCATTGAGAGGAAACAATACTCAACTATAGATGCTTTTAAAAAAAGGCACAAACTCCCAAAACTTAGCAGCATTTCTTGCAGAAAATTGAAGTCTAGGCAGTCATCACTACAGCGTAACACTGAACAGGACCCAACAATAGCATCTGAAGTTGTTCAGGCTGAGGGGCCCACTTGTGGTGTCTGGTGTGGTGGGGATGGAGAAAACGGGCAGGCTACATTAGATACTAAGGGGATGTCTACACTGCATCTGGGAGCAAGCCTCCCAACCTGAGTCCACAGACCTGTGTTAGTAGGGCTCACACTAGTGCACTAAAAATAGGTCGGTAGACTATGCTTTGATGTTAGGACTTGGGCTCTCAGGCTTTCAAAGGGGTAGGCTTGAGTCACACCATCTACACAGACATTTTTAGCACCCTAGCACAAGCCACACTAACACAAGTCTGTGGACCTGGGTTGGGAAGCTTGCTCCCAGACGCAGGGCAGACAGTGCAATCCAGCCAGCTGTTTAGGATATCTCAGCAAGTCATGAGTAAGCTTCTACCCACTAGAATCTGTGCTGGGCCTTGATAGCAATATTGTGAAAGAGGACTCCATGTTAGCATCGTCACTATTTACTAATTCAGAAGTCCAGAGAGTGGTGTCATTTACTAAGGCTGCATCAGTCTGTGATTGAATTCTCTACACATTCCAGATGAATCTTGTTTGATCTATGGAATTGTGTTTCGAACTTCAATGATCTGGATAAATGACTCAGCTTCTGAATGTGAAAAAAAAAGTGTGATGCATGTAGTTCTCCAGACTTGTTTTTAAAACACAGCTCTATTTTGATCATATATATGTTTACTTTATTCAGAGTCTGACTCAAACATAATGGTAAGAGATTATTTTTTACACAGCCAATCACTCGAAGAGAGAAGCCACAATGGAATACACACCAAGATCTATTTTAATATCAGCTCTCCCATTTCTCCTCACCCTACTATTATCTGCATTCCTCAGACAGTTTGTCAGGTTCTACTAAGTTGACAGATTTTGAAGAGCAATTCAACTTCCTTCTTTGCTTTGTGGCTTTACATGTACAAACTGAAATGAAATGAGTAGATGCAGTCATTCAACCTTTCAGGTATGCCATGTAATCTAGTACGTCACCCTTCCATTCACAGTAGATAGGAAATGGTTTGCTTTGGAAGCATCTTTTTCATGCCACTCATGTTTAACTAAATATTTTTAGATAGTGCTTTAAATAAATATCAGCCTAACCTCTGAACATTCATGAGTCATTCACTGACTAACCACCTTGATTCCATCTCTTCATATGCAATTCAGAATCTGTATCAGCTAAGCTTTCCCAAGAGAGACAGACAATCACATGTTCAGCTAAAAACACAAGGCAGGTCTTGATGCAGTCACCTCTTTCATAAGCAGCCTCTCCCCCTGCTGAAAGCAGCAAGGGAAGAGAATTATTTATAGAATTGTAAGTGTAAACCAAAGCACTACTGCTGCAGTGTTATACAACTTGGTATTTCTCACCATCAGTTCAAGCAGCAATTCTTTTGAGGGAGAAAATTCTGAAGCTAGAGGCACTGGTTATAATTTAAACAAACCAAATATGGTTTCTGAAGACTAATGTGACACACCAGATTAGCTAGATACCTAAGAACTAGAACTATTTGAAGTCTCCATTTCACTGCCATACCAACCCCCCTCCCCCCCAAAAAAAGAAACCATGTAAGAACTGATGCTACCATTCTGCTCATGTTCAAATTACTGCATTAACAAATAGCTGAACTCTTCTTTTTAAAGCTGTGGACATGGGTGAGGAAACTAGGGGGAAGCAGTTAACACTGGCAATAATAAGCAGATCTGGTCTACAGTGGAATTTATTACAGGAAGGGCTAAATAGTTACACCACCTCTTATGGAAACTGTGTTGAGTTTTGAGGATTTTTATTCTAATCTGAAAACTTTATATTGGTTTCTTAGTCCTAGTGAACAGTTAGTTTACAAAACACTGTAAGGTGACATTCTTCTCTCAGCAAGTTAGGTTAGTTATATCTACACACGATGCTGATCAGATGGTTCATGACGGTAACAAGTGAAATGCCAGCAGTTATCTACTGGTGAAAATCTGTATTTAAATAAGCATGGTAACTTGAAGATATGCTTGTAAAACTGAATGCCTGGCATCTCCATAAGCATGGGCTGTTTCAGCTATATCACTGTTAGTTTTTAAACTTATGACTAAACTAATGCAAAAGCCTCCTCAAAGGAGATAGTCACCCTGAAGTTCCATAGTATAAGGCCTATTAAACAATGGTCCCATTTGTCAGATTCCATTTCTGACTTGTAAGAGGTTCACATTCTCTCCCCATCTCCTCCCTCTTCCCACTCCAAGTTTAGAGGATGTTCTGGAGAACGCTAACCAGATTAAATGACAGCTTTATTCATAAGTAGGTGATGACTTAATTCACAGCAAGCTGCACCATAAAGGAACTGATGAATGGGAAAAAAAGCTGACTCTTACGTTAGAGAGTTACATTAAAAAAAGAAACTACTCAAAATTACCAGAACCCTGCATACTTTCAGTTGGTAGCAGGGAGATACTGAAATGACTCAAATTGTTTCAGTGTAGTAGGGAGGAAAGTTAGTTATATAGCCAAAAATGGACTAACTCTGAAGGCATTCACACACTATAGTGATGGGCTCTATTACAGAAGCTTTGATAGAATCTACAAACAGAAGACAGTCTAAGTGCTAAGTTTATCAATATACACCAAGGTGGTCTTCTAGCTCTGCAAGACAGATAGAAGCAGCAGAGAGGACATCAGACTTATTACTATGATTTCCAATGAATTGCTTCTCAAGTCTAACCAGTATTTTAGAACAGTAAACTTTGTGCTTAGTGTCTGAACTTCTACTCCTACAGAAAGACGCCATTAGTTATTTCTGTTGTTGTAGTACAGAAGAAGAGAGACAGCCACCTGTGCTAGCCTTTATTATTTGTACTACCGTAGCAGCAGGAGGCCCCAATCCAGATCAGGATCTCACTGTACAAATACCTAAAAAAGTCTCCAACCAACAGCTTACAAATGCAAGTACCAGAAGAGAACAGGTAAAAACAAATGGGGAAAAGCACATGGTAATAGTGAGGATCTTTGCAATGAGCAGCAGTTATGACATACCAGCTACCTAACCACTGTCAAGAACACTGTATGCATCACAGCAGAAGTGAGTTAAGAAGGGATCTGAAGGAGGAAAATGTGGCTTTGTGGATGTTTAAAAGGGACCTCATTCCAGGAATAAAGGACAGGAAGGGAGAAAGCATGAAGGAACTCTGGAAAATCTGACAAGCAGACAATGGAGGCTAGCATTGTTGGTGGGGTGGAGGCAGAGTCATTGGCTCAACAACATAAGACATGATGTCAACATTATGCTAAATTATGGATGTGGAACAGGTCATTTATGTTTGATATAGCAGAGAAGGGGGAGCCAATGAAAGGAAGCAGAGAGGGATGACATGGTCAAAGTGACAATCCAAGAAAATCTTTCCAAGAACTTTTTGGATAATTAATCAGAGCAAGACAGCATTTCTCTAGCCCAAAAAGAGGTTACGGGGATGTGAAGGGTAACAAGAAGGGTTTCTACAAGTATGTTAGCAACAAGAAAGGTCAGGGAAAGTGTGGGACCCTTACTGAATGAGGGAGGCATCCTAGTGACAGATGTGGAAAAAGCTGAAGTACTCAATGCTTTTTTTGCCTCAGTCTTTACAGACAAGGTCAGCTCCCAGACTGCTGTCCTGGGCAACACAGTATGAGGAGGTGAGCAGCCCTCAGTGGTGAATGAACAGGTTAAGGACTATTTAGAAAAGCTGGACATGCACAAGTCCATGGGTCCAGATCTAATGCATCTGAGGGTGCTGAGGGAATTGGCTGATGTGATTGCAGAGCAATTGGCCATTATTTCTGAAAACTCATGGCAACTGGGGAAGGTCCTGGACAATTAGGAAAAGACAAATATAGTGCCCATCTTCAAAAAAAAAAGGGAAGAAGGAGAATCTTGGAAACTACACACCAGTCAGCCTCACCTCCAAGAAGGTGTCTTATGTTTGTATAATACCTAGCACAATGGGACTGAGGCATATGATGATATTCCAGTAGCACCAAAGATATGCTTGGTCCTTGCCAAAACAGATTCTGAACATTTGCTACAAGTACCAGCCTAACCAATGGTATCCTATCCTAGACCCAAAATATGGAGCAATTATTTAAAGCCTAGGAGTAGTTCATGATTGGCAACTTTGCCTAAATTAATCTGATCTTTTACCTGTTTCAGAAGGAGAACTGTCTCCAACTTTTCATAGTTCATGGTAAATTAGAAATAATGTGTTTCTATCCACTGATGATGTAGGTCTCTATTTAAATTGCTTTAAGTACTACAACAATATTAGTGACTAGGTCACAATGGTATTCTATGCCTCAATTATCCATAATTAAGACTAAGATTTACTAAAAATATTCGTGACAAAGTCAAGGACAGGTCACAGGCAAAAAAGAAAGGTCACAGCCTCCGTGAATTTATCCATGACTTTTAGTAAAAATATCTGAGACAAAATGGGAGATATGCGGGTCCTCACACTGCCTGAAGCAGGGCAGCAGCACAGGGACCAGGAGCCCTGCCTGTGGCAGCTGGGAGCTCCAGGGGGAGGGGATTCCCCTGCTGCCCAGGGCCACCAGGAGCTCTGGGGGGAGGTCCCCTGGCACCCGCGGGAGGCAGGGGACCCTGCAGCTCTCAACCACTACAGGCTGAAGTCACGGAACTTGCTGGAAGTCACAGATTCCATGACTTCCACAAAATCGGACTAAATTATAGCCTTATCCATAACAGTAAGAGGGTGAAGGGTTACAGGTATTTTGAGAATAATTTAGTGCTTGTGAAAAGATGCTGAACAGATAGCTTTGGAAACTGAAGTTCTGTCCACAGTACAGCCAGTAGAAGCTTCCTCATATTGCTAAAATGAATGAAGTATGACCTGGAGGACCCTCTAGTGGTAATAAAATAGATGAGTATATATGCCAATTCTCAGCCTCTGCTGTAAACACAAACAAGGTTGTTAATTACTTTTATATCTATCCACTGAAAAAATTGATTGAAACCATTAGTAACTACTGGAATACTTTGAAAGCTGCAGATTAAGTGTTTATTGTTAGTAACAACCTAGGCCCAAGTTTAAATTTAGCACTTAAGTTTTGTACCCCTTTACTGTACTATGTTATGAACCATTCACTCTCTCCCTATGTCCTCCTTAGATACCAGGACAAGTATTAAATACAACATTGACTGGAATGAGGAGTTACAAATAATGTGTTACTATTGCACCTAAGAGCCTTAGTCATTGACCAACACCCCACTATGCTAGGCTCTGTACAAACACAGAACAAAGATAGTCCCTGCACCAAAGAGCTTACACAGGAGGATACAAATAGACTGGGAAGTACAAGGAAACTGAAACAATTTTGGTCAGCATCACTGACCGTGGTCTCAGCACACCAGGACCCTAACCATTTTCAAGTGGTTGGTTTGTTTTTGGAGATCTAGCAAGAGGAGAGTTTTAAGGAGAACAGTGAAGTGACTTTGTAGACATTTATGGGAAGTTTCTCCCGAGTGTGAGGGGCCGCACAGGAGAAAGCATGAAGGTGCTTGTTTAACAAATGGGCAAGGGAAGCTGATCAGAGGCAGGAGTCAACCTTTCAACATGATAAATATAGAATCTACAATTTTTAGCACTCCAATCTAAGGTTTCATACAGGGCATAGAACAGTTGTTAGACTCACTTTTTAATACTTCAAAGACTGCATGCTAAAGGTAAGGTCCTATATTTTCACAAGCTAATATTGTACCTTAAAATACCAAAGCGAAATTTGACAGTTTAAGCTCCTGCACTGAAGAAAGCTTACATGGTTAAGAGACAAAAAGAGTCAGCTAAGTGGTCTACCACATGCCAGGTACTGTCTTGGAAAAAAACCACTTCCTTCCTGACCAGCGGCAGGAACAGATTATAAGTCAGGTAAGTGCAGAGTTGGTAGAGAGGGATTTCCATCTGCCCTCCTACCCCAGTCATGTCCAATCACAGCTTGGGACTTTGGCTTTGGCAATGCCACTGGCAGTAAAGTGTTTGATATAGAGAAGGCTAGCCTAACTCAAACGCTCTGTAAAAATAACTAAAATTTTAAAAAGCAGTTACGTTGTTACATGTTTCATCCGTGCCCTAGTTATGTAGAAGCCACACTGGCTTGTTCACACTAAATAACCATTAAGCATTTGTTTGTTCTAAGAGTTCACCACTGGACTGAACATGAACTTATCCGCTACACATTACATGTCAAGAACAAAATAGCTCAGATCCAGGAATCACAACTAGGAGCTTCCACATTCAGTGAGACAGGCAGAAGTGAAATAGGAAGATGAAAAGTTAGGTTTGAGTGTTAACGGGAAACAGCCCAAACATATGGTAAGGGTCCCATCCCCCACCCACTCAATTTTTTTTTTTTTTAATATAAACAGATAGTGTTTGGGAGTGAAGATAAGACAGTTCATAAGAACTAGCAACTAATTAACCAAACTTTACTAAAAACAAGAACTCCAAAAATTTCTGAACACTTGCTGTGGCATTCTGTAACTCAAAGCAGCATCCTGGAACCCCCATATTCACCACTGTCATGGAATTATATGTTCTGTACAAAATATGCCTTGTGATGTATCGTTTTAAAAGTCTTGATCTGTTGAACGTTAATATCCTGTTGGATGTTATGTTCTATCACTGTATGTGAGGTTATGAAGTTTTGCTACGAGTTACTGAAATATGTTGCGAGATGAGGAACACGCACAACCAGCATTCCAAGTACAATGCAGTAGCAAGATGCACAGATAGCTCACTGAAAGGAATCCACCCTCTCAATCATCATCTTAGAAGACTTCTCAGAGACAGCACATATACAATGGAGACTGCAGGACCCACATCATAGCAAAAGATCATAGAATCATAGAATATCAGGGTTGGAAGGGACCTCAAGAGGTCATCTAATCCAACCCCCTGCTCAAAGCAGAACCAATTCCCAACTAAATCCCAGTCAGGGCTTTGTCAAGCCTGACCTTAAAAACCATTAAGGAAGGAGATTCCACCATCTCCGTAGGTAATCCATTCCAGTGCTTCACCACCCTCCAAGTGAAAAAGTTTTTCTGAACATCCAACCTAAACCTCTCCTACTTCAACTTAAGACAGAACAAGGAGCAATGGTCTCCTCTTCTGCAGACTATACAATCCCAGTTCTCTCAGTCTCGACTCATAAGTCATGTGCTCCAGCCTCCTAATGATTTTTGTTGCCCTCCACTGGACTCATTCCAATTTTTTCCACACCCTTCTTGTAGTGTGGGGCCCAAAACTGGACACAGTACTCCAGATGAGGCCTCACCAACGTCGAATAGAGGGGAATGATCACATCCCTCGATCTGTTGGCAATGCCCCTACTTATACAGCCCAAAATGCCGTTAGCCTTTTTGGCAACAGGGGCACACTGTTGACTCATATCCAGCTTCTCGTCCACTAACCCCTAGGTCCTTTTCTGCAGAACTGCTGCGTAGCCATTTGGGCCCTAGTCTGTAGCAGTGCATGGGATTCTTCCATCCTGAATACAGGACTCTGCACTTCTTGTTCAACATCAGATTTCTTTTGGCCCAATCCTCCAATTTGTCTAGGTCCCTCTGTATCCTATCCCTACCCTCCAGCATATCTACCACTCCTCCCAGTTTAGTGTCATCTGAAAGCTTGCTGAGGGTGCAGTCCACAACATCCTCTAGATCATTAATGAAGGTATTGAACAAAACTGGCTCCCAGGACCGATCCTTGGGGCACTCCACTTGATACCGGCTGCCAACTAGACATGGAGCCATTGATCACTACCCATTGAGCCCGACAATCTAGCCAGCTTCCTATCCACCTTATAGTCCATTCATCCAGCCCTTACTACTATAACTTGCTGGCAAGAATACTGTGGGATACCGTATCAAAAGCTTTGCTAAAGTCAAGAAATAACACGTCCACTGCTTTCCCCTCATCCACAGAGCCGGTTATCTCATCATAGAAGGCAATTAGGTTAGTCAGGCATGACTTGCCCTTGGTGAATCCATGCTGACTGTTCCTGATCACTTTCCTCTCCTCTAAGTGCTTCAGAATTGATTCCTTGAGGACCTGCTCTATGATTTTTCCAGGGATTGAGGTGAGGTTGACTGGCCTATAGTTCCCCAGATCCTCCTCCTTCCCTTTTTTTAAAGATGGGCACTAGATTAGCCTTTTTACAGTCATCTAGGACCACACCCGATCACCATGAGTTTTCAAAAAAATGGCCAATGGCTCTGCAATCACATCTGCCAACTCCTTTAGCACTCTCCCATGCAGTGCATCCTGCCCCATGGACTTGTGCTTGTCCAGCTTTTCTAAATAGTCCTGAACCACCTTACTCCACAGAGAGCTGGTCACTTCCTCCCCATACTGTGCTACCCAGTGCAGCAGTCTGGGAGCTGACCTTGTTCATGAAGACAGAGGCAACAAAAGCATTGAGTACAGTAGCTTTTTCTACATCCTCTGTCACTAGGTTGCCTCCCTCATTCAGTAAGGGGCGCACACTTTCCTTGACTTTCTTCTTGTTGCTAACATACCTGAAGAAACCCTTCTTGTTACTCTTAACATCTCTTGCTAGCTGCAACTCTAAGTGTATACTTCTCCCTGGTCATTTGTCCAATCTTCCACTTCTTGGAAGCTGCTTTTTTGTGTTTAAGATCAGCAAGGATTTCACTATTAAGCCAAGCTGGTTGCCTGCTATTCTGTCTATCCATTGGGATGGTTTGTTCCTGCAACCTCAATAAGTATTCTTTAAAATACAGCCAGCTCTCCTGGACTCCTTTCCCCCTCATGTTATTCTCCCAGGGGTTATTCTGCCCATCAGTTCCCTGAGGGAGTCAAAGTCTGATTTTCTGAAGTCCAGGGTCCTAGTCTGCTGCTCTCCTTTCTTCCTTGCGTCAGGATCCTGAACTCGACCATCTCATAGTCACTGCCTCCCAGGTTCCCATCCACTTTTACTTCCCCTACTAATTCTTCCCTGTTTGTGAGCAGCAGGTCAAGAAGAGCTCTGCTCCTAGTTGGTTCGTCCAGCACTTGCACAAAGAAGTTGTCCCCTACACTTTCCAGAAGCTTCCTGGATAGTCTGTGCACCGCTGTATTGCTCTCCCAGCAGATATCAGGATGATTCAAGTCTCCCATGAGAACCAGGGCCTGTGATCTAGTAACTTCTGTTAGTTGCCGGAAGAAAGCCTTGTCCACCTCATCCCCTGGTCTGGTGGTCTATAGCAGACTCCCACCATGACATCACCCTTGTTGCTCACACTTCTAAACTTAATCCAGAGACTCTCAGGTTTTTCTGCGGTTTCATATCAGAGCTCTGAGCAGTCATACTGCTCTCTTACATACAATACAACTCCCCTACCTTTTCTGCCCTGCCTGTCCTTCCTGAACAGTTTATACCCTTCCATGACTGTACTCCAGTCATGTGAGTTATCCCACCCACATCATAATTCCTTGACTATGCCAGGACTTCGAGTTCTCCCTGCTTGTTTCCCAGGCTTCTTGCAAGCTGGAAGAAACTATAAAGAGGGGAAGTGACATCATGATTTGTCCTCACTCCCTCCACAACTCAAAACTTGGAACAAACATCTGGAGACCAAGACTTTGAACTGGCGAGGGTGGTCACAGGCTGGAGTTCCAGTCCGTGTACTGAAGATCTGCGACTTGTTTGTATCATCTAGCAGAGAGACACTGCTTGATTCAAATCCTGTTTGAGTTCTATAAATGAGACTGCAAATTTACTTTTATTTCTTAGGTAACCAGCTTTGATCTCTATGCTTACTACTTATAACCACTTAAAAATCTTTCTGTAGTTAATAAATCTGTTTTATATTTTATCTAAAACAGTGTGTTTTGATTGAAGCGCTTGGGAAATTTCAGCTCAGTTTACAAAGGTTGGTGTGTGTCCTCTCCACACCGAGGGAGGGGTGAACTGGGTAAAGAACTTATACTGGTCAGGCTTCTGACCAGAGCAAGATGGTATAGTTCTGGGGTGCAAGACTAGGGAACTGGAAGGAATTGGCTGGAGTCTCTCTATTGTTGGTTCATGGTTGGAAAAGCATTTATGTAACTCAGTTCGGTATGTCCCTACCTGTGGATGTCTATGTAAGGTCTGTAGCCTGCCAACAGCATCACAGGGTGAGAGGGATACACCAGGTTGGTGGGACAGAGGGCACAGTTCAGGTTGCACCCTGGAGACCCTGTCACATCTGCTTAGTATCAAACCAGACCCATCCATGTTATTACTTATTTAAACAAATAACAAAAGCATAATGAACTGTTGGGCTATATGGGCCTGTAGGCATCAGATGCTGGAGAATGCAGATGAATTTCAAATATTAAAAAGGATTAAGAATCATTTCAGCACTTCTCTCTCCCTACCAACTCCAAAACTAGATTTAGTCAAAGTATTTAAAAAAAAAGTTTGTTTTTAGTGACTAAAAAACAGCTTCTTTAGGACAGCAAGATGGAGAAATTGTAGGTCACTAGAACAACAAAACTTGAGAAGGATTTGTTAGCCTGTTTCTCAAGATCTAAAATCATTAACAGAATTGAGGGAGAGGCTGAAGTTTCCTTTTAAATCCTGAGACACACAAGACAGGTGAGGCAATATCTTTTATTGGACCAGCTTCTGTTGGTGGAAGGGACAAGGTCCTGAGGAAGAGCTCCGTGAAGCACGCAAGCATGTTCCTTCCACCAACAGAAGTTGGTCCAATAAAAGATATAACCTCACCTATCCTCTCTCACATCCTGGGACCAAAGTGCCTATAGCCCCACTGAAAACAAATGTTAAATCTTGTCAGAAAGTAATACAAATTAGGACCGGGCCACCTGACAAGCTCTCAGACGAGATATACATACTAATATAACACATTTACAGTAATTGCCACCCAAGAGGGTTCAGTTTAAAAGAACTAGACATTATATTAAAAGTAGAGACCCCTCCAGACATTCTGACTAGTGATAAAAGTCCTGAGTTTTTTGTTTTGTTGGGTTTTTTTTGTAAATTAAGTTGGGAGTTCTAGCTCTCCACATGTACTTCCAATGCAAGTTTAGCTACGAAGTGGTTAGGGGGTTACATTTGATCATTTTTCCAGGTTTTCAAAAAGGAAAAAAAAATGCCTTTCAGCTTGTTAAAATTCTGTTCCTGGAAGAGGTTTGACATCTTAAGACAAATAAGATAGTTAACCGATTATTGCAGAAGTAAAATTTAATGAAATTTATTTTGGATAAACGTTAAGTAATGCATATTGGAAAAAAATAACCCGAACTATAAATACAATATGATGGGAACTAATTTAGCTACAACTAATCAGGAAAGAGATCTTAGAGTCATTGGGGATAGTTCTTTGAAGACGTCCACGCAGTGTGCAGCAGCAATCAAAAAAGCAAACAGGATGTTAGGAATCACTCAAAAAGGGATAGAGAATAAGACGGAAAATATCTTACTGCCCTTATATAAATCCATGGTATGCCCACATCTTGAATACTGAGTACAAGTGTGGTCTCCTCATCTCAAAAAAGATACACTGGCATTAGGAAAGGTTCAGAGAAGGGCAACTAAAGTGATTAGGGGTTTGGAATGGGTTCTATATGAGGAGAGATTAAATAAGATAGTCTCCTCTTTTCCAAGCTGAAAAGTTCTAAGGGGGGATATGATAGAGGTATATAAAATCATGAGCGGTGTGGCGAAAGTGAATAAGTTATTTACTTGTTCCCATAATATAAGAACTAGGGGCCACCAAATGAAATTAATGGGCAGCAGGTTTAAAGCAAATAAAAGGAAGTTCACACAGCGCACAGTCAACCTGTGGAACTCCTTGCCTGAGGAGGCTGTGAAGGCTAAGACTATAACAGAGTTTAAAAGAGAACTAGATAAATTCATGGTGGTTAAGTCCATTAATGGCTATTAGACAGGATGAGTAAGGAATGGTGTCCCTAGCCTCTGGTTGTCAGAGGGTGGACATGGATGACAGGATTACCTGTTAGGTCCACTCCCTCTGGGGCACCTGGCATTGGCCACTGTCAGCAGGCAGAATACTGGGCTGGATGGACCTTTGGTCTGACCCAGTATGGCAAATTCTTATGTTCTTCGTAGAGTGGGCAGGTGGCATTTTAGAAGCTACTTTTGCTATTTTTACATGCAGTGGTGGTACTAGGAAAAAATAGCAGGATACACTGTGTACCCTGACAATGAATCTTATAGGCCTTGGCTACACTGGTGCTTTACAATGCTACAAGTTTCTCGCTCAGGGGTGTGAAAAAAACCACCCCCCTGAGCGCTGCAAGATACAGCGCTGTAAAGCACCAGTGTAAACAGTGCCGCAGCGCTGGGAGCGCGGCTCCCAGCGCTGCAACCACGGGGAGGTGGAGTACGTGCAGCGCTGGGAGAGCTCTCTCCCAGCGCTGGCGCTGCGGCCACACACACTTCAAAGCACTGCCGCGGCAGCGCTCCCGCGGCAGCGCTTTGAAGTTTCGAGTATAGCCAAGCCCTTAGATGATTTCCACTAGTTGTCAGAAGTTCTCATAGGCCATCTTGTCAAAAATACTATGTTTCTACTCTTGTGATGACTTGACTTCAGAAATGGATATCTGGCTTCTGTTCAGCTGTATTCAGTTTAGACAATCTTCATTCTTGTATGTGTAACTTTTTAGCGTTCCAGCCATATAAGTAGTGATGGGAAAAGAGCAAGTTGCAGAACACACTTAATCAGCTAATGGAAGAATGTGTTAAGGGACACTATGTGTCGTCTCAAATTGCAAATTAAGAAAATTTCAAGTAATAGTTGGTGAACTACCTGCACTGCATCCCTGCCAAAAAGGGGACAGATGCTACTGCAAAATAACTGATTCCAAGTTCCTTCTCAGGAAAAAGGGATTTTGTTTTCATTCTTGAAAACGTCAGCACGTATCACTATATAACCAGTAACATTCCCCCCACTGTTCACAAACACTTTTCATAATTGCTGGAGCAAATGTTTAATTGGACAATTTTCATCCAAGAAGCACAGAATGGATTCCGGAGACCACACTGAAGATGGGGGAAGGGAAGGAAATAGTGGCAATCTTCCCAAACTGTGCCTCTAATCCCAGAGTAGAAGGATATTTCTGTTCAAATCATCAGGGAAATATGTAGTTCTAGCATTTAAGTTGTTAGGCATCACTGTTATCAACTTATTGAGAAGAGTGAGGCATTTTTAAGATCTTAAGGGCAATTGTTTCTAAGGTCTCACCCACCAAACAACAAGCTTGGCCTTGAGTGAATGCAGAGGTAACCCGCTGCAGATGCTTCCTTACCGGCTGCAACACCTGCTCTGCTTAGACTGAGCAGCACCAAACACCACACTGAGCTATATGTACAGCATTTTACAAAAGGGTAATGACTCATCTACTGACCACAGTCTGCCATGCCACCAAGGACTTCTTCTGGGAAGTATCTCCTCTCTGCACAAACGAACTACAGTGGCTCCTATATTTAGAGCCTTCTGTACATTTGGCCCTTACAGTGAGTTTGGAACAGACAATTGTATCAGTTTGTGTTCAGAATGTTCTCTGCTACAAAGGCTAGAAACTTATGGTTATATTTTCAAAGTGGCTCACGGTTGGCTTACCTCACTCCCCCCCTTGAAAAGTAGGAGCTTTTACCACTGACTTCAATATGACAGAGCAAGGCCAATGCTAAGCACTTTTAAAAATACCATTTTAAAAACACTAAGTTGTGGAAGTTTAAACACCTCAAGGAACGCAACCATTCAGCAAACCACCACACGCCACCTCAGGCCTTCTTCCCCCCTAGCATGGACTTGCTTCTCCAAGAACTTGAACACTTACACATAGGGCTACTCTACATGACCACTAAGGCACTTAAAAATTAGATCAACCTAGCTATGTTGCTCAGGGCACTAAAAGGTTTCATAGCCTGAGTGCCATGGTTAGGTCAACCGATCCCCAGCATAGAGGCGGCTAGATTGATGGAAGAATTGTTCTGTTGACCTAGCTACCACCTCTTGGACAGGTAGATTGAAATGACCCTTCCATCCATGTAGGAAGTATCTACAATAGGTCACTACAGCAGCACAACTGTAGTGTAGCCATAACCTTACGTCATAGCAAGCTTGGGCATGAATCTACCCTGCACTCACCTGCTGTACACCAAGTGTTCATGTAGACATGCCCTTATTGTAACAGAAGATTTCCTCACCATTAACATCTCGTATCAGAAGATATAGATGAGCTCTTTTAAAGTCTTAAGCTGTGTTTTATAGCTGGATATGATTTCTCAATTCTTAGAAAAATCTCTTGGAAGTGTAAAAATAAAATTCAGTTTCCCATTTTAGTAGTTTTGGCACATTTTATACATGCATCAGCTGACAGTTTATACATTTTAGTTTAATAAATACTTTAAGATCAAGATGCATTACAATAATTAATACACAGAAATTAACTACCTAGCTATGGCCATATCACCTAGGATGTTCACACCAAGGTAACAATCATTGCCTTTGACACCACCAGTAAGGTCTGCAGGAATCGGTATTTTTAAAAAAATTACTGCAAAGCAAAAGAAAAGCTCATATACAATTGTGGCGTGAACTGTTTTTTCCCCCTAAGCGCGCTCTCTATCAGTAAGTAGCCGAGCCTACAGAGCAGGGGTGGGCAAACTACAGCCCACCGGACCTTCCTGCCTGGCCCCCGAGCTCCTGGCCCAGGAGGCTAGCCCCTGGCCCCTCCCCTGATATCCCTCCCCCCCTGCAGCCTCAGCTCACTCGCTCCGCCGTCAGCATGCTGCTCTGGGTGGCGGGGCTGTGAGCTCCTGAGGCAGCGCAGCCTGCAGAGCCTGGCCTGACCCAGCGCTCTGTGCTACGTGGTGGCAGCGGTGTGCCCCAGCTCCATTTGGGCAGTGCAGCTGTAGCGCCGCCAGCCACCGGTGCTCCAGGCAGCACGGTAAGGGGGCAGGGAAGGTTGGAGAGAGGGCAGGGGAGTTCAAGGTGGTGGTGGTGGTCAGGGGTGTGGGTGGTGGTCGGGGGGGGAGAACGGGATTGAATGGGGGCAAGGGTCCTGGGGGACAGTCAGGAAGGAGGGGGGGTTGGATGGGGTGGCAGGGGGCAGTCAAGGGCAGGGGTTCCAGGGGAAATCAAAGGACAGGGAGAAGGGGTGGTTGGATGGGGCAGGAGTCCCGGGGGGGTCCCCTCAGGAATGAGGGGAGGGGTTGGATGGGGTAGCGAGGTCCCAAGGGGGCCGTCGGGGACAGGGAGCGGGTGTGTATGGATAGGGTAGGGGTCCCAGAGCAGCTGTCAGGGAACAGGGGTGAGGGTTGGATGGAGCAGGAGTCCTGGGGCAGATAGGAGGTGGGGGCTAGGCCACAACCACCTCCCTTAACGGCCCTCCATACAATTTTCCAAAACCTGATGCAGCCCTCAGGCCAAAAAAAAAAAAGTTTGCCCACCCCTGGTAGAGAGAGTAGTTATGGTGTATGCTCTCCAGAAGTTATTTTCATATAGGTCAAGTTTAAATGCTGTCAATTGGGCCGCATCCTAAAGACCTTTCTTCACCAGGCAGAATTGCACTTGTGTTCTTACAGATACAGATTTCAAACCGTAACCTCTTTACATTGTGGCCAGGCTCAGTTACTGAAGTGAAGGAGATTTGGAGTTAGAATTAAGTGTACTTGTTCAAGTCAAACTGGCTATTAATTTAGACAATTGGATTTTAAGACAACTGAGGTTTTTGGTCAAAACAGTTACTTTATTCTTCCAATAATATAGCTTGGAATTCACCCATACACACCCCTTTCCTTGAAGGCTTAAATTAATGTACTATGCTTTGGGGAAAAAACCCATATCCAAATTTCATTTACTGTTACTTCACACTATGTAATAATTACCATGCATTGCAAACAATGAGAGATGCTTCAGAATTCCTATAGCTTCCTCCCTAAGCTTTATTTCAAATGTTTATGGCAAATATGCTATTTGCCCCAACATTTAAGTTCATATACCAAATAGGGAGCAAAGGTTCTAAAGTAAGAGGACATCCCTACACTTCAGATGCTATACTGAAGTACTCAAGTCAAAATTCACTATAAGAAATTCAGTACAAGTACACAGGAATAGCACACAAGTTCCACTTAACACAACTAGTAGCATAAGCCTGAAGAGAGTTTTATTCCCTATGCCAGGTTTTTGATTCAGAGCGGACATTAACAATGGAATGCAATACTGGTGGGGCACTAGACTGTTATTCAGTAGCTGCTGTCATCAGGGGCGGCTCCAGGCACCAGCACGCCAAGCGCGTGCCTGAGACAGCAAGCCACAGGGGGCGCTCTGCAGGTTGCCGCAAGGGCAGCAGGCAGGTTGCCTTCGGCGGCTTGCCTGCAGAGGGTCCGCTGGTCCCGCGGCTTCGGTGGATCTCCCGCAGGCGTGCCGCCGAATCCATGGGACCGGGGACCTCCCACAGGCAAGCTGCCAAAGGCAGCCTGCCTGCCGTGCTTGGGGCAGCAAAATACCTAGAGCCGCCCCTGGCTGTCATTAAAACAGAGGTCCTTCCAGTTTGAGAGACTAGCAGTGACACTGAAGATCCCGTGAGTTTCTCGAGAGTATGGCTAAATCCAGCATGCTGACCAACATTCCCTCTTAGTGAGAGGTTATAGTGAGAGACTATGAAAAAAGCTACTAAGCACTAAATGGATGCTATACATGCCTAGTCACTGACTGCATTACCAATCATAACTTTGTGCATTACAAAATATAAAAATCATTCCACCACTAGGTGTTTACTGCTGTCCAAATACTAGAGGTTTATGATAAACCTGGGGAGCAATTCCGTTGATTAGACAGCACTTTGACAAAATATGGTTGGTAAGTGCATTTACCATATTCTACAATGGACAGACATTGGAAGGGGCACAACATCTAATATCTGTTCATTGTTTCTGCATTGGTATCCCAGGAAACCAGATACAGCTGCTTGTTCAGTTAGCATTTATGACAGAAATGCCTGCAATTCAGTTCTAATAATTAAGGCCTCACCCACCACCACTAAATTGTGGTTATAAAGCAAGACAAGACTTTCCCTCAAATAGCAGCTACTTCATACCCAATATAAACTATTGAGAAAGTGTGGACAATTTTATAGAATCATTGAACCACAGAGTTAAAAGGGACCACAAGGGTCATCTAGTCTAACCCCCTGCCAACATGCAGGATTTGTTGTGTCTCAACCATCCAAGACAGATGGCTATCCAATGTCAAGTGAGGACACTTCATTTCAAAATTTTCTGCTAAGTCATCAGCTGACTAAGATAAGTTTCGGTCATGTGGTATTTGCAACATGATACCCACATAAAATATCTGAATATTTTGTTTATCATGCTGTAACTTTTCAGAGACATCTGCTGAACAAAGAGTTATCACCCCAAATCCCTTGTTTGATTGCATGCCTGGCTGACTGCACTCCCATATTTTGTGATATTTTCAAAGTGAAGTGAACAGTTTCCATCCTTTAGAGCAGGGGTCTCAAACTACCAGCCCACAAGCCTCCCCAGCGTGGCCCGCAGGGATCCAGCAGTTTTGGGGTTGGGTCTCTCCCTTGGCCCCACCTGCTGGCCCCAGGTGCTCCCCCCTCAGGGGCCCCAGCAGCAGAGCAGAGCAGAGCAGCATCTGCCTGCTCACTCCAGTAGCTGCCAGCCCCTTCCTGCGGCCGAGGGGCAGGGCTGTGCCTCCACGTGTTGCCCCTGCCCCAAGCGCCCCTGCGGCCAATGAGATGCTGTGAGGGCAGTGCCTGGAGGCAGAAGCGTGCCGAGGCCCCCCCAGCCCGCCCTGCCTTGCAGCGCCAAGCAAGCACCACACCCCCAACCCCCTCCCCACACCCCCCCCCTCCTGCCCTCAAACTCCCTCCCAGATCATGCACCCCAGGCCCCCTCCCCCACCCAAACTCCATCCTAGAGCCTTAGGTGGGTGGGGACAGAGGTTTGTCGTTTTTTATTTTAGGGGGTGGGGCGGGTTCCAGGCAGCATGAGTGACATTGGCCTGTTGGGAGGATTTGAGGACTGGCACTGGCCCTAAGGTAAATTGAGTTTGAGATCCCTGCTTTACAGTTCTGTGAAGTGATAGTTCAAGTCTAACCAAGCCAATTTTATCAGGTCTAGTATTCTTTTGCTAGACATTTAACATTTCTAAAAACACATAAGACTACACAAAAGACCTCTACACTTGGGACCAACCTACCCTCTTCCTTCACAGCCCTGTGACAAATGAAGACCCAGACTCCTATATCAAAAAAGAAAATTTAAAAAGCTACCCAACGCAGTGAAGAAGTGCATATAGCCTTGTGTCCTTTTTTTGTGAAAGCCTTACTCCTGGCTATATTTGTCTTAATTTGATTGTATGCTCTTTGCGGTTAGGACTGTTTATGCTACTAAATTACTAGGACTTGAACTGGATATCTGGGCTATTATTATTTAAAGAGGTTTCATGTACTATGCCTACTACTTAGTCCTCTACCAATTTGTGGTTTTTAAAATGCACATCCATCAGCTACTGTATGAAGCATCTACACACAGAAGAAACTGTTTATTTGAACTAGCTACATTTAGAAACTAAGTAAACACAAGCAAACTGAAAAAGGTTTTTTAAAAAAAATGTTTTTAGACTTCCAGTGCTGCAAACAAAATTGTCACACTGTTCTTTCTGGCTCAGGCATTAGTAATAGATTCAGCATGCCAAATCTACCCTTTACTTACATCTGTGCATTCCTTCAGTAGCATCTGGTTGTAAAGATGCAACTACTGAGGCCAGAATTTGCTCCCGTAGCTGGAAATGATTTAACAGTTCTGATGATGCACAAGCCAAAATAGAATCTCTCTGCCCAGTTATACTGGCTTTGCAGTGTTAGTAGGGCTAAACTGCAGAAAAGAGTTTTGCTTACTAAAGAGATGACCTAGATCAGATCTGTCAACTCTGGTAGTGCCATTTTCACACTGACAATTCAAAGTACAAATGCACTTTAAAGGGGACTTAAGAACATAAGGAAAACCATACTGGGCTAGCTAGCCCAACATCCTTTCTGACAGTGATGATTGTCTTACAGTTACTTACATTAGCTCTTTAATATCTGCCCAGACAAGACAGGCTACCTATTGCTGACATCTGTTTGCAGCAGAGATACACTGTACTTCAGGGGCAGTCAACCATTTTTTGTCAAGGTCCAGACTCCAGAGAAAACAATTATAAGTAAATAGGATTTTTGGAGTCCGTTCAAAAGCATCTGGCAGTCCAGATTTGGCCCACGGCCCACCTATCGACTACCCAGGCTGTATTTGTTTAAGTGTAGAGAAGGCAAGGCCATGTTCAGACTATTTCAGAAAGTGTGGCTTTAAAACACACACTCACACACTTATTTCATCATGTCCCTCTCCTCCAAAATGCATAACCACATACTAATTTAGCACTCAGTTTACCAAGCAACATACAAAGGTAAGAATTTACAAGGAAATGAATTTGTAGACATGTTCAGCAAGTCACGTGGTGTTTACCAACAAAATTATCCTCTTTAAATATAATGCAGGGAAGATGAACTGAAGAAGGCATGCAATCTGAAATGTAATGCATACATTGGTGTCAGGACTTAAAGGGACATCAACTTGAGTCACTTTATCTGAACACTAACTAGTCTTAGAATTAACACTAAGATTATAGATTAAAAACAAAATATGGAGAATCTTAAACTTACTTTATGCAAGATCAATTTCATTCCCCTCTTTCCACCCACCCCCACGGGTCCTTCACACTGCAGTAGGGAAAAAAAGTAGGCATTTTAAAAACAATGTGATCATGACGCCATAAAAATAGTCGGGGAGACTTGGGGGGTGGGGGTGGGACACAAACTACTTTTAGCTTCTTTTAAAACTGATGTGATTTTGAAATGGAACCTAAAAACTTCCCAGGTGAATAGATAGAAGATTTCAACTCAGGGAAAGGAGGCTGGAACTGTATGGGTTCAACTGTTACACATCACCACCACAAGCTCTTCCTCTACCTGCACCTGTGGGAGCCCTGCCAGACAAGTATCCTAACCCTCAAGGCTTCCACCCAGGCCACAGTCTTGACTTGCTGGCAACGTGGCCTGCATGTCCCCACCAACAAAAGCCAGGTAGGGGGAAACACCCAGTGTGAGAGGTCTGTTGGTGGAGTCCCTCAGAAAGCAAGTAAGAACTGCAGAAAGATGGCTTGTATGCACATCATCCAAGAGCCCATGGACTGCTGTGTGCATCCTGTCGATGAAACATCTGGGACAAGAGGATGCTAGCCAACTACAGTAACACCAGAGGAGGAAGGAGAACTCATGGCTCTGTACCCTGCCCATTGGGTCAAGAACCTGTATATTCTACTGGCAACAGAAGGAGAGAAGCAGATCCCACAATGGGTAAGGAGGAACCACCTCCCCCCCCCCGAGAACTGGGAGGCTCAGTCTTCACACTGAAGAGGAGGAAACAATGGTGCTGGTGATTGGCGTAACAGGTATCCATCTGCCACCCTGACAACGACATGATATCCTGCGAAGTGTGATGGATGCAGGATCCAGGCAGGCAAGACATAATGGAAAGGGTGTCCCTCTGTCCACTACCACATGGTGCTCATCTTCATGGGCACTATTACCACCAGATATGCCCCTGAGCAGATCAACAGTGATTGCAGAGCTCAGGAGCAAGGATGGAGGAGTTCAGGGAGCAGGTTATGTTCTAGTCCATCCTCCCAGTTGCGGGTAAGGACCCAAGGAGGGACACATACACGTTGGATGTGAATGCATGGCTGTAGAGAAGGTTTTAATGGGATGGCTTCAGCTTTCTTGACCTCAGGATGTGGTCACAGGAAGGACTGCTAGGAAGAGATGTGGTCCATGGGGCCAAGAAGGAGAACAGCATCTTTCCTCACCAACTCAATGAGGAGGGCTTTAAACTAGATTCAAAGAGGGCAAGTGACAAAGCTCACAGAAAAGAATAAAAAAGGGACTTTAGCAAAGGGCTAGATTTAGGGGGGGGGGGATATGCAAAGTTGCAATAGGATGCTGGGAGCAAAAAGAGGAAAATCTGCTCAATATCAGATACCTATAAACAAATAGGAGAATGGGGAACAAAACAGGAACAACTAGAAGTATTAGTATATAAACTAAATGATGATGTATTGACAGACCTGGTGGCATAAATCTCATGACTGGAATATTGGTACCGAGGGAGATAGATTGGTCACAAAGGAAAAAAAAATAGAGAATGTTGCATTATACATCAAGAATGTATACACTTGCTCTACGGTCCAGAAGGAGATGAGGCAGACAAGTTGAAAAATATCTGGATAAAGATAAAAGGAGAAAAAAAATAAAGGGGATGTCATGGTAGGTGTCTATTACAGACCAGCAAATCAGGAATAGATAGTGGATGAGGCATTTCTAGAATGAACAGAAAAACCCAATACCCAAGACCCGGTAGTAATGGGGGCTTTAATACAGCAATACACAGAATTTCCCTTAAATTCTTGGAACGTATCAGGGACAACATTGTGTTTCAGAAAGTGGAGGCTGTCCCCCTGGTTTCTTCCATTTTAGACTCAATTCTAACCAACAGGGAGAAATTTGTTGCAAATGTAAAGGTGGAAGCCAGCATGGCTTGAGGCAAAAACCTGAATTTGGCTCTAGGCCTTTTTTGCTTCTAACCATACAGGGAGAAGAGATCCTGTCCTGAGCCCAAGAACTATTCCGCACTCAGTTTCCCTGTGTTATAAAGTGCTGAAGCTACAATGATGCAAATTACATAGAGTGGCAGGGAAAGCATGGCGGGGAGGGAGGGATGGGAGAGGAGTTCTTTATTTCCTCTTCCTGCACCCCGCTGCTCCCCCTTCCCCACACTGCTGAACAGCTGATCATAGCAGGTGGGACGTGCTCGGAGGGAGGGGGGGGGAGAGCTGATCCATGGGGCTGCTGGTGAGTGCTGAGCACCCACTATTTCCCCCGCCATGGGTGCTCCAGGGCTGGAGCACCCATGGAGTCAGCACCTAAGCTCAGAGTAGTTATCAATAGTTGACTGTCAAACTGAAAGGCGGGGACCCAGTGGGATCCCTTCAGAGGTCAGTCCTGGGTCCAATACTATTCAATATATTCATTAATGATTTGGATAATGGTGTCAAGAGAATGCACTCAAAATTTGTGGATGACACTGAGCTGCGAGGGGTTGCAAGCACTTGAGGACAGGATTAGCAATCAAAATGAACATGACAAATTAGAGAATTGGTCTGAAATCAACAAGGACAAGGAAGGAATCAAGTGTACAACTACACACTGGGGATTAACTGGCTATGCAGTAATACAGCTGCGATGTAGTGGCAAAAAAGGCTAATATTCTGAGGTATATAACAGGAGTGTTGTATGCAAGATGCAGGAGGCAGTGTCCCGCTCTGCTCAGCCCTGGTGAACCTACTAGAGTACTGTGTCCAATTCTGGATGCCACATTTTAAGAAAGAGATGGACAAACCTTCTGCAGAAAGGAAAATTTAAGATAGATACTGGGAAAAAAAACTTCCCAACTATAAAGGTAGTTAAACTCTGGGATAGGTTTCCAAGGGAGGTTATGGAATCCCAGTCATTGGAGGTTTTTAAGAACCACTTGGACAAGATCCATGTCAGAAATCTAGGTATGTTTGGTCCTACCTCTGCACGGGTGGCTAGACTTGATGACTTATCAAGTCTCTTATCAAGGCCTATATTTCTACAAGAAACAGAAGTCACTGCTTTTCCACAGTGAATGGGAAAAAGTATTAACTATTGAAGATGAGTGCTAGTAAAGAGGCTTTGAACTAAGATTCTGTTCATGAGAAGCCTCAAATTGAGAGTTAATTATTCCACTCTAGTATTAATGAACAAAGTCAGTTCTGGAGAGCAAATCAAGGAACTCTACAGAAGTCCATTTCATGGTGCTAAGTTTGTTCAATAAACATGCTTTCTCCCCAACCCATGAGTATCTAAAGTTGCAGCTACTGATATTCTTGTGCCTTGTACAGCTGTGCTTCTCATGTGTAAACTGCTGCAGTGTGCTGGTTGCTAGGGAAAACTGCCAATAACCTCAGTGTGAGGAAAAGAGGCATTAATACCAGGAGAATGAAGAACCAGTTTTTATTTAGGCTCACAGGACTCAGCCAAGTAAGGACTGAAGGTTTGCCGCCTGGAATTCTAAGTGTGGCATCCTAGCATCACAACAGGTTTACCAAACAGTGTTAAGTTTTGTTTGCATCCACACACTCTGGGAAACAGGTAGTGAAATGGGATTAGTAAACTAAATTAGTTATACAAGCAACAGTGAAATGGTGGCTTAATATGGAGGTATCTTGTATGACTGAGGGAAGTGTCAGTACACTTACACACTTCTGAAAGATTCAAACTGCATAATTTAAAGAAGGCATTCCATTGAAAAGTGGTGTAACCACTTCAGATCTAATAAACCTCTAGAGCCACAGTTGTCAACCATTTTTCCAGTATTCTATGGATGTAAACACTCAGGAGTTCAATGACCAGTGAAGTGTTGATATATCTGTATTTTTCCAATTAGAAAACATTTTAGATGGAGTATTTGCCAGATTTTGATGAATGTTATCGTTTGAAACTGCATATAGTATGCACACAGAATAGACTCTGATTAGAGCCTCTAGATGCTACTATAATAAAATTTTGCACTCTTTTTCAGTACTCTCTCAAGGCAGAGTGTGTACAAGACTCATCCATGGACTAAGAATTTTAGGGTTTGCATACGTAAACTATAGCATTTATCAAAATCAAGTGATATGCATTCAGTCTCAACTGATACCTTACTTATCTAAACAGTAATGGTGTTATTTTAGATACACACAATGTTGACTATTCCACTTGCAAGAAAATGGAATATTCCAAGTTGGTCAGTTTAATGGACTTTCCCTCACTAATTCAAATATAGGTATATACAAGACCAAACTAACCATTTTAACCAGACTTAAGTTATTGCTTCAGTCTTGGATATTTTAAAGTTTGTCTTAATCTAGTAATTGACAATCTAAAAAACACTAACCCCTGTACAAGAACAAAAGATGCCATATCTACTTCTGTTGTACATAAATTCTCTTTCAAAGCTACAAAACAACCAAACATTATGCAAAATTCTGCTCACTCATAACCCAGTCACTAAAAAATTACTTGTTCGCTTCAGAGGAGTATGCATGAGGCTTGCCAAATAGAAACTCAGAGAATTTTAGTGTTATGTAATACACTAATCAATTTGCCTATATTTGCATCCACACAAGCTGTACAGCTAACTGAACAAGTGTTCTTTTTGTGCAGCACATTAATATCCAGAAAATCTTTACTGCATCATGTACTGGGATTAACTTCACAGATTTATTTATACTGTTGCAGCACCCAGAGTTCCCAGTCAGATCAGGGCCCCATAGTATTGGGTTCTATTAAAAAAATAATAAAGTGACAATCTCTGCCCTGAAGAGTTTACAGTTAGATTTTTTTGGCTATATGCAAATGGCATTTAAGTCACAAAATTTTCTCACAAGAAGGTCGAGGCAAAATTCAGCCCCAATGTGTATAAATATTTTAATGCTAAAAGTATTTTGCAAATATATTCAGCAAAAGTGAAGAGTAAATTTAAAAGTGTTTTAGAAAATTCAATCTCAAAGTGGGACACTTCTTGCTTTCTGGTCAGTTTTGACCCTATTTTATTCTTTGGGTACTGTGTTGCTGTAACTGAAAGAGACTGGGGAAGAAGAGAAGCTCTTTTGTGCCCAACAATCTGACGACAGTTTATAATGTTCCTTGAATAAGTAGGTACAAAAAAAGCCACTATCCATGCTATAGATTGTACATGGCACTTATTTTTGCTGCTTGTCCGAATTGACTGAGCTCTGCTTTACAAGCTACCAAGTTCTTGTGAGCGGGGAGGGTGGAAGCATTACTCTACCTTCAGGAAAAAAAATGAATTTCCATAGTGGGAGTGTTTGTTCATCCTAAGTGTTTGGATTAGAGACCTTTCCTCATATACTAGTAGGCTCATTTAAATTAAAGTACTACCTGCTGTTTCTTGTTTCAGAAAAACTAAGCTGTACCTGACCACACCACAGTTTTGAAGGCAGTCCCAAAGAGGGCACCCATCCCAAAAAGCAGGTATGCAAGATCTGCATCAGAAACTGCCAATATTTTATGGCCTTAAAAGGAAGGCTTCCACCACAAGGAATAATAAAATGTCTGGAGGACATCCATGTAAGTACCTGTTGATATGCGTACATTAAGCTACACTTGAACAGCATCTTTTGAACAAAAAGATCCCAAGGAGAGATACAGAGAAAGTAGAACATAGCAACTTTACAGAGCACAGCAGCACTACGTATGTTTGACAGGATTCCAGATTCCAGTACCCGGATCTTCCTCATATGGAAAAACCAAGGAGTCAGATGTTGGGGAAGTGACCTCAGGAGTATGTGAGCAATGGCATGTGCAGTGCTAACTGCTTGATGTTTACTAGGACACTGGATCCTCAAAAAAAGTCAGTCTGCATTTGGATGAGGGATTTAGCATTTCATTTTGGATACTTTTATCAGGATAGGGGAAGAGTAATCAGGTACCCCCAATAACAGGATTGAAAATCCTCTAGCTTTTATTATAAAAATAATTGTTCTGAGCAAATCAGATACAAAAACAGCCCCTGCAGCCTAGATAATGGTATGTGCTGCAGTGTGTGTATCCCACAATCAATTATGTATTAGGCTTTGCAGCATATGTAATAGCCCATTATTTTACAGATGAAACAGAAGCACAAAAAACAAACTTACAAGGCAGTATGTCCAATTATACCTAAAGGTAAAACACAGTTCATTTGCTTTTCAACTGTGATTAGAGTTGATTTTAATACAGCTAGAGCAATAAAACAGATTAATGATCCTGTGAGTCTGCATCATTAGTTCATTATCCTGTACAGTTCAGTTGTTTAACACAAAAGCCACAACAGCAAGATTTTAGTTTGCAAATTAAACATGTACTAGAAAGTCAAATTAGTCAGCATTTGCTATAGGATGTTAAAACAGTTTAGTGTTAAAATGAAGCCATTCCTTATTAAGTCAGGACTGCATCTAAAAAAAACTAAAGACAGTAAACTAATAAAGGCATTTTTGTATATTCTTAGATGTTCACCAATGACATTATGAAGCCAGACATATGAACTATGCTTTGAAGTTACTGAAAAATTAAGCAGCAAAGAATCCTGTGGGCACCTTATAGACTAACAGAAGTTTTGCAGCATGAGCTTTCGTGGGTGAATACCCACTTCTTCGGATGCAAGCATCCAATGCATCTGAAGAAGTGGGTATTCACCCACGAAAGCTCATGCTGCAAAACTTCTGTTAGTCTATAAGGTGCCCACAGGATTCTTTGCTGCTTCTACAGAACCAGACTAACACGGCTACCCCTCTGATACTTGAAAAATTAAGAGGGATGCTAGAGCTTTGCTACAGGGCCAGATTTTAGATAACCATTTCAGATTAAGTTCCTTAGGTGAAAAAGGGAAGGTTAAAAAATAAAAATAAAAAAAGACAGCAGCATGCACCATTCGATTACTAAAGAATCTGTGCTGGTGGATATCATACCCTTGGATCCTTATTCACACCAATACATATTATTGGTAGACCTTTCAGTTACAGGTAAGTAGCAGTTAAGAACCAAGGAATTCTGCACCCTCTAGCCAAGGCAGTTTCCAGAAATGAAACTTGTTTGTAAACAAATATAATCAGTATCACCAGGGCAGAAAAAAATGCACAAGGAAAGTATTTGATGATTTGTATCCTCTGTGTCCACACTCGTAGAAACACTTAAAATATTAGAAAGGAGTACAAAATCCTGCAGCATACTTTGCCTTTAAATGGCCATGCTCAAAACACTAGCTAGCACTGTGTTTGGGAAGAGAGGAAACAGCAGATAAGAGAAAACAAATGTGGGGTCTTCTGCTAGGCTTTAAACAGAGCAATTCCTAAATAAGTCATCTTTTGTAATGACTTCTAACTAACAGCTATCCGCGAGTAAAACTGAACCCGTCACTTTGCCCTGGGGGCCCTCTATCATCCTGTACCAACAAGGAAATAATTTCTCCTTCCTTTTTATAATTCAAGGGGAAAAAAAGACTGAAAAAAGTCCCACTGGTCTCAGTGTGGGCATTTCTCAAGTCTACAGGAAAAAAGTATGAGTGTTCAGAGTTTACAGACGCCCAAAGGAAGAGGAGGAAGCCTTTCGCTGGGGACTTCTGAGTAACAAGGCAGGCCATCTAATGTATTTGATGATAGGCTTCAAGAAACGGGGGGAGGGGACTAAAAAGTAAAAATTCTGGGGGGCCAGAAGGTGAGACACACAAGGCCTCTTGGAAGTTTGGAGACACCTATAAGGCACGTCTTGGCGTTACACAACCAGGAAGGTTTGACATCCACCTCATAACAATACATGTTGTAATTCAAAACTTTTGGGATTTCAGCACTAAATAACAAATTTAAAACGGATCTTAGGAAACAAGCAATTCATAAGCAGCCTCTGGAAATAACTGCTAAGCAATAACAAGGCCAACAGCTTAGCAGGATTCAAAAAAGGATTAGACATTTATATGGATAACAACATCCACAATTACATCAGCTAGGATAAAAGTTTATAAAAAGGATTAAAGGGATACCAACTCTCATGCTTCAGGACACACGTCAGCAACTAACTGCAGTGCCATATCAGTCTCAGGAAACCTTCGTGATTGGAATAGAGCATTGGAAGCTAATTACAATTTTTAGACCAATGGGATAAACAATTTACTAAGCGCTAGCATACAAAAACTTAATTAAATCAGCTCAAGTCAGTTCCCTTTAACTAAAATAACTAGATGGGTTTAAAAGTATTCGCAGACAGTTATTTTGGGAAAAAAGTGGCTCAAAGTCAACCAACTTTGCCTAAATCAACTGTAACCACTTTCATTCACTGACTTGCAGCAAGACAACTAAACAGGCTTAAAGGTAATACCTTGTTATTTCAGTGCAATTTTGTGTGTGTAGACCAGCCCTAAATCTGACTGTACAACGCAACATGACATTTTTAGGATTCAAGGGAGCACTGAAGTGCTCTTGTCAGTGATTAAGTGTCATTTGGGGCTTGTCTAGACTAGGCTTTTAAAGGTTCATCTTTAGAAACCTTGGAGGTTCAACCTCACCCCGCCTACACGGTTTGAAAACATATTAGCTAAAATGTTCTTAAAATGTACCCTTTACCCACCTCGTCAGTAATTTCACCGAGGTCAGGATGTTCTTTTGTTAATGAATAAGAAGTCAGATTTATAATTGTTGCTCAGCACCCTGTGTGCTTTTGCAAGGGGTGCTTTATAAAAAAAGATCATTTAAACAAGACCTTAATCACTGGAAGCACCAAGGTTCACCAAGCAGCAATGTTCCCTCTAATTTTTCCTCACGCATGTGTGGAATGAATTGTTATGTGCACCAATATGGAGGTGATGTGTGACAGAGGATTGGGGTGTAGAGGGCTCTGAGATGGGATGAGGGCTTGGGGTGCAGGCTGTCCTGGGGCTACAGCAGGGAGAGGACTCCCCCCCGGCCCTCTCCCCCGGCTGCGGCAGAGGCATCTCTCCCCGCCACAGCCCTGAGTGCCTGCGCAGCACTTAATAGGGTGCTGCGCAGCTTAGAGGGAACATAACCAAGCAGAATGAAGGGTTTTTGTTAATATTGCTATCAAATTTTGTTTCAGACAAATTTAAACACTTAGGTCTGATACTTGGGATATGTGCACTCATCCCACATGCAAGGTTCTTTAGGGACATTTAAAGCATGGGTTAGCCTTCTTTTTAAAATATTTGGTTTCTGTTGCTCTTTAGAAATCTGCTTAAATTTGATGTTAGACCCATGAAGTAAAGCGGGCCTTTTGGAATTGTGATTAAAATTCCTTTATCATCAAAATTAGTGCCAGCTGAAATATCAGATTCTGAAAAGAACATGTAGTAAGAGCATGGAATACTCTAGTGCACAGTTTCAGCAAGATCTGGTATACCAAGGTTCACATCGCTCCAGAGGCCAGTGTCAACTATGCCATGTTTTTTGTACCGCTTTAATAGAAAGTACCATACAAAGTTCACAACAAGATTACTGGACCAACTGAATCTGAATAGGTCACTATACTATCAATAGAAGGTAAGCTTTACATGTTCATGCCTTCTACTAAGAATTGTAACTAAAAGCCTGCAAACACATTAAGAACGCTCATAACCCTGAAGCAGCATGATCCAAATAGGCAGAGCACAAGCTCAAGTCAGAACATCTAAGTTCTGACTTGTTTGCAAGACAAACCCAAGAAAGAAACCAACAGGACTCCACTGGCCATCACATACAGTCCCCAGCTCAAACCCCTCCAACGCATCATCAGGGATCTACAACCCATCCTGGACAATGATCCCATACTTTCACAGGCCTTGGGTGGCAGGCCAGTCCTCGCCCACAGACAACCTGCCAACCTGAAGCATATTCTCACCAACAACTGCACACCGCACCATAGTAACTCTATCTCAGGAACCAACCCATGCAACAAACCTCGATGCCAACTCTGCCCACATATCTACACCAGCAACACCATCACAGGACCTAACCAGATCAGCCACACCATCACCGGTTCATTCACCTGCACGTCCACCAATGTAATATATGCCATCATATGCCAGCAATGCCCCTCTGCTATGTACATCAGCCAAACTGCACAGTCTCTAAGGAAAAGGATAAATGGACACAAATCAGACATTAGGAATGGCAATATACAAAAACCTGTAGGAGAACACTTCAACCTCCCTGGCCACACAATAGCAGATCTTAAGGTGGCCATCCTACAGCAAAAAAACTTCAGGACCAGACTTCAAAGAGAAACTGCTGAGCTCCAGTTCATCTGCAAAATTAACACCATCACCTTAGGACTAAACAAAGACTGTGAATGTCTTGCCAATTACAGAACCAGTTTCTCCTCCCTTGGTTTTCACACCTCAGTTGCTGGAACAGGGCCTCATCCTCCCTGATTGATCTAACCTCGTTATTTCTAGCTTCCTTATATATACACACCTGCCCCTGGAAATTTCCACTGCTTGCATCCGAAGAAGTGGGTATTCACCCACGAAAGCTCATGCTGCAAAACGTCTGTTAGTCTATAAGGTGCCACAGGATTCTTTGCTGCTTCTACAGAACTAGACTAACACGGCTACCCCTCTGATAATATAACTTAGATGTTAAGTCCTAGACCAGCCACTATCTCACTGTTCAACTTTAGGCATTTATTGAAATTTTTACCCTAGATCAGTGGTCCCCCAACCTTTTTGTGGCCAGTAGCACATTCATGTTTTCAGAAGAGCATGGCGGGCACCAACAATTACTCACATACAGGGCCGGCTCCGGGCACTAGTGGAGCAAGCACGTGCCTGGGGCAGCACATGCTACAGGGCAACATTCCATCCGTTCTGCAGAGTCAGAGCATTATTTGTTTTGTTTTGGTTTTGGTGCCAGTTCTGGGCAGTGCAGAGATAAGCTGGGAGGACAGAACATGGTGCCCGCAGCCTGCAGCCCCGGAGTTCTGTCCCCAGCAGACGCGGGGCCCTGGCTTCTCTCCCCTGCTGGGCACTAGGTGGGCCTTGTGCCTGCCGGGAACAGAGAACACCGAAGAAGTCTGCAGCCCCGGAGAAGCTGGAGAGAAGCCGGAGAGAAGCCGCAGCCCTGTGCCTGCCAGGGACAGAGAACACCAGCGCCTGCAGACCCAGAGTTCTCTGGCCGCGGCTTCTCTCTGGCTTAAGCCCCGGCCCCGCACCTGCCAGGGACTGAGAACAGCGGTGCCCGCAGCCCCAGAGTTCTCTGTCCCCAGCAGGCGTGGGGCCATGGCTTCTCTCCGGCTTAAGCCGCGGCCCTGTGCCTACCAGGGACCGAGAACACCGGGGGCTGCAGACTGCAGCCCCGGAGAAGCTGGAGAGAAGCCGCAACCCCGCGCCTGCCAGGGACCGAGAACACTGGCTCCTGCAGCCCCGGAGTTCTCTGTCCCTGGCAGGTGCAGGGCCGTGGCTTCTCTCCCCTGCTGGGCACTAAGTGGGTGCACATAAATGCCCCAGCGGGCACCATGGTGCCCACAGGCACCACGTTGGGGACCACTGCCCTATATGATTTGCACATATTTTAGATGTGACTTTTGAAAATGGGTCTCTGGCACTTTTACTGTAGGGCCTAATTTTCACACTTACTGAGCACTCATTCAACTGAAGTCCATGGCAGCAGCAGATTCTCAGTTCCTCTGGGGAAAAAAAATTAGTTTCTTAATGCCTCTGCATCGGCAATACCTTTTTAAATTATTTGTATTACCATAACAACTGGGAGTCTGAGTCATGTACCAGGATGCAACTGTGATAGGCACTATACAAACACAGGACAAAAAGATGGCCCCTGCTCTAAAGAGCTTACAATCTAAATCAGGGGTCTCAAACATGCGGCCCGTGGGCCGCATGCGGCCCTCGGAGCTCTTCCCTGCGGCCCGCGGAGCTCCCCCAGTTACTTCCTGTTGCCGCCAAACTCCCCTCACCCCCGCCGCCCTCCCCGAGTTATTTTCTGTGCCTAAGCTCCCCGCGCGCTGCTCCCCAATGTTTGGGGCCGGGTCTCTCCCCTGGCCCCACCTGCCGCCCCCACGCGCCTCCCCCCAGTGTCTCCCGGCCCCCACTTGCTGCCCCCTCACCGCCCGGGAGCTCACGCTGACTCCACTCCTCCGCTATGCCGGCTTCCGGCATCACCTGCTGCCGCAGGGTCCTAGCGCCCCCCTGCACTAGGGCCAGGGCAGGCTTCCCTTCCCCCCCTAGTCCTGAGACTCTCCAATGCCCCGAGCCTCTCCAATGCCTCAAACCCCTCAGCCCCACAGCCCTCACCCCTGCACCCCCTCCTATCCCCAAACTCCATCCCAAAGCCTGCACCCCCACCCCCTGCCGCAGCCTGAACCGAGCACAGAGCCTGCACTCCAGACCCCCTCCCCCACCCAAACTCCAGCCCAGAGCCTTAGGCAGTAAATCTAAGTGCGTGTTTTGTCCTTTGAGTGAGGTGCATTACTGAGTGTATATATTTATTAAAACTGCTTGGAAATGACCGTTTAAAAAAAAGAACACTCATGGAAGAAAAGAGAGTTTTCCAAGACAAATGGGAGAATTTATATTTTTTCTCAGAGGTAAAAGATAAAATTCAATGCCTTATTTGTCAGCAAACGATTGCTGTTCCCAAGGAGTATAACGTGCGTCTGCACTATGACACGATGCACTGTGAAAAATATGATGCATTCACCGGAAAAATCCGAGAGGAAAAAGTTCAGCAACTTAAAGCAGCATTTGCCAAGCAAAGAAATTTATTTTCAGGGATTAACAAGGCTAGCGAAGATTCAGTAAGAGCAAGTTTTGTGATAAGCGAAATGATAGCTAAATCATCGCGACCTTTTACAGAAGGCTTATTCATAAAAGAATGTCTTATGAAGGCCAGTGAAATTTTATGTCCTGATAGGAAGAAAGTTTTTGAAGGCATAAGCTTGTCTGCAAATACAGTTGCCTGCAGGATAACGGATTTAGCTGATAATGTGCAAAAACAATTGATTCAAATGGCAAAAGACTTTGAAGTATTTTCAATTGCTCTTGATGAGAGTACAGATGTATCAGATACCGCACAGTGTGCAGTGTTCATTAGAGGTGTGGACTGCAATTTGAATATAACTGAAGAATTGCTAGACTTAATGCCACTGAAGGGTACCACAACGGGACGGGACATATTTCAAGGATTGGAAGAGTGCATTGAAAAAGCTGCGCTGCCATGGAACAAACTCGTATCTTTGGCTACGGACAGTGCGCCATCAATGTGCTCTGAAAACATTGGTGTGGTTGGATTATTGAAGACCAAACTGAACAGCCTCAATATACCAGGAATTAGCTTCACCAGTATACATTGTATTTTGCACCAAGAAGCCCTGTGTAGTAAAAGTCTACAAATGAAAGAAGTTATGGATGTAGTTGTTAAAACTGTTAATTTTATAAGTGCACAAGGGCTGAATCACAGACAGTTCACTTCTTTTCTAGCAAGTATGGACAGTGAATATGGGGAACTTCTGTATCACACTCAAGTTAGATGGCTGAGTCGTGGAAATGTTTTGAAGCGTTTTTTTTGCACTTAAAGAGGAGATTGATTCCTTCATGAAACTGAACAAGGAGGTTCCACAGCTTGCTGATTCCACTTTTATCTGCAACCTTGCTTTTCTAACAGATGTAACTGATCACCTGAATGCACTGAACTTGAAACTTCAGGGTAGAAAACAGGTGATAACACAGATGTATGACAGTATTAAGTCATTCAAAGTCAAGCTTACTTTATGGGGGGAAACAGCTGACTGCCGGCAATTTGGTCCATTTCTCAACTCTGAATTCCTTAGGAAAAGTTGAACCCAAATCCTTGAAAGAATATGCAGAGATCATTTCTAACTTACACAAACAGTTTGATGTGCGGTTTAAAGATTTCAAGGCACTTGAACCACATTTTCAACTTTTTCCCCCACACCATTTGCTGTTGAAATTGACAATGTTGCAGAGGAAATGCAGATGGAGTTAGTGGAGCTTCAGTGTGACACGATTTTGAAGCAGAAGTATACAGATGTTGGAATTCCAGAATTCTACAGGTTTCTTTCACAAGAAAGATTTCCCATGTTATTCTCTGCTTCTGCAAGGATAATGGCAATGTTTGGAAGTACATATATATGTGAACAGTTTTTCTCTTCCATGAAGATTAACAAATCTGTGTTAAGGTCAAGGCTCACTGATGAACATTTGCAAGCAACACTGAGATTGGTTTCGTCTCAGGATATCAAACCTAATATTGATGCTCTGGTTGATGCAAAACACTGCCAGCTAAGTGGCCAAAAATGAAATGACTGTCAAAATTAGCACTGACGTTTCACATTACAGTTAAAGAAGTTAATAAAAAAGTTAATAAATTGACTTTTAATAGCATACTATATTTTAATACTATACTACTATATTACTCTTCATTTTTTTTTCTGCCTACCTCCAGACGCTTCCCGCCGCCAAGCCGCCAAACAGCTGTTGGTGGCGCTTAGCACTTTCCAGGAGGGAGGAGCGGGGAGCCGCGCGCTTAGGGGAGGAGGTGGAGAAGAGACAGGGCAGGGGCGGGGCCTCATGGAAGGGGTGGATTGGGGGTGGGGCCAGGGGCAGCAAGGGGGCGTGTCAGTGATGCAGCCCTCGGGCCAATGCACTAGTCCTCATGCGGCCCTCGGGGTCATTTGAGTTTGAGACCCCTGATCTAATTGCAAGACAAGAGACTGACTGATAGACCGATGGGGGAATACAAGGAAACAATGAGACAACACTAGTCAGCATAACATGCAGTGGTCTCTGCCCACCAACAGCCTAACCGGTGTCAAGTCTTTTGTAGGCCTCATAGCAAAGGAGAGTTTTGAGGAGGGACTCAAAACGTTAACAATGAGGTAACTTTGCTGATATTTACTGGGATCTCCTCCCAAGCACGTGGGGCAGACATATGAGAAAGCACAAAGTTTAACACGTGAGGAGTGGGTGCTGCCATCACGGCTGATCAGAGGCAAGCACCAATAGCTCAACAGCAAATGAGAGATAGGGTGGGGATTGACTATAAAGGGCCTTGAAAATTAATAAAAGCAGCTTTGTGAATTGTTGTGACAACTGGGCCTACAAATGTACCTGAGTTGTGAGCTCAATTGTAAGAAGTATGTAAAATGTTTATAAGATGTCATAATATCCTATAACAAACGTTGACTGGAAAAGGGAGGCAAAAACCGAATTAGTCTAGTCTAAACAGAAGAGATTAATATGATTCAAGGACTGCGTTGAAGATAAAACCAACAGATGTGGAGCCTAACGTTAGAGCCAAAATTGGTGTCAGATATTAAGCCTATTTGGAAGATAAAATAATGAGGGCATGGACGATTAAATATCCAAAAGGGAGTGGTGGGTAGAAAATATTGTGGGGGAAAAGAATAAATAAAAAACTGATGGAAATATAGACAAAGGCTACTGGACCAAGCTCCACCATTATGGCTGTCCCCCACAGGTTTTCTGGAACCAGAACAGGCCAGAGAGAGAGGGACTTGGATGATATTGTCACCCCTACCAGTTCCTGATGAATCCCAAACATCTTCTGGAGTGACACCTTCTCTCATAACACCTAAGGCTCTCAAACAGGGAGTTTTTCCTTCTAAAGATGGTTTCCAGCTAAAGGGAAAAGGTAGAAGGGGATGTTGCTAAAATGAAAGCCGTATTTCATAATTTATATTTCAAATGCTTTAAACAGCTTTTCCTTCTTTTCTGTATTTTTAGTAAAAAGGTTAAAAAGATTTTTAATGGTGTTTGTGCCATGGTGCCAGGCTTAGGTATCTGTATAACAATCCCTGGACCTCGCTGAACACTGTTTAATATTAAACAGAGATTGGGTTATGTTAACACTGTTAGCCCTTTTAATCCATTTCAATTAATAGAGTGCTTTGAGATCTATGGATGAAAGTTACAGTACATATCAAGAATTGGGTTAGGAAAGCTTATCCAAAACATACTAGCCTAAGGAATTAGCTTCCTAGCCAGAATGAATTAATTTTTGTATTACTATGCATCTTCCCACAAAAACAGACTTTGGAAGAAAACACTGCATTACCTTCACAGCCATAAGGATTACGTATGTAGTCCTTTTTTAAAATTTTAAATGGAAGCTCCAGTATCGCTTTGAGTTCTTTCAAAGTATTAATTGTTACCCACAGGCTTGCTGATGTTGCTAGTGCAGATCATACAACATTTTAACCACCATGTCATCTAGTTCTGCTTAGAGCAGGTCTAGATGACATTGTTAAAAAGGTCTTCAGGACTCTGTATGAGCTAGAGTGCTCAAATTGCTACCACCCACAGAGCTGCACCATAGAAGCGCTGGTGGGAAATTAAGAACAAGTTGAATTCAGAAGATACCTTAGACAAATCCTTAACACTAGCAAAGTAATGAGGCAGCTTTTAAACAGATGCTAGCATTTACACAAAGCTATTTTATTGAACTAGGAACAGAGATGTCATTTTCATAATAGATTTTGAACCTACCACCTACTTTTGCCCAGAGCTCTTTCACAGCTGAAAGTGCACTAGAAAAATCCCTGCTTCCATCTGAATACAGAGCTTAACCATTACAACTCACCCGTCACTATTTCTCTTATACAAAGACATTGTACAAATACAGGTTCAGATAGCAGATCAGAGATTCAGAAAGTTTATGACTAGCCTTCTGTAATTTTCTTCTGCCAAGAAATTAACACCTGGTGTTGCTTAACATGAAGTGGTGCCTTTACAAACATGTCACAGCTGGCAGATACAAATGCATCCTTATGGCAAAAAGACAAGCTATTAGTTCAAACTTCGTTTAGTTTATTCAGATGTCAAGTTTTTGTTGCCAAGGCACAAATTAATTAAGTGCTTCACAAGGAAAAAGGCAGAAGATTAAAACCAAGTTATGGATTCATGATAAAGTTTGGTATTGTTTTGCTATCTAGAGCATGATAGAGGACAAAAGGTGTATGCATTTACAGCGATTAAACCACAGTCAGAATGTTAAGGTAGTAAAGTCAAGCACTCAAAGGGTATGGCTACACTTACGGTTTGCAGCGCTGGTCATCCAGCTGTGCAGGGCCAGTGCTGGTGTGTGGCCACACTCACAGCTACCAGCGCTGGTGTGTGGCCACATTTGCAGTATTTGCAGCGCTGTTGAGAGTGATGCATTATGGGCAGCTATCCCAGCGTTCAAAGTGGCTGCAACGTGCTTTTCAAAAGAGGGGGGTGGAGTAGGGTCTAGTGTGACAGGGAGTGGGGGAAAGAGAGAGGGGATTTTTGGAGCCAACACTGTGTGTTTAGCTTCCTGCATTGAAAAATCAGAACATATTTCCGACCCCTTAGTCTTAACTCTTAATTGCAAACAGCCTGCAGCCAACACGACTCCCCGCTGTTTCACTCCCTCCCTGCCTCTCATTTGATTGTTTACAGCCAGGTACAGATGATCACAGCAAACAGGAGCTCTGTGTTTTTTAGATAAGCAACCAAGCTCCGATCAAAACAAAGAGAGGCTGCATAACAAAACAAAGAGAGTAATTTATAAAAGCATTCTGGGATACACCTTATACCCTGGAGGCCAATCACAGCGCTGGTGTGTGGCCACACTTGATGACCAGCGCTTCAGCACCAGCGCTGGAATCCTTATTCCCCATGCTGAGTGAGGTGTACAGCCAGCGCTGCAGCCAGGGAGTTGCAGCGCTGGAAGTGCCCTGCAGGTGTGGCCACTTACTAATTGCAGCGCTGGTGGAGGCTTTCCAGCGCTGCAAATCGCCAGTGTAGCCATACCCTAAGGCTGAAAAATGCTTGATGCCTGGTCCACCTTAATTCAGTTCCATTGTGTATATGGATTCTAACAGACTAATTACATGATCAAATACTCCTCCCCCAACCCAAGTCCCCCAGACTCCTGCCTCATTCAGTGCACAGGATGGACTCCTTCATTACACAACCCTGATTAATTCCCAGAGTACAGTCCATCCTGTGTGCTGATGGAATGAACCCCTCTCTACTTGCATGGTCTCAGAGCCCAGGCTCCAGCCTAGCTGGAATGCATACACTGCAATTTTAGAGTCCCAAGCCTGAGTCGGCTGACTTGGGCCAGCTGTGGGTTTTTCAATGCAGAGTAGACATATCCAAAGAGGTATCCAATCACCACACCATGTTTATGAATCTACTGTTTCTGTAGTAAACACTGAAGCAGCCATGGAAGCTCATTCTTTAATAATTTTTATAATGTTACCAAGAGAAATGTAAAATGATTTTCAATATCCATCAGAACATGTGGCAGGGCCAAGACGACTCAGAAGTGAATATCCATGCGCACACATTTTTACAAATGATGTTTATTCTCTCAGAGTTCTATGGGTGGATATTTCCATAGTTACCTGCATATTTTTATCTTGAAAATATATTAATCGGCTTACTATATGGAAGTGTGGCTGCATAAAGGAGTTGAGTCTAGAACAGAAAATTATAACATTGTATCAGGGAACTCAGGAACAATTTTGTACCGTGAAACTTTATTATGATAGAATGAAGCATCAAATGACCTGTTAAGAGACAGTAATAAGCGCGTGTTCCTGCATTGTACCTATTAATACAAGCAAAAAATTGAACAAACATTTGAATTTGATAGCATAGTTCTTAAACTCTCCATTGCAATCAGTCATTTTTCAGCCTAAAATAATAAGCATTAAGCCACTACATATGGTAATCAGTTTAAATTCACAGGAGTTTAAAACTTGGAAATACTAGCTATGTTACAACCAGGAAAAGAATTACCTGCAGGTCATCCATGTTGTAGTTTTCTATTTAAAACACTCTCTAAATGTAGAGACTGGTTTTCTGACCATGTGTTTTAAACTCAAAATTATGGCATAGACTGGGAAATTACACTTAGACAAGCATAACATGCCTTCACCAGGTTCTGCTAATAGCAAACTATAACCAGCAATACTATTCTAGCAATTTGTAACTTACCAGTTTATTCAGAACCACATTGTGCAAAGCACATACCTGACCTTGTGGTTACAGAATCTTTACGTATCAGTCGCATTAAGACACACAGATCCCTCAAGCCCTACATGCCAAGGGCATACATACCAATCTTCTTCTATTAGGCACTCAGTTTCTCTACTTCCAGAAGCCTTACTGTAAACTAGACTTCAACACACAGGGAAGAAGGAAAGTCAGCCTAGCTATAGCACAAGAGTTACCTGCAATATCTAAAAAATTTAAACATTTGACCCTCAAAGGGAGGTGTAGAAGGGGAAGGAAGTAGAAGATACAGTTCCACTAAAACCAGCACAGGGCCCTCTGGCACATCCTCAAAAGTTGATGCCTAAATGCAGCAACACCTGTTCCAGAGGCAGCCAATAAGGGAGTTTTGCCTCCAGTGAAAGTCATTCTGGGCTTTTTAAGACTGATATGGCCAGAGACCTGAACATGCACTTCATGCCTTTCTCCCCAAGATGTCTGAACTGTATAATATCCGCAGAGTAGGGGGCTCCTTCCCAGCTTAAGATTTCACTTATAATGAAGACAAACAAGCCTTGCTTAGAATGCTCGAAGATCTGAGTCTTCCTGTAGGGATGGTATAATGGATTGGCTTTCTGAGAAAACAAGGTAGAGTAGACAGGGCAGTTCAAGAATTCTTTGATGGTTTGGCAAACTTTTGACATCCTGAGTTACTATTGGAATGGAAAGTGAGTGAAAACTGAGGATTGTTTAAAAACATTTTACTAGATGCCCCAAATATAGACTTCTGTAAGGTATCTGAATTGATACCACACAACATTTTGGATTAAGAAAGGTTACAGGGCCCCACCTCAGGCTGAAGCCCTTGAGCTTCGACTGACACCCCCCCCACACACACACCCAGGACAGTGGTGCTCAAGCGTTGGCCCTCCCACGCAGGGTGGCAGGGCTTGAGTGGGCTCAGGCTTCGGTCCCCCCCTAGGGTCGTGTAGAAATTTGTTGTCAGAGGAGGGGTTGCAGTGCAATGAAGTTTGAGAACCCCTGCACTAGACCACACTGTATCCTAGTGGTATATTCGCTAATTAGTTTCATAACAAGTTCAGTATAGTGTCCTACATTATATTTAACAAAGGCAACAGACTCGTGGCTTCTGCATTTTTCCCCTGCCCTTGACCCAACCCACCTGTCTCTCACATGAGTACCTTATGCAACCACCAAAAGATCTCAAACGATGCATTGTGTTGGTTTTCCTTTCACACAACATAGGTGGTAATTGCAGACCATTCTAGGCAGAGTATGCTCTGCAAACAACGAGCATAACAGATGAATTCTGGGTTTTGTTGTCCCTTTCATTCAGTCTGACACCAAGCTGAGACCATCACAATTCAGGATAGTAGCTACAAAAAAGTTGTGTCATACTTTAATATTACACCTCTACCCCGATATAACACGACCCGATATAAAGCGGGTTTGCATACAATGCGATAAAGCTCAGGGTCGGGGGGGGCAGGAGCTGTGGGAGGGTACTTTTGGGGGCCCTGCAGTCCCAGAGTGGCCCGGGGGATTAGAGGTGCTGAGAGCAGCCCGCTCTGCTTCCCTCGCCCCGGCCCCAGCCATGTCGCTCGGGGGAGAGGGCTTGGGGGAAGAGATCCCTCCCGCACTCACCAGCAGAAGCGGAGCGGAGCAGCCCAGCCCCAGCCAGCTCTACTCCACCAGCTCCCAGCCATGGCACTCCACTTCCCACCGCAGGTGAGTGCAGGACCTTTCCCCAGCCACCCTCCAGCGACACAGCTGGGGCCAGGGCAAGGAAAGCGGAGTGGGCTGGGGCCACGTCGCTCCGCTTCCTGCCGCAGGTGAGTGCGGGGGGCGTCCTTACCCCATCCTCCCCAACAGCTGGAAGCAGAGCACCGTGGCTGGGAGCTGGCGGAGTGGAGCACACTGGGGCCAGGCTGCTCCACTTCCCGCTGCTGCCAGTGAGTGCCTGTCAGGGGGTGGATAGGGGTTGGACAGGGAACAAGGAAGGGGGGGCAAAGCAAGTTTGATATAATGCGGTCTCACCTATAACGGTGAGATTTTTTGTCTCCAGAGGACCACGTTATATCAGGGTAGGTGTATACTATCTAAGGGAGATCAGCAGTATAGAAACTAGAAGAAACAATCTTTACTGCTGTTACAACAGGACTGACTGGGCATTGTCTGACATAAAAGCATCTGATACCTTCTGAAAGACATATGGTGTCCTTCTGCTGGAATGAAGCAGTTAGAGTTTCCCTTAATCCTTTAGTCCACCAAACTGACTGCTTCTAGACACTGGTTTTTAGGTTCAGAGATTCATAAGAGTTCACCATGCAGCATGGTGTTAAAGTACATGTGTGGAGAGGACTTAGTGAATTACCAAGAACTGAAAAGGCAAGGTTTCTACAAGCCAACAGCTATCTCTGCTAACTTCCACACCATCACAGCTACAGGCCTATCATTACCCCTTGAACCAGTCTGCCAGTTCTACAGAGTTCCACAATCCTCTACATAGCCTAAAAATCCAAAGGTTGGGAGTATCAAGATGCATCATGATTTCACAACACAAATAAAACAGGAACTAGACCTGGAAGAGTACTAAGCAGTTCTTCATGTCAAAGCAAGATTACATACAGTGCGTTTTCCTAGTATGTTGTGCTAGATACAGACGTGTCATACAACTTCCCTTAGGAGATCACTTCCAGTTAAATTAGATCAATGGTAGGATGGTTTGATATTCAGTCAAAGTTTTGCTTTGCTCAATTTTGTCCCATCATTCCTGGCATAAGAAATTCCATCCACTACATTAACTATGGCTACTCTTGTTGAGTGACAAGGTGGGTGAGGCAGTGTCTTTTTCCACCAACAGAAGTTGGTCCAGTAAGAGACAAGCTTTCGAGCCACACAGAGCTCTTCTTCAGGACTTGACATTGGTACAGTAAGAGATATTATCTCACCCTCCTTTTCTCTCTAAAGACTGAGAGGTAGGATATGGAGTGATCATTTTGTGAAGTGGCACTTTAACAGCCTTTCCCAAACTGAATGGAAGTTCCTGGCATGCTCTCTGCCCCTCTAATGAGCCAACGTGGTCTCTTGGAAGTTAGTTTTAGACTAATGAAATGTAGTGTATCAAAGGCAATTGTTCATTGTACACAGTGTGCTTGTATGCTCCAGAAGGATATGTACTATTGTTCTATAGTGGATGTGAGCAGGAGCAAGGGAGCAAATACAGCATCCTGCCCTGAAAGGGTTATTTTGAAGACTAGAACGATAGGTGCTCATCTACATACAGGGCACTCATTACATTATGTTAACATAGAATCTCCATGGTATTTACACTGTAACAGCTGCAGCATTTAGACTAACCACTACCCTTAAAATAGAAGGATTTTTGCTTGACTTTGAACAGAGGCCCACTACTCCACTTTATGTTAAAAGCATAAAATACCAGTCACATTCAAATTGTGTAAGACCAATGTTACTGGACTGGGGAACTAGTCAAGATGTATGGGTACCTCTAACTGAGGGATTGTGACTGCCATTTGGAACACTGATGCTCAACTTAGACATGTTAAAATTTGAGCTGCTCCTGGATGCCGACATAATAGATGTGGCCAAGCGCAATAGAATTTTGTTCCCTTCTTCCCGTATCTGTACCTAGTGAGAAGACCTCTTCAATTGGGACTTGCCATAGTAATCACAATTTTATGAGCTCAAGATTGATTGCTATTAGCAGAGACCATTTAAATGGAAACTAGAGTAGAATATGGCAGCTCAGTGTCCTCTGACAGTATCCCACATTTTTCTGTCACCAGTGCAAGGGCTATCGTAGACATACACCAGTGCTCTGGGATCTGCATTGGCTATGCAGAAGTTTCAGATACGAACATTAGTAGCTTTGAGTGGCTGGATCTTCATTTCACTTGAGATTGCCTGCCTCCCTGCAGCAATACTGCCACTGTTGAGATCAGCAGAGGCAGCCGAGTTGGCACTTCCACGATACACGCTAGGGATTGCTGATAGCAGGGCATTCTGCTTTGGAACTTGTTCCCCACCTTTCGTCTGCCAGAAGCTACAGTCTAATCTTCCAAAGCACATACCACTCATCTTCCCACCCCTCAGTCTTTTAGCAAGAGGAGGATTTCAGGAGTGGAGGAGTTTATTACAGGTGTTATACATTTATTGTTATTTTAAATGTGAGTGAATTTGTTTATTTTTTTTATTACTGTACTACCTAACTTGTATATTACATACATCATCTTTTGTGGGTGTGTATGCAGTGCCTAGCACAATGAGGTCAGTGTCAATAACTGGGGTTCCTAGGCACTGATGCAATATTGATATAATAGCCCTGTATGTCAGTAAGCAGCTACTTTGATTTATAGCCACAAGAATTTAGGCCACTCCACAAAATAATTCTGTTTCCCATTTTACACCTCCAATGTTCAAGCTTTGCCACATTCAGCCCAGTGGCCTGGGATTCATTAATATACACAGAAGGGGCATTACACATATTTGGTCCATCAAAATGCATGAAAGGGAAAGCTTTGGGAGCCCTTACTTTAGTGCAAGCAGCACAACAAAGAAAGAAGACAAGTTTGCTAACTACAGTCTAAGCACTAACAAGTTGACATCAAAGATCCAAATTCAACTTGCTGCAATCATAAGGCTCAAGCCTTTTTGGCTACAGTCACGACCATATGTAATAACATTTGTCTGTAGCTGGTCTGAAGTAGTGAAATTTAAGTGGAAGGAGAATTATTTTTACAGCACCCACAAGTGTGCTTTAGAGGAGAACTATCTTAAAATCATAACTGGTGGAAGACAATAATTAAGTGATCAATTTGAGATGAAGCTTTCAGCTCAGTTTGAAAATACAACAATTAACGTCTTCATATGCAACAACATTTGAACGTTCACTAGCCTTTCCATACAAGAGAAAACATTAGATTGTGTGTACAAAAGTTCAAAGGCATTTGGGTGCATCACAGGATACTTATCAAACCACTTGACACCAAGAGTGAGGGTAAGTCTACACTCAAAGCACTACACCAGTGCAGCTACGCTGCTGTAATGTTTCAGTAGAGTACACTGCCGGCATGGCTACACTTGCAGATGTAGAGCGCTTTGAGTTAAACCGGCCTTCATAGAGCACAAGTCAGGAAAGTGCTGTAGTCTGTCCACAATCACAGCACACTGGCGTGGCCACATTAGCAGCTCTTGCAACAGCCACAGAGAGCAGTGCATTGTGGTAGCTATCCCAGCATGCAAGTGGCTGCAACATGCTTTTCAAATTGGAGGGTAGGGTGGGGTGGAGTGTGACAGGGAGTGTGTTGTGGGGGGAGGGGGGTTTTGGGTGCAGTTACATCAGTACAAAGGTGCCTTATACTAGTATAACTTATTCCCACGAAGGAAGGTGAATACTGGAATAAGAACCTTTATACAGATACAACCCCTTTAGTGTGGACACAGTATTGCTGAAACTGCACCAGTAGGGTCACAGTGGTATAACCTCTCTTTATAAGAGCCCCAAGGATGTAGAAAAGAATCACATTTCAGATATTTCTATAGTGACCATATCTAAAGAAATCTGATAGTGATGTGCCTTTGGCTGTAGAAGAGTCTCCCAAAGAAATAACCCCCATTGCTTTGGAGTTTTAGAAATCAGACTAACAGAAAGTTTACAGTAGGGGACAAACCTACACCGGCACAGAAATATAGCAGGTCATTCAGTCAAAGGCCACATCTACACTAGGGAGCTTACAGCAGGAAAGAGCTCTCTCATCAACATAATAAAACCACTTCCACAAACAGCAGTAGCAACTTTCCAGGTAACACAGCGCTGTCCTCACTGGTGCTTCTGTTGGTGTAACTTATGTCACTCAGAGGGGTGAGTTTTTTCCACACCCCTGAGCAACATAAATACACTGCCACTTTTGTCGGTGTAAGTCATGGCCTAAATGGTTAGCTGGACTGCCCCACTAAATGTGTATCTTGTACAGTATTCTTATGCCATCTAACAAATAGTCTCATATTATGGAATACCAGCCTTTTTCAAAGACCTTGGTGGGACTAGGGCATAAGGAAAACCCTATATTTAAATTTTGATGAGCTCTTAAACACAGATACCCCTCTTTAATTGGACAAATTTTACTTACCTCTTGGAAGCATGCATCCACTATAATGGACTCAATTTTGTCCCCGAGAGGGGGGAAATTAAAAAAAAAATTAGGTTAACTGTTTAAGCAGTGTTTTTTTTGTTCGCTGTGTTCCAAATCACAGGTAAGATTCTAAAAGACACTGAACTATAGTTAGTACTGTAATTCAATTAGAGAGTCAGATTACCACCTCGAGACCCTGAGGAATCTGAGCTGCACCCTGCTATCTTCCTCATTGTTTATGGCAGCTGCCATAAACACCCACTATTTTCATTTTTTGTTTGTGGCACTTGTGTTGTTGTTTTTTAAGCCAGTGAATGAGCTCACACCACACACACACACAAAAAGCCTTCAGGTCAGATTTCTTAGGATCTCAAACTGTTCTGTTAAGCTAAAGTGCCAATTATATTTAACAATAGCCATGTTTTTTTTTTTAAAAAAAGCCTTGAGTGTTTGGGACTTCAAAGAGTTGTGTGCAGTTCACTTTTGGCAATACTATAGATTTGAAAGATGTAGTAGTCGTCTTGTATATTGATGTGTTTTGCTAATAAATCAAGTTACTGATAGCAGGTGCTGGGGCTAGTCTTGACTGCTCGTCTTTTAAATGGAGGTTACAGAATTCTATCACCATATAACCAGTCATCAACTCAGTGCACAGAGCAAAAAAGAAACCTCTCAGTCTACACCAGAAGGTCTCAACTGTTTTCTTTCTGAGGCCCCCTCAACATGCTATAGAAACTCCACTGCCCAGGTTTGCCACAACTGTTTTTCTGCATATAAAAGCCAGGGCCAGCATTAGGGAGTAGCAAACTGAGCAACTGCCTGGGCCTCACACCACAGGGGCCCCCGCAAAGCTACATTGGTCAGGCTTCAGCTTCAACCCTGGGCTTAAGACCCATGCGGGGGGGCTTTGGCTTTCTGCACTGGGCCCCAGAGAGTCTAACTCCGGTGCTGCTTGGCAGACCCCCTGAAGTCTGCATGTGGCCCCCCCGGGGGTACCAAACCCCTGGCTGAGAACCATCAGTCTACACAGATGTAGCTAACATTCCTCTAACATTGCTTAATTTAGCTGGTATATTAAGGCTATAAAATGAAGCACACAAGTCAGAAAATGCCACACAATCTTAACTGCCCATTTCTGTATCTGCATTTATGTATAGTTTTTAGTTACATGATCATTTGATATTATACATACATGATCAATACCTCCCTCACTACAGCTGCTGGCGTGCTGAGACCACTGTCTATCATGCTTACTTAACACTGTTTTCTTGTACTCCCAAGTTTGTATCTATCTTTTACTTGTCCTAGACTAGAGGTTCTCAACCCAGGGCCCATGTGATAACCTCAAGGCCATCCAGGTATTAATATATATTGTGTGGATGTGGCCCACATAACAGAGCCCCATGTGAGACCCACAATGGTAAATAGGATGAAAACCACGGGCAAGTTTCTGCACCATAAAGCAGCTTTTTGCGCTCAAACTGCAGATGTGTACACACTGCCAAGCCACTTCGTGCGCAGAAACTCCTCAGTTGCAGTGCTGCAAAAAACCTACCTGTGACGAAGTGGGACTGTTCTTAATGTTTCCTCTGAATACTGTGTGGGTGCCTCAGTTTCTGGCCTACACGGTCTCCTGGCAAATAATGGCCTGGGCCCTTCCCCCCTGCAAGGGGATGCTAAAGGTGTGGGAGAACAAAGAGGTCAGGTGACCTCCTGGCCCGGGAAAGGAACTCAGCAGAGAAGGAGGGGTTAGAGGGCGGTTTCAGTTTAGAGCTGGCTGGGGACGGGAAGTGAGGGCAGACGGGGTTGTCTGGCTCATTGGGCCCCAGAATGGACCTCGCTGACGGGTCCCGTTCTCTGTACCTACAAGCTCTGTTTTAGACCATGTTCCTGTCATCTAATAAACCTCTTTTACTGGCTGGCTAAGAGTCACGTCTGACTGCAAAGTGGTGGTGCATGCAGGACCTTCTGGCTTCCCCAGGACCCTGCCTGGGCGGACTTGCTGTGGGAAGCGCACGGAGGGGCATATGTTGAATGCACTAAGGTCAGACCCAGGAAGGTGAAGCCATGTGAGCTTCTTGCCCTGAAGACAGTCTGCTCCAAGGGAGAGGCGGCTCCCCAAAGTCCTGACTGCTCTGGAACTGCTCCCCACAAAGCCATCAGCCGGGGACTCCGTGACACCACCTCAACAAGAGTCGTAAGGCTATTTGCGCAGAGGCTCCAGAGCTCTGTTGCCAGTGTAGACACTTGATTGCTCTCTATGCTGTAATTGGCCTCCAGAGCTGTCCCATAATGCCTCAAGTGACTGTTCAGCTCATTGTTTTGAACTCTGCTGCCCTGGAGACATGCACCCCTCCCCTTTCAAAGCACCATTTCTGACAGCTGTTGCGTGCTGTGCTGATCTTCTCCGGGACACAAAGCAAACCATTAATGTGGAACACTCATGCTGTTGAACACAGAGGCATCGGTGCGATGGAGAGGGAGAGTTGTGCAGAGTCCAGGGAGGGAGGCAGGGACTGATGTCAAGGTTTCTCCCTCCCCCAGGACTGGTTGTTTCCTGCCACTGTCTAAACTTACAAGACAGCATACTGACACTCTCCCCCTGCCCCCATACACACAAACTCCCTGTCACTCTCCCCCCTCACACACACCCCAGTTGAAAATCAGCAGGCAATGTAGTAGGATGCCCATGGAACAATGCGATTGGGCAACCTGCATCATGTTACACTGTGCCTGGCCCCATGAGGCACTGAAAACCCTTCCCAAAGCATCCTGAGGCTAGTTGCACAGTAGGATAGCTACCACAATGCACTGCTATCTTTGCCATTGCAAGAGCTGCTAATGTGGATGTGCTCCAGCGTCATAAGGAGCACAGTGTGGACATGCAACAGTGGTTTAATTCCAGCGTTTTAATAAAAGTGGTATAACTTGTGGCGCAGAAACTTGCCAGTGTAGACATACCCTTAGACTGTAAACTCTTGGGTACAGGAATTTTTGTGTGTGTGTTTGTACTATACTTAGCACAATGGGGTCCTGGTCAATGAGAAGCATGCTAGGCACTATGCCAGGGGTAGGCAACCTATGGCACGTGTGCCAAAGGTGGCATGAAAGCTCATTTTCAGTGGCACTCACACTGCCCAGGTCCTGGCCACCGGTCCGGGGGGCTCTGCATTTTAAGTTTAATTTTAAATGAAGCTTCTTAAACATTTTAAAAACCTTATTTACTTTATACAATAGTTTAGTTATATATTATAGACTTATAGAAAGAGACCTTCTAAAAACATTAAAATGTATTACTGGCATGCGAAACCTTAAATTAGAGTGAATAAATGAAGATTCGGCACACCACTTCTGAAAGGTTGCCGACCCCTGCACTATGCTAATACAAATAAATACACAATGTATACTGTCCTCAAATGTAGTTACTAGTATAGAGTCAAGTAAATTCAAGTTTATGAATTTGTACCTCTTCAAAAAAATTGGATCTTGCAGATCTTTGCCCTTTGGGTTTCTCATTCACCAACTATTTCTCATTTATTCATGCCATCATGTGAACTACATAAGGAACAGAAAGGGTACTATGGATAGCTTTAAATGACATGGTCAGATAGAGTATCAATGTATAACAAGTGGCAGAGTTTAGTTGGCATTTCCTAGCTTTGAGTACTTCATTTCGCAACCACACAAGTGTCATTACAACGTTGGGAGATATTTATTAAGTCAAGTTTTCACATCAATCTTGATAACTCAGCCAAATTGAGACATTTCTACTAATCCCCAGAAAAGAATATCTGGTCAAATGACTAGCCACCCATGCTGAAGTTTAAAAGTGCTAGAACTTTCAAGAGAGGTCACAATTCTTCCCACTGCTGACTGTACTCAAAGATTGCGTTAACTTCCTCAATTATTTTCAGGCAGACAGTTGAAAACTTTCAGCCCAAATGGTGAAAAATTTAAGACAACTGAAGTCCCTACAGAATAGCAATGTACAGGTTACCTTAACCCTGGGACCATATCTATCAATCAGTACTTTCTCAGATTCCAACTGTATCTAGTACCAGTGGAGCTTCACTAGTACTAGAACAGCAAGAATTGAAAAAAAAAAAAATCCTGTACATAGGAACAGCCTACCTGTCACTATTCACTCTAGCTATAGCACACTGCAACACCACAAGCTTTAAAGCATTAATGATCAGCAGGCAATTCCAACCTTTCAGTAATGTACAATATTTACATCCCTTTGTTCTGACAATTCTTTGCACAATAGGATTATGACGTGATCTGTGTAGGAATCAAAAATTGAAACTGCAAGACACCGAAGTGTGGTTAGAGGGGACAGCTTTGTAGAGGACAATTTAAGGCTTCCTTATCTACTGTGCATGAAGACCAACAGCACAATTCATCCACAGCACTGTGTAATATTTTATGTTAATATTCTACCCATTAAATAATCCAACAGGCTGTAGACTGAATGGTTAAGAATTTGATCTTCTATTTGCTGAATTTTAAGCTTCCTGGAAAGTAGTCCACAATTTCTGATCTCTAAATATAGTGCTCTTTTCTACTCACTCTAAACTGTTAAGAATATTTATTCTGTCTGACTGCCCAGAATGAAGACAAACATACCCACGTATTGAACATTACACAGAACTCAAATCTAAATCACCTGAAAGAAACCAAGACCCAACAGTACATAGTTGTTACAAGAATCAAGGAAAACAATGGCTAAAAGTTACTTTGCCTACTGATTGCTCAAGACAGCCAAAGGCAAGTCACATTTTTATTTACATTTGCCAAGCCATGCTTCTTGAAAAATACCTGGTGAAATAATGAACTGCCTTAAGAAAAAGTAGTCTTTAATCTTGCACATTGCCTTTTAGGAGTACCCACTTCTATCTTCCCCCAACACAAGTCACTGAAAATTGTAATGGCTTTTGCTGTACATCAAACAGAACTTTGGACTCCCTTGTCATGATGTATTTGGCCAACATTCCCTAAAATTTCAATTAATCTGATTAACAATAAAATGTTTAGATAATGATTTCATACTTACATCACCATTAAAAACAGCTTTTACTCTGGTTCATGGTCACCTCTCAAGTCAATTGTTAACTGGAAGATCCTTTGTTCCAGGGAACATACTTGTAGATAGAAGGAATTGCTGTAAGAACTATTTGGGATCACCAGCCATAATTTGCTCTTTCAGCATTATCTGCTGAAATCTGTGAATCAGGATAGCTCCTCTACCAGGAAATTGGAGGACAGAGGGTTCAGATATTTCCCACCATTATTCTGGCTGGTTTAATACTTGGTTCCACCAAAAAAAGATTTTTTACTATGCCAGTAACAGACAGCAAGGTTTGGGCACACTATGCTAGTGGCTACTTTTAAGTGTGGAAGACCAAACATGCATGTCACAGCAACATTGTGGTCTTCCACACTGCCCTATTAATTGGTCAATGAAGAAAAGTGGTTGAGTGTCAGAGACAAAGCAGCAAGAAGTCAGCTAGCTTCAAAATCCAAGAAATTATACAAGATATTAGATGTAGTATTTCATACACGAGGCTTTTCTGGAGCACTGGAGAAAAACCAAAGCAAGGGTCACAAGCTGTTCAAAAGAGACAGACTGGAGACAAATACAGTAAGCGGTCAAAGAAAGCGTGAATGGGAGGCCTCAATCTGAATAAACGGTAAGGTTAAACTAGTAGTGGCTCAAGCTGGATGCACCAAGCCTGCAACTGATCAGAATATAAGAAGCCAACTGCTATCTAATATTAGTAAGCCAAAATCTTGAAGTGAATCAATGACTGGCAGCTTCTTTGAGAATAATATGCTAGTATAAAAGAGGTTTAAAATGAAGTGTAGATAGATATATTGGGCACTAATGCCTGTTTGATAAGAGGATAGTACAAAGGAAAGTTCAGATACTAGCTTTATCTAAGTGTTAATGAAGGAACACTGAATTCCTTGCTAGAAGAAGTTCAGTCATCAAGTGAAGTGGAAAACAAGTGTTTGAAGCTGTCACCATTGCTTGAATTTCCTTCACCATGAGTTTGTCTATTTTTCTAAATACGCATCCCCAGGCACTTTAACAGCCACACAGTATGTACTAGAAGATTTGGGTGACTTGAAGGAGACCGTGTACAAGCAATTAGATATGTTTGTTCTACCTCTTTTTGTACTACTAAATGTGACATGTCAACTCCAGATAAAAAGGTTAAAAAATTGATTCTGGAATACTTGAAAATAGATCCTGAAATCTGGAATGTTGTTAGAAAAGTTTGACTAAAGAGCAAGTTGGCAGCATCTATTAAAAGAAATATAAAACAGTTCCAGGGGTTAAACCTGCCCCCTCAATCCTCCAGCCAGGCTGTGGTTTTACAATATTTCCCTATTTTAACCATAATCTCTCTTCTCTTATAACAAAGACCCACAAAGAGGAAAAGAATTTCACTATACAGGAGAAAGCAAGAATGATTGTAACAATTTACAGGGTGAAGGATAGCTCAGTGGTTTGAGCATTAGCCTGCTAAACCCAGGGTTGTGAGTTCAATCCTTGAGGCGACCCCACTGGGGGATCTGGGGGGAAAAACAAAACAAAAAAAAACAGTACTTGGTCCTGCTAGTGAAGGCAGGGGGCTGGACTTGATGACGCTTCGGTCCCTTCCAGTTCTAGGAGATAGAAAAAAGGTATATCTCCATTCTTTCTTTCTTCAATGATTATAGTGTTGTTGTAACTGTGTTGGCCCCAAGATCTGAGAGAAACAAGGTGGGTGACAGTATCTCTTATTGGACTCTTCCTCCAACAGAAGTTGGAGAGACTTTCAAGCCTCACAAAGCTCTTCCTCAGGCCTTGAGAAGGTAACCAACGTCTCCGGGCGGAGTTCCTCTGGGCAGCGTCCGCTGGCTCCCTTGACGCCTTCGAGGAGCGGTAGGCGCTGTCCAGGGTTCTCAGCTCGGTGTCCCCGTCAGGCTCCCTTCTTATGACCCTTTGACCACACTCCTGTCCCTGTTCTTTTATTAGTTGTCCCCCGCTATTAGTGGGTTTCTGAGTCCTGTAGATCCTCCCCTTAGGCTGGGGGGGAGATCCATCAGCATGGGGCGGGCTTCTGCCCGCCCCGTTTCCCGGAAACCCAATAGATACCAGAAGCGGTCTTATCTAAATACAAGGCAGGACAGACTGTTAAGTATCAGTGCTTCAATCATGTTGTAGACCATGAATGAAGTGGGCAATTAACACTTGTGCAGTTCTATAACAGGATGCATTACAAATTGTTGTAATGAGCCATAAAACCCACATCTCTGCTAAGTTCATGATTTTTAATGTCAAGCAGAGTTATGAATTTGAGTTTACAGACTCATTTTGAAGGTGGTGTGCAGGTTTCCTTTGAGGACAAAGACTGAAAGGCCGGATATGGAGTGATCGCTTTGTCAAAAGTGTTTGCTTATGGGCCAGATAGGGTGTGTTGGTCCTATTTTTCTGAGTGAGTTCATTCCACAGTGTAGCGATTCTCTGATTTCACCCACATAGTAGTAGTTGGGACATTTGCTGCACAGGATGAGGTATACCACATGTTGTGATAGGCATATTTAGGACCCAGGGATACTGAAAGTTATTGTGCAAAGTACTGATCATAGTAGCAATGGAAATGGATGGGTGATGATTTGTGTAAACAACAACACAACTTCACCAAATACACAAACCCACAATAAAGTGAAGGATTAGAGAAAAATTTTAAAGGTATTAACCTTAAATTGTTACAAATAACTTATTACCATATTCAGAGCTCTATGCAATTCTGCCCCATTTTGTTTGTCAAGCTTCACGTCACCCTGCTCCCTCCACTCCACAGCCATGTCTTTGACCACCCGTCAGCTTCACAAGATTATGTCTCTTGTATGCATGGCAGGACCTCTTAGCTCATCTACAAGGCCACTACTCTGTCCACATTTAAGCCCCTCTTCAACTTCCACTTGTCATGCTTTCTATAGAGAATCTAGCTGACTTGTATAAGAACCATCTCTATTTACTGTGCCCTTCCTTAGCCTCTATCCACATGCCTATACTTAAACTGTGAGCTCCTCCAGGCAGGAACCATCCCATCTTGAATGACTGGAGAAACATCTAGGACATCATATCAAATATATAACTTTGCAGACAAGTGTGATTTTTAAATCAACTGTGTCCCTTTAAATTTAAAAATGTGCTCTTCTACTAAATATATTAGTCTATTAGTTGCTATGTACTATTTTTAATGCCTGTGCTACCCACTGTTTCTATTAACATGATGAAAGTCACACCCTTTACATAAGCAATTTTGACTAGTGTGACTGAATTCGGGTTCATCTGACTCTGCTTCTGGATGCATCTTATCAACTTCCCAAATGTTTTTATCCCAAGGATTATATACATTCCCTTTTCTGGTTTGCCCTACCCCAATGCTGTCATGTTAATCATCCCTCATCAGGGACATTACTTATATACCCAGTTTTAACTACTGCCCACAAGCCTGTTTTATACAGAAACACTGTTCAAAACAAAAAAACAAGCTTATATAACTTAGCAGAAAGTTACACCCACATCTTCTTAGGCTTCCTATATTACCTTGTTCCCAGTTTTGGGGAGGATTAAAGGGAGACATGTGTCTGATACTCTTCTCAAAACCCCAAATCCCATCTCCTCATATGCCTCTCTGATTCTCTCCAGTCCAACCCACATAGCCAGTCACACCTTGGACCAGATCTTCAGATTAGATGCCAATATCAAGATGACCACAATCCAGACACTGTCTTCTGGACAGACCATCATCTCATTAAAGCAGTTGTCAAGAGTTTTCCCAGCTCCCAGAATCAGTGAAAGACCCATGACCCTGATTCAATAAAAGGCAAACTGCACTGAATTCCAAAGCATGCCAATGGACAACAGCACTCCACCCACAAGGCAAGGAGTTAATCTGGTGAACCTTGACCATCCACACACACACCCAGCTCCTCTTCACCCACAACAGATCTCCTTGGGGTTTTTTTATACCTTGTAATAGAAAGAGAAGGTCAGAAACTTAAGCACTGATGGTGAAAAAACAGACTTGAAAGATTTTCTCCAAGCTTGTATTGTGGCTATATTGCAGGGTAGGAGAACCTTCCTATCAGCCTCCAATGAGGCTGCCAAATCCCACCCTAAGGAGCTGTCCAGGATGGCAAACCCCTTCATCAATCCTGACAGGCCACATCAGAACATAGTACCAAGCACTGCAAAGGACTAGTATCCTACTTGATGGAAAAGAATATGCACTTGCAGGAATGCTTCTCAAACATGGGTCTACTCCCCCTGTACCAGCCAAATAAGAGCCCACATGAATTCCTGGAGTCTAGTACACTCATTCAAGAATTACTGGATACCTTAGAGGCATTTCAACCCAAGACCTCTTCTCAGCTTGTGAAAGAGAGAAGACCAACCAGTGCCGCTTATAATCCTGAATGAGGAACTGGTATTTCAGAAGGAATCATCCTTTCCTCCAACAGACAATAGTATAACCAGCACAGAAGAAATCCACCCGGTTACATTTGTTCTAGGCAACTACTACCCAGTATCAAAACTTCCATTCCTGAACAAGCTGCTAAAACACCCATATGTGGGCAACACTTAATTTATACCAGCTTAACTAGGGCCCTACCAATTTCAGGGCCATGAAAAACATGTCACAGACTGTGAAATAAGCCCTTCCCTGTGAAATCTGACGTCCCCAGGAGCATCCCAGGTAAGGGGGCTCCTAGCTCTGGTGAGGCAGGGGAGGGACAGGACTTGTCCATCTCCTGCACAGCTACTGGGGGAGAAGGGGGAGAGATAAGAGATCCCACCATCACCTCCGGGAATCTGCTGCAGCTGAAAGACGCTCTGCAATTGCCACCTTCAGAGTCCAGCTCTGAAGGCAGCACAAGAGTGAGTGGCAATCCCATGACCTCCCCATAACAGGCTTGCAACACCCCCCACACAATCTCCTTTTGGCTTGGGACCCCCACTGGTTACAACAGGGTGAAATTTCAGATTTAAACATTTTCAAATCCCATGGCTGTGAAATTGACCATAATGGACAGTGAATTTGGTAGGGCTCTAAGCATAACTATACCAGTATAAGTCCCAGTGTAGATGCACTTACAGTGCCATGAAAGTGTTTTGCGGATATAACTTACGTGTTTTGGGGAACTGGTACAAGCTACGTTACCAGCAGCACTTGTGTCAGTATAAGCTACATCTACACTACAAGGGTTTACCAGCAAGTTATACAAGTATAGCTATCCCAGCTAAAACTTTCCTAGTGTAACAAGACTCTATCCAAAGGCCTAATACAAGTTTATCTAACTGAAGTGAACATTGCACAATCTGGATTCAGGCCAGGGTACAGGATGGAAACTGATTTTGTGGCAGTGATAGATTATCTCTTGCTATCAGAGGATGGAGACATCCATCCTCCTCCTACTGGACCTCTTTGCTCCAGTCAACACTGTTAACATTAAGATACTTCTGCACTGCCTGGGAGAACTGACAGAGATCCTATACTCTAAAAAGGTTTAAATCCTTCCTGGAGGGAAACACTAAAAAAAGAGTAGTGGTAAGCTGCATCTCTGCCACTAGACCCATCACTTGTGGAGGTCTCATAAGGAGCATCTCTTTGCTCTTATTTAAAGAGATCTATATGCAGCCACTAGGTGAACTGACAAGATAACATGCTCTCATGTCAATGATACGTAGATGACCATTCTAGCTACCCTTTACCACTCTGACCATACCACTCATCAAGATAGCCCAATGTTTGGACAGGATCAGCTGGTAAATAAACAGCTACTTGAAGCTGAATCCAAACAAGGTGGACATTATGTTGGTGGGCAGAGGAAAGCACTCTGAGGAGTGCAACCAAGGGAGACTACTCCATAGCTGCAAAGGTGCACGCACACCTGGTGAATCCAGCAGTAGTTTAGACTGCTCCTGGATTCTTTGCCAACAATAAGATCTCACATAGCATCAATGAATAATACTTTTAATACCTCCAGTTGGCCAAGAGATTCGGCTACTACAGAACACTGTGCCTAGTCTCCTCAGCAACACAGGTTGCCACAAGTATATCAAGTCTCCATTCCTCTCTCTATGCTAGCATCCCATAGAGCACAGTTAAGTCCAAGGCCCCAGTCCCTATCTTCAAGGCACTCAGTGGCCTGGGCCCAGCATATCTGAACAATTGCCAAAGCTCCAGGATGACAACCTTTGTCAGTAACTCCATTCCTGAGGTACAATGGAATTTGCGTACAGTAATGGTAAAGCCAACTTGTGCAGGAGATGGTCAAGCTCTCTCGGGAATTCCCGCAAGAAGCGAGGTATATCACAAACCTCACCACCTTTTGCTCCAACTGCAAGGTGCACTTCTTTGACCTGCCTTCTCAAACAAAGAGCTATGTGTATATTTAAAAGAAATGTGCCCCCCGCCCCCCCCCCCCCCCCCCCCCCAAAAAAATCCTGACAAAACAAGGAACATTTACACAGCACATACAAGTCTTCCCCTAGGGAGAAAAGGAGAGAGAACAAATCACATGTGACAATGTTAGTCAAATTACTTTCTGCACTACTGGAAAACATTCTGATACTATAGTAATGAGAGTGGAATAAATCTATATATAGAAGTATAGAAATAAAATATTTTTTTAAATATAGCACCCCAGACCTGTATAATAGGTCAGTTGTGCCAAACGTAACACAAATCTCTCCCCAGGAAAAGCTACAGCAGATACAGTACAGCAAGGGGAAGAGCATCAGAGCCATAATCATTCACTGCTTTACTTTACTACAAGTCAACTGTGGCCTCCTAGCCGAAACCTAAACTTAAAAGTATTCTTCGGAAATGCACTTATCAGCTTGTTCAAGCATTTTAAAGCCCAAAGACAAATGCAGGACCCAGCAAGTAACTAAACACATACAAAATACTTGAGACCCACCCTCCCTGTTTTATTAGTGTTACTCACCAATTCCAAAGTATAGGTATGAAAGATTAACCCCACCTTATATGATGCAAAGCTGACCCAGTTACTAGCCCAAAACTGGGGCTGCTTCCTAAGTAGTAATGGCGGTAAGGCTAAAAATACAAACATAACACTGCCATGACTAAGTCAACCATACTCATTACAAAAGGAAAGCAACTTGTGCCAAAGTATTCTCTTCTTTCAAAACAATGAGGCTAAACGAAAGGTGACTCAGATTTATTCAGAAAGCTACAGGCTGTTAATATTTTGGTTTCCCAAAAGAAAGTACCAACACTCTGACCCAGAGACACAATAAGTCAGTGAAGGTGCAAAGAACCGGATGTAAACATGTTCAAGTTTTTCTTCAACTTGCTAGGAGTCAAAGGACACCAGCTAGTGGGCATAAAATGGAGCAGACTGGAGTCACTCTTAGACAGGGGGAATCCCATGGAAATAAGTTACAGCAGGTGATGCCATATCAGAGGCCACTGACACTGCAAAATTCTGGCAGGCCACATTTGACCAATGGGGTACCATCTGCAGCAGCCAACCCTCAAATATGCTATTTGTAACAAATAGAAGATTAACTACTTCCCCATACCTTCATCAGGGCAGTTTTCTTCTAACATCCCCAATGTCTCCACATTTTTGGAGCCCGCTCCCCTTAGTTCCTTTCTCATAAGTCAAAGGACTTGTTTAGTCACAAGAGGAGAAATAATAGATATGCAGTTTTCTGGAAAGACAGGAAGATCAAAAGAGGAACTGAAAGCATTTCTCTGCCTTCTGCACTGAAGCAGATTTATAGCCCTTTTAGCCCCTCTTCCAAGTTTGGGATGGAGGAGGGATGCACTGCGAGGTAACAGGTAAATCAAACACTGGATGACCCGAGGCATTCCTGCAGCAGGGAGAACCTTTAGCATGAAGTATCCATCCTGATAAAGGGTGCTGTTGAAAGAAGTTAAGAGTTGGGGGGGGCGCGCGGGGGGAGGAGAAGAGACACCAAGGTCAACCCATTACTGTGAAACAGTCACATTCATACATGTTTTCACCCAGGGACAGCTTGGGGGGAAGGGATGGGAGAATGCCATAGGGGTTATCATGAAGTAGCTGTCTTTCTATATGGTGTTGGCACAGATACATTACTTGTAAAGGGGATGAAGGGATGCTCGCAGTAGAACCATCAGGAGAAAGAATGGCCCCCATTCTAAACAGAGGGCAGAACCCTCATACTGAAGCAGCCCTCTTGTATACAGAATGTTAAACCACCATTGCCAGTGTAGGAGATGACAGACCACTCTGGGTTCTTCAAGTTAAAGTAGACTCCTTATACAAGTATAGGGGAGCTGAAAGATATAGGGGAATCACTGGGGACAACAGAAGCCCCTAGATCCTTTATCTTGAAGGGATCCCCTGTGCAGAGTGTTGGGGCACCTCAACAACCTGGGGATGAGTGATATCACCTACTTTGAAATACCCTTCCACAGGGACTGGAAAGGCCTCCCCACAGGCTATTCTTAGGCAGAGGGTGGTGTTCCCCATTACAAAGGTTATGGGGATTCAATTATGGGGTCCCTTATTCTGAATTAAGATGCAGAGTTCTGGAGTCCCAGGGATGGAGGTTCTCTATCCTGAAGAGGACTCCTTCATACAGGCTGAAAAGCAACCAGTGGATGGGGGCCCTCACCTTGAAGTAGCTTCCCTCATGGAGTACAGTACTTCAAACTGGAACACTGGGGGGCCCAGAAGGAGGGGATAATTAATTCTGAGAGTGAGTGGGGGAGAGAGCCCTTATTTTGATGCACACCCCCACATACAGGATGGTGGGGGCAGCAGATGCCTTGTCTTGAAGCAACTCACCCATACACCTGCAGCCCATCCCCCCCACTCCCCTCCCAGAGAGAGGCAAGGAACCTGAGCCCATACCTTACCTTGAAGGACCACCATACACGGAGATGATGGGTCTACTCAGAGGGGCACAGGGAATCCTGAGGGTGGTGTCAGGGGGCCCTAAAGCTGCCCCCTATACAGGGTGGAGGAGGAGTCCACTCCAAGAGTTATGGGAGACCCAAGCACAAGTGTCAAGACCCATGCATTCCTTACCTTGAAGCAACCCTCCCCCACAATAGAGGAGATCGGAGGAAGTGGGGTCTCCTTATCTTGAAGTAGCAGAAGGGTTTGGGGGTCCATTACACTTGAAGCAGCAGCAGCACCACCACCACCACAGAGGTGTTTGGGAGTACATGGGCCCCTCACCTCACAGCACCCCCCCGACCCCCACACCCAGAGGGGGGCCCCCCTCACCTCACAGCACCCCCCAACCCCCACACCCAGAGGGGGGCCCCCCTCACCTCACAGCACCCCCCACCCCCACACCCAGAGGGGGGCCCCCCCTCACCTCACAGCACCCCCCACCCCCACACCCGGGGGGGCCCCCCTCACCTCACAGCACCCCCCCCACACCCCGTGTGCCCCCCCTCACCTCACAGCACCCCCCGACCCCCACACACAGAGGGGGCCCCCCCTCACCTCACAGCACCCCCCCACCCCCGCACACAGAGGGGGGGCCCCCCCTCACCTCACAGCACCGCCCCCCCCCCACAGGGGCTGAGCGCGCGCGGCGGCGGCGGGCCCTTACCTTGAAGTAGCCGCCCTCGTAGAGGGTGTTGGGGGGCCCGAAGATCGCCACCTCCCAGTTGTAGAGGTCGGACTCGTCCACCAGGGTGATGCGGAAGCCCTCCACCGGCTCCTCCTGCAGCGACTTCAGCTCCAGCATCAGCGCCTTCTGCGAGCTGCTCACCTGCTGCTGGGCCATGGCGCGGCGCCGAGCGGGCCGGGGCGCCCCCCGCCCCGGGGCCCCCGCCTGCCTGCCCGCCCGCCCGCCTCCCTCCGCCGGGGCCTGGGCGCCGCGCTCCGCCCGCGCCCTCGGGCTGCGGGGGCGGCTCGGCTCCGCTGCCTCGGGGCCTCCGGCCCAGCTCCCCGCCCGCTCTCTCGCTCGCTCGCGCCCGGCTCCGGACCCCCCTTCGGCCACCGCCGCCACTTCCTTTTGTGACGGCGCCGCTCGCCGCTGACCTCAGCGCGCCGTTCCGCGCCGGGCCCCGCCCCCTCGCTACGCCCCGCCCCCTGCCCGCCGAAGCCCCGCCCCCTGCCCGCCATTCTTCTCGCCCCATCCCCCACCACCCCCACATAGCTAGCTCCCCCCACGCTGCCCCGCCCCCTCTCAAAGAACCAGGCCCTTCCCCCTCGGTCTCCCCTGGCTGGAGCCCTAGTGATTTGCTGGGGGCAGAAGTGAACACCCCGGCCATCCCACCCGGTCTCTGAGGGTCACCCTGCTGGCTGCCGTCCTGTACGGCCCTGGGGCAGCCCCCCCAGGTCACCCCGCCTGCAGGGCTCATGGCTCCCGCCCACCGTGGCGTGCATGGCTTGGACCTGGCACCATCATTCCCCCACCCTAGGGAAGTGGTTTCCCTCTTTTTATGGTGCTTGTATGAGCAGCCGGCTTCATCACTTGCAGGGTAACAGTTACCTTGGCCTGGGGCTTCGGGGACATTTGGCCCAGTCTCTATGGCCTTGTCGGCCCAGGGGATTCTCTTGGTCAAAGCCAGAGGTAACATTAAGAGAGTGGGCAATGCTGTGGGCCACCGTTTGGAAACCGCTGGCCTGGACTGATCCAGCGATCTACTGGTGTTTTCCCTGCTCACAGCCATCAGTATAGCTGCATCAGCGCAACCCCTAGAGTAGGCAGGAAAAGCTGCTGTTTGCAGCAATGAAACTTAATGACTGCTTGGCACCAGGGTAAAGGTTATGAGTGCAAATAATGTTTTGTGTGTCGCCACTAGCAGTGTGCACAGGTGCAGCTATACTGGTGGCTATAATTGGCAGAAATTCCCATCTGCCTAGCAGAGGTTCCCAAACTGTGGTCCACCATGTTACCAACTCTCATGATTTTGTCATGAGTCTTTCAGTAATTAGTGATTTTCTTAAAGCCCCAGCTGCAGGAGGTATGGCAATATATGAGAATCTCAGCTTTCATTTGAAAAAGAAAATAAGCTTTAGCCTTCATGGTTGCAGAGAAAACTTGAAAATGTGACCCGACTGCATCCTAAAAGCTAAAACAAACAGAAGGCAACAAAAACTAACCCCAAAATATATTGTATGTGTTTGGGGCCAGGGGCGGCTCTACCTTTTTGGCCGCCCCAAGCAGTCATGCGCAGGAGACGCCCCGGAGCCCCGGGAGCAGCGGACCTCCCGCGGGCATGACTGCAGAGGGTCCGCTGGTCGCGCGGCTCGGCTGGACCTCCCGCAGCTGCGGACGGTTCGCAGGTCCGGCGGCTCCGCTTGAGCTGCCGCAGTCATGCCTGCGGGAGGTCCAGCCGAGCGACCAGCGAACCGTCCGCAGTCATGCCTGCGGGAAGTCCACTGGAGCCGCGGGACGAGCGCCCCCTCCGCAGTCATGCCTGCGGCAGGTCCGGTCGTCCCGGGGCTCCGGTGGACCTCCCGCAGGCATGACTGCGGCAGGTCCGCCGGCCCAGCCTGCCGCCCCCCGGGGAAAGGGCCGCCCCACACGCGTGCTTGCCGCGCTGGGGTCTGGAGCCGGCCCTGTTTGGGGCCTGAGTCATGATTTTTTTCAGAGAGACCAGGTGGATGAGGTAATACCTTTTATTGGACTTACTTCTGTTGGTGAGAGAGACAAAGCTTTCAAGCTACACACAGCTCTTCTTCGGGTAGCTCAAAAGCTTGTTGCTTTCACCAACACAAGTTGGTCCGATAAAATATATTTACTCATCCACCTTGTCTCTCTAATATTCTGGGACCAACATGGCTACAACCCACCACTCCATATGTGATTTTTTGGTAAACATTTAGGGTTGGCAATACTGGCTCCCACATGCAACTAGTGGTCTGAAGAACATATGCTGGTGGTCCAAAGAAATCTGCCTCTCCTCCTTGTTCCAACTAGATAAAACAAAACTGGGGCTGATGGTGGGGAAGGGTAGTCCTTTGGGGAGTCTGGATTATAGATGGATTCTTAAATCTTTGGCACTCAGGACCAGATTCTCTTCAATAGTCATCTGAGGATGGATGAGATGGCTGAAGAGAGTGGCCACATTTTACTATTTTTATTTATGTTTTGTATTATCATAGCACCAAGGAGCCCTAATCATAGACCAGGATACATTGTAGCAGGTGCTGTACAAGCAGAATAAAAACAGGATCCAGACCTTAAGGAGCTGACAGTCTAAGTATAAAACAAGAGACAACAGATGGATACAAATAGACGGGGGAGTACAAAGAAACAATGAGAACATATTGGTCAGCATGACAGACAGTGGTCGTCGCAGCCCACCAACAGCCTAATTGTTGTTAAGATTTTTGAAGGCCTCATAGCAAAGGAGCATTTTGAGAAGGGATTTGAAGCTGGTAGCTTTGTGAATGTTCATGGGAAGCACCACCCACGTATTCTCTCTTGCTGCCTAGCAAACACAAAGCTTGTTTAAAAATGTAACGACTGAGTGACGGAGGCTGGTGTCATGGGCCGATCGGAGGTGATCATGGACAGCTTGATAGTGAATGAGAGATGATAGGTAGAATGGGGATTGTCCATGAAAGGCCTGGAAAGTGAAGACAAGCAGTTGATGTTTTATGCCATAGAGAAGTGGGAGCCAGTGGAGGGATTCAAAGAGGGGTGAGAGGGTCCAAGCGACGGGTTAGAAAAATGAGCTTTGCAACAGCATTCTGTATGGATGTGAGGGAGGCAAGACTGCCTTTGTCAAGGCCAGAGAGAAGGATGTTGCAGTGATAAGACACAAGATGATGAGAGCTTGTATGAGATTTTTAGCAGTGTGGCTGGATAAGGTACGTTGTATCTTAAGGATGTTATGCAGGAAGAATCAGAAAGATTTAGATATAGCCAAGGGTGTGCACAAGGTGGGCAAGTAGGGTTACCCCCTCCCCCTCGCAATAATCAACCACAGAACTGCAGCCTCGGGGCCATGGTGGAGAGAGTGAGCTCCTTCAGCCCTCTGGGAAACTGACAGTTCCTCCAGAACCAGGACTGCGAGCGGGGGAGCCAATGGATCATCGTTAGAGAGAAGGTTGTGGAATTTGTGTTTGCAGATGAGATTAGCCAGAGATACAGCCTAGCAGGAGAAGAGGACCAAGGACAGAGGCCTGTTGAACTCCCACAGAAAAGCTGGCAGACAGGAATATGGCGGTCCAGGGTGGAAGGTTGGCTATGAAGGTTTGGGTCCCTCGATCCCTGTGGTAGTGGGCAGAAGAGAAGACGACAGGAAAAGATTAGGGGCCAGGTTCATCCCTGAACCATCACTAATGCAGGTAGAGGCACTGAGAGCAGGCAGTTTGTGATTTCCCTATTCATCTGCTGCTGCAGGGGCTAATTCCCAACCTGGCTTCTGCAGCAGTGGGGAATCAGTAGAAACTGAATCACTCCAGCCACACCTTCTTCCACCACTGATCCACCCCCTCCTCTCCCATGTCCCAAACAGCCCCCTGCACACAGGGTGTTTTTTGCAGGGCTGACATTGGTGCCCAGCCTCAAAGGAGTGGGGGAGGGGGGGACCTGCAGCTGCTTTGAGGTTCTCAAATGTCCAATTTGTGGGACCGCCTCACATGTCACGCTCATAATCCTCCACAAGCTGCCATCTCACCCACCAAAAATGGTGCCTCATCAAAACCGTGTGCTTGTAGTGGGCTACTACAGTTGTTCCTTTGAGCTAGAGAACATGAGAAACACAAAAACTTCTACAGTGACTGGCAAACATAAGAGCATCTTCGCACCACACAGAATCCCTCAGGAGTCAGTATCAGACACGGGTTCCCCTATACAATCCAGTAAAATTCCAACATGGCATGGGATCCCCTGTTCAACCGTTAATGAGCTGTCATATATGATTTTGCCTTCCATGGATCAGCCGTTAAAGCAAAAAGTTGTCATTCTAGCTAACGTTTAAGCCTAAACAGGTCCATTCAGGGACAGCGTTAGACTCGCTGGAGCCCCAGGCAGGAAGCCAAAGCCCGAGCCCTGCCACGCGGGGTTGAAGTGGAAGCCTGAGGGATTCAGCCCTGGGTGGCAGGGCTCAGGCTTCAGCTTCAGCCTCAGGTGGTAGGGCTTGGGCTTGGGCTTGGGCTTTCTGCCCTGGGCCCCAGTGAGTCTAACGCTGGTCCTGCAGAAGCCCAAGCCCCACCACCAGGGGCTGAAGCTGAAGCCTGAGCAACTTAGCTTTGCTGGGCCGCCTGTGGCATGTGGCCTCATGGAACTGCCCTGCTTGCCACCCTGTAATACTGGCCCTGGGTCCATTATTGTTACCTCCTAAACACGAGGCCTATACCCCAATGAGATCCATACCTGTATTGTATTAGCACTGTGAATAAGTGAGATCAAAGTCTGGTGGAAATCGCAGTTGGAGCTAGTATCCAAGTCTCCCATGTCCTTGAATGAATTCTCTGCTGTTGAGCTAAAGGAGCAGCTGCAGGAGGACAAGTAACAGGAATGCCTGTTACATTTCACTCAGGCTTCCCTGCATAGCCTTCCTCTAGGCCACCACAAAACTTGAGTTCCTACTCAGAGGCTGACAGACAAGCCCCTTCCCTGATCACAAGTTAATGGGTGTGAGTCTTTTCTCTCTGACACCAGTGCAACTGCAGTGGAATTCTTCCTGATGAGAGCAATCATACTCAGGTGCAACATTTTCTGAACCATTTAAAGTCCCTGATATACTTGCTCATGCACCTAATTCCTGAACATAGTTACTGATGGGATTAAATTTGGGGTCACTGTCTTCCAAAGCATTTGCTCTGCCATTGACATGAAAGTGTTTGCAGTAGTAAGAGTCTTTCTTTAATCCAATTCTCAAACTCTTCATCCTCAGAGCCAGTGGCAGCCATCAAGTGCACACATACCCATAAACTGTCAGCGTGGTCTCCCTGCAGTGCCTCTGACAGATACTATATATTCTGCAGCGATTAGACTGGACATTGAGGTGATGATAGATATTTTTGCTGATAAGCGTTCAGTTCCACATTATTACTTCTTTATTTTTCAAATACATCCTTGGCCTCTCAATATAATACATAGGTGCCCTGGACATAATATTCAATCCCTCAGGGTCCAAAGCAATTGGGAATACATTGTACTAGAACATGTATGATCTGCACTGGGTTCTGAAGCAGTCCCAACTTGCAGTCTATTTGTCTCTATGTAGGTTCTTATACTGTCCTCATCACTGTAATATCTGAGGACCTAGGCCAAGGCTGGAAGTATTGCAGAACCAGGGCCCTCAGAAAGAGAGAGTGCTTCACATCTATCTATAGTGATCCCATCTGATGTAGTGAAAGAGCAATGATCACTGATGCTATGATGACTGCTACCTTCTAATTGCCATTCCCAGCTGTTATTCCACCCAAATCTAACTGTTCCATTTAAACTGTTACTCCTAACTGCCCCAGTCTAATTTATTCTCCACTGTGATTTCCAACTGCCCAAGTCTATATATAAAAAAAGAGAGAGAGATACCTATCTTGTAGAGCTGGAAGGTCATTGAGTCCAGCCCCCTGCCTTTACTAACAGGACCAAGTACTGATTTTGCCCCAGATCCTTAAGTGGTTCCCTCAAGGATTGAGCTCACAACCTTATAGGTTTAACAGGCCAATATACAAACCACTGAGCTATCCCTCCCCTTGTCCTTTTCCAACTGCCATTCCCAATGGTCAGATCCTAATTCCCATTCACAACTGTTATTCCCAAAGGTCTAGTCCACGAGGCCATGTTGCCTCCTGCGCCCTTGATGTTGGGTTTTGATTACCTGCACATTTTGTCTAATTAGCCTAGCTTTGTTTCCCATACTGCTGTAAAACAGATCAAAGAGCCTCATTTCTTCACTTGTGCCTTATGGGAAATATTTAGCTGAACTGTCTAGAGTCTAGAGTAGTTCTTTCTGGCTTGAGCTGTCCCTATCTCTGCAATAATTGTGACGGGATCCCCAGGGTACAACCTGGAATTGGTGTACCCTGTGCCTCCAGCCAGGGCTGTCTCTCACAATGCTTTGCCAGTGACAAGCAGCAAATCTCTCCAGACATTATCATCACTCAGTAAAACAGCTTGTGGAGCCCCACACCCAGCTAAATTGCATGAACACTCCCTGAGCGTCTCATGAATTGCACAGAGAAAGGCACCAGCAAACCTCCCAAGCCCCCAGAACTGTACCATCTTGTCCTGGCCAGAAGCCTGAACAGTAGAAGTTCAATATCCAGTCTGCCCCTCCCTTGATGTGGTGAGGACACACTCTAGCCTTTGTAACCTGAGCTGAGATTTCCCAAGCACTTCAATCAAAACATACTGTTTTAGGTAAAATATAAACCAGATTTATTAACTACGGAAAGATAGATTTTAAGTGATTATAAGTGGTAGGCATAAAAGATCAGAGATAGTTACCAAAATAAAAATAAAAAGTAAACACGCAATCTAAATCCTGAACCTTATTAGACTAGGCAGTATTTGTATGAAGCAGTTTTCTCCTCCCATTGGATGCTGTAGATAGGTTACAGTTCTAATACATAGGTTTCCATTTTAAGCCTGGGACCAGTCTCCTCAGTTCAAGTCTTTGTCTTCCCAGCATTCTTGTTGCTTCCAGCGTAGGTGGGGAAGGAGAAAGGCAAAAGCATGATGCCACTGTCCCCTATTTTATATCCTCAGTCCAGGTTCCTGGAACACACTAGTCCAGACATGTCCTGGTGGACTTTGCTGAGTCACAGAGTTGAGCAATACCCCATTGTGTGATGCTTGCCCAGCCCTCTTACAGCATTGGAAATCCCTTGATTACAACTCTCCTGCTGATTAATGGTCATTTAACACCCTCCTAGGAGTGGGTCACCTCCTTTGTTGTCACTGGAGAACCAGAAGTGGAGACTCTCTAATTTACAACATAGTTCAGTAACAACCATACAGCAAAACCTCATAGCTTCCTACACACAAATGATATACACACTGACAGAACAATGGGTTTCGGAAGGTCATGACTTTTCATATGATATCTTACATGGCATGCTTTGTATTAAATATATAATAATTATATGAGAGGGGTGAATGTGGGTGCTGCTTTGAGGTACACAGTGCCACAATAATCAATGCACCTTTCATTGCAGCCAGCCTCAAACAAAAGCTGACTGAACTAGCCTGTTGCTGGGATTGATGGAAAAGTTGAGTTCACAACTACTCATGAGTTAGCCGTGCCTACTGCCATTCTAGAATGTAGTAACAGAGTTACTTGTGTGAGGCAGAATATAGAGAAAGCTCTGATATATTTAGAGGACTGGCTAAACATTTTCCATCAAAGCTGCTTTTACACAGAAAATTGGGGTTTTGACACAACAAGATCTTTCACAAAAAGTGTCTGCTTTCCACAGAAAATGTAGACTCTTCTCCAAGAAACCAAATACCCCAAATTGTTTTGGTGTTTTGGCCAAAAACTGAAAAGTTTCAATTCTGAATGGCTGCCACATGGATGTTGTAGTTTGAGTGCCTGATGACCCCATTCTCCTTGTGGGCTGGGTTCCCCAGACAAACTACATCTCCTATGATGCACTGTGGTAGCACAGCAAGAAGGGAAAGCATGATGCATCATGGCAGATGTAGTCCAGCTAGGGAGCCTGACCCATACAGGAAAATGGGGACACGAGGCACCCAAACTACAACTCCCATTAGATAGTGTGATGACATTGTTCAAATTGAGATTTTCTATTATCAACAGAAAATTTTTTAGTTTTAAATTTTTCACTGGAAAGTCAAATTTTTCTTTTGAATTTGTTAATGAAAAATTTGTATATGCATGTGTGTTGGTCAACATTTTCGATGGAAATTTTTTTTAGTCCAACCAGCACTAACATTTAGCTATTAAATTTATGCCTTTTCCCATCTTTATATATCTGAGGCTTCTATGTGCTGCAGAGACTGGCAGCCATATGGTGTCCAGTTACTGTGCAGATTGTTAGAAGAAATACACACACTCCAACACAAACACTGAGTGCCCTGTCATGGAGACCATACTTTGTTTCTTGTTCTCAGTCTGACTTTGAGTCGCTCCGACAATGTTTCTGTTTGCTTTTTGTGTATTGAAAGTGTAACACGAGTGCACAAAATGAGAAAGACACTAAGGCATGGAAAGAGAAAAATATCTCACCAGGAAAGAAGAATCCTGGGTATATAAATAATTAATCTAAAATGAACAGTCCAAGAACCTATCACTATGTGCAGGCGGCAAGGCCAGGGCATGGGTGGCTAGATCTAGGGATTAACATCAGGCACAAGCCAATGATCCAGGGGCCAGGAGCCAATTGCCAGGAACCAGGCCAGCTTGGAACGCCAGGAGATCAGAGTCCAGTGACAAACCAGAGGGCCAGAACCAAGAGACAGGTGTCAGGAGACAGGGATAGTCAGGTCACCACGAGATCAGGATTAGATGGCAGAAACAAATAAACACCAGGGAAGGACTTTTTAGCAGAGTAGAACCCACTTGTGCAAACAACTTCCTGCTTCCTCTTCTGGCTTAAATAGGTGCAGCAGAGCAAAGCAATCGGAAGCTTTCGAGCTCTCCCAATCACAGAGTAGGTGTGGTGCTAGTGTCCTTCATGGGGACCGGTCCCAACGACTGTCCATGATCTGCTGGGTGGAGGATTGGAGTGTGCTGGCTGCAAGGATCCCATGCTAACCCAGCTCCAAGGCCTGTTAGGCCTGACAATAAGAGTTGAAATTCTGCTGGTGACATTGTGTAGATCTAGTGCCACGCTTGTGAAAGATGCCAAACTGAGAATCAGATCTTCTGCTTAGCAACAGAACAGGTCCAGACCGAGCCTCTTTGAAAATGCAAAGTGCTAAAGCATCTCTTTACTGCTCCATCAGTTAATAGAGTGATAGAAATTAGAAGTGGGAAAGATTGGTAAGGGGTCACAGCTTGTCTGTTCTTTGACCAGGGAGTGATTGGCCCCTGCCTGCACCATATTCTTCACGCCTTTAGCCAATCTATTTTTTGAATAACTCAAATGAGGCATCTATTACTTCCTCTAGGAGACTATAACTTTGCCTAATAGGTGTCACCCAGAACATTTTTCCAGTTATTTAGCTTACATTTTCATGTGTTCGGTTTCATCACATTACTCTGCTCTCCCCAAAGCATTTGTCACCTAGATACTTATACCCTTCAAGTATTTGTAGGGTTGTCAACATCCTGTTCCCTGCAACTCTAAATGACACTGTTTCCTCTCTCTCCATTATGTCCTCTCTTACTTTTTTGGATGTTTGGTTGAGCTCCTGGTAACGATGTTGCATTTGCTCAACCTTTACACACCCAACCCTCCACCCCTCATCTCCCCAAGTGCCTCACCCATGTCAGGCAGCACAGAGAGTACTCTGGTGATTGAAGAATCAGTCAGAGGGCAGGGAACTCTGCTTAGTTCTGTAGATTCTCTGAGAGCCTCCTACAGGCCCTGGAAAAACTGTGTGAGACTCATATTGATGATTGGTCTAGAGATAATTGCTGCTCATCTGCCAAATGTTGGCAGATTTTGAGGCTTTGCAGGTTGGTTTCCTATTGGAGGAGAAATCTGTGACATGGAGTCTGGGTGTTTTATTAATGCAACTTATTTTATTTATACCGTATACACCAGTCCTGGAGCAGAGGTGGTCACAAACAGCATACAGGGAAATCTTTCTTTCAGGAATCTCAGCCCACATACCCAAGCCTGGTGCACAGGGAACAATTCCGCTCCAAGAACTGACTCTAGTTAGAGAGATTAAAGCACAGAGTAAACTCTTTTGCAGTTTGCAACATCTTCCCCAGAAGAACCCTTTTCACAAAACTATCAACATTTCTTCAAAGACTGAACACTGCTCGCATGCTAAGAAAAAGGACTTTTAAGACGATGTTTAACAGCATCATCTGATGACTTCCACTATAACTGTAGATTTTGTCATCAATAGGAGAGTTACTGTATTTGGGAGGCAGATTTGTCTAGTGGTTAGTACCAGGGACTAAGACTCAGGAGACATGGGTCCTACTCTCAACTTATCTTAATTTCCTCTTTCATGAAACTAAGCTAATGATACCAAACGACCTTGCAAAGTGCTTTGCAATCTTCCTCAGACACAAGGAGGTACTATAGGAATGCAAAAGCACTATGTTGTTATGACAAGTACTCAACACTTATTCATGTTAATAGAAGTCACGTGCACCTATTGATGCCAAAATGGGACCCCAGAGTCTGTGAGTTTGAGAGAAATTGGTAGATAAAGCCAAAGAAAAAACTAGAAGAACAACAAAAACAAAAAATGGTTTTAATTTCTTCTTCCTTATTTTGATGTCTCCCTTTTCCTGCTTCTCTTAATTTGAATGGAATTATGTTATACATTTTCTTTCCTTTCAACTGTAGCTTTCTCTTTTAAAATTCATGAGGTACGTCGGGGGTGTGTGTGTGGGGAGGAGGGAATGACAAAAGAGTGCTATGAAAAAGCCCTGCTCTTACTCATATTATTGTGATGATTAATAAATAAACACATTAGAATGCCATTTTATCTGTGATTCCTAGTACCCTGAAATTTGGATGCTTATGTCCTGATGTCTCTCCTGAAGGCCCTGAGACAATGGCTTGCATTTCCAAAAGTGTGTGTAAACCTCTGTTCAGTGCATGTTACATCCCAAGTGCCTGACCCACAGAAGAATATGTCTGCTAGAGCTGACAACTAAGGGATTTAGGGTCAGATTTTCATAGGTAATTAGGCCCCTAACTCCAACTGAAATCAATGGGAGTTAAGCATCTAAAAACCTTTAAAAATCTGGCCTTTAGCTCAAGATGCAGAGCTTCATGCTCTTACCTATAGAAGTTCCTGGTTCAATCCCCAGTGTTGGCTAAAAAATGATGATGGACACTGCATCTGCAAAGCAGGTATACCTGGGATATAATCGTTTATGAGCAGGAACACAGCTGAGACTGTGGACTGGCCAGGGCCGCCCGGGGGGGCAAGTGGGGCAATTTGCCCCAGGCCCCATAGGGGCCCCGTGAGCCCTGGCCCGGTGGCGGTCAGGGTCTTCGGTGACATTTCGGCGGTGGGGGGCCCTTCAGTGCTGCCGAAGACCCGGAGCGACTGAAAGGCCCCCTGCCACTGAAATGCTGCCGAAGACCCGGAGTGACTGAAGGGCCCCCTGCCACTGAAATGCTGCCGAAGACCCGGAGTGACTGAAGGGCCCCCTGCCACTGAAATGCTGCCGAAGACCCGGAGTGACTGAAGGGCCCCCTGCCACTGAAATGCTGCCGAAGACCCGGAGTGACTGAAGGGCCCCCTGCCACTGAAATGCTGCCGAAGACCCGGAGTGACTGAAGGGCCCTCTGCCACTGAAATGCTGCCGAAGACCCGGACCGCCGCCGGGTGAGTACAAGTGCCACAGCTCCCCCGCTTTGCCCCAGGCCCCCTGGAACTGGCTCCGTTCTGATGGTGGTTTGGTACTATGGGCCCCAGGTCCCTAGGAATAGGACTGAGACACACCAAACTAATTTCTCATGGGTCACCGAGCGACCATGGGATACTTCAAGTATCAGAGGGGTAGCCGTGTTAGTCTGGATCTGTAAAAGCAGCAAAGAGTCCTGTGGCACCTTACAGACTAACAGACATATTGGAGCATGAGCTTTCGTGGGTGAATACCTACTTCATCAGACGCATGACATCTGACGCGTGCGTCTGACGAAGTGGGGATTCACCCACGAAAGCTCATGCTCCAATACGTCTGTTAGTCTGTAAGGTGCCCCAGGACTCTTTGTTGCTTTTCATGGGATACTTACAACTTACAACAGCCCGTAGCAATGGGGCTGCCTTCAAACCAGTGACCTAGAATGAAAGTCTCTGGAATCCCATCCCCAATCGCAGAGCCTCCCACTCCCCTCTTTCTCTCTGGGGACGGGAGGTAGCTTGACAGCAGGTGCAGGGCAATGGGGGAAGAGAGGCAGGAGGGGTGTGCCAATCCCACAGTGGGCCAGAATTGGTTAATGAGCACCTGTGGCTGTGGTCTCAGTCAGCCCCAACCTGCTGCGTCTGTGCAAGGTGTCCAGGCTCCTGACAGGTAGAGGGGCCTGCAACAGGGCGTACAAGGCTGTGGGGAAGGAAAGCTGGAGGAAGTGAGTCTGCTTGGGGTTCTCTGTGCTGGCCAAGGGGCCTGCAGGGAGTAGGAGAATTCTTACTGGGTCAGAGACGGCCCTGCCTGAAGAGTGGAGAAAATGCCCCTGCAGCAGAACCCGCTGGGGTAGAGAAAATGCTGAGAAGCTTTGCAGTGAGCCTGGGGGGAAAGAGGCTTGCAGAGAGGGGCTGATACCCTGGCTGCATGGGGACGAGGCCGTGGGAAAGGCCTAAGAGAAGGCAAAATAGGAAAGGGACCAGGGAGGCACCAATGGGTCTGTGCAGCCAACCGTGGCTGCTTAGGTCCCTGAACTGGAACCCAGAGGAAAGGGAAGGCCTGGTTTCTCCCACCACCCACTGATCTCCCTAACGGCAGGGCCGCCCAGAGGATTCAGGGGGCCTGGGGCCTTCGGCGGCGGGGGACCCGCTGCTGAATTGCCGTCGAAGACCCGGCACTTCGGCGGTGGGTCCCGGGGCGGAAGGACCCCCCGCTGCAGGTCTTCAGGGCACTTTGGCGGCAGGTCCTGAATTGCCGCCGAAGACCCGGAACAGAAGAAGCTCCAGGGGCCCGGGCCCTGTGACAGTCTTCCAGGGCCCCCGGAGCGCGTGAAGGACCCCTCTCCAGGGGCCCCAAAAAACTCTCATGGGGGCCCCTGTGTGGCTCGGGGCCTGGGGCAAATTGCCCCCTCCTCTGGGCGGCCCTGCCTAACAGGAAAAAAACAGCAGCAGCCTTTTGCAAAAAGAAAGAAGAGAGCAGAAGAAGCAAAGCAGAATGCATTGAAAGAGTTGCCTCAATGCCTTGAAACCATGTGCTGCATACATACCAATACCATGGTCATCAGTGTGGACAGAGCCTCTAGGACCGTTGATTTAGGAAACAACTGCCTCTGCCACCTGAGCTAAAGAACAATCCCCAGTGGCTGTTACTCTGTGGGCCAGCCTCCAGAGGCAGTGTAACCAGACACTGCCTGTAAAGGCATCCGGCTAGGGTTAGCTATCCCAGAAGCTCAAATCCTTAGCAATGCTTTGAAAGCTAAATAGAAAGAGCTCCCCTCCAGCCATTAGGGCAGAAATTTAATTAGCAAGCCAAATTCTATTGATTCACTTTTCATTTTTAAGTAGGAGCATTGTGGACTCTAGACAAAATGGAGTCAATAGAGTTGGTCCCACTTGCACCAGGGTTGAATTTGGCCCTTACATGGCAGTTCCCAAAATAAATGTGAGGCGATCCATAGGAAAGAAACCAAAGTGAAGGCTCAGCACTAAGCCCCACCCATCCATAGGAGAACTAACTTTATAGATCCAGTGTCAAGAGTGCAAGAATTCTCTCAACATCTATCCTTCTGCTGGCGGCCTCTTTATCATATCATAACTAAGTTACTTCTGTTCACGTTCAACGCCCTTCATGGCCTATCCTCATCCTACCTCGTGACAGGTTACAGAGCCAGTCAGCACCATGCTCCCTGCTTGCACCTTAGTGTCTACAGGGGCTGGTCCAGTGCAAACTGAGAAAAGACACATGCTCACTCTCTCACTTCTTCCCCTCCCCTCCTCCCAGCCTGAGACCATACCTCTGTTTTTTCTTGCTCTCAATCTGAATTAAGGGTCTTTCTGACAAAGTATCCGTTTGCTCTTTTTGTGTATGGAAAGACACACCAGGAGTGGGAGTGGCACTGACCCCAGGAACGGAAAGATTTCATTAGTAACTGAGACTCCTATGGACAGGTAAAGTGATTCTTATACCTTACAAAGAAGAGGCCAAGGACTTGCCAAGGATCTCAAAATGCTGCAAAGAATGAAAAACTCTGAAAATGCTTCTCTTGAAATACATCTAGATCCTCTCTTGGCATCTGTTTTTAATTTTTATTTATTTATCCTGAGTGCAACTCTAGTAAAAGATCCTAAAATGAGAGCCCAGGGAACTCAAGTCCTCCACGTAGCAATGGAGCATATACAGTCTGGGCAGCTTTGAAAAGAATAGCTAGCTTTTATATAGTTCTTTCCATCAGTAGATCTCTGAGCACCTCACAAAATCCCAGGGAAGTGCTATCATCTCTGGGTTAGAGATGGGGAACTTTGGCACAAATTGCTGGAGCCCAGATCCTCAAAGGTATTCGGATGCCTAATCCCTGTTGATTTCAATAGGAGCTAAGTGCCTCAATATATCTTTGAGGATCTGGGTTTAAGTGACTTGCCCAAGGTCCCAGAGGATGTCTGTGGCAGAGCAGTGCTACATCAGGTCTGAGCTGTATATTTACTGTCTTATCAGTAATTAGTGATAGAAATTAGTGATGGGAAAGATTAGTAACATCCCAGTCTCTTCTGAGTGCAGGATTGTCCCCTCAAGAGCCTGCTCCAGGCCAGTTTTGAATGGCTCAATGTGGGGACTTGTAATACTTCCCTCGGGAGACTGGGACACAATCTCACCCTCGGGAAACTTGTCCTGATATTTAGCCTATGTTGTTGGTGCTTAACTTCATCCCATTGCTCCTCTTTATACTCTCTCTGCCCACCCTACCCATGTGCTGTCACACCTGGGTGTTTACGCTTGTCAGTATCATATTTCCCCTTAGTGTTACTTTGTGGTTCCTTGCACCTCCTTTTTGATCCTCCCACTCTTTCTACCTTCTATCCTGTTCTGGTTCCTTGGAGGTGATGGGTAAGATCCTGGTGTTTATGGTACATTTGCTCAGCATTTTGATTTGTCCATTCAAATTAAGACAAGCAAAGACAATTTTTTTCTTTCAAATCTAGTTTGCTCTTTTAAAATTCACGCAGGACTCGGGGCGGCTCAGCAGCTGATGAAAGAGGGCTATGAAAATGCCCTGCTGTTACTCTTATTATTCTGATGATTAATAAATAATAAACACATTAGAATAGTCTTTTATCTGAGACTGCCAGGACCATTCATTTGCAATGTTTATAAGCAGGCGGCCCTCCTGGAAATTCTCTCCCTGGGAGGCGTATTTCCAAATGATTTGCTAAGCAGGTAAGCCTAGGAGTTATCATTTATTAACAGGAATTGGTGTCATAGCTCCTGTTCATCATATTGTGAATGTTTCTGTTTAATCCAGACTCATCTCTTACTGGGAAGGAAATGAGCACATCCTATATTACCTGGACTCAGGACACGTGGGCTGGGTTCTATTACAATATCTGACACTGGCCTGCTGTTTGGCCTTGGGTGAGTTGCTTCACCTCACTTTCCTCACCTGTGAAAGGGGGATTATGATACTTGCCTCCTCTGTAAAGTGCTTTGTGATATATATAGATATAAAGTGCTAAACAAGAGCACAGCCCCATTATTACTTACTAGGGCAGGGAAGATAACAGGATAACGGAACTTTTCACCTTCTAGTTACGGTCTTGAACCCAGCCCAAATGATCAAAACTTGCAACTGGCCACTGGCTGTTCGGAGATTGGGTCAGCTCGGTCCCGTTGCTACCAGTGCAGTGCTTTCATCATCAAACCCACCATCAGCACTGACCCCACTGGAAATCTCAGTAGTGGCAGAAAGGCCGAAATAGGCCGTCTTGCCCTCTAGGACACTGGAGTGGACGTGCTGCTCTAGCTGCTCAGTGCCTGTTTGATTTGGGTCTTTTTCTTATACAGGCTCCTATTACCCCTCAGCCCCTGTCTCAATTTTTCACACTTGCTGTCTGGTCACCCTACAAGAAAGCGAGGAGAGATTCTGAAGTGGTTGTCTTCTGGCCTCTGCTTGTCCCTTATCGTGTGGCCTTCAGACAAGGCTTCTCCCCTTCAGAGCAAGCAGCTGTTCCTTTATCAGGGTTTCACACTAGACTTATTCACCCTAAATTATCCTATCTCAAGGACTGGCTGGCTGACTTAGTTCAGCCTGACGCTATCTTCTTACATCACTTGCCAAGTGCTGCTCCTTCCTCCGCCAGGCTCCGTGCCCATGACAGACTCCTTGCATAGCAACACAGTTGGAAACACTGCACCCACCCAGGCTGTCCTCCGCTATACCATGGCTACTCCTAGCGCCACCCCTGCCTGCATCTCGGCTCATTACGCTGGTGTATATCACTAACCAAGTCACTCTGGATTTACACCAGTGTAAATGAGCAGAATTTGGCCCCTCCTATCTCTTTAAATCCATCTTCTGTCACCTTCCATTGCTATTCAGCCACCATTTTGTCTTCTCCAACCCTTGCCCCTCACCCTTTCAGTGTATTGCACCCATTCAGTTTACAGCATAAGCTCCCTGGGGCTGGGAGCTAGTCTCAACAAATGGGCCCATTCCAGTCCTGGTGAAAATCCATTGGCTTCAGTGAAACTATGCCAGGGATGAACTTGACCCATTGGTGTTTCCTCTGGGTTCTCAAGCTGGGGGTCATGACCGTGCTAGAAGGTCCCAGTTACTCTCCTGGCATGCCTGCGGAGGGTCCGGTCGTCCGGTGGCTCCAGTGGACCTGCCGCAGGCATGCCTGCGGAGGGTCTGCTGGTCCCGCGGCTCGGGTGGACCTCCCGCAGGCATGCCTGCAGATGCTTCACCGGAGCCGCGGGACTGGCGACCGCTAGAGCGCCCCCCGCGGCATGCCACCCTGCTTGGGGCGGTGCAATTGCTAGAGCTGCCCCTGCTAGAAAGTCTGAAAACTTTTTTCTGTTGTAAGATGTGGTTGCTGTATGGCAAAGATTGAGGACTGCTGTTGTGAAGCCCGTGGAATGACACCAGCCATGAAGCTCTATAGCGACAAACACCCGTTGTTCCAAAAATTAAATCAAAATGAACCATCAAGAGACATGAACTAGCTTCCCCAGTGAGCTCACATTGTCCTATTGCTCATGCTCCCTCTTCACTGTCCCCTTTCCTCTGTTGTTGCTGCTGTCCTGGATTGCAAGGTCTTCTGGCCGGGAAGGCGGTCTCTATTGGTTCTCTGATGCAGTGGTTCTCAACCAGGGGTACATCAACTCATCTAGAGATTTGCCTAGTTTTACAACAGGCTACATAAAAAGCACTAGCAAAGTCAGTGCAAACTAAAATTTCATACTGTGTCGGGGCGCGTATACACCGCACCGAAGAAGAAAGGGTTAACCCCAGTGATGAGCTGCCAAAATCTTAACAACGGGTTCCCTATAAAAAGTTCTGATTTAACAACGGGTTCCCTATAAAAAGTTCTGATTTAAGGGATGTGCGACAGCATGTATTTTTTGTACCAATAGGGTTACCATACGTCCATATTTTCCCAGGAGGTGATTAAGAACCGAAAAGCCTGACATGTCCAGGAAAATACAGATGTATTTTAACCCTACCTAAAGTTCTTTTTTAAAAAGATGGGGCTGAACTAGAAATGAGCTCCGTTTCACATGTGTGGGTGGTGATCAGGGACAGTCTCAATTTTTGGGTCTTTTTCTTATATAGGCTCCTATTACCCCTCACCCCCGTCCCGATTTTTCACACTTGCTGTCTGGTCACTCTAGGGTGTGCACATGTGTGGGTCCCAGCTGCTCCCTGCCCCCCCCCCTCATTAAAGCAGGTGTGCAGGGTTACTGCCCTGGGAACTGCAGGGCACCAGTGGATGTGGGGCTGGCTGCAGATAGGGGCGTGGGGCAGGGCTAGCTGGAGGCAGGGAGTGACACGGGCTGGCTGTGGGCAGGTGATGCAGACGGGCGGGCTGCGGGTGGCTGTGGGCAGGGGGTGGCTGCGGGCGGCTGTGGGCAGAGGCTGGCTGCAGGCAGGGGGTGGCTGTGGCAGGGGCTGCAGGCAGAGGCTGGCTGCGGGCAGAGGGTGGCTGTGTCAAGGGCTGGCTGTGGGCAGGGGCTGGCTGCGGGTGGCTGTGGGCAGGGGGTGGGGCAGAGGCTTGCTGCAGGCAGGGGGTGGCTGTGGCAGGGGCTGCAGGCAGAGGGCGGCTGTGGCAGGGGCTGGCTGCGGGCAGAGGGCGGCTGTGGGCAGGGGCTGGCTGCGGGTGGCTGTGGGCAGGGGGTGGCTGCGGGCGGCTGTGGGCAGAGGCTGGCTGCAGGCAGGGGGTGGCTGTGGCAGGGGCTGCAGGCAGAGGGTGGCTGTGGCAGGGGCTGCAGGCAGAGGGTGGCTGGGGGCAGGGACTGGCTGGGGGCAGGGACTGGCTGGGGGTGGGGCAGGGGGCGGCTGTGGCAGGGGCTGGCTGGGGCTGGCTGGGGGCAGGGGGGTGGCTGTGGGCAGGGGGTGGGGCAGGGGGTGGCTGTGGCAGGGGCTGGCTGTGGGCAGGGGCTGGCTGCGGGTGGCTGTGGGCAGGGGGTGGGGCAGAGGCTTGCTGCAGGCAGGGGGTGGCTGTGGCAGGGGCTGCAGGCAGAGGGCGGCTGTGGCAGGGGCTGGCTGCGGGCAGAGGGCGGCTGTGGGCAGGGGCTGGCTGCGGGTGGCTGTGGGCAGGGGGTGGCTGCGGGCGGCTGTGGGCAGAGGCTGGCTGCAGGCAGGGGGTGGCTGTGGCAGGGGCTGCAGGCAGAGGGTGGCTGGGGGCAGGGACTGGCTGGGGGCAGGGACTGGCTGGGGGTGGGGCAGGGGGCGGCTGTGGCAGGGGCTGGCTGGGGCTGGCTGGGGGCAGGGGGGTGGCTGTGGGCAGGGGGTGGGGCAGGGGGTGGCTGTGGCAGGGGCTGGCTGTGGCAGGGGCTGGCTGTGGGGCAGGGGCGGGGGGGGCAGGGGCTGGCTGGGGGCAGGGAAGGCGGGGGAGGGGCGCAGACACTCACACGGGGGGGGGGGGCTGGGAGCAGCAGGACGCAGCCGGGGACTCACGGGGCAGCAGCAGGAGCCCCAGGGCCAGAGGTCCAAAGAGCAGGAGCAGCAACAGGGCCAGGATGCAGCTCACATGGCTCTCGCAGCACAGCGCAGCGCCCCCCGGCGGCCGGGAGGAGGAATTACAGGCTTCCCAGGCAGAGCCCATCAAAGCTTCCCAGGGAAGCTAGTTAACAAGCGGTTCTAAAACCGCTTCTAAATTTAACAACAGGTTCGTGCGAACCGGTGCGAACCGGCTCCAGCTCACCCCTGGTTAACCCCACACTCCGAGAGCTGCCATATTGACGCTAGCCATTAGGCTGTGCTACCCTGTGTCTGAGGGCCGCCATATTGACTCTGCAGTCACCCCGAAGGTTACGAGGGGGGATTAATGCCAGTGGATTAATGCCACCCTGCCCTGCCCCAAATGGAGATGGAGTGTGCATAGACCCTGACACAGACAATGACTTGTTTACACTGCTCTGTATACTGTACACTGAAATGTAAGTACAATGGTTATATTCCAATTGATTTATTTTATAAATTATATGGTAGAAATGAGAAAGCCAGCAATTTTTCAGTAACAGCGGGCTGTGCCACTTTTGTATTTTTATGTCTGATTTTGTAAGCAAGTAATTATTAAGTGAGCTGAAAGTTGGGGGTGCGCAAGACAAATCAGACTCCTGAAAGGGGTACAGTAGTCTGGACAGGTTGAGAGCCACCGCTCTAATGTGCCATGCACCTCCATGATGTTACAGAAACCCAGGAGAAATATAATAAACTGTGGAACTCTCTGCTGCATATTGAGGCAACTGGCTAAGTAGTGGTGAGAGGCAGATTCGGTGCATGCTTATTATTAATCTTCATTCAGGACATAAACTAATCAATGGCTGGGATAAGGGTGACCTTTCCCTCCTTGATTTCGTAAAGCACAGTGTCCTCATGGGGGTTTGTTCATTCAGCGACGAATGTAAAGGGGTGCACACCGTTGTGCCTAGGCAACCCTCGGGTGTGAATTACTGCTGATCTGGGCTCTGAAGATGCCACATGGATTGGATTCCTGCTCCTGGTTCTCAGGTCCCTCGCATGCTATAGTAGGGAACTCTTCTATGAGCATTCTCAAAGATTTCTGGACGTTGGTGGCACAGGCAGGTCAGACATCTTCTGAGCCAACAGTCCCCTCTAGGACATTTCATTTCAGTTCCTTCTAACCGTGCTGAACTAGGCATCTGCAGCCCTGGTCTGGCCTCTGCCACCTGTACAGATTTCAGCTTCACTTTGGATGCTGTTTCCATATCTTTTGACCAGTGCTTAATCAGTAATGAAAGAGGTGCTGGGGCTCAAGCAATTTGTTTACTTTCATAACTGATGCGGCAAGCCCAGAGGTGCTGAGGCTAGGAACTGCCAAGCCCAGAGGTGCCAGGGCTCAGCCCTGGCACAAAATTAAACCTTGATTTTGACTGATTTGCCTTCTTCCCCTTTCGCTCCCAGGATCCCCAAAAATGGTACTAATTTTTGGTAACAATATTCTTGAGGCATATTCTTCTCATGCCAAGTCACTGGAAATCTGAACTGAATACAGAAGTCAGGCTCCGTATTCACGTAAAGAACTAGCATGTAATAACGAGCGTTTATTGAAACAGTCGTCCAGCCAAACAGAGCTAACTAGAGCTTTCCAAGTGTCCTCTTCCCGCGTGCTCTGAGCTGCCTCTGCTTTATTTGTTCCGAAGTCCTAGCTTGGCCCGCAGAGGGGAACTTCCCAAGAGCTTATCAGTGGCTGCAGTCAGAGAGGGAGAAGTGAAACGTAGATACTGCTTCCAGCAGGGGAAGCTGCCCTCTCAGGGCAGTCCTTGCTGCCCTGCTCAGCACAAACAAATAAATAATAATGGCACTGAACTCTTTACAAACAGGGGTTGATTAAGCCTCACAACAGCTGCTGGGACGTAGGTTGGTATTTTGGTCCCTGTTTTACCCGAGGGGAAGATGGAAGTGCAGAGAGGTAAAGCTGTAACTTTCAAATCTGGATGCCTGAAGTCAGGCTCCTAAAACCCTCAGTGGTCTGATGAGGAGAGGTGCTGAACACTCGCAGTTTCCAGGGGGAGTTGCTAAGAGCTGCCAGTGCTCAGTACCCCTGAAAATTAGATCTCTAATTTAGAGTTTCAGGCCAGAAGGGATCATCTTGGCTGATTGCCTGTATACCACAAGCCACCAACACCACCCAGCACCTGCCCACTACTTAGGGTGACCAGATGTCCTGATTTTATAGGGACAGTCCTGATATTTGGAGCTTTTTCCTATATAGGATCCTATTACCCCCCACCCCGTGTCCTGATTTTTCACACTTGCTATCTGGTCACCCTACCACTACTAGAGTTTCAGGTGCCTAAAGTTCAACTGGCAAATTCTCTGTGACTTGCACACGGCCTCAGAGGAGGTCAACGTCAGGACTAGAACTCAGGCTGAAAATCCTCAGCCCTAGTCCCAAATGCAGCGCCCTAGACCACAGCACCTCACTGAGCTGTGTGATCGGACCAAAGAGCCTACAGGCTCTCGCTGTGGGCTGTGTTTGTAGAGGGGCCTGTGCCACACAGCGGTGCTGAGGGCGAGATTATTGGTACTGGCTGCCGTGTAGAGATGGCGGGCATCTCCCGGACGAAGGGCAGCTCAGTCCCTGATTGCATCAGGGCCTTCTGACTCATTCTCGTTATAGACTTGGGCCTGCTTCTGCTCCTGTCAAGTCACTGGGAGGTTAGACACTGTATGATAACATCAGCACAATCTTGTGGGGTGGGGGAGAGAAGGTTATTTCAATCTGAAGTCAAGATACTAATTTGTATCCAGCCTTTTCCTAGAGGGAGGTGCCCATGGTATAAGCAACAAGACTGGGATTCTTGGACCATGAGCGTGAATCCCAGTAAGACTGACTCAACCCCGTCATCCAGCTGAGTTGAAGAAACTGAGCTGTGCATTTCCAATGGTTGGATTCCACAGGGGAGATCTTCAGAACTGAGCTTCTGTCCATTCTGCAAAAGATAGATGCATCCTCACGCAAGCTCCTGTTCTGCCTTCCTGCATGACCTTGGGGAAGGCATTGATCCTCTCTGCCTCAGTTTCTCCATCTTCAAAACAGGAATAAAACATTCCCCTCCCTCAAAGGGGATTGGTGCGGATTCATTGTGGATGGGTGCAATGCATTTGGAAGATGAAAAGTGCCAAGTATAAGATAACTGTATTATTTATCACCGCAAGGGTCCGTGGTTGTCCCTCCCCATCAGTCTGGGTGGGGGGGCCAGGCCCCCTCACTACCGCATGGCTAGCCAACAAAGCTTCAGGGGGAATTAGTGCTTTCAGGGCTCTGACCCCATGGGCGAGGCCCTCAAGCACGGCAGGGCAACAAACAGTTTGAGGAGTTCAGGCCCTCAGGACAGGGCTGAGCAACAGGCAGTTTTCTCCTGGCCCAGGCAGACAGCAGACAAATGCAGGTCTCTCCGCCTAATGTGGGGAGGCTGCCACCCCAGGGGTGGGGCAGCTGCAGGGGATAGGGGGTCCCGGGCCCACCCTACTCCACCAGGTCCCAGCCCAGGGCCCTGATAGTGGCGGAAGGCTCCACCATGGGGTCACACTGAAACACACTGACCAGTATTCTGGCCACACGACTGGACTATTGCTGATGTCCCTGGGTTACTTCCTACGACCCTGTTGCAATGTGCCTCTGTCTTGTGGGTGTCTTCCGTCTCCCCAGAGCACATGGCCACCAGCAGCCTCAGAAGCTCCTCTGTGCTCCTGTCAGTTGTCCAAGCCAGCAGCCCTTCTGGGTCCTCGGCACTGCAGGGCTCAGCCTCAGCAGCGGGCAGGACACCTCTGTCTCCTTCACCAATTCCCTCCCAACTGGGCTTGGCTTTTAAGCTTCCTGTCCTGCCCCTCTGCATCTGAAGGGCCCGGCTCCACCCATCAGGTGCTTTCCCCCCCCGCCCCCCCGCAATCAGTTTCGGTGGGGGGCTGTGCTACAATCATCCTCTCATGGCACTTTTGGTAGAAGCAGGGGGTTACCCTTAGTGCTTTTGCCCAAACTTCTCCCTCTATCTCTTGACATTCATCTCTTGTTTGCTGCCACCCTCCTCCCCTCCCCCCCCAGAAGTGGCTGCATTGCAGAGGTGCTGCCTAGATATCCATAGCAAAGGGCTCTGGGATCCTTTGGGAATGAAAGGGGTGTCAGGTTTCTATAGTGATGTAAATATTCTAGCACATTTGTGCTGCTGGAGTTGGTTTTCAGGCTGCAGGTGGCAGAAAGTCAAGATTCCCTCTTCCTCACGGTTGCCAAGAGCGCAGTTAATATTTGGAAGAAGGAGGCACTGGGGCCGGGATGGCTTGTTGCACAACAAACACACACAGCACAGTTTCTCTACTGTTTCCATTCTGTTTCAGCAAACAGCGGCAAAGCAGAGAGCAACGAGCCAGCAATAAAGGCCTTCACTGTAGCAAGCAAAATACGGTTCAGGTTTTGCCTGCAGAGAAGGGAGTGAGTCAGAGAGCAAGTGTACCCAGATTGCTGGCCAATTTGGCAGCAGCCGATTTAATGCATGAATAAATAAACACAGGATTTCCATTTTCTTGATTCTTTCCAAGAAAATCTAAATTGTAGGAGTTGCACGTACCAATAAAAAGCCTGTTTTGGGGGAAACAGAATGAGATTCTGATCTGCAGAGAATGTGGAGTTTTATTTGAGTGGAATCCTCACCCAAACAGGTCAGAGGATCCTTTTAAAGGGATACCAGGCACTTAGAAACCAAACAATTTCAAGAAATGGGTTAAAAGTAGGTTCAGGTCCTATCCCTCCCGCTGAGTCTCCGATTGTGTTTTGGGCAGCTTTATGGTATCTTTTAAAAATGTTTTGCTCTTCCCTGTTGGTGGGTAAGACAAGAGACCCGCCCCCACCAACAACAAGAAAAACAAACTGACCATGCAGGAGAAAAGGTGAAAAGTCCTGTCACAAGGTAAACAAATCCAAAAAATAAAGAAAAAACCTTGCTAGCAAATTCCCTGGAGCCATCTGTTAGCTCCCCTATCCCCACTTAATTCAGGTCAGATTGTTCTCTGAATGTAATTTCAAGGTTGCTGACCCCAGACCTTCAAAATCCTGCCTCAACCCTCCTCCCACACAAATCATGAGACTGGCTTAAAATTCACGAGACTTTTTAAAAAAAAAAAGATTTGGGGATTCTCTGTATTTGCCTTCAGATTTTTAAGGCTGTAGAGGTCATGTTTTCAAGCTTTACTCCGCAACCCTGAGGGCTAGAAACTTACTTCAAATTTAAAAAGTGGAGAGTTTCATAATCACTGAACTCCAGGAAGTGGGGCTTTAAGGAAAACAAGAAATACAGTGAGACTTGTGCTAAGAGCGTGAGATTTGGTGAGTCAGCGTTGCTGTGGTTCAGTAGAGAAGATAAAGGCTTCCTATTGCTTGCTGGTGTGAAACGGAGAGGGAAGACAAGACACCATAGGCCCTGACTCCATGTGTGTGCGGGTGCTCTGAGGCTAGAGCATCCATGGGAAAAAATTAGTCGGTGCTCAGCACCCACCAGTGCCCTCCCCCCATCAGCTCCTCCCTGTGCCTCCCACCTACTGCAATGAGCTGTTCAGCGGTGTGCAGGAGGAGAGGCTTTGGGGGAAGGGGTGGAGTGGGGGCATTGCCTGGGCAGAGTGGGGGTTGAGTACCCCCCAGGAAATGACAAAGGCAGCGCCTGTGCAAGACACAATGGGCCAGGTTATCCATTCTAGCCAAATGACGCCCTGAGTCAGGAGGGCATGTGTTTAACTTTACACGAGTCACTCCATTGACTTCAGCAGGAATACTCCCATCTATCTCAGGTACTTATCGAGTCCTGATTTCCTTAGCACCTCAGCCTCTCAATCTATAATACGCTTGTCTTCACAACACCCTTGGCAGTTAGAGCAGGACTATTTTATCCCCATTGTACAGATGGGGAACTGAGGTACAGAGAGGCTAAATGACTTGCCTAAGGTCACACACAAAGTCTGTGGCAGAGCAGGGATTTGAACCCAGGTCTCCCAAGTCCCAGTCTAGCACTGTCCACTCTCTGTTACTTAAAGACCTTGCTGATGTGCAACCAAAGGCACTTAAGTGTTTTTGGTGACAGATTAGCTGGAACTGATTTTTTAAAATTAGTTTTTTACATATTTTTCCCCTCTGTGGTGTCACTATAAAGCAAAGTTATAGTTGTCTGGGTGCCTCAGTTGTGCATTTACATAATGTAACACATTTGGGGAATAATTACAGAATTCTCATAATGTCTTCTTTCCCTTAAAATACTGCTAAATACTCTCCACTTTAAGAGTTTTGTGTCTATGAATTATTATTAATCCCATTGTCCAGGTGTATACTCTATACCTCTACAAAGTGATTATTAATCATTCCCAGACAAAAAACCTATCCTCCTGAAGAATCCTAAAGCACTTTACAAACCTTAGAGGAATGGTTTATTCCAGAGTTAAATGCATCTTCTGGGCTGGGACCAACAGCAACACTATATGCCAGTTTAGGACAGGAAGTAAGAAATCATGCCATAGCCTACTGAAACTGCAGGGAGGAATTAGGTAGGCAAAATGCAAATACCCGAGTTAGAATTTGGCCAGGACACCTGTTGGGAAAAGTGCCATGGGCCCTTTAATGCCCATGAGTGGTCAGGACCTTGGTTTTGTGTCTCATCCCAAACGGAGGAGTAATATTAGCACCTTACTCATGTTTCCACATGGGTTGCCAGGTCTTGGCACTTGCCTTTCGTGCCTTCTATTCCCGGTCCTGCATGCCATAGGTTGTGATGTAGGGTCCGGTATGACGGAGAAGAAGTTTCTATTGTTGCACATACCGGGTGGAAATAGGGCAGCGATCAATAAGACTTTGGGGTTGCAGTGCAAGCATCATGTGCCTGTGCCTTAACCTGCCCCCTGAAGTGGCTGTGCACATATTGAAGGAATCCCTTTTTCTAATCAATGGGTGATGCTTGATTTTGGCTCTGAAATTGGGAGGAGGGAGGTGTTGGCATCTTCATGCCATGGGACTGTACTATGTAGCCAATCTGATTGTTTTAAAGGGCAACACTAGATCCACCTCTCACCATCCATGAGCAACAGAAATATTTCCACGACCGCCGTGTTTGCAATCCAAGCACAGAAAGTGAAACTGACACGGGTGGGCACAAGGGGCTGTGTGCAAGCGTGTGTGCATTTTCACAGGTGGAACTTGGCAAGGCGGGGGATGGTGCTTTGCATGTGATGGTTGATGGGTGACGTACTGTCGGGGACAACAGAGCAGCTGTTTCCATCTTGGGCTTCTTCCGTCTTAATCGTAAGAGCTAGTGACTTGGCGTATTAATGGACCACGTTGGCAATTGCTGATGGCTGGGATGCCAGCAGCTACTCCATCCTGCCTTTCGCAGCTTAGGAAGTGCAGGGCGAGAATTATAACCACAGCTTTGAAGTGCAGAAGAGGAAAAGCCAGGTATGCGGAGGTTTTTATGAAGCCTGCAGTGAGCCAAAACTACAGAAGAGACAAGATGTCACTGAGTTCACCCTCCACCCTTGAAAAGTGGCTCTGGTGTTTTCTGCTGAAATAATTGGTGCTCTGGCTGACATCCCCCCTCTGAACAAAACAGGTTCACAGGTCCAAGGCTGCAGGCAAGAGATTACCAAACGCTGGCTTCACGTGCTGCATTGCTGCTATCCAGCTCCTTGTTTGTAAAGGGCTTTGGGATGCCTGGGGCCAAATTCTGATCTCAGTTACACTGGAGTAACTCCACTGAAGCCTGAGGATTTTACCCCATTACTCTGAACATGCCCCACTGCTAGTAAGATGAGACTCCAGTCTGGATATGAAAGGCGATATAGGGAATCGCATCCTATTCTATGTAGTTCACCTTTATTATTCACATTCCTAATGTCACCCAACAGAGCCAGGGGTTTATGGACAATTTGCCAAAAGTCCAAGGGCTGCCCCTAATTTCCACAAAATGGAGCCACAGCCCCTCTCCCAGTTAGAGGTGACCTGCCAAGGGAAAAGAAGGGGGCTTGTCCACCTGTAAAAGACACACAAATAACTGCTAGGCCTTTCTTTCTACATCATAAACATAAAAGATTGGGGGGAGGGAGAGACAAACCTCTTCTCTTCCCCTCTGGAGTCCTCTTTAATAGGAGGCTACAGATCCCAGCGTGCTGCGCGGCTGAGAACCTGAATGAAAGGGAAAAAATGGCCATGGTGCAGCATGGTGACAGCAGGAATTCCTAGTCAAAGAGCATCAGCCAACCACATGAGAAACAGAAAGAAAGCAAAAAAGATCAAAGGGGGGAAATCCAGCTAGAGGCTGCAAAAAAGTCTCCTTCCCTTTTTCAAACCTCCCAATTCCTTAGTCAAGAGAAATAGAACAAAATCTTGTCTGTGCTTGGCAGCATTTAAGCGGGTGAGGAAATAAGGGATGCTTTTAAAAACAGCACAAACAAGTGAGCAAAGGATAGAAGAAAATCAAAGCTCAGGAAAAACGAGACACATTGGAGGGGGTGGGGGTAGAATGAAGCTGGGAGTCAGGACGCCTGGCTCTGCCACTGGCTAGACTCTTCGCTGCTCTGTGCCTCAGTCTCCTCACCTGTGAAGTGAGGATATTGACTCATGAAGGAGATTTGGGAAGTCAGTTAAATAAGCTGTAAATTGCTCTGAGATCCTCAACTGAAAGGCACAGCAGAGCTGCAAAGAGTCACCATGGCCTAGTGGATAAGGCCTGCTCCTTGGACTCAGGACATCTGTTGTGCGACTGGCCTGCAGCGAGACCTTGGGTGGATCACTTCCCATCTCTGTTTCCGTGTCATGTTGGACTTTCAGCTCTGTGGGGCAGAGGCTGTCTCTCACTCTACATTTACACAGTGCCTTGTGCAATAAAACCCTAATCTGGGTGGAGGTCTGTAAATGCTGCACTAAAATGGAGATAATCACACCAACTGCCTTTGTAAAGTGCTTTGAGATCTGCTGATGAAGAGCACTATAGAAGCACTTTATTATTATTATTAATACAAATAATTTATTCATGCAGGGCAGCACGTAATCAATGAGCAATCAAATGTGCTAGGCGGGTATTGGCACTCCTTTTTACTTGGCAGATTGCAGGAAGCTCATCATTTTCGTCATGTTGCCTTGACTTTTATGCCCCTGATTTTTTACCCTTTGTAAGGTCATCTGGCTAAGCACATTATACCAGTTCTATCCAGGCAGCTCCAGGTTGCAGACTTGCCCAGAGGCAGGCCAGTCATAACCTAGAGCAGTCCAATTACACTGGGAGCCATTTTGGTCCTCTAACCAGTCCAGCCTGTCAATCGGGCAAAGGGGGCTTCTCCTGCTCTCTAGTTTGTAACTATGTGTGCGGCGCCTCCTGGAGACAGGGTGCACAGTCTCATTCCACCTTGAAAAGCTAGCCCTGACACTACGCATTAGTGTAAACCAAGCACTAGGACTGAAAGGAGCAGGCACCTGCAGCCTGAGGCTGGGGGAAGATTCAGAATTCTCCCACTTTGAACAGCAAATGAGTCGACTGTGGGTCAGATTCTGATACCCTTACTCATGCTGTGGAGGGCTTTACTCAACAAATTGTCCCATTAACGTCTCACTGCTACTCAGTGAGGATATCAGAATCTGGCCTTGCATTAAAGATGTGTGATTGCAAAGAATCGCCTTGTTAACCCTCCTTAAAACTCCTGTGCATAGTCATGTGGTAGTGGTGGACAGGACTTGGTTAGGTTAAGAGAGGGGAGCAGCAAAAAACGTTTTCACAGTGAAAGGTTAGGACAGCTCTGTTTAAACCCGTGTCAATGAGAAGAGACTTGGGCCATTACATCTTTATACCTGTGTCTATGGCATAGGGAAATGTTGTCCAATGAATCTTGTTTTACGTGACCAGTTTCAAGCTGTCTGGAGGGGCTCAGGAAAATGAGTATAAACATCAGGGCAGAACTGCCAAGAAGTGCGGCACACCACGCCAAACCGGTTGTGAGTTCTGAACTTAGATTTCACCAACCAAGTATCAAGTGTGAACTCCTCAGGCACTACAACAACCTTCACATGGAGTCACAGACTCTTTCCTTGGGCTCTCCGATCTATCCTGCCACCCAGGCAAACTTGCCTTTGTGACAGATGGTCCCTGACACCAAAAATCACAACAATATTCAGGTTACTCCCAGCCCCAAAAGGACCAGTCACTTACCCCAGGTCAATTTCACTTTAGATCCTACACAAGACAACTCTTGAAGCCAATCCTATGATAAATTAACTAAAGATTTATTAACTAAGAAAAAGAAATGAGAGTTATTTACAAGGTTAAAGCCGGTAAACATACACACAAATGAGTTAGTCTTAGATTATAAAAGGCAATAGAAGCTTCTGTAATATGCAAGCTGTGTGTCCTTTAGGGCTAACCCAGGCCAACCCTGGGGAGCTTTTGCTTATGCTTAATAATCCTTGCTCCTCAGAGTCCAAATGGCATAAAGATGCAGCCCTTTCCTGTCAGGGATTTGTATTCTCTTCCCCCAGAGTTCAAGCCGACGGGGCAAGTCTCCATGCATGTCTCCTCTTCTTGCTTGTGGGAGGAGCATCAACAAAGTCTTTTGTCCTCCGATGTTCCACAATGGCTCGTTTGGTTTCAATGACCCACCTTGTGGGCAGGACTTAACACCTTCTGCGGTAAACTAGCATGGGAAACTTGGCAATGTGTCTCTCCTGACTGGGGAGAGAGGTTTCCAATTTAAGAACAAATACTTTTACAATCACAGAACAAACACTTAAATACTCCCTTATAATGTGAGATACAGATATTCTAAGTGAGGTTACTGCATGCAGCACCTTGCAAGCATTTCAGAGAGTCTAAATATGAAACACATTTTTATAAATCTAATAGCTATTTTAATAATACTAACACACAGGTGAGCCGGACTGGTTTCCAGCTATGCAGTCATCAGTATCCAGTTGGGGCCTTGGTATGAGCTGGCACCTGTCTGCCAGCATCACAACCAGATCAACCAAAGTCCCTGGCATAGCAGTAGTGAGAAAACTCCACTGGAAATTCTGGGGGTGCGATGTGGATCCATGTTTAAACCTGGCTGTCGTCCCAGGGAAGACAGTGCCTGATGGAGTGGAGATGGAGAACCTTAGTCAGGTTCAGCGTAGCACCTGGAGAAAGGGATACAAAGCCGAGAATAACAACAAAACAACAACAACTGTACAGTGTGTAGTATCCCTCCACCCTAGCAACTGTTCCTACTGAGGGGATAGGGGATATGTTCCTTTAGAATCATGTGATAATCCTGCAACCTGTACTCACAGCAGTAGACCTGGGGGACTCAATGGGGTTATTTCGGTGAGTAAGGATTACTTGCATGTGTAAGGGTTGCAGGATCGGGCCCTAGTTGAGTATCCCCAGAAATCAGAGGTAGTTTTTCAGCAGTCCCTACTAGTCATGAGGAGAGATTAATAAGACTGGGACTTTTCAGCTTCAAAAAGAGATGACTATGGGGGAATATGATAGAGGACTATAAAATCATGATGGGTGTGGAGACAATAAATAGGGAAGTGTTATTTATTGCTTCTCATAATACAAGAACCAAATGAAATTAATAGGCAGCAGGTTTAAAACAAACAAAAGGAAGTATTTTTTCACACAACACACAGTCAACCCATGGAACTCCTTGCCAGAGGATGTTGTGAAGGCCAAGACTATAACAGGGTTAAAAAAAGAACTAGATAGACCTATTCTCCATGAATTTATCAGTGGCTATTAGCCATCATGGACAGGGATTCAACACCATGGTCAAGTGTCCTTGGCCTCTGTTTGCCAGAAGCTGGGAATGGGTGACAGGGGATGGGTCATTTGATGATTGCTGTTCTGTTCATTTCCTCTGAAGCACCTGGCATTGGCCACTGTTGGAAGACAAGATACTGGGCTAGATGAATCTTTGGTCTGATCCAGCATGGTCGTTCTTATACTTTCTTGTCATTTTGTGGGGCAGCAGCCTCCGCATGTGAGGTTCTGACCCGCATCTACCGCAGTTTTCGCATGAGCAAAAGTCTACATCCTCTCACCCAGTCCTGTAGCCTTATAAAAGCAAAGCAATGGGTTTTTTGATGCTACCTCACTTTCCCAGTACTCTCTCGCCAGTCCTTCAGACTGTATTCTTTCACCTTGAGCAGGGCCGGCTCTACAGTTTTCGCCGCCCCAAGCAGTGCACCGAATTGCCGCCGCGGACAGCGCCTGCCGCCCTAATGGCACACGGACTGCCCCCGCTGTCTGCAGCGGCAATTCGGCGCGCTGCTTGGGGGCAAAACAACAGGGACTGCCGCCCCTTGTAGACTGCCGCCCCAAGCACCAGCTTGGAATGCTGGTGCCTGGAGCCGGCCCTGACCTTGAGGCATCTCAGTTCTTCATAAGGTGTTTATGTCATTCTCCCTGCATTGCCACAGCAGATGCTCAACTCTTTCATGGCCTTCAAAATGTGTTGTACAACCTGTCTTTGAACTTGTTTAGTAAATATAAATTCCCATTTGGGTCAGAGTGACCTGTTAGTGCTCTATCGTATACAATGGAGATATACCTATCTCATAGAACTGGAAGGGACCCTGAAGGGTCATTGAATCCAGCCCCCTGCCTTTGCTAGCAGGACCAAGTACTGATTTTGTCCCAGATCCCTAAGTGGCCCTCTCAAGGGCTGAATTCACAACCCTGGGTTTAGCAGGGCAATGCTCAAACCACTGAGCTATCTGTCCCCCTGCTCTAAATACAGTTACTTCACTTCTATCATAGCTATTAAGTGTGCCATTACTCAAGTTTAGGACAAATTTCATACAACCTTCATCTTTTTTTTTCTCTTTGGTCCACAGTTTGCGCCATTCCTTCCTAAGTTCTCTCTTTACCAAACTTTTTAAGTCCTCTTTACTCTCTCTTAAAAAAAAAACCACACATTTTTCATGCTGTATCTGCCATTTAATTGCCTGGTATCCTGACGTGCCAGAATCTACACTATTACTATGTGTATATCTAATTGTACTAGCTCCATAGCTGGGAACAATATTTCACTGACGAAGTCATCCCTGCTGTTCCAGGCTCTCTTTCCAATTGATAAAGAGTCAGGATACCAGTCACGGTTGGTCATACATCCCGTATCCAGGTCAATGCCAACAGTCGGCTCATCAGTTTGGCCATCACAATGACCACAAAACTGGATAGTCTAATAGATCTCTTCATTCCAAATTCAGGGATACAAAAGGCTGTTCCCTTCCCACTCTGCCTCCATTTGCCATGGATAAACTCATAAATCTTGGTTTTCATATTTGATGGTCTTGCTCTTTGTTTTATTGTATAATTCCAAATCCACAACTGTCCAGCTATAGTTTGATTTCAATTTTCTCTCAGACCGTCCTTTTCACGCATAAGAACAGTCATACCGGGTCAGACCAATGATCCATCTAGCCAGTATCCTGTCTTCCGCCAGTGGCATGCCAGGTGCTTCAGAGGGAATGAACAGAACAGCAATCCTCAAATGATCTATCCCCGTCACCCATTTCCAGCTTCTGGCAAACAGAGGCCAGAGACACTTCAGAGCATGGTTTTGCATCAATGCCCATCTTGGCCAATAGCCTCCATTAACGTATCTAGTTCTTTTTTAACCTAGTTATACTTTTGGCCTTCTCAACATCCCATGACAATGAGTTCCACGCTGACTGTGCGCTGTACGAAGAAATACTTCCTTATGTTTGTTTTAAACCTGCTGCCTATTAATTTCATTGGGTGACCCCTGGTTCCTGAGTTATGTGAAGGAGTAAATAACGCTTCCCTACTCATTTATCCACACCAGTCATGATTTTATAGGCCTCTATCATATCTCCTCTTAGTCGACTTTTTTCCAAGCTGAAAAGTTCATCTTTTTAATTTGTCCTCATATGAAGGCTGTCCCATACCCGTAACCATTTATGTTGCTCTTCTCTTGACCTTTTCCAATTTAATATATATCTTTTCTGAGATGGGGTGACCCAGACTGCACCCAGTATTCAAGGTGTGGATGTACCATGGATTTATGTACTCGGCTTGTGATATTTTCTGTCTTATTATCTATCCCTTTCCTAATGGTTCTTAACATCGCTAGCTTTTTGGACTGCTGCTGCTGCACATTGAATGGATGTTTTCAGAGAATTATCCACAATGGCTCCAAGATCTATTTCCTGAGTGATAACAGCTAAGTTAGATCCCATCGTTTTGTATGTATAGTTGGGATTATGTTTTCCAATGTGCATTACTTTGCATTTATTAACATTGTATTTCATCTGCCATTTTGTCACCCAGTCTTGTCAGATCCCTTTGAAATTCTTTGCAGTTAGCTTTGGACTTAACTATCTTGAGTAGTTTTGTATTATCTGCAGGCTTTGCTACCTCACTGTTTACCCCTTTTTCCACATCATTTATGAATATGTCGAACCACACTGGTCCCAGTACAGACCCATGGGGGACTCAGCTATTTATCTCTCTCCACCGTGAAAACTGACCATTTATTCCTACCGCTTGTTTCCCATCTTTTAGCCAGTTACTGATCCATGAGAGGACCTTTCCTCTTATTCCATGGCTGCTTACTTTGCTTAAGAGGACCTTGTCAAATGCTTTCTGAAAGTCCAAGTGCACTATATCACCCTTATCCACATGCTTGTTGACCCCCCTCAAAGCATTCTAATAGACTGGTGAGGCATGATTTCCCTTACAAAAGCCATGTTGACACTTGCCCAATACATTGTGGCAATTTTTGTGTCTGATAATTCTATTCTTTACTATAAAAGCAGCAAAGAGTCCTGTGGCACCTTATAGACTAACAGACGTTTTGGAGCATGAGCTTTCGTGGGTGACTACCCACTTCGTCGGATGCATGTAGTGGAAATTTCCAGGGGCAGGTATATATATGCAACCAAGAAGCAGGCTAGAGATAACGAGGTTAGTTCAATCTGATCTGAAATTTCCACTACATGCATCTGATGAAGTGGGTATTCACCCACGAAAGCTCATGCTCCAAAACGTCTGTTAGTCTATAAGGTGCCACAGGATTCTTTGCTGCTTTTACAGATCCAGACTAACACGGCTACCCCTCTGGTTCTTTACTATAGTTTCAACCAATTTGCCTGGTACTGAAGTCAGGCTTGCTGGCCTATAATTACCAGGATCACCTCTGGAGCCTTTTTAGAAAATTAATGTCACATTAGCTATCTTTCAGTCATGTGATACAAAGGCAAATTTAAATGGTAGGTTACATACCACAGTTAATAGTTCTGCAATTTCATATTTGAATTCCTTCAGAACTCCTAGGTGAATCCCATCTAGTCCTGGTAACTTCTGTTTAATTTATCAATTAGTTCTAAAACCTCTTCTATGGACACCTCAATCCGGGACTGTTGATCTTCATGTCATTGTACCAGTAGCTCTTTCCCCTCATTGGCATGCTCTTCCATCTCCCCATTCCGCTGTGAATATGTTTTGGTAGCTTCTGCATAGGATATTTTGTGGGTAGTTTTAATGGTCTCTCTCTAGCTCATTCTGCTGCCACACACACTTGATATGCGGCACTGTACTTATTTCCACGATTGCTGCATTTTAGTTTTGGTCCATCCACACAGGGCTCATCCCCCTCCACATTTACCACATCTCCTTTTCCCCTTACAGACAGCTGCCACCTGCCTAAGCCTGAGACCTTTATAACATCTCCCAGAGGCCAGGATATATTGTTTAACCTAGAGGAGTTGATCTCTATTAGCCTTATCGCATAGCATTGCATCTCTAAACGTTACTGAGATGACTGTGGATGGTTTTTGTATTCTTCCTGGCTCCTGCTAATTAATCACTCAAATAGCACTTGGAATGAAAATAGGAAGGACCATCTGCAGTCCAGGGAACCCCATACCTTATCCCTCTGGCTTCTATCATACATTTAGGTAGCTAGAAAATTACTTTAATTTTCCCTAAAATCCTAGGTTTAAGAAGTTTCTCAGCCTGCCCTTTAAGTGCACATTCTACTAATAAATCTCCACCCTGCATGCTTTTAGCTCTTAATAGAGCTGATACTTCACCTAATCTATCCTGTGAAAACAGCAGGAGTCACATCTCATATCTTCAGCTATGAATTAGATAAAGAAGATGTCAGTTCCTTTTCTTCCTTTCCCTCCCCCCGCAATCTGTCTGCTTCCTCTTCTTCAGGTGCAGATCCTTCTATTCCCCCACCCGCACTTCCTACTCTGACGCCATTCCTCAGACTTTGCTTCTTTTCCTTCACTTTCCAGCATAACTACCAGCCTTTTCCCTCTCAGTCTGTGTATTTCCAGCTCTGTTCAGCCACCCCAGAGTGCCGAGCCCGAGCCCTCAGCCAAAAGCCACCCCAGGCCCAGCCTCTCAAGCTCTCTTCCACCTTCAGTTTCCTGACTTTATACTAACCAGCCCACTCTGACCCTGCTGGGCTTCATGATTAGTTAAACCTGGTTCTCCCTCCCGGTGCAGCCAGGTACCATAATTGGCCTCTCAGGCCCACATGAATACCTTCAGGGGTCAGTGGTGGATTAGCCACTAGGCCAATGGGGCCTGTGCACAGGGGCCCTGGAAAAATAGGTGCTCCCCGCACCCTGACCTGCTCACCCGGCACTCCTGCTGGGAAGTGGGGTCAGGACATAGGGGCTCGTCGCACCCTGCCTGGCACACCCTGATCCCACACCCAAGCAGGAGTGCAGAGTGGAGTGGAGCAGGGCTAGCCCCTGCACCCTGACCCCATTTCCCCAGCAGGAGCGCCAGGGAGGGGCAGAGCGAGGACTGCAGGGGGAGGGGCCCCCATTTGCTCTGGCCCAGGGCTCCACAGAACCATAATCCGCCTCTGTGTGGGGTTCACACCCTATCGCAAACATAAATACTAAGTATTATTATAGTATACATAAATATCATCATTCATCACCCACTTCTGCCATTCCATATAATCAGTGCTATGGCGCCATCTAAAGAACAGTGAAAGACAAAGGATATATAGAGCAAAGTCCAGCCTTTCAAATCCTTTACCTCTTCTCCTGGAAGCAGTGGGGCTATGCCTACACAGGGCACCTTACAGTGGTGTGTTTTCGCACACCCCGAGTGACAAAAGTGCCAGTGTAGACACAGCATAACTCTTGGCTCTTTGAATCCAGCTCCTCCTTTTACACTAGTGCTTCTTTGACGAGGCTGAAAGAGGAGAACAAGGATAACTCCAAGGCTTTGCCCTCACTAGAACATGACATCAAGTTAGAACGTGGACTCAAGGAGCTGTGTTAACTAACACGATGCTGACCACAACTTTGCAATCAGTATAGACAGGGATATATGGTGTCCAGCACTGTGTCCGGTGGTCATGGTTAATGCTTGCACCACATGTGAGGTAGGCATTATTATCTCCATTTTATAGATGAGTAAACTGAGGCACAGACCAGTGACACTGCCCAAGGCAAGACTAGGGTGAAACACAGCAGCTTTTAAACAGTGCACAGCAATAGTACACAAACGATCTGGCTAGGAAGCAATGAACACTTGGCATGAGATTTAAAACTACCAGGATCTCTTTTTAAGGTTAGAGAAAATAGAGTCGGAAACTGACCTACGTAAGACTAGCATCAAGGAGTGGTAAAAAAAAATGCAGGTCAAAATATTCTGAATCAGAGCTGTAATATTAGCTTCTTTGTCAAGGTCAGTGCATGTACAGAGTATAAACACTGGTATGGACCAAACAGATGCATTCTTCCCAATCATTGAAGCAAGTTTCCTTGTGTTAATTTGTTAATTACTGCAGACCTGCTCCCGCCTTACTCAAACAGTTGCCATTGACCTGAAGACTCTGCTGAGCTAGATTGTAGACCACGGTGATGTCAGTAGCCTCCCCCTGCCACACACTGAGCTGATGTCCCCACAAAACCCAGAAGGTTCTGTGACCAGGGTTTCTCTATCCTTAAAAGGCAGCACTATGTGGCTGCAGTCGGGAATGTGAGTGAACGGAGATCTTTAGGGAAAATCATTGATAAACTTCCAACTCCTAGTGCTCAGTTTACATCAGGTTATATTGCTTTGCATTTTCAACATTCTTTACAAAGACAAGGACTAAAGACTGAGATTTTCCATGACATCCCCTCATGTGGACTGATGAGGCCTGGAGGCTGGCTCTGATTGAGCCAAACCCCTGACCTGGTAATTTTTGTAACATAGATCTGCTAATACAATTTCATCTTGTGCAGTAATTGCTTCCCAGGACTGAGTTCCCCCATCCTGTAATGCAGGGGTAGGCAACCCATGGCACAGGTGCTGAAGGCGGCATGCGAGCTGATTTTCAGTGGCACTCACACTGCCCGGGTCCTGGCCAACGGTCCGGGGGGCTCTGCATTTTAATTTAATTTTAAATGAAGTTTCTTAAACATTTTAAAAACCTTATTTACTTTACATACAACAATAGTTTAGTAATATATTATAGACTTATAGAAAGAGCCCTTCTAAAAACATTAAAATGTATTACTGGCACGCAAAACCTTAAATTAGAGTGACTAAATGAAGACTCGGCACAGCACTTCTGAAAGGTTGCCGACTCCATCTTGTAATGGATACATTTACATTTAGCTGTATTAAAACACACACTGTTTGCTTTGTACCCAGCTTACCAAGTGAACCAGGTCGCTCTGTATCTGTGACCTGGCCTCTTCATTATTTACCCCTCCCCTGATTTTTGTGTCATCTTCAAACTTTCTCGGTGGTGATTTTATATTTTCTTCCAGGTCATTGATAAAAACGATAAACAGGGTAGGCCCAAGAGCCACCCTGAAAACCTGTTTCAGTCTGTCTGCAGACTCATTTTGTTCTCGTTTCGTATTTAGGAGGTTCCCTCTGCAGGAATGAGAACTAGTAACTTACTTTAAAAAAAAATCTGAATGTGTCATGCAGGCCACGTAGATATATCATACAGGCTAAGTCTGGCCTATGGGCCATACGTTGGACAAGCCTGACTTAGCAATATCTCATTTGGGGCCTGTGGGTGTTACTGTAATACAAATAAATAATAATTTTTTATGTGGAAAACTAGGTTCTTGTCTCATGGTGCCTTATCATAGGTTGTGAATAGGCCTGAATATTTTTCTGATTGGAGACACTTCCTCTAATATTTCCACAAATTGATTTTAGCAAAATCTAAGTGCAGTATAGAAGGACTCATGCTCCAAAATGTGGATCTGGTTTGAAGACCTGGATTATAAACTCCCTGGAGTTTGGGTGGTGTTTGGCTCTAAGGACCTGTTTTGGTTCACTATACAGAGAGGAGGCCGTCTGAAAAAAATCATATCTGATTAGCCTGTATGGAATTTTTGTCACCTCAAAATACCTGGCCAATGCTTATGTTATTAACAACCTAATTCTACAGTCAGCCTGTGGAATTTGTTGCCATGGGATGTTGTGAAGGCCCAACGTATAATTGGGTTAAAAAAAGAACTAGATGAGTTCATGGAGGATAGGGCCATCAACGGCTCTTAGCCAAAACAGGCTGGGATGCAACCTGATGCTCCAGGTGTCCCTAAACCTCCAACTGCCAGAAGCTGGGACTGGACGACAGAAATTGTCCTGTTCTATTCATTTCCCCTGACTCTGAAGCATCTGGCACTAGCCACTGTCAGAAGTCAGGATGCAGGGCTAGACAGACCATTGGCCTGACGCAGTATGGCTGTTCTTATGGTATTATTGATTATTAGTGCCTGGAGCCTAGGTTGAGGCCCCATTGTGTTAGGGATTGTACAAACACCTAGTAATAATAATGCCTTGCTCTCACCTAATGCTTTTCATCAGTAGGTCTCAAAGCACTTTACAAAGGAGGTCAGTCTCATTATTTTACAGATGGGGAAACTGAGGCACAGAAAGCTGAAGTGACTTGCCCAAGGTCACCTAGCAGGGAAGTGGCAGAGACGGGAATAGAACCCAGGTTCCCTGTCCAGTGTTCTGTACACACGACAGTCCTGCCCCCCCAAAGGTTATAATCTAAATAACCAATGGGTGGGACAGAAAACAACAAAGTGACTAGGCCAAGCTTACGCTGCAGTTGATAGTAGAGATGGGCCTCGAACCAAGTTTTCTGACTCCCAGTCCTGGCTCCTATTCATCAGCACTTTAGAAGTTGGCACCCAGGGCAAACATGCTGCTTGCCTGCCCCTGGAACTGGTCCTTCATATCTGGTAGTGCTGTTAGTGTCACAGCTCCAGTTTACAGATCCAAGCCATGGAGAAGTTAAGTGAGATATCCAAGGTCACCCAAAAAGCCAGCTGAAGCGCTGCTACTAGAACCCAGAGTCTCTGACTCCTAGTTCTATGCTCTATTCGCTGGAGCACAGGGCTTGGTTGGGCTCTTATGTCCAGGGGTGGTTAGATCTGGACTTTTATTTCAGTCTTTTCTCTAACCCAGAATGAATTCATTTTAACGGTGTATTTTCCCCCACTAAAAACCCATTGTGGGCAAACTGGACCAGATTGCACGGTGTGCTCCAGCCCTACTGGGAGTTTGCCACCTCAAGTCAGGCTGCTGCTGCTGCAGTCTTTCCTTTGTGCTCTCTGCAGGTTAGATATGGGATGTCTACCCACATTAATCATATAATGCCAGACTTTCATTCTGCTGAGTGGGCTCTGCTCCTGAGTTCCAGCTACACGGTACCAAATATGCAGTGATGGGCACAGTGTAACAACTGTATTTTTGTGACTCAAACTTTGTATGCATTAGAAACAATTCTTTCCCCCCCTAATTTTAAACTTTTTGTGTGTTTCTATCGTAATTCGAGATGGCCCAGGCTCAATCCCCTCAACTCAGAAATCGTACCTGACTCGCAATACTGTAGTAGCTGAACACTTCCCAATCGTTACCACATCTATTTTCACAACACTCCTCTGAGGAAAGGCAGTGTATCCCTATGTCACAGATGGGGAACTAAGACGCAGAGGTTAACATACAGGATATGTCTACACTGCAATAAAAAAACTGTGGCACCAGGTCTCAGAGGCTGGGCCAATTGACTTGGGCTCGCAAAGCTTGGGCTGCTGAGATAAGAATCGCAGCATAGTTGTTTGGGCTCCAGCTGGAGCCTGGACTCTGAGATCCACTCACCTCGCAGGGTTTCAGATCCTGGGCTCCGGCCCAAGCCTGAATGTTTACACGGCAATTTCTAGCCCAGCAGCCTGAACCCTGCGAGCCTGAGCCAGCTGACCTGGGTCAGCCACAGCCAGGAGTCTTTGAGTGCAGTATAGACATACCCAGAAAGGCTAAGGAACTTACCCAGAATCACACAGGAAGTTTCTGGTAGAGCAAAGAATTAAAGCCAGGTCTCCTAGGCTAGGACCTAACAACTGAGCCATCCTTCCTCTCTGTGCTTGGAATTCTGGGAGGCATTTTGGATCTGAGATGCCAAAATCAAACCCACTGCTATGGGGTCACATATAGCTTCTAGTCCAGTTTAGATGCAAAACCAGAAAAGTCCTGTTTCCTGGATCCAGTTTGGATATTGCCCAGAATGGTGAAAATCTTGCAAATTGCAGCTGATCTTGCAAGATTCCTATACAGTATATGGCCAAGATCTCATAAGACTTTCTGGTGAGAATTTGGCACCATCCACTATGAACCCAACCTGATGCCTTTTTTTAGCACCAAACCTGAACCTTACCTAACCTCTGGATACAAATGCCTCCCATATCACATAACAGATAATATTGAATTGAAAATCTGAGTCCAATACATTTGTTAGCCCATGTAGTAAACATTCTTTTCTCTTGAAAATCTGATGAAAATGATTGAGGCCTAGTATGTGTCATAAATCTGGTTTGCAGGATCTCATGTGCATTAAATTAGGGGACCCTGTGGGAAATTCCAGGTGTCTCTCTGGATGTCTACACAGCAAAAAACAAAACAAACAAAAAAAAAAAACCCACAGCAGCAATTCTCAGAGCCCAGGTCAACTTACTTTGGCTCATGTTATGGGGCTAAAAGTAGCAGTGTAGATGTTAAACTTGGCGAGGCAGGTGGGTCTCAGAACCCAAGCGGAACATCTACATTGCTATTTTCAGCCCTGTAGTGTGAGACCCATGAGCCCAACTCAGTTGACCAGGGCTCTGACACTTGCTGCCACGAGTGTTCTTTTGCAGTATAGACATACTCTTTCTGGTCCCAAATAACAACTAAATTTTAGCATGAAGCAAACAGGTGGGGCTATATGCAGGATCGCCAACTCCAAGCATTAACAGATTGATTTAAAAATCATGAGGTTCTTTTTCTTTGCCTTTTGAACCTTTATTAGGGTGACTTGGTTCACATTTTCAGGCTTTTTTTGTGCAACTGTGAAGGCTAGGAACCTGCTTGCTTGCTTTTCTTAAAGGAAAGCTGAGAGTCCCATGTAATCACTTGCCTCCAGGAACAAGGGCTTCCAGAAAAACTGCAGATATGGTGAGGTGAATGATAAAATCATTCATCATGAGAGTTGGCAACACTGCCAGTGGTGCCCAGGACTATAGTTCTTCTAGCAGGAGGTGAGGGATCAGATAAAGGATTCTAGCAGAGCCGCTGGCATTTCCAGCTGGGCAGCTTCCAGCCCAGTGGGATGGGCGGCGACTCTCTGGCCCTACAACGCCAGGGTGGGCACTTGCAAGAGGTGAGGCAGAGGTATAGGCATTCCCAGAACACTGACACTCTGGCACTTCCGGGAACGGCGAGACCTCGCTCCCTGGGCACACGCCAGGTCATGGCGCATGGGGGGGGGGCACCATTTTGAAGAGCAGACCACCCTGCCCCCACCCTCTTGGTGTAACCTGGCCTGGTCATGCCAACGGGGGCCAGGTGCTCTTCACTAGGGCTCCCCCACCCTACCCCAGGCCCTGTTTTGTGTCAGGGAGGCCCGGCCCACAGATGGGCCAGGGGCCTGGCTGGGGGGCAGAAGGGGCTACAGGGATCTGGGGTGAGCCCTTGGAGGGGACCCAGAGCAGCCCACGAGCATGGCCCCAGCCAGGCCACCCTACTGCCGTAAAGCGCCACGAAGGCCAACGCTGCTGAAAAACTTTCCCCAAAGTCGCAAAATTGCCGTAAACCGGGGGGAGGGGTCTGTCTTCTCTCAGGCAAACGTGCTGATGACTGCTGGCACCCGTGGGCGGGGCTAAGAGGAAAACAAAGCCCGGGTAGCCAAATTAGCCAATCAGAGGAGATGAGTCAGCCCGTGAGCCAATCGGGAGCGGCTAAGGGGGCGGGAGTCGGCGGCAGCAGGAGTGGTTGAGTTCCACGTGGTGCTAGACGGGCTGTCCACGTGAGGGCGGGCGCCGGGGATGAAGGTGAAGCCGAGCGCGGCCGCGGGCGGCGGTGACCGGGTAAGGCGGGAGGGGACCGGGGTTCCACGTTCTACCCTGCCCGGGGAGGAAGGGTCCAGCCCCCCTCCGGCCGGGGATCCGCCCCCCCATCTTCCCAGCCCGCCTTGGGGCCCGTTCCCCCCGCCCCCCCCCGGGCCTCACACAGCCCCCACCGTGGGGAGACGTTTCCGGCTGGGGCTCGGTAGAGCGGGGTCTCGTCCCAACCCGGGCGAGACACGGCCCGTGGGGCGGCAGATTAACGTCCCCGCCTGGCCGGGAGGAGGGGGTGGTTCGGAGCCCCCGTCACTGGGCCTGGGCCTGGGCCTGGGCCGGGCGGGGGGTGGTTCGGAGCCCCCGTCACTGGGCCTGGGCCGGGAGGGGTGGGTGGTTCGGAGCCCCCGTCACTGGGCCTGGGCCGGGGGGGGGTGGGTGGTTCGGAGCCCCCGTCACTGGGCCTGGGCCGGGGGGGGGTGGGTGGTTCGGAGCCCCCGTCACTGGGCCTGGGCCGGGGGGGGGTGGGTGGTTCGGAGCCCCCGTCACTGGGCCTGGGCCGGGAGGGGAGGTGGTTCGGAGCCCCCGTCACTGGGCCTGGGCCTGGGCCGGGGGGGGGTGGTTCGGAGCCCCCGTCACTGGGCCTGGGCCCGGGGGGGTGGGTGGTTCGGAGCCCCCGTCACTGGGCCTGGGCCCGGGGGCGGGGGTGGTTCGGAGCCCCCGTCACTGGGCCTGGGCCGGGGGGGGGGGGGGTGGTTCGGAGCCCCCGTCACTGTGCCTGGGCCGGGGGTGGGTGGGTGGTTCGGAGCCCCCGTCACTGTGCCTGGGCCGGGGGGGGGGTGGGTGGTTCGGAGCCCCCGTCACTGTGCCTGGGCCGGGGGGGGGTGGGTGGTTCGGAGCCCCCGTCACTGGGCCTGGGCCGTGGGGGGGTGGGTGGTTCGGAGCCCCCGTCACTGGGCCTGGGCCTGGGCCGGGGGGGCGGTTCGGAGCCCCCGCCACTGGGCCTGGGCCGGGGGGGGGGTGGTTCGGAGCTCCCGTCACTGGGCCTGGGCCGGGGGGGGCGGTGGTTCGGAGCCCCCGTCCCTGGGCCGGGGGGGGCGGTGGTTCGGAGCCCCCGTGCCTGGGCCGGGGGGGGCGGTGGTTCGGAGCCCCTGGGTCTGGGGGGGCGGTGGTTCGGAGCCCCTGGGCCGGGGGGGGCGGTGGTTCGGAGCCCCCGTCCCTGGGCCGGGGGGGGCGGTGGTTCGGAGCCCCCGTGCCTGGGCCGGGGGGGGCGGTGGTTCGGAGCCCCTGGGTCTGGGGGGGCGGTGGTTCGGAGCCCCCGTCACTGGGCCCGGGCCGGGGGGGGGTTCGGAGCCCCCGTCACTGGGCCCGGGCCGGGGGGGGGTTCGGAGCCCCCGTCACTGGGCCTCGAGGAGGATCGGCTGCCACTTCTTGCAGCCTGGACCTTAAACGAGAAATGTTCATTCTTCAGCCGCGCGAATGGGTGCGAGAGGCCTCGGCCAGGTGTGGGTTAGAGGTAACTGGGAGTGAATGAGTCCTGGCACGGGACAGAGCAATCCCCCAGCCCCTGAACAGAGTAACCCCCTCTCTCCCCGCACCCCGCTATTGGACTGCTGTGCTTAGTAACCCTTAAGGAAGTTGCGAGTTGTTCTGCGGGACACTCTGGGATCCTGGGGTTGGAGCTCAGGTGGGGTCAGTGTGTTTAAATACAACGCAGGGAGTTTACTTAGCACTCCCAGCACATGCAGCTGTCACGGTAGCTGTGCCAGGGCAAAGGAAGCGAATCCTTGCCCAGAGGAGCTTGCCGTGAAAAGCCCCACATCAAGCTGTGTGGGGAGGCTGCAGTGCCTCCTTGGTATGAATTGATACTGTGTGTATATTAGTTGTTAGACAAAGGAAGCTAGTGACTCATTGGCCTGGCAGGCAAAATTCTTCCCAGCACTGGATTTCTTGACTCTCCATTTCTGCTCTGTGTTAAACATCCTGGTAAGTGAGTGCAATTGGTAGTAACTCACGTTGCCTCTCTAGATGTGGGCCCGCATATTACAAAGAGTTGGGGCTGGAAGGGATCTTGGGAGGTCATCTAGTCCATGCGAAATTACCTCTCATTCTGAAAGATCCCAAAGTACTTTACAGAAGAAGGATGAGACAACCATTAGGGTGCTAGCCCCAGACCAGGAATCAATTCCCTGCTCTGCCCCAGGCTTCCTGTGTGACCTTTGGGTGAGTGACTTAGTCTCTCTGTGCCGGAGTTCCCCATCTGTACTGTGGGGATGACAACTCTGTTCTACCTCATCAGGGGTTGTGTGGATAAAGACACTAAAAATGTGTGAGGTGCTCAAGCACTGTGGTATCCAAACACAGACACACAACATGCACAGCTGGCCAGTGCAGAAAGAAAACCAGCTAAAATCTCTCCTTGCTGTTTTTCTCTAATGCGAGTAACAGTGATCATAGTTGCTACATGTACAATAGCGCCTCAGCATTTCAAACACCAGAGTTATGAACTGACCGGTCAACCATACACCTGATTTGGAACTGGAAGTGCACAGTCAGGCAGCAGCAGAGACCAAAAAAGAAAGAGAGAAAATACAGTACAGTGTTAAACGTAAACTATTAAAAATATAAAAGGAAAGTTTAAATAAAAAAAATGATTTGACAAGGTAAAGCAACTGTTTCTGTACGTGTTTCATTTAAATTAAGATGGTTTAAAGCAGCATTTTTCTTCTGTGTAGCAAAGTTTCAAAGCCGTGTTAAGTCAGTGTTCAGTTGTAAACTTGAAAGAACCACCATAACATTTTGTTCAGAGTTACAAACAGTTCGGAGTTCCAAACAGCCTCCATTCCCAGGGTGTTCGTAACTCTGAGGTTCTATTGTAGCAGTAATAGGGAAGATTGTCTGAAGCGACTGTTCTTTTAAATTCAGTGCCTCAGTTTCCCCCTCTTTAAATGGGGATGGCCTTTATTGACCTTTCAAGGGTGTTTTTGTTTGTAAGGCACTTTTCAAATGGCAAGGGTGTGGGTAAGAAGTAAAAGACATTTGATAGTCTGATTGGGTATGTAACTTACCTTCCCGGGGCAGTGCCAGCTTCCCCATCTCATGCTAGCTCTTGTGTAAGGCAGAGAATTTCATTCAGTCTCCATGGCCCATTTAGTCCCCGTCTTTTCTGTTGAGACTACTATATAGGGGGTCTGTTTGTGGCAGTCCTGGAGGTGGCTTGGGTATTAAGGTCACTTACCCATTAGGAACGGGGCCGAGACGCACCCAACCTTGAGGTTTCTTACTGGCTCTGCTTTGGTGACTCAGGCTTTCTCCCAGTGGCGTTTGTGATCAGATCTGCATGGCTTCTAATCAGCTTGTTTATATTATCGCAGGCATTTGTCAGTGCGGAGGGAGACATGGAGGCAGAGGAGGAGAATCAGGATCTCCCCAAGAAAGGCAAACCCCAGGGAAGGAAAAGGGCTTCAGTCCCGGATGGCGTTGTGAAACCGGTGAAACTCAGCCGGGCTGATCTGTACAAGCCGCCCACCAATGAGGAGCTGAACCAACTGAAGGAGACCGAGAACCTCTTCCATTCCAGCCTTCTCCGTCTGCAGGTCAGAAGAAGCCAGGGGGTCAAATAGGACCCACTTTATGCTGCATTCAACCTGGTAGCCTGATTCTTTCCAGTCGGGAGTGTGTGTTGGGGACTGGGACGGCTTGGGAAGCAGCAGATGGATTACGGCACTGGGAACTGCCAAGCTCCAGTCCCAGTTCGGCCTCGACTCGTTCTGTGACCTTGAGCGAGTCCCTTGACCTCTCTCCAGTTTGTATAATGGGGATGATCACATTGAGCCCCTGGCAGGGGCACTGGGAGGAAATATGATGGGTTTGTTCATCTGGGGCGATTTCATTTTCAGCGGGTGAACCAATGATTCTCTGATTCTTCACCCACAGCGTGATGGGTGGACAGTGGCACTGGCTGAAAAATGTGTGAAAATTTTGGCCCAAAAAGCCTTAATTTGGGGAGAGGGGGGGATGAGAATTTTTGAAATAGATTTTGTGCCTGAGATGGTAGTTTTCACGGTGATATCACAAGACTGTTCCTGCTAGAAGCACTGCTGCTGAACTCTCTCTATCTGCCTGTTTCTAGCATCGAGTCAAGTGCAAGGTCCCGAACTTTGGATTTTGCTTCTCCTTTTGGGGTTCTGCAGTGTCACATGGGTCAGTGCTAGGGGATCTAATTGCAGGATCTGGGCCTCCATTTGGGGGAAGAAGGTGGTTGGGGAGGCCCTTGATTTTGGCTGCTGTTTGGACGTTGGCTTGACTTTATGAGTGAGTGCTGTGCGTGTGCCTGGAACTGTGGATAGCGCCCTGGGATGCCTCGGGTGTGGGTGGGTCACGTTTGCCTGTTGGGGGTGGGGAGGCATTGGACGTTTTATTTGGAAGTGTGGGAATGTGCGTTTGCTGTAGAATTGTAGGGGGTCACAGAGCCAGATAAAACGGCCCAGCGGTTTGCCTTGTGTTTACCGTCTTGGAGGCCTGGGGTTCAAACCCCACATGAACCGTGGCTGGAAAACTGAAACGTATACACGCAAGTTATTGGGCTCAGGATAGGAGTGAGTGAGTGAAATGTAATGGTCTGCGATAGACTGGAGGTCAGGATGGATGATCTGAGCATCTCTTCTGACCTCAAACGCTCTGTCGAAGAGGAGCAGTTCTGAGCCACGTTCTGCCCCGGCTTGATGGCTGGTGGGGGCAAGCCCACACCTACCCCTAGCTCCTGGATGCTGCAGTGTCTTTTGCTGTAGCAGGGATTCTTTCCCTTCCCAGCCACAGTGAAACCGATGTCAGCTGCACCCGTTTGTTCTGGCTAGGCATCAGACACGAACGGGACTGACACGTCGAAGTTTCAGTGCTGCTGAGGAATTAGCAGCAGCAGAGGGACCGACGTGAACCACCACTGGCCAGTGGAGGATCCCGCTTGGAGAGTAACACTTGGTATTTGGTATCATGCTACCATATTCCCCGTATGTCCAGGTGCTGGAGAAACCTCCCTGGCATAGAGGAGTCATTGAGAGGGACTGGGGGTTCCCCTGTCTCGCCCTACGGAGAGCATTGCCCTCTGGCCCAGGCTGGGAATCCCCATCGGGGCAGGATAAAAGTCTGCAGTGATTTCCGTTGCTGAGGCTGCCCTTCATGGTCTCCCCTTCTCTCTGCAGATCGAGGAGCTGCTGAAGGAGGTGAAGCTAAAGGAGAAGAAGAAGCAGAAGATCGATGCCTTCCTCCATGAAATCAACACCCTGTTGAGTGCTGTCCCGGAGACCCCGGAAACCGATGTATGTCCTGGGGCGGCCGGGGGGAGGTGATAGCACAGCTCGTTTGTAAGCAGACAGCCCCGGCAACGAACCACTTCCAGCCGGCTTTGCCCTTTGCGTTTCACGCCTCATGTTTACGACTCAGCCGAGTGGTGCAGCCGTCCCAACCCCTGCTGGATGTATTGCCGGTCCCCCTCCGGAGCATGGTTCTGGGGTGCACAGATCCTGCCATGCCCACCTTGTAGCTAGTAAGGTACATGGATATCGTGGCTGGGATGTGTAGACAGAGAATACAGGAGAGAGGACTGTGGACCCTGCAGGACCCGTTGCCAGCCACTGAGTTTCCAGCCTTTGGTTCAGGGTCCTACGCTCCCCCTTTGATGCTCTGAGCAGTATTTTGGTGGGTGGCAGAGCCCCAGTTCACGTGGCAGAGCCCTGCCAGTACCTGGGTGAGCTCGGCAGCTGCTGGCAACTGGAGCATGGGCTGTCCGTCACCCTTCCGTGCCTTTCACAGCTCGCCGACCAGTCCTGGCTCCCAAAGGACGTGAAGGTTCCGTTCCTCCAGGTGCCTTTCAGCGTGAAGGGGAAATTCCGCTTCCTGCCACCAGCCGCGGTGACGGTGGTGGGGAGCTACCTGCTGGGCACGTGCATCAAGCCGGAGATCAACGTGGACATGGCAGTGACGATGCCCCGGGTGAGTCCAAGAGTGCCTGGCAGGCGTGGGGTTGGTGTGGTGCCACGGCTGAGCCTGCAACCTCCCGTGCTCCATGGCCTGTGTCTTCTCCTGTAGAAGCTTAACGCTGAGTGTTATCACAGGGTACGGATGCCCAGTGCATGCAGCCCCCGGATTCTCTAATGTGCCAGGCTTACCGTTCAGGGCTTAGATCAGGTGATGTATCGTCTCAGGCCTTGCTTGGTGCCAGAAGTTGTTAAGGGAGTTGGACCTCGTGCCATGGGGACTCCACTGTCCCCACTTCTCTCAATCTAACCAGATCAAAGCTTCCTGCTGCTTGATTTCCAGCACAACTGAAGAAACAACGTGTCCCCTTCTCCTGTCTGCTCCCTCTGCCTGGGTAGGGACTGGGCCTTTTCTTTAATGTCAATGAGTTTAGATGCAGTCTGGCTTCCTTAGCCAGCATGCGGCCTGCCCTTGGCCTGCTCCTGAGCCTGTGTCGAAGAGCGGGTGAAGCCTTTGCACCATTCACCTGCACTTGTAGTAGGTTATATGCCAAGAACTCGCATAAGAGCGCTTTCCGTGTCAGGACTTCTTGTCCCTCTTTTCAACTCACTCCTCAGAACTACTCTGCCTTTTATGTTCCTGGCTTTCAGCTAAAGTGACCCACCTGGGCTGGCTGTCAGGGTGAGTCAGCAGAATAGCTCTGCACTTCCCTGCAGGAGGCATGCGGTCTGCTAATGCTTGGCAGGCTGGTTGCAGTTTGCTGGCACTGTTAGAGCTGGAGCGAGTGGCTCTGCGTTCTGCAGTGCTGTTTCTCTGGCTGTCACCTCCTTACCCCAGAGGTGGCTGCATGTCTGCAGTGGAGGGAGGGTCATGTGTGTTGGGCTGAACTGGGCTCTGGAAGCATCAGAGATGATTCCTCTGTCGCCTTCTTGCTCAGGCAATCCTCCAGGACAAAGACAACCTGAACCAGAGATACCACCGGAAGAGAGCTCTGTACCTGGCCCACATTGCTCAGCACCTCTCCAAGGAAAAGCTCTTTGGCAGCGTGAGATTCACGTACATGAACGGCAACCATCTCAAGCCGATCCTGCTCCTGCAGCCTCAAGGTACCATGTCTGTGAACTCCCCACCCCTCCCTCACTCCCATAGGGTCTCCTGATCCCTTGGGGCTCTTCTCACCTTGTCAGTGAAGTTGCATAGCTTGACCAGCGGGTGGCGCCATCACATCAAGCAAGACCAGGTCTGTGTGCATGCTGCAAACCCCCGCCCCCCATCACTGGCAGGGCTGTGCCCAAGGGTCTGACACTGGTACCTGTGTGCACAGGACACAGGGCTGGGGAGAAAACTGGCCTCCCATCACTCTGGGAGGTGGACTTGGACTCCTGGCCTCGCAGACTAGGGCAATCAACAGGAACTGGCAGTGCAGAGACGCTATCGGGTGCAGATTGCTCTGGGGGCTAAAGGCTTTGGCAGTAACCCAGGCACCTGGGCAAAGCACTTGGGGGTGGGGAGTGGGCCTTCCAGCGTCATCCTGGGTCCTCTCGGAGATAGGAGTCTGGTTGGCTGCATTAACAAAGGGCTGGAGAACAGTAGGGACCCCAGTGAAATGCCACTGCATGCAGCACTGGTGCACCCCGTCTGGTCCTCCATATCTCAGTGTTTGTGCAGCACCCTCTGTGCCCAGAGGGCTTTCCAGGCCAGCTGGAAAAGGCCCAGGTTAATCCTAGGGGTGGGCCGTCGTTGCTGGATGTGGCGCTCGCTGTCCGGCCTCGCGTCGACCGTGGGTCGCAAGAGTCAGGCAAAGGGAGAGCCGGGGCGATGGACGGAGCATTGGGGGTTGGGGGGAGAGGGTGCTAGGAAAGGGGAATGAGACGCGTTGTTCTGCGGCTTCCCTCGACTCCTCCCGGGGCTGAGAGTTCGGGGTGGCTGGAGACATGGGCAGGGGCGACTAGGTGGGGTTATCAGCTCTGTTGATTCATCGTCCCCGTTACCGATAATGTCTCCTTCTCCTGCTGGGAGCTCTATGGAGTGAAAGGGAAAGGCCAGTGCCCTCGTCCCTCCAAGGAGAAGGGGGTGGTGGCCCCTTCCTGGGTTGATCCCTCGCCCCCCCCGCGTCACTCTCTCCGACCTCACTTCCCCATGGTGCTTGCAGGTAAAGACGAGAAGCTGGTGACGGTCCGGCTCTACGCCTGTCCTGCCCCCGGCTTCTTTAAGCCCAGTCGCTTGCACCCCAGCAAGAACAACATCCGGACGGCCTGGTTCCTGGAGCAGGGCTCCCCCGGAGAAGGTAGGGCTGGGACATGCGGAGCTGCGTTGTGGCTTGGGGTCTGCTGGGACGCCCAGACAGCTCAGCGGGAGGTGGGTGCGTGGCTGATCCTGGGATAGAGGCCGTCGGGGGAAGGGAGCAGAATTTCCTGCAGGGTGGGGTTGGTGGAGCCTGCAGCAGAGAGAGGGAGTCTGTATGTGGGTTTCTCGCTCCCTGCAGAGTCTCTGCACCCATCAGCATTCCCTGCTGGATCCTGTCTGGATCCTGCTCGGTATGCCCCAGATAGCGGCATCAAGTCACCGGAGGGTCTGCCCTTGCATTGCACCGTTCCCTTTCCCTGCTTGCTGCAGTCTGGTTAAGACCTTCCCCACCCCGATGGGGAAATAGCAATTTGCTGCTCCCACCCCACAAAGCTGGGAAGGCAGGTAGGGGAGGGTACAAGGCAGCACCAGCTGGAGCTTGCAGCCAGCCCCTCGTGGCGCTGGGAGCCTCTAACTGAGAAGGATGCGGAGGGTTGGATTGGGTTAAAAGTGCCGGTAACTCGTCTGATTGGGTCGGGCTGCCTTGTTCCCTCCCCAGGAGCCGCCGAGCCCCCCACTCCTCACTACAACAACTCCATCCTCTGCGACACGGGGCTGGAGTCCAACCTGCACTTCCTTGCCGGCGCTGCCGCTGACTTCCCCGGCATGAGGGATGGAGTCGCCCTCCTCAAAGTCTGGCTGCACCAGCGGGAGCTCGACAAGGTAGCCTCATTGGGGGTGGGCCGGCCCACCCCTTCGACCCCAGGGCGTGTGTGGGGCCTGGCCTCTTCTGTTCCCGCATGAGGCGTGGGGAAGGTACGGGGACGCATTGTGTGTGAGGCGCACCAGCCTGGTATGCTCCCTGCTGATCTCCCTCCTGCCCCCGGGTCCTTGCTCTGTAGCTAGGAATGGAGGGTGGGCAGGGTCACTGCTCCATTGAGGTTGAGCTGTCTGGTCCCTGGTCCTTCAAGATCCCCACGATGCTCGATTCAGACTAGTCCAAGTGATTGGTTTGCTCCCCTGGCTGGGGAAGTGTGAACCGCAGGGTGTTGCCCTGGGGCAGGCCGGGCCTCAGCCCGCCCTCTGTCTGCAGTCAGGCTCCAGTGGCAGTCTCTGGCGTCAGCGCCCGGCCCTGCCACGTTCCCCTGCTGGCTCCCTGGGGAAGGGGTTTTGGAGCCCCGGGAGATGACCGGAGCGGTCCAAGAGACAAGGGCACCCGGGCCGGCACTGCTGGATGAAGGGCAGCAGAAGCTGGCGTCGTGACTCAGCTGAGCCTGGCACTGCAGGGAACCAGGCTGCGTGCTCTCGGGCTCTGGGGAGTTGCCTGTGACTCCAGGGCAGGCCTGGAGCTTGCCCTAGCTCTGTGTCTTGTCTCCCAACAGGGCTTGGGGTGTCTCAACGGCTTCATGGCCTCCATGCTGGTTGCCTACCTGCTGGCCAAGCACAAGATCAGCCAGGGGATGAGCGGCTACCAGGTGCTGAGGAGCGTTCTGCAGTTCCTGGGTGAGCTCCCCGGTGGCTCTTGGGGCAGGGAAGGTGGCGTTGGCAGCACCTTTGGCCTGGATCGCAACTGAGCCTAGAACTCAACGGTGTAAGGCTGGTGCATAAACCTCTGTGCACCATGCAGCCCTGGCTGGGCTGGAGGGGCCCGGAGGACAGACATGACTCTGTCCCTGTAGGATCCCCAGTTAAATGTTCTATGGCAGACAGGTAAATCCTGAGCAAGACAAGCCAGATCCCCTGTAGCCCCCACCCTGGGGTGAACGCAGGATGATGCCCTGTGATTTGATCTCTAGAGAGAGAGTGAGAAACCACAACAGTCCTGTTGATTTTGATGGTGTGGAAACTTGCAGAAACATGCAGCCTCACCCTCAGAGTTAAATGGCTGTGCAGGGAGAGTATTTTACAGCCCAGTCCCGGGGTGCGGTAGGATAGACTCCCCCAGCACAGAGCACTGACCCTTTCTTTGTTCGCAGCTACCACAGACCTGAGTGCAGCTGGGATCAGCCTGTCGAAGGACACAGATAGCTCGCTGGTAAGGAGCAAGTGTGGCCCCTGGCAGCATGGTCTGGTGGCTGGGGCGGGGTAGGGACTCCTGGGTTTTGTTGTTGGCTCCGCTGTTGACTCAGCCACTTAACTGCCACCCCTTCGTCTTCTCTGTCCAGTGATGCAAATACCCCCTGCCCACTGTGCTGCGCGGGTGGATGGCCTGCACGGCACACGGGCTGTGCTCCGCGTTTGCGAGTCGCTTCAGAGTCTCAATGCGTGGATGAGACGATGGTGTAGAGAGGAGGGGTTCACGTTCATTAGGAACTGGGGAAACTTCTGGGATGGGAGGAGCCTATACAGGAGAGATGGGCTCCACCTAAACCAAAGTGGAACCAGACTGCTGGCACTAAACATTAAAAAGGTTGTAGAGCAGTTTTTAAACTAGGAGATGGGGGAAAGCCGACTGCTGCAGAGGAGCATGTGGATCGGACACAGACTTCTCTTAGGGGAGAGTCTGATGATAGAGAATCTCCAGGTTATAGCCAGGAGCAGAGGAATGAGACGTATAATGTAAGGGCCGGATCAGATGATAAACAGTCACATAAAAAAGAATCTGGCACATCAGAAAAAGGCAGGCTAATAAACAGGAACAAGTTTTTAAAGTGCTTATACACAAATGCCAGAAGTCTAAATAATAAGATGGGTGAACTAGAGTGCCTTGTGATAAAGGAGGATATAGATATAATAGGCATCACAGAAACCTGGTGGACTGAGAGCAATCAATGGGACACAATCATTCCGGGGTACAAAATATATCGGAAGGACAGAACAGGCTGTGCAGGGGGAGGAGTGGCACTATATGTTAAAGAAAGTGTAGATTCAAATGAAGTAAAAATCTTAAGCGAATCCACAGGTTCCATAGAGTCTCTATGGATAGAAATTTCATGCTCTAGTAAAAATATAACAGTAGGGATCTATTATCGACCACCTGACCAGGACAGTAATAGTGATGATGAAATGCTAAGGGAAATTAGAGAGGCTATCAGAATTAAGAACCCAATAATAGTGGGGGATTTCAATTATCCCCATATTGACTGGGAACATTTCACTTCAGGACGAAATGCAGAGATAAAATTTCTCGATACTTTAAATGACTGCTTCATGGAGCAGCTGGTACGGGAACCCACAAGGGGAGAGGCGACTCTAGATTTAATCCTGAGTGGAGCGCAGGAGCTGGTCCAAGAGGTAACTATAGCAGGACCGCTTGGAAATAGTGACCATAATACAATAGCATTCAACATCCCTGTGGTGGGAAGAACATCTCAACTGCCCAACACTGTGGCCTTTAATTTCAAAAGGGGGAACTATACAAAAAGGAGGGGGTTAGTTAGACAAAAGTTAAAAGGTACAGTGACTAAAGTGAAATCCCTGCAAGTTGCGTGGGCCCTTTTTAAAGACACCATAATAGAGGCCCAACTTCAATGTATACCCCAAATTAAGAAACACAGTAAAAGAACTAAAAAAGAGCCACCGTGGCTTAACAACCATGTAAAAGAAGCAGTGAGAGATAAAAAGACTTCCTTTAAAAAGTGGAAGTCAAATCCTAGTGAGGCAAATAGAAAGGAGCACAAACACTGCCAACTTAAGTGCAAGAGTGTAATAAGAAAAGCCAAAGAGGAGTTTGAAGAACGGCTAGCCAAAAACTCCAAAGGTAATAACAAAATCTTTTTTAAGCATCAGAAGCAGGAAGCCTGCTAAACAACCCAGTGGGGCCCCTTGATGATGAAAATACAAAAGGAGCGCTTAAAGATGATAAAGTCATCTAAATGGATTCTTTGCTTCAGTCTTCACGGCTGAGGATGTTAGGGAGATTCCCAGACCTGAGCTGGCTTTTGTAGGTGACAAATCTGAGGAACTGTCACAGATTGAAGTATCACTAGAGGAGGTTTTGGAATTAATTGATAAACTCAACATTAACAAGTCACCGGGACCAGATGGCATTCACCCAAGAGTTCTGAAAGAATTCAAATGTGAAGTTGCAGAACTATTAACTAAGGTTTGTAACCTGTCCTTTAAATCGGCTTCGGTACCCAATGACTGGAAGTTAGCTAATGTAATGCCAATATTTTAAAAGGGCTCTAGGGGTGATCCCGGCAATTACAGACCGGTAAGTCTAACGTCGGTACCGGGCAAATTAGTTGAAACAATAGTAAAGAATAAAATTGTCAGACACATAGAAAAACATAAACTCTTGAGCAATAGTCAACATGGTTTCTGTAAAGGGAAATCGTGTCTTACTAATCTATTAGAGTTCTTTGAAGGGGTCAACAAACATGTGGACAAGGGGGATCCGGTGGACATAGTGTACTTAGATTTCCAGAAAGCCTTTGACAAGGTCCCTCACCAAAGGCTCTTACGTAAATTAAGCTGTCATGGGATAAAAGGAAAGGTCCTTTCATGGATTGAGAACTGGTTAAAGGACAGGGAACAAAGGGTAGGAATTAATGGTAAATTCTCAGAATGGAGAGGGATAACTAGTGGTGTTCCCCAAGGGTCAGTCCTAGGACCAGTCCTATTCAATTTATTCATAAATGATCTGGAGAAAGGGGTAAACAGTGAGGTGGCAAAGTTTGCAGATGATACTAAACTACTCAAGATAGTTAAGACCAAAGCAGATTGTGAAGAACTTCAAAAAGATCTCACAAAACTAAGTGATTGGGCAACAAAATGGCAAATGAAATTTAATGTGGATAAATGTAAAGTAATGCACATTGGAAAAAATAACCCCAACTATACATACAACATGATGGGGGCTAATTTAGCTACAACGAGTCAGGAAAAAGATCTTGGAGTTATCGTGGATAGTTCTCTGAAGATGTCCACGCAGTGTGCAGAGGCGGTCAAAAAAGCAAACAGGATGTTAGGAATCATTAAAAAGGGGATAGAGAATAAGACTGAGAATATATTATTGCCCTTATATAAATCCATGGTACGCCCACATCTCGAATACTGTGTACAGATGTGGTCTCCTCACCTCAAAAAAGATATTCTAGCACTAGAAAAGGTTCAGAAAAGAGCAACTAAAATGATTAGGGGTTTAGAGAGGGTCCCATACGAGGAAAGATTAAAGAGGCTAGGACTCTTCAGTTTGGAAAAGAGAAGACTAAGGGGGGACATGATAGAGGTCTATAAAATCATGAGTGATGTTGAGAAAGTGGATAAGGAAAAGTTATTTACTTATTCCCATAATACAAGAACTAGGGGTCACCAAATGAAATTAATAGGCAGCAGGTTTAAAACAAATAAAAGGAAGTTCTTCTTCACGCAGCGCACAGTCAACTTGTGGAACTCCTTACCTGAGGAGGTTGTGAATGCTAGGACTATAACAATGTTTAAAAGGGGACTGGATAAATTCATGGTGGCTAAGTCCATAAATGGCTATTAGCCAGAATGGGTAAGAATGGTGTCCCTAGCCTCTGTTCGTCAGAGGATGGAGATGGATGGCAGGAGAGAGATCACTTGATCATTGCCTGTTGGGTTCACTCCCTCTGGGGCACCTGGCATTGGCCACTGTCGGTAGACAGATACTGGGCTAGATGGACCTTTGGTCTGACCCGGTACGGCCGTTCTTATGTTCTTATGTACTCTAAGGGGCGGGACAGCGCAGAGTCTGTTGCTGCACCTATCTCGGTGGGTGCTAAGCCGCATGCTCTCTCTTCCAGCCCACCCTGGCCGACTTCCACCAGGCATTCGACGTGGTCTTTGTGGACCCCTCGGGGTTGGTGAATCTCTGCGCCGACATGACTGCTAGCAAGTACAAGCAGGTACCGGCAGTGTTACTGATGGGCATCCACACAGAGTCCCGCCTCTCTTTCTCTTCTCCCCAAGGCGCCCGCTGCCTGCTGTTTCCAGGGTGGTCTTGCCAAGTGGCTTTGTCCTGGCACGGGCCTGTTGTCTGGTACCAGGAGCCAATGTCCCCTTGCCTGGGACGCCCCTTCCCCTTTCATAGTCGGAGGCTTTTCTATCCCAGCCATAGTGTATTACAGACAAGCAAGTGTAGGAAGGATGCAGCTTGTGCATTTGCAGCTTGTGCTGTGTCCTGCCCAGAAAGCTAAGCAGGGTAAGGCCCTGTGTGTGCTGGGATGGGAGACCTCAGAAGAACAGGATTCTGGAGGTGGGGCTCTTCCTATCAAGGGAGAGCTGAGCTCATGTCCCAGCATGCTCTAGTGTTAGCTATGCAGCTTAAAGTGCTGTCTTCAGAGACCGTGTGGAACCAGGCTCTCTGCCTGCTTGTGGTCATTGGAGTCTCTGGGTACTTTTCACAGGAGCTGGGATCCGAGTATGAACATCTACCTTCTTATCCCTCCAGGATTGCAGGATTCTTCCTCCTAAACCACTGTGTTTGCTCCTATTCCACATCGGTTTTCATATCACATTCTTCACCGTAGCAACTGAGAGCCTTCCAGTAGCGCACTAAGCAATGCGACTAGCATCTGAAGAAGTGGGTATTCACCCACGAAAGCTCATGCTGCAAAACGTCTGTTAGTCTATAAGGTGCCACAGGATTCTTTGTTGCTTTTACAGATCCAGACTAACACGGCTACCCCTCTGATACTTAGCACGTTATGTGTTTTCTGGTCTCCCTCTTCCAAGAGGGAGGAATGTGTGTGTTCGAGTGTCTTGTTTTGATTGTTGCTGCCGCTAAATGCACCTTTTTGCTGTGTGTGCCGAGCCAGGCAGCTGCGCGCTCGCTTACGGGGCTCTAGTCTGCTGTCCTTTGATCCTTAACCCCTTGATGAAGGAGTGGGGCTAACTCAGGGAGAACAGGGGGTTCAGAAGCTGGCTCCAAAGCGACCGGAGGAGCTAGCGGGCAGGGGTTTTGTGAGGGAGTTCTCCAGGTGAAAGAGGAGTGACTTTGTGACCCTTGGGGTGAGTTTGTCTGGTAGTTTGGTGTGTGTGCGTGCGTGCGTGTGTGCTTGATTAACAATGATAGCGTGGGCTGTACGCTGAGCCTAGCGGCCTGTCACAATAATGTAGGCAGAAGTCGAGCTGTAGAGTGGATGTGATCCAGTCTGTTGCGCCGAATGCGGCAAGTACAGTTACCTGCTTGCGTGTGCATACGCGGCAAGCAGCTCATGGGCCCCAGAGACACAGGACTGTCTCTTGAGTCCGGGGCGCTGGAACAATTTGCATAGTGGGAGTGCTGAGAGTCATTGAATCAAACTGTAAAGCCTGTGCGTAATGGAAACCACTTCAAGCCAGGAGGTGCGGCAGCCCCACTAGTTCCAGCACCTGTGCCTGAGGCCAGGCTGGCTGAACTGGAGAGGCTACGGGAGACAGAGAGGCGCGGAGGTGAAAAATCATAAATGGCGTGGAGATAATGAATAGGGCAGTGTTACTTACCACTTCGTGTTAATACAAGACCAGGGGTCACCCAATGAAATTAACAGGCAGCAGGTTTAAAACCAACACAAGAAAATATTTCTTCCCCCAACACCGTCAACCTGTGGAACTCGTTGCCAGGGGATGTTGTAAAGGCCAAAAGCATAACTAGATTTAAAAAAAAAAGCTATACAAGTTCAGGGAGGATAGGCCCATCCGTGGCCTTTAGTCAAGATGGTCAGGGATGCAACCCAATGCCCCGCGTGTCCCTAAACCTCCAACTGCCAGAAGCTGGGACTGGATGACAGGGGATGGATCACTGTTCATTGCATCTGGCATTGGCCACTGTCGGAAGACAGGATCCTGGGCTAGATGAACCATTGGTCTGACCCACTATGGCCGTTCTTGTGTTCATGTTGGAGAAGGCAGATCAAAGACTTGCTCCTTGTACTTGGAGTGGAAAGTGGTGAGGTTTGTGATAGTCCTTAGCTCCTGGGGCAGTTCATTCGGCTGTCTCCGATCATCCCGAGAGACGGTTCTGTCTCCCGCACAGACGAGCTTTACCCTTACTGGTGAGAGTTCCATTGTGCGGGAGGAGCGAAGTTGTCAGCCACGGTCTTCGTCCTGGAGCTGTAAATGTTCTTTTAGGTACTCTGGGTCCAGGCCATGGAGCACTGTGTGGCAAGGACTGAGACCTTAAACTTGATTAGCAATTCTAGGGGAAGCCGGCGTAGAGAGCAGAGGATGGGGGTGATGTGCTCACCCTCGCCTGTGTTGCTGAGGTGACATCTGGTAGCATTTTATCCTAGTTGGAATTACCAAAGTGCTGAAGGTTTTGTGCCCAGGTATATTGCGTTGCTGTAGTCCAGTTAAACAGCTGCTTTGCTCCACCTCAGAGGTGGCTGCATTTCAGTGGGGTGGGTGAATTGATCCCTGTCTGTTACTAGTGTTTTGTGTAAGCTGCTTTGGGCCGCCAGGGCAAAGGGGCGTTATTTAAAATTCTCTCTGTAGGTTTTTAAAGTGTATATAGGGCTGCTGAACGTCTTTAGATTAACAGCCCTGAACTCCTCGAGGCACAGAACATACTGCCACCCTCCAGGGCAATGAGAGGTTAATGTCGGGGGCCCAAAATGACCAGCCACGGGAGGGGGCACTGCTGCTTTGAGCTGGCCACGCAGAGACACCGTTGGAGGTGATGAGGGATCCGGGTCCCGCTCCCCAGGCACGGCTGTTCCTGGCTCTAGCCCCGGAACTGAGTCTGATGCTTTAGGGGTGGATCTGCGAGCTCAGCACTGGAGCCTTGTGCCGTCTCCTTACTAAGCTGAATTGGCTCCAACCTGGAGTCCTTTTATTTAGGGTGCCTCTTGCCCAGCAGTGAGATCTGGGGCCAAGGGTTGGCTGGGCTCAGAGTCTGGACTCCCCCCAGCTCGGAATGGGGTGTGGGTTGCAGCTGGGCTGCAGATGACCGGGGAGCCAGGGTGCTCTCAGGCACTGAAGGACCTATGCTCAGCCCGCCAGTGGCATGAACTCTCCCCTACCCTCAGTTCACGACTGCCCCTCCCTCAGGTCCAGTTCGAAGCCAAGCGCTCGATGGAAGTTCTGGACGACAGAACAGTGGATGGATTCCAGCTGCTGCTCATGACCCCCAAGCCCCTGATCAGAACCTTCGACCATGTCTTCCAGTGAGTGTGTTCACCGTGGCTTGGGGGTGGGTCAGAGAGCAGCTGGCTGTCCCAGGCTCAGCGCGGGATCCTGGCAACAGCGCAGATGCAGCCTGGGTAACTCTGTGGTCATCATCTGCCCTCCCAGCTGCCTCCTCGTCCCCCTGCAGGTCAGGGTGGCAGCCCCCTGCTCCCCTGCCTCAGACAGGGCGTGCTGTGCACACATCCCAGCTGTTGGGGTTGGCTGGCCTCGGTGGCCATTTCGAGGTCTGATCTCCCCTGAGCCACGAGGGCTGGGAACTCCTAGGACACGCAGGGGGAGAGCTGGGAATCCCAGCTTAGCTGGTCCACGCTGTATCAGGCTTTACCCTGCCAGCTGGATGATGCTGTGTGCACTCGATCCTGTGAGTGTAGCCCAGTTCCTGGCCCGTGCCCCCCTCCCAGCATCCCTCCGACCTTGGGAGCATCCTGCAGGTGCCGCTGCCTTGAAGTGGCTTGGCGGGGGGAAGCCCAGGGGCATTTCCCAAGGGGACTGAGGCTCTCTCCTCCCTTGCCGCAGCCTGAAGCACGTCTCCAAGCTGCAGGGAGCCTGCAAGAAGATGCAGCTGCTGAATGAGCTGATGGATCGAGGCGGGAACTACGTAGCTGCGGCCCTGCCCTTCGTTACCTCCCTGCTGGCGCGAGGGCTGTCTGAGAGGGTGCTGCTGCTGACGCACTCCCTGCCCCAGGCACCGCAGGTAAGCCCCCCCGCCCCCTTCACAGAGCCTCCTGTGTAACGCAGCAGCTGCTTCTCTATCGTCCAGACTGAACCAGACTTGTAAAAAGCTGTAGCTGTTTGCTGACTGAGATGGGCGGCGCTCCGTCCAGTTCCCTGCTGTCCTGGCTTGGTGGTCTCAGCAGAGAGGGCCTGGGGATTGCACCCCTCCCCCCACTTCCCCTCTCTCGGTGGGGTCCCTCGCAGACAGGGATCGCGACCCATTGGTGATGGGGGTAGTGAGAGAACTTGCATTGCTGGGCTGTAGCTGCTCTGGATAACCAGGCCCCGGCCCGGCAGCGCTACAGCAGAGGCTGGTGGGGGCCGGGGTAGGGCTCTTGAGTACGTCGCCACCCTGTCTGCCTGGCTCCAGAGTTCAGCTCCCCAGAGGGCAGGGATACCGGGGAGCAGGTCGGGGAAGGTGGATGTACCCAGCAGAGGGGCGGTGGTGCCCGGGCAGGCGCTGCTGTAGCAAAGGTGGCTCCGTTCATACGGTGTTCCCCGTTTCTCCCCAGTGGCCTCTCAGCGCAGAGCCCCCGAAGCACAAGGACGCCGGACACCTGTCGTTCGGGCTCTTACTCGCCCCTGAGTTTGCCGCTAGCATTTTGGAGAAGGGACCAGAGGCAGATCGGCCAGAGGTGAGGACGAGGCTGCTGCTACCCGGGGTCGGGGTGGGGTGGTGCTCACGTTGCAGTAGCCCCTGGAAGCCTCGCTCAAGGTCCTCTCATGCTAAGTTCTGTACAAAGGGCTAACAAAGCCGGTCCCCTGGCACAAGCAGCTTATGAGGCAAGTCCCAGAGACAGCAGGGCGACGCGGGTGCAGGGGCAGGTGATGGCAGGCGATCCTCGCGCTAAGCAGCGGCCCCAGCACACGGGCTGCTGAGCGTTCTGTCGGCGTTGCAGCAGGGGCAGGTTAAAGACGGGCCGGAAGGAGGACGGTGTGGCGGCTCTGAGGGTGTTTACAGGGAGCGCCGTCCCGGCCTACGGGCAGGCTGGGAGGAAGCACCACGGTGCCGGAAGGGAAATCGGACACCATGCCTGGCAGAGAGGGGAGCCGAGCCCTCGCTATCGGTTTGTGGGTGGTGATAGGCCAGGCAGGCCTAAGGCGCGGGGAGCAATACGCAATGTGTGTTTGTGCTGGAGGAGGGGACGCCAGGGGAGGGGGCAATGCGCTCAAAGGGATGAGTCCGGAAGAGGAGCGATGGAGCTGAACCGAGACCCTGCACCTGATCTCTTCCTCCACCCCCTGGCGGATCAGGAGTGGATCCAACTCTGACATAATAACAGGAAAAATCCTTAGGCCTTGGAGCAGTTCCACGGGCTGGGGGGTCTCTGCTGCATCCGCTTTAGCCAGATCCTGGGCATACGGGGGCCTGGAGCATCACTGGAATAGAGCTGGGGGCTGTGGTCGCTCCCTGGCAGGCTCTTTCCGCCTACCAAGCACCCCGTGAGTCTGACTCTGCTCAGTCCGTTTTAGTGGCTGCTGTGCTCCAGGGCACAGTCTGAGCATCCACGTCCCCCCCTGCCAGCGTGTCTCTCCCTGACCTGGACGGGCCCCACCTCCATGCATGGGGGGAGTTCCATCTCCAGGGCCTTGCTAACAAGGTTTGCAGCCAGTTAGAGGGGTGGCTTTTGGACGCCTGTCTAGTGGGAACTGGCCTGACACACACCCACATGCCCCACCGCCCCACACACCCCACCAGACATGGGGTGGTAACAGCTGGTGGTTGCAATCGCTATGGGCGGCATTCGAACCCGCGGCCTGCTCCCCTGAGCTGTGCTCTGACCGCTCTCTCCGCAGGCGGCCGAGTTCCGGAAGTTCTGGGGGGAGAAGTCCGAGCTGAGGCGGTTCCAGGACGGTGCTATCTGCGAGGCCGTGGTGTGGGGCGCAGAAACCATGTGCCAGAAGCGCCTCATCCCTGAGCAGATTGTCAAGCACCTGCTGTGGCTGTGAGTAGGGAATGGCGGCTGGTCTACCGCTGTGCTGCCTGGTCAGGGGCGCTGTGGAGCGGGCAGGGGGATCAGCTGGTGGGTTAGCCGCTGGCTGGAACCGGGTTCGCTCTGCGTGGCTGTACCAGCTCTGGTGTGGATGGGGGTCACCCCATGTCACATCAGGACTTGTGCTGTTCTCAGACACAAGTTGCTGGGCTCAGGACAGGGGTAACTGGGTGAGGTTTGAGGCTCGAGGAGGATGCCGGCAATTAGCTGCCATTACCCTGTCGATACAACCAAGGCTGTTGGGAGTGGGGACGCCTGGATGCTATTCCTAGCTCTGCCACTGGCTCTGTGGGACCTTGGGGGTGGGGGATGGGGCAAGTGGCCTCATCCTTCTGTGCCTCAGTTTCCTTATTTCTAAAAGGGGGATTTTACCCCCTTGTAAAGTTCTCTGAGACCTTAAGATGGCAGGTGCTGCATCCATGCAGGGTGTTCATCCACCCAGTGCTCTGCACATCTGCAATTGGCAGTTTAGGCTTAGTGTCCGAAAACGAGACCCTCACCCTGAACTAAAAGCTTCCCTTGGCTCTACTGATCCCTTCCAGCCCTGCCCCGCAGAGATCCGAGAACAGCAGCTGCAGCGCCCCCGACAGGTTGGGAGGTTTGGCTGTGAACCCAGCAAGCCTGTAATTCTCTGAGCTCTTCCAGCAGTTCTGAACCCAGGCTCCTTCGGGGGTGTTCCTGATAACTTCTTGGCTTGGGCGAGGGCGGAACGAGGTGACCTGTTAGATCTCTTTCATCTCATAACCCTGACCTTCCGTGGGGGATGAATTCCCAGGGCTCCAGCAGGCGCTTGCCAGTGATGGGGGGTATTTCTGCAGGAGGTTGGACCTCCAAAGGTGGAGCCTCACACATCTCACAGCTCCTCTTGCTTTGGTTTGTCTTTGTAGCCATGTAGATATTCCTGAATCCTCCATCGGCTACTCAGGAGCCATGCTGGAGTCTGTGATCAGAGCTGGGCGAGAGGTGAGGCCTTGTCTAAAATCCCAGGGTTGGCGCAGGAGGTTTCTCTCGGGGGTTTGTGGAAGGAGCCAGGGTGTGAGGGGTGTAGCTCTGGGGCCTAGTGACTCTTGGCTTGCTACTTGTGAGATGCTGAGGTTAACAAAAGGACAGGAAATGTACCTGTCTGAACGCTCAGTGAGGCCCTGAGCCGGTGCAGCAAATTCACTGGCTCTGTGGCTGTTTCATAATCCTTTCCGGCAGTTCCTCTGCTATTCCAGCCCTGAGGCTCCCCGCACAAACACCGCCTCCTGACGCCCTCGATCCTGACCCAGAACCTTCCTGCTTTTCCAGCCGTGGGGCTCACAATCACCTCTTCCCCTTTCCTCTGTTCTCTCCAGGTCTGCCATTAGCTTGCCTTGCTCTGGTTCCTGTAACCTCCTTTCCTTCCCCTCCACTCTCTCCAGGATTCTGCTGCTAACGTCCTCTCCAGCTGTTCAGTCCCCTCTCTCCCATCCTCCAACCTCCTGCTGGCTCCCTGTCTGTGCCCCCATCCAAGCCAAGTGCCTCATCGTCACCGTTTCAGGAGCTATGTAATCTCACTCTGCCTATGTCCCTACTCCTTTTTGCTCCTTGTGCATCTCTCATCATGGGAGTCCTTGGGAGATGGAGCCCAGCCCCTAGAGGAGAATGGGCACACGAGGCGAGGAAACCAAACTACAACTCCCATGAGGCACCAAACTCTCTTGATGCAGGATATCTAAATAGAAATATTTCAGGTTTTAGACAGAATAACTTGATTTTGGGGTGTTTGATTTTTGTTATCAGAATTTGAAATTTTCCACAGAAAGCAGATGCTTTTTGTGAAAAAAAACATGTTTTAATCAAAAATCAGATTTTCTGTTGAAAAACAGTTTAGATGGAAAACTTTCACCCAGCCCTGCTGCTTGCCTTAAAAGCTATAAAAGCACCTTCGGAAGCGGTCCTGCCATGACTCTGGGGGATGGATTTGATGGGACCCATCTCTGACTTCCATAAGCCAAAGCAGATTTGCACAGAGCTGTTTGTTTTATCATTAAGGCTAAGATTGTGTCATGGAGGTCACAGATTCTGTATTTCCTGTGTGCATGTCCCCTGCTAGCCAGGCCAGGGAACATGGGGCGGTGAGAGGGAGACAGCGGAGAAAGGGTGAACAAACCTCCCTACCCTTTGTTGGGGCAGCCTTTTAAAAACCTCAATCTGCAATTACTAACTGGTCCTGCAGAGGGCACTGCTGCTGTCCCATAAAATCAGGCATCCTACAGCTGTCGATCCATCTGCCTTAGCACGGCCCCTCTGAGCTGCGTCTTTGAAATCTGTCTCTGTTCCTGTTCTTTTGTTTGGTCCAGGCCCTCTCCTGAGGGTGATGGATGGAAATGCCTCTCTCCTCTTTGCTGCCTATGTGCCCATCACTGGGCTAGCTAGGCACCCTCGACATTTCCTCTCCCTCCTCGGTGGTATACTCTGCAGATGCCTGTCCCGGTAGTGGTGTGGTGTGGTATGGAATGTAACAGCCGAGCTGTGCAGCGGGAGGGACTGGTGCCTCCCTTCTCCATGATACAGTGCCTCCCCTTGGCAGCTTTTCTCTTATTTGCACCCATGTTGCATTGCCCTGGACATTTTGTGTGTGTGTGTGTGTGTGTGTTTCAGCCTTGCTACTTCCTCAGCTTCTCCCTTAGCATGTACAGTATAATTCTTTGTGCTTCCTTTAGTCCCTTTTATAGGGATCTCTTCCCCTGCCACTGAAAAGCAGCCACTTCTGGGGTGGGACATGGCAACTGTAGAACAGCCCACAGCAGCGCTGTGCTTGGCTCCTTGTACTCCTTTCCCTCCCTGTGGTGGCAGAGAGCAGCTGCCGGTATGCAGACTGCTCCGTGTCCCTGGTGGTGTTGGCCTGGTGATTGCGCTTGGCAGGATGCAGAGAAGTTGGTGGGGGAACTGGTCAGTTGGCAGAGCTGTGCAGTGGGAGAAGCAGCAGGAGGGTTGCAGCTCCCTGCTGCCGTGGTTGAGGATGCCAGCCTGGTGGAGGGCAGGGGTCCCTGGTTGGTTCCGTTGCACCTGCACTTACAAAGGGGTGGGGGGAGGGCTGAGCACCACCATCTGACCATCGGGGGGGGCGTTCTCAGCCTGCAGGGACTGGGGAGGAGGCCATGGTCAGCATCGTCCGCTCCTGTGACGACTTGAGCCGCAAGCTCTGGAATCTGGAGGGGCTGCCGCTGACGGTGACGGCCGTGCAGGGGACCCACCCGGCCCTCAGATACACGGACGTGAGTCGTGTGTGTGTGTGGGGGGGGGGGGGAGCATGAGCGATGGGAATGACTGTGCCCCCTTCACCCCCCAGCAGGCTCAGCATGGGGTGGGGGGCTGGGTAACATCCTACCCATGGTGAGGAGCCACGTGGGTTGGAGACAGGAGCTGGGAGTGGAAGGCTGGGGACAGGGAATGGCTGCTGTGAGGTACTGGAAGGGCTGGAGGCTGCGGCTGTTGCTTCAGACCCAGCCTGGGTGGAGGAGCCAGCCTTGCTAGGGAGCAGCGCTTGGTCCCCTCCTCCCCTCCCGGGGATGAGCCCCCGGCCTTCACAGCACTCCCAGTCCCTGCTGGGGAGCGGAAGAGCCGGTTCAGGAGGCCAACCTGGGTCTTGCCTGTGGCCATAGGGAGCACTAGGCCCCAAGCCAGCCCTGGGTAGCTGGAGTTTGGATGGTGGCACCGCAGGGGTGGGCGATCCAGCACCTTGGGAGCTATGGGAATGGTGCCCTGACTGTACCGTGACAGGGAATTGTCTCCTCCTGGTTCTCCAATATCACCCCATCAAACTCCAGTCTGGCTGTGTCCTAGGTCTTCCCTCCAACCCCCATGAAACCGGATTATTTGCACCATGTGAGGATCAAGGATAAGCAGTTGCTGCTTCCGTTGGCTGAGAAGCCCTGCCCGGCGTATATAGCCCCAATGAAAGGTAGGGTAGCACGGAGGGGAAACTGAGGCATGGGGGGTTTGGGGGGTATAACTTGCCCAAGGTTACATGTGAAGTCCTGCATTTGTGCTGGAGCTGGGAACCAAACCCAGGAGTCCTGGCTTTCCCAGTGCCTTGCTCTAGCCACTAAGCAGCCCAGCCCTCTGCATTGTGACCTGTCTCTCACTGCTGCCCCGGGCTCACCATGTTCCTGTTGCTGCTTTAACCCCTCAGTCGTGTGCCACATGGAAGGGAGCGGCCAGTGGCCGCAGGACAAAGAAGCCATCAAACGTGTCAAAGCCGCTTTCCACGTCCGCCTGGCCGAGCTCCTCAACCAGCAGCACCAACTCCTCTGCCGGCCTGCGGCTACCCACACAGACGTATACAAGGTACAGACAAGGGGATCTGGGGCGGGGGCAGGCAGGGATCCTTCTCTGATGGGCTGGTCTCAGGAGTCAAGGATCTTTTGTGTGTGGCTTCCTGCGAGGGAGCCAGAGGGGCTGTGGGGTGTGTACAGTGGCTGACGCCGCCAGCCGCAGAGCTGGGATTCTGGCTGGCAGGTTGCAGGGACCACCAGGCATGAGGCTGGCGTGCAGCTCCTTTTCTGGGAAGGCTGGTCCCTGTGTGTATTCCACTCTGGGTACGCGTGCGCCCGGAGCTGGAGAACATAGAAAGCAGCATCTGTTGGTCCGCACACGTGCCCTGGCTCACCTTGTGCCTCTGACCAAGGAGATAAAGGGTGGGGTGGACCGACTGCCTCCCCAGTTCCTTCTCGTCGCCGCATGGTCGTGGTCATAACGTCCAGTGTCTGAAGCTTCAGCTTTATTCCTTTATCGGTGAGCGCAGATCGAGATAGCTGTAAGTAGCTTTTAGAGGTTTGAGCTTAAAAGTTTTATCTGTTTTTTAGTTAGTCTCTCTCCAGGCTTGGGGAGCTCTCCTTCCACTCCCCTCCCTGTTTCTGGTAATGGGCTACGTGCAGGACTCTGGGCTGATCAGACCCAGGCTGGGGCAGCCCCCCTATACATAGACCTGACTCAGCAAGGGGGTGCCTTCTGCCCTGAAGATCTCTTGTTGGGGTCTTCTCAGGAGAGCAGGGAGCATTCTCATAAGCATGAGACTAAGTCTTCCTCCAAATCCTCTTTGAAGAAGGCAGTCTGATTCAGCGTGACAAGAAAGTTTACAAGTCTAGGGCTCCCATCGGCACCAGATGGTGATCTGGCAGCACCGTTACCTCGCAAACACAAGCCACCAATGGAAGACAGATCCCTGAGAGCATCAGTTACCTGCAGTACCATCCTTTGTGCCACTGCCATGGAAGACGATGGTCTCTACTGCGACTCCGGTGGTTCAGGCAGATGGGAGCCCTCTTGCTACAGGACGAGCCGAGACCTACGCTCCTCCAGAGAACAAATTCTTTCTCCCAGGCCAAGTCTCTCCCTCCTTCGGGTCCCTCCCTCGATTCCTCCAGGAGAGCTGACCTTTGGGAGGAGTCGGTCTTCCATTCCATCTTCTGGCTATGACTTCCATCCAGTGGCGCTGGTGGTACCTCTGTTGGACCCAGAATCAGCTTTCTTCTCATCAGGAGATTCTGAACCGCCCAATGAACCATCACTCCCTCCTCCAAGACACACCTTCCTAGTCACAAAGTCTGGACCAGTTTGGTCCCAAACCTCCACTTCATCACCTGCTTGGAACTGTTGGTACCCCATGGCATGGGAACCTCCGCAACCCTCATTTGATCCAGCCTATTGGTTATACTGGGGGCTATGGGACCAGTACCATTCCACAGAGCCGGTCTGGTCTGGTCTCCTCTTCCCTCCCCTTTGAGAGGGCAACCAGAACTGCCCCCGGCAACCATACAAGCCTAGACCGATGGCTCAGCAGTTTTATCACCAGAGGCCTTTTGACCCAACCTGTAAGAAGCAGGGGTTCAAAAGCCCTGCTTGGCCTCTGCTTCCTCATCCCAATCCAATGGGGGCTGCAAACTACTTAAGTCCTACGCTTCCTGACCCATACGCATGCTTTCGAGGTCGTTGTCTAGCTCTCTTTTTTTTCAATACCTGGAGTGCAATAACAGTGGACAAGTGCATGCGAATGTCATCCATTCTGGCTATATGATGGAGTGTACGTCCCTGACCCCTTCCCCACCTCCACCCTTGCAAGAATGTTCTCAGATGAGAAGTGGAGTCCCTCTTACAGTGCGGAGTGATAGAGTGGGTTCTTCAGTACCAAGGGAGGGGTTTTTGCTCGATGTATTTCCTAGGCAGTTGGAGACCCATTCTCAACCTGCCGTCTCAACCGCTTTATTCACAAACTCAAGTTTTGCACGGTCACAGTGTCCTCTGGAATTCCATCCTTGGGAAAAGGACATGGGGTTTACAACCCTTGACATGAAGGATGCCTATTTTCGCATGGACATCAACCCCACTCACAGACGCTTTCTCAGACTCGTGGTGGGCTCTGATCACTTTCAATACAGAGTATTCCCTTTCGGCATTGCTACCACCCCCAGGGTTTTTACCGAGGTGTTCTCTATAGTAGCAGCCAGTATCAGACACCATGGTGTCACTGTCTTCCTCTACCTCGATGATTGGCTCCTTGTCACCAGGTCATGCCAAGAGGTTTTCGCATCCATTCGACAATCCTGGAACTCTTTTTTTTCCTCTTTGGGATCAGTGTAAACACCAAAAAACTTGTCCTCTCCCCATGCCGACTTCATTGGGGCATCCTTAAATTCAGTCACAGCAAGGACTTTCCTGCCGAGGGATAGCTTTCAGGTTATGACCAATCTTATTGACCCGGTCATAAGCAGCCCCCGAGTACCTGTCAAGATTTTTCTCTCTCCTAGGTCATATGGCTTCATGCGATTATGTCATGCCATTTTCAAGATGCCATCTCTGTTGCCTACCAGTGTGGTTTCAAACAGTGTACTCGCCAAACTGGCAGTCCGTGAACACCATAGTGACTGTTTCTGTTCAAGTGATGCCATCCCTATCATGGTGGAAGAATCCCCGCCAGGTATGTGTTGATGTTCCTTTCTTTGCCTCCGCTCTGGACAGAAGTGTTAATGTCACTAGGCATAAATCTAAGTAACTCAAAAAAATAAAAAACCACAAGTGTCAATAAAGTCTTCTTGCTCTAAGGCTATGTAAACCAAAGTACCTCCATGTTAAGCGCTTCTGTTAGTCTTACTAAACTTTTATAACCTCCTGTGCTATGTGCTAACTGCTAGCAGCTGCAAGGCCGGTTAGCACTAAATGCAGCCAATACTAAATAAAATAGGCAAAAAGCAAATGCTGTAATCAAAATTATATGCATAAAAAAGTAGCCCGCACAGTAAAAAAACAAACATCCCCCCACCCCCCAAAATATAAATACTAAAACCCCGCCTGCATGCTGGTGTGCAGAATTTAAAACTGCTATTTCTTCCTTGCACCTTATTTTAAGCTCAAATAAACTTGTGTTTAGCTTCTCCACCCTGGTGTGTTTATTGGCGCAACGCACACCGGGCAACAAACCCCGCTGTTGCCCCCCCTTGGGCACTCTGTGCCGGCAACAGTTCGCTCATTACCAACACACCCCGTTGGGTTGGGAAGCCCAGAAGAACAACTGTCTAGCGCTGGTGTGACAGATTTTCGTTACCAATCTGCCTGGGCCACAGTTGATCAGGCTGGGGCCACAGGATCTTTTTTGGGGAGGAGAGGATGAGGCACACCAAGTGTCTAAATTTAAAAGCTTTACTGATAATAAAATCACAGTAGAGAGTGCTGGGAATGCTCCCATGTCACTCCGGGGAAGAAAGAAAGCGTTAATGCCCCAATCCCTAACCCACTTTCATACTTGCACACGCACCACCCAGACTGGCCAAGTCTGAGTGTAACGTCAGAAGAAGGGAGGTGGGGGGGGATGGGGAGTGCTGTCGTGGGCCCAGGCCTTCCAAGGATCCGCTGTGCTCTCCGAGTTGCTTCAGCTCTCAAGAGGGTTTTATGTCCTGGGCTCCTTGGGTGGGTTTTCGTTCAGGGAACTCGGCTCCTGGTGCTCTTTGTGCCAATCCAAACTGGCTTTCTGTGGTCTCTTCAACTTTCCCCAAAACACACTGGTTTCAGGGCCGTGAGACAGTTCTGTTTGTTCCTGTCTGGCCTTCGCCGTCTCGCTCCTTTTCCCGGCCCCTGCATTTTGTTCAACAACTTTCCTTTCTCACAGCTGGGCAGGGGGGTTGGACGTCTCCCTTTCTGTCTTGGCAGGTAGCAGCTGGCCTTGGGCTGGAGTCAGCTTCTTATCTTCGGACTGAGCTTGCTAGTTGCAGCGTTGAGTTAACCCGTTCTCTGCTTTCTTCTCCCCCTCTCTTGGCCTCTCGTAAACCTGCAAAGAAATCTTCCATTCGCCATTCACACCTTTAACCCTCCCCAAAATGCTTTGCGATGCTTGCAACAGCATTAGCAATATACAGTGCTGATCTGCCTTCCTAGGGGAGGGGGCCATTGGGTTGTGACATTGGACATCTAGAGAGTCCAGGGTGCACATCAGTGTTCTGGAGTTGCGGGCCGTTTGAAGGGCTTGTGAAGCTTTTTGGGGGGGAGGGATAGCTCAGTGGTTTGAGCATTGGCCTGCTAAACCCAGGGTTGTGAGTTCAATCCTTGAGGAGGCTACTTAGGGATCTGGGGCAAAAATTGGTCCTGCTAGTGAAGGCAGGGGGCTGGACTTGATGACCTTTCAAGGTCCCTTCCAGTTCTAGGAGATTGGTATATCTCCAATTATTACCTATTACCTTTTCTCCCGCTCATTCAAGGTCACTGTGCCATTGTGATGTTGGACAACATCACAACCATCCTTTATATCAACCAACGGGGAGGAGCGAGATCTATTCCCCTGTGCACAGAAGTGGTCAATCCGCAGAGCAGTTGCGTTGGCAGTCTGCCTCCCTGGAAACTGGAATGTGCTAGTGGAGTCTCTCAGCAGACATTGTGCTGTTGATCGTGAGTGGGAGCTACACGACTCTGTGGTGAATGATATTTTGACTCCGTGTTGGAACGCCACCAGGGACCTGTTCATCTCTAAACAGTCAGGAACCATTAGCTTCTTGTGCCTTGTCTCTCCTGTCCATGAAGGTTGCATTCCTGGTTGCCATCCCCTCAGCCAGGAGGGCTGGTGAGCTTGGGGCATTGTATTCCAGTTTCATTACATTTACACCCTGAATTAACCCTTAAGCAGTTTGCGTTTCACCTGAACCAGTCAGTTCGCTTACTTGGGTTCTTCCCAAAACCTCTTACGCCCTCAGAAGAAAGGAGGCTCCAATCCCTCAATGTTCAGCAAGCCTGAGCCTTTTAGCCGCAGAGAACAAAACCAATCCGAAACTCTCCTAGACAAAAAGGGTCAGGGATCAGGCCATCTCCTCTTAAAGAATCTCCAAATGGATCTCAGCAGAGCAAAATACAGCCCACCGGCTGTCTAGTCTTCCCCCCTCCTCATGGGGTAAGAGCTCATTCTACAAGAGTGCAAGCAATGGCCATGGCATCGCTTCAGTAAGCGCCTTTAGTTGATATCCGCAAGGCGGGTAGCTCGAGCGGCTTTCACGCTTTTGTGAGATGCTATGTCTTGGTAGCGGATTCCTCCGTTTGGTGCATCTTCTGGAATGGCGGTCCTTGGTTTGGCTCTGCTGTTCACTATCTCACACTCTCCTCCTTTCGTAGTCCTGCTTGTCCGTCACCCACAGTGGAATACACAGAGGGACCAGCACTCAGAAAAGAAAAGAAAGTTATTCTACCTTGTAATAACTGGAGGTTTTTCAAGATCTGTGGTCCCTCTCTGTGTTCCACTACCCTCCCTCCTTCCCCTCTGCTTTGGATCTTTTGTGATTCATGGTGGAGAAGGAACTGGAGAGGTGGTCACCCTGCCTTTTATCTCCGTGGTTGGAGGCACCAGGTGAGCCAGGGTGTGTATGCAGACCAGTAGTCACTGCTTTCAGAATTCTCCAGCTCCGGGCACATGGAACGCGTGCATACCCACAGTGGATAACTGAGAGGGATGACCTATCTCCAAGAACCTCCAGATACTATAAGTAACTTTTTTTCTTTTCTGCATCCTTGCCTTGGGGATACAAGTTCAAGGCACAGCCTGTGTATGTTGCTCTGGGCTCCTGCCCCCACCCGCCATAGCTCACTCTTCTGCCCGCTCTCTCTCAGGATGGCTATGTTTTCCGTCTCCAAGTGGCCTACCACAGGGAGCCCCAGATCTTGAAGGAGGTGGTCACTCCGGAGGGGATGCTGAAATACCAGGACACAGAGGAGTCTCAGCGGCTGGAGCTGGAGACACTCCACCTGCCCTACCTGACCAGCTCTCTGCACGGGTAAGGAAGAGGGTATGCCCTGCGGGGAGAGAGGAGTGCATTGTAGGTGTGACCGTTGGTGCCCGGAGGGGCCACACTGAGATTGCTTAATCAGGGCAAACTGCAAAGAATGGGACAGACGATCCCCCAGACTAGTGGTTGTTATAATTAGGATCACCAAGCCAGCAACAAAACAGCTTCTACAATACCTTCCTGGCTACCTAGAAGCCAAAACCACAACTCCCTTAAAGTAACCCAGCCTTGGGCTCCCACCCAGACAGCCAAGTCAAATATGATGAGGATTATGAAATATCTTGTTCATCATATAAAAAGTCCTACCAATCCCAAGTGATCAGACACATTACCCACTAGGTCAATGAAAATTTCAGATCTTACCCAAATACATGCTTACAGCCAATTCTTATTAACTAAACTAAGATTTATTTTATTTTAAGAGAGAGAGAGTGAGAGTATTGTGGTTAAAAGATCATTGTACATACAGATATGAATAAAGTTCTTAGGTCAGTTTCATAGTAGAGACAGTGAGCTGCTGAGTTGCAAAAAGTTCTTTCCAGAACCAGTTCATCAGGTTATAGTCCGAATAGACAGTCCATATAAAGAGTTTGTTCAAATTCTTCCATGGGAAATAGCAGGGCAATCCAGACTGGAGCTGGAGACCTCTGTCTCCTGACTCAAGTTTCCCCTGACCAAGCTTAAGCAGATCTGAGATACAGGATCAGGGCCCTAGAGTTCTTTTATAGATCTCTGGCAGGCTGGTAGCCTCTTGACAGCAGGTATTCCTTGGGTGAAGCATTGCAGCTTTGAGGTAAAACCTTCTATTTCCTATATGCACACAGGTACTTAGTTGTATTCATCAGCATAAGATAATTACCCAATAAGAGTTCATAGATAGTTTGTCTATATTTCTCTTTGAAGTTTATAGTAATGGTATTATTACACCCAGGTTCCATCTAAATGTTAATATTCCCTTCTAATCTCTGAATCAAGGCTATAGTAACAGACAGGAACCATCTGGTTACATTGTTAATCTCTAACAAGATATAAGTAAACACATACAAATACCCTTTAGTATTTACCTCTAATTCTCTAACAATGTAGGTTTGCTCTAGTCTATTGGACATGGCTATGTAAGCTATTTATAAGGAATGGCCCCAATTACCATTTACATACGTTTCTAATATGTCTTTAAAGGTTGCATTTGGGTCATTTAGCCTGCTAGTTGTGTAACCCTTTTTGGCTCAGTGTCACAATAGGGAACTGGTCCTCCAGCTCTCGACATCTATAAGGAACGGGCAGAGCATTGTGGGGGGCAGAGGGAGAGAGGAATGCATTGTGGGTAGGAAACTGATTGGCAGCTTTCTGCTAGATCTGAGAGACCTTCCCCTCCAGTTATGGTGACTGGTAGGTCTGGGCAGTCGCTCAGTAGCAAAGTAATAGCAGTTGTAGCAGCGAGGCTACGGAGCGAATGAGACTGACCCATTCCCCCTTCCCTCGCCAGAAAACCCCAGCAAACCCAGTGCCTGCAGTGCACTCACAGCAAACCATCCATCCGTTCACAGCTCTGCAGTCAGAGGCCATTGGGGTGGCTTGGGTGACTGGGATAACGAGGTGATGCTGTTGCTTCTCTTCCTTCTCCCTGCAGGCTCCAGCAGCAACACCCCACCTTCAGCGGCACCTCCCGGCTAGCCAAGCGCTGGGTCCGCGCCCAGCTACTGAGTGACAGCCTCTCGGATGAGTGCATGGATCTGCTGGCAGCGTCTCTGTTCCTGCACCCAGCACCTTTCACCCCGCCGAGGTGAGAACCAGGGAGCCCTGGCCTCACTGCTTTTTGTGTTGGATTAACTCCCTCCTGTTTTCTCGGGGTGCTTTGGGTGAGTCTGCCCAGGCGGCTGGGAGAGGAGGGGGGTGGGGCTGGGAGTCTGCCTGGGCCGCTGGGAGAGGACGGGGATGGGACTGGGAGTCCACCCCAGCACACTCACTGGGATTTTAATGGCTTATTAATGAAGTGCAGTTGGGGACCAGCTCAGTCCTGAGAAGCTGAATGGGTGACTGGTCCAAAGCCCTGAGCCACCATGAGCAATGAGTAGGGACCTACCAAATTCACGGTCCATTCTGATCAACTTCAAGGCCAGAGGGTTTTCAAATTTGGTCAATTTCACGATTTCAGGAGCCACTGGAGGAGGAAGCCCTGAGCTGTGGGGTGGTGGGAGGGCGCAGAAGCAGAGACCCCAGCCCCTGGCTGCAGCTGTGGGTGAAAGCCCCGAGCCCTGGCTGCCCTGGCAGGGGGCAGAAGCCCCGAGCCTGGGCTACCCGGAGCTGCCAGGAGGGGAAGCCCAAGGAGAAATCCCTGAGCTTGGTGCCATGGCAGGAGCCAAGGCTGGGGGGATGGAAGCCCAGGGCCCAGCTTCCAGGCTGCTGCAGCGCGGAAGTGAGGGTGTATCAGCAGACGGGGGCCTGGCTGCAGAAGGGCTGTGAGATAAAGGGGTTTGTGTGCCCCAGGTCGGGGATGGGAGTCTCTGGAGATGCAGCCACACCAAGGGGCTATGGGAATAAACATCTGTGCAGTTCCCCTGGTACTAATCATTCCTCTGGGGTTTAACCATCCTCGGTTAGAGTCACACTCTTGCTTTCCCGCAGCTGAACATGAGTCTGGGTCAGCGTGAACCCCAGTTACTCCCATCTGCTGTTCCTGTCCTGCTTCTAGACGGGCCTGGGTGTCAGGACTCCTGGGTTCATGGTGTTGATGAGATGGCTTCCACACATACGTTGGGAGCTTCATGCTGGCAGCGGAAGTCTGGCTAGTTAGCCAGGGAAACTTGGCATGTTTAAAACTAGATGGAACAAAATACTAGTAAATCTACCATAGAGACCGATCCTGCACTGGCCCTGGGCAAGTGGATTCAACAGAACCCAGCAGGGCTTTAAAATAACGGTCAGTTTTATCCCTGTGTGGAACCGTGAGACCCCCTGGTTGCTCTGTAGCTGCACTCAGGATCCGATCTCTCCCCATAAGTTGTGCTGTTTATAAGGCCGCACGCTGCTAGGGAGTGCTTTGAGAGCCTCTGACAAAATACCTCACGAGCATTAATTAAGCCTGTCTGTTGCCTTGTGGTGCTGGCAAGTATCCTCCCCCGTTTTATGGGGAGGGAAACAGGCACAGAGGTGAAGCGACTTGCCCACTCTGAGAGTGGCTCACTCCAGCCCCCCTGCTGTAACCACTAGACAAAACTGCCTCTCTCTGGAAGAGGCAGACACAGGCGATGCCTGGCTCGTTGATGTAACACTGCCTGGCTTGGAGCTCCTCTGTGTGCAGGTGGCGCATTCTCTCTCACCCCATTACAGTGGTTTCTGTCTTGCCCGCAGCTCCCCTCAGGTGGGCTTCCTTCGCTTCCTTCACCTGCTCACGGCCTTCGACTGGAAGAACAGCCCCCTCATCGTTAACCTGAACGCCGACCTCAAAGGTGAGTCGATGGGACCCCGCGCAGCCCACGGCGCTGTGCAGCCCGTCTTCTGGCTGCCCTTCGCTCAGGTGTGGCCGCGAGGAGATGAGTGATGCCAGTGGATCCTGGCCTGCCTTGTTCTCAGTGAGAGCCCTGCAGATGGTGCTGTGTGGGGACTGGGCGGCTTGGGGTTGGTAATGGCGTATACGGAACTTTCCACCACAAGGTTGTGGGGCTCGCTGTGACCCAAGGACCTGTTGTGGCTGGTGGGCAGGCTCTGTGGAATAAGATCAATGGGCATCGCTTCCTTGTGGACAGGTTAGAGAAAAATCACTGTCCCTCTTGGCCCTAATAGCACTGTGGCTGCTATGGAGACTTCTCCATTGGGAGATCTCTCCATGGCAGGAGACAGATGCATTGACTGGGCCATGTGAGGAAAGCCTTTGTACTGTCCTGTTTACCTCAGTTAAACCCTCTTGGAAGGGTCTTTGGATGATCCCTATGTATGTGTTCAGGAAGAGGGGAAAGGCCAGGGTCTCGGCCTATTCAGAGGCTGGTTGGGTTGCCATTTTGGGGGTGAGAGCAGCTACCTTGCTAGGAACCAAATCGAGACCATCTGCCCTCGTTTCACTGCAGCCACCCAGCAGCTGTTGGGAGAAGCTGCTTTTTAGCTGCCGCTGATCTGGGCCAGTTTGGAGGCAGAAGCTGAAAGCCTCCGTATCCTGTGACCAGTCACCAAAGCTCCCTCTGGCTGAGAATGCCTTCCTCGTTGGAGTGGTTAGCTGGGAACCCAAGCAGCAGATTATCTGGGACTCAAAGCGCCTGGGATTCTTGTTCTATTTTTCCCTTGTAGGTTTTAATGTCTTAATCCCCCTGATGTTTGAGGGTGGGGGAAGGTAGGTTCTTTGTGTTTTAGTGCTTAGATCTCTTGGTGTAGCTGTCCCTGATTTCCAAGGAGTTTACCTCATTTCCTTGTGGACGTAGTTTGCCTCCAGGCAATACCCGTGCTCTAGTCTATTCGTTGTGAGACATGTTTGCTAGCACTGCTACCTAGGATGCTATGTGGACATAGGGCATTGAGCTGGGAATTGGGAGACCTGGATTCAATTGCCACTGGCCTGCTGGGTGACTGGGCTGGTCATCACCACTCCTTGTGCCTCAGTTTTCCCATCTGTAAAATGGGAATGAGGATACTGACCTCCTTTGAGATCTGTGGATGGAAAGTGCTACATAGGAGCTAGGTGTTGGTATTATTTTTAGGGCTGTCAATTAATCACGATTCAATTTTTTGAGTTAATCACGATGGAAAAAAATTAATTGCAGTTGTAATCACACTGTTAAACAATAGAATACCAATTGACATTTATTAAATATTTTTGGATGATTTTCTACATTTTCAAATATATTGATTTCAGTTACAACACAGAATACAAAGTAGACAGTGCTCACTTTACATTATTTTTTATTACAAGTATTTGCACTGTGAAAATGGCAAACAAAAGAAGTAGTATTTGTCAATTCACCTTATACAAGTACTGTAGTGCAATGTCTTTATGGTGAAAGTGCAACTTACAAATGGTTTTTTTTTTGTTTTGTTGCATAACTGCAGTCAAAACCAAAACAGTGTAAAACTTCAGAACCTACAAGTCCATTCAGTTCTACTTCTTGTTCAGCCAATTGCTAAGACAAACAAGTTTGTTTACATTTACGGGAGATAATAAGAAGCGGGCAGCACTTAGTGTCACCTGAAAGTGAGAACAGGCATTCGCACGGCACTTTTGTACCTGGCATTGCAAGATATTTACGTGCCAGATGCACTAAAGATTCATATGTCCCTTCATGCTTTGGCCACCATTCCAGAGGACATGCTTCCATGCTGATGATGCTCGTTTTAAAAAAAAATGCATTAATTAAATTTGTGGCTGGATTCCTTGGGGGAGAATTGTATGTCTCCTACTCTGGTTTACCTGCATTCTGCCATATATTTCATGTTATAGCAGTCTCGGATGATGACCCAACAGATGTTGTTCATTTTAAGAAGACTTTCACTGCAGATTTGACAAAATGCAAAGAAAGTCCCAATGTGAGATTTCCAAAGATAGCTACAGCACTTGACCCAAGGTTTAAGAATCTGAAGTGCCTTCCAAAATCTGAGAGGGATGAGGTGTGGGAGCATGCTTTCAGAAGTCTTAAAAGAGCAACACTCCGATGTGGAAACTACAGAATCCAAACCACCAAAAAAGAAAATCAGCCTTCTGCTGGTGGCATCTGACTCAGATGATGAAAATGAACATGAGTCGGTGCACTGCTTTGGGTGGTTATTGAGCGGAAGCCGTTATCAGCATCAACGCATGTCCTCTGGAATGGTGTTTGAAGCATGAAGGGACATATGAATTTTGAGTGCATCTGGCACATAAAATGTCTTGTGATGCCAGCTACAACAGTGCCATGCTGTTCTCACTTTCAGGTGATATTGTAAACAAGAAGCCGGCAGCATTATCTCCTGCAAATGTAAACAAACTTGTTTGTCTGAGCAATCGGCTGAACAAGAAGTAGGACTGAGGGGACTTGTAGGGTCTAAAGTTTTACATTGTTTTATTTTTGAATGCAGGTTTTTTTTTTGTACTTAATCCTACATGTGTAAGTTCAACTTTCATGATAAGAGATTGCGCTACAGTACTTGTATTAGTGCTGATATTGGAAGTGATCATGACCTTGTGATGCTAAACTTTTGGCTGCGGCTAAGGAAAATCGTGAGGCCAAAGTTCACCAGAATCAAGTTTGAATCAGAAGGATTTAGAGACTGAAGTATTGCAGAGTCATTCCAAGCAATGATCAGTGGAAAATTTGCTCCGCTGCTTGCTCTAGAGGAAGACGTAGAAACAATGACCAACAATTTCAACGCTGTAATGAATGAGGCAGCAATGGACATTCTTGGGAAATTCCGTAAGAAAACAAAACCTTGTGTCACAAATGAAATACTACAAATGTGAGACATTAGAAGAGAACTCAAGAGAGACAAGAGCAGCACTGAGGGAGCTGATCAGTACAGAGCAATTGGCAGAAAGATCAAGAAAGGAATGAAGGTGGCCAAGGAGATACGGATTGAAAAAGAGTGCTCTAAAATTGAAGAGTGTATCAATAATAAAAATAGCAAACGAGCCTTCCAGATTGTAAAAGATCTGACGAAAGAAAGATGGACCAAAGCTAACGCAATTCAAGACAAAGAAGGGAACAATCTTACAGAAGAAAAGGACATCAGTAGATGGACAAATTACTGCTCTGATCTATACAACCACCAGACAAATGGACATCCTACTGTCCTAGACAGCCCAGATTCAACAGAGGAGGATGACTTTCCAATACTCCATAAAGAAGTGGAGACAGCTGTGAAATCACTCAAGAATGGAAGGCTACAGATATTGACGACATCCCAGCTGAACTGATGAAATTCGGAGGAGAAATAGTAATAGATATACTCAACAAGATTTGGCAGACCGTTGAGTGGCCCTCCATGTGGACACAGTCACTAATCATCACTCTGCCAAAGAAAGGCAACCTGCAGTTGTGTCAAAATTACCGGACCATAAGCTTGATTAGCCAAAAATCCTTTTTTTTGGAATGAGTTACCTAGGGAGGTGGTGGAATCTCTATCCTGTAGAGGTTTTTAAGGTCTGGCTTGACAAAGCCCTAGCTGGGATGATTTAGTTGGTTTTGGTCCTGCTTTGAGCAGGGGTTTGGACCTAGATGACCTCCTGAGGTCTCTTCCAACCCTAAGATTCTTTGATCCCAGCAAAGTGATGTTGAAGATCCTATTGAACAGATTGAAGCTGCAAACGGAGAATATCATTGCTGAAGAACAGGCTGGCTTTCGTGCTGGAAGAAATACCACAGAACAGATTTTCAATCTTCATGTTCTGTGTGAGAAGTACTTACTTCAGCAGGACATCTACCATGTCTTTGTTGACTTCAAGGAGGAGTTTGACAGAGTATGGCACGAAGCTTTCTGGGCAACCATGAAGGAGTAAAATGTTGGTTGTAAGCTTATTCTTACCATTAAACAACCGTATGCCAAGGTCAGCAGTGCAGTTCTAGTCAATGGCACAATGGGACAATGGTTTTGAACAATTATTGGAGCCTGGCAAGGCTGCCTTCTTTCGCCCACACTGTTCAACATCTACTTGGAGCGCAGAGTGACTGATACCCTAGAAGATCACAGATGCACAGTCAGCATTGGGGGCGAACAATCTCAAATCTTCAGTTTGCTGGTGACATTTACGGCCTGGCAGGCAGCAAAGATGAACTTGCCAACCTCGTGAAATGAGTGGATGAAACCTCCGCAAAATACAGCATGGAAATCAGTACAGAAGCCTGTGGAACCCCATAAGATTGGGTCCCTAATCCATGAACTATTGGAACTCATTTACAAAACTTTTTTCTTAAACATTCCATGAATATATTGTCTCATACTATAGAATTAGAATTTATAATCCCTATTCATGGTGAGAGATCTTTGAGCTATAATGTATCTTAATTAAAACTATCTTTAGATAGTTTTTTTTCCTCAAAGCATTTTATCAGAAAAATCTGATTTAAATTAAAAAAACAAAAACAAAAAAAACTTCACACAACACACAGTCAACCTTTGGGACTCATTGCAGGGGAGGTTGTGAAGGCCTAAAGTAAAACTCGGTTTGAAAGAGAATTAGATAAGTTCATGAGGACAGGCCCATCAATGGCTATTAGCCAAGATGGTCAGGGACGCAGCCCCATGCTCTGGGTGTCCCTAAACCTCCAAATGCCAGAAGCTGGGACTGGACAACAGGGGACGGATCTCTTGAAATTGCTTGATTCCGTTCATTCCCTCTGAAGCGTCTGGCATTGGCCTCTGTCAGGATACTGGGCTAGGTGGACCATTGGTCTGACCCGTTTGGCCATTCTTAGGCTCTCTATTGTGCCTGCCCAAGAGAGGGACCTGTGGGCTGGGCTTATAAAGAAGAAACCAGGGACACTTTCTGAAGATCTTGTGCACCCCCGAAGTAGGACTGTGCCTGGTCGCTGGAGCCCTGAGCATATATCCACATGGCAGGTGCGACTGTAGCGCAAATAGCCATACCTGTGCAAGCTTTAGTTTAGCTAGCCTGGGTAACAGTAGTAGTGTAGACATGGCTTTGTGGACCAGCTGCCAGAGTACAAGCCTGCCCGGGACCCTAAGTGTGTACTCTGGTTGCTAGCCTGTGCTGAATCCCTGCCATCACATCTACACTACTATTATGTGAACTGGCTAACTTTGAGCGGGTGCAGACATTCCTACTCGTGCTACAATCGCAGACTTCCCTTTCAGTGTAGACGCACTTGATGGGAGCACAGGGGATCTCCCCTACTCCCAAGCCTCTGTGCCTAGTTAGCAATTCTGCAGTAGTTGAAAGACTCTCGATATTTCAGAGTTTAGTGTCTGCTTTGGAGCTTGTTACTAGGTTGTTTTAATGTGTGTTGGGTTGAAACCTCTTATGCAAAGTCTGAGCCTGGGAGGGGCAGGTTTGTAACCAGGTCCTTTTGCTGAGCAGAGTCATTGGATGCAGAGAGGGGGGAGCCAGTGGCACCCCCAGTCATCGGCACAGAGTGCTGGCTGAGGCTGTTATATTTCTTAAACTATTTCAGCTGGCATCAGACACTGACTGTGGGGTCAGGGGTACTGGAGATTTCAGCGCTAGTGTGTGTTAATGCTGTACATATCCCTGACCTCAGACAGGCTGCGAGTGATCCTGGGGTCATGTCAGTGGAAGCATCTTGGCCTGGCTTGTGGACTTTATATTTAATTGGTGCTGCTCTGTATACCACCACAATCTCCTCACTCTGCTTCCCCACTTCAGCTGTTGGCTTTGACCAGCTTAAGAGCATCAGAAAATGCAGATTAGGCTGCTGCCCGCGTCCCAGACTGTTCCCAGCTCCGCATCCCAGACTGTTCCCTGCTCAGCCTTGTGTTTGGTGACCCGTTCTGAAGACCCACGTTCAAGAAAGATGAAGGGCCTGGTCTTACAAGAGGAGGTTGAAGGAGCTTGGCTTATTTAGCTCAGCAAAACTAAGGCCATGGGGCCTCTGTAAATACATCAGGGAGGGAAAACTCCAGGGTAGGAGATGAGCTGTGTCAGCTAAAGGACAATGTTGGCCAAGTCGCAAAGGGGGATAAACTGCCTTTGAGTAAATTTAGACTGGAAATGAGAAGAAGGTTCCTACCCAACAGAGGAGGGAGGTTCTGGAACCTAGCTTTAAAATGAAGCTTGGTAAATTTGTCCAGGGGATTATGGAACTGGGTTGCCCGTGATAGCACTAGACTGGATTCTGTGACCTTGGAGGTCCCCGCCAGTCCTGTGTTCCTATGGTGAGAGCACAGAGCGGTGGCTTCCCATGCTGCGTGTGCTGGGCAGGGCTGCTGGGGCGAAGGGGGACGTGGCGGGCGCCCAGGCAGGGCTGATGGACAGGGTTTTGGATGTTGCTTTTGGGTTTGTTCCCCAGATGCAGATTACACCGAGATCAGGAACGAGTTTGTGGCTGCCCGGCCTCACCTCCCCGTCATGTTCATCGCCACCCCCAGAGACAAGCGGAGCTCAGTGTGGACCAAAGAACGGCCTTCTGCGCAGGTGAGCCAGGCATCATCCTGCCCAGCCGTTCCTGCTACACTGGGGTGCCTGCCTGCAACCAGACAGGGGTAACTTCTGCTCTCCCTGCACTGGAGTGCTCAGGTTCCCATCCCCCTTCTCTGTCAGGGTTATTCCAGATGTGCCTCTTTGCTGGGCCTGCTGCAGAGGTGCCGCTCCCCAGGAGGCAGGTATTGTGCAGGCTCTGTTTACTCCCTGCACCTGAGCAGTGTCCCCAGAACCTGTGCCCTTGTCCCTCCCTTCCTCGTGCCCCTCGCTGTAGCACTGTTGTACGGCTGAGGACAGTGTCTTCCCTGCCCCCATTGGAGCCGGGCACCGGCCCCCGCAGCTAGCGAGGTGTCCCTATCGCAGTGCAGGGGCTGTGTGATGTCTGGGTCCTCCTTGGTTCTACCTTCCAACTCTCTGCCCCTCCTCAGATCCTGCAGCGCCTTCTCGTGCTGGCGCTGGAATCGCTGCGGGCGTTGGAGGCGCAGCTCACGGACCCGCTTGGGAGCCAGGATGTGAAGGTAATTCCATAGCGAACGCCTGAGCCTTCCCCGTGCCCTGGAGGGGCTGCGCAGGGGTCAGCGGCCGCTGGCTGTTTCTGCAGCTGGGTTACTGCCCAGATCCTTTCCCTCTGCCAGCAGTTCTCAAACTTCATTGCACCACGACTCCCTGCTGACAACTAAAATTTCTGCACGACCCCAGAGTGGCGGGGGGACGGGACCAAAGCCTGAGCCACCCGAGCCCTCCCACCCCAGGCAGAGGGGCTGAATCCCAAGGGCTTCAGCCCCAGGCAGGGGGCCTGTAACCTGAGCCCCGCTGCCCAGGGCTGAAGCCGAAGCCTGAGCCTTGCTGCTCAGGGATTTAGCCCTCGGGCTTCAGCTTTGACGCTGGGCGGTGGAGCTCGGGCTTTGGCCCTGGCCCCAGCAAGTCTAACACCAGCCATGGCGACTCCATTAAAACAGGGTTGTGATCCACAGTTCGAGAACCCCCGCCCTGTGCTTTATAGGAACGGCCATACTGCATCAGACCAATGGTCCATCTAGCCCAATCTCCTGTCTTCTGACAGTGGCCAATGCCAGGTGCCCCAGAGGGAATGAACAGAACAGGGCAATTTATCGAGTGATCCATCCACTGTCATCCCAGCTTCTGGCAGTCAGCAGTTTAGGGAGACTCAGAGCCTGGGGTTGCACCCCAACCATCTTGGCTAATAGCCCGTAATGGACCATGAACACCCCTGGCAACAAGTTCCACAGGTTGACTGTGCTTTTTGTGTGAAGGAGTACTTCCTTCTGTTAGTTTTAAACTTTTGTTTCCTGCTCATTTCATCGAGTGATGTGATGTTTTGTGGGCAGAAGGGAGGAAAACCCCTAAAAAGGTTGTCGTCAACGTTTAGCCAAAAAATTGGGAAAAAGTCCATTTTTGTATGAAAATCTGTCTGGGTTGAAAAATTTCCACCTGCTGTTAAACCCAAGACAAGGGTAGATATTGTTGAGAGAAAAGAGAGCCAAGTCTGATCCCTGTGGAGCTCTGTAGAGGTTTCACCGTAGAGGTGCTGGGCCTCTTTTCAGTGCAATCAGTGCCAAATGGTAGCCTCTTAGCTCACTCTCCCCCGCCTTCCTCCTCCTCATTATGCTGCAGTCTGAGTTACTTAGCATCATGGAGCGGGGGTCTGCATTTTGAAAACTAACAGCTGTGGAAGTGGCTTTTCTCCAAAGAGCCCAGAAGAGGGTGCGCTTGCTTCAGGCGGCTGATCCTCTTCCGAGACAAGCATTTGGGAAAGTGAGGACGATTACATGTACCGTACAGCTGTTCCGTAAATGAAAAACTCTTCATGTTAGGCCAGAGCCATGTGGGGTCAGTAATGATCTTCTGTAGCTGTTCCCTGATGTGTTTGAGGTGCTTAATATTGCTCGGAGGAGTCTGAAGTGCCTCAGGTGAGGATTAAGCCACCAGCATTCCTGTGTGGTAGGCAGGGGAAGTACAGAATTGCTTCCTCCACCACTGAAATAAAACCACCTCTTGGGTGCATCGTGGCAGCAGTTTAACGTTCAGGCACAGCAACGTTACGCTGCTGTTCAGAACGGGAAGGGAAGGACGGTGCCTCTAACTGAAAGAGCAAGTGGAATTCTGGGAGGCAGAATGTAATGACCGGAGTGACAATGTGGCCCGGACTTTGGGGCTCATGCGCGGACTCTTGCAAAAGGATCTCCGGTTTAACCTGTCAGCAGAAAAATAGCACCCCCTAAAACCAGGCTTGGGCATTTGTCTGGGAATGACTTGGCAAGAGGAGCACCCCTCGCTCAATGGCCAGTGTCGCTTCCTGCAGAAATCAAATGTTCCTAAACATAGACTAACCATATTTCCCAAAGGGAAAACAGGCCACTGCGTGGGGTTACCCTGAGCCTCCCCTGCCCCCCATGGGTCCGAGTCCTCCTCTCCCCCTACTCCCACAAAGGGCTGGCTTGAGGCACTCGCCTGAGCCCCCCTCCCTGCAGGAGGCTGGTGTTGCTGCTCGCTGGAGCCCTGCCTACCCCACACCTGAGCTCTGCGCGGAGCTGGCACCACCGTCACCACCCCCTCCCATGTTCCTCTGCAAACCACTTCTTTGACAAAGTGGGCATTTGTCCCGTTTACTCTTGCCAAGAGTAAAGTGCCTACTTTTGTCAAAAAAGTCAGGACGGCCAGGGCAGGGCTTAAAATAGGGACTGTCCCAGCCAAAACGGGACGCATGGTTACCCTACCTAAACAGGTTCCTGTCTCGCTGGACCCTGCTTAGCCTGTAAGACTGGAGTACAACGCACCATGCTGTAGGTACAGATTGAGATCAGTACAGCTGAAGGGAGATCTGAGCGTTGGGTTGTACCCATGTACGTGTTGGAAGCCGCGAGACTCTGCCCTAAGCTCGGCCCACAGTCCTGAACTCCTCCTACAAGCCCAGAGGAGCTGTCTGTTTCTGCCAAAACGATCAACAGCAAAATTAGTTAACAGTGATATTAAAGTCTTGTCTGTGCTAAGAAATTGAACAGTTGCTGAGAGCAGATTAGACCTAGGTGATAGTAATAGCCAGTCGCACTTTCTCTCTCCTGAAGATCTGTTCTGTCTCTCTTTTTTTTTTTCTGTTTTTATGCTGCTACCGTCCCATAGTTCCTTGTCTCCTCAAATATCACCGTCCGTGGTGCAATACGTTTGTTCGCTCGTTCTCTTAGAGTGCACGTCACTGATTGGCTCAGATCCTCTTATCTACTCACTGTGAAGAACTGTGGCCCCAATCCTGCTGGTTTCCCTGTGTGGCGAGATCCCTGTTGAAGTCAGTGGGGTCTGTGCAGGCACATGGGTGCACCCATCTGGAATGTCCTGGAGAACAGGCGCTATTTTTATAAGGACTCCCCGCTTGTGTTAGCGACGTCCTTTTGTTCCTTGGCATAGATCGAAAATGTGGTTCAGTGTCTTCACCAACTTGAATTGTTAATTCCATTCTCTCCATCATTTATCCGCACTTGTTTTCTCCCCAGCACCTCTTTCCGCTGAGGTACGTCTAAACCCTCTGGTTTATTCCACATCAGAGCCTGCTTGGATTAGCATTAAACACATGATGCTCCCTTGGCTGCCCTTCCCTTTATCCTGCAGTCCTTTACTGACGCCGTGAGTTCTCGTTTGGTCCCCTCTCCCTACTTTCCATTTCCAGAGCAGGTCTGTTTTTAAACCTCCCGTCTCGGAGCAGCCCCTTGTGGGGAAGCCCCATTAGTTGCTGCTTATTCCTTGAATTCTTGTTTTCAAAGGAAGTTAATTTGTTGGTTGCCAGTGCTTTATCTAGAGCTTTACCCTGTAGAATTACCTGCATTTTGGATACCGTGGCGTAAAGGGAGAATGTTAATTGAGCCTGCAAGTTGTTTATTGAGGAGGAAGATATTGGGCGTCTGATCATGAGCAGCCTTTAATGACTTCTGACGAGACTGGTCACAGCGCTAAGAATAGGCCCAGATTCTTAATTCTTGCAAGCCCCAAGTCTCCTTTTCAAAATTGGCATTGTCACGGGGATTCAGTGGGACTTCGGTTTGTTGGTGTTGCAGCCCCGAGTGGAGCAATCCCGGAGGACCTCTGAAAATCTGAGCCTGTGCCTGTGAGCAAGATCTGGCCCCAAACATTTTCTGTTTTTTTCCTCTTTAATGTTGTGTGCCTGCTGGAGCACAAGCTTCCAGGGCCTGGTGCTAGGAGATGCTGAGCACCCCCAGCTCTCATTGAAGCTAGCAGGGCTTAAGAGGAAGACTGGCCTTGTGGTTAAGACAGTAGATTGGCGTTCTGGAAATCTGGGTTCAATTTCCAGCTCTGCCACAGACATCCTGGGTGGCCTTGGGCCCAGCTTTGTACAGTTACTTAGGTGTCGTTAAAATCAGCATCGCATTAAGTGCCGCAGCGCCTGAACAGCTTTAAAAACCTGGGCCTTAATCTCTAGCTGGGCTCAGTAAAATGAGGACGGCAGCACTTTCTTTCTCCCTCCAGCACTTCGCCCGTCCTGTCACTTTGCATTGTCAGCTTTTCAGCCCAGGGAGTGTCTATCTGCTACTAAGTGTTTATACAGCTCCTAGCTTGATCCGAGATGGAACCTCTGTGCACTACTGCAGTCCAAACAAGGAGTAATTAATGGCCCTGAACACCTTGTAGGGTTGGGCTCTACGGGTCTGTTTGGGCAAACTTGCATTGGTAGACCATAGACACCAAGCTTTTTAAATCTGAAAGCAAAAATAAATGATTCTTCTGTGGCTGAGGATGCCCATGGTGGTCAGGGACTTCGGGCCAGAGTCTGTGAACTGAGCCTCACTGGGAGGCAAAAAGCATTACATAGCCACAGGTGTCTGCGTGGATCTGATTGCGGGATTGGGGCTTCATTTTACATAAGAATAACACATGTCGCTTGTTTTTCTAGACTGCGTTATTGTAGCCGCCATGTGAGGCTTGGGGAATCCTCTTCCTGCGTGCAAGTTGATCTTGGGTTTTAATAAGCTGTGGTAAAGCTTTAATTTAAATTTTGTTTTTTGAACCAGGTCAGGGACAGCGTGCCGTTTCAAGGATTCTCTCGCAAACGGTGGCTTTTGTTTGTTCCTGCCTGCTCCTCTTACTCATCTAAATGGCAGCGTGGGAGCTGGCAGCCTACTTCTGCAGTGAATAGGAAACCGCGAGGGAAAGAGACTTTAAGTGCAATATAATAATGCTAATAACACAGCAGAATGGAGATGTAAAGCATGGGAATTAGTTCTTGTGACAACAGCAGCCTGGAGCATGTGTGTTGATTTCTTATTGTCTGTGCTCTCAAGCTGTACATAAGTGTATCCCAGTTATTTCTGACTTCACTGCTCGTAAGGACTGCCAGGTTTGTGTGCGCGCAAGGGGGCATCTGTGATCCCATGGACTTTGTATGGGGTTATGTTAACTTGTGGCATCAATGTCTGTGAATTTCCGACTCTTATATGTTTCCTACCTCAGTCCCTGGTGTTTTGTGGACACTGTGCATTTTTCAAGGGGTCTGCTAATTTGGGGCACTTTCATTTTGGGTGCCCAACTTGAGACGTACAAGGCCAGGTATTTCCGAGGTTCTGAGCACCGATGGCTCTTGTTGAAGGTGTAATGCTCAGAACCTCTGAAATTGGGCCTGTGGAGATGCCCAAACTTAGAGGCTGCTTTTAAATTTTTTTTTTTTTTAGGTTTACACTTAACTTCCTTGTCGGTTTGGGCGGGGGTGGGGAGGGGAGAGGAGAGGGAGTGTAGGGGGGGAAAATGGCTGAAGGTGCGGAGACACTTACTGGACTGCCAGGTCGGAGCCAGCCTTTGCTGGATCACGGAAGGGCCTTCTGCGTGAGGGCTGTCCGTCTCCCTCCCACGGTTTGTCTTTGTGCTCCTCATCTACTTCAATGTTAGAGCTGGTGGGGGTGAGAATTAAAAGGGAATAAAAACCACTCTCTTTTTTTTTTTTTTTTTTTTTAACGCTGGGGAATTTGTAATCCTCTTTGCCCACGAGGAATGGCTCGAGAATGCTTGTTGAAATTGTTGCATCCACACACACACACACACAAGATTTTCCGTGGGGCAGAAGCCAAGCCTGGGATGCTCCACCCTGAGCAGTGGAAACTTCAGAAAATCATGAGCGACTCGCACTGATGTTTATGTGGGAAAGCTCGGGCAGCTGCTGTCCAGCTATCACTAGTGCTCCATCTGTAATCCCCTTGTGCACACACCCCTTATTCCCCCCTCCCTCCAACGGCTGGTTGTGTTACTCCATCGGCCCGTGTTGCTGCAGAGGCAGGTGGAGGTGTTCCATGGAGCCAGCCCTTGGCAGGGCTCCCGGCAGCTTGGGCGAGGCCTTGCATTCCACCGGGTCAGGGATTGACAGCCGCTGTTGGGTATTTGTGCAGCCTGGGCCCCTCTCACGGGGAAGTTTGGTTCTTCGTGTGTCTTCACGTCTCTCCTTGTCGAGCGTGGTGGAAAGCTGCCTAGAATAACTCTCAGGAGCCACCTTTGTTGGCTGCTGTTTTGTTTTCATGAGGAGGTTGCCTCTGGCTTGGGCTGGCTTTTATTTTAAATTACTCAGCTGGAAAGAAAAGGCATCGTGGGAAAGGAGGTGGGCATGGGCACGGGCACTGCGCGTGAAGCTTGCCTTGTCTTTCCAGGGTGGGACTCTGGCACTGCCGAGAGCAGCGTGCGGGGTAGGGATGTGTGGATCCTGAGCTCCTCAGGCCTGGCACGAGGGCCGAGCTTTTTCAGAACTCATAAATCTGTGTCTGAAAGTGGTGTGGTTTCCAGAATGGCTGCCCAAGGGACGCACCCAGCTCTGACATGCTGGGCTATATAGGCGTGGACCTAGGGCCCTACCAAGAGGGACTCCAGCTGAGACAAAGCAACAGCCATTGCCTTGCCCCCTCTCTGCTTCCTCACCTGCTTTTCTCTCATGTAACCGCTCCCCCCTCTAGCCTGTTTCCTCCGTGTAGGCTCCCTGCCATCCTGACTCTCCTTGGCTGCCCCTAGCTCCAGGCCAGATCTGCTCCAGCCCCTGCTTCTGCGGCTGGTTCCCTGAGAGAGGCTTGTGATGGCGCCTTGTACTGACAGGAGTCAGGACAAGCCCCACACGTGGGCTAGCGAGGAGGCAGGGCAAACCATTTGTATTAAGACCATAAAAGTGGTTGGAAGGGGGGGGATAAGGATAGAGAGGGGGAGGCTGTGCTGCCGTCACCACAGAGATGTCATCACCGTGTCTTATTCAGCAACTCTTGAACAGTTAAGTGATGCTTTTGGCATGTCACTCGTTCATTCTGGGCACTGGGGAGATGTTCGTGACACCAGCTCTGTCACTTCCCTTCTGTGTGACGCTGAGCAAGACACTTCCCCTCTGTGTGACGCTGTTTCCCCTCCTGCTCTTTGTCTGTCTTGCTTACGTAGATTGTAATGAATAATAACAGAGCAACGTGCAAACAGGAATGAAGTCTTTTTTCAAAACCTGAAAGAGGTTTTTGTCCCCTTTTACAGGTAGTTAAACAGAGGCACAGAAAGATGCACTCACCCGCCCAGTGGGTCATTGGCAGAGCTGAACCCTTCAATTCTCGGCTCTAACCAATGGGCCATATCGACCTGTGAAGGTCAACAGGCAGGAACTACAAAGACTTGAGAGCAGAGAAATTTTTCATAGTAGCTAGAGAAAAAACAAATTCCCGACCCCACAAATCTGTCATGATACACCTGCGCTGACCTGGTTTATATTCTTGGGTGGGTTGGCAGTGCCTAGCAAATCAAGCCGGGATATGAAATCCGGACTTCCAGAGGTGCTGGGAAGTGTATTAGTTTTAAAATGAAGAAATTGAGCAGCTGCCATTAGAACGGAGCTAACAGCAACTCTGAAAGTCTGTGTCTTTCCCAGACTCTGCAATGCTGGTACCGCCATTCATTTCCCAGCAGTTTCAGTGTGATGAATGATCAATAAAATGTTAACTTCCATTGCGGGAAATGCCTGCACCGTTCATGGGTACAGAGAGAGTAGGAATGGGGGCATATATTTTGAACCCCCCTGTTTTTGCTTAACAGGCCTCAGCCAGATTAAAACTCACAGCTGAGATTTTTCAAAAGTAAGTTAGGGAATGTAGAGAAACTCACCATAAATATCAGTTGAAGAAATGTCTGAAGCCCTGAGACGGCTTTGAAAATCTCAATCTGTGTATTAAAGGAAAATAAAAACCCAGGAAAATGATATCTTCTGCCAATGTTAGAAGTAACATCTTAGGATATTAACGCTGAGTCAAATGTATTTTTGACATTAGTAGCTTACGTTTTCCATTTCTCTCAGCTTGGGCAATGAAAATAGACTAGTTCGTTTCACTTTTGTGTTTAATAAGTTTCTAGTTAACTTTCCTTTTGGGGTCTCGTTCAGTGCTGTTATGTTTGGGTTGAAAACACTGCAAGAGGAATATATATATTATTTTTTAAAATACTCTGTTTGTTAAGAACATAAGAATGGCCCTACTGGGTCAGACCAAGGGCCCATCTAGCCCAATACCCTGTCTTCCGACAGTGGCCAGTGCCACGTGCCCCAGAGGGAATGAACAGAGCAGGTAATTATCAAGTGATCCATTCCCTGACGCTTTAGTTGTTAAACTAAACAAAAAAAAAGAAAAGAAAAGAAACGTTTCTGTTGGTCTTTGGCATTGTGAAAACTCATTTTAATAAGGACTCTTTTGGGGCCGGTTGGAAGTGGCAGCTTCCTTCTAATATATAGTCTTATTTAGTCAATCTTTATCTAGCTGCCAGTTCAGCTTTCTTTTCACTATATCAGTGGCATAGAAAAGGTTCAGAGAAGGGCAACTAAAATGATTAGGGGTTCGGAATGGGTTCCATATGAGGAGAGATTAAAGAGGCCAGGACTTTTCAGCTTGGAAAAGAGGAGACTAAGGGGGGATATGATAGAGGTATATAAAATCATGAGTGATGTGGAGAAAGTAGATAAGGAAAAGTTATTTACTTATTCCCATAATACAAGAACTAGGGGCCACCAAATGAAATTAATGGGCAGCAGGTTTAAAACAAATAAAAGGAAGTTCTTCTTCATGCAGCGCACAGTCAACTTGTGGAACTCCTTACCTGAGGAGGTTGTGAAGGCCAGGGCTATAACAGTGTTTAAAAGAGAACTGGATAAATTCATGGAGGTTAAGTCCATTAATGGCTGTTAGCCAGGATGGGTAAGGAATGGTGTCCCTAGCCTCTGTTTGTCAGAGGGTGGAAATGGATGGCAGGAGAGAGATCACTTGATCATTACCTGTTAGGTTCACTCCCTCAGGGGCACCTGGCATTGGCCACTGTCGGTAGAGAGGATACTGGGCTAGATGGACCTTTGGTCTGACCCAGTACAGCCTTCCTTATGTTGTTAAATTCTTTCTGATGCTGGGAATAAGTATATCCGTGGTGCAAAGACTTGAGCAAAATGACCCCCATTAAGCAATGTTTGCGGCTCAGCAGAGCCAAGCACCAAATGACGGGGGATATCTGGAAGGTGCTATAAAAGAAGGTGCAAATAAACATGTTGGGAAGAAGTTACTGGCTAATAAAAAAAACATGGATAACAGATTAAATTATTGCTCTGATGGTCGAAAGAGGGAAGGTAGAAGCACAAGGATCGACAACAGAAAAAGAATACCAAAGATTTAATACAATGATAAAGGATAAATGCAGATTAGCAAAGTTTGAATGGCTGAATGAGAAATGCAAAGAAATTGAACAATTGGATGAAGATAAAGTAAGATGCATCAGAAGATAAGAGCCTTTAATTACAAAAGAAAGGTGATCAATATGATCCTTAAGGACATAAACGGACAATGTTTGACAGACCCTAAAGATAAGATCGATAGATGGTGAGAATATATCAGGGTATTATGTGGTGGTGATAGGCCTGAAAGTATAATCAACCAAGTCCACCAGTAATGGGTAAAGAAATCATGGAAGCAGTAAAATACTTCAGAATGGAAAAACACTAGTATGTGATGTAATATTGGCTGAATTATTAAAAACCATAAGCGATGAAAGTTTGAAAGCCCTGCCAGAGGTTATGAAAGATGTTTGAGATGGGGAAAACTTCCAGAAGATTTTACAACCTCATTGTGTATCCACATCCCCCAAAAGAACAATGCTATGGACTGTAAAGACTACAGAACAATCAGCATGGTATCACAGGCCTCGAAGATACTCCTGTGAATTGTTCAAGACTGAATACAAAGAAAGAGTGATCGTCAGTGAACAACACAGCTTCAAACATGGAAAGGACACGATAAACACCATTATGAACTTGAAGCTCATCTTAGCAAGATCAGCTGAAATGGGGAAGCCAGTTTACTTGTGTTCCATTGAGTTCCAAAAAGCATTTGACAGAATCTGTCCCTACAAATAGCTCAGGCTATTAAGAGCTGTAGGGATTGATGGAAATGAATGCTGAGTGATAAAACAGTGATACTGGAGTCAGAAGGTCTAATGGAGATTGAGAGAAGGCTGTATAATGTCACCAACTTTAGTCAACATTTATAGTGACTGTTTTATTAAATTAATTGAGAAACAGGAAAGGGCATTAAGATGAATGGAAAATGGGTTGTTAACATTTTCTATGCAGATTGACACAGTGCTGTTGGGGATTCAGAACATCCAATGAAGTTAGTGGAGATCATAAATGAATATAGCAGGGGAGTATAGTCTAGAGCAGGGGTTCTCAATCTTTTTTCTTTCTGAGGCCCTCTCCAACATGCTATAAAAACTCCATGGGCCACCTGTGTCACAGTAACTGGTTTTCTGCATGTAAAAGCCAGGGCTGGCGTTAAGGGTAGCAAGCAGGGCAGTTGCCTGGTGCCTCATGCCACAGTGGCCCCTGCAGAGCTATATTGTTCAGGCTTCGGCTTCAGCCTCGGGTGGCAGATCTCAGGGCCCGGGCGTCAGCCCCATGCTGCAGGGCTTCGGCTCTCTGCCCTGGGCCCCAGAGATCTAATGCTGGCCCTGCTTGGTGGCCCCCCTGAAACCTGCTCACGGCCCCCCAGGGGGCCTTGGACCCCTGGTTGAGAACCACTGGTCTAGAGTTGAGTATGGACAACAGAAGAAGGGCCATACTGGGTCAGACCAAAGGTCCATCCAGCCCAGTATCCTGTCTACTGACAGTGGCCAATGCCAGGTGCCCCAGAGGGAATGAATAAAACAGGGAATCATCAAGTGATCCATCCCCTGTCGCCCATTCCCAGCTTCTGTCAAACTGAGGCTAGGGACACCATCCCTGCCCATCCCGGCTAATATCCACTGATGGACCTAATCTCCATGAATTTATCTAGTTCTTTTTTGACCCCTGTTAAAGTCTTGGCCTTCACAACATCCTCTGTCAAGGAGTTCCACAGATTGACTGTGCATTGTGTGAATAAATACTTCCTTTTGTTTCTCTAAAACCTGATGCCTATTAATTTAATCGGGTGACCCTTTAGTTCTTGTGTTATGAGGAGTAAATAACACTTCCTTATTTACTTTCTCTACAACGGTCATGATTTTATAGACCTCTATCATATCCCCCCTTAGTCGTCTTTCTTCCAAGATGAAAATTCCCAGTCTTATTAATCTCCCCTCATATGGCAGATGCTCCATACCCTGAATAATTTTTGTTGCCCTTTTCTGAACCTTTTCCAATTCCAATATATCTTTTTTTGAGATGGAGTGACCACATTTGCATGCAGTATTCAAGATGTGGCAGTACCATGGATTTATATAGAGGCAATATGATATTTTCTGTCTTATTATCTATCCCTTTCTTAATGATTCCCAACATTTTGTTCGCTTTTTTGACTGCCACTGTGCATTGAGTGGATGTTTTCAGAGAACTATCCACAACAACTCCAAGATCTCTTTCTTGAGTGGTAACAGCTAATTTAGACACCATTTTATATGTATAGTTGGGATTATGTTTTCCAAATACTTTGCATTTATCAACATTGAATTTCATCTTCTATTTTGTTGCCCACTCACCCAGTTTTGTGAGATCCTTTTGTAGCGCTTTGCAGTCTGCCTGGGACTTAACGATCTTGAGTAGTTTTGTATCATCTGCAAATTTTGCCACCTCCCTGTTTATCCCTTTTTCCAGATCATTTATGAATAAGTTGAATAGGAGTGGGCCAAGTACAGACCCCTGGGAGACACCACTATTTACCTCTCTCCATTCTGAAAACTGACCATTTATTCCTACCCTTTGTTTCCTATCTTTTAACCAGTTACTAATCCATGATCATAAGAACATAAGAACATAAGAAAGGCCATACCGGGTCAGACCAAAGGTCCATCTAGCCCAGTATCTGTCTACCGACAGTGGCCAATGCCAGGTGCCCCAGAGAGAGTGGACCTAACAGGCAACGATCAAGTGATCTCTCTCCTGCCATCCATCTCCATCCTCTGACGAACAGAGGCTAGGGACACCATTCCTTACCCATCCTGGCTAATAGCCATTTATGGACTTAGCCACCATGAATTTATCCAGTCCCCTTTTAAACATTGTTATAGTCCTAGCCTTCACAACCTCCTCAGGTAAGGAGTTCCACAAGTTGACTGTGCGCTGCGTGAAGAAGAACTTCCTTTTATTTGTTTTAAACCTGCTGCCTATTAATTTCATTTGGTGACCCCTAGTTCTTATATTATGTGAATAAGTAAATAACTTTTCCTTATCCACTTTCTCAACATCACTCATGATTTTATATACCTCTATCATGTCCCCCCTTAGTCTTCTCTTTTCCAAACTGAAGAGTCCTAGCCTCTTTAATCTTTCCTCATATGGGACCTTCTCTAAACCCCTAATCATTTTAGTTGCTCTTTTCTGAACCTTTTCTAGTGCTAGAATATCTTTTTTGAGGTGAGGAGACCACATCTGTACACAGTATTCGAGATGTGGGCGTACCATGGATTTATATAAGGGCAATAATATATTCTCAGTCTTATTCTCTATCCCCTTTTTAATGATTCCTAACATCCTGTTTGCTTTTTTGACCGCCTCTGCACACTGCGTGGACATCTTCAGAGAACTATCCACGATAACTCCAAGATCTTTTTCCTGACTCGTTGTAGCTAAATTAGCCCCCATCATGTTGTATGTATAGTTGGGGTTATTTTTTCCAATGTGCATTACTTTACATTTATCCACATTAAATTTCATTTGCCATTTTGTTGCCCAATCACTTAGTTTTGTGAGATCTTTTTGAAGTTCTTCACAATCTGCTTTGGTCTTAACTATCTTGAGCAGTTTAGTATCATCTGCAAACTTTGCCACCTCACTGATTACCCCTTTCTCCAGATCATTTATGAATAAATTGAATAGGATTGGTCCTAGGACTGACCCTTGGGGAACACCACTAGTTACCCCTCTCCATTCTGAGAATTTACCATTAATTCCTACCCTTTGTTCCCTGTCCTTTAACCAGTTCTCAATCCATGAAAGGACCTTTCCTTTTATCCCATGACAGCTTTCCTCTTATCCCATGACAGCTTACTTTGCTTACTAGCTTTTGAGAGGGACCTTGTCGAAGGCATTCTGAAAATCTAAATACACTCTATCCACTGGATTCCACCTTGTCCACATGCTTATTGACCCCCTCAAAGAATTCTAAACAAGACAAACTATGGGGATATGCAAGGATCCTGGGAAAACATGCAATGTTCCAGTGAATGACACAACCGTACAGCAAGTGAGAAACTATTACTACTTAGGAACCATTATTACAGAAGATGGAAGATTGGATACTGCAGTTAGCACAAGCATAACAAGAGAAAAAGAGACATCCTGGAAGAATAAACATCTGATGAAAGAGAAATCTGAAGTCTGACTCTTAAATTTACTTTTGGTCTGTGTTAAATTATGACTGTGAAACATGGACATTCAAACAATCAAGAATAAAGAAGATACAATCCTTTGAATTATGGTGTTATAGAAAAATTCTGAAAATATCATGGATAGACTGTACAACCAAGGAAAAAGTATTGGAGATGGTTGGAAATCAGGAAATGCTAGTTAGAGATCTTATGGAAAGAGAGATTTGATTTGCAGGGCACATTTTTAAGAGGTTCAGTGGGTGATGCATATTTATCGGCACTGGAAGGAAAGTTAATGGCAGAGGAACATGAGGCAGAAAAAGAGAAGATCGTGGATGGATGATGTGGTCTTCTGGGTGGATCAAAAGGACTATTCATCCACAAAGAGATTAGCAGAACTGGCTACTATAGTTGCAAACTTCCTGTTGCTTGGCTTCTCCATTACTGAACAGGGCAGCCATACCAAAAGGCAGAGCCAGAGTGCAGCTAATCCGTTTCATCAGGCTAATGGCTTGGCTTCCAACCAGAGTTGAAGCTGTTTCAACTAAAAGTGTGATGTTGTACAGTGTTAAACCGGTGCAACTTTGTGTGTAGACTGGCCTAAATTAGCTTCCTTTACTTTGGACAGTGGCTTGGAGGGGTCTGTCAGTACCTGAAAATTAGCTCTGTGTGGTTGATATGACTCTCAGACCAAAACTTCAGCTGCGTGTTTGAGGACAGAGCAGAGAGGTAACCGAAGCTGTGGCTAGTGAAAGGAGCTGGTGGGACTGAGTTCCCTGTGGCTGGGCGTTAACATCACCATGCCCCAGCCAGGGGGCTTGGCATTAGTTGGGTCCTTCATTGACAGTTTCAACAGGAAAGTTGAGGATCTAATGGGCTATGAAAATGGAACTCGCCTCTCTGTCTTAGAGGTGGTTCCTCCAGCCCTGAGGCACCTTAGCAGGGCAGCATGGGGGACGCTTGCTCGTCTACCCTCGGAGCTGTAACGTTCTCTGGGGAGATCAGCGGACACGGTTTCCAGGGCCGTGGAGGAAAAACGCCTTGTAAAATGCAGCTGCGAGCTGCACCCTCCTCAGTTGAATCAGAAAGGATGGAATGCGGAGCAGGGAGTGGCTGCCGTAACCAGGCCGTGCTGCACCCTGACCGTTCTCATGTTTTTGAGACACTTGGGGCTGCGGTTCAGACTGGTCCGTGAGGCTGAGCAGAACTCTGCCTTGGACTGTGCCAGGGCAGCGGGACCCCTGCTTTTCTCCATTAGCATCCTAGCTGTTCGGGCTCCTTTGGGAGGTAGCACTGAACAAAATCTCCTGCCCATCAAATCTCTTCTCCTGCAGAATCCGAAATCTTCCCAGGGCCCTGTTCTCGAGACAGGACCACCCGCCAAGCTCTTTCTCTCTTACCTTCCTTCTCCCTAAGGGCAGAGCAGGCCAAATGGAGCAAGCCAAAGGCCCGGAGGCCCTCCACCTGCAAAGGGACCTTGGCAGATGCTCTGCGGCAGCTTCTCGCAGGGCCGGAGGGAGGCTCAATCTGAATAACTCTTTAGCCTGGCCCTGCCAGCTAGGCCACAGACACACTAAGAATTCTGGGCTGTCTGATTGTTACCCTCCCCAAAGCCTGGCTGCTGACCAGCCTCCACGCCTTCCTGAGCGGCGTTCCCCAACCCGTGTGTTCCTGTGCTGATGGGGCAGTGGCTGGCGACATCATTTATTCCACAGATGAGTTGCTTTTTCCATTTTAACGCAGCGGCGGCCAAATCCCCACATCTCCTCTCTGTCCAAATATTTATCTGTCCAGCCATCGCTCTGCTCTGTTAATCATAAACCCATCTCCTCCTCCGCCTGTGCGTGGTTGAAGACTCAGCTGTCCTCTGAGGGACCGGCTGCAGCACTGGGGCGGTGGAAGGCCGGAGATGGAATCCCCACGTCCCCAGGCACAGTGGCTAGGGGGTTGTGAGGGTGGGGGACGTCTCATTGTGTTACATAGCCCTAGAGATTCCCTTCAATTTAGTTCAGCTCCACATGCCCTCTGCAGGGAGCCTGTTGATGCTGGGAGTCCACGCCACCCTACATCCTCTCTGTCTCCCTAGCCAATGTCACCCTTGACCTCCGTGATCTTTGGGTGCCTCCTTACTGCACCCCTGAGGGTCCCTGACATTGTCCCTCTCCCAATCACTTTTCTGTCTCCTGGGCCTTACCCTCCTCTCACACACAAAGGAAGCCCCGTGGGGTCCACCCGCCTCCTAGCCAGGATGGGAGACGATATGCTTGGTCCCTAAGAAGGCTACTGTCAGGTCTTCTGGCCAGGGCTGCCTGAGGGTCTGGGGCTTCAGTGGGCAGGGGAGTGAGAAGCAGAGCGCAGCTGGCCCCTCCCCACTGCTGGGCCAGAACACAGTGGCCTGGTCTCTCAGCAGGCCTGGGAGCCCAGATTGGTGTGGAAAGCAGCCGCCCTCTCCCCTGCCCCGATCATCTGGCGTGACCAGATTGCGACTGGCTCTTCGCAAACTGTGGGTGGGTTCAGACTGCACGAGAGCAGCTAGGCAGTGCATTTTATTCCCATCATCGTGGCTGGCTTCAAGTGACCTTGCAGCAGGGAGAAAATCCCAGGCTGATGAGAGCAGGGAGGCGACACTGAACATGGCTCCGGGAATCCTGTTTTTCAGTTGTTTACTGCTCCTTCTGTTTGAACTTGGCACAAAGCTCTGGTTCCCTTTTCAGAGAGGAGGCGGCAGCACGCAGCCCACCAGAAATGAATGCATTTAGGATGCTGGGGTTTCTTCCCTGGCCTGCTGACGAATAATCTAACGTCCTTTCTATTCCCTCTCCCTTTAATCTGTCATGACTCCCACAGACATGTCCTGAGCAAGTAGCGCAGTGGCTGCCCTACACTGAGAGAGACCCTGACTTAGCTTCCCATGCTGTTTGAGACACTGGATTTAAATCCTTCCATCAGTGTATCCACATGTTGCTTGACTCTGCTGGAGGGTTTTCCCGGCCCCGGTTGCACCCATTAGTGAGGGCTGCTCTGTTCCCCCCTGTAATGTGACTCTGATTCATCGTTTGCAGTGACATGCACAGAGTTACTATCTTGCCGCTGATCCAGGTGTTGTAACCATAATCTGTGGCTCTTAGGATCTTTCATTCTGAGGCTGTCAAAATGCTTTATGGGGTAGATACAATTTAACTCTACTACCCAGATGGGGAAGCCAAGGCAAGAAGAGATTTAAGGGTGTGTCTACACAACAACTAAACGCTCGCTGCTGGCCCATGCCGACTCGGGCTCATGGGGCGATTTCATTGCAGTGTAGGCTTCAGGGCTGGGTCTTGGGCTCCAGGACCCTGCGAGGTGAGAAGGTCCCAGAGCTCGGCTTGGCTACACAGCAGTGAAACAGCCCTGCAGCCTGAGCCCGAGTCGGCTGACACAGACTTACCCTTGTTGACTTGTCCGTGGTCTTTTAGCAAGTCAGTGGCTGGGCTGCGAGTTGGGCCCAGAAGTCCTGACTCCTCCTCCCTGCTCCAGTCACTAGATCCCACTCCCGGGCCTCTACTCTAACTAGGGATGTAAAATGTTCATCGGGTAACTGATACGCCTCAGTTTCATTGGCAATGTGTTAATGTTTGAACTCGGCTGCGGGCCCTACACCCAGGACTCCTGGCAGCCAGGACCCGGGGCACACATGGGGCTGGCGGGGAGCCCCACGTCAAACATGGGGATGCTGCAGCAAACCCCCCTCCCAACCGCACTCCTAGTTCCCCACCTCTGGTGTGAATTCCTTAATGGTTAAACAATTTTAATAGTTTCAACAGTTACTTTTTTTTAAACGCTATTTGCATCCCTAACTGTAACCACTTGGGTTGATTAAAAAGCCCTTTCAGCAAAGATACTGAAACAGATACTGGCCCGGAATGGGACATTGAAGAGTTAATGATGCTGGGAACTTGGTGGGGTATCGTTCCCTCCTCCGGGATACCTGGGCATGAGATCCACAGCTCCTATACTGTATCCTGCATATTGCAAGCAGTGTTACCCCTGACTCACTCTCCTTCGCTTCTGCAGATGGTCTTCCGCCCACCGCTGGATTTCTATGACATCCTTATCCACCTGAATGCCAAGCAGATCCCCAGGCACCTGGAGGGCGTGGACCGACCGGCGAAGTCGTTCAGCCGGGGAATGCTGAAGAGTGATGCTATGGTCAAGACCCTCGCTTTCCCAGTGGTGGGTTATGATCCAGTACAGTGCTACCTCCAGGAGCTGAGGGTAAGCGTGGCTGCGGGCCTCGGGGTGGGTGTGCACATGTGCTCAGCTGCTCTGTGTGAGTATCTTGTGTGCAGATTGTTTTCACTGCAGGAATTGGATACTGGAATCTCTCCATCTTCTGCATATAGTGACTGCATCTCTATTCCACGGGAGTGAGGATGTCAGCTGGTGAAAGAATTGCCATAGCAGATAGCACCTGGAGCCCTGCGTAAGGACCTCGCAATCCCAGTGCAAATGATGGCCCTAACCATGTCTTCGTGGCTCAGTTAATTTAATGTTTCTGGCCCCCTGACCTGGCCGTGGCGAGTGCTGGAACAGTGGGATCATTGCAGAGAGCTCTCTTCGAGTGCCTGATAGAAAAGAGGAGTACGGGGGAATGGCTGTGTCCACATCTAGGTGATGCTGCACATGATGGCTGTTGGGCAGCCTATGTGACATGAGTCTGGATGCCGCAGGTGTCCACAACGTGGAAACCACTGCAGCTGGCACTAATTGTCTCCTTAGTAGTCTCAGCAGGGAAACTAAGGATTGAACCAGCCATGGGAACTGAAGTTCTTATTCGCTCGTGGAGGATGGTCTCTCCAGGGTTGGTTTCAGGCACGTTAGCGAGGGGAAGCCTGCTCTGTGGATAAACAGAGAACAACAGTGCAGCATGTTTCACCAGTGCACGCTGGCAAAGCCCTTGTCACCTCACCTGTGTCAGCCACCCAGTGGGCATGTGGCAGCAGCTTTAGCAGCATTCAGTCTGGGCAGCAGATGCTTTGTGGGCATGCAACCCTGTCTCGTCAGCTGCTGTGCGAGAAGCACTCTGGTTTGGGAAGGGCGTGTGAATGGCTCCCAGCTTTGCATGGAAGATCATGGTGCAGAATGCGACTAGCAGGTGTGACACCAGTTTCCTGGCGATGTAGACTGGCCCAGAGGCACAATAATGTTCATAGATCCATCCCTAGTACAAGACATGGTGATCCCAGCTGAGGGTGATTTTCCTCCTCAAAGACCAGATGGATGGGAAGATGGACCCCCTTCTTAAGGAGGGACTTTGAAGCCTCTTCTGCTTATCCAGGGAGTAGGCTCTTTGGGGAAATCCCTCTCCTGGTGTCTGGAAGTCAAGAGACTCCTAGGTCCCCAAGATTTCGGAGCGGTCACTGCAGTTCTCTCCAGTCGATGTCGGGAGCTCATTCAAAGAACAGATTCATACAATGGCATGGATGGAGAAGGAGCTTTGACGTAGTATTAACTGGCTTGAGCTCAGCACAGTTAGCTATCACTGAAAGCACTAGCCGCAAAGTTGAGCAATAGAGATGTTCTAACTATGTCCAAGCACAGCTACAGTAGCTTTTGTCAGCAAACAAGGAGGCACCAGATCCACAGCCATGTTACGAGAAACCAACCTGCTATGTTCATGGGCAGAGAAGAACCCTCTGTCCCTTTTTGAGCTCTTGGCATAAGAGGAGAGTTAAACACCAGGGCAGAGTGGTTGAGCAGACAGAGGAGAGAGCCAGAGAAGTGGAGTCTTCACCCAGAGATCTTTGACTCAATACTCAGAGCCCTCGGTCACCCATTTGCTTCCCAATTCAATGCACTTTCTGCCCCAGGTGAAGGGTTCACTGACCTGTCGCCATGGATGCACACTTTCCGTGGCTGGAAGGGCTGCTGCTGTCTGCCTTTCCACAATTTGCAGTGCTCCCCAACGCAGTTCAGAGGCTACAAAGCAGAGGGCAGAGGTAATTCTGCCAACAGGAAAACACAGGATCATGTCCCAGCCAGATTTTTTAGAGCAGCGTCTCGTGTCAACCCTACTCCAGTTTGCAGGATTCCCCCTTGGTACCTAAACTTGGTGCTAAATGGCTTACTAAGAACCCTTTGAACCTCTGTGATAAATGTCCTTATTTCCTTAAAAGTGGTTTTCCTCGTAGCACTCAGCTCTCACTTCTGCAAGAAGAGTTTCAGAACTGGGAATCTCATCAGTAGAATCACAGTGCTGCATCTTCCATCAAGACAAAGTTTTAAGAAGCAATGCAGCTTTCATGTCCAAGGTAAATTCAGTATTCCAGAGGTCACAAGAGTCCTTCCCCTCTTTCTGTCCACATCCTACTGAAAACCTTTGGCAAACCCTGGATGTTAGGAGAGAGTTGAAGATCTACATCAAAGATACAGAAGAGTTCAGAAAATCATTGACTCCTTTTCTTTTATTCCATCTGTTGGTGAAAGGTCATTGTTTTATTCCATTCATTCATGTCCAGGTGGATACAATGGTGCAAAACAGAAGTTTACAAGGCCAGAAACTCAGAGCTCCTCAGTGGCTACCTCCTGGACTGAAAGATTTTGTGGACTCTCTTTGTAGCGTGCATAAGTTTACAAAGTATTACAAGCTTCTCAAAAGCAGTATTTGAGCAAAGGATTCTGCATGCTGTGGTTCCACAGATTAAAAGTCTGTTTACTCAACTGCATAGAGTTTTGTTATATCAAACCCTCCCTGACTGCAGACTGCTCCTGGACAGCCCAGTGTAAGGGGTCTGTGGATCTTCTGTGTACAGAAGAAAAAGGAAAAACCTTTCATCTGGTGGGCAGGTCCACAGACCCCGGACAGTGCGTCTTCTCCTGTAATGGTTTGCCAAGTGGCAGAACCAGAACTCTCAGGGAAGGATAGGAGTGGCCAGCCCTTTGAAGATCCTGGTAGGTTTGAGATGCTTCCATGCACTGAATTCTCTAAGGATTAACTAACAGTTATTGAATATAGTGAAATTCAGAAATTTTAATCTGAACATGTCCTACTGCAAAGCAACTTTTATTTCTGCTTTAAAGCAATGGTGGGCAAATATATATGCTCAGACATTATGAGAGGAGGAAAAAAATAGACTTCTGGGGATGAAGAAGGTTTTTGTCCTGGATATGATGGAATCTGTGGACCCTTCCCTCTAGAAGAAAGGAAATGTTTGTTCTGAATAAAGGCCTCTCTGACTGGTGAATCTGGCAAGTAGCTTTACGAAATTCTCTGTTGTCACGTTGCAAAACAAGTCCATGACTCGTAGTATACAGGCAGATGTGCCGATGGGTGCGTGTATGCATGTACACATACTCGCCCATATATAGTTCCAATATTTCTCCCACATTCTCTCTGAGGTGAACTTCAGCTAAGAGGATATGCATTAGTCACTTGATATACTCTTTATTCTCCACCGTTTGCAACACCCTCCTAGAAATTGCAGAACAATGGTCTGTCTCCCTACAGAGTCTGTGGAGCAATCTTCCAAAGAAAGGAGTGAAAATTCAGTCATGCGAGACATTCGCAAGACAAAACAGTGCACCAGTAAGCAATACTATATGGAACAGCTCTTCCTTTGTCAGGGAGATGGTCCAATGGGGCTCTTCCACCTCTGTCTTGTGCGATTCGCCGACTCATTTTGTTATGCTCATACAAAGTACACTAGATTTTTTTTTTTTTATGGGGAGAAGGCAACACGCCGCATTTATTGAGAATACAGCAGTTAGCATATCCTTTTTAGTTACATATACACATACACACTATGCACACAGCAAAGAATCCTGTGGCACCTTATAGACTAACAGACGTATTGCAGCATGAGCTTTTGTGGGTGAATGCCCACTTCGTCGGATGTCACCCACGAAAGTTCATGCTGCAATACGTCTGTTAGTCTATAAGGTGCCACAGGATTCTTTGCTGCTTTTACAGATCCAGACTAACACGGCTACTCCTCTGATACTATGCACACAGTCCTGCCAGTCGATGTTTATCGTTACCAGTCCAGAGTCTGCATCAATTTAGTGGCCAGCTAGATTGGTCGCAATGGGGAGCCGGGCTCTGTTGGTTGTGAGCCGATGCTTTTGGAGTTGTGGTAAGACGAACCCAAAGCCCCATGGCAAAGCACCCTGTTTTTAATGGTCCTTTTTTTGGGGTTGAAGTCAATGGATTTTGCTGATAGTTTGACAGGTTACTTTTTAATTGGTGTTATTTTTTGATTTAGAAACAGCAGTGTTGTATATTGAGCAAGAAAGGCATTATAAAGCAAACCTCACTAAATTTGGTGATTAAAATAGTTTACACTGTGGCTTGGGCCTTCAGCATTTTTTAAATTTAATTAACATAAACACAATTTAAAATCCTATTTTTTTACTTACTAGATCTTAAAACAGAAAAAAAAAGACTAGAAGGTCTAGTTTGTAATGCATATAGGAAACAAGACCCCATTTTTTTTATAATAGAACTTATTCTAAAACAAAAGGGGACCATAATCAGTCATAAGGACTGTTCTGGTCTATCCCTGCCTTATTCAGTACAGACACTGGCAGTCTGTCAGATGTGTTTCTACCAGTGCCCCAGAGGGTCATTTCTTTTTGCTATTTAAAAAGGATGGCTGGCCGGATGAACTTAAAACATACATTTGATATATACTATATTATGACCTTTTAATACAAATGTAAAATCCTACCCCTACAATTTGGCAACCTTTTATTTAATGCAGCCCAAAGAACATGGCTGCTTTCCTTCTGTGGTTGGCGCACGCAGAACAGTATGTCGGCAGGCCCATGCAAATCTCTGGGAACCCAGCCATTGGTTTCTGGTGTGTTGCACAAAAGTGGTAGCTCTTCTGTTTTGTCCTTTTTTCAAATTTCTTGGTGACTTTCAATCTCTATGGGCAAATTCCAATCCTGGTGTCATTTTCCTTCTGTAATGCCATTGGATACTGAAACAGTCCTCTGGCTGACTGCCTAGACGTTGTCATAAGAACATAATAAGAACATAAGAATGGCCGTACCGGGTCAGACCAAAGGTCCATCTAGCCCAGTATCTGTCTACCGACAGTGGCCAATGCCAGGTGCCCCAGAGGGAGTGAACCTAACAGGCAATGATCAAGTGATCTCTCTCCTGCTGTCCATCTCCATCCTCTGATGAACAGAGGCTAGGGACACCATTCTTACCCATCCTAGCTAATAGCCATTTATGGACTTAGCCACCATGAATTTATCCAGTCCCCTTTTAAACATTGTTATAGTCCTAGCCTTCACAACCTCCTCAGGTAAGGAGTTCCACAAGTTGACTGTGCGCTGCGTGAAGAAGAACTTCCTTTTATTTGTTTTAAACCTGCTGCCTATTAATTTCATTTGGTGACCCCTAGTTCTTGTATTATGGGAATAAGTAAATAACTTTTCCTTATCCACTTTCTCCACATCACTCATGATTTTATATACCTCTATCATATCCCCCCTTAGTCTTCTCTTTTCCAAGCTGAAGAGTCCTAGCCTCTTTAATCTTTCCTCGTATGGGACCCTCTCCAAACCCCTAATCATTTTAGTTGCCCTTTTCTGAACCTTTTCTAGTGCTAGAATATCTTTTTTGAGGTGAGGAGACCACATCTGTACACAGTATTCGAGATGTGGGCGTACCATGGATTTATATAAGGGCAATAATATATTCTCAGTCTTATTCTCTATCCCCTTTTTAATGATTCCTAACATCCTGTTTGCTTTTTTGGCCGCCTTTGCACACTGCGTGGACATCTTCAGAGAACTATCCATGATGACGCCAAGGTCTTTTTCCTGACTCTTCCCCCTGACCCTGGGAAAACAAGTTCCTGAGGTGCTCCTGAGCCTCAGAGTGCCAGTCAAGATAGTGATTATCCCAACAGCGAGGCCTGCAGAGTGCAAATGGCAAGTGCTTTTAGGAAATATCTTAAGCGAATAACTACAGTTTAATTTTCATTAGGAGTTATGGGCAGGTTTTTAACGAGAGCACTTAGCATGTTCAAAGGCCCGAACAAACCTTAATTTACTTTACGTACAATATTAGTTTACTTATATATTGTAGACTTATAGAAAGAGACCTCCTAAAAGCGTTAAAATGTATTACTGGCACACGAAACCATAAATTAGAGTGAATAAATGAAGACTTGGCGCACCACTTCTGAAAGGTTGCCGACCCCTGCAGGTAGCTGTTCTGTGGGGAAGTGGTAGACTTTAGTCTGTAGGGCTAGGAGAGAAAACACAACACGATCCCTGTCTGGAAGCTGAATAACGATGACCGTAATTAACGACCGGAACAATTTCCCAAGGGTCATTGCGGATTCTCCGTCACTGACAATTTTAAAATCAAGATGGGATGTTTCTGCTGAAGGGATTCATTTTGGGGCAGTTCTCTGGCCCGGGTTCTACAGGAGGTCAGACTAGATGGATGACAACAGTCCCTTCTGGCCTTGGAATCTATGAATCTATTCCTGGCAGCCGCTCCCATGAGTTTGGTCCTAGAATCATAGAATATCAGGGTTGGAAGGGATCTCAGGAGGTCATCTAATCCAACCCCCTCCTCAAAGCAGGACCAATCCCCAACTAAATCATCACAGCCAGGGCTTTGTCAAGCTGGGCCTTAAAAACCTTTAAGGAAGGAGATTCCACCACCTCCCTAGGTAACCCATTCCAGTGCTTCACCACTGTCTGAGTGAAAAAGTTTTTCCTAATATCCAACGTAAACCTCCCCCACTGCAACTTGAGACCATTACTCCTTGTTCTGTCATCAGGTACCACTGAGAACAGTCTAGATCCATCCTCTTTGGAACCCCCCTTCAGGTAGTTGAAAGCAGCTATCAAATCCCCCCCCTCATTCTTCTCTTCTGCCGACTAAACAATCCCAGTTCCCTCAGCCTCTCCTCATAAGTCATGTGCTCCAGCCCCCTAATCATTTTTGTTGCCCTCTACTAGACTTTTTCCAATTTTTCCACCTCCTTCTTGTGGGGCCCAAAACTGGATACAGTGCTCCAGATGAGGCCTCACCAATGTCGAATAGAGGGGAATGATCGCGTCCCTCGATCTGCTGGCAATGCCCCTACTTATACAGTCCAAAATGCCGTTAGCCTTCTTGGCAACAAGGGCACCTTGTTGACTCATATCCAGCTTCTCGTCCACTGTAACCCCTAGGTCCTTTTCTGCAGAACTTCTGCCTAGCCACTCGGTCCCTAGTCTGTAGCAGTGCATGGGATTCTTCCATCCCAAGTGCAGGACTCTGCACTTGTCCTTGTTGAACCTCATCAGGTTTCTTTTGGCTCAGGTCTCTCTATCCTATCCCTACCCTCCAGCATATCTATCGCTCCTCCCAGTTTAGTGCCTGTTCTGTCCTTCCGATATATTTTGTACCCCGGAATGATTGTGTCCCATTGGTTGCTCTCAGTCCACCAGGTTTCTGTGATGCCTATTATATCTATATCCTCCTTTATCACAAGGCACTCTAGTTCACCCATCTTATTATTTAGACTTCTGGCATTTGTGTACAAGCACTTTAAAAACTTGTCCCTGTTTATTAGCTTGCCTTTTTCTGATGTGCCAGATTCTTTTTTATGTGACTGTTTATCATCTGATCCGGCCCTTACATTATACTTCTCATTCCTCTGCTCCTGACTATAACCTGGAGATTCTCTATCATCAGACTCTCCCCTAAGAGAAGTCTGTGTCCGATCCACACGCTCCTCTGCAGCAGTCAGCTTTCCCCCATCTCCTAGTTTAAAAACTGCTCTACAACCCTGGTCATTTGTCCAATCTTCCACTTCTTGTAAGCTTCTTTTTTGTGTTTAAGATCAGCAAGGATTTCACTGGTAAGCCAAGTTGGTCGCCTGCCATATTTACTATTCTTTCTACCCATCAGGATGGTTTGTTCCTGCAACCTCAATAAGGATTCTTTAAAATACAACCAGCTCTCTGGTCTCCTTTCCCCCTCATGTTGTTCTCCCAGGGGATCCTGTCCATCAGTTTCCTGAGGGAGTCAAAGTCTGATTTTCTGAAGTCCAGGGTCCATATTGTGCTGCTCTCCTTTCTTCCTTGTGTCAGGGTCCTGAACTCGACCATCTCATGGTCACTGCCTCCCAGGTTCCTCTACTAATTCTAACCTGTTTGTGAGAAGCAGGTCAAGAAGAGCTCTGCCCCTAGTTGGTTCCTCCAGGAAATTGTCCCCTACACTTTCCAAAAACTTCCTGAATTATCTGTGCACTGCTGTATTGCTCTCCCAGCAGATATCAGGGTGATAGAAGTCTCCCATGAGAACCAGGGCCTGCAATCTAGTAACTTCTGTTAGTTGCCGGAAGAAAGCCTCATCCACCGCATCCCCTGGTCTGGTGGTCTATAGCAGACTCCCACCACGACATCACTCTTGTTGCTCACACTTCTAAACTTAATCCAGATTTCAGAGTGGTACCTGTGTTAGTCTGTATCAGCAAAAAGAACGAGGAGTACTTGAGACTAATAAATTTATTTGAGCATAAGGTTTCATGGGCTAAAGCCCACTTCATCAGATGCATGCAGTGGAAAATACAGTAGGAAGATTATAGATATATACACACAGAGAATATGAAAAAATGGGTGTTGCCATACCAACTCTAATCAGCCTAATCGAATAAATTGGGCTATTAGCAGGAGAAAAAATAATGTTTGTAGTGATAATCAGGATGGCCCATTTCAAACAATTGACAAGAAGGTGTGAGTAACAGTAGGGGGAAAATTAGCATGGGGAAATAGTTTAGTTTGTGTAATGACTCATCCACTCCTAGTCTTTATTCAAGCCTAATTTAATGGTGTCCATTTTGCAAATTAATTCCAGTTCTGCAGTCTCTGGTTGGAGTCTGTTTTTTGAAGTTTTTTTGGTTGAATAATTGCGAATTTTAGGTCTGTAATAGAGTGACCAAGGAGGTTGAAGTGTTTGCCGACTAGTTTTTGAATGTTATAATTCTTGACGTCTGATTTGTGTCCATTTATTCTTTTGCGTAGAGACTGGCCAAACCAGACAATGTACATGGCAGAGGGGCATTGCTGGCACATGATGGCATATATCACATTGGTAGGTGTGCAGGTGAACGAGCCCCTGATGGCGTGGCTGACGTGGTTAGGTCCTATGATGGTGTCCTTGAATAGATATGTGGACAGAGTTGGCAACGGGCTTTGTTGCAAGGATAGGTTCCTGGGTCAATGTTTTTGTTGTGTGGTGTGTGGTGGCTGGTGAGTATTTGCTTCGGGTTGAGGGGCTGTCTGTAAGTGAGGACTGGCCTGTCTTCCAAGATCTGTGAGAGTGAGGGATCGTTCTTCAGGATAGGTTGTAGATCCTTGATGATGCACCGGAGAGGTTTTAGTTGGGGGCTGTAGGTGATTGCTAGTGGTGTTCTGTTACTTTCTTTGTTGGGCCTGTCCTGTAGTAGGTGGCTTCAGGGTACTCTTCTGGCTCTGTCAATCTGCTTCTTCTCTACAGCAGGTGGGTATTGTCATTGTAAGAACGCTTGATAGAGATCTTGTAGGTGTTTATCTCTGTCTGAGGAATTGGAGCTAATGCAGTTGTATGTTAGAGCTTGGCTGTAGACAATGGATCGTGTGGTGTGGTCTGGATGAAAGCTGGAGGCATGTAGGTAAGTATAGTGGTCAGTAGGTGGTGTTTATGTAACTGGCGCTTATTTGCACTGTAGTGTCCAGGAAGTTGATCTCTTGTGTGGACTGGTCCAGACTGAGGTTGATGGTGGGAGGGAAATTGTTGAAATCATGGTGGAATTCCTCAAGGGCTTCTTTTCCATGGGTCCAGATGATGATGTCATCGATGTAGCGCAAGTAGAGTAGGGGCATTAGGGGACGAGAGCTAAGGAACCGTTGTTCTAAGTCAGCCATAAAAATGTTGGCATACTGTGGGGCCATGCGGGTACCCATAGCAGTGCCGCTGCCTTGAAGGTATACATTGTCCACAAATGTGAAATAGTTGTGGGTGAGGACAACATCACAAAGTTGAGCCACCAGGTTTGCCATGGCAGTATCGGGGCAGTCCATCTTTGTGTGGAATGTTGGTGTAGAGGGCTTCTACAGCCATAGTGGCTAGGATGGTGCTTTCTGGAAGATCACCAATGGATTGTAGTTTCCTCAGGAAGTCCGTGGTGTCTCTAGGAGTGCTGGTAGAATAGGGCCTGAGGAGAGAGTCTATGTAGCCAGAGACTCTGAGGTTTTTTCCTGCAGTTTCATACCATTGCTCTGAGCAGTCATACTGCTCTTACATACAATACAATTCCCCCACCTTTTCTGCCCTGCCTGTCCTTCCTGAACAGTTTATATCCATCCATGACAGTGCTCCAGTCATGTGAGTTATCCCACCAAGTCTCTGTTATTCCAATCACATCATAATTCCTTGACTGTGCCAGGACTTCCAGTTCTCCCTGCTTGTTTCCCAGGCTTCTTGCATTTGTGTATAGGCACTTAAGATAACTCGCTGATCGTCCTGCTTTCTCAGTATATTCTATGACTCCTCCTGTTGCTGTCCCTGTGTCTGAGAGCTGAGCCCTGTTCCCCACGTGTCTGGTGGCACGCGTTCAGGTAGACTCACACGTGAGGTTGTTTGCTTAGCTCAGTTGTCGACCCTCTCCCCTCACGCCTGCCGCAGTGGGAATTGGGTTGTGTGGGCCCAGGGCGATCAAGCTGGGGCTTTTATCGTTGTTTGCGAGCGTTCTTTCTGAACCCTTGTTCCAGGCAGCCGCCTGAGGAGGCTTGGGGGAGGACGGGCTTGATGGGTCATTCACATTGTCGTAGTATTCACGCCATGAGAGCAAGTCCCCGCAGAGCCCCACAGAGTATTACGGCAGTTCTAGTGGCAAACTTTTAAAAGGAAACTGAATTGTCTAGTTTACCGTGAGCCAAGGTGCTGTGTTGCTGGGAACGAGTCTTTCCTTGTGATTATTTTGCAGTTTCAGCGTAGTACTGGCAGCGCACCTGGAGCATTGGTGTGGGTGTTCGGCTGTGGGGGGACAGGAACTGCAGGAGAGCGCTTCATTAGCTTTACTGCACCGATCTAGTGATTACAACGAGGAGTCCTTGTGGCACCTTAGAGACTAACACATTTATTTGGGCATAAGCTTTCGTGGGCTAAAACCCACTTCATCAGGTGCATGGAGTGAAACATACACTAGGCAGGTATGAATACACAGCACATGAAAAGATGGAGTTGCCTTACCAAGTGCGGGGTGGGGGGGGGTCAGTGCTAACGAGCCAATTCAATTAAGGTGGAAGTGGGCTATTCTCAACAGTTGACAAGAAGGGGTAAATACCAAGGGAGGGAAGGAAAAACACTTTTTTGTAGGGCTAATCAGGCCAATATAATCAAGGTGGCCCATTTCCAACAGTTGACAAGAAGGTGTGAGTATCAGCAGGGGGGAAATAATTTTTGTAGTGACCCATCCACTCCCAGTCTTTATTCAGGCCTAATTTGATGGTGTCCAGTTTGCAAATTAATTCCAGCTCTGCAGTTTCTCGTTGGAGTCTGTTTTTGAAGTTTTTTTTGGTTGAAGAATTGCAACTTTTAAGTCTCGGTATTGAGTGTCCAGGGAGATTGACATGCTCGCCTACTGGTTTTTGAATGTTACAATTCCTGATGTCTGATTTGTGTCCATTTATGAGCTGGCTTCCCCGCCCCGCGTTTGAGAGCGACCTGCAGCAGAAAGAAGTTAGCCTCACTAGAGCAGAAACTTGGCAGCAAGGAAGGCCCGTGCATGGCAGGCAGGCTAATCGCAAACCATATGGTTCTGCAATATGGTCCTCCCTCCAGTCCAGGGGAGCATGGCCTGCTGGAAACTGTCCTCCCTGTGGACTGCACCTCTCTATTAAATGTGCAGTCTGCTCCATTTATGTCCAGCCCAGAGAGTAGGAGATAGGACTTAGTTCTGGGACAGGTTGAAGTCTCTTATTGATCTTTCACTGGGCTCTAAGCACCTCTTGTATTGTCCTTTATGCTGCTGTGGGAAGCAAAAGGAAAACCCTGATCGTTGGGGGCTGCTTGCTGGATGCAGTCCCGTCTTCCTTCCCTACGCTGCAGGGAGCTGTTACATATTGTAGTGGTTTCCCTGGTGGTGCTGCCTCGTAGTGACGTTTATTATGGCAGAGTCGGTGGCTGGCAGATCTCGCCCCCCTCCTGCATGACAAGCTCCAGTGCACTGGAGTTGGTATGGTTCTGGGGCGGGACGGGTGCAGGGGAGCATGGTGGCCAGTCCCTGGAAAGCTGGTCATTTTACTTGAAGTTGGGATGTGGCGATCCATGGAACAGTTGTAGAATCTGCACTTCCAAGAATCTTTCACCGGATCCTACTTGGCTGTGAGCCAGTGTCCTTGGTGTATCTCCCTCCTGGGGAGCATTACACAGGATTTGTGACGTAATTTGTGATGCCTGACATGACTCCCTTTCAAATCCTCTTCCAGGAGGCCTTTGGAGACCTGGCCTTGTTCTTCTATGACTCGCACGGTGGGGAGGTGATTGGAGTTTTGTGGAAACCCTCCAGTTTCAAGCCCCAGCCTTTCAAGGTGAGTTTTTGACCCTCTGCTTTTAGCTTCTTGTTGTTCGTTGTAGTGCTGTGGGAAGTTTGGAGGGGATTGTAATAACAATAGTGTCACCTAGTGTCTCCGAGCATGTCTCAAAATGCTTTACAAAGGCGGTCAGTATCCTCTCATCCCACACTCGGGGAAACTGAGGCACAGATAGGTGAAGTGACTTGCCCAAGGCCATCCAGCCAATGGCCGAATCAGGAACAGGACCTAGGTCTCCTGAGTTCCAGTCCAGAGCTCTATCTGCTAGGCAATAATATCCCCCAGTACACACATCCTTTGACCAACACTAACACACACACCCTCCATAGCCCTCCTGGAGAGTAGGTGAGAGCTGTCTCCATTGAGAGGGAAACTGAGGCAAAGAACCCCATTTTCAAAGGAAGCCTGTGTTTTTTGGCTGCCCAGTTTGACACCCCCGGGCCTGATTTTTCAGAAGTGCCAAGTGTCTGTAGCTCCCACTGACCAGTAGGTGTCCAGGATGGCAGCACTGGGATCCCAAAGCTCATGCTGAGTTTGCGCCACGCAGTTTAACGTGCAAAGCTGTTTGGGAGCAAGGGCGTGGCTTGGAGAGTGCCTGGGGGATGGTAAAGGTGGGTCTGATGCACAGGTGTGGATGTGATTCATGCTGCTTTATATGAGGAACTCCTCAAAGACGCAAAGAAACTTGTGATTAATGGCCCACAGTTCTTCTGGCAACCACCCTGCCTGTTCTGCTGTCCCTTTAATTCGTAGGGCCCCGTGTAGCTCCTCTCTCTGCACCTGGGGCACTCGCTGCCCTGCAGTGCTGCTGCTTTGAAATCTAGTCATTGATGGCCATGAAATGAGATGATGCCCCCAAGCCCATGCCTAGCTTTACGCATCTGAATAGCTCTATTGGTTTAAGGGAGATAATTCCATCTTGCTGGATCGGGTTCTTAACTCCCAGTAACAGATCAAAGCAAAGGCAGATCAGACAGGTTGTCTTTGACCCGTTGACCTTTAAGGCACCCTCTATGCATCGGTGGCCTGCGTCTGTCCCCACCTCCTAAGATGGTCAGTGAATAATTTTCCAGTGTTCAGCGCGCACATATTAGGGGTAATTGTGATTGGAAATTGCATTGTTGCTATATTGACGGGGTGCTTGGTTGTGTATGCTCTGAAGGGGGATGCTTTTGCAGCCTTCTGGTTTACACTGTAACAGGAGCTGTTAAAAGTGAATGTGGTGCTAGCAAAAGGGGACAGGATTGGAAGAGAAGTGGTGAGACCGGACAGTTGCAGCATTTACTTGTCACGTTGGACTCACTGCGGAAGGGTAGGAGTTGGGTAGGGGTTGCATTAGAGATTTAACTTCCGGAGAAGAATACAGCATTGCTGGGCACAAAATGCAGATGTCAGTTAGCCCAACCCATATGCATGTGTATTACAGGCATCCAACATGAAAGGAAGAATGATGGCATCTCTAAGCTGTGAGGAGCTAGTCACCGTTCCCAATGTGGAAGCCATCCTAGAAGACTTTGAGATCCTGGGCGAAGGTCTGGTCAGATCAGTGGAGGCACATGCAGAGAAATGGACTATCTAAGACCATCAAGAGCTCTTGTTAGGCCTCCTGTACCATATCTGTAACCCTTTCTGTTTATAAATCTGTTCAGGGGAAGAAAATTCTTCAGCAATATCTCTAATCCTGTTAATGTGGTACACATCTCATTCATAAAAGCATTGCAGCCCTAGAAAAGGGATAGTATTTTCTATAGACATAAGACACCCCCTCTTTATACTTTCTCCAAAATCATCTCAAGGTGAGATGAATTGTTCATAAATGTTCCTATTTGTTCATCATGGTGAATGTTTATATAAAATTTCCATGTCTCAAATATCTGCTGGGATGTAAAACAGGAAGGGCATTTCCTAGTATAATAAAGAGGTATTTATAATAACTGCTTTTATTTTTGTCACCAGTAGCATTTCTCTGATAAGATCACTTCACATACTCCGTCTCCTCCCCACCCCCAAAGTGTGCATTTATATAGGGAGTAAGATTATCCAGAGTTATAGTATTGAAAAGAGAGAAATCGGGGACACGATAAAAGTATATAAAATAATGAATGGGCTAGAGAAGGTAGATTGGGAGCCTCTGTTCTCCCTGTCTTACAATGCAAGAACAAAGGGACATTCAATGAAGTTTCATGCAGTGTGTAATTAGACTGTGGAACTCACTGCCACAGGATGTCATTGTGGCCAAAAACTTAGCAAGATTCAAAAAGTGATTGGACACATAACTTTGAATATTCTCAATATCCATTTCGTTCCCACTAACAAGCATTCTGGAGGGGATATTAAACCTAATGGTTCAGGGCTTAACCCAACCTCTAACTATATGGAGGCAGTTTATCCCTATTGCAGGGTTCTTGCACCTTCATCTGAAGCAGCTGGTGCTGGCCACTGTCAGAGGCAGGATACAGAGCTAAATGGACCTTGGGTCCGATGCCGCATGGCAGTGCCTGTGTTCCTGTCTCACTGAAATTGCTCTCAGAAGTCCCAACATGTCTCCTGAGACACAGACGCGATTTTTAAATGTTGGGTACGTTAATATTGTTGAGGAGTTAGACATGCCAGGAGTTAAGCCACACCCAAGAGGTTAAATTGCCTGTAAATACCCTTTCTTGTAGTACTCTCCACCCCCACCCCCAGCCCCAGCACTGTTTGCACCAGGGGGTTTTAGTGCAATTTAGCTATAATGTAAAAAATAATGAGTGGGTGAAACCAGTGTCAAATCTGAGAGCAGATTTATGCCTCTGCTGTGACTTCAGAAAGCAGGGGGCGATGCTGACAGGCCCACATTGAGTTCCATTAGCAAACAGCTTGAGCAGCTATAAAAGAGGTTTGAAAGCTTTTACTTTTCAGTTTTAACTTTTAAGGCCCTTCGCAACATATCTTTGCCCTGGCTACTCATCTCTTAGAGTCCTCCAACCCGGCCTTAATTGTTCATTGTCACAATTACCCAGAAGCCCCTTCGCACTTGTGCCTGGGAGGAGCTCCCTGTAAACTGAAATCTGTGGGTTTTACAATAGGCTGCTCCAGATTCCCCCTTAAAACTTGCCTGTGCCGTGATGCCTTGGAAAACTTGGACAGTGGCTAGGGGCTGGTGTGCTGAAACCTTGGCTTTTCAGACTGGTCTCATGAGCTCCCTGCCTGGTTTGTTTGTATCCACCTGTTGCCCACTTTGATTGTGGGAGGGACCGTCATCTTGCTAATTGTGGCCTTGTCCTCACTAGGGCAAGCAGGGATTTTCTAACATGTTAAAATCCTAGTGCAGGCAAGGCCGCTGTAGTTCTCACCCTGGTCCAGGTGAGCTGGTCCAGGTGAGCTCCGCTTTCCGGTCCAGGTGCAGGCTGAGGTCCAGTTGCAGGATGGGCATGGAGGGAGCTCAACCTGGCCACAGCCTGTAATCTACCTGCCCCCTGGATTATTTAAGGGGGGACAGTTCCTGTTTTGGAGCCAAGCCGTTGCCATATTCCCCACCCCAGTTCTTCCAATGGCTCTCCCACTTCAGCGTTTTAGTACATTAAAAACTGTGTCCCTATTTTCCTTCCTAAATATCCTTCATTCTCGCTGTGACCAGATGTTGGCCCCTCGGGGTGTGGGCTCATCGCTCATTGCTTTCACCCCAGCACCTGTTGCCAGTACTGAATTCCCTTTAGAAACATAAAGGCAAATCAAAGCTCCGTGGTAGCTGTGGCCGTAAGGTGGAGTAGACCTGCCCTGCCCTGCAGCGATGCTGCAGCATTCCTCCTCCTTACCTTTCCTGGCTTCTGCCTAGGGTAAGGCACAAAAGTTTGGAGAACGTCCAGGCTGGTCTTTGCAAATGTGTTAACTCCCTTGAGTTAACTGCCAATCCGTTATCCCAAATGTAGACAAGCCCTTGTGCAGTACCCAAGTGTGGTGCAATTCGGAGGCTGTGTCTACATTGCAAACTTTTGCTGTCGCAGCTGTCAGTCAGATGGGAGGAGGTGTGATCCCTAACCGAGTTGGGCCAGCAAAGGACCCTGGTATAGACACGGGGGTGGGAGTAGAGTTTATTTTGCTGAGGAGGGCGAAACTAAAATACGCGCCGTGTTGCCTGTATAAGCTGTGCCAAGATGAAGGGTACTTTGCCGCTGTAGCATGCTGGTGTAGCTGTGCTACCAGAACCGTCTAAATGTAGCCCTTGCCTTGTAGTGATCCATTTTGCTGCAATTAGTCTGTGTGAGCTGGTCTACCACGGTGGGGTAGACACAAGCTGTGGTGCTGTGATGCAGCCGTAGCTCACCCCTGGGCATTTCCCCCTCTCCCTGTCCTGGGGGGAGAGTTATATCACAACACCACAAAGCTTCAAGCAGCCCCTTACAGCCATAAAAAGGGAAGTGAAGACAAAAGCTCAAAGGCTTCTACTGAAGGGTGTGCTGGATCCAGCCACTAAACAGTTAATTAAAGGGACACAGTCAGCCTCCACAGGTGCCCCAGGTTACCTTCCCTAGAAATATTTTGGGTTTATGTCACGCAGGGGTTCTCAGACTCTTGTACTGGTGACCCCTTTCACATAGCAGACCTCTGAGTGCGACCCCCCCCCCTTATACATTAAAAACACTTTTTAATATATTTAACACTATTATAAATGCTGGAGACAAGTGGGGTTTGGGGTGGAGGCTGACAGCTCGCGATCCCCCATTTAATAGCCTCGTGACCCCCTGAGGGGTCCCAACCCCCAGTTTGAGAACCCCTGATGTAACTTAATTTACCCTCTACTGCACCTTCACTCCAGGGATCTGGCTTCCTCCTCTCTTATCTTTGTGTTCTTGTCAGTGGTATCAAACTGTAGGGTAGCCAGCTCCCATGAGTCTCATGGTCTTAGTGCTTTTCTTAAAGCCCCAGCTCCTGGAGTCATGTGATTAGAGCAGAATCTCAGCTTTCACTTAAAAATGAATGACAAGGTGGGTGAGGTAATATCTTTTATTGGACCAACTTCTGTTGGTGAGAGGACAAGCTTTTGATCTTACACCTGAATACAAGCTCTTGTCTCTCTGATACCCTGGGACCAACATGGCTACAACAACACTTAATTCAACTATTGAAAAAGAAAGTAAGTTTCTAATCCTTATGATTGCAAGAGAGCAGCTTGGAAGCGTGACTCGAGTATAACCTAGAGGCTTGAAAGCCAGAAGGCTAATGAAAAGAAACCCAAAGGTGTTTTTGTTTTTGTGGTTTTTGTTTTTAACAAAATCTTGTTGTTTAATCCAATTTTTGGGTTTTTTGAGACCTGATTTTTCAAAGCACTTTGAGTTGATAATATGGAAATGGAGACTAATTTTGGAGGGCAGTTCGCCCACTGGGTGTCTGAGACTTCTGCTGAGAACTGTGGTCTCTAAGCACACCCAGATCCCAGTGCATCTCAGTCCAGTTCCTATTGGGACAGGTCCAAAAGCCGCTACCGCTGCTTAGCAGAGCTGAAGGCCCAGAAAAAAGTCAAATAATTGCAGGGACCTTGGAGACTGACAATCTTCTTCCTACGGTGCAGCTTGCTGTGCTGGTGACTCACCAGTGGGTGCTCTCCCACCTGAGACAGTGTCAGTGCTTTTTGCTTTTCAAATAACTGCAACAACATTGAATTCTCACACCGCCCCAGGAGGCGGGTAAGTATCATTATCCTCTATCTTACACAAGATAACTAGTCTGTTGAGTGCTAAAGAGATCATTAGCTCTCCCCTGCTGCCTCCCCACATTGACAATAAGAAGCCACTCAGATCCTGGCAAAGTCAGATCAAATGGATACATCTTGTACTGCAAACTGCAGGGAAGTTCAGGTCTTGATCTGGACCCCCGGCCTGTTCCATTGTTTTCTGTACACAATGAGCAGCCCTAGACCTTCACTGGACTGACTTTTTATTTACGGTAAGTCAGTGGTTCCCAAACTTTAACAACCTGTGAACCCCTTTCACTAAAATGTCAAGTCTCACGAACCCCCTCCTCAAAATGAATATTTCCAGGGATTTTCTCCTTTACCTGAGTATAAATGATAAAAGCAGTGATCTTGGAAATATAAAATTAGTTTTTATGACATGCTTATTACACACTATTTATTATTAATCATTACTGTATTTTTATTACACTATGAAAATGGCAACACTCTTCCAAGATCTCACTTTCGTAGCTTGTATCACTTTGAATAAGCCTGTTATAAGACAAGGCTCCTATGTTTCATCAAGGAGTATCAGATGTGAAACAGCAGGAAGGTATTTAAGAAGCCAACTCAGAGTTCCTCCTACACAAGCATTCAGGTCTTGAGCAGTCCAGGCAAACAATGCACATTACAACAAAGCTTAAACTTGTTCAGAATAATTCTAAAAACAATACTATCTGCCTATTCAATTTTTAAAATAGCAAAAAATATCCACCTCCCTTTCCATTTCTTATAAGCAGTTTTGAAGTTTAAATCTCCTCACTGTGCTAGATCTGCTTGCTTTGATCTGCTTAGCTCTTGGAAGTCCAGGGGCTCCATGCTGCTGGCCCCATGCTGCCCGGAGTCTGTAGGGACAAGCTCTGTCCGCCATTAGGGAATTTTTTTCCTGGGAACCCCCTGTAACATTTTGCAAACCCCCAGGGGTTCACGAACCCCAGTTTGGGAACCACTGAGATAAAGGGAACCCAAACTAGACAGAACAAGAGTGAAGCATCTATGAGATGGCACAGCCATGAAGACACACTCAGGGCTACTTGAATGTTTTAGGGTCTTCCATCCCTTTAAATCGTCCAGCAGTAGCTCTTTATTGAGCTAAGCTTAGAGGCCTAGATTTTTGAAGGAGATTCTTGGATGCCTCGTATTTTTGGCTACCCAGTTTGAGACTCCTTAAAGAGGCCTGACTTTTAGAAGTGCTGAGCACCCGCACTTTAAAAATCTGGCTGCTTTAGGACACCTAAAATCACTAGTCACTTGGAAACCTTGGCATGAATTTCCATGTCTGAGCAGCTTTCTTTGCATGTCAGGAAAATCGGTCCTAGGCCCCATGCTGAGCTGGTTGAGGATTGTCCCATTACAATGTGTTTTTAGCACATGGAGGGGCCTGTCTCTCACCATTCCTGGAGAGGAGTTAACCCTGAATCATTCTGGTAGCTCTGTTTGCATCATCATCTCCTCGTTCCCAAGAAAATTCTGGTGAAATGCCCCGGAAGGGAAGCGATTTTCCCAGACAGTGACAGGTGTCTCAGCTGGGAAGTTTTGATGGCTAGGCATTAGTGTTGATAAATGGCAGCTCACTGAACTGTGTGTGCGCCGCTCTGCCTCTCGCACGATTGCCAACAGCAGACTTCTTAGCAATTGAAAAGGGAAGTACAAAGGGGTGGGGGAATCAAAACGGATAAAAGCAAAACAAAACTTGGTTGAAAAATCAAAATCAGGGATGCTTTGGGCAGCCCCCTTGTAGCAAAAACATAAACCATGTGTGAGCATCAGGTGTGTGCTCTTAGCTTGTGGAACTGTCTTTCAGAGGTGATGCAAGCTGCATTGCTTGGCACCGTCCCAGCTAGGCTGGTCGGAACATTGGTGAATGATACAATAGGAGCAAACCTGCCCTGACAGAGAAACAGTCTGGGTGGCACTTTCTAGATCTCTGTAGATGCTATATATTGCAGGATCAGCTATTTATCTCCAGCTCCCCTAGCAGCATCCCCCGTCATTCATGTCTAATCAACTCTGTTAAGTCTGTTAAAGGAGATTGCATTCAGAGATCACCTAAAGTCAGAAATGAGGTGGAAGATTGTCACAATTCTATTGTTGGAGCTCTTGGTAAACAAACTCAGCGGGATCATTTCATTGCTGACAAGCTTTGCCTGGCATGACAAAGTGCGGGAATCCTTTATCTAATTACAATTTACAGATAACCTCCCGATGATTCATCTTCAAGAAAGATCAGGAGAACACAGCCTCTGGGAAATGGATACCTACTTTGCAGGCCTGTGAGGGCGGTGAAAACAGTGGGATTGCCTCTCGCTGTTCAGGTTATTATTTGTATATGAACTGTCCAGATGACGAGGGTGTCCACTGGACACAACATGCAAACATTCCGAGCTGCATCATTATTTTTATCCAATGTAGATGTAGCCAATAGCCAGTGGCTTTTGCGTGGCATTCAAAAAGCAGATAGGAATCAGCTGGGCTAGCTCTTGTGATGAGATACCAATTTGTGATAAGCGTGCTCCCATTTGAAATGCACAGGTTCATGGAAATCCGGGTTATGCTGCCACTGCTGTGGATTCTCAATCTTTTTGAGACATTACGGAAATTGGAAAAACTCTTCAGATGCCAGGGTCTGCAAAAGGCTGCTGCCTGCCTTCTCCTGGGTACAAAGGAATAAGACCATCTCACCTCCCTCTTCAGACAACTGCCTGCCTGTATGTTTTAAGACCCAATAAAAAACTGTAGGATCACAGGAATTAGAGAGAGAAAATACCTACTAGGCTGAATGCCAATGCAGGACCGTTTCCTACAAAATATTGTAGTGTTCCACAATGACCTTCCTTTTAAAATAGACCTTGTCTCTTTCTACTATAAAACACTGCTTATCTGACATTCACATTTCTCTGCACCGCCCCCTCCTCTGATCACAGTTGGCGCCAGAGTCTTCTATGCAGTTTCTATCGTCTGGAATAGCCATCCCGTATCTCTACATCGTCAATTCCTATTGTAACCCCTTTGGACTCGAGTGGCTAGCCCAAGTGCGAGGCTCTGTGGGTTGTTTCCACTAGGAGGAGAAAATTGATAGGTACTTTCTTTGATGCAATCTTGTTTATTTACAAAGATTTGTACATTATTATTTATTTATTATTTGTATTACCCTGGTGCATGGGGGGGAAGGATAGCTCAGTGGTTTGAGCATTGGCTTGCTAAGCCCAGGGTTGTGAGCTCAATCCTTGAGGAGGCCACTTAGGGAGCTGAGGCAAAAATTGGTCCTCCTAGTGAAGGCAGGGGGCTGGACTCAATGACCTTTCAAGGTCCCTTCCAGTTCTAGGAGATTGGTGTATCTCCAATTATTAAATTAAATGGACCAAAGTCCTGTTTCCCTGAAACAGTAGGAACCAAACAGCAGGTGACAGTTCTTTTGCTTGCTGTTTCAAGCCTACTTTTCCAGCCAGCACTCTGTGCCCAAAAAGCTTTCTCTTAGGGTCACATTATCACCACTTCTGTTACTGTCTGCTTGGCCTTCTGGCCCCTTCTCTCTCACACATAGACAAAAACAGTTCTCCCAATCAAAGCCCTAGTCCCTGCATTTGAGACCCTTTGGATCACATGGTTCAGCATCTACTCAAGCTTTTCTGTGCGCCTGTGTTTTGGATGCTAGGGCTCTTGTTTCAGACACTTCCTTTTATCATGAATGAAAGAGGGTTACACCCAACACCTAACACTGTCTTTCTCCCCTAGCCTAGGCCTCACTTTTCTCTCCCTTTGCTCTCCTCTGCTTATCATTATAGGGCCTGAAGTTGTGCACCTGCAACTCCCACTGGCTTGAATGGGAGCGTGCTACTATTGGGTCATTATTTCTGTGCACCAGCAGTGTGCAGAGTTGCAGGTGATCAGCACCTCTTGGGATCACCTCCTTGTAAAGGCTTCAGAGGGTACAGTTTGTATAAAAAATGCCGTACAAAACAAAGCCGTATTGCAGTGCGCTGTTTGCACCCAAGTGTCTGTGGAGTCTCCATTAGAATTAGGGAGGTAACATTAAAGTGACCATATGTCCTGGTTCTACTTTATACAGTGGTGTTGTAGCTGTGTCAGTCCCAGGATATTAAAGAGACAAGTTATATGGTTTTATTGGTCCAGCTTCTGTTGGTGAGCGAGACAAGTTTTCAAGCCATGCAAAGCTCTTCCTCAGGTCCAGACCTCATCCACCTTGTATCTCTGGTTCTGCTTTGACAGTCCCAGTTTTTCCTATGATTTCTCCAGGAGCACATGAGACGTCTTCGTTTTTTGTTTAATCAATTCAGAATGTTTGTTCAAGACAGGCGGCTGCACTGAGTAGAATTGGCTCCGTATTTACCAGGAACAAACAGTGCAGGGGAATGATCAATCAGAGTAATGGATGGTGTTACTGCGAAGGGAGACGTAAAGGAAAAGATATCTGGTAAACAGTCTTGCTGATAAAGGCATAACCAGATCCAATGGCTGGAAGTTGAAGTTAGGCAAATTTATCCTTGAAATAAGATACAGTTTCCTAGCAGAGGGGGTGGTTAAATGTGGGGACGGCTTTCCAGGGGCATGGTGCAATCACCATTGCTTGGACTCTTTAAAATGAGATCAGATATCTTTCTCAAAGGGCGGCTTTAATCCAGTTGCTGGGAGAAATTCTACAGCCTGTGTGCACAGGGATTCAGGCCTTCTGGCCTCTTCTCTCTCTTCCATCCTGCCTCTTCTGGATGGCCATGGTGGCCCCTTCTGGCCTTGGAATATGTGAACCCCGCTGTTCCTCCACTTCCTTCCTAGGCCATGGAGCAGCAGGAAACTATCGCCCTCAAAATGCTCACAGCACTTGCAGCTCTGGAGTAAGACACAGCTCATGCTTCAGGGCTTCAGCTGGTCTTCTGCAGGGGTCAGGAAGCCTCCTGCCTCCCCCCCGTCCCAATGCACCATTGGCCAGATATATTCTGTTCCACCTCCCCCACCATTCCTCCAACACCTTCCTCTGAAGCTTCAGAGATTGGCCACAAGACACCAGCCGGGGTGGACCTGTGCTCTGCAGTGGTACTGAGAACCCTCTTAGATGCCTGGCTGGTGTGTCTTGTTCACATGCTCAGGGTCCAGCTGAGCTCCAGATGTGAGGTTGGGAAAGATTTTCACCCTCGGTCAGATTGGCAGGGACCTTGGAGGTTTGTCACCTTCCTCTTCAGCATGGTGCATGGATCACCTGCTGGGATCATCTGGGCATATCTCATCTCATCGATCCCCTCCCATTGCAGGGGCCTCAGGTCTCTCCTGTCTTCTGCCTAGGGCTCACAACAGCTTAGTCTCCTGGGGCCTGAAATGCTTCAGTTTAACTAAAGTCACTGCGGGAGGAAGGGGTGAGATTCTATGTCCCGTGTTGTATAGAAGGTTGGAGTAGGCGATCTAGTGGCCTTAAACTCTCTGAAATTGATGTTAGCGTTGTAGTGATCAAAGCTGTTCTTTTGTTCTGAGTGAATGTTAACACTCCCCTGTTCAAATGCTTAATGATGGTCGTTCCAACGCTCAGTTATTGCAGCCCACCTGTGGAGAAGGTTTCTGATGGCAGAGGGCTCTTCCATTGATCAGGCAGTGGCTGGAACCTGAAACCACACAAATTCAGACTGGAAATAAGGTGCAATTTTTTAACAGTGAAAGCCAGTAACCACTGGCACAATTTACCCAGGGACGTGGTAGAGCCTCCATCCCTTGAAGTTTTCACATCGAAATGGGATGCCTTTCTAAAAGAAATGCAACTAATAGGGAAAAGAGCAGGCCAAGAAAATGTCAGTCACAGTACAGGGAGATCACTGGTAATGTTATCTCAGCACCTGTGAAACTGAACGCCACACTCATTTGCACGTTTGATTGTAACACTTTAGGGAGCACTGGCAGTTCTGCGACTGCTGCTGCTCCCTTACAGAACATAACTGGGCCATGCTGGGTCAGACCAAAGGTCCATCTAGCCCAGTATCCTGTCTACCGACAGTGGCCAATGCCAGGTGTCCCAGAGGGAATAACTGAACAGGTAATGATCAAGTGATCCAGCCCCTGTCACCCATTCCCAGCTTCTGGCAGAGACTAGGGACACCATTCCTGGCTAATAGCAATTGATGGGTCTATCCTCCATGAACTTATCTAATTCTTTTTTGAACCCTGTTATAGTCTTGGCCTTCACAACATCCTCTGGCAAGGAGTTCCACAGGTTGACTGTGCGTTGTGTGAAGAAATACTTCCTTTTGTGTGTTTTAAACCTGCTGCCTATTAATTTCATTTGGTGACCCCTAGTTCTTGTGTTGAGAAGGAGTAAATCACACTTCCTTAGTTATTTTCTCCACACCAGTCATGATTTTATAGACCTCTATCATATCCCCCCGTAGTCGACTCTTTTCCAAGCTGAACAGTCCCCGTGTGATTACTCGCCTTGTGTCAAGGGTCTCTGACATTCAGTGGGCGTACAGGGCTTGGGTCTGATTCTCCTCTCCCTCTCACCAATGTTGATGTGTAATTCTATTGATTTCAGAGGTGTTTACATCAGTATAAGTGAGAGGAGAGCCAAGCCCCTTGGGTTTTCATTTGTGGCCAGCTCCTTGTGGCGAAGTTAGTAAGGTTTTTGCCTGAGAGAAGGTTGAATAAAAATGTCCAGCTAAGGCCATTTGCATCCAAAGTGCCTTATATTGGCTGGTCCATTCCCGGATAAGCCAGTAACTGACCATTTAAATTCACTACTTATTTTGTCCAAGAGATCCTTCGTCTGTCAGGAAGGGCAGCAGGGAGGTCTTCAGCCAGAGAGGACAAAACAGATTGGAAGCAGTAGGGACTCATGGGTTCTATCGGTGCTGGCTAAGTTGCTTGCGAAGTGCATATCCGTTCCATGGACTGTGAGCACAGGCCGAATTCCGATAGCTGGGATTCAAACCGTAGTGTTTGGAAGAGATATAATAAACCTTCCTGCTCCCAGAGTTCCTCCTGCTTCTGGGCATAAGCCAGTCCCTGACTCATGGATGTTAATCGGAAACCTCGCTGATGGGCAAGTCATTTAATAACTGCCTGCTGAATGTTCTTCTGAACATGTGCCACTGCTGCCGACCAGCTACTGGACTAGATAGACTACAGAGCTCTTATGGCCTGGGATGGGGTATTTCAGGCTGGGCAGAGGCAGGTTCTCCTGCCTTCTGTGTAGTCAGGCTTCATGCTAATAACTCCAGCAGTTCTACTAAGAGACACTAGCAATATCACAAGGCAGTGGACAAGGGCCACCTTATTTAGTGCCCCTCTGAGGGCTGCCAGGGACTTCAGTTAGGTATCTTGGGCTGTCCCAATTCTGAAGTAGCATAGGCTACTCATGGGCTTGTACCTGCAAAGAAGCACGTGACATGGGTATTGGCCCCCTGTAACCCTGATGGATGCCGTGTGATGAGGGCTAGGACATAAATCGCAGCCTCCCACCAGCACTTCTGCATGTCATGCTTTTGCTAGGTGGTATCAGAAGTAAATTCAGGAGGGCCCACGTTGAATCTAGTGGTGTAGCTCCAGTTGAAGCCAGTGGAGCAATGCTGATCCACATCAGCTGAGGATAGGGTCCTAACTCGGGCCAAGAATGGAGCAAATGAAGCCGCCAGATCCAAACTTTACCTAAGATGGGGGGTGTCTGGACCAGGGGTTTGTTTCAGGCCCCATCCCTCACTCCTCTTCCCCTCAGAGCTGATCAGGAAGAAGTGAGGACTCTGCAGCCCTGCTGAGCTCTAGAGCTAAAAACTAGACGTGGTTGAAAATGGTCTGACGGGACCGTGTTCCACCAGGAAACACCGATTGGGTGAAACCACAACATTCCATGGGAATGTGTTAAAAGTGTCAATGGAAGCCAGGCTGAGGTGCAGGCTGGCCGGCGAGCTGCCCAGATCCCCGGTAGTCCTCCTGCCCTGTTCCTCAGCGCCCTGGGTCCCTGGCTCCGGGTGTCAGGAATCAGGGCCTGTAGCAGAGCCAGTCTTCAGGCAACCTAACGAGCATGGCTGGCCTGTAGTAGGCGGCTGCCTAATTGGCTACGTGCCCTGACTGGTGACAAGAGTCAGCAGGCCCGCTCGTAAACCCAGCAGCAGTTCAGCGACTGATCAAAGCATTTGCCTGTAGACATGATAGCTCCTGTGCCTGCTTGTGCCCAGCCTGGCTTGGGCCCAGCCTTGCCCTTGCCCCAGTTCTGACCCTTGGCTCCAATTCCTGGCTACTGACTCCTGCTCTAACCACTAGACACACTTGCCCAGTGACATGACATCTTGGCAGCCTGCCTGGCTCCTTGGTAGCCTGGCTCTTCAGTAACCCGCATGGCAGACTGCCATGGAGCTGGGCATCCCACACTGCCTGGGCATGTATTTCGTGTTGGAAACAATGAAAGGTTCCAAAATACAATATTGTGCAATAACAGTTTGGAGAGGGTGGTGGGGGGTGTCGTTTTTGGCTCTTTTCCCAAATTGGGATGAAAAATTTGCCAACAATTCAAAATTTTCCGTGGCCCCATAATTTTGTTTCCTGATCAGCTCTGCTAAAAACCAGACTGGAGCTTCGGCACATTTTCCTTGCCTGCTCTGAAACTGCCTGGACAGGTTTCTGGCCTAGGTGAGGTGCTCTGTCAGCTGGTAAGTGTGGGGTGTGTGTGTTTTAGATTGGAGCAAGTCAAGGTGCCTTAAGCTTGTATCAAGCCCCAGAAAGGATTAAAATCTCCGGACACGAAGAGGCTGGCGGTTGCCCTCCTATTCTGGCTCATCCCTCTGCCTCGCCATTCTCATCCTGCTGGGTTGCGCCCTGAGTTCAGGGTGGTTTGCGTGCAGCTCTGAAGCGCTGCTCTGATTGTGGGGATTTCCCGGCCTCTGGCTGAATTCACCTTCCTCTCTAGATACGGCTCGTTATTATTTGTGTTACAGTCACGTCTAGTGGCTCCAGCTGGTGAATTAATTAATGTTGGGACACAGTATCAGCTGGGCCCAGTGAAGTTACAACCCCTGCACCAGAGGGGTGGATTCCCCCCCGCGCCGGTGGAGCTGCTCAGACAGTGGTGGATGACGTTGCATCTCCTCCACCCCGGGTAGTGTCAGAACAGGAGGAGCAGGGTGAGGCTTATACAACAGCTGTCCAACAAACTGGCTTAGAGGCTGATCCAAATCGCTTAGTTATGCCTTGGAGACAGATTAACGAGCTCGTCTAAAGGCTTGCCCAGGTGGACTAATCAGCAATTTAGCACCAGGGTCCCTCCTGTTCCCCCGGTGTCCTGCTCCTGAATGATCCTCTCTCCGAGTCAGGGTGAGGGTGTTAGGAGGCAGCACATTGTAGGGCACGCGCACAAGAACACAATGGGGGATGAGAAATGGCGCTGCAGAATGATTCCATGGGTGCGGCCTCTGCTCCTGCAAACAGGAGCACGCCAGGACGACAGGCGGCGTGAGAGCAACCTGGAGCCAGAGCCTGTAACTTTTGCTTAACTCCACCAGTTCACAGCAGCAGGAAAACCATTTCCAATGCCTGCTGGGATACGTGTGGTTCAAACCAACTGACCATCCATCCCCGCATGGAGATGCGGCGTATTGAAAAGGGTGTCAAAATTACAAACACCTTAGAAAGATTAACTCATGAACCCTGTGCAGTAGGCAAATAGCATCATCCCCTTTTTACATTTGGGAAAACAGAGAGGAGCAAGGACTTGTCTGAGTTTCCCCAACATGTCCGGGGCAGAGCTGGGAATGGGCCCTGGGTCCCCTTCGAGAGCTCTGAACACGCGATGTGCTGTGTGAACGCGCGCAGTGTTGCTAATGGGCTCGCTGCGCTGTGTGGAATGAGGCAGGTGATACATGGAGACATTTGGTTTCGCTGTGAGCACAAAACACGGTGCTGGGGACGGTCCCTGACCATCAAGAAGTAGCTAAAAACATCCCACAAAGAGTCGGCACCGCACCAGAAATGTCTAGGGTCCCCACTCTGGGCAGATGGGAAGGGAATACGTTGATACCTTGCGAGGCTGGTCACAGGTTCAAATCCAGGTCATTGCTTTGCTGTCAGATGGGCTTGGTGGAGCTTGGTCCAGTTCCTGGCGGAAAGGTGCGCAGAGCACTGGAGCTGGCACTAGTCAGCCCTTTGCTGGCAATCTCAGGATGAAGCCACTGGGCTTGAACTACCCTCTGATCTTCGCAGTTGCTCCCACCAAGGCAATGTGAAAGGAGACGCTTCTATGTTGTACCGGCGCTGTAGGGAAATAAAACTGCCTGATAGCCTGTAGCAGCATGAGTCTCTGCCTCCCACTCCTTCAGAATAGACCCAGCGCTGTCTTGTGTAAGGGACATGGCCCTGGCCTGGCTGGCTGGCCCTTGTTTTTGTCCACTTGTGACCCACTGCGAAATCAGATCAATTCAGAGCCGCTCCCAAGCTGGCTGGAGAAAGCTCTTTTGCTGTGGAGGAGCTGCACTGAACCTTACCCTGGGAGATCCAGACCGGCGGCACTGATCCAGTACCAAACGGGGCAGGCTCTGCTGGGCTCCACGCTCGGTGGTGGCAGTCTCGTTGGGATCTCGGCTCTCAGAGAGCAGCGCGGTGACCTCGCTGGCTGTAAGGCAGTCCTGTGGTGGTGTCTCTCTATGCTGGGGCAGGGTGAAGTCATGCAAAGTCCTGCCTCTGACCTTGTGAGACCTCCTCTAAGGATCTGTGTTCCCTGAAGTTAACTTGGGCTTTTACTTGGGTGTTGCCCCTGTCCCCCCTCTCCGGTCCACACACAAACCCCTCTTACTTGGGTGTGTTGGTGCTTTTAACCCAGGCTAGCTGGGCCTGATGGGGCTACGGGCTAAAGCCTGAGTGAGGTAACCAATGCGCATGTTGGCTAAGTGACTTGCTCAATAGCACACAGGAAGCAGGGAACTGAGCCCAGGTCTCTGGCTAGCACCTTAAGTACTGGACTACCACTTTAGATCAAGGATGATCAAGGTGCTAATGGAACACTCAAGGAAGACAAGGCCATTGTGGAGAAGCTAAATGAATGGTGGCAGTTCTGCAGAAAAGGACCTGGGGATTACAGTGGACGAGAAGCTGGATTTGAGTCAGCAGTGTACTCTTCTTGCAAAGAAGGCTAACAGCATATTGGACTGAATTAGTAGGAGCATTGCCAGCAGATTGAGGGAAGTGATTATTCCCCTCTATTCAGCACTGGTGAGGCCACATCTAGAGTATTGCGTCCAGTTTTGGGGCCTCCCACTACAGAATGGATGTGGACAAATTGGAGAGAGTCCAGCGGAGAGCAATGATAATGATTAGGGGGCTGGGGCACATGACTTATGAGGAGAGGCTGAGGGAACTGGGGTTATTTAGTTTGCAGAAGAGAAGAGTGAGGCAGGATTTGATAGCAGCCTTCAACTAGCTGAAGGGGGTTTCCAAAGAGGATGGAGCTTGGCTGTTCTTAGTGGTGGCAGATGACAGAACAAGGAGCAATGGTCTCAAGTTGCAGTGGGGGTGGTCGAGGTTAGATATTAGGAAAATCTATTTCACCAGGAGGGTGGTGAAGCACTGGAATGGGTTACCTAGGGAGGTGATGGAATCTCCTTCCTTAGAGGTTTTTAAGGCCTGGCTTGACAAAGCCCTGGCTGGGATGATTTAGTTGGCGTTGGTGCTGCTTTGAGCAGGGGGTTGGACTAGATACCTCCTGAGGTCTCTTCCAGCGCTAATCTTCTATGATTCTATGATTTGGTGGGGAAGAGTTAACATGGTTTTTGTAAGGGGAAATCATGCCTCACCAATCTGCTAGAATTCTTTGAGGGGGTCAACAAACATGTGCACAAGGGGGATCCAGTGGATATAGTGTATTTGGACTTTCAGAAAACTTTTAACAAGGTCCGTCACCACAGGCTCTTAAAGTAATCAGCCATGTGTTAAGAGGGAAGGTCCTCTCATGGATCAGTAACTGGTTAAAAGACAGGAAACAAGGGGTAGGAATAAACGGTCAGTTTTCAGAATGGAGAGAGGTAAATAACTGGGCCTCCCCAGGATATGTACTGGGACCAGTGCTGTTCAACACATTCATAAATGATGTGGGAAAAGGGGTTGCCACAATGAGGTGGCCAAGTTTGCAGATGATACTAGATTGTTCAAGATAGTTAAGTCCAAAGCAGACTGCAAAGAGTTACAAAGGGATCTGACAAAACTGGGTGACTGGGCAACAAAATGGCAGATGAAATACAATGAGGATAACTGCAAAGGAATGCACATTGGAAAACATAATCCCAGCTATACATAGAAAGTGATGGAGTCTAAATTAGCTGTTACCACTCAAGCAAGAGATCGTGGAGTTGTGAATAATTCTCTGAAAACATCCGCTCAATGTGCAGCCACAGTCATAAAAGCAAACAGACTCTTGGGAATCATTAGGAAAGGGATAGATAATAAAACAGAATATATTCTAATGCCACTACATTAAACCATGGTACATCCACATCTTGAACGGTGTGTGCAGTTGTGGTTGTCCCATCTCAAAAAAGATCAATTGGAATTGGAAAAGGTGCAGAGAAGGGCAACAATTAGGCTTAGGGGTATGGAACAGCTTCCATATGAGGAGAGATTAAAAAGACTGGGACTGTTCAGCTTGGAAAAGAGACGACTAAGGGGGGATATGATAGAGGTCTATAAAACCATGACTGGGGTGGAGAAAGTGACTAAGGAAGTGTTATTTACCCTTTCACATAACACAAGCACCAGAGGTCCCCCAAGGAAAATTACCAGGCAGCAGGTTTAAAACAGACAAGAGGCTGCACTTGCTTCACAACACACAGTCGACCTGTGGAACTCTTTGCCGGAGGATGTTGTGAAGGCCAAGACTATAACAGGGTTCAAAAAAGAACTAGAAAAGTTCCTGGATGACAGGTCCATCCATGGCTATTAGCCAGGATAGCCGGGGATGCAACCCCATGCTCTAGGTTTCCCTACGCCTCTGATTGCCATATGCTGGGACAAGATGACAGGGGCTGGATCATTCAATAATTGCCCTGTTCTGTTCATTCCCTCTGGGGCACCTGGCACTGGCCAGTGTCGGCAGACAGGATACTGGGCTGGATGGACCTTTGGTCTGCCCCAGTATGGCCATTCTTATGTTCTTAAAATAATGTTCCCAGTAAGTAACACTCAGTAAGCCCTGGTCACTACTGTTATTTTTCATGAGTAAGTGTCCTTTATCTAGCACTACATATTTACCCAGCACTTGGCAAACACGGAGTAAGATACTTTCCCTGCCCTGAAGTGCTCACGGTTGAAGACAGACGGACAAGCTGAGGCAGAGTGCGGCGGTGCCGCTGAGAAAGCGCGGTGTGATTGCTGGTGATGAAAACAAGGCCAGGAGGGTGCTTGGAAGAAGGGGGCTCTTAAGGAGAGTAGGGCAGGGACACTGATGAGCTCGAAGTGGGACACTCTTCCAGCCAGAGCACCACGTACCTAGTGAAGCCACGTGAGGGCTGGATGTCTAGAAGGCACAGGAGCAGCCTCCTCTTATGGCTGCTTGTTGTGTTTTGATTTGGAGTAAGCAAGTCACGAGGATGACACTGGGCACTTCGTTCAAGCAGTCACACAATACAGCGCTCCCCACCTGCCTGTTCTTCCCTCTTCTCTCTAGAGCGCACCTCCCAAGGCGCTCACTGCCAGGCTATTCAGCTGGCGTCAGCACCCGCACAGCTCCCCCGTCAGAGATCCCGTGTACTGGTTTTCTACTGTGCTCATTGCTGCTCCGCCTCTTGGATGTCCACTGAGCACTCTTGCAGAGGGCAGCGTTTAAACCGGTCCCTGTGCCCAGGGCATGATACAGCACCCCGTGCAAGGGTATCAGCGCACTCCACTATCTGGCTGCAGGCCGGGCGTGTCCAGTTTTGCTGGGGCGTCACAGATTGAATCAATGTGGACGTGCTGAATGATTTTCTCTCCTCTTCGCTCTGACATGCTCATGGTTACTCCTCCCCAAGGGATTTCGTGCCTGCTGTTTGTTGCCTTCTCGCCAGGCAGATCAAAGTCTATAAAAAGCCCTGTGATTTTACTGCATGACTGTGTGTTATAATGACAATACTTTCCCAGCTATACCACTGTCATCTCCAAATATCAGCTCTCTTCATGAAATAACCTTTATGGCCAGTTCAGTGGCCTCATTTTACAGATGGGTAAACAGAGACACAGAGGCCGAGTGACTTGGCCAAGGTCATAGAGTGAGTCAGTAGCAGAACTGGGATTAGAAGCCAGGTGGCTCTAACTAATAGGTAATGCTTCCTTGGTTTTTGGGGGGAGAGGGGCAGGAGGGGAGGGAACTACAGACTCAAACCGATACCATTCTCCTAACAAGCCTGCATTCTATTCCGGGCTGCTTATGAATATTCTAATGGGCAAGTGCTTTTGTCCAAAGAATAAAATTAAAATAAGCACGAGCAGCCTGTTTCTGTTTATTCCAGGTGGGTGTTTTCCTGTCTAACTGACCCGTTCCATGTACTGCAGAGTTTCAGGGAAAATCCATTACAGACAACCAGGCAGTAACGTACTTGATCTTTTTTCAGCTCCAATAAGCGGCTAATGCATTTCAGCAGGTGTTAGCACAGCAGCTGGTTCAGCTGCCGCGGGCAGGGTGGAAATTGATGAGCTCCAAGCTAACCGTTTTCCCAGGCGCTGACGGCTAAATAGTGCCATGCTTGAATGGCATTAGATGCTGGGTGCTTCCTGCAGTGTGGCCTCCCTAGGAACCGGCAGATGGCTTGCCTACTGCTCATTGGTGGCGGAAAATTATTAGCAGTTCTGTGAAAGAGCCAAGCAGCAGGGAGGGGAGGGAGAGCACCACGAAAACCTCAGCATGAGGAGGAGAACCCGAGGAAGGCTTGGAGGGTGTCTTCACCATAGGAGCTAAAGCTCGGCAAAGCAGCTGCTGGCCTGGCGTGGCAGGGTAAATACACTGGGCAAATGCGACTGGCATCCCGGACTGGGCTGCTTCTGTTTTTAAACGTGTCTAATGCAGCCGATCTCCACATCACAGGAGAAGCAGAGGACTGGCCCTTCAGCAGGAAGCAGAGCCGACTCCGTAAACTGTAACAGCTCAGAGCTGTAAAGCCGATAATTGTAGGGTATCCCCACCAGCAGGGTGGGCCGGCACCACCTTCAGGGTGATGGCGTTTCTCCATGACTTGAATGCAGCCAGCCAGTGCCAGGTTCCAGCGGCAAGAGACCAGGCCCACCAGGGACCCGAGGGGGGAGATCCTGATTGAGAACCTGGGTGGAGAGAGCAGTTCGGTGAGCAGACCGATGTCAAACGAAGTGAGAAAAGAGAAGAAGAAAAAATATTTGTTAGAGAAGATGGTGACTTAGGGCACCTAACTCCCCTAAATCCTTTGGTGGCTATGGGCCTCGGAAGCCCTGAGGCCTATTAATGGAACACTGCTCGCCTGGCAGGCAGGGCACCAAGCAGTATAGTGACAGGAGCATCTGGGTCCTGCTGGACCAGTGGTGGTTGGATCGGGTTGTGCTTGGATTTGAGCTGTGGGCCCAGCTCCTTATAACAGGTACAGAGAAGGGCCAGCCACCATGCTCAAGCCCTCATGCTGTACCAGCCTCACAGGGGCTCACCAGACAGCCCAAAGCTGTGATTCGCTCTAGGCTTGCAAGGCTTGAGCGGAAGCTTCTGGTAACATTTTCAAAAGTGCCTAAGTCCCATTTTCAAAAGCAGCTCAGCTACTTTGTCGCCTAAGTTCCTTTGGCATCATACAAGCCATAAGCTGTTACATGCCTAAGTCACTTTTGAAAATAGGACTTAGGCTCCTAAGTCACTTAAGCTCTCTGAAGATGTCACCCTCTGTCCCCTTTTAGCTGCACCATCACCTTCAGGATCAGCTCACCTGATCTGTCTCCCCAGTGCCCTACAAATTCCCACGGCCCTTTTTGTAGGGTCACATCTGCCGGGGGACAGCTCCGGGTATAGGTCAGATCCTCCCTCACCAGCTCCTCTGCTCATCAATCCCAACTGCGCTAGGAAGGAAACCCCTCCCCAGATCAGCAAGCATCTTACAAAGAGTCTGGGGGCAGCTCCCAGACAGTTAATAGTGGCAGCTTGAAATATCCCAGCAGCGTCAACCTCTCTAGAGTATGAAGAAGAACAGAAGGTGCCCTAACAGCACCCTGGGAAGCAAACGTGTCCCCAGACAAGATATGTTCCCTTTATGCAGCTGACCAAGTCCCGGGGCAAAGTGAAGCAGATGTGATTGCAAAGAGCAGCGTTGCAGCAGAATCCATCCCACAGGGGCTGGTGCATGAGGTAGCCCACAGGACCCCCGAAACCAAATTTTCTTGTGATTTAAGTGCTGGCACGTGAGTTGGGTGATCTGGGTTTTCTAGGCTTGGCTCTGCCATGCACGCTGAAGTTTCTGAACCTTTTTCAGTCATTCTGGGATGAGTTAATCTGAGATTTAAAGCTCCATCTGGGACCCCCGAGGAACATGGAAGTTGCGACCCGATCTGGGGTAAAACCAGGGACACGAGCAGAGATTCACTTTGAGGCTCAAGGGTTCCTTCAAAGCTGAAAATCAAGAGGAAAACTCACAGGGGCATGAACCCCGCTCCAAGGAAACAAACTAAAGGGAATGAAATGGAACCTGAAATCTGAACTCTCTGCCCAGCCAGTGATGGGCAAGTTCAGAGCCAGCTCTACACTTCGTGGCTTCTGAGAATAGCAAAATATTTTGCATGAGTCCCCATGAGCCAGGATTGCTGGGTTTCCCACTGCTGTCCAGTTCTCTTTGGGCAGGCAGACAAACATCTTCTGCTTGGCACTGGAGCATGTCCTGTCCTGCTCTGTTCACTGCACGATAACAAAGGTGTTGCAACACACCGGTGGGAGGGAATCTGACTTCTCTAAGAACACATGATCCCAGGCAGCACGTGCCACCAGTAAAAACAGCTTAAGCCAAGAGACGTAGGTGGGGGAATGCAGGTGTAGAACAGCAGCACACTCTATGCTGCTGGAGAAATTAATGCAACAGGAGAGTGTAGTCTCAGATTACACGGGAGCGACAGGGAGGCAGTAACCTCCCATCTGCGGTTAGTGCCTGTTTTCAGTGACTTTAGGGGATTGCTGGCTGCCCCCTCAGCTCTGCCAGTGATGCCCCTCACCCCCATTTTCGGATGCTCCCACAATTGTTTTCGTGCTTTCTTCTACTGCCAGGCCCATCGCTAAGCAAAATATTGGGACTATTTTAATTGAAAATATCTTCAAATATTTTTTATTTACCAAAAATCTTTCCATAATATTTTTGATTTAAAAATCAGAGGCACAATTAAGCTCTTTGGGGCAGCAGCTGTCTTTTTGTTCTGTGTTTGTATAAAGCCTAGGACCATGGGGTCCCGGTCTGTGACTGACACGGGTGCTGAGATGCTGTGGTAATACATGATTTTTCATGTCAATTTTAATTTTAGGAAAAAAAAATCAATCTTTTGACGAGAACTTAAGAAACACAAGAAAGGCCATCCTGGGTCAGACCAAAGGTCCATCTTGCCCAGTATCCTGTCTCTGACAGGGGCCAATGCCAGATGTTTCAGGGGGAATGAACAGAACAGGGCAATTATTGAGTGATTCATCCCATCATCCACTCCAGCTTCTGGCAGACAGAGGCTTAGCATCTTGGTTAATAGCCACTGATGGACCTATCCGCCATGGACTTATCTAGTTGTTTTCGGAACCCAGTTATAGTTTTGGCCTTCACAACATGGCAAGGAGTTCCACAGGTTGACTGTGCGTTGTGTGAAGAAATACTGCTTTGTGGTTGTTTAAACCTGTTGCCTATTAACTTCATTGGGTGACCCCTAGTTCTTGTGTTATGTGAAGGGGTAAATAACATTTCCTTACTCACTTTCTCCACACCAGTCAAGATTTTACAGACCTCTATCATATCCCGTCTTAGCCGTCTCTCTTCCAAGCTGAAAAGTCTCAGTCTTTTTAATCTCTCTCATATGGAAGCTGTTCCGTACCCCTAATCATTTGTGTTGCCCTTCTCTGTACCTTTTCCAATTTCAATATATCTTTTTTTAGGTAGGGCGACCAGAACTGCCTGCAGTATTCAAAGTGTGGGTGTACCATGGACTTGTATGGTTGCATTATGATATTTACTGTCTCATTCTCTCTCCCTTTCCTAATGGTTTCTAACATCCTTCTCCTTTGAAATGTTATTTTGACCAGCTCTAACCTAAAGCAAACAGAGTCTGAGAAATCAGCTCCCCCTTTCTGTGCTCTGCTGTGTCATGTTACATCTTGAGTTGCCTCAAGTCATTATCCTGGCTCTTTTCACAGTATCAATATTTGACTGGCTTTCGCGTGATACCTGTGGTAATATTGAACCATGTGTTCTGGGAAGAAGCTGCCCAGTGCCGAGAAGTAGAAGATGCAACGAATTACACAAATACCAGAAGGGAAAAGCAATCACATCTACTCATAAGCTAAGAGAGGGAGACAAATTAAAAAACACTTTTATTTATAGTCACCTTTCATCCTGAAGGATCTCAAAGATCAGACAGCGAGAGTGACCTTGCAAGCACGGAGATCAGTGGTGATGTTCCAGTAACTTCAGTGTATATCCAGGTACTGCTCATGGGTGGTGCGTGAACTGCCCATTTCGGGAGGCCAGCCCGCAGCCCAGCCCCTTCTGCCTTTACTCCCCGCTCCGCTGGAGCCCCGAACCCACCACCATGGCTGCTGCCCCCCGCCAGCCCTGGGCCACCTGAGTGCTCCCAGCCCCGGAGCACCGGGCGGCCTGGTCCCAGCGCCCCCAGCCCCGGAGCACCGGGCGGCATGGTCCCAGCGCCCCCAGCCCCGGAGCACCGGGCGGCCTGGTCCCAGCGCCCCCGGCCCCGGAGCACCGGGCGGCCTGGTCCCAGCGCCCCCGGCCCCAGAGCACCGGGCGGCCTGGTCCCAGCGCCCCCGGCCCCGGAGCACTGGGTGGCCTGGTCCCAGCAACCCCAGCCCCCCCCAGCCCCGGAGCACTGGGTGGCATGATCCCAGCAACCCCAGCGCCCTCAGCCCCGGAGCACCGGGCGGCCTGGTCCCAGCACCCCCAGCCCCGGAGCACCGGGCGGCCTGGTCCCAGCGCCCCCAGCCCCGGAGCACCGGGCGGCCTGGTCCCAGCGCCCCCAGCCCCGGAGCACCGGGCGGCCTGGTCCCAGCGCCCCCAGCCCCGGAGCACCGGGCGGCCTGGTCCCAGCGTCCCCAGCCCCGGAGCACCGGGCGGCATGGTCCCAGCGCCCCCAGCCCCGGAGCACCGGGCGGCATGGTCCCAGCACCCCCAGCGCCCCCAGCCCTGGAGCACTGGGCGGCCTGGTCCCAGCGCCTCCAGCCCCGGAGGAAGCAGGAGGGGGCCTCGGGGCGGGGTATGGGCAGGGCGATGCCTGGCTGTTTGGGGAGGCTCAGCCTCCCCTGGCCTGTGATACTCACCACCCATGGTGCTGCTCAATCACTGCTAAAATGGCTCCATCTCTGGGGTGGAATGTCGCAGCCCCCCGGATCAGGGACTCAGCTCAGCATTTCTGGAGCTGTGTCTAACTTGTCCATTTAAAACTTCAGCGGGGGGGGGGGTCTGAGAAGCCAGAATGCTTTGGGTACCGCGGGCCAGATTCTGCTTTCCATCATGCCCCTGGATTTGGTGCGGCTGTCTCTGAGGATGCTCACAAATGTAACCAGGGTGGCCAATCTGTTACAGTAGCAAAAATCTGAATGAGTGGCATCCCGACCTGGCGCATGGGGTCGCATCACCACTACCTCAAATTTGGCCGGGACGCCACATCGCCATGATGGAGGGGTGGCCAGACCAATACCTGAGCAGCGCTGCAACTCCATGGCCCAGGGCGAGGGGTTGGTGGACCCAGGCTACCACCAGTTCTTGGAGACAACAAATGACAAACCAGGGATGGGAGTGAAGGTCATAAGGCCAAAAATCAGGTGGCTAGAAAGAGACACAGAGCAGCGAGCCCCTGACAGAGCCCACCCGGGAGTCAGTGGACATGGCCCAAGGAGGCGTGACCGGACAAAAGAATGGAGATACGCCCCACAGTCTCAGACTACCCGACATCCAGCTTCCTGCTGGCCGCCTTGGCCAGCGCCAAGAGGAGGCTGATGAGATAGTCCCGGTTCTTTGTGAGGTCATGGATGGGGTGGGAGTGGATGAGGAGGTGCAGGGAAAAGTGCAGCCAGACCCTCAGTCAGAGCTTCTGGAGGGGCCGGAAGAGGGGCTGCAACCTGATGCACTCGACACAGAGGTGCGCCAGGGTCTCCCTCTCAGCACAGACAGGCCGGGTGTCAGTGGAATCAGTGAGCCCTGCCAGGTACACACCCGTGCTCACAGCTGCGTGAAGGAGCCACCCACCGAGATCCCTGGCAGGCTGTGGGACCGGGGGGGGGGGGCACAGACTGGCCCACCAGGGCTCCTAGCCCTGCTCAGGTGGCAGCAGGTCCTGCCACTCGGTGTCCGGTCGGGACACGCGGGCGAGGAAGTGAAGCGCGAGCAGGTGCAGATGTTCTCTGGGTGCCCAATGACAAGGTTGCCCCCATAAGCCCCCCATTTGCCCGGGACCTACAAGAGGCAGAGCTCTGTGTAACTGACTCTCAGGAAAGATCTGACCTGGTTGTTGCCAAAAGAACGATGAGGCGACCCAGCCTGTGCCACACACTGCATCGCGGCAGCCAGGCTGTCAGCCACTGCCCTGGAATTTATTACGCTTCCAAAGATCAATGCTCATTTCATTGTTGTTGCTGGGTTGTTTTTTTGTTTGTTTTGCTTTTGACTCATGAGCTCTGGCCCTGTCCACAGCACTTGTGGCTCTTACAAACCTTGGCGGCCTTCCTAGCCACTCTGACTGCTTCCCAATTCTGTGCCATTCTAGAAAAGCCAGTTATGTCTCAGGCCAGGCTTGGGGGTCAGCTTTGCACCGATATCAGGCGCTCCAAATTCTTGTTTAACGTGGCTGCGTGCTGGTAAACACCTGGTGTGTCCCATCCTGGAGGCGGCTGCAACTGAGTGGTGGCTAAAGGGATCCCTTATCTAATATCCCTTGCCTCCCCCACCAGGGTGCTGTGGCCTGGAGTTCGTTTAGTGCTTGCAATGCCCTTTGGCAGCGCCGGATGAAAGGCACTATCAACTGACGTGCAGTGTGGCTGCGTTTCAGCCCCGGGGCTATTCAGGAGTTAGGGGTTTGGAGCCAGTGCTGCCTACGCAGTTACAATGGCTTTTTGTATTCGCTGCACATTTGCAAAAAGTCTGCACGTTACAGACTGATCACGGGAACAGCTACAGAAGTGATTTCCCGCTTCCCGGCTCTCAAAAGCCAAAGTCTACAGGGCTGACTTTGGACCTTGTGCAGGCATTAAGGAGGATTAAGATGCTACCACATCCAATAGGGTTCTCCAGGCAGTTTGCACAGTTATAAATGGCAACACTGAAGCATCTATCTACAGTGCTTATATGGCCCCCATTCCTGCAGGCTCTGAGCACATCACCCCAGTAAGGTAGGGCAATGCTGTGACTTCCATGTTACACACGAGGACCTGAGGCACAGACAGGCTAGGTGACTTGCCCAAGGTCACACAACAAGATCTGTGGCAGAGCAGGGGATTGCTCCCTGCCTCCCAAATCTTAGGCTGGTGCTGTAAACAGTGGACCATCCTTCACCTCACACTCTGCTCAGGTCCTCAATCCCAAATCTCGCTTTTGTTTTTGAAAACTGATAAGAAAAAACCACCAACCTTGGAAATGATCCATCTTTACCTTTCTTATCAGAAGAGCAAGGGATGATTTAACAAGTATAAGTAACTTCATGGAAAGAAAACAACAGGTACCGAGGGTCAATTGAACCTAGGGGAGAAAGGCATCGCAAGAACCGATAGCTGGAAGATAAAGCCAGACCACTCCAAATAAGAGATAAGGGGCAACATTTTAACAGTGAGGGTGATTTCACAAACTGCCATGGGGAAGTGGTGGAGTCTCCATTTCTTGATGTCTCCAGATCAAAGCTGGCTGCATTTCTGGAAGTGATGCTTTAGCCATACACAAGTTAGCGGCCTCAATCCACAGGCAAGAGGCTCAGGTCTGTGTTATTATGCGGGAGGTCAGAGGAGACGATTTAATGATAATGCACGTGAGACAAAGTGGGTGGTGTTACTGAGGCGTGAGGCTGAGACCAGCAATCTGACTGTACGAGTGAGCTGTACAATTCAAACTCAGATCTAAAGACCTATAACCCCACTGTCCAGTCACTGTCACCTCTTGGATTAACAGCTTTATTTGGGCATAAGTGGGTTTTAGCCCACGAAAGCTTATGCCCAAATAAATGTGTTTGTCTCTAAGGTGCCACAAGTACTCCTGTTCTTTTTGCTGATACCGACTAACATGGCCACCACTCTGAAACCTCTCGGATTGTTGATGGTCAGACCCTCTTTCATTATTCAAAGCAGAAGAATGTGATGGGTCTGCTTAGCCCAGGGGATTGCTAATAGGCAGACAAAGTCTGTTACCTCTAGGTCACCTGTCTGAATCCAGATCACTTAGTGACTGAAAACTGCCACCATGTAATAACTGTTTGATGGTAAGGCAAGTTGGTGAGTATCCATCTAGCTCCCGCTAAACACTGCCCAGATCGCAGCAGCCGTGAGTGGTGATATCTGTCCCTTTTACAGGCAGCCTTGGCAAAGCTGTCAAGGACTGAACAGACATGGAATAGGAGCTACTGTCACACCTGTCCCAGTGATTTCTTCCAGGTGAGGGTGGAGGCGTGCTGCCAGGAGAGAGGGGAAGCTTGAATTGTTACAGCATCTGTTCTTTGGATCAATAAGACTTCAGGCTGCAGAGTGGTCAAAACCTAGCACTGAACAAACACACACAAGCATTTTAAAAACAAAACAATGCCACTTACTTCTCACCATTTCTGCTTCTCATTCAATGCGTGCACCTAGCTCCTATCAGCTGATTACATTAGACATGTCAGTTTCGCTTTCTGGTTCTCATGCCTTAGTCAATGCTGTTGAGTTTGGGTCTCTGTCATGGCTGGGAGGTCTTTTTTAAATTCCCACTCCTTCCAGCCTCTGTTTTCATTGCATTTTTTTAATTGTAATGAAAATATTTCCATTCATATCGGGCTTTGTAAAACCTTTAAACATCTCAGATATGGGCCCGCCACTTGATATTTAAAAATATTAATTACTCTTCAAACCCCTATGTGGGATATGTAAGGACTATCCTCAGTTTAAAGAAGGGAAAACTGAAGCACAGGGAGGTTAAAAGGTTTTCCCAAGGTCACAGAACTTGGATCTCGTGCATGTTCCCTTGTCTCTAATTTAACTGCTAGACAATGGTCCTGTATAATTAGCAAGGCTTTAGCTTTCCAGAGGCTTTTTCTCTTCAGTATGCAATAATTTGACAAGATAAAAATGCAACTCATAGACTTTACGGCCAGAAGGGACCATCATGCTCATCTAGTCTGACCTCCTGCACATTGCAGGCCACAGAAGCTCACCCGTCCCCTCCTGTAACAGACCCATAGCCTCTGGCTGAGTTACTGAAGTCCTCAAATCATGACTTAAAGACTTCCAATTACAGAGACTCCACCAATGACACTAGTTTAAACCAGCAAGTGACCCCTGCCCCGTGCTGCAGAGAGAGGTGAAAAACCCACAGGGCCTCTGCCAATCTGACTTGGGGGAAAATTCCTTCCCAACCCCAAATATGGTGATCAGGTGGACCTTGAGCATGTGGGCCAGACCCACCAGCCAGACAGCTGGGAAAGAATCCTCTGTATCAACTCAGAGCCCTCCCCATCTAGTCTCATCTCTGGCCATTGGGGATATTTGCTACTAGCTGTTGCGGTTTGGCCATTGTAGGCAACCTCATCAGACCAACCCCTCCCCTTTGTGAATGACTCCTTGAAACACTGGACTAGGGTGACCAGATAGCAAGTGTAAAAAATCAGGACACAGGGTGGGGGGTAATAGGTACCTATATAAGAAAAAGCCCCCCAAATCGGTACTGACCCTATAAAATCGGGACATCTGGTCACCCTACACTGGACTAACAAGACCAAAAAGAATCCTTAGCTTTACCATTAACTCTAATTTCAGAAAAATTGTAATTCCCTTCAGCATATGAGGGATCCAGCCACTGGAATCTGGGAAAGACGAGGAAGCAAAATTCACAGCCAGTTATTTAAAAGGAGAGTGGAATTATCACCCCAGAGAATCTGCAGACTAAGTGTCCATCAGCCCTTACAACTGTCCCTTCTAGGCTGTAGATATATCTCTATTTACAACTAAGAGCGCTTAGAAATCCGGCATCCCTCCGGGCAACCCTGACTAGCCCCGGGCAAGATTCTTGTGAGAGTGTCGGAGTAAAAAAATCCCTCTTAAGACCTAAGATTTCTCACTTCTCGATTCTTCAGTAGTAAAGAACTGCATGGCTGCTTGGAAGGAACAGGGGTTTTAATGCTTTTTGACTGATAAATGTTGAAGTTACTTTCTACATTTTTTTACTTGAGTTAAAATCTTTGCACTAACATAACATTGTGTGTGTGTGTGTGTGTGTGTGTGGGGGGGGGGTAATCACTCAGTATTTATTCCAAAGGTTGACAGCTGAAATAGTCAAGGTTCCCAACAGGTTCAGAGCTTAAATCGTGGGGGAGCAGTTTGCTGTGATGTGTAAATATGGAAAAGTAGCAGGACAGTCTGCTCCTTTAAGGGCTTGTGGAGCCAGGCAGCAGCAAGCCCTGGCCTCAGGAGAACCAGCTGATCCAGCTAAGCAGCAGTTAATGATTGGCTCTGGAAGATATGAAGGGGTGAGGGTATGGCAGGAGAGTTGAATACTTCCCTGGGCAGAAGCAGAAGGCTGTAATAGGGCAGGTAGGGCCTGCAGTGGGACACCAAAGTGGGGGTGGGAGGCTGTGATCCTTGAGCAACTGGGGTAGCGGGCCCTGCAGTGCCAGGCCAGGCCCGTCACTTTTCCATATTACTTGTGATCGTGTGGTAGAAGACTAAAAAAGCGCGTGTAGAAGGGTGAAACAGAGCTGGGGGTGGCTGACTGTTTCGTTCCCAAGCCGGTGAAGGTTAAATCTTTATCAGTTGGATTCAGTATTCTTTACTAGCACCACCGATCTCGCTCGTCTCCCACACAGAGCTCTTCTTAACTCAAACAATTCGCAACACCCTTTAAAAACCTGTAGCACCAGTTCTGGGGCAGAAGGTGAAATCGGCCATTATTGACATTATTAATAACAATTTGTACCTCGGGAGCCTCGTCCCAGCCTCCCACGTGTGCTAAGCGCTGCAGGAACACAGAACAAAAAGACAGGCCTTGCCCCAAAGGAGCAGGTCAAGTCTTGCAGGAGGCTGAGTTCCTCCTAGGTTCAGGCCCTACGACCTAAAACCTTCCAAGGCTAAAGACAGGGCAGCCTGGGAAGATGTACAGCAGCCGTCGTTCCTGCGCCACAAGAGAATGGAGCCGAATCGGAGGCATAACAAAGCTCTATAATAGTTGTGCCTTAAATGTTTAACCTCTGCAGAAAGTTCAGAGAGGCCACCCATCCTGTAGGACATGAAGCGTCACCGTGTTTCTTTCTGACTCTGCTACACAGACAGGAACCAGTGGCCGAGAAGAAAGCCAAGCTGGATTACATCAGCATCCCTACGGGGTTTACTTGTTAAGTTGCCCTAAAACCTGAATATGTTACTATGACCCACTGCGGTAGAGCTCCAACAGGTGGCTGCACCTCCTACTAAGTTACATGCAACCTATGTGCTATGACAACTCTCCTCCCAGAACGCTGGCGGCAATGCAGAGGTGGCTACACCTAAATGGTGGCGCGATTCTAAAATCAAACCTTTTGTGACTCATAAAATGGCAAAGTGGAGAGCAGTGCGGCCTGACCTTTAGGGTGGTGGGGAGGCCAGGTACAGGATTTGTCTTATGCACAGCAAATATTAGCCTGGGAGACGGCAGGCAGTTGCATTTCCAGAAACATGGTCTGTGAAGGTACAAAATGGGAAAGCTGGCAGCTAAGCCAGGTCATTCTGCAAAATGTTAATCTATCTGGGCTCTGTAATTCTATTTGGGGAGGGAAGGATCCACACCAACCATGTAACCAACAGCATAACCACCCCCTACATGAGCCATAGCTAAAGCTTCCCGTCCTGTGGGGAAATTCTGCTATTTTGATATTTGTTTTCATTCCAAGTCAGGACGAAAAGCCAAAATATAGTTTTGTGGTTTTGCAGAATGGAAAGTTGCCCAAAATTTTGATTCAGAAATGTCGAAATATTTCATCCTGAGCTAGTTCGAGAGTGAATTGTTGTTGCCTCAGCTGCTGCGGTGCCTCCTGGGAGTTGTAATTTGTATGCCTTGTGCTCCCGTTTTCCTTGATGGGCCAAGCTCTTTGGATGGACTACATTTCCCATGATGCACTGTGGTTGTGGAACTCTCATGAAGCAGTGCATTATGGAAGTTATAGTCCGGTCAGAGTCCAGCCAATAGAAGAGAATGAGGGTATGTGACAGTCAAATTATAACTACCATGAGACACTGTGGCAGCATAGGGTCCCCAGATTAATGCAAAACTGACCTGAAATTAAATGTTTTGATTTGTGTTGGCCTGACATGAAATTAAATATTTTATTTAGATTTTCCCAGTGGACATTCCCTGCCAGCTCATACTCCAAGACCTTCAACACTGCTGCCCCAGCCTCTATCATTTGAGCTATAGGAATAATTTGGTTAGCTGGGCACAGAAGTAGGTGATTGTTCTCTGTTGGACCAGCCTCTAGAAGGAGATAGAACATAAACTTTGTCAGTGTGTCAGACCAGTTCCACAAAGTTCTTTGCAATTTTTTTTTACCAGACTGGTTACTGGGGTAAAGATAAAGGGGGAGCTTTTCAAAGGCACAAAATCTGGCTGAGTCCCCATTTCTGCCTTTGTAAAACTCCCCCCTAGTGCACAATATTCTGAGCTTTGCATGTCCCACTTCCTTGGGACACGCTCTTTGGATCTGCCTCTCACATCTTTTATATATTTGGGCTCTGACTTCTGCGGGAGTAGAATCAAGCTCTTAAACTGGTGCAAATGGTGGAGAGGGGTGTGAAGAACCCCTGGCTCACAGGTCCGCCAAGAGGATTCAGGGGGCCTGGGGCAAAGGGGGGAGCTTGTACTCACCAGGCGGCGCTCCGAGTCTGCGGCGGCGGGTCCTTCACTCGCTCCGCGTCTTCGGCAGTGCTGAAGGGCCCCCCGCTGCTGCAGTGCCGCCGAAGACCCGGACCGTCGCCGGGTGAGGAAAGGGATTCTTGGCCAGGGCTCACGGGGCCCCTGTGGGGCACAGGGCCTGGGGCAAATTGCTCCACTTCCCCCACCCCAAGCGGCCCTGCTGGCTCACCCTGTGAAGGGATTGGACGTGTAACATTCTACAATCAAACCAATGGTCTGTCTAGTATGACCAGGGCTACCACTACCTGATGTCTCACAGGGAGGTGTTACCTTCACTTCTCCTTATGCCTAACCAGCTGTGCAATGTAAGTACCTACATGGGGAACAAATATTTGATAATGGGCTCCTCAGTCTAGCAGAGGAAGGTCTAACGAGATCCAATGGCTGGAACCTGAAGCTAGACAAATTCAGACTGGAAATAAGGCATACATTTTTAACGGTGAGGGTGATTAACCATAGGAACAATTTACCAAGGGTTGTACTGGGTTCTTTATCATTGGCCATTTTTAAATCAAGGTTGGATCTTCTTCTAAAAGTTATGCTCTGGTTCAAACAGGAATTAAACAAAGAAACTTCTCTGGTCTGTGTTCTGCAGGTCAGGCTAGATGATCAGAGTGGTCCCTTCTGTTCCTGGGATCTATGATCAAAGGGATGAAGAGAGGACATTAAAGGTGAAGGCCTGGGGGGAAACTCAGGACCAGTGCCTAAAAAAATCCAGGCTTTCTCCAGTGAACGAAGGAGATCAGCTCGGTTGTTCAGCCTGCATGGCAGCCTTCTCTTCTCCACACCCTTCTTACTCTGTCCAAGTCCTAAACATGCCCTGGCAAGACAGTGAGTAGATAATTACCAGAGTGCTGATGCTCCTGCCAAGATTTAAGACCAGACTTGCCAATCAGTTTTATTAAGAATTTCCACTGTGCTACTGCAGATCTCCTGGAAGGCTTCGGTTCTCAGGCCAAGGAGTGGCACAAAACTGGGGGCCCCAGTAGGAGCTGTGCATCAGATCTTCAGCTGCTGTAAATCAGCAGCTCCATTGGAAGGGGAGCTGTTTACACAGCTGACCTTTGGTGTGGTTCTGAGCTTGCAAAATGCCTTTTAATTTCTGGCACGCAATACAGACAGTGGCCTGTTTTATGTCAACAAGTGGGAGCTTCAAATACATTTATGTCAAAATAATTTAGTGGGAAGTAACAACTAATGTGAAAGTAATTGTTAATTGTCACCATAAACCCACATCTCTTCCCATTCTTATCCCCTTTGCAGGCCGTTATTCCTGAAAATGGGACGGAAGATATGTATTCTCTATTGGTTGCATCCTGGTGGCATCTGCAATGCACAAGGCTCTGATGAGACACACGCTCACGTCTGGACCCAATCCCTGCCCCGAAGAGTATACAGTCTAAGACCCACTCTCTAACGTTGCCTTTTGCTGTTTTCAGGAAGAACTCCCCAGAAATGCCCCTTGGTCAGCTGTCATTAGTTATGACGGATTTGCATCACAGCAGCCTGGGGAGGCCTCAGCCAGGTCTATCTGTCTTGGGTACTTGTATGGTCCCCAGCCCTGTAGTATCTGAGCACCTCACAATCTCTGTGAGGTATGGCAGGGCTATAAACACCATGCTACAGATGAGGAACAGAGGCACAGAGAGACAAAGGCCCAGATCCTCAAAGGTATTTAGGTGCCTAACTCCTATTGGTTTCAGTGGGTCTGGGCCCAGGGTGTCTGTGGCAGAGCAGGGACCCAGTTTACATGAGTTGCAGGCTAGTACCATAACATTAAACCACCCGTCTTGGTAGGGCTCCATTCTATTATGTGCTGTACCAACACGTATTAGAAGAGGAAACAAACTACCCCCCAAAATGTATTATCTTAATTACTTGTAGGTATCATGGTAGAAATGAGCCTTCTGGAGGGACGTAAAGGCGAAGGTAGTAGCTTTATGGATCGCATGCGTAAGGGATGGATTTAGTCCATCTTCTGGAACCTGCACAGCATTGATCACCATGATATGGGGTTTCGGTGTGCTGTCTAGTTTACCTGCCTGGCATTTCTTCAGGAGACTGTTCCACCACGTGATAGGTCTCACTGTCATGAAGTTACCCCCGATGGCCTCCGTTTTCTGTCTGAGTTTCATCCAGTGGCTTCTAGTTACACCTCCTTGTCTCACCTGAAGGTGCCTTTCTTCGGCCACGTGGAGTCCGTTACTCTGCTCCCCAGCTTAGCCAAGCTATCCACAATGCGCTCTTGTCGTTGCTTCCCATAAGCAAGTCCCTCGAGCATTCTGATAATTTGTGTGTTGCTCTTCTCTACACTCGGTCATTGGAAGGGAGCATGTTCTCTCTCTGCAGTCAAATCAGTATGAAGGATACCAGGGCTTCAGGGTTGCTACTGGCGTTTGTAGTTATGCAAGCTAAGGGTCTGTCCACACAGGGAAATTGACCGGAACAGCTACTGTGGAATAAACTGTTCCACAATAGCTATTCTGCAATAACTCCCTATGTGGACACACTCATTCTGTGGGTGCCCTTTTCTGATTCAGTTTAATCCTCTTCCATAGTCCCAAACCCCTTTTACTCATTTCTATTGACTTTCATTTGGCTAGAGACATTGATGGGAGCTTTGGGTGAGGAAGGGCTTCAAGCCCATAATTAATGATCATAAAATTACCCCTGTCATTATCTTCACTTGTGTAACTGCCAATAGCAAGCCTGCTTGCATTTCGAGCTAGTGAGGAGCCACTGAATGGATGACTCCGGTGATGCATAGAGGCAGAGGAGGGAAGTGTAAATGGAAGTGGCAATTTCGGTCTATGCCACACAGAGTCAGACTGATACTGATGCTAATATTACTTGAGACACTTTCTCCACCTGCACCTTGGAATCAGTTTCCAAACCGGACTAGCAGGGGAAAACCTACAGCTGGGCGTCCGTCTTCTTCCCAGGAAATTTTACTTCGAATACAAAAGCCTACAGCCACCTTTGGTGCTAGGTGTGCAGCTAGTCATCTAGTTTAACGTTAGCCTTGTGCAATAGTTCTCTCACTATTGTGTTACACGTACCACCTCACATTATCTCCCCTTGCAATCAGATCCTACTTGCTGAACAAGTCAGAAAATAAACTTTAACACAGAAAAGCCAACGCAAGCTAAGCCACCCACAGCTGCAACAGAAACTGCTTTTGGGGGAAAAGGATGAAGACGCAGGCCATAGCTATTAAAAACCAGGGTTGCAATGGAGGCTGCTCGATGCAGGGGGGGGGCAGACAGTTGGAGACAGTATGATCTTTACCTAGTATCCATGCCAGTTTCACCCTTGCACTGGTGGCTCTGTCCACTGCACTGGGCACACTACACTAGTCAGAGGGCACGAATATGCCACGGAGACACTTCCAGTAAATGGGTTTCTTGGGGCCTCCTTGGGCTTCTCCTCCATCTCACTTCAGCAGCTGGGTGGTGCCAGCCAAGTAGGGAGGTCTCAGCAGAGCTCACTGCTCTACCTTTATGCCCATGACTCACTTTTGTTCTGTTTCTATCACAGTCTGATTTTTTCCTCATCACTCTCAGTATATTCTGTTTTTAAAGGATCAGTTTGGGGACCAACAGTTCCATATTTTCTGGATTCCTTTCATATTCTCCCCACCCTCCCCTGCTCCTTAATCAGCTCCAAATGTCCTCTGAGGTTTTACTCTCTGGGATCTGAGCCTCTGAGACACAATGCTGGTAAAGGGCACAACGATCTCTCTGGCCTTTCCGCCCCAGGATCTGCTGCCAGCTAGTTGTGAAGCAGAGAACAGCTGTGGGTTTATAACAGCCAGACACTGCTGTTTGGGCAACATCTCTTTCTTCCCAGGTCCCATGCTTCGGGCTGAGGTTGTTTGCTAGATGGAAGGCTAATGAGCGTGTTGCAGGAACCAATGGTCCTATCTGTCTAATGCAGGAGGAGTTATTAATACTGGCCAGGCCTCAAGGCTCAGAAATGGCTGGTGCACATCTGTACGCCACACTGGCACCTCTCTAGAATCTCATCATCATCAAGGCAAATCCCAAAGAGTCGTAGCCTCCTGGCAGATTGAGCGCCACTCAACCAGTCTCTATTAGGTCCTTAAGATAGTCTGTCAGGGTGTTCAGTCTGTCTCCTCCACTGGCGTTCTTATTGCTCCATCAAAACTTTTGCCAACCACATGATCACTGGCTGCATAGTGGCATTCCTTGGTCAATGCTTTCACAGTCTTCCATCCGGCATTGTGGAAACTGTTACAAACACATGGTTTCTGCCCTGAAGAATTTACAATCTACAGGTCCAATCCAGCGCCCACTGAAGTCAGTAGAAAGACCAGCCATAGGCACTGTGATGACATATAACATTCAAAGATATTGGAGTTATTATTATTAACATAGGATACTACCAGGACACCAATTTAACCCGAAATCCCTTTATTAAATCTAGAGGCCAAATGGTATTTCTATGATTGTTCTAAACATGTCTAAAAAGCCTAACTAATAAGCAATTTACTACATCCAAACAGTAATAAAACATTTATAAGCATTTGATTAGAAATACTTATAACCCCAGGGGTGCTTAAACCCATACTGGTCAGCTCCAACGTGGTCAGGCAGATATTAGCAATGAAACCTTTAAGAGTTTACCTTTTTTATACCGTTTAACATATAAGTGATGTCACTGCCAAATGTCAAACCTTAGCTAAGGTCAGATGAAGAAGGTTTTTTTATAATACACAAAAAAGACTTATACAGCCAATTATTTACTGAACCTGGTCCCCAATTAACTGTGTTTTATTTTATTACTTTGGCCCAAATCTTAAATAGGATAACACCGGTATTTCCAAGGGTCACTTTAAGTTGAACAGAACTACTCTTCTGTCTCATGAGCTCATTCTTTTTGGTTACATGCTGAGGGCCTGTTGCCTCTGTTAATATCCCGACTCAATTTCAAACCTTAGTTCACCCAAGTCTAACATGGTCCTGTGTTTCTACAAAGGAGTAGAGAGCTCTGTGATGGCATCGGTCAAACTCCCAGAGCTGATTGAAAAGTTCCCTTTGGCCTTAAAATGTATGAATCTGTGAACTTTGAGGCAGAGGATTTGAGATCTGGACCTGAATGTCTGTATCTATCTCCAGTACAGAGGTTAACAGTCTGTCCCAGCCCCATGAGCCGCACAGTATGGATGTCACCCTGAAGTCTGATATTTGAATGTGTGTTAAAATGTCCCCTATGGCTATTCCCTGCCACTTTCAAATGGACGAGGAATCGGGGTTGGGGAAACTTGTTTGGATAACAACATTATTCACGTGGAGTTTTTTTTAACCTTGAAGACTTGATGGCTCAGAGGTTTGGAAATCACAGAATCATAGGACTGGAAGGGGCCTCGAGAGGTCATCTAGTCCAGTCCCCTGCACTCAAGGCAGGACTAAGTATTATCTAGACCAGCCCTGACAGGTGTTTGTCCAACCTGCTCTTCAAAATCGCCAACGATGGAGATGCCATAGCGTCCCAAGGCAATTTAGTCCAGTGCTTAACCACCCTGAGAGTTAGGAATTTTTTCCTGATGTCCAACCTAAACCTTCCTTGCTGCAAGTTAAGCCCAAGTTAATGGAATACGGCCCCTTTTACCTCTACATCACCACATTAAATCCAGCCCAGGTAAGTGGTGGCTGAACCTTATTATGGTGTGGTCAATGGCCTGTAAGCTGTGGGGCTTGGTCTGCCTCCTGGTGGACACGTGCCTGCGTACAAACCATACCTGGGACTGGCACCTTGCTGGCAGCCTCAGAGAAACCCAGGATTGCTTTAGGAATGGAGGCTGAACTAGCCTCTTATTCCTTGAGCCCTGTGCTGGCATACTGGCCACGCAGGCATGTGTGTTACGTAGTGTGCAGCATTTGTGTTAGAGAGACACCGTTAGCGAGCCGGCCTATTCGTCTCTTTTAAAACACTCCTTTGTTCCACAGCAAAGACCCCGCAAACTGATTCATGACGGAAAAGGCTTGTCTCCGTAGGGAAACTGACCGGCCTCGTTATGCAAGTGACCTCTGGAACAGAGTCCACCGGGAGGCGCTATACCAGCATGGCCATAGCAGAATAACCATTCCACTGCGGCTATGCAGGTCCATTGCCCCGGTAAACATGCCCAAAGAAATTCTAGCGGCCAGACGCCATCTGGGCAGCAGCTCCAATGGCAGCTAGGGATGGGTTTTACTGTAACTGAGTGTAATGAACCAGTGTGTAACCAATGGGTGCAAAGAGCACCATACCCCCTCCTCAAGCTGTCCTCATGCGGCTGCATCCCCTTGGCTACCTGACTGTTCTGGGAGCAGGGGCATGAAGCTGCCCTGAAGTCAGTGACTTGTTTTTCCTTTTTTTCTTCCTCACTGTGTCTTGTTTTGTCTTTTTTCCCTCTGTGGCGGGTCCGAGTGCTCTCCGGATGGGCTGGTACTGGCGCCTTATGTAACAGATTGTTGGGTAATGCGCTTTAGGTAATTCGGGGTTTATTATGTAACGTCTCTGCAGTGCATTAGCCAGTTTAATGTCAGGTTGATTCCTCCGCATGGTGGAGGGCGGGGTGAAGGCGTGCAGGTGGCTCCGCGCCAAAGCAACCTGCTGTGCAAGGGTGCTCAGAGAGCCGCAGGGGTAGAGTTAAACGGTCAAAGCCTCGGCTGGTGTAATTCAGTGTAATTCTGCCATTGGCTTCAGCGGAGTCATCCTGGTTTGCAATAGCTGAGGATCTGCCCCCGAAAGTTCTCAGTGAACAGCATCAAATCCGCCTGAGTGAATCTCCCTCCAAAGCAATGCAGCGCCAGGCGAGCTCGGTGTGTTCTCAGTCCCTGGCTGGCCGATGGTATGAAAACCATTATTGCAGCTGTCACAGTCTCATCATGTGCTCAGATTCAACCACAGTTTAATAGACTTGAAGCCGGAATTAATACAGGGAAGTCCCATGGCCTGTGATATGCAGGAAATCAGACTTATCACAATGGTCCCTTCTGGCCTTAAATCCTATGACTCAGACAGGTCAAGGAGTGAAGGGGCTCGGAGACTGGACGCCACATTCGGTGTGGTCTCCAGGGCCGGGGGAAGCTTGCACAGTCATGGAATGTGCCCTACCTTTTTCTGGGGATCAGTAGATTTCAGTCTCCAGGGCCATCAGCTGCCACCTTCACTAAATCCCTCAGCAAGTTAAAGAAGGAAAAAGGCTTTCGTTCTGATTCTGCTCTCAGCTTCACTTACACTGGTGTGACTCAGGAGTCATGCCATTTAAGCTGAGTTACGCTGTTGTGAAACTGGAGCAAAGGCGAGGGGCAAATTGGGTCCTTTATGTGTATGTTTTCAAGGAGGTGGACAGGATCATGGTGGAAGTGGCTCTGAGCTGGAGTGTGACTGCGACAGTCCTGGGTTGAACATGTGACCTCTGCAGAATGGGACAGAAATCCAATTTATCTTCAAGGGTTTGTGCATCTAGCGGGCATAATCCAAACTAACGAAGCGTATTAATTATTCATATTGCCCGACGAGTCATTCCAGGTGTGAACCCCACCTCGTCATTGCTCAAGGAGTGGAAACAAACATGCCCAGATTGTAGCAGAACAAACACTGGATTAGAAATAGCCAGCAAATACCGATGGCTGCCAAAAATAGCCATGGGGCCCTCAGGCACAGCAAATGACATTCTAGAGAACATTCTTCACAGCCATCAAGCTGATCAACACGGCTAGTGCTACCATGTCCCCTGGGTACATGCCTCTTCCAGGTGAGCGAGGGAGATGATTGGGGCTCCGACCGGGCTAGGATGAAGTAGCACCTCTCTCACCCTCCCTGCTTGTTCTCCCGAATCTCAGCTTTCATTTGAAAAAAAAAAAGTGCTTTATGGTTGCAAAGAAAACCTTAAAAACACGACTGTGTAACAGAAGCAGTGCATCTGCTTAATTTTGCAGAGCCTGAAACAATAGCTCTGCGAGGTGTGAACTGCCCCACACATCTCAGTAAGTGCTAATATAACCTATCTACTTTATATTGCAGCATCTGATTACATTTTTAAGTGCAAAGAAAGGGACTGAAGCAGTGGGGTGGAGACAGATTTTTTTGTTTGAATCCTCTTTTACAAAGTTGTTGGCAGAATTATTGCTAGCCACACTCTGGATCACAGATAGCTGACAGAGAACCAGATTTATACAGGACTCGTTGAAGTGAGAGCTGTCACGAAGGACTGCTCTGTTGAGGAGAAGAGAACTTTGTCAAGAGAGGAAAAGAAGGGGACACCCAGTTGTGAAGCTAGCCTTCAGTCGGTGAAGGAACTGGAAGGGACATCCAGTACTGATGGAGCAATTCAAAGAGAGATTGGAAAGAGAAATATCTTCAAGTTGAGCTGAACTGGAACTAGCTAGGCCAGGACCTGTTCCACACAGTTCAGAAGGACATTTGACCTCTGAGGGTATGTCTACATTACGAAATTAGGTCGATTTTATAGAAGTCTATTTTTAGAAATCGATTTTATGCAGTTGATTGTGTATGTCCCCACAAAGTGCATGAAGTCAGCAGAGTGCGTCCTCACTACCGTGCCTAGCATCGACCCATGGAGCAGTGCACTGTGGGAACCTATCCCACAGTTCCCGCAGTCTCCGCTGCCCATTGGAATTCTGGGTTAAGCTCCCAATGCCTGATGGGGCAAAAACATTGTTGCGGGTGGTTTTAGGTACAAGTCGTCAGTCTCCCCTTCCTCCCTCCCTCTCTCTCTCCATGAAAGCAACTGCAGACAATCATTTTGTGCCTTTTTTTCTGGGTTATTCATGCAGACGCCACAGCACGGCAAGCATGGAGCCCGCTCAGCTCACTGCTGCTGTTGCAAGCATTGTAAACACCTCACGCATTATACTGCAGTATGTGCAGAACCTGGCTGAGAGACGGCAGCACGAGGACGACTGTGAGGAGGACATGGACACAGACATTCTTGAAAGCACGGGATGTGGTAATTGGGACATCCTGGCAGCAGTGGGGCTGGTTGATACAGTGGAACGCTGATTCTGGCCCGGCAAACAAGCACAGATTGGTGGGACCGCATAGTGGTAATAAAGGTAATAATTGGAGATATACCAATCTCCTAGAACTGGAAGGGACCTTGAAAGGTCATTGAGTCCAGCCCCCTGCCTTCATTAGCAGGACCAATTTTTGCCCCAGATCCCTAAGTGGCCCCCTCAAGGATTGAACTCACAACCCTGGGTTTAGCAGGCCAATGCTCAAACCAAAAGTGTTGCGGGTATGAGATGATTCCCAGTGGCTGTGAAACTTTTGCATGCATAAGGCCACTTTCCTGGAACTCTGTGAGTTGCTTCCCCCACCGTGAAGCGCAGGAATACCAAGGTGAGAGCTGCCCTGACTGTTGAGAAGCGAGTGGCGATAGCCCTGTGGAAGCTTGCAATGCCTGACTGCTCCCGGTCAGTCGGAAATCAATTTGGAGTGGGCAAATCTATTGTGGGGACTGCTGTGATTCAAGTAGCCTATGCAATCACTGACGTTCTGCTATCAAGGGTAGTGACTCTGGGAAATGTGCAGGTCCTAGTGGATGGCTTTGCTGCAATGGGGTTCCCTAACTGTGGTGGAGCGATAGACGGAACACATATCCCTATCTTGGCACCAGACCACCTTCCCAACCAGTACATAAACTGCAAGGGGTACTTCTCAATGGTGCTGCAAGCACTGGTGGTGGATCACAAGGGATGTTTCACCGACATCAACGTGGGATGGCTGGGAAAGGTGCATGACGCTTGCATCTTTAGGAACTCTGGGCTGTTTGAGCAGCTGCAGGAAGGGACTTACTTCCCAGACCAGAAAATGACTGTTGGGGATGTTGAAATGCCAATAGTTATCCTTGGAGACGCACCCCTTGCTCCCATGGCTCATGAAGCCGTACACAGGCAGCCTGGACAGTAGCAAGGAGCAGTTCAACTATAGGCTGAGCAAGTGCAGAATGGAGGTAGAATTTGCCTTTGGATATTTAAAAGCTCGCTGGCGCTGTTTGCTGACTAGGTTAGACCTCAGCAAAACCAATATTCCCATTGTCATTACTGCTTTCTGTGTGCTCCATAATATCTGTGAGAGTATGGGGGAGGCATTTATGGCAGGGTGGGAGGTTGAGGCAAATCACCTGGCTGCCAATTTTGAACAGCCAGACACCAGGGTGATTAGAAGAGCACACGTAGGTGTGCTGTGCATCAGAGAGGCTTTGAAAACCAGTTTCATGACTGGCCAGGCTACGGTGTGACAGTTGTGTGTGTTTCTCCTTGATGCAAACCCGCCCCCTTTGTTGATTTTAATTCCCTGTAAGCCAACCACCCTCCCCCCTTTGATCACTGCTGGCAAAGGAAATAAAGTCACTATTGTTTTGAAACCAGGCATTCTTTCTTTATTAATTAAAAAAAAAGGGAGATAAATAATAAGGTAGCCCGGGTGAGGTAGGATGCTCAAGTACAGTGGGGATGGTGGCAGTATAAGTACCTGGATGGAAGGGAGAATGGCTGGATAGTCACCTGTGTTTGCTGGACCATCTCTGAACCTGCACTTGTGAGATCTTTGGAGCAGAGACCGTGTTCTCCTGTGCCTCAGGCAGGACACTTTCAGGTGACATTTCCTATTAACACAAAATGGAGACCTTCAAGGAAAATAATTTTGAAAAGTAGGATACGACTCAATCAAGAGGGAGAATCCAGACAAAGGTCACTCGCTGGTTAATGGCCCCATCTCCCTGCATGGGGAAATGTCATGCCACTAGTCCAGGGGCTCTCAAACTAGGGGTCGGGACCCCACAGGGGGGGGGAGGTCATGAGCTGTCAGCCTCCACCCCAAACCCCACTTTGCCTCCAGCATTTTTAATGGTGTTATAAATTAAAAACACTTTTTATATATTTAAGGGGGGGGGTCGCATTCAGTGGCTTGCTAGGTGAAAGGAGTCACCAGTACACAAGTTTGAGAACCACTGGGCTAGGACCTAATTTACCAGCTGGTTTGCTTTTCTGCGCTGTAATGGTTGTACTGTCCCCAGCTGAGAGGGCTGCCTGCCAGCGAGGGAAGACGGGACAAGAATGTGATGCTGGAGCGGGGGGAGTACACATGTCTAGCACCCTGCCTGGAACTTTGGGTTCCCGAAGGGACGAGTCGGGAGAAGGAGGTGGGAAGCCAGCCTGAGTCAGATGGCTAAGCACGAAGCTGCCGTCAGAGTGGCTCTATAAGTAATTGCTTTAAGATCCAGCTTTGTTTAATAAGAATGGAGCCTTTTCACATTATTACACAGCATATGGTCCACATACCCGCAGCACCAGCCCTATGGCTGGCCAGGATGGTCTGGTGGTTAAAGCACTGCACCACGGCTCAGAGGATCCAGATGCAATTCCCAGCTTTGTCACAGGCTTCCTGTGTCACCCCGGGCAAGTCACTCAGGTCATGTCTACATTGCACACCTTACAGCAGCACAGGACAGTGTCCTCCCGCCGACAAAGCGCTGGCTGCACCGGCACTTTTCGTCAGTAAAACTTTTGTCAATTGGGGGTGGGGTTTTTTCACACCAGACTCTCTGTGCCTTAGTTCCCCCTCTGTGCAGTGGGGCTAATAAATAGCACAGCGGTGTTGCAAGGATAAATACATTAAAGATAATGAAGTGCTGACGAGCAGCTAATTGGACAGAGAGATGTGTATGAATCAAGCAATATGAGGAGACAGAGAGTCCTGGGCTGGCTGGGAAATTCTTTGCTCAGGGTAAAGTGGTCCTGATAGGGTTAACTGGGTTACCCAGAGCATTATGGGATGGATCTATCTTCCCTCGCTCCCTTTGTTCCTGGAATCATCCCCTCCCCCCCCCGCCATGTGATGCAGCAAGTTCCCAGCCTGCAGAACTGTGAGCAGAGAGTTGGGTTTTGCTTGAAGCGAGTGCCCTTTTGCAAAATTCAGACTAGAAAAGGAGGAAATGGAATAACAAAAGTGTCGGTGATGCCAGGGGTCATGTAAGGACCTAAGTTGGTGGAGAGGGAGCTGCCGGTGCTGAAACTCACTGAAGGAAGCTGGGGTGGCCTCAAACGTGACCTACAAGGATTTAAAAAAAAATGGGTTGTGCAGTTTTTTTATTGTGATGGATAAAGAAGGTCAGAAAGGTTAAAAAAACAAGTTGGTTGATTTTCTGGTTGGTTTTTTTTCACCGTAGGACTATCCAGTCTGGTCCTTGTTGGAGAACTCCTTGGAGGTCTCAGGGATGTGTATTGTATGTGCTTGAAACTTAACTAAAAAGGCAGTGTGTGTCTGGGCATGAGTATGTGTGAATTTTTGAGACCTTGTCCTTTCTCCCAAGTGTGTGTATGCCGCCAGGTAGTGAGTCTTTACCAAAGATGTCATTTCTCCCTAGTGTTCATCAAGCACTGGATCAAGGAGATGTTAACAAGAGCAAACAAAACCCAATGTTTTCAAGAAGCAAATTCCTTTCCCTTCTCAACTGCTAAACATTCCCTCTCTTGTGACGTCATTTCACTAATTCCCCCGCTTCCAGGGCAGAGGAGAGCTAATCAAGCAGATGTTCCCCCACCCACCCACACTTCTTACAAAACACACAAACCTTCCAGGCCTTCCTCATGCATCATGAAGGAGGCAAAGAGGTTATTTTAAAACACAAGCAAGACTAGAGACTGCTTGGACCCTAGGCTTCCAACAGCTCTTTGATAGCGTCAGTGATTCATTCCTCAACCCTCACTCACAAGCAGTGGGAGTGGAGAGGGAGACAATTTGCCAGCACCAGGGCTCCCTTACTACGAGCTGAAATCGCTAAGAGCTGAAATCACTAAAAGAGCTGATTTCCCCTGCTTTGGCTAAGAGGCTGAAGGAGGAGCCGCTGTTTCACCGCTCCGGCAATGGGAGTGGAAGGCGTCACTGCTTGGCCCCCATTCTAAGGGGATGTCTCCACTTTGAGCTGGAGGTGGAATTTCCAGGCTGAGGAGACATGGTCACATGAATCCAGGCTGAGCTACTGTGCTAAGAACAGAAGGGAGGCCATGGCGTGGGCCACCCAAATCCATACTTAGCGTCTCGGAGGGGATCGTACTTAGGTGGATAGCTCCCCTCACCGCTGGGGCTGCACTTCTGTTTTTAGTGCGCTAGCTCAAGCAGAGCTAGCGCTGGTACGTTGGCCCTGGTCAGGGCTGGCTTTAGGCATGAGCTTTACAAGCAATGGCTCAAGGCCCCCACCTTGTCCTACAACTTGCCTTGCAGTAGAACTGGGAGGGTGTTCTAGTAGGAAAGTCACTGCCACACCTCTAACTTCCCCAGGGGGTCAGAGCTCAGTGAGCAGAACAGACAGGCTGGAGCACGCATGAAGGCTAAGGGAAATGGAGATGGACTCGAGAGCTCTTTTCATCAGGAGATCTCCAAGTGCTTTAAAAAGGTGGCTCAGGCATTATCTCCATTTTACAGACAGGGTAACTGAGGCTCCATCACTGTAAAAACAAGGGGTGTTTTTACATGGAGATCACTATCTTAATGTGAAATCCCAGTGGAGACCAGGCCTGGTAACTTCCACCTCGATGTAGCTAATTAGGATCCACCCCAGGTGGGAGGGATAGGGCTGACCCTGACTAGCTACGTCGAGGTAAAATCGACCTGTGCCTTGTCTGCACTAGGATTCACCCTGAGCCAGCGATCGCCATGTAAAAACACATCTGTTTTGCAGCAAGGACATAGACCAAGACTTTAGGAATGCTGCAAAAGCTTCTTCTTTGAAAATGAGTCCCACCCTAAGAATGACCCTCCACAAACCCCAAACCCCAACCTACCAGAACCCCTGAATGCAAGCCACTTAAAAAACCCCCAGTAAAATTAAAGTAGCATTTTAAACACCCCCATACCGAAAACCCAAGCAGAGTTTTCACTCGGAAATGGGAGAAACAGCAAAGACTCAGTGGCGTCTGCTGGGGATGGCCCTGCTGCTGTTGATTTACACTACGGTGATGCGGGGAGGATAAAACCCTACGGTTGACGACCTGGAGAAGGGAAGGGTCTGGCCCAAGTTCACACAATGTGTCAGAGGTGGGAAGAGATCCCAGCTCTCCTGGCTCCCCGTCTTGTGCGCTGTTATTGTTAATGTGATCAGGTCTTCTCCACAGCCATCCAGGGGAGGCCAAGACGTAATCAGTTCAGTTTGCAACAGGGGAGATGTAGGTTAGATATTAGGAAAAACGTTCTAAGGGCAGGTCTACTCTGCAGACCTATATCGGTGTAACTGCATCGCTCAGACGTGTGAAAAATCCACATCCCTGCTGTGTCGACGGGCGAGTTTCTCCTGCAACATAGCTACTGCCTCTCCGGGAGGTGGATTAACTACGCCAACGGGAGAAGCTCTCCCTTGGGTGAAGGAGCATCTCCACTTGAGCGCTACAGCGGCGCAGCATTGTAAGTGTAGACATGCCCTAACTCTAAGTGGAGCTAAGCTCTGGAATGGATTTCCAAGAGAGGTTGTGGAATCCCCGTTATTGGAGGTTGTTAAGAACAGGCTGGACAGACACCTGTCTGGGATGGTCTAGATTTACCTGGTCCTGCTTCAAGGCCCTCCATTTCTGTGGTCCTATGCAGCGCCCTGTGGCCAATTCTGTACCCTGGGGGCACTCTGTGAGCGCCAGCAAACCCGGGGCGGGCGGGCCGAAGCGTTGGAACATGGCAGCAAAGTGTGAGGGAGGGAGGAGGTGAGGTGGGAGCTGGCTGCCGTGCGGGGCCTGGAGACGCAGCAGCTTGAGCAGAGAGCTGCATTCTTCCCTCCTTGCAGGAGCCTTTCTGTTCCACTGACTCATCTGTTGGGTGCATGAGGCATTGTAACCACGGGGATTAGTCAGGCAATTGAGCAAGGTGTGAAACTGACCCAGGTTCCCTTTATCCTGCTTCCCTCACCCTCTTCTGCTGTCTCGCAGCCCATCGTTTATCTGCTCTGGCATCTTCCAGCAGGAAGTTTGGCGTCAACCTGGGCTGGCTGGCGTGGACTGAGTGAACCCCTGGGGGCCATGACTCAGGACTGGCCCCTGGGGGTTACTGTTGGGAAGGCGCCAGGAGAAAAGACCCTGTGGGTGAAGCAGCAGGCTGGGCCTGTTTAAAAGAAGGGAACTTGCTCCCGATCATGGCTTCAGCGCTAAACCCACCCAAGTAGCTGGAAGGTCTTTCCCACGCATACACCCCTGAGTGCACAAGGCTGGCTTCCAGCAATACAGCAGCAGCTGCTAATCTCTGGGCCTGCTGGAGTGCTTGGGAAAGAGTCGGATTAGTAACAGCACTCACCAGAGCCAGGTGTGGTGCACAGGCAGGTGCTCTGCAAAGGTCCCCCAACCCAGTCCTGCCAGCGCCCCTCAGTCCTGACCTGCAGCCCCCCGTGTCTGTCCAGTGCCTGCCTCCCCACAGCTCTGCCAATGCACCCCAGTCCTGACCTGCAGCCCCCCTGCTCCTGCTATTCCAGTTGCAGGCTCCCCAGAGCTCTGCAAACACCAGCCTGCCCCGAGCACCCCCGGATTGTGTCTGCACTCGCCTGAATTCTCCCAGACTGTGGGTTTGGTTCTGCAAGTTGGATGAAGGTCCCTAGATATGGACCCTCTGATGCTGCTCGCCTTAAGCTATTGAACTCGAGTCAACAGACATGGAAAACCGAGCAGGGGTTGAACATCCATGTCCCCTGGCAGCAATATTTTGGACAGGCCTAAGCAGGCAGTGGTATTAATTCCTCCAAGCACTGGCCCAGTGGCTGACAGAGGGGATGCTAAGCACCCTGGGGTATGAATTCCTTGCAGAGTTAACGCGGGTGAGTGGTGTGCAAGGTTGAGCACCTGGTTTAGCTTTGCCTGAGTCCTATCCCCAGTCTTGAGTCCTCACTGGTGCAGCGGCACTCACCTGGGTGCGTCGCTAGGCAGGACATCCCTTGCAGCAAGCAGAGCGGCTACAATCCTTTCCCAGTGAACTGTGGGCGAACTGATCTGTTCTGCCAGGTGGAAAGGCACTGGAGGACTATCAGCACTGGAGCTGTGCACCCAGTAGCCTCATCAGATGTGTTGTCAGCCCCAGTGAAAGCCTCACCCACAACTGAGCACTAGCCTGAGTTGAGGCCACCACCAAACTCAGGTGAGAGGTTTGTGTGTGGACGGGAGGCAGGGGTGGCACCCGAGTGCACTCTGCAGTGAAGACAGGCCCTTGGCTAGATCAATGGAAGTGGGAGCATTAGTGAGAGCCCAGGCTGCCCACGGTGTGTCCATTATCCTAGACCCTAAAGAAAGCCTAAGGCAACAAGGGTTTCAGAAGCACCCTTGCCATCCTGAGAGGCTGCTGGCGAAGGTCTGATCTCTAAGGATGAGCTCCAGGCTGGGAAAAGCGCAGCAGGGGCAGTGGTGGTGACAGCTTCCCTCACTACACCCTGCACCAGTGTGCTTCAACCTGTGCCCACACAGGAGTGTCACCTTTAGGGCTCATTCAGCCCTCGGCCTGCTGATTGGCTGGTGGTTTTTGTGATGCTGGGCAAGAGCTGGCCTAAGACCACTCCTTCACTACAGGGTCTGTGAGCTCCTCGGAGTGCGACAGCTGAAGACGCTGCGACTCATTGGCTTTTTCCCCGTTGGCCAGTCTCAGAGATGACAACAGTGGTTTGTGCACAGCTACCTTCTGAGGCGGCTGTCATCAGCATATCTGTGGCTCTCCTCCCCTACTGACCCCTCAGCAGCCTCGAGTGAGAGCAACACTCGGGCCTTTCTATTGGCTCTGGATGTTTGCAAATGCCCCAGTTCCAAGCTTCAGCACCGGGGAACTTCAGGCAGAGGTAGAAGAGAATCGAATTCCACAGTTAGGACCGGATGATAAGTGCTGAGCACCCAAGAGTTGACCCAGGTACGGGGCCATCTACACTACGTAACTGCGGCCAGATATTCAGAAGAGCTCGGTTCCCAATGAGGCACTGAAAGAAGAGGCGGGAGTCTCAGAAGAACTCAACCATTGGGTGCTGATCACTTGAAAATCTGCCCCCGGAGATCTTTTGGAAAATCTGCCCCCTTGGTCTTTGAGAGGCACGGAACAAAAGGGGTGTAGACGTGCCAGAGAGTATGATATAATCTCACCTTGCTTAGAGGTCCTGGTTCTCCCGGAATGATGGAGCCCGACCCTGACGGGCCATGACAAGGTGACAACCTGGGGCTCAGTGCAGCTCAGTGGGACTGGTTTTTGGAAAGGTGGAGGTACAACAGCCTCTGAACACGGGAGGAGAGCGTTGCTAAATCATTCCGGTCCTGGAACTAGTGCTGCTATGCACATGGCATTTTCGGGCAGCCCTGCATAATCAGTGCTAAATTCCAGCTTCTGCACAAGCTCATTCTGTCTCCCAGAACAGCAGTTTATAAAGAGAAATATGTGCACAGTGCAAGGGAAAGATATACGCCTGTTGGTCAGAATGCAGGACAAGGAACATCTGAATTCTGACACTGACTCACTGACTAGCCTCGGGCAAGTCATTTAACTTCTGCACCTCCATTTCCCCATCTCTAAAACAGGAAGGAGGAAACTTTCCCACCTTACACATGGGTCTGAGGCTTAATCAGATTTCACAATCCTCCTGGGATACAGAGGAAACCAAGGAAGTAATTAGTGAAGTGGCTTTCCCTAGGCCAGACAGCACGTCAGTGTCAGAGCTGGGAGCAAAACCCAGGAATCCCTAGGCCAAACTCCCTCCTGCCACCAAAGCTTTGAAACAGGAGGCCTGAGTCCCTGCATTACTACTGGAGAACAGCCATGGTTTCCCAATGGGATCTGTGCTCTTAACAGATGGGCCTCTCCTCTTGGGGAGTTCTAAGGCAATCCCGGGTGGCACGCAGGTCAGGAGCCACACACCCTCACGACAGTGGTGTAAAACGCTAATGCTGAGGCTGGGGTCCTCCACCATTGCTAATGATTTATGAACCATTAGAGTGAACAGAGGTGCAGTGACGCTGCAAGCTGCTCGGGCTGTAACAAATGAACTCTGCGTCCTGCATATCTCTAACACCCTTCTCTGCCGGCAGGACTGTAGGGTCACCAGACTGAGCCACACGCTACTTAGAACGCTCCTGGGCACGTCGTGGTGGGATTAAGCACAGGGACCCAAACTTTGCCCAAGGGCCACACAGGCAACTTACCAGGAACCTGGAGGATCTTGAGGCCTTTGGCTCTTCTCCACATGGTGAGGAGTGGTGGCTTGGTACCAGCTATGCATTCTGCCATCTTGGAATCAGGTCGGCATTTGGTTTATCAGCTGCCCTATCATTCAGACCTAGGTAAATACCTCTGGAATAATAAACTACAGCCTGTGTCTAACCTCATGGTAGCTCTGAACCAACACCTCAGATTCAAATGCTTCTGCACTTTCGGAATATTGGGACCCAAACGTTGTGGCTTGGGACCATTGTGAGTATAAATCCCAAGGCTCTATGAATGTTATTCCCCTAATATCGTCCCCGTGGTATAGGAGGAATAAGACTATGAGTGCAATGAATTTTTCTGATATTCAGGTAGCATAAAAGATACACGGCTTTCATTTTTAGCCAGGTTCTGTATTGGCTGAAGCACTTCTTCCTCTGTAACATTTCCACAATCCAGCCTTCGCTTTTCACCCACACAACAGCATCACCTCTCCTCTCAATGCCTGCAGCCTCCTTCTTCTCTCTCTGGACTCCCCCATACTTACATTGCCCTGCCCCGGGCAGCTGATCACATTGCCGCTCTCTGTGAACCCTTCAGCTGGTTCCCCATTTTCTGCCACATCAAGGTCAAGGTTCTTGAAAACATGCCCAAGGAGACCTCCAAGGCTGAGGAAGCAATCCAGCCAGAGGGGACTGCAGCAGCAGAGGAAATGTCTCCTTCGCCGGGAGGAAGATGGCTGTCCTGGCAACGAGGGCTGAGAAATCTCCCCCAGTGGTGGAGGAGGAGAAGCCATGTACCCCCAAGGCTGGGACGGTCACAGCCACCACGTCCAAGAAGAAAAGAAGGGTGGCGGTGGTTGGTGGCTCACTTTTAAGGGAGACAGAGGCATCCATCTGCTGGCCTGACCTGTTATCCTGGGAGCTCTGCTGCCTGCCGGGCCCATATCTGAGACATTATGGAAGGATTGCTGAGGATCATCCAGTCCTCTGACTGCTACCCCATGCTGTTCATCCATGTAGGCACTAATGATATGCAAATATGACCCTGAGCCGATCAGAAGTGACTCTGTGAGTGAGGGTGAGGGAGTTGGGGGCTCAGGTGGTGTTCTCATTCATCCTTCTAGTCAAGGGAAGGGACCCAGGCAGAGACAGACATAACCTGGAGGCAAATGCACGGCTGTGCAGAAGGCTCAGGAGGGCTTTGACTTCCTTGACCATGGGATGCAGTTCCAAGAGGAATGACTATTGTGCAGAGATGGGGTCCACCTATCAAGGAAGGGGAAGAGTATCTTTGGCTAGAGACTGGCTAACCTAGTGAGGCGGCTTTAAACTAGGTTCAACGGCGGCAGGAGACAAAAGCCCACAGATAGATCCAGAACATGGAGACCTGGGTGAAGGGTTGGAAACTGACGGGGAACATGGGCGATCACAACAGGGACAAAGCAGAGACAAGAGGGAATATAGAGGGGAAATCCAATGAACATCTTAAATGCCTGTGTATTAATGCAAGAAGTATGAGGAATTAACAGGAAGAACCTGAAATACTGGTGGCTAATCACAATTGCGACATAACTGGCATCAAGAAACTCAGTGGGATAAGTGACTGGAATATTGGTACAGAGGATACAACTTGTTCAGGAAGGACAGGGAGGGAAAAAAGGAAGGAGGGTGTTGCTTTATGAATCAAAGATATCTCCACCTGCACTGAGGTTGAGATAGAAGTGGGAGGCAGATCTGTTGAAAGTCTCTGGGGAAGGATAAAAGGGGTAAAAAACAATGGTGATGTCATGGTTGGTGTCTACTACAGATCACCTAGCCAGCAAGAAGCGATGGGTGTGGATTTTTTTAAACAACTAACAAAATCATCCATGGGGGACTTCAGCTACTCAGATTTGGGCGAATAGTCCAGCAGGGCACAGATTATCCAACAAGTTCTTGGACTGCATCGGAGGCAACTTTTTATTACAGAAGGCGGAGAAAGCAACTAGGGGAGAGGCTGTTCTAGATTTGATTCTGACAGACAGGGAGGAACTGGTTGAGACTTTGAAGGCAGAAGACAGTTTGGGTGAAAGTGATTATGAAATGACAGAGTTCATGACTCTAAGGAATGGTAGGAGGGAGAACAGCAGAATGAAGACAAGGGACAGGGGGAGGGTTAGCTCAGTGGTTTGAGCATTGGCCTGCTTAAACACAAGGTTGTGAGTTCAATCCTTAAGGGGGCCATTTAGGGACTTCTGTCAAAAATCTCTCTGGGGATGGGCCCTGCTTTGAGCAGCAGGTTGGACTAGATGATCTCCTGAGGTCCCTTCCAACCCTAACATTTTATGATTTCCAGAAGGCAAACTTTCGCAAACTCAGGGAGTTGGTAGGTACAATCCCACAAGAAACAAATCTAAAGGAAAAAAGAGTTCAGGAGAGTTGACAGTTTTTGAAAGAGACGTTATTAAGGGCACAGGATCAAACTGTCCCAGAGCATATAGGAAAGATAGGAAGCATAATAAAAGACCATGCTGGCTTAACCAGGAGATCTTCAATGACTACAAACTCAAAAACACGTCATACGAAAAATGGAAGCTAGGTCAAATTATGAAGGATGAATATAAAAAAAACCACAAGAATGTAGGGACAAAATTTAAAAAAACCAAGGGGAAAAAACAAGATTAAACTAGCTAGAGACATAAAGGGTAACAAGAAAATATTTTACAAATACATTAGAAGCAAGAGAAAGACCAGTGACAAGATAGGCCCATTACTCAATGAGGAGGGAGAGACAATAACAGAATATGCAGCGAAGGCCAAATATACAGCATTTTTTGTTTCTGTTTTCACCAAAAAGGTTAGCAGTGATTGGATGACTAACATCGTGAGCATCAGTGTAAATAGGGTAAGGTCTGAGGCTACACTAGGAGAAGACCAAGTTAAGAATTATTTAGAAAAGTTAGTTCTCTTCAAGGTGGTAGGGCCTGATGAAATACATCCTAGAAAGAGCGTTTCGCAAACTGGGGTCTGCGAGGATACTTCAGGGGGTCCGTCAACCCCACTGATCGACTGCTCCCTCTTCCCTCCCTCAACGCCTCCCCTTTCCTCCCAGCACCTCCTGCACGCCGGGGAACAGCAGAGAGAGGAGCTGATCAGCAGGGCCGGTGAACCCCGGGAGTACCCTCGGTTCTCCAGCGTGCAGCAGGTGCTGGGGTGAAGGGGAAGGAGAGAGGGTGGGGCACGCTGGAGAACCGAGGGGCAGGAAGAGGAGGGGTGGGGATAGGGCCTTGGGGGAAGGGGAGGAGTGGGAGCAGGGCCTGGGGCTGAGCACGAAAAATTTTAAATCAAAAGGGGGGTCCTGGGGTTGCTAAAGTTTGAGAACCGCTGTCCTAGAATACTGAAGCGATCTCTGAGCCATTAGTGATTATCTTTGAGAGCTTGTGGCGGACGGGAGAAATCCCAGGGGACTGGAAAAGGGCAAATACAGCACCTAGCTATAAAAAAGGGAATAAGGACAACCCAGGAATCTTCAGTACCTGGAAAGATAATGGAGCAAATAATCAAACAATCCATTCGTAAGCATCTAGAAGAAAATAAGGTGATAAGTAATAGTCAACATGGAATTGTCAAGAACAAATGACGTCAAACCAACATAATGCTCTTCTTTGACAGGGTAACAAGCCTTGCGGATAGGGAGGAAGCAGCAGATGTGATTTATCTCGACTTTACTAAGGCTTTTGATACTGTCTCACAAACTAGAGAAATATCGCTTAGATGAATCTCCTATGAGGTGGGTACACAACTGGTTGGAAAAGTGTACTCTGAGAGTAGTTCTCAGTGGTTCACAATCAAACTGGAAGGGCATAACGAGTGGGGTTCCAAAGGGATCTATCCTGGCTCTGATTCTATTTAATAGCTTCATAAATGATTTGGATATTGGCACAGAGAGTACACTTATAAAATTTGCAGATGATACCAAGCTGGGAGGGGTTGCAAGCGCTTTGGAGGACAGGATTAGAATTCAAAATGATCTTGACAAACTGGAGAAATGGTCTGAAATAAATAGTATGAAATACAATAAGGACAATGCAAAGTACTACATTTAGGAAGGAATCATTACAAAATACACAAATGGGAAATGACTACTTAGGAAGGAGCACTACAGAAAAGGATCTGGGGGTCATAGTGATCACAAACTAAATATGAGTCAGCAATGTAACAGTATTTCAAAAAAAGCGCACATCATTCTGGGATGTATTAGCAGAATTGTAAACAAGACACAAGAAGTAATTCTTCCGCTCTACTCTACGCTGATTAGGCCTCAACTGGAGGATTGTGTCCAGTTCTGGGCACCACGCTTAGGGAAAGATGTGGACAAATTGGAGAAAGGCCAGCAGAGAGCAACAAAAATGATTAAGGGTCTAGAAAACATGATGTATGAAAGAATATGAAAAAAATAGGATTTGTTTAGTCTGGAGAAGAGAAGACTGGGGCGCGGGGCATGAGAACAGGCTTCAAGTACATAAAAGGCTGTTATAAAAAAGAGGGCGATAAATTGTTCTCCTTGACTGCTGAGGGTAAGTCAAGAAGTAATGGTCTTAAATTGCAGCAAGAGAGGTTTAGGTTAGATCATCTTAACTGTCAGGGGGGTTAAACACCGGAACAAATTGCCCAGGGAGGTTGTGGAATCTCCGTCATTGGAGATTTTTAAGAACAGGTTCGACAAACACCTGCCAGGGATGATCTAGATAATAGCGCAGGGGACTGGACTAGATGACCTATTGAGGTCCCTTCCAATTCTCTGATTCTGTGAGTCCTGTCCTCACCTTCAAGGCCCTTCATATGACTGCCTGCCCCTATTTGTCCAACCTTATCTCTTAAGCCATCACCAGGGCCGGCTTTAGGAAGTGCGGGGCCCAATTCGAACAGTTTTGACAGGGCCCCAGCAGGGATGACTTTAAAAAAACAAAACAGCAAAACAACAAAAAAACACGTGGGGCTTGTACTCACCAGGCGGTGCTCCGAGTCTTCGGCAGCGGGTCCTTCACTTACTCCAAGTCTTCGGTGGCACTGAAGGACCTGCTGCCGATGTGCTGCTGAAGACCCAGAGCGCCGCCGGTTGAGTAAAAATTAAAAAGGCGCCTCTAGCCAGGGAAGGGATTCTCACTGGGTGCGGGGCCCTCTTAGGTGCGGGGCCCAATTTGGGGGAATTGGTGGAATAGGCCTAAAGCCGTCCCTGTCCATCACCACCTGTCCATTGTGCTCTGCCAGTGATATCCGCCTCGCCCATTAATCCGAACTTTCATCCATGTGTACAGGGAGACTTTGGCAAACCAGTAAGGTGCCTGAAACCACTATGGCTTATTGTTAAAGGCGGCCTAGTCAGCAAGCTGTAAAGTGGCCATTCAGCAATCTCAGCTTGACCAAGGTGGGGTTGGGGGGAGTTTTGGGGTGCCACAGAAAGGGTAGCTTGACCCCGCATCCTTCCTGATCAGAATTGTGTTGAAGTTGCTGATACCTGCATTGTAAAAGAGCAGGATGTGCCTCAGGAATGTCTATTGGGGTCTCAAGGCTGCAAACTCTGGAAAAACCCAGACGTGTGTAACTGCTTGAGACTAAGTAAAGTGTAGCTTTCAGTGAAAGCACTCTTGTGTTGTCCTGTTTGTGCCAGCCATCTATCGGTCAGCTGGCCGGGTCTCCCCTGATTTATTTCCTGACACCACCTTGCACTGAGTAAAAGTTACCAAGAGCTTTGGGTTGAAAGAACCCCAGGTAACACATGCAGTCTCATGCATGGAACACCTGCTTTGCACTAATGCACAAAACCCACCACCTGTTCTTCTTCAGGCTCCTTCTCAAGACCCTGTTCTACCATGATATCTGCAAGATACTTCCAATTCATAATGGTGAGGTAGAGGGGAAGTGGAATATCTATCTATCTATCTATCTATCCCCATCCCCCCCTCCCTCTATCTATCTATCTATCCCCATACACCCCCTCCCTCTATCTATCTATCTATCTATCCCCATCCACCCCCTCTATCTATCTATCTATCTATCTATCCCATCCACCCCCTCCCTCTATCTATCTATCCATCTATCTATCCCCATACACCCCCTCCCTCTATCTATCTATCTATCTATCTATCCCCATCCACCCCCTCTATCTGTCTATCTATCTATCTAGGTATCTATCTATCTAATCATACAGTTTACCCGCTCTCCTGGGAACATAGGACTAGAAGGGACCTGCTGGGCTATTGACTCTAGTCCCGGCTAGCTCAGGCAAACCCCTCATATAATCATGTTCATAAATTTATCAAGCTCCATTCTAAAACTAGGCAGGTTTCTTGCCCACTCTACTCCTATCGGGAAGCTGTTCCAGGACCTCCCTCTGTTGGGTAGGAACCTTCTTCTCATTTCCAGCCTAAATTTACCCAGAGCCAGTTTATCCCCCTTTGGTCTTGCACCAATATTGTCCTTTAGCTTCCATAGCTCTTCCCTCTCCCTGGAGTTTAATGCCTCTCCTCCCCTTGTGACCTTGCTTGTCTTTTTAGATTGCAAGCGATTTTGGGCTCTGTGTTTGGAAAGTACATGGAACATTATGGGCATTACAGTAATACCAACAGCAACAATATATAACATTCTTAATGACTAGTTACTGATCGATACTGGGAATATTGTTACCCTGTGTGCTCAGGAGCAAATACCTCCATACAATGGACACGTGGAGAACTCTGAAGAAGTGGGTTTTTTACCCACGAAAGCTTATGCCCAAATAAATCTGTTAGTCTTTAAGGTGTCACCAGACTCCTTGCTGTTTTTGTGGAGAACTCTGTAGCACATCTCAATCTCCTGCTGGCCCCCACCAGGCTAGTGAGCATTTACACACCTAAGTAGCACTCCCAGTGCGCAAGTGCGGGGTGTGGATGGACCCCAAGCACAGCCATGGCACTGCATACAAATGTTAAACAATAGTCATCAGAATATCTACATGGCAATGATGGGTTAACTGGGCTCCACTTCTCTAGCCCTGCCATGATCTGAGCAGCAGGGGTAGCAAACCAGCAACTGGCATCTCTATTTGATTCATAATAATTATAAGTAAATCGTAATTAACATTTTCTAGACCCAGAGCACCTAGCATTTGAGGATCTCAAAGCACTTTTTTAACGTTAATTAGGCACCATAACAACCTGTGTAAGGCAGCTAAGTGTTGCTGTTATTTTACAGATGGAGAAACTGAGGCACAGAGCGGTCCAGTGATCATACAGGCAGAAATTCAGCCCTATGCAGAAGGGCTGCAGAGTGCCTATGTGCTGCTTAAGTCCAGCAGCAGCCCTATTTTGAAGGCATCAGATGCACAGCAGGAATACCACCTCGGGATGAAATCCTGGCCCCATTGAAGTCAATGGCAAAACTCCAATTGACTTTGATGGGGCCTGGATTTCATCCCTGGAGTTCTGATTTCCATCCCCCTGCTCCCCTCACCACACAACAAATGGGATTCCTCCGGCTTTGCAGCTCTTCAATGCTCCGCACATAACTAACATTCCCAGGCTGGGTCTTCAGGTGATCACAGGTGCATTTTTCAAAAGCGTCTTAGTCTCATTTTCGAAAGATTCGGCAGGGTCATATTTTCAAAGGCACCTAACAAGGAGGCAGATACAAATCAATGAGAATTTGGCACCCGCCTGCTGTAGGCTAGGGTGACCAGACAGCAAGCATGAAAAATCAGGACAGGGAGTGGGAGGTAATAGGATCCTATATAAGAAAAAGACCCCAAAATCAGGACTGTCCCTATAAAATCGGGACATTTGGTCACCCTACTGTAGGCACTTTTGACAATCCTATTAGGCACCTAAATGCCTTAGTAAATTGGGCCTTACATCTCTTTTGAAAATTGAACACAGGCTCCTAAGCCACTTAGGTACTTCTGAAACGGTTACCCTCTAGCTATACACCAAGCAGCATATTCCACGCAAAACCTTATAATTTCTCCAGAATCATCCATCTCCCTTAGTCACGTATTTAACACCCAAGGACTTTGTTCTCCCTTCATTTACATCCATTTTCTCCTGGGGTAGCTCCATTATCATCAGTGAAGTTACTCCAGATTTACACCAGGATAAGAGAGTGATCAGGCCCCCAAGGGATTCGGACAGATCCTGTTTTTGTTTCATCACAGCTACTTTGAAGTCATTACTTGATTGCGCATATATCTTGATTGCCTAAGCCCCAGGGATGTTTGCAACTGTGATGCAACAATCTCACAGTGAAGCAATCAGATCAGGGAGCATTGAGTCCTTAAGCTCACAGCTGTAGTGTAGTCAGAGTCGGGGGATCTGGTCTTTCCTTGATGCTCACCCATAACTATGGTGACCAGACAACAAGTGTGAAAAATCGGGACAGGGGGCGGGGGTAATAGGAGCCTATATAAGAAAAAGATCCAAAAATCGGGATTGTCCCTATAAAATCGGGACATCTGGTCACCCTACCCATAACTCCCAGTAAGACCAGCAGGAGTTATGCATGTGCCTTAATGGGGTGACTAGGCCAATAAATCTAAATGCTGTTCTCTTAATTAGCTACTGGAGAGGAGTCAGAGAAGAGTCCATGAGACTCAAGGAGCTCAATCTATTTAGCTTAACAAAGAGGGGTGACTTCATCACAGTCTATAAGTAACCACACGGGGAGCAAATATTTAATACTGGGCACTTCAACCTAGCAGAGGAAGGTGTTACATGATCCAATGGCTGGAACTTGAAGCTAGGCAAATTCAGACTGGAAATGAGGTGTAAATTTTTAGTAGCGAAAATAATTGACCATTGGCACAAAGTACCAAGGGTCGTGGCGGGTTCTCCATCCCTCATCATTTTAAAATCAAGACTGGATGTTTTTCTAAAGGATCTGCTCTAGGGATTATTCTGGCCTGTGTTATACAGGAGGTCAGACTAGATGATCACAATGGTCCCTTCTGCCCTTGGACTCCAGCAATCCTTGCTCACTGCTGATTACCCAGCGTTGCTTACACAAAGCTAGGGACCTAATTCTCCAGCAGCGACAGCAATGGTGGAAGCTGGTTACACAGTAGGTTTCACTGTGACAGCTGCTTATCAAGCTGGTCATCATCCTCTCATTGTCACTTCCTGCTCCCAATGCCTGGCTGTCTGGACCACCTGCTGGTCCTCGCCTTACAGTGAGGTTGTAAACGTGGTCTCTTTGTTCTATGGTTGTACGGCACCCAGTACAGGGGGTTGGAGCTGCCTTGTTACACGTCATAAATAATTATACTGGAAGCTGTAGTGCAGACAGGTGTTTGTAACACAGGCGCAACCCTGGCCCCCATCCACAACCAGACCGCCCGCTTCCCCAGCTCTCTCACACACACCCATCCACACAGACATACATAGCCAGACTGCCCGCTCCCCCAGCGCTCACACACACACCCATCCACACACCCATCCACAGCCAGACCACCTGCTCCGCCAGCTCTCTCTCTCACACACCCATCCACACACCCATCCACAGCCAGACCGCCGGCTCCCCCCAGCTCTCTCTTACACACTCATCCACACACCCATCCACAGCCAGACCGCCTGCTCCCCCAGCTCTCTCTCTCACACACCCATCCACACAATTTGGGGTGGATTGTGTGTTGTGTGTGTGGGGCACAATCTGGGGTGGATTGTGCATTGTGTGTGTTGTGGGAGTGGGAAATCTGGGTGTGGATTGTGCATTGTGGGTATGTGTTGTGGGTGGGGCACAATCTGGCTGTGGATCAGGGCTGCCCAGAGGATTCCGGGGCCCTGGGGTCTTCGGTGGCGGGGGCCCCCGCTTTGGCGGTGGGGGTCCTTCTGTTCCGGGACCCGCCGCCGAAGTGCCCCGAAGACCCACGGCAGGGACCCCCCCTGCAGCCAAATTACCGACGAAGTGGGACCTGCCACCGAAGTGCAGCCGGGTCTTCAGCGGTAATTCGGCGGTGGGGGGGGGGCCCCGCCGCGGGTCTTCGAGGCACTTCGGCGGTGGGACCCGGAACGGAAGGGCCCCCCGCCGCCGAATTACCGCCGAAGACCCGGCTGCGCTTCGGCGGTGGGTCCCACTTCGGTGGTAATTCACCGGTGGGGGGGGGTGTCCTTCCGCCCCGGAGCAGAAGGACCCCCCGCCAGCGAAGATCGGGAGCGGAAGAAGCTCCGGGGCTCCTGGAGCGAGTGAAGGACCTGCTCCAAGGGCCCTGAAAAACTCTTGTGGGGGCCCCTGCGGGGCCCGGGGCCCGGGGCATATTGCCCCTCTTGCCTCCTCCTCTGGGTGGCCCTGCTGTGGATTGTGTGTTGTGGGTATGTGATGGGGCTGTGGTACAATCTGGGTGTGGACTGTGTGCTGTGGGGGTGGGGGACAATCCTGCTGTGCATTGTGTGTGCTGGGGAGTGGAACATAAGAACATAAGAACGGCCGTACTGGGTCAGACCAAAGGTCCATCCAGCCCAGTATCTGTCTACCGACAGTGGCCAATGCCAGGTGCCCCAGAGGGAGTGAACCTAACAGGCAATGATCAAGTGATCTCTCTCCTGCCATCCATCTCCATCCTCTGAAGAACAGAGGCTAGGGACACCATTCTTACCCATCCTGGCTAATAGCCATTAATGAACTTAACCTCCATGAATTTATCCAGTCCCCTTTTAAACACTGTTATAGTCCCACCCTTCACAACCTCCTCAGGCAAGGAGTTCCACAAGTTGACTGTGCGCTGCGTGAAGAAGAACTTCCTTTTATTTGTTTTAAACCTGCTGCCCATTAATTTCATTTGTTGACCCCTAGTTCTTATGTTATGGGAACATGTAAATAACTTTTCCTTATTCCCTTTCTCCACACCACGCATGATTTTATATACCTTTGTCATATTCCCCCTTAGTCTCATCTTTTCCAAGCTGAAAAGTCCTAGCCTCTTTAATCTCTCCTCATATAGAACCCGTTCCAAACCCCTAATCACTTTAGTTGCCCTTCTTTGAACCTTTTCTAGTGCTAGAATATCTTTTTTGAGATGAGGAGACCACATCTGCACGCACTATTCAAGATGTGGGTGTACCATGGATTTATATAAGGGCAATAAGATATTCTCTGACTTATTCTCTATCCCTTTTTGAATGATTCCTAACATCCTGTTTGCTTTTTTGACCGCTGCTGCACACTGTGTGGACATCTTCAGAGAACTATCCACGACCACTCCAAGATCTCTTTCCTGATTAGCTGTAGCTAAATTAGCCCCCATCATATTGTAGAGGCAGGCAATGTAGGGAGGATGCCCCCTTTGGTGCCTGGGATAGGGAGGAAGAGGAGCAGGTCGCTGCCTGCTCAGCAGTGGAGTTGTATTTGTTCTGGGCGGGGCAGGGAGTTTAAAGGCGTTTCCAGTGTGATGGCTTCTGCGGGAGCAGGGAATTATCTCTGTTACTGGGGAGCTGGAGCAGAGGTGGCCCTGGGGAAATGGCCTGAATGTGGCACGCGAGTGCTCGGGGAACTGCAGCTGGCTGCTGAGAGAGGATGGGTCCGGTCTGCTAACGCAGGGGGCTGATCCTGGATCCAGCTCTGCCCAGGCCTGAACTCAGAAATCTGAGGGCAACTCAGAGGCTGCTGCAAAGCACAAAGCCCATGGTGCTGCCCCCCACATTGGCCCTGTCCCTTGGCCACAGGTTTCTTGGGGCCTCTGCGCAAACCTAGCTGCCCCAAATCTGTGCCATGCACTACTCAAAGCTCTGCACCTCCCCCCGGGCAGGAGGCTGCTCTGCAGAGCTAAACTCCTGGGTCAGGGAGGGACAGCTCCCCCCTCACCGCAGGCTCTCGGATTATACAAGGGAGGAAATCTGCATTTGCAAGTCATCCAGGGGTTGTGTAATTGCTTATCCCCCTTTGGCACAGGCTAGCTGCATCGCAAGCAGGACATGCAGCGTGCCTACTGCAGCGCAGCGAGCCGCCCCAGGCTAGCAAATCACTCAGGCTGCTTCTCTGGGGTAGCCTCCCTTCTAACTGGGGCAGGATGGAGCATGCTGAGGAATGACAGCACCCACTGTACATTGGGCTCTAGGAAAATCCTCCCACCGTTTCTTATGTCTATCTCGGAGAGCCACTGCAATCACTGAATATCAGGGTTGGAAGGGACCTCAGGAGGTATCTAGTCCAACCCCCTGCTCAAAGCAGGGCCAATCCCCAGACAGATTTTTAACCCAGTTCACTAAATGGCCCCCTCAAGGATTGAACTCACAACCCTGGGTTTAGCAGGCCAATGCTCAAACCACTGAGCTATCCCTCCCCCTTCCTGCCACTCGTCTCCCTGCTGGGCACGGCTGCTGTGAGCTGTGTCAGCCAGGTATATTGCTCTTTGGAACAAAGGGATGTAGGCTCCTCATTCTCCTGGGCATCTGCCCGGCTGCAGCGTGGTCGACACCAGTGGGACAGACTTTTCAGCACTTCCTGGGGGTGGCGGGTGTCCAACTTTTGCAAGAGCCACGTCTGACACCTGTTGTCAAACATGGCACACAGCGGGACGTAGCCGGAGAGGCTAATGGCTTGATGGGCAAAGGGATTTAGGCACCGCAGCGCTCAGCATTGCGACACCTAGCTCCTAGGTCCCCTCGTGCAATCCCTGGCCGCGAGTTCGGTGCCCCCGGTCCCCATACAATACATGGGGAGAGCGAGGTGAGACAGCGAACCTCAGAAGCCAGCAAGCTGAGTGGGGAGCTGTCTGAGCTAGCCAGGAGTGACACGCAGAGGAAAGGGGCAGGGTTTACGGCCCAGAGCCCCACTAGTGCGTAGACACCTAGCGCCCATTGATCTGGACCCATAGGAGCTTCTCTCTGCAAAGGACTCTTAGCTGCGAGCCTGCGGCGGGAATTGGGTGCCTAAGTCAGGTCAGCCTTTTCTCACAAAAAACCCGAGAGACCCACCCCATTAGCACCAACAGCTTGCTGGGTAGGGAACTCAGCTGGGTGGCAGGAGACCCAGATTCAAATCACTGCTCTGGAGCAAGGACTTGAACTCAGGTCTCTGACCTCCCAGAAGGGAGCCTGGAGCCCCCGGCTCCTGGGTATTCTGGGCTGTTGTGCGTGTGAGAACCAGCTCAGTAGAAGCGCCCTGAGAACACCTACAGGATCGCGTCCCGCTGGGGAGCTAGGCAGGTCAATGCATCATGTGAGAATCCCACCGGGGTTAAGGCATGAGCTCCAAGCAGCTCGCTAGTTGTGCGGGGCTGTCAGGACTTCACTGCCTTTGCACGTGCCCACGGCAGATACTTGGGTGCCTACCGGGTCGGGCAGCAGCTGAGTGGGGCTTTCAAGCATGTCAGTGGCCCCCAGCCGTTGGACACCTCGCAAAGCCTAAATACCTTGGTGCGTCTAGCCCGAGGTGGCTTGACCAGGTCTGTGCAGGCAGTGAGTGGCAGAGCTGGCTGCTGCTGTCCCTGCTAGGCAATGCTGCTGCCCTTTCTCAGCATTGCAAATCTGTTTGCCGTTGTAGACAAGGTCTCTTGTGACACGGTTGATCGGGCAGATTATCTATCACCATTGCACAGTAGCCAACAAACAAATGATTGCATCCTCTGGATCATTTCATCACCTGCCTCACGGTGAACCAGAGAGCAGGATCCTGGGGAAAGTTAGCTACTTGGTCTGTTCACCAGAATGGACTAGACACTGCGATCCGCATACCATCTCCCTCTGCTTAACCCCTCCGGCTCCTCCTTCCATCTGCTACACTCATGCATGTAGCCAGAGCCCTGTCAGGATGAAATCCTGGCCCCATTGACGTCAACAGCGAAATGGCCACCCTGTGGATCCCACCCTATGTTCCACAGTGTAGCAGGAGGTTGCTACCCAGGGCCACCCAACCCTAGTCACCTGAGCAGGGATCAGTTGCTTCCCTTCTAAGAAGCATCAGGAAGCTGCAGAGAAGGGTCAGGGGGATGCTCAGGGAGATCAGAGTGGTGCACAGAGGCTGCTGGGACGGGAGTGTGAATAGGCTCCAGTAGAGGAACCAGGGATTTGGGAGTGAGACTACAGGCAGGAGAGGGCTGGAAATGGCTTGATACGCTGGAGTCGAGAGCTTTTACTTTGAACGCTTGGTATTTACAAAACCAGGACCCAAGAAGAGGTGTGAATGGACAAAAAGGGTGTGGGAGGTTTTTAAAGAATCCCCTCAAAGGGGGAAACGGAGGCAGGAGCTGGGTGGAGGGATGCCCTGAGCAGTGAGGGGACGCATGGGAGCTGGCGTGCACTCTGACTTGCTCTCAAGAAGTTTTCCCCTGGTATTCAGCCTAAATTTGCCCTTTCTTTCATTCATCCCAGTGCACTTCTCCGAGTTATATCTCCTCGTGCCATCCCAAAGAGCCCCTCCTCTCTGTCAGTTCTCACGCCCTTCAGATACATGCAGGCAGATTCATGTGCCCCCTTAGTCACCCCTGATCATTTTTGTTCCTCCTCTTTGAACGCCCTCCCATTTGACTGCCTCGTCCTAGTACGGAGGCGCCCAGCTCTAAGCACTAGTCTCACGGAGTGGGACTTCCACCTCCCTTGTCTATGACGGACGAAACCCGGCAATCTCAGAGCAGTGCAGCACAAGCACAGAAAGCAGATTCAACAGGGCACTTTAAGGCCTGGTCTCCACTGGAAAGCTTTGCGGTTATAGCTGCATCGGTCCAGGGTGTGAAAAAACGAGCTCCCAACCGACATAGCTGAGCTGGCAAAAGCCCTAGTGGAAGACGCTATTGTACCACTTAAAAAGCCCTTTGCCAATACAGCTGATTTCATTTGGGAACTGCTATAAGCTATAACTTGGGACAGGGACTGTCTCTTTCTTCTGTGTTTGTACAGCCCCTAGCATGATGGGGGCTTGGTCCATGACTAGGGCTCCTAGGCACTGTGGTAGCAAGCACCTCGTGCCTCCCCACACTGGGGGGGGGGTCACTATCTAAAGGGGAGGCGTGGCCCTCCGCCCTGTGCCCAGCCTGGGGGCCACCGCACTCTCCCCACCCTACCCCACCAGTTACCTGCAGCTGGGCCTGGGTGGCAGGAGGCAGCGGCAGTGGGAGGACAGGGTCCCTCCCATCCTGGCAGGCCAATCTGGGGGGGCACTTGACCCTTCATGACCCTCCGACGAGTCGCCCTCCCCAGGAGGGTTTGCCAATAGAGCTATACCAGCAAACCCTTTCTAGTGTAGACAGGGCCAGAGGAAGAATATACTACAGGCTAATACCCGTCCTGCCCCTTACAAACATTTTGGCCGCTATGGTGGTAAGAAATTTCCCCCACGGACAAGTTACTCCATAATTGTTCCGTTCGGGAGTTCTCAGAACTTCCTCTGAAGCATCTGGCCGGTCACTGTCTGAGGCCAGGACTACTTTTCGGATGCAGTGTGGCAGTGCCTATGTTAAGTGAAACCTGTGCCCGTTGGCATATTATATTAGTTCATCATGGTGGTATCAGTGGGTGCTTCGTTTGTCTCTGCGTTCTTGGTTCCTGCTAACTAGAAAAGCTGTAGATAAGAAGTAAGCCGAACCCAGAGCAGGCTTGGAGCACAACACCAGTTTGATGCAGCCTTGCGTAAGTCCACCCCCTCAGTTTGCTGGGGGCACGTCATTATTTTCAACAGGCGAGTTCTCTGACTTTGCTCGTGATGGGAAGCGGTGGGTGCGTAGGTTTTGTCGCTGGCCGGTACATTTTCATGACAATTTTGCACCCCAGCTGGACACGAATGGAGGTTACCACCCAGGCCTCAAGTGAAACTAATGTAAAGGCTTGTCCACGCTACAAAATTAGGTCAACTTAATTTAGGTCAATCTACAGCCACCGCAGTAATTCAATCTGCTGTTGGTGTCTACACTGCCCTCCTTCTGCCGGTGGTGCGCGTCCTCACCAGGAGCGCTTGCACCGACTGAAGTGGGGCATCGTGGGGCACCGACAGTCCTCCAGGCTCACAGCTGGAGCCCCCCACCCACCCCAGGATGATAGCCTGAGCTGTGAGCCAGGTGCAGGCTCAATTTCACTGCAGGGAGCCTAGGAGCCCTGAAATTGACCTTGTCAATTTCACAGCTCCAGCTGTGAGCCTAGGGCTGAGGAGACACAATAGCAGGCCTGAAACTGACAAGAACGACAGCCAACAGCTGAGGTAAGCAATGGGGACTCTGCATCCACATAAGTGCTACGCCTCTCTCGCGAAGTTGGAGTTATGATGTCACTGTAGCAAGCCACGTACTTCCGTGGAAGCAGCATTCTAGTGTAGGCACGGACATAATTAGCCTGACATAAGCTGCTTGAGTGCGACCTAACTCTGTAGTGGAGCCCAAGCCTAAGTGATCTTAGCTCCTAGTTCAGTAACGTGTGCACATACTGCTCACTCCTGTTGCCCTACTCAGATCTTATACAGGCAAAGGTTTCTGTCGATTGCTCTGAGATTATTAGCCAAGGGAGGGATGATAAAATCTAATTGGGAATCTGGGTTTTGTAGCCATAGCTCTAAGTACAGGTCTGTTGGATTACAATACCCAGAATCCTTAATTTAAGGATGAGTGGGTCAGTGTTTGAAGTGAAAAACAGAGTAAAAAACAGAGTAAAGTCTCCGAAACATCAGTGCCGACTCTGTGGGTGCTCCGGGGCTGGAGCATCCACAGGGAAAAATTAGTGGTGCTCTGCACCGACTGGCGGCTGTTTGGCTTCTCCGGGGTGCGGGGAGGAGCGGGAACGTGGCGCACTCAGGGGAGGAGGCGGGGCTGGGGTGGTGATTTGGGGAAGGGGTTGGAATGGGGGCAGGGCAGGGGTTGGAGGGGTGCAGTCGGGGCTGGGTCAGGGGCAGAGGGGGGTCGATCACCCACCGGCGGGAGCAGAAGTCGGTGTCTATGCTCCAGAACGATGGAGCATTCCCACTGGGAAGCCCAGTCATACGCAGTGAAGTTTTACTGACACGACTGATGGCCCAAAGCCAATCGCAAAGTCCCGTACGTGACTTTCCACAACAGCAGTGCTTGTGGCACTCGTCCGGCCAGGGAAACAGAAGCAATACTGAACTGGCCAATCACAACTACCCAACGTGGCTAAACTAGCGACTAGTGAGAACTGACTGTTCACAATCAACCCCTAGACTAAAGGAATTTCTAGCGATTCGAAATAAAGAATGAACTGGAGGAAGCTGCTAGCTGCTCGTAGATATTCTGCGGGCAGAAAAAGCCTACATTGATAGGAGCTCTTCACGCATCTCTAGTACAGAAGCCTGTTTTCCTGCAGCTTTGACACAGCCAAGAACGTACTGGGGATGTTTTCGAACCACGATGGCCTCGTGTCAGGGTGATATCGCTCAGCAGAATGCCCACCATGTCCTCACACACGGCAGGGTCCATCTGCTTCCCTCCGGTGGCGCTATTCTGAATTACAACCCTCACCCCCCGGCCCACTTCAACACCGTCATTATAGCCAGTGCAGTTGCTTACTATCATTTTCTTGCAGCCCAGGCTCACGATCGAATTAGCAGCGCTGCGTGGAGGGGATGCGGCAATGGAGTCCCAGGAGGGGCTGCAGGTCAGGATTGAGGTGCACCATCAGGGCTGTGTGGAAGGGACCCAGCTAGGGTGGCCAGATGTCCTGATTTTATAGGGACAGTCCTGATTTTGGGGGCTTTTTCTTATATAGGCACCTATTACTCTCCCCACCCCATCCCGATTTTTTACACTCGCTATCTGATCGCCCTAGACCCAGCTCAGGTTGACTCATGGTGCACAGAGAGTCGTAGAGAACTCAGCAGAGAGCTAAGTCAGAATCGAGGCCTGCCGTCAGAGCCGCATGCCAGGATTATTTCCGGCCATGCTGTCAGTCTTTCAGCTTTTATGATCACCAGTGAGGCCAAAGATAATCATCATCATCTTTACCCTGATGGTGGGAGCAAAGCGGGGGCAGCATTTCATAGGATCAAGCAGACAAGCAGAATTATTCCCTGATCGTAGAGCTCGCAGATAGCAACACTTCTGTGTTACTATCCAAACTCCACCCGCCCTTATGCCTGGGCAGCTCCACTGACGGCAGAATTTGGCCCATGAAGTGTGGACTTTCCCTGTGATTTTCTTCGACTCCCTGAAAGGTTCAGTGGGTGTGAGAGTGAAGGTGCAACGGCACCGACTCAGTATTGCCAGCTCCAAATGTTCAAAAATCACGAGTCAGGCTCACCAAAAATCATGAGATTGGCTTTCAAATCATGAGATGATGTAAAAAGAATAGATTGGGCGTCCTTTTTGATTTGCCTTCTGCTTTTTGAGCCTTTAGGGTGCACTGGGGTCACATTTTGAAGCTTTCCCCACAGCCAGGAAGGCTAGAAACTAATTTTTTCTTTAAGAATGAAGGCTGAAATCATCACATCTCCACTTGACTCCAGGAGCTGGGGCTTTAAGGAAACCAACCATTATCATGAGACTCATGACAAAATCATGAGAGATGGCAACACCGCTGACTTCACTGATCCATTGGCTGAACCAAGGGAATGGAGCTGGTTGATCATGGTGAGTAAAGGCTTGATTTCCAGCTCTGGGATAGCCCAGGCCAAGTGTAGCTCCTGGGGAATCTAAACGACCCGGGCCTGATGGTCTCCCGCATAGCCTGTGACCCAGACCCTAGCATCAACACAGAGAGATGGGCTCCAAATTCCCTTCCTGCCTCACTGCGACCTTCAGGCCTTTGTATAAATGGAACCTGCATCCAAATCAGCTGTAGATCTGGTCTGACAAAACCCCGAGCCATCCTTGGTTCTGGCCCAGCTCTGGCAATGTCCGTTTCTCCAGGATGTGAGCTATAAGGCGAGGTCCATTTTTATGGTTCTCCTTTGGCGGGATGGGCCAGGTCAGGTATGAGGTGGGTGCTTAAATCTCTGTAGACTTTGCGTATTTCATCTATTGATGAGTCTGGCCCTTCTGTTTACAGTCAGCCACAGGCATTCTGCTGATGGCCTGCCCATGCCAATCACCACACCCAGCATCGGCTCTCTGGAGCTAATCCTGAAAACTAACGCCGGCTGTTATTTACTGGGCCCACTGGCTTGTTTCATTATGGAATCTCAGAAATGCACATTACAATGCAGCTCCTTAATGCCTGTTTACCTGAGGATGATGTTTCACACTTAAATTACCCGGGGGAAAAGAATCTAGTGTGTAAACTCCCTAAACTCCCCCAGGATTCATGCCCATGCACGGGCAGCTGGGGATTAGGTGTCCTGAACAGCACATCAGGTTTTCTTTTCTATTGTGTAAGATGTGGGCATGTAGCCGTAATTCCAGCAGAGGTGGATTTAGAGAGGATCCTGGGAGGGGATGGAGCTAAGAGACTGTGAGAAAACAGCAGTTGGCAGGAAGTTCCCAGCTGGCTGAGTTGGGGGAGAGGAGGAGAGACAGTCTCAGTATTCCAAGGGGATGAAGGATGGTGTTGTAGTTAACGCACTCGCCTCGCCTAGAATTCAAGAGGGCTGGGGTCAGCCACCACCTCTCTGCATGAATTGGGGTAAATCACTTCGGGCCAGATCCTCAGCTAACATAAATCACTGCAGCTTCATTGCCATGGGAAAGCCTATCTCCTGACTTCAATGGGATTACGCCAGTTTGCCCCAGGTGAGAATCTGCCTCTTCTATGAAGAAGATCAAAGAGCCTGATTCTCATTGCACACAAGTGTAAACCAGTGGCAACGCCATTGCAGTTAGTATAGGGTAAATCAGCAATCTCTCCCCGCTGCAGTCAGTCGAATGCGTGTGTACCTGGGGAAACTGGCTGGAATAGCCCTGTGTAGACACTCCCCTCCCTCATAAAAGTAATTTTATTCTGGGAAAATTAGGTGCCTCCAAAACAGAGTCGTTCTGGAATAAAGTCATTTTTATTCCAGACTAGCTTGTCTGCCCAGGGAGCGATTCCGGAATAGCTCTTCTGGTCACTTTCCCTGTGGTAGACAAGCCCTTTGATGAGGGTAAATCAGGAGTAACAGAGAACGTCCCCATCCGAGAGAAATTCCAAGTGGGGGCTGGCTACGCTAATTTCACAACACCCTTCCCCAGTTCTGCGTAGCAGGTGATCTCAGGGTGTGGCCATCCCACCCTGTATTCTAGCAAGTCCCTAGTTGGTGGATTGGTCCCTAGAGGACTGTGCCCGCTGGCATCACACATAGGGTCAGCCACTAGGATCAGGTGAACAGAAAGGTGGCCGAGGGCCACCTGTTCCCCCTTTGGGTCCTGTGTTGTACATGGGTCAGCTGGACTTGGGGGAATCTGGGCCAGAGAGTTTAAGGGTTTAAGAGAGTTTGCCCAAAGTCACACTGCTAGTGAGTGTCTCCCTCTCAATCCACTAGGGCAAAGCTGTCCCTTCACGTTCACGTAGACCAGACAGGGTTTCAGGTTCCAAAGATTCACCCAGAATAGCCCATCACAGGAACCTGCTCAACACTCAGTGCATGGGCCCATTATTATACACCATGGGGAACCTGACCATATAGACCTCATCAGGGCTGAGCTGACTCAACTGAACACTGACTGTCTACTGAGGCAGAACCTCAGTCCGGTGTTGAAACAGCTAAGCTAGCCCCCCTTAAGCTAATCTTGCCTTGGGATGCTTGCCTCATTTCCCACTCTTTCTCGCTAAGTCACCTGTCATTTCTTCTTTACTACGTCTACAGATAGAAACGTCTCCTCCTGCATCAGCAGGATAATGGAGATAAAGGGAAATGTGATGCTCACAGCCACTTTCCAAAGCGAGATTTTGCAATGGTGAAATCCTGTGATGCTGAGACCCGGTGACCTCCCCGAAAGGTGTTTGCAACAGGCAGTGATCTAGGCGTACATGTAACGAGTGAGTCATTACAGCTTTGTATGATTCACGCGTTTATCCCTGTGCATCCAGGGATGGGTGAGTCAGTTTGGCTCCAATGAGAAGCCGCTCCAACTGTCAACCATCCTTCATGCCAAACCAAGTCAAACGTCTTAAAAAAGCTGGTAAACTTGGAGTTAAACAAGACAATTAAACTCGTGGGGCTAGCTCCCCCACTGCTAGAAATCAGCATCAGTCCACCTCAGGCAAGGGATTGATAAGGTTTCTCTGGCACTGAAGTCAATGGCATTACAGGGGCTCTGCAGCCTGGGAGGATCTTGTTTTGTAACTAAGTGTGTGGCAATTTTCCAAAAGAGGAAATAACAAGAGATGGATCCGAGTGCAAATGCAGATGCAAATCGAGACCTTGGATCCAGGGTGTTGCTTTGGGTCCTTTGCGAGGAATAACAGCGCAGGCTGTGTCAGTGCCCTGCAGCAGATCACGACATTCTGCAGAAATTGAAGTAAAACAGTAAAACAGCAAAGCTCACTGGGAAATGCTAATAACAAGCCCTCAGTGTGTGAGAGGACGAGATGGTTGCACTACTCCCAGGGGAGGAAGGATGGTTTTCGGGTAAAGCACTACCCTGGGACTCAGGAGATCTGGATTCAGTTCCTGCCTCATGATCGTGGGGAAAGGACATAAGGGCAGATTCTCAGCTGTCATAAGTCACCCCAGCTTCTCCGAATTTCAATGGGGTTATGCCAGTTTATACCCGTTGAAGATCTGGCCCTTAAACGTTCTGTCCTTCACTTCCCCATAAAGGAAGGTCAGGGATATTGTCCTGCCTTGGGAAGGTAAATCCAATCATGTCTGTGAGGTTCTTAGATGCTGTGGAGATGAGCGCCATCGAAACGCCTACAACTTCAATAGAATCGAGACAAGTAAATTCAGTGTGTCATGGGCATTGAAGCAAACAACCAAGCCATTACCCTGCACGTTAGAATAGCCTCCAGAGGTGGGATTAGATGTGTGTCATGGTCAAGACTAAAAAAAAAAGGAGCTAGTCAACCAGAGAAATAGCTACGCAGATTGCTAGTTACGAAAAACAAAGATTAACCCCATTCTACAAAACCGGGCAAAAAAAGAGGTCTCAAATCGTATCTTCATTAGAAGATGTGGCCGAATCTGCTGGGAGGGTCCTACCGAGGGATTCATTGCACCCTCAGCAAAATTTGCAGATGACACTAAACTGGGAGGAGTGGTAGATATGCTGGAGGGTAGGGATAGGATATAGAGGGACCTAGACAAATTAGAGGGTTGGGCCAAAAGAAATCTGATGGGGTTCAACAAGGACCAGTGCAGAGACCTGCACTTAGGACGGACGAATCCCATGCACCACTACAGACTAGGGACCGAGTGGCTAGGCAGAAGTTCTGCAGAAAAGGACCTAGGGGTTACAGTGGATGAGAAGCTGGATATGAGTCAACAGTGTGCTCTTGTTGCCAAGAAGGCTAACGGCATTTTGGGCTGTATAAGTAGGGGGATTGCCAGCAGATCAAGGGATGTGATCATTCCCCTCTATTCGGCATTGGTGAGGCCTCATCTGGAGCACTGTGTCCAGTTTTGGGCCCCACACTACAAGAAGGAGGTGGAAAAATTAGAAAGAGTCCAGCAGAGGGCAACAAAAATTATTAGGGGGCTGGAGCACATGACTTATGAGGAGAGGCTGAGGGAACTGGGATTATTTAGTCTGCAGAAGAGAAGAATCAAGGGGATTTGATAGCTGCTTTCAACTACCTGAAGGAGGGTTCCAAAGAGGATGGATCTAGGCTGTTCTCAGTGGTAGCAGATGACAGAACAAGGAGTAATGGTCTCAAGTTGCAGTGGGGGAGGTTTAGGTTGGATATTAGAAAAAACTTTTTCACTAGGAGGGTGGTGAAGCACTGGAATGGGTTACCTAGGGAAGTTGTGGAATCTCCTTCCTTAGAGGTTTTATAAGGTCAGGCTTGACAAAGCCCTGGCTGGGATGATTTAGTTGGGGATTGGTCCTGCTTTGAGCAGGGGGTTGGACTAGATGACCTCCTGAGGTCCCTTCCAACCCTGAGATTCTATGATTCTATGATTAAAATACAGATGCTTGTAAAGCTAGGGCTGGTGAAAGGTGGCAGACTGAAAGTCCTAGAGATGATATTCCCTGTCGCAGCATGGAGAACAGCTGTGCAAGCTTCCTTCGCGTCTGCTAGTGTTCTTTAACTCTAAGCCGCGGGGACCATTGCTACTGAGTTGGATGGACCATCGCTAGGCGTTAGAATAGAGTGCAGCCAGGGGCGGCTCTAGGCATTTCACCGCCCTAAGCACGGCAGGCAGGCTGTGTTTGGCGGCTTGCCTGAGAAGGGTCCGCTGGTCCCACGGCTTTGGCGGACCTCCCGCAGCTGTGCCTGCGGGAGGTCTGCCGAAGCCGTGGGACCAGCAGACCCTCCGCAGGCATGTCTGCGGGAGGTCCGCCGAAGCCGCGGGACCAGTGGCACCCTGCCTGCTGGCCCCGCAGCGACCGGCAGAGCGCCCCCTGTGGCTTGCCGCCCCAAGCATGCGCTTGGCGTGCTGGGGCCTGGAGCCGCCCCTGAGTGCAGCTTCCATCAAGGCTCAGTCAGTCCGGGGACTCTCTGCTAAGGGCTTTGTCTACATGTGGAAACTTAGGGAAATTAATCTGAATCATCAACCCGTTCCCAAACATCTAAGCCACTGGCAAGGTAATAAAACCACCGAGAACTGCACAAACATTAATTAGTGACTCTGGGGCCCAGTAGGGCTCTTGCGTCTCTAGCTGCAGTGAGTCACTCTCACAACACCCAGTGAGGTAATCAAATGTCACTGTCCCCATTTTACTGATGGGGAAACAGGCCTGGGGAGACGGAAGCGACTTGCTCAAGGTAACAGAGTGCAGCAGATTTGGGATGAGAACTCTGGACTTCCTGCCCCCTCCGCCTGGGCTCATTCCCCCAATCTCGTGTATGTCTAGAGAGTTGAACATGCCCATCTCGAATGTTGACACTAACACTATCCTCTGTTATCAGCCTACCTCTGTAACCCCACCGCCTCACCTCTGCCATAATGTCTGCACCCACCAGCTTAGGGTCCCCAGGAAACCACAGGGGGACATTTCCACTCTCTTGCTTTCCAATATGTAGCAAAGGTGCTCGGGTACTCCAGTGAGCTGGGGGGCTGTGGAAGCACTCAGACAAAGAGCATTACCGCCCACCAGCTGGGCTCTCTTTGGTTCTGTGCCTGCACAATATTGGCACTCAGGCCAGGTCTACACTCAAAAGTTAAGTCGACCCAGCTACGGGTGAGATATCCACCCTGAGTGACATAGTTAAACCGACCTAATAGCTGTTCTCGGGGCTGGCCCTAGACCAAATGGCGCCCCAAGCGAGGAGCGTCTTTGGCGCCTCCCCCTCCACTTGTTAAACGTTAGAATACCTTATTTTTTATTGCATTTGTAGCCCATTTCACGACTTGGATGCACAATTCACATGCCTGATTTATCCCTGTCATATAAGATGATACATTGTACGCTAGGATCTGTAAATCTGTATTTATTCATGCCGTATATAAGCAAATAAAAAAAATAGTTTCCTCCAAGTGCACAGAAACTTTTTAATTTTAAGAATAACTGAAATGTACAAGTCATCAAACACTACGCATTAAGCACGGCAAAAGACGTAACAGTCTTTCTTTTATATTGCTGCGTAGATAGGGGTTCGATAGCTATCTCTGGCGTCTCATTAAATATGTACCTTTACTGACACTCTTCAAGTCTTAAAACAAAAGTACACTTTCACAATTACACAATAAAACAAGGTTCACAATATCGCAGCTGGGCTCTCACCTCATTCTTCTATCTCACTCACTGACTCTCTGGCGACGCCCTGCCCCATGGGTGACTACATTTGAGGAGGTTCGAGGAAAATGTAGTCCTCAGACAATCTGGAAGGTTCCATGAGATTCTACCAAGGTCCAGAACATTCTAGGAGGTTACTGAAAAATGAATCCACATATGGAATACCTGAAACATTTTATTTCAAATATTCTGTTTTCCTTTTTGGCGCCAACGACAAAAACAGCCCCCCACGTCTGCTGCTCGCCAAGGCCGGCACCCCAGGCCTTGGGCCGCCTGCCCCTAAATCCGGCCCTGCTTGTTGTAGACAGCGCTAGGTTGACAGAATTCTTCCACTGGCCTAGCTACTGCCTCTGGGGGTGACGGATTAACTACCCTCCCACGGAGGCAGCTGTACCGCTGTAGCTTCTTACGTGTAGCCATCGTCGTCCTAATAAGGGCATGAGCCTGCACCATGTGAGAGCAAGTCTGAAATAAATGAACGCTAAGATGAAGGGGGTCGCACCGCTGGGACAGCTGAGCAAATGGAGCAGCCATATGCTTGCTGTAAAGCACTCGATGGGCCGTCGACCTTTTGGTTTCACTGAGTTTACGTGTCTAAGTACGGCTTGTAGGAGCTGGCCCAGGGCTTGCAGCTGCCCTTTGAGATCTTGTTGGCTTAAACAGAACAATTTTTATTGCTGGCTGTCACTGTTTACAAATAGCTAGGCTTGGAAAGATTAGATTTTTATAGGCAAATGTCCGTAAATGTTGATTTCACTGGGCACGCACAACCAGACGAAAAAATATTTCCATCGATCATAATCAGAATTTATAGCGAGGCCAAGGCATAAAAATGCTGCATGAGAATTTCTGGTGTGAGTTAAGGGTATTGACTTCGTATATTTTGACATGTGATGTTAACAATTTGTGTTTTAATGGTTCTAAAGCTTTAACGTTTTGATCATCGGCGTTTTTCTCATTAAATAACGAGTGTTTGCACCCCCACTATTTTCTGACCCTGCATAATTTCCCACAACTGTGAAAATTTTAATCGCTACAAATAAAATGAAAAAAGACTCCTAGCCCATAATCTCCCACAGCTGTGAAAACTGAAATGGAAAACAATAGGGGAAAATGCTTAAAAATAAACAACAACATAATCAGTTGAAATGATACAAAAATAAGAACTGCAGTCTGCCGAGCCTACAAAGAGAGGGGGCATCAAAATGAACGAGCAGATTGGAGCAGAGATAAGAAATGAATGAGAAATAGGAGCTGTGATCGATCCCGTGTGGATCGCATGATGGATGGCCAGAAAGCGACAGGGAGAGATGGCGAGAAACAGAGAGGAGAAGGAACTTTGTTCCTTGAAGGCAAGTTCATAAAAAACTCAAGTGCAACACAAGTCTCCGGGCCTGACCCGGAGCCCACTGGAGTCAGTGGAAAGACTCCCATTCACCTCACTGGCATCAGATCGGGGCCTGTACCCATGGCAGGGAATGTGGAAGAAAGAGAAATGATAAACCAGGGGTGGCCAAAAAAACGCTGCATGGCAGAAGCCCCGAGGTCCATCCCCCACAATCTGGTAGGCAGAGAATGGGGGGACTCCGTGAGCTGTATTCTGTCAAAGAGCCACATGCGTCTCGTGAGCTGCGGTTTGGCCACCCCTGTGATAAACGTTCTTGTGGTTGCATTTTCACCCACATGGTTTGACAGCGGTTGAGTCTTTCCTGTGTTCTGGCCTCCTTGTAGTTCCTCTGTCCGGCTGCAATTTACATTCGGAAGCAAGGTCTATTAATGATTGCACTCAAAATCCCCACTTGTTCGGTGGAAAGGTCAATGGTTAATAAAGAATGCTGAGAAATCTTTGTGCCGGGTGTGGCTTTAGGCAGGGTGTGTTTCTGGGCAAGAGGGAAGCAAAGCAGGGGGACATTTTTTTCACAAGCAAAATTGGCCAATTCCATTTCTTAGGCCCTGATCCTGCGATTCAGCTCTGGCTCGGAGCCCCAGTGAAGACAGGGATCCACGTGTAGGGATCATGACTGGGGCCCTAAGTTGGAATTTTTACTACTTAACTAAGAGGAATGAGGCCTAACTATTAGCACGTGGCCTAACGAATCTTTCATCCATGCTGTCTCGAAAGCGCTGCCCAGGATTACAGCAAGAGGCGGCTGAGATTAAATAAAAACGGGGACTGATGATTCATTTCAGACAGATTCGATGAAACATGCTGGAATAGTGCTGGTGTAAACCCAGCACACAGCCCTGCATGGAGCACAGGCACTTTCTGGCAGACAGTTTGCTGATTTCATGGTGCACCGCCACCTATGGGTGGCTCATGATAACGGATCTGCTCTCTTTTGCTTTCCTAAGACGGGTCGTGCTGAAATGAACGCACGGTCGATGGCGCAGTCCCTCAGCCTTGGGGAGCTGTGTAGGTTATGTAGACATGCCACACGTTTGGCTCTGCGTCCAGACCTGGAGGTTAGAGCGAGGGTTTCGAGTTAGGACCGTTTCTGGACCCAATTCTCACTCCATTCCACCAGTTTGATGCTGGTGTTAGGTACTGAGATCACTGGCCTAAAACTGGAATGAGGGAGTGGAGAATCAAGGCCTCCTTTCCCATGATTTTATTGCAAGAGTGACTAACAAGCCCCCACACGGCATAGGAGCGTAAGTCACCAAGAAGCTGACAACCTACAGTCAGCTCTGGTAGGGAGGAGAACAGAATTCATTGTATTGTCAAGAGTTGACTCTGCACATGCAAGTTCAGCTGCTGTGTTTGTATAGGTGGGTTTTCTTGGCTGATCTGAATTGAGAGTGGGGCAGATTCAGCTGTATGTGCTGTTGGAAGAGCACGGAAATAATGCAATCAGGATGTGCAGGTCTCTGTGCTGTTTCCCCTCTCCCCCCCTCCCCAGTCTCCTTACAGAGCTCCTGACACTCCTGCGTCTGCAGCCTGCCTATATGAGTAATAATAATAAAAAAAAAAACCCAAGCAAACCACCCCCTCAGTCCCATGCTGAGAACAAAAAGTTGCAGTCAAAGAGAGGGTGGGAGGGGTGTGGTTACTTAGGGGCGGTGTTTCAGGGATAGCTCAACTTATAAGCAAACACAGGGCTGCAAGGATCAGAGTTACACACCAGGCTGAAGAGCTGAAAGCTAGCCAGCCACCTCTGTGCCAAAGCAGGGCTAGAAGGGAATCTCAGCCACCATGGGGAGGCAAAAGGAAGTTCTCACTAGAATTGGAGAGATGCTGAGGATCAGAAACAAACTCGTGAGGCAAGCACTGGCCGAGTGCCTGGGGACCCTGATTCTGGTGGTAAGTCTGCCTTTTACTACTTAGGATACGGTTGTGTTTTTTTGGAAACCTTTTTATTAAGGCATAGTTGCAATAAAAACGTTAACATACTACATCGTACGTTGCTTATTCAGGACCAGGTTAATATTCCACGAACTGGCTAAGATTCTGACTTGCTGGCTCGGTACGGTTTAATTGCAGTCATTTGGGTGCAAAGCTAAAGTGATCTGACAAAGGAGTCACATTCATCCCTGGAATTTATACCAGAGATGAAACTGACCAGAGGACTCGGGTCTAGAGTAGTAAAACCCTGATGTTCTGTGTGAAATTATGTATGAAAGTTGGTAACCAGTCAGTTTTAGAGTTGCTTCCAATTCGGTGTGATGTATGAATCTTTTGAAGTATTGAAAGATTTCACTTTCTGTATGTATAAGCAGCAGAGTAGACCAAAGAAGGAGGCACATGTGTGAACAGCAAGTGTATTGCTGAGAGGAAATTGCTCTCATGCCTCTATGTATTTCTCTGATCCTGAAACTGTCTGAACTTTAAAGAACCTTTAAAGAGCCATCTAAAGGAGAGAAGATACATGAAGGGGAAAGTTCCTCTTCTTGGATTGTTTTTCTTAAAGCATCATTTTAAAAATGTGCTGGTGTTGAAAGTGTTAACAGTTCTCAACGGCCTGTCCTGGGAAGGAGTGAGAGGGGGAATAGCAGGGCTGTTTTGTGGCTCACTGCAAAATACTAACCGGGATGGCTGAATGCCTATCTCTGCTTGCCACAGGTCTAGGATCGGGGAGCTGTCCCCCATCCATCATATGTTTCAGTGGTAAATAGACACAAAAGATTCAGTGCTTAGACCCCAGGGCAATAGGTGCCTTGGTGAAAGGGTTCAAACCCGAGTGCCTAAAGTTGGGAACCTGCGTCTAGATCAGGGCATTTAAATCACTAAGTGACCTGATACAGGGAAGAGAGCTGAGCTCCACCACTGGTATCTAGGGGTATGTCGACGGCTCCAGTGCTCCAGCTACACCTCTGTAGTGTAGATGCTTCCTGCCACAACGGAGTGATACTGAGGGGCAGTACCTAGGTTGACAGAATAATTCTTCCATCGACCTAGTTGCATCTACATCAGGGTTAAGTCAACCTAACTACTGTGCTTAAGGTGAGAAATTTTCCATGTAGCTAGATCGATCTAATTTCTACGTGTGAACCAGGCCTAATTCCAAAGTAGTTGCTAGTACTCAGCATCTCTGAAAATCAGGACAATGGTTTAAGTGGCTAAATATGGATATAGGTGTCTTGCTCTAGGCATCCAACTTGGAAAGTATTGGCCCTTCCACATATGGTAGGTAGGTATATAGATGACACTGCAGACAGGTGTAATTTGTCTAATTTGCTGATATTCTAGTACTGGCCGGTTAATGTTTGTGCATCACTCTGAAGATATGTGATCAGAGTCTAATCTCATTTACCAAGGTGTAAATCCTCAGCAATTCCATCAACTTCAGCTGAGCTACTGTGGATTTACATCAGTTGAGATGAGAATTGGTTCGGAAATTATTCAGTAGCTGGAATAGCTAAGCGTGGTGGCAACTTTGAAAAGCTCTATGCACCTCCAGCCACCTCCAGCCTCTTGTATTTTAAAAAGCAACAGGGGCAGAGAGGCGGATGTATCTGCTGTACATCTTGCTGCTCAAGAGAAACAGTAGAATGTTACCCTCTCTAATGGGGATGCCGTGTTTCCCATAGCATAATTTCTGTATCTGCAGAAAGACCAGTTTTCGCAATAACTACTTGCAACCAAGTGGCCATGCTTTGCTTTGAGAGGATTATTTGGAATAAGGATGGGCAAGAGCTGACTGAATGATTGTGCAGTTTCTGGCTGTGAATCACCGGTGCTATTTGGCAGGGGAAGAAAATCAAGCTCATTCCAGCTGCTCAGAGCCTGATCCAAAATCTCCTGGCATTTGGGGTGGGCGCGTGTATGTGTGTCTTGGATTTGGATCAGGTCCCTTCTGTACAACTCAAGGAAAATCCATGTGTTCTTCTAGGGGGTTTAGGCAAAAGTTGGTGAAAGTGGCAATGGGAACAACCCGAGGCACATCACCTGTTGTGTTTTACTAGCCCTAATGAGCAGAGGAGGCAAGGCATTCATGGGTCAGTGGTTTGGACAGAGCTTCTGGAAACGGTTAGCAAAGAAAAGGCAGGATTTAGAGTCAGGCTGGCAGACTCTGAACTCATGCTTACAGGGTTTGTGGAAATGACAAAAACTTTTTTTACAACTTCTCTTGGAAATACATCTGCTGAAGCCAGATAGCAGGGCACTGCCTGTGGGGGTGGGAGTGGGCTTAACACGGGTCATGGATTGCATTGGAATCTGGGGTTAGGAGCCAGGAGCACCTTCCAAAGAGATTCAATGCAGGGAGGCTGCTCCGCTCCACACCCCACGCTGTTTCCAGCTTCAGTCTCCCCTCACATTGTAAGTGTATTTAGAGGCTGTGTTTAATCTCTGGCTGTCAGGGAAGAGGCAGGAAAGGGCCATTTCGAAAGGCTGATTGATGATTCCCTTCTTGCTTTTTTCAGTTTGCTCTCAGTCCCAGATCATCCCTCGTTCTGGGGTCTGCTTAGCCCATATTTTCCTTTCCATGTAAGCCTGGTAGCAGGTAGGGTTGGTTAATCCTGGGATCTGCCTGTGGTCCTTCCCATCCCCAGCTCTGAGCCCACTGACTACCTTTTTAGTGTGAATACACTCAGACACGTTTCTGAGTCTGGCAGTCTCCACTGGAGGAACAATACTGTCTGGTGGGAGCACACCCTGGGTAGCTAAACTGCCCTTATGGCTGACTCTCACCCGGCTGCTGTGTGGAGTGGTGCAGGTGATCATGTGTAAGTGAAATATGTTTATTTTTATAGAGTCATTTTTAACCTCTCAAAGAGCCGAATCCCAGCGTCTGTTTGCACCCATAACTTTCATTAACATCAGTGGGGGTTTTGGCTGTGCAAGGGATGTAGGATCAGGCTCAGAGTTGGCTGGATTTGTCCCCATCTCTCCAGGTTGACTTTACATTAGGGTTAATATTGAAGGTTTGCTCCTGCTCTCACTGAGGTCAAACTTCCAGTGACTTCAACAGGTGTAGGACTGTGCACGTAACATTAGGCCTGTGCTTTGTAATGGAAGATTTGTGACACCCAAAGGCACTGGGCGTGGTCCCAGTTTCTCCCCAACAGATCTCTTGCCTTTGGCAGGCACAAAGATTGCAGCACCAAGAGAGGCACCTTACCCTGCAACAAACGTCTTTGTAGGCATGGCACAAAAACAGCATACGGGAAGCATGTCAATAAATGTTCCTTCTTCATAGATAATCAGGGAAATCGTGCAGCAAAAGAAGCCGAGGAAATTAGTTGAACTTACCTAAAGATTCCAGTCACTGCCATCTCTCTTCTCATTTTAGGAGGGGCCGATTTACGCCCCAGTGCCTCTGCAGTTCAACAAATTATTAAGATCTTTTTTTCCTACTTCGTCTTCCTTCTTGCCTGCTCCAAAGCGCCATCTACTGTAGGCAATAGTTAAGCAATGCAAATATCAAACGAATTTCACAAGTCGGCTGTTGTTTGTATTATTACTGTAGCAGCCAATTAAAAAAAAAATTCCATCAGCCCAGCTTTTTGCACCCGGCTTAAAATAAAAGGGTTGTAACTGTTACATTGCTACAGACCTGCTTTGTTTGAAACACCGGGGCTAGCTAAAAGGTCAGATTTTGTATCCTTCCTATCTGGCTGGTATAATAGTTCGGCTCTCTGACGGACTTTGCATGGTGGATTAGCTGGTTTTCACTGTTGTTTAGACCCAAGGAAGGAACAAAGAGCAGTTTTGACTCCGACTCCCTTGGTCATCCTTCAAACAGGACTGGTCTGATGAAAGACATTACTGTAACAAATTGGAACTTCATGGTTGTAACTATGCCACATGCCATGGAAACCTAAATTTCACAGTGTGATTGTAGGGATAAAAGTAAAGGAGAATCTCCTTCAGTTGTTAACAGTATAAGGCCTATGAAACATAGTTAAGCTGTTCTGATTCCATCCAGTAGAGGGCAGCAGTACTCAGACATACTAGGAAGTTTGCTACACCATATTTGCTTTATCTACAACTTGGAAAGACTGGTTTGCTTTCAGTCTTGCTAAGCACGGCCCTTGCATTATGTTAATATTTTACTAGAGTTTAAAAAACTTAAGTGTAAATTCAATCAACTTCGAGCACCAGTAAAACTGTCACATGCAGGTCACAATACCGCAGTGCTGAAAAAGTGGTCGTAGTGGGCGTGTCTTGTGGGCAAGGAAGTCATTTAAGGAAATGGCAATAACACCACCTTCCCTCTAGTGCCTTCCATTTGAGGGTCTCAAAGCACTTCACAAGCCCTAACGAGGCCACCCCCACTCCAGTGAAGTAGGGGAGTGTGATTTCCCCATTTTACAGATGGGAGAAATGAGGCACAAATTAACAGCCTGATCCTGTGCCCACTGTACTCAGTGTTTTCCTTCCTTGCTGCAGGATCAGGCCTTAAATGACTTGACCAAGACATTGTGGGAAGTCTGTGGCAGAGCTAGAAATGGAACTCTGGTCTCCTGACCCTTCGTCCTGTGCATTCGCCGTTCTACCACAAATCAGTGGGGAATGGTTGAGCTTGCTTTAGTGGGGAAAAAGTAGCATACACATTCTGCCTTAACAGACTCTTCCAATGCAATTTGTTATAACGTTCTCACACGGGGTGAAATTCACCCCCTGTGCAGGGAGCCAGCCCAAGATCTGTGTACCACATAAACCCCACTTAAGCCCCCTTATCTCTTGAGTTCTTAAGTGGTGCACACGCCTTGGGCTGCGCCTCTGCACAGGGGGTGAATTCCAACTCTTATGCAGAAAGATCCATTACAAACCTTATTGTTACTGACTCTCCCTCGTCCCCCTTCCCCCTTTTCACTGCTGCAATATGGCTCTGAACACACTGACTATAACTGTGCTGGGTAGGGGGCAGACCGACTAGATGATTATAGCCTGAGGAGTTATGCATTCAAAGCTATGAACGCATATAGATTTGAACTTTAAAAGGAGACAGGTTTGAAGCTGAGCAGGGCCCAAAGCAGCTTCTGCACTGATTCCACCATCGGAGACTGCCACTGCCACGCGGCTCACAGCATTCGGCCAGCATAATAGGCCGCTTGAGTTGCTCCCAGAACGCCATGGAGCTCAGCTGCACCAGCACCAGCGCCACCCCTCTGACTCACTGCTGGCGTGTAGCTGGGACAGCCATGAAGGAAGCCAAAGGGAGGCTTTGCCGTGACAGGGGCGGCTCTAGCTTTTTTACCGCCCCAAGCGCGGCAGGCCAGGCTGCCTTCGGCGGCTTGCCTGCGGGAGGTCCCCAGTCCCACGGATTCAGCGTACCCGCCGCTGAATTGCCACCGATCCGCGGGGCTGGCGGACCTCCCGCAGGCACGCCGCCGAAGGCAGCCTGACTGCCGCCCTCGCAGGGACCGGCAGGGAGCCCCCCGCAGCTCGCCGCCCCAGGCACGCACTTGGAGCGCTGGTGCTTGGAGCTGCTGCTGCTCAGTGGGCTTTCCATCAAGCCGTGGCTTTGCAAAAGAAGAGGGTGAACAGAGCCAGCAGCAGGATGAGGGCCCTAGACCCACCCAGCCTCACCCATTTGGAGGGAGAGTCCCTTGTTTGGGGTCCAGCTTTAACTCTCATTGTGAGTGGGCGTTTAACTCCCATGTGCTGCACGGAGCTGCTGAAAATCTCCCTCCTTCAACCTGTCATCACAGCTCAAGAGTTTTCAGCAGCCTTATTCAGGCGGCTTGGCTGCAACCCGATCTGAATCTCCTTCCCATTCATTGGTGCAATCAGGCTAGATTTACACAAGGTTCATTGCCTAATCCCTGCTCTATTTGCGTGTTGAAGAGAACAGTTGGTACTCAGACGATAACACTGGGTCGGGTTGTGTCAATGCTACAAAGCGTTCCCAGATTAATCCAGGGATCAGGGCCTTGTAAATTCAAGAGCAAATACGTTCAGGTCAAATACATTCCATTCTGTGCATCTGATGAAGTGGGCTGTAGCCCACGAAAGCTTATGCTCAAATAAATCTGTTAGTCTCAAAGGTGCCACAAGGACTCCTGTTCTTTTTTCAGGTCTTTTGTGGCTCCTTTGAAAGTGCCAAAAGGAGCCAATAGGCAAGGAAAGGTTAATCAGAGAAGAATGCTGGTGATTATCCCTTCTTGAGTGTGCAAACAGAGTCACTCTTCTCCAGAGCTGTTTATAAACCCATCGGTTATGTAATCTCTCCAGTATTATTTACTCATTTCTGTTTCCTGCCAAAGTCTTGTACTACCTTAGTCAGCTCCGGACCTTGCCAATCTCAGGCCTTGTCTTCTCTGCTGAGAAAGGTGTGGGGTTTTTTTTATCCCAGGGCAGGTCTACATTACCGCGTATGTCAATATAAAGTACGTAGCTCAGGGGTGTGAAAAAGCCACCCCCCTGCACCAGTGTAGACCAAAGATGGGCAAATTATGGCCCGCGGGCCACATCCAGCCAGCAGGACTGTCCTGCCTGGCCCCCGAGCTCCTGGCCCCCGGCCCCTCCCCTGCTGTTCCCCCTCCCCCGCAGCCTCAGCTCGCTCGCCCTGCTCCCGGCGCCATGCTCTGGGCGGTGGGGCTGTGAGCTCCTGGGGCAGCGCAGCTGCAAAGCCGGCCTGACCCGGTCTCTGTGCTATGTGGTGGCGGAGGCAGCGTTGCCCAGCTCCAGCCAGGCAGCGCGGCTGTAGCGCCGCCAGCCACCGGTGCTCCAGGCAGTGCGGTAAGGGGGCAGGGAGCAGGGGGGGTTGGCTAGAGGGCAGGGGAGTTTGGGGTGGTGGTCAGGGGCCGGGGATGTGGATAAGGGTTGGGGGGGAACAGGGGATTGAACGGGGGCAGGTGTCCTGGACGAGCAGGCCGAAAGGAGGGGGGGTTGGATGGAGCGGGCAGGGGTTCTGGGGGCAGGCAGGGGACAGGGAGAAGGGATGGTTGGATGGGGCAGGGGTCCCGGGGGGGCCATCAGGAATGAGAGGAGGGGTTGGATGGGGCGGTCAGGGGACAGGGAGTGAGGGTGTGTGGATGGGCCAGGGGTTGTTGGGGGGGCTGTCAGGGAACAAGGGGGGTTGGATGGGGCAGGAGTCCCGGGGGTGAGCAGACAGGAGGTGGGGGCCGGGCCATGACCGCCTCCCCTAACCGGCCTTCCACACAATTTACAAAACCCGATGTGGCCCTTAGGCCAAAAAGTTTGCCTGCCCCTGGGGCGGACAGTATAGGACTGGGCCGTATTCCTCCCTAAAGTGCTGCAGCTGCTGCTTGGATCCCCCGAGTGGTACATCTGCTGCATTACACCGCCTGTGGTGCTCAGGAACTGCGGTGATGAGTGCCCTATCCGGGTCTACTCCAAAGCCCTTTGAAATCAGTGCGGAGAGAGTCCCATTGACTTCAGCGGGTGTGGAACCAGTCCCTACGTAGACACATACACAGAATCATAGAAATGTTGGGCTGGAAGGGACCTTCTCCAAGTCCAGCCCCCTGCCCGGATGCGGGACAAAGTAAACCGAGGTCATCCCTGACAGCGGCAGGTGTTTGTCCAACCTGTTCTTATAAACCTCCAGGGGTGGCGATTCCACAGCCTGTTCCAGAGCTTAACTACCCTTGTCGTTAGGAAGTTTTCCCTAATATCCAACCTAAATCTCCCTGGCTGCAGATTAAGCCCATTCCTTCTTGTCCTGCCTTTAGTGGACGCAGAGAACAACAGGAGTCCTTGTGGCACCTTGGAGACTAAGAAATTTATTTGAGCATAAGCTTTCGTGGGCTACAGCCCACTTCATCGGACGCATAGAATGGAACATATAGTGAGGCGATAGATATATATACACACATACAGAGAACATGAAAAGGTGGGAGTTGTCCTACCAACTCTAGCAGACTAATTAAGAGAACACACTTTTGTAGTGATAATCAAGCTAGCCCATTCCAGACAGTTTGACAAGAGGTGTGAGACTACTTACCATGGGGAAATAGATTCAATGTGTTAATGACAATTGATCACTGTCCTCTTTATAACAGCCCTTAATAAATTTGAAGACAGTTTTCAGGTCCCCCCCATCAGTTTCCTTTTCTCAAGACGAAACATGCCCAGTTGTTTGAACCTTTCCTAGCAGATCAGGTTTTCTAAAGTTTTGACTGTTTTTTGTTGCTCTCCTCTGGATGCTCTCCGATTTCTCCACAACTTTCCTGAAGTGCGTTGCCCAGAACTGGACACAATACTTTGCCTGACCAGTCAAATGCATAAATTTAACTTAATAAACACCCGTGGGAGTAATGTTAATACTTCACAATGAAGCGGTTTAGTACATTTTATTAATACTCCTAAAATAATCATTTAAATCGTCCAGCGGAGCATGAGGGACCTGAAATACAATAGCAGATCATGCGAGAGTGCGTGAGGCAAACCTTGGTACCGGAGCTTTTTATTTCGATGGCGTGTGTGACATTTTATTGGTAACGTGAAAATGCTGGAGCTGGGGTAGCTAGTTAAAGTCAACAGAGCAGGGTTTCAGCTTCTCCATATTTCACACACATCATCCCTAGCAGCAGGTTCCCAAGGAAAACGTCTCACCGTGGCCCTAGCGAATTGCATTTAGAGCCTTGTCAATGTGGCTAGACGCCAATGATGCTAGACAGCCTGAGCCCAGACAGCTGCACAGCCAGCCTGAAGGTCTAGCGGCTGTGTGGCCATTAGGGTGACCAGACAGCAAGTGTGAAAAATCAGGACAGGGTGGGGGGTAATAGGAGCCTATATAAGAAAAAGTCCCAAATATCGGGACTGTCCCTATAAAATCGGGACATCTGGTCACCCTAATGGCCATACCCAGAGTAAACTGCGTGACAACAAATCATTTGCTGGGGCAGCCATGGCGAGTGCAATTTGAAATGATTCCTAGGGCCAAATGCAACTGATAGAAAGGTGTGTGTGTGCGCGGTGTGAGTGTGTCTTGTGGAAGCCACCGGGATCAAGGTTCGGCTTGGTTTGCTGGGGCCCAGTAAAAATACAGACACGCACCTCACAAGCAGAATTTGGCCCTAAATGCCAGCCTGCCTGCCTCTCTTCTGTGCTTGTAGGGCCAGATTTTCTCAGTGGCGGATTAGCCATTAGGCTAACGGGGCCCGTGCTCAGGGGCCCCGGCCAATTGGAGGGCCCTGGAAAAATGGGTGTCTCCATGCCCCGACCCACTCAGCTGCCCATCTGGTGCTCCTGCCAGGGAGTGGGGGTGGGGAAGCAGGCGTGGTGGTGGTGGTGGGGGCTGGGACTGCAGTCAGAAGGGGTGGGGAGGGGCCCCCACTTGCTCAGGCCCAGGGCACAACAAAAGCTTAATCCGCCTCTGATTGCGTTACACCAGTTTTGCCCCATTGGCCCCCTAACGGAGTGGATTGTCCCACGCACAGGGGCTCACCAGACTTTGGAGCACTCAGGCAGAGGTGCCATGTAGCGCCTTGCCTGACTGGTAGGCGCTGCTCAGGACAAGCCAGGAGTTTATCACCATTCATGGGGGAAACGGGTATTAAAATCTCATCCACTGGCAAATTTGGAATTTATCCAGGCTGAGATCAAAGGGCTTAGTGAGAAATGTGGGGTAATTTTACACCGTGGTTTTCTGCAACCTAAATGTATGTAGATTACTATCAAACCCCATCAATTTGCAGGACTGCCAGGTCCTTGAGCATGAGGAAAATAAATATTTGACTAAGAAAATAACCCTGAATAAACTAAAAGAAAGAAGACACACTCCAAACATTAGAGCTTTGAATGCCCTCAATCCACTCCCTGTGCGTGGCCAGACATGGCAGCTGAAGGGACCACCTGAAAGAGGAGCACAGCAAGAAGCCACAGTAGCAACCGAACCTTCAGCTAACATTATCTTGGAAGCGATTTACGTGTCAGAAAGGAAAGCGAAGAACTTCCCATTAGCTCACTAGCTAGTGATTGTTGGCTTCATAACGCACGTCGGATTTCACCCACTGAGCGCAGGCCGGAAAGGCAGTCTAGTGGTTACTGCGCAGGAATGGGAATCAGGATGCTATTTCTAGCTTTGCCACAGGCCTCCTCCATCCCTGCTTCCCCAGCTGTAAAGTCCGGGTAATAGTTCTTCCCCTTCTGTCTAGGGCCTGTAGATCTCTTTGAGCCCTTAGGTGACAGTCACTCATCAAAGGGCAAAATATTGTAACGTGTCTGGGGTCACTTAGCTGGGGCTTCACTGCTGCAATTCTGCGGCTCACTCAGTATTTGGTGGCGTTGGTACTCAGAGCCTCCCAGTCCCAAAGCACAGTGCGCTAAAGGAGAACCGCTGCGAGCAGTGCGGGGCCTATGACGTGCAGACGAGGAGATCTCATTCCATCCAGTAGAGGGGGCTCTGCATCCACCCTAGTCAGTTCAACACCGTGCCATTGTAGGTTCCTTTGTTGTTTTCCTTATCTGCAACCTGAGTCTGTGTGGGTGGAGACCTGGGCTCTTTAGTTCAGAGGGACTTAGGTGTGGGAAGTCCATCTAGTGAGTCAACCTGGAGTCTATCTGACCATTCCAATCTTTGCCCAGGAGATAGCAGGGCACGGTGTTTATTTTATTACTCATTCATCAGCTGTCAATTGTATGGGAGAAGAGAGGTTACATGGGTTAGATTCTGGGTCTGATACCTTACTTCCAGGGCTGGCAGCTGGCTGCATCCTTCAGCCCTAACGGGGAAGAGCCATATGTCACTAGTAATGGAAGAGGCTTCAGGCCCTGGCTCTGAGCATCTCTGAACTTTAGGAGGAAGTCAGGATACAAGCTCTGGGTCCTTTGTGTAATTCTAAGGAGGCAGCCCAACACCGCTGCAGAGCCTGATGCTGAGCGGAGCTCATGTTCTGCAGTGTAAATCAGGAATAACTCCACTGAAGCCCTTGGAGATACACCGGAGATCAGGATCTCCCCCCGTGGGTTAAATATAAGCTAATGATTCAGACGCCAGCTATAATCTGAAATGGGCTGGATTGCTAGCAAGGTGGAGCGAGACAAGGAGGAGAGAGAGCTGTTTAACTCTTGGACATGGGCCGGAAATGAGGGATTGACCCGAGCAAACATCCTTGGGCTGCAGCTTGCTTCCTCCCTTCACTGCAAGCAAACAGCCCTTATCACCCTGCGCAAATAACCGCCCGCTCACCAAATACTTTCCAGTCCCTAGCCCTCCGAAGGAAGAGGCGAGGCACAGCGCCTCTCACAATGCCAGAGACTAGGTGTAATTTACGAGGTGCCTGGACTGAAGCGTTTAATGTCTGTGGTTGTCTTGGGCAGGTTTGTGTTACGTGCAGCATGAAGCCCCCTAAGCAGGTTTGCGGGCTGTAATCTAGCGTTTGAGCTGCTGTGTAAATCCTAACACCAGCTGATGGCGGACAGTGTTCTTACACCATCCAAGCTTTACCTTGCTGACAGCTGCAGACCAGCACCTGTGCTGCTGGGAACTCCTTATATCAAGGGTATTGTCCTTATAATGTTTTCCAGCCACCTATAGTCATCTCTGCAAATGCCAGCAAAGTACGAACTGATCCCGTTTCCAGTCCAGATCCTAAACTTCCCACTGATTTCAGTTCCATAGAAAGAAGGACAGCAGGCTGGGGACAGTAGGTATAAATGCATCATATAGTGTCCCTAGGTGTGGTAGGCAAGGGAGAAAAGAGAGATGCAGGGCAGAATGGTTGAAAGTTGGAGGTCTCTGGGGGAAGATTTTGATGGTTTTATTAAAGGGAGAGTTCGGATAAGTAGGAGGCCAAGAGGAGAGATGCATCTTGGGGTGGGAGGCTTTGGGAAGGGTTAAGGAATCAGCTAGGTACAGAAAATCAGGAAAGGGAGTTGGTGGAAGCAGCCTTGAGGAAGGATGTAGCAACCACTGTGGAGAAACAAGGAGAAGTGGAGACAGAAAAGAGTCTGGTGTTTTAAGAGACCAGGGAATTGGCTAGAGGCAGCAGAGAGGGGTTTGGAGAAGACTGGCAAGCCTATGGAGGATCTTGAAGACCAGAAGGGAGAGTATTTTGTAGGCTTCAGAAGATGGAGGTGCTCAAGTCCCTAGCAAATTCATGACCCTGCTCCCTGGCATTTTCCACCCAAACCAGCAAGTTTCCCTGCAGCCTTTGCCGTTTTGTACTGCAGCACAAACGCACATAGTGGAGTTGGTCATGGACTTGGGCTGGAGAACTCCAGTGGAAAACACTCAGGAGTCCTTGGCCAGTTTCTCGCTCCTGAAAGAAAACCCACTGGGCCAGTTTTGATCAGTTCTTTTCTTCTTTCAGTTGTTTGGCTGTGGCTCGGTCGCTCAGGTCGTGCTCAGTAGAGGAACCCACGGAGGCTTCTTGACTGTGAACCTGGCCTTCGGCTTTGCTGTTACCCTTGGAATTCTGATAGCAGGGCAAGTGTCAGGTACGTGGCTTCCACTTCACGGCTTTGCTGCAAACCTAGGGCTCCCTCTTGCTCTAAGCTCCCGGCCATGCGCAGTTGGGGATCCAAAGGTCAAAGAGCATTGCTTCATAGTTAGGCCCTACCATATTCACGGTCCATTTTAGTCAATTTCATGGGCATAGGATTTTGAAATTCATAAATTTCATGATTTCAGCTATTTAAAGCTGAAATTTCACAGTGTTGTAATTGTAGGGGTCATGACCCAAAAAGGAACCGTGGAGGAATCACAAGGTTATTGTAGCGGGGGTTGCGATATTGCTACCCTTACTTCTGCACTGCTGCAGGTGGCGGCGCTGCCTTCAGAGCTGGGCAGCTGGAGAGGGGCGGCTGCTGGCCGGGAGCCCAGCTCTGCAGGCAGCACTGTTGCCAGGTATTGTCACCTTTACTACTGCACTGCTGCCTGCAGAGCTGGGCCCTCAGTCAGCAGCCGCCACTCTCCGGCCGCCCAACTCTGAAGGCAGCTGTGCAGAAGTAATGGTGGTATGGTATGATATTGACACCCTTACTTCTGCGCTTCTGCTGGTGGATCACTGCCTTCAGAGCTGGTGTCCGGCCAACAGCTGCTGCTCAGCTTTGAAGGCAGCGCAGAAGTAAGGATGGCAATACTGCAACGCCCCTAAAATAACCTTGTGACCCCCCCAACTCCCTTTTGGACAGGACCCTCAATTTGAGAAACTCTGGTCTCCCATTTTAAATGTATAGTATAATATAGGGTAAAAGCACACAAAAGACCAGATTTCACGGTCCGTGATGCGTTTTTCATGGCTGTGAATTTGGTAGGGCCCTACTCATAGTTAATAACATAGTTTCATCTCTGCATGCATGCAACCGACGAACCCACACTGAGGGGAGAATAGAACCCTTTGTTGGTCATTTGTTTCTCGATACTTCTTGCTCTTTGCAACTGTCCACCCACCCTCTTGCTGAATGCCTGCTTCAGGCACAGGAGAACCAATGTGAGTGGACACGACTATCACTGTTGGAAGTCAATGGCATAGACAGATAGCTAGATAGATTTAGAGAGAGCAGCTCATTCTTGCTGAGAGCCTCACTGGGTCATAGAAATTAGAGATGGCAAAAGGCCTATTGGAGCATCGAATCCTTTCCCCAGTCCCGTTCCCTGCAGTACACGCTCAAAGGCTTTATCCCGTGTGTTTCCCTAAAGACCAGGTATTGCCTAGCTCTGGGCACTTGGATTAACCTAACGCTTCCAATGAACAGGGCCACATATCTGGCCTGGTTTTCAGTGGCTGCCCCTCCTTCAAGGGTTTCAGTGGGGCTTAGAATGCGTATGGGCCTTGTGCTGCTGTTCTGATGGGTGAATTTGATCCGGAGGGTGTTGTCACACACACAGTCCCAGAGTGCACCAGCAGCTGCACTTTTTACATGAATGCAGGCGCGTCTTTCTGAACGTGTTGGTCCCTTTCCATGTATTCTGGGGCCAGATCCTGAACCCAGAACGCACTAACGAGAAACTCTTTCCCAGGTGGCCACTTGAATCCTGCTGTAACTTTTGCTCTGTGCCTGATGGCCCGGGAGCCGTGGATTAAGCTGCCTATTTACATCCTGGCACAAACCCTCGGTGCTTTCCTAGGAGCGGGCATCGTCTTTGGCTTGTACTATGGTAAGTGAACAAACCATTCGGCTTTTATGCCATCCCTCCTCACTCTGTTCTCTTATGCTGTGAAAAATATCTTCCTCGTCCAAATCGGAGCATTTTCCTGCAGTTGGGCTGACGGCCATCCTAGTATCTCTGGGCTTTTCCAGGGTGATCTCGCATTCAAAGCTCCCAAAATCAATCGCAGGCCCCCATGTAACGTCTTCACGATATGTGCTCAAGCAACAACATTGTGACTGTTGGCTTTGTCCCATCAAGGAAATTCTATTCGGAGCCCTCCCATGCCTGGTGTTTTTGTGTCTCCTGATTGGCAGCCGCTGGGGCGACACTCAATTAACTCCTCTTGTTTTACACAGCCAAGAAAAAGAATAAATAAGGATTAACATCGAGGCAACAGTTAACTCCATTACCTAACAAAGTGCAAACAATCAGTGACTAACCGCGTTTGTGATCCAGCTTTCCTGATCAAATGAGCTGGTTAGGGCTTGTCTACATGGCAGCACGGTGAGGTCCACAAGGGTGTGAATAGAAGACTGTGCTAATGTGTTGCCTTCTAACTGCCCCACGTAGACCTTGCTGGCCTGAACTAAAGGGCACCAGTTCACGTTAACGTAGTCCCGTTTGAAGGACTACATCAATGCAATCTAGGTACCCTTCAGCTCACGTCAGCAGGGCCTACAGGAGGTAATTCAAGCACGACCCAATAGAGAGCTCTACAATTCACATCCCCGTAGACCGCAATGTGCTGCCCTGCAGACAAGCCCCTCATGGGTGCTACAGTTAAGGCCAGTTGGTTGTTGGGCTCTATTACTAACTGCTGTGCACGAGTGGTTTTATACCTCTAGCTGCTGTTGTTTAAATTTAGGAAAACATTCTCAATAATCAATTGTTAATTAAATAATCAATTTTATTAAAGATCAGTGACAACTCCTTGAACCAGACTTTGGCCTCAGATACATATACTTAATTCCCCGTCAAGTCAATGGGACTTGCGCATGCGTACCTGAGCAGAGACTCCGGCTCATTGTCATCTCTAAATTGAGAGCATTGCCCACTGCCGTAACAGTCATAGAGTTCAAGGCCAGAAAGGACCCCAGATCATCCAATCTCACCTCCTGTATATCACAGGCCACCAACACCACCCACCCAGCTACCCACACACCAAACCCAACAACCGGAATGAGACCAACCTGTTACAGCCCTCAGGAGACTAAATGACCCAGTGTCACAGTCAGACAACAGGAAAGACCGAGGTCAACGTTAAGTGTTACTAAATTATGGGACATGATTATTCATCCTATAGCAGGTGCTGAGCCTGTGAAGTCTGCACAGGATGTTGAAGAAGTCATAGGGCCCCCGGTAGCCAATAGCTGCTAAGTAACTGTGTCTCCTGAGCGGCAGTTGGCTGTATTGCAGCCAGTTGTATGGTGCTCAGTAATGTGTATGATGGACAACTATGGTGATTCTCTATTGTAATATTCATAGGTTTTAAGTCCAGAAGACTTGTTAGGCTTCCCAAATAACACCCCCTGCCCTGGATTCTGCTGTGTTGTTGAACAATCAAGCGATGAATGACTGACCCAACCCTGTTTCCCATTCTAGATGCCATATGGGCTTTTGGCAATAACCAGTTGTATGTACTGGGACCGAATGGCACCGCTGGCATTTTTGCCACATTCCCGTCTGAGCATCTGGATGTACTGAATGGATTCTTTGACCAGGTAAGAGAGTTGAGGGTGCTGGTAAGAGACCTTGCAGGACAATCCTGGGCCTCTCACTCAATTTCAAGAGGAACAAAGCTGCGTTTCCTGGGATTTAGATCAGTGATATTCACCAGTCGAGACCCAATAATACACTGGTCAGCATGAGGATCAGAGTGGTGGGGTGTGCCTGGGTACAGGAGGATATAGGTGGCCAGAGTGCGGTCTGCACATGGAAACAGACTAAAATTTGGCCAGGACACCAGGGCTAAGACCCCTAGTCTAGTAAAATGTGCCCTGTAATGATCACATGGGGGCAGAACCCTGGTTTTATTTCTCTCCAGAAAAGTGGCATCTTCCGACACATAGTGCCACTAAGCACCATGCTGGGGCACACCTACAGAAGGAATAGTAATAGTAGCACGAGGGGAACCATGGATCTCTGTGGTACCTTGGTCTCCTTCTAAGTGTCAACTCTGACCGACCTTGTTTAGCTTGTGAGATCCTAGCCAGAGCTGGTATCACTGCAGGCCGTTAGAGGACTATTTAATGTCCTCCTTGTGGTGCAGTTTCTCCTGCTGATGCTGCTAAGAATGCATCCTTAGACTCATGGGAACTCAAAGACCCAGCTCTCTACTCCTAAGAAGCTTTACTGAGAAAGAGATGTTCTCTGCTCCAAATGTTTCCATGAGGCTAGTGCTAAGGGTGGGTTCTTTTCTGGATATGTTCCCTTTGCCATAGTATTCCCCACTTCGTATTCCCTTTGGTGTTCCCTGTGTTTAATGAGATCACATCCTTCACTATCCCTGTTCATCACTCCAGAGGATAAGTTCTAAACATTCAGCATTCCACCCAGTAGCTAGGTGACTTTGTTAAAAGACTGATCAAACCTCAACCACATCTCTCTCCCTCCTTTTCCTGCTAGTTCATTGGCACGGCATCCTTGATTGTTTGCGTCTTGGCTATTGTGGATCCCTACAACAACCCTATCCCCCGGGGCCTAGAGGCTTTCACTGTTGGCTTTGTGGTCCTGGTTATCGGGACATCCATGGGCTTCAACTCTGGATACGCCGTCAACCCAGCCAGGGACTTTGGGCCTCGTCTTTTCACCGCCATTGCTGGCTGGGGCACGGAAGTGTTCTCGTAAGTGTTTTCTCCACGGAGCGCGGGTTACTCAGATCTGATGGGATCAAGGCACACGGTGGCCAAAAAGTAACTCACCCAAGCACTTCTGGAAGTGGTCATCAGAAAAGGAGGGGGAGGGATAGCTCAGTGGTTTGAGCCTTGGCCTGCTAAACCCAAGGTTGTAAGCTTAATACTTGAGGGAGCCATTTAGGGATCTCAGGTAAAAATCTGTCTGGGGACTAGTCCTACCTCAAACAGGGGGTTGGACTATATGACATTCTGTCTCTTTAAGATCATACTGCCAAGCCTTTTAAAAAAAGGGACACCTAAGCAGTCTCTGCATTTTGAGGCACCTTTGGGGTCATGTTAACATTCCTAAAAGGCATTAATCTCCCTTCCTGTGCAATGAGAAACAGCCGGAGCAGAGCCCTTTCCAGAGATCAGGGTTTATGCCGTGGTGTTGCTATCAAGCAGTGGGTCTAGGAGCAAGCAGGGGAAGAGCAGCCATTCCCTGAACATAAGATCATTTGGAGACTTTCCTGGCTATTGCCAAATGGAAGCGATGGGGAAATAACAGGGGCGGGGGAAAGTCCTCTCCCTACTGATGTGGGTGGGACAGCACTGACAGCTCTCTTAAAAGGCTGTATTCATGCTCATGCCTAGGAAGTCACTGTTCTCTGATAGGGTGATAGCAAAGCCAGAGAGAGCCCCAGTTCTCTGGGTCATTCAAGCTCAGGGGTGAACATTTTCTAAAGTGCCTAGATGACTTAGGCACCTACATCCCATTTTCATAAGGGCCTCAGGCACTTAGGAGCCTACATCTGATTGAAAGTCATTGGAAATATTCGGAGATGCCCAGGGTTTGGGTAATTCTGGTTGATGTCCTGCTACCCATTCCTCATCTCTCATTTTCTTGTGTCTTTCAGTACTGGCAAGCAGTGGTGGTGGGTCCCAGTTGTGGCCCCTTTCCTTGGGGCAGTTGCTGGAGTGCTGGTTTACCAGCTGATGATTGGATGCCACGATGAGCCGTCTCCACCATCCACTGAGCAGGAAAATGTCAGGTTGGCCAACGTGAAGCATAAGGAAAGGGTCTGAGGAGGCTGGCGTATATGAACACTTTTCACAGGACTGCAGAAACCAAAGAAGAGAAGGAGAAGAAGGAGAAAGATTCAAGAACAACAAGAGACTCCACTTCTTGAGATATTCTGTCCTAGTTTCTTTGTACACTCTGATGCGTTTGCTTTAGAAATTTGCCCATGAGCCTTTGCCAAAGGCACCATATAGTCTCATCCTGGTAAAGGGGGGGTTGGCAGTGCAGTCAAGTAGTTAGAGTGCTGACCTGACTCAGGCAACCTGAGTTCTAATCAGGCTCTGCTACTGGCTTACTGCATGACCTCGGGCAAATCACTTCACCTCTCTGAGCTTGTTTCTCCGTCGGCAGGGTGGGGATGACGAGACCTCCTCATATGCACCTTTATAAAGGGCTTAGCGATCAACTAATGAAAATATCTAAATGCAAAAGAGAAGCAGGCGGTTGCTGTTGAATTCATTCCTGGTGCAACTCCACTGAGGTCAATGGTGTTACACTAGGGACGACCGTAGCCCATTAAATCTGTAGTGCATGCCATTAATAGCATAGCATTAAGATCCACATCAATCAGGCTTTGCCTAGGTATAACGTCACAATAGAGAGAAAGCAACAATGCACTGGACTTTAATTTTGTATAAGGACAAAATCTTTAGAAGCCCACTTCACATGGATATTTGATCCTCAGTGTTCACTGGGTCATTGAAGACAAGATTTAGGAAAACACTAATCCACCAGAAGCTTGCCTGGGAAAGCTGCCTTCCTGAATGCATTAGCGATTCTTACGCATTAGAGAGGCTTATACAGGATTCCAAGCTTATAGTCATGTTTAATTGAAAACATGGTGCTTGACTCTGGATAAGGCTGTGTTTGTTCATGTAAATTTCACATTAGCTTTATGTACATAATGCCAGGACAGGGAAGAGTTAATTCAAGGGTGACATAAGGCACCTGTCTATTCACTGACCTGCTTTCCGATACTATCATTGCATTTTCAAAGTACAATCATGTTGGCAGAGAAATTCCAACTCCCATGTTATTAGATCATTTTTGATACCCATGGCACCATGTTGTAAGATCATCTCAATTCCCATGGTGCCACATTGTAGCTCCAATACTCATGGCATCATGTTATTCGATTGTCTTTGAGATCCATGATGCCATCTTGGCAGAGAATCTCTAGTTCCCATTGTGCCATTCTATGTGACCCTCTTTGATACCAGTGATGGCATAATGTCACTCTCTGATTCCCAAGGCATCATATTATTAGAGACCCCTTTGATAACTGTTCCTTTAATGCATGAATTCCTTTTAATATGTTTCTCATATGCAGTACATATTTACAGTCGGTAAAACTCTGTATTCTTTCATGCTTTTTGTGTGTGTCAATATTGAGATTGTAAAATGACTGTGTCAATTTTATTTTGTTTATTTTTAAACCATTTCCAGTAAACTCTGACACTTGGAAAGGCATCAGTGACAATAACAAGCCTGTCAGAGTGCTCTCACCCCCTTTCGTCTCATGGGAATCTGTAAAAGGAAAGGGAAATCTACCTTTACTGGGCACAGTGCTACCTTCATGCTGTATTCCTTTCCTTCTGAATTGTACTTTAGGGTGCTAAGGTGAGGTTATGCAAAGATCAGGGATATGGGAAGGACCTCTTGCAGATGTAAAATCATGCACCTACTCTTGTTAATACAAAAAACAAGAAGCCAGCCCATAGAGTGCACTGGGAATTGGTAATAGATTTGCTAAAAGACAAGGAAAAGCACAGGATGAGATGAACCCAGGCTGGCTTTGAACACCCTTTAGAAATGAAGAGCATCATGTTCTTGCTTATATCAGAGGTGCAGTCATAGTAGAGGAAATAAACAGAGCTTTCTTTGAATCTCAGCTCATTTCAGTCTAATTTGGAAGAGATTAACCCTATTCTAGGTGCATATGCAGATTCAAGGTCAAGAGATGTGTGTTCCATGTGCAACAAAGATCCGTATGGCAACCCTATAAGGATGGCAGATTAGAGAGTGTTTTAGGCCGCCCAAAATCTTAGTACATGGTTTTAGAACTAACAAAAGAACAGGAGTACTTGTGGCACCTTAGAGACTAAGTCGTAATGTTACATTCAGATGGCACCTTCAAGGGCAGCTGGCATTCCTATCAAGTTGTAGTCCTGTTTGCACTCATGTTAGATACCTGGAAAGAAAATTGTTGTGTTCTTTGAGTTTGTGCATTACTGTTAAAAATAGAGTCCTCTTTTCTTCTTTCATACTTCAATGTCAAAACAATGAGTTCTTTTGAAGATACCTCTTCACCACTTTGTTCAACTGTAAATGTCCTCGTAAGCTTTTGTAATAAATTTATTTTGAAATAAGAACAAAATCTACTATTATAAAACACACTTTTTTTTTTAACAGTGAGGATAATTACTGGAACAGATTGCCAATAGTTGTGGTGGATTCTCCATCATTTGGAGTCTTAGGCCTGGTCTACACTGGGGGGGGGGAGGGGAAGAATCGACCTAAGATACGCATCTTCAGCTATGAGAATAGAGTAGCTGAAGTTGACGTATCTTAGGTCGACTTACCTCATGCCCTCACGGCACGAGGTCGACTGCCGCCGCTCCCCCGTTGACTCCGCTTCCACCTCTCACCGTGGTGCAGTACAGGAGTCAACGGCAGAGCGATCGGGGATCGATTTATCGTGTCTACACTAGATGCGATAAATCGATCCCCAATAGATCGATCACTACCCACCGATCTGGCGGGTAGTGTAGACGTACCCTTAGTGAAGACGGGATGTCTTTCTGAAAGAGATGTTCTAGTTAAACTGCAAGTTATCGGACTAGATGCAGGAATCATTGGGCCTGGGTTACACAGGAGGTCAGATTGGATGACTGTAAGAGTCCCTTCTGGCCTTACAATATATGACATCTGGGAAAGTAAAGTACCCAAGTATTACCTTTCCTTTCCTGACTTTCAGCCTGGTTTAACTGATCAGTGGAATATCAGATGTCTATTTGTAATTCTCCCAGCTACAGCAATGAACCGGTGTGTCTAGTCTCCACAATTTGAAAGTGAATACAATACCTTTTACGCAGCACTCTTTACTCCAGAGCCTCCCAAAGTGAACAACAGAATTAACAAGCTGATATGCAAAATTATGGTTCTAGTTCGCTCATGCTGGTGTAAATTTGGAGTAACTCCATTTCATTAACTAATGAAATTTCATTTCATTAAATTGGCTTAGTTAAAATCAGAATCAGGACCTACATGTACAGGGACTATTTTAGCCACCACTGACATGCAGCCACTTCTGGGGAGCAACACAGCAGCAGTTCAACTGCACACAGTGAGGTTGTACTTCAATTTATTTTAGGGGCAGGAAGTGACAAAGAATAATGCATCCAACTGAAACTGCAGGGTGGAGGAAGGTTCCGGAAGGCAGGCTGCATCCATGTGGGCAAATCAGGATGTTTTTAGGTTACAGCTGCAGTGGCACACAGCAAACTGAAACATCAGAAGAGGAACCGTGCCAAGGAGGAGCTTATTTGATGGGTTGCTGGCCTGACATGTATTTCTGCAGGGAGGGAGGTGCAGCTAGGCTGGACAGATGGATGTGAGGGAGAAAGCAAGGGTGGGGGGAATACGTGATGCAGCTGGACTGGTGAAGGAATGGAGTCCCGGCAGATGGAGGCTAAAGGGATGTCTATTAATGCAAAAAAATCCCTGCAGCAACGAGGCTCAGAGCCTGGTTTGCCTGACTTGGGCTCGTGCTATGAAGCTAAAAACTGGCATAGACGTTCCCACTCGGGCTGGAGCCCAGGCTCTGAAACCCAGTGAGGGGAGTGGGGCTCAGAGCCCAAGCAGGAACCTCTGCATGGCTATTAGTAGCCCTGTGGTGCGAGTGTTGCTAGACTGACTCAGTTGATCCAGGCTCTGAGACTCGCTGCCATGGGTAGGGGGTTGCCATGTAGCTGTACCCTACGTGGCTAGAGCGTCAACATTTTATTCTAGGCTGACTAACCCTTCTGCGGCTGCTATCAGCCTAGCCCTTACACTGTGAGGAGCAACTCTAGGGAGAGACAGGAACGATCTAGCTGGCTAGATGCCCTCCGCTGACCCAGGCACTGCGTGGTGATCAAGTGGCATGTGTGAGGCGCACGGGGGCATGTAGGGTTGTTGAGGAGGTGGGATGCTGAGTGCTCAGGCATCTACTAAGGGCTTGTCTCTCCTTGTAAATTCTTTGGGATTCATTGTGTTTTTTTCGCAATGAACAGCCTTTCCTCCACACACACATAGTTTCCCCCCCAAATTTTCTGGCTTCTCGTTCCTTAATCCGCTCTGGGACTGCACTAACTAAATGAGGAGTGAGTTATTCTTTAAGAAGATAGGTGTGGCTGCATCCCCATTTTGAAATAACTCTTTGGCTTCTGACAGTCCTCCCACTACTATCCCACACTGCGTTGGGGCACACCTGAGTCAGCCTCTCTGTCTACCTTGTGTGTCCTCTACTGCTCCGGGGTCATCTTGGCCAGTTGTCACCCCCTCCCCAGCATTTAAATGCTGCATTTAGAAGACTCAAAAACATCTGGCAACTCAAAAACATCTCCCTCAAGACAAAACTGAATGTGTCCAAAGCAACTGTTATCGCCATCACAACATATAGGAGTGAGACATGGCAACTTACCAAGAAAGAGACGCTGAATGCATTTCATCACAAATGTCTGAGAAGAATATGGGAATAACAAATAGAGACAGGAAGACGAATTAAGAAATCAGAAAAAGGACTGGATGAGGCTCCCTCTCACAAATCATCTACAAAAGAAGACATCAGTGGCTGCTGCTGGGACACGTGCTGAGAATGGAAAAAGGAAGCTTACCAAATACCGCCCTCGAATGGAAGCCAGAAAACACAAGAAGAGAGAGAGGAAGACCGCGAATAACATGGAAATGAACAGCTCTGAACGACATCAAGCACCTCAATGTGAAATGGGAAGATTTGGAGAGAAGGGCAGTTGACCGGCAAGGATGGCAAATGTGGGTAGCCCAATGTGCAGCCAAGCACGGGATGGACTAAGATCTAAGGCATGGCCAGGTGCACCCTGTTACCCCGTACACACCCCATTGCTACTGCAGCTTGTGGTGAGTCACATCCCCAGGTCACATACCCATTACAGCAGCCAGGCCCCATGCTTCTGCATGGTCCTGTGCTGAGGTCCTGGACTTCCTGACCTTCTGGGGAGAGGAGAGAGGCCCGTCCCATCTTAACAGCGCTCACCGGAGTGCCAAGCCATCCATCAAAACATGAGAATGGCCATACCAGGGTCAGATCAATGGTCCGTCTAGGCCAGTATCCTGTCTTCTGACAGTGGCCAGTGCCCAGGAGTGTGCACAAGGGGTCCAAGCAGGGGTACGCACCCGAATAGTCATCTAAAAATAGGCATTTCTGCTCCAGCCCTGGATCCAGCCCCGACAGCTGCTCCAGCCCTGGTGTCTGACCACCGTTCGCTGCCCCAGCCCTGGGTGCACGATGCGCCAGCTCCAGCCTCAGCCCCGGCTGCTGCTCCAGCTCAGCGGCTGATCACTGTTCTCTGCCACAGCCCCAGCCCTGGCCGCTGCTCCATCCCCGGTGCTTGATGCCGTTCACTGCCTCAGCCCAGGCTGCTGACCCAGTCCCTGGCTGCTGCTCTAATGTGCCCCCCCCAAAGGCAGTCCAATTTAAATTCCTGCACGCACCCATAGGCGCCAACTTCTACTGGCGCCGGTGGGTGCTCAAGCCCCCTCTGCCCCCAGCCCTGCCCCCAACTCCACTCCTGCCCCACCCCCTCCCGTCCCCATTCCAACCCCTTCTCCAAAGTCCCTGCCCTGGCCCTGCCTCTTCCCCGTCTCCTCCCCTGAGCGTGCCACATTCCCGCTCCTCCCCCCTCCCTCCCAGAGCTTGCTACAGCTGTTTGGTGGCGGCAAGCACTGGGAGGTAGGTGGAGAAGCAGGGACGTGGCGCGCTCAGGGGAGGAGGTGGAGGCGGAGGTGAGGTGGGGTGGGGCAGGGAGCTTGGCTGCTGGTGGGTGCAGAGCACCCAGTAATTTTTCCCCGTGGATGCTCCAGCCCTGGAACATCCACGGAGTCGGTGCCTATGCACGCACCCCTGCCAGATGCTTCCGAAGGAATGAACAGAACAGAGCAATCATCAGATGATCCATTCCCTGTTCTCCAGTGCCAGCATCTGGCACCCAGAGGTTTAGGGACACCCAGAGCCTGGGGCTGCATTGCTGACCCTCTTGGCTTATAGCCATTGATGGACCTGTCCTCCAGGAACTTGTCGCATTCTCTTTTGAACCCAGTTATAGTTTTGGCCTCCACACCATCCCCGTATCAAGCCAAACCAAGTGTGTGGGTGGGTCTTTTCTGGGACACGGGCCAGTGCCGTGACTGGTGCTCCAGCAGTTATAAAATGCCAGGGCCCATAACAAGACTTCTGGGTGAGCTTGCTGGACTGCAAGTGAGGCCACCAGTGAACCCCAGCCTGTTCTGGATACCACAGCAGAGTCCTCGGTGGCCCCTGACCAGGGCCGCAGGCAGGAGGAGATTGCCACAAGCAATCAGGGTCTCTGCAAACCCCTGACGCAGATGTTTTGGAAGAGACAGCACCGGAGGCCCATGAGATGGAGATCCAGCCTGACAGTGCTGCAGAGGGGACCTCGTCCAATCAGTGTGGTGTGTTATACTACAATACAACTGCACAGGGGGATTTAAACAGCTTTGGTCTGGCTACCGCAGAGTGCTGCTGTGTTGGTCAGCTGCAGCATGTAGCAGAGGCAGCCTCTCTGGATGTTCAGATCATTCCAAAAGTCTCTGCCCCTCCTCCTCCCATCTGTCAGGGATGCTCTCCCACCCGGCTCCCACGGAGGTTGTGCAAAATGCAATAAGGACCTAGTCAGATATTGTCCAGCTGCTTCTAGCCCTGTCATGGGGCACCACCACCATCCCTTCAGCTTTCCCAATGCACACTCCACTCTCCTTCTGTAGCTACTCATGGGAGAATTCAGCAACTCCTTTCTCCTGTCTACCCAAGTGCCCAGTAAATGGCTTCCCGAGCCAGGGAAGCAAAGGCCAAGCTGGGTCTCCCAGAATGACAGGGGTAATGGCAACACGATTAATGTCCATAGCGGTCCAGGGAGCAAATGTTCCAGGTTGCAGAAAACCAGCCTGAGTTTCCAATGATCCTGGCCTTGCAGCCCTTTCCAGACTGACCCACATTAATATTGGTGAACAATGGTCTGTTCCGAGGGAAGCTTTTGAAGTGGGCACAGAGTGACCATGTTCCTTCCCACGGATGAATGAAGGAGAAACTGAGGCAGGAGCACCGGTTGTGCCGTGGCCAGCCGCGGGGGGAGCAGCCTGACGACACAGGCCTTGCAGCATCATGGAGAAATACTTCTCGAGTTTATGTATATGAAGTGCGTATATGGCCTCCCATCGCTGTAGTATCAGAGCACCTTGCAGTCTTCGTTATTCCTCAAAACACCCCTTGGAGGGATGGAAGTGCCAGGACATCCCCATTGTACAGATGGGGAAATAGAGGCCCAGATTTTTAAAAGGTATTTTGGCACCCAACCAGAGAGTCTAAGGTCCACATCCTCAGATTCCTAACTTTTATTGATTTTAACAACCTTTGCGCCACTAAGCAAGGGTCCCAAGATCACAGAGGAAGTCTGTGGCAGAACAGGGAACCGAACCTAGGTTTTCTAGGTCTTAGACTAGTGCGCTAACCAGTGGACAATCCTTCCTTTCTATTGCTCTGCTATTGCCATCCCACTGTTCCCCATGGCCTGATTTTCTTGTTCTCCACCTTCCCTGCTTGCAGGCCAGGAGGCACCTACCAATTCATATAAGCCAGACTGGCCTTTGAACCCTACTTTTGCAGACAGCTTCCTACACCAGCAGCTGAACTCCCCAGCTCTGGCCCAGAGATCCATTTGGTTCTGCGAGAGTCGCTGGAGGCTGGTGAAGTCTGGGGGCAAGTGGGATAATTTACCTGCTCAGCAGCAGGAGTTGGGAGGAACTGGAGGACAGTGTGGGGAGCAGGGAGGAGGCCCAGGGGAGCGGGGTTGACACCCCCCCCAGATATTCTGTCCCTGCCTCCCCTTTGCCTGTGTTCAGCTCCTGCTCCCCCCAGGGGGCTCCGGTGTCTTGGTGGCCCTGGTATCCAGCTCCCAACATCACCTGGCTGGGTCCAGCTCTGCCCCTGGCTCCCGGCAGTTCTGGCCTCTGTGTTTCCATGCCACATCCTGGCTGTAGTGTCCCCATCCTGGATCTGCCTGGGCCCAGCACCTGCTCTGCACACAGGGCCGCCCAGAGGATTCCAGGGGCCTGGGGTCTTCGGCGGCAGGGCCCCTCCGCTTCAGCAGTAATTCGGAGGCGGGGGGTCCTTCCGTTCTGGGACCCGCCACCGAAGTGCCCCAAAGACCCGTGGCGGGGGCCCCCCACCGCCAAATTACCGCCAAAGCGGGACCCGCCACCGAAGTGCATCCAGGTCTTAGGCGGTAATTCGGAGGCGGAGGGTCCTTCAGCCCCGGAGCGGAAGGACCCCCTGCCGGCGAAGACCGGGAGCAGAAGAAGCTCCGGGGGCCCGGACTCCGCGACAGTTTTCCGGGGTCCCCGAAGCGAGCGAAGGACCCTGCTCCGGGGGCCCTGAAAAACTCTCGTGGGGGCCCCTGCAGGGCCCGGGGCCTGGGGCAAATTACCCCACTTGCCCCCCTCTCTGGGCGGCCCTGTCTTCACACAGGGAGGGAAAAGACTGCCTGGCCTGTGACCAGCTCCCTCACCAGGACCCCCAGGCAGGGGACTATGGCTGGGGAGAGTTTGTCTCCCCGGCCTCACCCCTCCGTGGTCCCAGGTTGGGGGGGATGGGGACAGGGGAGGCACTGGATTCACCACCCACGTCCCAGGCTGCAGTGATTGTACAGAGCTCGACCTGCCGCATGTAAAGCCTGCTGGCACACTCTACCAGCAGGGACTACATGGGGCAGTTAGAGAGTGACACATTAGAGCACTCTGCAGTCACCACAGCCTGTGGCTTGGGCAGTGAATCCAGTGCCCCAAACGCCACTGGAAATCGCTGCAGCTTCAGCTCCTGTCTGACTTTGCCAATCATTACTGTGCACGTGCCCCACGGGTAGTGGAGAACGCCCCACTCTAGCTTTGCTGTGCTCGTCGGACCGGTGAGTATCTCACACACAATCACACACGTGTGTGTGCTTGCTCAAAGCCCTTTCTACAGGAACTGCCACTACTGAGAGCGTGAGAGAATGGAGAGCGGGAAGATGAGGGCGCGAAAGACTTGAGTGTGGGCGGATGTGAGAAATAGACCACAGAATCCTGAGAAATTATCCCGAAACTCAGCACTTGCTAAACAGCCTTTCATTGCTGCAAATTGCCATTGGCTGGGACAAGCAATAAAAGTTGATGAAACTGCCACAAGGCAAGAAGCTGGGGGCTGTTAGTACAGGCAAAGATGTTTATCAGGTCGAAAATATTTGATATGTACCTATAAAAAGCCATTAGAAAATCAAAGGTCAGTGGTATAAAAGTGAGAAACTACAGAAAGAATTAATCATTTAAAAGGGCAATGTCATTCTACTCAAGATGCAGCTGAGATTGTCTGACAGGAAAGTGTTTCAAGACGTATTTATTATATTTGTTATGTTCATGGCATATAAACAAAGAAGTTAGATAAAAAACACTGAACTAGTCTTTCCGGAAGATTGCACTGTAACCTCACCTTATTTCTTAGAACCCAGGACCCTAACACACAAAAAACAAAGCCTGAGAGTGACAAAAAAGGCTGCTCCCTAAAGCAGAGAGGCACAGAGCTGACTGTTGGCTGGCTCTCTGCAGACTGGCTACTTAGGACACAGATTGCATGCTTCCCTACAGAATCTCCTAGCCTGCAAGCAGGACCAGGAAATCCCTTTGGATTTAAAGTGACAGTTTGTAATTGTTACACAGTTTTCAATACACTACAGCAGTATCAAATTAGAATCCAGAGAGGGATTAAAAATACAACCACTGAGTTTTCATTAAAAGTGCTACTTTGACTACACAATCAACTGGGAGATTTAGCAAGACAGAGTATTGCCACCAGGAGCAGAAAGAAAGAAAGAAAGAAAAGGAGAGGCTTCTTTGTTAAGCTATTTAAATACATTGAAGGTTAGAAAAGGATTTTAATTTTATGTTAATTAGGTAATAAAAGGAGCTATACCAATCTCCTAGAACTGGAAGGGACCTTGAAAGGTCATTGAGTCCAGCCCCCTGCCTTCACTAGCAGGACCAATTTTTGCCCCAGATCCCTAAGTGGCCTCCTCAAGGATTGAACTCACAACCCTGGGTTTAGCAGGCCAATGCTCAAACCACTGAGCTATCCCACCCCCCTAGAATGCTTTAAAGAATTATTTTAAAATTAAATTTGTTCCTTCAAAAGCATTCTTGGCAAAATTTGGCTTGTTTCATTCAAAGCAGCATAACTTTGCCTTTAGCATTAAAGCCCCAGCCATGAACCTATACTGCAAATTGCTGAAGTAAACGGATGCAAGGATCAGCTTGAACAGAATAAATTGCAGAATCGGGGCCTGAAAGGTGCATGCTGATTTACATACCCAGACGTACACCGGTCTTAACCTTTGCACTCCCTCTTGTGAAATCCCTAAATCATTCTGATTATCATAACGGCTTCAGATAGTCATATAGCTTCTCTTATCTACTATGTAAGTCCTAAGGTATCTGTGAGTGCACATACAAATGGAACTATGCAGTATGTGATGTTGTAATAATTACATTGCCATCCCTGAAACTTTATTGTATGAAGTTTGTCAGATTGTGAAATCCAATGAAAACAATGCATATAAAAAGAAGTGGCATAAACACCAGTTGGTGCAGCAAGGGAAGTGAGAGATATGTTCCTTTTGGGGAAAGTGTTGTTTCCTTTTTTGGTGGTTTAGCGGTTTTCTAGAGACCAAAGCCAAGATTTGGTATCTATTTACGGCCTTGCCCTTTGTATCATCACTCACACCTGTGCAGAGGGAATGTAATACAGCACCCATTCCAACTGGGTAGATTTCTATGTACCTACTTGGCACAGTTGTTATGGCCTAATTCAAACCCCATAGCTACGTCACTCTGGCCTATGACAATTTCATGCCGTGAGCACTGTGGTTCGGTCAAACTAACCCTCGGGGTAGATGTGGCTAAGTCACCAGAAGGATTCTTCTGTCAACGTAGCTACCACCTCTTCGAGAAATGAATGATCTACATCGACAGTAATACCCCTCCTGTCAGTGTAGGAAGCGTCTCCATGACATACCTTCAGGCTCCTAAATCACATAGGCACTTTAAATGTTTTTACCATAATCTCCAAATAACTCCACTGACTCCTCCATGCCTTTCAGAATCCACATCAAAACTGCCTTGTTTATTGAAAAACTGTCTGTGCACTCACTCCAGCCTGTCTTGGAGACCTACATCTTTCTCTCCTCCTCTGCTCAGGTAGCCGTAACATCTTTTCTCCACCACCACCGCAGCAAGGTTGCCCCTTCTGGGGCGAGAGCCCCCGCCCCTGCAGTCTCCTGCTCTTTAGACCAGGCTTCCTCATGGACTATCAATCCAGTTTTGAATCTCATCTGGAAACATCTCTCCCGTGATTCTCATTTTCTGTCTCGCTCTGTTAATAGTTGCCATCTGTCTCTGTGCAGTGTTTTGAGCATGCAGCCTATATGGAAGACAGTGTAGACATTAAAAGTGTCCTGTATTATCTCTGTGCTGAAGAGATTCATCTAAATCTCTGTAGCCAGAGTGTAGGCTATTATTAGTATTATTAGTGTTTGTATTACAGTCGCACCAAAACTGTAGCTCAGGGCCCCATTGTGCTATGTGTATGAACACATAGTAAGGCCTAGTTGACCTAGATACATGGCTCAGGGCTGTAGGTAGGTAGGTAGGTCACCCTAACCCCTGCTGGAGATGTAGCTAGGTCAATGGAAGGTTCCTTACAGTCTCTGTACCTGTTGCGCAGGGACCATGCTCTAAGCCAGTGGTTCTCAACTCTCAGCCCATGGGCCGCTTGCGGCCCAATCAGCACACAGCTGCAGCCCATGTGACATCCTCAGGGCCATACAGGTAGAATATATATTGTGTGGATGCGGCCCACAGAAGACAGAGAGCTGCATATGAGGTCAATAGGTTGAGAACCACTTCTGTAAGCTGTCAAAGGTAACGAAAGCCCAACCTGGCTTGTTACATAAAATTGTTTATGAAAATCAACTAAAGTTGGAGACAAGTCGACTGGGACATGCTGGATTGTTTAGGTTAAAAGAACTGAGCGAAGGGGTCTGGCAAGGCTCCTGGAAAAGTCAGGGGTTGGCATGACAACAAGCTGAACGAGTCTAGAAATGGGAGGAAATGTTTATAGATGCATGTTATTGGGATGACTCTCCCTCCCCCCTGCCCCTTCTTGAACACTGTATCTGGGGGTCACTAAATGGGAGGAGCGGGGACATGTGGATTAGAAGGAACGAGCTTTTTACCGTTATGGCTGCCACTCGCATCGTCTCTTGCGGCCCCAGGATCCACCTTGACTCTGTTTGGCCTTCATCATCATGATCCTGAAATGCATCCTGACTGGCCTGGGCCAGAGAGAGGGAACCAATGACATTACCACCTCCACCTCTACCAGCTACGTTCTGAAGAACACCTGGCAAGTGAGACTCGGGTTCCTGCCATCCTCCCACCCCCCGGTGTGTCATTTTCCTTCCCCACCCGATCTTTCTCTCTCGCTCCTTTTGGCTTCTGTCTGAAAAGAGTCTGGCTCAGCCAGCCACGACAACGCCACCCTTTGCAACACTGCGGTGAGCCTGTGGCCAGAGAGGCAGCTAAAAGCAATTCTTTAAACAGTGTGACACTAGTAGAAGTTTGCTTGGTCTTGGCATGGCTGATCAGATGGCTGGCCCTGTGTTTTTCCACCAGTGAGGTTGCAAATCAGAGTCAGCAATGAAAGCGATGAAAGCTGCATTTTCTCTCTTCGCTGTTCTTTCCCCCGTCCCCTTCCGTGTGTATTTGTTTTCTTTTGTCTTAAATAAAACAGGCTCGCACTTCAACAAGAACTCCAGCCCGTCTCAGCTCACTCTTTCCCCTTCCCCCAATTAAGTGCCCCGGTCAATACTCTCTTTAATACTCCTTTTGCCCCATAATAGCTCTCTACTGCTAAACTGAAAGGAAATAAGGGTTACACTTAACCTGAACGCCTTACTTCATGCTTTACCTTGCAAAGGCTTTAACTGCTTTTCCTTCTTTTTCTGTATCTTTAAGAAAACGTTAAAAAGATGCTTAATAGTGCTTGTTACAACAAAGGTAAGCCAGTAACGTGATGCAAATACCCAGGCTACTTAACCGTGTAATGCTGTAACAATGAATAAGGGTTCCTCCTTCCCAACACAACTTTCCCCATTGTCACTCTCCCTCTATTGAGACACAGCAAATAGTAACACTTTCTTCTTCCCTTCCCAACTGCACCCAGTAAACCTCTCCCCCCAGAACTTCCATCTGTCCTACCAGGACTAACCCTTAAAGCCTCAACTTTGGGGACAGATTCCTTATCAACTCAGGACATTGCAGACAGTACTGGAGTTTCGGGAAAGGGAAATGGAGGCCTCACCCTGCACAGGAACCAGTTCCAATCTGATGCGCACGTTTTGCTTCCTTAAAGGTGTTGGGATTTATGCCCTGTTCCTCGATTGGATTCGCTCTCACTGCTAACAGAACCAGGCATGACAGGGGAGCCAGCTTTGGAGGAGGTGTACAGGCCAGGTTAGCTCATTACTTTTCCCGGGTATTCACTGGGCTGATTTCTATCTGGCTGGTTCACGATGCACAGCTGACGTGTGCAATGCAGTTATGGAGAAATTAACAACCCCTTGGAATCTCCTTCATTGCCAGAAAGCCAGGGGAGCCAAGGTCAGCGAACTCATTAGGTTTGCTCCGGATTCAGGCTAGATCTGCACGTTGCATTTTCCCTTCAGCTCAGGGTAACGCCTCAGTACACAAGGGAGATCTGGGGAAAGAAAGAACTCTTGGGAGATCTGGGGAAATGCACCAGGCATAAGGATTTCAGGCTTGATTCATCTTTGCTGGGGCAGGGAAGTGCAGCTTCTACTTCATTTCCACCAGCAGGGGCTGCTGTGCCCAAGGGAGGGTGGATTCGCCCCTGAGGGATGGCAGCTTTATAGTACATATGGGTTCCATGAAGGTTCCTGCTGGTGGAGGATGCAGGAGGAGCGACTGGTTCAGCACATGCCCTGCCCACCCTGGCCACACCACCACACTGGCCAGTACTGGATGCAGGAGCTGTGTGGGTGGGTAGGAGGAGAGAGGGAGGGGATAGGGAGGCTGAGGCCACCAAAGGAGCGCAAGAAGCTCCACAATGAAGTGCAACCCTTTATTTTGCCTGTTGGGTCAGATGTCGCGGGAAGCTGGGGCATAGGAGGGGCTGTAATTGTTCATAGATGCTTCTTCCACCTCTGCTCGCCAGCAAAGAAGGGCAGAAACTGGTCGCCGTAAAACTCTCCCCAGCAGGCTCTGCCCTGAAGGAGCTGGCCCAAAGCCCTGTGACAGGGTAGTGGGAAGAGAATGAAAGGAATGGGCACAGAAAGCAGAGGCCTGGGACAAAGATGCTGGAGAAGAGAGAGCGCTAATTGGAGGTCATAAACGGTTTCAAATGCAAGCAAAGCACTCACATGCCATCCTCCATCCGTAGCCATCTCCACTGGCTTCCTGTTCAAAGCTAGTTAAAAAAATACCTCCTGGGATTTGCCTTGTTGACGTCACTGACTTCTCCCCTCCTCTCCTTCCATTTGCCTTGCACCAGCCTCCTCCCTGTGCCTGCAAACGGTCTCTGCTGGTATGAGACCCCTCCGGTCCTGCAGCATCCTGCGGCCCAGAACAGTCTCCCTGGGTCGTTGCATCTTGTCAACTTTCCAGCTCATTTCAAATCTCAAGTATCTCTTTCCTCCCTTGTTATGTCTCATAGGTCTCCAGGGCAATCGGGACGCGTGATTGCAGTGTGTGTAGACATAACCCAGCTACCTTTGATTGAACTAGATCAGGGGGTCTCAATCTCTTTTTGCTGGGATCCCCTTTGAAAATATTTCAGGCTGTGACGACCCCTCCAAAGAGTGATGACCCCCCCATACCATGCCACCCTCATGTCTGTGCTGCTGCTGGGGGAAGTGCTGCCTTCAGAGCTAGGCACCCAGCCAGCAGCTGCTGCTCTCCAGCCACCCAGCTCTGAAGAGCTCAGGCTGTCAGCCCCGGCATGTGTGGGGGCTGACAGCCAGTGACCCGGCATGTGCGGGGGCTGACAGCTCATGACCTCCCTGTAATAACCTTGTGACCCCTGGTTTGAGAACCCCTGAGCTAGATCAATAAAAGTAGCAGTGTAGCTATGGCAGCATGGGCTAGCCACCCAAGAACAATCCCACCCGGGACCCTAGGTATGTACTTAGGTGGCTAGCCTGTGCCACTGCCCATGCCGCCACTGCTACGCTGCTATTTTTAGCAGGCTAGCTGGATCAAAGCTAGCTGGGGTATGTCTACACATGCTGCAACAGAGCCTCCCCATTGCAGTGTAGACAAACCCTTCATTTCTCTCTCTCGCTGAACGCTGGAAGGGCATCGTTCGTCCGGGTGGTGCACTGAGACGCAGGCTGTGTGGAATGCTTGCATGCAATGCAGGGAGTGCTGTATTATGGCACTGCCTGTGGGAGTGTAGCGAGCCAGTCAAGGGTGCTACGAGATAAGAGACAATATCTCATTGCTCCTTTCAGGGAAGTAGCAGCGGAAGAGGGACAGTTGTGGATATAACACGCATGGCATAGGAACGGTCAACGTGTCCACACCCAGAAAAAAGTCTGGTAGGAGATGATCACAGAAGCTGCTCTACAAAACTGTGAGGCATCCTGTGATCTAATGATGGTATGTAGCACCCAAGAGCACCTTTCCCTCCTCGTCCCTGGTGACTGCCTGATCCCCACTAGCTCTCCCTTAGGCCAGGTTAACCCACTTATCAGACATTTTTTCCCAGCATACCTTTCTTGGGCTCTGGTGCACGTGCACTGGCCCTTTAAATATAGCAGAAACTCAGAGCAGCCTGAGAGGGACCATTTTGTGAGTAGGTGCTGGTGGTTGCATCTGTCCTTCTTGAGCTGGTGAGTACTCTGACCTCCTGTTGTCTGTTCCCCTGCTTATTCCTGGGGAGATGCCGCATTTGCCTGCCACAGAAAGTGCTGGATACTTTTCTTTCAGTGTTGACCTGAATTTCCTGGGTTAGTTGTTATGGCTCGCCACTGATCGCATCTGACCAGAAGATTTATAGGTTCTTGTCCAATTCAGACTACAGGGTTCAAGAACTCAGAGAGTTCTATATCCGGATAGGACTCTCGGGGTGCTTGGCAAAAATACTTACACTGAGGACAATACCAAATTGATAAAAACTTTATTGAGATTAACAAAAAACTAATAAATGCTATGAAACTTATAACTGCAAACCAGTAAAAGAATTCCAAAACTCCTGGTGGTAACATTCCTATGATAAGTTCCTTAACTTAACATACTCACACCCTTCCTTGAAGACCCGGTAATAGGAGGTGAAGTTCTAGTGATGGTTCTGGCTTCCCCACTAGTTAGGAATGTTGAGTAGTTATACTACACTGCACAAGCTGAGCTGATAGCGTGATAGAAGCTAAAAAGCTAGTCTATAGAATATAGGAGAGCTAAAGACTAGAAGAAGCTCTCAAAGAGCGCTACAAGAGTTAGTTTCAAAACTCTTCCTTATCAGGTATTTTATAGGATCCTGACACTATGTAATTCAGGCCCAACCTACTATACCCAAATCTTATTTCTGTACCCTAAGAAATTTATGGCTATCCTTATCCTATAGGTTAGTAGATTATGACATTTACTCTCTAGATGTTGATAAGGAGGGGGAGGGATAGCTCAGTGGTTTGAGCATTGGCCTACTAAACCCACAGTTGTAAGTTCAATCCTTAAGGGGGCCATTTAGGGATCTAGGGCAGAAATCAGTACTTGATCCTGTTAGCAAAGGGAGGGGGCTGGACTCGACTCAATGACCTTTCAAGTCCCTACCAGTTCTAGGGGATAGGTATATCTCCAATTACTTCTTTCTACCTCACTCCAAAAACTGCCATCCTAGACTCTCTTGGCAACTTCCGAGTTGTGGTGTACCCTGCAGATACCATCCAGTTGTAGACACCAGATAAACCCATTCAGTTATGTGTATAGTTCCTCCCTTTGGTTCCCCAAAGTTCAGGGACCATTCTTATCTGTGCCAAAGGTTACCAGCCTTTATGCTGATATACTCTTAACTGATTATACTTTTTGCTATATAGCAGATCTTATCGGATCTTACAGGCCGGTAGGCTTCTTGCATTTCAGCATTTCAGCAAAACTTATTCTATGTATAATTATGAGGAAACACATCCTAAATTCAAAGGAATTAATACTGATAAAATATAAGAATGAAATGGATTAATTCAGAAAGAGAAACATATTATTTGATAGGGCTGGCTGGATTAGTAGGATATAATAGCTAATCCTATGGGCTAATCCTATGGGCTACATCAGAAACCCGGGTTCTGGGCAATCATTCCTTTTTAAAGGGCCAGCTGTTTGGGATCTGATACTACACTCAGAGATCCTCGGAAGAGAAGGGGGGCCGAGAAAACAGCCAATAAGAGACGAGCCAGTGGGACCTGCGTTCTCCAGTATTCTGATCCTTTAGCTCAGGGTTTCTCAAACAGGGGTCGCTGCTTGTGTAGGGAAAGCTCCTGGCGGGCCAGGCTGGTGTGTTTACCTGCCCCGTCCACAGGTCCGGCCGATCGCGGCTCCCACTGGCTGCAGATCGCTGCTCTGGGCCAATGGGAGCTGCTGGAAGCGGCGTGGGCCGAGGGACACACTGGATGAGAAGGGGTATGACAGGGACCAGCAGCAGTGCCATGTGAAAGCAAAGGAACTGCAGAAGGCATACCAGAAGGCCAGGAATGCTGAAAGTTGACTCGGTGCTCAGCTGCAGACCTGCCACTTTTACAAAGAGCTGCATGCCGTAGTTGGTGGAGACCTTCCTCCACACACAAAACGGTGGATACCTCCAAGGATCTTGAGACACTGGCCCCTGCCGGGAACAATGGGAAAGAGGTGGAGGAGAAAGAGGAGGAGGGGGGACATGGGGTCTGGGGGAGATCCATTCTAGAAATTGGGAATAAAGGACCAGATCTTCATCTAGTGCCAAGCGGCATTTCATAGAGTTTAAGGCCAGAAGGGACCATTAGATCATCTGGTCTGACCTCCTGTATATTACAGGTCATTAAATTTCACCCTGTTACCTCTGTTTAGAGTCCAATTACTTGTGTTAGAGTAAAGCATTTCAGTCCTCAGGAGACTAAGCTGGTGTGTGCCACAGGCAGAGAACAGGAGGGACCGAGGTGTCACAAACTCCAAAGGGCCCCTGATGATGGGAGGGAATTGATCAGGTGAGAGATACCCAGACGACCCTAGCAAGTGTCCAGCACCCACACTGCAGAGGAAGATGAACCCCTGCAAGGTCCCTGCCAATCTGACCGTGGGAAAATTCCTTCCCAAGTCCAAATCTGGCACCCAGTTGGACTCGGAGAATAGGAGCAAGACACATCTGCCAGGCATCTAAGAAAGAGGATTCGTTGTATCACCTCAGAGCACTGGTCCACCCCATCTAGTGTCCTGTCTCTAGCCAGGCCATTCCCTGATGCTTCACAGGAAGGTGATAAAACCCTGACTGAATAATGTCACCTCCGTTGACTTCAATGACTCTGCATTGTTTGGCACTAGCTGGGGGAAAAAAAATAAAGCGCCTCCTTCCCAAATCCACAAGTGGTGAAAGGAAACTACATTTCAGGCCAAAGTTTTCATAAGTGACCAGTGATTTGGGGCACCTCAAATTTGGGTGGCTAATACAGGCACCTCAAAGCACTCCGCACTTTGTAAAAACCAGGCCCCTTAGAAGGATGTTTTAAGTTGGGCAGCCAAAAAATATGAGGCACCCAAAGTGATTGTTGAAAATTGTGGCCATGAAACAAAGACTCTGAAAGCATGTAAGTCAATGGTTGTCAACCTCTTTCATACAATGACGGCCTTTGCCATCCCAGCACCATCCTGGGATCACTTCTCCATGGGGCAGGCAAAACCCCACTTGCATTCCACTTGCATGGAAAGGACCTGATGGGCAGAACTCCCAGGCTGAGAACTCTCATCAGTGGCCATGGGAATTGGTATTTTAACCTGGCAGTCACCCTTTAAAACCAAGTGCACTCAGGTGTGTGTACATTTGTGTATGTGTCTGCAAAGCCGAGGAGAGGAGTGAGATCCGATCAGCTGGCCGGATTTTTCCAGTTCAAACCGAGCTGAAACCATTACTCATCTTATTGTACTTTCTGTGTTCTGCACTTCAGGGATGTTCTGTTGAAATGTTCTGAACCAGCGCCTTCTTGCTAGGGTGTGTCAATGATACATCTAGCAAGCTGAGGCAGCTCCCTCTGGCAAGCTGAATGTATCGAAAGGAGCGTGACTGACAGATGAAGAAAACTAGGGAGATTGGAGGAAGGGGAAAGATCAGAGAGAGAAAGAGAGAGAGAGGGGTGGTTTCATTCAGTTATGTACACAGTATGTTAAGTAACCACTTAAATAACTCAGTAGTAGTGATTCATCTCAGCTCTGCCTTGGGAAAGAGCTGGGCTAGTTAAGTCCTGCATAGATGTTCTAGGCTGGAGCTGGGATAAAAACATCCATGGTCTTGTTAGCTGTATATTATGTAAGGGAAGACCGATCCCTTCTTGTTGGAAGGAAGGCCAGGAGTGGATGGGTTGTAGGTTGCATTGCGGGTTCTTGAAACCACAGGGACAACCGTGCATTGTGGAAGGTTTCCCCAGAAGGAGCAAATTGTCCAAGTGTGACTTCAAGGCTTCATAAAATGTTTTGCACAGGATAGCATTGCCTTGAAGGCTATTCTTACTGGCAGAGGATGCTACTGCCAGCTTCAAGCTTGGCATGGAGAGAGAGAGAGAGAGAGAGAGAGAGAGACTGACTCTTCAATGACATTAATTGGTCAACCATTTCCTTTGGTGCCAGTAGAGAGATGAGGTTCAAGCACAGGCCAAGAAGCCAGGGACTCCTAATCACAGCTCAGACTCTCACCTTTCACCTTCTAATGGAGAGCAGGCTGTCTTAGCTAAAGGGCATTTGCTTTTCTGCTTTATTTGTATATTCCCTTCTCTGTACATGGAGAAAGGGGTTTTCTTAACAACTATGCACTGGATAGTTGGAGGTTACTGAATAGGATACAGAGCTTTTCGTCTCGGCATCAGCATCAATCCGACCTAGGATGGTAGCAAGTGACGAGATACCCCTTGCAAAAGAGGCTGGTGCATGTTAGTCTAGTTCATTGTAGACATTTGTCCACATCCCAAAAGAGCAACCTGGGACCCCTTCTAGCAGTTCCAGCCAAGGACTCAATGCGTGATAGATACCGAACTGCCTTCTCAGACTTTAAAGGTGGCCACCTGATGGTCAGCGTGGACAGATATGTTAAAAACAGAAAGAGTAGGCCCTGTACGATTCCTGTAGCAACGTGTGGCACAACAGGAGAATCTGAAAGGCTTTAAACCTAAAGCAGTTGGCGAGGAGCAGCAGGAGACAGCCTGCTAGGAGGTCCTTCCTGTATGCTTGGCACTGCGTTACCCCACCATGTGTCCTGATAGCAAACACAGATTCTCCTGCCTCATTTGCTAATCTCTAAGTAATGGAGCCCTCTGTGCATCATTCAAACTCCCAAACCCTGCCACCTGGTGTCCTCAGCCTAGGGATGGATGTTGGCAAAATAAGAGCAGCTTCTGGATTCACACACTCATTCCTGCTAGGAGTTTAGCTGTGGAAAGAAAGGACCAGTCACTGATCCAGCTAAAGAAGCAGGATTATTAGCTTGTTCTCAGAACTGGACATTCTCCTTGGCGTTCCCTTGAGGACTAACCCACATGCATGTAACGTCCCATCCACATTTGGGATCTGCTGAAGTTGCCTGAGCTGAAATGTCCTCCCTTGGTGTATATATAGGCTTCACAGCTCTAGTGTCTTCAAGGTCTTTCTCCTTACCTTATGCTCAACTTGACAGCAGCTAACACCCCTTGGGGAGGGGATCTTTTCTTCCCTTTGTGTTGACACAGTGCTCATGCATTTTTATTCTCACTTGGTGCTTTCTGAGGTCTGTGTTCAGGTTTTTCTTTCTTTCAGGGGCTCCAGACCGTGATTAACCGCAAGCATATGGTAACAGCCCCCACTTCAAATTCAAGGATGTCTGGTTCAAAGCAGTTTTTGGTAGAGCAAAATCATTAAAATAAAAAGTGCTTAAATAAATGCACCTCAGATGAATACTGCTTTACGGCTCACTACGGCTTTATTATAGAAGAGCGGGAGCACTGCCATAGTTAAGGGTGAGACTTGCTTATTGTTTAATAGCTGGTTTTTTAAAGTGCTCTAAAATCTACATGCTTAGGGACCTCAGGAGGTCTAATCCAACCTGCTGCTCAAAGCAGGACCAACCCCTAACAGATTTTTGCCCCAGATTCTTAAATAGCCCCCTTAAGGATTGAACTCACAACCCTGGGTTTAGCAGGCCAATACACAAACCACTGAGCTATCCCTCACTGCCATTGTGTCTGGCTCCTCCTTGACAGTGAGGATTGTATGAGCTGCATTTACAGTGTCGGGCACTGTACCACACTGTCCTCATTGCAAGAGCTCCAGATCCCATGCACTCATCAGTAAGTCTTCTGCATTAGGCTTTCTTAAAATGTCCCACCTTCGAAGAGAGAGAAGGCAGGTGACGTAATCTCTTCTATGGGACCAACTTCTGTTGGTGGAAGGTACAAGCTTTTGAGCTTCACCGAGCTCTTCTGCAGGTCTGGGGAAGGTAATCAGAGGGCTAAGCTAAATACAAATTGGGACAGATTGTTAAACATAAGGTGTTCACGCATATTGTAGGAGACCACTTAAAATGAAGCAGGCAATTCAGGGTTAGCAGGCAGTGGGGTGCATTACAAATTGCTGTAATGAGCTGTAAAACTAGTTGAGTCCAGGGTTTTTAGAGTCTAGCAGAGTGAAGTATCAGAGGGGTAGCCGTGTTAGTCTGGATCTGTAAAAGCAGCAAAGAATCCTGTGGCACCTTATAGACTAACAGACGTTTTGGAGCATGAGCTTTCGTGGGTGAATACCGACGAAGTATTCAAAACGTCTGTTAGTCTATAAGGTGCCACAGGATTCTTTAGCAGAGTTATGAATTTAAGCTCCCAGGTTCACCTTTTGAAGGTGTTGTGCAAGTGTCCTTTGAGGACAAGGACTGGTCTACACTAGAAAGTGAGGTCGACCTAGCTACATTGCTCACTGGGAGATGTAGTTAAGCCAACTTCTGCTGGTGAAGAAGACACACATTCCGTTCGAGCTTACTCAAAGCTCTTCATCTTCTAGGCATTTCTGTCACACATTACTTATCAGAGTCATCTTCCCCAGGGCCCTTGTTGCTTGGGCAATATCTGCATTTCCCCATGAAGGGAATGACAGATTTATCCACTGTCTTCTTTATGTTCACCGCATCCAATTACAAGGGAATTCGTTGATTAGAAAATCTGTACCAAGCAACAGGAGGCTTTGAACACACATGCACCCATCAGTGCTGCAGTATCCCCTCACCCAGGAATAAACCCACTAGTCGTGCTCAGCATGGAACTAATACTGTTGAGCTTGGAAAGGCTGTGGAGATGGCAGTCAAATACCGGCATTGGTTGAAAGGTTCGTGGTAAATCTACTGGCTCTGCAGGGTATGTCTTTCTGGTCATTTCCACAGATAATATGCCATGCTTCATTCTCTGTTTTACATGGGACATGAAAAATAAACCAAAAGCTCACTTTCATAGAAGCAATGGCTTCTGGACTAATGGCAAACTATGTATACACTACACACACGAAAGCCCTATGTCAAAAGAACAATTTTATGGTTGCAGTCAAGGAATCCCAAGTTAGGAAATGCTGAAATTATGGTTGGTCGAGTAACCTTAATTCACCCCCTTGTGCGTAGGCATTCTGATAGTTTTTAATGACATGCACCCGCCCAGTCTCCGAGCAGCCTATGGCCACAGCAGTTGGCCAGTCCGTCTGACTGGCCAAGGAAGTCAGGAAATCGGTTTTTAAGCCCGACAGCAACAACTGATCTCTGGCTGCTCAGTGATTATGCCCACCACTGTGATCGCTCTTACCTGCCTTGTTCCCAGCCTTGCTCCAACCGTACTCCTGCCCTGCCCTAGTCCCCTCCAGACCGGCTTTCCTACTGGCTTCCTGACTCCAGCTCTGATCCTGGCTTCTGGCTCTGACCCCTTGGCTTTCGTTACTGGTTTTCTGACCTCGAGCTCTGGCTCCTGATTCCTGCTCCAACGACTAGGCTCAGTGTCTTCCCTCAGCCAACTGGCTCAGATTCCTGCCCCCACCTCAACTTCTTTCATTGGCTTCCGGTCTCCTTCCATGGCTCCCAGTCTCCTTTCCTAACCGGTCCCAGTCTCCCCCTTCCAACTCTTAGTCACAGTTTCTCTCCCACCTTTCAGTCCCAGTCTCCTTGTCCCAATCTACTCCCTTCCTTCCGCCCAGTTCAGTTTTTGACCCCCTGAATTCAAATCAGGTAGTTTCCTCCTCCACGCCAGTGGGGGATCATTGAGAGCACCGGAGAGACAGGCTTCTTGCTCTCCGTTCCAGTGCCCACCCTGGCCTGGCGTGACTGGGAACAGCAATTACAGCAAAGTCCAGCTTCGCCCCCCTAGCCCTGGGCTGCAGCATGCTCACTCGCTCTGTGGGGTTGGCACATGCACAGTCTAATCAGCATTTGCAACGGTGAGAGGCTGGAGCATGCTCAGTAAGGACTGCATCTTTGGAGATCTTACCAGGTCTACCAAGTCTCTATTGAGCATGTGCAAACTGCAGTTTTTCAAAGGTTTATAACTTGGCCCAGTTTGGGTGGATTTTCACTGGGATGGCAAAAGGCACATTCCTGACACAGGCCACCTCCCTGCCAAATTTGAAGTCCCTCTTCCAAGGCCTAGGAGTGCTAAAGTATTTCAAAGTAAAGGTTCATGTGCCCTGCAGAGTCCTTTGTGTTGGTTTTGGGATTATTTATATTACAGAAATAAGTCCTGATCCAACCCCCCATCCCTGATTTTTGAGGAAGTTCACATCCAAATTTCAAGTCTGCAGCCATATCTCTATCAAGATCGAAACCAAACGCCTACATCAATGACACCTCTGAACGATGGGAACATTTGTATTCATATCCCTGCTTTCTGTCTTGGGCCTGTTGCTAATTTATTAATTTTACAGGCTTCTGCTTTGGATGGATCTGTCTGGTCCCTGTATCCACAGGTACTGCCCACAGATGACAAGTCTGAGCACTATCGCCGCCCAGGTTTCGTTTGACGTGGCATCATCCTGAGCTACTGTGACTTGATTATTGGCGTGTGCAGCTCGAAGTGCTGGGAGAGAAGGGATCCTGTGGCCATAGGGCCATGTTGGTATCTCATGCTGCCCATTTCTAAGTGTGTGACACAGTATGATCTGAGGAGGCTTCCCATGCCAGGTGTGGCCAGATGTGAGTCTGAGATGCCCAGAGGGAAAAGAGTGAGTCCCTGTGTTATGAAATGCTTTTGCTCAGCATCCCCCACTCAGTTCTAACTCCAGGAAGGCTTTGGCCAGTCTCTTTATACCCTCAAAGCTCAGCTCTTTAAGGAGGCGTCTAAACTATAGTCTAATTTATTAAAAAAAACACTCTGTGCTACAGACCATAGCCATATATCCATAGACCCCATGGTCCCCAGCAGACATCGAACCTGGGAATTTCGGCACCAAAAGCACAGTCCTCTGCCACTTGCAGGAGTAACAGTAATTAGCAGTAATTAGCAGGCTGTTGCAGTCATTGAGGCCATCCACTAGAGGGAGACATGATCACACATTTCAAGCCCGTACACTGCATGCTCAAGATCAATGTGTTATTTTCACAAGCAATCATGGAAACCAATAGTCTTTGTCCTTACACTTCAGCTACCTGTGCTATCATCTCTTCTCCTGTTGCTAAGTCAGATTGTAAAGTTTTAAGCACAGGAGGCCTGCACTTTATTTACTCATGCACATCTATGGTGCTAGGTAAATCACAATAACGTTGTTTTGAAAGTTTGAGTTTTGTGAGGCCGGACAGTCAGTTGCTTGGTGATGAGCATGAAGAGATATTTCTAAATTCCGCATGGGCCCAGAGGGTGAGATTGGATCCCACTCCACACCAGGCTTAGGGTGAGATCCAGGCTTTGGTTGGTTGCAGCTGAGATGTCCCCTGATTTTCTAGTTAGACATGAAAGCAAAATCCTGATCGTGAATGTCATTCAGAAATACACAGATCCCAAGCTGAGTTCACTCATAGAGTCTTGTGTGGTTACAACAGCAACAAAATGGTAATAACCAGCTCATTGACACTCAGGAGCCAGCAAGCAGCTTGTACAGTCTAATCCCTGCACTTGGTAGCTAGGATTTCGCCCTGTATAGTTCCTTGGCTGGTTAACCAGCTTGGCAGGTTTCACTATTATTCCACCTTGCTCTGGAGAACCAATAATTAGCTCTGAACAGGGTGGGTTTTCTTCCTTCCCTAGAGCCTTGATGGGCTGCAGATGATGTATTCAGCTGCTGAAATGCCCCAACACGTTGTGGTTCTGGCCTCTGGCATGTTGCGTAAAATGAGTGGCTGCAGATTTCCCTCCTAATGTTCCCACAAGAATAGCATCTGGAATTCCAGGAAACCATTAATATTGTTATTACAGTACAGTAACACCTAGAATTTCCAGCGGAGATCAGGACTCCCTAGACACACAGGAAGAGCCAGTGCCTGCCCCAGAGATCCTCACACCTAATTAGACAAGAGAGACAGAGGATGAGAGACAGGATTATCAACCCCATTTTATGGATGGGGAACTGAGGCATAGACAGGTTACGTGACTTGGTCAGGGTCACACAGGGAGTCTGTGTCAGAGGCTATGCCTACACTACAAGCTGGGGGTGATCCCTGCCCATGGAGACATACTTGTGCTAACTCTTATTGAGCTAGTGCACACAAAATAGTAGCGTAGCCACTGTAGCACAGGTAGCATGGACTCGCTGGGTTGTGTATGTACCCGTGGGGGGTCAGACAAGTTTGTACTTGGGATGGCTAGCCCATGCTGGCTGTGCTACTGAAGATGGCGTGCAAAAAATAGTAGTGTAATTCAATGAGAGCTAGCACCAGTAAGCTGGGAATCATCCCCACCCCCAGCTCCTAGTGTAGACATAGCCTTAGACAGTGCTTGAACCCAAATCTCCCAAGTCCCAGGCCAGGCTCCAAGCCTGGACTCTGCCTGTTAGCAACAGCCGTTAGAGAACAGCCATGGGTCTTCACTTAATAACGCTGTGCTTCGCGCTGCTCAGCGGGAAGTGTCAGAGTGCTTGGCCAAGGTGGGTCAGCATCATGAGCTCTGCTTCACAGATGGGGAAGGGTGACTTGCCCTCAGTGGCAGAGCCAGGGACAGACCAGAGGCCCCCGACTCCATCTGTGGCATCCAAGCCAGTGGAACGTGCTGCTTCCCAGCTGAGCTCTTTGTGCACTTTGAACGGCTCCTGAACTGCTCCTGAAACTTCCTTCCAGCCTGATAAGTCAGGAGCTGAGGGGTGCTCAGCAGGTTCCCTGCCTTTGGGCTCCCCAGGTTTGAAAAGTCCTGTCCTAAAAGGCTTAGCCGAGGTCACCCAGGGCGTGTATGTTAGGGTCAGGAATAGAAGCCAGGAGCTCCTGGCTCCCAGGGGTGTGTATTGGAAGATATGCATTCTCATTCATGCTCTCTCGTTCTCTCCATCTCAGCACATTTCTGTAGACTGTAGATAAGTGGGAGCTTGTTGGGTGATAATATACAGAAGAGGACATCACCCCCGTAAAGAAACCTTGGCACTGAAGAGGATCTCATCCACGGTTCTGTCCTGTGCTCTGGCTCTTTCTAACATGCCGGTGCAGGCGGAATTATAGAACACTTTTCCAATGCTAAAGCGAAGGTTCGTTCTGTCCTTTCGACAACATGGCTCATTGGCTTGACAAGTTACTGCAAGGGGCCCTTTAGCAAGAGCCCCAGCCAAAAGAACCCCACCCCTCAGCAGACATAATTAAAGCTAATTTAAATTACTGCCTGTTGGAGCTATATTAGGGAACAAAACCGTCAGCAAGGCATGAGCTCACCAGCGGGCTGGTGCCAAGGCTGGCTCATCTGCCATGTGTGCTTAGCATCACAGTCAGAGACCTGGAGGATCATCCATCCCTATGTGCTATTGCTCCCTCTGGTGTGTTTTCAAATGCTGCATCGGCTCTGCTTTCCAAATGTACATAAGAACATAAGAACGGCCGTACCGGGTCAGACCAAAGGTCCATCTAGCCCAGTATCTGTCTACCGACAGTGGCCAATGCCAGGTGCCCCAGAGGGAGTGAACCTAACAGGCAATGATCAAGTGATCTCTCTCCTGCCATCCATCTCCATCCTCTGACGAACAGAGGCTAGGGACACCATTCCTTACCCATCCTGGCTAATAGCCATTAATGGACTTAATCACCATGAATTTATCCAGTTCTCTTTTAAACATTGTTATAGTCCTGGCCTTCACAACCTCCTCAGGTAAGGAGTTCCACAAGTTGACTGTGCGCTGCATGAAGAAGAATTTCCTTTTATTTGTTTTAAACCTGCTGCCTATTAATTTCATTTGGTGACCCCTAGTTCTTATATTATGGGAATAAGTAAATAACTTTTCCTTATCCACTTTCTCCACATCACTCATGATTTTATATACCTCTATCATGTCCCCCCTTAGTCTTCTCTTTTCCAAGCTGAAGAGTCCTAGCCTCTTTAATCTTTCCTCATATGGGACCCTCTAAACCCCTAATCATTTCAGTTGCCCTTTTCTGAACCTTTTCTAGTGCTAGTATATCTTTTTTGAGATGAGGAGACCACATCTGTACACAGTATTCGAGATGTGGGCGTACCATGGATTTATATAAGGGCAATAATATATTCTCAGTCTTATTCTCTATCCCCTTTTTAATGATTCCTAACATCCTGTTTGCTTTTTTGACCGCCTCTGCACACTGCGTGGACATCTTCAGAGAACTATCCACGATGACTCCAAGATCTTTTTCCTGACTCGTTGTAGCTAAATTAGCCCCCATCATGTTGTATATATAGTTGGGGTTATTTTTTCTAATGTGCATTACTTTACATTTATCCACATTAAATTTCATTTGCCATTTTGTTGTCCAATCACTTAGTTTTGTGAGATCTTTTTGAAGTTCTTCACAGTCTGCTTTGGTCTTAACTATCTTGAGCAGTTTAGTATCATCTGCAAACTTTGTCCCAAGCAATGAGGCACCCGTCCCTTCAGAGCCTGTCCTACAGACCAGTAGATGTGCTTATCCTGGATACTCAGCCTATTTTCCCCTTTCAGACTTTCATCCCATGGCTCATAGTTATCCTGCCTTATCCCCCCCTTTGCTGGGGATTTCCCCCTTTTAAACATTTTTACCCTATTGACACGCACCTTCCCAAGCTGGCCCTACTGAGTCATTGTCAAGTTCCCTTCAGTTTCACAGAGTTTAAGGCCAGAAGGGGCTCTTAGACACCCAGTCTGACTGCCTGCATATCACAGCCATTAATTTCCACCCAGGTGGTCTCATTAGAGCTGTATTGAGAGGGAATGTTAACTCCCTCCTTTGTGACATGACACTTTGCAAACGGGCTCACAATTCCATTATGCTTCCTAGCGACCCTCTTCCCCTGCAAACATATGTCTAGCACGCTGTCCGCTATCTAGGCCTGACCGTGTCAGAGCTCTGCAGGTCTCTCCCACCCACTGAAGATCTGTATTTCAGATTATTTCCCCCCAGATTCATTTTCCACATGGTATCCAGCCCCTATGTCTCATTTTTTCACCTCCCTAGAATTTTTCTGACCTCCTTGGCACCTGCCAGTCTGCATCATTTCGTACCAGTAGAGAATGTCAGTAATGTGACATTTACCTCCCTTTTCTTGATCACAAAGGGGTTAAAGAGGAGGGGGCCTTGCTGCTCATAATTCCCCTTTGTTTACAGACTTTTAAAAACAAATTTGAAAGTTCTGCAGCCTCACGCCCTCCCCACAAGAGATCTAGGAGGTGTGTGGGTTAAATGTAATTTAGTAGGGCTAGTGCAGTCATGCTGCTCAGGAAAAAAATCCCCCAGCATTAATCAACTTAATGACACAGCGGAGAATTAAAGCCAACCAGAAACACCCACTTAAACCTATCTGTAGATCTAGAGTAACACACATGCTCAGATGGCTGTGGTTTACTTTGGAAAGCTCTGATTTGCAGGTTGCTTTGAATTTCTCTCTGTTTGTGGGCTAGGCTACTTTGATCTGGTTTAGCTCCAGTGGTGTTTGATGTCTGATCAACTGCCCAGTGGTGGCTGACAGGCTGAATCCAGCTCGTGGGCATGCTTTCCCCAGATATACAAACAGATGTGTACAAATGGAGCGCATTGTTCTCCCTAGGAAAGTGAATTCCTTTCCCAACCTCTAATCTGCTTTTGTGCTGCCAGTCTTCTGTTTCCTGATGTACTGGGTGAACCTGCTCTTTTGATCAATTTAGTTTCATTATTATTCTCATATTACATTAGCACAGAGAGGCTGCAGCTGACATCAGGGACCCATGGGGACTGATTACTGTATCTGCACATGGTAAGAGACCTTCCTTGCCCTGAGGAGTTTACAGGCCAAATAGACGAGCCAGACAAAGGGTGGAAGAAAGGGATAAAACATCCCAAGCAGAAGGCTGGGAACAGCAGAGAGACGAAGTGTTTTGCCTACAGTCATACAGCAGAATCAGGACTAGAATTTAGCTATTCTGAGTTTCAGTACAGCCCAATAACCACAGGCTACTCCTTCCTCTCCAACTTAAACTACTCAGCTCAGTGACTCATCACGCGGGGGAAGCATTCCCCAGTGAGCTGGGTTTCACTCTCAGGAGAGGTGTCCCAACATAATGTATACTTACAAGAATTCCTCTACTTCCCTGTGCTCAGGCCGTCCCCACATCTCTAGATTAGCAGACTGCGCTTAGCTCACCCCACTGGCATGCCATGGAGCTTAGCCCCATTGTGCTAAGTGCTGTACAAGACATAGAGGAAGAGATGATCCCTGCTCCAACGGGCCACCAGGGTAACCATAGTTGAAGTTGTGAGTGGGATGCGGTACAGAGACATCCTGCCAGTTCTGTGCTGCTCAGGGGACTCCCTTATGCCTGGAGAATTCCCAGCCAGCTGACTGCTCCTTTGCACTGCAGGAGCAGGGCTGTGGATGAAGACCCAGGTATTGTTAATTACCACAGAGGCATAATTTGGGAGGGCAGCTCCAGTCAGGCCAACAGGGCCCCGAATGCGGGTTGGTATACAGAGACTTCAGTCTGCATAGTGCCCTGGTAAACACATCCTTTAATATCCATTTTCACCGTTTGTTAATGATAAAGAACAGAAGGAAATGCAGTTAAGCCATTTGACATGTAAATCATAGACACATAGAATCAGAGCTGGAAGGGACCTTGAGAGGTGATCTACTCCAGTCCCCTGCACTTATGGCAGGACTAAGTATTATCTCTAGACCAGCCCTGACAAGTGTTTGTCCCATCTGCTCTTAAAAATCCCCAATGATGGAGGTTCCACAACCTCCCTGGGCAATTTATTCCAGTGCTTAACCACCCTGACAGGAAGTTTTTCCCAATGTCCAACCTAAACCTCCCTTGCTGCAATTTAAGCCCATTGCTTCTTGTCCTATCCTCAGAGGTTAAGAAGAACAATTTTTATCTCTCCTCTTTGTAACAATCTTTTATGTACTTGAAAACTCTGATCAGGTCCCCTCTCACTCTTCTCTTCTCCAACTAAACAAACCCAATTTTTTCAATCTTCTCTCCTAGGTGATGTTTTCTAGATCTTTAATCATTTTTGTTGCTCTTCTCTGGACTTTCTCCAATTTGTCCATATCTTTCCCAAAGTGTGATGCCCAGAACTGGACACAATACTCCAGTTGAGGCCTGTGACGTGTTCGGTCACAGAGACCCCCTTGGGACTGTCACCTGATGTGCTGAATTTGCCTCTGAGCCCATTTTCCCTGCCAGCTTGGGACTCCAGAACCCTTGTTGAGCCAGACATGCTAGCCAGCTGCAAACACAGAACCAGGTCTGGTCCACACCCCAAAGCTGCAGACTTTAACCAAAAACTGCTCAGCAGGTCACCTAGTTCCCAATGGGATCCAAACCCCCCAATAAATCCATTTTACTCTATATAAAGCTTAAACAGGGTGAACTCATAAATTGTCCACCCTCTATAAGACTGATAGAGAGACATGCACAGCTGTTTGTTCCCCCAGATATTAATAATAGAATCATAGAATCTCAGGGTTGGAAGGGACCTCAGGAGGTCATCTAGTCCAACCCCCTGCTCAAAGCAGGACCTAACCCAACTAAATCATCCCAGCCAGGGCTTTGTCAAGCCTGACCTTAAAAACCTCTAAGGAAGGAGATTCCACTACCTCCCTAGGTAACCCATTCCAGTTCTTCACCACCCTACTAGTAAAAAAGTTTTTCCTAATATCCAACCTAAACCTCCCCCTCTGCAACTTGAGACCATTACTCCTTGTTCTGTCATCTTCTACCACTGAGAACAGTCTAGATCCATCCTCTTTGGAACCCCCTTTCAGGTAGTTGAAAGCAGCTATCAAATCCCCCCTCATTCTTCTCTTCTGGAGACTAAACAATCCCAGTTCCCTCAGCCTCTCCTCATAAGTCATGTGCTCCAGCCCCCTAATCATTTTTGTTGCCCTCCGCTGGACTCTCTCCAATTTATCCACATCCTTCTTGTAGTGTGGGGCCCAAAACTGGACACAGTACTCCAAATGAGGCCTCACCAGTGCTGAGTAGAGGGGGATGATCACATCCCTTGATCTGCTGGAAATGCCCCTACTTATACAAGCCAAAATGCCATTAGCCTTCTTGGCAACAAGGGCACACTGTTGACTCATATTCAGCTTTTCGTCCACCGTAACCCCTAGGTCCTTTTCTGCAGAACTGCTACCCAGCCATTCGGTCGCTAGTCTGTAGCAGTGCATGGGATTCTTCTGTCCTAAGTGCAGGACTCTGCACTTGTCCTTGTTGAACCTCATCATATTTCTTTTGGCCCAATCCTCTAATTTGTCTAGGTCCCTCTGTATCCTATCCCTACCCTCCAGCGTATCAACCACTCCTCCCAGTTTAGTGTCATCTGCAAACTTGCTAAGGGTGCAGTCCACACCATCCTCCAGATCGTTAATGAAGATATTGAACAAAACCGGCCCCAGCACTGACCCTTGGGGCACTCCACTTAATCACTTACTCTGGATTAATTAATAAACAAAAGTGGTTTTATTAAGTATAAAAAGTAGGATTTAAGTGGTTCCAAGTAATAACAGACAGAACAAAGTAAGTTACCAAGCAAAATAAAACAAAACAGGGAAGTCTAAGCCTAATACATTAAGAAACTGAATACAAGTAAATCTCACCCTCAGAGATGTTCCAATAAGCTTCTTTCACAGACTAGACTCCTTCCTAGTCTGGGCCCAATCCTTTCCCCTAGTTCAATCCTTGTTAGTTCCAGCTCAGGTGGTAACTAGGGGTTTTCTCATAAATGGCAGCCCCCGTTTGTTCTGTTCCACCCTCTTTTATAGCTTTGGCACAAGGCGGGAATCCTTTGTCTCTCTCTGGGTCCCCACCCCTCCTTCTAAATGGAAAAGCAACAGGTTAAAGATGGATTCCAGTATCATATGACATGTTCACATGTCCTGGGAGCCCCCATCCATTCTTCCAGGACTGGCCCGCATGTATGCAATGGAGGCTTGCAGGTAAATAGAGCCATCTACAGTCAATTCTCCTAGTCAATGGGAGACATCAAGATTCCAAACCACCATTAATGGCCCACACTTTGCATAATTACAATAGGACCTCAGAGTTATGCTACATATTCCTAGTTTCAGATACAAGAATGATACATTCATACAAACAGGATGAACACACTCAGTAGATTATAAGCTTTGTAATGATATCTTACAAGAGACCTTTCGCATAAAGCATATCCCAGTTATATCATATTTACACTCATAAACCTATTTCCATAAAACATTATGGAGTGCAACATCACAAGGCCTAATCAATGTGGAGTAGAGCAGAAGAATTACTTATTGTGTCTTGCTTATAACACTCCCGCTAATACATCCCAGAATGATGTTTGCTTTTTTTGCGTTACATTGTTGACTCATTTAGCTTGTGATCCACTATGATCCCCAGATCCCTTTCCAAATGCTTCTTCCTAGGCAGTCATCTCCCATTTTGTGTGTGTGCAACTGATTGGTTCGTCCTAAGCGGAATACTTTGAATTTGTGCTTATTGAATTTCATCCCATTTACTTCAGACCATTTCTCCAGTGAAGCATTATGCCAGGCTTTCATTTTAACAGCATCCCTTGTTCCCTTTCCCTTTAGCTTGAGAGTCTTTAAAAGGAAAAAGCCCCCTTGTGTGACATTCTCAGTTGGTATCAGAGGTGGTAATAACTGTCCTTTTGTGGGGAAGCGAAGATATTTGAGATGGACTGGAGCTATTGTTACAATCAATCCAATCCTGTTTCATCCCAGGTAGGGTTTGGGATTCAGCTGGAGCCGGTAGACGTGGCAACATTGCCTGGGTCCCCCAGGTTATTGTGACATTTTATGAACTTTCACGTATTCTTACAGTGGGGCTCACAATTAAGGTCAATTTGTAGGCCCAATCATCCCGACAGTCATCTCAGGCAGAGTGATCTGAAGAGAGCTTTATATGCTGTTGCCCAGCACTGGGGTGTCATCAGTTTGTGACGGAATCTCAGGGGTTGGAGAGCTTGTTATAATGCTCCTCGGCCTGCGACCAAGCTGTGTCAAACCCACACCAGTGATCTCTGAATTTTGCTTGGCTCCATGATTCTGGGCCTGATCCAAAGCCCAGTGGAAAGTCTCTAATTGCCTTCAATGGGCTTTTGCTCAGGCCCGGTTTTCTGGGACCCTCGACTTCAAAGTCTTTACAGCTCTGATGAACTCAGCTCTGAGAACCTTCGGAGATTCCCGTTTACTGAGCCAGGGCCATGACTCAGCTTGGCAGCCATTTTGCAGCAAGCAATCAAAAGCCTTTATCAGTGCAACCCCAAATGCGGGGTGGAAGTGAATTAAATTGTTCCTGTACATTGGGGTTGCAAGGAGCAGAACTACCCACTGTTTGATATGGGACGAGATGAGAAACGGAGCACTCCCTGCAAACCGTGCAGGGAAAGCTCTGCCAAGAGCAAATTACTACCCTGCCAAAGCTGTACTGGGTGTTGCCCTTCGTCATCTCTTGTGCCAATGCTGAGAGCACAACAGGATTGCTTAGGTGGCTTCTTATTAGTCATCAACTGCACTTAAGGCAGAGGCACAGCATGATCCAGGCTGTGGCAGACTGTATATTTGAGTTAATACCATGTGGCCACACAAATCCTTCCCAGGCTGCTAATGTTACCCAGGTTCTGGCAACCCAAAGCTCTTGGTAACTTTTACTCTGGGCGAGGTGGTGTCAGGAAATAAATCAGGGGAGACACAGCCGGCTGACCGATAGATGGCTGGCACAAACAGGACAACACAAGAGTGCTTTCACTTAAAGCTACACTTTACTTAGGGTACGTCCATACTACCCACCCGGGTCGGCGGGTAGCGATCGACTTCTCGGAGTTCGATATATCGCGTCTCATCTAGACGCGATATATCGAACTCCGAACGCGCTCCTGTCGACTCCGGAACTTCACCACCGCGAACGGCGGTGGCGGAGTCGACGGGGGAGCCGTGGACTTCGATCCCGCGCCGTGAGGATGGGTAAGTACTTCGAACTAAGGTACTTTGAGTTCAGCTACGCTATTCGCGTAGCTGAACTTGTGTACCCTAGTTCGAACCCCCCCCCAGTGTAGACCAGGCCTAAGTCTCAAGCACTTACACATGTCCGCAACAGTTGCCCTTTCTGTGGCACCTAAGCCCCCCTCCCCTCTTGCTTTGGTCAAGCTGAGGCTGCTGCATGGCCACTTTACGGCCTGCTGACTTGGCTGCTTTTAGCAATAAGCAATAGTGGGTTCAGGCACTTTACTGGTTTGCTGACGTCTCCCCCTACACTAAGTTCTAGTGTAGAGCAGACTTTCATTGCTAGCATCTGTCTGCATCCATTGGGCATTTACTTCCTGTGACATACGGGGGGTGCAATCCAGAGCACTGGGGGGCTGTCACCCCTGCCCTGCAGCCTTGTGTGCCTTACAATGCCTTGCTGAAGTAGCTCCCACATGTGCCACTCACAAGCAGCCTTCCAGCATGTAAGCCACACCCTGAGTGTCTGTATGTAACTGCAGTCTGCCAGTCACACATGGGTTACACTCTGGCTCTCACCAGCCTTGGTTAGACTGCTGAGTGACCCCAACCCTTCCCCCCCATCCCAGATTTTCCCTCTAAAATGTATGTCTTGTACTGCCCAGCCCTCTCCTAGACAGTACAAATATATTAAGTATGATATTCCTTTAAAGGAACAATATACCCTATCTTACCACCTTAAATGGAGTTACCCAGGCACTTTAAATTAAACACACTGGATTACATAAAACAATAAAAACAAGGGCACTAATTACAAAGAAAGATTTTAAGTGAGCACGAAAGTCAGAAATGGTTACAAGAAAATAAAGGTAAAATGCTTTCTAGTGCCTCGCTTAACAAACTATATTAGATTCAAAGCAAAGTTTCTCACCACATGCTTCTAACCACATTAATGACCAAAGTTTCAAGTCAGGACCCCTCCCCAGAGTCCAACTGCTGCTTCTTTTGTCTGCTCAGGTGCAAAGAGTGAGATGGACACACAGAGAGAGGAGAGGTCTCTTGAGGTGTTTGCCTCTCATTTTTATAGTTTCAGTCCCTCTTTGAAAAGCATTTCCAGGTGAGCTCTGAGACGGGGTGTCTGGTGGAGGAAGGAGACCTTATGCTGTTTCTTTGCTAAAATGCAGCTCTCTCTGTCCCAGCCCCACTTTCTTGCTAAAGAATTGCCAGTTGACAGATGATGACCCATCAGGTTTGTTGACACCTGGCTGGAGTGTCAGCTTGCCCTTTGTCTTTGAGAAACTGGTTTACCCATTTTCCAGACTTGTCTAGGAAACACACTTCAGTCATGATTTATGTTCCTAACTTTACAGATAATGTTGCTGTGTGCATTTTGCCACGATATTACTGATCAGCAAGCTATGAGTTTTCCAATGATCTCTCACGAGGCATGCAGAGCACGCCACTCGTCGCTAGGATGGCACCTCCTCCTGGTCACTCTGGGGAATAGCTCATGAGGTCCACACCCCTTCCCATGTTTGCACACCTTTCTCTGCCTCACTGTCTGGGTCTGCAGCCCCTCTCTCGCTCCACGAGCTGCTGCAGCCTTAGCCCTCTGACAGGTGTGTTCTTCTTCCGGGGTACCTAAGTCTTCCTTCAGCAGTCCTAGGCGGTCTTCCTGTTCACTCCCTCAGTGACTGGCAGGGGAACCCAGGCCTGCCCTCTACTCCAGGTTCCGTCTCAGGGGCCCTCTAGCCAGCAGTCAAGGCCTTTTCCTTTCTAGACCTTAGTGCCTTTCCCTGAGCCCTGTCCTACCATCCTGGCTTCCCCCTTCTCTGGGTTTGCCAGCCCAAACACACCTCCTTTCTCACAGAGAGTGACTGCAGGCTCTCCCAGCAGCCTCTTCTGCTGCCAATTTCCTGCCAGTATAGGCCCAGCCCAGATCTTTCCCCCTCAGCTGGGCTCCCTCACTCAGTCAGGGAATTTCTTAGCCAGCTGATCCATCTCAGCTGTGGCCTGTTGGGTTAATTAGCCCCTTTTCTAGTTTTCATTAACCCTTTCCGAGCAAGTGTGGGGTGAACACTCCACCACAAGGGTGTGAATACAGGGGCACATTCAGTCACACCTTCCTCCTGTCCCTTGTTTGGGCAGGTGGGCTGAACATGGCACTTCAGAGGCTGGTGGTATCAGATTCCCCTGACCTACAGGAAGGAACCAGCCAACCCACTCTGCTAGTGCAGCCATGCCAACACAGCACACCCTTGAAGACCATTTTCAGGCCACGCCATCACTAGGTGGAAGGTGATAGAAAAGAGGAAAAGAATTGGGAGGTCCAGGAAGAGAACAACTGAGGCTACATACAGGAGAAACGGGCCAGGGAATATGGCAGGACTTGGAGAGGCTGAATATACTGAGGGGCACAGACACTCTGTGTGTGTGTGTGTGTGTGTGTGTGTGTGTGTGTGTGTGTGTGTGAGAGAGAGAGAGAGAGAGAGAGAATTGAAACTGGGGCACAGGGAATTTCCCAGCACCAAATGAAAAGGTATTATCAAAATAATTTTCCAGGAGAGGAGATGCCTGAACCTCTCTAAGGGCTTCCCTCCTCCCAATTCTGCAGCAGCAAAGCACTGGAGAGGAGGGAAGGGAGGGGCAGAATAGGGTGACAAATCCACATACCATGATGCCACCAGGTGTGGCCTTTCCTGGTGCCCCCAATGCCAATATTTGGCCCTGGTCAAAGCTTAGTGAATATCACTGGTGTGATAGTTAGCTTAGGGCACTGGGCTTCTGTACCTAGTCTTACTTCTGAGGCTGGAGCTTCACTATAAAGTTAAGTCAATCCAGGTACATCGCTGGGTGGTGTGAAAAATCCACACCCCTAAGCAATGTAGTTAAGCCAACCTAAGGCCATGTTTACACTACAAAATTATATTGGCCTAACATATGGGGGCATACAGCCAGGGCAGTTATGAAATCGCTTGTGTGTGTGTGCACACACTTGGCTCCTTGTGTCGGCGGTGTGCGTCCTGACCAGGAGCACTTGTATCAATAGTACTGTCAGTGTAGGGCATTGTGAGATGGCTCCTGAAAGCCAATAACAGTCGACATAAGCAACTGGCACTGCGTCGACCTAATTACATTGACCGTGACCCTATGCCGCTCGGGGATGTGGTGTTACTAAATTAGTGTAGAGAGGCAGTTATGTTGGTGGGAGCCAAATTTAAATGAAGATGCATCCGCAGCTAGGTCGACGCAAAGCAACTTACATCAACCTAACCCTGTAGTGTAGACCAGCCTAAGTCCCCATGTAGACAGTGTTAGGTCGACAGAAGAATTCTCCCGTTGACCTAGCTATTGCCTCTCAAGGAGGTGGAGTACCCATGCCAAAAGGAGAATCCTGCCCGTTGGCATAGGTAGTTTCTACACTGAAGCAGTACCACAGTGCAGCTATGCTGCTGTACCGTTTCAAGTGTAGACAAGCCCTGAATCACTTGGTTGGTTTGTTGTTAGAAAAAGAAGAAGAAAAAGCTATTTGTACATATGAATTAAATCCATCATCAAGAATATGGACACACACATTTGTTAATGTAAGTGAAATCAAATCAAAACTATACCATTTTTTTCAGACACCATTTATATGGGGGTTTCTGGAGACCCTTCTGTTACCCAGTTGTCTTTGAAGTGTTAAAGGTGAGCGATAAACTGGAGTTAATTTGCATTGCAATTCAAGGTTTGTCAGACAGTTGGAGCCAGGAAGCTGTTAACCTAATTGCTTTTCTAATAGTGCCAGGTGTAAAGTACAGCAAAGCCAAAGACACACACACACACACACACACACACACACACACACACACACACACACACACACACACACACGATAAAATGAGATGAGTAAAAGCTTTTCCTGACATTACCAGACATATACAAAGATGATCCTTCTTCGTGCACTTTCTGTGCTAGGATTGTATCAGTAACAAATACACTTTATTTTTTCCTCTTTTGGGAGTAGCTCTTGGTGTTAATAGTTAAAAATTGATAATAGTAAGTAGGAAGGAATAAGTCTGTCTGAAGAAAAGAATGGAGGAAAAATGATAGAGGTTTCACATACTATAGTGCAGGAGTACTCAATAGACAGACCACGGGCCAAATCCAGACGGCCAGACACTTTTGAATGGACTGTATTTACTTATTATTATAATTATTGCTATTGCAGCGTGAAAAATGTTTCTTTGGAGTCTGGACCTGGACTATACCATGAGCAAGAAATTTGGACCCTGATAAAAAATAATTGATTACCCCTGGCATCACTCCATGCAGATTAATAATAATTAAGTGTGTGTCCTTGCTTCTATTATAAACCTTTATTGTCAGAGGCTTGCGAGAAAGGTTCAAAGTGAGCATGGTGGGTTAGAATGCCATTTTTGGCTCTTCTCGGATTACTCCATCAGTTTTTCCAGCTCTAATTTCAATAAGAAATTAAGCTTTTGGATCTTATGGCTACAAAGAAAAACCTGAATGTGACCTGATGCTGTGTCATCTTGCTGAGGCCTGATCTACACTGGGAAATCAGGTTGGTATAACTATATCACTCAGGGGTGTGAAAAACCCACACCCCTGAATGACACAGTTAACTTGACCTAACCCCTGGTGTAGACAGCACTGGGTGAATGGGAGAATTCTCTTGTTGACGTAGCTACTGTAACTCACCAGAGCATGGGGGGACATCCTCTTTTGCCTCTGACGTTGTTCCTGTTGTTAATATAATTAATACACAGTCCATAGATCTGGCTACACTACTGCCTCTTCGGGAGGTGGGGTACCAGAGAACCTCTCCCATTGGTGTAGTTAGCGTCTTCGCTGAAGTGCTGCAGCGTTTTAAATGTAAAAAGACCTGAGTCTGCAAGAGAGACGGACAAATAATAGGTATAAGAGAGGTGTAAGCCTGCCCTCATTCATCCTCATTGGGTGCTCAATCCAAAGGTTAATATGATAGTTTGAATGCTGATGCTGGAAGGTACTTTGGGGCTTTGTCCTGTCGTGAGCAGAAAGACCCAGCTGAGGTACTACTTACCCAGGGTGGTTGGACACCACAGAAGTTAGAGATGGAACAAGACCTTCTTTGGACACTTCATGAGTGCTTGTGTCAGTGCACAATGTGGTGCACCATGAGTAGGTATCCCAGAGCTCCATGCACAGCCATCTGGCACAATGCCTTTTGGAAACTTTTTGCAACGTGTTGTGAAGTAGAAAAGAGTTGTGCAGGGATCTCTGGGAGCTAGGGGTTAAACACCCAGCATGGAACTCCCGCTATCCCTTAATGCCATCCATATCCTGTAATTTTCATGCCTTTTTTTTTTAAATTCCACAAACTTGTGAGGCATTTTTCAGTGTGCACCTCTGACAAGCATGGAGCCCACAGAACTCTGCACTGTTCTCCTGAACATTGCAAATACAGGAGACAGGATCCTCCTGTATTTGCAGCCCCACGGGAGGTATTGCAACAACAGGGGACATGATGATGTCTTCGAGGACAGTTGGCTGAGGGACACAGCGAAAATCAATTCAAGGTTGTTGATGGTGTTCACGGAGAAGCTGCAGATGGCAGAGCACCACTTCTGGGGCCAAGAAACAAGCACTGACTGGTGGGAGCACATTGTAATGCAGGTTTGGGACAATAAGCAGTGACTGCAGAACGCTCCTGGATCTGTGTGCCGAGCTCTCCCCAGTCCTCCAGTGCAGGAACACCGGGATGAGAGCTGCATTGATGGTGGAAAAACAAGTGGAGCTCTAAAAGCAACAAAGAATCCTGTGGCACCTTATAGACTAACAGACGTTTTGCAGCATGAGCTTTCGTGGGTGAATACCCACTTCTTCAGATGCAAGTGGTGGAAATTTCCAGGGGCAGGTTTATATATGCAAGCAAGAAGCAAGCTGGAGATAACGAGGTTAGATCAATCAGGGAGGATGGGGCCCTGTTCTAGCAGTTGAGGTGTGAAAACCAAGGGAGGAGAAACTGGTTCTGTAATTGGCAAGCCATTCACAGTCTTTGTTTAATCCTGAGCTGATGGTGTCAAATTTGCAGATGAACTGGAGCTCAGCAGTTTCTCTTTGAAGTCTGGTCCTGAAGTTTTTTTGCTGCAGGATGGCCACCTTAAGATCTGCTATTGTGTGGCCAGGGAGGTTGAAGTGTTCTCCTACAGGTTTTTGTATATTGCCATTCCTAATATCTGATTTGTGTCCATTTATCCTTTTCCTTAGAGACTGTCCAGTTTGGCCGATGTACATAGCAGAGGGGCACTGCTGGCATATGATGGCATATATTACATTGGTGGACGTGCAGGTGAATGAACCAGTGATGGTGTGGCTGATCTGGTTAGGTCCTGTGATGGTGTTGCTGGTGTAGATATGTGGGCAGAGTTGGCATCGAGGTTTGTTGCATGGGTTGGTTCCTGAGCTAGAGTTACTATGGTGCGGTGTGCAGTTACTGGTGAGAATATGCTTCAGGTTGGCAGGTTGTCTGTGGGCGAGGACTGGCCTGCCACCCAAGGCCTGTGAAAGTGTGGGATCATTCTCCAGGATGGGTTGTAGATCCCTGATGATGCGCTGGAGGGGTTTGAGCTGGGGACTGTATGTGATGGCCAGTGGAGTCCTGTTGGTTTCTTTCTTGGGTTTGTCTTGCAGTAGGAGGCTTCTGGGTACACGTCTGGCTCTGTTGATCTGTCTCCTTATTTCCTCGTGCGGGTACTGTAGTTTTGAGAATGCTTGGTGGAGATTTTGTAGGTGTTGGTCTCTGTCTGTGGGGTTAGAGCAGATGCGGTTGTACCTCAGTGCTTGGCTGTAGACAATGGATCTTGTGGTGTGCCCGGGATGGAAGCTGGAGGCATGAAGGTAGGCATAGCGGTCGGTAGGTTTTCGGTATAGGGTGGTGTTAATGTGACCATCAATTATTTGCACCGTAGTGTCTAGGAAGTGGACCTCCCGTGTAGATTGGTCCAGGCTGAGGTTGATGGTGGGGTGGAAGCTGTTGAAATCGTGGTGGAATTTTTCCAGAGTCTCCTTCCCATGGGTCCAGATGATGAAGATGTCATCAATGTAGCGTAGGTAGAGAAGGGGCGTGAGTGGACGGGAGCTGAGGAAGCGTTGTTCCAGGTCAGCCATAAAAATATTGGCATATTGTGGGGCCATGCGGGTGCCCATAGCGGTGCCACTGATCTGGAGATATATATTGTCATCAAATTTGAAATAGTTGTGTCTGAGGATAAAGGCACAGAGCTCAGCAACCAGTTGTGCTGTGGCATCATCAGGGATACTGTTCCTGACAGCTTGTATTCCATCAGCGTGTGGGATGTTGGTGTAGAGAGCCTCTACATCCATGGTGGCCAGGATGGTGTTTTCTGGAAGTTCACCAATGCATTGTAGTTTCCTCAGGAAATCAGTGGTGTCACGGAGATAGCTGGGCGTGCTGGTGGCATAGGGTCTGAGTAGAGAGTCCACATATCCAGACAGTCCTTCAGTGAGAGTTCCAATGCCCGAGATGATGGGGCGTCCAGGATTTCCAGGTTTGTGGATTTTGGGCAGTAGATAGAATAGCCCTGGTCGGGGCTCTAAGGGTATGTTGACTTGTTCCGGTGTTAGTGTAGGGAGTGTCTTGAGTAGATGGTTCAGTTCCTTAGTGTATTCCTCAGTGGGATCTGAGGGAAGTGGCCTGTAGAATTTGGTGTTGGAGAGTTGTCTGGCGGCCTCCTTTTGGTAGTCAGACCTGTTCATGATGACAACAGCACCTCCTTTATCAGCCTCTTTGATTATAATGTCAGGATGGTTTCTGAGGCTGTGGATGGCATTGCGTTCTGCACGACTTAGGTTATGAGGCAAGCGATGTTGTTTTTCCACAATTTCTGCCTGTGCACGTCGGCGGAAGCATTCAATGTATAGGTCCAGATTGTCATTTCGACCCTCAGGAGGAGTCCATGTGGAGTTCTTCTTTTTGTGCTGTTGGTGGGAGGGTAACTGTGTATCAGTGCGCTGTTCAGTGTTGTCCTGAAAGTATTCTTTGAGTCGGAGACGGCGAAAGTAGGCTTCCAGATCGCCGCAGAACTGTATCATGTTGGTGGGGGTGGCAGGGCAAAAAGAGAGTCCCCGAGATAGGACAGATGTTTCTTCTGGGCTGAGTGTGTGGTTGGATAGATTGACGATATTGCTGGGTGGGTTAGGGGTACCACGGTTGTGGCCCCATGTGGCAGGTAGGAGTTTAGACAGCTTACAGTCCTTCTTCCTTTGTAGAGAGGTGAAGTGAGTGATGTAGATCTCCTGTCTTATTTTAGTGAAGTCCGTTTGTATGGAAGTTTGGTTATTGATGAGAGCTCTCATTCTAGTGGGGCTGGCAGTGGGGAGGAATACAGAAAGATGCATGTGAATTCTTGCTGACTGAACAAAGTGGAAAGAGCAAACTTCACCAGCATGGATACCACCCGCACTGTCTCCTGGGCCCCTGGGATCCAGCATGGCACCACTGTGCCTTCGTTGTCATGATCGTGAGAGATGTTCTGAACAGACCGGGCCAGAATGAGGGACACAGATGACATCCCCACCTCCACTGGTTCCGGCTAAATCCTGATCACCCCCCGCCCACACCCATATGTTTTTTTCCTTCCCGATCTGATTACTTCTCTTTCCTATCCTTCTCCTTTTGCCCTCTATCTAATAAGGTCTGGCTCAGCCAGCCACTACTGTATATTTTGCAACACTGCTGTAAGCCTGTGCCCAGAAAGAAGCAGCTAAAAACAATGCCTTAAGAAGCCCGATGCTGGTAAAAGTTTGACAGATCTTGCAGTGGCTGATCAGACTATGTGCTGGGCTTGTGGTTTTCCAGTGGCGAGGTTGCAAGTGAGTGTCAGCACCAGAGACACTAGCTGCCTTTTCTATCTTGTTCTTTTCTTTCCCCTCTTGTGTGTGTTTGTCTCGTTCTGCCTCTAGGAAACAGGACCGGACTTTAACAACAGCAATAAGGACGTTGTGGAATCTCCATCATTGGGGATTTTTAAGAGCAGGTTGACAAACACCTGTCAGGGATGGTCTAGATAATACTTAGTCCTGCCTTGAGTGAAGGGGACTGGACTAGATGACCCCTCAAGGTCCCTTCCAGTTCTATGATTCAATGATTCTAATAATAAGAGCTCCAGCGTAGCTCAACTTATTGTTTCTCATTTCCTCAGCAAAAGACAGTCACTCCCATCTAAGACTGTCAAACAAGGGGCTTTTTCCTTCTAAAGAATCTCTTCAGCTAAAGGGAAGGAGAACAAGGGAAGTTGTTAAAATGAAAGATTTACTTAGTCCCTTACTTGTCAAATGCTTTAACTGGTTTTCCTTCTTTTCTGTATCTTTAATAAAAGGTTAAAAGGATGTTTCCTGGTGTGTTGGCCATGGTGCTAAGCAGCTGAGATCGCTGGGTAGCAAACCCCAAACCTTGTTTAACACTGTTTAATGTTGGACGGTAACAGGGTCATGTTAACACCTTTGACTCTTTGGGCCCATATAGTGCATCAAAATTAATAGAACAAGCCCGTTAAGACATTTAAGAATAACACAGAAAACTGCCATCAAACCTGGCCCCTTTTGATCCTCATGGCAGAGAGGTCCAAGATGGAATGATAACAAAGACTGACTCGTATGCCCCCTGGGTTCTTTCATTCACACATCTCCAGGCATTTTCCAAACCATAGAAACCCAGTTCCAAATTATGGTACATTAGAGAAAAGACCTCTCCCACCACTGAAATGCAGCAGCTCTGGGGCTGATGGCTAGAGTTTATTTACCAGCACACACAGCCATGGGGGATAGGAGGCGAGAAAGAACATAATGTCCCAGGCTAAGTTAAGGGTTGGGGTTTGGCCAAGACACTGTTTCTAACTGCTCCGTTCTTGCAGAAAAGTGCTGTGAGATCCCGAATGACAAGTGAGGCAGAGAGTGATCTGATGTCTCACCCTGGCGACGGCACCAGTGACAGAGTGCCCTTTGAATGGGCCCGCAGTCTGAACCTCCTGTCTCATCCCTTCAGGTGTGCCACCTGGAGCAGGGGCCAAGGCACAGGGCATGTAAGCAGGGTCTGCCTGGGTTCTCCCCTGACATCTAGTGATGAGCTGGGGGGGACTTCAGGACTGGACTCTGTGTAAACACTCCTACTCTGCCTAGGTATTCAGCAGACAGAGCTGCATTGCCAAAGTGATCAATTTTGGCTGGTGTTGGGTGTGAGCAGATTCCTTGAAGTTAGGAGGAAACTTTTCCATCTAGAGATTATCCCATAGGTGCCTATTGCTGGGTTCCTTGAACCTCCCCTTGAAACCAGACAAGGTGGACCACAGTTTTGATCCAGGCTAGCAATTCCTATGAAGAGAAAGAGAGGTATTTAAATGGCAATCATGTGCCTCTTAGCCCCAGCGAACCTTGTGTTTACTCACTGCAAATGTCTAAGTCCTTCCTTGAGACTCGGGTAATTGCATTTGCTTTGACATGCTGGTAGAAAGGGAGGGGACTGTCAGTCCTGGTGTAATTGAAGAGAAGGCCAGTGTTGCTCTGTAAACTTGGCACTGCAGCAAGCTGATGACACATCTCCCGTAGCAAAGCATAAGCGGCGTCATTCTATCCTTCTTTGGGCAGGCAAGTAACAGCAGGTAGGAGTGGTGCTGGTGTGCAGTTACACTGACAGGGGTGGTTGCATTACAGGGGCATTACACAGCCGGGACCATAACAAAGCAATAAATAGCAATGATCCTGCCACAAAAGAAAAGCAATTGCTCCACAGCTTAGGAAGAGATGCCCTCTACTTGATGGCTGTTACATAATTATCCACTACGGGATTTAGCATCTGATAAATGTCAGACAGGACAATGGAGTGAAGTGGATCTCTCAGTCGACTCCAGCAACCCCCGTGATTTCTCCACTCAGATAGAGGTGTCTGCCCTGTCTGCAAGTGTGCAGTTCCCAGAGATAACTATAGGGAAGGTAGGAAGGATTAATTACAAGGGGTTTCTTAGCTAGGGGCATCTGAAAAAGCATGATGAGATTCAAAGTGAACATTTTTTTAACGGGCCCAATTTTAATTCAAGCTGTCTCATAACCCAATTAACAGATGTATTTGAAAGTCTTCTGAAAATTGAGTCTTTTCTCATAGGAGGTGTGCTGTAAGTTTGGGGATGATACGCAATATTCTTCATGTGAAATGAAGAGGCTGCATCCCTGCTTTAAATTAAACAAAGTAAGAACTTTGCACCCTTAACTATGGAGCCTCTTCCAGTAGGTCCATAACAGTTACCCACCCCACAGTCCTTGGGAGCCTTCAGCAGAGTGTGTGAAGGCACTTAGCTTAACTTCCCTTATTCCCCGAATTTCATTTGTGATGTTCCGCTGACATCGCTCTTCAGTCCGGCCTATAAAAGTCCCTTTTGGAGCGTTTGCAGTGTCAGAGCTGAAAATTCAGCAGCTTTATTCCCATCGCAGCCTGTGCTCTCCCTGTCATCATGAAGGTTTCCTTCACCCTCTGCATCCTCTTGGCTTTCATAGATGCAGGTGAGTCCCCTGATTTTGTGACTGTTGACCCTGTTGCAGCCCAAAGTGTAGAACTGGCCCTGGAACTGCAGCTGGGTGTCTTCCCATCCAGGTTCGAAATACCCCTGACCCCTGTGGCTTTGTCCCCTCTGCCTTGCATTGGGATGAACGGGGTTTGGGGTTAGCTGGGTTCATCCCTCATGCCCGATGCTCACTTGCTTTCAAATGCACCTTGAGGTGTCAGGGCCTGATGAGAAGATGTAGGGGTCAGGAACTAAATGGGAGAAAATGGCAGCTAGACATTAGTAAAGAGGTTCTAGCTGCAGGGTAATCTCTCCAGTGAGATTCAAGCAGAGAGGACATGAGGCACGAGTGGGGAATTGGAGAGCTGCATCATGCATTAGTGCCATCCCTGGACTGGAAGAATCGGGGAGTCCTATCCCCCAGGGCTCCATAGCAGCTGTAAGGTGATACTGACCCCTCAGGACATACAAGCCCCAGCAGTATTGGTGGCTGTTCCCCAGATCGTTGCGGCTTAGTCACACAAGTCAGCAGATACAAGAGGAAAACGAGAGGATGCCTGCTGGTGAAGAAGAGGAAGCTTGAAAGAAGAAGTGAGGAACATTCATAGCACCCGCTAAGACAAAGTGTGTTCCCTTTCCTTCCCTAGGGAGCTCTCTTCAGTGTGAGGTTTGCCATGAAATAGGGGAGAGCTGTTCCGGCCCCATGGAAACCTGCGATACTGGCAAAGAAACCTGTGGCATCATGAAGCACGAAGCTGTACAAGGTAGGTAAGAGAGAGCATAAACCAGAGTGGTGCAGTGGACAGAGCTGGGAGACAGGACTCCCGGGTTCTATTCCTCTCTCTGCCACTGACTGGCTGGGTTACCCCAGGTGAGTTATGTTCCCTCTCTATGCCTCAGTTTCCCATCAATCAAAGGGTGGGGCATGATACTTGTGAAGCAGGTTGATCTCTCTGGATGAAAAACACTAAATATTATTATTAAGCCAAGCAGTGTTTCCTACCTGGCAACAAACAATGTGAGGGCCCAGGTTTCAAACTTGGCGGGGAGGGACATAAACACCAATTTGATTCTCCAGGGCACCTGTTTGAGCATCCAGATTTAAGACCCCAGCACTGTAGCTTTGCCTGAAGTGCATCCCTTCCCACTTATCAACATCCCCAAGTCACCCTGTCATCCCCTCAAGGCACCTGCGTCGACATTCTGGACACAGCCCAGTTGGGTGAGTGAGATTCACCTTTAACGCAGGCAGTGCTAGATACCAGAGGGCTCCCATAGCCTGTTACTGTGGTGAGGGTGCTAGACTCAGGAGCCTGGTATAGAAACATGGACAGATAGACTGCAGAAGAACCCACCGGTCTGGAACCAGGGGCTCAGGGAGACGCTGCTTCCTCGCTGATATCTGGGGTGTCACCCTGAGGTCCTGAGACATGAAGCCCCACAGGCAGTCCTGCCCGAAGAGGCACAAGCGACAGCCCTCCGTGATTCCCTGGCACTCCCCATATAGACCAGGAAGCCATTTCTGAAAATTATCTGAGCAATGCAGACCACCAGTGTGCCTCTGTCTTAGACCCCACTTCGCCAAACCTCGCAGTGACTTGCCTTGATCCCAGACTCCTGACTCCTAACCTAGTCGACCTTGGTCCTGCTTTATGGTCCGTAGCTTAAGACCTTTGCTGACCTTGGTGAAAGCCCCTAGCCAGCCCTACCCTGATTCTCGCCTCACGCTCTCAATTTTTAATGGACTCTGACTTGGTTTTGACCTGGCCTGGCCATGGATTGATCTTGACCTCCGGTCCTGATACAGAGTAGCTCACTTGATGCCCAGAGTCTGTTCGTGACCCAGCCCTGATTGATAGATAGCCAGCACTATACTAGCATCTACCGTTAGAGACAGACCAGCATCAGTGAGTCTAGGGATGTAGATAGATAAGCTCCCCCACTTCTGAGCATCCTTATTAAGACATTACAGGGCACAGGAGTAAAGTTGGTCTCCCTCTTGGCCAGCACACCAGGGAGTCACAATTTTCAAGGCCAGAAGGGACACTGCGACCATCCAGTCGGGATCTCCTATAGAATGCAGGCCAGAGAACTTTCCCCCAAACAATTCCTGGAGCAGATCTTTTACCAATATATCCAAACTTGATTTTAAAATTGTCAGTGATGGAGAATCTACTATGACCGTGGGTAAATTACTCACAATTTATGCCTTATTTCCAGTCTGAATTTGTCTAGCTTCAACTTCCAGCCATTTGATCAGGTAATTCATTTCTCTGCTCAACTGAGGAGCCCAATAGTGAATTGAGGACCTCCGGAACTAACAGTACAAGTCTCTACAGCTGAAGCGAGGCTCTCGGTAGCTCAGGGCTGTAACATGCATGGAGTGGTTAGAGATGGGCACGCAGCCTACCATGGACTAGTGGGTAACAACTGTTTACTAAACAGTCCCAAGAACGGGGTGTTCTTGCTGGGGTACGGCTGTGGTGAAACTTGGTGGCCGCTAGCTGCTCCCCATGTAAATATTACAGTATGGGGGTGGGGAGGCATGAAATTCCTCCCTAGTGTCTGCGATGTGATGACGGCTGATCCATTTCCCCACGGTGATCGCCTTGCCCCCATGAGCACCACCTGCAGGATGGTTTTGCTGTCCCCAAGCCGGAAAGGCCGTGCTGTGTCATGACTGGGGGGAGGGGGATGGGGAAGAGAGGGAGCGAAGAAGTCACTGCTGGAAGGAATGCCCCTTGGTGCTGGCTGACAGTCAGGGTCCAGACACTCCAAGGGGAGAATGGGGGGTGGGAATCTGAACCCCAAAGAGTAAGCAATTGAATCAACCGGTTGTACACCATGTTATTGTGCATAAAAATATGTCGAATAAGATCTTTTATGAAAGCTTGTAATGTTCTGAACTTGATGGTCCTTATGAGACATGTATACAGACTGTGGGTATGAATCTTTGTATTTCTGTATACAGCACAGTATGCTCATGCCCTATGCTATAATTTTAAATACACCTCACAGCAGCGAGGGGCTTCTTCCAAGCCGAGTGTTTTCACAAAACCAGTCCCAAGTAATGACCTATGAAAAGACAAATTATGGACTATTACAGTTGACTGAGAGGCAATCCCCCCGCACCTGCAATGCTCTGAATAGCCATGAATTGAGAGAAAGGAAACCCCCCTGCAAACCCTCTTAAAAGGGAAGGGAACAGGATTTGAAGTGAAAGGTATCCAGAACTGAGGGACAGTCTCAGGCATGTGGCTGTCTGTCTTGCACACTGGATCCCCTTTCTGGCAGGGGATTTGCTGGGAAACTGTTCAAAGGTAACTTCTATTAGCAAAGAGAATTCAGCTAATGTCAAAGTGTAAAGCCTGAAGTTGTATATTTATGTTTATTTTCTGTGTCACTTGTCCGTGTTTGCTGCTTCTTCCTATTTCATCTTTGAATCTGTGATTTGTCTATAACATAAACGTCTCGCTGATTTTTACCCCAAGCAGATCTCTGGTGTGCAAACTGCGTGGAGTGTGTTTGCCAAAATGAACTGATAACCAGGGGCAGGTTTCACTTCTTCTGGGGGCCGACGAACCGGAGTTGGGAAAGTCTGAGTGTCCAGTAGTTAAGAACTCGTGGGGGGGAGACAGATTTGTGGAGTCTCAGGACCAGAAGGGCTGGTGGGGTCACCCTGGCAGGAGTAACTAGGCTGGTAAGACCTTTACGCTTGTAGGCTGACTACTGGCGGCAAGGCTCTGAGTCATAGCAATGTAGCGGTAAGGCACCCAAAGTTACAAGACAGGCGGTGAGAGAACCCCTTGCTGCTCTGGGGGACCTCGAAGCATCACAGTGGGCCTGTTTTGTTCATAACTCCACGTTTTTCTTTCTTATAGAGTCAAAGAGGATTGTGATAACCCAAAAGTCCTGCCTGCACTCCAACAGTTGCCGAGCAGACCCCATTAGTATGAACTTTGGGAACGGAATAACACAAAGGAACGGAATCATCTGCTGTGTGGGAGAAGCCTGTAAAACAGCATCTGACCCATGTACGTATCTACAAGATGCGCTCTCCTCCCCTTTCCACCTCCTCCTCTTCCTCTTCCCCTTCCCATCCTAGGCTTACAGTGAAACTCCTGCTCTCTATCCTAAGATTGCACCAAGCTGGGAATTCACCCAGATCCCGCCAGGGACGGCCCTGCCGCTCTCTAAGTTGTTGTGAGAGATTAAGAATGAGGTGATATTTCAGTAGGAGATTTCACCTGCTTTGCAGGGGTGCTCTAATGAATAACACAGAGTCCCAGAGAACATGCAGCGAGCACTGGACTGAATAAGCCTCAATCCCTGAGAATAGCCACTTGCCCTGAAGGGGGCCCGTTGTATTAAGTGAGATGGAATATATGGCCAAGGGTGGTAAGATAACCCAGTCACTGTCCAACATTAAACAATGTTAAATAAGGTTTGGGGTTTGGTACACAGAGACCTCAGCCTGCTTAGCACTATGGCAAACACACCAGGAAACATCCTTTTATTAAAGAAATAGAAAAGAAGGAAAAGCAGTGAAAGCCTTTGAAATGTAAAGTATGAAATCAGGCTTTCATTTTCACGCCCTTTCCCTTTAGCTGGAGAGAGTCTTTAGGAGGAAAAAACCCCCTTGTTTAGTCTCTAAGGGTAAATAACTGTCACTCTAGGTTGCGTTTTGGATTCAGCTGGAGCCAGTAAAGGTTGTGATGTCATCTGGATCCCTCTCTTTGGCCCAGTGTGGTCAGGACACCTCTCAGGAGCAGGATGACAAAGGCCCAGGAAACAGGCATGGGGGCAGGGGTGGCAGCCATGATGGTGAAGCTCACTTCAGTAGCCTCTGTTTGTTCTTTTGAGTGTTCTGCTCCCCCCCAAAAGGGAGGGACGGATGGAACAGCCCATCCCCTGGTTATTTTGTCCATCAATTAGGCCTAATAGCTGACACACCAATTTTGTTTCATTAACTTTTACTTCCAAGTCTTCTGTGTTTACAGAGCATGATTTCAACATAGTCCTTGAATTATATCAATGTGACTTTTGGTTCGGGCTAATTTAGTCTCTCTGTCTGGTTCTCTTGCACCTCTTTCATTGAAAATAACTTGACCTATTTTCCATGGTAAAAGTTATAGACCAGTTGTCACAACAGGCCTTGCACTGAATAACTCCCTGCTGGGGTTGGGAGGAGAAGTAAAATGGATAGGCCTTTGAGTTCCTACTAACCAGATTCTATATGGGAGAAGGTTTCACTCGAGAAAATTCTCATGTCAGTAGAGACTAGACTGAACTGCCCGTGGTATCCCCTGAGCTAGAACTCTAGTCCCCTGCAGTGGGAGGATTTAAAGGGCCATTTGATGATTTGCTACCAAGCTCCCTCACCCTCAATGCCAACTCTTCCTGCTAACATTGCCAAAGCTGACTGTGATCCTTCTGATTGTTCCCAGTGCCACCAATGAACACCGTGCCCAATGGCCTGCAGTGTCCGGCATGCTACACTGAGAATTCTTACCAGTGTAGTGAAGACACTGTGCGTTGTACCGGAGCCCAGACCCAGTGTTTTGATATAGCTGGGAAAATAACCATTGGTAACTTATTTATTTTTTCCTGTTATATTTTGGTTACTTTCGCAAACCTCATTCTATGAAATGCTTCAAAGAGAAATGAGAGAAAGCAAATTAAAAAAAAGCAAAAGAAATGTCAATGACACTGAATGGGAACAAATAGGAAACTGGTACAAAGGAATGTTTCTTTCCCTTTCCATGTTGTGTATAGTTAACCTGTGGAATTCATTGCCACAGAACATTATTGAAGCCAAGATCTTAGCAGGGTTCATAAAAGAATCAAACATTTAGAAAATTAATAAGTATGGATCAGAACATCTACACTTATGTTAGATAAGATATAAGCCCTCCTGCTTCTGAGTCCAAGACAGCTACTATCTAAATGGAGATTAAGAAGAAACTTCCCCTCTGGACAGGTGACTGTTTAGGTATGTATAACCATAATCTTCCTCTGAAACATACGTTACTGTTCATTGTTGGTGGCAGGATACTGGATTAGATGGACATCTGATCTGGTCTGGTAATTCCATTTTTCCTGAATTAAAAAAAAATGTAACTAGTGTCCCCTCTCTGCTGATCGGTAGCAGGTTGGCTTCCCCTTGGAAAAGAAATCAGTGTTATGGAGTCTGAGTATTTTCTGAGTGTAACTTGTTTATTTACACTATATACATCAGTCCTTGAACAGAGGTGATTGCAAGCAACATGCAAATAACCCTCTCTTTCAGAAATCTCAGCCCCCAAACCAAAGCCCGATTCCCAGGAAGCAATGCACCAAGTATTGGTTCTAGATAGAGAGATTAAGATAGAGAGCAAACTCTCCTGCTGCTTGCAACAGCCCCTACCCCACCAAAAAAACACCTGCCTCACAAGCTAACAACCACCCAGCATTTTGTCAGACTGAAGCGTGCTTGCACGCTAAGAAAAAGGACTTGCTAGACTGTGTGTAACAGAGCCACCAGGTGACTCCCAGTCTGAATAAACATCACTTGTATTCAGATACATAATTACATGCATAATTTCTCTGACACAGCAATACTGTCAGTTCTCCAGCTGGCCATAGAGACTTCCAGAGTAGAAAAAAATCCGGATTCCTAATGAAATAAACAAGTAGAAAAATCCCCATATTAGGGGGAAAATCAAAAAGCTTCCCATCCTTTATTCATCAGAAAGCGGGGTGAGGGGGAGGGAGAGGAAGCCAAAGCCCAATTCGCCCCCATTATTTCAGGTCAATCAAACTGACTCCAATTGCCTCTTTAAATACATTTTAAAAGAAACATCTAAAGGCTTTCAGGGAAAGTGACCTGACAGACACTTTCCTGCCCAGCAGAGGAGCTGACACCGAGTGTCCTGCCGGTGACTGGAAATGGGGGGACAGGGAGGATGATCAGAGAAGGACAGGGAGTCTAGAACAACCTTGATTGCCTCACGGGGGTAGTGCTATTGGGACTGACTAGCAACAGGAAGAGCCAGAGCTCCCCTGATGCCTGGTATGTGCTTCTTCCTCTCTGCAGGCATACTACCCCTAAAAACCGCAATGAAGGGCTGCACCACCGAGTCTGAGTGCACTGCACCAAAAGGGGAGAAAGGGTTCGATATGGACATTGTGAGGTTTGAGTGCAAACCAGCCTCCAGCAGAGGCCACAAGGCTCTTGGATTTGCCCCTTGTGTCGCCCTCCTCCTTCCACCCCTGTCAAGGCTTATCTTGGTGCAGCTGCTTTCTTGATCTTTCCTGCAGGTCTTGGGACACATGCCCACAGTTGCTGTGCTGAAGCCACTCTATCTGCTGCTTGCACATGGCACTTTCTGCAGTTGTTTTTCCCTTGCAGGGACTCTCTGTTTTCTACTGGAATCTCTCTGCCTTAGCCTTTTGCAATGAAGCCAAGAAAAATCTTCTAGATTTTTGATTTATTTAAGTTGGTGAAGTTTAATTATATTGGGCATCACGATGGCTAGGCTGGGACCCAGCGAGACCCTGTGTAGAACCACTAGACCAGGGGTAGGCAACCTATGGCACGGGTGCCGAAGGCGGCACACACACTGATTTTCAGTGGCACTCACACTGCCCGGGTCCTGGCCACCGGTCCAGGGGGCTCTGCATTTTAATTTAATTTTAAATGAAGCTTCTTAAACATTTTAAAAACCTTATTTACTTTACATACAACAATAGTTTAGTTATATATTATAGACTTATAGAAAGAGACCTACTAAAAATGTTAAAATGTATTCATGGCATGCGAAACCTTAGATTAGAGTGAAGAAATGAAGACTCGGCACACCACTTCTAAGAGGTTGCCGACCCTTGCACTAGACAGTACAAGCGGTGGAAATGAGAGCATTCAAGACAACCACAGGGTCTGCCAGCATCCAGCAGCCTCAATAAAGATCCCCTTTATATTAATTCCACCTGAGTCTGTCCCTCTTCTTCTACCCCCTCTCATTAAAGTTGTGTGGCAGAATGTACCCCTTGTATTCACACCCTACACACTGTTGAAATAATCTTTGTACAAAGTATGCCTTGCAAGGTGTGATAAATGAATTGGGGGAGCGGGGTGTAGCTCCCTTTTATGGACACCCAGCCAGCCAGTTAGCTATAAAATCTTTCTTAGTAGTTGTTCTCTACTTGCGTTACCTGTAAAGGGTTGAAAAGTCTCCCTGCATAGGTAAAAGGAAGGGAGTGGGCACCTGACGAAAAGAGCCAATGGGATGGCTAGAACTTTTTAAAACTGGGAAAAAACTTCCCCTTTGTCTGTCTGTGTTGTTTTCCTGAGGAACAGAGACAGGGCTGAAACTATGCTGTAAGAGCTTGGGTCAGGTATGAAAAATCATCAAATCCTACCTAGAAACTACTCATTTGGAACCCCAGATATGTAAGTAGATCAGGAAATATTTAGGAAGACAAAATTAGGTTTCTCTCTCTTTATTTCTTTATGGCTTGTGGACTCCTCTGGGCTAACCGCAAATGCTTTTGTTTACTTGTAAGCCTTTAAGCTGGACCTCAAGAACGTTATTCTTGATGCTAATCCTTGTACGTGTATTTTTTTAAATCTAGCAATAGTCTGAGTTTTCAAATGTATTTTCTTTCTTTTTGTTTTTAATAAAATTTACCTTTTTAAAGAACAGGATTGGATTTTGTGTCCTAAGAGGTTTGTGCACAGGTTATTTAATTAGCTGGTGGCAACAGCTGGTTTCCTTTGTTTTCTTTCTCAGCTCTTCCTCGGAGGGCGTGTGTGAAAGGGCTTGAGGTACCCCACAGGAAGGAATTCCCAAGTGCACCTTCCTGGGTTTTCAAAGGGGTTTTTGCACTGAGGTGGTGGCAGCATCTATCCATCCAAGGTCAGAGAAAAGCTGTAACCTTGGGAGTTTAATACAAGCCTGGAGTGGCCAGTATTAATTTTTAGAATCCTTGTGGGCCCCCACCTTCTGCACTCAAAGTGCCAGACTGGGGAATCAGCCTTGACACAAGGTGTCATTTGAAAACTCATAATTTACTGATCAGTATTGTCCTAATAATATACATGTGGCAATTTTGTATGTGAAATTATAAGATTCCACTGTATGGTGTTGTTAAAACATGTTCCAAACTGGGATTGGCAAATAGGTCTGTCCTAAACAAAGGAATGTGTGCTCTGCTTAATTTGCATTTAAGCAGTAAACAGAATCATTAAACAGGAAGGGGAACAAAGGAAGCTCAAATAACTGAGGAAAAAACAGCAGGGAACTTCTTTCCCCATAGACTTTTTGTCTCCTGGTATCCAACTGGAAATGTTTTTCAAGAGGGTGACTGAAACTGTACAAAGGAGGGACAAACACCACAGAGGATACCCTCCCCAACACACTCTATGCCTATCGATTCACTGCATCAGAAAGGACAAAGGAAGCATGCACTGGATTCTGGGAGAAAGGGTCCTGACCTAAGAAGTTTGGTTAGCAAGACTGCTGAAAGCGTATGGTGAGAAGCTTTGCTTGAATCTGATCTAGTTTGCTAAGTTAGATATTAGTAAATGTCTTATCTTTATTTTTCTTGTAACCATTTCTGACTTTTATGCCTCATTACTTGTACTCACTTAAAATCTCTCTCTTTGTAGTTAATAAACTTGTTTTATTGTTTTATCTCATCCAGGGGGTTGAAACTGAAGTGTTTGGGAAACTCCATTTGGAGTGGCATGGGATATACATATTATTTCTATTAAAGAAATAACAGACTTTATATAAACTCGTATTGTCCGGGAGAGGGATGGCCAGTACAGGACAGACATTTCTGGGTGAAAATCTAAGACTGAGAGTGTGTTGGAGTCACCTTGTAGTATAACTCAGGCCGGTGCGGACCAGACTGTAACCCTAGTGTGACTGGCAGGCTGCAGTTACACACAGAGGCTCAGGGTGTGGCTGCATGCGGGAAGGCTGTTTGTGAGTGACGCAAGTGGGAACTCCATCAGCAAGGCATTGTAAGGCACCAAGGTTGCAGGGCAGGGATGGTACAGCTGCTCATTGGTCTACACTGTACCTGGGTATGTCACAGTTTGCCAGTATAATGCTCCCCCCAGCTTCACTTTCACACTGGTCATGGGGGAAGCCATCAGTTGGGAGTGCATTAGGGATGCCACTACAAAAATCACTGTCCCCTAGAATCAATCATTGCCTGCTGTTCTCTGCTCTAACCACTAGACAATACTCCCTTTCAAAGCCTCCTAGGTGGGGGTGCCATGGGGCTCCGCGTGCTGCCCCCGCCCTGAGCACTGGCTCCCGGCCAATGGGAGCTGGGTGTGGAGGGTGGTGCCTGCAGGCAAGAGCTGTACAGAGCTGCTTGTGCTCCTCTGCCTAGGAGCTGGACCTGCTGTTGTCCACTTCTGGGGCGCAGCGTGGTCTGCGGTGCCAGGACAGGCAGGAAGCCTGCCTTAGCACCCCCACTGCGCCGCTGACCAGGAGCTGCTGGAGGTAAGCCTGAGCCTCTTCCTGCACCCCAAACTCCTCATCCCTGCCCCCATTCCAGAGCTCTGACCCCCTCCCACACCCTAACCCCATGCCCCAGCCCTGAGCACCCCAAACCTGGAGTCCCCTCCTGCATCCCAAACCCCTCATCCCCAGTTCTGTTGGGTTGTGGGCATCAACAATTTTCTTCAACTGGGTTGCCAGAAAAAAGTTTGAAAACCTCACTGCTCTAGAGTCCCACCCCTTCTCCGCTTGCTAGTATCCTTAGCACCCCAAATGCTGTCCACCATGTAGAGAAAATTGCTTATACTCAAATGTTTTCTGCTTTTCCTGGATTCTCAGGCCTAGCCTAGCTTGGAGGTGGAAGGGACCAGGTTTTTAGTTTCTTGCAAGACTCCTTCTCCTACCCTCCTGCTTCTCTGTGCTTGACGTTGGGGATTCTTTGGCTACGCTGACTATCTATCCCCTCTGTTCTGAGTCCCAGTTCCTATATATAATACACTGGGGTCACAGCACAAGTTTACATCATTTTACCAGAGAAAACATTTTTCTGGAGCCCGCAGCTGGTGATCAGCTGCAGCGTGAGCATTGAGTGCTCTTGTAATGTCCTTCTTGTTCAGACCCTGAAACCCTCACCAGACAGGAGGTCCTTAAGCCAGGAATGCTGTCCCCAGCCTCTGTTTGCCAGAAGCTGGGGATGAGTGACAGGATGGATCACTTGATGATGACCTGTTCTGTTCATTCCCTCTGGGGCACCTGGCATTGGCCACTGTCAGAAGACAGGATACTGGGCTAGATGGACCTTTGGTCTGACCCAGTAGGGCCGCCATTATGTTCTTTCTTTTAAATACTCCCAACAAGCTAGCTGATGGAGAATGAGATGCGGGGGGAGGGAGTGTGGGAGGAAGAATTATAACTTGGGGTGGGAGTGGGGCTTATAATGTACATTTTATGCAGGAAACCCCAATTCTCCCCTCCCCTATTAATCATCAGTTAATTGTTTACACAGACTGTACAATTATATGGATATTGAAGGTGGAATACAAGTGCCCCTTTGGGTGTTTTCTGTATGTGGAATATTTCAATACATCAGCAACTCACACACTCAGCATGTTTCCAGATCTGATAACATCTTGGATTAAAAGCAACTCTCCTATCTATGCAAACCTTTTTAATTCTTAAACATATCTTGTGCATATTCATGCATAGCATAATATTACTGTACGTCACATCACCGACTACAGATCTCTATCCACTGTTTCAACCCTCTGTTGTATTCTGCCTTCAGCCATTCCACCCTAGCCTGTGATCTTATCAAGTTTCAAAAGCTAAGCAAGGTTGGTCATGCCTGATCAGTGCTTGCGTGGGAAACCTAAAAAAAAAATCCAAGGTGCTACAGCAAATGGTACTAGTGATACAGTAGGGGACACCCTTCCTTTTGAGTCAGTAGTGAGCCAACACCACATCTGTAGAGATTAGTCAAAGCTTAATACCCATGATAAGAGCCTGGGTAAGAAGGAAGAGGAAATTCTCATTGATAAGAAGAAATTTGATGTAATTGGCACCATTGAAAGCAGGTGGGGTGGATCACATGATCTGAATGTTAAAATCACTGGTTACAACCTGTATAGGAAGATAGAGTGGGTCAAAAGGAGGGTGGCATTCCACATTAGACGTCATTAGCTGTTTGACAATTATTGATAACCTAGAACCACAGCATATTATCCTAGAAATGCAGGGCTGGAAGGGACCTTGAGAGGTCATCAAATCCAGCCCCCAGTGCAAAACAGGACCAAATAAACCTAAGCCATGCCTGGCAGGGGTTTGCCCAATTTGTTCTTAAAAACCTCCAATGACAGAGATTCCATAGCATCCTTGGAAGCCATTCCTGAGCTTAATTACCCTTGTAGTTCCAAACAGTTTCCTAATATCTAATCTAAATTTCCCTTGCTGCAGATTAACCCTATTACCAATTGTTCTACCTTCAGTGGACACAGAGGACAATTGATCACTGTCCTATTTATAACCCTTAACATATTTGAAGACTATCAGGGTCCCCCCCTCAGTTCTCTTTTCTCAAGACTAAACATGGCCAGACTTTTTAACCTTTCCTCATAGGTCAGGTTTTATAAACTCTTCATAATTTTTGTTGTTGTTGCTCTCCTCTGGAGTCTCTCCCATTTGCCACATCTTTCCTTTCTTCAGTGTACATGGATCAATGTCCTAACTATTGTTGGCCAGGAAGGGGTATTGGTTGGTGGAGGGGTCTGTTAGGGACCACTGAATCAAACCAGAGAACAGGATAAATTGCTCCTTAAGCACCTTTCTGTAATGTGTGGAAAGGAATAGGCTGGAAGTCTCATGCAGTAAGTAGTAAATCATCATTACAATGATTAAAGAGATAGATTTTTTTTCTAACATATTGCACCCAACATGTGGTAATTCAATTGTGGACCTATTTATGCTGCATAAAGATGAGTTCATAACTGGACTGGAAATTGCTAGTTGCCTAGTGACAAATGATCATGATCTGATTACATTCAATATAGGTAAATAGAGGACAGTCCCAACCAGTAATATGTACACTTGGGGCTTCCAAAGGACTAATTTCCCAAAGCTGAAGAAAGTTATTAATAAAATTGATAGAAAAATATGAATGAAAACTGGGAGTTCTTTTAGAAGACTATATTAAATGTCCACAATCAAGGAAAGACAACTTCAGCTAAAAGTATATTCTAGTTCAGTGGCAAAGTGGAGGAAGCAATTAGAAATAAAGAACAGTATATAACAAATAGAAAAAAAAGTGAAAATAGATAGCAATCAATATAAGTTAGAACTTAGTGTATAAAATTGATAAGGGAAGCTAAAAACATGGGCGGGGGGAATCCATGGCTGGTAGAGATAATGTTTTTTTGTTTTTTTTTTAAATTTTGTTTGCAGTGTTGTAGGCATGTTGGTCCCAGGGTATAAAAGAGACAAGTTAAGTGAGGTACTATCTTTTATTGGACTAACTTCTGTTGGTGACAGAGACAAGTTTTTGCACGACACAGAACTCTTCTTCAAGTCTGGTCTAATAAAAGATATTACCTCATCCACCTTGTCTTTCCTATTTTTTTAAATGTATCAGCAACAACAAAAAAATTCTAGCAATGTTATAGACCTGTTGTTCCCAGGTGGAACTGGTAAAATTCCTTAATGATGCAGAAAAGGCAGAAGTAGCCAAACATTTCTGTTCTGTATTTCTAAGCAGGTTATACCTACGGAACAGGGAACTATATCCTGGAAAGCAGTGACTCAAAGTGTGTTTTCACTCCCTTCCCCAAAAGTTCTACATATGTGCATTCCTGCTGATGGGTGCTGCTCCGACCCAACGGAGCATCCATAAACCCATCTTAAGCTAGGTCTACAGCTGCTTTGCATCACTGGAGTTAGGCAAAGCAGTAGGAGCAGATCAGTGAATCTGGCCCACTGAGTTTTAAACAACCTGAATATATTTAAAAAACAAACAAACAAACAAAAAACCACACACCACTGTCTTCTCCAGATAATGTCTTGGTACTTGTGATCTCAGAGTTTAAGTCATAGAGTTTAAGGCCAGGAGAGACCATTAGATCATCTAGTCTGATATCCTGTATAGCACAGGCCATTAAACTTCACTCACTTACCAGTTGTTCATAGGGTTGCAAGCCTTGTATACACTAGACACTTTTTAACGTTTCTCGTGTGGTCGCATTGGGAGGATGGGAGCACAAGCAGAGACCAGCTGCTGCTGGCATTTTAATCACAGTGCCATTTAGACCTCCTCCAAGCAGAGTGAGGTGACATGGTGGTTAAGACACCAGTGGCTGGTCTACACCAGAGCTGCACCAATGGGAACAATGGTGGGGAAAACTCCTCTAGCCTTTATCTACTGGAGAGCAGCACAGTCAGGTCACAAGCCCCACTACTTTTGCCATTACAGGTCCTCTTTAATTCTGTTAATTTTGTATGGGGAAACTGCCAGGAGACCAGCTCTAAGATCTCTCCAGAGAAGGGTGGGGTTTTCTTGCTTGCTGCCCTGGTTCCTCTTGTTTCAGTTTGAGAGCTGGAGGGTGACTGCAAAACCCCCATGGCCAAAGCCACTTTGGAATCCATCCAGCGTAGGGGCAGATTCTGTGACCATTGGGCCTCCATGTGCCTCCCCCTCAGCCACAGAGCTGCCCTGAGATTGTGAAAGACTCTGAGCAGAGCACTAGAGAAAAGCGGAGAGAAGGGAACTCTGCACCCCTGAGAGTTAAAGAGAGGCCACATGGAGAAAACCACACTCACTCTGGGGTAGAAACAGAGCAGAGCCCTGGGTGGGGCACAAAGAGGAACTGAGCCACAAGTGGGGACCAGTGGACGAGAGCCCAGAATCCCTCCCAAGCATAGCTGCTAGCAGGGCTGGCTCTAGGTTTTTTGCCACCCCAAGCAAAAAAAAATTTGGCTGCCTCCTGTCCCAGCCCTGGACTCTCCCCTCCCACCCACATCCCCTGCTGCCCCAGCGCTGGGCTTCCCTTTTCCCCCCGCACCACTGCCCCCCACACACACCACCTGCCACCCCAGCCCTGGGCTCTCCCCCCGCATCTGCACCCTCCTTCCGCCGCAGCCCTGGGTCACTGGTAACTCGCTCCCAGGGCGGGTCATTCAGCAGGAATTTTGGATGTGCACAAAACACAGACAGGATTGGTTCCCATATGGTTACAGAGCTGCAGTAAAGTGGAACAATTTTCAGCTTGTGTGATTGGAGGATATCTGGATGCATATTATAAGACTGTCCTCCATAAAAGAGGAAAAGTTGAGGTGCCTTTATTATTCTTTTGTTCCACTCTTTCTTTGGGGAATTTGCCAATGCAATATCACTGTCTTCCTTTTAAACAAACAAACAAAAAGGCAATGGCTGTTGAAAATAGCAATTCCAGTCCTAATAACCACTGGGAAGCATTTCTTGCTCAATTTTATCCTACTTTTTCTACAGCAAGTTACAGTGGATCAGTATATTTGATTTGGGAGAAATGAAGTAACAGCTGCCCAAACTGAGCTTGAGCACTCCTGAATTTTGAGGTGTTCAAATCTGGAAGGCAGGTGCTGGGTTGGGGGGGAGGGGCTGTGGGCTCCACAGGGGAGCACGGCAGCATGTATGCAGCAGCGTGTCTGGTGCTGTGCGGAGCCAGACACGCTGGTCTGAGTGGCATGGAAAGGGGGCTGGAGGGTTGGAGAAGGGGTAGGAGGTTCCGGGGGGGCAGTCAAGGGACAGGGAGCAGGGGGGGTTGGATGGGGCGGAGGTTTGGGGGGGCAGTCAGGGGCAGGCAGAAGGGGGAGTTAGATGGGTCAGGGGTTCAGGGGGGCAGTCAGGGGACAGGCAGCGGTTGGATAGGCATGGGAGTCCCAGGGGTTTGTGAGGGGACAGGTAGCGGGTGGGGTCCTGGGGGGAAATTGGGAGGGGTCTCAGAAGGGGGCAGTTGGGGACAAGGAGAAAGGAGGCTTAGATAGGGGGTGGGGTAGTGGGGGGCAGGGGTCCTGGGAGGGGGTGATCAGGGGACAAGGATCAGCGGTGCTTAGATAGGGGGTGGGGTCCCAAGGGGCAGTTAGGGGCAGGGGTCCCGGGAGGGGGTGTTCAGGGGACAGGGAGCAGGGGGCATTGGGGTTTCTGTGGGGGGCAGTCGGAGGGAGTGGATGGTGGTAGGGTGGGGCTACCTCCCTCCCCGGGGAGTGTCCTGTTTTTTGAATGTTAAAATATGGTCTCCCTACCACTCACAGCACGCTGCCGCATGAGGTTCCCCCTCCTTCCTTTCCAGTTGGTGGTGGCCAAGGGAATGCTGGGAAATGTAGTTCTTTCCCTTCTCCAGGGCTGGCTCTACAGGCAGGGAGCTGACCAAGGAACTACAGCTCCCAGAGCCCCCTGTTGGTTCTCAGCTCCCTTGCCGCTGCTGCAAATGGGCTGCCCCAAGCAGGTGCTTGCTTTGCTGGTGCCTAGAGCCGCCCCGATCCACAAGAGGAAAATCTGTTTAAACCCCTGGGAGACCCCTCCATTTTGTCTTCAGCTGGCTCAAGAGAGAGCCTCTCCACCCCAAAGGATACCTGAAAAACTGGAACAAAGAACAGTAACCGCAGCGGGTGTGAGTGATTGCTGGACCCAGACTAGCAGGAGACTAGTCTGTAAAGGGAAGCTTACTGGAACACCCCTGAGGGTGAGGTTTTATCTGCATTCAGTTTTCTTACTGTATTAGGCATAGATTTGTGTATTCTATTTTATTTTGCTTGGTAATTCACTTTGTTCTGTCTGTCATCACTTGAAACCACTTAAATCCTACTTTTTGTATTTAATAAAATCACTTTTTATTTATTAATTAACCCAGAGTATGTTTTAATACCTGCGGGGGCAAACAGCTGTGCATATCTCTCTGTCAGTGTTATAGAGGGCGAACAATTTATGAGTTCACTCTGTATAAGCTTTATACAGGGTAAAATGGATTTATTTGGGATTTGGACTCCACTGGGAGTTGGGCATCTTGCAGTATGTGGGACATGGTTCAGACCTGGGTCTGTGTTTGGGGCCAGCAAGTGTGTCTGGCACAACCAGGCAGGGCTCAGGAGTCCCAAGCTGGCAGGGAAAGCAGGGGAAGAATTAGTCTTGGCACATCAGTTGGCAGCTCCCAAGCGGGGGTTTCTGTGATCCAACCCATCACACCAGGGTCCCATTGCTCTAAGCCCTATACCTACACATGATAATGGTCTCTGACCCTAAGGGCTTCCCCAGTCAGAAGCTACACAATGCTCATGTGCTCTGCTCATCTCTTTGTACCCCATTCTTCCAGCTCCATCTGGAAAGATGCTACTCAGAGGCAAGGCATGTACACAGAACCAGTAGGGGGAGGAATGAATAGGGAGATCAAATGTGGATGCCAGCAGAGACTTGAGCCAGGATCTTGGTCAGAGAGAGAATCTATGGGGAAGGGATGCATTACCTCTTTGTGCACCCCAAGGCCTGGGAATGTGGAGGGTCTTGTGTTAGCTGTGTGTCGACCAAACTCTCCTACAGCTCTGAGATGCACTGCGGCATTCACACACAAGGTAGTGACAGATGCTGAAGCAGACTTGGTGCAAATTGCTGTTTTGCCTTTGTACACTAGGGCTGCATCAGTGCTGCTATACTGGTGGCTGGAGTCAGGGGAAATCCCTGTTTAGAAAAAGCCTAATAAGTGAATCTTGCTTGACCCTGCTGACTTATGTGATTGAAGAAAGGAATTAGCTTACTGGGAAGGTTTGTCATCACAGACCCATAATCCTTCATTTCCCGGTGTTTAAAGATCTGATGGAGGGTTTTTGGCAGATTCCTTGGTAATACTGTCTGCCTCAGATATGCGTCCCCCAACCCCCAAAGGATCTGCAGCAGGGGCTCCAGTATTTCTTCATCCTGCACAAAGAAATCAGCTCATTTAAAAATGTCACTGATTTAGTAACTCCCCTACACTGTGCCTCGCATCCCACAGCCGTTCTTGTTGCAACCCTCAGAGGGCAGCTCCTTCAGCAGTGATGCTCCCCTCCAGTGGGTGCTGTGACCGGTGCCTGAGCCCTTTTACACTGAGCATTTGCATAGCGGGGCAGGACTGCAACATCCTCTCTGAGAAGATGTCCAGGCTGCCTTGTTTTACAAACATCAGGGCTCAGTCTGAGTGACAGACACTGCAAGGAAAAAAATCCATATCAATTAAAGGTCCAAAAAGCCCAGAAAACTTCCTTTCTTGCTCTACTATCAGAGTGGAAACACTAATCAAGTCCCCTTCTCCTTCACTGTAAGATTCCCACTGCCTGAGGTTCTGTTGGCCTATGCTGAGCATCAGGGTTTCAGCTGTTTGCTGCCAGGGTCAGGAAGAGCTCTGCACAATTGGCTAGGGGACTTCCACCCTTTGCTGAAGCATCATGCATTGGGCCACTGAGGGAGGTCAGATCCTGGATTTGCCGGACCAGTCTGGTAAGGCAAACTTTGTTATAGTCTTTCTTTCTGTGCCTGTCCTGGCAGACTAGGAAGCTTGGGGAACAGACTAAGGGATGGGTAAGAAATCATCTGACTCACCTCTCTAGTTATTAGTGGTTTTCATTTATATTCCAGTAGCATCTAGAGTTTCCAACCAATATCAGTGCCCCATTGTGCTGGGCACTGTATGGACACCTAGTGAGAGGCCATCTGCCCAAAAGAGCTTACGATCTGAATGGATGAGACAGAAAAATGGTGGGAGCCAGGCAGTATTATCCTCACTTTATAGCTGGGCAAGTGAGGCACAGGAGATGCAACAACTTGCCTAGCATCATGGAGCAGTGGGGGGGGACAGATAGCTCAGTGGTTTGAGCATTGGCCTGCTAAATCCAGGGTTGCAAGCTCAATCCTTGAGGGGGCCATTTAGGGAACTGGGCTAAAATCTGTCTGGGGATTGGTCCTGCTTTAAGCAGCAGGTTGGACTAGATGATCTCCTGAGGTCCCTTCTAACCTGATAGTCCATGATATAGGGAAGCCAATAACATAGCTGACTCCAGAGCTCATTGATTCCAGTTCATTCACCACAAGACCAATCTATGACTCACTCAGCCAACCCTCTCCTAACCCTGCCCTGCAAATTACTCCAGAAAACCCATGATTTTTAAGCTAATCTCATGATTTCAGAGCAGGGGGGCTGGGGGATCTGACTTGTGATTTTTGAATACATGGGATTATCAGATGTGGGTTTGAATCTTGCCACTAACACCATGGGAGCAGAGAGACACAGACAACACATGCAGTGAATGAGAGAAATACTGCCTACCCTAAACCCCCTCATACAACATGGCCTGGTGTTCTCTAATTGCTGGAGGATCAAGAGCTCTACTGAGTTTAACTGAATCCCTCACTCCACAATAGTAGGTTTTAAGGGAGAGCAAATGGCCTGAGAATGGGATCAAGGATCTTCTTCTGTACCAAAACACATCCTTGTGGGTAAAAGCCACAACTGCAAGGATAAAGGGTAATAACCTTCTCAAACGCTTGGTGCTCAGTTTAGAAGCTCCTTAGTTTGACACTATGGACCAGAGAGAGTGATGACTGGCTGGTCAAAGCCAGCATTTGATGTGGACTCCTGTTTATCCAGAAGTGGTGGAGTTCTCCTGATTTAGCTAGAGGGAGGATGAAAGGCAGAATAGAAGGCATCACTGAAGAGTGGTGGAATAAGAGGTTTCCGGTCATAGATGGCACTGCCTGTTGTAATTGCTCTTCAGCAGCTGCAGAAACCAAATCAGCTCCAGAGCTTCCTGTAGCTGTTGAATAAAGGCCAAGAGTAATTTCATAATTAAAAAAAAACACAAAACTTCTTTATAACTGCTGTGCTATAAAAATCTCTTCCTGTTTTTTTCCAAGAACAAAAAGAGCCCTGAGCTAATAAGCAGCCCAGGGAAGGGTGGGGAGGACAGGGTGCTGCTGCTGAAACTGGTCTTTCCTTAGAGGAGATACCTGGAGTGAGGCCTGCTTTTTGGAGAACATTGGAGGGTCAATGGAAGCAGGAAGCAACTGCACAAAAATGACTAAGAACAGGAGTCAGAGAGGAAGGACTAATCAAATCTGGAATAAAAGCCTGAATAACACTTAATATAAATATAAAGATTCAATTTGTTAATGGCTTATAAAAGGTTAATACATGATTAGTAAATGCTGCTAGCATGTTTGCAGCCATGAGTACTATGTCATGAGTGGAAAGTGTTGGAGATTGTTCTAAGCAATGGGTATTATTAGGGCTGGTTAAAAATTCAGAATGAACTATTTTACTGTCAAAAATGAGATTTTCTCAAAATGAACATTCTCTAGGGGGAAAGATCAGTTTCAGCAGAATTTTCTGTCAGGAAAATTGAAACTGAATATTTTATTTTGCATTTGAGCTGCAGTGATTCCTCCTGGGAGTTGTTCGGAGACCCTCATGCCCCCATTCTCCTGTATGGACTGGTCTTCCTGGCTGGACTGCATCTCCCATGAAGTATTGTGGGTTCTCCATGTGGCTGAGCAGCTGTGGAGCATTATGAGAGTCCCATAACGTTTGCTAGGCTTCTCAGTAGCCTCCATTGCAGTAGGACCTGAGCACCTTGCAAACAATGTACCAACCTGGGAGTTAGGAGAGCGAGCAATAAACATCTACAGACAATGTGCTGGACACTGGAATGAAAAATATGCTTCCCCACCACCCCAAAATTCCCATCCCTTGCCAGAGAGGCATTTCCAATTGCACAATGGACTTCTTTCCTCAGTTAATTCAGTGAAAAAACATTCTAGAGCTGGATTGATTGCATATGGAACAAATGTAATTATCTTGTGCATTGCCCCAGGCTGCAAATGTTCCCTCTCGTGGGCTATTTAAGTTCACAGATATTTCAGGTGAGCAAGAATGTGTGAGACAGATCAAATGAAGGGCTAAATGATTTGGACAAATTAAGGGCTAAATTCAGGTTCTTGCAGCCAGAGAGGGGTGTGTTGGGAGCAGTGCAGATGCTAAGGGAAGGAGATAAACCTGGGTAAAGCAGTGGCAGGTGGGGCCAGCAGGGAGTTCTAGTGGGAGCATGCTCAACAGCTGCTCTGATTACTATACACAAAGTGGGGGTGCCTTTCCCCAGTGCTGGCTCTGTGCACTAACAGGGGTGTGTGGCTGTGGACTCACCTATCAGCCCAGGGACTCTACCGTGTTATTGCTGCAATAGCTGTCCGCCTGTTAGGACAGTTAGCAGCAGCCTGCTATGCTTGGGGTAAGTGTAACAAAGTCTCCCCCCTGAGGGTGGGGAAAGGGGCTCATTGCATCTCACATGGATAATGAAAATTAAACCTGAGTCTAAGAAATCTTCTCAATCAGAGAGGTTCATCTGGCTCTCCTACTTGTTACAGGCGGTAGGTGCCGGCCAGTGGGGCGGTTACACACAGCCTTCCAAATGTTTGTTCTGGGTGTGAGTGGCAGAATGACTTGTGGTGTTCACAGCATTATGGTTTCACAAGGCTGTGGGTAGAGGGGTTGTGTCAGCAGCTGGGAGGGTTTACTGGTTACCGTGGGCTCTGATTACTGTCAGTGTTGGATGCAGGGTTGCCCCCGGGACCAAGCACTGGTGTCGGGCTGAGATTTGTGTGGGAAGGGATTGCCCTGCAGTCTGTATGCTCATACCTGTGTGCGTTTGTTATCTAACTAGAGAGAGCTTCTGTAGGCTGAGTGTGCTGCACATACCAGTGGGTCTCTGCATACCTCCATTCCCCCCATGAACTCCTGTATGCCAACCTCCCACCCCTACTCTTTCATGGATACCCTGCAGCTCCCCCATCCACTACCTTATTCAGAGGCCATGTGTCCCCCATTTCCCTCTCTCCATTCTCCCTCCCATCCCCTTGTCTGTCCCCCGCTCCGCCATTCTCCCCTCTGCCATATGCTGGGGCTCTGAATGACCTGCTCCCCTCTACTACTGGCCCTCCTTTCTATCCCCATGCCAGGGGCTCTGTGTGCAATGTCATTCCCCCATCCTCTTCTTGGCCCCCAACCAATCTTTCCCTACCAGGGCAGCAGCTCTGTGTAGCTCCCCTGCCCATTTTTCCCTCTGCCACATGGCAGGAGTTCTGAGTGTCCTCCATCATGTCCCCCTCCCCCTATACCTTTGTCCTTCATTTTCCCTCTATGCAAGGGGCTTTGTGTGTTTTCCCCCTTCCCCCACGTACCAGGTTTCCCCATCCTCATGGCTCTGTGTGTGCTCCCATCAAAGGCTATGCCGACAGCCCTGTACTCACTCCCCCAGGCAGGGTATGGTGCTGAACTCAAGGAGTTTAACTCACATTAAAACAAACAAGCCTTGCCTTCACTGGTTTTACCTCAGGATAGCGTAGTTACCCCAAGACAACGAAATGCAGCTTTTTTTTAGCAGTGAGGACAAGCCACTGTAGCAACAGAGAGCTTGTCAGCTCTACAGTGCCCAGCTACTCTCAGCGAGTCTCTGGGTCTATTGGCTGTTTCTCCCATGGCTTGTTTCCCTGCCAACTGAAAGTCCCAGAGATGCAGCTGCGTCCTGTTGCTGTATCGGGAAGTCCCCAAATTAATCACCCAGGGGACCAATGTCTGGGGAGTCCAAATAGCCTGTGCTTACAGCTGTACTGAAAGCACTGGGATTTCTCTGAACTTACACTCTTCCTAAAGAGGAGGATCAGGCCCCAGTAAGTGCATACGGTGAAATTCTGCATTCCCCCCAAATCAAGGCCAGTGGGAGTTTTGCCTGAGTAAAGCATGAGTACGTTCTGCAGGAGAGAGCCTCTAGGTTGTTGTGCAGGTAGCTGACAGCTGAACTCTGCAGTGTGAACGCAGATACATTGTCTGGCAGCAGGGGCGGCTCTAGCTTTTTTGCTGCCTCAAGCACGGCAATCATGCTGGCTTTGGCAGCATGCCTGTGGGAGGTCCCCGGTCCCATGGATTCGGCAGCTTGCCTGCCGGAGGTCCGCTGGTCCCGCAGCTTCAGCATACCTGCTGCTGAATTGCCGCCGAATCCGCGAGACTGGCAGACCTCCCGCAGGCACACTGCCGAAGGCTGCCTGACTGCCGCCCTCGCAGGGACCGGCAGGGCGCTCCCCGGCTTGCCACCCCAGGCACGTGCTTGGAGCGCTGGTGCCTGGAGCCACCGTCTGGCAGGCTAATTGCCAATATTAGTAAGAGCTGTTTTGAGGCTAGTCTCAGCACAAGCCCTCTTGATCTTGGGACATCTAGACATACAAGAGGCAACATGGTCCAGTGGAAAGGGTATGGGAGTGGGTCTCTGCTGATGAGCTGATGTGTGAACTTGGCCAGGGCACTTATTTCTCCCTCCCACCTCATCTCTGTCTTGTCTGTTTAGGTTGTAAGCTCTTTGGGACAGGGACTGTCTCATATTATCTGTGTGTGTATGTTCAAACTAGCATAATAGAGCCCCAACCAACATCAGGGCACCAGGCGCTACTGAAATACAAATAATAAACAACAATAATTTGATCTCACTCTAGTTAGAAATAGTCCAGTGTTAAGCTCTCTGAACAGCTTTATCCTAACATCACTTTGTCTTTTGTTTCTCTTCCCTTCTTCATACATATCTGTTTGTCTTTGCAAATGGCCTATAACCTAGGGCTGAGACAACTTACAGGGATAGTCAAATTGCTGAAGTGTCAGCCGGAGTATTTGAGCGGCTAAGTTTTTTTTTTCCATTTACATTATTGTGAAAAATATCAAAGTCTCAGAGTTTGCTTCTTAGACTGTGGGTGTATTTTTTTTCTGGACTCATGAGGGCTTTTGATACTTGCATCACATAGAGTGTGTCAGCATGCATGGATCATCTTGCTTCAGAAAGCCATAGTGGATGACACTGTTAATGTGATACGCACACAATGCATTTCCCTAATGCTAGAGGCAATGCTGCCACCTCTTGGAACTGAAAGTGGGGAAATAATCAGAAAATATGTACAGCATTTTGGTGAGTTGGATATGGTCAGTGTAAAAGAGCACAGTTCCGACACATCTATTTTAACCCCATACGGTTGTGTACTAAGAACAGAGTAACTGAAATTATGAATGAACAAGATGAATTAGGTCTCATTTGGACTATATAACTCAACCAGTGTAGAATAATTGCAGCGGCTTTTTTTCTAATCCAATTTTAAAATGACTCAATCAATGTGGCTTCCTCCGATACCCTGGGGGAGACTACACCACAGTGCAATAGATCTCACTCCTATAAAGTTTTTCCTTGCTCTAAAATGCAGTCAAATAGCTGGAAATATTGAAGTGCATGGTCCTAGAAAATTGGGTGTAAAATCCTTACCTGTTTTAAAAGAAGTTTAGTGACTGACCTGCTATTTTTATAAATAGCACTGCTAGTTTATTCGCCTCTATTCTGGTTCTTATATAGTACTCATCACCATGGCATCCGAGTGCCTTTCAATAGTGCATTAAGCAACGTGACTAACATCTGTCATGTGTTTGTTCTCTCATTTCCTCTCCAGTGGGAGAAGTATGTGCAGGGGAGTGATTTCTCTTAGAACTATTTTTATAATTATAATCTCTCTCTCTCTCTCTCTCTCTCTCTCTCTCTCTCACACACACACACACACACACACACACACACACACACACACACACACACACACACACACTGCTATATGCTTATATTCCAGAAGGCAAGATCAAAGAAATGTGCCTTTAGCTTACAGTGGAAGATGGTGAGATTTTGGAGTTCATTCCACAGTCTGGACATGCCCCCAAATAAAGCTCTAGCACCTGCATATATAAGCAAAGCTTATTGTAGCAAACTCTTATTGCTGAAAGTTCCGTTGTGCCAACACAAAGTTGTTGACCATCCTCTTCATCCTAGAGCTTGAGGTGATCTTTCAGACATGCTGAGTGTAGGCCATTAAGGGCCTTGAAGGGCCATTAAGGACTGAGACCTTGAACTTGATTCAATCTTCTATGGGAAGCAGTTGTAGGGAATGAAGAACAGGTTTGGTGTGTTTTCAGTAGCCAGTGTTGCTGAGGTGGTGCAGTGTTAGAAACTCTGACTGGTACATAAGTGCTGAAGGCTTCATGCTGAGGTATACTACATTGCTGTAGTCCAGCCAAGAGGTGATGAAGGTCTGAATAACTGAGGCCAGATCATCGTTCGCCAAGATGGGACAGAGTCTTCTAGCCAACCAGAGATGATAGCAGCATCCACATGTAATGCTTTCTGGGGCCTAGTATTAGTGAGGAATCTAAGATCATTCTTAAACTATGGACTGAAGTGATCAGTTGTAGATATTGGCCTTCAACCAAAGGAGACTGTGCCATGGGGGCAAACTCTTCAAAATGCTTTCCTCCGCTCACTTTCTAGAACTGATTATCTAGGGTCGGTTTCTTCAGTTTTGGTCAGACTATTGCATGTTTTGAAGGAGGAAGGGAAGATTCTTTCCCTCAATGAGGCTTTGGCTATTTTGGTCATGAGTTGCACCAGTTGCTCATCACTCTCTCACAAGCTGGGAAGAACGTGGTTGGATTCACAGGTTTTGGGTGAGCATTCCTTTAGGGTGTCGATAAGCTCTGAACTTTGATAATGCAGGTGAGCTATTGATTGGTGGGTGCAGGTGGGGCAGATCCACGCTGTTGGAAAGCCTTCCTGAACACGTGTGATGTTTTCAGTGAAGTAGGATGATAGCTCTTTGAATGGCTTGGTACTCAGTTCTGATGCAGGCTGTAGACACTCAAGATTGAGGAAGCGGTTTACCACCCTAGTTAGCTCCTAAAACCAGTGAGGCCATTTACTTTGAGAAGGTTTCAGATTTCGAAGGATGTATCCAAAGAGTACCGCTGTCCTGACTGTGTCGTTTTAATCAGAATATACAGCCTGGACCATCAGAGTTCACAGTATGGCTCATTAAATCTCTCCAGTAACATAGATGCTGTACATATATGCATGTGTTTGTGTGCACATGATTAAGTGCACCACTGGCTCTGATTTTAGGGAAATAGAGATCTTTCTGTCCACTGTTCAGGAGCACGTGGCTGATCATAGCCACAGAAGGTTTTCTTCAGTGCCATGCCCTGAACCCCCCTCAAGAGTGAAAGAGAATAGGAATTGAGGGTAGGGCATACGCAGAACTCATTCTTCGTAAATTTAGAGCCATCCTGACCATCCTCCTATTTCTCCCATGTAAGAAGCAGGAGAGAAGGGGAATGGTACCTTGGAGATGCCATGGAAGTAGAACTGAATCTGCGACACTATGGCTTTCACATGGAACAGCATTTGCTCAGTCTTAGTTCTCAATGTTATGTGTCCATGGCACAGTATTGGGGGTGATGCTGACTCTCCTCTTTTGAGAGTCACATCCTAAGAAACGAGGAAAGCAGAATCAATCTTCTTAGCAATGGCCAGCAGAGCAGATAGCTGCACCTCAGTCAGGGAGGATGCTGCCTAAGTCTACAGGCAAGCCTCCTTGGTGCTAGGTTTTGTCTGTGTGATATTCACCTGGGTCATTCACTTCTGTGGCACATTGTGACTCCAGGTGGAATTGGCACATTGTGACTCCAGAATGCACCATGAGTAAAATCATCATGTGTGTTAAATAAAGCCCAGAATTGTCATTGAAACTCAAGGTAAGGATGGGGGAACCTGCTGATTGCACATGTAGTTGGGGAACTCTGCTTAGTTTTATTTGTTAGAGCTAGACAGGGAGAGGATGGAATCTTATTCACACCTATATAGGGTAAGAGGGGAAGCAGGAAGAGCTGAACTGGCCGTTGGAGGGACTGGATCAAATTGTAAGTCTTCATGCCCCCAGAGAAAAGGAGCTTCTCAGCTTGTGCATTACACTCAGACAGCCTAAGGCTGAAAATACACAGGAGGGAAACTTGCTCAGCCTGTTCATTATATCTGAACATGTAGAAGCTGAAGTTGCCAGTCATGGGAGACCCACCTGCTTTGATCATGGTGTCACAGTCAGAAATGAATATTCATTGACATACAATTTTTTTTTTGGAGTTACCATGTTTTTCTTTGTGTCAATCATGGTTCTGTGCTTCTTCAGCACCACCAGGATCTGAGAAAGTTAGCAGGAAGCAGGCTGAGATCCATACAAAAGACTCTTTCCCTGGGGTGCATGAATGACTATTGCTCTTCTCCTTAGTAACTAACTTTCTTTCTTTCTTTCTTTTTTTCTTTTTGCAGGCTGAGCTGATGTTTTATTTTCTCTAACAAGGCTGGAGATGCCCCCCGTGTCTGCAGCTCATCTGCATCATCTTCATTCTGTGGTCTCTTGGGACACGGTGAGATGGATGCTTGGCCCCTCTTTCCATTAGTCTTCAATCCAGGCTTAAAGGGCTGCTTCTCTGCCAGGTTGGCAAGGAACGGATGCTGGGTGTACTTCTTTTTCCCTGTATCACTGGGTGGAGATGTGGCCGGATGCACCTTCATCAGCACTGGGGAGCCCTGTTGTGGAGACGTTCTCCAACCGCTCTTTTTCTGGACATTGTGCTATTGTCCATCCTTTGCCTGCGTACATAGACAGATGAGCCTCCTGCATTTTATCCTCGGCATCTGGTTTAGGAGACACCCATTTTTTTTTCTTCTTAGGAAGCTTATTCTGCAGTAACAAAGACATACTATAACTCAGCTGGGAGCAGCTGTCAGTTCTGCACCACTTATGACATCTTGCTATTAATGGGAAATCCTCCCTTCCTGCTGTTGGGCCATGCATTTTAATGATTCCTTGGTTAATACATTGATAAATCCCCTCTGACTTTACTGCTTTTTTCTTTAATTAGAATTTATTTAACATGCCATGTGGGGTTAGCCAAAGCCTGCCCTTTTGTAATTCTCTTTAAATGCCAAACTACTGCTAAGGTAAAATAAGTGGCAATGCCCATCAGTTACACAAGGGCTAGAGGAAGGAATGTATAATATGTGCCTCGACTAGAAAGTGCCCAAACTTTGCCCAGCTAAGGGCTGCGTAGGCCAGCTCTGAGGAGCTTGGAGCTCACCCCTGATCAGTGTTAAATGGAGATGAATGGAAGGCCCTAGAGAGAAGCAACCCACTGCTTGATATGGAGGAATGTCAATTGGAGGCTATAGCTCCTCATGCTCAAAGCCTCAGGATCAGTGGAGCATTTCATGGTTGGATCTGTAGTCTCAACTGGCTGTACCTGTATGTTAAAGATCAGGGCGACTGCTGGCTGCGCAGTCTGTATTATATGCCTATAATACAAGTAATGTTGTAAGTATTATTCTTGTAGCAGCTGCAGGCTCCAGTTAGATCAGAGCCTCATTTTAATAGACCGTACACAAACACATAGTGAGAGACAGCCCCGGTCCACTCCTTTTAACCCAGCAGATGATCCTTCCTTCTTAAGGAAGCACATAAAAGTCCATAAGTGTGGGTGAAAGTCCAATAAGGCTGTATAACTTGTGACACTTACTCCTTCGTTACACAAGGTGGGAGGCATCTGCGTGTATACATTTATATTTGTATCGGTCTGTCTATCTGCTATGTGTGTTTAGACACACATGCACATGGACAAAGTAAATAGGAAAACAAATGCATAAAGTGCACAAACTGACTAACCACACTTATTCAAACAAATGTTATTAAAGCAAACCAGTTCGGCCTCACTGACAGATGCGGAATTCTAACTTGACTGGTTTAATCAAACTCTTGTTGCCTTCATGTCCAGACACAGTCTGGTTCATCTCTTGGTGACAGCTGGCTTTGTCATGCAATCTTATGCTGGGAAACTGCTGCAATGGAATAGCGAGAAAGGCCAGTTCTTGTTTAAATGATACCAACAAAAGAGCTGAGGGAATGGATTTTTCCAGGCAAATGGCCAAATGGATGTGGCAGCAAGTTTTTCAGTTCAAGATTTAGTAGACCAGCATTTGCATCTGAATTTGGCACTGAAATATCCCTATAAATACACTCAACTGTCTGCCCTGTAGATGGAGCATGAATGTGTGCAAATGCATAACATTCTTCTCTTGATATTTGGGCAAAGTGCTGGGAACGTGGCTAGGACATCAGTCATTCCAGATGTACCATCATGCAGAGCCTGCCTGTTGATGGGTTAATGGACCTTCAGTTTTATGATGTGTTGTTTTGTGGAGCCCAAATAGCTGATAGATGTGCCCAGTCACTAAATCCCAGAACTGATGGGATACTATAATGTTATACTATAAGCTATAATGTTCATTTGCTGCTGCAACATATATGTATGAAAACTAACAAATTTGGGGAGTCAGATCCTGACCTCAGTTATGCCAGAATCTCACAGTCAAAGGCCTTAACCACAAGAACCATTCTGTAAGTATGTCACTCTTCATCAACAAAATACATTTAAAAAAAGAGGTGGGCTATTAGACAACAAAATATCCCTCTGAACTTGGAAAACCCTTATCTTTAAGGATATCCTGATAATTGTCTCATCTTTACTATGTAAGATGGGTTGCTCAAGGTGAGAACAAAAGAAGTGAGACCTGTTGCAAATCTACAGCTCCCCAATTAGTCTACCAGTCAGACTTAAAAAGGGGTTTTATTAATAAGTTTGCATTGAACGTTTTCGAGATGATGGATTACTCTATCACCTGTTAGGCACATATCTGGTGGTCATTCCCAGGGTGGATACCGATGCTGGAAGTGGTGCAGTTTGATTGTATCACATAATGTTTAAAGTTATCAGGAATCCAATTTGAAAAAATCATAACACGCCCCCCCCCCAAAGGGCCATAACTCAAAGAAATGTAGTCTAATTTTGACCAAAATTGGCAGAAAGCTTCTGAATACAATTGATAATACAACTATGTACTTAAAATAGTGCTGTTTGGATAATATGTAGCCCCAGGTGATATATCTTATGCATTTTCCCATATTTTTTTGCCTTCAGTTAAAACAAAAATCTGTAGTCACAAGACAATATGGGTTTGTACTCTGAATGCATCAAAATATTTGTCATTATTTGTAGAATGGACTGATTTGAGAAGTTTTTCTGTTCGCTATTTTTATGAAGTTATGTAGATAATAAGACTCCTAACTATAAAATTTTTTCAATGTTTAAAATGCTCTGGCAGACTTCATGAACAGCGCCCAAAAACTCCACCAGCTCATTATTGCTCATGTTACCCAAGGAAAACACTGTTCAATACATTTCTGTTATGGGAAAACTATGTAACATAATTCTCCCAGGTACTGATGGACTACAGAGCACCAACGACAGGTGATAACATATCTGTGGATCCTGAGACATTTGCAGAGATTATTCTACTTGACTTCTAATGTGGTCATGTGAATTATGCTACATGGGGTTGTGTAAATGTAGCAGAAGCCAGACTTCTGGAGGAACAGAGGCCAGATATATATATCAAGCCCTAATTGATAGTCAAGGACCAGTATACTGCACTGTCAGACCCTTCAGTGGTGTATGGCATAACATGGCCACGGAACAATCTCTTAACAAAGACTGTGGGAATCACCAGCATCTTTACACAAAGGATAAGGCTCTTTCCAGGTATTACCTGACTCCACACCTGGAGAAGAGCTCTGTGTGGCTCGAAAGCTTGTCTTTCTCACCAACAGAAGTTTGTCCAATGAAAGATATTACCTCACCCACCTTGTCTCTCCACATCTGAAGGCAGCTGTAACACTATGTGGAATGCAGCCTTCAGCAACAGATCTCCACAAAGAAACTGTTACAAAGCACATGGCTGAAGATGAAACTGCTGTCCAAGATATTATAAAGGCTGTGACTGAAGGAATGACACATCCTTTTAGCACTGAACCTGGAACAAACCCAGACAAGACAGCCACTTGTGAACATTGCCAACATCTACTGTGGACCCCACCTGAAATTGCAGAAAGTTTGTGCATAAGAGAGAATGGCACACAAGAAACAAAGCAGTTTGTAACCAGTAGGCTGCAAAGGGGGAGGTAGACCTCTGTGAGACCATAAAAGGCGTAATCTCAACAAAAAAATCAAAAGAAGCAGCAGACAGCACAAGCAATAACTATTGATTGTCAGATACTCAGCAATCTGACAGTTATTGCCCAGTCCAGAGATGGTGATATCCAGGGTTTGATGAAGTATGAGCTGGCACCTGCCCCATTTTCCCTCTTCAACTTGGATGGATCTCTGAGAAAGACCCAAAAGAGCAATGCATTGTCGTGACTCAAGAAAAATCTGATTGGTTGAGCTACCAGCATTCAATGAGCTAACTTTAGCTATTGACTTGACGATGCTTCTGCAGATGGTGTGCACTGATACGGCCAAATGCAAAAATTTGGGGAGCTGTCAGGTCAGCTGGTGAACATTATCCTTGGACTAAAATGTCAATACAGTGCTGGTGGTGGTTGCAATTTATGCAAATAAAGAATCAATCAAATCTGGTAAGAGAGCCCATGGGGGGGGGGGGTGGAGAAATGTCCAAATGCAAGAAGTTCAGAACCCCATTGTGTTAACACCATTACCAAAGCAACACTTGAGATGTTATCAAATTCAAAGAATAAATCAAACATTGCAAACTTTCTCCTCAGTGACTGGATCATGAGGTGTGAACAGAGATTGTCACCTGGTCATGAAGTACACCTTATGCCATGAAACCCACCCATCGCACGAACAGTGAAAGTAGTGTCTGGCCACCATTCTGCAATACCAGAACTTGAGGCAGATCACGAGGAAGCAGATTCACGCATGTCTTTGCATGTTGCTCATTCACACCAAACACTCAGCGTAAATAGGGTGCTAATCTGGAGCTTGGATTCAGATGTTGCATCTATGTGCCCAAGATATTGTTCTTTTCTTAGGGTAGATGAATTCTATTTCAAAACAGGTGTTTGGCCAAAAGAAGAGATTCATTCCCATGCACAGAGTGGCTATGGAGCTGGAAATGGACATGTGTGTTATCCACTGACAGTTTGGCAGCATGTGACTTGACTTCAGATTTCAGTGGCATGGGGAAAAAAGAGATGGCTGAAGACAACAGCTAAGCACTTAGAGCTCAGAGAGAGTTTGAAACATCTTGGGAGCAGTGCATCTCATAGAAAGAGATAGAAGCAGCCTGTCTCACTGCTATCTTTTTATGGTAGTGTGGTAAGAAGCAAGCATCTCTGGATAATGTGCACTGAGTTGTTTGCTAAGAAGAATAAAACAAGTGAGACACTCCCACCAACAATGGACTCCTTCCGGCAGCATCTGAAACAAGCAAATTATCAGTTATACATATGGAATTGTGCAACAGTTCAGTATTTTCAAGTGTCCCCTGTCAACAACGAATAGGTGATAACGTGGCACATCTTGTTCCTAGCATGATGGTGTTGCCGCCTGCTCCAGAAGCCATCTTCACCTTTGTGTAGTGTGTCTGTGAGAGTACCTGTGCAACAAGGAGATGACAATGCCAGAGGGAAGATATGGTGTGCTCTGATGCATGCAACTTTGACAGTGATGAGTGTAGCAACAAAGTATTGAACACATCAGACACAGATTCTGAGGGAGAGTACAGAGATTTCAACTATCTGCAAATTACTGTGACTATTTTTGTGAGTAAACCTACCTTGAAGAGGTGTTGTGTTAGCCATTCAGTAGGGGTTACATAAGCGTACATGGTTATATTTTGTTATTAACACAATATATTCATACAAGACATTCTACAGCTCTCCTGCTAAGAGTCACTACTGTTATATAAGTAGTATGCATGTGTTGTCATTGTATTCATTGATAGTAAGATGATTACAGTTGTACCTTGTGTGCTTTAGACATGTCTCTGGCTGATCAGTTAATATCAAAATATGTTTTATAATTAGGGGGTAGGGGGTTTTATTTGCATAACTTCATAAAAATAGAAAAACTTATTCTACAAATAACGACAGCTATTTTGATGTATTACAGGGTACAAACAAACTCATATTGTCTTGTGAGTATAGACTTTTGCTTTAACCGAAGGTAAAAAAGTATGCGAAAATGCATAAAATATATCGCTTGGGGCTAAATATTTCCCAAACTTTCCAAGGCAGTACTACGTCGAGTACATAGTTGTATTACCAATTGTATTTAGAAGCTTTCTGCTAATTTTGGTCAAAGTTAGACTGTTTCTTTGAGTGATGGCCCTTTTTGTGATTTTATGATTCTTTTGGTTTGGATTCCAGGTGTAACTTTTCTATATTATGTCATATTTATACGGTATCACTTCCAGCATCTACATCCACCCTGGTGATGACCACCAGATATGTGCCCAACATGTGGTAGCAATGACCTTTTTCTAGCTAACGGGATACCCTTTAGTCCCCAAAATGGGTCCCAGCTGGTAGACTAAATGCTTTATAGAGCAGAGGATCTGGGGTCATGAACATGTTGTCTCATCAGTTGCCATATACTTGCAATAAAACTTCACAAGATTAGATACAGCAAAGAGGGTTTGAAAACATAACTGATTCTGCAGTAAGGGGGATTAATGGTGACAGGCCAATTCACGTCTGACTGATTCTTTTTGATTAGTTAGGAAAACACAGCATTTGTCTTAAATGCTTGGGATAACTGTCTGAGTCCTGCAGTGTGCACTGCAGACCAGATATTCCCAAACCGCTCTGTACAATGTCAGTGGTAATTTCTGCATGTGTCTGCAGGGAATTCTTGGCATCCCTTTCTCCCCCATGATAGTAAGAGCCATTCTCATCTAATGCCTTCCCATCTCCATTCCCAGTAAAGTTCTAGAAAGAGGCAGATTTTCTCCCCAAAGGGTCTTCTGTGATCTCCACTGTTCTTGGCACGTTTCTCCATTTTCTCTTTTTCATCCACCACCCTGCTCTATAATCCCCTACGTTGTCATCACCATCCTTTCTATCCTTTGGCTAAAGGGGCATAAAAGCTTACAGTACTGGTGGAATTCCAGAGAAATTAGAGTAGTGCCAAAAATATCACCTGAATATTTTGGTTTGGATTGAATGTGTGATCATCTTATATGTATAGGTGACAAAGTCTGGCTATGAGTATTAACAGGGCAAGGTAATTTTTAACTGGATTAACATTCTTTGATGAAGTAACTTCAGAATTGTTTGGATGAACTATCGAGAGCCGTCTCCTAATTCCATTGGTGTATAAAACTAATCGGAAGTAAATCAGGATCTATATTTAAGGATCCATAGTTCCATGTCGATTTAAAAAAAAAATCACGTGCCCAGACCAGGATAGAATTAGGATGAAAGGTTGCCTTTATAACAAGAATGTGATAAGACCTTGAATTAATTGAACTGATTAATTATCCCTTGAAAACTGTAACATTCCATGTTGAGTTTAGTTTTTGACATTGTGAACACTATCATCTGTCTTTTATTTTGCTTTCTGTAACTTCTTAATGGCTTTAAAAACTATTTTATCTAATAAAACTCAGAATTTATAATAATTATCCAGCCTGTACTTTTTTTCTAAGGAACATGTATCCAAAGAAGAGCGAGAAAGCTAGCAGAGGTGACTGGCAAATTAAATTATGTATCCAAAGTATGTTTTGTAACTATCTTTCTCACAGCCATCACCTCACAGCCTTCCTTGCACCAGGGGCTGTGGATGAATGGGTTAGAATTCCATTCAGTTTAACAAATGCATCTGCTGCCTTCCAGTGGTGCATGGAACTTAGGGATGACGAATGTATTCCATGTTTGGATGATGTATGTTCTTTTGTAGAGCAGCATTTTTGTGATGCATGTGGAGAAAGTATTGCAACAGTTACAGAAACATGGGATGAAGTGGAAAGTTTCTAAATGTGACCTTGTCTTAAGAGGTACATTATCAGGGAATGGTGGTTTCTGCTGAAAGTTATAAGATGGATCCAGCTGATACCTTGGCTGTTCCTATTCTTGTAGAGAAACCACCAAGCACAATAGGGAAACTCAGCAAGCTGCTAGATCTCCACACCTACTTTCAGAGTTACATGCAAGACTTTTCTTGAAAGCAAAGTCATTATATGACTTATTGACTGTTCCACTGGGATCTGACACACAATGCTTTTAAAAGTGGAGTAAAAAACCAAGCCAAAGGATAAGGAAAGGGATCTGGACAAATACCCTCCAAACAGCCAGTTACCTGGACTGAACAACTTCTCAAAAGGTTTCAAACAAGCTGATTGACTATCCTGATTTTGCCTTACCATTTATCCTGTATGTAGATACTTCTAATAAAGGACTAGTTACTATCTTATACCAACATTAGGAAGGGAAACTAAGGCCTGGTCTACACTAGGGGGCGGGGTTGATGTAAGATACGCAACTTCAGCTACATGAATAGCGTAGCTGAAGTCGAAGTATCTTATTTCGACTTACCTCCCGTCCTCACAGCGCGGGATCAATGGCTGCAGCTCCCCCTGTTGACTCTGCTACCGCCGCTTGCTCTGGTGGAGTTCCGGAGTCAACAGGAGCACGTTCAGGGATCGATATATCGCATCTAGATGAGGCACGATATATCGATCCCTGATAAACCGATAGGTACCCGCCGATCCGGCAGGTAGTGTAGACATACCCTAGGAGGCATTGGCTATGGGTAAAGAGCACTAACTGCAGCAGAGAAGAATGACCCCTTTACTCATGAAAACTGGAGCTTCTGCCGCAACTTCTACTACCTGTGTGTACAAGCTGTTGTTTTGTTGGAAGATGGCAAGAGTTTAATGAAACGCTCCTGTTTTAAAATAGCCCTTGGCCAAGGTGTGTAGCTGATTTGTGTAGATGAGAGGGATGGGAAAAGGAACTATGACAGTGGGTATGAATGAACTGTTGGCAGCAGTGCTGTAGTCAAGATTTACACACAACCTCTGTGTCCATGGACTGAACCCAGGAGGCAGTCATGGTGTTCTGAACATTATTCCCTGCCACTTTCAGTGGTTTGGAAACTTTTGGCTACTCCTCTGTTCCTCTGATTATCTGCTAGATGCACCACCCCACCCCACCCCCAACTGCTGCACTGGTGCTGGTGACAGAATACTGGACTATGGGTCTGATCCACTCTTGATCTATAGGCTAATATGGTCCCCATCACCATAGCATCTGAGCATCTCCCAATCTTTTAATGTATTTATATTCACAACACCCCTGGGAGGCGGGGCTGTGCTACTATCCCCATTTTACAGATGGGGCGCTGAGGCACAGAGAGACTGCCATTTTGTGCTGCTCCACGTGTGACATTCATCACTGATTACCCCCTGCCCCAGGACCCTCTCCTCAAGCATTGGGAGCAGGTGAGGGAGGAAGGGATAACCAGGGAATGGTAGTTTGTAGACTGCCAAGCAGAACTGAGTGGTGTGGGGAGCTAGGGGGAAGCAACAGATAATTACATTATTGAGGAGAAGGGGAAATTTTAGAAAGTCTAACTGCAGTTCATGTGCATTCTCTCCATCCAGTTCTCACACTCAGGTTTTCTCTCTGTCCATCCATCTCTCACACACTCATGTTCTCTCAAAAAAAACACTTACTGCTCCCCTCTCCCAAAATTCAGTTATTGCCACTGCTGCCCCCACAATCAATTACTGCTCACCATCCTCTGCTTTAGCTACTGGACCACACTCCCAAAGCCAGGAGTTGAACTCCGGAGTCCTGACTACCAGCCCAACACTGCTCTAACCACTAGTTGGCACCTCGCTCCTACAGCCAGATGTAAAATCAGGAGGGTTCCCAGGCTTGTGCGGGATCCAACCCACGATGCTGCCTCTGAGTAAGTTGTGTGGATTCGTATTGTGTTTTATTTTCCCAAAGAGAATTAAAGGAGAGATTTGTCAGTGTTCCTGTAGCATCTGCCCCTGTTGGAAATGGTAGGGAGAACAAAAACTGACACTGGCAGAAAAACAAATTTTGGAGCTTCTAATGCTCCATGTTACACCAGACCTGGGCAGCTGAGCTGGGTAAGGGTGGGATGGAGGTGGGAGGGAATGATGGGACAGAGAGATTAGCAGATTAATATCATAGAAAGAGCATAATTCACTTCAGGGAAGATCAGACTTGCTGAAGCACTCCAGATTAAAATATACACATCATCAGTGTTCCCTCTAATTTTTCCCACACATGTGTGCAATGAATTTTGTTATGTGCACCAATATGGAGGTGATGTGTGACAAATCACCTCCATATTGGTGTTGGTGGGGCCTAGGGTGACCAGATAGCAATAAGATGGGTGAACCAGAGTGCCTCATGATAAAGGAGGATATTGATATAATAGGCATCACAGAAACCTGGTGGACTGAGGACAATCAATGGGACACAATCATTCAGGGGTACAAAATATATCGGAAGGACAGAACAGGTCATGCAGTGGGAGGAGTGGCAATATATGTGAAAGAAAATGTAGAATCAAATGAAGTAAAAATCTTAAGTGAATCCTCATGTTCCACAGAATCTCCATGGATAGCAATTTCATGCTCTAATAAGAATATAACATTAGGGATCTATTATTGACCACCTGACCAGGACAGTGATAGTGACGATGAAATGCTAAGGGAAATTAGAAAGGCTATCAAAATTAAGAACTCAATAATAGTGGGGGATTTCAATTATCCCCATATTGACTGGGAACATGTCACCTCAGGATGAAATGCGGAGACAAAATTTCTCGATACTTTAAATGACTGCTTCTTGGAGCAGCTGGTATGGGAACCCACAAGGGGAAAGGCAACTCTCAATTTAGTCCTGAGTGGAGTGCAGGAGCTGGTCCAAGAAGTAACTATAACAGGACCGCTTGGAAATAGGGACCATAATATAATAACATTTAACATCCCTGTGGTGGGAAGAACACCTCAACAGCCCAACACTGTGGCATTTAATTTCAGAAAGGGGAACTATGCAAAAATGAGGGGGTTAGTTAAACAGAAATTAAAAGGTACAGTGACTAAAGTGAAATCCCTGCAAGCTGCATGGATGCTTTTCAAAGACACCTTAATAGAGGCCCAACTTAAATGTATACCCCAAAACACTCCAAAAAACCACAGTAAAATAACTAAAACAAGAGCCACTGTGGCTTAACAACCATGTAAAAGAAGCAGTGAGAGGTAAAAAGGCATCTTTTAAAAAGTGGAAGTCAAATCCTAGTGAGGTAAATAGAAAGGAACATAAACACTGCCTAATTTAAGTGTAAAAATGTAATAAGAAAAGCCAAAGAAGACTTTGAAGAACGGCTAGCCAAATACTCAAAAGGTAATAAAATGATTAAGTACATCAGAAGCAGGAAGCCTGCTAAACAACCAGTGGGGCCCCTTGACGATCGAAATACAAAAGGAGTGCTTAAAGATGATAAAGTCATTGTGAAGAAACTAAATGGATTCTTTGCTTCAGTCTTCACGGCTGAGGATGTTAGGGAGATTCCCAAACCTGAGCTGGCTTTTGTAGGTGACAAATCGGAGGAATTGCCACAGATTGAAGTGACACTAGAGGAGGTTTTGGAATTAATAGGTAAACTTAACAGTAACAAGTCACCGGGACCAGACGGCATTCACTCAAGAGTTCTGAAAGAACTCAAATGTGAAGTTGCGGAACTATTAACTATGGTTTGTAACCTGTCCTTTAAATCAACTTCTGTACCCAATGACTGGAAGATAGCTAATGCAATGCCAATATTTAAAAAAAGCTCTAGAGGTGATCCTAGCAATTACAGACCAGTAAGTCTAACGTCAGTACCGGGCAAATTAGTTGAAACAATAGTAAAGAATAAAATTGTCAGATACATAGAAAAACATAAACTGTTGGGCAAAAGTCAACATGGTTTCTGTAAAGGGAAATCGTGTCTTACTAATCTATTAGAGTTCTTTGAAAGGGTCAACAAACATGTGGACAAGGGGGATCCAGTGGACATATTGTACTTAGATTTCCAGAAAGCCTTTGACAAGGTCCCTCACCAAAGGATCTTACATAAATTAAGTTGTCATGGGATAAAAGGGAAGGTCCTTTCATGGACTGTGAACTGGTTAAAAGACAGGGAACAAAGGGTAGGAATAAATGGTAAATTCTCAGAATGGAGAGGGGTAACAAGTGGTATCCCCCAGGTGTCAGTCCTAGGACCAATCCTATTCAACTTATTCATAAATGATCTGGAGAAAGGGGTAAAAAGTGAGGTGGCAAAGTTTGCAGATGATACTAAACTGCTCAAGATATTTAAGAACAAAGCAGACTGTGAAGAACTTCAAAAAGATCTCACAAAACTAAGTGATTGGGCAACAAAATGGCAAATGAAATTTAATGTGGATAAATGTAAAGTAATGCACATTGGAAGAAATAACCCCAACTATACATACAATATGATGGGGGTTAATTTAGCTACAACGAATCAGTAAAAAGATCTTTGAGTCATCGTGGATAGTTCTTTGAAGACGTCCACGCAGTGTGCAGCAGCGGTCAAAAAAGCAAACAGGATGTTAGGAATAATTAAAAAAGGGATAGAAAATAAGACGGAGAATATCTTATTGACCTTGTATAAGTCCATGGTATGCTCACATCTTGAATACTGTAAACAGATGTGGTCTCCACCATCTCAAAAAAGATATACTGGCATTAGAAAAGGTTCAGAGAAGGGCAACTAAAATGATGAGGGTTTGGAACGGGTCCCATATGAGGAGAAATTAAAGAGGCTAGGACTTTTCAACTTGGAAAAGAGGAGACTAAGGGGGGATATGATAGAGGTATATAAAACCATGAGTGATGTAGAGAAAGTAAATAAGGAAAAGTTAATTATTTGTTCCCATAATACAAGAACTAGGGGCCACCAAATGAAACTAATGGGCAGCAGGTTTAAAACAGATAAAAGGAAGTTCTTCACCCAGTGCACAGTCAACCTGTGGAACTCCTTGCCTGAGGAGGTTGTGAAGGCTAAGACTATAACAGTGTTTAAAAGAGAACTGGATAAATTCATGGAGGTTGTCTGTTAGGTAAGGTAATAATTGGAGATATACCAATCTCCTAGAACTGGAAGAGACCTTGAAAGGTCATTGAGTCCAGCCCCCTGCCTTCACTAGCAGGACCAATTTTTGCCCCAGATCCTTAAGTGGCCCCCTCAAGGGCTGAACTCACAACCCTGGGTTTAGCAGGCCAATGCTCAAACCACTGAGCTATCCCGCCCCCATAATGGATATTAGCCAGGATGGGCAAGGAATGGTGTCCCTAGCCTCTGTTTGTCAGAGGGTGGAGATGGATAGCAGGAAAGAGATCACTTGATCATTACCTGTTGGGTTCACTCCCTCTGGGGCACCTGGCATTGGCCACTGTCGGCAGACAGGATACTGGGCTAGATGGACCTTTGGTCTGACGCAGTACAGCCATTCTTATGTTCTTATGGTGAAAAATAGGGATGGGGATGGGGGGTAATAGGCACCTATATAAGACAAAGCCCCAAATATCAGGACTGTCCCTATAAAAATCAGGACATCTGGTCACCCTGGTGGGGCCAAGGGGTTGGGAGTGTGGGAGGGGGTCAGGGCTGGGGCAGAGGGTTGGGGTGCAGGCGTGTGAGGGCTCTGGCTGGGGGTGCTGGCTATGGAGTGGGGCCAAGGCTGAGGGGCTCAGGGCTGGGGTAGAGGGTTGTGGGGGTGAGGGATCCAGCTGGGGGTGCGGCCTGTGGGGTGGGTCTGGGGATGAGGAGTTTGGGGTGACAGCTGCTCTGGGGCTACGTTGAGGAGAGATGACTCCCCTTAGCTCTCTCTCCCTGCAGCAGCACCTGGGCTGGGGGTGAGAGAGACGCTTGTCCCTGCCGTGGCAGCTCTGGGGCTGGAGCCTCGGGATAGGGGCCTGTCCCCCAGTCATGGCAGGTCCGGGCAGGGGCTGGGTTCAGGCCCGGGGAGTTGTACCCCTCCCCCGGCAGGTCCCGGCCTGGCGGGTTCCCAGAGCGCCTGTGCAGCCCTTAATAAGCGGCCACGCAGCTTACAGGAATTTAGCACATCATATGATCAAAAGAAAAGACGGTTACTCACCTGTAGTAACTGTTGTTCTTCGAGATGTGTTGCTCCTATCCATTCCAGTTAGGTGTGCGCGCCGCGCGTGCACGGCATCTCGGAACTTTTTTACCCTAGCAACACCGGCGGGCCGGCTGGCGCCCCCTGGAGTGGCGCCGCCATGGCGCTAAATATATACCCCAGCCGGCCCGTCCGCTCCTCAGTTCCTTCTTGCCGGCTACTCCGACAGTGGGGAAGGAGGGCGGGTCTGGAATGGATAGGAGCAACACATCTCGAAGAACAACAGTTACTACAGGTGAGTAACCGTCTTTTCTTCTTCGAGTGATTGCTCCTATGCATTCCAGTTAGGTGATTCCCAAGCCTTACCTAGGCGGTGGGGTCGGAGTGAGACGTGGCGGAGTATAATACCGCAGAGCCGAAGGCTGCGTCATCTCGAGACTGCTGCACCAACGCGTAATGGGAGGCGAAGGTGTGAACCGAAGACCAGGTGGCCGCTCGACAGATGTCCTGGATCGGAACGTTGGCCAGGAAGGCAACCGATGAGGCCTGTGCCCTCGTTGAGTGTGCAGTGATGCGGCCTGGTGGTACGCGAGCCAGCTCATAGCAGGTCCGGATACACGCTGTAACCCATGAGGAAATCCGCTGGGCGGATATCGGCTCTCCCTTCATGTGGTCAGCAACCGCTACGAACAGCTGGGGCGAACGCCGGAAGGGCTTAGTCCGCTCGATGTAGAAAGCGAGCGCTCTGCGGACGTCGAGGGTATGCAGCTGCTGTTCCCGAGGCGAGGCATGTGGCTTCGGGTAGAACACCGGGAGGAAGATCTCCTGGTTGAGATGGAAAGCTGACACTACCTTCGGGAGGAAGGCCGGATGAGGGCGAAGCTGCACCTTGTCCCCATGAAAGACCGTGTATGGCGGGTTGACCGTTAGAGCGCGAAGCTCCGAGACTCGTCTCGCTGATGTAATAGCGATGAGGAAGGCCGTCTTCCAAGAGAGGTATAGCAGGGAGCACTTGGCTAAGGGCTCGAAAGGAGGACCCATCAGTTTGGCCAAGACGAGATTCAAATCCCAGGTCGGGGCCGGGTGCCGCACCGGCGGGTACAAGTGGTCCAGGCCCTTGAGGAAGCGGGAAACCATCGGGTTCGAGAAGATGGAGCGCCCTTCCACGGAGGGAAGAAAGGCAGATACCGCTGCCAGGTGGACTCTCAAGGAGGAGACCGCCAGACCTTGCTCCTTAAGGCGCCAGAGGTAGTCCAGGATGGTAGGGACCGGGACCAGGAATGGATTAAGATCTCGATGATCACACCAGAGTGCAAATCTCTTCCACTTCGCTAGGTAAGTGGAGCGAGTGGAAGGCTTTCTGCTCTCGAGCAGGACTTGTTGAACTGCAGCAGAACAGCCTCTCTCCGTGTGAGTCAGCCACTCAGGTACCAAGCTGTCAGATGGAGGGACTGCAGGTTGGGATGGTGGAGTCTGCCGACGTCCTGGGTGATGAGGTCCGGCCACAACGGGAGGGGGATGGGTTCCCGAACGGAGAGCTCGAGCAGCAGGGTATACCAGTGCTGCCTCGGCCAGGCCGGCGCGATCAGAATGACGTGAGCTCTGTCCCTCCGAAGCTTCAGGAGCACTCGGTGCATGAGCGGGAACGGAGGGAAGGCGTAGAGGAGGCGATCCGTCCAGGGGTAAAGGAAGGCGTCCGACAAGGAGCCCAGCGAGCGACCCTGGAACGAGCAAAACAGGTGGCACTTCCTGTTCTCCTTGGAGGCGAATAGGTCTACTTGGGGAAACCCCCACCTCCGGAAGATTGTGTGGGCGACGTCTGGACGGAGGGACCACTTGTGGGAGAGGAACGACCTGCTGAGATGGTCGGCCAGCGTGCTCTGCACTCCCGGAAGAAAGGACGCTTCCAGGTGAATGGAGTGGGTCACGCAGAAGTCCCACAGGAGCATCGCTTCCTTGCATAGGAGGGAGGAACGGGCTCCGCCCTGCTTGTTTACGTAGAACATCGCGGTGGTGTTGTCCATAAACACTGTCGCACAACGGCCTTACAGGTGGGTGCAGAAGGTGCGACAGGCCAGGCGGATGGCGCGCAGCTCGCGAACATTGATGTGAAGGGCGAGCTCCTGCGCCGACCACTGGCCCTGCGTGTGGAGATCGCCCAGGTGAGCTCCCCAACCGAGCGCTGAGGCATCCGTGGTCAGAGTGGCGGATGGGCGAGGAGGGCGGAACGGAACTCCGGCACACACGACTTTCGGGTCGAGCCACCAGTTGAGGGACTCGAGGGTCGTCCTGGTGACCGTGACCACCATGTCGATGGGGTCTCGGTGTGGCCGGTACACCGATGCGATCCACGACTGGAACGGACGAAGGTGGAGTCGCGCGTACGCGGTGACATACGTGCACGAGGCCATGTGGCCTAGGAGTCGGAGGCAGGAGCGCACCGTCGTGGTAGGGAAGGCGACGAGGTCCCGGATGATGGAGACCATCGACTGGTGCCGAGCGCGAGGGAGGCAGGCTCTGGCCAGTGTGGAGTTGAGGACCGCTCCGATGAACTCCACCCGCTGCGTCGGAATCAAAGTGGACTTCTCGGTGTTGATGAGAAGGCCGAGTTCCTGAAAGAGAGACAGGATTTTTGCCATGTGGTCCATCACAAGTTGCCGGGACTGACCTCGAACCAGCCAGTCGTCGAGATACGGGTAAACGTGCATCTGACGACGACGGAGGGCTGCGGCGACTACCGCCATGCACTTGGTAAACACCCTCGGGGCGGTGGAAAGTCCGAACGGCAACACTGCAAACTGGTAGTGGGTGTCGTTGACCAGAAACCGAAGGTAACGACGATGGGGAGGGTAGATCGCGACATGGAAGTATGCGTCCTTCATGTCGAGGGCGGCAAACCAGTCTCCCGGATCCAGAGAGGGAATGATGGTCCCCAGAGTGACCATGCGAAACTTGGGCTTGAGCAGGTACTTGTTCAGCTCGCGAAGGTCCAGGATAGGACGCAGCCCGCCTTTCGCCTTGGGGATGAGAAAATAACGGGAATAGAATCCCCTGCCCCGCCTGTCTTGAGGCACTGCTTCTATGGCACCCACGCTCAACAGAGTCTGGACCTCTTGTACGAGGACTTGCTCGTGAGAGGGGTCCCTGAAGAGGGACAGGGAGGGTGGGTGGGAAGGAGGGGGCGAAACAAATTGCAGGCGGTATCCCGACTGGACTGTTTGGAGCACCCAGTTGTCCGTTGTTAATCGGGACCACGCCGAAAAGAAATGGGATAGGCGGTTGAAAAACAGAGGGGAAGGATCCGGAAGGGAGAGTGATGGGCCGCCCTCGAGCGTCCCATCAAAAGGCCTGTTTAGCCCCCTGCGGGGCCTTCGAAGCGGCCTGGCCCTGGTTGCGGCGGTTGCCGGATGGACGACGGCGATTTTGGGCCGGACGTCGGCTGTTGTAAGGGCGATACCGGGACTGGTAGGCCGGTCGGGAGGGCTGTGGACGGAATGGCCTACGCTGCATCGCTGGCGTATGCATGCCTAACGTGCGTATCGCGATACGGCCGTCCTTTAAAGTTTGGATCCTAGAATCCGTCTTCTCAGAGAACAGCCCTTTAGTATCAAAGGGAAGGTCCTGTAACGTATATTGGACCTCCGGCGGCAGAGTGGAAGACTGTAGCCAGGCAATACACCGCATCGTGACCCCGGAGGCCAAGCTCCTCGCACCCGAGTCCGCAGCGTCGAGGGCAGCTGAAATTGAGGATCTAGACGACCTCCGTCCCTCCTCCAACATGGCCGTGAATTCCTGTCGGGAGGTTGTCGGCAGGAGCTCGGTAAATTTCGCCAGGGACGTCAGGATGTCGAAGACGTACCTGGCGAGGAGGACCATTTGGTTGGCAATCCTCATTTGCAGGCCTCCTGCAGAATAGACCTTCCGGCCTAGGAGGTCCATACGCTTTGCATCCTTTGACTTAGGTGCCGCAGCCGGTTGACCGTGCCGCTCCCTGTCATTAACCGACTGGACTACCAGGGAGTCCGGGGTCGGATGTATATACAAGTATTCATAGCCTGTGGGAGGGACAGAGTACTTTCGCTCAACACCACGGGCTGTAGGGGGCACGGACGCCGGCGTTTGCCAGATAGTGGTGGCGTTCTTCTGCACCGTCCGTACAAACGGCAGTGCAACTCGCACCGGCATGTCAGCCTCTACCACGTTGGTGATAGGGTCCTCGTCCTTGTGCACTTCCTCTATGGGCAAGGCCATCGCCGTTGCCACACGACGAAGGAGGTCCTGGTGAGCTCTCACATCAATAGGGGGAGGCTCCTTAGTTGCTGCACCGGCCACCGCCTCATCAGGCGAGGACGAGGAGGACAACCCCTGGACCACCGTCTCCGAAGATGGGTCCGCCACCTGCCCGTCGGGGGGTGCGGGCTGCGCGTGGTCTTGGGACTCCGATGCTACAGCATCCGCCGCTGGAGTCGAAGGGGCCGGTCTGGACACCATCGCCTCTGGGACTTTGCGCTCTGACGCGGGGGGCCTCGGTGGAAAAGGCACCCCCTGGGCCTCGTATTGGCCCCATGGAACCCAAAAGCCCCACGGTTGTGCCCCTTGAGGATGGTCTCGTGGGGTGGGCGGCAGGAGTCCGTATCCGTCCGCGCCGGAAGCGACCGACGCGGGTCGAGAAGGCCACGGCGGTGCCGAAGCGCTGGCAGAGTGCGCTGCCGAATGGGGCAGTCCGTCCCCGGATGGCAAAGAAGCGCGAGGTTGCTCCCGTCGGTACCGGGAAGGCGACCGGGAGTGACGTCCGCCACGGTGCCGGGAGCTCGACCGGTGCCGGGAGCTCGACCGGGATTGAGATCGACGGTGCCACGAACGTCCGCGCGAGTCGCGGTGCTGAGAGCGGCGCCGGGACGGCGATCTCTGATGGTGCCGGCGCGATGGCGACCTGGATCTCGAGCGGCGTCGGGAGTACGACTGGTACCGCGATGACGAGCGGTACTGGGACTGCGACCGACGTTTTGATGGCGATCGGTACCGCGAAGGCGAGCGGTGCCGAGATCGCGAGCGCCTGGATGGAGACCTGCCACGGGACCGGGAACGGGACCGGGACCGGGAGCGTCGTCCATGCTGCCTGTCCAGGGACGGTGGCCGGGTCATTCTAGCCGGCTTCCCCGCGGACATGACGGCCCGCACCGGCGGTGCCGGGGGCCGGAGGCCCGGTGCCTCTATGAGCTGGATCAGGTCTCTTGCGGAGGCGAATGTCTCCGGCGTTGATGGTAGCCGAGGCTCAACCGCTGACGGTACCGGGGAGCATGGCGGCGCCGGACTCGACGGGCCTTGCGGCGCCGGAGTCAAGGGTCCGGTGCACGGCTTGTGCACGGGCGCCGCGGGGGCCGCAAGCTGGGCAACCACTCTTGCAGAGTCCTCAGAGCGGGCCTGAGCTATTGCCTTCGCCAGTCTCTGCTTTCTCGCCGGCGAAAGCGAGCGGTGCCGCAACTTCGCGGTCGCTTTCTGTATCAGCGGTGCCGTGGAGGTGGAGCGGCTTGGTGCCGCCGGTGCGCTCTGCACCGAGGCAGTTCGCGGTGCGGCACAGACGGTGCCGGAGGTTGAAGCGACGCTTCCATTAGGATCTGCTTCAGGCGGATATCCCGCTCTTTCCGGGTCCGCGGTTTAAAAGTCGAGCAGATCGAACACTTGTCCGTTCTGTGCCCCTCGCCCAGGCAGCGGAGACAGGCGTCGTGCGGGTCTCCGATGGGCATAGGCTTCTGGCACGCCGCACAGGGCTTAAAGCCCGGTGCCTTGGGCATGAGCCCGCACCGGGTGAGGTAAAAGGGGAACCCCCCCCCCTTTCACCTTATCTATATACACTAACTATATCTAAAACTGTAAACTAACTACTAAACTAACTATATACAAGAAAGATGTGAACGCTAGGGATCGTGGAGAACGAAAGCACTCCACAGTTCCAACTGGCCGTCACGGGCGGTAAGAAGGAACTGAGGAGCGGACGGGCCGGCTGGGGTATATATTTAGCGCCATAGCGGTGCCACTCCAGGGGGCGCCAGCCGGCCCGCCGGTGTTGCTAGGGTAAAAAAGTTCCGAAATGCCGTGCACGCGCGGCGCGCACACCTAACTGGAATGCATAGGAGCAATCACTCGAAGAAGAACACAAGCATTTCCCTAGTTTCTCCAGAAACAACACTGTAATTTATAAGCCTGCATGATGCAGTGTAGCATTTCACTTCCTGTCCTAGTACACAGCAGCTGCATTGCACCTCAGAGGAGGCTGCCTTTCAGTGGCTGGTGTAATGATACATACTTTGTGCCATTATTAAAGCACATTGAAGTCCTTTGGAATGTAAACTCTACCAGTTATTGTAGTGGATAATAAGCATAGGGTTGGAACAGGTTTTGAAACACAAACTTGTTCTGAAAGAGATTGAAGCAACAGCCTCAGCAAACTCTGAGGGTGTAACAATCTTCAGATAATTAATACACAGAGTATGGCTTAGCATTACTTCTATCAGTCTGTGGAAAGGAGGTAGGAGGACACATGACTACATATTATCATTCATTATTTTCACAGCATTATCCCTGTTTTACAGATGGGAAACAGAAAGCGAGGCACAGAGAGATGAAGTGACTTGCCCAGGGTCACACAGGAAGTGTGTGGCAGAGCAGGGACTCAAATTCAAATCTTCAAAGTCACAGACTTCTGCCCTAACCACTCGACCACTCTTCCTCTCAGTGTGCCCAGGTGTTTCTAATGTACCTCTCATGACAGAATCTAAGTCCCAATTAATAACATAGAAATGGCCATACTGAGTCAGACCAATGGTCCATCTAGCCCAGTATCCTGTATTCTGACAGAGGCCAATGCCAGGTGCTTCAGAGGGAATGAACAGAACAGGGCAATTATCAAGTGATCGATCCCCTGTCATCAAGTCCCAGCTTCTGGCAATCAGAGGTTTAGGGATGTCCAGAGCATGGGGTTGTGTCCCTGACCATCTTGGCAAATAGCCATTGATGGACCTATCCTCCATGAACTCCCCGGGCACCAGTTCCACAGGTTGACTGTTTGAAGAAACACTTCCTTTTTGTTTGTTTTAAACCTGCTGCCCTATTAATTTCATTGGGAGAAAATAACTCTTCCTTATTCACTTTATCCACACCAGTCAAGATTTTATAGACCTCTATCATATCCCGTCTTAGTTGTCTCTTTTCCAAGATGAACAGTCCCGGTCTTATTAATCACTCCTCATATGGAAGCTGTTCCATACTCCAAAGCATTTTTGTTGCTCTTCTCTGTACCTTTTCCAATTCTAATATATCTTTTCTGAGGTGGGGTGACCAGAACTGCATGCAGGATTCAAGATGAGGGTGTATCATTGTTATATTTACTGTCTTATTATCCATCCCTTTCCTAATGATTCTAAACATTGTTTGCTTTTTTGACTGTCACTGCACACTGAGTTCCCTGCCATCACTATGTTTTTCTTTTTTAAATGTGATCTATTTAAGATTTGGGATGAGGCCAGGGGTATAAAACTATGACAATGAAAACCTAACCAAATAGAGCTCAGACCAAATGAGTCACCCCTCCTGAAATTGCCTTCCCCAGGTATCATATGTCAGGGCCGCTGCCTCAAGATTTCAGGTAGTTGAGGAAGACAAATGCTTTGGGGAGACATCCTTCCCTCCCCTGCACCCCTCCTGCTGGCATAAGAGGAGGAGATAAAAAGAGTGCCAGGGGCTTTATAGTGTAAGGGGACTATTGCTGAACTCAGTTACTGAAACTGAGTGGGGTTTTTTGGTTGGCCCTCTCCCAGTATCAAAATAAAGGGGAAGGGCCAATGAGAAATCAAGAGCCTGAGACTGACAGTCCCCAGGTCCAATGAGAAGAGGCCAATGCTCCAGTTCAGCCTGATTGACAGGGCAGACAGGCCAATGAGGAAGTTAGGAGCCTGGGGTCCCATCCTCTGTGTGAGCTGGAGTTGCCTGAGCCAGAGTAGGGCAGAGCTAAGGGGAGAGCAGCAGTCCAAGTTGAGCTGGAGGCAAAGCAGCAGCTGTTCAGAGTTAGAAGAGCTAGAGCAGTGCAAACCAGCTGTGCCGACAGTGAACCAGGTCTGAGCTGCAGCCGGGAGCTGCTGGCCCAGAGCTGAGGAGCAGACACTGGCCATGCCAAAAGTAACACCGGAGCTGAGTGTGGTGAGCAGCTGGGGAGAGCAAGGGGGGACCCTGGGCAGAGGGCTCAGTGCAGAGAGATGTTGTCAGACAAGAGGGCTTGCAGGCTGGACTCAGAGGTGGATTATGAGCCCAATAGAAGGGCTGATGCTGAGGAGAAGGATCCTGTGGATGGCCCTCTGGTCCCACGGCTCCACCGAAGCCGCGGGACCAGTGGACCCTCCACAGGCATGCCTGCGGGAGGTCCACCAGAGCCGCGGGACCGGCGACCGGCAGAGCGCCCGCCACGGCATGCCGCCGTGCTTGGGGCAGTGAAATGTCTAGAGCTGCCCCTGTCCTGGTTTCCATTTGTTCCTTACTGTTCTTACAGTTACTGTTTAATAAATCATGTTTGGTTTGAACTGAATGTAGTGATCAGTGGGTGAGAGAAGTGGCCAGTGTGGAGAGAGCACCCTGCAGTTGGGGAACTGTAGACCGTCCTAAGTGGCCACGATGAGACTGAGGGTTAAGCCACCTAGAGATTCTGGGCCCAGCCTTGTTTGAGTTATGAGGAGTCTGCCACATGGGAGAGTGGAAAAGAAGCCCTCAAGATCAGACTGGCCTCTGGGTAAAGGGAGCGGGAGCGAGGACTCAGATCTTTTCGCTAGCTGATTCCACCGGGTTAGTGTAGAAGCCAGGAAAGCTCCCCACAATAGCAGGACAATTCTGCTGCTTACAATAGGTTGTTTTTACTCAAACCCCAAAAGTGAACTGGGCCAAATTCTCCCTGTAGTGAGGCGGCCTGGCTCCCAGCTGCACCTGAACGGGCTGAGCCCGAACAGCCGTTGAAGTGGGCGGAGTCACCGCCGCCTGTTCCCGCCCCCCAGAAGTCAAGGGGCGGGACAGGAAGTATAAAGTCCCGGCCCCAACGATCAGTTGCGGCCCGGCTGCTGGAGAGGACAGACGCTGGTGCCCGAGCTCCTGCTGAACCGAGCCCGCCCTGAGCCCGGTACCCTGAGGAGGACTCGCCGAGCCTGCCCCGAGCCCGGTACCCTGAGGCAGAGTCGAGCCCTCCTGTGCACCCGTGTCCTGAGGAGCCAATGCTGGTGGACCCCCCTGCCGAAGCCACGACAACACAGGTACCAGTGGAGCGGGAGATTGGAAGTGGCCCGGGGATAGCCGACCCCAGTCTGGCTGTAGCAGACTCTGAGCCTATGTCAGTGTGTTGTGGCCAGGATCCCCACTGACTGCAGCGGATCCACGCCGCTGCTAGGGCCCCGGGCTGGGACGCAGTGGAGTGGGTGGGCCTGCGTCCCCCCTGCCACCCCCTACTCACGGGTGGCAGTCTCCCCCTCACCCCAACGCTCAGGCTTAGAAGCCTGGACTTACCGGTTTGCTGCTCAGCCCTGCCTAAGGGTCTGAGGCCTGTACCTGTTGCTGCCCTGCCCTGAGCTAGGGCTTGGGCTTTGATAAACTGAACTGCTGTGTGTTTGCTCAGCCCCTGCCTGAGGGCCTGAGCCCAGGACTACTGCCTGTTGCCCTGCCCTGATCTAGGGCATGGACTTTAAGACTGAACTGCTACTCAGCCCCCTGTAGTGAGGCGGCCTGGGTCCCAGGCGCCCCGAAGGCAAAGAGTGACCCCTCACCTGACAAGGGGACCCGTACACGGACCCTTACGCTCCCCCATCAGCATCACTGACTTCAACAGGGGGGCTTGGGTGTAAATGAATGCAGGAAATGGCCACTTGATTAAAGCGTTTCTGGCCATCTGGGATTGGCGCAGTTATGGTACATCTACACTCAGGGCCGCCCAGAGGGGGGGGCAAAGGCGGCAATTTGCCCCGGGCCCCGGGCTCCGCAGGGGCCCCCAAGAGAACAGCAGAGGCTCCCGCCTCCGCCCCTCTCCTGGAGCCTCAGCGCATCAAGCGCCGAGTCTCCGCTGGGGCCCCTGAGCCCTGCCCCGCTCGGAGCCGCGTGGTCAGGAGGCGGGGCTCGCTCGGCGTGGAGCTCCCAGCCCCGCCCCCTCACCACGCGGCTCTAAGCAGGACGGAGCTCAGGCCCCGCCGGCCACACGCTGCGGCTGTTCCGGCGAGGCGCTGAGGCTCCAGGTGAGGAGGGAGCCGGGGGTAAGAGGCTGGGGCCGGGGCGGGGGGGAAGCGGGACCCGCCGCCGAAGCGCAGCCCGGTCTTCGGCGGCGGGGGGCCCCTTCCGTTCCGGGACCCGCCGCCGAAGTGCCCCGAAGACCCGCGGCAGGGACCTCCCCCCGCCGAATTACCGCCGAAGACCGGGCTGCGCTTCAGCGGCGGGTCCCGCTTCGGCGGTAATTCGGCGGCGGGGGGCTCCCGCCGCGGGTCTTCGGGGCACTTCGGCGGCGGGTCCCGGAACGGAAGGGGCCCCCCGCCGCCGAAGACCCCGGGCCCCCGGAATCCTCTGGGCGGCCCTGTCTACACTGCAACAAACAAACAAAAAAACCCCACTGCAGTGAGTCTCAGAGATTGGGTCAACTGACTTGGGCTCGTGCTACAAAGCTAAAAATATCAGTGTAGATGTTCCTACTTGGGCTGGAGCCTGGGGTCTGAAACCCAGTGAGGGGAGAGAGTCCCAGAGCCCAGGCTTCAGCGCAATTTTACAGTCCCGCAGCCTGAGCCCTGAGAACTTGAGAACTGACACGGGGCAGCTGTGAGTGGTTCATTGCAGTGTAGACACACCCATAGATTCGTCTTCTTCTCCAGGCTGTGTGCCAAGGTAAGAACAGAATCTTGTCCCCCAAAGCATGCCCTGATCTAGCTAGGAGGTAGAGGGGACCTGCTATTGTCTTAGTTCCTTGCAAAGCTCTCCCACCCTCCTGCTTCTCAGTGCCTGATGCTGGGGATACTTTGGAGATTCCAGCTGTCTATCCCCTTTGCTCTGAGTCCCAGTTCTTGCATATACTACACCCGGTTCACTGCACAAATCTGCATGATTTTATCAGAGAGAACATTTTTCTGGGCTTCCAGTGGTGATAGCATTTATTTAATGTACCACCTCCCCCGTTAATCATTTACACAGACCATGCAATTATAACATATGGATGTTGACTAGGGAATACAAGTGCTCCTTTATGGGGTTTTCTGTACGTGGAATACCTTGACACTTTTAGTGACTCACTCATTCAGCATTTTTCCAGCTCCGATAATATCTTGGGTTCAAGGCAACTCTGTGCACACTTTTTTTATTCTTAAACATATTTCTTATGCTTTCATGTGTAACATAACTTTACTGTATGTTATATTACTGACTACAAACCTCTATCCACTTCTCTGTTTTCACCCTCTGCTACTGTTCTGCCTTCAGCCATTCCAGTTTGGCCTGTGATCTTATCAGGTTTCAAATGCTAAGCTGGGTGGGTCACTCTTGGTCAATGTTGGCACAGGAAACCTCAAAATAAAATCCAAGTTGCTACAGTACAGTAAGTGGTGCTGGCAATTTAGTCTCAGGATGTTCTTCCTTTTGAGCCAGTGCTCAGTCAATGCCCTAATGTGGCTTTAAGGGATGCTGTGCTAATTAAGGTGCCCTATGTCATGTGAAGGGTAATGCTCAGGCAACATTAAAAAGACCATGACTGTTTTCACAAGAGGTAATAGGCATGTTACCTGGAGGTGAGTGAATAAAGTATAGGATGATTTTTTCTTTTATTTATTTTTTTTCATCTTGTGAATTGTCAGCAGAGAGACTGTGAAATTCACCAGTCCCTCCAGGCAATCAGGGTGGCTTTAGTCAAAGGTATTTGCCAGGCACATGGTTTATGTCACATGCTGGGCAGATACCAAAGAAGAAAGAAACTTTCTTATCAGGTCACTGACTAAGTGATAAGTGTGCAATGATTTATATTGGCTGTGTATACAAATGAAGCAGTTCATAAGGTACATGGGGTCATTGCTGGTTCTGGACCATAGCCCATAGTGTTTTTTTCCCTTCCTCTTTGTAAAATAAGATTTTTAGTCCTGTGAAAAGTGGGTATACAGGAAAACTGGCCAGAAATCAAAGGAGATCACCCTAGAGGTGTATTATAAAAGGATAATAATACCTAGCTTTTGAGTAGTGCTTTAGAGCCATAGATATCAAAGTATTTTACAAAGGAGGTATCATTATTTTCATTGTACAGATGGGGAAACTGAGGCAGGTGAAATGGCTTGCTGAAGTTCAACCACCAGGCAGTGTTGTCAACTCTCACAATTTTATTGTGACTCTCTCAATATTTGGTGTCTTTCATAAAGCTCTAACTACTGGAATCAGAACATTGCTTGAGAATCTCAGCTTTTAAAATATGTAAGCTTCTAGCCTTTCTGGATGCAGAGAAATGTTTGAAAATGTGAAGCAAGTATATCATAAATATCTTGGATTTTTCCCTGTATTTAAAGTCATTACTTTTAAGCCTACCTCGTGCATTTTGGGAGCTTGATTCATGATTTTTGAAGGCTTAGGGCTGGCAATATACTGAGCATATCAGATATGACAGATGTTTACAAAATCGTGAATGGTGTCGAGAAAGTGAACAGGAATTTGTTATTTACCCCTTCACATAATGCAAGAACTAGGGATCCCCCAATGAAATTAATAGGCAGCAGGTTTAAAATCATAGAACAGAATCATAGAATATCAGGGTTGGAAGGGACCTCAGAAGGTCATCTAGTCCAACCCCCTGCTCAAAGCAAGACCAATCCCCAACTAAATCATCCCAGCCAGGGCTTTGTCAAGCCTGACCTTAAAAACCTCCCTAGGTAAACCATTCCAGTGCTTCACCACCCTCCTAGTGAAAAAGTGTTTCCTAATATCCAACCTAAACCTCCCCCACTGCAACTTGAGACCATTGCTCCTTGTTCTGTCATCTGGTACCACTGAAAACAGTCTAGATCCATCCTCTTTGGAACCCCCTTTCAGGTAGTTGAAAGCAGCTATCAATTCCCCCCTCATTCTTCTCTTCTGCAGACTAAACAATCCCAGTTCCCTCAGCCTCTCCTCATAAGTCATGTGTTCCAGCCCCCTAATCATTTGGTTTGAAGTACTGAAGTAATTCTTCACACAACACATAATCAACCTGTAGAACTCGTTGCCATGGGATCTAGTGAAGGCCAAAAGTATATCTGGGTTTAAAAAAAAACTAGATAAGTTCATGGAGGATAGCTCCAGCAATGGCTATTAGCCAAGATAGTCAGAGATGCAACCCCATGCTCCAGGTGTCCCTATACCTCGAACTGCCAGAAGCTGGAACTGGATGACCAGGGATATATCCCTTGATATTTGCCCTATTGTGTTCATTCCCTCTGAAGCATCTGGCACTAGCCACTGTCAGAAGACAGGATACTGGGCTAGATGGACCATTGGTCTGACCCAGCATGGCCTTTCTTATGTGCAGGCCAGTGACAGAGCTGGGAATAGAATTCAGATTTGCTGAGTCCTAAATCCAGTGCTCTAGCCAGTAAGTCACACTCCCTCTTGGGATGCTGGCTCCAGATCCACTTACAGCTGTTGACCAACTGTGGCAAGAGGGGACTTATGATTTAGTACGTGGGCAGTTCAGAGGGAAGGATGGAGGGGCCACTGAAGCACGTTGGAGTAGGCAGTTTTCAGTCACAGATGTTGCTGCTTGTTGTAATTGCTCTTGAGCAGGTACATAAACCAAACCAGCTCCAGAGATTCCCGTGGTTTCTGTACAAAGGCCAAGAGTAATTTCCTACTTAAAAAAAATAATGTTGTCATAATTTCTGTGCTATAAAGACTTCTTCTCTTTTCTTCAGGAGCCAAAAGGTTTTGGGGCTAACTAGCTGGCCAGGGAAGAGTGAGAAGGACCGGGTGCTGCAGTTGGAGCTGGTGTTTCCTTGGAGCAGAAACATGGTATCAGGCCTGTTTCTTGGGGAATACTGAAGGAGCAGCAGCAGCAGGAGACAGCTGCACAGGACAGCTAAGAACAGGAGTCAGAGAAGGAGGACTAATAAAAGCTTGAATAGTAAAATACCAACCTTTATATTTATATTAAGGTTCTATTTATTAATGGCTTATCCAGGGTTAATACATGTCTAGTAGATGTGGTCAGCATGGTATAGTCATGAACAGTGTGTGTTATGGGTGCTTGTAAGCATATTAATGGAAAGCAGAGATTGTTCTAAGTGATGGTTATAAGTAGGGCTGGTCAAAAAAGAGCAGTGAGTTTTCATTGAAATAAAAATTTTCTGTTGCAGAATTTTCTGTTAAGAAAATTGAAACGAAACATTTTGTTTTGGGTCATGTTGTTTAGGGTCTGCTTGAGCCTCCATAGTTCCTCATGGGAGTTGTGTTTCCGGGCCCATAACGGCGTGAGCTGGCCCCTTGTCCATGATGATGTGGCACCTCAAAAGAACAGGTGTTTAAGAGAGCAGCAGAGGAGCTGGCAAATGGGGGCCAGGTGGTAATCAGAGAGCTACCTCCTCAACAGGTTAAAAACCCTGCTGTTAGCTGACCCAGGAAGAGGGAGAGCAGGTAGTTTGGAAAGGAGAATGCAGCACTGCTGGCTATGGAGCCCATGGACTAAAGTGGGGGAGAGACAAGAGCAGTGCTGTGACGCTCAGGTGGATCCTGGCTAGAACCATGGTGCAGTTGGAATCTCTTAATCACAGGGAAGCTGCAGTTGTGAATCTAGGGACCTAGATAGGGGGAGACTTGGGGGGAAAAGACTCTCCAGTGAAATCAAAAGCCACAGTAGAGCTGACAGAGCTCCCTGGCTCTGAGGTTACTGGACGGGGAACCAGGAACCCGAAGCTCTGGATTGAGGGTGAAATTGGAAACCCCAAGAGGGAAGGGTTTGGGCCTGAAAGGGCTGAAGTAGACTGTGTTTCTTAAAGACATAATACACTGAACACTGGGAAGGGAACTTAGTTGAAGTACTCTGTGCTGCTAACATGTTATTGGGACTGGATAGCGGGGTGCCAGCAAGGACATGCTTTACTATGCAGTGGTGTACTCTGGGGTGGGACTCTGCCCTAGAGCCCTTCATGCCCGTATTCTCCCCTATGGGCTGGACTGCATATTCCATGATCCACTGTGGTGACTCCCTGTGGCTGAGGTGCTGCATTCCCAAACTCCCAGGGATGCCTTTCCAATTGCACATGGCATTTCTTTGCTCAGTTAATTTTTTCAAAGGGAATTCTAGAGCTGGATTGGATGCAGGTGGAACAAGTGTAATTACCTTCTGCATTGCCCCAGGCTGCAAATGTTCCCTCTCATGGACCATTTAAGACCACAGCTACTTCAGGTGAGTGAGAATGTGTCAGATCAAATTAAGGGCTAAATGATTTGGACAATGAAGGGCTAAATTCAGGCTCCTACGGGCACAGAGGCATGTGTTGGGAGTAGTGGAGCTGCTAAAGGATGGTGTTAAATCTATGTAGCAGGGAAAGGGCCAGCAGGGGATACTAGTGGGAGTATGTTCAACAGCTGCCCTTATTAATACCTTTACAAAGATGGAGGTGCACTTCCCCTCCCCCAGTGTTGGCTTCTGCGTACTCAGGGTTGTGTAGGGAGGCTTGGGCCTTGGATACACTGATCAGCCTGGGGTCTTGACTCTGTTACTGCTGCAATCGCTGTCTCTCCCCCCTTGGGTTGGGGGAACTAGCTGCAAACTGCTGTGCTGGAGATAAGGGGGGAAGTTTTTGCTGCACCTTCTTCCCCCTCCCATTGCACCCCACGTGGGCATCCACCATTGAACCCTAAGAAATATTCTCAATAAGAGATGCTCATCTGACTCCAACCTGACCATCAGTGGGTGGGTACTTGAGACTTATACTAAAGTTTGTTTGTTTGGTGCTCAGATACCTGGGTAATAGGAGCCACATAAGTACCTAAAATGGATTCTCATTGATATAGTATGACTGGATAGAGGGAGGGGCTGAATCAGAAAGAGTTCACTCACCTGAAGTGAATCTTTTTTTGACTAGGTAGCCATAGAAAACTTGTCAGCCCTGCAAGGGCACAGTTTCTTTCAAAGAGTCTCTGGGTCTGTTAATGTTTCTCCTGTGACTTGTTTTCCTAACAGCTGAAATCCTGGAGATGCTGCTTTGTCCTGTTGGTGCACTGGGAAGTCCCCAAAGTCATCACCCAGAGATTCCAGGGGATTGGTGTCTGGTGAGTCCTACTCAGGCTCCCGTAAGTGCGTGTAGTGAAATTCTCACCAATCAACTCCAGTGGGAGTTTTGCCTGAGTAAAGCATGAGTAAGTACTTAGGGACAGCGCCTTGAGTTTGTTGTGCAGGTAGCTTACAGCTGGATTCTGCAGTGTGAACCTACCAGACACATATGGGCATTAATTGCTGATAGAGGTAAGAGCTGTTAGTGGGCTAGTCTCAGCACAAACTAACTCCCTTTCTGTTTTGATCCCCTATTGTCTTGGGACATCTAGACATAGGAGGGGCAGCACAGTCCAATGGAAAGAGAACTGGAGTGGGACTCAGGACACCTGAGCTCTGTTCCTGGTTCTGCTGATGAGCTGGTGTGTGACCTTGATTGTCACTTCCCCTCTCTGTGCCTCGGTTTTCCCTCCCACCTTGTACCTCTTGTGTATTTAGGTTGTAAGCTCTTTGGGACAGAGAATGCCTCTTATGTATATGGAACTAGTGCAATGGGGCCTTGATCTGGGTTGGGACTCTAAATGCTACTATAATACGAATGATGATGATTTGATCCAAACAAGAGTTCCAAACTGTAACCAACTGTCCGTTAAGTTCCCTCAGCAGCTTTGTCCTCTAGTGTAACTATTTTTTTCTTCCTCCTGCATATGTTTCTGACTTTATTGTGCAGCCTTAGGCTTGCGGGCCATTTGGAGAGAATTCAATGATGTAGTCAGATTGCTGAACTTTAAATAGGAGTATCTGAATTGAGCAGTGCCTGCTACATATCCCCTGTGGAAATGATTAAGAAGCTTTTGTGACCCTTTTCAATCCCCAAAGGGTTTTTCCATTGACATTCTTGTGAAAAGCATTAGTTAGATACGAGTCCAAGAGCACGTGTGTGTGTGTGTGTGTGTGCTGGATTTGTGAAGGCTTTTGATACTTAATCACAGTCTTCCTATTGCGTTCAGCACCTATGGGATATGGGTGGTCCAGGCAGGACATGCCAAGGTATGTTAGCATGGGAGTACAGATAAGTACATTTCTCATGTTATATTTGCATTCAAGCCATTCAACCCAGCTCCATTCTGAAGCCCTGTTCAGCAATATTTAGAATATTTCCACCGTGCATTGTCATGAATTGATTTCACCTTTATGTCCACGGTAGATGAAAGTGTTAGTATGGCAGAATCACTTTGTCACATTATGTTCAATGCTGCCACCTCATGGAGATGAAAATGGCGAACAAAATAGAACATGCCTCCATCACTTCGGTGCTGTGGAAATGGACGTATTAAGTACAGGACAGCCACATACATATTTTAACACTTTCTCACATGAAGCTATATGCTAACAGTAACTGAAATTAGAAATGGGCAAGATGAACGAGTCACATCTATGCTATTTCACGCAACCAGTGCAGGATTGTTCCCAAGCTTTCTCAACTGTCTTTTCTCCCCACCCCCCAAATCCAGTTTTAAATGACTTGATCAACGTCTAATTCCCTGGGGGAGTCGATACCATAGTGCAATAGATCTCACTCTCAAAGTTTTTTCCTTGGTCTATAATAACATTAAATTACTACATTGTTGGAAATATCTAAGTCTGCTACAAAACTGAAGGTAGAAACCTAAACTTTTTTTAAAAATTGACTGACCCCTTCTGTATATAAATAACACGCAAGTTGCCCCTCAAAGGGGCCTTTCAGCTGATGGCCTCCAAAATGCTTTAAAAGTAGAAGTTGGGTCTCACAGCTCCCTGGTTCTCCCGTGAGACAGGGAAGTATCACTCTTCTCATTTTACAGATGGGGACACTGAGAAATATGAAGCTTCAGGTGACTTGCCCAAGACCAAACAGGAGTTGATGTTCGCACTGGGGTCAGATTCCCTGCTTCCCAGCCCTGTTCTCATTCTGGCTCTAAATTTGACAATAATACTTCAGTGTCTGCTTCCACATGGGTCATACATCACTTTGCAAACAGTTATGAATGTAGCCCCCTCCCAACCCTGTTTCAATATAAGTATCATTATTCCTGAGTTACCGATGGAGGATCTTAGGGTAATGACTTGCTCAGGGTCACACAGGAAGTTGGTGGAAGAGCTGGGAACAGAACCCAGCTCTCCTGACTTCACCACAAGACCATCCTGCAACTGAAGAGAATTACTTAATTATGCCATTTTTCTGCTCCTGTGACTAGTTGCCCCATTCACATGGATAAAATAGCTGGCAGGATGGCAGTAACTCTGCTGAGTGGCAGCAAGGGAGAACTCCCCACTCCCAGTGCTGGGGAAACCAGTGAAGAGATCAAAGGGGCAGGGGCTTTGTGGCAGCATATAATTCATTTTCTTGTCATCTAGTATGCCAGGTGCAGTTAGCAGCCAGGTGCTGTTAAGAGGGTCATTTACCACAGCTGTTGTAAAATGAGAGGCAGTGCTCATCATTACCCAAGGGTTAGCAGAAGAAATCTATCATATGTGTCTCTAGTATGACACAGCCAATCTTTGCCCAGCTAAGCGCTGCACTGGCCATTTCTCGGAAGCTTGGAGGCCACACCTGATGGTCACGTTCCGCTCCATGTTACAAGGCCCTAGAGAGGAGGTTGTTTGATCTGGAGGAATGAGCACTGGAACCCAAAGCAGCAGGATCAAACTGGAGCATTTCATGGCTGGATTTGTAATATCAACTGGCTGCACCAGTGTGTTAAAGATTAAACCCATGGCTGGCTTCACTTCAACCACGCATAGTCTATATATTATGTCTGATTATTTCAGACATAAAAATCTATTCATGTAGCTTCACAACACCCTAGTAATGTTGGCATTATTATCATCATCATCACTATTGTAGCACCTAGAGGCTCCAGCTGGATCAGAGTCCAATTGTGGTAGGTTCTACTCAGAGTTGGGCCCTGCCCCAAAGAGCTCCTCATCCTTCTTTTACAGAGGATGATATGGGGACAGAAAGGATAATTCACACATGGAGCCAGGAACTGAGCCCAGCTTTCCTAAGTCCCCATCTACTGCCTTTAAATCATCATCTCTAAGGAAGAACACAAGAGTTCATAATTCTGCATTAAAATCCCCTAAGGCTGTATAATTTGTTGGTTACTTCTTCACCACAGTGGGTGTGTGGGTAGGTGTGTGTATAGACAGAGACATTTACACAAATTAAAAGGAAAACTATGCACACTAACCTCTGATTTACATAGTCCCAGTTCGTAATTTAAAGACAATGAATAAAACCAAGCCGAATTCTTTAAGGTTCAAGCCTCCAGGGCACTTACAGATAATTGAATTTAGTGGAGGATGGTGAATGATATGAGTGATCAAATAAAAAACTTTATTTAGAATAAAATAATTAGTTAAAGCAAACAGGCATTCCAGTAACCATACACCACATTTATACTCGCAGTGTAAGATGATATGATGCATCCAGAGTTCACCAGTCCCTGAATGGGAAGAATGTATGTAATCCTTGATGGTGGATGGTGCACATAATATAAAATTAGCATGCTACCCTTTCTATAATCAATTATAATAATGCTCCTTAATTAACATTCAAGCCACCTTTGACCATATCCATATTTCTGCTACCATAATTAATTATTTTCTACTTTCTCACTGGCTATTTAACATTAAGCATCATCTTAATTAACATCTGTGTAAATGCAATACCAATAACTATCAATATACAGTAGATAGCATTTTCCAAAACATAAATGTTTTAAATAAAATGTTAGAACCAAAATAGGACCTGGAGTTATGCCCTAACTTATCTCTCACTTGCCTCTGAATTGTCTTACTCCACTTTACTTGTATTTTGCCAGGCTTGGCTTGACTCCTGTCAAGTTTGTTTTTTGGAAATAGCTTTTTGAGCCTACTTACATTTCTATATAACATAAGCAAGCATCATCTCTATAAGCTACAACATGAACTTGCTGACCAAACTTATTGAAATAAACTTATTACAGCTAACTGGTTCTGCCTCACTGATGGGTGTGGTATTCAAATGTGACTAGCTCTGTCAAACTCTTGCCTTGGTCATGTCCAGACACAGACTAGTTAATCTCTTGGTGACAGGTGGCTCTGTCATGCAACCTTGTGCTGGGAAAGTGCTGCACCAGAAGCTCAGGAACGGCCATCTCTTGTTTAAATTACACCAAGAGCTGGATTTTTCAAAGGGAATCAAGGAGGTGGATTTTCCTGGACAAATAGCAAAATGCATGTGGCAGCAAAGTTTTCACTTGAGGACTTGCAAGACTGGCATTTAGATTGGAATGCTTCATGTTTGCACGTGAATTTGGCATTCAGGTATCCATGTAAATACACTCAACTGGCTGCCCAGCAGATGGAGCCTGAATGCATGCAAATATATTACATTCTTCTCTGGATCTATATGAGAAAAGTGTCACAATGCTGGGAGCTTGTCTGGGATGGCTTTTGGCATCTGCCATCATGCAGAACCACCTGTTAATGGAAGGGCATGCTTTCAGTTTTGATGTGCAGATGTATAGACCCTAAATAGCTGATTAGACATGCACAGTCAGTAGCTCCCAGAACGGATGGGATATTTGTTAAATTCATAGTGGCAGTGCTGCTGCATATATCTATGAAAACTAATAGAACATTAGGAGAGGGTGCAGATTATGATTCTGGCATAACTGAAGATTTAGATCTCCTGAGTTACAGTCCAGTGCCTTAACCATGAGACCCATCCCGTAAATTTGCCACTCTTTTTTTTTTTTTTAAGAAAATTACTGGTGGAGGCAGGGCTTTTGGATATTCAAGGTCTTTCTTGTTTTAGTGACCTATAACTCAAAAATACTTGACCAACTTTCTTCAAAATTTGCAGAAAAATTTTCCTTGATGTTTAGAATGCAGTTAAATTTCAGGACAAACCATTTTTCTTAGTCTACGTTATAGTGGGAATAAGAAACAGGCATTGTAATAAAACCTGGTTACAAATTTACTATAGAGAGAATATTCAAGTCTATGAGTTGATTGTTTCCTCTCCATTAAACTGGTAAACAATGCCACTTAGTGGTTGTGAAAACACAGTGAGTGGCATAATGTCTAAAACATTACTTAAACTCAAATAATTCAAGAGTAATGGGGGAAGATGAGAGCTGAAAGTTCATCAGTAGATTCCACAAGGTGCTGAGTGCTACCTGTGTGGTGTCAAGAACTCTCAATTCCCACTGAAGACTATATGGGAATTCAATGCACTAAGCACCTCGCGAGATCTTAGTACTTATTCCAAGAGATCAAACTCTACAGCTTATTTGTATCCCCACACAAAAGGACATTTGTTAACTTTTGAATTTAAAGTTAGTAGATTTCAGATCCTGCCAGAGCAAATGGTAAAAAGCAAGGGAAATAAGCAGTTAAATCCTTTAACACCAAGAACCCCTTCTTAACCTCATCCACCTTCTTGCCATCAACCACAGCCCACACCTGTCAACCATCAGCCTGAAAAACCAAAATCCGGCCTTATTTCTGACTGTGATTAGTAGTTATATGGTCACCTGTTTGGATGATTAATTTAGGGTTTTAGCATTTATGTGGCTTCTGTAAGTTACATCATATGTAGCTCTGTCCTGGCTTCATTATTGGTGGGTGTAAGTAAGTGAGGCTCAGTGTTTTGCAAATGGTGAGAGATGTTTTTCTGTAATGCTTATGAACAGATGGGTGGAGGATTAGCCCACAGGTAAATTGGGTGGTTATTTTTATGTAGAAATTATGGAAGTGAAATCTGCATGCATGTGTGTGTTGGTGTTTTATATTTATGGTTGGAGTGGAGGTGGGATATTGGTTGTCCAAAATGAATATGGAAATATGGGATATGAGAGGTAGAAGGTAAGTAGTTGAGGTTGAGAAGGGAAACTGATGAGTAGGATGTAGATGTAGTGCAATCAAATCATTCAGTGCCCCCAAGTCTCTCTTTAATGGCCATAAGGAACTTCATTTTACATCTCAACTGAAAGACAACACCCCAAGAAATACAGGGTCCCTATCACCATACTACAGCTTGGTTTCAGGGCTGATGCAGAAGAATTACAACCACCTACTGAGTCACCAGCCCTACTCTGCAGCACTCAAGTGTCCCTTAGAGGGTTCCCATTTAAATGCATTAGCGGCTGGTTTGTATTGTGAGATTCAACAACACTTCAATTGCAGGTGGTATGGCTGGAAGGCAGAGTACTACCTGAAAAGGAGACAGCATTGCTCCAATATGTCTCACAAACCTCAGCAAGTCTCTTACCTGTGGGCTGAGCTGTACGTGAAATGTGGTAGCTCTGTTCAGTATCCTGCATGCATGCATAGCCTGTTGCGTAGTCAGAAAAACCCTGTTACAGTGCTGTAATGAAACTACCCACCTGCTCCCAGGAAACAACAGAGTGACGTTCAGCTGGCTCCCTTTCCACAAATGTCTACTCCTGGAGAAGCTTCTATAAAACAAAAAGTAGAGCATGAGCTCACCTTGCAGACGTGACACTAAGTGCTACAATCTGTCTGGTTTTATAAGCTAAGCAGAGTCAGGACTGATATGAAGTTAGTTAAAGGGGAGACCTCTAACGAATACTGGGAGTAGGTGGTGATCTTGTGTCAGTATTGAACCAATGCTCTGGCATTAGGGGGCACGGTGCTGCTGAAGATACCATCCTTTCACTGAGACACATTAAAGACAAGGATCAGGAGCTTGTTTCAAAAGACCTCATGGAAATTTCCATAAAAGCAGAGGTTTAGCACTGGTGTCCTGGCCAAACTCTCAAAGTCAGGTAATTATATTTTGCCTCTCTAAACATGCCTGTAGTTTGTTGGAGAAAGTATTTTTTTGCTTGATTTGAGATGTTGTGCAGTGCTGCCATGATGTGTTAAAACTGCCGTGTTCCACTTCAGAGGTGGATGCACTTTAGTGGTTAAGTGATTCTTTTAAAGGTTAAGTCAGTGATACTCTGACTGAGGCTCAGGAGCTGTAAGTGGCTCTTTAATGTGTCTCCCCTGGGTCTTTGCAGGACATGATTCTTAAACACTGTGTGATTTACTTATTAACCAGTCTAAGTTATTATCCAAACAGGGTGCTTTTACTCTGTTATTAACCAATTGTAGTTGATAAAATAATAATACTTGGTCAGTCATTTTGCTGTGAGAATAATATAATATTTTCCCTACCATACTGTTTTAATATGAATATATAGTAAATTCCTCCTAACCGCAACAGGGCTGGGCCCAGGATTCCTGGGAGGCTTATCCCCCAGCCTTGTTCTGGTCACTTAAGACAGGAGCTAAGGTCTCCCCGCTGCAGGGCACTGTCCACAATGGCCACTTCCCTGACCCACTGATCACTACATTCAGTTCAAACCAAATGCAAACCCAAGTACAGTAAGGAATGAATGGAAATGGTTAAAGGAAAGAGGGAACCCCGCCCTGTGGGCACGGGGACACCACACACAGCTGGCTCTGGGCTGCAAGGACAGGTCACAGTCTGTTCCTCACACGTCCCAGGGCCTGGCTGCGCTGTGGTGACACCGCGGGTCAGACACCTGCTCTGGCGGTGGCCACACGCCTCAGGCTCTCGAGGACAGGACCTTTCTCCCCAGCATTGGCCCTGATGTTGGGGGCACGTTCCCACTCCGAGATGGGCCTGCAAGGCCTCTTGTCTGACATCTCTCTGTGCTGGGTCTGGATCCTCTGCCCAGGGTCCCCCTCGCACTCCCCAGCCGCTTGCCGCGCTCAGCTCCGGGGTCACTTATGGTGCAGACGGAGTCTGCGATCCCGGCTCTGGCGCCAGGGCTCCCCCTGCAGCTCGGCTCTGGCGCCAGGGCTCCCCCTGCAGCTCGGCTCTGGCTCACCATAGGCCTGGCTGGTCTGCAAGGCTCCCGCTCCCCCGCTCTGGCCCGCCAAGCTCAGGGCTGCTGCTCTGCCTCCAGCCCACTGCCCAGCTCAGGCTGCGGCTCTCTCCTTAGCTCCGCCCAGCTCTGGGGCAGGCAGTTCCAGCTCACACGGAGGACGGGACTCCAGGCTCCTGACTCCCTCATTGGCCTGCCTGCCCTGTCAATCAGGCTGACTTGGAATACTGGCCTTTCCCCATTGGTCCTGGGGCCTGTCACTTTCAGGAGCTTGATTTCTTATTGGCCCTTCCCCTTTCTCTATAGGGAGAGGGCCAAACAAAAAGAACAAAACCAAAAAACCATTAGGTTTCAGGAATGGGCCGACAGCCCCCTTATACTATTCTGCATGGTAGTATTCGGTGTAGACAACAGTGCTTCTATATCCTGGGAAATTTCCCAAAATCTGGGAATTTTTGAGTAAAATGTTTCAATTTGGGAAATTGGGAATTTTCATTCAAAACCTAAATAATCCTGGGAAAATTTCATAAAAAGTGAAAGACTTTCCAAATCTCAAAAATCCTGGGAAGGTCTATAAAAAGTAAAATATTTGTGCTTCTTTTAAATTTCCCTCAAAATGCATTCTTCCATTGGTGAATATTTGTCACATGATTTTCATAATCTGGCTGTGCTGCTCTCCTGTTGGTGGTGCTTCAACGTACTATATCATGACGGCACAAGTGTGCACATGCACTCACAACAAACCAACCTCAGCAACAGCTGGCTGGCAGGTAACGAGGAGATGGTTATCAAATTTCTCTTCTAGGTAAGGTTTCTTCCAATAATTAAATATATTGCAATATTTATTGATTATGATTAGTTTCTTGATCTGTCATTACATCTCTAAAATTTTGTCTTTCGTGCTTGGAGTTGCACAGAGAATGTGGACCAGAACATTTGGCTGTTCATAAATTTGTAACAGCACCTTCCTCCAGGCAAATATTAAATATCTTCGCCTACTGTGTTAGGTAATAATATATAATATGTTCCCTTCTTTGATTTAAATATAAATCGAAATATACATTACACTAATTATCGCATTCCATTATTTCAGAGATCTCTTTCCATTGAGAAGAGGAAGAGGACTGCAGGAGTAGACAAAGATCCGTCCACGTTGAAACAAAAACAGGATAGCACCCCTGACAAAGTAAAACTCAGAGATTATAATAATAAGGAAAATTATATAAGAGAGTGTTGTTTGTTTTCTGTTCGCTTTTTTATCTTATTTTATAATCATATGTTTACTTTTTATTTTTTCAAAGTAACTTTGATGTACAGTACACTGCAGGGCACATGCTGTACTTATTAATACTTTTGTATTGTAATACTTTAGTGAAATTTGTGCAAAATACATTGTTTTCTATAATTTCAATCCTACTCCTCATGTGTTAAATATTTACTGAATAAGTAACATAAATTTAAAATTGAAAAACATGTCTATACCTATAAAAATTATAATAAATGTGAAATATCTCGAACAAATAAGAATAATTTGGATATAATATATATATTATATAGTTATTAAAAACACACATATCTTACATTCCCTTGAGATTTTGAAATAAAAAACTTTATCTGGGAATTTTTCACCAGATTTGGGAAATTTTTAGCGCTAGATTGAGAGAAGTTGGCATCACGATATAGAAGCACTGGTAGACAAGCTGCAAGGCATAGAGAGATTAAATGACTTGCGTGGAGTCAATCAGTGGTAGAGCTGGGAACAGACCCCGGGGTGAAATTCTGGCTGTACTGAAGTAGATGCGAGTTTTGCCATTAACATCAATGAGGGCAGAGTGTCATCCTAGAAATTTAGTGCTCATGATCAGACGTGTTGGCTACTGAGATAACCATTATGTGAAATCCTACATACAGGGGTAACTGGGTGAAATTCTCTAGCCTATGTTGTACAGGAGGTCAGACTAGATTATTATAATGGCATTTTCTGGCCTTAAAATCTATACTAATCCTGTGGGCCGAGCTTTGTGGGATGCTTGAAATAACTTACCCTGTAGCATTCTGCATATAAATAAGACAGAGGTGATGCTGACGGGCAGAGGAAAGCATTTTGAGGAGTCTGCAGTCATGGTGCAGTCTCCTTTGGCTGAGGGTATATGCCTACAGTTGATCAATGCAGACCATAGTTAAGGAGTTTAGTACTCTTGGATTCCTCGCTGACGCTAAACTCTCCAGATAGTTTCCACAAGTAAAGCCTTCTATCACCCCCAGTTGGCTAGGACACTCCGTCCCATCAGGATGGGACGATCTGGCCTCAGTTATTCAGGCCTTTGTCACTTCTCAGCTGGGCTACAGCAATGTAGTACATGTGGGCACAGAGCCGTTATTTAGGAAACTCCAGCTAGACCAGAGAATGCTGCAGCACATCTCAGCAACTGTGTCTACTGGGAGCACATCACCCCTGTTCTTCGCTCCCTAACCGGTCTCCCACAAAATAGTGAATCAAGGTCAAACTCTCAGTCCTTATCTTCAAGGAGTTCCATGGCCTGGGCCCAGGATATGTAAAAGAACCTAAAGTACTGGCCTGAAGAGTGTGTTTGACGACTGCTCTCCTCTGACAGAACAGAGCTATCTGCAATAAGGGTAAAAGCTCATCTGTGCAGAAGACAGAATTGTCTCGGGCCAGTTGGAGATGGTTAATGAACCTTCCCGGGAAGCTCATCACATACCTCACTGCCTTCTGCTCCAAGGGAAGGTTCATTTCTTTGATCAGCCTTTTCTAACACACACAAAGCAACATGGATATTTTAAAATGATACAGAACAAAACCCACCTACTAAAGCAAGACATTCCACTGCATGTGCTTCTCTCCCTGGGGAGAGGATGAGAGAACAAACAACACGTGACAGATGTTAGACACATTGCTTAATGCATGACTGGAAGGGACTCAGATACTACAATGATTACTGCGGTATAAGAACCAATACAGATAGAGTAAAATATTGATGCTAACTAAATATTGGGCCAAATTCAGGGCAGTTGCTCCTGTTAAGGCCAGAGCTGAATTTGACTCTGTATTCAAAACAAGTCTAAGCCAGTTAGGAGGCACCCTGCAAATCAATTCCAAGCACGACAATAGGTCCAGAGGTGGGCCTGGGTCTCAAAATTTGGATCTGAATTTGCCTCAGAATCCCAACTTTCCCAGAGCTTGGGAAGTTTGGATTAGTCATGAAGTTCAGATCAGGATCTGGGATGGTTCACATCTGTTGTTCAGCTTCAGGTCCTGATTCAAGTCAATGGATGCTGCTGCATACAGGGACAGTAGTTTTTCTCTTTGTCTTCCTGTCTCTTTTCCCTTTCAAGCTGTCAGTGAAGGTGTCTCTTCAAGAAAGGTCTGGTCTTCAGTTAGGGTGACCAGACAGCAAGTGTGAAAAATCGGTATAGGCAGTGAGGGTAATAGGAGTTTATATAAGAAAAAGACCCCAACATTGGGACTGTCCCTATAAAATCAGGACATCTGGTCACCCTATCTACAGTTAAGGCAAGCAATGATCCTTTTATCGCAAGAGAGCAATACCCTGTAAGGCCTGTGGCCTCCATGGCTTTTGCCTTATCTGCTGATTTAAAGCAGGCACAAGCACAGGGATGCAAAGCATGTTAGGAATTTTTTTGCCAGCATATCCAATGGCCGGGCTAGCAGTGCTGTAAGAGCCCAGCTGTGCTTGTCAAGGGGGATGCTCTGAGATGCCATCTTTGGTTTGATTGCGTATTGCTGTGGTGTGTTAATGTGTTAGGATGTCAGATGCACGAAGCTGAGTTAGAGCGAGATGGAATCAAAGGGCCTGGTGCTGATTAGGCCAGGATGAAGAGAAGGAAAAAGGGAGTGTGAGACTGTGGGTGAGGAGGAGAGAATAGCAAAGGGAGTGCATGTTTACCCACCACATGGTTTTGAGGAAGGATTTTTAATCATACACTAGTGAAGGTGTAAAGCTGTGTGATTTAGGCTCACTCATTCACTCACTCATTTTCACTGGTCTGGCTTAGGGGGCTGGGTGTAGAGGAGGGGATGAGGGCTCTGGGTTGGGGCCAGAAATGAGGAGTTCACGGTGCAGGAGAGGGCTCCAGGCTGAGGCAGTGGGTTGGGATGTGAGAGAGGGTGACGGCTCCAGCTCGGGGTGTGGGCTCTGGGGTGAGGCCAAGGATGAGAGATTTGGAGTGTAAGGAGAGGGCTCTGGGCTGAGGGGTTCGGGGTGTAGGAGGGGTCTCTGGGCTGGGGCAGGGGTTTGGAGGGTGGGAGGGGGATTAGGGCTGGGGCAGGGGGTTGGGGTGCAGGGAAGGTGAGGGCTCTGGCTGGGGGTGCAGACTCAGGTGGGGATTGGGATGAGGGGTTTGGGATGTAGGAGGATGCTCTGGGCTGGGATCGAGGGGTTCAGAGAGCAGGAGGGGGATATGGGCTGGGGCAGGGGGTCGGGTCACGGGACTGGGAGTGGGGTCGGGGTGCAGGCTCTGGCTGGCACTTACCTCAGGCAGCTCCCGGAAGCAGCAGCATGTCCCCCATCCGGCTCCTACATGGCAGAGCGGCCAGATGGATCTGCATGCTGCCCCGTCTGCAGGTGCCACCCCGGCTGGTGCCATCCTTCCAACCTGCGCTCAGATAGGCAAGGGGCTCTGTCTACCTGAGGAAAGAACCACAGTTCCAGTCTCCAGCTGACAAGAGTCACCTCCCATCTATGGGCCATATAGAATAGAGGCCCTCATCATTTTTCCTTCGATCTGAGTTTGTCTGTTTCTCTTTATGTTTGGTTAGGGCAATTTACTAGACAAACCTCATAGTTTTGAAAGGGTGCAGATAACTTCTATGGGTACGTCTACACTACGGGATTATTCCGAATTTACATAAACTGGTTTAGCAAAACAGAATGTATAAAATCAAGTGCACGCGGCCACACTAAACACATTAAATCGGTGGTGTGCGTCCACGGTCCGAGGCTAGTGTCGATTTCTGGAGCGTTGCACTGTGGGTAGCTATTCCGTAGCTATCCCATAGTTCCCGCAACCTCCCCCGCCCCTTGGAATTTCCAGGTTGAGATCCCAGTGCCTGATGGGGCAAAAATCATTGTCGCGGGTGGTTCTGGGTAAATGTCGTCAGTCACTCCTTCCTCTGGGAAAGCAACGGCAGACAAGCATTTCGTGGCTTTTTTCCCTGGATTGCCCTGGCAGATGCCATAGCATGGCAATCATGGAGCCTGTTTTGCCTTTTGTGACTGTCACCGTATGTGTACTAGATGCCGCTGACAGAGGCGATTCAGCAGCGCTACACAGCAGCATGCTTTTGCTTTTGCATGACAGCAGAGATGGTTACCAGCCATACTGTACCATCTACCATACCATAAATTGGTAATAAGATGATCATGGCTGCCAGTCCTTTTGCACTGCACTATTTGCTGCTGTCATAAATTGGGAATGACTCCCTGAGTCAATCCCTCCTTTTTAGTATCTAAAAATAGAATCAGTCCTGCCTAGAATATGGGCAAGTGTACTAGAGAACCACTGTATCATAGAATCAGAGAGCACAGCTGCTCTGTGTCGGATCCTACAGAAATTATGAGCTGTATGCTATTCACAGGGGTTTGCTCCTGCAACAACCCCACCTGTTGATTCCGTTCTTCCTCCAGCCTTCCTGGGCTACCGTAGCATTGTCCCCCCACTTGTGTGATGACACAGTGACTTGTTAGTGAGAAATGAGTGGAAGGCAGCCTCCAGCTGCTATGATAGTCCAGACAGGACATTAAGCAGTGTGTAGGAGAGGAGCCCAGCATCCCGCTGCTAGTCCAGGGGCAATTGAATCTTTTCTTTACACATGAAGGGTGGGGGCTGATGGAGCTCAGCCCCCTGTTGCTATGATGAAGACGGTTACCAGCCATACTGCACCATCTACCAAGAAAAATTAGGGGCAGGCACCCTTGATCGACCTAACTGATGCTAGTCGGCATGGTTACCAGTCCTTTTGCACTGCCCCATGTGCCAATAGGCTGATGATGACGATGGGTATCAGTCTTATTGTACCATCAGCCACCCATGGTGGGGGGGAGCAAGGATGTTGGTGTTGAGTGCTGCAGCATCGCGTCTATTTGCAGCATTCAGTAAAGATAGGGTGACATGTAAAAGAATCAAGAGAGGATTGTTTTCCCTTTCACATCTGGGGGTGGGTGGCAGGGTGCGTAAATTGCCGAGCTATGCCCTGACCCACCGCGGACACTGTTTTTGACCCTAGAAGCATTTGGAGCTCAGCCAAGAATGCAAATGCTTTTCGGATACTGCAGGAACTGTGGGATAGCTTGAGTCCTCCAGTCCATAAGCGTCCATTTGATTCTTTGGCTTTCCGTTACGCTTGTCACGCAGCAGTGCGCTGACTCCCTGCTATGGCGTCTGTCTGGAGATTTTTTAAAAATGATTTTGAATTTCGTCTTCTGTAACGGAGCGCTGATAGAACAGATTTGCCTGCCCTTACAGCGATCACATCCGCATGGTCCATGCTGGAGCTCTTTCTTTATTTTGGTTTTTAACTGCATCGCCACACGTGCTGATCGGAGCTCCACGCTGGGCAAACAGGAAATATTCAAAAGTTCGTGGGGCTTTTCCTGTGTACCTGGCCACTGCATCCGAGTTCAGATTGCTGTCCAGAGCAGTCAGTGGTGCACTGTGGGATACCACCCGGAGGCCAATATCGTCGATCTGCGGCCACACTAACCCTAATCCGATATGGTAATTCCGATACTAGCGCTACTCCTCTCGTTAGGGAGGAGTACAGAAACCGGTTTAAAGAGCCCTTTATATCGATATAAAGGGCCTCTCAGTGTGGACGGGTGTGGCGTTAAATCGGTTTTACGCTCCTAAAACTGGTTTAAACGCTTAGTGTAGACCAGGCCTTTGAGAAAAGGACTAAGAGAAGCACTGGCTTTGCAACATGCACGATTTGCTGCACACTGAGGCTGTTAAGGTTTTGTGTTTCTGTCTGGTTATTGAGGAGTTAAAAGGACCCCAAGAGTTCAGCACTGGCTGTGGGTGCAAATCAACATCTAAACAACCTTTAACCGAAACGGCAGGGATGAGGAGAGAGAGTCTGAATGGTGAGTGAGGAAGAAGCCAATTGTATCTGTTCATTTTCTAGTATAAATATCCATATATTCTGTTGGTTTAAAATATGCTTGAAATAGTTATTTATCCATGTGTCCATACGCTACCCCCCTTAGTATATAAACCTTTTGTCTTGGTTAATAAGCTGCACAGACTGTAAAATCTTCATGGCAGGGAGCAGCTTGTTGTTTTGTGTTTGTACAGGGCCCAGTGCAATGTGCTGTGGCCCATGAGTGGATCTCCTAGTGCAACCACAATCTAAATAACAATATGCTGTTGTCCCTTAGCCAGGGACCAATAGCCCTTCCCTCACAGAGATGACAAGACAAAATTTAAATAATCTCAATGCTTGACTGCCCTCTGGTGGTTTTATGTATGTACATGTATCTTTTTAAATTAAAATATCTAACAGAACATAATCGTAACCAGTTAACAGCAGAAATTTCGGGTACCTATAAAGCTGTCGGGAGCTTTAGAAAAAAGTCTAACGTAGACACAGCTTCACATCCTTCATCTCAAATGAAATCAGTGGAGTTACATCAGGGATGAATTTGGCCCCGTGAAGGTTATAAACATAGAGCCATTGCTTTGCTGAGGATCAGGTGGAAGGGGAAGCTGGGCTGAGATGAAGAAGGTTCTTATTCAAATATTGGAATAGTTAGAACTATGTCTGTTCTATGGACAAGCAAAGGACTGGAGGCTGTCCACCTCTCACCAGCAGTACATCCCACACACCCCCAGTGGCCGTAGACCAATTTCTGTGGGTGGTGTGATAATTGGACCCACAATTATTTGGGGGTCATAGTGGATCACAAGCTAAATATGAGTCAATAGTGTAACACTGTTGCAAAAAAAGCAAACATAATTCTGGGATGTATTAGCAGGAGTATTGTAAGCAAGACACGAGAAGTAATTCTTCCGCTGTACTCCGTGCTGATTAGGCCTCAACTGGAGTATTGTGTCCAGTTCTGGGCACCACATTTCAGGAAAGATGTGGACAAATTGGAGAAAGTCCAGAGAAGAGCAACAAAAATGATTAAACGTCTAGAAAACATGAACTAGGAGGGAAGATTGAAAAAATTGGGTTTGTTTAGTCTGGAAAAGGGAAAACTGAGAGGGGACATGATATCAGTTTTCAAGTACATAAAAGAAAAATTGTTGTTCTTAACCTCTGAAGATAGGACAAGAAGCAATGGGCTTAAATTGCAGCAAGGGAGGTTTAGGCTGGACATTAGGAAAAATTTCCTAACTGTCAGGGTGGTTAAGCACTGGAATAAATTGCATAGGGGGGGTTGTGGAATCTCCATCATTGGGGATTTTTAAGAGCAGGTTGGACAAACACCTGTCAGGGATGGTCTAGATAATACTTAGTCCTGCCATGAGAGCAGGGGACTGGACTAGATGACCTCTCAAGGTCCCTTCCAGTTCTTTGATTCTGTGATTCTGTAACCGTGAGCTAAACTGTAAAAAGTACATGAGTTTGTAAGATGTCGCAAAATCTTCTAATACTAAATGTCAATGAGGTACGAAAGGGAGACAGACTGAATGAGTCCAAACAGAAAGGCTTCCTGATATATCTCAAGGACTGTGTTAAGATCATGCCTCCTAACTGAGAAAAATGGAAAGAGAAATCACTGAACCAAAATTGGTGAGTTGGAAACTAGGCCTTATTGGTGGATAAAATAATGAGGGGATGGGCTGTTTCACCCATCATTCCCCTCTTGGGTCCTTAAAGAAAGAGACTTTGGGGTAAAAAACTGACTACTAGAGCAAGCTTCGCCACCATGGATGCCACCCCCACCATCTCATGGGTCCCCAGGCCTTCATCCTAATCCTGAGAGAGGTCCTGACCAGACCAGGCCAGAGAGAGGGACCCAGATGATGGAGGGGTATCTTGGTAGAGCTGGTCAGGGAAGTCTGCTCATTATTAAGAGTAAGAAGAGCCAAAAGGACCTGGAGTTCCAACCATAAAGTCTGGTGGACCCAGACTCTAACTCCTTCCTGTGCTCTGGAAGGGCTAAAATATGCTCCTGTGTTTTACCCAGGTTCTTGTCAGTGAAGAAGCTAATTCTGGAGGCTGCTGCGCACTCTTTACTTCCATTGAAGTCAATCCTTGTTGAGAGCACTCAGCATCTTGTAGTGCTCAGCCACTCATATGGTCGGCTCCATGATTAGTAGAGCTCTTAGTCACACGTTCCTCACCCCAGCTCAGTTTCGTACCTGGGCCTATAACAACCACTGCTTGCAAGGGAGGAGCCTCTTTGGATTCAGAATGAGAGTGCAAATAAGACACAGGTTGAGGGGGATGTTGACTGCTATGGCCAGTCCTGAGATGCTTTCATTTTAGAGGGGATGGGATTTGGCTCCTTTCACACTGTGAGTAGCCCACCTGCCATGGCAGTAAATTAATGCTGCTTGTAATCTCTCTGGTATTTAAAATTAATGTGGCACTGGCAGAAGCCATTCCTAGAGAAATGGGAAGCTCATGGATTTGATTAGGATGATTAAGAGTAACATGAACTCTTGGGTGCAGAAGAGACAGCTCTGTTGTTAAATCAGCTGGGAGAATGACATTCAGGGCCCAATCCTGTGAGCCCGCTGTATTTTTATTTCAGTGGGAGCTCTGCATTCAGAGGACAGGTTTTGCAGAACCTAGAACAGCTGTTTCCTGTAGTCCCCCACAGCACCACACATACAGGCACTAAAGTTGTCAGGACTTGACCCAAGACCTTCAACACCCAAAACAAAGGCCTCTGTTACTTGAGCTAAGGGAACGCCCACACTAGAAAAGGTGGGGTTTCTGTTTTGTTTTACTGTGTTAGCTAACACATGGTAGCTAATAGAGGGTAAAATCCTGAGGTAAAAAATTGGTTTGCAGTTGTCACAGGTCAAGATAAACATTAACCTTGACCTTCTAACCCAGTGTTTCTCAAACTTTATTGCACCGTGACCCTGTCTGACAACAAAAATTACTACACGACACTAGGATGGGGGTTCAAAGCCTGAGCCCAACTAAGCCTCACCACCCCAGACTGGGGTCCATAGCCAAAGCTCGAGCCTCATCACCCTGGGCAGGGGGTGGGGGGTGCGAAGCTGAAACCCAAGGGCTCCAGCCCCAGACAGGGGCCTGTAACCTGAGCCGCACCACCTGTGGCTGAAGCCACAGCCTGAGCCCCACCACCCAGGACTGAAGCATTCGGGCTTTGGCTTCAACTCCAGGTTCTTTTCTAGTGAAGGCAGGGCCTTAACAGATTTAGCTGAAAAAAAGGAGCAGGCTGTTATAATCATTGGAGCCAATTATTAGCAGGGGATAAGAAAACACAGCATGGAGCTGTGAGAGGAAGGATGGTCATTTGGTTAAGACGCTGATCTGGGACTTAGGATACTGGAATTTAAGTCCAGCCTCTGCCACAGACTCCGTGTTACTGGGCAAATTGTTGATGAATCATGAGAAGGACAGGGCCATGTTTTGAGAAGTTAACAAAGTCCGGAGCAGCCGCTCCAAGTTGATAAGCACTCTCCCTGTCCAGTGGGGAGCTGAGGACATTCAGTGGCATGTAAGAGGTAATCAGCACCTTGTGGGATTGGGCCTTAGGTGACTGTGCCCTATAATTCCCATTGCCTTCAATAGGCTCAGCAGCAGGCCCCAAGTTAAGACAGCCCAGGATGACAAACCAAAGGAACTGAGAGGTATGGAAAAGCCTGTGGTTCCAGTAGATGTTCAGGAGAGATGTTTTTGGTACATGACACCTTGTTGCCTTCCTTGGAAAACATGATTTTGTTTGTAGTAAAGCCCAAGTAGGACAGAGACTTTTTTTTTTAAATTCATCTTAACCCTGAGCGGTTGGGGGAGAAACTAGATTCCAGAGAAGATATTAAGAGATCCAGATATAAAGAGATCCAGCTGCTGGGCAGAAGGTTTCCAAATAGGCAGGTACCTCAGGAAGCAGACAGCTGTATAAACACGCAGTGGAAACATCTCTATAGCAAGAGCCGTGCTAGGTACAAGAGCATTCCCGCGATGGCTAGAACAACTGCAAGAGACAAGAAGAAATCTGCCAATCTTCTTGAACACACGATCTGGTCGGATACAGTCTGTTGCCACCATGTGATCACATTCCATGGTGAAGAGAGTGGCATAAAAGCGGACAGGTCCGTAGTGTGTGCTGAAGCAGCAGCAGGGCTGGTTCCGAAGCAATTCTAACTAGTCCCTTGGTGGTGCTGATCAGGCCTACATTGGGGTCCAGATCAGTGTGAGTTTGATAGTGTGAGTCAGGTTTATAGATGTTTTAATGTAGTGCTCGGTCCATGCAGCTCACTGTATGCAAGGTGAGTGTGGTTGTCAGGACAATTGGATGAACCCTGCCTGGCAAAACCCATTTTTCAAACCCAAATTAACTTTCTTTGCAGTTTGTTTTGACCCTTAAGTCAGAGGGAGGCGAGAGAGAGAATTTGTCTCCATGTTTGTAGATCAGGCTTTTGCTTCTTTCCCTTGCCCTACTATTTCCAACACCCTCCTGGTGCCCAGAGGTGTCCCATGTGTTAGAGGAGAGACAGCACTCTCTTATGGTGATTGTGGAGGCTGTGTCTTCTGTTGCAGATTATAAAATGGAATAGCAGCTGTGGCAACTAGACTGCTGCCTCAGCACCTGCTCCAAGGTCAGGGGATGGGAGACCCATCTCTCTCAGCCCTGCTTCGTTCCTCATGCAATGAAGCCATGTTATCGGGGGGCGGGGTGGGGGAGAAAGATGAATTTTATGCTGCAAAACAATGCAGGTTAGCTAACATGTGGCACCAACACTGAACATGAGGGCTCATTGTGAATGTAACCAGGTGGGGCATATCTTGTACCCAGTTCTCCACCACTTAAGTCAATGAGAGGTACGTCCTTGACTTCAGCAGGAACAAGCGCAAGCCCAGATTGAGCACCTCACCTGCTAACATACAAAGCTTTCTGGGCATCAGCAGCATTAGCCCTTAGTGTGTGAGTTCAGTGACATTAGACTGGGCCTAATTCCATTCTAGCCATGGGGAGATTTCATGCTGTGTTCCTGGGTCAATTGTAATTGGTGCAGGGGCTTTCCTGACAGGCTTTTGGATGGCCACCAGAAACAGCTCTGGTTTCCCCCGGGTGTGTTTGTGTGCACTTAACTTTAGGCACCAAGGTTTGAATATTCTGGCCTTAACTTCTCTTTCGCTCCATGTTTTTGTCTGTAAAACGGAGGAAATTGTGTTTACCCTCTTTTTGAAAGGTACCTTGAAATCCATGAATGGAAAATGAGAGAAAACGGCAAAGTTTTAATATTGTGATCTAAAACTGAACATTCTGGACACTGAAGGGTAGAAATAGGGCTTGACATGCAGAATAACCACAACTCACACAGGACTGATTGTGTAACACATATGATGGATGCTAAGGTAGGATTTTTTAGATATCATGTCACAATTTCCTTGCTTTGGGACCAGCCTACAAATGCTAGGGCTGGTGTGAAATTCTGCTCTTGGTTACATCTGTAGTGACTCCACCACAGTCAGTGCAAATACTTGAGATTTACCATGGGGTAAAAAAGAGCAGAATTTGTCTGAAAAGTGAAGATCCTTTGGGAGCGACAGGAAATTTAGGCTGACTTACATTTCAATTAATGAGAGAAATACTGACAGATCTCTGATGGTCACCAGTGACCAGGAGGACCTCAGGTTTACATCTTATCTGAAAGACAGCACCTGCAGAAACTCATGGCTTCTGTCACCATGCTGGAGCATGGTTTCCTGGGACACACTTCTGTTCTTTCCATCAACAGTGTAAGTCTGTGTTTAAACTGCATAGATTTCAAACTATATATGGAGCCGTGAGGATCGTGTTTGGCCAGGTATTGGTACGATTCCTATTTCAGGCAATGGCTCAGCTCTCTGGTGGGGAAGTGAATCTCCCAAGGTGTTGGCAGGGACTCCTTGGTGACAGTGATTATCATCCTTCATTAAGAACTCAGGCAGCCTGGGAATTTATTACATATTTAGCTAAACAGCATAACGAGGTTAATAACTTTCTCCAAAGATAAGGATTTGCCCCCAGACCATAAAAACCGTCCCTTGCTGAGACAGAAGAAGAAGCAGAGAGAGGCGAAGTTATTTTCCTAGTGTAGTCCTGTGTCATGAGGATCCTATGTGGTGAGGTATTTTATTGACCTGTATAGTTTCTTTAAATTTAATATTTATTGAAACAAATTGGTCTAGGAAGCTTTCAGACTAGCAGAAAGAGAACTTGGGGAATCATTTCAAGGGAGGAGGTTGTCCATGAACACTGATCTCCCTGTAGCAGGGCGTATTCTGGCAAACTGTTTTAAGGCAGTAGGTTACTCCTGTTAGAAAAGGGATTTTATCCAATATAGAAGTGTAAAGTCTCAGGTTGTGTCTGTATGTTTATTTTCTGTGTAACTTGGATATGTTTGCTTTCCTCACACTATTTCATCTTAAATCTGTATGTTTTCTATTAAATAAACTGTTTATTTTCATCCCAAGCAGGTCTCTGGTGTGCAAAGTGTGCAAACGTGTGCGAAAGTGAGCTGATCACTGGCGGGCTGGTTTCACACCCTTGGGGCTAACAAACCAGAGGGGAAGAGTCTGTGTGTCTGTAAGTAAGAACTTGGGAAAGACAGATTTGGGGAGACCTGGAAATGGGAGGGCTCTTGATGTCACTTTGCAAAGCGTAACTAGGCTGGCGAGAGCTAGGATGAGACCTTATGCTTGTGGGCAGGTATTGGTGTCAGGGAATTGTACCACAGCCGCACAGCACAAAGGCTCCCAAAATTACAGGGCAGGAGGTGACAGAACTTTTTATTGGTCTGGGTGGACCCCAAAAGACACATTGGTGCTGTGCAGTAATGCTGCATATGGAATGTTGGGCGCATCATCTGCACTGTCATCATGTGACACAGTAACGAGGTAACAGGGCCTATTTATGTAGTGCTATTGTGACTGCACTTGGAATTCTGTGAGGGTTCTGGGCACCATGGTACCAGCAGGACACTGACACATCGCAGAAAGTACAGCAAGGAGCAAGACAAGAAATCAAGGAGCTGGAGAACTGGACTCAGGAGAAAAGAGTCTAAAAGGTGGTAAATGTGTTGAATTTAAAAGACAACCAAGAGTTGTGCTTGATAATGGTCTTCAGGTACGTGGCGGGTGAGCATGTCAAATCATTATTTAAAGAGGTATGGAAGCAATTGGGATGACATTAAGGGAAAATTTTGGTTGAGTAGCAGGGAAAATTCTCCACAGTGAGATTTATTAAGCTGGGGAATCATCTCCTGACAGATGGTGGAAGCCTCATCACTTGGATCTTTTAATTAATAGTAAATGGTAAGGGGTTTTGTAGAGGACAGTCCAGCACTGGCAAGAGATGGGGAACTGGATAATGGGCGATTTCCATCTCTTGCTGCTGGGATTCTATGAGGTTTGTGTTTTTTTTTTTTACATTGTTGTCCTTGTTGGCTACCATAACCGTGTGTGTATTATACCTTGTAAATCCGATGCTTATTTAAACAAAGGGTGCTCAACCTTTTTCATTCTGAGGCCCTCCCAACATACTATAAAGACTCTAGGGCCCAGTGGGAATTGTGTGTGTGTTCAAGACTCCTGGCTTCAGCCCTGTGTGTTGGGGGGTTGGGAGGGGCTCAGGGATTTAGCCCTGCGAGGCACCAGGACTTGGGGCCCTGTGCTTCAGCCATGGGGCCCTGCAGCCCCCTGAAACCAGCTTGTGGCCCCTGAACCGTTGATTTAAACCACCACATCATTCACACTCAGTTATCTATTAGCTAATAGGTGTTATCCCAAGAGAACAATCTCCCTCACTTTCATGGGAGAGGACGTAAGACAATGTTTTGACATGAGTTAGTTTTTTTCAGGACCTCCCCGGGCTGGTGGACAGGTGATTGGAGTGTGGATAGGAGATATAGGGCATTAACAAGAACGCGGAGGGACTCGGGGAATCTGAACATTATGGAGGATTCCTTCTCTCCCCCGAGCCGCCAGCACTAGGACCGCAGCGGCAGGCAGGACGGGCTGCACAGCTGAGCTACCTGCAGCCACACTGAAGAGAGTCAGCTTCTCCTGCTGTGAGCCTCCTGATCTGCTGTGCAGTGCAGAGCTGGGGAGGGGGGGAAGAAGGCCTAGTGTCGGGGTGTCCCTGGTCTCTGCGGAGCTGGGATGAGTGACAAGGGGCACCTGTCTTTGCAGCAACCTCTGGCTCAGGAGTGGTTGTTGTTGGCTGCTCTGTGAACAACTGTTCAGTGGTCTGCTTAAAGAGACAGCATGCCGACACACTCCCCGCAACACACACACACACTCTCTCTCTCACACACACATTCCTCCACTCACTCACACACACACACAGTCCTCCCCCTGCACACTCCCCCAACACACACACTTTCTCTCTCTCTCTCACACTCACACACACACACACTTTTATGGACTTCTCGTATTACTGTTCAGCAATGTCAGTTTGGTCATAATACTGCGTGCCTCTTTAAAAAGTCATTTCAAATGTGCTACTTTTACCGTATACTGTATATCTGAAGGAGTATTGTTTAAATTATAGGATTTTTTCTTTTTTTTTGCAAAGTCAGTTTTTCCCATTGCAATCCAATTCTGAACATTCTTCTGCATTTACAGGAAGGCTACTTAACTGTTGTCAATGTATCAAACAATGTTGATAAAAAACTCATAAAGAGGGAATTAATTTTTTTTTAAAATGGAAACAAGTGAAATCAGAAAATACTAAATCCCAAAATCCACAATAATAAGGGCCCGACCTGTAGAGGAGGAGATGAAGTCAAGAGGGGGTTTATGATAGTTTCTTATTGACTCAAAGGGAAGAGTCCCCAACTACTGAGTTACTAAAACGTTCCCCTGTAGCACCATCCTCTGAATTGAAATATTAGACAGTAGCAAATCTCTGGCCAGCTGGTTTTTCACAAATGTCACTTTGCTGCACACCAGAGTCACTCAGAACTTCAAAGTGACAGCAGGGGCAGATCTCTGATCCTCCTGCACTAAAAGCACAGAAGCCAAAGAAAAATCTCCATGAGCTGGTTTCAATACAGAGCCTATGACACACTGCTGAGCAGTTCTAAATCCATCCATTAAAGGGCATTGGCACCCACACCCGAGCCAGATCATTGTAATACAAAACACGGATAATCTGAGGTATTCATTGGCTTGTGCCTTGTGTAAAAGATTATGAAGAATTAGCGAGGTTCTAGGAACAGAACCAAGATGTTTATAGTTCCATCTCCATGGGGACAGACTCTCCATTGCGACGTGCAGGGTTTGTTTTGTCTCATAGCAGAAATGCAAATCTGTGTAATATTCATTTACCTCATAATTGCCCTGGTATTTCACAGTGCAAAGATGAAAGGTTAAAAAAAACAAAAGGGTGGGGGGGGGGGACTTTAAGGCTAGTGATTCCTTCATTGGTTTGTTTCTCTTTAACCAAACGATCTGAGCTGTGAGAGAATAAAAGGAAGGTGGTAAGTTTCAAAGGGTAACTTAGTTCTGTGCAATGAGATCTGCTCTCACAACAGGGACAACATCTGCTGCGAGCCGAATCCGGAGAGCAAAATGCTGGAGAAAATTAAGAAAGCGCTCACGATCAGAAACAGAACTGTCAGGGAGGCGCTGGCTGAGGCCTTGGGGACATTCCTCCTGATGGTAAGGAAGAGACACTGTTTGTGAAAGTGCGTGCATGGCTGATGCATACATTTCTCTAGTGAACTGCAGGTTCAGCAATGTGCTGTTCTCATTCTGTATCCCCTTCAGTGCCTGTAGCGCTGGCAGGTTATTAATGGTTAACTTTAAGCTGTGGGTATCATGTCTGGCAACTTTGTATGAGCCTTGAGAGTCTATCAAAATGCTCCAAGGGGAAAGACAAGACAGAAGGTAGCAGAGGCAGAGATCAGGAGAATCAGGAATGGAGCAGCCTGGGGATGAAATGACTCTTCTATGAAAGAACAACAGACATACAGTAAATGACACCAAGCAGCAGCTAATTGTTAGCAAAAAGCTGGTTATGTCAAGGAGGCACCTGTGCTGATTCTCTCTCTACACACATAATGGAGGTCAGTGTTATTATCCCCATTATACAGATGCGGAAACTGGCAGAGAAAATGAAGTGTCTTGTCCAAGAGCACAGTGAGCCAATGGCAGGATCTGAGCCGGGGCTGGGGAGCAGACCTCGCCTTCTAATCCCGACTCTGACAATTACCGCTTCTTAAAATCTTCTCTGTAAAATGGGAACAATATTTACCCACCTCCCATGTATGTTGGGGGTTAATTAACATTTGTAAAAACCCACTGAAGATAGAACACATCGGATCATTTTAATTACTGTAATTAAAGCAAACTGGGAATTAGCCTTGGGTTGCATTATCCTAGCAAATGTTGATCTCCAGATCACACACAATCTCCCCCCTTGTTGTTGACCATGCCTGGTTTTGGTATTCACACGCACAGTGACTGACAGTAGAAGCAGGTACAGGCCTTTAGTATGAGACCACCTGTTTTCCAGCTAGATTTCTTCCTAAATAGTGACAAAATGTCTTTCAATGGATGTATTTAATGGTATCCTACCATGAGATGGCCTGAGTTTCTTAGGCATGCAATTGCTAATATATGCAAAAATGCTGTTGTTATTCTTATGCATTTGTATTGTGAAAGACTTGAAAGGCCCAATCTAATTCAGATCCTTATTGCGGTGGGTGTTGGACAGACGCAGGTAAACATGACCATTGCTCTGAAGAACTCCAGCAGCTGTACCTGCAGATTTGATGTACATGCACTTAGATTGAAAGCTCTGTCTCTGTTATGGTTATACAATGCCTAGCTCAGTGCAGTCCTGGCCTTGCATTATGGTAAGATAAATAGTAATTACGATTGGGTAGCTGCACGTGCCTGTGACTCTTTATACATTTGCCTGGCTGTTTGCATGCACAAACATCTCGTGATTGCTTGCAGTGGTGGTGATTGCACTCATTAAAATTCGGACATATACACATGTAGTTCTTCACTAGGAGCTCAGCAAACAACTTTCTTCTTTCATAGCTTCTATTTTAGTTTTAAAAATAAGAGAAAGAAAAAATAGAACCTAAGTGTAAAAAGGGACTTGCATTGACCCAGTGTGCTGCATTCTAGGGGAAACCCAGCAGAGCTGGAGTTAACTAACCGGAGTCTGGCTGATCCCAAAGGTAAAACACAAAGTGATGATATTTTGGAGCAGTGCCTGGTGATGCAGTAGATGGAATTTTGAGCCTTGCATCTACTTTACTAGACAGGAAGGCAAGAATCTTTCTCAGTGGTTTTGCCTAATTGGAGCCAGGACTCCATATACTGGAGGGTAGGGATAGGGTCCAGAGTGACCTAGACAAATTGGAGGATTGTGCCAAAGGAAATCTGATGAGTTCAACAAGAACAAGTGCAGAGTCCTGCACTTAGGACGGAAGAATCCCATGCACCACTACAGGCTGGGGACCAACTTTCTAAGCAGCTGTTCTGCAGAAAAGGACCTGGGGATTACAGTGCACGAGAAGCTGGATATGAGTCAGCAGTGTGCCCTCGTTGCCAAGAAGACCAACAGCATATTGGACTGCATTAGTAGGAGCATTGTCAGCAGATCGAGGGAAGTGATTATTCTCCTCTATTCGACACTGGTGATGCCACACCTGGAGTACTGTGTCCAGTTTTGGGCCCCCCACAACAGAAGACTCGAAAAAGACTTGGAAAGAGTCCAGTGGAGGACAACGAAAATGATTAGGGGGCTGGGGCACATGACTTACGAGGAGAGGCTGAGGGAACTGGGGTTATTTAGTCTGCAGAAGAGAAGAGTGAGGGGAGATTTGATAGCAGCCTTCAACTACCTGAAGGGGGGTTCCAAAGAGGATGGAGCTCGGCTGTTCTCAGTGTCTGGCAGATGACAGAACAAGAAGCAATGGTCTCAAGTTGCAGTGTGGGAGGTCTAGGTTGGATATTAGGAAACACTATTTCACTAGGAGGGTAGTGAAGTACTGGAATGGGTTACCTAGGGAGGTGGTGGATTCTCCATCCTTAGAGGTTTTTAAGGCCCAGCTTGACAAAGCCCAGGCTGGGATGATTTAGTTGGGTTTGGTCCTGCTTTGAGCAGGGGGTTGGACTAGATGACCTTTTGAGGTCTCTTCCAACCCTAATATTCTATGATTCTTGTCAACTAGGAAATGTGAGAGGGACCCACAGGCATTTTGGAGACCAACATCTTCTCAACCTGTGACCATCTTGACTTAGAATCTTCCTCCTTAAGAAATGGAGTAGACAGATGAACGAGATGGCCCTGTGGGATATTACACATTGGCCCCTCCCATTAGGAGCTGAGCAGCAAACTCTTTATCACTGTAGTCTAATGTAGCCGTCACAAACACACCCTTGCAGCAATCCGCCCTTCCCTGTAATATGTCTGTCACGGGGAAGGATTGGCAATGTGCAGTGCAGGATCTTCTAGGATTCTTGTTTCCATTTGTTTGCATCACAGTATCACCAGGCAGGACCGGGCCCCCGCATGCCAGGCACTGCCCAAACACATGTTACATGCAGACCCTGGCCTGAAGAGCTGACAGCCTGAATTAGAGCAAGCCACACAATCAGTGGGCATAATGGACATTGGAGGGGGAGAAGGAGGGAGGACAGGAGCAGCAGGGATAATGAGGGGTTCCAAGCCAAATTAATACTTTAGAATATAAATAAATATCATCAAAATCCCCATGACCCATGTGCCTAGGCATCTGCAATTGGAACAATCACCTTTTGTACCCTGCACGCCCTTAGTGAGCCAATGCCATGGACTGGGCCCATGATGTGCATCAGGGTCTGTGACTAATATGCAGTGACTTAGTGGGCTCCTCACCTTCTTAGCAGGATGCCGGTTGCAGGGCACACTTGTGTCCCCTCCCGGCCTAGTGTGGTGATGCAGGCACTTCCTACCTCAGTTTCCCTTCCAGCAGGGCCCCTTAAAAGCCCCACACAGTCCAAAAGGATGCAAGACAAAATTCCTCTGCTGGGATAAACTTGAAATTTCACAGCCCTCCTCTTTTGGGCCTGTGTTTCTCCACGTGCTTCTATCCCTTCTCTCTCTGGGAGCATCTCCCTGCAACAGAGTCCTGATGGCCTCTTTTCAGGCTCAGATGCTCATTATTCAATTAACTGTCTAGCAAGGCGAGTTCCCCTTAAATTAGTTTCTCATCGGTAGCCTGGCCCCGGGATCTCCTTAAAGGGGCCAGCAATCAGGCGACAGTGTCCTTACAATGCTCTCGCCTTACTCAGTGTATTGTGGAAAGGGATTCACCAGCTGAATCAGGCGAGAGGAGCAGGTTCATTAGAAAGGAGAAAGCTTCTGCTTGCATGCAAGTAGCTGGGTAATAATCAGGTGTGACTGGAAGTGAAACGTCAGGGAGCTGCTTTACCGTTTGCTGTAGTGTGGCAGTGATTCTGTTACCAGGCGCTTCGAGAACAGTAGAGCCACTAAGGACCATGATGTGATTCACTGTATGGCACTAACCACTCCAACGAAGGCAAGGAAATTCATGGAGATAACTCACAATAAGTCCAGAGTAAAAAAAAAAAAGTCAAATTTCTCTGGTAGCTCACTCTGCTGACTAACAGAAATATAATTGCATTGCCAACTGACTCTGAAGGACGTGTGTCCTGGTCACTTCTGTTGACTGCAGGCCTAATAAAATCTCACTAAGTTGATGGAAAGAGTCATTGACTTCATTGGGCTTAGGATCAGGGCCTGACAGCAAAGGGCCTTGTTAGCTCCTGAGAGTCAGGGAACAGCAAGAGAGAAAGAGAGAGAGGTTTATAAAAACAATATATTTGTCACAGATCTGGGATTAGAGTTTTACCTGAGCAGCCTTAGCACACATGCTTCAACTATTGAGTTTGGTCCAGCCGACAGGAGGAACGGTGAAAAGAAATCCTTTACTGAGAGCACAGAAAGCAAATGTATAAAGATACTGAGATTGATAGTGACAATCATACCCAGGGCCCATTACAAATCTGTCCCAGATCCCGTTCCAGGTCTCTGAGTCTGTCTAAAACACACGCATGTGGATGTGACTTTGAGGTAGCTGTAGCTTTCCAAATGCAACCTTGAGGCGATGGACACATGAATGCATACAATCTGCCCATGGATCACTGGAGAAATTCCTGTGGGTTTGGGTCTGCTTGTTTATGTAAAATTGCTGATCCCTGGCTTTTCCCTCTGTTCTCTCCCCACGCCACCCACCCCCACACTATATCCCCATTTAGGCTTCCCACTGACTTACCTTTGGAAAAGAAGGTGCTCTGAAATGAGCTGGAAAGGAGCTGTGAAAGGGATTTCTAAAGGGTGGTGGTCTCTCAGCTGTCATGCCTGCCAGCAGCCATAGCAAACTGTGTGACGCATGACTCTTTTTCTCTGCATCAGTTCTTTGGTATAGGTGGCGTTGCTCAGGTGATATTAGGAAAAGGAGAATTTGGGAAGTATCTGAGCATCAACTTGGCATTTGGAATTGGCGTGACTATGGGGATTCATGCAGCCGGCGGCATCTCTGGTGAGTAGGACAGCGGTACAGTGTGCTAGTACCAGGGATTATGGTGTTGTGCATCCTGTAGTGGCCAGAGGTACAACCGAATGGTTGAGTTGCCTCCTTTACTCTTCTGGGCCTGATCCTGCAAAGCACTGAGCACCCCCAGCTCTGGGGCACTCGATGGGAGATGCTCAGTACCTCCTGGGAAAAGGAACTGGTGCTTTGCTATCCAAGCAGTGCAGGCCAAACCCCAGTGAGTGAATGGCTGAGGGGAGAACCTTGTAACACACCTGGGTGCTGAGAACCTGGAAAGTGGAAATGGTGAGTGGAGGAGGTTCCATTCCTCTAGGAGCAGCGTGCAACAAGGAACCTTAGCACTGAAATCTCCACCTGTGCACGGCTCTCCGCTTCTGCGCAGATGGCCCTGTGAGTCTCCTGCACCTACCCAGAGCTCTGAGATTCCTTGATCTAGAGATGGTCCCACTTGTTCATTCCAGGATGGTGCTGGAGGGTGTGTGGCAAACCCCACTCTCAACAGCAGCATTTGGGGAAAACTCAGCGAACCACAGAGTTTCCCTCCCACAGTGAGAGGCCATCTCACCCCATGGTGATTGGAAGCCAGAGAACATTTCCATGTTGCCCAGTTTAAAATGCTTCTGGATGTTTAAAGTGACACCATCCCTGGCAGGCAGCCCCTAGAGAAAGAAAGGAACGGCTGAGACAAAGATAACCATGTAGTGTCTAGTGAGCCTTATGTGGCACTGATGTTGCCCCCTGCAAAATCAGTGCTCTTCTCCTCTTGTCACCTATTGTATATGGAGTGTTGCCAGTGAAGGTAAAACAGCTAATGGCTTATGAGTCTGATGCACACACACACACGGGTACTTATTGAGGATGGTGGTTCAGGGCAACAGTATCATATCTTTCCTATGATCAGTCAATCCCTCCTTTCCTCGCTAATCTCTGCATTCATCTGCCTTGACGAAGAGACTGGGCCCCATGCTGGCAGGAAATTAAAGCAAATCCTTGGTTTTACTATTACCAAATGAGGGGTTTTGGTTGTTTTTTAGATTTGAGGGGAAAGATAAATTTCCAGGGCTGGGAGTAGGGAGGGTGTGCTGGAAATGAAAAGCAAATCTCTCCTGCATTTGAGATCTGCTCTCTCTGTTAATGTGGAGTTTAGCAGATCTCCTTTAGTGAAAGTGGACTGGCTGAAGGGGACTTCTTTGAGTGCTTGCTCATGTCAATTCCATTGTAGGTGTGCACATGCCCATGTGCACACTGTGGCCGTGGAGACTTTTGCCTTAGCGGTACCCATGGGCCGGCTGTGGCGCCCTCTGGAGTGCAGTGCTCATGGTACAGTATATCAGGTATCGCCAGCCCTGTGCCCTCTCAGTTCCTTCTTACCGCTCGTGGTGGTCAGTCGAAACGCCTCTGTCCCTTGCTTCGCAAGTGGTCAGTGGTTTCTTATCTATGCGGGGACTTTGGGATAGGGGTGGAGTCGGGGCTTGGGCAGGGGCGGGGAGGCACAAGCACCCACCGGTGCCAAAAAAAGTTGGCACCTGTGCTGGCAGATTGCCTCAGCAGGACATTCTCCTCTCGCCACAAATGCTCGCTCTATCCGGAGGTGGTCAGCCTAGTTTTCCGCAGGTGGGGGACTCCCCAGGTGGACCTGTTTGTGTCCAGATAAAACAGGAAGTGCCATGTGTTCTGCTCTCTGCTGGGCAGAGACAAGGGTTCTCTGTCGGACACCTTCTTGATCCCATGGTCGGGAGCGCTCATGTATGCCTTCCTGCCAGTGCCGCTAATCCACAGGGTCCTGCTCAAGGTGAAGCAAGACAAAGCAATGGTCATCCTCACAGCCTCGTCAGCACTGGTTCGCCATGCTCCTGTCGGCAGCCACCCCATTGCAGCTGCCTCTGCGTCCGGATCTTCTGTCTCAGAATCACAGGAATCTGCTTCACCTGACAGCCTGGTTTCTGCGTGGCTGAGCGGGGAGGAGCGGCAGTGTTCCACCGGTGTCCAGCAGGTCCTGCTGGGCAGCAGGAAACCCTCCACCAGGACTACCTACACAGAAAAATAGAAGCAGTTCACTTGTTGGGCCTCGGATCACTGCATCCGGGCAGAGGAGGCCTTCCTACAAGTCATCCTGAACTATTTGCTATATCTGAAGCTCCAGGTGCACCTGGTGGCCTCTCAGCTTTCCATCCCCCATTTCATGGCAGGTTGGTCTTCGCCCATCCCATGACGGTGCAGTTTCTGCAAGGTCTGGAGTGCCTTTACCTACATGTCCAGGACAGGATGAAGGGTTGCCTGGTGTCTACCCAGAGTATCTTGTACTGGATCATGGCCTGCATCTGCTACTGTTATGAGCTGGCGAAGGTGCCCCCGCAAGTTGTTGTGATGGCCCACTTGACTAGGGCACAGGCATCATCGGCGCTCTTCCTTGCTCAGGTACCGTTCCAGGAAATTTGCTGCGCTGTGACCTGGTTGTCCATCCACACATTTGCCCTGCACTATGCACTGATCCAGCAGGCTCAGGCTGATGCTGGTTTCGGCCAAGCTGTACTCCAATCTGCGAGACGGTGAACTCCAAGCCCACCTCCTGGGATGCTGCTCGTGAGTCACCTACAATGGAACTGACATGAGAAAGCACTCGAAGAAGAAAAAACGGTTGCCCACCTTTTTGTAACTGTTGTTTTTCGAGATGTGTTGATCATTCCATTCCATCCCATTACCCGTCCTCCTGCCCCTCTGTTGGGCCTGATATACCGTGCCATGAGCATGGCCCAGAGGGCGCCACAGCCGGCCCTACAGGTCTCCTACAGGCCCTAAGGCAAAAGTCTCCGACAGTCGAGCACGTCAGTGGAATGGACATGAGCAACACATCTTGAAGAACAACAGTTACAAAAAGGTGGGTAACCATTTTTTTTCTATTCCATGATTAAATGTGAGTGGGGCCTGAGCTGCAAAGGTGTGGGGGTTGAGAGGAGGTATCAATTCAGCCCATTATAGGTCAGCGGCTGGCTGTGAGGTTCACCTCTAAAACCCACTTCAGGGCTCTTTGGAGCTGGGGTTTTGGTTTGGCTCCATCTCTATAATAAACAGACAGGAGATTTCTAAGAGCAGTCTGCAGATACAGAGATGGAGAGAGTGGATCCCAAACAGCTGATGTCTGGAGATGGTGGGAATGGTGGAGGAGGAAGAAATAATTACTGCTTTCTAAATCTGTTTGGATCACAAGAGAAAACCTTCCATCTTCCCATCCTCAGGAAGGCTTAGATCAGCACAAAGATCAAGGTGACTCTTGTCTTTTCAGTTCAGTCCTAGGGCCCTAAGTCAGCTCTTCCTTTAGTCTGAGTTTTGCATATTGCTTTTCCTCCGCATAGGGTGGGCGTGTTCGTTTCACTGAATGCAAGGGTTTGATAAAGAAAATGTGCATCATGGGTCTTTTCATACAGAAAAGAGGGGCTGGTCAGAAAGGCTGGAGAATGAGATCATGATAATAATAATTTGTGTTACATAGTACATAGAGATGCTGACCAAGATCAATTTTCCATTGTGCCCAATGCTATACAAACACAGAGCAGACATAGCCCCTGCCCTGAGGAGTTTACAATCTAAATAGACAAGACAGAGAAGGAACTATCTGAACTGGAGCAGATCTTTTAGAAAAACATCCAGTCCTGTTTGTAAAATCGTCAGGGATGAAGAATCAACCACGACCCTTGGTACATTGTTCCAGTGGTTAATTATCCTCACCGCTAACAATTTACTACAGGGGAATTCTGAGGCAGAGACAAGAATTGAGCCCAGATCTGTCCAGTTCCAGTCCAGTACCTGAACTGCAAGACTCCTTCCTGTCAAAAGCAGAAAAACTCTCTTGCCTCATGAGAAAAACAAGTTGCCAAGAGGCTAAAATAAATCCATTTTGAGACTGTGAGCTGAGCTCCTTGGGACAGGGGCTGTATCTGTCCTGCTCAGTTCCTTTGGGTGTAACTGTAATCTAAGTAATGATTAATAACAGTGAGAACATGCTCCCCAAAGCAGAGCTAAAATGAAGATCTTTCTGGCAGGTCATTGCTCAGATATAGTGTGTTCTTGTCTTTTTGGCTTTGCTCCTCAGCCCTTCAGCTATGGCTCTCACTGGGAAATCCCAGGGCTTGTCATCCCCTCCCTGTACCTCAATCTTTTACTTTAAAACCAGACGTAGGGCCTGATTTTAGAGGTGCTGAGAACCTGCAGCTCCCACTGACTTTAGGAGAGGTTAGTCTGCGTTGCCCTGCTTAGGGTCAGGCCCTCGGTGCTTGTCATCATGTAACTTATGGCTGCAGGTGAAAGTGGAACAGCACATGGACTGTCGAGCAGAAATGCTCAGCCAGTGTGTTACTTCTCAGAACCCAGCGTGTAGCTGTGATGGGGCCTGATTCACCATTACCCTGCACCTTGTGTCGTCATTTACACCTGTGGAGAGCGATAGCAAGTGGGTGTAAGTGCTACTGTTGTGATTTGTTTTTCAAGGTGCCGGGCATGAATCAGGGCCCAGTGAGCCCATAGGTCTGTTCCCTGCTGCACTCACTGTGCTGGAAACAAATGGCAACTTAGCAAAGCATGGGAGAACATCTCAAGCTCCCTGATGCATGGGATGGAGCAATGAACTAACTCACTGGCAGCACAGGAGCTGGGACACTGGTGATCTCTTCCATGCCATACTCAGAACCAGAATGGTAGCATTTTGCACTTGCTCGCCGCAGGTGCAAATGACGACACAAGGTGCAAGGCACCGGAGAATCAGACCTGCTAGAGGCACCCCTGCTAGTTTCTGGAGGGACTGGCTCACCTGCCCCAGCAGTGGATATAAGCTTCTGAATTCGTGGCACTTGGTGTTTTGGGAGCAGAGGTCCAGGATTCTAGTCTCAGTGTTCATAGAATCTCAGGGTTGGAAGGGACCTCAACTATGGGGCTTCAGAGTTGTTGCACTGGCATAGACATGTTATTTATTTATGAAGCTGATGTAATATATATAAATATGTGTGTGTGTATTTATACATATAAATGTATGTTTTTAAACAGGAGCTCATATGAATGCCTCAATAAGCTTCACACACTGCGTCTTAGGAAATCTTCCCTGGAGAAAGCTGCCAGCTTACATAATTGGCCAGTTCCTGGGCTCCTTCTTGGCAGCATCCTTTGTGTTCTGCATGTACTATGGTATGGTTGCTTTTCCAATGTTATGGGAATTGCTGGGAATGGATTGGTTCACTTGCTGTTCCTGATCCACTGAAGAGACGAGTCTTCTGCAGCTCCCACTGAGGGATGTGAATCCTGCAGCTCAAACTGTAGGGACTCAGACCCTGCAAAGCTGAGTCTGAATTTGATCCCTGGTAGTAACTACACTATTATGTTTGTCCTTGAGTATATTCCTGTCTATATTAGATTTATATAAGGTGAGCGCTCTTATCTGCCTTGGGATCTCTGTTCATAATCAAATAGACAACTCAGTGCTATCCCCTCCCACTCACCTCCAGCAAGCCCCCGACAAGAGAGATGGGCTTTGCACTGTGACCAAAAGGCCAATAGACTTGGGCTTATTCAGACCACCTTAAGGGCAAATCCCAGTGTGCTCAGCTGAGAATGCCTGGCAGCAGCTTCCAGACAGCTAAGTCTTGGGACCATTAATTTGAGTCCTCCACTACCTCATCTATTGTTGTGTCTTGGGGGAAAGGGCCCTCTCTTGGCTAGCCATATAGGATATGTCTACACCGCAATACAAACCCAGGGTTGGTAGAACTGAAGTTAGCAGGCCCTGGGTTTGTTAACCTAGGGCTTGAGCGTCTATATTCATTTGTAACCCCAAGTTAGGAAGTGTTGAACCCCAGAACCTAATCTGGGGTTCCAGCATTTACACTGGATAATGCGAGCCTGAGTCCAACCACCCATATCCCAGACTTCCTAGTGCCCTCCCCAAATATGGCTGCTCTAGCCTTTTCTTCATGGTGCAACATGGGAAAACATGACTGTCCATCAAACTTGACTATGCAGAAGACAAAGGAAGTCAGCATGTGGGATACTTTTGGTGGACTCCCAGAGCATGAGTTCAGTGAGGCTGTATCTATACTGCAAAGCAATAGGGCATGGACTCTGGGTCCCAACTTGACTCATGCTTGAACCCTCCACCATTGGGGGGTTGTGGGACTCTGGGTTAGCATAATTTGTGTGTAGACAGGAGGGTTAGGCTTGAGCCTGAGTTCAAACCCTGGGCTTATACTGCAGTGCAGCCCTACCCATATAGCCTTATAGATCATAGCCATTAGCTTGCAGTGCACCCAGGAAGGCAATGCATTTGCTGGAAAGCAGGTGTTGTGCAGTCCCATTGCCTAAAGCTGTCTAGTGGTAGGCAGCTGCATTCTGAGACAGCCCATGCTTTCAAAGGTCTGCAAGTGCCACCCCAAGTGTAGTACCTTGCAGGCAGGCCTACTAGGAGTGCCAGGGGCTGAGATTACTGTGGTGAGGTCTGGAGCCCAAAGAGAGGGGTGCAGACTCAGCTAAGGACGCAGGCGGATATGGCCTGCTTTTACAAACTACTGAGCAGCTGCAGCTGGGATGGGGGCTCAGCCCCACTGAAAGTCTGGACAGAAGGGACTGGCATTTATTTTTCTGCCAGCAATTCCCAGGAGGGGGAGCTGCTATGGGCCAGCTCAGGCATGTCTGAAAAGTCTGGGGGGAAGGAGCAGAGAAGCAGCCTCTGTTCTTCCCAATAGGCCCCAGTGCTTTCCTCACCGGTGCCCGCGGAGTCCACATCCAAGCCTCTGCTTGTCAGAGAGGCACACAGTGGGGGCTGGGAGCCTGTGGACGTAATAAAGTTCTGCTGGGCAAAGTCTCAGGGAGACCAGATATCCATGAACTCGCTTCCTTGGAAAAGGAGTGGCTGCTTGGCCACGTCTCTTTCCTCCCCTCCACTCTGTCTGGTGCCTGTCCTGACTGCAATCAATGTGTTTGCATTTAGTCAGGGTGGGACCTCCTTAGCTTGCCCTCATCACCACAGTCTGAGGGCCTCTGTGTGGGCCAGCGTCAGCAGCGGGGTTAACCCCATGTCTTCCCTATCTCCTAGATGCCCTGTGTGAATACTCGGACGGACACTACATTGTGACGGGACCTAATGGCACAGCTGGGATCTTCGCCACCTACCCTGCTCCATATATGACTCTGCTGGGAGGATTTGTAAATGAGGTCCGTACCCAGGATTTCTCTGCCATGTCACTGTTGTGTTTGGAGCACAGCTGTGGGTCACAGCTGCCTGGCTTGGTGACTAGATGCTGTTGCAGGTTTCATGCAGAGGACTGTTATTAAGCAGCAGTAGCATGCTCAGCCCTGTAAAAGACACATCAACTGCCCTGATGAGCATACAGTGGAGGATGTTTGGCTGCAGCACAGGGGGCTGAATTTAAAGGTGACTAGCTGTAGTATTGTGGCTTAACTGGCAGATGGGTGCATGGAAACAGAGCACAGAGGAGGGTGGCTGGAGCCTTAGTATGGGAGAGTGAACGATCGGTACCAAAGCAGAGCTCCGTTTGGAGCACATCTGTCTGTTCCAACAGGTGCCTGCTCTGTAAGGCACTGGGTTGCTACTGAGAATGTTTCAAGCTTTTTACAGTTTTTTGTTTGTTTTCTTTCAAAAATTATTTCCATGGTCCATCACCGTTGAAATGTACCCAGGGTTAGGAGAGCATCAGCACCCACTCACACCCTGTGGCAGTGAGGGAAGGGCAGACACATATGGGGCTTCTCAGCTCCTTGTGCATCATGGAGGGGTCTCTGAGCCAGCTCCGAATAGGCTGGTGGAGAGAGTTGTTGGGAAAAGGCTGATCTTGTGACTTCAGCCCCATGGCGGAGCAGCACAGAAAGCATTAGGTGCCTGGAATGAGGCTCCCAGGGTGGATCTGGACAGGGTGAAGTCTGGAGGATCAGCTCTCCATGTGCTGCACATCTATGACTAACTTCCCCCTTTCTCACTCTTCATTCTTTTAGCATGTGGCTCCTAAAGTGGTGGCTTCCAGCTGTGAGAATATTGGTGGTTTGTTTTTGCTCGTTGCTAGCAGTCAGGCTGCTGCTTGGTTGTATGTTAATTTCCATGAAGCCATCGACTCTGGCATTGTGAATAAATCCTCTGCTGCTGGCGGAGAGGGCAGAGATGTGCTCTGGAATGGTGATTGTGTCTAGGATTACCTGAGGGTTTAGGCCCTGCTTGAGTCCATGGGAGTTACAGGAGCACTTCTCAGGATCAGATCCTAAAGGCCTTTAACCCTCTGTTCATGCAGTGAGATGCAGAACATCATTCCTTCCCTTCAACATTGTCTCTGCTGTGATGAAATTACCATTGCACCATCTCCACTGGTGGCATTGTCATGCCATCCACCTTGCAGAGTGTGTGGGTTAGTTACTGATAATCTGGGCTCTGGTGTTGTGGAACACTCCTGTACATAGGGTTCTGGGCCCAGAGTTCATGTCTGCACAGTTCCAGCAGAAGCTGTCCCGATGGTGGGAGCAGAGAGAACCTGGGGGCCAATAGGGGAGCAGAAGGAGCCAGAGCCTCCACTGATCCTTGTAAGATCTGTCATTTTGGGGCCAAACCTGCTCCTTCTTCCACATGGGGAACAGCCTGATTTAGGAGGGACAGAGGCATGTAGGGCCCTCTAATCCATTCTCCAGCCAATGCAGGACCAATTCCCTCCAGCTCCCTAATTATCGCTAGTGTGTCACCTGGTCTAATATGAAATGTCTCTGAGCTATTCCTTGGTTTCATCCCATAGCTTCTAGTTACAATCGCCTCCCTTGTCCCCACCGTGCCTGTGGAGCAGGAGGATCTGGGTTCTGTCCTGGTGAAGTTCTGAGTGGCCATGGTGTGTAACATAGTGACAGCTGTAGAGTCTCCAGGTGTCCCCAGATTTGTTCCGTCTTCTAGGCAACGTAGAGTATGTCACTGCTGAGGAAGAAGATGAATGACAGTGAGAGCTCCCAGTCGCTACAAGTCTTCAGCTCCCATTGATGTGTGTGTGGAATAGCTGCAAAAGGCAGAACCTTACTATCTATGGGCAAATTCTCACGAAGTGGGGAGGGACAAATGCAGTCATCTCCAACAGAATCCTAGCCCAGGATGGCTGCGATGCTGTAGGGCTAGAAATGGGAGCTTTTTTCCATCAGCAAGTGGGGATTCCAGCTTCCCAACTGGGCGCAGGTCCCCTGAGTCTTGCTGACATAATGGACTTGAAAGTCGTGACACTTTTACATCTAGAAAAGCTATCTGGGCTCATTGTTACAGGTTTTTATGGCTCCCTCTGAGTCTGGTACAAGTGGACTCAGAAGAACTAAGGTACTTTGGCTTAGAGGTGGAGGGACATGAAAAATAGTTTATATAGACACACTTACACAGGTATAATTATGTTAGTGGCTATTGTACTGTGGACACACTCATTTGGAATGGGGCAAGACCCTCTGTTTGCTTCACATAGGCTGGCTGTGACCAGATACGAACAACTTCTGGTTACTCCCAACCTTGGCCAGATTCAAAATGGTGACCTGGAGGTGAAATGCTTCACAATCCATCTAGTCCAGGGATAATGTATCTTTTCAAATTGTCAGTCAACCAGGATGAGGGTGGTCTAGCCTAGAAACTGGAGCGGCCAGCATGCCTAGTGGTCAGAGTGGGCATGAGTAGTCCAGAGCCAAAGCCAAGGATCAAATGAGAGGGTAGGAACTGGATACCAGAGCCAGGATTAAGCCAGAGTCAGTGGTCAGAACCAAGGGTCAAACTGGAGGGAACATGGGATCAAGGAGAGGTTCAAGGCAGGAGCAGCAGGAACCAGGTAACACAGGAGCATGCACCAGTATGCATGTTGAGAAGCCCGTGAGCTGCTGCGGCTGCTGGCTTAAGAGCCAGCCTGCTGGCCCCTGCAGCTAATCAGGTGGCATGGCTAATCAAGCAGCTGCTGCAGGTCAGTTGTCCTGACAAGGCTGCCTGGAGATTAGCTCTGCTGCAGGTCCTGATTCCTGACTCTGGGCTCTGCTCCTTTCACATGTCCCAGCGACTCCTTTTGGCCTTGACATGCACTTCTCTACTGACCTGTGCTTTCTCCGGATCCCACAGTTCCTGGCCACAACGGTGCTCATGCTGGGCATTCTTGCCATCTATGACAAGAAGAATAATGGAGCCCTAGAGGGCACTCAGCCTGTGATCACTGGGCTCCTGGTGTTAGTGATCGGCATGACAATGGGAATAAACACTGGATATGCAATAAACCCCTCCAGGGACCTGCCTCCAAGGATCTTTACTGCAATAGCAGGCTGGGGAATTGAAGTCTTTAGGTAGGTTACCTTCTTTCCTTTTACACTGTGCTGATCGCAAATATGTGACCTGGAAAATGTGTTAATACAAGGTAAACTCTATTAACCCTTATTTAAAAAGCACTTTAAGGGAGAAACTAATCTCTGACCAGTTGGAATCCCAGTAAGCAAGTTGGTTCCCTAGTCCAGTGGGAATGCTGCTCTTTCATATGCCACAACATTCACCCAGCATTTCTGATTGGCTGGCACAGAATCTTGGTCCCATTCTGACTGCTTTGACTAACTTATTTTAAAATAGTAGCTAACGGTGAGCCACCAAATAATCAAAACACATTTCAACAGCACCGGGATCTACTTGTAGTGGATGTGGATATAGGCAAATGCCATTCACAGTGAGATTAAGTGAGAGTCGCACATTGTTTCAATGTATGACAGCATGCAGACTGCAATTCCCATTACAGCAACAATAGTCGTGTGGGTAAGCAAAGGACTTAGACCTGGTTTCTACTCCTTATGCTGAAATAGGTTTCCTGTGTGACCTTGGGAAAGGCATTGGCCTTCTCTCTTTCTGATTCCGTCTGTAAAATGTTGATAATACCTGCAGCCCTCAAAGGCTATTCTGAGCCTTAATTCATCTAGGGTCTGAGCCAAAGTCTACTGAAATCCAGGAGAAACTTTCCATTGATTTTTGGATTAAGCCCTTGAAGTCTTTGAGATCCTCAGACAGAAAGCTCTCTAAATGTGCAAAATAATATCATAGCTCACCTCCCTTCAGTATGAATGCATTCTGTGGGGAAAAATAACTTGGCTAGATTAGAATTCGACTCTGTAGCAAAGACAAATTTAGCTTACCTAGGGTAGAATATGACAGCAAAGCAAATGTTCTGATTCAGCAGAAACCTGTCCTGTCTTTTCTTTTAGGGCTGGAGATTACTGGTGGTGGGTCCCAATTGTAGCTCCAACACTGGGAAGTCTTGCTGGTGCCTTAGCCTACAAACTCCTAATTGACTTTCACAATCAGTCTGCCCTGGAAGGCGGAGATGAGAAAAGAAAAGACGATTTGCAGACTAACCATGTGTGATGTCCAAGTGTTGCTAGGACAAAGCTGGAAAGGAAAGTTCGATCAGCCACATGACTTCATCACTGGATCAAGTGTTCAACCCTGCCTTCACTGAGCTTTTGTTTTCACACCACTAATTAAATAACACTCAATAACTCAGTGGATAATGTCCAAGGGACATCCGTTGCACCTGCAGTTATTTACTTGCACAATCTAGAGGTGTAAAAATGGAGGGAGGCTTTTAAAGTCTGTGCAACTCAATCAGACTAGTTGGGATTTCTGGTGGACAGAACAGTATTGAGTGGGGCCGAAAGTGGCTCTGTTCTAAACTTTAATGGAAGTTTTAGGTTTCTTAACTTTTTTTGCTTCATGGAAACAATCAAAGGTGAAAGTAAGCCGGTACGGTCTGGTATGGCGTACCAGCAAGAGCCAGTACGCCATGCTGGACTGGACCAGCTTCCCCAGGCTGGCGATTTAAAGGGCTGAGGGCTCCCTGCAGTGGCTGGAGCCCTGGGCCCTTTAAATCGCCTCCTGAGCCCTGCTGCCGGAGCCTTGGGGTAGTGGCAGCCGGGCTCTGGCAGCGATTTAAAGGGCTAGGGGCTCTGCTGCAGTAGCAGCGGCCAGAGCCCTGGGCCCTTTAAATCGCCCCTGAGCTCCCAGCTGCCTCTGCAGCTTGTAGCTCCGGGAGTGATTTAAAGGGCCTGGGTATTTAAAGGCCCCACCTGTTCCGGCTGAGGCCACGTCTCTTCTGGTTGAGCCATGTGCCCTACTCAGGACTCCGGCGTACTGGTAAGTCCTTTAAGTTACTTTCACCCCTGGAAATAATACACTAAACCCATCACTCAGGTGGAAAAAGCAAAGCCGAGTGATTCCACACATGTAATTCTGCAGCCTCCTAAATGCGAAATTCACTAGCTCAGAGCGGACTAGGGCTGAGTGAGTGGATCACTGAGTGGCCTCTTGTGTATTCCTGTTATTGCTACTACACTGAACAAACAGGCGCTCATGAAAGGTTGTCACCCACCCTCTAAGCCAAGGCAGTTGGGGCAAAAAAGGGCTGGACAAAAGGCTCATAAAGTCCCCGATTCAGCTGGGGGCGGATTCCCTCAGGACAGTAACCACAGTAAACTGCCTTGCAAGGACCCCCCTGAACTCCTAGTGTAAGGGGCATGCCAGGGACAGGGCTAAGGATGCCAGGAACCTGTTAGGAGTTGGGCGGCTGCACTGCAGAGATTCTGAGCTGTGTTGCCAGCCATAGGGCAGCCGAGTGAGGCTGCTGTAATGTAGACAGGCCCTCAGGGCTGTCTCCGTTACAATGGAGGCCAGGGAACAACCTAAGACTGGGATCAGCTTAAAGCCATTTTAGGCCACTCCCTCACGGCTACTCACTCTGTGCTGCGCCTCTTAGAAGCACAGCAAAGACTCCTGTCCTTAGTCGCTGTGTGCGTGCTCTTTAGAGGATCTGGTATTCTTCAAAAACCAGTCATTTTGGAGGACAATATTAAAATCTTTATTAAAATACATCGCACTTATCCAGTGCTTAATCCTTCCAGGGGCTGCACCAACATCAAGTAAAGAACCCCCACAACACCTTGTGAGGTAGCTTGGTATTCCACAGTTGTGCAAGCATGTTAGCAGTCAGACACACCCCAATGGAAAGAATCATTGCTTGTTTTGAGATGGTGCCCTGGATGTCTCTATTAGATGCACAGATTGTTTGGTGGCTACTGAGTGTTCCCAGTACAGCTAAGAAAACGGAATGTGCCAGAATGGAGGCAATAGTGGGTACAGTTGAAGACCAGCATTGAATGGGTTAAAGTGCAGTTCTACCCTGAAAAATTACATTGTTTAGAAACATGGGGTTCCATGTTTATGGGCTCTCAACGTCTCCAGAGCAAATCCTACCCAGTTTACAAGTAACAATGGCTTTTCTAGTGGTCAACCTTACAACTCAGCCTGGGAACTGAGAGGCAAGCTGGGTTTTTACTGGCATGTGCATCTCTAACAGTAAAGCTTCTGTGTTCTCCTGTAGCTGCACCGGCTCCAAGAGCTGTAGAAAGTGGTAAAGCTGGAGTACTCTACTGCTTTTGATCTTCTCCACACATAGGTAGTTAGCGAGGTCAAATGCCATCCTGCGGTAAATCCTTCAACATCTGCCACTACAGCTACTGCAACGGTTGTCGGTGTTGCAGCCTGGGTAGCCAGACCACTGCACTGGACTTGGGGCTCCAGTTTCCACTGCTCCATTCAAGGCGTCTCAGAACAGACGGTGCAATAGAGCAGAGGAAAATGGTTGGGTTTCGTTTGGTCCCAAATTGGCAGTGAAGGTTGCTTTCCCTGTTCGGAGTGGCTCTTGTTTAGACCAGGGGAGGCTGGGCTTCACTGTGTTAGGACAGTGGTTCTGAAACATTTTACTTACTAAGGAGTCCCACCCACTGCATTGTATCTTGTTTTGCAAATTTGGGTGTGGGGTGGGTCCCCAAAAATCATAGGCCTCCGCTGCTGCTGCTGCTGCCACCTCCTCCTCCTCGGCACTGGCACCTGCAGCAGCACTCGTTGATCCGGCACCACAACCCTAGTCCTGCCCCAATGTGTAGGGGAGCCCCAATGTTGTATGTTGGAGAGTGACCCTGCACACACCCTGCAGCAGCGATTCTTGTCCTGCGGAGCTGTGCCCGGCTCCCAGCTCCAGAGTCCCAGCCCTGTGGATAGGAGATGCTGCTGCAGGGTAAGTGTGGTGCAGGCTTGCTCTCCGACCCACCCACTGGAGAACCCCTCTGCTCCGAGTCCCTGACCCCTCAGCAACCTTTCCAAGACCTACTGATGGGCTGGGACCCACAGTTAGGCTTTTATAGAGCCCAGTCCTGAGATGCCTGATCCTGAAAGTTGCTGAGCACCTTCCCTGCCTACTGAGATCTGCAGGAGTTGGGGAGGCGCTCAGCACCAAGCACGGACAGCTACGGTGATAGGGAATCCCACGTTGTTCCACAGCAGATTGTTAACCTGGAGCCAGGGACCTTATGAGGAGAGCAGCACTGGCCTGGGGAAAAAAGGGATTTTTTTGTAAGAGGGTTCCCTAGATGCTGCTGGATGTGCATCATCGTTTTACAGCACTGTCCTTGGCTAGTCCACCTGCTCGCCATATTAGATGACTTGGCACCTTTGCACTGCTCTGGCCCGGCCAGCTCTTGCCGAGTGTGCACATCAGGTGTGGTCTTTAGCAGAAGGTCATTTCTGTTTACCATGCCGCGTGCACAAATACTTCAGAGCCTGATCCCGGGCTGAACACTCAATGGGATTTGTGGGTGGTCCGCATGAAGCCCTCGCATATCATTGGGCTAGAGCCACGGGGCCCAGTCCTGCTCCCTTAATGCTCCCCTGGACTGCACCACCCACTTCAGTGGGTTTGATCCTGCTCTCATTATACGCAATGATCACGGCATGCTTCTTTCCTTCTAAAAAGGACACGGGGAAATATTTGTGTATGTATGTTGTATTTAATAAGATGTATCTGAAAATGGTAGAGATTGATTTTACTTGAGTCCATTGCTGCACTTTATCAGTAGTAACACACTCCACCCAGCTCGGTGGCATTTTTATCCACACAGAAGTATTTGCCCATTGGAACAGAAAGGAATTAACCACCATCTCTCTCTGCAGCTTTTTGGCTTTCCAGATATATCTCCCATAAATTAAATTATTATATTTCATGCAAACGTTGCAACACAGCTTGCACTGGGAAGTCTATTCATGCAAGAGGAATGGTTTGATCCAAACCTAAGAGACACCACTGTGGGTTTTTAACAGTCTGGAATGAAACTGCTTTCCAGAGTCAGGTTTGGGGTTCTCGTTTCCTCAGGGAGTTCCCAGATAGCGAAGGGGTCTTGGAGGAGGTCGTGCTTGTGTGGCTTTTCTGAGAGCCTCCTGGCTGGGATGGCAATTTCTTTTTGATCACCGGAGTTTTGTTCTTGCTTTTAAATACCTTGTTGGGGTCCAGTTTGTTCACAAAGGAGTCAGGTTCTTCCGAGAGTAAAGCTGTGTTGATGGTGATGGGCTTGTACATGTTAAACCATTGCTGAAAAAAGCAGATTGCAGGGAAGGATGACATGGAGGGGGGGAAAACCACACATTAGAGACTTGGAGGGAAACCGCAAGAATCAACTTTGGAACATTTTAAACATACACCAAGCTCCTGCTGTCAGGAACCTGGGTCAGCTCACAGAGTTTTGTGCAAAGAGCTTTATAGCAGAGATGGTTCGTAGTTGCAGAATGAGGATTGGGATATAACCTTGCCAAGGTACCGGGATGTCTGGATCAGTCCATGGTGCAGATAAAGGCCAGAAGTGAAACCTGATTCTCCTAGTTTTCCATAGGTATAACTCGGCAGACATTAGGGAGCTACCCCTGGTTTATACCAATGTCAGAGAGAGGGGAACCAGGCTTAATTTATTTGGATTCAGAGAAGTTGCAAGTGATTATTAATACCTTGGAATTTAACTTGCCAAACAAACGGAGCTAGAATTGCTGGGCCTCTCGTGAAATAAAAAGCCTCCAATGTTCTTCTAACAGTGCAGGTTCAGTTGTGCAAACTTTCACTCAGACCTCGTGTTCACTTCTCTTCTGACTGATTTGATAACTCTGGCTCACCATCAGCATTATCTGGTTGCCACCAGGAAGTTTCACTCTGCAATTCACGTTCCCGTCTTCTATTGCTTTTTCTACTACAGCCAGCTGGCTCCTGAAGCCAGGAAAAGGACTGCAGGGGTTAATAGGAAAACCCTGCCTCAAACCATCCTCAGTCCAGTGCACAGCATAATACTGAACAAGATAAACAGAGGGTCAACGCACACACTAAAGGGGTGGTAGAACTAAGTACTGCATGAGGGGAAGGTCTCCAATATCTGCTCCCAAGAGACCTTTCCAAAAGCTAGCGTTAATGAAGACTACCTGATTACAGTGGTGAAAGGTTAACAAGTCAGCAGGACATAATCGAAACGAGGAGGCAATTGATTGGTTAGGGAATGCATGGGGATCATTTCACACAAGGGGTAGTGAATATATGCAATACTGGGCTGGGAAAAGCTATTGCTAGAGTACAATGGGTACAGCCTCGATCAATCAGGTAGGTTTTATTTAGAGTATAGCATGATGTGGAGGAAAACTGAAATGCAGAGGGCCTGATCCTGCAGTCCTCACTAGGCTGAAACTTGCTCTTGGCTTCAAAGGACAGTTTCACATGCCTAGAATCAGGGAATGTCACTTTGCTGATAGCATGTCTGCAAACTCTGTGATAAAACAAGGAGCCACAGAACAGCTAGGTGTGGCAGGGAGCAAAGGCCCTGCCAGCATGAATAGAGACAGCATGGATCAGCGCACACCGTGTTAAGCGTTGTTCTCTCCCACAGGCACAGGGGGTGGAGTAATGAGCCAGGTTGGGACTGAAGGCCCAATCAGAAACTCCGAGGAAAGGCAGGAGGCTATAAATGCAGCTACCTAGCAGGGAGCAGCAGTGAGAAGAACAGGCTAGAATCAGATTGTGCCTTTATGCCCAGCCCCGAGCAAGGAGCAATGTGTAACCAGCACCACCCCAGGAGTAGCCCTGGGAGATATTGGGACTCTCACTCCCCTCTCAGGCAACATTTCCTGGGGTGGCAGAGGACAAGGGGAATGCTTTGCTGCAGCCTTTTGCAAGGTGCGGCATGTTCCCCACTCACATATGGTTAGCTCTGCTGTCCAGTTTGCAGTGGGGCCTCCCTGCCCACTTGCTCTCAGCAGCTGGGGAGGGGAAGGCAGTACAGGGGGTTCAGCCCTTGCTTTCTCTACCATGCCCAGAGCTGTGATCTGGGTTGGTCTTCCATGTCTGCACAGGGAAACGTAGATGGCCTTATCCCACCCTTATCCCCCTGCACAGCCACAGATGGCGAGAGCTCAATAAGCACAATAGCAGCAGCAGTAGCCTTGGTACCGCCAGCAGTTGCTAGAAAGCCTAGCTCTAGCTAACCCTTATACGCCTCCGAAGTCTGATGCCTTGCAGAGGATAATCTTGCTTGTTGAGAGTCCGGTGACTCTACACGCTGGTCTTGAGAATGCGGGAAGGACTGGCTTGTGTTCAGACTCACTGCAGAGCCAAAGTAAAGCTCCTGCTCACCTACCTTAGCCTGGGGGCTGACACCGTAGCTCGTAAAGGCATACTGCCATTGCGGGAGACCCAGGTGGGTGATCAGCAGTCGGTAGTAGGCAGTGAAGGTGTCGGTGAGGAAATGCCAGTACAGAGCTCTGTCCAGAAACCATATTTCAGTGTCTGGGGTGACAACTGGAATTGAAACAAAGGAACATGTGCAAAAAGGGTAGCATTGTTTTGAAGTTGAAGGATGAGAAGAATCATAGAAGATTAGGGTTGGAAGAGACCTCAGGAGTCATCTAGTCCAACCCCTTGCTCAAAGCAGGACCAATTCCCAACTAAATCATCCCAGCCAGGGCTTTGTCAAGCCGGGCCTTAAAAACCTCTAAGGATGGAGATTCTACCACCTCCCAAGGTAACCCATTCCAGTGCTTCACCACCTTCCTAATGAAATAGTGTTTCCTAATATCCAACCTAAACCTCCCCCACTGCAACCTGAGACCATTGCTCCTTGTTCTGTCACCTGCCACCACTGAAAACAGCCAAGTGCCATCCTCTTTGGAACTGCCCTTCAGGTAGTTGAAGGCTGCTATCAAATCTCCCCTCACTCTTCTCTTCTGCAGACTAAATAAGCCCAGTTCCCTCAGCCTCTCCTCATAAAAGTCATGTGCCTCAGCCCCCTAATCATTTTCGTTGCCCTCCGCTGGACTCTCTCTAATTTGTCCACATCCATTCTGTAGTGGGGGGCCCAAAACTGGATGCAATACTCCAGATGTGGGCTCACCAGTGCCGAATAGAGGGGAATAATCACTTCCCTCTATCTGCTGGCAATGCTCCTACTAATGCAGCCCAATATGCCGTTAGCCTTCTTGGCAACAAGGGCACACTGCTGACTCATATATCCAGCTTCTCCTCCACTGTAATCCCCAGGTCCTTTTCTGCAGAGCTCCCAACTGAGGTCAGCTGGAGACATGCAGTGGTGTTGTGATACTTCTGATGTTGTAAAGGATGGTTTTTCCAAAGGGATAGGACCTAGAACCAATGTATCATGTAGAGGCAGCATGGTTTAGTGGTTATAGCTTGGGTCCCAAAAGTTTTGATTTCTAGGTTCTATTCCCAGCTCCGCTGCTAACTCAGTATATGCTCATCAACTAGTCCCTGTGCCTGTTTCCCTATCTGCAACATGGGTATAATAATAGTTATTGGCCAGGGTTTGAGACACAAAGTGGGTAGTGCACATGGAGTTCCTTGGATGAAAGGCACAAGCTCAAAGCACCATTATTGCACATCTTTATCTGTTGTTCGTCACCAGGATTGCTGAGCATAGGCTGAGTTTCAAAGGGACCATTCAGTGGGGTTTGTATTGCCAACAGAATCCTGCTTTGCAGAGGATTTTCTTCCTCTTCAGAGCAATCACACTTTTCTAGAGGCAACAGCCTCCAAACAGTGTAAAATCTAAATCCCAATAGCTCTGTGACTCCAGATTGCTTCCTTAGCTGTCTCACTAGTGTAAATCTGCCTAGCACCTTTGGGTCCTTATACCCACCCCCTGCCTGTATCCACTTCCCCACGTTGCTGGAGGAGGGGATGACTCCAGTCCCTCACTCCCAGGCAGTGCTCAGGCTGGATCATTACTACTTTCACGTCTGCCTCCTAGAAATCAGAGGAGAGGTTTCTCTCTTGGGCCCATCTGGGAAACTTCCAAGTACAGTCACCACTTGACAACTTAGGGTGTTTTTATTAGGAACAGGTATATTAGTAGAGGGGTGAGTGACAGAGAGAAACCAAGGTTAAATAGACACACCGCAGATAACTACTTTCTAAGCGAGCCATGTACTTCACCATTCCCCCGAGGAGAACATCACCTACACCCAGGCTGCAGGATAATGTCTCAGTCCTAGAGCTTGGAAGTCTGGCTGGCGTTTGCAACCCTTCCAGGTGTCTGTGACAGGCTCCATCTATACTACATACCACTGATGGTAGCGTGTAATGTACATGTAGGTAGAAGCTGCTGTGAAAAGCAGGCTGTGTCCACACTGCGGTATGTAGATACACATTACAGTGAAAGGCTCTGGTCGGGAGGAGACAGTGGAGAAAAGCATCAGCAGCTCCCTGCTGCTGGAGCCTTTCACTGTGGTGAGGAAAAGGGTGAGGCGGGGGGAAAGGCTGCCTTCCCCCTGCCCAGAGCCTCCCCGCTCCACCCAGAGGGGAAAGGCTTCAGCAGCAGGGAAGCAGTGGGAGCGGCTGGGAGGCACGGCTTGGGTGAGTGGAGGACATGTAGGGTATGTACTGGAATAATACCCATGCCCTGCAGGTGTGTCTGCATTCTACTCATCTGAGCTGTGCCTCACTGGCTCCACTGCTATTTATACCCATGCGCGGGGGGCTGCACGGGGATGTACCCTACCTGCCTCTGAAAGAAGGGTGCAGTGTAGATGCATCCGCAGAGACTTCTTTACTAGCTCAGCTCACATCTCTCTCACTCTGTGGTGTGTCCTTGGTTAATTTCTGCTAATAGGCCCATTGCCAAGATAGTTTCTAATTAGCACTGGGGGACACTGCCTCAAAGCATAGGGTCTGAATCCAATTCAGTGGCTTCAAGTTCTCTGTGTTCTCTCCTCTCTCTGTCTCTAAGGAATGCTAAGTCTACCATCACATCCACACATGAGTAACTTTACCGCTAGGCGTGACCCTACTGAACCTTTTGGGGCTCCTCACGTAGGATCAGGGAGCTAGCCCAGCGCCTTTCCCTGTATGCAAATATTTTCGGCAGGTAGAAACAGCATGGAGGTTACAATGTGGCCTCATCTGTTCAATACCAAGGGGGAAATCCTGGCTCCAAGGGTTCACCCAAAATGGCACATAAGTTCAGAAGAGTAAGAGCTATCCAAACACAGCCATTTATCATGACTGGGTAACTGTGCTCTTTTCAGTCTTTACCTGGTTTGGTGTGCTTATAAACAAGGCAAACTTTCCCGTTCCCATTGCATGGGTCTAATTCAAATATCAGGCTACGAGAGTCAAAGTGAGGCTTTTCTGGCTGGTCTTCATTACCTTTAAAAAGAAACAAAATCACTTTACAGCATTTCTGGCTAGATCTTCCCTGGCCAAGTTTGCAAACAGGCCTGAAAAAGCTATGCTTGCATCTTTTACATGTAGAGCTGTTGACACATGGGTGCACGAGTTTGTACAAATACAGCTCTTGCATGCACAAACTCATGCACACAGAACACTTATGGGTGCCATTGTAGAGGCATGTTTGAAAAGCTGGCCCATAACTTGGCTTGGAAGGATTCACTTTTATTTGGTAAATGAACAGTTATTAATTCTTACAATAAATCAAAATATTGTCAGAAACTGAAATGTAGAGCGAGAAAGTTCAAAACAATTGAATGAAAAGGTACCATGAGCAGTAATTTTAGTTTTATGACAATCTCTATGTTCTGCTCATACATAACCCGCCCCAGAGACCCTCTGAAGAAGTAATTTCATGCTTGCACGTAAATTCACCTGCAGTTCACAGAACTTAGATGTTCATCAACCTTATTGCCAATCCAGATACCCATTCTCAGAAGCTAGGGCTTAAGGTTGTTTATAACTGGTGCTTTACTATGTATTCTACAAGTATTTAAACCTTAGAAAACCATCTTACAGGGAAATAATAGCTCAGCTGGATCATTGTGGAATAGCTGTTTTAAAATCCTCGCTATAATTATTCACACAGAACTCTGCTTATTTAGTAAAATGTTAAAAAAGCAACAATAGCCAAAACCTGACAAAAAACCCCCAACACAACTAACTGTTATGGTTTTCATGATACTCTCATAAGTAAGTTGGGATCAGTCAAGACAAATACACTGTTTAGAAAGGACAATGGAATTTTTCCTGCAATAAAAGAAAATAGATATAAATTGTTAGAATCTGCAGCTCCCCACTGAAGTTAAAGGGAGAGCTCCTTTGGGGACATCGTCTGCTCTTTCATGTGCCAGGCAAATTGAGTGGAGTTGCATGTTGGTAATGAGAGCAGAATCTGGCCCATTTGATTTCAGTAGCAAGAGGATCAGGATTCCCTGACAAGCAGAGAAACCAGCCAGGTTTGGAAGGAGCAAGTGCTACAGAAATCAAATAGCAATTTAAGTTTTATTATTTTTCTGCAAAGAGCCACCATTATACATGTCCTGTTTGTCTCACTCGTTGCATCCTGTTAGACTGCAAGCTGGTAGAGGAAGGGAATGGATCTTTTTATTTGCCAAATGCCTAACACATCCAGATGCATTTTCCCCTGCTGCCTCTTGTTTCAATGAGTTTTCCAGTGACATTTCCAGCTCTAAAGAGCTGCATTCAAAGTCAGTGTATCCAATGGGCCTATCCATCACCATGACAATTATTGCCAGTGGTTGTTGATATTATACTGTAAATGTACATGCTCTTTCCAAGCTGAATGAAAAGAGGAGGCCCCAGCTAACAATTTAAGACAGGGAATAGGGAGCAGTTTGGTTGGGAAAGGTGTGGAGACAACACAGATGAGGAGGTGGTGTTAATGATGCTTGGTGGACCCTAAGTATCCAGTCCATACCTTCTCTGGAGCAGCACAAGTTGGGTCTCGTTAAGAGTGACCTGTGACTTCTCTACCTGTGCTAGCAAAGTGCAGCTTGGCCTGTTAGGCAGAAATGCAGCTTATCCCTATACATCAGAATGAAGGAGGAAAAGCACATTCTGACACTTGGGTGTACCATCATGTGTGCCATCAAGAGGACAATACCTTCCTCATCCATATCATCTTCTAGGTCAGCGAGGGTTGGTGCATTGGGTAGAGCGTATGCCGATGATCCGCCAAGGCGACTTAGCTTAGAGATGCTGTTAATCACCATGGAGCCCAGTGGCATGGGGTTATCTGCAATGCACAGTGACAAGAGTGAACATTAATACACCCCAATGACAGGAGAGCAGAGGAGGTCTTTTCTTTTTGTCCAACCCCTAACCTTTCACAAAATACATAGAAATGGGCATTGCAGCAGGCCTGCAGGTTTGACAGATGTAGGCTCTGGTGGAGCAAAGTTGAGTGCACCTCAGAGAGATCACCAAGTCAGCAGCTGCCTCTCATTTGCTGTGAGGAAGCTCCAGCTTAGGCCTTGGTGCTGACTGCAGCTGTAGTAGTCTGGAAGAGGGCAAGAGGAAGTGTTAGTCAGGTAATAAAGTGTTAAACCTATTCAGGGCCCTATGGATCGACACACCTTGAATTCCACTTGAAACACCCAGCAGGCAGAGCACATGCTGGGGACATGTGCTCTTCATGTAACACTCCATTTCACAGGGAGATCAGTGCATTCTGCATGCACCAGCTGAAGCTAGCAGTCTCCAGCTGGAGTGCCCTGCAAGAACTGGACTTTGAGGTGGCAAAGGCCTGGATAACTGTGGTCAGGTGACTGCTTCAGAGTGAAAGAGTCTCCCTGTTCCTGCTAGGCCCAGATGGAAGAAAGGGGACCCAGTTCTGCTATCACTTACACTGGAGTAACTCCACTGAAGTCAATGGAGTTAAACTGTTGTGAGATCAGAATGAGGCCCAGGGTTTGTACCTGCTAGCACAGAAGTCTGTGGTAAAGCTTTCACCGATCTCAACGGGAGTAGGATCAGGCCCTTCATTTAAATATTGTTCATTGTTAAAGTGCCCCACTATCACAATGGTAGCTAGGGCTCTCATCCCCCAGGCACAGCTACTGTGTGTTGTGTGACCTCTGCAAAGTTCCTTGACCACATTCTGATTTCCATCTGGTTTGACAGAATCAGATCAGTGTAAAAAGCAGGAAGCCAACTGAAGACCAGATTCATAGATTCTAGGACTGGAAGGGACCTCGAGAGGTCATCGAGTCCAGTCCCCTGCCCTCATGACAGGACCAAATACTGTCTAGACCATCCCTGATAGACATTTATCTAACCTACTCTTAAATATCTCCAGAGATGGAGATTCCACAACCTCCCTAGGCAATTTATTCCAGTGTTTAACCACCCTGACAGTTAGGAACTTTTTCCTAATGTCCAACCTAAACCTCCCTTGCTGCAGTTTCAGCCCATTGCTTCTTGTTCTATCCTTAGAGGCTACGGTGAACAAGTTTTCTCCCTCCTCCTGATGACACCCTTTTAGATACCTGAAAACTGCTCTCATGTCCCCTCTGTCTTCTCTTTTCCAAACTAAACAAACCCAATTCTTTCAGCCTTCCTTCATAGGTCATGTTCTCTAGACCTTTAGTCATTCTTGTTGCTCTTCTCTGGTCCCTCCAATTTCTCCACATCTTTCTTGAAATGCGGCGCCCAGAACTGGACACAATACTCCAGATGAGGCCTAACCAGCGCAGAGTAGAGCGGAAGAATGACTTCTCGTGTCTTGCTCACAACACACCTGTTAATGCATCCCAGAATCATGTTTGCTTTTTTTGCAACAGCATCACACTGTTGACTCATATTTAGCTTGAGGTCCACTATAACCCCTAGATTCTTTTCTGCCGTACTCCTTCCTAGACAGTCTCTTCCCATTCTGTATGTGTGAAACTGATTGTTTCTTCCTAAGTGGAGCACTTTGCATTTGTCTTTGTTAAACTTCATCCCGTTTACCTCAGACCATTTCTCCAATTTGTCCAGGTCATTTTGAATTATGTCCCTGTCCTCCAAAGCAGTTGCAATCCCTCCGAGTTTGGTATCATCTGCAAACTTAATAAGTGTACTTTCTATGCCAATATCTAACTCGTTGATGAAGATATTGAACAGAGCCGATCCCAAAACAGACCCCTGTGGAACCCCACTTGTTATACCTTTCCAGCAGAATTGGGAACCATTAATAACTACTCTCTGAGTACGGTTATCCAGCCAGTTATGCACCCACCTTATAGTAGCCCCATCTACATTGTATTTGCCTAGTTTATCGATAAGAATATCATGTGAGACCGTATCAAATGCCTTACTAAAGTCTAGGTATACCACATCCACCACTTCTCCCTTATCCACAAGACTCGTTATCCTATCAAAGAAAACTATCAGATTGGTTTGACACGATTTGTTCTTTACAAATCCATGCTGGCTATTCCCTCTGATGTTCCCTCTGAGCTGAGTATGACAAAATTTGCAGATTGAAGTCAAATTTATGCACTCATCCATTTGATGACTGACGGGCATATCTGGATTTGGCCAGTACATACTGGCATTTAGGTAATCAAAACTAGATCTGATCCAAGCAAGTGCTCAGCACACAAAGTTCCCACATGGGAATCCTGCATGTGCCTGGATCGCAGGCTTAAGCCCAATGTATCATGCACAGAAATTCAGGTTGTGTTCATCTTTTATCACTGGGGCCTTCCTTGTGTTGGCTTTTGATTCCACGCAGCACTTTGGACTTCCTTGTTAATTAAAGGGTCATTTTCTACATCAGTGATTGAATTACCCAACAACAACTGGCTAAACCCAGCAAAACAAAGGGCATAGCGGTTATTTTTCCTAAAAAATAATTTCGCTTCTGTGGTGGGAGGATTCGGTTAAGCAGCAATCAAATTAAGAGGAAGGGACTGTAGCTGCCACAGGGAATGCACGGAAAGAATGGACATTTTAACCTAAAGGAAAGAAACAGGCAGACTTACCATCAAACTTAACACTCCAGGTCATGTGGAAGCCATCGCTCATTAGGTAGAAATTCTTTAAATCCTCTGGCAATACGCAGGAGTTTTTCTGTAATCACAAATACTCTTAAATGTTATCAAAGGAAAGAGGTAGAGCATGCTTTGATCCAGATAACTGACTGACTGTTGAGACAGGAACATTTGCCACCCAATATCCTACTGAGCCCCAACACAACTCAAATCACACAACTGGAGAGATGCTTTCAAGTTTCTTGGATCTGTTTCCCAACACAGTTATTTGATCTAAAGGCACCTCGGGGAAAATTTCATGCAATTGGTTTACCAATTTAGCGATCACTAGCTACAGGGATATTTTAGGAGTGTCCCACAATTTTCATGACATGGCACCTTGTGTAATGAATTCACACTCCCAAATCACGGACCCAGGGTCATCAGCTAATCTATACACACAGCTTCGTCAGGGACAGCGCTTTGCCATCACTGAAACCAAACCAACCAACCTCTTCCATTTGAGCTACAGGACCTGCAGTGGTATTAGGACTTCTCTCTTTCATGGACTTTCAATCACTAAAGTGTGACAGGCACATGCACGCAAGTAGGTATGACATACCATCCAGTAGCATACACGTATGCTCAATGCAGGCACTATGCTCTGTGGGAACTGTGGGATTGGGCCCTTAGACAGTAAATTCCACTCATATTTTAGTTCCTAATACTAACTGCATGTCACGAATTTGAAAACCAGAAGAGAATCACATCAGGAGACAGTTTTAATGAGCCAAGGAAAGATGCTGCATGAAGCTACTTACCATCACTAGAGCCCTGCATATCCATGTATATCCACATCCGCGGACCATTTTTGCAGATAGTGGATTGGATGTGGACACAACCGCACAGGGGTCTACTCACCGACGGTGCCTGCCATGCGGCATCTGGCTTGGGCAGCCTGGGTGGGGGGTGCAGCACGCTCGGGGCCGGAGGCCAGTAGCCAGTGGGTGGGTGGCAGACTGGAGTTAGGGTTGTCCAGTACCTGCTCACTGCACTGCTTCCTGTCCAGCAGCTTGGGCCCCTTGGGCAATGCCAGCATCCTCACCATGGCCTGGCCTGGCAGCACTGGCCACGCTCCCAGCCTGCTGGCTCCTGGGCAGAGGGACCTGTCCCCGGCCGCAGGGATTGGAGTGGGCAGGGCCCTGATGCCCCACCCCTCCGCCCCACTGTGATGCAACATGCACTGCTGCTACCATTGTTCATGAGCACGTGGGAGCAGCACGCGATGTGATGCCCCTGTGACGGGTTGGATCACAGAAACCACCTTGGGGACTGCCACCTGATGTGCTGAGACTATCCCCGAGCCGGTTTTCTCTGCCAGCTTGGGACTTCAGTGCCCTGCCTGGTTTGAGCCAGACACGCTAGCCTGCTACAAACACAAACCCAGGTCTGAACCATGTCCGCCAAAAACTGCAGGCTTATCTGAAAACAGCTTAAGAAGTCTTCCCGTCTCCAACACTCAGGTACTCAACACCCAGTCCAAACCTCAAATAAATCCATTTTACCCTGTATAAAGGATAAACTCATAAATTGTTCGCCCTCTATAAACACTGATAGAGAGATATGCACAGCTGTTTGTCCCCCCTCAGGTATTAATACATACTCTGGGTTAATTAATAAATAAAAAGTGATTTTATTAAATACAGAAAGTAGGATTTAACTGGTTCCAAGTAATAACAGACAGAACAAAGTGAATTACCAAGCAAAATAAAATAAAACACGCAAGTCTAAGCCTAATACAGCAAGAAAGGGATTACAGATGAAATCTCATCCTCAGAGGTGTTTCAGTAAGCTTCTTTTACCAACTAGCCTCCTTCTAATCTGGGTCCAGCAACCACTCACACCCCTGTGGTTACTGTCCTTTGTTCCAGTTTCTTTCAGGTATCCTTTGGGGGTGGAGAGGCTCTCTCTTGAGCCAGCTGAAGACAAAATGGAGGGGTTTCCAGGAGCTTAAATAGACTCTCTCTTGTGGGTGGAAACCCCTTCTTCTCTCCTATGCAGAATCCAGCTGCAAGATGGAGTTTTGGAGTCACATGGGCAAGTCACAGACTCAGAACTTTACAGGCCAAGCCACATTCCCAGGAAAGCTCAGATGTGGATTGGCGTCTCTCAAAGTTCATTGTTCGCCAAGTACTTCCATGTACTTGAATAACCCCTTCACGCTATGTTGATCAAATCTGCCTTAGGCGCTTTCTACAGCAAACACTTTAAATACAAGCATAGAGCCAATGCTCATAACTTCAGATATCAAAATGATACATGCATACGAACAGGATGAATACATGCAGTAGAACATAACCTTTGCAAAGATATGTAACATGGCATATGTAGCATAAAGCATATTCCAGTTATGTCCTATTTATATTCATAAGCATATTTCTATAAAGCATTATGGGGTGCAACGTCACCGCCCCTTCTCCTCGAGACCCTGCCCTCCTGTTCGTCTCTGCTCCACCCCCAGCCCTTGTGAGACAGCTTGCTGCTGCGGGTGCGGATACACATAAAAGACGGCTAGCATATCGGAAGCATGTTGATTCTGGTGGATGCGGATCCACATTTTTGTATCCGCGCAGGGCTCTAACTATCACGACTCTTCATATCATATTATTTCCCTGAAACAATAGACAAAACTTTTTTTCCAAACTAGAATGTACGTTACCAGTATCACCAACTGCAAACATTCCAGCATCACAAGTCAGGCCCCCAAATCATGAGATTTTTTAAAGATAATACGTTGGAGGTTCTTTTTATGTCCTTTCTGGTTTATCAAACTTTCGGGTCATGTTTTCAAGGTTTTCTCTATACTGTGAGGTGGTCCCTTCAGAGCAGGATGCTCATGGATGATGCAGTATGGGGATTGGTCCTGCTTTGAGCAGGGGGTTGGACTAGGTGACCTCCTGAGGTCCCTTCCAACCCTGAGATTCTATGTTAAGCGTTATGTAGCAGAGCACTGCAAGCCGCAGGACTGTCAATCTGGTATGTTTTCAGAGCACCAAATGCTTTTTAGAAACAAACGAAATGTTTGGATTTATGTGAAAGGAAGTTAAAAACCACAATCAAATATTTAGTACTGAAAGCCCATAAAACAAAGATAAATACTCCGATACCTTGTATTTATCTAACCTAAAGCAAATGCAGCCACTCCTTTGCTACACTCATTTTGTGCAGTTTCCCCATCTCCACACCAGTCCATGCCATCCACAGGCTCTGAGGTGGGGCTGGGGATGAAGAATTTGGGGTATAGGAGGGTGTTCTGGGCTGGCACCGAGGGGTTTAGAGGGCGGGAAGGGGATCAGGGCTGGGGAAGGGGGTTGGGATGCGGGAAGGGGTGCAGGTTCCAGCTAGGGGTGCGGACTCTGGAGTGGGGCTGGAGATGAGAGGTTTGGGGTGCAGGAGGGTGCTTCAGGCTGGGATTGAGGGGTTCAGAGGGTGGGAGGGGGATTCAGGGCTGGGGCAGGGGGTTGGGGAGAGGCTCAGGGGTGCAGGCTCCGGGTGGTGCTTATCTCAAGCGGCTCCTGGAAGCAGTGGCATGTCCCTTCTCTGGTTCCTACATGGAGGTGTGGCGAGGTGGCCCTGCACACTGCCCCATCTGCAGACACCGCCCCTGCAGCTCCCATTGGAGTGCCAGAGGGGGCCATTAGAGCAGGACCATTGGCGCACATAGGAGCTGGAGGGGGACAATGCCACAGCTTCCAGCAGCTGCGTGGAGTGGCCCTTCACTCTGCTTCCTGGCTGGAGCAGGGCCATGCGGCTGCTTCTGCAAGCTGCGTGGAGCGGCCCCTGACTCTGTTCTCCAGCTGGAGCGCCGGAGCGGGGCAAGCCCCGCTTTCCAGTGGGAGCTCGAGGGCCGGCTTAAAATGGCTAACGGGCGGGATCCGGCCCATGGGCCGTAGTTTGCCCACCCCTGTTCTAGAAGAATACTAAACTTGAAATGCTTTAAATTCCCCAAATGCCTGTAATAAATGTGCCCTTGTTTTGCAGACTGTTTTCAAAGCTAAATATTTGTAATTTCACATTGTAGCCTTCAGGAGTTCTAACTTCATAACTCTAGTTGCAAGGGCAAGGACTTGGATTAAAACAACGAAGGAGGCTGGATGTCTGGAGATGATTGATGTGCTACAAAGCCCCACCAGAATACAAGTATTTACATGCTACATTCCATCGATTTAAAAAACCTGTTTAATCATTTAATCTTGTTTTTCTATTAATAAACTTTTACACGTGAACAGCTCCATTGACTTCAGTGGAATTACTCTCCTGAGCGAGACAAGAATCAGGACTCTAGTGATGAATGGTATATTCATGGAAGGAGATAAGAGGTTTCTGGATAGACCTGCTGCCTTGAGCCCTCCTCTTCCAGGAGGACATATCAATTGGCATCTCTGTTTCCAGTCACATTCTCTCTCTTTTTACCTTCATTTTAGGAACTTCCTCAGCTAACGCCCTTTCATTGCCTTCTCCAGAGGATGGGTCTGAAGACAAGTTGCTATGCCAGAGCAGAACGTGGTCCCATTTGGGATCTTGGATATCGTCCAATGTTTTCCATGAAGGTGGGAGAAGGCTGGCTGATCTGTCAAGTTACCTTCAGTCACAAGGGTTTGTGATTTTAAACAGCTGTCTTCTTAGAGCAGAGGTCAGATAAACCCAAATGATATGCCTGAAACTGCTTACCCTCAGCCCCTTCAACCAGCTGCATGCACCCTGCTCATCTGGTGCTTTCCAGAGTTGCACTCACCAGCCTCAAAGTACAAAATCAAGATGCCCAATATTTGATGCGATTTTAATTTCTTTTATTGTCCATGATATCCCAAAATTACCTAGAAATAACACATTTGATGCATGTGTCCTTCTGGGGTGGTGGGGAACTCTATCAGCTGGTAAGGTTATGTTGTCCAACATGTGTTGATTCCCACATAAAAAAGAAGATTTTACATAAGGCAGTTAACTCAAAACAATAATAGAATAGTCCCTTATTGGGAACAATCCCATAGATGTTAATAGAAATTAAATCCATAAGGTTCTACAGACACTACTCTAAACATAAAAAGGCGCAGAGCTCACTGCATGTGAGACCTGAGTGAGGGGAGAAGCTGTATATAATTTTTTATGGCTCTCTAACACTGGAGATGACCACGGGCCAATTTGTCTCTCCACATAAGTTACTACCACTTCAGGGCTGGTCTAACTCAGCTGCTGAAGGCTCCAGAACTCGTCTGGCAGCTGGGAACATCCCCAGAGCAGAGATGTTCCAGTCATGCCCTCCATGCTCTATGCAGGGGGAATTCTCAGGCGGATGTGTGCAAAGCAGCACACATGGGTTGCAGCAGGCCTCAGTCTCAGACCCATTAAGAACAGCATTTATAAATTGCAGGGACAGAATTGTGCATCTGATTTTATCAGGCGATTATAAAACCTTATAGAAGAGAGTGCACTGGAGAACAATCCCCTTTCTTTAGGGCTTTTGACCCCAAATGCCTCTCGGAAGTCCCTAAGCATGTCCTCTGCTGTGTCCCTTTCTGAGGCGCTACACACTTCCCTGTGTGCTTGTCCTGCTTTGCAGGCTGGCATGGATCTACTGCTCTGCCTGTCCTCACCCCTCTTTGGGGCACCGTACACCCCTGGGGCAGTGCAGAGAGAGTAGTGCTTGTGCTTCCTGGAGAGCAAGGGCTGCAATGTGCCTAGCTCTTAGGTAGGTCCCCTGGTCCTATCTTGCCCTATACCACCTCCTTCCCCATTCCCTCTTCCCCCACCCCACCTGCCTTCCCTCATTTCCACTGTGCCCCCACCCCCAGCCTTAGCTATGGAGCTATGATTGAGTGGGCTCATATTCAAGGGCTTTGTTGTTTTAGTGACCTATATAACTCAAAAATACTTGACCAACTTTCTGCAAAGATTTGCAGAAAAATTTTCCTTGATGTTTAGAATACAGTTACATTTCAGGACAAACCATTTTTCTTAGCCTATGTTATAGAGGGAGTTAAAAATAGGGATTGTAAAGGAACCTTGTTACAACTTTACTATAGAGAAAATATTAATCTATGAGTCAATTGGTTCCCCTCCACTAAACTGGTACACAGTGCCACCTAGTGGTTATGGAAACACAATGAAATGTAAAAAGACTGAGGAGTACTTGTGGCACCTTAGAGACCAATACATTTGAGCATAAGCTTTCGTGGGCTAAAACCCACTTCATTGGATGATTAATACAAAGTTGATGTGGCTTCCATAAGTTAACTCATAGCTCTATCCTGGCTTTATTGGTGGGCGTAAATAAGTGAGGTCTGGTGCTACACTGTAAACGGTGACCGTGAGAGAGATTTTTCTGTAATGCTTAGGAAGAGATAGGTAGAGGGGTAGCCTACAAGGTAAATCGGGTTATTTGTATGTAGAAATTAAAGAAGTGAAATCTGCATGGATGTTACTCCCCGGGGGAATTCTGCCCCATTGCGCACATGCAAAATTCACCAATTTTGTTTTTTCTCCACAGAAAATACATTCTGCTGGAGAGGCGCCGCAGTTATGCCTTTCTCCCACCAGGGGCTGCTGTGGTGCCAGAACAGAGGCAGCTGCCTCACCGGCTATAGCAGTCGGCAGCCGACAGGGAGGATGACAGGCTGCATTCCTCACAGCGCCCTGCCCTGGGGGCCAAGTGAGGAGCCATGGGGCTATGGGTGGATAGATAGAGTGGGGCACATGGGGCTCCTGAGAGTGGGGGTCACATAGACTGGGATTCAGAAGGGCTAGTGGGTGGGCAGACTGGAGCGGGGGCTGAATAGGGAATGGGGGTGCAAGGCCACATGAGGACACATTGGGTGCAGGAACACATAGGAGAGGGGGGTGGCAGAATACATGGGGACAGGGGAGTAGGGCTGTCTGAGCGGAAGTGCCGGGACACATCAGGACAGGGGCAGATGTGCCTGACTGAATGAGAGAGGCTAGGGGTCAGCCAGGGTCTGCATGGGGGAGGCTCCCCAACTCCCTAACAATCCCTTCCCCCCCTAAAAAACTGTTCCATATTTCTCCCATCCATACCCAACTGCGTTACAGGTTCACTCCCAGGCTTCTTCCCAGCAATTACTTCCCTCTCCCTCAACTCCACCGCTACCCCTGACTACCCCAAGCCTTTACACTGCTTTTGAGGGCTGCGGGAAATATGTTTCTGAATTGTAGATTAAATGAATTATTACTTAAAATTCTGTATTAATATGCTTAGTAAGGAATCTATTTGTCAAAAAAACATTTCCTGAATCTTTGTTGTTGTCTGTATACAGGCATACTTGCAGACAGATATTTTGAAAAAATTTTTGACAAATAAAGTATGCAGAATTTTCCTGAATTTTAAAATATTCTGCACATTTTAATTTGTTTGGCACAGAATTACCCTAAGAGTAGCATGTGTGCATCGGTGTTTTAGATTTTTGGTTGGAGTGGAGATATGGGAAAAGAAGGTAGGTAGTTGAGGTTGAGAAGGGAAACTGATGAGTGGGGTGTAGGTGGGGGCACTGAATGACTTGATTGTACTACAAGTCTCTTTTTAATGGCCATAAGGAGCTTGGTTTTATGTCTCATCTGAAAGACAACTTCTCAAGCAACACAGTGCCCCTAACACCATGCTGGAGCTTAGTTTCAGGGCTGATGCAGAAGAATGACAACCACCTATTGAGTCACCATCCCCACTCTCTGCAGCACTCAAGTGTCCCTTAGAGGGCTCCCATCTGAATGCATCAGCAGCCTGTTTGTCTTGTGAGATCCAACAACACTGTAATTTCAGGTTGTATGGCTGGAAGCCAGAGTACTGACCGTAAAGGAGACAGCATTGCTCCAATTTGCGTCACAAACCTCGGTCTCTCTTAACTATGGGCTGAGCTGTATGTGAAATGTGGTAGCTCTGTTCAGTATCCTGCATGCATGCATAGCCTGTTGCGTAGTCAGACCAACCCTGTTACAGTGCTGTAATGAAACTACCCACCTGCTCCCAGGAAACAATAGAGTGACGTTCAGCTGGCTCCTTTTCCACAAATGTCACCTCATCGACTCCTGGAGAAGTTTCTATAAAACAAAAAGTAGAGCATGAGCAGATGTGACACCAAGTGCTACAATCTGTCTGGTTTTGTAAGCTAAGCAGAGTCAGGACTGATGTGAAGTTAAAGGGGAGACCTCTAACGAATACTGGGAGTAGGTGGTGCTCTTGTGTCAGTATTGAACCAATGCTCTGGCATTAGGGGGCATGGTGCTATTGAAGATACCATCCTTTCACTGAGACACAATAAAGACAAGGATCAGCAGCTTGATTCAAAGGATCCCATGGAAATTTCCATAAAAACAGAGGTTTAGCTCTGGTGTCCTGGCCAAACTCTCAAAGTCAGGTAATTATATTTTGCCTCTCTAAATGTGCCCTGTAGTTTTAGTTGGAGAAAGTATTTTTTGCTTGACTTGAGATGTTGTGCAGTGCTGCCATGATGTGTTAAAACTGCCGTGTTCCACTTCAGAGGTGGATGCACTTCAGTGGTTAAGTGATTCAGGGGCTGCTAACAGTGAGTTTTGAGAGGGAATTGGAAGGGGTTGAGGTACACTTGCCAGTCTTTAAAACCTTTAAACTTAATTATAATAAAAACTTCTTGACATAAACAAAACCCCTATAATTAACCTAGGTAACTGTAGGAGAGAATGCAGGCAGAAGCACAGCAGCAGAGTGGGGGCTATCCTGTTTATTGCGCTCCGTGTTGCATGTATGATTACTTGCCCTGTGAACGTATGGCATGTGTGTGCATTCGGTGCAAGAAGCTCCTGGCCCTCAGAGACCACGTACGGGCTTTGGAGGCCAGGGTGGTGGACTGAAGGAACTAAGAGAGGCAGAGAGGTATTGTGATGATGCTTTCTGGGACACTGTGGAATTGTCCCACCTCCGGTCAGACAGCCCCTGCACTGTTGAGGAGGAAGAAAGGCCCAGGGAAGCAGAGCAGTCAATGGGAGCAGAGGGAAACCTTCCCATAGTTGGGACCCTCCTTCCAGATGGTGCTGGGGTTGCCTCTCGCACTGAGGTTACCTCTCTGGGGGAGGGAACTCCAGTTGCTAGGAAAAGGCAGGTGTTAGTAATGGGAGATTCGATCACTAGAAACGTAGATAGCTGGGTTTGTGATGACCAGGAGAACCGTATGGTGACTTGCCTGCCTGGTGTGAAGGTTGTGGATCTCTCGAGGCATCTAGAAGACTTATGTGTAGTGCTGGGGAGGAGCTGGTGGTCGTGGTACATGTAGCTACCAATGACATAGGGAAGGGTAGGAGAGATGTCCTGGAAGCCAAATTTAGGCTGCTAGGGAAGAGGCTGAAATCCAGGACCTCTATGGTAGTACTCTCAGAAATGCTCCCAGTTCCACGTGCAGGGCCAGGTAGGCAGGCAGAGCTTCAGAGTCTCGATGCGTGGATGAGATGATGGTGTAGGGAGGAGGGGTTTAGATTTAATAGGAACTGGGGAAAATTTTGGGATAGGGGGAGCCTATACAGGAGAGATGGGCTCCACCTAAACCAAAGTGGATCCAGACTGCTGGCACTTAACATTAAAAAGGTTGCAGAGCAGTTTTTAAAACTAAGAGATGGGGGAAAGCCGACTGCTGCAGAGGAGCACATGGATCGGACAGAGACTTCTCTTAGGGGAGAGTCTATTGATGGAGATTCTCTAGGTTTTAGTCAGGACGAGAGGATAGAGGAGGATAAAATATGGACCAGATCAGATGAGACACATTCACATAAAAAAAGAATCTGACATGTCAGAAAAGGGCAGACAAATAAACAGAGACAAGTTTTTTAAGTGCTTGTACACAAATGCTAGAAGTCTAAATAATAATATGGGTGAACTAGAGTGCCTCGAGTTAGAGGAGGATATTGATATAATAGGCATCACAGAAACCTGGTGGACTGAGGACAATCAATGGGACACAATCATTCCGGGGTACAAAATATATTGGAAGGACAGAACAGGTTGTGTGTGTGTGGCAGGGGGGATTAGTGGCACTATATGTGAAAGAAAATGTAGAATCAAATGAAGTAAAAAATCTTAAATGAATCCACATGTTCGACAGAATCTCTATGGATAGTAATTTCATGCTCTAATAAGAATATAACAATAAGGAACTATTATCGACCTCCTGACCAGGACAGTGAAGATGAAATGTTAAGGGAGATTAGAGAGGCTATCAAAATAAAGAACTCAATAATAGTGGGAGATTATCCCCATATGTACGTGTCACCTCAGGATGAAATGGCAGAGACAAAATTTCTTGATACTTTAAATGACTGCTTCCTGGAGCAGCTGGTACGGGAACCCACAAGGGGAGAGGCAATTCTCGATTTAGTCCTGAGTGGAGCGCAGGAGCTGGTCCAAGAGGAAACTATAACAGGACCGCTTGGAAATAGTGACCATAATATAACAACATTTAACATTTCTGTGGTGGGAAGAACACCTCAGCAGCCCAACACTGTGGGATTTAATTTCAGAAAGGGGAACTATGCAAAAATGAGCTGCATGGACACTTTTCAAAGACACCATAATAAAGGCCCAACTTAAATGTATACCCCACATTAAAAAACACAGTAAAAGAACTAAGAAAGAGCCATCGTGGCTTAACAGCCATGTAAAAGAAGCATTGAGAGATAAAAAGGCATCTTTTAAAAAGTGAAAGTTTTCACCTAGTACTCATCTAATGAGGTGAATAGAAAGGAAAATAAACACTGCCAAATTAAGTGTAAAAATGTAGTAAGAAATACCAAAAAGGAGGTTGAAGAACAGCTAGCCAAAAACTCAAAAGGTAATAACAAAATGTTTTTTAAGTACATCAGAAAAACCAGTGGGGCCCCTGGACGATTGAGATACAAAAGGAGCACTTAAAGACGATAAAGTCATTACAGAGAAACTAAATGAATTCTTCGCTTCAGTCTTCATGGCTGAGGACGTTAGGGAGATTCCCAAACCTGAGTCGTCCTTTGTAGGTGACAAATCTGAGGAATTGTCACAGATTGAAGTGTCACTGGAGGAGTTTTTCCCCAGTACTGAGCGTTTTGTTCTAACACAGGGGTGGGCAAACTTTTTGGCCCAAGGGCCACATTGGGGAATAGAAATTGTATGGCGGGCCATGAGTGCTCACAAAATTGGGGTTGGGGTGCGGGCTCTGGAGTGGGGCTGGGAATAAGAGGTTTGGGGTGTAGGAGGGTGCTCCAAGCTGGGATCGAGGGGTTTGGAGAGTCGGGGGGGGATCAGGGCTGGGGAGGTTGGGGTATGGGGAGAGGCTCAGGGGGTGCAGGCACCACACGGGGCTTACCTCAAATGGCTCCCAGAAACAGTGGCATGTCCCTTCTCCAGCTCCTACATGGGAGCGTGGCCAGGCAGCTTTGCACGCTGTCCCATCTTCAGGCACCAGAGCGCATAGGAGCTGGAGCGGGGCCATGCCGCAACTTCTGGGAGCTGCGTAGTGCGGCCCCTGACCCTGTGCTCTGTCTGGAGCGGGGCCGAGCTGTGTGGTGCGGCCCCCGACCCTGCCGTTGAGCTGCGTGGTGTGGCCCCAACCCAGCGCCCCGGCTGGAGCGCCGCCAAGCCACGTGGTGTGGCTCGTAGGCCGGCTTAAAATGGCTCACGGGCTGGATCCGGCCTGTGGCCCATAGTTTGCCCACCCTTATTCTAACAGGTGGGTCACCCAGAGTTTTTCTATCACTTTGACAGTGGCAGTCAATATAAGGAAGTTTGACTTCTGTTCAGAGTTGCTAGTCAGAAGAGTTTGCGCTACATTACCTGATGCTTTCAAGGACAACATATATACAGCAATAACTCTAATCTGAAGTGGTATATTCCAGATTCATGGATACATCCTGGACATAAACATTAGCTGTATGGAAAAGGATAAGGAGACTGACTATGGACCTAATCCTGAGGGCTTTTTTTGTTGAGGGGTTACATTTGTTGGGGGGTGTTTGCACCATTGAAATTCATCCCCTCTGGCCAGCGCAGGGCGCTGCCTTCAGAAGACTTTCTGCTCCTTTGCCCAGTTTCATTTCAAATAGTCGTGTGTGTGTGTGTGTGTGTGAAGTTAGTTCTTGCTGGACTATATGTCCTCTAAATGGGGATTCTATCCTGCATTTGAAGGGGTGATAATGTAGAACCTATGATCTGACAAGCCTTTTCCATCTAAGTTCTGCATGTCTTATAACAAGTTCACAGATCATATTAATGGAATAATTGTTATTTCTATGATCAAAGAAAACAGCGGGGACATTTAATTCATCTTGCACAAAGGCTCAACTGGGATGGTGGAAGATTCAGTGTTGTATCAGTCACAGGAAGATGTAAAGTGATGAATGAACTGCAAGTTCTAAAGGAGTCTGTACCAAATCCAAGAGCAAAAGGAAAAGAAACTGTATCTTAAAAACATGAATGTTATATTTAAAAATATCCTATGGGTAAATTGAAAATCATACTTAACAGATAAGTATGGATGGGAGCAACATTAAACATGGAGAAGAAAAAAAAAATCTGCCATGGACACCTTCTTGGAATCCAGATGGAAGAAATCAAGAGGCCTATCACGTTAGGCTAATGATATGGATAAAGCTGAACAAATCCAGGAGGGAAGTCTCTCAAATATTCTGAATTAGGATCACAATTATCTCTTCCATTTATTTCGCACCTTTCACCTGGAAGGTTCCCAAACCACTCTACAAACTTTATAAGAGAGACCTGATCTAATGGCCTGAACACAAGGTTGGGAGTTGGGAACTCCCATACTATAAATTACAATTCTTGCTCTGTTACTGATTCCCCCCTCTAGCCTTTGTCAAGTCTCAAGTTTTCAGTAAAGTGGGGTGAATAATGAAGTTCTTTCCTCATGGGGTGTTGTAGGTATTCAAGTGTGGTTCGGCGCTGAAAAGTGACTGTAAAAACCACATCGGGGTTCCATGTTTTCTGTATTTTCAAATCAAGCGTGTTTAGTTTACAAGCAAGAAAATGGACAGTTTTGTTAGGTTCTTTCTAACTGCCATCCCTGAAAATGCTTTGGAGAATGAATCAATGGTGTTTCCTTCCAGAGTGTCATCACCAGGCATATAGTTTCTGCAGGCTACAGTAGGCCCTGAGTGACAGGTGTGAAACCCCACTGCCCTCAAATTATAACCCCTGTAACACCTGCGAAAACTCATAGTCTTCAGCAGGTTTCAACAGAGGTTGGAGCTTCGTATACAATTCTGCACAGGAGACACAAAAAGGAAGAGAATTTGTAAAATGGGGACCACAGCATTTACCTGTGTAAGCTGCCCGGGACAGTATGTGCAACAGCTTTAAAATGGGCATGCCTGGTTTTAAGGAAATACAACCATCTTCCACACAATAAAAATGTTCCACTAACTCAGTGGCTCTCAAACTTTTTTTTTTTTTACTAGTGACCCCTTTCACACAGTAAGCCTCTGAGTGCGACCCCCTCCCATAAATACATAAAAAAGTGTTTTTAATTTAACACCATTATAACTGCTGGAGTCAAAGCGGGGTTAGGGTGGAGGTTGACAGCTTGCAACCCCCGATGTAATAAGCTCATGACCCCCTGAGGGGTCCCGACCCCCAGTTTGAGAACTCCTGCACTACCTCAACAGAAGTAAAAAGGCTCATCGCTGCTCTTGTGCCATTTTATGCAGAATAATGATCTGTGACTTTTATGAGCCCTTCAGAGGGAGAAGGCAAACTAAAAGAACAAGACACTTTGTATTGGTCTGAGCCCCTGAATAAGGCATCTTCAGAATTCAAGTATCCTTTGTTACCTGAAGGTTGGCTACAAAAAGTATATAACACAAACTCCCTATAGGGAAAAAAAAATAGGATCGCCTTGTTAAATTGTTGCAATTTTAGTGTTCAGCAAAGGAACCACATTAAAATCTTGAAAGTGTGGAAAAAGTAGCACCACACTGCTTATGACAACACAAATCCCAGACAAGCACAAAGAGAGGAGGGGAGGATCTATTCCCTAGAACTAGGAATCACTTTCAGAGTGAAAGAATCAGATGGTTTAGAGGTGGGGTAGAGAAGCCTCTGCTGGGATCAAGGGTCCCATTGCAGCCAGAACCCCCACAACAATCCCCTGTGCATCCAGATCCCACCCGCACCCGGATCCCCCACTGAGCTGTCCGCACCCAGATTGCCCCACACAGAACTCTCTCAACCCACACCCACCTCCCCCCACACTAAGCCCCCTGGGATCCTGCCTTTCTGAGCCTGCCTGCCCATACCTGGTGCACTCGGCATGGAGGGGCAAGGCCCGGGGGTATTTCTAGACAGGCCCGGTCCTTGCGCTGTGTCAGGGTTGTGTGCAGCCTCATTGCTGAATCTGTGTCCGGGGGGAGTGGGGGAGCTGCACAGTGATCTCCCACCTCTGTGCAGCCAGTGGCCTGTGCTCCCCACTGCCAGGCTGGAGCCTCCACATTTATTTGAGAAATAAAATTTGCAGAATTTTAAAATATTGTGCATGGAATTTTTAAATTTTTGGTGCAGAATCCCTTCACAACTAATTGGATTTGGTCACCAATTAGACATGATGTGATGTGACAAGGAAAAATTTCTGGAGGAGTGAGTATACTAGACAGCTGCCGAGAGTTACCACAACAATTAGTCATCAGAGATACATGTCAGAATCATGTATATCTCATGTGAGAAAGAAAGTTAAGGAAAAAAACCAACCCCTCTAAGCTCAGTTCCGTGCACTGTGTTCAGTACTGCTAACCCCAAGCTTTCAAAAACTGACATTTTAAACCAATCATATTTTTTTTTTAAAAGTCAGTTCTTTTTTCTTTGCCTTCTGGTTTCTAGTTTCTTCCTGTGCACCATGTGCTGTAGGTCCAGTTAGTCAGCTGAGACTGTCTCTGCCGGGGGTACTTGTAGCTCACCCAAAGCTACATTTCAGGGGTAGGGACAAATACAGCTCCCTGACTGGACCTCTCATACAGTACCATGGCTCTGCCCAGACATGGAATTCATAGAGTCTACAGCAAGTGGAGGACTTCACTGAATTAATTCCTATTTGAACTAGAGCATAGCTTTCAGAAAAACCCAATCTTGATTTAAAGATTTCCACTGATGGATAGTCTATTAGAACCCCAGTAAATGATTCCAGTGGTTAGTTACTCTTACTGCTAAAAATTTACACTTTGTTTCCAGTCTGAATTTGTCTAGCTTGGACTTTCCAGTCATTGGATCATGTTACACCTTCCTTTGCTAGACTAAAGAGCCGGTTATCAAATATCTGTTCCCCACACAGGTTCTTATAAACTGTGATCAAGCCACCCTTAAAGAGAAGGTTAAGCTAAATAGGTTGACCTCTTTGAGTCTCTCGCTATAAGGCAGGTTTTCCAATCCGTGAATCATTCTCACGGCTCTTCTCTGACCCCTCTCCAATTTATCAACATCCCTTCTTGAACGGTGGGCATCAGAACTGGACACGGTATTGCAGCAGCGGTAGAATAACTTCTCTACTCCACTTTGAGATCCCCCCCTCTTTGTTCATCCTAGGATGACGTTAGCTTTTTTTGGCCACAGCCTGGCACTGGGAGTTAAGGGGATTTGGCACTGGCTGCTCTCGGGTTTAAAACAGGAGGTGTGTAAGTCAGTGGGAGCTCTTAGGGGCAGGGCCCATCTGTTGCTGTGTGTCACAGAATCTCAGGGTGGGAAGGGACCTCAGGAGGTATCTAGTCCAGCCCCCTGCTCAAAGCAGGACCAATCCCCAGGCAGATTTTTGCCCCAGTTCCCTACGTGGCCCCCTCAAGGATTGAGCTCACCACCCTGGGATTAGCAGCCAATGCTCAAACCACGGAGCTGTCCCTCCCCCCAGGGCCCCAGCGGGGTTTTGCCTCAGACCCCAATAATGCGAGGCTGCGGGCATCGTGGCTGGCAGGCGGGCTGTGCCCATGGAGCCGCCGTGGAGCTCGTAGGCAGCCTGTGAGTCCCACCGCCAGCCCCCAACCACCATGGCAGCCCGGCCGCCGTTTCCATGCCAACGCGGCGACCCAGGGCAGCGCTGGGCCCTCGGCCGGTCCCTCACTCACCTAATATCCGGATGACCCCCAGGGTGAGCCTGTCCAGAGAGGGCTTGAGGCTGCCGTAGGGCTTGTCCTCCATCCTCAGCACGCCCCTAGGCAGAGAGAGGGGAATGAAGCTGAACTTGTCCCCGCTCGCGCCCTGTACCGGAGGCTGCGCAGCGAGGAACTCTGGGAGCTGTAGTTTCCTTCCTAGGGGACGATCGGCCCGTTGGGAGCGGTGCCTCCTGGGATTTGGAGTTCGCTGAGAGCGGCTTTCCCTGGGCCGGAACACGTAGGGAGAAATACAGCTCCCAGAATGCGCCGCTCTTCCGGGTAACAGCACAGCCCCTCCCGTGGCTTGGCTTCGCTCGGCTGTAGCAGGACCAAGCTGGGGTCGGCGAGCCAATGGGCTGCGAGCGCTGGGGGGCGGCGGGGGTACTCTGGGAGTGGCGGTTGTTTCAAGATGGCGGATGTGGCCGCTGGGCCCGGAGGAGCCGTTTACTGGAGCAGGGACAGTATCCTTCGCGGAGCGCTTAGGCGGCAGCGGGCGGGGGCAGAGCAGAGGCCGGGCGGGGCCGAGCCTGTAGGAGACTTGGGTGTTGGGGGGCGGGGCTGAGCCTGTAGGAGACTTGGGTGTTGGGGGGCTGAACCTGTAGGAGACTTGGGTGTTGGGGCTGAGCCTGTACCTCTAGGAGACAGGGGTGTTGGGGGGGCGGGGCTGAGCCTGTAGGAGACTTGGGTGTTGGTGGGGGGGGGTTGAGCCTGTGCCTGTAGGAGACAGGGGTGTTGGGGGAGGGGCAGGGCTGAGCCTGTAGGAGATGGGAGGTTGGGGGGTGGGGCTGAGTCTGTACCTGTAGGAGACTGGGATGTTGGGGGACAGGGGGGCTGAACCTATGCCTGTAGGAGACAGGGGTGTTGGGGGGGGGGAGAAACTGAGCCTGGAGGAGACATGGGGGCTGGGGGCTCAACCTGTAGGATGGTCCAGTGGTTAGGGCATTAGATTGTGGGAGACCTGGATTCGATTCCCTGCTCTGCCACAAACATCCCGGGTAGCTGTGGATAAGTTACTTAAGCTCTCTGTGTCTCAGTTCCCTGGGTGTAAAATGGGGATAACACTAGTGTGTGTGTGAGAGGATAAATACATTCGAGATTGTGAGGTGCTCAGCTACTATGGTGATGAGGGCCGTTTAAGTACCTGAGGGAGGAGACATAGAGGCTGAGGTCCTTCTGCACGTGGGGAGGTGCACACAGATTGTGTATGTGTGTGTGTAAAGACCCTGGGGTTGTTTCATCTCATGGGGATGAAATATAGGGATCAACCTGGGCTGGGAAGAGTGTCCTGTCCCAGCCTGTCATATGTATGGATGGAGTTGGAGGAGTATCTCAGCCCATCTTGGCAGTGGGGTTGGGCACGTGTGTACATGGTTGTGTGCTATCTCAGTGGGAGTTGATATGAACTGTTCTGGGGACATTTGGTGGGGAACACACAGACTGGGAGGTGTCTCAGCTTGGAAGGTGCTCCTGCTCTGTAATACAGTGAATGGCCCTTGCAGGTGGTTTTGTTGGCTCATGCACCATACCTAGTGCCACAGCATGGCTGTTTTATGGAAATGTTGGTTGTTGCCATGACATTGTTATTTTAGTCTAAGCTTTGCATGGTGGGGAAAAAGTTGTCCAATGAGCATCTTGATCCCAGCCGAGGCTTCTTGGATCAAGATGGTACATAAGGACAGCGACTTCTTGTCTCCCCTGCGGGCCACTGCATTCAGCATGTGCAATTAGCTACATTTTTCACAGCTCACGGTGAGTTGTAAGTGTCAGTGTTTATCTGGGCAGAGTTTATACGGTGGTGTTGTAGCTGTGTCAGTCCCAGGATATTAGAGAGACAAGGTAGGTGAGGTAACATCATTTATTGGACCAACTTCTGTTGATGAGAGAGACAAGCTTTCGAGGTACACAGAGCTCTTCCTCAGGACTGGGAATGAGAACGATGGTTTGTAAATATTGCCCTGCAGTATTTGAGACCCAAACATTGCGGACAAAGAACATGAAAGTGAGACAATTGAGGAACTGATGTAATTGAGTTTCATTGTCCATGAGAAGAAAAATCAGAAAAAGTAAACAGCGTAAATAGTGATGCAAGTTGGACTCCTGCAATTCTTTCAATCAAAGGTGTGCTTAATAATTTATTTTGCAAACAAACATCTTTACCGCTGCTTATTGACACTGTCTCTTTAAAGAGACAAGGTGGGTGAGGTAGTGTCTTTATTGGTTTAACCTCTGTTGGTGAGAAACAAGGTTACACATGACCTGAAGAAGAGCGCTGTGTAAACTCAAAAGCTTGTCTCTCTCACCAACAGAAGTTGGTCCAATGAAAGCTGTTACCTCACCCACCTTGTCTCTTTAAGATCCTGGAACTGATACCACTACAACAAAACTGCATACTGTCTCTTTAAAGAAGAGACTCTAAAGGCCACACCCTGCTCTGGATTCTGCTTTTTTTTGTGCTCTTATCTTTAGACTAATTTATATGAGGCAGGGATTTTGGCTCTGTAGGCACTACTGTAATACAAATAATATGTTGCCCAGTTCCAGGTGCTTTTAGAGGGCTAGATATAGTAAATTGTATTTATGATTGTGACAACCAGTTATTTGAACATTTCTGAATTAGCTTTCTTCACAAATAACTGCCTGAAACCAAATCTAAATCTCCTGCGTAAACAAATACATGAAAAGTCCCTAGACATTCAACTCTCATCTATCCTTTGAGGAAAGATCAGCTGAGAATGACCAACTTCCTTTTAAATCTTTGTTTCCTTTTAGCTTAATGATCTTGTCATATACCTTGTGCACTGTGTAGTGGTATGTGGTTCAGTGTCAGTGTGACTACATACATAAGTCTCAGCAATTTGCCTTCCCTGTCTGTCCCAAGAGATTCCTTATATAATGTTAGCTTTAGTCTAGTTCAAATAAATATTGTGTTGCTTCATTACCTTAATACTTGGAGTTGCAACTGGGGCTGGTCCTGTGAATCTTTTGTAAAGATGACCTCTGAGATGATCTTTAGATGAAAGCTAGTACATACAGAGTGCATATGTGAGTAAGTGTCTTCTTTCGAAGTTGGCATTCATGTTTTGTTCTGGTCAAGTTTGTCCTGCAATAGATGCTTTCTAAATGGTGGAGACCCATAAAAGGCATCGGGTCAATAATTTTTTTGCAAATCACAGATTTAAAGGTGCATTTTCATATTTCTTTTTGTAGATCTCAGCTTGGATTTTTTTTCTCTGATTTGTTTTCCTTTAATGAAATTGCATACAGTTTCTGATGAAGATCAGCCAGTGGTGTATGTGCCAGGTATGATTTCCTAATAATTGTAAATGACACTTTGTCAAGTGAAACATTGCTGTGATTTTTCAGTTTTGTATTTTTCAGTTGCACATGAGACATAGAACCTGCCTGTGTTGGGACATAAAGGATTATAGTAGAGGATCTATGGCTCACTGATTATAAAAGTATACAGTAGAAGATGAATTGTTTTAGGGACTCATTCCGATGTAGTCGTACGGCACAGTTCTGTCTAATCTGTGGTGTAGGCTGAATCTTAATTGTGTCTCTGTTAAAGAATTGAACATCTCTAAATGCTTGAACATCTCTTAGCGAGTTTTGGGGCAAGATGAATTAAATGCAGATCGATCCAGTCTATAATAAAAGATGGAACTGTTGTACATTTAGTTTAGATGGCGGTATTAATTGTCCCAGAATTTATAATCATATTAACTGTTTTCAAACAGAGCCTTAAAACAGGTATAACAAGGTTGTGTCTTTGCCTGATCCTAAAATATATGCATGTAACACATAACATGAGCAAGGTGTGTGTGTGTGTTTACGGAATTGGGCTGCAAACTGCATTGAGAAACCATGTGATCGAGGTTTGGACCAGCACAGTTGACATTTTTTTTTTTTTTTTAAAATAAAACCCTGGTTATGCAAGGTAGAGGGCCTATGTTACTGCGGAATTAAAACATGGCTGAATGTGATTGTAGCTAGTATGGCTCAAGCCCAGGTGATGGCAGGGCCTAACAGTCTGTGACCTTGAGAGGAAAGTTTATAATTTTAGGATAACTTTCTGGATTTACAGCAGAAATAGTTCATAATGCAGACCAAAAAAAAATCAGACAACTTTAGGAACTCTGTCCCCTCTAAATGGGGGTGAGGAGTGGGATGGGAGAGAGGGATTAACTTTTGAAATCTCCATCCAAAAAATAAATGTACCAAGTTTGCTAATATAAGTAAGAAATATTTAAAACTGCCTGGTACCTCTAAAGAGTGATAAAAATTTGGTTCTTAGGGTTCTAAAGACCTGAGTCATCAGAGCTTACTACATAGCTACTGGCAGTGGAGCTGAACTAATGTTAGCAATAGTGAAAATCTCTATAGTGTTCACACAGTAGTCAGGGTGCTAACCTAAGACTTGGGAGGCCTGGGTTGAGTTCCTTGTTCTGCAACAGACTTCCTTTGTGGCCCTGGGCAAGTCATTTAGCCTCTCTGTGCCTTGCTTCTCTCTCTTTCATGTAGGGTTAATGGCACTTCCCTACCTCTCAGGGGTATTGAGGATAAATACATTAAAGATTGTGAAGCATTTTGAGATGTACTGATGAAAAGCTCCCAGATAAGAACCAGGTATTGTGGTTACCCATAAGTTTGACATGAGGAACAAACATCATTAATCTTGGGCAAAAATATACAGCAACAATATATATGTAGGCTTGGCAGAATTCTTTTTTTTAATAATTTCGATGGATAATATCACTTTTTATTTTTAAGCATTTTTAGATTTTTATTGATAAATTTTCAGAGTTGTGAGTAATTATGGAGGGGTCAGACACTAGTTAATGACAGATGCTGAGATTTGAAAAGTTAGTTTTATAATTGTTAAAACACAAATTGTCAACATCACATATAAAATATACAAAGTAAATACCCTAAATCGAACTCTGAGTTTTCAAGCAGCATTTTTTTTACTTTGCCTCTGTACGTTTTTATTATTGTCAATGGAAAGATTTTTTCATTTGTGTGTGTGTACAGTGAAATTGACATTTACCAATTAAAAAATGGAATGCTTCCAAGACTAAATATCTGTAAAATGTGAAACATTAAAATATGTCACGTGAGTGGTGGTGACATTAGCCTTATTTATGATGCCTAGTTATTCCTTATTTACGGTGTTATTACAGAAGGACCTTTGGTTTGTGCAGTCATAGGACAGAACTAGCAGGTGTGTCCAAGTCCATAGGTTATTTTGGGAGCATTTGCAGAGTTTATTTGGAAGTGTGTGTGATAGGCTCTGGCCAGTGCTATCCATCTCTCCTTAGGCTCATTCCATATTCAACTAAATATTTTGTGTGTGTGTGTGTGTGTGTAAGAGCAAACTAAGAATCTCTTCTCAACGTCTGTTTGTCTTCCTCCTATAGGAATTTCTGCCGAAGGAAATTTAAGAACAAGACATGTGGTAAAGGGTCGAAAAAGTGAAGCTAAGCTTAAGGTCCCTGGAGCTGCTCCTTCTGCTTCCATGGATCCATTTAAAAGCACAGGAGACCCAGCAGGGCAGCAGGTCAGCAAGCATGAACTTTTCTTATTCTGAAGAGTTCAGACAAATATCTACAACTTTTTCTACTAATCATTACGTATCACTGATTTTTACATCACTGCAAACTTGCGTGATGGCTAGCAGGCAGCAGTAGTGATAAAGTCCCTTTTGAGAGGGGCCTGCAGTCTAAAGACAGGGCAAAGACTAAAACTGATGACTGATATGAATGATGTGCAAGTTGGACTGTGTTAAACATGTATTGTTATTCCCATGCAGTTCTATGTACAGTAGATCTTTGGTTAGCTATGAAATAAGCTACAAAGCACCCGAAGACATCAGAGGAAATAGTGATCCAATCTAGTCAATTGGTTTCACTTCTGAAATAGTATCTCTTTAATTTTAAAATAGGAGATAAAAGTTTAAAGACCTACTAGGTCACCTACACTATTCCCCTACAGTATATTGCAAGACAAGTTCCAAAGCAGTGGGACTTCCTTGTGAGACTATCCCATAGTCTAATAGACCTCACCATTCAGAACTCTATGGTGAGCTGTGTTCACCTGTGGAACATTGATCATGGCTATTAAACTAGTAATATTTTATTTAATGCCTCCTTTGTCAGTCACTATCATCCTCCCTATCACGTAGATCTGGGATCTAGCCATTATATTTTACTCTCTACAGCCGCACATTCACGCATTGTCTAAATCTCGTCGTTTCTTTCCGCACAATATCTTTAAGATCCAGCATTCCTGTTACCACACAGCTAAAACTCTCATCTAGGCCTTGTGTTCTGACTACCACATCCCCCTCCTCCTGTGTCCTTAACAAATGCCACCTTGCCCCACTTATGTCCATTCCAAATGCTATTGCAGAGATTGTTTTGCTGGCTCACTGCTTCAACCACATTCCCCCTCCCACTTTGCATCCCTCTACTGGTTCCCTCTTTTCCACATCAAATGATAACTAAGGCTAAGATTTTTCCCCGGTTATTTTTAGTAAAAGTCATGAACAGGTCACAGGCAATAAACAAAAATTCACAGAGCCCCAGACCTGTTTGCTACTTTACTAAAAATAACCGGGGACAGGGTTAGGTAGGGGGAAGGAATGGAGTCCCCGGGGCGGGGGAGGGACTGACAGGCCGAGCCCCTCACCATGGCAACGGGCATAGCCCTGACCCCAGTGGCCGCAGTGGGGGGCGCAGCCAGGGGGGACATTCAGCCCTTGCTCCAGAGCTGGCCCAGCTGTGGGGCAGGGGTGCATGACCCGACTGAAGCCTCTGCCAAGCCCCGGCCGCCGCGGCGGAGGACACATACACACATGGCCCTGGGAAGTTGCAAGGAGGGAGCGTGATCCTAGCTGCAGCCTCTGGCGAAAGCTGCTGGGCTGGGGTGCACGACCCTAGCTGCAACCCCACCAAACCCGGGACACCATGGGGCTGTGGTGTACGGCCCCAGCTGCAGCCCCCAGAGGAAGCCACGGGGCTGGGTCTGCAGGGTCCTTGTTCCAGTCCTGCTGTCGCCTCCTGAAGCCCTGGAAGTCACAGAGGTCATGATAACTACTTGTTTTCACTTTAAAGGCCCTTCATGGCCTATCCCCACCCTACTTATCACTACTTATGTGCATTTGACCTTTTGACTCCTGCCTGCACTCTGCCAATGATACCAGTCTTGAATCCCCCGTTTTCCAACAAGCACTTTGGTGCTTTCTCCCATGCTTCCCCTTATACATGGAAGCTGCTCTCGATAAACACACCCAAGGCCAGCTTGTTCTTCAGATCCCTCCTTAAAATTCTCTTCTGCTGTGTTTCTACGGAATGCTTGACAACGGTTAGGCAGCTGCTGTGCTGTGCCCATTGCGTCTTGTATTGTCCATAAGTCTCACCCTGTGTTTCTTTCATTTTATGCTTAGATTGTGAATTGTTTGGGGTGGAATTGTCTTTTTGTTGTGTTATACAGCTTGTAGCACTGTTCAGCCTTGACCCCCATTCAGCCTCCTAGCTTTTACCACTATATAAATAATAATAATAAAGAGGGATGGAAACTAGATCATAATCTTTTTACAGTGGGCTCTCTTGTTGTCTTGCCTTTCAGAATCCTTATGGAGACTTAACAGTTCAGGCTTACCCTTGCCATGATAAAGGGAAAAAGAAATCTCATGATATTTTACTTGCTACAGTCAGGTGAAGTTTTGCAAGGTTTCTTTGCTCCTAGAGTCATGATGGCCACTGCCCGTTGTGTCAGAGGTGTTTAGTATTGAAGGAAGAACTGACCCCTTTACTTTGATATATTTCAGTTATACGTAGTCAGAGGTGAGATGCTGGAACACTGCATTGAAGCAAATGAATTGTTCCCTTCTAATATGAATCCTAGCAGAGCTGACTTGGTCTTTCATCATTCACAAAGCAGATCTGAGTACCATGTGGATGCTATATGTAGGCCTTTTTGGACGAGACATGAAAAACAAAGGTCCTCTCAATGCTGTCTAGACGTTGAAGATCCCATGGTACCTTTTGTGAAGGTACCTTTTGTGTACGTTTTGTGAAGGGCTTTGGGATTTTTGGGGCTAAAGATGCTGTATAAATGCAAAATACTAGTCTAAGGCCATGTTCTGCCCTGACTGATTCAGTAGGGTTGGACAAGATGTAAAGCTGGATAGAACTTGGCCTGTATTTTCATTTGTGTGTGGAGACAATGGCCTTCTCATTCTCTTTTTAAAGTGTAGTTATACTGTTAACAATTCTGGACCTTGATGTGTGTTGAGGTACAAATCTGCCTCTGAGAGGCCACCTTGCATCACTTGTTAGTAGCTGGGGACTATGAATGTGCAAAGACAAGCTTGTCTGGCTGCTTCTTCATCCCCTAAATCCATCTGTGTCGCGGCGAGAAGATGCTTTGGGCTGGGGCAGAGGGTTGGGGTGCAGGAGGGGGTGCGGGCTCTGGGAGGGAGTTTGGGTGCAGGCTTGGGACAGGGGCTAGGGTGCAGGGGGTGTTGCGGGGGGTGAGGGGTATGGGCCTTGGCCGGGCAGGGCTTACCTTGGGCAGCTCCCAAAAGTGACCAGCACATCCCTCTGGCAGCGGTGCTGGGGAGTGGGATGTCAGGGGTCTCTGCGCTCTGCCCCTGCCCGCAGCACCACCCCCGTAGCTCCCATTGGCCACAGTTCTTGGCCAATGGGAGCTGTGGAGTTGGCGCTCAGGTCTGGGGCAGCGCGTGGAAACCCCCCCAGGCCGCAGGGATGTGCTGGCCACTTCCAGGAGCGGCGATAAGCCAGGGTAGGTAGGGAGCCTGCCTAAGCCCCGCTGTGCCACCAGACTTTAAGCGTCTAAAATCTCCCAGTTTGGCTTCAGTATCCTCTGGGAGATAGAGCCTGATTCCGGGAGACTCCCTGCAAAACTGGGAGGATTGGCAACCCTACTATGGAGTAGTCAGATCAAAGAAACCTGCAGCCTGATACTCAAAGTGCTAACAAAGGAAGTATTTAATTTAAATAAAAATTAAAAGGCTTTGAATGAGGGTCTTTTTAAAGCTTAGGGTATGGAATAACATAACTCTGCATAAGATCATCGCCAGTCTTTCTATTAGGCTACTTACAGTAATCGTTTTATTAGCTTTTGAACACTGGTTTGAAACAAACTGAAGATTGAAGGGCACATTTTCTCCTTGGTGTGTACACTCAACTCACATTACTGAAGCATTCATTGTGAAGGAAGGTTAAAGTGTTATTGTTTGCTTCATACTTTCAACAGTTATTCTGTATTGTACTTTGTATTAAATTTGCCCCAGTTAAATTGTGAGATCTTTGAGGGCGGGATTATTAAGTACGATGAACACTTAGTAACACTCAGAATTCACAGATGTCTAGATTCCAAGGCCAGAAAGGATCATTGTGATCATCTAGCCTGACCTGTATTGCACAGGCCATAGATCTTGTCCAGAATGATTCCTTTTGAATGAGAGCAGATCTTTTTAGCAAAAACATCCAATCTTGATTTAAAACTTGTCAGTGATGGGGAATCCATCATGACGATTGGCAACGTTCTCTGTAATTTTTTCTATCCATGTGTGGAATGAATTTTGTTTTGTGCGCCACCAGTAGAAACAAAAAACCATAATATATATTTTTCAAAAGTTACTATGGAGATAATTACTCCAGCCAGGACAGGCTAGGCATTTTAGAACTCACTATTCAAAGCATTAAATTTATGAAATGCATAGACCAGTCCAGAAACTAAAATAACAGCACTTTGAAAGAATAAAATTACAGCTGACCAGGGGCTCGAAGGCAGAGGGCAGGAGCAATGTGGCTGCAGAGTAGCTCGGGGAGATACACCTGATCACACGCTGCTGGATGTGTGTGGCTCTGATAACCAAGTGTGTGGCACTTGATTCACTTTTGGGCGGCCACGCGACTGCGCAGCTTAGAGGGAACACGGACCCTTGGTAAATTGTTCCAATGGTTAAATAGTTTTGTTAAAAATACATGCCTTCTTTCCAGTCTGAATTTGTCTAGTTTCAACTTCCAGCCATTGGATTGTTTTATACCTTTCTCTCTTAGATTGGAGATCCTATTATTAAATATTTTTTCCCCAGGTAGGTACTTATAGTCTGTAATCAACTCAACCCTTGACCTTCTCTTTTAACTAAAATCCATTGAGCTCCTTGAGTCTGTCACTATAAAGCATGTTTTCTAATCCTTGAATAATTCTTGTGGCTCTTCTCTGAACCCTCTCTAATTTATCTACGTTCTTCCTGAATTGTGGGCCCCAGAACTAGACACAGTATCCCAGCAGTGGTCACACCAGTGCCAAATACAGAGGTCAAACCACCTCTGTACTCCTACTCAAGAATTCCCATGTTTATTCATCCAAGGATCACGTTAGTCCTTTTGGCCACACAGTCACACCGGGAGCTCATGTCCAGCTGGTTATCCACCATGACCCCCAAATCTTTTTCAGACTAACTGCTTCCCAGAATAAAGTTCTCCATCTTGTAAGCATTGTCCACATTCTTTGTTCCCAGATTATACATTTACATTTAGCTTTATTAAAATGCATGTTCTTTGCTTGTGCCCACCTTACCGAGCATTCCAGATTGCTCTGAATCAGTGACCTGTTCTCTTCATTATTTACCACTTCTCCAATTTTTGTGTCATCTGCAGAATTTATCAGTGATGATTTTGTTTTCTTCCAGGTCATTAATAAGAATGTTAAATAGTATCGGGCCAAAACCAATCCCTGTGGGATGACATTAGAAACTCACCCATTCAATTATGAAAACTAAACTAAAACTAAACTAAGTGAAAACACAAAACGAAGTGATTGGGCAACAAAATGGCAAATGAAATGTAATGTGGATAAATGTAAAGTAATGCACATTGGAAAAAATAACCCCAACTATACATACAACATGATGGGGACTAATTTAGCTACAACGAGTCAGGAAAAAGATCTTGGAGTCATCGTGGATAGTTCTCTGAAGATGTCCACGCAGTGTGTAGAGGCGGTCAAAAAAGCAAACAGGATGTTAGGAATCATTAAAAAGGGGATAGAGAATAAGATTGAGAATATAGTATTGCCCTTATATAAATCCATGGTACGCCCACATCTTGAATACTGTGTACAGATGTGGTCTCCTCACCTCAAAAAAGATATTCTAGCACTAGAAAAGGTTCAGAAAAGGGCAACTAAAATGATTAGGGGTTTAGAGAGGGTCCCATATGAGGAAAGATTAAAGAGGCTAGGACTCTTCAGCTTGGAAAAGGGGAGACTAAGGGGGGATATGATAGAGGTATATAAAATCATGAGTGATGTTGAGAAAGTGGATAAGGAAAAGTTATTTACTTATTCCCATAATACAAGAACTAGGGGTCACCAAATGAAATTAATAGGCAGCAGGTTTAAAACAAATAAAAGGAAGTTCTTCTTCACGCAGCGCACAGTCAACTTGTGGAACTCCTTACCTGAGGAGGTTGTGAAGGCTAGGACTATAACAGGGTTTAAAAGAGAACTGGATAAATTCATGGTAGCTAAGTCCATAAATGGCTATTAGCCAGGATGGGTAAGAATGGTGTCCCTAGCCTCTGTTTGTCAGAGGATGGAGATGGATGGCAGGAGAGAGATCACTTGAGAGATCACTTGTTAGGTTCACTCCCTCTGGGGCACTTGGCATTGGCCACTGTCGGTAGACAGATACTGGGCTAGATGGACCTTTGGTCTGACCCGGTACGGCCGTACTTATGTTCTTATGTTCAATGGTGATTCCGTTTACAGTTACATTTTGAGACATGTGTGCCATGTTATTTTTATACCTTTTTGGTTTTCAGTCAAAATGTCATGCCTTACAGAAGTCTAGATATATTACATATATATTACATACATATATTACATCAACACTATTACCTTTATCAACCAAACTTATAATCTCTTCAAAAAATATCTAGTTAGGTTCTTTTCTCAAAATAAACCCGTGTTGATTGGCATTAATTATATTACCCTGCTTTAGTTCTTTATTAATCGAGTCCTGTTCAGCCATCCATTATCCTTCTGGGATCGATGTCAGGTTAACAGACCTATAATTTTCTGGGTCATCCTATTTACACTTTTTAAATATTGGCACAACATTAGCTTTCTTCCAGTCTTCTGAAACTTTCCCAGTGCTCCAAGACTTATTGAAAATCAACATTAAGAGTCCAGCAAGCTCCTGTGGGCAACTCTTTTAAAACTCTGGGATGCAAGTTATCTGGGTCTGCTGGCTTAAAATTGTTCAACTTTAGTAGCTGCTGTTTAACATCCTCCTGAGATACTAGTAGAATCGAAAGAGTGTTATATGATCTGACTACACCATCTGATGATCAAGGTTTAGATCTTCAATCTTCTACTCAAGCATATAGGAACTTGTAGGTTTTATTACATGTATGTAAAGATCTAGCACACTGTAAACACATTCTTGAATATTTGCCATTACTTCCAGTTAGTTTGATTTCTGTTTTACTACCAAATTCTTGGAGCAAATAATGTGGATTAAAAATAATTCAATCTCCACCTCTTTTCTGGATGAGAATGCGTGGCACAAGCCTTGGATAACTCAATCAGTAGCTGTATAAAGTTGTTCTTTTACTAAGTAAGGCCAAACTTAGAGTTCAGTGGAAGAACCCATGGAAATATCCACAGTTATATGTAGGCTTTGCAGAATTCAATTTTTTGAAATATAATTTTGACGGATATTCTCTTTTTAAGGACTTACTTAGATTTTTACAATTTAATATTCAGTTGTGGGAAATTAAGTACAGGTAAGACAATAATTATTTAATAACAACAGCAGATGTTGAGAATAAAAAATGAAAGTTTTATAATTGTTAAAACAAAGTGTCAACCTCACATACAAAGTACACTTCTGCCCCGATATAACGTGACCAGATATAACACGAATTCGGATATAATGTGGTAAAGCAGTGCTCCGGGGTGTGTGTGGGGGGTGTGCTGCGCACTCTGGCAGATCAAAGAAAGTTCGATATAACGCGGTTTCACGTATAACGCAGTAAGATTTTTTTTGGCTCCCGAGGACAACGTTATATCGGGGTAGAGGTGTAGATACCATTAAATCAAAGTTCTCAAATGATGTTTTCCTTGCCTATTTGTAAATTTTGATCATTAATGGAAATATTTTTTCACTGGTTTGTATATGCACAGTGAAATCAACATTTACCAATAATAATCTAATCTGTCCAAGCCTAATTATATGTAATGACAGTAACAGTGATACTGTAAGAACTGACTTTTAAACTATAAACTGTGTACGCCCTCTGGTGGACATGGGTACCAAATGTATCCATTTATTTAGGTGTAAAATAGGAGTGGACTGGCTCAGAAAGAAGAAGAAGAAAGCATGGCAGATTAAATTTAAAAATTATCTTGTTTGTGGGGCAGGATTGGCAGTGGTTGAGAAGCAGTTGAGTATAGTGTAGATTTAAAATCTAATAAAAAAGAACTGACAGTGGCTAGTGGGGTGGGGGTAACTCAGTTTAGTGTGTGTTTCTAAATAAACAAAACACAATGGAGCTAACAAGATACCTATCCTGTTATCACCCTGATCACTGCTTATATGTTGCATTCCTGTTGCTCTCTCTGACTCCTGTGTTTAGTCACACAATGAGTTCCTGATTTTGATCTGTCAATTTGGGTGAATTCACAATACAAATATAATCCTAGATTTGTAGGCCACCAGGGACCATTTTGATTATCTGTTTGAATCTCCTGCATAACACTAGCCAGAGAACTTCGCCCAGCAAACCCTGCATTGAGCCCAGTAATTTTTTTAGAAGAATCCACCACAAAATGTGGTAAATTGTACCAATGGTTAATTACCCTTAAAGTTAAAAATAAGCACCGCGCTTCCAGTCTGAGTTTGTTTAGCATCATTTTCTGACCATTACATCCTGAAATACTTTTAATAGCTTCAGAAATACTTGTTCTGTATAAACTATTGCATTTTAAAATGCAGATTTTACTTTTCAGGTCACTAATGAAGGAGGAGCGAAGAGTGCTTCTTTAAAGGATTTGTGTCCCGAGGACAAGAGACGCATTGCAAACTTAATTAAAGAACTTGCCAGGTGAGAAGAAGCTTCACCTGAAAATGCATTATGTTTAGGGAGAGTCATTCTTTGAGTTAATGCCAGACATCTTAGAACTTCATCTTTATTAAATAGACATAAGCATAAAGTGATTGCTCTTGCTGGAAGAGATCTGAGCAAGAGGAGACCCAGTAATGTTCTCTTACCCCCCCTTGACCAAAAAAAAATAGGTGGCAATGAGCAATTAGGCCTTTATCCTGTAAATTGCAGGAGCCTGTTCACACAGAGCTAGTTACAGGATCATGGCCTTAGGGAAGGGGTCTCAAACACGCGGGGCTATTTCCTGCGGCCCGCCAAGCGGCCTGCACTCACCCCCCTGGCCTACCTCCAGGCCAGGGGTGGGCAAACTACACCCGTGGGATTGCCCCTCTCGAGCCCCGTGCCGCTCCCTGAAGCGGGTGGCACCATGTCCCTGCGGTCAGGGCAGGGAGAAGCAGAGGGCTCCGTCCGTGTGTTGCCCTGGCTTTTAGGCAGCGCCCCCTCGCAGCTCCCATTGGCCGGGAACGGGGAACCTGGAGGCACGGCAAGCAGCGTGCGGAGCCCTGCATCCCCCGTCCCCCAGGGGCCGCAGGGACATGGTTCCAGCTACTTCCCGAAGCGGAGCGGGGCCGGGGCTGGCAGCCTGCCCTGGCCCTGGTGTGCGCTGCTGCCACCCCTGGAGCCTGATGCCCTCCTACACCCTGCCCCCCAACTCCCTGCCCTGAGCCCCCTGCTGCACCCCACACCCCAACCCTGTTCCCTGAGCCCCCTGCTGCATCCCACACACCCTACAGCACCCCAACTCCCTGCCCTGAGCCCTCTGCCTGAAACTCAACCCCCTACAGCACCCCAACTCCCTGCCCTGAGCCCTCTGCCTGAACCTCAACCCCCTACTGCACCCCAACTCCCTGCCCTGAGCTCTCTGCCTGAACCTCAACCCCCTACTTTATTCCAACCCCCTGGCGCATCCCACATCCCTCCTGCACTGCAACTCCCTGCCCTGAGCCCCCTGCTGCATCCCACACCCCTTCTGCACCCTGAGCCCCCTGCTTGCACCCCAACCCCCTGCTGCACCTCAACTCCCTGTTCTGAGCCCCCACCACACCTCTCATGCATCCTCTGGGGGCAGGGAGGGGTGGAGTTGGGGTGGGGACTTCAGGGAAGGGGTTGGAATGGGGGCAGGGAAGGGGTGGGGCCTCGTGGAAGGGGTGGAGTGGTAGCAGGGCCGGGGGCAACGAGGCGGGGGGTGTCAGTGATGCGGCCCTTGGGCCAATGAACTAGCCCTCATGTGGCCCTCGTGGGCATTTGAGTTTGAGACCTCTGCGTTAGGGCATGGCAACACTTGCAGATATAGAGTGCTTTGAGTTAAACCAGCCTTCGTAGAGCGCAGTAGGGAAAGCGCTTTAGATTGTCCATACTGACAGCTGACAGTGCACTGGTGTGGCCACATTAGCAGCTCTTGCAACAGCCACAGAGAGCAGTGCATTGTGGTAGCTATGCCAGCATGCAAGTGGCTGCAACGTGCTTTTCAAATTGGGGGGGGGGGAAGTGTGACAGGGAGTGTGTTTGTATGTTGGGGGAGAGAGTGAGTTTTTGGGGAACTGAGAGCATGTCAGCATGCTGTCTTGTAAGTTCAGACAGCAGCAGACCTCCCCCCCACACCTCCCTCTCTCACACAGCATTCCATAGCAATGGTTGCTTTGTCTCGGAGCAGGTAAGCAGCCGGCTGTCAAACAGAGCTTTCAAAGGACATATCCAAAACAATGACAAGAGTGGCCACTTGACTTAAGGGGATTATGGGACGTTTCCAGAGGCTGATCAGAACGCAGTAATGCAACATCTCATTCACACAGACGCTGGGGCACTCCAGCAAATGTTTTTCCTCTCGCCGAGGTGGAGTACCAGGAGCGCTCTAGCCGTGGAGTCAGAGCGCTCTACGTGCCTTGCCAGTGTGGACGGGTTGTGAGCCAGTGCGCCTGGGGCTCTTTTAATGCACTGTAACTCACAAGTGTAGCGGAGCTGTTAGTTGCAACAAGGGCTCTTTCCTCTCGTGTGTAAAAGAAAATATTAAATTCTTTCAGTTATTTCCTTTGTTTTCTGAAATCACAAACTTTGCTGGTATGAAACTTTGCAGTGCTCATCTGCCAGTGGAACAAGTTTTAGGGGAACTACCATTTAGAGGTAGGGGCATAAGCTTTTGTGGGTAAAAAAACCCCCACTTCTTCAGATGCTTGGAGTGAAAATTACAGATGCAGGTATAAATATCCTGGCACATGAAGAGAAAGGAGTTACCTTACAAGTGGAGAACCAGTGCTGACAAAGCCAATTCAGTCAGGGTGGATGTGATCCACTCTCAATAATGAGGAGGTGTCAATACCAAGAGAGGGAAACTTTGTAGTGAGCCAGCCACTCCCAGTCCCTATTCAAGCCAAAATTAGAAGTGTTAAGTTTGCAAATGAATTGTAGCTCTGCAGTTTCTCTTTGAAGTCTGTTTTTGAAGTTTTCTCATTGCAGGATGGCTACTTTTAAATCTGTTATAGAATGTCCAGAGAGATTGAAGTGTTCTCTTACTGGCTTTTGTATGTTACCATTCCTGATGTCTCATTTATGTCCATTTATTCTTTTACATAGAGACTGTCTGGTTTGGCCAGTTTACATGGCAGGGAGGCATTGCTGGCACATGATGGCATATATCACATTAGTAGATGTGCAGGTGAATGAGCCCCTGATGGTGTGGCTCATGTGGTTGGGTCCTCTGATGGTGTCGCTAGAGAAGATATGGGGACAGAGAAGGCAACGGGGTTTGTTACAGGGGTTGGGTCCTGGGTTAGTGTTTCTGTGGTGTGGTGTGTAGTTGCTGGTGAGTATTTGCTTCAGGTTGGGAGTGGTGGGGGCTGTCTGTAAGTGAGGATTGGCCTGTCTCCCAAGGTCTGTGAGAGCAAGGGATTCTTTTCCAGGATAGGTTGTAGATCGATGATGTGCTGGAGAGGTTTTAGCTGGGGCTGTACGTGATGGCCAGTGGTGTTCTGTTACTTTGTTGGGCCTGTCCTGTAGTAGGTGACTTCTGGGTACCTGTCTCGCTCTGTCAATCTGTTTCTTCACTTCCCCAGGTGGGTACTGTAGTTTTAAGAATGCTTGATAAAGATCTTGTAGGTGTTTGTCTCTGTCTGAGGGATTGGACCAAATGCGGTTGTATTTTAGGGCTTGGCTGTAGACAATGGATCGTGTGATGTGTCCTGGATGGAAGCTGGAGGCATGTAGGTAAGTATAGTGGTCAGTAGGTTTCCGGTATAGGGTGGTGTTTGTGACCATCACTGTACAGTGCAAATAAGCAATCTATCTCCCCTCTTACATGTTTTAACACCCCTCCCGCCCCCCCCCGTGATTGAAAAAGATTTGAGTCTCCTCACCACACAAAGATGAAAAATGAAAAGGAACTGAGTGAGTCACCCTGTTTTAGTTTCCATTTAAAAAGAGGGAAAGAACATTTCGTAATGTTACGTTACGCTGAATTTTAGGATGTACCTTGTTTCTTCCATGTATTAAAGGCAAAGGCAATGGTGATCACCAGCATTGCTTACTTATAATCTTTAAAAAGCTTTATTGAGTACCTGCTTGTTTGCTTTTGATGGTAAAACAAAAAAAATCAGATTTTTTTTGCTATGTAAGCTCTCTGGGGCAGGGTCCATGTGTTTGTACTGCTCCAAGCACCATTGCACCTTAATCCTGATTGAGCCTCAGGCTGCTACTATAACATAAATATTAAAGAATAATATTGAGAAGATCATAATCCCTTTACTTGATGTTTAACATCCACGTGTGCTCAGTGGAGAGGTCTGTTGCTAGTGAATCCCAGGCACTTGACTTTCTCTAGGAAGCTTATTTTTCTGTCAGATGGTAATATCAATAGTTAATTTAGGAAAAATAAAACTTTATAATGGGAACAGTCAGGTTCTAAATAAATAATTTAAAAAAATCTGCAGATTTTATCCCCTCCACTAACACTTCAGATTAAAACACATACTGCATGGGTCTCTAAATGTGCATAAGTTACCTGACTGAATAAATGCACCATTTTTTACACAATCTTCATTATAGGGCATGCATTCTTTTGGAAATCCTAGTTACACTGTCAAAGACTTCATAATACAATAGAGGTCACACTCTTTTCAATTTAAAAAACAAAACAAACCCCCTTTTGAAAGTTTATCCTGGAATCTGCTCCATACCTAATTGTATGTTTCAGTTGTGTGTTCTCACTGGGCTGCTGGCATTTGTTCATAGTATTCTTTTTTTTTCTTTAAAGAAAAGAACACTTTGTAAAATTTCATGCATTCTTCGAGATGAAAAATGGTGTCTAAAATATGAAATCATATTTTTGCCTAAACATTTTGATATGTCCCTACAAATTCTAAAAATACTTCTTCAGCTGTTTTTAACCATAGATTACAAAATGCTTTGCAATAGTGAGCAAGCATCATTAGCCTTATTTTCTCAGATAGAGAAACTGAGGCACAGAGATGAAATGATGCCACCCAGTAAATCAGTGATGCAGCTAGAAATGTTCTGTTGATTTATTCTCATCATCCACTGGAATACTTTCCTCCTAATAACTTGATACAAATTTTTGCTGTACAATCTTTTGGTAAACTTCCAACTCTTTATTTTTAACTACTCCATGTGTTAGAACGTCTAGTTAAGGCTATAATGAAGAATAGATTGCACTGAAGCCTGCTTACAAATGGTCAAATGTTGTAGCTGTTCTAGAAGCAGGCCCCAATGTTTGATGTATAGGTGTATAATCTAATAATGAAAAAACCCTCTATTACATTGTTACTCAAAATACACTGCTCCCAACTGAATTCCAATGCACTAACTCATTTAAACACGGGATTCTTTTAAAGTCTCAGATGCTTTGATTTTTCCCTGAGGATAGATTGATATTTCTGCCTGACATTTCTCTGAAGAAAAATAGAAAGTGCAGCAACATTAATTTTGAAAGGTAAAATTAGTAGAACACTATTATTTTATATTTAGTTCTCTTTTATTTTTAAACCTCATCATATTTTTATTGGATGTAATTAAAAGTCCTTTGCAAGAGTGATAGGAAAGTTAAACTCTAACTCTTCTCACCTCATTCGCTTTTTAAAAAAAAACTCTCCATAATTTGATATTTCGTAGTAGCAAAAGAACCAGCAAAATACTGAAATTTCCAGATAGACTTTGCAGTAAACAATAATAATCATTAATAATAATAATAATAATAATAATAAAAAAATAAAATAACCTCATTTGGTCAGATTGAACCTTCATAGGTTCTGATTGTGCCACACTGTATGCATGGAAATGTCATGTTAGCTGAGAATAATTCCTGCATGTATATCACAGGATCATGGATGGAAATTGTTTGGTTAATAACTGCCCATCTCAAGGCAAACTGAAGGAAGGGATAAAATCCCGGCCATACTGAAGTCAGTGGCAGAACTTCCATTGATGCAAGTGGTCAGAATTTCACCCAAGATTTGCTGTAATAGCTCAAGTTATTGACCCATCTCATTGGGTATCTTGACTATTCTGCAGTGGTTTATGACTGGTGGAGCAACTGGAGATTGTCCTCATCTCTTTACCCTTGCAATTTTGTACGTGGAAGAGTGTGTGTGTTACTCTTGAGGGCATTCTGCACTAAAAAATTAAAAACTCTGCAAACAATATTTTAAAAATCTGCAAAATTCTGCACATTTTATTTCTCAAATAAATGTGGATGCTCCAGCCTGGCAGTGGGGAGCACGGGCCACTGGCTGCACAGAAGTAGGAGATCACTGTGCAGCTTCCCACTGGGACATGGACTCAGCAGTGAGACTGGACCCAACCCTGACACAGCGCAAGGACCAGGCCTACTCCAGAAACACCCCAGGGCCCTGCCACTCCATGCCAGTTGCACCAGCTATGGGCAGGCAGGCTCAGCAGGGCAGGATCCAAGTGTGGAGGGGCTTAGCGTGGGGGAATTTAGGTGTGGGTTGAGAGGGTTCTGTGTGGGGTAATCTGGGTGTGGGCAGCTCAGGAAGGGATCCTGGGGGGATCTGGATACACAGGGGATTATTGAGGTGGTGGTGGTGGGGCTCTGGCTGCAATGGGCCTCTGCAGGGGAGTCAAGGTGAGGGTAGTTGTCTGGGTGTGGAGGGCTCAGTGGGGTGGGGATCCAGATGCAGCTGGTTGGGTCTCGGTATGGTGGGGTTTCTGGGGCAGGTGGCTCATCGGGGTGGTGCAAGGGGACTGGGGTTTGTCAGGGGGTTCTGGGTGTGAGGGAGGGGGTGAGTTTTAGCGGGAGGGTCTGGATATGAGGGGATCTGGATGCACAGGGGTTGGGCAGATGGAGGAGCAGCTCCCTGTACAGTGATCCCTTCCCCTGCAGCTGAGGAGCGATGAGTGCAGGAAGCATGGGGGAGAGGTGTTTGCAGAGCTTCCTACAGCTTGGGGGTGGTGGGTCTGACCTGGCCCCAGATGCCGTGCACAGGAAGAGGAAGTCTCGTTCTCCCCAGCCCAGCCGGGACTAGCAGCTGAGCGCAGCACAGGATAGGAGCCACTAGCGGGGTCTTCCCCAGTCCTGCCCCCTTCCCCATAGCGATTTATCTCTCTGCCGACTGCCCTGGGCAACCGAAACATACCGCTGGTGAGGGTCACATGACTCCTCTTGTGGCTTCCTTTTGCTTCCCCATCAGAAAGTCATTTTTCAGCGGGGAAGCAAAGAAATATGTGGGGGACATAAATTCTGTGTATGTGCAGTGGCGTAGATTTCCTCTAGGAGTAGTGTGTGTGTGCGTATTCCTTCCAGACTCTGCTGAAGATTAGCTAATATACTGAAACATGGAAGAGGATTATTTTTACCTTACTTTGACTAAGTTCTAATGTTGTTAACTATAATATTATCCTATCCTTTGGAAAAATTCCAGCTACAGTATTTGCTTCTGACCTGTGCTGCAGGGAATTTCAAGGATTGACCACACACTAGCTATTAGGGACTTGATGAAATTGAATTTTAAGACCGGGTTGAAAGAAGGAACTCAGTCAGATCCCTTCTAATCTTCTTTTAGAGGCTAAATAGTTATAGGTTTTGCACTCTTCTGTCACTTGTAAATCCTAGCCATCTCTTTGTCTTTTTCTGAACCTATCCAAACTTTTTTACATCTTAAGGCGAAGGGACATGAACTGGACTGGGTGTTCCAAATGAAACTGGTCTGTTGTTGGCTATGTCACATCTTCTTTACTTTATGTGCCTTTTAAATACATCCAATGCTCTCTTCCCTTTAACTAGAGAATCTGGATGGACTCATCACTCCACTGTCCATAGTGACTGATGCTAGACATTCAAAAGGTTTTGCAGGCACCGTGTGCCTTTTTTTCATGTTCCAGCTGGGGCTCTGCTCATTGTTGATTCCTTGAGGAATTTCAGAGCGGGGGTTAGTCATGGCTAAGTTACCAGAGTGCTCTGTGTACTGAGCACTGCAAGTGGGGTATGATCATTGGGCTCGCTGCTCCATGGGAACCTCTGAGTGTTTTTGAAACACCCATGTACTCAGGCAGCTGCTTCTGGCTTACGGATGCAAGTGGCACAACTATACCAGCAGGAACAAGTTAAACCATTACTCTCCACACAGTACCTATTAGCTAGGGAAGATGTTCCTTGACCTCACACTGATGCAGGCTTTCCTGCATGCAGGCTTCCCAGAGCAGTAATGGGGAGAGAGCAACACACAGGATCCACACCCTCTCATTCCTTGACAGAGTCATAACTGCCCTGGATCTTTGGGGATATGATGGGCATCAGCCAGCTATCTGTCCGACACTGCCTCTGGGACTTCCTAAGTAGGGTGGCGGGAGTGGCCACACAATACACTTGACCGAAACATGTTTTTGCAACTAATCCAAGAGTCTTGAGAGCCCACTCTCCTTCAGTGTCTGGCATAGAGGATGGGGGGTTGTATCCTTTGAGGATTCCCAGGATGGACAGCTTCCATGAATAGGGAGCATCCTCACTAGGAATATGATACGTGTGACGCCAAGCAGTAGTTCACAGCTGTAGTAGCAAGATTTGCTGATTCTTGTCTTTACACTCACCCCCCAAATTCTTCTTCCCTGCCCTCACAGTTTGTGTGTGGAGTCAAGGAATTCAGTTGTATTTTGGGTGAGTAGAAGTATCAAATAAGATGCATATACCATGCAGACTCATTCATTAGCAGTCCTACTCCTCACAGCACTGGGAGGCCAAGTACTTGATCTTTCTGTTTGTCTTTTCTCTGTTGGCAGAGGGCACCCCTAGAAAATCGAGCCCCTCACCCTTTATTAAATCTTCAATTAAAGGCAGAGCACTGGTATAGCAGTTTGCCCGTCTCAAAATGAGATTGAAGTGTCCGCATCCAACTGGAGGTACATTACTATACACACCTGAAAAGGGTGACAGAACATTCCTGTATGCGTGCATAGCATTGTCACAGAATGTAGAATGCCCTTGCCTGACTCGGCAGATACTGTATAATGGAATTCATGTCCTCAGTCAATGAGCGTGCAGGAGCTCAGAATGGAGAGTTTGCTGTGCCTATACGCTAGGGAACAACATGAGGATGAAATCCTCCTCCTGTTGCATCTTTATTAGGGGATATGAGGATTCCTAGCTGGGGGAACAGGGTAGCTGAGTGTGAGATACTCATCTGCTTTCTCCGTGTGGTTCACCAAGCATGTGGATTGGGTTGTTGGGCGTGGATATCTTGGCTCTAAAACCAGAGATTCTATATGTCATGGGTTGGCAATCTTTCAGAAGTGCTGTGCCGAGTCTTCATTTATTCACCCTATTTTAAGGTTTCATGTGCCAGTAATACATTTTAACATTTTTAGAAGGTCTCTTTCTATAAGTCTGTAATATATAATTAAACTATTGTCGTATGTAAAGTAAATAAAGTTTTAAAAATGTTTAAGAAGCTTAATTTAAAACTAATTAATTAAAATGCAGAGCCCCCCCGGACCGGTGTCCAGGACCCAGGCAGTGTGAGTGCCACTGAAAATGAGCTTGTGTGCCGCCTTTGGCATGCGTGCCATAGGTTGCCTACCCCTGCTATATGTAGTAGAGAGAGAGAGAGCCTGGAGCACTGGGCCTGGGGCAAGACCTGTGACTATGAGCCAAAGTCAGGCGATGTATTAAAGCAGCTGCTTACAAGTTTACTGTCTGGTACATGAACTTAGCAAAGGTACTGCTAGTGTCGCTAAAACACAGGCACTTCTGAGAAGTACTAGGCACTGGGTAAGTATGTGAACACATTCCCAAAGATTAGCACAGGTACCTCCTGACCTAGCACAAGATAAGAGGGTTTGACAGAAGTGATGAATAGTCACGGCTTAAATTCAGTTAGATTGTTGCCCAGAGGGGCTCCCCAACCCCACCAACATGCTATAAAAACTCCAGGGCCTAGTTGGGGAGGAAGCGGGAACTTGAGGCTCCAAGCTTCAGCCGCTGGGCTGGTGGTGGGGGGAAGCTTGGGGGTTCTGCCCTGCAGGGTGGCAGGGGTCTGGGCTTCAGCTGCAGGGGAGGGGGGTCTTGGGGCTTCAGCTCTCCCGGGGGTGGAGGCTCCGGGGCTCAGGGATTCAGCCCTGCTGGGGTACATTGGGGCGCCACTCCAGACAGCCCCGGCTGAACTTAAGCCCTGTGAATAGGGATGTTTTGCCCAAGACATCAGGAACAAGATACAAGGAGAGGTAACAAGGAGATGTCATGAAACATTTAAGGTGGTATGTAAATTGTTTGTCTAGAAATCTTGGGGTACCTCGCCGTAATCCTTTGTGTGTCCGAGGGGACAACAGAAATTCCAGCTGCTGACTGAGGTGCTCCTTGCCACGGGGCACTCACGTGTTACTGTATCTGTAGCTCCTACAGGACGCTAGGACTGTGCTTTGAGGGCTATTAACCTGGCCAAGTGCCTTTGTCCCTAAACTGTGCCGGTGGTCTTTCTTTTATGAGTAACATTGAGGTCTGCTGAATTAGCAGGCTGCACTATCTGCTTGTGCTGATAACACTGGAGCTCCAAGAACAGAAGCACTGAGCAGCTGTAACAGCTTAGCAGCCTGGAGAGCGTTACCGAGGCAATGGCATTCCAGCCTTCTACACTTAAAAACACTGTAGTCTCCCTGTGTTGACACCTGGGTAAGATAATAGAAACCTTGATTAAAGGGAATCTTCAGGGGACCCAAGAGGACATAGAAGGAAGTCTGAGGGGATGCACACTCAGTCCTCTGCATACACCTCAGTAGCAAGCATTGATGGTGACACAGCTGGACTGTGGACTGTAGAGCTACAGCAGCATGCAGGATAAGGTTTAATCAGTATCTGTGGCGTGGAGATGTTAACTGCTGGGGAGTATTGCTACAGTGGATTTGTGGACTTTGTAGCCATAGGTATGGCGGGTGTTAAGTTGTACACAGCTGTGTGGAGGTGCCTGTCCAGTTCAGTACAGTGGTAGTATATTTGCTGTTGGGGTGGCCCTGGTCAACTTGTTCATAAAAAGATACAAATGGCCATACTGGGTCAGACCAGTGGTCCATCTAGTCCAATATCCTGTCTTCCGGCAGTGGCCAATGTGAGATGCCTCCGAGGGAATTAACAGAATAGGGCAATTTTTTGAGTGATCCATCCTCAGTCATCCAATACCAGCTTCTGGCAGTCAAAGGTTTAGGGTTCCCTAGAGCATGAGGTTGTGCCTCTGCCCATCCTGGCTAATAGCCATTGATGGAGCTATCCTCCATGAACTTCTCTAATTCTTTTTTTCATATCCCCAGCTCACCTGACAGTGCGCATGGTGATGTCCTGACATCACAGAGGATGTTTGCTTTGTTCTGTAGGGCTGTCAGCTTCTCTGCTGCCTTCTTTTCAGCTTGACTGCATAGACCACTACATTTCTCTGTTGTCTTCCCACTACCTACCATTGCCTTTAACTGCACTGAGTTTAGTTAGTATTCGGCCCTGCAGCTGCTGTTTATTCAGGCCTTAGGTGTGTTTCTGGACTGCAGACCCAGCAGCGAGTTAGGGGTGGAGGTTACCTTCAAGATAGAGAGCTTATTTAATCACCTGTAAAGCTGTGTTTTGCTTGGTGCTCCCTGGTTACCTTTCATCCCCACTGTGCAGGCTGGACCCTGCTCTGTCTTGTGCTGGTGCCCCCGCTGCTGTCCTGTCTTGCTCAGGATGCTCTGATTGTCACTTTCAAAGCCAATCCCGTCCTTAAGACACTATTTCCTTGAGTGCTGTGAGCCCTGGTCTTCCCCTCAGTGAACAAAATAGATGGTGGCTTTACTAATTTGCTTTTGATGTCACATCCTTTCCCCCCATCCCATCTGTTGTCTGTTTAGGTCTTAATTCTGCATGCGTCCTGAAGAGTCAGGCTCTGCACAAGCATAAGGTTCCATACAGGTGGATCCCTTTGCAGGGTCAAATCCATGGGTTTTTAAGCTCTTCAGAGCAGGGCTTTTGGGTAGAGTTTTCAAGAGAAATCTAGGCACTTAAGTCCCATTGAAAGTCAATGAGACATGGGCTCCTAAATCACTTTTGAAAATAGGACTTGGGACCTTGTCGTGTGTTGGTGCTATTGAAAATGTTATCCTTTATCTCTGTGCTGGGCGGCCATATGCCTGGCAAACTGTGAGCAGTACCTAAACCCACTGTTGGGGAAACACTGATCTAGTGGCTGTTATGATCATATGAGGATTTTCTTCCATTGCTGGTATACTGAAAATATGTCTTCATTCTGCAAGACCCTTAGTAGAAAATATGCAGGACCTTATGTAGTTGGTAAAGTTACCAAGTCTGAGCTAAATTAAAAAAGGTATCTTGAGCAAAGGTTTTTTGTATCTTGTGCCAAGGGGTTTGAATGTAAATTGCACAAGAAGATAGATTGCAGTTGTAGCAGTAAACCTTGAAATTGTTTTATTGGTTTGTTGTCTTTGTTCTCAGCCAGTAATAATGCATTCTCTCATATGAACAATGGCAACAGAGTCCAGAAGCTATGTATATTAGGAGGTGGGATGATAGACGTGTTGTTGCCCTTTGAAGGTTCAGCTGTCTTTCTGACCCCGGGAGGAAGAAAAGACTGGTGAAAATCCTATTTCAAAACACCACAAACTGAATAAAGTTTTTTAGTTTGGCAGCAAAGTCCTTCCCAATACCAATAAAAACCATTTGTTATTTCCAAGGGAAGGCAGTACAATAAGTAAATAATAATCTCATTGAGCCTTGTCCAGGATGTGACATAAATCCAGCATAATCTGACAGAGCACTTGTATTCCTTTTCCTTGACTTCCGTTTGCTACCTCTTGTGAGTGATAATGTCTTCTGTATCTTATGTGCCCTTTATGGACTGTCTCTTGCTTTGTGGTACATAAGCATATACTGCCACGTATCTTGTGACATCGCTTACTGCTCTGTCATTTAATGCACAAGATACGTGGCAACATGTATCAAAGAGCATCACTGAACTGCCTGTGCATTGTGCTGTGCGTTAAATACAAAGTGCAGTGCAGCACATGAACACGATGCAGACAATACAAATAAAGCACAGAATATAGAGATGGGCAAAACCCATTAGATTTGGTTCCTATCCTCTTTGGCCTATACAGAATCATTCCCTGCAGTGCATTTTCTAATGCTTTTGTCCAGTGTGAATGATTCTGTTGTAAATCAGTGTGGCTCTGTGCTCACATCAGTTGGTCCAACCTTTTTTTGGTGCAGCATCACCGTGGCAATTAGCAGATGACCATTGTCCTTTATGTCCCCTCATTGTAAGCAGCGGCGTATTATTGCCTAGGCCAACAAATTTGCTCCCGCCCCCGCCCCAACTCCGCCCCTTCCCCGGCCCGCCTCCTCCCCCAGGCGGGCCGCGCTTCGCTCCTTCCACCTCCCTCCCAGGCTTGCCGTGCGAAAGCGCTGGGAGGGAGGGAGTAGTGGCGCGCTCGGAGGAGGCGGAGCAGAGGTGAGCTGGGGCCCGCGGGTGTGGGGAGTAACCCGGGGCGGGGAGGGGGCAGGGAACCGCTCCCTGCCTCTGCTCCACCACCGCCATCCCCCGAGCGTGCCGCAACTCCCCTTCTCCCCCCTCCCTCCCAGGCTTGCCGCGGGGGAGCGGAGGTGAACTGGTGTGTGTGTGTGTGGGGGGGGGCAGTAATTTTTTGAGGGCCTAGGGGCGGCAAATTTGTTAATCGCCACTGATTGTAAGTGCTGTCACCTTTTTTCTCTTCTGTTCATTTTCTCATCACCTTTTCTGCCTTTTTCCCCCCCCGTCTCATTTGTGTGTATAGTTGCTTTCCTTTCTACTGTTTGTTCTCTTCTCCTCTCTTGCTTTGTGGTTCCTCCTCTCTGTTCAGGGGCGGCTCTTGACATTTCGCCGCCCCAAGCACGGCGTCATGCTGCGGCGGGCGCTCTGCCACTTGCCGATCCCGCGGCTCCAGTGGACCTCCCACAGGCGTGCCTGCGGAGGGTCCGCTGGTCCCGCGGCTCCAGTGAAGCCACGGGACCAGCAGACCCTCCGCAGGCACGCCTGTGGGAGGTCCACCAGAGCCGCGGGACCAGCGGACCCTCCACAGGCACGCCGCCGAAGGCACCCTGCCTGCCGCCCTCCCGGTGACCAGCAGAGCGCCCCCCGCGGCATGCCGCCCCAAGCACGCGCTTGGCGTGCTGGGGCCTGGAGCTGCTCCTGTCTCTGTTTCCTACTTGCCGGAAAGCTACATGCTGCTTGGAGTGCAGGTATCTATTACTGGCTTTATGGAGCTAGGCCATGTGTGGTACTGCAACTGAAATGAGTGCTGTAGGTTCAGAAAGAAGAAGCTAATACTGGTGAGCTGCAAAAGCCTGAGCCTAAAGTGATGTTTGCTGTTCCTGTAGCTAGTTGCATTAGAGCTCTCTGTGGGAGCAGTGTTGGATGACAGACATATGTTGACTTATTCACAGCCATAGGAGCAAATATTAATGGGACCTGGGGTGGATTCAGGGTCATGTAGCTTTCTCTACATTCATTGCATTCCTCCTCTGGTGTGTGCATCCCCCACATGAACCAGTCTTGTGGTGGATCTGCATTGGTGAACACCACGACTGTGTAGAATTGTGTAGGACAAGAAAATGGGCATAGGCCCTTTGTTGCTGGAATGGTTTGACACCACAGTCATCTCTTGCTAGGTATGATATAAAAAACTGCACTTAATGGTTAACTCTGGAGCCTCAGATTGCCCCACTATAAAGGTGGTGTAGATACAGGGTGAAATCATCCCCTTATACTTTTATTTTCTGGCCTTGGGTTTGGAGAGCAGGGATTTGAGCTTTAGCATCAGCTTTGTCAGGTAGCTACTTCTCATTCTGTACAATCTTTGTTTGAGCTATAGTTAAGGCTGGGGGTTGGAGCCTGGCAGGTGTCTCCTGGCCATGGCATTCTGCCTCACCCCCACTGTGGATTTTCCTGTACTGGAGAATGCTGACCCAATCAACATTTTTGTGGCTGTTTCCTGAAATTTTGAAATACCTTCACGCCCCCATGGGAGAGTTAGGGTGCTACATAGATGACAGAGCCTGTTCCTGATTTCCCTGAAGATCTTGGGACATCAGTGAGTCTGGCAACCTGTGTCTTCCCATTTGTCCCAAGGAACAGGCCCTCCTTCTTGCCCCAAAACCACCTCCTCCAAGTAAAGTAAGCTGAAACGTGGTCAGTTTCTTGGCCTTTCTACACATTGTGATTCGATCCCGTTATCTTCCGCATGACAGCTGTGGGTCTGAACATTGGTAAAACACTTTGAGATCCTTCAGCGAAAGGAACTACAGAAGTGAAGAGCATTATCTATGTTGTTTATCCGTCTAAAGCAAATAGCATATTTTGGAGAGCTTTTACAAAGTCAAGATTTCCAAGCCACATTTTTAGCATAGGTAGGAGGATAGTCTGTGGGTAATAATCTTCAGCCTACACAATGCCAGAATAATTTGGGTGTTTTCCCCTTCTCTTTGGAGTTCACTTTGAAATGAAAAATAAATTATCATTGCAAACCTTGCTTATGTTGTCATGTTTTAATTGCTGTCCAATTATTTATACCAAGCAACAAGATACAAGGCCTCAGGGCCAAGACACAAGCAATTGCTCATGTATTAATACTTAAGCATTTGGCAAAAGAAAATCTGGTGTCTAGAAAACTTTTTATTTGGTGAAAAGATGTGCAAACAAACAATGTTTTGCTTGTAAGATTAGAAAGGGAAATATGTTCTTAAACTCTTTCTGTCTTGGGCCCTGATCCTACAACTGGATCTGTCTGGGTAGGCTCTTTACTCTTGTATGGACCTCAGTATGGCTCCATTATGGTCACAAGGGTCAGTCTGCACAGATCTAGTTGCACAAAGCTTTGGGCCCTTGCTTGGTAGTTTATATGCAGCCCTCTTCCCTGCCCCTCCAAGAGACTACCTACTTGAAAAGTTTTCTTGCATAAAGTCACATGTATATTTCACTTCAAAGTTGGGGGAAATTGCCAGATGAAGGCCTAAATTGGTTACGGGCGGAGGAGGTGGATTGGTGATGGATAAAGTTTCCCTGGAAAGATCGGAAATTAGGCCCCGTGGTCGTGGTCATGTATTTTATTTCGCTCTGACAGGGCCATTGGTCTCTCTCTTATCGTTTCAGGGTAAGTGAGGAAAAGGAAGAGACAGAGGAGCGACTGAGAGCAGAACAGGAGTCATTTGAGAAGAAGATCAGACAGCTAGAGGAGCAGAATGAACTTATCATCAAGGAAAGGGAAGATATCCTTTTAAAACAAAACAAAACAATGTGTGGTGGGATTCACTGTCTGAAATAACAAGTGAACTGCAGAGAAATAATTGTTCTAATTTATAGCAGGGAATAAATCTGCATGTGCTGCCATTCAAAAGCAATCAGAGATGACTTGTCAGCATGTGCTGCTGGTTCATTTGAGCTTGAAACTGCCATCCAGCTGTTCCTGTGATGTTATTTTTGCTATGAAATAGATATTTGTCAACTACAAACGACAATAAGGAGTTTATGCATTAAAATATGGTTATAGATTTTTTTCACTTAATCCTGTTAGAGGGTTGTAATTGAGGGCTAAAGCTCCTTTCACATGGCTTTCCACTACTTTCAGTGTCCAGAGACAGAATTTACACTGAAAGCATTAAAATAAAATAACCCTTAAGATCAGGGGTTTGGCCAGCTCATACTGGCAGAAGTTCACAAAGTAGTATTAATGGAACCAAACATTTAAAAAAAAAGAGTAATGGATCCAAATTATGCAGTTTAGACCTGTATTAAAAATTGAAAAACCCATTTGGGTCCCAATGCTGGACTGTGATCTGCACAGATCCATGCACTGGGATCCGCCTGCATGGATCAGATTGCAGGATCAGGGCCTTGGTTTATAACTAGATTGAGCTGTGTAAGAACGAGGATTTGGGCGATGGAATACAAGACAGATCAAGGCTGTCTCTTCCTTCAGAAGGCTAACAAACAATCCCAACAGGGAACACAGGAGAGGGTTTGATTAATACAGTGACATTAATTTTGATAAAATAAACTGTTCTCTGTACTGCTGAATGATATACAGGCTGACAAGATTTGCTGACTATGACATAGCTGCTGAGAAATATCAAGACACGTGTTTGTGCCACAAAATACAACAAATTTGCAAAGACTATTCTAACTTCAGACTTAGCTTCAGTGGGACCACGGTTTGTACTTTTGCATTGATTTCAGTAGGGTCAGGATTTTGTGATAGTGTTCTAGTTCTTGGGTCTTAATGTGCTTATGAATTTAAGTGAGATTCATCCTCTGGGGGAATATTATCTGTATTGGTGAATATGTACATGTAACTTCCATTAACGCTAATGACTGTTAGTCATTGGGAAGGAAATATACCCCCTCTTTTTTTTTTTTTTTTTTTTTTAAAAACCTTTATCAGAAATGGATTGTTCAATCATACACATCTTTTCCAGGAGAGTTCTGGCAAAGATGGCAGACTGTTAATACATGCAGTTTTACACTATATAAAACTATAAAATCTATGAACATAAAACAAGGATATAATTTAAAACAATATAATTTTAACTATGGGAACAGTTATCCATCATACATGAATGATTCAAAATCTTCCACATAACTCCGATCAGTTAATTTCATACCTCTTGAAGTCTGTTCCAGTGCCTAGGAGCTGTATAAAAGACTTACTGAAGTTGAATACAAATTCTTGCTATTTGACAAGTAAAGCGATACCACTTCAAGTTCTGTTTAAAGGCACGGGGAATTTATTTGCATAGATGGTACCAGGAATATAATAATTTAAAGAGAACCTCTGAAGGCTGGTAGACTCAAAATTTGACCTACCTTGTTCTCTTTTAGAAAACGTAATGTAATTAGTTCTGTACTAACAAACCATTGTATTCAGCTGAGCACTTAGAAGTGCCCGACAATAGCAAACTAATCTCTCTAGTCTGTTAGAGGCAAATATCAAACCAACTATAGTTTCAGCCTTCCCTGGGGTTAATTTGAATATCAGAAAGAAACTACTGTGGAACGTATACATTATCTTGGCTTTCTCTTTATAGAGAAATGGCTTTATTTTCTTAGAAGCAATAACTAGCTCAATGAGGATGCACTTGGCTGTGTACTAAATGGCTCAGTTCTAAGTTCTGGAGGACCAGGCTGTCCGAGTACTAGTGTGTAAATGAGCCAGATTCTATTTTGACTCAGGGTTGCATGCAAGAAGCTGCAGGAGAATTCACACTGAATTACACAGAATTCACATTGAATTAGTGAGTTACACAGAATTTTGTATTGAGCTTTGAGCAGTTTCTCAGAATAGGGAGAAATGGATTTATGTCTTTATTAGAAACTGGTTTGAACCAATCTCATGACTGATCACTACTATTTGGTTAGGGAACTATACAAATCAAAATCTTTGAAAACATGAGACTAAAAGCTTTTTCTACATACTTAGTGGCCAAGGCTTGAAAACACACTTCAGTTGAGTACTTTCCATTGGTGGATAAAATTGAACAGATGACAGCCCTGCCCAGTGCTCTGTCTGAATCATTGGCAGAGTAAGACATAATGCTCCCAATCATAAGGGGGCACATATTGTAGTCAGGGCTGGTACCACCACCTATTTTTAAGGTGGTCTGGCACTACCCATTATAAAACCCTCCTTTCAGTTGCTTATAGCTTTGCCAAACTCTATTTCTTTCTCTTCCTTCCAAAAGTTGGGGTGGGGGTGGCCTGATTTTCCAACTAAGACACTGCTCCTGGCCCAGTTGGGGAACACGTCTCCTCTCCTGATCTTTGAGACTTGGTTGTAATCTTTGAGATAGAAGTCTGATAAATGTTCCAGTCATATGAAGCAGATAGTTGCTATCAGTAATTTAGGGCCCAAATATGACCACCTTCCAGACACTGGGGAGATAGCCTCTGTATTATAAATATCTTTTAAAAGACAACTGTTTCTTCTCTAGTGGTGGGCACCTTTGAAAAATGTACAATAATAATTCTGTCATTAAGAAATAAGTGGCACTATTATTGCAAGACTTATTAAACCAGTGTTGTTTGCTCTGTGGCCTCTCTTGCTGGCTCAGCTGCAGCAGATAAAATTTGCTTTTTCTTCTGATGATGCTAAGGCATAAACATGGAGGCAAACCAATGTCAAGATTTTTGTGAGGGTGAGGATTGGAATCATCATTCCTCAAATGTAGGGGAGGGGAGAGGAAGAACCTTTGTATAATGAAGTTTCTTCTGGTTCTAGACTGTAGGGAGAAAATTTGTTTGACAATAACTCTTATTTCCTGCTCAAATGATCAGTGTTTGGAGGAAAAAAATGGTTTCTTGTGGATGCTAAGTTTCCAGACTGAGTTACTCCTTTCCATTTCTCCTTTATTCAAAATATTTTTTGCTCATCAACCCTATAGACCTCTGTTAAAATTTTTACATTGGGAGTGCATCTGGATTTTTTTACATCTCTCAAATTATGACAGAACATGATCTGCTGCTTCAAATCAACAGTCAAGCGTACATAACAAATCCTTGATAATATTAATTCAGCTAATCTGAGATTTATCTTTAGTGCTGTGCACATGTATGGATTTTAACACTAACTGCTTAAGGCTATTTTTTCTTACTGGCTGGTTTCACAAAAGTTTAACAAGTACTTTACTATCAATATTACATTGTTATAGAAACATTCTTTTAGGAAAGGTGAGATTATAGAATACTAACTTGCTCAAAGGATGAATAGATTCACTTCTTATGTGGTATCATCTGAAAAACCTTTGACGAAATAAGGTTTCTAGTATAATCACAGCTATGCATTTCTATAGCTCTCATGCGAAAAGCACTAAATTATCTGCCCAACACCTCCGGAATGTAGGATTAGCCCCAATTTTCCAAAGGAAGATCATAAAGAAATTAAGTGACTTGCTCAATGCCATTCACTTAGTTGGTGGGAAGAGCAAGAATCAGTGTTGAGGATTTTCTGATCCCACCCTGTGCTGTGCTTCTCTAAATCTCATAGATTCCGCCTTCATTTTTAAGATAAAAGGAAAATAAATTGACTTTTATCCTCCATTTCCCCATCCCTGTTTCGGATGATCCCATATATAGAATTGTGTGTTGCTGCCAACCAAGAAACAGAGGATAATAAAGATAGAGCCTTTACACAGAAGCTTCTGCCAACCCACATAATTTTTTTGTGTTTTGGGGCCTAGTTATCAGATATTTGTGCATGCAGTTGCATTCCTAATTTGCATGCTCTATTACTGCTACAGGAAATGGTCAGAGGTGAACATGACTGTTTATGAAATTACCTGATTTGAGTGCACAGCTGTGGTAAGTGCACACGTGAATAAGCTGTGCAAGTTTGCACATGCATCTGACAGTCATGCCCTCTAGCTCTTCTTCCTAAAGTTCATACCTAAGTTCTATTGCATGTCTCTTTTCCCCCATTCTGTCTGGCCTTTCAGGAAAGAGAAAAGGCAAGAAGGAAAAGACCTGAAACAGAAGAGGAACTGCTTTTTGCAGGAGTTCACTGGGAGCAGCTGGGTACTCAGCACTTCTGAAAGTCAGGCTGCTTATTTATGTATCAAATAAGGAGTTAGAAACCTAACTTCAGGCATCAGTTTTTGAAAATCTTGGCCTTTGGCTTTAACTGTCCGGAATTCAAAAGCAATCTCTAATATTGGACCTCACCCTAACATGAATCACTTTTTTGAGCTATGTTACAGAGCTTATTTGATGAATGGATGCATTTTCAGCACTTCAGAGTGAATTTGCCCCACTGGTTATTAGAAATTGTTTAAGAGAGGGTATCTCAGAAAAAAACCCGATGTCAAGGTTTTTGTTACTCTTTGTCTAGATTTAATAATACAGAAGTTCAAATCCACTGTTGCAGAATGACTGGAAATTAATAACTTTTTCCTCATTTCTGTTTTTCAGTTTAAGGGAACTGAATAGCCATAGCTTATACTGTTCAGTGCTGAGAGTTTTTTTTTGTTTCCTTGCTTTCTAATGTATGGATACATGCTACAGTGATATAAGGTGTTTGATGATGGGAAGATGATTGGTGGGGGGGAAGGGGGAGGAGCAGAAACAATGACAAATTAGTAACTCCGCATTCTCTGTCATTCATGGTGCCTCAGTCTTTGAAGGTCCTTCCCTTAGTAGTGATACTGGCTTGCCACTAGTAAATATTTCCAAGCAACCATTATGGTCTATTGGATAAAAGCTCAGCATATTAAAAAGTCCCTGAATATTTATATGCTAGTCCATAATGGCAGCACCAGTTAAATAAGATATATATTTAGGAACTTGTTATATGTATTTAGGAACTTGTTAAACGTATAAGAATCAGTCAAGGACTACTGGGTAAATAATACGTTTTGAAATTTTTATGAACTCCTAAACTAACACCAGGCACAACCTACATTAAAACAAGTGTTTAAACATATCAAAGCCTGTAAATTCATTTAAAGCTGAATGTTTGGTCTTAATTAAATTCCTCTTGCTGATAGACTGCAAATAAATACTTTAGAACAAAAGGTGACCACGTTGTCTGTCACTGGTGTTGCAATGTTTAGGATTAACCAGGGGAGTTTAATGTCTGACTATCAGCTTTAACTATGTATAAATCAGAATTTTTAGAGTAAAATTTCAAAGCATTAGTCACAAAACACCCCATTGAAATCGGTGGGAGCTTTGTTAACGTTCCAGGTACAGATTTTGTCTGTGTGATTTGCCTTTTAAATTCATGGGTATGGTTTTGGGAAGAGAGAAACTGAGCTGATGGCTTTGGGATTCAGACTGAAATTTTTGGGACAGTTTTGCTGGCTGTCCTTCCGATGCAGAAGGAGGAACCCTCCCTCATCCAGAAGCCATGGCATAAGACTTCATGGAGTCTGCCTTGGCGAATGATGACTGCTGCTTGCTTTTTAACATTGGCCCCAAAGTTTTTACACATTTCAGGCAGGCCATTCGTATATTAAGGTGATCCTTGAGGCTGACACTAGAATATTTTTGAGCCACTGTTTTGGTGGCTGAAGACAATGAGTCATCATCCTGTAGTCATTGGTAGCAGCCCACAGGCTGTACAGTACTCTTCATATGAGATACCAGGAATCTGTCTTCATGCTGGGAGCTGAGTTGCATCTTGCACAGGTGTAATATTCACCTACTCCGGCCATTTTTGATCCTGAACCAAAAGTAAGATCCAGTGTGTGCCCATCTATAGATATTGTCTGAAATCATCTGAGAGAGACCCTTTGCTGTGAGGGCAGCAGTGAGATCCCAAGTCATGTGCAGTCACCCTAAAGAATAAGCCTACATAGGTCAGATAAACTCATTCCACTCTGGAAAAACTGGTGTTTACTGTGGAGGACATGCACTAACTGCCAATTTAACCTTATCCACAGAAGTATGCAAACTAACCATGCTACTTACCCGGGTGGATTGTTCCAACTATTCTTTTAATGTTGCTGAACCTTTTCAGGTGAAACATTGCTAGATTTAGAGCTGTGAGCTCCCAGAACATCTTTTCTGAGTTGTATTCTACTTGCTAACACTTGGACCCACATGAAAACAGAGATTGAGGCCTCCTAAAGGGAGGCACAAATGGCAAATGAGATTGTTAATTGCTGAAGTCTGTACTGTAACAAATTGACTAGAAATGTGGATTTAGAGAGAGTAACATACTTTATTGTGCCAGACTCAATAAATTTGTCTGCTGTAGGTCCTCAGTTGTAATGGTCACATTGGGCTGACTCTGCTATTGGTGTTGCAGTCTCCCTGAACTATTTTGGAAAGTTTAAACATTTCTTACATGATTAAATGCACTTTCAATAAATCAATCCCATAATAATTGTTGTTCAGGAGAGTTCATTATTCAGTTTAGTGTTTTAAATTACTGTTCTTCTTTAAAGGAGTCTTCTGACGTAATGGTTTCAGCTAAATCCATTTGCCATACTCTGCCTTGTAATTACTTTAGATTTGAAGAATAAAATGAATGGCTTTATTATTAATCAGTAGCAATTTTGTCTTACTGTTTTTAACCTTAGAATGGCCTTCGCTTGTGAAATAGTTTTAATGGTCTAGATGACAAAACACTTCCCCCCTCTCCCTTAGGACACAGGGGTTCAGTGAAAGCAATGAAATCTGTTTTTTTCCCCAACATTTGTCATAGTGATCGTAATTGTTACCGTGCGTGTTAGCCTTACAGGGTGAACAAATTAGTTTGCTATTGTATGCTGTCATCCTCTTGGTCTCTCTCAGTGCCTTCATGTCTGGTCTTTTGTCTTTTAAATTGTAAGTTTCTCAGGACAGGAACTGCCTCTCTCTGTCTTTACAGTGGAGAGAACATTGTCTGAAATGAATTGTAATATTTATTTAACTTTGATCGAGTGGACTGTGTGATCTGCCTGTACTCAAGGATAATCTTGTTCCCTGTTAACTCATGCCGTATGAAAAGAATTAGGGCTTGTGTATATGACAATTTTAAGCACACTAAGCTTGGGTGTGAATCTACAGTGCTCTAGCTTCTTGTGCAACTGTGGACCCTGCTACCATGTACTAAAAGATCTGCAATATGCTTTGACCTACCACTCTTTGAAGGGCCACATGGCAAGCTAGTGTGCTGTAGATTTACACTCCACCTTGCTGCGTACTAAGTTAACTTACCACGTTTTTTTTCTCTTTCTACAGTGTAGGATTCTACAGTTCAGTCTGTAGTCTTGTTGACTTCTCACTTATGGTGAGAGATCCATAGCCTATACAGCCACCTTTGGTACTAGAATGCAGCTTTGAACACAGATGAATTGCTCTGCTAGCATAAAGCACCATTTGATTTCAGTGGGGCTCTGCGTGGGTGCAGGAGTCCTTTCACATACAGTAATTTGTAGGGCTGGGATCTTGTTCAGTGTCTGGCCTTAATTTTAAATAGCGAGAGGCAATACGAACTAATGGGAAGACATTTCCAGCTTTGTGCTTATTACCGTCTAGTGGGTGCCAGAATAGTATCTAATTTTCTGAGAGTGCTTGGAAAACAAAGACGGGATAATTGTGAAATGTTAGACACTGGATAAATCTCAGCTTTTAATTTCCAGAGGGGTTCTATAGCTTACACCTTGCTATGCTGACATTGCTTTGTTTCCAGCTAGAATTGTGGTGTTTTGAACAAGAAAGTCAACAACTTTTTGAAAAACATTAGGGAAATAGAGCAACCAACCAAAGAAACATACACCGTGTTCCTGAGAAGTCTTAATTCCAGTGTTCTCCAGGAGGTCATTAAAAGCATAAATGTAAAACTGGGGGTGGAATTTACCCAGCCAGAGGAGTGTCTCAGAACTCTACCATCTGTGTCCTTGCCACTTAATTCTGTTGTCACTACACCGTCATGTTTTGGCTTTGAAAATAATAATTTTTCTTTCCATGTCCATGTTTTTCAACTAACATACTAGAGCAAATTTCGGTTTTTAAAAATGCCTTTTTAATAGTGAAAATCTTTTTTTTATTGGTGGTCACACAGCTGCTTGCATTGTAAATATGTCAAAAGTTTTATATAAGGTTAGCCCTTCTTGGGACCAAAAAATCCCCCAAGGTTATAGCACAGGGAGTACAGTTGTAATAATAAAGATTACGTTGCTGATAAGTTCCCCTCAAGGCCCCATGATGGTAATACCCCTATATTTTGTCTTTAAAGAAAACTGCTGAGAAGCAATAATTTTTTTTTGTGTGTGTCCCATTTTCATTAATGCATGGTAATTGATGGAGTTGCAGTGACTTGTAACAGTAATGAGTTCTAAACATAAGAATGCACTCCTTTCTAATAAGTGAGCACTGCTGGGGTTTAAAAGCGTACTAAATCAGTTGCTTTAGTATGAATTTATTAGTTTTTTTTCAGCATTAGCTTTAATAGTAGTTATTTACATAAGCGTACATCCCATTAACCGCCATCAGGGCTGGAAAACATGCTGAACTGTTCATATTTTCATATAATTATTGAACATAATGGTTTCATTTGCATTTCTAAACAGTGATGTTTCTGTCAGGCTTGGAAATAGTGTCTTTACGCAGTCCCTATTTCACATCCACTTATTTGACATCGTTAAATTTTATGCTAATGTGCTTCCCTAGAATATCATCAGTAGGACAGATGCTTGTGCTTTAATATACAAATCAGAGATGCTTTTCCCTCCCCCTTCCCTGAAGTGCAAAGGAAATAAAAAAAAGCATATCTGCACTTTTTAGATATAGTTTGTCTCACTCTAAATAGCTGTATGAAGTAAAACTTCATTCTCAACCTTAGCAGTCACTCTAAAATGTTTTTACAAATACCTTACTTAGAGTGGGTGGGGAATTGCATTTTCCTCGTGGAGGAGATAGTACCCACGAAGGGCACCACTTTGTATATCAACTCACATTTCATGTATAAAGCAAGTTATCAATTTAAACAAACTTCACCAGGCCTCGGATTTACCATCTTAATAATTGACTACCGTTGAACAGAGGCTGCAGGATTGGAGAAGATGACAGTTTCTGGAGAGAAGACCAGGCAACTGAAATGCCCACGGAATCTTCTAATCAATTTGTTAGGTTTTTTTAAAACACAAAGTTGTCATAATCCTGTAGGTGTTGGTGAAATCACCAGTTTAAGGGCTGTGGCTAATTAAAAGGTGGTGGTTACCCTTTATTACGTATTACATTATTGGTGTCACATGGTTACACAAGAAAAGTTCCTGTCACAAAGAGCATTGGGTCAAGCCCAAAGTTAAGACAGTAAAAGCAGGCAAAGATAACAGTGTAGGCAGACGAGGCTTATAATAACTAAATGATGAAAGGGAAGTTTCAGAGTAAAAGATCATTTTTATTTTACTCTTTTAAAAACAAAACAAAACACTCCATATTTGTTCCCTGTGAACTCCCTTCCTCTACCTCTGCACTAACTGTGGGTCTAGAACCATGCTTCTGAAAGATGATGGCAGGTGCTCTTTGGTATAGCCATCGTGTTTAGTTATGTTGATAGGAACAAATAAGTATCCAGCTATGTAGGACATGGCTAGGAGGCAGCATGGCCTCATGGAATGAGCATAGGACTGGGAACTAGCAACTCCTGAGTTCCATTTCAAGCTCTGCCACTAAATTATTGGTGTGACATTGGGCAATTTAAGTCACTTTCTTCTTCCACAGATGGGAATAGTACTTACCTACCTTCCAGGGCACAGTGATGATTAATATTTGTATATTATTCTTATTCTGTGCTGGTTCTTAACAAATCATGTGCTAGGCCCTGTACAGGACAAAGATAAAGAAATTCCACAACCCCCAAAAACTCAAACAAAAAGACTAGGATACAGGGAAGATCAAAAAAGAGAATACATCAGGCAGATTTGTCCTTGTTTTTTATACAAACCTGTCTCCCTTCTTTTGGAAGAAGTGATTCTCAAGGAGGGAACTGAATACAGATAGGGAGGTGGGTTGGTGAACTGGAAGGGAAGAGGTATTTTATGTATGAGGAGCCATGTGGGCAAACTATGATGGTTGTAGTGGGTGACATACGCTGATTGGTTCTGGACTTGTGAGAACTTCTATTATTTATATACAGTGAATAACTTGCTGGTTGCTTTGCAGACAAGTATGGAGACAAGATCCCTGTCTGGAAGTGCTCGCAATATAGGACCTGATTCTGTAAAGGGATCTGAGCACTGCAACCATGTTAAGTACGGTGGCAACTGTGTTTTGGCAGCATAAAAGGACAGTCAGGAAAAAAAGAGAACCAAAAATACTAATCCACTTCAGTTCTGTTCTTTTCACTCTGTCCTCAAAATAGACTTCCAAAGAACCCCCGGTTCTGAGCTACAAATCAAGTAACTACTCTTGAGCTAACAGTTGCAGCCGGTTTATTAGAGCTGGCTCTTTGGAGCCAAGATACTTCTGTTTAAGCTTTGGTTCCAGGATTAAAGTCAGATCATCCAACCAAGTGGGCTGTAAATTGACAAGTTTAGCTGTTAATTTCAGCTAGAGTACTGGGAAGTGTGAAGAGGGCATTTGCAGCATGCAAAAGACTGTTGTACTGCAGAGTTTCTGAGCTGACCTGTTGTCAATTTATCATTTTAATCCTGGAAAGAGGGCTCTAGGTAATTGGCAAGTATCCTTATTTTAATATGCAGCCATCAAAAGGTAAAGTACTGTGATTTTTGAGATCAGAAGATTAACATTTTGCCTTAAATAAAATATGATCAACTGGCACAGAATTAAAAGTAATAGAACTGAAATATTCAAACTATGACTCTAAGGTGTCAGATTGTGCATAAGTGTGACAGTTTAACTGCTAAAGTGATTTAAAAAATGAACTAACTGAAGAATGTATATACCGAGTATTGAGAATAAAACATTATAGAACAATCACAGCTATCAAAACTCACTCAAACACTCCCATTTTTAAAAGCCATGGAATCAAAAGGGAAGGCTGTCTACATGGGGCTGCAGCTTGTCTGTGCTAATGCAGGTGCAGAAAAAGCGAAAGTTAATATGCTGTGTTGGCATCCCACACTATGATTTTAAGCCAGCCAGATGATTTTTATGCTTGGGCTTAATTGCCGAGCCAAAACTACTCTCTTATTCATCTACCTCCAGCAAAGGGAAAAAATGACTAGTCCAGTAACTCTCATCTTCTTTCTATGGTCTGCAGCAAGGGAGGCTTCCCATTGTCCCAGTACTGCGTCATTTCTGGTAGATGGGTGTGCACTTGGAGAGATGAAGCCACACACTTGTTAGCTGATATTTATTTAAGGTGTTGTGCAGCTCTACTGTGGTTCTATAAAAATGGCACTGTAGGGTTGCATGTTTGTCACTCATTAATTTCCATCTGTAATGTGCTTTTCTTGCAAGTAAAAATAGGTTTTCTGACTACTACTCTTGCAAACTCAGCTTGGACTCTGAAAAGACGAGCTGTCTTCTCATGAATGGCTGGAGATAAGGTTCTGCAGTCCCAATTAGGAATTCAATAAAACCTGTGTGGTTTATTTTCAGTGGGTTTGTACAGGTGCTAGTTATTGAAGCTTAGTAAGCAATTGTGGTGATGCACAATACATCTCACACTTCCTCTTAACTGCTTATGTAACCTGTGCCTGCTTGGTTTGGCACTCCATTCTGTTCTAGTGGTGGTTGGACCAGCTAGAGATTGACAACCTGCTACAGGCTTGGCTAAGAGAGAAGTGTCTCTTGGCTCAGGCAGATTTAAATGTCATAACTCCTGCTTTACGAGCCAGAGGTCCCAGGTTTTATCCCAGCTGCTGACACCAAGAGTCTGTCAGCATTGGGGAGGGTGGGGGTTTGTCCAGGATTTCAACTGAGGAGTCTCTAAAGCTCTGGATGTGCTTTCCCAGCCAGGAGGAATATGTAACTGATGCTTGCTTGATGTGGCAGTCTGCCCCCTCTAGTGGTGACTAGACCAGCTATCAAATGATGAGCATGTGACAACCTTATTTAAGAGAGCTGCCTTAGCGCAGGTAGTAGAGGTTCATGTATTAAGCTTCAGCGGTCCCAGGTTTGATCCCAGCCACTGACAGACCGTTATACTAACATGAGTAAAAATGTTTGGTAGTCACTACAGCCAGCAGGTCTGAGTTTGAATACAGACAAGGAAGAGATCAGTGGGGTAGGAAGTTCCTGTTTTTACATAGTCACATCTCAGGACAGAACCATATGTCAGTGATTATGTAAAGTGATTATCTGAATAGGGCCCTACCAAATCCATGGTCCTTTTTGGTAAATTTCATGGTTATAGGATTTAAAAAATCTTAAATTTCATGGTTTCATATATTTAAATCTGAAATTTCATGGTGTTGTAACTGTGGGTGTCCTGACCCAAAATGTAGCTGTATGTGGGGGGAGGGTATCGCAAAGCTAGTGTAGGGATGTCATGATATTCTCATTCTTATGTCTGTGCTGCTGCTAATGGCAGCTCTGCCTTCAGAGCTGGGTAGCTAGAGAGCAGCGGCTGCTGGCCAGGAGCCCAGCTCTGAAGGCAGTGCAGAAGAGAGCGTGGCAATACATTGACCCCCTTTGCAATAGCCAGATTTCATGGTCCGTGACGCATTTTTCATAGCCACGAATTTGGAAGGGCCCTAGTTATGACCAGAGGAGTTAAGATCCTAAGGGGGCATGAACTTTTCCAGTTATGCTTGTTTTAGGTTTCACATCTCAGGAGAGAGATCTCTCTCCTGTTTATTATAAATATTATCCCATAAATATTATTTTTAGCCACATCAGGCATAATTTTCAAAAGCACCTAAGTGACTTATTCTCCTAAGTTTCCATTGATTTTAATAGGCACTTAGGTAAAATTTTCAAAAGCACCTATCTCTTAACATTTTGGAATAAAACTCAAGTGAATGTGGCTCTGACATCCAGCTGTCACTTCAGGTATCTGTATATGTTTTGTGAGGCCTGGCTGCCCTGTTCCAATGCAAATAGTCATATTAAACTTGCCAAGGCTCTGTGTGTTACCCCATCATTGGAGGGTGGCTTATAGTTAGTTTTTTTGTTGTGATGGTTTGGGAATCTATGTACAATTTATGAATTTCAATTGATTTTATGAACTCATGTACTCTGTGTGTAACCGTCAATGTGTATTGAATCAGCTATTTTCAAGGACCATGTCATGCCCTGTCTGGAAGCAGCTGTAGGACAACCAGAGAAGTGTTGACATGGAATGACTTTGCATTGGTAAAAGAATAAATATGCTAAAGAGATTGGTCAAGCTAAAGGAAGCTAGTTCTCCCAGGTTGTCTGTAGGGTTGGGAGTTGGAATAATGGAAATTCCACAGCAGAAGAGGAGAACAAATTAAGAGGCTGCTGTTTAAAAAAAAACAAAACAAAACATGCTTTCTGAGCTACAGCAACCATTTGACTACTGGACCTGAACAAGCTGGACTAAGCTTGCTACAGGGGCAGAGAGAGAGAGAGAACCTGAAGGCTGAGCAGGAGAAGAAGGGTCTTGGAATTCTGGAAGGACTGGCCAAAAACCCAAAGGGCTCTTCGAGTGGTGAGGACACTGGAAGGTGGTTTTTGGATGGATCTCTTTATTCATAGAGAAAGCAGAGACAGTGACTGTGTGTGTACGAAGTTGATTTCCTTTGGAGGGTTAAATTGTAAACTAGAGTACTGATTAGAATGGAACTCTGGGAAAGTGTGTGCTTAGTCTGCTATGGAGAGTTGGAGAGTTCAGTACTGGTCCCGGGGCCTATGGCAGCTGACCATGGAGGTCCCACTTCTGACAAGGAGTACCAGACTGGGATTCTGCACACTAGGAGTAAACCTGAGAAGCTAGAGACTGCCTGGACCCTGCTCGGATTTAGTGAATTTAGAAGCACACCAGATCCAGCGTCTGGATCCAAATATAGCAATGTGGTGGGTGTCTGCAGGGAGAGCTTGACTAGGTCTGTGATGTGGTCCTAATTTCTTGCTTTTCAGTTCCCTTTTGCTTGTGCAACCACCAGACTGATCCCACAGTCATATTCATGAAAGTAGAAAGAATTTGCCGCAGTTTCCTATCAGCATCTTTATTTCAAACTAGTCTCGCTTAATTGACACACACAATTTCTCAGCTAACATTTAACAAAAAAGTTGAATGGAAAGTTCTGCAATTTATATTCTATTTAAAGAATCACTGTTTTTTTCTTACTGCTCGGAATAGATGTAGAAAATACTGAACTCTTCTTGCATTGCTAGGGGCTTACATTATGTGGTTCACAGGTTTGATCCTTAACTTATTGCTGGCAAACTGAACTGAAGTTAACGCTTTGTCTTCAATAAAACTTCAACTTAGAGGGCAAACCAAAGTGTGTCCTGCAGCTCTAGTAGGTGGTGCTTCATGTGTCATTTTCCAATCCCTTTTGACAGGGTTTTGCTCCTTAAGATTCTCTGAGATAAATTGTTTTCGGTTGGTGTCAAGGCTTTTATTTTTATGGGACTAAAAAAATGAAATCTAGAAGTTCATGGAGTATAGTGAGGAAGTTTTTCAGTGATTATTATACCAAAGCCTAATCAAGAACCTATGTGAAGTTATTTTTTTCTCAACTTTTCAGTCCAGTTACGAGTTAGCCTGGGACTTCTACTCTAAGCAAGGTAGACCCCAAACCCCTACTTACTTACAGTATGTGTATCCTGTGAGTTTCCCTGACATACAGGCAGTTTAACATCCTCTGGCATAAGCCTATTAAACTTCAGAATATTTAGATAGTATATTGCTGCTCTGTGTTTCCATACGAGCAGATTTTGCCAATATCTTGCTTCTGTTTAGTACCACCCTACAGTAGATACACATATGGAATACACGTAATGTATTACATTTGTGCCATTGTAGTTAAAGGTCATTCATCCTTTCAGTATTTAAGCTGTGGTTTACAGGGGTGGTTTGGTAGCTCATTGGAGGGAAAATATTGGTTTGGAGCAACCAGGGAAAAAGCCATGTTTCATTAGTATTAAGTAATATTAAAGGTGCCTGAAAGGGGTAACATTGATTTAAAAATCACATTAAAATTTTATCTGTGATTCTAACACCTTAGATAGCACTAAATACATTTTTAAAATCCAATTTATTTCTCTCTGTGCTGTGGACTTTGTGTATTTGTCTCAGCTTCGATAGTGAAGTCAGTTTCAGTTGTTAGTCTCCTCAGGTTCACTGTGTGGCAAACACTGTAGAAGAAGTGCCTCTTTGGCTAAAAATCAGGCATTTGGTGTGCTGAGATTACCATGACTAGCATAAAAGCAACAGTTTTTACTGCCACCTTGCCCTAATCTGTCTTCCCAGATGTTTTGTTTTACCTCCCTGTAGTGTCTTGTCAAAGATGAAAATAAATAGATATATGGTCACGGACAATCTTACATAAATACATGTGTGTACAGTGCCTAATATAGTGAAGCCCTTATTTTATTGGTAATTATTTTTTAATAAAGGGGAACCTTTTTACTGGTCATGCTTATTTGTATAATATCTAAATTTAGGCCAGATTTGAGTTGACTGTGTATAATGCCTTTACATTAGACATGTAAACATTGAACTGTTAAAAGTTCCTCTCCCAAAAAGCCTATAGTCTGAAGGTGAAGACGCAGAAATACAGAACAGAACAATATAGAAAGGTCTTTAAATCATAGATGTCTCATGGATCAGGTGGGCCTTCGGGAGGTTTTAGAAGCAGAAGATGGAAGGTAGCTGGCACATACTGGCTCATATGTTGTCCCTTATTGAAGTAAACTCTTGGGAGGAAGCTCTAAGGAAGAAAATCTCGAAGAGTTCCTTGTGGAGTCCCTTATGTATTATTCTGTGTGTAGGGGTGGTGGTGGTGGAGGCGTATGTGGAATGGTGTGTTGTGGCCCCTGAGGGATGCGGTTGTGGCAACCACAGAGATCCATGTGAGGCCTTGTGCTTTTGCGTTGGCTCTAATTTAGAGCCCCTACCCAGACTGTCTGGGAATACAGCTCAGCTCCAAAGAAGCCATTAGGGCTGCCTGACTCCCTGCTCTAAAGAAAAGATAATCCAGACCCAGGCTGTATGATCTTTCACCTAAGATGTGCCAGAGCAGACAGGGAATGGGGCATGGCCTGACTTGCTTGTTTCTCCCTGTGGTGGGTTCCCCCCGCCCCCTCGGGGTGCCACCTGGGACTGGTTTACCACTGAGCCCGCCTGTCCCACCAGCCTAGGCTCCCTTTACACTGTATTGCTGAGGCAATCCAGCCAAGCCCGCCCTCAGGCTTCAGACTGCACTTTACCAGCACACATACAGGCAGGGACGCACCCAGATACACTATAGCTATACACACAGATGCTAAGATCAGCTTTGCATGGGAAGGCTTATCTAAGGAACTGCCCAGTACTCAAGTGCACAGCCCCCTCTGGAATGTGAAAACCAAAAAATTATACCGTTTTGCGCTGCACAGAGAACTGTACAGTGTAAGCTCATGAAAATCCTCCCCCACAATGTGGAGAGAGAGATGCACAGCTTTTGGTTCCAAGTTATGATTTACACACACACTGGTTTTAGACAAAACAAGTTTATTAACTACAAAAGATAGATTAAGTGATTATAAGGGATAGTAAACAGATAGAGCAGATTACGTAGCAAATAAAACGAACATGCAATCTAATCGTAATATACTAAAGAAACTGGTTATAAGTAGCAAATTCTCACCCCAAATGTTGTTTTAGGCAGATTGCAGAGATTCTTGAAGGCAAGCTGCACTTGCTTGCAGCTTAAAACTTCAGATATTCTATTCACAGGCTAGACACCCTTCTAGCCTGTGCTCAGTCCTTCTTCCCTAGTCCAGTCTTTTAGTTCTCAGGTGTTTCTAGCAGTCCTCTTTCTTGGGCAGGAGTCAATGAAGAACAAACCTCGACGATGTCACTCCCCGGCCTTAAATAGTTTTTGTGTATGGCTGGAATCCTTTGTCTCCTAGTGTGATTCCCACCCCCGGTTAGAGGAAAAATACTAGTATTATCATGGAGTCCAGTACCAGGTGACTTGGTCACATGTCCCTGCAGCCATAACTCAGAGGCTGTTTGTAGTGTCCCCAGGAAGACGTCCCAGTGGGAGAAGATTAGCATCTTCAAAGACCTAGCATTTTCCCTAATGGTCCTTCCCAACAGGCCATCCAGGCTGATTGCATTGTGTCTAGTGGATGTTCCCCACATTTATAATAGATGCATAGACAATATTCCTAACTTCAGATATAAAAATGATACATGCATACAAATAGGATAATCATTTTCAGTAAATCATAACCTTTCCAATGATATCTCACATGACCCATCTTGCATAAAATACATCTTAGTTATGCCATAATCATATCATAACCATATCTCTGTGAAGAATATGGGGCATAGTGTCAGACCCCCCACATCCACCACACCCCTTGTCCATGTAAGGTGTAGTGCTGTGAAGAGTGCCACAGGCAATGCATGCAGAAAATTCCTACCATCCCTGCAGTTCAGATCTGTTCTGATGGAGTGTGACAACCCTGATCCATATAAATTAATAGGACAACACAAGTACTCCTGGCTAGAAAATCATTCACTTACTAAAATCAGAGATCAATGTGTGTTATGTTCAGTGACTGGGTTCAGCAAGCTGCTTCTTTATTCTGCTATCCTTGCCTTCTGTTCCTCATCTATCTTCTTCCTGCTGCTTGCTAATTCAGTAGTATTGAATTTGGCACAAGAATGGGGAAACTTTGCCTTCTTTGAGTAATGTCCCTTTGGGTGTTCCACTTCCAGTGTGCATAAGCCTCTAGAGACCTTGATCAGATATTTTCCATTAGCAGTGTCCATTCAGCCTGCACAGGCACCCTATGGCTTGTTGTGCTGAACACTGAGGCTATGTAGGGATGTGCAGGCGAACAGCCCTCAGTTTCCTTCTCAACTGCCTCAACCTGAGGAGTCTTGGCATGTCCTCGTTGAGTGTTGGTTGTTTCGATTAGTTGAGTGGTTCTCAAACTTCAATGCACCGCGACCCCCTTCTGACAAGAAAAATTACTACACGACCCCTATGCCCTGTGTTACTCAGAATAGCTAGTATTTTAAATAAAAATTGCATTACAAGGCCGTATCAATGAAAAGTAGCCACTAACTATTTTAATTCACAATACAATCACAAGACAATCTTTATATCCAGTAGTAAAAAATAAAAATAAATATGTACCTAATGGAAGGGTTTCGAATGCTCTCTCTCCTGCTGAGAAGCTATACCTGATTACAATGACCACTCTAAATGTGTCCATTGCTTGGGGGAGTCCTAGATATACCAGAAGTGCAACTTCTGCCAGGCACTCAAGTCCAAGGCAAGGAAGAACAGGGAGATAAACTAAGAGTGTTGATGATGGAATGTTCCTTTCAACCAACTTCTGAGTCAGGTCAGGAGATCCCCTCGTATATCTGTCTCTGGACAGATCCCAGTGCACCTTTAACTTCAATGCAGCCTTCCCCTAAGAAGGGAAAGAGTTTTTGAGGTTTCAAGGAAGACTTCCAAAAAGAGGAGCATGGACTCTTATCTTAAGGAGACAGCTCTGGAAAAGCTCAGGTCCCCTATGAGATCTACAGTTTCCGAAGCCTGGACCTGTTGACTTGGTACTGTTGAGACAAAGGATTCTTACTCTAGTACCAGTGAAGTCGGAACGTTCTAGAGCTCAAAGGAGAGAGACAGCTCTGACAGAGCCTCAGTACCCTCTGCCAGGGACAAGGAGGGCAAGCGTAAGCACTCTGGACTGGCACTGTGGGGCTTAGCCCCGTTGTCAGTACCATTTGGTACCCTTAATACCAAGCAAGCTAAGGTGCCAGACACCTTTGACACCTACGTCATTATGTCCACTGTCCGCGATATTGTTGTGTTTCAGCTACTGTGTCAGTACGGATCTCCTACTTGGTATCAAAAGATTTCAGATATACGAAGGACCTGTCTGTAACACACGAATCAGGGTCCTCGCTCTTCATGATTTTGAGCATCTCTTAGTACAGAGACCCCAATCTCCAGACCACTGTCTTCCAGTACCACAGGACTTTCCACCTTTTTCTACAGGCGCTCCTCCGTTGGATGACATTGAAGAGGATGAAGGAGCCTTCCATCACTCCCTCACTTCCACCGCCCTTCCCGGTCCCTCTTTAGGGACTGTTCTTATGAGCTTTTATTGAGACGAGAAGTGAATTCTCTCCTTTGATTTGGAGCAATAGAACTGGTCCCTCCTCCTCACAAGGGCCAGGGGGTTTTACTCAAAGTATTTCCTTGTGCCAAAGAAGGACAGACGGTTTAGACCAATCTTAGATCTAAGACTTCTAAACAAGTTTGTAGTCTCTAAAGCACAAGATGGTGACTCTGGCAGCTGTAATTCTTTCACTGGAGAAAGGGGATGGGTTTTCGTCACTTGACCTATAAGATGTCTATTTTCATATAATGATACACCCATTGTGCAGGAAATAGCTATGCTTCACTATACATCAGGGTCATCTTAAATACTGAGTGCTTCCTTCACCCCAAAGTTCCTGGCAATAGTGTCTGTTTACCTCTAACAAGATCTTCCCATCCATCAATGATGGGCTATTCAAGGCCACTCCTACGAAGCAGTGCTGTCTTCCTGGGTTGGCTCAGAACACCCTGTTCTCCAGTCAAAGAGACCTTGGACAGACAGTCACGGTTCCTCTACAAGTGTGGAACTCCCTCCACCGGTGGCTAGGAGCAGACTTGCTGACAGACATTAGATTCCTATTACAACCACGTGGTGCTTTATCTTTTATTTAAACCTCAGTTGACTTTGTTCTGTACATTTAATAGAGGCATAGACTGTATTGCCATAATGTCAGTTTTCCTACAATTTATCGTGGCAGTCTGTTGGATGCAGTATATTTCACTTAAGCAGAAATGATGTGTGAGGTACACTGCAAAATTCTAGTTCCATGGTGTAAGAAAATGTAAGAAAACTCTGATTATGTGAGAGTAGTCTTCAAAAAACAGATTTCCCACAATGTTTCTGGATTTCAAACCAAACTTTATGTTGCAGTGAAATAACTGGATGTACAAAAGGACCTTAATCAAATCATAGTAGAGAGAGTCAATCTTGCTGCAAGGGCAGGATGTAGCACTTAACTGATATTTATCTTGTACTATACTAGATCTTAAATGAAAGACCAAGTTTTTAATAGTTCCTGCCTTGTATTGTATTCAGTTTTGGCTTTCATCATTTGATGAGACTGGAATAAAAGACCACTTCAGATTGTTTTTTGTTTATCTCCCACTATTGTCAGAACAGCCAGAGAAAATAAAAGGAACGGCACACAGGCCTTACTGATCACCTTCCTTCATGTCTATAAACTGCAGCATTTATTAGAAAAACAGAGATGTAAAAAACTTTCGGTCATCTAGTCCTTCCCCAGTTTACTCCAACAAGCACAGGGGTGTACTTTTTAGTGCTTTCTGGTACTTTGCCTACTTTAATTTGAAATGTCTCCAAAGGTTAGGCTTCCACCACAGCTTCCTGAAGATTTTGTTGCACTCCTAAGGCCTTGTCTGGGCTAGGAATTTGAACTGTTTCTAACTGAGCCAGTTGAAGCACAAATGGTTAAGAGCACAAACGGTTGTATCTCTGATACAAATTCTGAGCACGACAAGGTTTTGCTCTGTTTCCTCACTTGTGGTGATCCAATGTGCGGCAGTCACAATGCCCTCCAGGTTCCTGTCCCCTACTTTTTGGCACAACTCCTAGAAACAGTAGATTGTGGGAAATTTCCAAAAAGCCATTGGTGCACTGTGAGTAAGCAGTTGGTGTAATTACACTGGCCTATAGCCTTCATCTACACTGCCATTAACACCATGCAGACTGAAATGTTTTTGGACTTAAGCAAATATCGTTCAAGTGATATTTGGAGCATTTTTGTGTGGATACGTGGCAATTTACAAATTTGCTGGGGAGACAAAATGTTTTTTAGAAGGGTAAATGTCTCTAGTGTAGACAGGACCTAATAGATCATTTCATTTTTCCCCCTGATGACCTGCTTAACTTTTTTTTCTTAATTTCCGTTTTTGATTAAAATCCTGAATGGTGGTGAGACTCCTGTTAAATGCTTGTGCACCTCAGGCAGGGAGAAAATGGAAAGTTAGCTTTAAAAATGTGAGTTTAATTTGGTTTGACATGTTAAGGCCCTTATAGTCTCATAAATATATACGAGTATGTAATGTGTGCTGTACATATATTTTACATTACTGAGTGCACACAGATGCACATTAACAAAATATTGATGAGAATACCGTCGGGAAAATACTTGAAAGAAGGAAAGGCAGAAAAGAAACAGGAGACCAACTGACAAACTTGAAATACACAAGTGCTTCCAGCCCATCTCTGTAAGTGTCAAGGACGGTATAAGGGAAACAGACTGCTAGGGACATAGAATGTATTTCCTATTTAAAAAAAAGCAGGATCTCCATAAAAGTTAAATACCTCTGAGAAAATTGGTTGTTTATAGAAATAAAATGTATGGTTCAATAGGAAGAGGTATTTATGCTTTTAAGGATGAAACAGAAACCTGTGTGTGTGTGTGTGTGTGTGTGTATATATATATATATATATATATATAATCCCAACCTCAGCTTTATAGTGTCGACTTTGTGTCTGGTACATAAATTGCTCCAGTTTTGGTAACTTGAGTTTCTCTGTCCATAAAATTCTGCTGAGTTTTATTTTGTATCTAAATGCTTAACTGTTTATTGAATTTCTTTTGTTTATATGTACATTAGAAGTCTTATTACTTAACAATTTACATCGAGGAAAAACTAGGGAATTGCATGTCATATTTAAATCAGCATTAAAAAAAGCCATGTGTTCTATACTTTTTGGGCACAGTTTATGCTTGTAAAGAAGGGTACCCATTAATAAGGATAGCTTAACAGGGCTTTAATTGCTGGTAATTTGTTTCAGTGCATAGGTTTGAAGAAATTGGTGTCAGTTTTCTAGCTGTTGAATGCAACAGCGCAGAAGAGTTAGTGCTGTTTGTTATCTGTGTTTTGTCAAAGTGTGACTTACCACCTTGTTAAAGTCTTTTCCCTGAATTTTTAGCACACTAACAATTTTATATTAACATACTTTATTTGGAGTAATCCATATGCATAAGCAGTTGTCCTAAATGCATCTTCAGTGATAGTATAGACTCAGATTCCCAGCCCAGTGCTTTTCGATTTGTCTTTACAGACAACTATGGTTTCTTCTTCAATAGTGTCCTTAAGGGTGCTCCACTTCTTAGTGTGTCTGTGAACCCATGATTGGAGATTTTCATCGACACTGTGGGTCCATGCCTGTGCCCTAGATACCCTTGTGCTCAGTTGCGAGGGTATGGGGAGAGTGGAGATTGCTGGGGGAAGGCGGGGGAGTTGCCACCACTCTGGTTTCTTCTCTGCTGTCTGTGGCTTGAGGTGGAGTATTATGGTGTCTGCTGTAGTTAGCTACACGGTTTGTTACTTTGTCTCTTATTTTTTCTTCTTCTGTCTATATTTTATATTTTTTTTGTGTGTGTCTGAGTTTTTGCTATTTAGCACAATTTTATGCACTGTGGCTGTTTTCACCCTTCCTGTTTTTATTTTCTCAATTTGGGCTACTGTTCTCTGAGACCTGCAAGGTCCAAGTCACGCTCCCCCACACATCAGATTTGTTGTGTCTTATGTGTGACTTATTCAGGGAGTTCAGGTGTCACTCACTGCTGCTGCAGTAAGCAGAGGTCCTGAGGGCCCTTTAGAACTGTCCAGATCCTCAAAAAAAGAAGAGATCCCATTCTTCACAATGGAATGAGAGAGAGGAAAAGTCACCATCGCGGTCTGGGTCTCAGAAGACTTTGTGTCCTAGCACAGGTATCATTGAGGCTTCTGCCCTCTCTGATACTGAGGCCTTGGCACTGACTAAAAAGGCCACATTGCATACTGAGAAGCTGTCTGTTAAATAACCTACAGCGGCACTGGTGTCGGCACCAGACTTGGGCCTTCAAGGCACGAAGACTCTAAAGCCAAGCTGAAATCATCATTGGTAGTGTCTTCTGTAGCCAGATGAGAAGGACGCACAGATTGCAACTCAATATCATCTCTAGTACCTCCCAATGTACTTACACCTGAGGGTCCCTATCTAGAGTCCCTGGCATCATCCAGAGTTCTTTTCCACAAGGACCTTCAGATCCCTGAAGAATGTGAGTCACCATTGCTGAGGGGTACCAGGAGACACTCCCCCTGGGTACCAACTTTCCTCCAAGAGTTGACCTACTCTTCGTTACTACCACCTACAAGGGCAGGTTGTCCTCCTGTTACTGACATGGTCACCAGCTCCACATGAACCCTTTAAGGGTACAGGGAGAAGAGAGACTTCCAGACCATACCAACATATTCTCCTGTACTGTCTTGCCAGGCAATTGAGTCTTGACTACCAGTACTGCTTGCCCTTCTGATGGACATGGGAGATGACCCCTCATGTGATTCCTAGGTGTCCATACAAGGCTCCTCCACCTCCCCATTGCAGCCTTGCTCTCTGGAGGTGCATCCTGAGGAAGAAACTCCCAGCAGGAGATACACCCACGAGCTTTGGCAACGACAACCTTGAGGCCCTGTCCCCTTCTCTTATACTCCACCACAGTGGGCTTATTGGAACCTGCAATGTCCCATTTTGTATACTCCAAGAGCAACTACCACTGTCCTTAGGTCCTGCTCCACAAGAGAAACTTACAGAGGAGCAAGAGCCGGAGGGAAGCACAAGGATCATCTTCCCACAAATCTCCCCCATAACCAGATGAGACTCTTATGTTTTTCTCATCATCTTATAGTTACAATCAAAGACTTTCGAGTTTGAAACAAATAGCAGAAATCTTAGATATTCTGCTAGGAGAGACAGGAACCCCTACATTCCCTGTTAGGCCTCCTCCATATGTGTACTCAGGGAAAAATTCCTTTGTCCATCAGTGATGTTCTGCTGGCCCAAATCCCAGATTCTATACTGCTTATGGGTAAACAGGCTGACAACAAATACTGTATTCCACTCAAAAGCTTGGAGTATTTTTGTACTCCCTCCCTACACCCAGATCCCTGGTTGTCAAGGCTGTTAATGAATGGTACAGGCAACATTGGTCCCATTCAGCACCACCTGGCAAGGAGCTGAAGTGGCTGGACCTTCCTGATTGCAAGAGCTACTCCTTGACTTCTTTGTAGTTCAGAGTAGCTAATTACCAAGGGCTTATGCGAAAATAAGTTTTTTACACATTATTTTAAAGTTATCTTTTACTGAACACTTGCCACAAGACCAGAGGAAACAATTTCAAGCCCTCATAATGGAATGCCAGACAATTACCAAAAGCATCTCCCCTGGCCTCACTTGATGCCTCTGATACAGTTGCATGTTCTATGGCTACGGCAGTAGTTACATGCTGAATTTCTTGGCTGCAGTCTTCCAACCTCCCCTGGCAGCTACAAAACTCTGTTGAAGACCTCTGGTTCGAGGGGCCCAAGTTGTTCAGTGATGCCACAGATGGGTCCCTTCATTCACTTAAAGACTTCTAGGTGATGCTATGATCTCTTGGTGTTTATAAACTTGTGGCAAAGAGAAAATATTCTATATCGCAGATGGCTCAACCGTCTTGCCTAGCCCACTACCAGTCCACAAGACTGGCTGAACCCCCCCAGAAGGAAGCCTGGGTTCAGGAAGAAAGGACTATCCTCTACAGTGATTTCTCAGCTAGTGACCTCCTCAGAGCAACCATTTTGACCCACTGGTTGTCACAAAAAGTCTCCTGCTCTGGATCCTGTGCTGTACCTATCCCCACTCCATCCTTATGAGGATCATCTCTTCCATTTTCTACCTTCGTGGGAGCTCGTCATGTCTGACAGATGGATCCTGGAGATGATTTCTACAGACTATCCCATCCAGTTTGGCTTCTTCCCAACCCTCCTCTGCATCACTCTTTAGTGACGCTTCTCATGAGGGTCTCTTGAGGTAGGAGGTACAATCTCTTTTAACACTAGAGTCCCCCCCAGACTTCAGTGGGAAAGGCTTCTATTCTTGGTACTTCCTAATCCCTAACAAAAATGGCGGGTGGAGATCAGTTATGGACATCAGTACTTCAAACACCTTTGTCTGCTCTCATTGCTTCAGAATGGTAACCCTAGCAGTGATAATTCCCTACCTGGATCCAGGAGATTGGTTTGTCTGTCGACCTTTGGCACACTTGTGTTCATGTAGACATGCACCCCTGCTACAGATGTTTTGTAGTTGGCAAGGACCACCACTAGTATTGCATCCTACCTTTCAATCTCTCTCCCCCGCACCCTGTCTGAGACTTTACCAAGGTTCTCTTGGCCATCACAGCCAATCTATGCCAGATGGGAATAATTGTATTTCCCTACCTGGATGATAGGCTCCTGAAGGGTCAATCATTTCTTGAGGTACAGACAGCAGTCAGAAAGTGCCTATCACTGTTCTGTTCCCTGGGACTCCAGTTCAGAAGAGTCTACAGTCTTACATACTCAACATATGGATTTAATCCGGGTTTCTTTGGCTTCCACCACCACCAGAGCAGGCTTGTCCATGGACAGGTTTGCCACGACAACCAGCCTCCTTTCAACAATACAACATAGCCTGCAAACCACAGCAAGGGCTTTTCTGCAATTCCTGAGCCATATGGCAGACTGCACATTTGTGACATCCTTAGCAAGACTACACTCCTGGTGTCTTCAAGCATGGCTGAGAGCTGGCAACACCCCCAATAAGCACAGTCTCTTGATGTGGGTGTCCATTCCTCAGAGGGTCCTTGATTCCTTAAACTGGTGGAAAGATTCACAAAAGGTATGCATGGGAATTCCGTTCTCTCAGCCTCCTCCCACAAGGATCATCACCACAGATTCCTCCCTGCTAGACTGTGGCATGCACTGCTAGTACTTCACAGCTCAGGGCAAATGAACCCCGCAAAAAGCGATCATCCATATCAACATATTAGAGTTCAGAGCAGTTTGTTATGCTTGCCAGGACTTCCTACCCCACATTGGTGCCACCCAATCAGAATACTGCTGGACAACAGAGCAGTAAGGTGTTATATCAATTGACGAGGAGGAGCTTTCATGGGCTAAAATCCACTTAGTTGTTTGTACAAGGTAGGTGACCTCTTCTTCTGAAGCCCTTTGTGTTCCAGTACAATAAAACTTGGGCAGTTAAACTGCTGCTTGACTCATGCAGAGATTCTTGTTGACTATTTTCATATTTAAACAAAAATAATATTTTGTGGCAACCATTTAATTGAGTATTATAGATGTTGTTGTTCTTCCCTACAGTTTAAATTAACTTGCAGAAGACAGCAGTGGAGTTTTCCTTTCCTGGTTTAGAATGGACGAGTAAAGGGAGAGATTCAATTGAAATAGTCATATAGCAGAGCTAATTCAGCTTCATGTGAGACAGGCAGGATCTATAGATGGTACCCTATCAAATAACTAACCTTGATTTTTCTTAATTACTATAGTACTTTATACTGTTTGAAATTTAATACTATGAAAAACACCCTAATCTACCTACATCTTTAGAGTAATCTGCAACCTGTTGTAAATTTAATCACACAAACTTTTGCAATAACATGACTAATGACATTTCCATACCATCTGACAGTTGGCTTTTGGTTCAGTGGAGTGCATTTCAATAAAATCTCAATTAACTGAACCCCCATTATTCAAAACAGGGTTTATGTCCACCACCTGTCTCTATTTAATTGAAGAGGAAAATTCTCTTGATTAACTAAACTTATTTAATATTCCCCGTGACATTTGGACAATAGAGAATAGTATTATTTTTAGAAAGCATGAATTAGTTAAACTGCGGGTGTCACTCGAAACAAAACCATGTTGGTCTTACTATGTGAGTGAATAGAGAAAGCTATGGAGTACAGTAGAACCTCAGTGTTATGAACACCTCAGGAATGGAGGTTGTTTGGTTTCAGTGGCGCTGAGATTTTACAAGCTGTTTTTACATGACTGCTGTCAAAATGATTGAAATATCACAAAACTAGCTGTTCTTACGAGACTCGGGCTGCATCAGAACCAGAACTGAAAAATATCCTTTTCTAGTTTTAGATCCAGCCAGAACCAAGTTGATGGAGCTGGGTTCAGTTATGTAGATTTGAATCCAACCCCACCTCACCCTTCCGTTCTGAAACTGATTAATGGATTTTAAGGACACTGTGATCACTAGTTTAACCTCCTGAAATAACACAGGGCAGAGAATTGAAAGGGATTATGTTCCAGTGTTTTTCCTTCATTGACTTTAAGATTTACTTATTTTTATGGAAGGAGCTTGAGTATGTATCAAGTGGAGTGCCGCAGGGGTCAGTCCTGGGGCCGGTTTTGTTCAACAATTTTATTAATGATCTGGATGATGGGATTAATTGCACCCTCAGCAAGTTTGCAGATGACACTAAGATGTGGGGAGAGGTAGATACACTGGAGGGTAGGGATAGGATCCCGAGTGACCTAGACAAATTGGAGGATTGGGCCAAAAGAAATCTGATGAGGTTCAGCAAGGACAAGTGCAGAGTCCTGCACTTAGGAAGGAAGAATCCTATACACCGCTACAAACTGGGGACTGACTGGCTAAGCAGCAGTTCTTCAGGAAAGGACCTGAAGATTACAGTGGACGAGAAGCTGGATATGAGTCAGCAGTGTGCCCTTGTTGCCAAGGAGGCCAACGGCATATTGGGCTATATTAGTAGGAGTATTGCCAGCAGATGGAGGGAAATGATTATTCTCCTTTACTCGGCACTGGTGAGGCCACACCTGTAGTATTGCGTCCAGTTTTGGTCCCCCCACTACAGAAGGGATGTGGACAAATTGGAGAGAGTCCAGCGGAGGGGAACAAAAATGATTAGGGGGCTGGGGCACATGACTTACGAGGAGAGGCTGAGGGAACTGGGGTTATTTAGTCTACAGAAGAGAAGAGTGAGGGGGATTTGATAGCAGCCTTCAACTACCTGGAGGAGGGTTCCAAAGAGGATGGAACTTGCCTGTTCCATGGTGGCAGATGACCGAACAAGGAGCAATGGTCTCAAGTTGAAGTGGAGGTGGTCTAGGTTGGATATTAGGAAACACTATTTCACTAGGAGGGTGGTGAAGCACTGGAATGGGTTACCTAGGGAGGTGGTGGAATCTCCATCGTTAGAGGTTTTTAAGGCCCGGCTTAACAAAGCCCTGGCTGGGATGATTTAGTTGGGATTGGCCCTGCTTTGGGCAGGGGTTGGGACTAAATGACCTCCTGAGGTCTCTTCCAACCCTAATATTCTATGACTCTATGTAGCTAAGGACTCCAGACCTTAAACTGGAATCTTACCAATTTTTACTCAATGTTATTTGCTAACAGAGACAAACTTTTGAACTTACCCAGAGCTCTTCCTCAGGTCATGTGTAAGCTCTGTGTAGCTCAAAAGCTCATCTTTCACCCATAGAAGTTGGTCCCTAAAAGATACTACTTCACCCATCTTGTTTCTCCAGTAGCCTGGGATCAACCCGGCTGCAACACTGTATGCATACATTAATAGTTTTCTTTATCTAAGTAGGCATGGAATTGTGTGCTTGCTTAGCACAGGCACCACTACATGTGCAAATGTCTGGATATCTGCATCCAGCCATATGTATGCATGCAGTTTGTGTACATAGATCCAGTTGTGAATGTGCAAAGTAGGTGCACATTTGTGCAATGAGCCATTTCCTGGGTAGTGTAAATCAGGCCCACAATTAAAATTTTAATTGGTTATATTCTATTTGATTGTCTGGTTAATCCTTTCTGGCATTACATAGCATATTTAATGCAAAGTTGCATTGTAAAATATTTATTAAATCAGAGGTTTGCAAGAAAAAGAAGAAAAAAAATTAATGTTGCTAAGTGCAATTCAAGAGGAAAACATCTGTAAAAATAAGAAACAAGCAAAAAAAATTTTCCAAATACATGCTGCTTCAGACAAACAAAAAAAACAAAACAGAAACTAAACAAAAACCTGAAAAATAAAACTTCAACACAAGTCAAAATCAAACCCCAGCATACCATAAAAACTAAGGGAAGTACAGGCTATGTTTACATAAACAATTCCAATATCAACCTTAACACCTGGTTCACATGTGCAGACCAGTGACCATCGTCGTCATCAGCCTGTTGATCTTAACAACCTTAATTCTGCCATCAGAAGTATACAGATAAACTTTAATACCTTATTCATACAGTTATATATTACGCTGGAATTTTCATAAAATTATAAACGAGTCTCCATTTCAAAGATAAACTCTGAATTATCAAACTATCTGAATGTAATCTATAGTATCTTCGACTTCTCTATAGCTGACATCACTGAATTGCCTAAATGTATCTAAATGGCAATCTATCCTCATGAGGAAAGTAATTTCATGTTCTCCTAATTAGACAAATATCAGTCAAAGATACAGTGTAAACAGTGCTGAGTTCAAATATTCCAACAGTTCAATTATCCAAATTTCTAATATTAGAAAGGCATATAAGGACTTGCTCCAAAACACATTAAAATAAAACTACTACTTTAATGGAGATTTGAATCTCCCCTTAAAATAGTAACATAACTATAGGTGCAGAGAAAAGGTTTTTAGGGCGCTGATCATTGTATTGTTTCTGTTTAACGGTTTCCATGTGTGAATTAGATGTGAAGGTTGTTGCCCAAAACAATCCCTGTAACATTATATTGTGGTTTCCATAGTTCTTAATTGCTGTGTGGTTTTTTTAACAGATATTTAATTATAATGAATTGCTGTTATTATTTGCATTGCAGTAGCATCTAGGAGATGGTGTTGTGCTGGGCACAACTTAACTTTCTTTAAATAACAAATATGATTTCTCTTGGATAGTAGTCAGTCTGTTGCAGGTGACCTAACTAAAATGCTTGAATTCAAAATTTAGCCTCCTTGTGAGATTCTAGATTTCATCATGAGAACAAAAAAAGGGGCTGGGTTGGAGGTGGTCAAAGGTACCTGTTAAACAGGCTATACATTTAAAGCTAAATTGAAAAGGATTGGTTTGACTTCAGACTTCTGATTGGAAATATAAAGGAATTTAACTTATCTACCTATGTTATGAATGGATTGCTGCAGCAGTTGTATTATCCATCCTTGAGGGCCATGGTCAAAACCATTTTAAGTAGTGCCTTAAAATCCAGAGGCTTACCTGTGACTGTCACAGTTGAAAACTGTGAAGCTTCCACTTGCATCCGTTTATTGAGGGTATAAAAGTGGTTTGCAAAAGACTTCCGTGCGTACCTGAAAGTGCACTGAATTCATCCATGGCTATTGTGTGTATATGGGAATGATGTCTGTAGTTGGCTTCCCACATTGCCATGATCAATTACAATCTGGGGCTGTTGAAGGTGCACACCACCTCACAGGATTGAGTCTGAATTACTACTTCAGAACCTATTTTAAAAACTAGCAGTCAGTATTTTGAATGAGAGAGAGAGAGAGAGAGAGAGAGCTTTCACATGCTTCTCTCCCTTTTTGATGGGGGCAAAACATCTATTCAGATTGAATCAAGGTGCCTGCACCGGTTCCAAGCTGCACCAAAAGTGCATCCGAAGAGTGTGAATGGGCAGAGGCTGATTTCAAAGTACTCTACTTACAGGTGAGTAACCTTCATTTCTTCAAGTGGCCTCTGCACATTTCTACTCTGAGGGTGGACTGTGGTGCATCTTGGAACCGGTGGGTTGTGGCACAAGTGCCTTGATTCCAAAGTGGGAATACACAGAACTTCATCTTGATGAAGACCAGTTACAGGTAGATAACACTGCTGTAATTAATCTTTTCAAATAGATTATAACACCATTGTTTCCACACATTCAACTTTCAAAAGTATTCATGTATTTTGGAAAGCTTAAGCAAAATTTCTTCACCTGTTTTGGAGTTATAAAGAAGTTTTAAAAGCTGTTCTGTCCACCTACATTCTTGTCATGGGTATAACTCAAATGGTTGAGCTTTAAAATGTCAGGCTTGGCATGTTTTAAAGTGTTCTTAATGGGAAGCTTGATGGGGGGAAAATGGTTTTTAAGAAAAGATGGGAGCATTTAAAAATATGGGACTGAGTATGTTAATACAAAACTTGAAGTTGTTAGCTGTTTGCTTAAAGATAGACATGGAGAAAGTGGCTGTAGCTAGTTGATTAAATTAATTTACAGGCTCTGTAAACCAAAAATCTCTGAAAGAAGGAGCTTGCAAGCTAAGCTGCTATAAGCGTTTAGAGGGTTTAAAGCAGTTTAAACTGGGTTTTTATTTATTGGCTTGTAATGTTAGCTCTGCTGTATTACACATTTGTGGAAGGTTCTATTATTTATAACCATATAGTTTAATATATTTTTGTACTAAAATATATGCCATACAGCATACTCCAGTTGCGCTGCACATGCCATAACATTGCTATTGAACTGTAGTTTTTGCATGTCCTCACTTCGTTACTTTCTTTTACTGTGACTCTTAACAGTGAATTAAGCTTTTGCATTTATTTTACCGTAGGTTTCTATGTATGTCAATGAAGCTGAAAACCCTAATATAGTCTACTAGAATTATTCAAGAGGGTCAACAAGCATGTGGACACGGGTGAGCCAGTGGATACAGTGTGCTTAAATTTTCAGAAAGCCTTTGACAAGGTCCCTCACCAAAGGCTCTTAAGCAAAGTAAGCTGTCATGGGATAAGAGGGAAGAGCCTCTCATGGTTTGGTAACTGGTTAAAAGGTAGGAAACAAGGGTAGGAATAAATGGTCAGTTTACAGAATGGAGAGTGGTAAATAGTGGGTTCCCTGGGGTCTATATTGGGACCAGTACTATTTAACATAATAATACATGGTCTGGAAAAAAGGGGTAAACAGTGAGGTGGCAAAATCCACAGATGATACAAGACTACTCAAGTTAGTTATTAAATCCAAAGCAGACTGTGAAGAGTTACAAAGGAATCTCCCAAAACTGGGTAACTGGGCAACAAAATGACAGATGAAATTCAATGTTGATAAATGCAAAGTAGCGCACATTGGAAAGCGTAATCCGAACTATACATATAAAACAACGGGGTCTAAATTAGCTGTTACACTCAAAAAGGAGATCTTGGAGTCATTGTGGATAGTTCTCTGAAAACATGCACTCAATGTGCAGTGGTAGTCAGAAAAGCAAACAGAATGTTGGGAATCAGTAGGAAAGGGATAGATAATAAGAAGAAAATATCATATTGCCTCTATATAAATCCATGGTATTCCTATATCTTGAATGCTTTGTGCGGATCTGGTTGCCCTATATAAAAAAGATCTACTGGAATTGGAAAAGGTACAGAAAATGGCAACAAAAATGATTAGGGATATGGTACAGCTTCCATACGAGGAGAGATTAATAAGACTGGGACTTTTCAGCTTGGAAAAGAGACGACTGAGGGGGGATATGAAAGAGGTCTATAAAATCATGGTTAGTGTGGAGAAAGTAAATAAGGAAGTGTTGTTATTTACTCCTCCTAATAACACAAGAACTAGGGGTCACCAAATGAAATGAATAGGCAGCAGGTCTAAAACAAACAAAAGGAAGTATTTTTTCACACAACGCACAGTCAGCCAGGATAAGCAGAGATGCAAAACCATGCTTTGATGTGTCCCTAGTCTCTGTTTGCCAGAAGCTGGGAATGGATGACAGGGGATGGATCACTTGATTATTACCAGTTCTGTTCATTCCCTCTGAAGCAGCTGGCGTTGGCCAATGTCAGAAGACAGGATACTGGGCTGGATGGAGAATTGGTCTGACCCAGTATGTCCATTCTTGTGTTCTATTGCCTTAAAAGTGACAGAAAAACTATTAAAAGTTGTGCTAATAAATAATGACAACGAGACATGACAAAAAGCGTGAACAAAGGTTTTAGCACTGAGAATAGCGAGGAAAGAATGAATTTTGGTGTTGATAAAGAGGAAGACGTGACTGGATTTACCAAGGGAATGGATATGGCGATGGGAGAAGGGAAAGTTGTGAGCCTGAAGTGATCATGACAGATAAAGGAGGTGGTGGAGAGAGATTACAAGTTCTGTTTTGGAGACTTTGTGTGAGACCTGCTAGTAGGGCCTCCAAGAGAAGATAGTGAGACCGCACAGCTAGAGGATGTATTTTTGCCACCATAGAAGGTTATAACTGGAACTATTGGAGCTAATCAAGTTTCAGTGAAAGGGAAGAGGACAACAAAGGGAGCAAACTAGAGCAGTAATATGTTGAGAGGAGGGGATGGGGAGCTACTGAAGGAGATATCAGGAAGGCAGGAGGAGAATCAGGAGTTCACACTTCTTCCAGGCTAGGGAAGTGTGAATGCAGAGGCAAAGTGTTCTGCGGTGCTGAAAGGAGCAGGCAGATCATAGGGAACAATTCAGAAAGGCCCCTTTTGACTTGGCTAGGTGGAGGTCCTTAGTGACTGTGCTCAGCACATTTTTGGTGGAAGCCAGACTGGAGGAGAGAAACCTAGAGCTCTTGCTAGTCACGAGGGATAGGGGCTCAGAATTGCAAGGGACTCTCTCTAATTTTGTAGAGTTTCAATTGCTTAAACATATAATGGGGGCTTGAGGATCTAAAAATATTTTTAAGGGCATACATTTCTTTTAACAAAAAAAATGAATTGAGGAAAAAACTGTTCTCTTAATAAGCATTTTGGTTTTGGAAGTATAGTACAAGTTTCTGTACTTATTAATACCCATATTGATTACACAGGATGGTTTGGTCATGCCTTGTGGTTATGGGTACTATGGTGACATGAATTGTTTTTACTAGCTTTTGGAACATGCTTTTGCTTGCATGTATAAATCTCAATGATCAATGCTTCTATCTGTGATCTGCCTACTACTAACTGAAGTATTTTTCTGTATGTAAAATTCCTGATAGATATGTTATATTTCTTCATCTTTTGGAAGGAAGGAAGATTGGCAAGGTGTAGAGGAGTGGACTCACCCCTGCGGCGCCTCCTGCTGGTGACTCCTGGGAATTAGCTCGGTCCAGCTCTGGAGCGCCCTCTGCAGGCCGGTGATCCACCTGTCCTCTGGCCCCCGGGTCCCTCCCTGGACCCCGGTGCCCCTTTAACTGGGGTGCTGCCCCCTGGCAGTAACCCCTCAGTCTTAGGGTCTCCCCTCCCCGGGGAACCCCCACCCACTATTCCCACCTCGCCTCAGTATAGGGCTACTGCCAGTCATTGTCTAGCCCCACGCCTGGGGCAGACTGCAGTATCAGCCACTCATCACTGGCAAGGAAGGTTTGGACCTGCTGCCTTTGCCTACCCCTGGGCTGCCCCCTGCAACTCCAAGTACCTGTTAGCCCAATGCTAGGCTGCAGCCTGGGGCTTTCCAGGCTGGAGCTCGCCAGCTCCTCAGCCTGTCCCCAGCCCTGCTTCACTCAGGTACTCTGCGCTGGTCCCTGCAGCCAAGCCCATCTCCCTCTACAGAGAGAGATTTCTGTCTGCCCCTGGCTTCTCTGCCTTTATAGGGCTAGCTGAGTCTCTTTGGGGAATGGCCCCAGCTGCAGCCACTTCCCCCAATCAGCCCAGCCTAAAAGCTGCTTTCTCCAGCCACGGCCCCCTCCCAGGGCTGTTTTTACCCCTTCAGGGCAGGAGCGGGGGTCCACCCCGCTATACAAGGGTATATGTATAACAATTTTGAGAGCAGTTTATGGCCTTTTTACTTTCTTTGTTGATGTAGGATTTACAGATTTCTTCTCTTGCTATGATTATGCGGCAGAGGACATTGTCCATGCAGATAATGGCCTTGGTCCTTCACTCTAGTCCAAGAGGAGAACAGGCATAGCAAGCAGACCAGATCCACTACCCTGTGCACGAGGAGTGGCCTGAGAACTCAGTCCTCCTTCCCTGACAACCTCCTTGAGGTCCTTTGTGGTTCATCAGAGAGGACCACAGAAGTTTGCTCAGGTGGAGAAGACAGGGAAAGTCCTAGAACTTCTGTTTTATTTTCTCCTTCTGCACCCCGAGTTGCTCCTGTGGGAAGTAATTGAATAAACTTTTTGGCTTGCTCTAATGGGGAAAAGCCTTTGTCACACAGACACACAAAAACTCGGGAAGATAAAGATCGTGGCCAATCTTCAGCAGGAAATCCAGTTTTTACTGAGGATACAAGAATTCTACCCAGATGTGGGCCCAAGTGTATGCTTGTGTTCTTATTCTTAGCAGTCGACCTGCATAGCTATTTGAACCCCAACATTTGGCAGACTCAGGTCAAATACGCTTGCCACTCTCTGGGTAGACTAATGGTTTAAGGTGAAGTCTGCTCCAAGACGGTGGTGATGACTTGGGTGTACTAGGTTTCACGACAAATCTGCCTTCGGAAGGGGCAATTGAAACTAAATAATAAGTGGAATGGAAAAGCTGGCTGTCAAAGTGCACTCTGGAAGTTTTAAGAACTCCAGGGGAATGTAGAATTCGTGTGGGATCAGAATCTTTGCGTATCTTTACATATGCCTAACTAAGAAGCCAGAGTGCATCAGAAATAAGATACTTGTTCAGGGAAAACATACTCTTGTTATGTTGGCTAAAACCAGACTTCCTTCCCTAAAAGAAATACTCTATTCTTTCTTCCTTGAAAGAAAATATCGAGACTGGTAGAGCAGGAGACTGGTCTGCTTGGGATACTTAAGGTTCTTTTAATGAGCATTTTATCCAATAATTTATAGACAGAAATAGTCAACAGACTGTGTAAGTTTGTTGGTTTCCATGACAAGAGGAAAATTCAAGGTATTTTGCTGCAGGTATCCAGAAAAAGCACCACTCATGATGGATCTCTTCTCTCCCTCTCTCTATTAAATGCACCTTTTAGAGGCTTCTGCACTTTGCCTTCCTTCCCTCTGCGTATGGTCTTTAAGAAGATCAGTCAAGGTGGAGTATTAGTAATTACTCTTTCTGTAACTTCAAAGAACATTCTTTATAGTCCTCTGCTGCATCATTGAAGCCAAAGATGGCAGAGACATTTTAGAATCTGCTAATAAATGCATACATGTCACAATTTAATTTCCATCTTTCCTTGGATCCTTTGAACCAAATATCCCAGTCATTTGCTGGAGCCTAAATTCCTATAGTGACTGACTTGGACTTAGAGTCTAGTAGTCTTGAGTTGAAGCTGTTCTTTCTGAGAATGTTATCTCTGTTCTTTTGCTTTTTTATACAGGCTAGTATCGTCCATATTTCATTACTGAGTATGAGTCCTGTATTAATGCTGGTGTAAAGAAAATGCTCTCTTCAAACAGGGTTCGGTTTTACATTGCAGTAAACTGAACAAAAGTATGTGTAAAACATTCTTTCATGGTTGCTTACCAAGCACACACAGTTGTGTGTGTATGCAGAAGATGGTAGTGGTTATTCATGTCTATTCCACCATATAATACAGATCATAGAATCATAGAAGATAAGGGTTGGAAGAGACCTCAAGAGGTCCTCTAGTCCAACCCTCTGCTCAAAGTAGGACCAACCCCAACTAAATCATCCCATCCAGGGTTTTGTCAAGCCTGACCTTAAAAACCTCGAAGGATGGAGATTCCACCTCCTCCCTAGGTAACCCATTCCAGTGCTTCACGACCCTCCTAGTGAAAAAGTTTTTCCTAATATCCAACCTAAACCTCCCCCACTGCAACTTGAGACCATTACTCCTTGTTCTGTCATCTGCCACCAGTGAGAACAGCCGAACTCCATCCTCTTTGGAACCCCCCTTCAGGTAGTTGAAGGCTGCTATCAAATCCCCCCTCATTCTTCTCTTCTGCAGACTAAATAAGCCCAGTTCCCTCAGCCTCTCCTCATAAGTCGTGTGTCCCAGCCCTCCTGAGAAATCGAGATCCTCCTTTAAGAACCTAGAGTGTAAAAGCATAGAAAATAATAATTGGACTAAATTTGGAAAGATGTAAATAATCCAAACTGCATCATATAGTCTTATTTTCATATGCAGCCAAAAATGTGTTAAGTACTTCACAAACAGGTGAGAATCCTGAAGAGTTTATAATCTAAGTAGATATTAGAGGTGAAAGATGGGGCAGAGATGTGAGAGAAACGGTAGGGGTGTTAATTACAAATCTTGTTACTTCTTCATTTAAAAGAATAACCTTTGGTAATACTTATAAACAAATTCTAGGGTTTGTAGGCCTCTTGGAAGAAGGATGTGTTATGAACCTCCTCCCTCCAGGGAGGGAGTTCCTGGCAGAGGGAGCCACATGGCAGAATGCATGAAGACTCCTCAGTTGAAAAGGGATACCTCAGAAGCAGTAATGCTGAAAGAGATGTAGGGATGGCATTAGCAATAAGATATGAGTCTGCTGTGTGATGTGGTTGCAAATAGACAAGTGCAATTTTTTGGCTGTCTGTGGAGGCATCCCTTCATGAAGTCAAGAGATAATGTCTCTGTAGTCAGCTCTGGGGTGACTACCCCTCGATTACTTTGTGCAGTTCCGGGCTCCAGATTTCTAGGAAGTTATTGAGAAATTGGAAGGAGTGAAGAGAAGAGCCGCAAAATTTTTAGGAGGCTGGATGGGTTGAAAATGAGGCAAGATTAAGAACTACCTGTGTGTATCTTGGCTAAGGAATGACAAAGACATGACCATGCAGTGCACTTGTAGCTGTGTCGGTCGCAGTATATTAGACAAGGTGGGTGAGGTAATATCTGTTATTGGACCAACTTATGTTGGTGAGAGAGATAAGCTTTTGAGCCACACAGAGCTCTTCTTCAGGTCTGGGAAAGATACTCCCAGCGTCACAGAAAAATGCAAAGTGGAACAGATTTTTTTAGCACAAGTAGTTAGCACATATTGTATGGGACCAATCTATGCTATTTGTGGGCAAGCTTGATTTTCGTATAGGCTGGGCCAGGTTGCTATCTGCATGCATGTCCTGGATGTGTCTGTTCCCTTGGACCTGCTGGATCTTGAGAGGCATACTTTGCATTGGTTGTACAGTTTCTTAATTATAATGAGGGGAGAGTAGTAGTGGGTAGTCATCAGTCATGGTGCATGATGTGCGGTATTGTTTATTTTGCCATTTTGTTTCTGCCTTGGGAATGCAATAGCACCGCTCTCCAGTTGAAATGAATTGTTGTATTTAACTTTTATATTGCAGTAGTGCCTAGAGGGTAACCAGATTAGGACTCCATTGTGCTAGGTATGGTACTGATATAGAAAATGAGTCTCTCACGCACTCAGCTTACACTTCTAAAAGACAAGATACAAATAGATGAGGGAAACGAGCAGGCCGGGGCGAGGGTGGAGAGAGTAGGAGCTGTGCTAGCAAAAATAATAGGGTGTGCACAACTCCTAGCCAGTTGTGCTTCCAACTTGTTACCTGCCTGCTCATTTTTAGGATATAGCTTATTGTATGCATTATGGAGAGAGGGAAGGGTTTGTCTGGTCTTTGAAAATTATAGTCATCACCAGGACCGGCCACAGAAGAAACCGGTACATTTTTTTATTCAGATTAAGTTTCCCAACTTGATTATTGCACCCCCTATTTGGGATTTATCTGGAACCTTCTGTTAGTACAGAACACTGCTGCCTGCTTATTGCTGTGTTAAACACAGTACATCAGAGATCTCCATGCTCCCACTGGCTTCTTGTTTTCTCTCAGATTTAATTTGAAGTGTTGGTGTTTTTCTAAAGTTCTGTATTGTGTCTGGGTCCAACTTACCTGAGACTTTCTCTCCACTGTTGAATTAATTGTTTACCTGTTATAGCGCCATACATTCAGACAGTCCTTTACAAGTATAAAAGACGTTCCCAAAGACCTTACAATCTAAGGGCTTGGCTACACTTGCATGTTAGGGCACATTAAAGCAGCCCCAGGCGCCCTAACTCCCGACCCATCCACATTTAGAGCACCTGGACTCTGCAGCTGGAGTGCTCCTCGTAATTCTCCTCCACGAAAAGCATAACGCTTATTGTGCCTTTGCTGAAATGCCCCAGTATCAGTATGAACGAAGTGTTATTGTTTTGGAATCGACTGTAGGAATGTGGTTATCCCCTTTCAACGCTCCGTTTCTGACAGCTGGCATGCTTATCTGCTCTGGGGCAAAGCAAGCCATTCATGTGGAATGTTGCTTGCTGTGAGTGTGTGAGAGAGAGAGGCAGGGGGGAAGGAGAGTCTGAACTTACAAAACAGCATGCTGACATACTCTCAGCACCCCAAAAACCCACTCTTTCTCCCCCCCACATACACACTCCCTGTCACACTGCACCCCACCCCCTACATTCGAAAAGAACGTTGACTGGGACTCCTATGTGCTAATAAATAATGACAACGAGACATGACAAAAAGCGTGAACAAAGGTTTTAGCACTGAGAATAGCGAGGAAAGAATGAATTTTGGTGTTGATAAAGAGGAAGACGTGACTGGATTTACCAAGGGAATGGATATGGCGATGGGAGAAGGGAAAGTTGTGAGCCTGAAGTGATCATGACAGATAAAGGAGGTGGTGAAGAGAGATTACAAGTTCTGTTTTGGAGACTTTGTGTGAGACCTGCTAGTAGGGCCTCCAAGAGAAAATAGTGAGACCACACAGCTAGAGGATGTATTTTTGCCACCATAGAAGCTTATGACTGGAACTATTGGAGCTAATCAAGTTTCAGTGAAAGGGAAGAGGACAACAAAGGGAGCAAACTAGAGCGGTAATATGTTGAGAGGAGGGGATGGGGAGCTACTGAAGGAGATATCAGGAAGGCAGGAGGAGAATCAGGAGTTCACACTTCTTGCAGGCTAGGGAAGTGTGAATGCAGAGGCAAAGTGTTCTGCGGTGCTGAAAGGAGCAGGCGGATCATAGGGAACAATTCAGAAAGGCCCCTTTTGACTTGGCTAGGTGGAGGTCCTTAGTGACTGTGCTCAGCACATTTTTGGTGGAAGCCAGACTGGAGGAGAGAAACCTAGAGCTCTTGCTAGTCACGAGGGATAGGGGCTCAGAATTGCAAGGGACTCTCTCTAATTTTGTAGAGTTTCAATTGCTTACAAAGTTACCTGTCTTTATGAAGCCCCTCCTCCACCTCCCATCCCCAGAGATGAGTAAAAGCCCCAGCACAAAGCATTTCTTTATTTTTATTTTTGAAGCTAGAGCTAAAGCTGGGACCTTTATTTTTTATCAGAAGTGCTGCAGGCTTACTAGTAACTTTCTCTTGCAAGTTGCAGCACAAAAGAGTAAAACTTACAAGCAAAAGTTGCTTGGAGCCAAGCTTCGAAGAGGATTTTGCCGCTTCAAAGCTTGTAGTTCTCAACAAGCTTTGTGGAGTCCCTACTGTGAAACCAGCTGCGTAAGTAATTTTTAAAAGTTGGTCTTCCAACTATAGTTCTTACTTTCTTCTTCTGTTCAGGATATTTTTCCTCAAGAGTTCTGATTTTTTGTTCTAAAATGTTATCCTTGGTTCCCCCAGAGGATTTTTGGCGGGATTCTTTTTTATTTATAACTATCCTATTGGCGAGGAAAAATGCCCTGCAAAAGCAATATAAGCATTAGCCAGAGATCTAAACACTTACATGTCAAGGGAATGTTTATTAGCTCTTCTCAGGCTAATCATGTTCTCGTTTCCTTTCAAGCCCACAGTTCTAAGACCTAGAAGTTTCAGTAACTCTATAGTTTTTTATCTTGAAAGCCTTATGGGCTGGCTTGTCACATACACTGCATCTCCCCCCTTTCTGTTCATGTCTCTCTCCAGGGGCTAGTGGGGACAAGGAAGGGGCCAACAGCCTGTGGCTCTGTGGGATCAACCACTTTGCCCCAACCTGTGAGGAGGGGAGTTGGAAGGGGGTGGGGCTACAGGAGAGGCAGTGTCGGTGGCATGCATGCCCTCTCTTCCCACCACTCCGTGCCTCAAACCTACAGGGAGTAGGTGCATAAGATCTTACTTGATGTTTGTATAGTCTAGCACAATGGACTACCAATCTCAGCTGGTGTTCTTAGGCACTACTGTAATGCAAATAATTAATAAAAATGGCCTGTGAGCCTCCTCATAGTGGAAAGTTAAGGGATCCAGCAGATAGGGAGGTACTGGGGAGGGCAGAGTGTAGCGTGGATGCACCAGGCCTTCACACAGATGGCTCTAAGAGCAGTGGTGGTTACATCTGCAGGTTAAAGGGCAGGACCTGATGGTTCTGCAGTGCAGCAAACACTCTCTTATGCACAGAGTAATGGAGTTTCCTGTGATGATCTAGTTCTGGGGCATAGTCATGACTTTTGTCCTGACCCCAGAAACATCAAAAACACATCATCCGACAGTTCTCTTTGAAATGTGTGCAACCTGATGGAAGGAATATATGTCCTTTGCTTGGTCTAAGCCGTGTGCATCTTCCCTATTTTTCCATAACTGGGGAAGGATTATTTAGAAAAGTATTATATCCAGAAGAGGCCCTTAGCTTGATATTGAAGGCTAATTTTTCAGCCTACTGACTTTAATGTAGTTCTCTGTGTGAGATCTGTGTGTGTATACACATTGCCCTTTAAATAGCTAAAATTATTTTTATGACTAGAAACTATACTGTATCTTAAATCCTGTGTTATTAAATCAGTGGTCTCCAAACCTTTTACGCCCAAGACAACTTTTTGAATCCAAGGGCAACCCAGGATCTACCCTTCCCCTTCCCTGAGGACCTGCTCCTTCCCCAAAGCCCCACCCCGCTCACTCCATCTCCCCCCTTTCGCTCACTCTCGCCACCCTCACACACTTTCACCAGGCTGGGGATGGGGGTTGGGGTTTGGGGGTGTGTGTGGGCTCTGGGCTGGGCCCAAGGAGTTCTCAGTGTGGGAGGGGGCTCTGGGCTGAGGCGGGGGCAGGGGTTGGGGTGCAGGAGGGGGTGAGGGGTGCAAGCTCTAGAAGGGAGTTTGGGTACAGGAGGGGGATCCAGGTTGGAGCACAGTGTAGGGGTGCACCAGGGGGTGGAGGGTGCTGGCTCTGGGAGGGGGTCAGGGCTGGGGCAGAGTGTTGTGGTGCAAGAGGGGGTACAGGGTGTTGGCTCTGGGAGGGGGGGGCCAGGGCTGGGGTGCAGGAGGGGGTTTGAGGTGCAGAAGGGGGCATTGGGTGCTGGCTCCGGAAGGGGGCACAGGGCTGGGGTGTAGGAGGGGGTTTGGATGATGAGGGTTGGGCTGCGGCCTCCCGCCGGGCAGCACTTACCTCCTGTGGCTCCTGGTCAGCGGGTGGCGCAGTGAGGCTAAGGCAGGCTCCCTGCCTACCCCGGCCCCACACCGCTCCCGGAAGGGGCCAATGCACCCCTGCGGCCCCTGGGGGATGCGCGGTGGGCACATGGCTCCGTCTGCTACCCCTCTCTGCAAGCACCGCCCCTGCAGCTCTCCCAGCCAGTCGGAGCTGCGGGGCGGTGCTTGCAGGCAGGAGTAGTGCGTGGAGGGAGACCCCTGCCTCCCTGGCTGCAGGGCTATGCGGGATGCTTCTGGGAGCGGCATGGGGCCAGCAGCAGCCACACTGCACCACCAGGTATCGCGATCGACCGGTTGGTGACCACTGTATTAAATTATGCCAGGATCTGTTAGTCTAAACCCTTGACTCCTGGCCTTTATGCCCAGGAGGAATCCCACAAGGGTTTGTGCTTGTGAATCTCAAGACAGGATCAGAGGCCTTAGTTTGAATTAATTTTAAAACATATGGTCTCTACCCTTCATGTTGTTAGGGTTCCTTTCTGGTGGGAATGACTTCATGTTTCATTTAGTAATAACAATTAAAAAAAAGTTTTGGTGAGGATAAGGGAAAACCCTAAAATATAGATCCAAATGGAACCCAAACATTATTCTTTCCAAAGTGGTCATCCAGGAGCAGACAGTCTATCTAATCTAATACTTTTGAATGTCAGTTTTTGCAGCCAGCGCTTCATTGTTTTTATATTTAGACAGCAGGTGGCAGCATTGGACAGTGTGCACTTTGTCCAGCTAGCCAGAAATTAGATAACTGTTTTTTCCAAACTTGGACACTTTCTGCTCACATGAAGTAACTGAGAGATCCAAAATCAGAGGAAACTGCATGCTTTACCTTCTTTTACAACGTGAAATTGTGCACATATTTGTGTGTGTGTGTGTACAGTACACTACGAACTTGCTCTCTAACACGAAAATTAAAATTTGGGGTTTTTTTGCAAGAGGGTGCACAGAGAGAGAGAGAGAGGAGATACTGCTGTTTCACTTGGCTCAGGAGGGTTTATCTCATCCCAAATCACACATCTTTCCTTTTTCTCTGTAGCTACAGTACAAAGTGTCGTCTGAAAAAAAAATTAGTCATAATGTAGCAGCAAAACTGTTGCCTGGAGAGTGTGCCTGCTGAGAGCCAGACACAATTTGGAAACAGTAATAAGTTTCCCTTGATATAATTATTTTCACTGTGCTATAAGGGGGGAGAGAGGATAGAGAAGTGTTTGTTCCTAATGGGAATGCCCTTGAAAAAACAAGTAGGTGCAATCAAGGGAAAAAATGTACATATTGTGTGGTTAAGATTGCAGTTCTTTTACAGTCTAGAATAGATTCTAGCTAATTTAGAAAGATGTAGATTGTGTGTTTAAATTCAGCTCTAGCATTGCTAGTTCCTACAGCAAGTTGCAGCACTTTAGCTGTGATTAATGCATATTGTTTGTGGTGTGAGATATTATTTTAAAATAGTCAGTCAGTGTTCTCTCTCTCAGCACTAAAGCCAAGTAATTATTAATATGGTGAGATGTGCAAGATTTTTCCACCAGGGCAGACGTCTGCTGCCAAATACAGGTTCCACTCCAGTTGCCATATCTGGGAGTAAAACACTCAGTATTTTTTTAAAAAAAGTTTAAGAAAAAAATGGCATTTCTTAGGGTATAGCTTGAACTAACTGTCCTGAATTACTCATGTGGAAGGTACATTTTATGCATAGACTATACTGTACATCTGCATACACATACAGTCCTTCATGCATATATATATATATTCTTAAAAGAAATTGTATAAAAACAGTGGCTTTATTTCCTTATTTATTGCGAAACATGAATAAGTTACTTAACATTAAAGGTGAATGTTGTAAACACATTAAAAATGTTGGCTTTTCTGATTCAAGAGTCTTGACTCACACACCTTTGAGACCAGAAAACATTGGATTTTAGGACCTTACATTTTCAGATGTAGCTATGCTGTTGGGCATGATTATTTTAAAGTCACAATTCCACTACTTGTGCAATTTACCAAAATGCCAACTACTTCCAACCCAATCAACTCATTTTATTACTGCTGCAGTAGTTTAAAACATAGGTTCAAGAAATTGTTAAACCGCTGCAATGTTTCAGCCTGGGGTGATTGCTTGTCCATGGTAGATGAAGTAGTTGTTGATGGATACTAAGCCACTGGAAATACCTCTGGCTGAAAGATGATGCGCTATGTTCCCAAAATAAATTAATATTTGAAAGTATTTTGTAACTAACATTTTACATGGGTCTTTGGAAGAAAAGAAAACTGTACAATATCATATTGGACAATAGTCCTTCAAGTCTAGTATCTTATTGCTAGCAGTAGCCTATCCCTGATGCTTCAAGGAAGTTGAAAAACAGTGCTACTGGCCACTTGTGGAATACTCTATAAATGAGGGTGTGGCAAGATACTGAAAAATTCTTTCTGACCCTTTTGGTGCTTTGAAATGTATAGTTGAATTACAATGTTGTAGCATGTATCACTACAGATGATGTTAGCCAAAATTTTCTTCTTCTCTCTTGAATATTAAACTCTGCTGCTTTGATACTGATAGTGGTTTAGAATCTGTGAAATATCAAATTCTCCCCTTCCAAAAAGGTCAAGATAGATTCTGGGAGGACTAAAAGTATTGTTGTAAATACCTTTCCTCCAACCAATAAAAGGGAAAATAAAAAGCTGAGATACACTCAGCAATTGAAAGGCATTTATTTCTTTGTACTGTGTGTTCCCAATACTTCAGCCGTCATCACAGTCAGAACTGTACTGTACCTGTAGGTAATGAGTCTTAAAATTACTGAGATTCTCTTGGCTTTTTTATAACTTATTTTCATATGGTTTTTACATTAAACAATTCCCAGCAACAGAGTTCGTGGGTAAATCAGGACTGGGTATTCCATGTTGCACATTACATTAGAGTAAGCCCGATGTATTATTCAAGCAAATCAGTAATAAAAGATTTAAACCTTTCTCAGTTAAGCATATAATGGCTTTCCCCCAGATTTCCATGTGTAGGCCACCCTACACTGTTTTGTTAGTCCCTGCTTCATTGATAATGGGAGGGAAGATTGTCTAGAAAACAAGCGAGTAAGTAAGGGTAAAAATCTTGCCGTGGGAAGAAGGTGACACAAGATATGGATTTAGGGCTCCCTTGAGTTTGAGAGGTCATGAGACAGCTGATTGGGACTGTGTGGTCCCCAGGGTCCTAGGTTTGCTGATTTGAAGGTATAGCTTGTCCCGCCTCCCCTTCCTGCCAACTGCTGATGTGAATGCTCCCTTATGGAGCATCAGTAGCCTGATCTGCAGAGCATGGTGCTCTCTCACTTCCCTGCCAGATGTAGGACCATGATATCCATGTTTTGCTCAACAAGGAATTACTTTCATTTGATCAGTTCCTGTTTTGTGTTGAAGGTCTAAAGTCTGTGACGGAAAATATTTTTTCCTTGCGCACACAGTGTCTTTTTACTTACTTTTACTTTCCCTCAGTACTATTTCATTGTCATCCGACATTAACATGTTTAGTGTTCTTCCATTATCTGTCTCTGTTGTGCTAGGGTTTTTTTAAATATCACTCGCACAAATGGTTAGAGTTTAAAGGTGTGTTTTAAAATATGCTACCTAACACAAGCCTCGGCATGACCAGTTTAGCACATGGTTAAGTATATACTGCCTCACCTACACTGGACTTCTAGAACATGTTAGCTGATGGAATTTGATTGCAAGGAAATAACTAACCAGTTTTCAGTCCTTTAGATGCTATGATCCCTCTTGGCCACTACCATTCGCCACTTTTCAATTCTGGATATAAACTAATTTTTCCGAAGCTCAGCAGTGTGGATGTCCCTCAAGAAAAAAGAAGGAAGCTTTGCAGTGAGCCCAAGGAAACTTTAAGGGCTATATGTGGCATTGCTTCTACTGCTTGAGACAATACTAGCTTTTTGAAGAAATCCCATTAGTCATTCTTGGCTTTCCCCTTGACAGACTCGGGCAATGTTTTTTAGGATTATTTTACATTAACATCAAAAATTACCACCACAAAGATTCCAAATTGAAGCCAGAAATGTAGAATTCAAGTAATACAGTAGCTTTCATCCTACGTGTCCTTTCTCAAGCTCTTCTTTGTAGCTCTTCTCTCCCTAAGCTTTTTGCAAGCTGTGTATTTGATAGTCCGCTGCATGTTTTAAGATTGATTATGAGGTTGGGGGATAGTGTCAACATTTGCGATGCAGTGCCAAACATTGACTTTCTTTTTGCCATAGAATGAACTTGAGATTGTAAAAGTAGTTCAAAGAGTCAATTCTCAAGCCTTTTCAGTTGAAATCAATGCTGAGACCAATTGGTGCATTCTCTTAGGGGTTAAGTTCCTTGCAATAGGGCTTTAATGACCACATATTTATAATACCTTGACTCTCATAATAGAGAAAAAAATATCACAGAAGTTTTATGTGTAAGCGACACAGCTGCTGCTAAGAGTCGATCTGGTTGCAGCGGGAGGCAAAAAGAACCTTTAGAAAAATCAGGCACATTTCAGATAGCCATAAAAGACCAGCTAAAGATGTAGGAAAACACGTTCAGCAGCTTTTTATGATTGTCATTTGAGTGATTGGGTATAAAACTGTTCTGCTAGATGTATTTGTGCAGCATTTGACAAATTTGGTACCCAGGCTACGTGACACATGAGAAAAGGAACAAGGGGCTAAACGAACAATGACACCAGAAAGGCTGGACAAAATGTATTTAAAAAAAAAAAAAAAAGGCAAAACACTAACACTTCCTCTGTGCAGTAGTATACAGACTTATCAGTGTCAATGAATATTGTTCTGCTAGTATATTTCTTATTTCATGCTTCATTTTCTCTTCTCCCAGAGCTAGAAGTGTCATAAAGTGTTTTGCATTATAAGTACTAGGGATATTTTGTAGAGACGGTATATGTGCCAGGTTGTAAGATCTAGAAGGCACAGGGTAAAATATGGGAGATCAAATAGACAGGCCTACCACCCTTCTTGGTGAAAGGCAAGAAAAGGCAGTAGATGTGGGAGATGCAATGGTTGTAATCAGTTGGTTTTTTTAGTCACCTTTGTTGCATGGATGATATAGTGCAGAATAATTAGGTTCACATATAGGTTTTGCATGTCACTGATTAGAATAGTAGTTACCGATAGTTAGAGGTCTAGGTTATGTTCTAGGAGGCAGAGAAAGGAAAAGAGCAATTGAGCAGTGGCCTGGCTCACCCCACTGAAGCTTAACTTATCACCGAGTTAGCTTTCTTTGGAGACGATCCCAGTTTCATCCTTGTTTCCAAGTCAGTGGTCAGTTCTGTGCCCCAGTCATAAATAGAGAAGGTGTAACTATGGTGGTTTTGAAGAAAAAAACAAAAAAATGAGGACTGATGTGTAAATGGGTTGTTAATGCATTCCATTACCATTGGGTTAGGGCTACTTGTTTATTCCCTGCAGGCTGTACATTTATTAACGGTAAGAAAGTGGAACATTGTGATCCGTACTAGAGAAATGTTTATAGCATGGCAGCTTCCTTGAATAGTTCTTGTAACAAAAAGTAAACTTTGGTATTTTAGAGAACTGCTAACACCACTGATAATTGCAATGATTCTTTTCTGTGAAAGGCACTTAACTCTAACAACATATTTAACGATAGCATGCATGCAGATGAACTGTGTTTGTTTGCACTAGTATTCTACACCTCATTGCAGCATTGATCATGTGTAATACATTCCGAGTACTTCTGTGTATCATCGAGATGAGAAATTTTATTACATTTTAAGGATAAATGTTTCCACTCTGAGATAGAAAGTTAAATTCTGCTTCCAAGTTTTCTTTGATCTAGAGATGGCTAAGTGGAGAAAAAGATAGTCTGACTGAACAATGGTATTCAAAATAGTAATGCTTGGAAATGTGTTTTCTCAGTCTGGTAAGGTTACCCAAGCAGAACAAATGAAAACCAAAAATGCAGATTCCATCAGTAAGCCTGTGTACTCTGTCTTTCACTGAAGCAAGGGACATTAATACATCTCTTCATGCTGCTGTATCTGACTAGTTATATCTGGAAAACCAGCCTTTCCCAACTCCGGAGCAGATGTGCTTTAACTCTGTTAAGGGAAATGTAACATACTTGGGCAGTATTCACTAATCATTGTTCATATTGTTTATTCTCCCTGTTGGAACGTGTGGTTGTTCGAAAAGCATTTAAAAACTAAGTTATTCTTCTTTGAGTGATTGCTCCTATGCATTCCAGTTAGGTGTGCGCGCGCCGCGTGCACGCTCGTCGGAAGATTTTTACCCTACCAACACTCGGTGGGTCGGCTGGGCGCCCCCTGGAGTGGCGCCGCTATAGCGCTAGATATATACCCCTGCCGACCCGTCCGCTCCTCAGTTCCTTCTTACCGCCCGTGACGGTCGTTGGAACAGTGGAGTGCAGCTTGCTGACCTCCACAGCCCTAGCTTCTCACTTGTTGTTTTCTCATACTTGTTGTATATAGTTAGTTAGATTAGTTTACTAGTTTGTTATAGTTAGTGGTTAGTTACTTAGGGGAAATTGAGGGGCTAGCCCTTCCTTTTCCCAACCCGGTGCGGGCTCATGCCCAAGGCACCGGGATTTAAGCTGTACTCGGCCTGCCAGAGGCCGATGCCGATTGGAGACCCTCACGATTCGTGCCTGCGGTGCTTAGGAGAGTCTCACCTTTCAGATAAGTGCCGCATTTGCAAGTCCTTCAAGCCAAGGACAAAGAAGGAGCAGGACTTTCGTTTGAAGCAGCTCCTAATGGAGTCGGCACTTAGCCCTGCGGCGCCGGCACCAGCCGCTCTGCAGACACCTTCGGTGCGGAGCGCTCCAGCGGTGCCCGTCCGTTCCGGTACCGAGGCACCGAAGAAGCAGCAGCCGGCACCGGCCCCCGGCACCGTTCCCTCTCTCCGGCGAGGAAACGGAAGACGGCACAGACTTCCTCCAAGGTCTCTGTACCTGGACCTGTCGCCCGGCCTCCGGCACCGGCACCACCGGCACCGGCACCACCAGCACCGGCACCGACGGCGCATCAACCGTGCGCTGTACCGTTGACTCCGGTGCCGCAAGGGCCGTCAAGTCCGGTACCACCTTGCTCCCCGGTGCACACCGCGGTCGAGCTCGCTCTCCCATCGACGCCTGAGACCTTTTCGACGGCGAGAGAGCTGATAGCATTGACGGAGCCAACGCATCCTCAACCCCCGGCACCGCCGGTGCGGGTTATCAAATCAGCGGGCAAGCCGGCTATAATGAGGCCTCCTTTCGCTGACAGGCAGGACAGACGTTACTCCAGGTCCCGGTCCCGGAGATGTTCCCGTTCTCGCCGATCCAGATCTCGGCACCGCTTGCAGTCCCGGTACCGCTCTCCATCGCGGTACCAGTCGTACTCGCGGAGACAATCCCGGTCCTGGTCTCCTGACAGATGCTATCGGCACTGATCCGGATCTCGGTACCGTTCCCGGCACCGGTCCTCGTGCAGCCGTTCCCACCGTCGGGACTCGAGATCCCGGTCGACCTCCCGGCACCGGCGCGGTAGATGGTCCTGGTCTCATTCCCGGCACCGCGAAGACCGGCACCGTTCCCCGGCACCGTCCAGGGACAGACCGGTGGCGTCGACGGCGCAGTCTCAAAGTCTTTCGGCACCGCCGTGGCCTTCGAGACAGCCATCTGTCTCCTCCCAGGCTGGTAGCGCAGCTGACCAGCGCACCGAGCCTCAAGGCCAAGACCAGGGTCCTCCTCAATGGGCCTTCTGGACTCCATGGGCGTACCATGAGGTGCAAGGAGCCCCCTTTCCCACTGAGCGCTCCAGGCCCTCCGACCACAGGGCGCCTGAGGCCACGGTCAGCAGGCCTACTCCCACAGCCGTGGCAGAGGAGCTGCTGACGTCCATCGATGCCGAGCATCCCCCCGTCGACGAGGCCCCGCAACAGCTCGCTGAACCCCCACAGGACACTCTGGTCCCGGGCCTGTCATCCTCTTCCTCCCCGGATGAGGCGGTGGCAGGGGCGTCCGCCTCGGGCCCTCCTCCGATCGACCTTAGGGCCCATCAGGACTTGTTGCGATGGGTGTCCCAAAACATAAACCTGCCAGTTGAGGAGGTGGCGGAAGACGATGACCCCGTCGTCAATATCATCTCGGCCGATGCGCCTCTTCGAGTGGCCCTGCCGTTTATCCGCACGATCCAGCGGAATGCGGACACCGTCTGGCAGTCACCAGCTTCCATCCCTCCGACCGCCCGGGGGGTGGAAAGGAAGTACTCGGTCCCGTCCAAGGGATACGAGTACCTCTATACTCACCCTGCTCCATGCTCATTGGTGGTCCAGTCGGTTAATGACCGTGAGCGACATGGCCAACAAGCCCCAGCGCCTAAATCCAAAGAAGCGCGACGCATGGACCTTTTGGGCCGCAAGGTCTACTCGGCCGGTGGCCTGCAGTTACGGGTGGCCAACCAACTGGCTCTCCTCAGCAGGTACACCTATAACATCTTGGTGTCACTGTCCAAATTCTCGGAGCTTGTGCCACCAGACTCCCGGCCTGAGTTCACGGCCCTTGTTGAGGAGGGTAAGAAAGCATCCCGGTCAGCCCTCCAAGCCTCTCTGGACTCCGCAGATTCGGGAGCCAGGACCTTGGCCTCTGGGGTGACCATGAGGTGAATTTCGTGGCTTCAGGCCTCGATGCTGCCGCCACAGGTCCAACACACCATCCAGGACTTGCCCTTTGATGGCCAGGATCTCTTCTCTGAGAAGACCGACTCAAGGCTGCAGACCCTTAAGGATGGTCGCGTCACGATTCGCTCCCTGGGCATGCACACCCCGGTTACCCAGAGGAGGTCCTTCCGGCCACAGCCATACCGCCCGTACAACTAGCCCAGACCGCGGCCGGATAACAGGCGCTGGGGCAGAGTAAACCGGCGCAGACAGTCGGGCAATCAGGGGAACCAGTCCCAACCGCCCTCGAAGCCTACTTCAGGGCCCAAATAGAACTTTTGATGGGACGCCCGAGGACGGCCCACCAGTTTCATTACTGGATCCTTCCCCGTTGTTTTCCAACCGTCTCTCCCAATTCCTGCCGGCTTGGTCCCAGATAACATCCGACAGCTGGGTACTTCGCACGGTGGAGTCTGGTTACCGCCTCCAATTTGTTTCGCCCCCTCCCTCCCAACCACCCTACCCGTCCCTCTTCAGGGACCCCTCTCACGAGCAATTCCTCTTGCAAGAGGTCGAGACTCTGCTGAGTTTGGGTGCCATAGAGGAGGTGCCGGAAGGCATGTGGGGCAGGGGGTTTTATTCCCAATATTTCCTAATCCCCAAGGCGAAAGGAGGGCTGCGACCAATCCTGGACCTCCGAGAGCTCAACAGATTTCTGGTCAAGCTCAAGTTCCGCATGGTGACCCTGGGGACCATTATTCCCTCCCTGGATCCGGGAGACTGGTTTGCCGCCCTCGACATGAAGGACGCGTATTTCCATATCACGATTTACCCTCCTCATCGATGCTACCTGCGCTTTGTCGTCAACCACCTGCACTATCAGTTTACGGTGCTCCCCTTCGGCCTCTCCATGGCGCCGAGGGTCTTCACCAAGTGCATGGCGGTGGTCGCCGCGGCCCTCCGCCGCCGTTGGATACATACCTACCCGTATCTCGACGACTGGCTGGTCCGTAGAACGTCCCAGCAGCTTGTAGTGCAACAAATGACCGAGATCATAGGCCTGTTTCAACACCTAGGCCTTATGATCAACGCCGAGAAGTCTACCTTGACTCCTACGCAGAGGATAGAGTTCATCGGCGCGGTCCTGGACTCCAACCTAGCCAGGGCCTGCCTCCCTCTGCCTCGGCACCAGACCATGGCTTCCATCATCCGAAGCCTACAGTCCTTCTCGACGACAACGGTGCGCACCTGCCTCAGCCTCCTAGGCCATATGGCAGCGTGCACTTACGTGACACTATATGCGAAGCTCCGCCTTCGCACTTTTCAAACTTGGCTGGAGTCGGTTTACCGCCCGCACAGGGACTCTATAGACACAGTGGTCACGATCCCGAAATCGGCCCTCGAGTCGCTCAACTGGTGGTTGGACCCAGGGGTGGTGTGTGCCAGGGTCCTGTTCCGCCCCCCCTCACCCCTCCATCACTCTAACTACGGACGCCTCGGCCATGGGGTGGGGTGCGCACCTCAGCAGCCTACACACCCAGGGCCTTTGGTCACCCCGCAAGCTGACACTCCACATCAACGTCAGGGAACTGCGAGCGGTTCGCCTAGCGTGCCAAACCTTTCGCTCCCACCTCCAAGGTCGCTGCTTGTCCGTCTTCACAGACAACACGACAACGATGTTCTACATCAACAAGCAGCGCGGTGCACGTTCCTCCCTGCTTTGCACGGAAGCGATGCAACTGTGGGAATTTTGCGTAGCCCACTCCATACACATAGTAGCATCATTTCTTCCGGGAGTGCAGAACACGCTGGCAGACCGTCTCAGCAGGTCTTTCCTCTCCCACGAGTGGTCGATTCATCCCGATGTGGTCCACACAATTTTCCAGAGGTGGGGCTTTCCCCGAATAGACCTCTTTGCCTCCAGAGAGAACAGGAAATGCCATCTGTTCTGCTCTTACCAGGGCAGCTCTCAGGGCTCCCTCTCGGACGCGTTCCTCCTCCCGTGGATGGATCACCTACTATATGCCTTCCCTCCGTTCCCCCTCATACATCGGGTCCTGCTCAAGCTCCGGAGGGACAGGGCCTGCCTCATTCTCATTGCTCCGGCGTGGCCGAGACAGCATTGGTACACCCTGCTGTTTGACCTCTCGGTGGCGGATCCCATTCTCCTCCTGTTATGGCTGGACCTCATAATGCAGGACTTCGGCAGGCTTCGCCACCTGGACCTGCAGTCCCTCTACTTGACAGCGTGGCTCCTGCATGGCTGACCCGAGCGGAGCGGGACTGTTCTGCTGCGGTGCAGCAGATGCTGCTGGAAAGCAGGAAACCTTCCACTCGGTCGACTTACCTCGCCAAGTGGAAGCGTTTCGTGCTCTGGTGCGATCAGAAAGGTCTCAGCCCTCTCCTGATCTCTATTCCCAAGATCCTGGACTATCTCTGGTCCCTCAAGGAGCAAGGCCTCGCAATCTCCTCCTTGAAAGTGCACCTGTCGGCAATTTCCGCCTTTAGGCCCAGCATAGGGGAATGTTCCATCTTCTCCAATCATATGGTTACCCGCTTTCTTAAGGGGTTAGAGCGATTATACCCTCTGGTACGGCGCCCAGCTCCTACCTGGTATCTGAACTTGGTCTTAGCCAAGCTTATGGGAGTCCCCTTTGAGCCCTTGGCCACTTGTTCCCTTCTCTGCTTGTCCTGGAAAACGGCCTTCCTCGTTGCTATTACTTCAGCGAGACGGGTCTCGGAGCTTCGTGCCCTAACGGCTGACCCGCTGTATACTATCTTCCATAAGGACAAAGTGCAGCCTCGGCCACACCCCGCCTTCCTGCCTAAGGTGGTGTCGGCTTTCCATGTGAACCAGGACATCTTCCTCCCGGTCTTCTTACCGAAGCTGCACGCATCCCGTCGGGAACAACAGCTTCATAGCCTCGACGTGCGTAGGGCCCTCGCTTTTTACATAGATCGAACGAAGCCTTTCCGCCGTTCGCCCCAGCTCTTTGTGGCGGTAGCAGATTGCATGAAGGGCATGCCAGTCTCTTCTCAGAGGATTTTGACCTGGGTGACGTCATGTATCAGGACATGCTACGAGCTCGCTCAGGTCCCGGCTGGCCATCTCTCCGCTCATTCTACAAGAGCACAAGCCTCTTCTGCCGCCTTCCTAGCCCATGTCCCCATCCAGGACATCTGTCGGGCGGCGACCTGGTCTTCCGTTCACACCTTTGCTTCCCATTATGCATTGGTGCAACAGTCCAGAGACGATGCAGCCTTTGGCTCAGCAGTCTTACACTCTGCCACGTCTCACTCTGACCCCACCGCCTAGGTAAGGCTTGGGAATCACCTAACTGGAATGGATAGGAGCAACACATCTCGAAGAACAACAGTTACAATTGTGAGTAACCGTCTTTTCTTCTTCGAGTGACCCGCCCTCCTTCCCCACCGTCGGAGTAGCCGGCAAGAAGGAAGTGAGGAGCGGACGGGTCGGCAGGGGTATATATCTAGCGCTATAGCGGCGCCACTCCAGGGGGCGCCCAGCCAACCCACCGAGTGTTGCTAGGGTAAAAATCTTCCGACGAGCATGCACGCGGCGCGCACACACCTAACTGGAATGGATAGGAGCAACACATCTCGAAGAACAACAGTTACAACGGTGAGTAGCTGTCTTTTTGCTAAAGCTGTGCATGTAGCCTTGGTGGAGTCCAAGATAGGAGCTTTAATTTGTGATGATAATACTTAGCTCTTTGTCTTCAAAGCACTGACAAACATTAACCTCCCAACACGCTTGTGAAATAGGTATTATATCCCCAATTTCAAGGCAGGGAAACTGAGGCACAGAGAGACATGCTAATAGGTCCCAAGCACTTTAGAAAAATTCTGATCTTGTTCAGATGAGTGTAACTTTGGAGTAACTCCGCTGAAGTTATTGGAATTACCCTGGATTTAAATCTGTGTGAGCAAGGTCATAACCCAAAGGTTTTACTGCTGAAGATAGGGACAACTTGAGAAAACGGTTCCAGTTGGGAATGTGTAGAGATTATTGCTCAGGAGACTTGGAGGCAGGGTTTCTGGAAGTAGTGGGCTTTAAGAAAAAGAGTTGAAGGAGTGTGAGTTTGTATGACAGAGAAGAAGTTGGAAACTATCTCCAGTTCAGGGGGCAGCAGGAGTAGAAGGCGGAGGCGGGGAGGAGGAGACAAAGGGAACAGTAAAGAGCATAGGGAGATTGTAGGTGTATAGTATGACTCTAGAGCAGCGGCAAAGATGGGACCTGGATTTATAGGACCATAAAAGTGAGGAGGAGGGACTTGAATTTAATGCATTAGGTGACGGGAAGCTAGGGGGGACATTGCTGGAGGGGTGGGGTCATTAGAGAAATATAGCCGCCAGGTGTGATCGCTATGAGAGATGATTCTATGCTTTTTTTTGGTAGCTAGCAGGAATTTTTCTACTCTTAAGCACAGCATCTTTATAAGAAAAGAATTAAAGCTCAATTCCAAATGCTCTTATGTACACTACTCGCATTTTGACTTGTCCTAATTTTGGTAAAGGTATCCTTTCTGAGTGAAACTTTACATTATTGCTCTGTGTGAGAGCCAAGTTTGACTAATATATCTGTTTCTAGCCCTTCTGGTTGTGAAGATAGCCTTCACTCTGTAAATCAATGCACTCCTGGCTTGTTTGGTCTATGGCCAGGCAGACTGAAATAGCTCTGAGGAAAGGTCTGAACTTCCACATTTATCTTTGTGAAAAGTGAATATGAGGACCTGCCTGTGTCCATTTCAACTACGATGCTTCCATTGGAGCTCGTCCAAGACATTGGTCTTCAATGTCATTTAAAGCCTCATAATAAAACATGTCATGTGGTTAACCTTTAATACAATGTAACATTTTAAAAAACAGTTTGTATCTTTTACTGGTAAATTACTACATAAATATTTAGATTAGGTACAAATAGGAATGGAACATTATTTATGGATCCATATTGTTTTGGCATTTCAGAGACATGGTTATTTTGCTCCTTAATAAATGCAGGCATTAAAAGAACAAGCAAACACAGAGTGCTAATTTTAAAGCTTTGCAGACTTGGGGAGAAAAATCTCCACGTGTTCTGTTAAACTGGCTTGTCCTTTCCTGCTCCACAATACGCACAGACACACACATCATTTAAAATACAGTGGCATTTACTGCCTTCATTTCCGGTGGTCTTTACTGAAGTGACATGCCTCCCTTGCTAGCACTGACTGAGAGCAGTGCTACCAGTCAGATCTGAACATGGTTTGGTACTTTCTGTTTCTACTCACTTCAGAGGCACGTGCGTTGTGCAGTTAGTGCTTTAATTTTGTTTTCGCCACATCTCTTCCCTTTTTCTCTCACCACATCTATGATGGAGCCAAAGCCTCAGAAGAGAAGAGGAAAGGAATGTACTGTGACTTCCCTGCAGGTTCCTTTTGTCCATTCCACCTGGGAACTCTTGAGCTCACCAAGGCACTGCAGCCATGGATCTAGCTACTCCAGGATCACTTCTGGACTTAACAAGGAAGGTTTTATGGTTAAGGCATTTGACTGGGACTTCAGAGACCTGGATTCAATTCCTTGACTCCCCCTGTAGCATTTGGCAAGTCAGTGTCATCTTTGTACCCTCCCATTTATAAAATGGGGATACTTCCCTACTTCTAGGGAAATGCAAGGATAAAAGCATAAGGAGTAAGTTTCCATTTACCCAGGCCTCTCTCACAAAAGTTGTCAAAGATGTGGACATTCTCATGATGTAATGGAAGTAGAGAGAGAGACCTGAGGTTCCTCACCTCAACGTGGGCTCCTGAGTTAACTCAGCATCTTAAATTAGGCTGCTTCTGTGCAGGCTACCACTCAAGCACAATCTCTCTCTCTCACATTCTCAAGAGAGAACTCCCCATTCGCTAAACATCAGTGCTTCTCTACCCTGCACAAAGGAGAAATCCTAGTACAGACTCCCTGGGTTTTTTTATATTCCAGCCCACCAAGGAAAATAGAAGCTTCTTGCTTTTGCTGTCTCTAGCTCCTCTGGAGAAAGAAGCTTTCCTGAATCTGTCACCTCAGAGTTTTCTTTGGGCTGACATTAACTAGAACTTGGGAATCGGATAATTCAACCCTTTTGTCTAGAGCAGTGGTTCCCAAACGAGGGGTACTGCTTGTGCAGGGAAAGCCCCTGGCGGGCTTGGCCAGTTTGTTTACCTGCCGGGTCTGCCGGTTCGGCCGATCGCAGCTCCCACTGGCCACAGTTCACCGCTCCAGGCCAATGGGAGCTGCAGGAAGCGTCGCAGGCCAAGGGATGTGCTGGCCGCAGCTTCCTGCAGCCCTCATTGGCCTGGAGCAGCGAACTGCGGCCACTGGGAGCTGCGATTGGCTGAACCTGCGGACGCAGCCGGTAAACAAACCGTCCCGGCCCGCCAGGGGCTTTCCCTGAACAAGCGGTGCCCCTAGTTTGGGAACCACTGGTCTAGAGCCTTTCAGCTGCCCACTCCAGTCTCAATAGCAAGACCATGGGAATGTTGGTTTCTTGTTTACAAGAGAACAAACCAAATCAGGCCATGTATTCATCCAGTGTGCAAAATCTTGTCATATGTTCTTTTTATTTATCTATTATGGACTGGGTTTAGACTAATTGGAGTCCTGGGAATGCAATCCATAGGTAGGACCTTCTTAATACTGCCATCACTAAAATGTCCCTTCTCCATGGAAAGTCATATACCACATTGGGGCTTCCTGGATTAGGGTTCACAGTAGTTCCTAAAGAAATCCTATCTTGGCTTAACAGCAAGCAGCTTTATGGGTGGAGGGATCTGACTGACTGTGTGATCATCTTCACATAGGTCAAGAATGTATAGAAAACTTGTCCAGCTTCTTTGTGCTAGCTGTCTTCTTCATTAGTGCATCACGTGGTCCTCCAGGGCTTGTAACTCCATGCTGTGGCCTGCAATGTGGCCACCATGAGAATCTTGTGACCATTTTTTTTTGGTGTATGCTACAGGCTTAATATACCTGCTTGAACAGTTCTCTCTATGCTCCTCCCACACTTGTCATTGAGGATCTTTAATTTTTAGAGGACTTTATTCTGTTCCCACTGCCAGCAGTCATCCGTGTATTCACCAATTGAATGTTGGAGGGTTTGGGCTTTTCTTTGTGAAGATGGTCTCTTGGTATTATTGTACTTGGCAAACTGGCTGGTAATATTATCTTTCCAGTGCCAACTGCCCCAAACAGTACACAGTTTTTTCTACCTTTTTAAGTCTTGGACCTTGCAATTAAGCCCAAGAGGAATATCTTGCACTTACTCAGATGCTAGCCCATTGAGAGAGCTGCAGTCAACTGTCTGAAGGCCTCCTTTTCTGTAAATGGCGGTCTCAGTGTGAACTCCCTTCGGCTACGCTTACTTTTTCAAAAGGGTGCTTCAGAATCTACATCATCTCTGGGAGTACAGGGCTTCCTGAAATAGTGGTCTGAAGATTAATACCTTCTCAGGGGACTGTTCATACAACCATGGGGAATGGTATTGTTGCCAATCTCTCTGTTGCAGGAAGATGATTCCTTTGCCCCCCCCCACAGTTATGCCAAACCTTCCCTGCACATACTTTTTGAATTGAGAGTCCTGGCCAGCCCTGTGACTGTACTGGGAGGTTATCAATCACAGTAGTGGTAATATGCTCTGACAATACCTGAATACATATCTAATGCATATGTGTCACAGGATTTTTTAGTCAGCATTACCTGTCGGGGTGGCGTATGTGCCTATCCCTTTCTCATGAACTTTTCCATGGTATAAAAAGCAGAGCTGTTCTGCTACACCCAGTTTCTTCTCTATCACCTGTGGTACATCTGAGCAATTCTCTTCAGAATTTTTCCTGCAGCAATGATTTAATTAGTAGTTTCAAGTATTTAGTTAGGTCTTCGGGATGCCCCAGGGGAACAAAGGCTCTTCTCCCTCTGCGGTCGCTGGCAGTGCCAGCCTCAGTGTCTGACCATGGCAAATCCTTGGGCTTTCAGAACTTTCTGCCCTGTGAGGCAGTCATGCTTCTGAATGATGAACACATGAGGTGTCTGTTTCGCCTCGGTGAAGGACATGTCCTGGAGTGCTGTGAAATTTCAGGTGCTTCTCAAAAGGGACCTGGTGCTTCTGAGGGTTATCCTTATGGAGCAGGTGATGAGGTGAGTCTGCAGGCATCCAGGCCCTTGGAAGACAGGAGGCTGTTGAAGACTGCCCCATCCTCAACCTCCAAACTGGCGGAAAGGTCTCTGAGGCTTGTGTCTTCCTCCTCTGGAAAGGACAGCGATAGATCAGGCTCTTGACTGCAAGCCCTTTAAGGAGAAAAGGTGAACATCACCCTCTTCACATCCACTTTGAGGCTCTACAAGACTGCCAGACTGTTGGCTATTAAAGGTTCCTCAAAACTTTGAAAAAGTACCCTGAGTACCAAAGTTGGTACAAGCCAAGCAGAACCGGCCATGATAAAGGCCCAGGCCAATACGTCCCCGGTCATTCTAGCCTCTTTGGTACTGAGGCAAACAGAGAAGCTGCCAGCTGCTGCAGTACCAGGCAGAAGCCTGACTCTGATACCAAACACTCTGTTGCCTCTTGCACTGGCCCCCAGGTGGTCATCCCCGTACTGATCTGCAGCCATGCCCCACCTTACGCCACATAGGGCATGCTCCCCTGTGGCTATTGGAGCCGCATTCAGGCATGACACTACCCAGGTTCCTAGATCTGGCAACTTTGTCTGGTCAAGTTCCACCCACAACCATGAGGCGAGCTCCCTGCCCCTCTTCTTGTAGAACTGTTCCCTCACCTCTTCTGATTCATGAGGAAGCCATCAGCCGTCCCTGTTCAGGTCCCAGGACTCTGTGGTATTGGTCTTGTCTAGGAGGATACGATCTGCATGTCTGTTGCCAATGGCAGAGCGTGGTCTGAACCCAGTCTGGTACCGGACTGCTGATACTAAACCTCATGGGTTCTGGTGCCATATGCTCCTGATGGTTGTATGTGGGTCCCTTGGGACCTCAGTGCAACCCAAGACCAGCCTCCCCACTGTGGTCATGGCATGGACTGTCACACACCAACACCAGCACCAGCATCTGGACACGTCCCCAGCACTATTCAGGAGCACACTACTCTCATCCAGCAGGTTCCTGCTGAACAACAGATGGTATCAGCCAATACTTTATCATTGTTGGATGATGTCCTGGCTTATGACAAGTCAGCTTCTACCCTTGAGGACTGCAAGCATTCCAGGCCCTCATGAGTAGGCAGCAACCTTGGAGAAACCAACTGATGAGGTGTGCAACACACCATGCAAGGTCCTCAGTAGTTTACACATGTCAATACTCGGACATGTAGCGATCCTGATCAATGAGCGGCTCTTACAACCCACAAATGCCCTATTGCAGATACTGGTGTCACTGAAACCATTGCCCAAAAGGGCAGATAGACCATACTAGGTCCCAGGTACCAGGAGTTTGATTTGCACCTGGTATCAGAATCCCTGCTGGTGATGGCAGTCCATGAAAAAACTCGCCAGGGCAGCTAGAAATTGACCCCTAAAGACAGAGTCCATGTGTCTTGATCTGCCAGGCTGAAAATCCTATTCCACTTTGAGTATCCAAATGAGGATCTTGAACTACAAAGCAGTCTTGGCAACATATTACCAAGTCAACTGATTTGACTTACCACCTTTTATTGCTAAACTTCTTTAAGGTGATAGGGATGATTTTCAGACTATCTGGTGGAAGGTTATGTGGTGGCCAGAACTGCACTACAAATGGATACAGTGGACTTAGCCTCCTGAGCAGTGGCCACAGCAGTCATGATACGCGGTTCTTCCTGGCTGACTCTGGCAGGCATACCAAAAGAATTACAGCAAACAATTGAGGACGTGCCTTTTGAGGGTTGCTTATTCTTCCATGAGACAACTGATGCAGATATGAGATCCCTCAAAGACTTTAGGGAAATCCTCAGTTCCCTGGGGATCTATACCCCAGCCTCCAGATGAATTCACTTCAGGCCAGAACCCTATCAACAAAAGCCTGAGCCCCCAGGCCTTAGACAGAGGCCCTGGGGGAGAAAATCCACTGGGAGGGGAGGGTGTCTACCTCTCTGTCACATCTCCTTGCATTGGTACTGGCCAGGCAGCACGTTTGACTTGGTGCCCAAGGTCAGCATACAATTTGTTTTGTATTGTCTGCCCTCCCTTCCTTTTGGCAACTGTCTGGTCCTCTTCCAGAAGACCTGGTCCAACATCACCTCAGACTATTGGATTTTGGAGGTGGTCCAGAGAGACTCTGCCATTCAGTTGATCTCCCTCCACTCCGCCCCCTCACATCTTCTGTCCCTCTGAGATTCCGCTTCAACAAGAAGTGCAGTCTCTTGCTATATGCACTGTAGAAGAGGGAGTGGGGATTGTATTTAAGGTACTTCCTCACTCCCAAGAAAAAGGGTGGGCTTACCTGATATTAGACCTCAAAACCTCACACCTCTATCCAAGAAGTTCAAGTCCACCTTCATCGCTCCTTCCCTGGACCAGAAGGTTGCTCTCAACCCCAGGGATATGCATTTCCTCATCGCGATACAACCATGATGCAAGTGCTTCCTGAGGTTTGTGTTGAACAACAAATACTAGCAGTATTGAGTCCTGCCCTTTGTGCTTCCTACAGCACCCTCCGTCTTCACCAAGTATGCAGAGCCATATTGTTCTACCTGGGTGGAACACAATCCTTACAGAAATTGCCCATGCTGTTTCTGGCTTACACAGAAAAAGCAAAAGGAAAAACTGTGTCTATGCAGAAAATATCAGACTGGATTACCCAATGCATCAAGTCATGTTACCAGCTAGCAGGCATGCAGCTGCCCAGCAGAGTAGGTGCTCGCTTCATCAGGGCACAGTTCACCTCTGTGGCCTCTCTAGTGAACCTCCCAATTCAGGGCTTTGCACATTTACAAAGCACTGTGCATTAGTGTAGGCAGCCAGGGATGATGCAAGATTTGGAAGATCTGTGTTGCAATCCGTATTTACAGAGACTCCTCATACCCACTCCCTGTGGGGCTATTGCTAGGGAGTCCCCCCCATGTGTAATATGTATACAGACTAGCACTCGAGAGGTGACTTTCCTGTATACTAAATAATGTTCTTTGAGATGTGTAGTCCATCTACATGTTCCACAGCCCACCCACCATCCCCACAGTGGTTAAGGAATGCAGTGTGGTGCGATGGCTCCATCCTTTATACCCTCGCAAAGCACATGAAGAAAGGGAAGGGCGCATGTGCCGCTTTGATAGGTACTATGGACTAGATAATTCTCTGATGCATGCAGAGTGGATGTGCATTCTCCTAATGTTGGAAAAATATATATATATACACTGTGATAGACTCACGCCAGTTGGGAACAGCAGAGTAGTAGAAGGGAGATATACTGCCCACTGGATAAGCAGTTTTCTGTTCCCTGAGTGACCAGAGCAGGGGCTGCTCCAGGCTAATGAGAACACCTGACTCCAATCAACCTGCTAAGAGTCAGGTGAGGCTGTTAAGCATCTGACTCTAATCCAGCAGGTTTACTTCCGTCAGGCCAGAGGGAGCCAGAGGAGAGGAAGTGCGTGCGAGGAACTGGGAGCAAGAGGCGTGCAAGAAGCTGAGAGTGAGTAGCCATACTGCTGGAGGACTGAGAAGTATAAGCGTTATCAGACATCAGGAGGAAGGTCTGGTGGTGAGGACAAAGAAGGTGTTTGGAGGAGGCCATGGGGAAGTAGCCCAGGGAGTTGTAGCTGTCGCGCAACTGAATCAGGAGGCACTATAGGCAGCTGCAATCCACAGGGCCCTGGGCTGGAACCAGGAGTAAAGGGTAGGCCCAGATTCCTCCCAAACCTCCCAACTCCTGATCAAACACAGGAGGAATTGACCTGGACTGTGGCTTCTACCAGAGGGGAAGGTCTCTGGGCTGTTTCCCAACCCACAGGGTGAATCTGTGAGGTGAGCAAATCCCAAAGAACATCAGTTACTGTACAGGTAAATAACCTGATTTGCTGATACAAAGCTGGGGTCAGCCAGAGGTAAGCATCTTCACCATGGAACAGTGGGAAGTTTTGTGAGTTGTGCACTAGATTCCCAGAGGTCAGTCTAACCCATGGATGCTTTCCCGTTAGCTCTTAACCAAGTTTATGCCTTCCCTTCTGACAGGATAATCTGTGAAGAGTTATCTGGGTGACCCCTGGATGGCTCTAAACTAGATGCTGCATAGATGAAGCCAGCTGTCCTTGGGGACGCTACAAATCCCAGTACTTCACTTCAATTTAGAACCCCTGTCATTGGATAATGTGGCTTTGGAGAGGTCAAGCTTGGGGTGGGGGCTGAGTGGGAATTTAGTTCATTTGTCAGACACCATTCACTTCCAAGGTATATTAGAGGCTGTAGATTCCCCCCCCCCCCCCCGCCCACCTTAGAAAAGACTCTTTTCAGCACTCAGCTTCCTGCAAGAGTTTTACTGTGGAACTAATTTTCTTTCTTTATTGCATTGTGTGAATGCCCCAAAGCCCCTATAACTATCTGGGTCCCATTGTTCTAGGTGCTGTACTGACAAAAGGCAATTTCCGCCTTGAGCGTACAGTCCAAATAGTAGTGTTTGGATGTTAGTAGATGGTGTTGGCCATGTGATCCCTCCTTGTACTTCTGTTTTTCTGGTGCAGGGGAATTACTAGTTCTTCTTCGAGTGATTGCTCCTATGCATTCCAGTTAGATGTGCGCGCCGCGTGTGCACGGCTCTCCGGAACATTTTTACCCTAGCAACTCCGGCGGGCCGGCTGGGCGCCCCCTGGAGTGGCGCCGCTATGGCACCGGATATATACCCCAGCCGGCCCGTCCGCTCCTCAGTTCCTTCTTGCCGGCTACTCCGACAGTGGGGAAGGAGGGCGGGTCTGGAATGGATAGGAGCAACACATCTCGAAGAACAACAGTTACAACGGTGAGTAACCGTCTTTTCTTCTTCGAGTGATTGCTCCTATGCATTCCAGTTAGGTGATTCCCAAGCCTTATCTAGGCGGTGGGGTCGGAGTGAGACGTGGCAGAGTGTAAGACTGCTGAGCCGAAGGCTGCATCGTCTCGAGATTGTTGCACCAATGCGTAGTGGGAAGCGAAGGTGTGGACAGAAGACCAGGTGGCCGCTCTACAGATGTCCTGGTTAGGGACCTTGGCCAGGAAGGCGGCAGACGAGGCTTGCGCTCTCGTAGAGTGAGCGGTGAGGCGGCTAGCTGGCACACGAGCAAGCTCGTAACATGTCCGGATACATGATGTTACCCAGGAGGAAATCCTCTGAGAGGAAACCGGCTCGCCTTTCATGCGATCAGCAACCGCGACAAACAGCTGGGGCGAACGCCGGAAGGGTTTCGTGCGCTCGATGTAAAAGGCAAGGGCCCTGCGGACGTCCAGGGTGTGAAGCTGTTGTTCACGACTTGAGGCGTGCGGCTTCGGGAAAAAGACGGGGAGGAAAATGTCCTGGTTTAAGTGGAAGGCCGACACCACCTTAGGGAGGAAGGCCGGGTGTGGTCGAAGCTGCACCTTGTCTCCGTGGAAGACAGTATACGGTGGACCAACCGTTAGGGCACGAAGCTCGGAAACTGGTCTCGCTGACGTTATAGCGACGAGGAAGCCGTTTTCCATGAGAGATAGAGCAGGGAACACGTGGCCAAGGGCTCGAAGGGGGCTCCCATAAGCTTGGCCAGAACGAGGTTCAAATCCCAGGACGAGGTAGGACGCCGTATCGGCGGGTACAAGCGGTCTAGCCCCTTAAGGAAGCGGGAAACCATCTGGTTGGAAAAGATGGACCGTTCTCCTACGGCCGGTTGAAAGGCGGACACGGCTGCCAGGTGTACCTTCAAGGAGGAGACCGCGAGTCCTTGTTCCTTAAGGTACCAGAGGTAGTCTAGGATCGTAGGAATAGGGACCAGGAAAGGATTAAGGCCTCTCTGATCGCACCAGAGTGCAAAACGCTTCCATTTCGCGAGGTAGGTTGAGCGAGTGGAAGGCTTCCTGCTTTCCATCAGGACTTGCTGCACCGCTGCCGAAATGTCACGCTCCGCGTGGGTCAACCACGCAGGTACCAAGTTGTAAGATGGAGGGACTGTAGGTCCGGGTGGCGGAGCCTGCCGAAGTCCTGTGTTATCAGGTCCGGCCATAATGGAAGGGGAATGGGATCCCGTACGGAGAGCTCGAGCAGCAGAGTGTACCAGTGCTGTCTCGGCCAGGCCGGAGCGACGAGTATGAGGCGGGCCCCGTCCCTCCGAAGCTTGAGTAGCACGCGATGCACGAGCGGGAACAGAGGGAAGGCATATATAGGAGGTGGTCCATCCAGGAGCAGAGGAATGCGTCCGACAGGGAGCCTCGGGAGCGACCCTGGTAAGAACAGAACTGGTGGCACTTCCTGTTCTCCTTGGAGGCAAACAGGTCTATCTGGGGAAAGCCCCACCTTCGGAAAATTGTGAGCACCACATCTGGACGAAGGGACCATTTGTGAGAGAGGAACGACCTGCTGAGATGGTCAGCTAGCGTGTTCTGCACTCCTGGAAGAAAGGACGCTGCCAGGTGAATCGAGTGGGTTATGCAGAAGTCCCACAGGAGCATCGCTTCTGTGCAAAGCAGGAAGGAGCGGGCCCCGCCCTGCTTGTTGACATAGAACATCGCCGTCGTGTTGTCCGTGAACACCGCCACACAGCGCCCTTGAAGCTCATGCTGCAAAACGTCTGTTAGTCTATAAGGTGCCACAGGATTCTTTGCTGCTTTTACATAACCAGACTAACACGGCTACCTCTCTGATAAGGGAACAGAGGACACCAGAATGTCTTCAGATTTTGGTGGCGATGGTTCTGCTTGTCTGTGCTAGCTAGTGGAATGGTGTGTCCCCTTCTTGATCTGGAACTAGAGGAACTGAAATACAGATAGCTAAATCCGAGTGCAGGAAAACAAGTTGTATTTTTAATTCTCAGCTCTAAAGAGAACTGCGTCGTTTCTGTAAACAAAGTCTTGCATTCTGAGCTATAGGGTTCATATTAGTGCACAGTGGTTGCTTGGTGAGAGAATAGCACTAGTAAAAGCAGAAGAACACGCCCTCTTTCATACAATATGGTTTGAGAGCTTGGCTTTGTAAATGATGTAGCAATGTGCATGTATTAATGAGTGGTATAATAGGTTTCAGTGAAACTGGGAGATAAGATGTGTTAATCTTGTATATTAAGTAGTCCTACAACAATGAACCTTATAATGAGACTGTTATTAAATCTTTTCTTCATTGGCTTCAGTTCAGTGTAACCAGCACTTCTCAGTGTGGTGCATTTAAGGCCAGTTTCTAGAAGAAAGCACTAACTTTCTGAAGCCTTTGTCATTCTGAAATACGCATCTAAATTACAGAGATGCAGCTGATACACATGAGAGAAAAGTGACTCTACCGTGCGCTGGCACACGAGATTTTTGTTTAAAAAAAATTTAAATTAGTAATAATACTTGTACAGAATTTGTTGATTTGACCTCAGCTGCCTTTCAGAAGAGAGCGCCTTGCATTTCCCTCATCAACAGTGTTGCTAGCAGATTGTGTTCTAACAAGGTTAGAAAAGCTGTCAAAATAGCAATAGTTCTAAAAGGAAAAACAAAATTAGCTAGAATGATCTATGATTCTGTATAGTTATAATGAGAACAGCGTGCAGGCTGTTATTTCACCAGCGCAAACAGTACCGCAAAGAGGGCAAGACTTCCTGGCATATTGAGCTTTTCTTTCTCTGTATCCTTGTCCAGCAACAAGCCTTAGTGTTTTTCATCCAAGGATCACAAGACATAGGGGGGCTCAGATGCCCATTTTACAGATGGGGAATGAGACACTTAAACTATTTGCTGCTGCTTTAAGTGCATTCCGATAAGAAGTCACACTAGCCAAGCCTGATGTAGGCAATGCAGGCTGCAAAAATGCAACTGAGGGAGGTAACAACAAACAAAAGATTTATCCTGATTGTTGAGGACTCAGCCGCAGCAAGGAATTGAACCGGAAACCTTTGTATCTGAGCGTAGCGGAACTGCCACGTGGATTAAGGAGGATCTGCTTTTCTCTCAATATTATTCCTATTTGAGGTCCAGAAGAAAAGGTTTCAGCCAGAGGCATCAAATATATAAAATTGTGAAGAGTGATGATTGTTTTTCACAAGGAAGCAACAAGACTTAGAGCACTATGTATTCCTCGGTGGTCACCCATTCCAATACTAACCAGGACCAAACCTGGTTAGCTTCGTTATAAAATGAGCTGATGTTTTGTGATCTTACATTCTCATTCTCTGCAAAGCAGCCGCCCTTTTAATTTAATATGCATGCTTTTTAATTCAGACGGCGGTCCTGTAGCTCTGCCTTTAGTCAGTTCAGGTTTTACAGCCCTGGTGTCTTTCTCATCTCCTGATAACCCCCCACCGTGTCCTCCAAACAGCTGCCACCCAGTTCATACTTTATCCTGTTAAATAACTCCCATTAATGTGCCTTGATGGAACAGGATGAGCATCCCTCTGCTATTTAAGATACCTCATTTCCCCCACAGGCTAAAACCACCTTTTTTCCTCTCAGACTCCTTAAAGGAGGCCTGTTGTCAAAGTAGAGAAAAGAGCACAGCTGTTTGCATGTCAAGTAGTAGTGGTCTGACTAAGAGCTTTAATGTAAACTGTAACAGTTGCTACTATAAAAGGTTTTTAAATTCTCACAAAGGTCTCCAAATAAACACCCAGCATGTCTAGAGATAGGTATTTTATGTAATACCATGAATGAATGTGAATAAAGGGGACTCATTTTAGGAAGAATGGTATCAGTAGGATTACACAGGACTTGCATGTTTCATAATGAATTGTTAGACCCTTCTATATGACAAAATTAACCTCCAGGTTTGACAGTTACTCTCGTCTTAAAATTTAGGAAGAATGCTGTGGCTCTATAAAATGTGAGGCTATTACAATCCCCATCAATGGCCACTAGGGGGAGCGTTAGGTTTATTTTTCTTCTCTCTGGAGCTGACCAGTGCTTTTGTCATCTTTGCAGATGCACATATGGTAGAATATTATCATTTTATGGTTACAATTATGAGCAATTTGATAGAAAATGACAGATAAATTATGCAGTGTTCCTTTTATTTGTTTTAATTTTGCACTCTAAATATGTAAAAGGAAAAAACAGCATGGGGTTTTTTGTTTTTTTTTGGTGGTGGTGGTAGGAGGTGTACTACTCTCTTTGGCTTTGCATTCTTCCAATACAGCACAGGTTGAGTTTACTTTTTTACTGCACACGATTAAATATGTGCAGCCCCTCACAGATGCTGTGAGTATTACTGGGGAGAAATCATGTGTTACTAAATCCTCAAGGCTCCCCATCAGAAGGATCATACATCTAACAATTACGATGGACAAATGCATAAGTAATACAGTTCTTGACCATTTCCAAGAGAAACTGCATCCACTCAACTCAGCTAATGGCTGCACCACCCAAGGAAATGCTAAAGGAAATTTGTATATTCCTAAAATCAATATGGATTTTGGCAAAGCTTCCTTAATGAACCCAGGTGCGATCTCATCTCTCTCTCTCTTTTCTGGCCCTTGTTTGAGCATTCTATACTATCACAATTTTTAAACCACAAATAAAACCCTGTTGCTGCATATGCTGGAGCTAGCAATTGCTTATAAAGAATAATGTTTTGTATTGTGTGTATTCTGTTTATTCAGTTCTTATATTGGGTCTGTCACCGTGATATCTGAGCACCTTTTACTTGTGCATTAAGCAACTTAACTAGTATCTGTTGTGTGTGATTCATTCTTTCTCTCTCCCTCTCCCCAGGGGGAAAGTTGTGTGAGCAGTTTTTAATTTTTTTATGATTATTTTAATTTTTATTCATGCTTATTATATGGGTGCTGCAGCATGTGTGCATGTCACATGAAATGAAAAGTGTTGTGTTCTGTCTTTACCCACCTTTGGGCAAGGCAAGCTGTCTAGCTTGACCGGCACATCCTGCAATGATAATTTTTAAGACATATGGGCCCAATTCTGAGCTTGCTTGAGCAAACTACCTACTGAAGTTTCTGATTTTTTCTGATTAAGAAACTCATTGGTCCATAGTAAGAACTTTGAGGTAAAATAACCCGACTTCTGTGGGTTAATAGGGTGTTCACATACCATGAGGAATTAATTTTAACTTTGAAAGCTCTTAGTCTGTCCCTTTTAGTCTTGCTGTAGTGACCTTTGGTTTGACCAGTTTTCAGATCAGTGGTCCCCAACGTGGTGGCCGCGGGCGCCGTGGCGCCTGCCGGGGCATTTATGTGCGCCCGCCTAGTACCCAGCAGGGGAGACAAGCTGCAGCCCTGCACCTGGCGGGGACAGAGAACTCAGGCTGCGAGCACGGTGTTCTTTGTTCCCAGCAGGCGTGGGGCCCGCCTAGTGCCCAGCCGGGGAGAGAAGCTGCAGCCCTGCACCTGCTGGGGACAGAGAATTCCGGGGCTGCAGGCTGTGGGCGCTGGTGTTCTCGGCCCCTGGCAGGTGCGGGGGCCGTGGCTTAAGCCAGAGAGAAGCCGCGGCCCCGCGCCTGCCGGGGACAGAGAACTCTGGGGCTGCAGGCTGCGGGCGCCGGTGTTCTCTGTCCTCGCAGCTTCTCTCTTCTCTCTGGATTCATATATTATGTTATATTAAATATAATGTTTTTCGTATTATTTAATGTACAAATACAAAATAAGCCTTGAAAAATTGTTGGCGCCCGCCACACTCTTTTGAAAACATGAATGTGCTACTGGCCACAGAAAGGTTGGGGACCACTGCTCTACATTGTATTGTATTAGCTCAGTGTTTTCAAATTTATTTTAAATGTATCCTCAGGAAAGCCATCAGCTAAGCAGAATAAAGTGGCTTGGTAGCTGCGAATACTAGCTCATGTAAATCTGTCACTGTAGCCCCTGTAATTTTCATCTTATTTGTAGAAATAAATCATATTGGTACTTTGACCAGTATAGGAAGCTTAGTGCTTGTCATTGCTTTTTAAATCAATTTTAACAATTACTGTGCAGGTGGTATGGGTGGAGACGGAAAGGAAACTGCATGTTTAAGTTACTCTGGACTTATTGATGCCAGATGGGAACAGAAGAGATTTGAATCTGGATATCGTACATATGCTGTGTGAAAGCTCAAAAGGACTACCCTAGTCTAGTCCCTAACTTTGTTCTGAATGCTGTAGCTTTTGCTTAAGGTGGGTAACCATAACTTAACTAATTTGTATGCGCCTTATGCAGTCTTGGCTCACTTCAAAGTGTAATCAAGTCATGAACTAATTATGATACCATATTCCCAAAGAATGTAAATTTAATTTCCCTTCAAACAGAATGGGAATGTATTAGCAGTTCCTTTATATGAGAGGTATATCATTCAATATCATAATGATGATGCTTCAAACCGGAGTGTGATTCTTAACTTTTGTGAGCATTGTGACCTTTTTCCTTATGTGTCTTCCTCTTTTACTCTTGCATCTTGGATTAGTTTACTAGCTACTGGTTAATAGCATTAAAATATTCAAGTGTGAATGAAAACATGTCTCTTGGGCTTCACATTTGAGAGCATAGCACTATATTATACTTACCTTGCTCCTTCGTAGTGCTTTCAGATACTTGTTTCCTGAAGTCCCAAGGAAGTTTTGACTTGAACTGAATACTCTTGCACCAGTGTTCACGCCTGCTCCAGAACATTTTTAATACATTGAAAAATGGATGTGCAGAAATTTCCCTAGCAGCTTCTTAACCTGATTGTGCCAGACAGTCCACATAAGCTAGGTTGCATAAGAACCAGGGAAGTGAAGTTGTTCATAAAACATTTAATTAACTTCAGTCTTCACGGCGTCTTCAGAATTTAGGTAATAAAGCTACGTGGAAGTTACCAGGCTTCACCTTTTCACAGAACAATAATTCACATAGGTTCAAACCACATTTTTTTGTGGTGTAGCTTTGAAGGCCCAAGAAGCATGTGTTGTGGCCAGACTCTGCTTTGTGGCAATGCATTCATATTGTTCCTGTTGTTCTGAGGTGAACCGAACAGGGGGCTGGAGGAGGAAATAAGTGTGTGTAGTGCATATATTTCAGATACAAGTTGTATAATAAATTGAATCGTTAAAGAGCAGTGTGATCTTCTAATTAAATTTAGGTCTTAGTCCACAATGCAGCACAGTGTAGATATGTGGGGGAGGGGGAAATTGCAGAGTGTACCACAATTTGTGCTCTTACTGCCTTGTGTGGACCCTGCTGGTGTGAACTAAAAAGTACCTAATTTCTGTTAACATAGTCCAGTTTGAAGGAAGACTGTGTTAATGCAACTAGGCAGCTTTTAGTTCTTGCCAGCAGTAACCACAGGGGGAAGAGTGCAACGTTTTGGTGCACTCTGGAATTCACACTCCCTGTAGTCTGCACTGTGGTGCCGTTGAGACACAGCCTTACCCTTGCTTAGAATCTTAGAACACTTTGTTGTAGATTTTAATGTTCTTACAACATGCTTGTTTATAAAAAAAATAAACTGCTAGTATTGTGCATGTGGCTTTTCATGTGTGAGTAGATGAAGCCACATCATGTTGGTTCTTGGTTTGTTTTTGATCAGGAGGAAGGGAGAGGCTGCAGGTGGAGATGGGAGTGGCATCTGTATCGTTGCTTTTCTTAAGGAATGATGTAGTTTTTCTCCTATCGATATACAAAATATTTTTGTACTGCTTCAGAAAGAGAAGGTAAAGCATTGATCACCTACCATGTCAATATATCGAAAAAAGTTGTGCTTGGATGATTTAATTAAAAAAATAATTCAGACCCAACTTCAGATCCAGTTCACTTTTAATTAAATTTACTTTGAGCTTAGGCAAACAGCTGATGATGGGTCATCAGTGTTCTCGAAGACTGTTCATGAACCCCTGCTTATCTTGTGATTTTTTGCTATTATAATAAGCTTTAAACTTTTAAATGTAATTTAAGCCTTACAAACAACTTTTTTATAATGTTGTTCAGAGAGCGTACACTGAATTCACTGTGTTGGACCACATGTAAATGTTCAGAGACAGGTTTGACTGGCCCGGTGACAAAATTTCTTACTCTGAAGCGTCTGAGTCAGTCATAGGCCATTTCTAAAGCATGAACATTCAAAGACAATGGTGAGTGCCAGTGCAACAGGAGGTCCTAGGTTAGTGCTGCTGTAGAGTGCCAGACTGAAGACCTTTCTTTGTCACAAAACAGCTGCAGCAGCCTAGTGGCGGTGAAAAGTTCTACAACCTCTGTACCTGCACCAATCCTCTTCCTCTCTGACTTGAACACCCCTAGGAATGAAGGGAGTTCACTCTGTGTCAGTCCTTGTCCTCTGGGTTGAGACTGCCGTCAAGGGCAATAACTAGTCCTGATTTACCAGGATATCTGTCTATTGGCAGGGATTGAAAAATGTACTAGCCCATGCAAAAGATACATGCGCTGACAAGCCTCCCCCACACCCTGCCAAGATCACAGGCCCTTACGCCCGCACGTCCCTACCATTTGAAAGGATAGAGCAGTCACACACATACTGTAACCTATTGTCAACTTTTATATTTTAATAACTTATGATATATTTCTTATATGTCTCCTTTCCCAGATTCACTCCACTTTTTCTTCTTCCCATAATAATCTCTGACCTGCAGAGAATCCTCCACAGGGTGAGGGGCTGCATGGAGGACAGGATGGGTTGAGTCCCACTTGCTAAAACAGGGTGGAGATCTACATGCAGAGGATCAACATGACATGGGCTTGTGAATAAGGAAGGTCCAGTGGTTAGAGTACTAGTCTGAACCATAGTCTGCCACAGACATCCTTTGTCATCTTGGGCACATTGCTTACTCTCTTTGTGCCTCAGTTTGCCATCTGTACAATGGGGTAAGAGCCCTGCGTTACCTCACCTCACAGAGGTGTTGTGAGGATAAATACATTAAAGACGGTGAGGTGCTTGGTACTGTGGTGATGGGGACCATATAATACTCAAGGTAGATAACTGGGCCCCTAGTCATTGGTTTATGATTGTAAAACAGTGTCATTCGAAATTCCATCTTCCCTTGATAATAGCCTCTCGAAAATGTCCTTTTGGGACAGAAACTTCTCATGCTTGTTCTGTCTTAAGGCTTCATCTCTTTACAAATTTGAGGCAAGAAATATCATTTTCTTTTGAACAACAAAGAAATTTATGTTTTAAATAAAAATTCCTGCTGCTTATTCTCCCTTCCCACCCTCAGGGGAATAATTCAGAAAAGATTGAACTTTGAAACTTTGGCAAGTAACTGGTCCTTGTTGCGAGGTCCCTGCTTGGCTAAATATGAAAATGTTCTAGATTAGCAGATTAGGGAACGTGTTTGGAATTCTACCAAGTTGTAAAGCAGTGAGTACGTTTAGAGAAAGATGCACCGGTTGATTGTTTTTCAGTGTTACGCAGGTGAATATGCAGAAATGAAAAGCTTTACTAGCGAAGCTACTGGAGGAAGTAGGCTCTGTAAGCCAAAGAATACAGTGGTGCTCATAGTTGTTAGGGTTTCCCCCCTTCACTCTGAATTCTGGGGTACAGATGTGGGGAACCACATGAAATACCCCCCATAGCTTATATTCTACCAACTTAGGTTAAAACTTCCCCAAGCACAAATTGCTTTCCTTGTCTTTGGACGGTATTGCTGCCACCACCAAGTGTTTTACAGAAAAATTCAGAGAAGGGTCACTTGGAATCCCTATTCCCCCAAAATATCCCCCTAAGTGCCTTCTCCCCCTTTCCTGGGGAGGCTTGAGAATAATATACCCACCAGTTGGTTACAATGTGAGCACAGACCAGACCCTTTGTCTTTAGGACACTGAAAATCAATCAGGTTCTTAAAAGAAGAACTTTATTTTAAAGAAAAAGTAAAAGAATCACACCTGCAAAATCAGGATGGAAGGTAACTTTACAGGGTAATAAGATTTAAAACACAGAGGACTCCCCTCTGGACTCAGCTTCACAGTTTCAAAAACAGGAATAAAACTACCTTTGTAGCATAGGAAAATTCACAAGTCAGAACAAAAGATAACCTAACGCATTTCCTTGCCTTACTTACAATTTCTGTAATTTTAGATGGATCACTCCAGGTATGTTTGCCGGAGATATTGTACCTGCTTGGTCTCTCCCTCCATCCGGAGAGGGATGAAACAAATAGAGCCACAAACAAAGCTCCCCTCCCCCCCGATTTGAAAGTATCTTCTTTCCTCATTGGTCCTTCTGGTCAGGTGCCAACTAGGTGATTTGAGCTACTTAATCCCTTAAAGGTAAAGTAATTCAGTACAGCTGCCACGGAGGGATTTTATGCTACCCTTTTCTTCATATTTATGACAGCTGTATACACCATATGTGTGGTGCATACCATTGGCAAGGGCAGCACCACCTTTTGGGAGGGGCCTCCAAACTGAGTGGCTGAAATTTGGCCCAGTAGCCCTTCCGTCATGATGGATAGGCCATTGTGCCAAACCTGAGTGGAGCTGCAACCTTGTGCACCAAGTCGCATTGCCACTCACTGAACTTTGGCCTCTCGATGGAGGGGCGGCTGGGCCAGACCTTGGTGGCTCCATGCGAAGTTAAACTAGTGGTTCAGTTGTGCGTACTATGTGAAAAATTTCTGGGGGAGCCCCTGGTAGAACCTCCAGGTTTTCAATTAAAAACAAACAAACCAAATGTTAGGAAATTAAATGTGGGGAGGGGCAACATTACAGTTTGCACTGTGAACATTACAAAAAGTCAAGCAAATGTTAACATGCCTACCGTGTAGATGTGTAGTATTTGCTATTATTTTTTTCCAAGGATGCTGTAAAGGGACTTTGACTCCCTGACTACTGGGAAACTGGTAGATATAATACAGCTGCTTATACTTCTAAACTCATGAGGGGGCTGCTAGTACTGCCAACAATCCTAAGTGCCCCAGAGGGGGCACGTTGGATCAGTAGGCAGTAGCCATGGTCCTGCCCCAATCCTGTATGTCCTGGCCTCCGCAAGCATAATGCTACTAGCGCCTGCTGCCTGGGCAATCCCGGCTCTCCAAGACAAAACTCTCAAAGCAAGGTTTTTGCTTCTAAGAGCCATAAATGAACTCTGTGTCTATGACTTTAGTCTATTGTTTCACTAAATGAATCCTATAAAATAGACAGGTTATGCAGCATGGTGAATTAATATTGCTGTTAAAAGCTGAACCTTTGCATTTCCTCCCTTCTTATGATTCTCTTGTTACTGTACAAGCTTAATACTGCATTAATAAACTTTTTGTGCGTAACAAATTACAGTAATTCAAGTGTTAATTTTTTGTGCAACAAATGAGAATACAGTTCAGTGAACTCCTAAACAGCTCTAATCAGATAATTAATATCTTGTTAATCCAGTATTTGGACTCTTGAACTCTTAAAGAGATGTGATCTTTGAGCATTTAGCTATGTTTCAATTTTAGGATTTGTAGTCCTATAGATTTATTCCCCCTCCCGCCCCCATGAAATTTGTGAGTTTCTTCAAAGCAGATTGTGAAAGTATTTTATCAGCCTGTGTGTCTATATAGGTACTCGTAGCCGCCTCATCAACATTGTATCATTCCCTATTAAATGGTGTATTTGCATTTGTGTATGGCATAGAATCTTGTTAATTCCTACAAAGTAAGGTGCTCTTTCCCCACGTTTAGTAAAGATTTAATAGAGTGGAAGAGTAATATCTCATATTAAGGCTTGCGTCTTAGAAAATTATACTGCAGTAAATGAACTAGCTTAGTAAGAAGTATCATCATAGCTAAAACTAAGCTACATTTGTCTAAATGAATGAACAGAGAACACTGATATATTATACCTTTTTTGTTGGATTGCTTACTCGTTACTTCACAATGAATGTCTCTAGTATTGTGTGAATGAACACGGTTTTATCTTCTAGTGCAGGGATTCCTAACCACTGTCACAATGTGAACCATATTTAAAAAGGGGAAAAAGTCTCATGGACTTCTCTCCTCCCATTCATGCACATGCATCACCCCTCCCATTTGTGAAGGCACAATAGCCTTTCGACAATGCTAGCCATTGCTGACGTGTAGAAGTAATATTAGGGAAGCAAGTCATGTTTTCAGCTCTCTTTTAATTAAATTGAGCAGCTAGAAGCAAGAAGAGACATCATCACGTGCACAGCAAGTGCTTCAAAGTTGCCAGTGGCCCACGGAGCAGAGTTTGGGACCCTCTGGTGTAATGCATTCCCACTGTATTACTTTCTTTAGGTTTGACTCTCATACTGTATGATTTTCATGTTTGAAATACAGAACTATGTGTAATGCAGTGGCAAGAACAAGAATAGATATGCCCCCACTATGTGTGTACCCCAAAGCCCATTAGGGTATACATTCCACTCACCCACATCGATAGGGAACAGCAATAGGCAGATAGTGGGGTAAAGTCCTGTTGTATGAGGGAGGGGCTGTTGGAAGCAGAGTGAATTAAGAGAGACATAAAAAATTGATAAAGATAGGACTGTCTGTTTTTATATTCTGCCACATAACATGGGTTTAAATGAATTTGCCTATAATTTGTCTTCAAATACTGACATTTAACTCTTAGGCCGTATAAATGTACTGGCTTTTTCTACAGTAAAATTCATGCCCTGCGTCCAGGCTAATATGTTCACCCACTATAAACATTACTGCCTATGGTTACAGCCGGAATAAAAAATTCCTTTTATATACATCATGGCTGGCAGAGACTCCTGAGACCACCACAAATCACTTCAGCCTTTTGGTGCTCTCTGACAAAATGCACAGAAATGTAAAACCGCTCAGGCTTCAGATGGATTGACCAGAAAAAGCAATTAGCTTGTTTAGACCATTGTTTGTACCCTCCTTTATCTCAAGATGCTGAGCAAAGGTGTTTTAGAAGCTCTCCTTATTACTTTAGCATTAGATCTTAATCACCTCCCTTCTGCTCCCTCCCCAAAAAGCTTTGCTCATCCCATTTTTAGCTCTTTTTATTTATTTTATTTTTTTTAAAGGATCGTAATGGGGAATAACAAAGCGGTGAGTTATTTATGCAGCCATGATTGGCAAAAATGATTGCAACACGAATTTGCCCAGAAGCGATGATTAGATCATAAAAATGTTAAGAAAATCTGTAACTCAACACCATTTTACATATTTGAAGAAGTTTTTGTTCCCTACGTTAATTGTGATGACTTGTTATTAAAGCATTTATTCAGAGTAATCTCTTTGGACATTGAGCCCTTATCCCATCCGCATGCATAATTGAAATCGGGGAGGGGTGGAACGAGGGGGAAGCATAAACGGTTTACCATGCTAAATGAGCAAGGGAGGGAATTACACAATGACAGGTGAAGAGCAGATTTATCTCCTTTTGGAATTTCAGTGCTGCAAGCAAGGCAGGACACTATTGCTAATATCCTTGCAAATACCACAGTTTGCTGCTTCTGCAGATAACAATCCAAAAATCATTGCTAGTCTCTGAAAGGCCTGTAGTCCTGCAACTGTGGCGGTGTTTATGATCCATCAGTAGTTCAAATTGGGCACCAAATCCATAGCTGTACTTAAAAAGTGGAATATTTACTGAGTTGGCCATTGGTAATTAAAGCATTGGCACTATCCGCCTTAGCTGAATACAAATAGGACCACATATGCAAAGAGGGCAGTAACTGTGGTAACTGAAATGTCATAACCTACCTCCTGTACTCATCCCCTTCAAGTGTTTGTAAATTTGGTGAGGGTTCGTCTCTGTCTTATGGGTGGGGGATAAGATTACACTTGGTCTTTTCATTTCCCTTCAGGCACATCCATAGTAACCATCCATCTCCACCCCCCCCCTCCCTCCCCCCCCCCCCGCTCCATGCACACATGGTGTGTCTTTCTCTGAACTCTGCATTTTATGGCTTCAGTTACCACGTGACCAAAGCAGATTTACACAGAGTAAATTCGGTATTTGTTAGATTTTTACTTTTCAATATGGAATATTTTTTTCCCCTTAACTTGCTGTCTCACCTCTGCAGCAGCAGTACAGAGAATGCCAGGAACTTCTGAGCCTATATCAGAAGTATCTATCTGAACAACAAGAAAAGCTAACGGTCTCTCTCTCAGAGCTTGGTGCTGCCAGGCTGAAGGAGCAGCAGGTAAGCTCTCTCCCCTCACCATTTCTTTAATGACTATATTGCCGATCCCGTTGAAACTCCCTTTCACTCGCTGTCAGAACTGTAACTGTAAATGTGTTGTCTTATGGTATATAAATGTTCTTGCACTATTCTGTGATTGGCATTTCCATGGCCCTTTTCCCTAATACATGGACTAGAGGTAAGAAGCAACCCTTGGATCAGTAAGTCAGGTCAAGTTCATTGATTCTACTGTAATGCAGCGGGAGCTGTGAAGAATCCCTTTCTTTGCAGTCTAAGGGAAAAGGTAAGCGGTGCTGTTGCCTTCCTTGAGCCCTTTTGGACAACATGTGCTTCATGGAGAATTTGCTATCGTTTTAGAAATAGCATTTTAAATTTCCAGCATAATTTTCAGTGAGTGAAAAAGAGATGGAAGCAGGTGAGCTTGGCTGATAAGAATTTTTCCAGTCTATCAGGGAGTTCATCTCTTTTTGAACCTTCATAAAACAACTACTAATTGCACATAAAGTTAAAAGAGAAAATATTGGTTGAGATGCTGTATGTCCTACCTAAGTGGTTAAGTGGTCTAAGGTTCCCGTATGCTGAAACCGGAAAGTAGCTAAAGACCTTGCTATTAGTGATTTGCTGATAGCTAGTTACTTGATTTATGTACCTGCTGATAGCTGATCCTTTTGCCAGGATGAAGATAATGGCTCTGACCAATGTTATTCTTATCTACTCTTCTTCAAAAAAAAATTGCCTCTGCAGATCTCCACTCTTGGTGTCTCACATGAGCCTATAGCTTCTAATAGTGGTATAGCTTTTAGGTCTTGAGCCTTGAAGCATCTGCTAGGGGCTTCTATTATCATAACAGTTATGTGCTGGCAATGATCTCAGCACTGTAGGTGGCACACTGTGCTTTGTGGAGCTTACATTCTAACAAAACTACACAGACACAGCGAGCGATTGATAAAGTCTATCTTGGTGAGTGGTGTTTGGCTTTTCTTTTTAATAAGTGTGTAACAGCACTTAACTCTGTATTTAGAAAGAGGATCTGACTTTTCCCTTCAGTTTCCTGTTGTATACAATGTCCTGCTGGTGAGATTTGGGTTTTATAAATATTGATAGACATTTTTGTGTTCTGCCACATTTAAAATCTTGTGTATCTTTGTGTGGTGTGGCATTCCTAAGATTAGCAAAACTTGCCTGAGAACTTCTGGTCCTGCTGTTCTCTCTCATACTTGCACTTCACTGGGGAATTTCAAAAAGCCAAGTTGAAGCTCTCTCAGTAGTTCAGCACAGACCAGCCTGGCAGTGCCAGCTGTGTTTGGGGTGAGGTGAGTTATGTTTGAGATTTTTTACCTTCAACCAGTTGAGACAGACAGATATCTTTAGCTCTTGCTCCTGGCTAATACCTGGTATCAGGACATCCACCATAGCTTCTATGCCAAAATGTAAAGACAGACACAAGTAAAAAAGCATCACCTCAATAATTGGTACATCAGCACATATCAGTGCAGCACCTAGTGCTCATTGCCATTTGATGAATAGTTTGGTGCCAAGGACCGTCATGGAGTCATGACTGGGACTGACTCCAACTCCAGTGTCTGAAATGTTGTACATTGAGACCTTCCACCTTGCTTGTCCCATTTGCCCTCCTTTATCCCATTTTAATGGCAGCAACTCATTTACCTATTTAAGATGAGGCCTCTTCATTGCTGGCTCCTTTCTAAATTTAGCTCTGCTGACACTTCTTGGTCAAACTTCTGTGAACCTCAAGGTATTGAGCTCCTCTTCTGTGAACTCCTACTGGTTGCAGTCTAGCCATGTTTCTCTCTCCTTTTCTCACTGCAACTATGTCTACTCTACACAGTTAACACAGGTGGTTGGTACCTAGGTCTGAGCACCTGGGGTAGCCTGGCCTTGGTGTGACCATCCCCACTGCAAAGCCATACCCACATTACTGTGTCCTCATTATTTCTGCACTCACCTGTATGTGGGGGTTGTCAGGGCTGATTCCCCACTCTGGCACTTTGAGTGCAGAAGTTGGGGGCCCGCAAGGATTCTAAAAATTAATACTGGCCACTACAGGCTAGTATTAAACTCCCAAGGTCACAGCTTCTCTCTGATCTTGGATGGGTAGATGCTGCCACCACCCAAGTGCAAACCCTCCCCCCTTTTGAGAACTCAGGAAAGAGCACTTCGGAATTCCTTCCTTTGGGGCAGTGGTCAACAACCTTTTTTGTCTGGCGGGCGCCAGACGACGAGCCATGAAGGACCATGGCAGCGGACGAGCATCCGCCGAAATGCGGCAGCATTTTGGCGTCGCCGCCTCTGGATAACGCTGTTTGTCGGCAGCAAGCAGCGTCATCCAGAGGCGTCGCCGCCGAAATGCTTCAGAATATCGGTGGCATTTCGGCAGATGCTCGTCGCCAGCCAGTACGTGGGCGCACTTAGATGCCCAGGCGGGCGCCATGGCACCCGCGGGCACTGCGTTGGGGACCCCTGCTTTCGGGTACCCTCAAGCCCTTTCACCCCTCCCCCCCTGCCACCCCCGGGGAAGAGCTGAGAAAGAAAACAAAGGAAATCAGCTGTTGCCACCAGCTAATTAAACAATATTGCACAAACCTCCCAGGACACCAAAAATTCAATCCTGTTCTTAAAAAGGTAAATTTTATTAAAAACAAAAAGAAAGAAAATACATCTGGAACATAGGCTTTTGCTAGATTTTAAAAACCCACTTATACAAATTAAATGTCAAGAATAACCTTCTTGAGGTCCAGCTTAACGGTTACAAGCAAAACAAATATCAGAGGGGTAGCCGTGTTAGTCTGGTTTTGTAGAAGCAGCAAAGAATCCTGTGGCACCTTATAGACTAACAGACGTTTTGCAGCATGAGCTTTCGTGGGTGAATACCCACTTAACAAAAGCATTTGGGGTTAGCACAGAGTCCAAAAGCCATAAGAAATAAACAAAATAAACCTAATCACATCTTCCTACACATTTTCTGATCTACTTACGTATCTTGGTTTCCAAATAAGCAATTTCTAGGTATGATTCTGATGATTTTCATACCTGGCCGTCAGCGTCTCACAGCGTAACTGCTGCCCTGTTCCCCTCTACCCCAGAGAACAACAACAACAGACAAATGAAAGTTTTTCCCCAATTTTAAAAAGTTCTAGCCCTCCCATTGGCTCTTTTAGTCACGTGCCCACTCACTTCCCTTTACCTACGCATGCAGTCAGACTTTTTAACCCTTTACATGTAAAGCAAGTAGAGAACAGCTACCAAGAGGGATTCTATAGCTAACTGGCTGGCTTAGTGTCCACAAAAGGGTGCCACCCTCCTCTCATTTATTATGGGAGGCATATATAATGGGTCTTTGTACTGAGACACGCTTTATGGATGCCGCCAACACATCTTCCAGAGCAATTGATAATATGGACACGCCTGGAAAGAGAAAGAGGGTGACCTAGAGAAACATCCCGCAGAACAATAGAGAAGCCAAACCCATCAGCGTGACACTCAGAAGCCTGAACAGACCAGCACAAGATTGAAATAAATGGCAGAAACTGGTGGATGCACCTGAGGGTCCAGGAGGTTAAAGAAAGAAGACTGGAGGACTCCAGTGATTTAGCCTGTGTCTTATTGCAAAGTGTGTGGGTTCCAGGCCAAGTTTAAACCTTGTTTCCTAACCTACACCACCAGCCAGGTAAACTAGCCTGTATATTTAAAGCACCTTTAAACCTGGGCTAGAGGTTTTTTATGTAGTCAGAAGGGGGGGAGGGGGGCATTAAAGCTAAAACCTATGTAAGAGCCTGGGTTAACTGCAGTGTAGACATGGCCTAAGTGTTAAAGTTTGGGAGACCATTTAGCTATGTGGACTAAGAAGGCATTGAATAGCATCTCTATATAATTTAACTGGTTGAAGGTCATCTGACTGGTCATGAGCACTTTCCTTACAGTTGCCCAGAACCTGGTAGACAATTCAGCATTGTGATTTACCTACCCTGATCCTCACAGAGGAGCAAGTTATATTGAGAGAACACCAGAAACAGAGCGTGACCAGGCACGTTAGTCCCTGTTCAAGGGCTGGCAAAGAGAGCTAATGTGCTTTTTCTGACTAGAGCTGCATATTCTAAGTGTCAGGGTAGCAGGGCAAAGTTCTCTGTAGTGAATGCAGTAATCCCCCAGCTGTGTCCTATAAAGTGAAGTTGCAATTGATAATCAGAGCCAGTTGCCACATGGAGGAAGAAGAAAATGACAGGTAAAGAGCCCTCATTTGGTCTGATTTAAAATGACTTTTTACGGCTCTTCAACTCCAGGCCACAGAAAGCCAGTCTTCTCAGTGACATTTGTATTGGGGGAGGGGGTTCTGGAACAGCCTTCCAATAGGAGTAGTGGGGGCAAACAACTGAATCAGTTTTAAGATGGAGCTTGATAAATTTATGAACAGGATTATATAATGGAGTTACTTGTGGACTAGAATTAATCCAGGAGGTTCTTTCCTGTCCTTTGTTCTTATATTGTTTAGGCTGAAGAAAGCCTCATAGAATCGTAGGACTGGAAGGGACCTGGAGAGCTCTTCTAGTCCTGTCTCATGTACTCCAAGCAGGACTAAGTATTAAACCATTCCTGACAGGTGTTTGTCTAATCTGCTCTTAAAAATCTCCAATGATGAAGATTCCATAACCTCCCTGGGCAATTTATTCCAGTGCTTAACCACCCTGAGAGTTAAGAAGTTTTTCCTAATGTCCAATCTAAATCCCCCTTGCTGCAATTTAAGCCCATTGCTTCTCAGAGGTTAACAAGAACAATTTTTCTCCCTCTTCCTTTTATGTACTTGAAAACTGTAATTATGTCCCCCTCTCAGTCTTCTCTTCTCTAAATTAAACAAACCCAATTTTTTTCTATCTTCCCTCATAGGTCATGTTCTCTAGATGTTTAATCACTTTTTTTGTTCTTCTCTGGACTCTCTCCAGTTTGTTCACATTTTTCCCAAAATGTGGCACCCAGAACTAGACACAGTACTCCAGTTGAGGCCTAATCAGCATGGAGTAGAGCAGAATTATCTCTTGTGTCTTGCTTACAACACTCCTGCTAATACATCCCAGATTGATGTTTGCTTTTTTTGCAACAGTGTTACACTGTTGACTCATATTTAGCTTGTGATCCAAACTCCTTCTTAGGCAGTCATTTCCCATTTTGTATGCGTGCATCTGATTGTTCCTTCCTGAATGGAGTACTTTGCATTTGTCCTTATTGAATTTCAGACCATTTCTCCAGTTTGTCCAGACCATTTTTAATTTTAATCTTTCTTGAGTTCTCTTTAAATCGCCGACCATGGAGAACTTTTTTCTGTTTGTTTGTTTTGATTGAGCTTGGGAAAGCCTGGATACATCAAACAGACTGTAAGAGCGTCAGTTGTTGGCTTGCTACACAACCATAACCGTCCCGGCTTGTTACACAGAGGTAGATAACATTTCCTTTTTTTTGTAACTGGTGTCTATTCTCACTTGTGGAATTGGCACCTGTAGTTTGAGCTGCCAGGGCACCAGCCCCACAAGTATAAATAGTCAGAGGTAACACTCAAAGAACAGTTACATACAGGTAACCTTTTCTCTTCTCTGCTCTGCAGAACCACATGGGAGGACACCCAATTACACTTTGTAAAGAATGCCTCTTAATATGGTCTAGTTAGAACTATCTTGTCTCTGTTCTTCTCTTCCTCCCATCTCTAATCTAACTTTTTTTATTTGACTTGTGATCTCATGCCACACCCATCATCATGGCATCTTCTGCTGTTTTACCTTTCTACTCTTCCTTCCTTATTTTTATGTGGATTAATACTGATAAGGCTGCCCATTCTCTGCAGACTTGGACTGTCAGTGCAAGGTCACCTTTCAGTATCCAAAAGCTGATTTCCATATTAGGAATGTGGAGTAGCAAAAGAGAATGAGGCACGCTGCAGTGTTACCAAATTTTCTCACACTGCCAAGAAAAGAAATGGATGGTTGTGTAGCAACCAAATGACTGCAGGAGTTACAATACTATTGCATTTGTGACTGAAATGCAGCTCTGATTCTTATCCACGTTGAACTAATGCTGCTACTTTGGGTTACATTTAGTTTGCCTGCATCTTGTCATCCTTTTGTGACCTCGGAATTGCTGTTGTTCATAATCTCGGCTTAGTAGTAGGGTCCTTTTAAACAGAAGCCACCCCTCAAAATTTAAAGAAATATCCTGGCAGTGGTACACTGAAATTGTTGGGAAAATGGTGGTGAAATGATTTAAGACAGAACTTTTGTGGAGTCAATAATCAGTAACTGGAACATGAAGCATCTTTTTTTGTGAGATAAAGTTAATTCCATTTGAAAAGATACTTAAGGTGACATGAATTGAATTATTCAAACTGGCCTTCTTAGCATTACCTCTAGGTTAATATCTCATGATGCCTCTGGTTTCATTAGAGGAGTTTTAAGTACATAACTTTTTTATAATAAATTCAATACCTAGAAGCTGAACTGAAATTGGTTTACTTTCCACCACCCCATAAAAAGAAGCATTAATTGTAAAGTGACAATTAAAGTGCTCAGTAAAGAAGAGTCAGACAGATGCAAAGAGATAGCTTTTGTGTAAAGGAAGTGAAAAGCTCTACTGAACAATAGGTTTCTGCCCTGATATTAATAGAAAATGCCATCCACATTAAAACATAGTTAAATCTCTATCAAAAACTGTTTTGGACATCTTTCTGCTGCTCCCAACTGTTCATCCTTTGCCATTTCAAGAAGCTTTACACGGAGATGTAAAGAAAATTGCCGTTGTTCTAGGTAATCAGGTCTGACCTAATTATACCCTGCTTCACTGCCATCTCAAACAGTGGAAAGAATCCAATTTACGTTGGCAAGTATGTGGCTGATGAAATTGTGGAAATGTTCCACAGCTTGGAGTAGGACTTGACTCTCAAGAGCTGGACTGAAGGCTGAACTTTTACTGGAATGGAATTATTGATCTTCTGTTGAAGGGAGGATAATATCTTTAGCCCTGGCTCTGCCTGTTTCATATTAATCTTTTTATTTTCAAGTACAGCTGGCTGCTTTTATTTCTTATTTGTATAAGATTATCAGGACATCTGTTGATTCCTTTGGCTCAAGAAGATTCTTGTTCACCAGATTCTCTGTTTTCAGCTTGGGTTTTCCCCTAGCTAAGCAGCAGCAAGGAAAACCTAACAGAGAGTGAATTCCAAATCCCAACAAATTCCAAAGGGGCATCTACTCCTCCTTGTTCTTGTGTGTTATGTATTAGTTTATCTGTTGTTTAGCACCCAGAGGTCCCAGTTAAGAGCAAGGTGCTATTTAATAAAGTGCTATACAAACACATATGAAGACATAGTCTCTGGCCTGGGAAGTATATGATCTAACAAGATTAGCATTGCTTTTTGGAGACTAGATTTTATTTAAAAAATCAATCAATCACTGGTTTATCTTAAATGTTACTGATACGATATTCTGTGTAGTTTTAAAATAAAAACTTAAGAACTCCGTTCCCAGAAAAAACGAGGAGTCCTTGTGGAACCTTAAAGACTAACACATTTATTTGGGCATAAGCTTTCGTGGGCTAAAACCCACTTCACTTCATAAAGCCCACGAAAGCTTATGCCCAAATAAATGTGTTAGTCTCTAAGGTGCCACAAGGACTCCTCGTTGTTTTTGCTGATACAGACGTAACATGGCTGTCACTGTGAAACCTTCCCAGAAAAGACCAAAGATCCTGCTTTCTTTTCATCTCTATGGCTAAAACTCTTGTCCACATCTGTCATTCTCTGCCTTAACAAAGGTAACCTTTCAAGGTTCTGTCATCTGGGGGTGTGTGGGTGGGTAGGTAGGTAGGTGTAGGGGGGGTCAGTCTGCACAAACCAAGCTCTTTTTTTTCCTCTTTTCACAGGTCACCTTTAAAAGCATTGTTTAGCTTGATTAAAGAAAAAAATATGCAAAGGGTTTTGAATGCTGGGAGGCAAACCTGCATGATAGAATTTATTTTGTTGTTTACCCAGCTGTACTGAAACAATGGATGAGCCCATCTGAAAGACAAACATGGATCGGGACAATAAATAAAGAACTACTATAATCTGAAGTGGACCCAAAGGTATCAGATAATTTGGGAAGGGATGTAGCCAGGAAGAGACAAGGGCTTAACTTAAGTCAATATTAGTTAGGAGTAGTGATGAGTTTGGTGGCATTTAGGTAACTTGGATTTTTCTTTAACTTAAATTTAGGGCTAGCCTGAAGGTGCTTTTAGTAGTATCTATATATGAGATGTATATTATCTAACAATCCTTTTTTGAGACTTTTTCCTCTCCGTTCCACACATTGCCAATAAATACTGCTTTATTTAAAGTGAATTGAGCTTTGACTGTTATAGCTGGGGAAATTACTGACTAGTTTTCTCAAAGGGAACAGAACTGTAGGCTGAAAGGAAGCAGATAAAGGTGAACGTGACATCCTCTGAATCAATGAAAGGTATGGAGAAGGTTGCAGCCTACTTCTTGAGCAGAGTCACAGAAGGGCCAGAGGGTGACACAAATCCAGGAGGACCAAACTGTTACATCCTTGGGGGTAGCAGTTTTGGGAAGAAATCACTGGAGACCTAGAGAACTGTAAACCTTACAACCAGCCATTTATTGCCACACACTGAACTAAACAAAAATGAGCCCAAACTGGCTGGGTTATCCCCTAATAATCGAATTCAGTTGCAATAGCAAGAACAAGATTCTATTACTACGACAACCAAATACTCAAACAAATTAAAATGCAAAGATCGATCAGAAGAAGGATCTGAAGAAGTGGGTATAGGAAACACTAAGCTCTTCAAACTCATCCCTACTAGCTCAGTTAAGGCATTGGGCTCAATTTGGATTTGCCACAGTCTGTCTTGTGTGACCCTGGACAAGTCCCTTACTGACCCTGTGCGTCACTTCCCCATCTGTAAAACAGGAATAAAATATCCTTTCTCCCATCCCTTGTCTGTCTTCTCTATTGAGACTGTAAGTTTTTGGGGGGCAGAGGCGAACTTTTACTATGTATTTGCACAATGACTAGCAAAATGGACATTGAAGCTAGAAAAAAACAGACTGGAAATAGGGCATACCTTTACAACAATGAGAGTAATTAACCATTGTAACAATTTACCATGGGTCATGGTGGATTCTCCATCACTGACCTTTGTAAAATCAAGTTTGGATGTTTTTCTGAAAGATCTGTTCTAGGACTTATTTTGGGGAAGTTCTACAGCCTGTATTCTACAGGAGGTCAGACTAGATGATCACTACGGTTCCTTCTAGCCTTAGTATCTGTGGAATGGGACCCTGATCTCAGTGGGGGTCTCTTGGGACTACCAGTATGCCAGTAAAAACAACTACCACTCTTCAAGTGTTTGCCTACATGTGTTCCACTTCTGATGTGCGTATGCCAGAAATCAGAACACTTTAGCCAGCAATGTCCGTTGGCTGCACCCTTTGTGACCTTGAGCCTCTGTACCAACAGTTTTAAGCTGGGCAGAGCAACCAACCGACCCTCAATTCTTCCCAGAGCCTCATTTGTCTAGGGCTGAAGCAGCATTACCTGCATTAGATGTCCTCAGGGCTCTACCTTATTATAAAAATAGAACAAAACTATTTAGGTTATCACATAGGTTATTTATTTCTATTGCTGAAAGATCTAGGGGTCAGGCAATTTCAACCCAGAGAATTTTCAAGTGGGTGTCAGTTGCATTAAGTTAGTGTATGAGAGAGCTAATTTAGAACTCCCGGGGCAGATTAGATCACATTATACCAGGGCACAGTCAGCTTCTGTGGCCTCAGGGATATTTCTCTAACTGTCATAAGTAATGCTGCTACATGGGGTAGTGTACATGCTTTTACTAGGCAATACTGTATTCTAGAGGCATCTCGCTTGGATGCTTTTTTCTGCAGGACTTTGTTGCAATTCGTGTTTGATTAGACTCACAGTACCCTCCTCCGATGTTTGTACCATACCTGAGTCACCAGAAATGGACTACATGTAGACTAACTCTTGAGATGTGTTGTCTATGTGTGTCCCAGGATTCACCCTTCTTTCCCCACTATTGTAGAGTCTATTAATATGGCATTGATGATTGTGAAGGAATTGGAGGGTCAGTTGGTTGCTCTGCCCAGCTCCGTGGCATGAAGGACACAAGGTGAAGCCAACAGACGCTGCTGGCTAAAGTGTTCCAATCTCGGGCATATGGGGCCCATACACATCAGAAGTGGGACACATGTAGACAACACATCTCAAAGAACTCTAGCTACTAATGGGTAAATAACTTTCTTTTTTTAAGGATCTCTAGACTTCAACACTTCTTGGTAGCAGTTGATCTACCTTTTTCAAAATGTTGACCCCAATCAACAAACCAGCCACGTATAAATACTTACAGACATGCGGACTGTGTAAATTCAATATTTTCAAACCAACTGAGTGAAAACACAAACATACAGCCCAAATTCAGCATTCACACTGGAACTGACATGTATGTAAAACAGATTCGAGTTTACAGTACTTTCTATGATTGAGAGACAAAATAGTTAAATTTCCTAAACCTTAACAGAAAAACTGTGTGCCAGTTTACTGAATTCTTTTGCAGGTTCCTCAAATGTTCCAGGTACTGCTGCAGAAGGATGAAATCCACTGATTCTCTGTATACCTATTGCCTATTCTCAGAGGCTTTAAAACCCCCCCCGAAACTTAGGATATATCTAGAAGAAGTCCCATTTAGTGTTCCTCTTGAAAGAGTAAACCCAGACACCCAAGTACAAATCTTTAAATATTTATTACATTTCTTACACAAGGAATATCATTAATAGGAATTGAATTTCTGGTTAATAGTTTTCAACATTCATGCAGACACAGTGCTCTAGTGGACTGCATAAATTCAGTGGAACCTGGAGAACCCTGATCTAACTCTGGTTCTTTCAGTGTCTTCCTGTCAAGTTATTTAACCTCTCCGTGCCTCAGTTTTCCCATCTATAAAATGGAGATGATGTTGCCTTTTTGTAAAGCACTTTAAGCTCAGTGGATGCAAAAGTGCTATGTAAGTGCAAAGATTATATTAATCATGATTAATCTCACTGTTAAACCATAGAATACCAATTGAAATTTATTAAATATTTTTGGATGTTTTCTACATGTTCAAATATATTGATTTCTATTATCACACAGAATAAAAAGTGCACAGTGCTCACTTTATATTATTATTTTGATTACAAATATTTGCACATAAATGATAAACAAAAGAGAGTATTTTTCAGTTCACATCATACAAGTACTGTAGTGCAATCTCTTTATCATGAGTGTAACTTACAAAATGTAGATTTTTTTTTGTTACATTGTTTTGTTTTTGAGTGCAGTTATGTAACACTTTAGAGCCTACAAGTCCACTCAGTACTACTTCTTGTTCAGTCAATTATTAATACAAACAAGTTTGTTTACATTTACAGGAAATACTGCTGACTACTTTTTATTTACAATGTTACCTGAAAGAGAGAACAGGTATTTGCATGGCACTTTTGTAGCTGGTGTTGCAAGATATTTATGTGCCAGATATGCTAAACATTCATATGGCTCTTCATGCTTCATCCACCATTCCAGAGGACATGTTTCTATGCTGATAATGCTTGTTAAAAATGTGTTAATTAAATTTGTGACTGATCTCCTTGGGGGAAAATTGTATGTCTCCTGTTCTGTTTTACCCACATTCTGCCATATAATATATGGAGATATACCTATCTCACAGAGCTGGAAGGGACCCTGAAAGGTCATAATGTCTGCCCCTTGCCTTCACTAGCAGGACCAAGTACTGATTTTTTGCCCCAGATCCCTAAGTGGCCCCCTCAAGGATTGAACTCACAACCCTGGGTTTAGCAGGCTAATGTTCAAACCACTGAGCTATCCCTCCTCCCATATATTTAATGTTTTAGCAGTTTCAGATGATGACCCGGCACATGTTCATTTTAAGAACTCTTTCACAGCAGGTTTGACAAAATGCAAAATAAGAACATAAGAATGGCCGTACCGGGTCAGACCAAAGGTCCATCTAGCCCAGTATCTGTCTACTGACAGTGGCCAATGCCAGGTGCCCCAGAGTGAACCTAACAGGCAATGATCAAGTGATCTCTCTCCTGCCATCCATCTCCACTCTCTGACAAACAGAGGCTAGGGACACCATTCCTTACCCATCCTGGCTAATAGCCATTAATGGACTTAACCTCCATGAATTTATCCAGTTCTCTTTTAAACCCTGTTATAGTCCTAGCCTTCACAACCTCCTCAGGTAAGGAGTTCCACAAGTTGACTGTGCGCTGCGTGAAGAAGAACTTCCTTTTATTTGTTTTAAACCTGCTGCCTATTAATTTCATTTGGTGACCCCTAGTTCTTGTATTATGAGAATAAGTAAATAACTTTTCCTTATCCACTTTCTCCACATCACTCATGATTTTATATACCTCTATCATATCCCCCCTTAGTCTCCTCTTTTCCAAGCTGAAGAGACCTAGCCTCTTTAATCTTTCCTCATATGGGACCCTCTCCAAACCCCTAATCGGTTTAGCTGCCCTTTTCTGAACCTTTTCTAGTGCTAGAATATCTTTTTTGAGGTGAGGAGACCACATCTGTACACAAGATGTGGGCGTATCATGGATTTATATAAGGGCAATAATATATTCTCAGTCTTATTCTCTATCCCCTTTTTAATGATTCCCTACATCCTGTTTGCTTCTTTGACCACCTCTGCACACTCCGTGGACATCTTCAGAGAACTATCCACGATGACTCCAAGATTTTTTTCCTGACTCGTTGTAGCTAAATTACCCCCCGTCATATTGTATGTATAGTTGGGGTTATTTTTTCCAATGTGCATTACTTTACATTTATCCACATTAAATTTCATTTACCATTTTGTTGCCCAATCACTTAGTTTTGTGAGATCTTTTTGAAGTTCTTCACAATCTGCTTTGGTCTTAACTATCTTGAGTAGTTTAGTATCATCTGCAAACTTTGCCACCTCACTGTTTACCCCTTTCTCCAGATCATTTATGAATAAATTGAATAGGATTGGTCCTAGGACTGACCCTTGGGGAACACCACTAGTTACCCCTCTCCATTCTGAGAATTTACCATTAATTCCTACCCTTTGTTCCCTGTCTTTTAACCAGTTCTCAATCCATGAAAGGACCTTCCCTTTTATCCCATGACAGCTTAATTTACGTAAGAGCCTTTGGTGAGGGACCTTGTCAAAGGCTTTCTGGAAATCTAAGTACACTATGTCCACCGGATCCCCCTTGTCCACATGTTTGTTGACCCCTTCAAAGAACTCTAATAGATTAGTAAGACACGATTTCCCTTTACAGAAACCATGTTGACTATTGCTCAACAGTTTGTTTTTCTATGTGTCTGACAATTTTATTCTTAACTATTGTTTTGACTAATTTGCCCGGTACCGACATTAGAGTTACCGGTCTGTAATTGCCGGGATCACCTCTAGACCCCTTTTTAAATATTGGCGTTACATTAGCTAACTTCCAGTCATTGGGTACCGAAGCTGATTTAAAGTACAGGTTACAAACCTTAGTTAATAGTTCTGCAACTTCACATTTGAGTTCTTTCAGAACTCTTGGGTGAATGCCATCTGGTCCCGGTGACTTGTTAATGTTGAGTTTATCAATTAATTCCAAAACCTCCTCTAGTGACACTTCAATCTGTGACAGTTCCTCAGATTTGTCACCTACAAAAGCCAGCTCAGGTTTGGGAATCTCCCTAACGTCCTCAACCGTGAAGACTGAAGCAAAGAATCCATTTAGTTTCTCCGCAATGACTTTATCGTCTTTAAGTGCTCCTTTTGTATTTCGATCGTCAAGGGGCCCCACTGGTTGTTTAGCAGGCTTCCTGCTTCTGATGTACTTAAAAAACATTTTATTACCTTTGGAGTTTTTGGCTAGCCGTTCTTCAAACTCCTCTTTGGCTTTTCTTATTACACTCTTGCACTTAATTTGGCAGTGTTTATGCTCCTTTCTATTTGCCTCACTAGGATTTGACTTCCACTTTTTAAAGGAAGTCTTTTTATCTCTCACTGTTTCTTTTACATAGTTTTTAAGCCACGGTGACTCTTTTTTAGTTCTTTTACTGTTTCTTAATTTGGGGTATACATTGAAGTTGGGCCTCTATTATGGTATCTTTAAAAAGGGCCCATGCAACTTGCTGGGATTTCACTTTAGTCACTGTACCTTTTAACTTTTGTTTAACTAACCCCCTCATTTTTGTATAGTTCCCCCTTTTGAAATTAAATGCCACAGTGTTGGGCTGTTGAGATGTTCTTCCCACCACAGGGATGTTAAATATTATTATATTATGGTCACTATTTGCAAGCGGTCCTGCTATAGTTACCTCTTGGACCAGCTCCTGCGCTCCACTCAGGATTAAATCTAGAGTTGCCTCTCCCCTTGTGGGTTCCCGTACTAGCTGCTCCATGAAGCAGTCATTTAAAGTATCGAGAAATTTTATCTCTGCATTTCGTCCTGAAGTGAAATATTCCCAGTCAATATGGAGATAATTGAAATCCCCCACTATTATTGGGTTCTTAATTTTGATAGCCTTTTTAATTTCCCTTAGCATTTCATCATCACTATTACTGTCCTGGTCAGGTGGTCGATAATAGATCCCTAATGTTAAAGAAGGTACTAATGTGAGATTTCTAAGAATAGATACAGCACTTGACCCAAGGTTTAAGAATCTGAAGTGCCTTCCAAAATCTGAGAGGGATGAGGTGTGGTATATGCTTTCAGGTGTCTTAAAAGAGCAACACTCTGATGCAGAAACTACAGAACCTGAACCACCAAAAAAGAAAATCAACCTTTTGCTAGTGGTATCTGACTCAGATGATGAAAATGAACATGCATTGGTCCACTCTGCTTTGGATTATTATCGAGCAGAACCCGTCATCAGCATGGACGCATGTCCTCTGGAATGGTGGTTGAAGTATGAAGGAACATATGAATCTTTAGTGCATCTGGCACGTAAATATCTTGCGATGCTGGTGTGATGGATTGAGTCACAGAAACCCCCTTGTGAAGTGCCACCTGATGTGCTGGGACTACCTCTGAGCCCGTTTTCCCTGACAGCTTGGGACTTCAGTACCTTGCCTGGTTGTGCCAGGCACGCAAGCCTGCTACAAACACAGACCCAGGTCTGAGCCATGTCCCCCAAAAGCTGCAGGCTTCACTGAAAACAGCTTAAGAAGTCCTGTCTCCAACACCTAGATACCCAGTTCCCAATGGGATCCAAACCCCAAATAAATCGGTTTTACTCTGTATAAAGTTTATACAGGATAAACTCATAAATTATTTGCCCTCTATAACGCTAATAGAGAGAGATGCAGAGCTGTTTGCTCCCCCAGGAATTAATACTTGCTCTGGATTAATAAGCAAAAAGTGATTTTATCAAATATAAAAAGTAGGATTTAAGTGCTTCCATGTAATAACAGATAGAATAAAGTAAATTACCAAGCAAAATAAAATAAAACACACAAGTCTAAGCCTAATACAGTAAGAAACTAAATGCAGGTAAATCTCACCCTCAGAGATGTTCCAATACGCTTCTTTTACAGACTAGACTTCCGCCTAGTCTGGGTCCAGCAATCACACACACCCCTGTAGTTACTGTCCTTTATTCCAGTTTCTTTCAGGCATCTCTGTGGGGTGGAGGGGCTATCTTCTGAGCCAGCTGAAGACAAAATGGAGGGATTTCCCAGGGCCTTATATAGTCTCTCTTGTGGGTGGAGACCCCTTGTGTTTTCCTATGCAGAATCACAGCAACAAGATGGAGTTTTGGAGTCCCCTGGGCACAGGGCCGGCTCTAGGTTTTTTGCCACCCCAAGCAAAAAAATTTGTTACTGCCCCCCACCCCAGCCCTGGGCTCTCTTTCCACCCACCCCAGCCCTGGGCTCCCCCCCGCCCCCTGCTCTGCCGCCCCAGCCCTGGGCTCTTCCCCACCAGTGCTGACTCCGCCCGCTCCCCCCTTGCCTCCAGGTGGTTCGGCGCTGGCAGGGTCGGGGTAAGCAGCTGGGCTCCCGGGCCATGCCTCAGCCCAGGGTCCCTCCAGCCAGAGCTCCCGTCTCCAGGGCCAGCAGGACCCGGGAGGGCAGAGCCAGGGGACCGCCCGGCAGGGGGCTGAGGGAGCCAGGGCAGGGTAGCCCCAGAGGAAGTGGAGCCCTAGAGAGCGGGATGCGGGCCCCACCCGGCAGCGCCCCTCCCTCTATGGCCCTGCTGCTGCTGCTTCTGGCGCCCTGCCGCAGTCCCTGGGCGGCTCAGGCCGCTTTGCCCAGCCCCGACTGCAGTGCTGGGGGAGCGGCTGCCCTGGGGCACCTGCAGGCAGCTCCGTGTGCCCCGTGGGGCGGCCCCCAGCCAGAGTGTCCCCCGCTCAGAGCCTGCCCGGCCCAGCCACAGGGTGCGGGTGCTGCTCCCCTGCGGCGTGAACCGCCCCAGCCGTAGGGCGCCCCCCACGCACGATGCATTGCTGCTGCCAGGGCTGGCTCTAGACTTTTGCTGCCCCAAGCAAAAAAAAAAAGATGGCCGGAATGCCACCCCTGAAAATGTGCCACCCCAAGCACGTGCTTGGTTTGCTGGTGCCTAAAGCTGGCTGTGCCTGGGCAAGTCACATGTCCATGCATGACTCAGTTCTGTACAGGCTGACGCCATTTCCCACAAGTTTTTAATGAATCAGTAAACTCAGGGGTTGTACCGTATAACTGGATAATTGCTAACATAGTTCCCATTTTTAAGATAGTATGCAAGGTCTTGGAAAAAATTTTTGAAGGAGAAAGTAGTTAAGGACATTGAGGTCAATGGCAATTGGGACAAAATACAACATGGTTTTACAAAAGGTAGATTGTGCCAAACCAACCTGATCTCCTTCTTTGAGAATGTAACAGATTTTTTAGACAAAGGAAATGCAGTGGATCTAATTTACCTCGATTTCAGTAGGGCGTTTGATATGGTTCCACATGGGGAATTATTAGTTAAATTGGAAAAGTTGGGGATCAGTATGAAAAGTGAAAGGTGGATAAGGAGCTGGTTGAAGGGGAGACTACAATGGGTCATACTGAAAGGTGAACTGTCAGGCTGGAAGGAGGTTACTAGTGGAGTTCCTCAGAGATCAGTGTTGGGAGCAATCCTATTTAATCTTTTTATTACTGACCTTGGCCCAAACAGTGGGAATGTGCTAATAAAGTTTGCAGATGACACAAAGCTGGGAGGTATTGCTAACACAGAGAAGGACCGGGATATCTGGATGACCTTGTAAACTGGAGTAATAGCAATAGGATGAAATTTAATAGTGAAAAGTGCAAGGTCATGCATTTAGGGATTAATAACAAGAATTTTGGTTATAAATTGGGGACACATCAGTTGGAAGTAACAGAGGAGGAGAAGGACCTCGGAGTATTGGTTGATCACAGGATGACTATGAGCCACCAATGTGATATGGCCGTTAAAAAACGCTAATGAGGTCTTGGGATGCATCAGGCAAGGTATTTCCAGTAAAGATAAGGAGGTGTCAGTGCCATTATACAAGGCACTGGTGAGACCTCATCCGGAATGCTGTGTGCAGTTCTGGTCTCCCATGTTTAAGAAGGATGAATTCAAACTGGAACAGGTACAGAGAAGGGCCACTAGGATGATCCAAGGAATGGAAAACCTGTCTTATGAAAGACTGAAAGAGCTTGGCTGGTTTAGCCTAACCAAAAGAAGGCTGAGGGGAGATATGATTGACCTCCCATTTGACGGCAAAGCCCTGTTTGCGGAACAAATGGATACAAAGCTGCATGGCCTGAAAGAGTCTCCAGACTCTGTGTCTCTGTTCTGGCTCCGGCTAAACCTAAGTTCAAGCCACAGCAGACTCCCGCTCAGGCCACCCGGTCAAAATACGAGACAGCTTATAAGAAGGATCGGCTGATCTCCACCATCAATTGTGAGGGCACACTCGACTCGTCGGCTGCCTTTTTAGCCCATGTCCCCATTCAGGACATTTGCAGGGCTGCCACATGGTCTTCAGTTCACACTTTCACCTCGCATTATGAGATCGTCTCCCAGACCAGGGCCGACACCAGGTTCGGCAGGGCTGTGCTCCGTCCCGAGAATTTGTGAACTCCTACCCACCGCCAACAGATATCGCTCGGTATCACCTATTGTGGAATACACATGAGCAATCACTCAAAGAAGAAAAGACAATTACCTTTTCCGTTACTGGTGTGCTTCAAGATGTGTTGCTCATGTCTATTCCACATCCTGCCCTCCTTCCCCTCTGTCGGAGTTGTCTGGCAAGAAGGAACTGAGGGTGGGGGGAGTACACAGTGCCTTTTATACCATGCCATAGAGGTGCCACTCCAGGGGTTGCTAGGGGCACTCCCCTATGGGTACTGCTAAGGGAAAAACTTCCAGCACCGGTGAACGTGGTGAGCACACACACTTATTGTGGAATAGACATGAGCAACACATCTTGAAGAACACCAGTTACAGAAAAGGTAACTGTCTTTTCCCCGTGTGGATGGTTGGAACTATGACTGGGTCATTTCTCATGTCTGACCAACCGGCTTGCATTAAAATCTGTGATTATTGTAGTTATCGTAGCGGGGACATAACAGTTTTCAAGTACGTAAAAGGTTGTTACAAGGAGGAGGGAGAAATTTTTTTTTTCTTAACCTCTGAGGATAGGACAAGAAGTAATGGGCTTAAATTGCAGCAAGGGAGGTTTAGGTTAGACATTAGGAAAAACTTCCTACCTGTCAGGGTGGTTAAGCACTGGAATAAATTGCCTAAGGAGGTTTTGGAATTTCCATCATTGGAGATTTTTAAGACCTGCCAGGAATGGTCTAGATAATATTAGTCCTGCCATGAGTGCAGGGGACTGGACTGGATGACCTCTCAAGGTCCCTTCCTGTGCTATGATTCTATGATTCTTCCTTTAATTCTTCTTCTTCGACTCTTGTAGCTACTATTAGTGGACCCATGAGCTTAAATCTGTCTGAAGGAGCAGACAGGTGTCATGCTGCCTAAGAGGCATAACAAGAGTCTTGATTTTCCCATTGGTTCCCTTTTAATTTTGCTCTAAATAGTTTTCATTAACAGATTGAAATTAGTGCCTAATATTTCTAGTAACATTTTTTTCCAAATTAATATTATGTAAATACTTCCAACATCATTGTTAAGTTCCTAAGAGGGTGTGTTTTGGGGGGGAACCCAATAAAACCCATTGGCTTTTATTTCCTGGATGGGGAGAACTCTCCCCTGCCTCCCAAATCTGTCAGAAAGTAGAGTTGGTGACATCAATAAATTACATTCTTTGTTCTGAGTCAGTGAACTAATCCCATAGTTAGTGCCTGGAAACAGTGAAATGTCCTTCGGGATCACTACGTTTACCATATAACTTTACACAAACAATAGAGCCATTAAACTCCCATACGCCTGCCAAATTTCAGTTACACTCTGTCTACCAAAACTCTTCCTGCCATTTCAATATTTTTCTTCTCTTCCTATCCTACAACTGTTGTATAATTTTTCTGTGCACTGTTAAACTGTCACACGCTATCCCAGGGTTGGCTGCATTTAAATGGTAAGATAAATTAGTGCCTGTATATTATTTATTTCTGTTACCATCATGCCTAGAAATCCTAGTCAAGGGCCAGGGCTCCATTTACTAGGTGCTTTGCAAAGGCAGTCACTGCCCCAAAGAGCTTACATTATATGTTTGCTAAAGCATTTTGGAATCTTTTGGGGTGAAATTTACTATGAAAATGTTAGATGTGCTTATGGAATATCACTTAGTGATTTATATTTCTAACCTTAGTTTGAGCCTTTATTTGCAGTTGCTTCCTAAAAGGCTGTAGTTAATAGGTTTCTGACATCTTCCATCATTGCTATCTCATTAGTGTTGTATTTCCATGGCTTTAATAACTCAGTGAAGACTGAAATGATGATTCTTAAAGAATTGACTGAACAAGTTAGGCCCTGATTTGTTTGGCAGTCCAAGGCATGACAAACATCTTTGACATAAGCAGAGTAAATTAAGGTAAGAAATATAAATCAACAGTATGGTTATCTTTATCCATTAGCCACTTACAAATAGCTTTCTGGCACAATTTGGAAACTAGTAAATTCTCAAGCTATGTAGTGCCAGAAATACCAAATCTAGATTTCTCTTCTGCAAACATGATTTTTCTTCCTCCCTGCCTATGTTAAAGTACATGCCATATTTAGCAGTTTCAGGAAAAATTCGAAAGCAGTTAGTGTGGCCATCATCCTAACTGAGTATTCGTGAGAAAGTGGAAATGTTCCCATTTCAGTTCCTTGATAATGACACACTTGAGTATGGGATCTGAAATGTCAGTCCTTCTATTTTCAAACCTGTGGAAACGTGAATAAAGCTTACACATAAGAGCAATCAACTCTGATAGCAGTAGGCTAAATATCAGTTTCTGAAAATAAATTTTATATGAATCTATTCTCCAGACAATTTGACTTTTAAATGTTTAAAAATGTGACATCTTTATATAAGTGAATACAGATTGAGGCAGTAGCTATAAAAACCTGAAGTTTCCATGCATCACCTGCTTTTCACTCCAACCTGTTAAACAGCACAACTAGACACAATGCAGACTTTACTGCTTTCCGTCGCAATAATTTACTGCCCTCCTGACCTATAAACAGATAACTGTTACCATGACTTGATACTGTTAGGTGTTTGGATACATTCTCAAAGGTAATTCATGGTTTTAAATATCGTATGTATGAAAGGTTTTATAACCAAGCATTTGGAAAATGGCAGTATTACATTTCCTTGAGCTGTGTTCTGGGAGTAATGATTTGTCGCTGCAGTCTTGTTACATGGCATCCCGAGCAAAATGTCCCCCTCCTTTCTTCCTTTAATGCCTTATTCTTGTGTAAGGACTACCACAGATTCATTTCTCTCCTTCAGTCTCCTCAATGCTTCTGGAAAGGATGATTACCTAAACCTGAAATCTGCAGGTAAAAAGTTTTCAGTGACCTCCATTGATTTACATTTACAATTTTCTCATGTTAAGGGGATGCACTCTATTAGCGCAGCTACGAGTCAGTATAACTGAGCTCTTTTCCAAATCTGCCTCAGATTCACTGCATAACCTTTGGTAAGACACTTAACCTCAATGTGTCTCAGTCCATCCATCTGTGAAATGAGGTTAATAATCCTTACCCACCTACCCTTCTAAAGGTCTTTGAGATCCATGAATGAAAACCATTAGATAAGTAGGAAGAATGGTTGGGCCTGATTCACAGCTTTGTGCCAGGGTAACTCCTTTGAAGTCAGGGCAATTATAGTGGAGTAACATCTTGGTGAATCAGATCTGTTATTTTTCTTAGTTTTGGGATATAAAATAACCATAAGAAGCTCTCATGCAAATGACAAACTACTGAAATGCTGGGGAGGGCCTTTAGATTAGCCAGACTATTGCTTCTGAGCTGTGCTTCCATTCCCGTAGGTCAGAACTTCAGAAAATGATCAGAGTTCCTGGATCCCAGCAAGTATCTGTGCATCAGTTTTCATACAGAGGACTCATTATAACCCATGCAATCAATGACAACACAGAGCAATGTATTCTGGGATCTCTTCACTGAACCAGTATTACCAAATGAATTCATAGGGGAGTTTTGAAAAAGCAAGGTAACTTATTTCTGTGCTGAGTGTCCCTAACAGCCTGATAAGTAGGCGCATGCCACACACAAAACTGTGCTTAACTCATTTTCCAGTTTTGTTTTGTAGTTCACTTTTAAATTAAGTCCAAAGAAGCTTCGTTAGTCACTGTTTAACTTGTAACAGAATGGAGGAAAAGCTAAGTTCCATTCTTAGATGTACCACAGATTTCTTTGTGATTTTGGAAAGTCACACAAGGCCTGACCCTGCAACATGCTGAGCACCTACATGAGGTGCTATGCACCCTCAATTCCCACTGAAGTCGTGTCCCTCCATACAGTGATGTTCAACATTTTGTAGGCTTAAAGTCTTTGTGGCTCACCCAATGGCAAGTTCAAATTTAGGGAGAATTGAGGCTTCTCAGCACCTTTTAGTATCTGATCCATAATCTCTGATCCTTAGTTTGCTTATTCTAAGAAATGAATGAGTATTCTGGTGCAGTAAGAATACTTGATTGCACACAGATAATTCATTTGACATATTGAGAGGATAGGGAATGTCTGTAAATAAGCAAAAGACCACAGACAGTTACATCATAATACACAAGGTGATTATGAACCTTACTTCTAACTGAGTGTTCTTTGTTGCTATTTGTTTCTTATGTAAATCATTATGTGGAAATTAAATCAGAGCAAACTGGGTAGAGGAGGTCCTCGGAGTAGAAGTAGAGAGAGAGGCAAACAGAGAGGTGATATACCTGTGTGTGTTGGAAGGTGGTGTTTATGGAATATGATAATACTATCTCAGTGGAAGCTCTCAGGAGAAGAAGAGTTCATCCAGGTTATTGTTTCCCGAGAGGGTAATCTTCTCTAAGTGTCGTGGATATTGAAGAGATTGTATGTAAGTGGTCATAATGTTTGGTAAGAAAGGATATGTAAGTTCCAGAGTCGATAACTGCTCTCAAATTTGGAGGAAACTCAACAATCTATTTTCTGTAAGCATATCTCCTTCCTCTACAGTGAACATTATCAATTTCCTAGGTTGTTTCCCACTATGGCTGGATGCACTATTTCAAAATGAGATAGATACAAGTTAATGAAAAGAGAGGGCATTTCAATATAATATGTGCTGCTTTTGAGGACAGGTCAGTTGGTGCTTAAGATACAGGGTGGTTCTTCAGTGGGACATAGTAACTTAATGTAAAGGGTAGTAAAAATATTCCAAACTGGATCAATGGGAGGTCTCTTTTGATTGATAATGAGAGAGGGCAATACTTCTTGTGAATACTTGTAAAACATTTCAAAATGTGTTTCTTTAGTCAGGAGATAATAAAATCTTCCATGTAGTTATGTGTATTTAGTATTTTGTGTAATAGTCTTGCAAGCCCAGTTTGCCAGCTCCTATGAAATAGAAGACGATCCTGTTTATACTGTGGAAGGTTTGAGCTGGACTCTTACATGGTGGTATGCTCATGAGTAGAGTTGATGTGGAGCAGTATTATTCCTTTTTAGGCTTTAGAAGGAAACCAGGATTTGAGGATTGTGCAGGTGTGGGTTCTTTGTGTTACTGTTGATGAGATTTTTTGTAAGTCAGGAACACCCATGTAATTTTAATGAAATATAAAAATGCATGATGCCATCCTATAATTATTTTTAACACTTCCAAATAGTCTCTTAAGACATGAAGTGTAGCCTATAACTGGGTGTGACGAACCACAGAGCAGCTTTTTGCAGCCAAAACAGCTGATGTGGGCAGAAGAGGTAGGGGATAAAATATAATTGATATTTACTTGTATTGCAATAGTGCTTCCAGGCTCTAGCCCCATTGTGTTAGGCATGGTACAAAGATATAAGGAAAAGATGCAGTTTCAAAGGGCGCAATCCTATGACAAAGCAAAAATGGAGGGGGGGAATGGACATTCTAAAACATTAGTGAAATTCCGAGGCTAACAGATTTCCATTACTACTATTGTTTATTTGTATTGCTGTAGCAGCTGGAAGCCCCTATCAGGGATCCAGGACCCATTTTGCTAAATGATACACAAACATGATCACGGTACCTGCCTATCTTCAGGATAATCACAAGATGCAGCATGTAAATGAGACAAATGTGTGGGTGGAGATGGTTGAGGAAGGGGGATTCAGAGTGATAACCTGCCATATTTTCACAATGTAGCGCACTGCCTGCCTATCTGTTACCAACTGTCAATAGCAACTAGCAGTTATTGCTGGCCCTAGCAGGTCCTGCTCGTCTGCTATCTTGCTTTTTTTCCTGCTTCAGTTCCCGTATAATCTTGGCGACCTTGATCTGGAGAACTGTTGGAGTTAGATGAGAAGCAAATGCTTTATGCCATCTGCAATCCTTGCCTGAAAATGGTTTTAAAGCATTATCTTCTAGCTTGAGCGTTTGAGAGAAACTGATGGCAGCTAAAATTGCAGAATGTGAAGCTATTTCGTTGTTAGACTAATACAAATGTTATCATTACCTACAAACCCTCCCTCATGTTGGTTTTGGAGCCAGTGATCAGAGAATATCCTGTTCCTCCATTCTCTCAGTAAGTCTTGCAACAACATCCTGTTGAGGTGAAGCATTATGTCTATTTTCCATATGGCAAAATAAGGAATAGAGAGAATGTAACCTTTTATTAGGTCACACAGTACATCACTGGCAGAGCAAGGAATAGAATCAGGCAATCCAGCTTTATATTACTCTAACCACTAAACTACAAAAGCTTTTTTATCTCTGTTCTTTCTTGCAAGCTAACAGTACTAAGCAAAGGCTGAGTCTGCACTAAATTTCTTTTTTCAAACTGTTGCTATCACCATTGTTGCTCCACTGGTAGTACCCATGATAGGAGTGCTAATGTAAACGGGCCACTGGTGTTTTAGATCAGGTCTACGTGATGCAATGGTTAAAATACCAGCTTCATTTCTACACTGGAACTCCTTCCCTTTCTACCATGATGCCAGTGGTAATCGTGGAAATTTTATGTAAAAAGTATAGTAAAGATAAGACCAAAACCTGTCTGATTACAGTGTTCGTCTGATTATGTATCAGATTAAAATCCATTGGTTAATTTTTCAAGTTCGATTTCTCATTGTTGTATAATTTTTTAAATCAAGTCTAATTTTTGGCCTTCGTTTTAGACTGACGGTGAGTTATGGAAAGTGATCTTAGTGTTTGTTTGGACAACCAAATGCAATAAATCTGCTTGTTATTTCAACAGAAAGTTTATTAATAGAACACATTATTCTGTTCAATATTAATGTCTTTAAAATTAAGCAGAGCATTAGTAGTAATGAAACTAGTTTAAATCAATACATTCCTTTTATGAAACCTTCTGCATAAAGAAAAAAAAATTAAAAACTGCCTGTAGCATAACAGCACGGTTATAATTGAATAGCAAGGCCTTCTTAAAGGGATACTTTCAGGTTAATGTAGATGTTTTGTATACTTTAAAATCTTTTTTATTACAATTAATAGAAATATTTCTGATTTAAAAAAATCCACTGGAAATAATACTTTAAATACACCTCTACCTCAATATAACGCGACCCGATATAACATGAATTCAGATATAATGCGGTAAAGCAGTGCTCTGGGGGGGCGGGGCTGCACACTCCGGTGGATCAAAGCAAGTTCGATATAACGCGGTTTCATCTATAACGCAGTAAGATTTTTTGGCTCCCGAGGACAGCGTTATATCGAGGTAGAGGTGTATGTAGGCTGAAATTCTTATCCTACTAAAGCCAATGGTAAAACTCCAGTTGACTTCAGTGGGGCCAGGATTTTAACCATAAACTTTCTCTTTCAGTGTTTTGCACCTGGGATTTTGTAGAGTTACGTATGAAGCCCTGTAAATGAAATAGGCACATTTATTTCTATTTAGCCTTTATTGTTCAAGTCACAAAAGTTGGGGAGAAGAAACAAACAAGCAAAGAGACATTGCAATTAGATTTAACATTTTTATGGTGACAGTCTCTTCAGTAAGTCTGTAATAGCATTGCCAAACCTCCAGGATTGTCCTAGAGTCTCCAAATATTAAAGATTAATCTGTACTTAACGATTATGTAATGTGATGAAACCTCCAGGAATACATCCAACCAAAATTGGCAACCCTAGTTTGTAGTGTTGTGTTTGTATTGGAATGTGGGCCAAAATATTCATACATTGTTATCTAAAGTTAGGCATGTGAATAAGTGGCCTGATCAGAAAAGGTGTTGAGACTAAACTGCTCCCAATGATGTAGGCTCACCAGTTTCAAAATTCTGCTTTAGTTACATTTGGTTAGTCAGTATCAATTGATCCAATGTATTGCTGCCATAAGATAGTTAACTCACTTGGGGAGGGATAGCTCAGTGGTTTGAGCATTGGCCTGCTAAACCCAGGGTTGTGAGTTCAATCCTTGAGGGGGCCATTTGGGGAACTGGGGTAAAAATCTGGGGATTGGTCCTGCTTTGAGCAGGAGTGGGTTGAACTAGATGACTTCCTGAGATCCCTTCCAACCCTGTGATTCTATGATAAGTGTATTGGTTGGTTAACAGTCAGTTCTTGTGATGAGAAAAAGTAGCACTTGGACAGGATTTTCCAGAGTGGGTTCTTAAAGTTAGTCTCTTAACATCGTGTGTAAGTGGACTGATTTTCAAAAGTGCTGAGTATCCAGAAGTTCCCATGGAAGTCAGTGGGAGCTGCTGCATGCTCAGCACTTCAGAAAACCAAGCTACTTATTAATAGAGAGATCTTCAAATGCGTGAAAGAATCCAAAATTGGTGCTTGCCTTTCAAAAGAGCCGGACTTCCATTTAGCCACCTAAGTATAGTGTCCAGAGTTTCAGAAGTGCTCAGTACCCAGCAGCTCCCATTATTTTCAATGAGGTGTTCTTAAAATCTAGCCCTTAGTTCCTAAGCTGATGGTGGACAGGGGCCTAAATTTAGACTCCTATGTTTGAAAATACTGGCCTAGGCATATAGCGAAGTAGAGGAAATGCTTTGCTCTTGTAGCCTCTTTCACCCAAGGAGCAGAAGCCCTTCACAAATATTCAGCCTTTCATGAGATAGGTAAGTAGTAAACGGTTACCAATGGGTAAACTGAACAGTGAATAGGTTAAATGATTTAAAACTGAGATATCAATGAAGAGAGAGATGAGAGTGACAGCATCACTGCACATGAATTCAGTAGCTTCTTCCCTTTCTTAAAATGGTGAAATGTAATGAAACTTAAACATTTTAAAAAACTCCCTGATTAAATTTTAATAGCAATGAAAAATGAACAATATTCTTACAAGTAAGAAATGGTCTTCATTATTTTTTAAAGTCCATATTATAAGGATTAGCGCCATTAATAAGATCCCTGAGTTTTTTATATTATGTACACTGTTCAGATAGAAATTTAACTGGGAATTTTAATGAAATGATGACAGAAATCACTTTTTTATTGCATCCCTTTGCAGAATATTTCCTGTGAGACCAAGACAGAGAGAGACCCAAATTAATGGCTTTTCACAGGACCTGAGTGATAAGTTATGGAAAGCTTATAGATATGATAATTTTAGGCTGCTGTTTGGCTAAACAGCCTTATGGAGAATTGCTGTTTAATAGACGTATCATGGGAATTAAAGACATTTGGATGTTAATTTGTATACATATTCTGGTATAGGACCATAAAGAGAGATTCACTTTATAGATACTGTGGTTTGCCACTGTTTAGAGGGAGAAAATTCACTTGCTGAACAGTTCCCGTCATCCCACTGCTTAAGAGAACCTAGAGAGTTATCAGGGGACTGGCTTCCTTCCCTCTTTTCTCTCATTTCATCTTTTTAATCTGAATGTAAGAGAGAGCAATGTGATCTTACCATGGTTTTGTTCTCATTAAAACTTAAAGAAATTGTTATTTTGGGAAATGAGTTATGTTTAGGGAAAATGAGCACCAAAAATATTTATGAACATCCAAGCAACCTAGCATATTATGTTGACTTACAATTGAGTGTGTATTGCCCACTTGGCAAATATATTATATCATTTTGCCCTACAACTATAATAATAAATAAACATATACAACCCCCCCATCCATTCTCGGGATTGGCTTTTTCAAAGCACTTCACGTGCTTGGTTTTCTATATTTTAAATGCAGATGTTCATCCAACTTTTAATACCAGTGGGAGGCCCTGTTCAAAACCTGCATTAGAGTGAAGCACAAGGTGGCAATAAACTTAATTCTAGCTTTTATCTTTCTTGGTTCCACCTCAAAGCTTTTAAATATTACATTTCTAAAGTAAGAATTTCTTTTGTGTTAGTCGTTTCCGTGAACACCTGTGAACTGTTGAGTTTAATTGGCCTACAGCTGGTGCTGATTGTGTGTGGAGAGTATGGGGGGGAGGAGGGAGTTACCAGCTGATTGGCTGTCTTCACATTGTGTATCATTATCTCTTTTTCTTCTTCCCTTTCATCTTTTTTTTCATATATAGGTTATAAAGGTTTAGGGATTAGGGACTGAAAATAGAAGGGGCTCCAGCGAGATTTTATGTCTCTTGGATGAAGTCATGTAGGCAAATGCATCTGAATGCATTAACACCTTATCGAGCAACTCAAGAACAAGATTACTGATCTTGTTAGTCAATTTGCCATACTTATACAGCTTTCATAGCAGTGACTGTGCCAAGAACTTGGAAAGCAGGAGTGCATAGTGTTGAAGGCAGTGTGGAAAAGGGGAGATGAGATATTGTGTGGTTGACACACAGACTTATAATGGTTTAACTAAAGGTGTGTTCTTAAAGTAAGTGCAACTGATGCAAGTTCGTGTATAGATGCTCTTATTTCAGTTTCAGTGACTTATTTTGGTTTTGCTTCGTTCTGTAAGGGCTGGCTCACACACAAACTTGCACCGAAATAACAAAATCGGTTTTAATTTGCATCTTTCCTTGTTTCAGTGCAAATGTAGCGTATGGACACTTTTATTCCAAAGTGTCCTATTTCGGTTTTGCTATTGACTTACATATGTTAAATGGAGTTGCTTGATAGCAGAATTTACTGAGGGTAATATCAACAGTAAGTTGAATGGCGAAAAGCAATAAAAACGAGATATCTTTGTGAGTATGATGAAATACCCAACAAAACCCTTAATCAAAACAATCCCTAAAAGCACTAGGATAGTGCATTGTATTCAGACCAATTAGTAGATTATAGACCACAGACATTGTCCCTTAGCAATAAATAAATAGTCTCACTAGTATATTGCCTTCTACCCCCAGACCTCAGTGTGCCTTACAAACAAAGATGAATTAAGTCTTGCATCCTCCCTTAGAGATAGATAGGTGGTATTGCATCCCCTCCTTAAACATGGTGAATTGTGCCTCAGAGAGGGGAAGTGACTTGCCCGGGGTCAAACAACAGGTCTGGCAGAATTGGGAATAGAACCCAGGTCTCCTGACACCTACTTTTGTGCATTAGGCTGCAAGAACGTCTCAAGGCCACCTGAAGTAAATTAGGAAATGTGATAGAGTAAGATAATGGGCTTTGCATAAAGGCCCTGTGGAGAGGGATGAACTGTACCCGGAATCCTTCCCAATCCAAAGCCAACACTGCATGCGGTCCCACAGCCACAACAGGGCTGTCACTGCCCCCTTTGGAATACAGCAGCGTCCTCCGCCTTTAGTGTGCCCCACTCAAAAAGGGCTCTGGTCAGGAGATTCACAGAGTTTGTGACTCCAGTGAGCATGGCCCTGCCCCTTCTTAAATGTACATTCTGCTCCACTGCCAAGCAGATTCCCACAAGGGGAATGTAGTAACACTGCACCGCTCCAGTGGCCTACTTGCGCTTCTGCATGCTGGAGCCACGGCAGATTCTCTCCATTCTGGGCCTTGTGTGCCCTTACCAGGGAAGGTGGGGTTTACCCTGGAATAGGATTGAGGCCTAAGAAGTTGTGTATAGAGCAGTGAAAAGTAGAGAAGTACCGTTAGCTATTACTTCCCACTAGCTTTCTCCCTATTCTTGCCTGACATTTTCTTTCCTATGATCAATCTTTGTGCATTTCTCTGAGGCAAGGGGTAGGCACATGCAACTGCTTATTTTGATCAAACCAGAGTCCACATAAACATGCCAGTCTGAGCATAGAGTCTTAGATTCCAAGGCAGAAAGGATGATTGTGATCGTCTAGTCTGACTTCCTGTATAACAGAGCCCGCGGAACTTCCCCCAGAATGATTTTTAGTAAAACATCCAGTCTTGATTTAAAAATTGCCATTTAATGAAAAAATCAACATGACCCTTGGTAAATTGTTCCAGAAGTTAATTACCCTCACTGTTAAACATGTGCCTTATTTTCAGTCTGAATTTGTCCAGCTTCAGCTTCCAACCACTGGATCTTGTTAGACCTTCATCTGCTAGATTGAAGAGCCCATTATCAAATTTTTGTTCCCCAGGTAGGTATTTATAGACTGTGATCAAATCACCCCTTAACCTTCTCTTTGTTAAGCTAAATAGATTGAGCTCCCTGAGTCTATCACTTTAAGGCAAGTTTTTCAATCCTTTAACCATTCTTGTAGCTTTTTTCTCTGAACCATCTCCAATATGCATCCGACGAAGTGGGTATTCACCCACGAAAGCTCATGCTGCAAAACGTCTGTTAGTCTATAAGGTGCCACAGGATTCTTTGCTGCTTTTACAGATCCAGACTAACACGGCTACCCCTCTGATACCATCTCCAATATGTCAACATCCTTCTTGAATTGTGTGCACCAGAACTGGACACAGTATTTCAGCAACAGTTGTACCAGTGTCAAATACAGAGCTAAAATAACCTCTCTGCTCCTACTCAAGATTTCCCTGTTTATGCATCCAAGGGTCGCATTAGTTCTTTTGGCCATGGTGTCGTATGGGAGCTCATGTTCAGCTGATTATCCACCAGGATTCTCAAGTCTTTTTCAGTCCCTGCTTCCCAGGGTAGAGTCACCCATCATGTTAGTGTGGTCTACATTCTTTGTTCCTAGGTGTATACATTTACGTTGAGCTGTATTAAAATACATATTGTTTGCTTGAATCCAGGTGGCTCTGTATCAATGACATATCCTCTTTGTTATTTACCATTCTCCTCCCCCCCCCACCTTTTTTCTTGTCATCTGCAAACTTTATCAGTGATGATTTTATGTTTTCTTCCAGGTCATTGATAAAAATGCTAAATATTGTAGGGCCAAGAACTGATCCCTGCAGGACCCTACTAAAAACACATAAATTGGTCCTTTTAAAAGTAAGCAAGTCGTCAATTTACCAACCTTCTCCCACTCTCATCTTTGTGGCTGCTGATGCCCGGGACTACCTCTTCCACCTAGTTTGCCAAGTTTCTGTCTCATCTCTCTTTAAAATGCTTCCTCGTGCAGCCTTTCTTTAGTAATCCACCACAGAAAAATAGTGTTTAGTAACTAAACTGAAAGAAATAAATAGCAGCGCCATTTGGGGACTGAGCCTGCATCTGGTGTGTTGGCCCTCCATGTAGGCAATATTGGCAATTTATCTTAGATTGGGTATTCCTTGGCTTAGAGTTGTATTATTCTGCCTTTGGGACACGGTCACACACACACACACACTGTCAGAACTCAGTTAATAATGAATGATGTGACTGACTTTGTCAAATGTATCCACAAGAGGGGATAAAATAAGCCCCCTTAACTTCAGTGCAGCTTCTTCAGGGTTAGTTCTTGTGTTACCCATCTTTGCTTCGTTGGAATACATTAAGATAACAGATACCTGGCCTTCCTAACCAGATTTAGGTCTGAGAATGCTGGGAAGGTCTTATCTTGATAAAAATGAATTTTCTTCTCTCTGAACAATAAAATGATCAACCTTTCTAATTTTTTTAAGCGATTGTCAGTATGCACGGTGGTGCTGCCTAGCAACATTGGTAGGCATTGCTGTTCTGTGGCAGAAACCTATAGTGTTGGTCAGAGACATTTCTGGAGAGCACTGAAAGATAACACTGTTTGTAACAATTAAGACAAATGCTTTTTTGTGCATTGAAGAAGGCTCATTTAGCAGAATCTCTCAACTCCAAGTCACTGAGCATTTACAATTGTTTTATTTATTTTTCCAGGAAAGTAAATTGCTTGAGGGGGAAGAAAAAACTGCACTGTACATTACACACTGTATAGCAGCAACACTAGAAATAATGATTATGTTAACGACATTCCAGTAACAAAGATGGTACAGAGTTAGTGCAGAGAAGCAGGATATGGTAATCAAACACTGTGAGGGGTGAAATACAGTTACCTTAAATGCTCTTCTTACAGTAACTGAAAGCTTTAGTTCCTGAATTAATTAATCAGAGGCCCTAGACTGTAATGTCATTATGAATAGTCAGAACATTTTCAGCTTGGGGCTTGGCTTATCAGTCTGGCAGGCACTGAACTCCGTCAATCCCTATTGAAATTGTGCCAATCTTCCTAGATGATGCTGATTGATGAGAGCCCTTTCCTCACCATTCATTTGGACAGCCAGACTGTGTGTGACTTAAATTTTTGGCTGCTACAGCCAGTCAGATGAATTCATTTTGATTAGTGCTAGTTGAGACTTGGGGAAACATGGAAACTCAATTGCCATTTTTCCCCCACCCCCCTCTCTCTCCACCAGCTCTCCCATCCTATACTCAGCCATGCACACACACACTTCCCTATTGCTAGGCATTAGTGCATAGGTTAGTAGTTCAAAAGCATTTTCATACTAATTGTCCCGTGCCAATGTATTTCTTTTCCCCATGCAAAACAGTATATGAAACGGTGCAGTTTCCTCAGTGGCAGCATTTTAATGCTTGTTCATTCTTCAGTGAGTTGTTGGGCTTTTTCTGCTATCTGGTACAAATGTAGTCTAAATTAAATGACCAGTTCATTTTTTGCGCTCCATAGGCTGCAGCAAGTAATAAACAGCTTATGTAATCATCCCAATCATGAACTCAGCCAAAAAAATGTCATAAAGCCCTGCAGTATATAGCACCTCAGAATGATTTCTGCAGCCTGCAGAAACCATACATTATGAATATTGTTTGCTGCGGTTTTTCATCTGAATCCTTTAAGCAGAGAGTAAGACTTTTCTTTCCTTCTTAAGTCATCTTCTTTGCATCTATATTTATCACTGTGATGAGTTCCCCCCGGGGTACCACCTGGAACTGGGGTACTACTGAGTCCCCCAACCCACTAGGCTAGGCTCCCTTTACACTGTACTGCTGTGACGAGCCTGAGAAACCCTCTCCCAGGCTCCAGCCTGCATGTTCACCAGCACACATACAGGTAGGGACAGATCCAGCTGCAGTCACATGCAGACACTCTGATCAGCTCTGCATGGGAAGGCTCCAGTTAAGGAACTTCTCAGCTACTCAGGCCCTCTCGAGTATAAACCCAAAATGTTGCGGTCTTGAGCTGCACAGGGAACTGTACAGCATAAGATCATGAAATTTGCCCCCTCCTTCAGTGTAGAGAGAGATATACAACAACTTTCTGCCCCAAGTTATGACCCCTACACACTGGTTTTAGACAAAGCAAAAACAAGTTTATTAACTACAAAAGATGTAAGTGATTATAAGGGATAGCAAACAGGTCAAAGCAGATTGCCTAGCAAATAAACAAAAATGAAATCTAAGCTTAATATACTAAAGAGATTGGATATGAATAGCAGATTCTCACCCTAAGGGATGATCCAAGCAGGCTGCAGATTCTTAAGGGGGAAGCTGCACTTGCTTACAGCTTAAAATCCCCAGGTGTTCCATTCACAGGCTAAAAATCCCTTTAGCCTGGGTCCAGCACTTCCCCCAGTTCACTCTCTGTTCCTTTGGTGTTTCCAAGAGTCTCTTTGGGTGGAGAGTCAGTGAAGAACCACGGTGATGGCACTCCCCTGCCTTAAATAGCTTTTGAATATGGTGGGAACCCTTTGTTTCAAAGCTTGGTTCCCAGGCAGCCAGTGGAAAAAACCCCACTGATATTCCAACATGGAGTCCAGCACCAGGTGACCTGGTCACATGTCCTTGTAGTGTTACAGCAGCCATGAGTTGGAGGCTGTCTGTAGCATCCTCAGGAAGGTCCCCCGGTGGGAGATAAGCTTAGACTGAGAACCTTTTGCCTAGTGGGCGTTCCCCAGGTGTAAACACATTTGTAGTACAGATATATAATTGATATTCCTAACTTTAGATACAAAAATGATACATGCATACAAATAGGATAATCATATTCAGTAAATCATACCTTTTTCAATGACACCTCACATGACTTATCTTGCCTAAAATACATTGATTGTCATACTCATATCATAATATTACTGTGAAGAATATGGGGTGCAGTGTCACAATCACCTCTGTGGTTGTGGATGATTTTACCTTATAGCCACCACTTCCCTTCACTAAAGCTTGGGAGGGGCTGATATAAAAACCATAGAGGTAAGAGAGAGAGAAAACTGTTGGATAATTTAGACTGGGAGTTCTTAACCTTAGGGTTGTGACACCCCCATGTCCCAGGGGGGATATTGAACAGGTCCCAAGGGTCATGACCACCCTCCTTTTTTGGGGCTAGATGGGAGAGCCATCTCAACGCTTCTTTCTGTTGTAACAGGAGGTCACAGTATGGAAAAGGTGGTGAGCCATTGATTTTTGCCCCCTCCATACCAATGCAGGATCACTCCCTACTGCACCCTTTCCACTATTTTGTCTAGTCCAGCTTTACAGGTTACAGGTAACGGGGCTACTCCACTCTTTGCGGAAGATCATTCCAGAAGCTAATACATTTTGCTGTCAGGAAGCTCTTCTGATATTCAGCCTTAACTTGCTCGTTCTCCATTTCATCACTTCCCTCCCATTTGTAGTACTCTAAATTACTCCTCTCCCTTCTTGAGGTTTACCTTTGGAAATGTGTAGACTACTATGCGCCTCCCCACTTTGTTAGTAATTTACTACATCAACCAGCCTATTAAAGACAGTCTGATACATTAAAAAACTAATTTGATTTACTAAAATTGTGCTTTATCTTTCATTCGTATTAATGGGAACGTGTTAAAAGAACATTGATATTGAGCTCACTGTCTTAGACTTAGTGACATGAAATACAGATTTAAACATTTCCCTTTGAAGGTTTTAGAGGTAATTTTTCAGTTTTCATACCGCTGTCATTGATACTACCTATAAATCAGCAGATCTTCCTTTTCAGAGTCTACTTAAAAGAATTGGTGTGAGCAGGATGATGGATGCAAACAGAGAACAGTTATTCTGGCAACTACAAAGCATGATTTTCAATATGCAGAGATGTTAGAAAAATTGTGTGTGTGTTTATAACAGAATGTTGGATTGGTGGTTTGTTGCTTAGGGCATTACACTGTTGCATGAAAGGCTAAGCTTTGATTTCAGAAACTGAGTGCCTTCGGTTCCATGTGTATTGTCATTTTTACCATAGTTAGGACCTGTATTAATTTATTGTAAACATAGTTCCATCTACACTCATTTGCCATAGGACTTGGCCTGATCCTGCCAGGTGCTGAACATTCTTGGCTTTCATTGGAGTCAATGTAAGCTGAGGGCACACAGCACCTTCCTTAAGGAGCGCAAAGCCTCGCAGATCAGGCTCGTAGTTTGTAGGGTGACCACATGGCAATTGTGAAAAATCGGGACAGAGGGTGGGAGGCTTATATAAGAAAAAGCCTGAAATATCGGGACTGTCCCTATAAAATCGGGACATCTGGTCAGCCTAGTAGTTTGGCTGGTCAGCGTGGACAGGTAGACGGTGCGATTTGTGTTCTTTCCTAATTTTTGCTCTAGCCTGGACAAATTGTGTTAAAAGCTGGGGGTTTGCTGCAACCGTGCATAAAAGCACTTTAATTATATCATTGTACTAAAGCCCTTAGGCCGATATCTTCATTCTCTGAGGTGGCTCACGACATATTGGTGTTGTCCGTAGGAGCAATGCAACATGCACTTACAAAGAAGTGCTGTCAGAGTTGCTGAAAGGCAGCTCAAAATTGACTCCCGGGGGGGAGTCATAAGTCTGTTGGCATGGTGCTGCATATAGTGTGAGAGAAATTCAGGCACTTATTCCTGGGCCATCACTTGCTGCAATGCTCTCCTCAAATACCATTATAGTAAAGTGTGTCGAGGATGCAGGTGTAAGGGCTTTGGTAATCTTTGAAAAAAAAAGGAGGCAGAGAGGAGGTGATATTCTTGACAGCCTACGTGTGTTGGAACGCTGTCCCCTTGGTTAGTCACTACTCTGCATACCAGAATCCTGCAAGACTTTAGCTGAGATCTTTTTATATTGTTTTGTGTGGGAGGGTCTCTTTTCTACTCCAGATTGATCAGTCATTTGGGTGCTGTTGCTTTACTACAGCTGTGGATTTTGTATGTTTAGCCCTTGCCCAAGGTGCCTTAACGTGGGAGGAGGGAAAATCAAATGATTTTTCTCCTAATATTTTTAAGATATGAGACTGAGTTGTTGAAATGACTCAAGTAAGACAGTTTACAGCAATGTAGGTTCACTGCAGATTTACTCATAAAATCTATCAGATTGATTGACAACAGTCTGTTCCATTGGCAACAGGCTGTTCCAAAGTGGAACACGGCTTATTAGGTTGAAGATTTCATAAATATGCTTTGTGCTGTGAAAATTGTATTTTGGTGCATTTAGCATATTTGTTTTGCAGTGGAGAAAAGACATTGAAAGTTACTTTTAAAAAGGTGATTTTATGAAGGCTTCCAAAACAGAGATCAAGGCATATGGGATTGGAAGACTTCAGTTCTATTCCAGTTCCAGAGAGACTCCCTGGCTGGAAAAACCCAAGCAAAACAAATTTCTATGGGTTTGGCTGTCTCAAGGAAAAAAAAAAAGTTTCAACCTTCACTTTAAATTGGCTTATGTATGATTTGTACTTGCTTTTCTAGAACATCAGTAGAATACATTATTTTGTTCTAAAAATGTTTACAATTTGCCTATGCCTCTATTTTATAAAAAATCAGTATGATGGTATTCTCCCTCATCTTTGCTTATGAATCAGCAGGTGACAAATTTCTTGAAATCACTGGAATTTGTGTCAAGTATCAGAGGGGTAGCCGTGTTAGTCTGGTTCTGTAGAAGCAGCAAAGAATCCTGTGGCACCTTATAGACTAACAGACGTTTTGCAGCATGAGCTTTCGTGGGTGAATACCCACTTCTTCGGATGCAAGCAGTGGAAATTTCCAGGGGCAGGTGTATATATAAGCAAGCAAGAAGCAAGCTAGAGATAACGAGGTTAGATCAATCAGGGAGGATGAGGCCCTGTTCCAGCAGCTGAGGTGTGAAAACCAAGGGAGGAGAAACTGGTTCTGTAATTGGCAAGCCATTCACAGTCTTTGTTTAGTCCTGAGCTGATGGTGTTAAATTTGCAGATGAACTGGAGCTCAGCAGTTTCTCTTTGAAGTCTGGTCCTAAAGTTTTTTTGCTGTAGGATGGCCACCTTAAAATCTGCTATTGTGTGGCCAGGGAGGTTGAAGTGTTCTCCTACAGGTTTTTGTATATTGCCATTCCTAATGTCTGATTTGTGTCCATTTATCCTTTTCCTTAGAGACTGTCCAGTTTGGCCGATGTACAGTTCATCTGCAAATTTAACACCATCAGCTCAGGACTAAACAAAGACTGTGAATGGCTTGCCAATTACAGAACCAGTTTCTCCTCCCTTGGTTTTCACACCTCAGCTGCTGGAACAGGGCCTCATCCTCCCTGATTGATCTAACCTCGTTATCTCTAGCTTGCTTCTTGCTTGCTTATATATACACCTGCCCCTGGAAATTTCCACTGCTTGCATCCGAAGAAGTGGGTATTCACCCACGAAAGCTCATGCTGCAAAACGTCTGTTAGTCTATAAGGTGCCACAGGATTCTTTGGAATTTGTGTCATCACTTCTGTAGTTTTTATTTACTTTTAAATCTATGAGGTCTAATTCCATGAATTCATTTGCTTAACTCCTGCTAGTACATATGTGACCTCGGATTGAATAGAGAAAATAGAGTCACAGGACATGCCATGCTGCATCAGGGAAGACAAAAATCTCTCATCAGGCATTTAGCCAGTTGGGTAAGGGAGGTTCCTTCCTGATCTCGTTGGTAGTCACTTTACTCTTGCCTGAGTATAATGCACCCTAAACCTCAGTGTTGGATACATGGTAGAGGCATATTCTGAGCATTACCAGAATGATCTAAGAGCAGGAACAGCTTAATCCTTTCTAATTCTTTATACCTTTCCCATGCCCAACATCCGGGTTCTGTTATTTGGAAAGGGATGCTTACCCCTGTTTAGAAATGTCCAAAGTTTTATGGTAGCCAGTATGTCTAGTGGGCTACGGATGGGGCTAGGAGCCAGGAATGCCACGATTCTATTCCAGATCTTCCATTGACTTGTTCTGTGGCCTTGAAACCAGATTATCTTTGGCATGTTCGCTGGGCAGGAGGGTGCAAAGAGCCCAGGGCCCTGCACACCCTGCATGAAAGTCAGTCATCCCTCCACATAGAGGGAAGTAGTCTTCCCTCAAAGAAATCAAGGGAATGCAAATCACTCCTAAAAAGGAAAGAGGCATGACCCCAGTCTCCTTCCATACCGGCCCACAAGCTGAACAGGCTGCATCCAAAGGGATAATGAAGTGTATATGTTTCCCCCTGCACACCAGGGAATTTAGGATAGAACTGAGCTCTCCAAGAGGTGATGTAGGTCTGCACCATTATCGATGCAGGCATATAGTTAATCACCATAACACCTGCCTCAGTTTACCCCTTTGTAACCAGGATGCAACAGTTATTTGCCTCCAGGAATGCTATGGACATTAGTTCATGTTTGTACATAGCTTTGAAAATGAATAGTGCAGAGTACTATCCCGTGGATGCCAATTGTATTTACATTCTGAGACTAGAATTCAGAGTTTGATATTGATGCAGTTGAACACATACAAATTTCAATGCATAGTGTAAGATGCCTAGAGTTCAAGCCAGTTGTTTCTGATTAACTGAAAAGTTGTTCTTATTTAAAGTTGAAAGGAAGCTGAACTACAGCTGTGTATGCATGATTTTTGTTTTTAAATGAAGGCTAAGAAAATCCCCATTGATGTAATACTTCCTTTTAATTTATTGCTCAAGCATATGGAAAAATATATAGCATTAATTTTCACTAATATAAAATTCTCAATGTGTAGTGCCCGGAGCTATGATTTTGAATCTAAATTGCATGTGTTTACTAAGCCATATTGCTCTGCAACATAGAAAATGAAAGTGCATTTCAAATGTATGTGCAAAGATTGCTATTACTAGACCCAGTTGTAACTTACAAGTGAGAAAAATAAAGCTTCAGATAGCAGGTGAAGAGACACCTTTATTGCCTCTGTATGCTTGACTACATGAGGTGTCTGAAAATAGGAAGCCAGTGCCATATTTTAAGGAATTTTAGAAGTCAAGCATCCAGGGGTAATAGAGTTGACCTCTAATTTCAGAAATCACAAGCTAACACTTGAGAGCATTTCACTTCCAAACTTTATTTAAAGCTGTGCTTCACAATCAGTTTTTATAATAGTAAGGATTTTTGGTTGGCAGGCACATTGGCCATACTGTTTTATAGAAGACTTTTCTCCCCTTTAACAGCATATAGCAGTGGCCTCTAAGTGTGAAATGCTGATACTTCAGACCATTGGAAAGGGTGGCTGAATCGCCCTTATGTCATCGACTTCCTAAGGTGTTTGTGTCACCTTTAACTTTGAGTAAAGGGCCATTACAGTTGGTGGTTTAAGCTTCCAGTAAGAGAGGTTTATTTCTTAATAGTCTCCTGTCCCCACTCCTCCATGTTAAAATATTTTGGCAGTTTTGTATCTATCTGTTTCTAGTGCACCTATCTCTATGGTCTAGTATCTGAGGGCCATGTAGCCTGGAGACCTCAAAGAGTAATATTCTGAATGTCTCTCTCACCCTTCAGCCAAAGAATTATGGAAGTATTGGTTGCAGTTTTGTAGTTAAGGTTGAGCTGACTTTTGTACTTAAAACTGGGATTCAATCACTTTCCTACATGTGAAAGAATCCAGCATAAAATTTGAGCGCTTATTCTGAGCACAGAATTAATTTTCTGAGAACTTAAAAAGGTTGAAGTATTGATACTCCATATTAAAGATGGGAAGCAGAAGCACAGAGCAAATAAAACCAAAGTCTCCTAATTCCCATTTGCCTGCTGTGACCTCACAATCCTGTGTGTTACTTTCATTTATAGAATGGATCGGGTGTACAATAACTACCATAAGGCATTTAATTGTCAGTTTGCTATGCACATGTAGAGAGTGGTTGCTAATAACCAGTCATTCTCTGTTTTCATAATAATAATGGAAAGGACCAATTGAAATGTATTTTCTGCAAATAACTTTCTTTGGGTTATTCATAGATATCGATAGTTGCTTACTGAAAATAGTATGAGTTTGTCTTAGTAGTAGAACATCATAGAATATCAGGGTTGGAAGGGACCTCAGGAGGTCATCTAGTCCAACCCCCTGCTCAAAGCAGGACCAATCCCCAGGCAGATTTTTGACTCAGATCCCTAAATGGCCCCTTCAAGGATTGAACTCACAACTCTGGGTTTAGCAGGCCAATGCTCAAACTGCTGAGCTACCCCCACCCGTAAGACTATCAGAAGTAAAACATTTTTGTTTTATCAGGTAGGCTGTAAAGGTGACTAGCATAAAAGGGTGCTCAATGAACATACCTTAAATGAATAAGGCATCTATTTCAAGACAATATATGTGCCCCTGAAATATTTTAGATATGTGAACTGTTTTGCTATAACCTCCGGAGCTATGATCAAGGCCTAACAAAAGAGTCTGTATTTCTCTCTAGCAACAGCACACGTTCCTAAGGCATACTCCTGGATGGAGACCCACCTGACTTTGAGATGAGGTATTTAAAAGCTAATAAGCACTGGAAGATATGAGGCTTGATCTCAAAACTTGGGGTCTTGTAAACAAAGTAGCATGCTTTTTCTCTTACTGAACTGTGACTGGGTCCTGGAGCCCTTCACATCTCTACAGACTGACTCAATCTAGCAATGTCTGGGAGCCATACATCAGGCTGTTATGTTGTCTCTTTCTTCCTTGTATTCACAATCCTTGGTAAGAAATCTACCTTGAACCCAGGCAGTAGCTTGTTGAGTTAAGTCTTAGGCACAAGGAAGCATATCTTACTTTTATTTGTTTGCAGCCATTTTGTCTTTATCCTTTGTATTTGAACTCACTTAAAACCTGTCACTTTTTGATTGAATACATTTGTTTTACTTTTAATCTAAACCCAGGGCTTTGTTTGCATTGAAGTGATTGTTAATGCTAGTTAAAGTTATAAGCTATGCTTTTGTCTCTTTAAAGGAGCAATGGACATTATTAATTCTCTGCGTGTTCTGGGAGAGGGCTGAACACTTCAGCGCAGATGGTTTGGGGGAAATTCGGGACTGGAGATGTGTTGGGATCGCCCTGCAAGTAGAAACTGAGTCTGGTGGAAAACAGGGTGTGGCTGTTATGTTGTAGACAGGCTGCTGAGGTCAGAGTACAGAACCAGGGCTGTGCACACATGCTCAGGGAACTGCATGCTTGTCTGCTTGCTGTTGATGTTTGGGCTTTGAGCCCCAGTAGCAGAGCATTTAAGGCACCCAGGGTTACAGGGCAGGTGGTGAGATAATCTCCATTGATCTGATTTGCACCCTGGAACGTGGCAGATATATAATATATATAATATATAATATATAATTGTTTCATGAGCTGCAGGCTCTGGCTACATTTACACTATCAAATATAATGGCAGATCTTTGGCACCAGTGCAATCACTAGTGTGGACAGAGCTCAAATGTCCTGAACACTGTCGTCAAGTACTGCCTGAAAAGCCTGAGCCATGCTTACGTTGGCACTTGCACCAGTGCAGCAGCACCAGTGCTGAAAACTGAGCACGGAATTTGCCAGTGTAGCTATAGCAGCCATGGGAAGAATGTGCCAAGGGCAAGCATTACTTACTTGAACTCTGAATAAAAGGAGAGCCCAGTAATGGTATGTCTGTTTGCTGTGGGTATCACAGTAATAGTGGCTGCAATATAGCTAGTTGCATTGACGTCTGCGTACATAAAGGATCCTTACTGTTTTGCATCTCAACTGTAATTTTGATTCATGTTAGAAGGAAAGCTGACGTTCAGTTTCAACCATGATGCATTTTCAAAAGATCACATTTCTAAATGAATAGTTACATAATGCACACAGTTAGTTCGATTCTTCAGAGGTGCTGAGCACCTGTAGACCTCATTGACTTTAATAAGAACTGCAGGTGCTCAGCTATTCTGAAATTTGGACCAGATAGTCACTAAACAATAGAGAAGATGGGGTGGCGGAGGTATCATGGTCTCTAGTGGTAGGAGAACTGAGATCCCAACTCTGGCACCGACTCCCTCTGTGGTTTTGGGCAAGCTCCTTAACTTCTTTGCCTAAATTTTCTATTCTAAATATTCTACAGATGGGGATAATAATACTTAACTACCACATCGGAATGCTGAAGAGTAATGTTTATAAACCATTTTGAAGATTAAAAGTGCTCTGAAGTGCTATGTATTATTACACGGCTCTAAGATAAAGACGAGAGAGGATTTTTTTTTAACCAACCAGTAAATAAACAATTTTCTTTTAAAAAATAATGATTTTGTAGACAGTCTTTAAACAGCATCTGATGCCTCAAAGGAAACTTTGGGGAAGCACTGTATTTGGAAAGAGTGCTGCTTGTGGTATCTTATGTTTTCTGTATTTTCTCTTTCTTTGTTCTTTTGTTCAGTATTATGAAGGACATTTGCATGAAAACAGGCTCTTTGCTTCCTAAGAGTTCATCTGCTCCCACTGCTTATTCCCTGCCTGGCCATAATCCTCTCAAATTGTGACAGTGAAAATGATTATGATGTCAGGAGTATGACTTCAGGTGAGAAATAAACAGTAGGCACAGGTGAACTCTGGAGAAACACAGATTTAGTTTTCATCTAGCAATCTTTAATAGTAAAAGAAAAAGGGAAGAGAAATACAGACTGTGTTTGTGTGTGTATATCTATACAATGTCTGATGTGCATAAGGAGAAGAATTTCACTGGGTTTTCAAGCTAAGTTTTTCCTTAATCACTAACTGCTTTTTAAAGTTGCCTAACCCTCTCTTATTCTCCGGTTCCATCTATGCTAAAATGACAACCATGTAAGAGCATCCAGTTCCAACACGATTAAGGCACAACTGTTTGTTCCTGTGTCCACCAGGAAAATGAATCTTCAAACCATGTTAATACAGTTCTGTATCCTTGGCTCCTTTAACTAGATCATAATGAGGTTTGATTAAAAAGTCAGGCTCAAACTGTGGGGTATAAGTTTGCAAACTGTGTCCACCATTATGGTTCCAATTTTATTGTTGTCCAAGCCTTATTGTGGCAGAGAGAGGTTTTTGAAGTTGGCACAGGTCTCATGTTTGAGGTTTCTTCCTCTTGTGTTTAGTGTTACTTTTTTTGCTCCTGACAAGATCTTATTTTTTGGAGACAATTTCTTATAGTCTATGCTGAGTATCTCCTTTTGAAACTGAAATTCCTGATCTACAATTGGAGTGTGTGAAGATAACTAGCCTGTAGTCATTTAGCTTAGCATGGACTAGTGGGAAAAAGATATCCTAATATTCTGTGATTCTGTGATATGTACATAGGTAGCTTCACAAGTATGGAAAGTTGATTGTATTTCTAGGGAAATTACTGGCTGCCAGTGCTATCAGCTTAAGGCTAGTTCTTTGCCAAGGCAGTGGAAGAGATTGTCAAGCAGAAACTGCATCCAGGAAAAAGCCTATAGACTTCCCTCTTGGTAACTGTTATGGTGAAGATTGCCCATTCTGGTGGATAGTGTTATGGACATTCATAATTGTAAACATGCATGCTGAAATAAGAGTAATAACATGCTATGCTTTGGAGAGTAAGCGCATCACCTCAGGGGAAGGAAGGAATTTCCCTCTCGTGCACCATCTCACAGTTGAATACATACAAAGGTACCATGGATTTATTTTTAAATGCTTTTTTCTGAGGCATCAGATATGGGCTTCTGATGTAGACAGGAAACTAGACTTAAGGAATTCTTGTTCCTACATCTTGTGAAACTGAACTATCCTGTGTCATGACAACTGGTGCTTGGTGCGGGGAGTGTGAATAATTTCAGAGCTCTCTGGTGAACTCCATACCCTCATATTTAAAGTTCTCCAGTTCCCGAGTTTGATTTTGAAGTGTTTGCCACCTTCAGAGAAATCGGGTTATACATTGTTGACTTTTTCCCATGGAATTTGATGCTATTTTCTTCAGAAATCCAGTAATTAAAATTGGTAACTTGGCAATATTTTTATTACAAGCGACTCTGGGGAGATATCAACATTAGATAATCTTATCATAAAATAACCATGCACCCTACGATGTTCTGACACATGTAATGCTACACAGTGCCTCTAGTTCCTCAAAGGCTCTGATTTTTTTATGGTATTATCTCTGTTCATTCCCTCTGGGGCACCTGGCATTAGCCACTGTCAGAAGACAGGATACTGGGCTAGATTTACCTTTGGTCTGACCCACTATGGCCATTCTTATGTTCTTATGTTAGCCACACCCTGGTTTTGCCCTTTTCCAAGAATGCTTCTTACAGTACACATCCCTTCCCTGTAAATGTGTTAACGCTACTCTAGGAAATGGTAAGTCAGCACAAAACTATTAATCTTATCTAGTATTATGAAACAGACAGTGATTCAAGAGATCTGATTAGTTTGCTTCTGGTCATTATGCAGACTGGAAGCTGGGCTTGTACCGCCGCAACTGTTCTGTCATCAGAAAGAAGAGTTCGAGAATAGACACTGAAATGCTGCCATTTGATCACATTTAACATGTCATGCCAAAAATATCATGCAGCACTGAAACACTTTTACTGCTCACTTAATGGGGTGTTAAAACCCCCCATCTCCAGTTTGAGCCTGTAAGTTATTTACCAAGTCATTTAAAAAAAAAACAACCCTAATAAAGAACCTGAATGTCAGGCATTGGGACTTTAAATAATCCTTAGTGATTTTAATGAGTTGACTCACAATCACCACAGATTTGTCTTGTTTCATAAGTATTTCGAGCTGGGGCTTGCGCTTGTACAGTCTGGTGCCAAGTCATTTTTCGATCTCAGGAGAAACATGGAAACTGACTCCTGTTCAGTCTTGCAGAACTGAATCTACTTTGTCTGTTCAGAAAATAGCCAGCTGCATGACTTCCCTTCATATGAATATTTTGTGATCAAGACAATGTTTTAATTTATATTAGATTGTTAGCTAATAAAGCAAGCCCATTTTAAATACCTGACTGAACACATGTGAGTTGGTTTGCTGTTCTTTTTGCTCTCTAGAGGTCTGCAACTGTTGGTTCTCCTTCCTTCCTTGCTCACTCAGTTCTTCTAGCCACTCACACCTTCATCTTTCTTTAGCTGTCACTTGTCAGGAATCGGGAGACCAGGGTGTTATTCCCTTTCTCTGCTACAGACTTCACGTATAATCTTGAGAAGTCTCTTGTTATTTCTGTCTGAGTTTTCTGTAAAATGGGGTAAAACTCCCCTTATCTCACAGCAGTATTGAGATGAAACTCATGACTGTTTGTAAAACCCTTTGAGATCTGGGTATGGGAGACAGCATGGGAATTTAGGGTGAAATTTTTCAACTGCTCCCAGTAGTGTGGTCTAACTTTGCTCCCAATGTCGTTAATCAGAGTTTTACCACTGACTTCAATTGGAACTGAATTAGACCAGTCTGGAGCTCTTTTGAAATTCCCTTCCTAAAGCATTATTATTCTCTACTGAATCCTGAGCTCAAGAACAGCTGCAGTGCAACTCTTGTGACAAGTTATAAAAAATAATTTAAAATGCAATTTAAAATCTAGCCTAAAATAACTTTTGAATTCAGGAATGGATTTTTCAGACTTTGGCAAGCTATCTTAAGAACAAGTCTTGGGACATTAGTTCAGTCCGTACTAGAACATAGTGGCATCTTTAAAGATAGATAGAAAGCCACCCAAGTCGCTGCATCTCGAGTTGTGCCTTTGGAAAGCTCTGGCATGCCCAATGAGTTAGTACCGAACTGTTCTCTTACTGTGAAGTTTTGGTGCCTGCTTCCAAAAGAATCATGGGCACTGGTGCCTTCTGAAAGGTCTGTGTCCCTGAACTAATTACATCATGCCAAATCCTTTGGGCTGTCCCCTTCAACATGCTCACAAAATGTGCCTATGTAGAGGATTTTGGACCACAGATGGAAACAAAAAGTGGCACTGCAGTGCATTCTGAGCTGTGTCTGGGAACTAGAGACGTTAGTCACACATGACAAAATTAAAACTGGGCACCATTTTAGAGTAGGGGCCAGGTGCATTGCTGAGTTCAGTTGGTTGGTGGCAGGTGAGTGGTGAGCAATATGGGTGTGACGCTTTTCATGGTTACCCAAGGAGTCCGAGGTGAATTACTACCACCATACAGTGGGAGGAGCCCTGTCTGTGCCCCACCAGGGGAAACTCTCCCCAGCCACTGGCTCCTGGCAGCACTGGTGCTCTCTCCTGGCTCAGCAAGCCCAGCTCTTTCCCTCTGCAGGCTCTCAGTTTACACACCCCAATTTGTTACACTTGAGTGCTCAGTTCTCTATCTTCTGATCACCCGCAATGTACACCGATCCCTGGCCTCCATGGAAACAGTGACCCCAGTTCACTGGTTTCACTCAGTTCAACACTCTTCATAGCACAAGGCACTTTGGTTGCTAGTAAAACCAGACTGAAGTTTATTTAATTGAGTTTGAGGTAAAGTTTAAAATAAAAGCAAGTATAAGGATTTGGAAACCAAAGGTTACAGTTAAAATAAAAACACAAACCACAATCAATAGCCTACACTTTTTAACAAGTTACTTTCCTGTGTAGTTCTTGCAGCGTTTGTCCAATTCAGAGAGCTGGGCTCCACTGTTCATGAGACAACTCCTGCTGACAGTCATTCCTCTGTAATGGATAACCACTTGGGCCATTTCTTCTCATGTACTGTCACACACTATTGTTTCTTAGCCCAGGGGGGGCCCTGTTCTGAGAACTCTCCCGGGGTTCACTGGCCTTTGTAAATCTCCTGCCTGCATCAAGTCCAGGCAGTAAACATAGGCGTTCTCCACAAATGTTCATTGTTTTCATGTTGATTGGGTCAGCTTGCAGATTACCCCCTCCTCAGCTGATAGGTTTCACTCCCAACAGATTTGGAGCATAATATCCTGCATATTACAGAGCTCTAAAATTGTTTCCAATACAAACATCTCACAATAACCATGACAATCAGCTGGTTCTTAGCTTTTGGCAAAGACCACATACAACCCCCTTCGGTACAATATTAAGAAGATGGTTGGGCATAGGGGTAATGTGCCTATGTCTGCCTGTGTTACCATGGGGATGCCAAATCTGGTCATTGCCTAATCATGCCTGTACTTCTAGTGTCAGCGCACAGTGCAGGTTATAGAAATAATGTAAATTAAGGTTATGAATTTTCTTTTCACTGATCCTCTTTCAGTAGTGGATCTTGCTAACCATTCATTTCAACCACTCTGTACACCAGCCACTTTTTCAGACAACATCACAAAATACACATCGTGCCAATCAATCTCATACTGTTGTCGCAATATCCAGCATTCTGCAAAACATCTCGCGACTGCTTCTGCCTCTGCTGTGGACTGCTTATAATCAAGAAGTGCCAATCGAAAATGTGTTTTGTGCATTCAGATATTTACACACCTTGGTATTTTTGTGTGTTTATATGCAGCCTTAGAGGTTACCCTACATCCCGTAAAATAAACAGGCACATGCTGCCATCCCCAGAGAAAAGCCTGTGCATGCCCCATTCACAGGCTTGTAAATAGTTTTGAACGGGAGCTATTAGTTATACATTCTCTTCCTGTTTAAATCAGACTGAATTCCTGCACAGTCATGAAGTAAAATCTTGATTTGGATAAGTAATGTAATGTTTCCTATTGCCATAGTGCCTGCCAAATGTCTCATTAAATAGGTATGTGCACTAATTGATGCGCTACTTACAAGGAAAGACTGGAGGAGGAGCTAAATTCTGGAGTCTTCATCTCCAAGGGTGTACCAGTGGTGGAACTCTGCTTGCTCAGTCCAGCAAAGGCTATCCTGTTAGCCATTCCGACTCATCCAGAGCAGTGTTATTGCAACAGCTCACTTCACCACCTCCTGCCTACACATACACTTATGCTATTTAGAGTTTTCTAGTGTATGCAAATGTTTCCTGTGCTTGTGTCATCACAGTACTGCAGTTTTTTAGTTGGCATTCTGTCTTCAGTTTTGTATCACATCAGGAGTGTTCAACTTTGGATTCCAGGCACTTCTTTACCTTCTCCCTTCTTATCTTAGGAAGAAGTTCATGGTCACTTAGACTTCAGAGCATTAAAACCATTAGCATTTTCCTGGAATACAGCATATATACTTCCTTTTCGAGTGCATGCAGCTGTGGATTCTGCGTAGGTGTGTGTGTGCAGAAAATTTTTGCCTAGCAACACCTGTAGGAGACCACGCTTGTGCCTCGTGCTCATAGCCTCTCCCCCTGCCTCAGCGCCCCTCAGTTCCTTCTTACCACCCACGGCTGGAGTCAGAGCTCTGTGTGGTTCCTTTAACCTCACAACCTCTCTATTTCTTAGCAGTTTTTTCTAGTTGTATATAGTTAATCAGTACCCCTCGTATAGTGTTAGTTCGATTTAGTGTTAGTTAGCTGTAGTTTAAGTAAGTAAGTAGTTAAGTAAACATAGTTCATTATATGGGGGAGCGATCCCCACATGCGGTGTTTGCTGTGCTTAGGCGAAGCCCATACCCAAGGAGTGGTGTTCTGTTTGTGAGTCATCTCAGGAGAATACCTGGCTACATCTACTAGAAGAAGAGGAAACAGTTACTTACTATAAGTGTGGTTCTTCAAGATGTGATGCCGAGATGTATTCCACGACCCCCCGTATATCCCCTCTGCAATGGTGTCAAGTCTCTGGGCGTTTGGTGGGAAGGAACTGAGGGGAGTTGGGGCAGCGCTGCCTCATAGCCCGTCCCCTGGCGATATGAGCACGAGGCGTGAGCGCTGCCTCCTATGGGTACTGGTAGGCAAAATTCTCCAGCTGGGTACGCAGACACCTAAATGCAATACATGTCTGTATCACGTATCAAAGGACCACAGTAACCATTTCTTTAAAGTCCACAGGGAGGCCAAGTACCATGTTTCCAATTTAACTGGTTGCAAGAGCTTTATCACTTTTCCTTTGCTTAGCCCATACTCAGAGGGCCATGCATGGTCCCTCCCCCCATACACTATCCTTTGCCTAGCAATCAAGTTCTGATGCATTAGTCTTGATCCCATCCTCATTCCAAAGTATTTTAGCATCTTTGCAAACTAAAAAGTGCACTTAAAAAGCTTTACTTTTTCTTGTATGAAACTCTTTGACTCTGGCACAATGCGTCAGCCTGTCTTTAACAGAATTACACTGAACTGTCTGCCTCCATGCAATTCTTGTTGTTATTCCTTGGTATAATTGCTACTTGAGGAGTAGAATAGAGGTCAATCAGTTGGAGCCACAGGGGCGCCGAAAGCTAGCCTCAGGATACTCCCTACAAATGTAAGATCAAAAGGGCTGTTTACTTTTTATGAATTATTTCCCAGACACTGGATCATTAACAGAATCTAAATGCTGATTGGCTCTATTGCAAAGACATTTCGCTAGAATGCACTCACTTGGGCACAGCTTTCCTATTTATTTTTTTCTTTAAACTGGAGGATTCTCTCCAGCTTTGTGGAATTTCTCTCTCATGTAAATAGCTTTCTACTTTTACCTGTTTCTCTGTGTGTGCACAGAGATCCTTCTGTGTGTGCACGTGTTGCTACTTAAAAGACTTCAGTCTTTTTGGTAGCTTCTGATTCTATGATTATTTTCATGGCAAAGAGCTCTCTCGGTCTGTAGCATGTATCCAAATCCAAAGGAATCGGCAGGGGACACCTGCCCTTTGGAGCAAGTTGTAGTTTTTGATGAGGTGGGTTTTCTGTATGTACAGTGGTTGCCATTTAAAATTCTGCACTGGGGAAAACTCATGTCAGGTATCACTGAGATGTATATGTGCTGGCAAATGCCGATGTTTTAATGGCAAGTGCAATAGTAACCTTCACACATCAACTTCTGTCTGCTCATATCCCCAGAAGTGTTTGGTTTCTATTTAATAACAGTAAAAATGGCTATTTAGAGAGGCCATGGTGGATCTGCCCTTTTGTCTTGTGTTTTGGTCAGAGAGCACAGCTTTGGACCAAATTCTGATTGAATTCTGAAGAGCCCAGTAGTAGGTAAGAAGGCCTGCCGCCCATAATATGCTAGATCTGCAATTCCAAGTGTACATGTGTGGGTTTTTTTTTTTTAAGATAATATGAAAAAAGTGAGCTTGCAGGAGTAGATTTGCACATATTTAACACCATTACCATCTACTGAAAAGTTAATTTTGCTGCCCGTGCTACTGGGCTTAATGTGCAATCATCGGACGCTGCCTAGGATTTGAACATTGATGCAATCAGGTCTGGAAGGTAGTCAAAGCAAAATGCCTTACAACTAATTTGATTCACTATTTGGACATATTCTATGAGATTTTCCAGCTCTTCTTTTCCTATACTGGTAGATACCAATCCACTCTACCCTGCGGCCTCCTGTGCCATTGAATAACTCATGAACAGGGGCCAAAAGGGAAATTAGAGCTGGGGTGGAGCTGGGGTTGTCTATCTCCTTTGGAGTAATCAGAGAGTTTCTCTGGTTACTCCTTTATGTATAGATGGGTTTTCACTTATTTGGTACATCCTCATGTTACAGCCGTCATTACTCTGTATTCTGGCATTCATTTGAATAACTATACCCATCAAGATTCTGATTAATTTTCAACAGGACAAACAGGACTTTCCCACTCCACCTGGCCTTTCTGCTATCTCATTGAACCTCAAGAAGCATCTAAATCCTTGAAGTGCAATTAAAATGCAGTCTTTGAACAGGTGCAAAAGGAAGCCCATGCATGGGGCAATGGTTCATCTTCCTGTCACATTTCAGTGACTGAGGAGTGTCAAGTATACGTCTTTATTAATGGTTATCATACGAACTCTTCCCTTTCTCCCTATAGTCTTACCTTTAAAGATAGGTTGCTTCTGGGGCTAGTTTTGAATACCAGGTAAGAGAGGGAAAAGATAATAGATGATGAACAGCATCACCAACCTACTATCTGTTTTACTACCGTTCAAATTAGGGACCTATTCTGTATTGTCAGTGTCACAGACCCACTTTTTTTGGTCTGTCCTAATTTTGTTTAAAAGCACATTGCTAAGGACTTTAATGTGTTTTCAATTCAGCGCTTGTAAATTATGCTAAAATCCCTAAGGGAGCCAAAATAACTTATTAAAACCTTGCAAATGTTTTTGACTGCTGCATTCTATTATTTTCTATTCCGGCAATAGCACAAAGCCCCTGCTGCTGATGGGCGGAGGAACGCAAACCTCCAGGGCCCATTAGACTTAACTTGTTTACTGCATTGATATCTATATGTTAAATGACAAGAGAGTTCAGGTTATTGAATAATTTAAAATTCAGCTCTAATTGGTGTCATACGACCTGGAAAAGGCCATGGATGACGCCAGGAGCATGCTGTGAAATTCTTATAAATAATTCATAAATTAGATCATTCATTTGCCTGGATGTCTTGTTAAATGCAGAAGTTTGTAAGTAATAACTGATGATATAACACCTGTAAGTATTTAGTTCATATGCTGGAAGGTAATCTACCTTGATGATCTTCTAGCAAAACCTGCCAGAGTATGAGAGTTAATTGCACTAGGGAAAATGCACTACATTTATTTGGGATGGGGCTTTGGCAAAGCATACAGTGCAGATGTTGCATTACGCATTCTCTATAGCTAGACAACTATTCTGTGTATGCCTATGTTAAAAATGCAGCTCATCATTCTGCTGCCCTTATTTCACATGAACTCCAAATGCACTGGGAAATGGTAGTGACCTGCTCTGCTCACAAATAGTATAGTTTTTGAAATATTTATCTAGGTCTTGAACTACTGATTCCTCAGTAAAATAAAGGGCAGGAGTAAAAAATTGAAGTCAGAAGATTTTGATTTTCTGTTTTTATAATGTTGGCAGCACATTGAATGTTAATAGTTAGACCTGGTGCTGTCAAGATTAGTGTGATGGCATATTTTCCATTATGCAAGCAGGGTTCTGTATGGTTCTGTTTTGCAAAGCAAACATGTTTGCTTAATTTTAATGGTCAGACATCACATTGCCCTGTATTGCTAGCATTGTGGCTTAATAGGCACTCTACTCACAATATCTTCAGAGACTGAATTTAAAGGGATCTTTAGCTCTCAATCCTGGTTTGTATTTTTTTCTTGGAGCACTGTATTATTGATGACTGCTTTAATAGCGAGCTTAAGGACAGTAGGCTCATTTAGAACAATAATGTCATTTTTGAGAAGACTGGTTGCATACAGTACTTGCAAAGCTAGGGAGAGGGCAGTATGTTTGTTGTGAAAAACGATGAATGCTAAAGGAGCCTGCCAGCAAAGGCTCAAATGCCATTGTGAGTCCAGGTTTCTTGCGTATCTGACTTTCCAGTACAAACACTGCTAGCAAAGAGAACTAAAAAAGTTAATTGCAGCATATTTTTGTTATAGCTTAAATAGAACACGTATAGTCATAGACCTAGTCGAGCTCCCCCTTGCTGGATGCTCACCAGGCTGCTGTTTGGATACACACATTGGATCCATGTGCTTTTAAATTCCCTTCTGTCTGGCTCTGCATAGGTTCCAGTCATGGGTTTTTTCTTTGACCTCTAGGCTCACTCCCTGGGCCTAGACTGTCTCTCTGGTACCACTTCTCAGAGGTGAGACCCTGCAGTCAAGCTGACGTAGGCCCCAAGAACCTCCCAAGACTCCTCAAGAACGTCCCAAGAGCTCCATCTGCATGGGTACTATAGTTTATAGTTTAACCCTTCAGGGACGTGGGATAGTTGAAGCCAATAAGACAGACTTTTTTTACAGAAGAATTTCTATACCAATCACTCTTTATCTTAGACAGCACAAGAGATGTACAGATCCATGCAAAATAATGAAACAGCTATACACAGTTCTCTCCATCAGAGTTCTCACCACCCTTCAGTGGGTTTTTTGGGTCTTGGTTTGTGTCTTCTGGGGTTCCCAGGTCTCCTCTGCTGGATCACATTCCTCCAGTTAAGTTTTCTCTTCTTGTTCGGTTGTTGAGAGAAAGCTGCTCTCTGACCAGCCCTCAGCCTTTTATAACTTCCAGTTCTCACTGCTATGGATCCTCCTGATCAGCCTCAAGTCACCATCCCTCCTACCCCCCAGTTGATCAAGGTCTTCCGTCAGGTGCTCTGCTGTTCGGTTACCATCCACCTGGAGTCCAGACTTGGGAAACTGGTTTTACCAAACATTGTTCTACTAAGGCAAGTCCTATTCCGTTGTTGATGGTCTTGAATGACCATCTCCTTCAGATGCAGACACCCAGGTACCAGTGCAGTATGATGACAAGATAACACAAGCAGTATGATGCAAGATTCCAGCAAAAGATAGCCATAAGGCATATACATAGAGAGTTCAAGAAATCAAATTAGAATTCATACATAGATGGGTTCCACAAACCATCATAGGTATTCTTTTGCAGTCATATATCATTGCCTATCCATAGCTCTACCTTTGTGGCCAATTTGCGTCTCAGTCCCACCTGTGCAGTCCCACTGAGTTCAATAGGATTACACATGAAAAATGCAGCCTTCCTGGCATCCACACATCATTTCTTTGAATATGGACCATTTGTATTATGCACTTGAATATAGCAATTGTAATCATACATCATTCATGAGGAACACAGCACCTTATCTCCAGCTAGGAAAATAGGCAACTAACCTTTTAAGTTATCTCCCTTATCTATCATAGGTATTAATGCAGACAATCATCATACGATCAAAGCACGTTATAATGATTCATCTTAGACTTTTTGTAATGGAGATTTTAATAAAAGATTGTGCAATAAAAAGAAGAGAAAAGGTAAAGCTGGACTTCAGTAGATCTTATTCATTTATTTCAAAACTTTCATTTTGTACATTCTTCTAGGGAAATTCTTTCTTAATAACAACTTCAGAGAGTAGTTCCTTTACAAGACTTTATACAGTAGTTAAACTGTGTCTGTAGTTAAAAAAGAGACTGTGTTAAAATGGCACCAGTTTCTTCCCCACACCTGTTTTCTGAGGCGTGTTTAGAATTATTTTTTGTTTTAGTGACAAAAATAAGTGTTTGTTACTTTTCATCCCTGCTAGCACTGCAGAGTTGGCACAGCTGAGAGAGTAGAGTATGAGCTGGAGTCTCTTCTGGCTCGCACTTCAACAGTGTACTTGTTAATTTCATTCCAGTTTCAGAATCTGTATGTAAAGTGTATGTCAGTTATGTTAGTAATGTGTGCCAGTGGCACTCTTCAAGACACCATCCTGTGTAGCACCACTCATTTTGGCTGTCTGTAAGGTTCTCTTCATCTTCAAGTAGTATCCCTGTGGGTGCTCCACTTCAGGTGTGCATATGCCTTCGATTGGAGATGTTTGTTAGTAGTGTCCATTCGGCCCGAACATGTGCCCTACAGATCCTCATGCCCCGCACCAAGGCTGTCTAAGGCTGTGCAGATGATCTGGCCCCAGTTCCTTCTCCACTGCCTTGCCCTAAAATGGACCTATAGCCTGTCTGCTTCCAGCGTGCCTTGTCCTATTTGAATCTTTTCCTTAGTGTTAGTTTATCTTAATAAGTTGCTAGTTAGTTTAGTTTGTAGTGATAGGAATGGCTCCCCCCTGCTTCTCCCATTAGGGAGACTTGCCTTTCCTATGGAGTGCATTCCTGGCTCTCCAGGCTTCAAATGTTGCCTCACTTGCCACGAGTCTATCCTGGTTATTGTTGACCACTTCAGGGGCCTCTGTTGCCTAGGAGAATTGCACATCCCTCAGGAGTGTAACTTCTGTTTAGCCCTGAAATCTAGGTTCAGAGAGAACTGAAAGATCAAGTTGAGGCATCTGATGATCGAATGCTCCCTTCGCCCTGCATCAGAGTACACCAATTGCTGGGCAGATCTGTTGCCCCTTCGGTCCAGGCCCAACACTCCCCTAAGAAGGAGAAGGCTTCATAGTCCTTTAAAAGACCTGGGAAGAGGGTCTCTGACTCACCTTGTAAGGAGTCTGCTCCAAAAAGACCTTGGTCTCCCGCTAAGTCAACGGTCTCAAAATTGTCGACTTCTAGATCCAATACTGTGGAGGCTGCAGGTTCCTCCAGTACCGCCAGGGCCAGAAGCTCCTCCAGGAGAAACCCAAGAAGCTCCTCCAAGAGCAAACACAGCTCTGAGAGAGCCTCAGGATGGACCAAGCATGACAGGGACGGCAAGGAGGGACATTCCTCCAGGCAAGTCCCTATCAGATGTACCTCTACCACTGGTACCATATAAATTGAAACATCTATGTCTGGCATCCTCCTTGGAATATTTTAACCCTCAGTACCATCTACTCCCAGACAAGTTATCACATTGGTACCGACATGTCATTCAGTACTCAAAGGACTTAACTGTAGCGGAGGAACCGTAGTGTCTATTGATCATGGGCATCAAGGATCCCAGGTACTGAGAGTAGTTCAGTCTCTGGACTCTCATCACTGGTACCACCCAATTCACCACCATTATCAACTGGGGCTTCTCCACTGTTCGTTGAGGAGGAGGGTGAAGGGGACTTCCATTCAGCCTCTCCTAACCACCCTTATAGGAATCCTTTCTGTGTGGGCCACAGAGATAGAGAGGAATCCAGGACAAGACATCACAAGTGGTGAGAGCAACCCTGGGTTCCACCCCTCCCCTGTATGGACCCTCCCCCCCCGCCTCCTGGAATGGTCATATTGGGATTCCCTGGCTGCTTACCAACAGCAATGGTCAAGAGCTCCGAACCTAGCCCACTAGGATAATGGGGGAGACAATCTCTACCACCTCAGACCATTCCCCAGCAGGGGGAGACATTTGAGGAACAGGAAGCTAGAGCAGATGAGGAGACTACTTCTCAAACCACTACCTTCTCATCATTCCTGACAAAGCAGGAATGCCTCTTCCACTGTCTATGGCTGATGACTTTAAGCAATTCCAAGACCACAGCAAGTGCATGGCAGACTCCTTTAAGATACCACTCAAAGAGGTCAAGGAATTGCAACACAAGTTCATAGAATCATAGAATCTCAGGGTTGGAATGGACCTCAGGAGGTCATCTAGTCCAACCCCCTGCTCAAAGCAGGACCAAACCCAACTAAGTCATCCCAGCCAGGGCTTTGTCAAGCCTGACCTTAAAAACCTCTAAGGAAGGAGCTTCCACTACCTCCCTAGGTAACCCATTCCAGTTCTTCACCACCCTACTAGTGAAAAAGTTTTTCCTAATATCCAACATAAACCTCCCCCTCTGCAACTTGAGACCATTACTCCTTGTTCTGTCATCTTCTACCACTGAGAACAGTCTAGATCCATCCTCTTTGGAACCCCCTTTCAGGTAGTTGAAAGCAGCTATCAAATCCCCCCTCATTCTTCTCTTCTGCAGACTAAACAATCCCAGTTCCCTCAGCCTCTCCTCATAAGTCATGTGCTCCAGCCCCCTAATCATTTTTGTTGGCCTCCGCTGGACTCTCTCCAATTTATCCACATCCTTCTTGTAGTGTGGGGCCCAAAACTGGACACAGTACTCCAAATGAGGCCTCACCAGTGCTGAGTAGAGGGGAATGATCACATCCCTTGATCTGCTGGAAATGCCCCTACTTATACAACCCAAAAGTTATTGGATCCCCTTCAATTGGCAACATCGATCAGAGTCACCCTTTCAATTAATGAGGTGATTCTGTGAGGGGGGGTTGTCAAATCCTGAAACAGTGACACCAACTTGCAGGAGTCGGGATCAGGACGATGCCCTGTCACAGTGGAGTGCAGTAGAATATCAGAGCTTTCAGTTATAAACTGCTTGAAGTAGTGTTCTTGTCCACTCGTAACACTGCAGAGTCCTGTTCAGTGCAGGACACCTCTACTGAACAGGTAAACTCTATGCCCTCTGTGATAGACCCAGGCCAGTTGGGAACAGCAGAGTAGTAGAAGGGGGATATACTGGCCACTGGCTAAGCAGTTTTCTGTTCCCTGAGTGACCAGAGCAGGGGCTGCTCCAGGCTAATGAGAACACCTGACTCCAGTTAACTTGCTAAGAGTCAGGTGAGGCTGTTAAGCACCTGACTCTAATTAGAGCCCCTCGGATGCTATAAAAGGGCTCACTCCAGTCAGACGAGAGGGAGCCAGGGAGCCAGAGGAGAGGAAGTGAGTGTGAGGAACTGCGACCAAGAGGTGTGCAACTTTGTCACAGCACAAACCATCGAGGACTCATACCTTGAGGAGAAGAATCTTTATGTTGGGATGAAGCACTTGAGAGTGAAGAGGAGGGAAACATGGAACAAGGAGACAATTGAAACAGGTAAGGATACCACACCTGTCTTGGCCACATAGGCACTATCTGGACAACCTTGTCCTTGTCCTGCCTGATCTTGTTCATCACTTTTAGAATCAGAGGGCTGGGGGAAATGTGTAATACAGACCCTTCATATCTCCAGAAGATGGCTGAAGGCTGTGTGAGCAGGCCAGGAGTGGATGTTCTGACAGCATAGCAGTGTAAAAGGCACCCCAGGCTAGAGAATTAAGGGGAGACAGCTGTTCAACAGTCCAGATTGTACCCTAGGGAATGTCACAGGTATCATTCGAGTTTAATCTGAACCAGATCATACAGTTACCTGCTTTATTTCCCCCAACACCATGTAACTCAGGATGGGAAGCTTCCTTCCATACATAAGATGACAGATAGGACCAAACTATTCTGGAAGTCTCCTAGATTATTTGTCTTCATTGCAGACAGATATAATGGGTCCGCTATTTCTACCCAGAGACTATCAAGGTGGATTTCGAGGTGTGTTATCGCTTGCTGTGAGATTGCCAACACCCAGCCTCCTGCTAGGATTCTGGCTATCTCTATGAGGTCACAGTCAACTTCTATGGCCTTACTTAAGTTGGTTTTAGTTGGTGTTGGTCCTGCTTTGAGCAGAGGATTGGCCTAGATGACCTCCTGAGGTCTCCTTCAACCCTAATATACTATGATTCTATGATTAAGGACACTGTAGTACCTGAAATGTGCAGAACTTCTGTGTGGTCTCCAATACATACTTTCTCCAAATACTATTCCTTGGTCTGTGCCCCTAAAACTGAGACAGCAGTGAGCAGCTCTGTCTTCTGTACTAGACTGTACACCGAAGCAACCTCCTCCTGGGGATACTGCTCAGAAGTCACCTGAAATTGAGTGCCCATAGGGACACTGCTTGAAGAAGGAAAGGCTATTTACCTTGTGCAGTAGTTCTTGGAGATGTGGGTCACTATGAGTACTCAACTACCCACCCTCTTGCCCCTCTGCTTCAGAGTTTCCTTAGTTGGACTTAGTGATAGAGAGGAAACTGAGGGCAGTTCACCCTCACAGTCCTGCATAGCCTCAGTGCAAGGCACAAGGATGTGTAGGGCACATTTGTAGGCTGAACGGACACAGCTAATGAAAATCTCTGATTGAACGTGCATGGGGCGCATGCACACCTGAAGTGGAGCACCCATAGGGACACACATCTTGAACTACAGTTACTACACAGGGTGAGTAACCTTTCCATTTCACCTTTCTGCATACTCTACCCAATTAATAGTCTCCTCTGTCTATTTCAAAAAACTTCTAAAAACCCACCTATGGAGTCATGCTTAGGATACAGTCTGTAATGATTATATCACACCGTGTGTTTCTTTTCTTTGTCTTCTAATGTATCATATTGATTAATTTCATTAAAGACAGGCACTATAGGTGAAATTGAAGTCGATGGGAGTTTTGGAGGAAGTCGATGGGTCCAGGATTTCACCTGTATAAATATATAGATGGTACTAGTTTGTTCTTCAATCATAAGACCACTAGAATTGTTACTTTGGGGAAAATATACCGTTTTACATAGGAAAAAACTCCCTTTGAAGTCAATGGGGATTTGGCCTACATAGGGACTGTAAGATCTGATTTTGTTACTTGTTTCACATAAACAACATAAATAACAATATGCCTACTGTATCAGTGTGTATATTGCTACTGCAGAGCACATCCACAGCTTGTTTTTAAGAGAATTTTGTAGAAATTGGAGACTGTCTGAGTAAGCTGCAACTCGTCTGTGTGTGCGTGTGCATGTGTGTGTGTGATGTAGGGCCCAGTATTTGTTTATACTTTATTCTGACTCCCTCAGCAGAAATTACAAGGATTGCAATAAGAGATTCATAGTGCTTCCACATGTTTTCCGTTATAGCTCTTACAAAATTATGTGAACTGATTTTAGTGTATATTTATTTCTGTGTGGCAGTTTCACATTGGATCGAATCATATTAACTCCATATATCACAAGCAGCAGTTTATCTTTTGTTTGTTTACATTTTAGCTAAGGGAAGGTCTGTCATTAAATAATATACAGAAAGAATGGGAGAGCTCCCAACATGGGGAAGCACATCTGTTCCATCACAACCCATCGTGGCTCCCATGTGTTCCCTAGGCAATATCTGTTTTAAACTCATCTAATAAAAGTACCTAATTCCTCATGTTCACAATGCAGGAGTGAGTGTGTCTTAGAATTCTCTTCCTCTTTCCCTTTGCCGCCTTGTCCTGCCCATCACAGGTTGTTTATCGTGTGCCCTGCCCTGATAATCCAACTCAGGTGTGGATGTCACTCTAGTTTTTAAATGGTTGGTGCCATTCTGCTATAGTTTTCAATTTAAGCATTGACAGAAATTAACATAACTTGCCAAGTTGTTGCTTGATTCCCCCTGCCCATCCCACCCAAAATTAGTTAATTTATCTTACAGGGTTGACCTTGAGTGGCCTTTAAAGCCACGTGAAACTGGAACCGAGACTTCCACCTAGGACTACAACCTCGGTCCTCTAGAGAAATTAAAAAACACTACTTGCATTCCGTGATATTAATGAGAATCCCCCATCCCCCGCAAGCATACGGTAACTGTGAAATAACGGTAAAGTTTCTCTGGCTTGTTATGAAGTATTTAAATGTCAGTGCCATTTCTGAGACCATCAGGGCAGATTTAATGGTGACCAGGGTCGGCAAATGGTAACCGGGACCTCCCTTTTAGGGCCTCGAGGGACTTTTAATCGAGTCTCAGTCACGAAGTTAATTTGCAGTGTGGGCCTTTATCCTTAAATCTGCTCTTGTCAATTATTTTATACCATCCCTGTTCATGTGCCGAGATTTCTTAACAAACTTTGGTCCCTTTAGTCAATAAAACAAACTGGTAAAATAAGGAAATCTTGGGGATTTTGTTTTTAGGGATCTCCTATTTTTTTTTCCTTTCCCGTTTGGCTTAAAGGCTTAAGGAGGGTTGGATATCGTTCATCAAAACCTTAGAGCTGTGGCCAGGGGGATTGTTTGAGAGCAACTGCATGCGCTCCCAGCCCTGGTCCTGAGGAGTTTGGGAACCAACCCAGCTTGCAGTCCTGTTTCCCCGAGAGTGCCCTAAAACTCGGTAAGGTGAGACGTGAGATGTTACTCCTGAGGGAATTCTGTGCAAAAAAATTCAATATTTTAAAATTCTGCAAAATTCTCCATATTTTATTTGTCAAAATAACACAATATAATCATAGCATTTTAAATGATTTGCTGACAAGTATTTTGAAATAAATTACCAAAATAATTGAAAATGGTGTGATTATATTTTTATTGTGTTTGTGTTATTTTGATAATTCAAATATACAGAACTTTGCAGAATTTTAATTTTTTGGTGGCGAATTCCCTCCAGAGTACCAAGGGTCTGTGTGGCACAATCTGGGTGCGGGCAGCTTGGTGCAGGGTCTGGGTCCAGGGGGGAATCTGGATGCCCAGTGGTTTGGTGAGGGATCTGAGGTGCAGGGGGAACGGGACTCTGCAGGGGAGTCCAGGTGAAGGTGGTTAGGGCTCAGTAGAGAGGGCTGTGGGAGTGGGGCTTGGTGGAGTGGGAGGTCAGGGTGCAGCTGGTTGGAGCTCAGTGGGTGGGGGTCTGGATGTGGGGGGTTCCTGATGCAGAGGGTGAGGCTCAGCTGGGTGAGGTTTGGGGGACTCAGTGGGCACTTCTGGGTGCAGGGGACTCCTGATGTGGAGGGGGCTCAGTGGGGGGGGGATTCTGGGTGGGTGGGGGGAGGGGTCACTGTACAAAGAGCTGCTCCACCTATCTGCCCAATCCCTGTGCATTCAGACCTCTCCACACCCAACAGCCCCCCTCGCTGAGCCGAACTCTCCCCCCCCCCCTTGCAGTGCAGAGCTTCCTGCAGCCAGGGGAAGTTTCTGGGGCTTGATCTGACCCAACCCATCTCCATCTCCTACCCCCGCAGCTGGGACTAACGTCCCTGGGCGGCCAGGGCCTCCCCAGACCCCCCTCCCACCAGTGATTTGCCTCTCTCCCCTACAGCTTCCCAAACAGATGTGCCCGAACTGTCCAGCAGCTGGGTAGGGGGTGAGTGAGTACTGGTGCAGCTTCTCTTTGCTTCTCCATTTTCTGAAAGGAAGCAAAGGGAATCTGCAGGGGTGGGGCACATTTTTCTGCTGCCCCGCAATTGTGCGGAATTTCCCGTGAGTAGATGTGTAACATGTAGCTACAGGATTATTTTATGGTCTCTCCTCTTATATCCCTTAACATCTTGCACCCCATATTTTATTTGTTGCCAGAAATCCCTTTCTGTGCAGTGTCTAATTTAGACTATAAAGGACTTTTCAGCTTGGAGAAGAGGAGACTAAGGGGGAATATGATAGTGGTATATAAAATCATGAGTGATGTAGAGAAAGTAACTAAGGAAAAGTTATTTACTTCTTCCCATAATAGAAAAAATAGAGGCCACCAAATGAAATTAATGGGCATCAGGTTTAAAACAAATAAAAGGAAGTTTTTCTTCACGCAGCGCACAGTCAACTTGTGGAACTCCTTACCTGAGGAGGTTGTGAAGGCTAGGACTATAACAGGGTTTAAAAGAGAACTGGATAAATTCAGGAGATTAAGTCCATTAATGGCTATTAGCCAGGATGGGTAAGGAATGGTGTCCCTAGCCTCTGTTTGTCAGAGGGTGGAGATGGATGGCAGGAGAGAGATCACTTGATCATTGCCTGTTGGGTTCACTCCCTCTGGGGCACCTGGCATTGGCCACTGTTGGTAGACAGGATTCTGGGCTAGATGGACCTTTGGTCTGACCCAGTATGCCATTTTTATGTTCTTACGTCCTTGGGACATGGGAGTGTGTTTTTATTTGTCTGTAAAATCATCATGCACAGCAATGGCACCAAACAAATAATAACAAACAACTCTGATTGCCTTCTGGCAGCATGTTGAATTCTGGTAGGTTGCCCTGCCGGCCTCTCTGACTTCTGAAATATTTTAATGTCCTGCACTTTTCACCCAGTCCTAGCATCAGACTTTTCTTGCGCATTTAGTCCTGACACTAATGCAGATGCCTCCAACTCATTGGGTTTCATGGGGCAAAACATGGCATGTGCGGCTTTCAATCATATGGTGAAGAGTAAATTTTTGTAAAAGCATAACTGAAAATAATCAAATATCAGTATTTAAGGGATAATCTACATTATTTTATTTTCTGTGAGGCCTACAAGAAACTTAATATGAAGGAGCCGAGGGGCAGTCAAATAGAGTTGATACATTGATTTATATAAAGAATGTAAATAATGCATACAAAAACTGTACATAGTTGGATTAGATTCCTCTTCATCTCTTTTTATGTTGCTTGCATTCTTAAATCTAAGATCTTTGGGGCAGAGATTATCTTCCAGTGCATATGGACAGCAGCTAATCTCATTGTGTGTGTTACCAGAATACAAATTGTAATTTTCTGTCCATCAGTGACCACCAAATTTCAGCTTGCTTGCTGCTGCTAAAGTGGTTTGTTTATCTTTAACAAACCTGGCTTCTGCAATTAAACACAATTAAATCTCTGACAAAGAGCCTGAGGGCCGAAACAGAGTTTAAATGCAATATGTTACTGAAATTAACGCACACATCTAGGAAAAGTGATTCACTGCTGTTCTGATGGGCACAGCAACACAAATGCTTAACTGCCGACACAAACCGCAGTGCAAGGATACTCCAGGATATAAGCAGGATTTTGATGTCCCTGACATAATAGCCGTGAGTATAACACACCCACTACGAGTTCACTTTTCATTGGGATGACAAATGTGAATTACAACTGCTTTCTTTCTGCAGAGTTTTATCAGAGTATAATCACTTGCCCAACTTAATTGAAAAATCACTTACATTTATAGCTGAATTTAAACATGTTTTTTTATTTAAATGACAGCTTTTGAAGTAGAACCATATTTTACAGAAAGTGGTCGGTTTTTATCTGTGTTTCTGTAAAGACATTTCAAAAACTCTCATCAAATTTCCGGCGGTAAGTAATATCCCATTCAGCGCAAGGTGAAATGTTTTACATCAAATCTCCTGCTGTGTAATGGCCAATCAAAGAGTATTTATAGTGGCTGAATGGATTTTTTGGCTCGGCATTCAAAATTAAACATTTTCATACATTAACATTTAATGTTTTTTGCCACTCTTCAAGTTGATTTTGTGTAACCCTAGATACTCACAACTACTTGGTACTCTGAAGCTACTTGTTTATGCTGAGGATCCTGCAGGCAGTAGTTTCATATTTATTGTACTTGTGTACACTGATTGAAATGTAGATTTGATAGCAGGCTTATCTCTGCCTTTTGATAAACATTATGAGTCTTGGTAGATGTCCATCAGCACAATGCATTGACTCTCCCAGTACTGGTATGACAACTTTACTCTGTGAACTGATGAGGAGAAGCAAATTTTGCTAAGGAACAATACAATTTAACATAGAATGTTAAATTTTGAAAGATGATAGCTTGTTTCTCTTATTGTAGGTGTCCAACAAGAAGAGTCCGTGCCAGCTACCACCTTTGGAACTGGATGGTTCTTATTTAAGTATAGTTAGACCACAAACAAGAACAATATACAAGAACAATAAAGCATCACAGTCTGGAAGTCCAGCCCTGTTTTCAGTACCTCTGCACTGTAGAAATAATCATGCTCATGAGACCACAGCCCACTACAACCAACAGGAGGTTCTGAATGACTGTCCAGTGGAAAATGGCTTGCACAGAAAATGTAACAATACGATGCTGTCAGCAAAGGAAAGGGGCCCATACCACACACAAATGGCTCCTGATGTGGGCCAGAGAATGAGTGAATTTCAGAACACTTGTCCTCACCAAATGAGTAATTGGGCTTGTATGCAGCCAGGAAGCTTGGAGAACATTCAGGATAGCCAAAAGGTCAGCCATGTAGCCAGAAGACATTCTGGGCCGCTTCATGAAACCTGTGATTACTCTAGGCTTTCTCGAGTTTCTGGGATGAATGACAGTGTGGACTCTGGATCAAAAGAAACAGAGCGAAGTAAAAGGCTGTCTGAGGAAAGAAGACAGCAGCTTCTGCTGCAGAAAATGGAGCTGGAAGTTGAAAAGGAACGTCTCCAGCATCTGCTTGCTAAACAGGAAGCAAAACTACTTCTGAAGCAGCAACAGCTACACCAATCCAGGCTGGATTACAATAGGTGAGTTTGTGAGGTTTGTAGATAGAGGATAATTGTTAGTGTAGAAGGAATTTCTGTGGTACCAAACACTTACATGGAGCATTGAGAAGCACAGAGTAAGACCTCCTCTGTGCCCTGAAGAACTTGGAATTTAAACTAGACAATGCTATAACCATGAGACTAGACATGGGACAACAGTTAGGTAAAGAAGAGTGTGAGGACTGTTGGTCTAGAATAAGATAGGAAAATTGATGGAAGAAATTATCCTTGAGGAGGGATTTGAAAGAGGAGAGCATGCATTAGTAGACTAGAACAAGGAGTTCAAGGTGTAGGAACAGCATCCTAAGAGGTGCCAAAACACGAGCGGAAGAAAGACAGAATGAGCAGTAAGGTTAAAGTGCTAGGTAAGAAAGTAAGCAGGAAGAGTAGAGGGGAAGGAGAGCTGTGTGTATAGACTTGAGTGCTGATGCTTTACTCAGCTGTACAGACATAAGGGAAGATGTGGTTCTTCACTCAAGGGACTATGATGTAAATCAGATTCAGACAATACAGACACACACAACCCCAACTGAGAGTCCAGTCTTGAACTCTGGGTGCTGTTTGATGGAAGGTTACCTGAAAAAAGTGAGTTTAAAGAGAGATTTAAACAGAGAGGTTGTTATATGGGAGGTTAAGAAGAGAGGCCCTAGAGAGTGAGGGGCCCCATGGAAAAAGACACGAAAATAAGTGGAAAGAAGATACAAGAGAGATTGTTGGGATGAAGCATGGGAGGTGCTTAAGCAGTAGAAGGGTTAGTGGGGAGGAGGAAATAAGAATGGCTATGTAGGCGGGTCAGAATTGTGCAGCGTCATGAGCTGGAAATGAGATGCTTTCACTTGATGCAGAAGGTGAGAGCTTGCCCTGAAAGATATTTGGGTAAGGGTTTGACAGAGTGGTGGGAAGGGAAGGCAGATTTAGCAGCAACATTTTCTATAGACTGGCAGCGGGGAGAGGATAGAGATGTATTGGAACCACAGAAGAGAAAGTTGCCCTAGAAAGAGGAGATATAACTCAGTTGAATACAAAGATTGTAGTGGAAGGGAAGAGGGAGGAATGGATGGAGTTTAGCAGTCTTGTAAAGGAAACAGCAAAAGGCTTTGATGAGAGCTTTGATGTAGATATGATTTTAAAAGTGTCACTGACAAGGGGATCCCACAAGATTATGAATTACATGATCTGCATCCCACACATGTATTTTCTCCTTTCCCTCCAACCCCACAGCTGCTTTTCAAGTTTTAAAAGGGAATATTATAGCTGAAGGAGTTTTTTGCCTGTATAAACTGTACTCTGCTAAGTAACTTTCTCTGCTGCTTTTGTATGTAATATGGAATCCAAAAATTTAATTGTATGTAGTTAGTTTTCACATGCCTATTTGATCCGAGGCAGTCACAATTGTCCATGCATTGATGTGATAAGACACTCCACTCACCACTAGGATGGCACCTCCTCCTGGTCACTCTGGGGAGTAGCTCGTGAGGTTGATGCCTCTTCCCATGTTTGTGCACCGTCTCGCCACCTCTCTGTCTTGGTTTGTGGCCCCCTCTCTTACTCCATGAGCTGCCTCTTTGTGACTTAGCCCTCCAGCCAGGTCACCAAACGATTTTCCCCTTCCAGGATCGGAAAGTCTTTCCTCTCAAGCAGTCCCTAGGCAGTCTTCCTCGTAGTGCCACTCCCTTAATGGTTGGCAGGGGAATCCAGATCCACCCTCTGCTCCGGGTTCTGGCTCAGGGACCCTCTAGACAGCAGTCAAGACCTATTCACTTCTAGACCTTAGTGTCTTTCCCTGAGCCCTGTCCCACCTTCCTGGCTTAGAATCACATAGAATCATAGAATATCAGGGTTGGAAGGGACCTCAGGAGGTATCTAGTCCCACCCCCTGTTCAAAGCAGGACCAATCCCCAACTAATTTCCCCCCTCTCTGGGTTTGCCAGCCCTTCTCTCAGGGAATGACTGCAGACTCTCCCATCAGCCCCCTCTATTTCCAATTTCCTATCTTTATAGTCCCAGCCCAGATCATTCCTCCTCAGTTAGGCTCCCTCACTCAGCCTTGGGTTTACTTGGCCACCTGACTCCCTTCAGCTGTGGCCTGTTGGGTTAATTAGCCCCCTTCCCCATCTGCATTAACCCTTTCCAGGCAAGTGTGGGGTAAACATCTCATCACAGTTGGAAATGACTGAGTTTACAAAGGATTATAACTTCAGGTGAGAAGTAAATAGGAACAGATGTATTCTTAAGAACATAAGAAAGCCATACAGGGTCAAACTAATGGTCCGTCTAGCCAGGTATCCTGTCTTCCAACGGTGGCCAATGCCAGGTGCTTCAGAGGGAATGAGCAGAACAGGGAATCATCAAGTTCGGGGGCGACACCTCTCGATGACATCACTTGTTGGCGACAAGCATCGTCATCAAGAGGCGTCCCCGCCGAAATGCTGCTGAAATTCGGCGGCATTTCGGCGGGTGCCAGGACACGGGCACATTAAGATGCCCCCACGGATGCCATGGCGCCCGCGGGCACCGCGTTGAGGACCACTGAAATACACCTTGCTAAATTGTCAGGAAGACTCACCAAGGAAGGAACTTAACCTATTCACTCATCTTTTACCATCACAAGGATAGTAAAAGACAGACAAACAAAACCAGCTAATGCTAATTTATTTGGCTGTCCCTGTCTCTCAATGGGTAGAATTATGTGCGGTGCTGGATTAGGCCCATTCTGAGGTGCTAGAGGTGTCATCATTTAAATGAGAAGGAAAAAAGGTCCTGACCTCTTGCACTAGTTAGTGGCTCTTAAAATGCCCATATAGCTTTTTGCAAGGGCAGGAGTTAGCCCTTTTTTTATAGCCAAATTCTAACATAATTGCTTTCTGTCTCCCTGCATGCTATTTCCTATCTTGATTTGAACAGAGGAGAGTATTCTCAGATAAAGAAGGAACATCATGAGTTGAGACCTGCAGTTGCCTCGGACTGCATCACCATATTAAAGATGGAGAACAGCTGCAATCTCCTATATTTTATGCAGCTTTCATGCCACCCTTGAGCTCTTGCCAGGTGCTACGGCATCCCTTAGTGTGGCGAAGCATGAATATTTTTCATAGTTGTTCTCATATTTCTCATATTTCTCAAGAGAGCAAGTGCTTTGAAATCAGTAGAATTAAAGAATTTTTGTCAACCACAGCCCTCAGAAACAAAGGCAGCAGGTGGAAGCTGTTTTCCCCAAACCTGAGAGGTGTGAGAGAAAATGGAGAGGTTTTGTGAAAGCTTCTCTGTATAATGTGCTCTGATCAGATCAGAGTTTTGTGTGTGTTGGGGGTGGAGGTGGCTGCAGGTACAATAGCTTCCCCAGGATGTAAAGCTAACTCACTCCACATTTCCAGATTTAAGGGCCAAGTTTTTGATTCAGAAGTGATCACTGATGAAGCACCAGGCGGGCCAGGAGGACCAACCCTTATGATGAATGGCACTGGCATGGGGTTAAGGTAATCTCTCTCATTTTCTTTTAACCATTAGCAAGTACTTCTAAGTGTTGGTGTATTTTCTTCCTTCTCAAAAAGATGTTATTGGCTGCCACATGCATATTTTTGTTTTGTACTTCTCTTTGATTTGGGTTAAATGCTGCTAACCAGGAAAGACCTCATGAAATAGTCTAGATTGGTCTCTAGTAAATTTATTCATAACAAAAAGAAAGGATGGTCTTGTGGTTAAAGCACTTGACAGAGACTCGGGAGAGCTGGCTTCAGTTCTCTGCTCTGTTGCTGACTTTGTGTGTGACCTTGGCTCATGCTGCAGGGCTATAAAATTGTAGACTGGAGCCCAGACTCTGGAACCCTCCTCCATCAAGGGGTCCCAGAGCCTGTATGTCTACACTACAATTTTATAGCCCCGCAGCCCAAGCCAGCTGGCACAGGCCATCCAGGAGTGTTTTAATGCAGTGTAGATATATCCTGAGTCTCTCTGTGCCCCAATTCCTCATCTTTATAATAGCAATAATGCTATCCTTTGTTCTCTTGTCTTCTTAGATTGTAAGCTGTTCAGGTCAAGGACTGTCTTGCTAGGTGTTTGTACAGTGCCTAGCACAATGGAACCTTGATCTTAATTGGGGCCTCTAAATGCTACTGGAATTCATATAATTAATAATTGTAGATAGCTGTGGTATTTCCCAGTGACTGGAGGAAGTCTACAAGGGCACATGTGGTCGATCTCCATCTTAATGGGACTTCTGGATCACCTGGCCTTTCCTCACTCCCATTCTGAGCAGGAAAATCTCTTTTGTTTCTAAAACCCTTCCCAGATACAATTTCCCCTCTCTGGTCTCTGACCTGACTGACAGTGCAGTGTCCTGCCAGAGGTTAGTCAGTTTGGCATTTTATATCTTTTGGCCCTGAGGCGTTGGTCAAAAGCTGTGTGTAAAATCTCTTCTCAGCAAAGCAGGAAGGAGAGAATAAAAAAGTATACAGGCCTTTCAGTGCAAAAGAAAACCTTTCTCACTGTTTAGGGTGCTAAAGCAAACTGCTAGACGAGAACTCTAGGTGTCAGAAGTGTCTTCCTAGCGGTCAGTCCTCTCCTCCTACCTCCACACATTGACTAGACATTGTAGAATAATAAGGGTAGACACAGGCTCAGCGGTGTGTTGGCTCATCCCAAGCCAACCCTGCCGTCTCTGACCCAATGAATCCTCTTCTCATCCCAGCAAATCATGAACAGCAAGCAGCAGAACCCAAGTAAATGTGTGCACTCAGGAAGGCAGCACCTGCTGCTGGCCCAGAAATTGCAGGTGTGCCTTCTGCAGTTCTAATTCTTCTCCCCTTCCCCCCCCCACACACATGCTTACCAACCTTGGCTTAGGTGTGTTTTGTTTTGCTGTCTGGTGACTGGTATTAATTTCCTTCTGTATTTTCTTTTCTTCACACTTGGTTGGGGATGGGATAGTAGGGGAATAATTGGGCTTACACATTTACCCTAATTGTGAACTCCACAGTGAGAAGTAAGTGAAAGGTCGCAATGAACTATAATAAATGTTGATGGGGAAAGGTGAACAAAGAGAGAGGCTGAATTAGTCCAAACAAAAACGCCCACTGATATGATGCAAGGACTGTGTAAACAAGGATAGTGTAAGACTGGAAATCAATGAACCAAAATTGGTGTGTTGGAAATTGGGCATAACTGGTGGACAAAATAATGTGGGGATGGGCTATTCCACCCTCACTCTTTTTTGGGGTCCTTCTCAGAAGAAGACTTTGCAGGGAGAACTGGCTCCTGCAATGTTGGCTGACTGAAAGAACAGGAAGGAGCAAACTTCACCATCATGGCTGCCACTCTCACCATCTCTTAGGATCCTGGACCTTCTCCATCCTAATGAGTGCTGAACACCACTTGGGATGTGAAACTATCACTCATATGCCCTCCCAGTGTGTCCTTTTCCTTCCCCACTTTACTTCTTCTTTTTCCTATCCCTCTCTTTTTGCTTTCTGTTTAATAAGAGTCTGGCCAAGACTATATATTGTGTAACACTGCTCTCTGTGACCAGAAAAAGGCCGCTAAAAAGAATGCCCTAAACAGCCCAATGCTGGTTTGCCAGGTCCTGGAGTAGTTAATAAGACCATGTGCTGTGCTTGTGTTTTTCCAGCAGAGAGGTTGCAAGTGACATTCAACACCAGGGACAGTTGCCGTATTTTCTCTCTTTGCTGTTCTTTTCTTTCGCCTTTGTTTGTCTTGTTATGCCTTCTAGGAAATAGGATTGGACTGGAACAGCAGCAGCAACAACAATAGCTCCAATGTATCCAACTACCTACTTCATTTACCCAACAGGACAGTTATTCCCATAGAATCACAGAATATCAGGGTTGGAAGGAACCTCAGGAGGTCATCTAGTCCAACCTCCTGCTCAAAGCAGGACCAGTCCCCAACTAAATCATCCCAGCCAGGGCTTTTTCAGGCCTGACCTTAAAACCCTCTAAAGAAGGAGATTCCACCCATATTTAATACCCTCTAAGAGACCATCAGGCAAGGGTTTTTTTCCTTCTAAAGACCCTCTCCTGCTAAATGGAATGAGGATGTTGTTAAAATGAAAGCCTTGCTTAATACCTTGCAGTTCAGATGCTTTAACTGTTTTTCCTTCTTTCTGTATCTTTAATAAAAAGTTATAAAGGATATTTAATAGTGTGTTTGCCATGGTACTAAGCAACCTGAGGTCTGTGTGTACACCAAACCCTGAACCTTGTTTACCACTGTTTAATGTTGGAAAACAACAGGGTCATGTCGATACCTTCAACTCTTTTGACTCATGTATTCCATCTAAGTTAATACAACAGTGGGGTGAGATATCTTCCTCATGGACTCTGTAGTTTGTTCTTTCTCCTATGAGAGTTACTGATTATCCAATCACTTTTGTATTAACAGGCAGTGGAATCTATTGTATTTTAAACTTAGGTTACCATCATAGATGAGGAGAGTCCTAAAAGTGATCCTCATTTATTTTTTTCCCTTTTTTACAAAACCATGTGATTCCATGATCACTCTAGCAAAGGAGATTCAGAAAATAGATCTAGTTAAATATATTCTAGCATTGCACTCGGTTGAGGAGAAATGGAGCCTACAACATCTGCATGTCTTTTTGCAATAGGTTGCTAAAACCTGCAAAAGTCTGCTTAATATTGGGGTGGGGGGGGGGGGGGATGAAGAAAAACTGCATTGTTTACAAAATGAGTTCCAGATTTCATAATTTTTTTCCTCTCTCTCTCTCTGTCTCATTCTCTTGATTAAACCCACAGTAATTTTTCAAAGTTAATATGCATTTCTGCAGTCTCAAGTCACAACGCCAGCTGCTTCCAAAGTTTGGCAGCAAGGCATCTGAAAGTTTGTTTCCTGTACTCAGTCTTCAGTTTTGCAAAGGTTACCAGATGAATGCTCCCTAAATAATTTAATCTAATGTAAGGCTGGAAGAGGCTACGAAGACAAGTCCATTTGTCTCCTTTATGCATTTGAATATAGAAGTGATTTTTTTTTTTCAATCTCAGAAAAGGGTGCTGCGTGAGTGTGGCTGGAATGGGAGGTGGGACTGTTCTCTTCTGAGCAATCTGGCAGTTGTATTGAAATGCCAAAGGCTTTTTGCTGTAGAAAATATTATTAAGAATCATGATGGAAAACCAACCCTGTTTATCTTCCAGTTTGGATGAGCTTCTCAAGGGAACCTCCCCGAAACATAATTTTAATTTTCAAATAAGCAAAGCTCAGTTTAAAATTCTCTTGGTATTTTAAAAAAAAATTGCCAAAAGTATTTAAAATATTAAACTTGCTCGAGTGAGACATTGGAATTTACAAGTAAAATAAATAATACAATCAAGAACTGAAAAACATAGATTTTTATAATTAACAGCTCATTTTGAGTTAATTATCTACAATTACCAAAATCTAATTGCAATTTATTCTCTATTATCTGTGGAGAGAATCGTAGGCAAGGGAATCTGCATCATTGGCATTCATGGGATGGGTACAAATAATGGACGAGCCCTTAATGGAAAAACAAAAGCAAATAGGAGCACGCAGCTGTGCCAAGCTAGCGAAAGGTAATTGTAGTCAGAAATGAGGTATGTACTTTAAAGGCATCTTGTCATCTCCTGTAGGGCATAATTTTTTACCTACTTGAAGAAAAGATTTCAAGAGCAAATATAGAGCAGTTTGATTTCTGTCTGAGGTATTCATGGCAATCTGCCTGTTTGTGGAAGGGGAAACTTTGACTCTGGGGAACACTTTAAATATACCGAACTTTTGAATGGATATATGTGTTTCATTTCCTCTACCATAAGTACCCTTTACATTTAACTAATTATCAAAGCCTTTCAACAAATGTTGCCCATCTCTGCCTACTTGGATCCTCCTGATGCGAATTTGTAATGCTGAATTTGTCACTTCACTGTCAGGTGTAAACAGAAGGAGGGGCTCATTTGGGAAGAAGCTCTTTTCCTGATACACAGATTGGCCATCTCAAGGCAGCTGAAGAATCTGTAGTTGCAAGATCTCCCATTCTCTCAGGCACAGCCATGGGAGCAGGCCGCAGGGCTTTATTGGGGATAGTTTTCACTAGCTTGGTGTGCACATGGGTGAGTCCAGGACCGATCTTCAGCAAAAGATGTATAACTTCTAAAATTAGAGGCAAGTTCGGTTTGTAGAATTTCTTTTCAAGTCTGCCCCAGGGTGTAAGATGCTTTAAAATACTCAAAAATAAAAGCGAACCTACTGTATTTGATTAGCTTAAAACAGCTTTTTAAAACGCATTTCCCATCTCTCAGGTGCCGATGCCTGGTACATGCTCAAGTACCCACTCCCTGCTCATTCAGGAGGATCTGTTCATATGACACCTGCTTTTGTGCATACTCCTGATAACTGCATCAGGGAGAGTGGAATTTTAAAACAATCCACCACTTTCCCCTTTGTTTGATCTGAATATGAATATAGTACACCATGGAAACGAGGGCTGTCTAATAGCTCTTGACTAGAGCCAGATATAGTTCAGTGAGATGCCGTGCAAGTACCCCTCCTTTTAACTCGTCTGCGTGCTTAAATGCTACCCTGTAGCATTCCTTGCTGTTGTATTGCTTTGTCCCTTCAGCATCTCAGTCAATGCACCTTGTTCCTTTCTTCCCTATAACACCCTCTGCTAATCCATTTCTGGGACCTCACGCACCTCTGCCAGCCTATCTCAACCCTCACCTGAACATGTTTCATATAGGAACATTTGAGACTATTAGTATCAAATATGTTTGTTATATAAAGGCACCCTTTGAATGGACAGTGCCTGTTACAGGATTTTTTCCCTCCAGTACTAGAGATTTTCCAGATGTAATTTGCAACCACTTATTTCATCAAACACTTTTCTCATTTGTGTGTGTGGATCTATCTCACCCTTGTGTGTTTTTCCCTCTTATATTTTTAGTTAGCTGGAAATATCAAACACAGAATTTAATAGCACTTTCCCTCTATTGAAATGTTCGTTGTTATGGTGATAGTTCCAGGAGGGAACACTATCAAGGGTCTTTTAGAAGATTTTATGTTTACGGTATAACTTTTTTATTATTTTATGAGAGAAGGGTGACAGTTATCTGTGCTCCTTGTTAAATACATATTATTGATGCTATTTTTTTAGGATTGTTTGAATTGTTATGTATCTTGTGCTAGCTATACTGATGTGTCCAAATATTCAAGACAATTATATATAAATGCAAAAGAATGGCTTGCAGCCCTTCCTGCTGTTCCAGACATGTGATTTATTTCACACACTCTTTGAAAAAAAATCAAACCTCACAATTATGCAAATACACTTCTGTACTAACCTGCAGCACCCTAGCTTTTCCAGTCCTCGAGGACTCCATCAGTATAGTTTTGCCAGTGCATCTCAGTAGCAAACGGCAGCACCCCTGTTATTTCACACCTGGGGCCATCTGTCAATTCTCCTCAATCACGACATGCATCACCTCCTGCTATTCCAGTCTGGAGTCTCTAGAGAAGAAACTGCCAGTCGTGCCAGAATGTGCAGTATTTGACTAAGACCACCAAATTCCAATTCATTTATAGTTGTTCCCTGGTCTCTAGAGGTGCATTTAATAACCCGATGTGCCACTTAGGCGACTTATGCATTACTGAATGCAGCTGGCTTGGATTTTTTTTTTGCTCCTCCTGAATATTTTTAAAACTGGCAGATTGACAGCATTAAAACAGACAGAAATCAACTGTGCTTGCAAACGGCTTATAGAATCTTTTTTACTTTGGGTAGCTGGAAACTGCTTGCCGAGTTGTTTGTGTCCATTTTAACACCCAGGCTTTCTCTCTCTCTGGCAGATTATTTTACACTGAAGTTGGTAGCATAATCAGATGGGAAACTCAGAGGGAACTTATTTGGTCAATAAAAATATACTTGACGTATCTGCAAGAAGTGCAAATGCTGAATTAGCTGCAGAGACACATCTCTGAGTAATAAATATAACCCACAGCATCTCCCCAACAGATATCTGTGCTAGTTCATTGTTATATGACAGGAGACTATATAATGAATTTTCTGCACATTTTTGCTCAGGCTCAGGCTCATGCTACGACACTAAAAGTAGCAGTGTAGATGTTCCTGCTCAGGCTCTGAGACTCATCCCCTTCACCAGGTTTCAGAGCCAAACCAGGAAAGTCTATTTTTAGTGCCATAGGACAAGCCCGAGTCTATAAACCTGGGCTTTGATGTTTTCTTTTGCAGTGTAGATATACCCATAGAGGCTTAAAGAATAGCAGAAATAGTTGGTGACCAAAAGTTTATTTCAAGATTTCTGAGAGTCTTTTTTACCAGCCAACAATGTTTGTTAGTCTGGGGAGTCTAAAGTTTCATTTCCACTTGCACTGGTTTCTTTGATAACTGCATTCTCAGGTTTACTTTGAACTACAGCAGTTTTTTATCCTGCTCTTATCTGAACTGTACCTGATCTCTTCTTAGGATGACTTATGCCACATTCAGCAGTCCAAACTAGCCTGAACAGAAAGCCTATGGGTGGGCACGCCCATAGGATGTAGGTGGGAGGCAGCTTAGTCAGTCTTAGTGGAAAGATGGAGCTAACTTGGTTTACAGCTGTAGTCTTCAAAAAGCAAAATAAGTTTGTAATTAGCGAACACTTGCGGAAGGAGGGTGGGATCAGGGGGTCACTGGATGTCACTGGTAATTTTTATACAGTGAAAACCAGCCACTCGTGAATTTTCCAAAGGCCTGGATCAGTTAATGTGTAGTGATAGTGCATGGTAAATCTCCTGGCGTGGCTTTGTGGCTTCATATATTGAAATTGAAAATGTTCTGGGAATTTGTGGTGTGACTAAATCTCTCGTTTTCCCTCTAGCTCTTGTAAGTTTGTTCATCATGCTTTCTGGGCGTTCTTTCCTGTGCAGACACTTGGGAACAGGGAAAGACATTTTTCAGAACACCTGCAGTTGTCTCCTTTTGAGGACACATTAGAAGCTAAGTATCAGAGGGGTAGCCGTGTTAGTCTGGATCTGTAAAAGCAGCAGAGTCCTGTGGCACCTTATAGACCAACAGAAGTTTTGGAGCATGAGATTTCGTGGGTGAATACCCACTTCGTCGGATGCATATAGTGGAAATTTCCAGGGGCAGGTATATATATGCAAGCAAGAAGCAACAGCTTCCACCCCACCATCAGCCTCAGCCTGGACCAATCTACACGGGAGGTCCACTTCCTTGACTCCCCGGTGCACATTAACACCACCCTATACTGAAAACCTACTTACCGCTATGCCTACCTTCATGCCTCCAGCTTCCATCCCGGACACACCACACGATCCATTGTCTACAGCCAAGCACTGAGGTACAACCGCATCTGCTCTAACCCCTCAGACAGAGACCAACACCTACAAAATCTCCACCAAGAAGTCTCAAAACTACAATACCCGCACGAGGAAATAAGGAAACAGATCAACAGAGACAGACGTGTACCCAGAAGCCTCCTACTGCAAGACAAACCCAAGAAAGAAACCAACAGGACTCCACTGGCCATCACATACAGTCCCCAGCTAAAACCCCTCCAACGCATCATCAGGGATCTACAACCCATCCTGGACAATGATCCCACACTTTCACAGGCCTTGGGTGGCAGGCCAGTCCTCGCCCACAGACAACCTTCCAACCTGAAGCATATTCTCACCAACAACTGCACACCGCACCATAGTAACTCTAACTCAGGAACCAATCCATGCAACAAACCTCGATGCCAACTCTGCCCACATATCTACACCAGCGACACCATCACAGGACCTAACCAGATCTGCCACACCATCACCGGTTCATTCACCTGCACGTCCACCAATGTAATATATGCCATCATATGCCAGCAATGCCCCTCTGCTGTGTACATCGGCCAAACTGGACAGTTTCTAAGGAAAAGGATAAATGGACACAAATCGGACATTAGGAATGGCAATATACAAAAACCTGTAGGAGAACACTTCAACCTCCCTGGCCACACAATAGCAGATCTTAAGGTGGCCATCCTGCAGCAAAAAAACTTCAGGACCAGACTTCAAAGAGAAACTGCTGAGCTTCAGTTCATCTGCAAATTTGACATCATCAGCTCAGGATTAAACAAAGACTGTGAATGGCTTGCCAACTACAAAACCAGTTTCTCCTCTCTTGGTTTTCACACCTCAACTGCTAGAAGAGGGCCTCATCCTCTCTGATTGAACTAACCTCATTATCTCCAGCCTGCTTCTTGCTTGCATATATATACCTGCCCCTGGAAATTTCCACTACATGCATCCGACAAAGTGGGTATTCACCCACAAAAGCTCATGCATTAGAAGCTAGTAGATCACTCCATGAATTGCAGCACTCTCTTGAAGGAGGGGAGGGATAGCTCAGTGGTTTGAGCATTGGCCTGCTAAACCCAGGGTTGTGAGTTCAATCCTTGAGGGGGCCACTTTGGTATCTGGGGCAAAAATTGGTCCTGCTAGTGAAGGCAGTGGGCTGGATTCAATGACCTTTCAAGGTCCCTTCCAGTTCTAGGAGATTGGTATATCTCCAGTTATTTTTTTTTAAGCCTGGCTTGATTAGTTTTCATATAGATTGCCGTTCTTATATGTAACTGTGTATCTTCTATTTATTTTTAAAAATTTGTTCTTAAAGTAACTAATATTTTAATGTATATTGTCTTTTTTTCAGAGTTTTCAGTAGGAAAAGTTGAGCCAGATCGTATTAAAACAAAAAGGTTCTGGAAGGTACTTTTGAATTAGCTGTATTTGGAACCTACCCTTGCAACTATCAAGCCATTTAAAATCTGAACTGATGGGGCAGTACTAAGAACAAAAGCCATTGGTATTACAAAATCAAAGCAAGAAATCCTCCATACCCTGCTATTTCTGGCCATGATCACAGCTGCACCAAGCTAAACCCACTTTTTCCTCCCTCCTGTGACCTTGGCTGCGCTTCAGCATGTAGAGAATTGAAGCAAAAAGCAAACTGTACTAAGTATTACATTCTGTCACTTGTAGATATACAAACTTCATAGAAGGATAATGTCATGTGACCTCTCTCTCTCTCTGAAGTGGACTTTATGCATTTCCAACTAAAATTATGGTGACATAAAACTTTCCAGAGTGTAATGATATTTTGAATTGAGCTCTGTTGTTTTCCAGGGGTGCTTTGTCTTTGCGAAACTGCCCATTACATTTATAACAGTGCTAATTTTTGAGAGCCACACAGAGAAAATTTTAGATTCAGCCCAGCTGACTTGTTCTTCAGACTGCCCCTGTGGTGCAGAGGATTGATTTTTGTGTTTCTTTTGATATTTGGCTTTCTTTCCTCTGGTACTCAGTGCTTCAGGCCTTAATCCTTTAACCTTGAATCTGAGCATCGGGGCTCCATGAGGGATCAGGCCGTTTGATGGAGAGAGAACTTCCTTTGTTGTACCAAATGGCTGGGAGTGGTACAAAACGCGGCTGATCTCCAGATAGTTTATATTTTTCTATTGTGTTAAAAGACTATAAACAGAGGACGGGTTTAGTGGGGATTATAAATAATCTAGAGGAATGTAGGGTATTAGAAGCAATAGGAAAGAGGTAATGACTTTTTCTTTAACATTTCACCAATAACCAGTCTATCATGAGAGATGTGTATTGGGTTGCCAGCTGTTATATAGCATTCTGATTTGGGTAGTGGCTCAAAGCTCAGCATGTCATGGCAACGTGGTCCCTGATGGAACAGGGGAAAAGGGCTTTTCAGCTTCTCAAAGGGCAATAGTTGTGGAAGCAGCAGCTTGCTTGCCCTACCCAATGTAAAGAACGGTTTTGTAGATGGCCGGGTGAGTTCGTACTTTATAGGATCATTAATTATATCTTATAAGGCAGCTAAGCATGGCATTCCTAACTTCATGAATTCTATTATGAATGGCCTTTTCATATTCCTCATCTCATTATATTAATGCATGTGACCTGAAGTTTAGCTAAAGTTATTGTTCAGGTTAACTTTCATTTAGTGGTTGCCCTAATTTTAGAAACAGTATGATCTTTAGATTTTTATGAAGAGAATACTTTATGTGGGGTTTTTTTGCGGCACTATTTCATACCATTTCTCTTGGAACTAGTTTTGAACCAGTTTCTTCTCGCAAAGAGAGGATTCAGGCATTTCTTGATTTGCCCAGATATTATCCCTGGATGACTACATCCGCCTCCATAGATTCAGCTATCATCACTATGCCAGTAACTCTTTTACCCTTTGCTTATCTGGTTGTCTTGCTGTCTGATCAACCCTAATCTGGCAAAAAACGCGCTCTTTACTTTTCTTTCTGAAACGCTCTCTGCTTCTGGTATTGACAATACCACGACCCTCCCTGTCACTCAGACTCGTTGGGTGACTCATGGGAGGAACACAAAGGGGGGCACCAGCTAAAAGGGGGCACGTGACTTTCCCACGTGACCCCTCATCCCCAGCCCAGGGCCCCCGTGCTTTCCCTGTCCCCTCCTCATCCCATGTTCCCTGGCGGGGGGAGGGGGAATGACAGACTCTGTCCTCCTGCTGCGCCGGGAACCGCAGTGGCGAAAGGAGCAGAATGTGGCTATACCGCCCCCAGCCCTGTCCTCTGGCGGAGCTTACAACAGAGCCCAGACAGGAGACACAGCTGTATGGAAGGGCTGGGGCCGGGGCCAGGCTGGGGGCCGTCCCTGCTCCTTTCGCCACTGAGGTTCCCTGCTGAATAGGCCCCCCCAGGCATCTGGGAAGGAACATGTGACCCTTCTTGTGACCCCCCACCCCCCACCCCCAGGCGTCACCTTGACACTTTTCCCCGGTCCTTCTAGGCTGCTGCCGCATGCTGCTGCTTTCTCTTCCATAACATACTGTAAAAATTAAGCACCTTAACTATGGGAAATCCTCTCTGGCCTGCCTCCCTTATATCCATGTCAGTCACCTCCATTTAAAATACAGCTGCTAAGACTCATTTCCTTGCTGTGCAATTAGACCACGTTACTCCTCTCTTTGAAACTCTCTGTTTGCGGTCGCTTGCCTACCCTGGCCGGCAGCTCACATTGTATTGTTAGATCCCCTTGTTTCTTGTCACTCCATCAATAGCATGAGCAGCAACATCTCCTTTTTATGTTTATCGCTTTTTTTCCTCCATGCCTCCTCTTACTGTATCCCATATGCATATAAAATCCACTGGAGGCTGTCTCCAAGCATCTTCTGGCATTGGAACCTGCAGTCAGTACAGAGTCACTGCATGGTGGTACTTAGCATTGGTCTGGATCCTTCCTGTTTCTCGTCCCGCCTCTCCCCTCCCCTTTGCTTGGAGTTTGTTGTTGTTGTTTGGTTTTTCCCCTCCTAATCCCATTGAGGCACAAAGAGGGGCTGTTCAAAGAGCTGTAAACGTGGCTCCCTTCTTTCAGGAGAGGAGACAGAGTGCCTCTTTCTCTGCCTTTCACTGGGCTTTGTCTCCTTGTCGCCTAGCAGATGGTACCACGACACCAATGACTTAAAATTTTCTGCAGGGTAAGAGAAGGGCCTCAGTTGGTCTTTCCATCCTTCAGATACGATGAACTATGGTGTGCAGAAAAGCCAGGATCCCTTGGGCCAGGCACTGTACAAACACAGACCGAAGAGAAGGTCCCTGCCCCAAAGAGGTACAATGTGACCAACTCTGTCACGTTTAAGAGTTCAAAACAAAAGAGCGTGCAAGTAACTCCAGCCCTGGACAATAGTAAGTGTTGTTCCTTACCCATCTGTGTAACTACAGGCCCTTCTCTTTAATCAACAAGCAACAATTGTCTTATTCTTTTTTTGCGCCCCCCTTCCTGTTTGTCTGTTGTGCTGTCTCACTTTGTACTGTAAGGTCTTTGGGATAGAGGCTGTCTTTTTGTTCCGTGTTTGTACGGTGTGTAGCACGCAGCTACAGGTCGGGCCACTAGCTGCCACCTCAATGTAAATAAATTACAGTTCAACAAAGAGCAGCCATACCATATTGCTAGCATGGTACCTTTAGTATTGGGTTGTGGCTGACATTTCAGACCATTATAATTACTTTAAAACAGAACCATGCAAACCTCTACTTTCTACTGCCTGAAATTCAGTCATCTCTTTTTGATTGGCAGATAAAATATCGTTTAGATTTTCTTACCATCCTAGTCACTGTGGCAATGGTAAACAGATATTTGTAGCATCTTTCATGACAGTTCTGCAAGGTGTAGGATTTGGGGTTTCCCTTAGGACAGGGGTAGGCAACCTATGGCACGTGTGCCAAAGGCGGCACGCAAGCTGATTCTCAGTGGCACTCGCACTGGCTGGGTCCTGGCCACCGGTCTGGGGAGCTCTGCATTTTAATTTAATTTTAAATGAAGCTTCTCAAACATTTAAAAAACCTGATTTACTTTACATGCAACAATAGTTTAGTTATATATTATAGATGTATAGAAAGAGATCTTCTAAAAACGTTAAAATGTATTGCTGGCACGCGAAACCTTAAATTAGGGTGAATAAATGAAAACTCGGCACACCACTTCCGAAAGGTTGCCTCCCCCTGCCTTAGGATCTTAACATAAAGAACAGGAGGCAAATGTTAAGTGTGTTCCTTAAGCATCTGGGCTGACCCAGTATTCTGTGACATTGCATTTACAGTAAGTCCACGTGCTAAAAGGAAAGCCATAGGAAGATTTTGATGAAACGCTGGTTAAAACGTTCAAACTTGGGTGCCTACAGTTATGCGTCTAAATTCATATTTAGTCACCTAAATAAATGACTTGATTTTTCAGAGGCACTGAGCACCAAGGTGAATCGAGTGGTTTTAGTAGAGTCAAGGCAAATGAAGCTGTCAGTTTTGAATTTCTTAAATCTTTACTAAAAACTCCTTCATCAAAAGTGACTCTCTGCAGGGTAACATAATCTAATAGAATTTTGCAGATTATTTTAACTATTTACCCAGGTGTATGAGGGGTTTTAAAGTTTCATATTTTTCATTATAATAATCACCATCACAATGAAGGCAGGTGATGGGTTTTGTTTTTTTGTTTAGTTTTGTATTTTTGGCCTAGGAGGGTAAATTTCATGACTTTTTTTTTTTTTTTTTTTTTTTTTGGAAGGCTGGGCTAGAGCATGGGACTTGGGAGTCACGAGGCCTGGCCATCTGACTCAGTTTGTGACCTTGGAAGTTTAATTTCTCTGTTCCTTGCTTTCACCACCTTCAAAATGGGGGTAATAACTTACTTTGCCATTTTTATTTTTATTTTTTGCAAGTGGAAGCTTAATGTCTGGGAAGTTCCACTTTGTCCTTGAATAGAAGGTGGGGGCATAGCACAGTTGCTGTGGATCTGTGCCAGAAAGTAATATAAATGCTAAGTATTATTAACACATGGCTCCACCTACAGGTATTATAGGATTCACTCCTAGTTGGTTTCTTTACACATTCCACACCCTGCAGTTTCTGTCTACGACAGTGCAGATCCTAAGCATCTATTGCTTTAATTATGGATCTCTTATCTTGTTGTCCACCTCTTTCTGTTACATTCACATTTATCTTCAGTGAATGGTTGTTCTGTCATGTGATCCACTGGCAGAAAGAGTGGTTTCAAAATAGCTATTCATTTGCTGAGAGGTACTGCTATCAACAGCTGTGAACTTTTTTAACACTCTTCTGGAGGAGCTGGTGTGTATATACTTACTGTTTTATAATGTGCGTGAAAACAAGGGATCTTGCACCATGCTGATGGGTGATTCCAGTTCTGAAAAGACTCACTACATTTTGAGCGTGATTTTACCAGCTTGGTTTGCAATGGTAGCAGTATTATGGTAAAGCTCTCTGTTCTTTTTGGACCAAGGTGATAAGGGGATGTACTGTTTTCAGAGTCCTCCTTCAAGACCAAATTGGAATACAATCCAGGATGTTTGGTTAGGTAACAGTTTGCATATGGCATTTTGAGGGGTGTGTGGTGGACGAGGCTGCCTCAGAACCACTTAAAAGTGATTCTTGGCTAAGGCACCAAAATGGCAGGCAGACGTTTGGGTTTCATCCTACCCACAAGAGTTCCGCTGTTTGATCAAGAACTGTAGAAGTTTGGATTTAGTTCAGAAACTTTGTTTGTCCTAAACAGGCTTTTGCATCATCCCTTCTGGTGCTTTCACTGGTGAGAGCTAGGCAGGCTTTGCAGATACACAGAGGCTGTATTGAAGGGTTGTTTTTATACCTGTGGCTTGACATTTACATGACTTTCTTTTGTGAAGGTTGACAGCACTGCTTGCTAGAGCGACAGCTGCTCTACTCTGCTCTATAAAAAAGGCCAAACACACAATTGCAGCATTTTGTCCTGCCAAAGCTTTGCCAGCCTGCCTTCTGTGGTCATTTCCACATGACTGTATGAAAAGCTTTGTGTTGGAATTTTCTTTTGGATTCACTCTCTGGTGGCAGAAAAGGAGAGAAATTATCAGAGATCATGTCATTGTTTCTTAGGGCAGCTAGGTGGGCTGAGAGGGATTCAAAATATGACTTAGAGCAAAACCAGGACACGGCTTTGGAGGGAAGACTCCATAATTTTAAGAGCCATTTAGCTTTCTTACCTTTAATTAGGTATGTGGTGTGAATTTTTGGCCCCATTTAAGTCAGAGGCAAAACTCTGATTATATTCTACAGGGCCAGGATTTCATCCATGATTTATATGGTCTAATACAATCTTACATGGTTCATTACGAATTAAGGGCATAATCGTGCAAGGTCCTAAGTGCCCTTCGCTCCCATTGATAGAATGAAATGCTTTGAGAACCAAACATTAGAGGAATTTGGAGGGGAGCTGGTCCAAGTGAAGAAGTGTCTGGAGAAGTGTTGGTTTAAATTACAATACATTGGTAGAATGTGATGTGGGAGGGTATTTAGCATCTGATCAGAATGTTGCCTGGAGCACCCCTCTTCCAGAAGGAGAGGTGATTAAAATAAACACAGTACCGTTAGGACAGTGAGTTCAACAGAAATGTGGAATGGAGTGGACATTTGATCCTGGGTACCTGATACCGCAGGACCTTTTAATTGTAAATTCTTGGTATAATGAAAATCCAGATAGGGTGAAGATGAAGACACACATTTCTTCAAAGCACCATAATGTGAATGTTGAAATCCGGGTTATAGTGAAATCATAGGCGCCAACTCTGTGGGTGCTCCAGCGCTGTAGCACCCACAGAAAAAAATTAGTAGGTGATTAGTACCCACTGGCAGCCAAGCTCCTCTCCCAACCCCAATCCCACCTGCCTGCAGCCCCTGCTGATCAACTCCTCCCCCTCCCTCCCTCCTAGCGCCTCCCACCCACTGCGGATGAGCTGTTCTGCGGCATGCAGGAGGCACTGGGAGGGAGATGTGAGGAGCAGGTATGGGGTGTGCTAGGGTGAGGGGGCATGAAGAGGCAGGGTGAGGGCAGGGAGTGGGATGGTGCCTTGGGGGAAGGGGTGGATTGGGGGCGAGGCCTGGGGCTGAGTGGGGGTTGAGCACCCCTGGGGAAAATTAGAAGCCAGCACCTGTGACTGATACCTAGAGTGATTTTTTTTCTGGGGAAAACTTATTTTTTAGAAGATATGATGCTATTTTTATTTTAGATTTCTATTAACTTACCAAATAAAATACCCAGTTACAAAATGATCAGGATAATGACTCCTTTCTCCCCCTTCAAATACTCAGCCCCTGCCCTAGAGGAAAAGCCTGAGAAAAGAGATGGGCTTGAGCGGTAGAGGTGAGTGTGCATTTCTAGGAGGAGGATGTAACAGCCGTTGGATCCCACCCATGTCATTAGCATGCCTATGTGTCTTACATAAATGCCTAAATGCCAGGTTTTATAATTCGTCCATGAAAACTCACTTTAGGCTTAAGTGTGGTCTTCAAGGTCTCTGCCAGAGCCAGTTTTTTCTGTCTTTTAAAGAACAAGAAAGTTAAGTTTAGATTTTTTTTCAAACACTTTTCTGTTTCTGTGGTAAAAGGCATCAAGGTTTTTAACAGCACGTTTTTGATGCAGTTAATGTACTTGTGAACAGATTGCTTTAGCCCTTAGGAACCCAAGGGTGGTCACGCCGACCATCAATAAGCTGCATCGAGTATGCTTCTTTTGTGCACTTCCCCTCCACCTGCAATGCTTGATCCACCCCGTATTCCAAACCAATTCCCTCTAGTGCTTCCTAGGCCTCTCTTAAGAATACCGTCTCCTGCATGAATGAATGACCAGTATCATTGGTCTCACCCACTGGTTTTTAGCTATCCTGCTCTCCAGCACAGAACTGCTCTGGTTTCATGCATGGAAGGATTTACCCCCATTCTCCTTCTCAGCCTCAACTGCCCACCCTTTTGCTACTTCTGGACAGAGAGAGTGGGCATGACCTAGCAGCACGCGAGAGGCTGAATGGTTCAGTGGTTGGGACACTAGTCTAAGACTTGAGACCTGGACTCAATGCCCTGATTCACCACAGACTTCTGCAAGTCACTTAGGGCTAAAGTTTTAAAGGTATTTAGGCATCCAACTGCCATGTCTAAGGTGTATCCCCCTGGGAATTGCTACATTTCCTTAATGGTTAAGGGGATTCCAACATCAAATATGTATTGCTTGTGCTGATCACCAGTCTTGCACCATTAAATGTTACACATTCTTGGCCAGATTGTAATTGCAGCAAATTGTACCCTGGCGCCATTAATAAAGTTGTTGGTGGGTTGTTGTTTTTTAAATAGAAATTGCAGAGTGGAAAAAAAACATTACTGCAAAGTTTGCTTTTGGAACAAACCCACCAGTGCAATCTGTTACTTTACTGATGGCTAAACTCCCAAGCCCTGGACTCAACGGGGTAACATTACGGTAGCCATCTGTTGAACATAGATATTGGAGGAATGAATTGACTCTCATTTGTGGGTTTCTGACTGGTCCTGATGTAATCTTGTGTTCTCTGGCTACCGCTGATCTGCCGTGGAAAATGTGTGTATAGGTCAAAGTTCAGTAGAAGGTGAGACTCCAAAATCGATGGCTGGGAACCAGTCAGTTGAACACTGGCTATAGAACAGGAAACAGATTCAGCCTGCTTACACCCAAAAGGTTTATAGTTAGTGCTGATTGCTGCTAGGACCAGAGCTTCTTTGCTGCTTGGGTAGCTTAGCACATCAACAGATCTGTAAAATTCCATTTGGAGAGCTAGGCTAGCATTGTGTTAGATTGATTCATCAGTGTGAGCAGCTAAAACAAGTTAAATTCTATCATAGGTTCCCTGCATTTATTTAAAACTGAATTTAGTTGGCTCTAAATGGACATTTATTTTAGTGTGTTGAAGAAGTGACTTTCCTCTATTAAAGCAGAATAATGTATCTATATGGTGCCCTAACTTGAACAGTACATAAAGATTAGTAAATAAGACCCCATTAAAAATACTTATAATGTAAGTAACATGGGTCCCAATAGCCTTTCTAATGTCCATTAATGCTTATTCTGAGGATCAGAGCTCATTTTACTGAGCCATTTAGTCAAACCGTGTGATTATTTAGAAAGTTAATTCATGCATACTAAAATCTAGCTTAAGTAATGCAGAGGGTAGGAGGTAAAACTCTACGGAGACGATAGTCCTTTTTGTTATTTAATGATCAGCCATAATTAACTTGCAAATTTGAAATAATTAGAACAAATTAAAGGTATTTAACTTTGCCTCCCTAAAGAAAAATTTAAATTGCACCAAATGCAGCTTTAAATTATTCAAGTCTCAGAGGTCTGTGCTGGGGTTTTTTTTTTTCTTTCTTTTTTTTTTTTTTACAATGCCTTTTCTATGATGAGAATACCAATCTGCTTTTTGTCAGAATGCATCCTATCAAGTAATTGTTCTTTGTGTCTAATAAATGACAGCTATTCTTCTTTGTAAAAGTATTTTGGTCTCTGAAGGCTACATCAGCATTTCCATGGCATTTTAATTCAATAAAACAAAAGGTTAATGTTTTTTTTTTTTTTTACTTTTAAGGAATGCAAATACTAGCAGTATTCATTGGGTCTTGAATGACATTTAAAATTTGCCATTCAAGCTCAGCAGGGATATCGCGATATGAGGCTTAGACAAAATGGAAAAGTTCAGGGCGTGTTCCCTATTATTCTTGAAGAGTTTAGGCGTTCATAAGCTAGGAGGTGAGAAAGGAGAGAAAGAGCCTCTTCCTTTTTTGGTAGAATTTATTGGCTGCTCCGGCATTAGTCTGTAGGTTAGTAAGTACCTTAACCTCTTTTGCCATCCTTCTCAGTGATCCTGTTTCAGGTAGTAATGATAAAACTCATTGAAAATGACCATGTCCTGTACAAAGTCATATTAATCAAGCTACACTTGAATGTATTGATGTATCATATAAACTGGAAATAGATAGGGACCCATTAGGTCAATTAGCCAGTGCAGGATTGTTCCTGTTGGTATATTTTCTGTCAGACGCCTTTCAGAACAGTTCCTTGGGAGTCAGCCTGAGATACAGGACTGATGGGAAACTGTTCAACCTGCGAAGACTCCAGGCTGTCACCAAGATAAAGGAGACTGTGCTACGAGACCTCCTTTTTGCTGACGATTGTGCCCTGAATGCTGGATCAGAGCAGGAAATGCAAGCCAGCATGGACAAATTCGCAGCAGCATGCGATAACTTTGGCCTTCTTATCAACATAAAGAAAACCGAAGTGATGCACCAGCCAGCTCCGAAAGCCCAACACCAAGAGCCCATCATCACAGTGAAGGGGCAAAAGCTGCAAGCAGTGGACCAATTTACATACCTTGGCAGCACCCTCTCCCGTGCAGTGACAATTGACATCGAGGTCAACTGCAGAATCGCCAAGGCAAGCTCTGCATTTGGCGGACTGCTGACCAACGTGTGGGACCGCCGTGGAATAAGCCTTGCTACAAAGCTTAAAGTCTACCGAGCAGTAGTGCTAACTACCTTGATGTATGCCAGTGAGACCTGGACTGTATACAGGAGGCACGCTAGGCAATTGAACCACTTCCACACGACTTGCCTCCGCAGACTTCTGAGGATTCGGTGGCAGGATAAGGTGCCTGACACAGAAGTCCTTTCCAGAGCAGGCCTGCCATCAGTTTACACTCTGCTTATGAAAGCCCAGACACGCTGGGCAGGCCATGTTGTGAGGATGCCAGACCACCGCATCCCCAAACAGCTCTTCTATGGTGAGCTGTCTCAAGGAAAGCGATCGCACGGGGGACAAAAGAAGCGATACAAAGATACGCTGAAAGCCTCTCTTAAGTCCCTGGATATCGACATCACCTCCTGGGAAACCCTGGCACAAGACCGATCGACATGGCGTACGCTGATCCACCAAGGCTGCCAGACATCTGAAGCTAGAAGGATAACACTAGCACAAGAGAAGCGAGCACTCCGTAAAGCCAGAGCTGCAAATGTTGTAACAGTGGTGCCCACGCATGTCTGCCCGACATGTGGCAGAACATTCCGTGCCCGTATTGGCCTTACCAGCCATCTGCGGACGCACTGTGGACAGCTCACAACCTGATAGATGTTAAGGTCTTCTTCGAAAACGATGGACGAACATCATCATATTTTCTAGTTTGAAATTTCCTAAGGTATGGGGCTTTCATCACTTCCTTTGGCAGATTATTCCACTGACTCATGGAACTCTGTCACAGGTTAGTTCTTCCGAACATCCTCTTTGTTTCATTTCAGTACATTGCTCCTTATTAGAATTCTCTTGTATCACTCTTCCCCTTCCTCCTCGGTGGTTACATCCTTTCAAATAGATGTTCAGTGTGTCTCTTTTTAGGGTCTGATTCTGCAGTCCTTACTCAAGCAAAACTTTAAAGGCTGAAGGAATAAACCCCAATTCATTGTTTTGCCAAGCTATTATATAAGCATTTTATTGTTTCTTTGTATTAACCTTTTCAACCTCCTAATCCTTTTTGTTTCTCTTCTCTGAATTCCCTCTGGCACAGTGTTACCCAAACCCAACTCGGTATTCTAGGTATAACCTCACCATGTAAAGAGTATCACACTGTGCCAGCAAAGTAACCTCCTCCCAGTCATTTACAACTCAAGGGTAACTGTCTTCAGAAAAGATTTGTAGGTTCTAATTAAATGTATTTAAAAAACCCAGAAAACATCCAAATAATGGCTGCCACCTTAAATATCTTTAAATGCTCTTAATCATGCAGAAGCACAAGGGGAAAATATCTCTATAATCCTATATTTTTGTAAAGACCTTTTTAACCAGTGAATCTTTCAGGCCCTTTCATCAGTAGTTAGGGTTCTAATCCACCCCTTTCTACACTGTATATTGCAGGAATTAGTAGATTAATTTCATGTAATTCAAATAAGATACTAATTTAGTCTGCCATACATGTTAATAGCCACTGTGCTACATTATTAGTGGTTATGTAGTTAGAAGCCCTAAAGTAAATGGAGGTTATTCAGAGAAGTTTTAGCCAACACTTCAGCTAGTTATTATAGGTCATGAGCCATTACATAATGTTCTGCATTAATAATACAGGAGTATAACTAATTGTCCAACAGACACAGAGGGCCCTATTAAACAATGACTGGTACAGCACATTGATTTTGAAACTTTTAATTTAGATATCATTTTCTGATGGAAACATCAGAGATCCACTTTTTTCCTAGCGTACACTATATTCAGTAGCATTTTTTACATGCAAATATTGTTCAAATTCATTTTGCATAGCATATTTCATAGAAACTGTATCCCAAACAATTGAAGTGTACATTCTTCGGGGTGTCTGTTTAAAACGGCACTTATATACTCAACAGATCTTCTCTGTGTGTGTATTCTCTTGACTTAATAATAAGATTTTCCCGATTTTTACATCTGCGAGCACTGCAGAGATATGAGGAGATAAACTGAATTTTATTCCTTCATATCATCATCTTCCAAATTGTTTACTTTGTGTCAATCACAGGTCTAATCAGCTACACCTGGTGGGCATCCCCATCACAGGCAGTAGGCTTTTCACTGAGGGCAGACGTTGACAGAGGAGAATTGGTTCTTCAGGGGGCTATCAAGAAAGGACCTTCAATAGGCAAGGCAAAAGGTGAAAGCATGCATAAAAATTTCCCCAAGGGGAATGCTGCAGAGATGGTTACATTTCTTATTATATTCCCATTTCTGTAGTATCTGTTCAAAGAATATTTGCCCACACACAGGTCGTATGGCAGAGGTTCTGATACACTTGTGCAGTGTGTACCACCTCTTAATAATGGAGAGGTGATCTCCTGGACATCTCCTTTCCCATGATTCCATTCATAATTGCATGTGTCTATGGCAACTACAGTAATACTTACTCCATGAACCCCAATGCCACCTTTTCCTCCCTAGCTCAAACCATGCATTTCTGTTTCTCCAGCTCCACCCCATGCAACTCAGCCCTGCAGAGCTAATGAGGTTCCTGGAGCTCCCAGTCACTGGCTCCTCCAGTCAGAACTCTCTTTTCTCAGCCATTGCTCAACAACCTCCACAGACTTTTCATCCCCTACTCTCCATGCTTCATCCCTTCTATTGCCAACAGCCCTGACTTTACCAAGACATCTGCACCTTCTACTTCAAACACTCCACACCTTTTCTTCCTGGCCCCAGCTTCCCTCCTGTGCCTGGACTAGTTCCCCTGACATGTGGTTTGCTTCCCAGCTCCCATATAGAATCATAGGACTGGAAGGGACCTTGAGATGTCATCTAGTCCAGTCCTCTGCACTCATGGCAGGACTAAAGTATTATCTAACCATCCCTGACAGGTGTTTGTCTAACCTGCTCTTAAAAATCTCCAATGATAGAGATTACACAACCTCCCTGGGCAATTTATTCCATTGCTTAACCACCCTGACAGTTAGGAAGTTTTTCCTAGTGTCCAACCTAAACCTTCCTTGCTGCACTTTAAGCCCATTGCTTTTTGTTCTAGCCTCAGAGGTTAAGAAGAACAATTTTTCTCCCTCCTTCTTGCAACAACCTTTTATGTACTTGAAAACTGTTATCAGGTCCCCTCTGTCTTCTCTTTTCCAGACTAAACAAACCTAATTTTTTTCAATCTTCTTCATAGGTCATATTTTCTAGACTTTAATCATTTTTGTTGCTCTTCTCTGGACTTTCTCCAATTTGTCCACATCTTTCCTGAAATATGGCACCCAGAACTGGACACAATACTCCAGTTGAGGCCTAATCAGCACGGAGTACAGCGGAAGAGTTACTTCTCATGTCTTGTTTACAACACTCCTGCTAATACATCCCAGATTGAGGTTTGCTTTGTTTGCAACAGTGTTACACTGTTGACTCATATTTAGCTTATGGTCCACTATGACCCCAGGGCCGCCCAGAGGGGAGGCAAGTGGGGCAATTTGCCCCAGGCCCCGCAGGGGCCTCGCGAGCCCTGGCCCGGTGGCGGTCCGGGTCTTCGGCGGCATTTCGGCGGCAGGGGGCCCTTCAGTGCTGCCAAAGACGCAGAGCTCTGAAGGGCCCCCTGCTGCCAAAATGCCGCCGAAGACCCAGACCGCTGCCGGGTGAGTACAAGCACCGCAGCTCCCCCGCTTTGCCCCAGGCCCCCTGAATCCTCTGGGCGGCCCTGTATGACCCCCAGATCCCTTTCCGCAGAACTCCTTTCTAGGTAGTCATTTCCCATTTTGTATGTGTGCAACTTGCAGTTCCTTCCTAAGTGGAGCACTTTGCATTTGTCCTTATTGAATTTCATCCTATTTACTCAAGACCATTTCTCCAGTTTGTCCAGGTCATTTTGAATTATAATCCTGTCCTCCAAAGCACTTGCAACCCCTCCCAGCTTAGTATTGTCTGCAAACTTTATAAGTGTACTCTCTATGCTGTTATCTAAATCATCATCAAGGATTTAGATAATGGCATAGAACGCTTGCAATTCGATCATAAGTCTCAGGATATTTGTTATTTTCCTTAAAGCCCTAGCTCCTGGAGTCAAGCGATTACATGAGAATCTCAGTTTTTGTTAAAAAGAGTATGTTTCCAGCCCACATGGCTGCAGAGAAAAGCATGTACCCTAACACTTAAGAAGAGCTGTGTGTATGTTTGAAAGCTTGTCTCTTTCACTAGCAGAAGTTGGTCCAATAAAAAATATTGCCTCACCAACCTTGTCTCTCTCATAGAAACACCTGTAAAGTATCCATTTAGCTATAAGCAGGGAGATAAATCTCATGTAAGTTTCTGAGTCTGATATGTACATTTACACACCTTAAAACATTCTTTGCTATAAATGTGGATGTGCACTCTTAAATTACAATGAAAGTGTCACTGAAGTGCATGTTCTGAAATGTTTTGTGTTGCTGAGAGCCTGAGAATTCCCTGGAGTCTCCCATTTAAAATAACTTGCTAACATTTTGATCCCTACCCAGCATGCTCGGGCATTAAAATGCTAGAGAAAATAAACAAAGCCACAGCACAACTAGAATATTGCTGCTTCAAGACAAACTGCACAAACAGTGCAGTGATAATGTGCAACATGTTAACAGCTCATGACCTTTCACCTCTTCCAGCTTTCCAGTGTCTAAGTATGAAGATTGCCTTCCCAAAACACCGGCACTAGGCAAAGCATCCAAAACACCAGGGAGCAGTGGAGGGAGCAGCTTGGGGAGGAGAACAGTTGGCTTTAGTGCAAACGTGGAAGAAGGAGCCATGTGGATGCATGGAAAGAAGGAAACTGGCAGGTCTAGAAGAGGTAAGATGAAGCATATGCTGTCTTATAATGTGAGTTTATGTGTGGCATTTAGTAATTATAGGCATGTATTCATGTGTGGTTCAGTTAGATCCCAAGGAAGAGGGAGAGGATTGTAAGTTGCTTAAAACAACCAAAATGTAGCTATTATAAATAAAACAGAAGATGTAGAAAGCCCAGCAAACCGCAAGTGATTTTGTTGAGGTCCCTAACATGGGACAAAAAAAAACCCCCAGTCCTTTTTTCCAAGAAAGAATTACTTCAGCAATTTTGTGCTTTCCCAGCAAACGGAGAATAAGCTTGATGGGGTTTGCTTTTTGTGACGTAATCTTCACGTTCTCTTCCTCCCCGAGTAATGGCTACCACCATCACAACCTGATATTTTGCCACACAAGGATGTTTTTGCAGCTAGAATCTATCCTGCTCTTCACTTAGCATCTCCACTCACGATGTGGAGAAAGCTGTCGTTCTCGGGAGGGGGAGGGGGGAAATAGAAGCAGTTTGGCGGTTTCACTGCAGAGCCTGACACAATCTTTCGTTCAATTATGAGCTGGCTTTTTTTTTTTTTTTTTTTTGAACGTGTCAACCAGTTTGTGGTTTGTGTCAGCATAAAAATATATATATATAAAAAAAGGCACAATGAGAAAAAATATGGTGCAGTTCTCAAAGGAACAAATAGCTTGTATTATTGGTTAAGACCGTACCAACATTAAAAAGCAGACCCTGTGAAGAAACTTCTGAAAGGGTATCATCAGACTGGACCCAAACAGTGGCTGAGGTTAATCTCTTCCAAGGCACAGCTACAAAAGTTGGAAGCCTGTAAAGGGCTTGTGTCCAAAAAAATCAATTTCTAATTTGAAACAAAATCATTTTTGACTAACCGGGGTTCAGGACCCATTACTTTTGCTGTATAGTCGGCTGACATTTCAGCACTTTCTGTTGTGCACAATGAATCCTAATAGTCATTTTATAACATCGCTACACCAATCAATTTAAGCAAGAGAAAGCCGTAAAAATTTCTGCAAAGTTTCAGGAGCAATTTTCATTGATGGTTTTCCTTTATATTTATTTTTAACCATCATTCTTTCTTTTCTTTTGTTCTCGAAGTACCTCAGTGGTGAAATTGAGATTTTTCACATTATTTGGAGGATTTCTTTTCTGTGATAGGGGTATTCCCAGGAATTATCTTCCTATCCACATGCCTCCAAAAAATCGTGGCTTCTCCCCTCATCCCTCTCTTTCTGTTTCAGTTAGTAAAATTACATGCTGTCTCTGTTGGCCTAGCAGTTGAAGAAGTTATCTGCCCCCACACAGCCCTTTTGAGGAAACGTCTCATGGAGATGCTAGAACCTAGGACATCGAGATGCATGGCAAAGTTTGACTTACTGCTTTGGCGTTTATTGTGGCACCAGAAAAAGTTAAGAAAAGAGCTTTCAGGCTGTAGAACGACCTTGGGTCTATTTACTGAGTTGGATAGCTAGTTTATCACAAGGCAAATTACCTAGCACTAATCACTGAAGTTGAAGTCTTCTGGTTTTAGTATCTTTTTAATTGGCATCCCTCTGTTACATGTTTGGGCTCCTTTAACACACACGCACTTAAGCTCCATTTTCTAGTTACATCCGTATATGGAATCTGCAAGGTTCTTGTCTCTGTCCTAGTTGCCTGCTTCCTATCTCCCTCCATGTTCACCACCACTATTTCATGCCAGCAGTAACTGAACTGGTCCAGTGGCACACACTGACTTCCTTTGCTTCAGATTTTAGTCTTTCATTAGGGACAGATAACGTATTTCTAAGCAAAAATAAAACCAAGGATATAGCTATTTCTTCCAGACATAGTCCCCTATTGGAATATGGGATTTGCCCTGCAGGCTCAGACCTTCAGTCCATCAAGTCTGGAATCTTTTCTGGGCAGTGGCCAGTACCTTATGCTTCAATGGAAGGCAAACTCTCGATCTCCTGCCGCAGTGCACTTACCCAGCTGAACAGTGCTGTCTGGAGAAGGGGAAGGAAAACAATCAGATGACGTCCTGAGGCATGAGATTTGATTGTGCTTAGAACTACATATTTGTGTGTGGTGTTATTGGCCACAAAATGTCCAGGCTTGGTTAGTGTACACAGAACCACATTGATGTGGCAGCTTTTTAACTGGTAAATTTTAAAACTTGTACTAATTTTCTCCCCTCTTTTGTGTGTGTGAATTGTAAATTCTTTGGGGGAGGGACTGTCTTTCTGGTACACCACTAGCACAGTGGAGTTTCAATGCTGGCTGGGGCTTCTGGGCTCTGTTGTAATACAAATAATTAGTAGTAATGATCCCCATGCATATACCCTTCACACCTGGGTCCACAGAATATATCTGGAGACCCTGCACATCATCCTGATAGTGTTTCCACTCCCACATATAACGGTTGCATCAATTTCCAGAGCAGTCTTAGGACAGATCTACACTAGAAGTGCTACATCGGCACAGCCTGCACCGTGTCTGATGAAGGCACTGTATGCTGACGGGAGAGCACTCTCCTGGCGGCATAATTACTCCACCTCCACAAGAGGCGGAAGCTATGTGGGCAGGAAAGCGTATCCAGCTGACACAGTGCCGGTGTGGACAGCACTTAGGCCACTGTAACTTGTGTCGCTCAGGGGGTGCCTTTTTCACACCCCTGAGTGACATACGTTAGATCGACTGAAGCAGTAGCGTAGACGTGCCCCACATCTTAGTCTTAAAATCAGAGAATTATAGGACTGAAAGAGACCTCGAGAGGTCATCTAACCCAGTCTCCTGCACTCTAGACCATCCCTGACAGATCTAACCTGCTCTTAAAAATCTCCAATGATGGAGATTCCACAACCTCCCTAGGCAATTTATTCCAGTGCTTAACCACCCCGACAGGAAGTTTTTCCTAATATCCAACAGTTTAAGACCATTGCTTCTTGTCCTATTCTCAGAGATTAAGGAGAACAATTTACTCTCTCCTCCTTGTAACAATCTTTTATGTACTTAAAAACTGTTAACAGGGCCCCTCTCAGTCTTCTCTTCGCCAGACTATACAGACCCATTTTTCTTAATCTTCCCTCATAGGTCATGTTTTCTAAACCTTAAATCATTTTTGTTGCTCTTCTCTGGACTTTCTCCAGTTTGTCCACATCTTTCCTGAAACGTAGTTCCCAGAACTGGACACAATACTCCAGCTGAGGCCTAATCAGCATGGAGTAGAGTGGAAGTATTACCTCTTGTGTCTTGTTTACAACACTCCTGCTAATACATCCCAGAACTATGTTCACTTTTTTTGCAACAGTGTTACATTGCTGACTCATATTTAGCTTGTGATCCACTGTGACCCCCAGATCCCTTTCCTAGGCAGTCATTTCCCATTTTGTATGTGTGCAACTGATTGTTCCTTCCTAAGTGGAGTACTTTGCATTTGTCCGTATTGAATTTCCTCCTATTTACTTCAGACCATTTCTCCAGTTTGTCCAGATCATTTTGAATTTTAATGCTATCCTCCAAAGCACTTGCAAACCTCCCCCCGCCCCAGGTTGGTATTGTCTGCAAACTTTATAAGTGTGCTATCTCAACCATTGATGAAGATACTGAACAGAACCGGACCCAGAACTGATCCCTACGGGACCCCACTTGATATGCCCTTCCAGCTCGACTGAACCACTGATAAGTACTCTCTTCATTGTTAAATTCCTCAGACTTTGTTTGAGTGAGGCTGAAATGAGTAACCAGTGAACCCAAGCAATCTGCTTCGTTTGGTGTCCGTTGAAAAGGCCCCTTCTCTTTTTTCTCTGTCAATGGCAAAACCTCAGGGTGTATTCAGATTGTTTCCCCTCTGAACATCTAGCTTCTGCAAGACCATGTCAGAATGACCTTACTACTCTCATTAACCATTAACATCATAAACTGTATTGAGTTTGGAGGCCTCAGCTAAAGTGGAGAGTAACCTTTCTAAATTACCTAGGTTCCCCTTCTCCCTGCGATGGCGTGGCTGCGTTTACTTGGTTGCATCACCGAGTCTTAGATCCTTCCATAACTCTCGGGAAAAGTTACATTTGTGCTACTGAGTGAACTGGCTCTGCTTGTACAGTTCCTGATATTATTTCCTTGTTGATTTTCTCTTATTCACAGTGATTTCTGTTGATGCTTCTTAATTTTTCCTTCATTATTTCAATACAATACGTGTTTCTGTGCCTTTTAGCAGAACTTTTTTAGCTTTAGCAGCAAGAGTATTCCTTGACTTCAAAGAGACAAGGCAATCCTCCAGTTCTGTGTCTTTACAGCAGTAAATAGTAAATAGTGTATGTTGGTATCTACTAAAATCCAACAGCTTGTCTAGTTAAGAGGCATTGGACTGCAAAAATGACTCTTCTGAATATTCTTGCCTTTAGGCCAGAAAACAAAGCTGTCCATTAGGCTCTCCTCTGTTATGTTGGCCACTTCACTTATCTAACCATCTTTTAAGTCTCCCTTTTTGCCTTTTTCCTTGGTATATAGATCTCTCTGTGTTTAGAGAAAGGAAACAGCTGGTGGTATGTCACTGTAGTGAATCTGGCTTTCATGTAATAATGTGTGGCGTGCTCAGCCCTTTCCCTTCTGTATAAGAATGGTAAAAACTAGAGGTAGAAAAAGTCCATGTAGGGCATCTAGTCCATACTTTCAGCCAGGGGAAAATTGTTCCCTACTGTGTGTTTTCCAGTGGTTTTTCAAACTTAGCTTTTTAGGGATTCGGGAGTTGAAAGTGTCATTTCACCTAAGGGCAGGCTAATAAATTAATTAGTTAATATTTGCAAAGAATTTTGATGATGTAAAGTGTTATATAAATGTGAACTATTATGAATATTCCTAAGGATTTATTTCCTGATTATCAGCCTAAATTTCCCATTGCTCACTTTCATTCCATTACTTCTTGGACCACCCTGAGGGTTTTCTCTTCCTTCTAAGTATTTCCACGTCCAAAATCTTATGGACTACCATGTTCACCCTATGTTAGTTATTTGATCAAGCTGAATATATTTACTTACATTAATATTTCTTCATAAATGAGTCCTTCCAGGCTCCTAACCATTTGCTAATATAATTCTGATACTTTAGTTACCCAAAACTAGATATAGTGTTCTATGTGCAGTTACATCAGTACCATTTAAAGGACAGCTATAACTTGTGCATGTGTGCCCTGAACCGTATTGGTTGTTTTGGGCTGCAAGTTAGCTTGCAAGCTTATGTCTAGTTTACTGTCTGCCATCGTTCCTTAGGTCTACGTACCTTCGTCCCACTGACTATCTGGTTTTTAATTATTCCCCCCCTATGTATTAGCTTTCATTTTTCCAGGTTGAATATTTCCTTCCCGTAACTATGCCCTCTCTATTTTTTCTCCATCCTTGAGGTATTTATGAACCTGCAATTGTAATTAAAGTGTTGTCTTTCAGGACCACCTCAGTTCTCCATGGCTCTTCATAAATAATTACCAGTAGTTTCAAAAGTTCATTAGGTAATTCTCTTTTGCCCTGGACTGTATGTACTTCAGACCCATGGATTTGTATGTATTAATTTTTTCTAAGACCTCCTTTTATCAACAAGTATTGTATATTAACAAGATCTTCATTCGTTTCTAGTTTTCAATATGTCTTTTCTTACTGGAATAGATTTTAAAGTGTCCAGTAGCACAACCATTTTAGAATCATCATTTTAATCTCTCCTCATTTATTAAAGGGCCTACTTTCTTTCTAGAAATCCTTTTATCTCAATAGACCTGTGTTGCTTTTCTCCCAATATATTTATAATGTCCTTCTAGCTCACATGTATTTTCATTTATTCGGGTTCTTCTTCGAGTACGTGCTCATGTCCATTCCATTGTAGGCGTGTGTGTTCACCACATGCACGGATGCCAGAAGTTTTTTCCCTCAGTGGTATCCATAGGAGACTGGCTCTGGCGCCCTCTGGAGTGGTGCGCATATGCCGCGGTATAAGGGCTGCTGCCAGCTCCCCCCACCCTCGGTTTCTTCTTACCGGCAGTGACGGTGCTGGAACGTCTCCTTGCCTTGGTAAGCTTACTCCTCTCAACTGTGTCTAGTTGAGAACTTTCTGTATATAATTGTTAGAAATTTGTTAGTTTTATAGTTCCCTTAGTGTAGACTTAGTGTTAGTTCGTTAGTCCCAAGCGGGATGGGGCATGCCCTGGTCCCTGGTCTTCAAACTTTGTGTCTGTTGCAAGAAACCTATGCGAATCAGTGATCCTCATAGAAGCTGTTTGAAGTGCTTAGGGGAAACCCACAGTGACAAGTGTCGAATTTGCAAGAGATTCAGACCTCCTAGCACCGTGGTCTCAGAGCAGAGCGCACTGGCAGCACCGGCCTCAAACCGGCACTAATTCCCACCTGCCACCCCGGAAAGTGGCAGAGGCACTCGGCACCTGGCAGTGCCATTCACACCAGAGGCCTTTCAGGCGACAAAGGACACTGCACCAGAGGGTCGAGACGCCAGTCCCCGGTGCCCTGTCACTCGTCGCCAGACCGCCAGTACGGTTCACCATGAGCGCATCGATGGTCTCCAGCACGGCGGTCTGTTCACTCAGATTCCCACTCCCGCTTGATGAAGCAGCATCACTCGCTAAGCATAAGGCATTGATCGCAGGGATACCATCGCTGATCCGCCGAACGCTGCCAGCAGTCACCAGGATCGTGGCACCAAGAGCCACCACCCTTGTACAGATCCTCAACAGAGATCCAGGGCCAGAGCTGACCGAATCTGGATATACAGATGGCCTCGGCACTGTCCTGGTCCCCTAGACACGTATTCCCCTCCTTGGGCTCCAGCTGCAAGGAGGAGATCCTGCCCGTGGGCAAAGGGCCACCCATCAAGGGCATCGGCATTCCCTGCTGGGCCACCAGTGGCAGCTTGGCCCCAGGGCCAATGGCCTGCCTCCTGGCAACTCTGGAACCCCTGGGGATTTTCCCAACCATTGCAGGGGCATCCGACAAACAGTCAGTAACAGTCTCCTGCCTACCTCCTTACTCGGACACGAAGTCAGAGCAGGTTCCCCAGGATCAGCCAGCCTCGGCTGAGGGTCCCATGGCAGAAGCAGCAGAGTTGGTAGACCTGCCTGTACCTGCCTCCTCATCATCTTCACCTGATGAGACAATAGCGGGGCCCTCTCACCCAGTTCCCCAGGACGATGCCAAGGCTCACCAGGAGCTCTTGAAGAGGGTCGTCTCAAACCTAGGGCTGGAAGCCAAGGAGCTGGCGGAGCCCTCAGACTTCCAGTTTGATGTAGTGAATGTGGCACTCCCTGCCAGGGTGCCATTGCCTGTGCTCGAGGGAGTGGTGAAAATCACTAAGGCTCTGTGGCAGACACCTTCCTCACTGCCCCCCATCTCCAAGTGGGCAAAGCGAAAATACTGCATCCCCTCTAAGAGGTATGAGTATCTTTATACCCTTCCTGCCTTAAGCCCACTGGTTGTATCGGCAGCCAATGAGCACGACACCTAAGAACAAGTAGGCAAAGAGGCTCGATCTCTTTGGTAGAAAAATTTATTCTACATCCAGCCTCCAGCTGAGAGTGGCCAATCATCAGGCCTTGCTTGGCCACTATGATTTTAATATCTGGCAGTCCATGGCCAAATTCTCAGACTCGCTATTCCTGGCTATCCTCGATGCAGGCAGGATAGAGGCTAGGGGCCCCCCTCCAAGCAGCCTCAGATGTGGCAGACTCTGCAGCCTGAACCATGGCCTCGGCCATTTTGATCAGGTGAGCGTCCTGGTTGCAGTCGTCAGGCCTTTCGACAGAGGTTCAACAGGACCTCCATCCAGGACCTCCCGTTCGATGGCCTGGCACTGGTTCTCCAAGCAAGCAGATAGTAAGTGGCCAGCCCTGAAAGACTCTAGGGCTATCTTGCTCACCCTGGGCCTGTACATGCTGAGGCTGGCAGGGAAGCTGTTTAAGCTGCGACAGACCCATAGGTTCGGGAGCCAACCTCGGTCAGAGCCCTTCCGTAAGAAGGGCAAGGGCTATAAGCACCAGCAAGGCCACCAGCCGGCATCCGCTGCTCACTCGAGCTCCACCCGTAACCAACCCAGTGGGAAGCAGCTATTTTGAGGGTGCACTTGAGGGCGACCTTCCAGCCTGTGTCCTGGATCCTGCTCTCCTGTTATTTTCCAACTGCCTGTCCCTCTTCCTCCCTGCCTGGGCCTCTATCACATCGGACCGGTGGGTCCTCAGAATAGTATCAGGAGGATATACTCTCCAGTTTATTTCTATCCCCCTCACCCCTCTCCCCGTCCCTCTTTGGGACCCTTCTTATGAGCATTTGCTCACTCAGGAGGTGCAAGGCCTTTTGCGGGTGGGAGCTGTGGGGGGCATTTAAGGGGCAAAAAGTTTTATTCACGTTATTTTTTAAGGCCAAAGGGAGTCTATGGCCTATCCTTGACCTGAGGAACCTCAAGATGTTGAAGTTTCGCATGGTCTCCCTGGCCTCCATCATTCCTTCCCTGGATCCGGGAAACTGGTATGCCGCCCAAGGTTTGAAAGACACTTACTTTCACGTATTGATATTCCACAGTCACAGGTGGTTCCTATGTTTCAAAGTTGGGACTGGCCACTGCCAATTTGCAGTGCTCCCTTTTGGCCTAGCAACAGCGCCAAGAGTGTTCACGAAATGCATGTCAGTGGTGGTGGCCTACCTCAGGCGTCGGGGTATCTGGATTTACCCATACCTCAATGACTGGCTCATCAAGGGCCACTCCAGGGTCCAGCGCAAGGTCGAGATGCTGCAAGCCACTCGTCAAGCTCTGGGCCTGCTGATAAAAGAACAAAAATCAACGTTAATCCCAGTCCAACGAATAGAGTTTATTGGGGTGGTACTCAACTCTACCCGATGCAGAGTATTTCTACCAGAGGCCAGGTTCAGGGCAATGTCACATCTAATTGCCAGCATCACCGCTCATCTGCTCACTATGGCCCAGGTCTGGCTCAGACTATTGGGGTCCCAGTCATGTGGAATTCCCTGCTTCTCACCTAAGATGCCGGCTGGAACTAACAAGAACTGTACTGGGGAAAGGATCGGGCCCAGACTAAGAAGGAGTCTAGTCTGTGAAAGAAGCTTATTGGAACATCTCTGAGGGTGAGATTTACCTGTATTCAGTTTCTTAATGTATTAGGCTTAGACTTACTTTTTTCTGCCTGTTATTACTTGGAACCCCTTAAATCCTACTTTTTATTCTTAATAAAATCACTTTTGTTTATTATTGAACCCAGAGTAATTGATTAATACCTGGGGGAGCAAACAGCTGTGCATCTCTCTCTGTCGGTGTTAGAGAGGGCAGACAATTTACGAGTTTACCCTGTATAAGCTTTATACAAAGTAAAATGGATTTATTTGGGCTTTGGATCCCATTGGGAGCTGGGTGTCTGGGTGCTGGAGACAGGAGCACTTACTAAGCTGTTTTCAATTAAGTCCGTAGCTTCGGGGGCATGGTTCAGACCCTGGGTCTGTGTTTCAGCAGGCTAGCATGTCTGGCTCAGCAATACAAGGGTTCTGGAGGCCCAAACTGGCTGAGAAAATGGGCTCAGATGTAGTCTCAGCACATCAGATAACAGTCCCAAGGGGGTCTCTGTGACCGAACCCATCACACTTATGATTGGAAAGAATCTCAACTGGCCATCTGGACCATTCTGTACTTTGGACTCTGACATAGTATGTTTGAGGTGTGAATGGAGTGAGTAAGGTTTGTTTTGTAATAAAAAAAGAGCATTTAGACTAGAGTATTATATACCAACACTGTGTCTGGTGTCTGCCTACTTCCCATCCCAAAAGGATGGGGGGAGGGTTAGCTCAGTGGTTTGAGCATTGGCCTGCTAAACCCAGGGTTGTGAGTTCAGTCCTTGAGGAGGCCACTTAGGGATCTGGGGCAAAAATTGGTCCTGCTAGTGAAGGCAGGGGGCTGGACTCAATGACCTTTCAAGGTCCCTTCCAGTTCTAGGAGATTGGTATATCTCCAATTATTACCATTACCTTTTACCTCTATTGCAGGTCTAACATGTGGCGGAGAATGCGGAACGGGGAGAGAGATTAAGGAGTGCCAGATTTAAAGATGGGGTCTTACAGTGTTGGGAAAGTCCGTATTGAAGACTAATAAGGCTAACTCCTTATTTGTAGAATTTGTAAAAAAAAAAAAAAAAAAAAAGAGAGAGAAAAAAAACACATGAAACAATACCATGTGGTGGTGTTATAATAATGTTTAAAACACTGTTTAAGAAGACAAGTCAAGGGGTGAAAGAGGCACCCCAATGGACTAAAGTTAAAGCCCCTTCTCTGTTAGAAAAGGAGATTATTGCATTTGGGACATGCCCTTGAATGGAAGGTGCAGTGGAACCGGATGTAATATTTGATATCTTAAAAAACATGCTTAAGAAATCTGTACAGCTGTACAAGCCTAATGCCAGTAAAAAGCAAACGGCTGTAGTATGGCTGTTGTGGCAAGCTGTAAAAAAAGACAATTGCATGTAGGGGGGAGGTCTGTGGAAAGTTACAAACATTACAAGAGAATTTTAAAACATGCCAGGAAAATTTGGAGTGGGAAGTGAGGCAGGCACAGATAATGCAAACTCCGTTAAAACAAATGAGAAAACAAATAAATTTTTTTTTAAAAGAATGATGGATTGAAAAAAGATTAAAGCAGACAAAAATAAATTAGACCATCAAGTAATAAAAATGAAGCAGTTAATTCAAAATTTAACTAAGGAAAAGGAAAAAGAGATGGGGAGCATTTCTCACAGTTGGTGCCAGAAAGCTATCAGCATTAAAAAAGAAAGTAAAAATACAGATGCTGTGTCCAAAAAAAAAAATTGTGTTTTTTTTTTTATTTATTTGAATTCAAATAATATTTGGTATGAAAAGGATCTGCGAGGAGGTCAAGAGTAAAGGGAATTTGACCAGCCTCGAGAGGGACTTTATACTAAGTTAAGAAAAAAAATTAGAAACTGCCCAGGAAAGCCTAAGCCAGAAAAGCCTGTAAGCAGTAATAGAATGAAGATCAACCATTAAGAAGACAGCAGGGAAAATACAGTCAGAGCAAATATAAATAATTCCTGCGAGTTCGCCAGACTTACAGTTGATGGTAAAGTCATTAGGCCCAGTAAATATAAAAAAACTAGCTACATGGCTAGTACGGTGGGCAGAGTTAGGAGGGACAGAAAATTTAAATATAAGTAAAATTTATAGGTTAATCAGGGCAGCTACCACTGGAGAGATTAGACAGGCAATAGATCGAGCGAAAAATGCTTTGGACAGGCAGCCAGAAGCACACCAACTAATATCACGATTTATTATGCTGTTAGAAAAAGAGGTAGGTCAAAGACCCATAAATGTGTTATCCAGTGCAGATTACATAAAGCGTGAACATTCACCCAGAAATTACCTGTTAAGAAAAATAACATTAAAATTATTGACTGAAAAAATACAACCGGTGACTAATCCCAAGGCGAAGGTCACCAGACATGTCACAGTTAATTCTTCGATGGCAGTTGATTTAAATCAGAGGGAATTTTGAAATAATGTGTTTTAAGGATTGAACAAAAATGTATTAGCAATGTCTACTAATTTGGTAAACCAAGCAGCCCAGAATGAGAAGTTAACTGTTATGGATGCACTGGAGCACTGGACAGTATGCCAACAAATAATAGAAGGGGAAAGCCAAGTAAAAGCATTAAAACCAAAAGTACCTTTTATTAAAGCAATGACATATTCAAATAAGAGTGTTTATAAATCAGAATACCATAAAAAAAAAAAAAGGCCATGGTAAAGGACAAAACACCCCATCCCAGGAGGTAGAAGGTGGAATAATCAAAATAAGCCCCAGAAAAAAAGGAAATGTAATTTGAAATATCGCTTGGAGGTATTTGAAATTAAGGGAAGTAGATATAAATAAGTAAAATGGAAAATGTGCTAATAAATAATCAAAAAAATGCAAAGAATAAAGGAAAAAAGGTAGAGAGTGGGGTAGTAAAAAAAATTGTGTTGTGTGCATTATATTTTAGAAAGAAAAAAATAATACCGGAGCTCGAGCAAAGATAAAAAGGTTAGTGTAAGTATTTAAAATAATACGGCCGGAGGCATCAGACATTATTCTTATGGAATAATGGCCATGGATTCACTATTAAGAATCCTCATAATTCAAAAAGGGTATAAATATGGCTTTTGGCTTTTATGTTTTTTAAATATTTGAAAAAATGTAGGGGTACATAAATATATATATGAAAGCACCTCTAGAATAAAGGTATAAATAAAAAAAATACATTTGATTGTTCGTGGGACAAAATAAATAAACAGAAAAAATAAACATTTTAATCCACAATGGCCAAATATTATTTTTTTTTTAAAAATTGGCAATTTCTCATTGGTATTATATTTTTAAAGAATGGTCTCCTAGTGTCACAGCTCTTCTATATTTATGCTACATCCTATTGTAATATTATTTGGATTAATAATTTTATTAATCTTTATTATGCTATGTTTATACTGCCGAATAAAAAAGGAAGAAGTTTGGGAGCAAGTGATATATAAAATTAAATTGCTTGCAAAATTATAAAGTAATACAGTAATTAATGGAATTAATCGTATCAAGAGGGGGAATGTTGGGATATATATATATACACATATCAATATACATTATGATTCATATATCCATGTATCTCTGAACTAAGAGGTGAAAACATTATCTAAATGTTATAGGTCATTGAGGCCTGGTATGAATGACACATGCTTGACATAAATACGTGCTGGCAACCAAAGCAAGAACTTAAGGTCAAGGACTATTAGAACTATTTATACAAAAACAATTTTGTTATGTTCCGAGAAAAATACGGAAAATCAGCAGAAAAGGAAACAACACCAGCTGGACTAATATAAAAGTGTATAAGAATTGGAGGAAATGGCACACCTTGGATCATGGTGGCCGGCCAGAATTGTCTCTTTAAAATTGTGAGTAAAAGGCCTAGTAAACAAAGGCAAAAAACGATGCTGCAACTAAATGAACTGTAAATGAACTGACTTCTGCAAATCAAAGTCATTTATTAATCCAAAGCCCCATGTAGATATAGATGTGATTTTTGCCAGCTCCCCACATCATATAATCTAATGATCAAAAGAAATCTCGACAGGCCATTGAGACTATTCTGACCTTTGGGCTCTGGTATAGATGTTTGGGGTGTAAATGTAAAGTAAGGTTTGTTTTGTAATCAATCAAGAGCATTTAAAGTATTATATACCAACACTGTGTCCAGTATCTGCCTGCTCCCCATCCCATAGGAAAACCTCTATTACGGATCTAACAATGGGACCTCAACCCAGTCCTCTCCAGGTTCATCGGTTCCCCCTTGGAGCCCATGGCTTCTTGTTCCCTTTCGCATCTGTCATGGAAGGTTGCATTCCTTGTAGCAATTACCTCAGCGAGGCATGTATCTGAGATCAAAGCCCTCACATCGGAGCCACTATACACGGTGTTCTACAAAGACAAGGTCCAGTTGCAGCCCCATCAGATTTTCCTGCCTAAGGTGGTGTCGCATTTCTAGGTTAGCCAGGATATCTTCCTCCCGGTGTTCTATCTGATGCCTCACATGACCAATGAGGAGAGGCGGCTGCATACTCTGGATGTCTAGTGTGCCCTGTCATTCTACCTGGAGCACACCAAGCCCTTCTGCAGATCGACCCAGCTCTTTATTGCAATCACTGATAGGATGAAGGGCCTTCCAGGTTCTTCTCAGTGGATTTTGAATTGCATCATCACCTGCATCCGTACTTGTTACAAGTTGGTGCAGGCTGTTCCTCCACCAGTAGTGAAGGCTCACTCGACTAGGCCTCAGGCATCTTTGGCTGTCTTCCTAGCACATGTCCCTATCCCAGGACATCTGCAGGGCCGTGATGTGGTCTTCGGAACACACGTTCACGACCCATTACTCCATCACTCAGCAGGCCAGAGATGACGCTGGCTTTGGTAGAGCTGTGTTGCAATCGACACATCCATGAACTCCTACCTGCCTCCAGTGGTACTGCTTGGGAGCCACCTACAATGGAATGGACATGAGCAAGCACTCGAAGAAGAAAAGACAGTTACCTTTTCGTAACTGTTGTTCTTTGAGATGTGTTGCTCATGTCCATTCCATGACCCGCCCTCCTTCCCCACTGTCGGAGTTTCCAGCAAGAATGAACTGAGGGTGGGGGGAGCCGGCAATGCCCCTTATACCGGTGCATACACGCGCCACTCCAGAGGTGCGCCAGAATCGGTCCCCTACGGATAGCACTGAGGGAAAAACTTCTAGCACCGGTGCATGTGGCAAGCACACACACCTACAATGACCTCTGATTCGCTGTATTTTTCTTTTTCAGTGCAATTAGTCTAATATGCCTTGAATGTAGCAGTGGCAGCAGATTCACATGGCTTTGATGTAGCCACAGTGGTTTGTAGAATGGACTTCCATCTTGAGCAGTCCCTTGCAAGTTTTCTTCCTTCGGCAAGAGTCTATACAGAAGGATGTAGGCTTCCTAAATCCCTCAAAACTGCATTTTCCAACCTCATTCATGGTCAGCCTCATGCTTCACTTCCTTTGACCTCAGCTCTATAAGCCTTCTGTAAAACCGTATCTTCTTCTGCACATTGGATGTGCACCATTGCAGTCATCTTGTTCTCAACTGGTGCAAGGCGGTAACTTGACAGGATCTTCTTAACTTCTCCTTGTTTGTGACTAAATCAAACCAAATGTTAATACTTCATAATGTTTTACACTGAAATCTGTTTAGTTTCCTCTCCTCAGCTGTTCTTAATGGCCATGTTTCTGCCCCATAGAACAGTCATCATCACTTGCTCCTTGGATGCTTGTATCTTAGTTGTCACACAGACATCCCACAGCCCAAGCAGATGTGCTTTGAAGTGCTGAAATGCCATTGATATGAGGCTGATCCAACCTGTGACTTTCTTTGGATATAAACCCTCCTGCTGTCAACCAGCTACCCAGATAGATAAAGCTATTCAGCCATTCACTGTCCTTGCCATCTACATGCAGTGCTGGCAGGTCATAGATTTCCATTTTATAGGAGGTATGTATGTATAGGGGAGGGATATACATTTTATAGGAGGTATGTATGTATAGGGGAGGTATGTATGGGGGGAGGGATAGCTCAGTGGTTTGAGCATTGGCCTACTAAACCCTGGGTTGTGAGTTCAATCCTTGAGGGGGCCACTTAGGGATCTGGGGCAAAAATCAATACTTGGTCCTGCTAGTGAAGGCAGGGGGCTGGACTCAATGACTTTTCAAGGTCCCTTCCAGTTCTAGGAGATTGGTATATCTCCTATTATTATTATTATTATTTTTTATAGCTTCGGTTTTATCACCATTGATCTTAAATCCCATAGATTCTGCAGTTTTTAAGAGCTCTTCCAGCATTAGCTGTAGTTGGGCAGTAGTCTCTCCAAGTAAGTTAATGTCTTCTGTATACTTGAGATGAATCTGTAAATCTCAATGTTCGACTTTGGCCTCAATCAGTTTTGTCATCAGACAGTCTATTACAACCTTAAATAAAGTAGGTGGGAGAACTCATTCCTTGGTGTACTCCTGATTTTACTGAAAACCAGTTTGTAATACGATTGTTGACCTCATACAGCTAAGTGTACCGCAATACGGTTCCTCCACTAGGCACACTAAATCCTCAGGCACCGCAAACTGGCATAGTAGTATCCACAGGCCTGATTGATTGATTGGAGCCAAAGGCAGCTGCAAAGGCCTATAAATGCAATGTTAACTTCCTCTTGTCGCTCTAGTAGTTTTTCAGTAACATTCTACAGAATGTATATAGCATGGATTGTAAATCGACCTGTATGGAAACGGCACTGGTTGTCTCTCATTTTGGGGTTGAGACAGTATTTCAGTCAGTTCAGTAGAATAATCATAAACACCTTCTCTGGGACTAACAGCGGTGATATTCCCCTTTAATTTGAGCAAGCTGATTGCTCTCCTTTTTTTGAAAAAAGGAATGATGCAGCCCCTTTTCCAATATTCTGGAATGTGGCAGGTTTCCTAAACTTTTAAGAGAACTATGGAGCCAGTGAATTAAATCCGAGCTTCCTTTCTTTAGCAGTTCTGGTGAAATGTTGTCAAGAGCAGGTACTTTATCATTTCTTAACTGTTTGACTACAGGCATCACTATGCCTTGTTATGCAGTAAGAATAAAATGCTTCAGCCTTCTCCGACACTGAGATATTAATACTTTCTCTCACATTCATTGTGTTTCTTTATTTCCTCAGTGTTGTTTTCTCAAAATCTAATACTCTTGTGCCACTATTCTGTGAAGTTTTTCTTCTCTGTTGATTCACATGATTTGTTTTCTCGTGTTTGATTTTTCATCCCTACTAATTGTGCATAGGCTTGGAGATCATTTGTTTTAGCATGCATGTCTCTATGGGTATGGGATAGCTACTTGGTGTCATCTGCAAAGTCAGAGTTCTCTAACTTCTGTGTGGAAGTCCATTGTATGCCCCTGTTCTGCGGTCTTAATGCTTTCTGGGACTGACATAGAAGAGGTTTGATATTTGACATATCTTGGTGGAACAGCTGGAGATATTAAAGCCAGAATCATGAAAACCAGACATGCCTTTGTAGCTCTAAAGCCAAGCTAGAGAAATAGAAATCTTGCCCTCCAAACTGAAGTTTGAGTATTTAACACCATTGTACAGTCAGTCTTACTATATGGTGCTGAAACTTGGAGGCTTATTAAGACCTTACTATTTAAACTCCAAGTTTTCATAAATAGCTGCCTTAGACAAATCTTTAATATCAGATAGTCAGAAGAAATCACAAATAACTCTGGAGGAGGATGAAACAGAAACGGATAGGACAGGAAATTATGGAACAAAAATAGAGATGGCTAGGACATACATGGAGTAGAGACAGGTATTGAGCTGGAATTACCAGGACAAGAAATTATGAGATAGACTAAGGACAACATGGGAACACACGGTAGAAGCAGAAGTGAAAGCTATCAGAATGACATTGGAAGACACCAAGACTGCAGCAGTAGACCAGCAAAGATGGAAGGCAGTGATGAAGGCCCTATTTCAGCATGGGCTAGAAAGGCATAAGAGAGAGGAAGAGAGACTGCTCTGTGAACCTGTTTCTGGATATGTTTTATTCAACAAGGGCAAGCAAGAGGTCCCCAGTCTTTTATTGTGGATGCACCTTTTGCCATGGATGGTGGTCCCAAGTTGCTAGGGGCACCTGGGTAACATGCATTGCCATGGTAATTCTAAGAATTCCTTGAGCAGTAATTACCTGTTTGTTCTTGCCACTCAGTGCTAACACATAGTGTAGTAGAGTGAAGCTGGAGGAACTTTATTCTTTTTTAAGCCACCACCAAAACACTAATTCAGTTGTTCTTACAATAGGACTTGATTGTGTGTGTGTATGTGTCTGTGTCTGTCTGTGCGTGCGCGTATTTGAACCCTCAGTACATTTTCAAATAATGTTGAGTCTCACTGGCATCCAGAAAACTATGGAAATTCAGTATTAGCTGAAATCCATCGTTGATTTCTCACTATGATTTCAGCATACATGACAGGTAGTATTACCCATTGTTCAGAAAACTATAAAATACTTAGGCACAATGGTGATACTTAATAGTCAAGCTTCTAATTTCTGCTGACACTTGGTTGTCACACATTTAATGTTTGATTAGGCAGTGTTTAGAGCAAAGAGCGGGGGCACTGGCAATCAGAATGTACAGGAATTGCCATACTGGATTAGACCAGTGGCCCATCTAGTCCAATAGCCTGTCATGTATATTCCTAGCTCTGCCACTGACTTTCTGTGCAGCCTCAGACAAGTCACTTAACTTTAATTTGCCCATTTGGAAATCATCCTTACCAGTAATCCTTACCAACTTCACAAGGGTGCTGGGAGGTGTTAATCATTGTTTGTGGTGCTCTAATGAAAGGCATTGTAGTAAGCTAAGTGCAAAATGTTATTACATTTTTGGGAGGGAAGGAGAGAGGGACAGACCAAGAGTTTTGGGGGTTTGGATTCATATATTCATATGGTGATACTTAAAGAGAAGACAAGGGAAATGTAACTTCTTGTGGAAGCTCATGAGAGCTGCAGCTTTAAACTAAAATTGGTACGGTGGACATTCCAAGCCATGATGGCAATGCAAGTCTGTCAAACTTTGGAAACATGGTAGTAATATACAGACTGCAATGGATGGTATATTATGAAACTATAATTCAGCATGATCCTGAAAATGCATTCTATTCACAGCACCTGTCAACCGGTAACAGATCCTTTGGTTGCGGTCTCACTGTATATACAGTACCCTGTAGAGTGGCACAACTTTTGGGCCTTGTGTTATGTAATAATGCAAACAGTGAAGGAGCTGTCCAAAACTTTTGAGCCTGTAATACCCAGCTTGATTGCCTCTTCTCCTTTCCACAGGGACAGCGTCAGGATCTAGAAAGGATGCAGCTACATCTCCTGTACTGACAGGCAGCAAAAAAGAGCTTGTAACCACAGCCACATCACCAATCCAGCATGACACATCACGGTAAGATGCTGGGTAATCTCTGGTTTAAGATTCTGCAAAGGCAACCATCATATTCCCCAAGATACAGCGAAGTGGCTGAGTTTCTGTGATATTTCATGTTAACGCAAGCTGGATAATATAAACTAAAAACTGCCATGTCCTTTGGCATTTATAGTAAGCCTTAAATTGCTTGTTAGAATAAGAAAAGCAGGAATATACCAAGTTCTAACATTTAAATTTTACTTAGATTTTGAACGGAAAATTCCAGATCCTGACACATTAAATACATTTGTAAATAGTTTAAAGGGATGGCATTAACCCTGGTTAGGTTTTAAATCCACTTGAAGATTTTAATCCCCCTCCCCCTCATATTTTTCCCCATATTTTATCAAATGCCATTTCTTTTAAATATCTTGTACAAATGTTATTTGAAGTTTAATGACAAGCTACAAAATCACATTAAGTCAGCAATTCCTGATGATACTATACGTCAGCTAGAAAGGCTTTGGGAGAGCAGCATTATCGCTCTTTTTCCAAAGAAAAAGAAGAAAGCAGAATTGTTGTTACCCTTATTGGACTGAAAAACAACTTTTTGAGGGATTACAATTCTAGGCATGAGTATTTAAAAAAACCAAACCAACACCACCTCGCCTTTACACTTTGTGTCAACAGAATCTTTAGTTAATCTAGTTGAGTCAGTCTATGGTAATATAGGATTATACAGTGTTCTAGAATACTAGTTTGATTGCTCTGTGCCACAGGTGACTAAAATGTAGGACACAGTTCACAAGAAGAGTTACAAATTACTTGAAGAAACTGAAGGGCTTGGCAGTTGAATCAGGGTTTAATAATTTTTTTTAACCAAATGGACTAAGTTCTATATCATCTCTACATTCTTGGGAGAGGCTGGCAGTTTATTTCTATCTTCTGAGGAAACTTGTGATATATAATAGGTGAAAACCATTATTAATATTACAAATTTCTACTTATTCAATAACATAAACAACATTTTTAAAAAAAAGGATGATATTTCTGGAAGGATATAAAACCTAGGTAGATAGAAGGGTTCTGTTTTCCACAGCTACATGTTTAAACAAACAAAAAAGCACAAAACTGCAATAAAGCATTATCTTCAGAAGCCAGCATTGTCTAATGATGAGTGTCTGTGAGATATCCTTGGGTATTTTCTAGTGACAATTTAGAAACAAGTTTGAAACTCCCCTACAAGCAATGAGGAGAAGGTATAAGGTAACTGTAGAAATCAAGTCATACAGAAAAAGGAATCTGATTAAAAAAAACAGAAGGCCCATACTAACCGCATGGGAGCATAAAATAATCATTGAGATATAACATTAAAAATTGTCACATACAGAAGTGATCAGTCAAATAAATCTGATTAGTCAATCGCATATTAGGGAATAAAAAAACCTGACAAATTCCAGGCTTCTCGATGATCTTTCCTTTTCTCTCTCTGTGTTGGTACTCTGTGTAAGTGTAACTGACTGGGTTAAACAGCCATGTTGTGCTTTTCCTTACTCATGGGCTTCTCTGATTGAAAATGGTAAATGGACAAGTGTTTCTGTGAAGGTCTAAAGCTGATCTTATTCTTCATCAAGAAACCTGCATGCATAGTCTGAATTTATCACTGAATGATTACAAGCTCAGACTGCAAGTTTAACTCACTAAATTAATCAATACTGAGAATTATAGCTCTTTTGTGCCACTAAAGTTAAGGGTCTGTCAGCACGTTTTTTATAATCCACAATTTGGGAGATTAAGTTTAACTACAACAGTTTTCTTGGGACTGAAACTTGCTGTACAAAGCCTGAGCCTAAGAACATATTTAATTCATCTGCAGTAGATGTAATCTAATTATTTTTCACTATTTAAACTTATAGGGGCTAGATTCAGTTCAGATTTATGCCAGCCCTAACTAGCATAAATCCTGGCATAGAGCAGCAGTAGTAGAAAATCTACCAGGAACAAGGTGTTAGAAAGTGTCTGCAACCCCCCTGCCAATGAGGGGCACAAGGGTGCTAGCACAGAAACTGAGGGATGCTGGTTGGATAAGCAGGCATGGCTAGGGTGGCTAGAAGATGTGCTGGTTCTGTAGCCTCTCTTGGCAGTGTTCCAGTGGAGCCCTCCCTTGGTGTTAAATTCGCCTTCCCTGAGAAAGACAGAAATGGTACTACCTCCTGAATCACCCCTGGGGCCAAAAACTGGCTGTAGGTTTTAGAAATAGAGGAGTTGTGTTTTGAGATGCTTAGTAGTCTTAATTCTAGATGCCCAAGATTTGTCTTCCAGAATGAACATTAATAAGCTACTTTTAAGGGGTATTAGATGGACCCTATTTCGGTAGCTGAGATATTGACATTGGAAAGTAGCTTACATGCATGCCTGCCATGGCACAGCCTGGTGTGTTAAATTTAAACTACTTGCAAGTCAGATGTCTACATCTGTGCAAATGTCTCCAGGTTTGGTTCACAGCAGGTATGGGAAGCTTTTCCCTTGCATATCCTGACGTTTTTAAATCCTGGTTGATGCAGGCTCAGCTTTCATTGCAAACCCATAACCAAGGTTCAGGTTGGGCAGACTCTAACAATGGGCTAGTAGCCTTATTGGAAGAAGAGTGAACCCTGTTTCTGTCCTAAGAGCATAATTTCTTTGCCTGCTATAGAGAATCATCCTCTTAGGTGGCCAGGAGTGACTGCAGAATCTGTTCACCCCCCTCGCTCCCTTCCTGTTTTCCAGAGGCAAGGCAGTATTTTTGGCTGTGACCTACAAGGAAATGTCAGTAGGGAAGGAAGCCTTGAAATAGAGACTATGACCTTTATTAAACCTCATATCACAATCGTAATTTTACATTTCCCACTAAGGTGTTGTTTACACTACACAAGTTTTGTTGATGCATGTTACACCAACAATCAAAAACTGGTATAATTACATAGCTTGTGCATATTCACACAATGCTCCTTCTGTCGGCAGGGCACATCCACAGTTGGTGCTCTAGCATCAACAGAGAGAACAGTGCACTGTGGGTAGTTATCCCACTATGCTATTCACCACCTTCTGCAGCTAAGAGTTGTGGGAAGGCGGAATGGATCACAGTGCATCATGGATGCATGTTCAACGTCCCATGATGCAGTTTTTTCCATCCCATAGAATCATAGAAATTTAGGGTTGGAAGGGACCTCAGGAGGTCATCTAGTCCAACCCCCTGCTCAAAGCAGGACCCAACACCAACTAAATCATCCCAGCCAGAGCTTTGTCAAGCCGGGCCTTAAAAACATCTAAGGATGCAGATTCCACCACCTTCCTAGGTAACCCATTCCAGTGCTTCACAAACCCCCTAGTGAAATAAGTTTTCCTAATAGCCAACCTAGCCCTCCCCCACTGCATCTTGAGACTATTGCTCCTTGTTCTGTCATCTGCTGCCACTGAGAACAGCCGAGCTCCATCCTCTTTGGAAACCCCCTTCATGTAGTTGAAGGCTGCTATCATCTTGCGACAGAGTACATTAATAGAAAGGGGTACTTCTCTATGGTATTGCGGGCACTTGTGGTTCTGCAATTAAAAAAAGGGTCCTGATGCGCAGTACCACCAGATGACTCTGCCGTGTGTTCTATGTAGTCTTCCAATTCGACCTCCTCGTCCATGTTTTCATTCTCGGGATTGAGCCCATTGTCTCCAGCCTCGCCAAAGTATCCACGGGGCTCTTGGCAGTGGAGGTGGAGTCACCGCTGAGGACGGTGTCAAGCTCCTTATAGAAGCGGCAGATCTTTGGCCCAGCACAGAGCGGTGGTTTGACTCCCTTGCCTTCTGGTACGCCTAACTGAGCTACTCTATCTTCACACGGCACTGATGTGTGTCCCATTCATAGCCCTTATCCAACATGCCATGAGAAATCTGACTATAGCTATCAAAGTTCTTATGGCTGGAGCAGAACTGGGACTGCACAGCCTCTTCCCACAGTGCCAGCAGATCCAGCAACTCAGGTGGGCTCCAAGCGGCAGAGCGTTTTCTGCATGGAGCCGCCATGGTCAGCTGGGAAGATGCACTGTGAGCTCCCCATGCTGACTTCTGTCGACAAAACTGTAGTGTAGACAAGGCCTAAGTGAAGGGATTCAAGAAGGTTTTACAGTAACTAGGCCTCAGCTCGGATATAACAGACCTCTGATTTCAGCAAAACAAATGGCCTGTTGCAAAATACAGATATAATGACAGGTTTCAGACTAGCAGCCGTGTTAGTCTGTATCCGCAAAAAAAAATAAAAAAAAAAATAACAGGAGTACTTGTGGCACCTTAAAGACTAACAAATTTATTTTAGCATGAGCTTTCGTGAGCTAAAGCTCACTTCTTCGGATGCATAGAATGGAACACACAGACAGGAGATAAATAAGTATAAATATCTCCTGTCTGTGTGTTCCTTTCTATGCATCCGAAGAAGTGAGCTTTAGCTCACGAAAGCTCATGCTAAAATAAATTTGTTAGTCTTTAAGGTGCCACAAGTACTCCTGTTTTTTTTTTTTTTTTTTACAGATATAATGGTTATAAGTGAAAATATAAAGTCAGACACTTTCCTCAGACACACCAGTTGTGCAGCTGGCTCCATGCAGAAAACTACTTCATCTGCACTGATCCCCACTGAAGCCTTTGGGGCACCATGAAGGCTCAGGAGTGTCTCCCCATGCAGATGCAGTGTCGTGGCCTGACTTGGTGAGTCCGAAGACTGTGCCGACCAGTCAAAGCCAAAAAGAAGCTAGAAGGTTTTGAATAGAATCGGAGAACTTTGCTGAAATGCAGTCTCTTTCTCTCTCACGGCAACTAAGTAAAATTATTTCTGCTGAGTTTAGGTACAGTCAGATGAATTTAAGAGATTGGGTGATAACCTGGAGTTTTAGTATTAATCCTAAATTTTCTAGCTGCAGCTTTAAATCAGGCCTTTAATGCTAACTGAATGTATGTTTTTGGAGTTGAGTTTCTTTTAAATCACTTTTATTTCAATGTCTAAAAGTTCCTGCAACATGTATATTAAATAACAACCCATCTATACTATTATCAGTTAGACCACAAAGGCCTTTTGGAATTTTACCAACAGATTATATTGTGTTAATTTGTGTTTGGGGGGATTTTAAAAACAGAATTACTTACCCAATTGCCCAACACATCTCACATGAGGAAGATGAGTATTCAGGGACCTTGCAGCAAATTAATATTTGATGTCAAATGTAATGCACAGAGTATTTTTAACAGCACACATTGGCATGCTCTCCAGTCGATCCATTATACTGAATACTTATAAATAAAACACGGATGTGAGAAAGCATTAACTTTGCATATACAGTAGCTGCTTTTGAGATGCAAGTGCCACGGATGCCTAAATATGTTTCTGCTCTTAAAATGTTATACTGTACTAAGTTCTTCCTCCTATAGAGATCTTGTAGAAGCAAAAACTTCTGAAGGAAAGGAAATGTTTTTTTCCTGGTATCAGACACAATTTAAGATTCAAAAGGAGAAAAAAAGTCTTCCACTCCATGCCCAACTTATAAACATTTTAAGGAATTAAGAGGGGGTGTGGAGAGGGGCGGTGAATGAGGTGGCGAACATGATAGGAGACAAGTTTTCTCTGTTCCCCAAGGAGAGCTAACAGCACGAAAAGTCCAATATAGTTGCATATGCGAGTGATAAAACCAGACGTTGGCAAATTAATCTCTCTTATTCACAGTGTAGGCTGTTAATTGTTCTCTCTGCTGGCTGTCGATATAATGTGAAATTTTCATTCCCCATTCAAGATGGAAAAAGTTGTGGCTGAAAATGTTAACATTTGCATTTTTATTTGTTGATTTATTTAAAGGACAGCCTCTCTTACAGCAATCCATCACTCAGTGACACCCCAAATATGAATAATGTATTGTAGACTTGCGGTTACAATGTGTAATAAGTGCCAGAGACAGTAGAAGAATGTTAACTATGTTGCAAATGTAATATTTATCGACTCATAGTTTATTGCTTTCGAGGTTCAATAATACTGGCCATAGGACATTAATATCACTTATCTTGATTTTAGTTGGGCACCTCTGTATGTAGAAATAACCTATCTATTTCATGCTTACAAAATAAATGTGAAAATTACAACACTGGTTTACTTTACTTAGAGCTTGCAGTGCTCCTTTTCTGCCATCTCATTTATTTGTATCCACACCAATCCCAACCCAATCAGTCGACCCAAATGGTAAGCACCTTGACACTCTTTATTCAGGGGCCTTGTGGAATGGATGAACTGTGTTGAAACACAAATTCTGACCTGGACTAGATTTGGACCATGTCTCTACTTCTGTTTCAAAGCAGTTGGAAAGGGGGCCATAAGTGAATTTTCTGTTGCATTTGCCTGAAAAGGCAATGGCTGAGATTGTAATGCCGATAGCTTGCCTCTTGATAATGCATGCATACAAAATCGGTTTTTGTCTTTTATCAAATCATAGAGATGGAAAAATCTGATTAGATCAACAATTTGTATGGTGTAAAATTATGTTTGGGGACACTAGGAGGGTGTTAATTTTAAAAAATCAGGCAAAAGAACCAAGCGCTTTTGGAAGGTTGGCATTGGAAAGTCAGATTTGTTTTCAAAACCAAAATGTTCCTGGTTTAATAGGTAAAGGGAAAAAATGATCTGATTTTTGCCACATCTTAGATATGCTGCCGTAGCAAACTGATATGCATCATCAGTTGCATCTTCAGTATTTGCACCACCATGCTGCTTCTGAAAATGATGGAGACAGGGGAAGGACCACTCCACATCTGCAATGTATATTAGTGTGGCTAAAATCCCCAGGCCAGATAAACGTAGATGAGAACCTAAAACTGGAATAAGAAAACAAGTTAAACACTGGGAGATTTGTGACCTGGGGCTGAAAACAGCCTTCATCCTAGGAAACATACTCTTGGGAGACCCTGGAATTGGGTTTAACCATGAGAATTCCATGCTTAATTATATTTAACGCTGTAATCACCAGCTTAATTGTGAAACGGTATTAGGTACATATACCTGAGGTTATCTAATCTCAAACATGAACAGAGACTATTTATTATTTTTGTTATGAGTACAGAGAACACTTGCTTGCACCAAAGGGTACTGACAGCTGCTTGGTGATGGCAGTTTTGTTGTGTCCATTGCAGACAACGAAAATCACACCAGGAAATTCTGACTCCCAGCGCAAAAGGATTAATGTTAATTAGTAACTGTCGGCTGTAATTGTCACCCTAATCAAAATGCAGAATTATGTATTTCTTAGTTATAAATAACCTTTCTAATTGTACTTGATGTATGCCAGTTTAATCAAAAAGTACACTGGCAAACAGGCAGATATTTGCATTAATCTAGCGCTGGATCTTCACGTTTTTTTGATCGTCTTTTATTCCAAACTTGACTAGTTGGGGGAGGACTATTACAGCTGCATATTCCTTAAACGTTTTCCACCTATTCAGCTGTGTGGATCTGACAGGATTTTATATTAAAATGAGGGGAAATGTCTTTTGGGATTGTTCCATGCAACAGAAACCTTGTCAATTTTTGAAGTAGCTGGCAAGGTTTCCATCGCTCAGTGGTGTGACAATAAGTTGATTATGGTTTGAAAGTAATAATAAGCAAAGGAAAGTAGAGTACAAATAATATTACAAAGCTGGCTTAACCCTTTAGGTCTGCTTCTTAAGATGACACCATTTTTATGCACTGTATGTTTCTTGCACTGGCCTTTCCTACTCGCTCTAAATCCCATGTTAGGTCAAAGGTGAAAGTGGTTTCAGTCTAGTTCCCATTTGTGTGTATAACCAAACCACTAGAGACTTAGAACAATGAAACAAAGAGAAGTGCTCCCTGTCCTCTGGCTCCTCCCCATGCTCTGCTCTCCCCCATCATCAAAAAGCCCCATTCCTAAGCAACAGCTGCCTTTCCAGTTACTGTCCCGTCTTTCTTCTTTCCTTCACTGCCTTTTCTGGCTCAAGTTCGTCTCCTACAGTGGCATTCTGGATCCTCACCCACTTCACTCCACTGAAACTGCTCTCATCTAGGTTTCTCGCAGTCCCTTCTTGGACAAATCTTAAGGCCACTACTCCATCCTCCTCATCCTTGATCTCTCTGCTAATCTGGCATTGTCAATCGTACCCTCTTTCACTACACCTCATCCTTCTTTGGCTGCTATGACAATGTCCTCTGCCGGTTCTCCTCCTAGCACAGTGGCCACTCCTTCATGGCCACTGCTTGGTGGATCCTCCATGCTTTTTTCAATTGCATTCTGTCATCCTGCATTTAGAGGGCCAGCAGTGAAAGATTGTGCAGGAGGAGCTCAAGCTAAATATCACTCATGTTCAAAGCCCTGTGAAAGATGCTTCTATCAGAGGGAGGAGATTTTGCCCCTGCAGTCTGGTTGTGCTCCTGAGAGATCCTACTCTTCCTCCCCCATTTAGCTGGGTAGCAAGGACCCTTGGGACTTGCAACTGTTGGGTGATGCCCAAAAGAGTGTGTGTCCCCTGCCTATTCTGGTCTGGACTCATTGCTCCTGCCATCCTTACAGGAGAAGTGCTCTAACTTTGTAATAAAAATAATTTACCATGGATAGCAATGTCTTTCACAAGGGAATTCGGGGGGAGGGGAGATTGCTGACCTGCTGATGAACCATTTTGCTCTGTTCTTATCTCTTGAAATCCCCAAACCACACATCAGCCAGACAATAAATTACACATTACCATACTTAGTTTCTCTCTCTTTTGAATAGAGACACCACAACTAAGCTCATCTATTTGTATTTTGACTTCCTTTATCATATTAATAACGAATTGGTCAGTATGAAGGCAGGGCTAGTCTAAATGCAGCATCACCACAGGACTGATGTAAAAGAAGCACAAATACTTTTTCCAATTACGAATCATTGGGTTCTAATGGATTCTTAGATAGTGAGCTCTTTGGTGAAGAGAGAGGGTGCGTGTTTACAGCACCTATCACAAAAAGGCCTGATCCTGATTATGTCCAGGGCTACCGGAACATACTTGATGATGTTAACAAAGGAGGTCTGAGAGAGAGGTGAGAGTTGCCCCTGCTGTGGCAAGCCCCTCCCAAGAGTGACACCATTGGTGGGTGGGAACGACAAAGTTTGAGGTGAAGGTGATGTCTCCACTGCTGCTTGAGATGGCCACTGGTCCCTTCTCTACCACCAGGTGTTCTCATTAGCTGGGACCCACAAAGCTGCAGAGGAAATTTGAGGTCTGATTATAGAAATATGCTGATGGCCAATGGTTGCTGCTTATGATGCAGGGAGCACACAGAGGTGTTGCCCATTGTGGTTCCCTCTATCCCGCTCCACCCAGTTGTGACATTAAGACTGGGGCAAAACTGTGCTCTAATAAGGGGTGGAGTTATGTACAGGAGAACCTCAGAGTTACAAACCCCTCGGGAATGCAGGTTGTTAATAACTCTGAACAAAACTTTGATTTTTCAAAAGTTTACAACTGAACATTGATTTTAATACAGCTTTGAAACTTTTACTATACAGAAGAAAAATGCTGCTTTCCCTTTATTGTTTTTTAGTAGTATGTTTTAACGCAGTATTGTACTGTACTCGCTTTTTACTTATTTATTTATTTTTGTCTCTGCTGCTGCCTGATTGCACACTTCCGGTTCCAAATGAGGCATGTGATTGATTGGTCAGTTTGTAACTCTGAGGTTCTACTGTAGTGGAGATTTTTCTGGGGTAGGCATTTGTTTCGTTTTTGGAAGGATGAGTTTTGCATGTGCCTTTATTTGACCACATTAGCCCCTTGTCATTTGATTGCTCTCATGAGGGAGATATTCCTGTTTCCTTAGCAAGTAAGATAGAGCATTAAGCTTTCCTTTTTCATAGGTTGGCATGTGTTATATTAGGTCTTTTTCTTTGATACTTGGCTGGGCAACTACAGATGCCTTGAAGCAATGAATGAATAAAAGTGGGTTGTTGTAGTTACTTGAATAATCCAGGCCAGGTGTTGATGGACAAAGGACATAATCCTTTTGTCATAAGGACAAAATCCTCCCCTGATGAAGAATTTCCAGAGGGTAATAGAGATTGTAGGAAATATGATAGTGTCTAAATCAGGAGAAATTGTCCATCATCCTAACTTTAAAACAAAGGTTTTTGGGGGGGCAGGGGAGTGTCTTTTTTTTTTTAAGTTTCTGTCTGGTTGTACTTCCTTTAGTTAGTGTATCCTCAGTCTTTGTTTATGGTCCTTAATAGAACGGAGAATATTTGGAGAAATACGCATTCATCTCTTAATGTTCTTGGGACAAAAGTCTCTGATGTGAAAAAAATCAAAATCTAAAGCTCCATATGCTGACAATGGTGTGTATCGGGAATAACGTCACTGAAGAAAATTAAGTTACACTAGGGCTAAATGACAAGAGAATCAGGTTCCAACTCGTCAAGAAAAAGATAGGGAAATAGATATTAAGCATACATCTTTGCACACTCAGACATCTGCTATTATTCATGACAACGTTGCATTGCATAGCATGCTGAAAATCTGGAGAACTGTTTAAGGTAGTTAAATCGTTATAGTAGATGCTTCCAGTGTTTCTTGAGGATTGAATCATACAACATGTCTTCCAATGCTTGGCACAAATGTGAAGGGAACTTTAGGAATAGATGAGAGCATAGTCTCCTTTAACCCCACCTCCAGCTGTGGCAAGGAGATTTGTTATGTCAACTTGTGGTTATTCTTTGTTTAAGCTGAATCCATCAATTTCCACCACAGGATGTGACTGATTCTGTTTCTCTTCCTAAATCAGATGGTCCCGTTCAAAAACATACACTCTTGGGTAAATTTGTTTTTGTCACACACTATGACTGGGGTTCTCAAGTTATCTCATCAGTATTCAGTTGAGCTTCTTAAGCAAAACAAAATATCCCCTCCTCCCCCCGATATCACACATTCCACGTTTAATCGCAGACACTGGTTTATCTCATTATTTTGGAACTTAGATTACTCAGTGTAACATACAAGCTTCTCTATCCTTGTCAGTTCTGAGGTTTATATAATAATAATTCAGATGTATTTTATTATTCTGATCAGTTGGTACATTTTTTACTGAAGGTCACAAAGAAAAAGTAAAACTACTGTTTTTACTTTGTTCTGGAAACAATATGATGACTTGGAAGCACAAATATAAAGGAAAAGAAAGCAATTTACTAAAATTGGCTTCTGTCTGTGATTGCTTGGTTCTGCCTGACACGGAGTACCTTTGTGTTTTTTAACTAGCGTCGTATCTTACGTTTTTCTTGCTCCGGTGGCTCTTACTATTCATAAATTTCAAAGGACTTTATATTAATGTAAACATGTCTAAAATGGTTAGTGAGAGCAGCCTCCTAAAATGTATGTATTGAATAATTTAAATTTGTTTTTGTAAAATCAATAAATTAAAAAGCAGAATTCCAAGTCGCTTATAATATTTCCTGTGTGTTTGGGGAATCTTTCAGAAAAGGTTCATAAAGACTCTAATACTATTATACTTTTAACTTTCATTTTTGCTTAATCTTCATTGAATCATCTTTTACTACTTAAAACCAAAATTGGGTTTATTGAAACATTTAAATTTTGATTATTTTTAATAAAGATGTAGAACTATAACCTAATGAAATTACTGGAATGAAATGAGTAACATTTTAAAAAATGTAATAAGCTGAAGACTTGACGATTTTATTAAGTATGTAAAAGGCAAAAGAAAGTCACATTCTTCTGTACGTTTCCCCATGTGTTCCGTCTCAGATCAGCAGGGTGAAACATGCCATGTCAGAAATGACCTTTGCACTGTTGGACTGACTTTTTTAGGTAAATTTCCAGAAGAGTGAGTTCTGCACACAACTCACATTGCCAATAGTACTTGTGTGTGTAACTTCTTGTGCCTGTGATCAAGAGATACTGCTTTCAGCTGAGTGGTAGTGCTGAATTCCAATTTTACTCCTTACAATTCAGAGCCATGAATGTATTTGTAGGGTGTTTGTGTGTCTGTCAATCTATCAGATATCTCTGAAACATAACTTATGAGCAGCTTTACAATTTGTGACTTTGGAAGCATTTTTCTCACTCTTGGAAATAAAATCCTTTCTACACTGTGCACGTTGACTGATAATTCAGTGTTGCACCAGAACCACTCTTGAACCCACGTGCCTGCACATGGATCTATTGGGAACTCCCTGGGAGCTCAAGGTACTGAGCGTTTGTTCCAACAGGGGGCACTGTCTCGGTTAAGGAAACTAGGGTATCCTCAGTGCTCCAGCATTCATTTCCTTTCTGACCTGTGGCTGGTGAAGCAATTTCTGCAAGGATTGCTAAGCATCATCCCATGTGCCTTGCATCCCAACTCTTCCTTGATGCTTTGTAATTGTTGGGTGTGTCCTTATTCTCATGCATACCCTTGGAACTTGAAGACTACACTCCCACGCCATTTTTGGTAGACTTGAAGGATTCAGAGTCAAAATAGCAGGCTGGTCTGATGAGAGAGACCCGAAACCTCAAGACCTGTCAGATCAAATCTCCTTTTACTTGTTCCTCAATCATATCTTACCTCCTAGATTTCCAGATGTGAGAGAGTAGTGTGCCATTTCTTCAGTATAACATGGCAATTCGATATGACAGTGATGGGTACCTAAGAAATGCCTAAATGGGTAGAACATATAGCCCCCCCTCCCCCTTTTAACTATCCAAACATTCCCATGCTTCATCTCTTTGTTTTGTTCTACAGACTTCAGCAGCAAGCCATTTCTACTGGGGCACAAACCGTAACATCACGTGACACTGACTTTACTCAAACCAGAAGATTTTTGTGCCAAGGTTGTAACACTGTATCATGACTTCATTGTATCTGTGTGAAATTTTTAATTTCACGCCCTGCAGACTTCACTGTCTTGCGTGCACTCTTTTCATGTTGTTGCATAGAACCGTAAGTCCCTGGGTTGCATTCATTTTGTATTGGTTTTTGGAGGGTTTTTTTGTAAGTTAAAAGATCTGTTTCCTTTGAGTTTTCTGTATAAAATTAAGTGGGAATTGGTGCTAGAATAACATCCGTTAATTATTCATTCAGTCTTTGGCCTCTGCTGTTGCTACCAATAAGGTTGTCAGCTGTGGTGGTTTTCGTGGTGAGAGCACATCTACTGAGTCTTGCCATTTCATTTTAATCACACAGTAGCTGGGAGCAATTTTTGGTCACTTCCAACCTGGGCTGGATTCAAATAAAGAACCTGGAAGCGAGCGGCTTAATACCAGTCTCCTGAGCCATTCAGACCCTTACTTAATTTTTTTGTAGCATATCCGTGATACCAGGTAGTTCATGACAGAAGTGCAGGGTGTCGACAGGTGTATGGTTTTCGAAAAGTAATCCCGAGGAGCCCAAGAACACCTTTACTAGTTATTGCTGGGAATTAACAGACTAAAACTTCTCTTCCATACCCATCTGTTCAGCTGCAAAAAACAGGTAATTTATCTCAGTGTGACACCTACCACCTGTGTGCAGTTTTTGAAATAGGTTGTTAAAATGCAATGCCTACTGCCCAGGGGAGCCTGGCCCAAAAACCCTACACTCCTGGCTTTACTGCTGGCTTGTTCTAAGGGTGCCTCTAATGCCATGTCAAGTCTGCTGACCTGTTTTGCCCTATCGTGGGTTCTCATGCTCACAGTGTGACTCCTCGCTAGCCCTGTTGTGTCCCCCTTTGACTCCTTTCTAACACGCTGACTTACACTGTGTTGGTGGTACCTGGTTTATTTCTATGGCTATTGTTATACCTCAGTAGCTTCTGCTGAATCATATATATCCTTCTCTTTGATGTATAAAATCTCAGTTAATTTAAACATTACCCCAGACAGCTGCAGGCCAAATGGAGAAGAATGGAACTGCCTTTAGTCCACAGTCCTGTATAACAGAGTACACATCTGGGAGTTTGTCAGAACTTACGTAACAGAATGCTGTTCCTCTAGGGGGTTTGTGTTCACTGCCACAGCTCCAGGCCCATGGTCTCCGGTGGGCATTAGCTTAGTTCAGACATTTACTCTAAGGGAAAACTGCTGGAGGCACTAAGATCAAGTAAAGAGCTGGCAAGTAGGAAAATTCTCTGTTCCAATCCAGCTAATTAAACAAATATGGTTTCTTTTGGTAAGTCACATGGACGTCCTTGTGCCCCTCTCAGCCTACTGAAAGGGGAGTAGAAGAGTGGGGGATGGGATCTCACTGAAAAGCAGCTGCTGTCTGAGCTGAGCTTTCCTGGGTAAATTAATCATTTTTAAACAGTGTGATTGAGCCTGAAGCATATATCAGATCCATCATCAGTGAGATGTAGCATCACAAGGAACATACAATCTTAGGGCCCTATCCAGCAAAGTGCAGAGCACTGTCACTTCCGTGGAAGTTGAAGACACTCTGCTCCATGCAGGATGGGGCCATCTAGCCCAGACAATACAATATAGACACACGAGGCCTTATTCTTCACTGCATTGCTCCAGTTTCATACTAGAATAACTCCAGTAACAGCGATGAAGTGACACTAGTGAAAAATAGGGAGAAATGCTGGCGTGAAGGACACATGTGATGTACTGTGTGATCAGAAAATGGGTTTATCAAAAGGCAGTATAGGAACATTCTTAGTACTCTTTGCTTACTACTAAACTCCATACGGTAATTCCTCAAAACTTCTAACGCATTGTTTCAATCTTGTTGGTTCCTCACCATGTCTTCTGTTTGTGAGTCTCCTCTCATGCCCCAAATTCCATCTGAGGGGTACCCAGCCCATTAATTGAAAATACCAGAGCATTCGTTTTTTGAGTACATACTTTTATTTTATATCAAGGTCTTTCCAGCATCCAAGTGAGCAAGCACTCCTCCCACTCCTCTGCCCTTTCTTGCCCCGTTCCATGACAGCTGACTGCTAACATAAGCATGGGGTTTCCAGCCAGCGTGACTGTGTGTGGCTATCTCCAAGGCCACGCGGTTCCATGGCTCTGAAGCTAGAAGATGTTCACTCTTACCTCCCATGTGTAATTCTAAGTGATGGGTCCTTACCAGGGTCGCCAAATTCATCCATCTGTTGTCTATTTCTGTTCTAAAGACCAAGCAGCCATAAAGCTGAAAACCATGTGGCATTTTGGAATCTTAAGTTTCGGACAAAGCATTTATGAATTATTTATGCCAAATGTGTTTTCAGTAATGTGCAGCATAAAATGGAATGAATGTGTATCCAGACCTGCCCTGAACTCTCCAAAGTGCATGCTGATAAACAGAATGATAACCAAGCATCACTTTTGCCCTGTAAGATTTAGAAGGCAGGCACTTTTCTTTTTGTTTCAACAGTTCTGTTCTTAATCCATGTCAGTTTGTCAACGTGAAGCTCTATTAGTTTTAAAGTACAGCTTGGTAAGGGACTTTCTATTACTTGAAGGCATCTTTAAGTGCTTTTTCCCCTATTCAACTGGAGTTAGTGTCTGCAAATGTTACTTGTCATGCTGGCATACAGCCATGCTAAATTATGTTTTAATTCACAATTAATAGGAAGTAGCAACTGTGCAGAGCAGCAAACCTTTCACTTAAAATGGCCATTATACCAGATCATGATTCCACAGAATGATTAAGGTATTGAAGAATAGTTAAGGTATCTTTAGATTTTCAGACATTTAAAAGTGCTGGGCTTATTTAATTTTTTTTTAAACCTCCCTGAAACCGCTCTTCCCATAAAGCCAGGAACACAGGACATTATATTATAGCAGCCTAGTGTTTATGGGTATCTGAAATGTTTAATCGTAACTTGTTTTTCAGTGATGTAGCTGCCAGGGCAGATATAATTAAGGGAACAGAAGGATTTGGCTGCCGGATTCCACTATAAAACACTCCCAAGTCACAGCAGAAGAAATTAAACTATTCAGCAAGAGGAAGAATAGTGTAAAGCACCGGTAGGAGTTGGTGTTAGTTTAGGTGTTCCATTAGACTATATATAAAATAGTTCATTGAAGGGGGGCGGGGGGGAAGAAACATTGAGATGAAGATTCATTTTCAATTGTGCTGGTATAAAAAGGTAGAAAGGCTGCAATACTTATTCACCATAATGCAGAAAATGAATACATAATAGGGGGAATCCTGGCTCCATTGAAGTCAATGTCAAAGCTCCCATTGACTTCAGTGTGGCAGGACGTCACCCTGTGTCTATTTAAGATCTGCATCCAGATCTTGTATCTCTGTATAATGAGGTCTTAAATCTTGCCCAGCTAATAGCATTTCTTGCCCACAATGGTTAGAAATTCAGTGAAGGCTTACAGTTCAGTGACTAAATGACAAGGTAGGAAACTTTGGAATCATAAAGCCATTATTAGTGCTTGACCTAAGACTGCACAGATCTTCCGATTACTGTACCTGTTGAAGCAAAAAGCTGATTTATTATTTCTATGGCTGGCTAAGAATTTGGACTGAACTTGTGAAGAAAGGCAGCGTGTTAATCCATGGAAATGATGATTGAAGTCAATGGGTACTGCATGTGCCCAGCACCTCTGAAAATCAGGCTATTCTTATTTAAGTGCCCATTAAGCCATGCACATTTGGAAAATGTTAGCTAATGCTTTGTAACCTGCATGAAATCTTTTAAAATGTTATGCTGAGGTTATTTTTATTTAGCATCCATAAAGTTGTAGGCACTGTTCAGACAAGTAAAAGACCACCCCTATCCCCCAAAGATTGGCACTCAAAAGAGAGAGAGGGACTATGAAAAGAGAAGCCAAAAATAAAGACAGGACAGGGGAATGGAGAAGGGTTACATGTGTAAAATCAAGAGTGAACATTGGTGCTTCTTCACCTGCTCTGTCTGCTCAGTTCTTATTTTTTCTAAACGTTTCTTTCTTCTCTTAAAAATATCTCTCTTAATGGCTTAGTGAGATAGAGATTGTTAGGGGGGAATGACTGGTTGGGTAAGGTTGTAAAAGCAAAAGGTTGGTGAGAATGAGTCTGTAAGGGTGGATGGGAATGGAAAATGAGAGAAATAAAGAGGGATTAGATGAGATGTAGAAAAGACAATAGTGGCTTAGTCTCATTTGGAACAGTGAATGGTGAAGCCCAGTATGAAAACAGAGTATCCATTGTTACAAAGTTCCTCCCCTACCTTGGTGGGTCCTGCGCTTATTGGTGGATTTGCTCACTTCACAGATTCACTCTGTGGGTCGGGAAACAGCCCAGAGACCTTCCCCTCTGGTAGAAGCCACAGTCCAGGTCAATTCCTCCTGTGTTTGATCAGGAGTTGGGAGGTTTAGGGGGAACCCGGGCCAGCCCTCTACTCCGGGTTCCAGCCCAGGACCCTGTGGACTGCAGCTGTCTAGAGTGCCTCCTGGTACAGTTGCGCGACAGCTACAACTCCCTGGGCTACTTCCCCATGGCCTCCTCCTCACCACCAGACCTTCCTTCTGATGTCTGATAACGCTTATACTTCTCAGTCCTCCAGCAGGATGCCTACTCACTCTCAGCTTCTTGCACGCCTCTTGCTCCCAGCTCCTCACGTGCAATTCCTTTCCCCTGGCTCCCTTTGGCCTAACTGGAGTGAACCCTTGTATAGTATCAGAGGGGCCTTAATTAGAGTCAGGTGCTTAACAGCCTCACCTGATTCTTAGCAGGTTAATTGGAGTCAGGGGTTCTCATTAGCCTGGAGCAGCCCTTGCTCTGATCACTCAGGGAACAGAAAACTGCTTATTCAGTGGCCAGTATATCCCCCTTCTACTACTCTGCTGTTCCCAACTGGCCTGAGTCTATCACACCATGTAAGTCCCATGTAAATTCCATGTTAGTCCCACCGTTTTTTGTCTGGTTTGTTTTTATGTTTTAGAATGAGGGCTGGATGAGCATAGGTGACCGGACAGCAAATGTGAAAAATCGGACGGGGCTGGAGGGTAATAGGAGCCTATATATAAAAAAAAAACAAAAACAACCCAAAATCAGGACTGTCCCCATAAAATCGGGACATCTGGTCACCCTAGGTGAGCAGGAGATGGAGGAGTTGAGTCATAGGAGCAAGGAAGTAGGAAAGCAGAGAAAGGGGAGTGAGGACATGGCAGGCGATAGGGAGGAGAGGCAGTGCTCTTTCGTGCTTAAGTGAAAATAACATTGGGCTGTTGTTACACAAGGGGAAGTGGTAGCAAACGCTTTCAGTAATGAAGCACCAATGAGCACCAAGAAAAATGAGACTCACTAATCAGCCTGGATCCAGGGCAGAGGTCTCTGGGACACTGTGTTGAGCCCTTTGTCCTTTATTGCACTGATACTGTTCTGTCTGCAGTGGGCCAGGAACGTACCAACACCACTCAGCCAGTTTCAGGATCAAGGTCTCTTCAACACTCCTATTGATGGGGGCAAACCCTTCAGCATGATAAATGTGCCAAGCATGGCCAGTTCGGTTAGCCAAGGGCATGATGCTATTATAAAAGTCTATTTCTTTCCTCCCTACTGCATGCCCGATCCTGCAAAGAACTGTTGTCTCTGATGGGATTGTTATTGCCAGTGACCCCACTGAATGTGAGCTAGTGTGTCTGTTGGAGTTGTGTGTCAGGTTTTATGGCGTACAATGATGTATTATGCTCAGATGTATTAATAGATTAAAAATTAGGGTTTTGCAGAGTGAGGTGATGGCTACAAAAAAGGCCAGTGCAATTTTGGGCTGCAAAGACATTTCATCATATAGCACAGAGCAGATTGTCCTAACAGCTCTGCTGTGACCATACCCGGGGAACATTGTGTTCAGTTCTGGGTGCCATGTTACCAGAAAGATATTGACAAATTAGAGGAAGCTCAGAGAAGAGCAATAAAAAATTATCACTAGGTTTGAGGGATTGATTTATGAGAAAAGATTAAAATATGTCTAGCTTGGATAAGTGATGACTTAGGTTGGTGGGGGGAACATAATATTCAAATATTTGAAGGGTGTAACACTAGAGAAGGAGATGAATTTCTAAGTCTTGCACAAGGATCTGTAACTATGAGTAATGGGGTGAAGTTAAGAAAGGGAAAACTTTTGCTTCGACTTAGGCTGCCTATAAGGAAAAACTCCGACGGAGTGTGTGCACGTAATGTGTGTGTACACAGAAAAACACCTTTCCCCTCCCGCAAATTGAAAAGGAAAAACTCATGGCACTAACCTGGTGTTTACCCTGCACAACTCTGATCACTCTGCTTCTGTGTTGCATCCATCCCCCCCCCCCCCCCGCCCCACCTTTGTCTGACTTGTCTAATTAGACTGTAAACTCTTAGAAACGTTTGTACAGTGAGTCCCCAATCTTGATCAGGGCCTCTAGGTGCTCTACTAACATCTACATAAATAATAACAGTCATGAGAGGCTGAGATGTATTTGGCTCGGGAATGGCCTCCTAAGCAAAACAGCGAGAGCCCCACTGCTTGGGGCAAATTCCAGGAAGCATGCTGTAGGGAACAGTTCTCCATGGGCAGGGAGGTGTCTGGATGATCTAACAGGTCTTTTCCTTCTTGAGCTTGTGATTGTATGAATACTGCCTTAGAGAGTATCATGAAACGTATCTGATATTGTGAGCTTTCTATTATGTAGGTGTTAGTTTAACAGCACTCTGGGATGCTCTCGCTAAGGACACTATGCAAATCAATTGTGTGATGTATTTTAAATAAAAGGCTCAGATCTTTTTTTAATTACATAGAAAATATTCTGCAGCCTGATCATTTAGCTCGAGAGCTAAAATACACTGACATGTATTTGGAAAATATACAGTGGGTACCAGCACCCTACACCACCAAAGCTAATGTCAGGTTAAATAAAAATTGCATTGTCGAGTGTCTCATCTTCCCGACTCCTGCAATGAATGGAGAGTCTGGGGAGTGTCTCTGACTATCCAGAAGTAAAAAATATGCAGTCACTCAAGAAGTTCCATAGAAACCAGCACTTTCCCTTTGCTTACAATCCTTTTTTCACCGCCTTGGCCTTTCAGTCCATGTGCTTATCTCCTATTTCAGAATCCTGGAAGTCAGCAGACAGGGATGCCTGGGGATCTCAGAGCCTGCCTTGTTTCTAATTTGTTTAAATCCCTGAAGTTTTAACATCCTGCTTTCACATTTATTTTTCCCATTGTTGTTTGTGTGGTTCTTCAGCCATTGAGTCAAACCAAAATGGCAAGCTCCCCTGAACCTGCTCCTGTCCTCTTTCGTTATGTTGTGACTGCTGAGTTTTCTGGGCTCTTACTTACATAGTGTCCCTGACTTTTCCATGCATATGCACACAGATCTCTCAGCGAGTCAGTGATGCGCTCAATACCAGGTTAGCTGGCTTGGCTTTGGGATGGGGAGACAGTTTAAGCCTGAGTTCTGCTTTCACTCAGACTGGTAACCTGCACTTTTTGCAGTGAGGACACGGGCTAAAGCACTCTGATAGTCCTCCAATGCCTTCCACATTTCCCCCATGTACCCAGAAAGACAGACGCTCTCCCACAATCCCCTGGGAAAGAATCAGCTGACAGCAGCCCAAAGAACCATCAGATAGTCCCCCAGAAGACTAGTGACACCCTTGAGGGCGTGCAGCACCAGTAACTCAGGTAAGGCTTTGCAATTAGCGCCTTGCACCCCAGCTAGGCTAACTTGGTGATCAGACCAGGGTGCCAATCATCTGGGCTGATTCTGCAGTGAAGATACACGACTTTAGCTGCCATCACCTCTGACAGTAGGGTTGGCAAGTTGATTGCTTGGACTGTTGAACATCTGTATCTATTCTTTTCCCCCCCAAGGAGGTGGCTTTTGTTTGCTCTCCTATGTTAAATTATTTCTGTAAGGCTTTGGGAACTGATATTTCCTGTATAACCGTAGGCATTTGTAGCTAACCTGTTTAAACTTTAGTTTCCCTTTCTGTGAAATGGGCCCCTCACCTTCCCGGAGTATTAGTAGCTGTAGTTAATGTTTGTAAAGTGCTTGGAGATGGATAGTGCTTAGAAGTACAAAGTACTAGTATAATATTGTGCCTCCAAGCTTCAAAACCTGCTCTAATCCAAAGGCAATTCATGTAAGGTTAGTAAATCACTTGGAGGTTTATGTTGAGAATTCAAGCAGAAATATGAAAATAAACTTTTTATATCATTGGATACATGCAGTTAAATAAAAGTAAACCTGTACAACTACTAATCTCTGATGCCATATTGCTGGTGTGCTTTGTTGAAATGTCATCACCTTGTAGAAAAGGCGCTGTGTGTTTTCTAGACATTTATGGTCAAAGAATAAATTTTCAGGGACTGTAAATGAAAAGATATCTCTGAACATGATGATCAAATAATACGTGACACTGCTTGTTTAAGGAAATATACATATATCTCACTGCCAGAGTGTTTATGACTCTAATAAATCTAGTTATTTTGCCGAGTAGGGAAATTTTTACTGACTCCGGCAAATATCAAATTTGTTTGGGATTGTGCTGTTTTCTGCAGACAGGAGCAAATGATTTTATTAGTTAAACTGTACAGTGCAATACAAAAACATAATACAGCTAAATGTGTACTTTATATATTGTACTGTGTACATGAAATGTTACATATTTCAGAATGCAATGTCCTATTCCATAATCTAAATGTATTTAATATTTCAGCCAATCAGAGTGGAATGATGCAGTACAGTTACAGCTCCATAACTACTGGGTTTTTTCCCCTCCTCCAGTACACAATTTCCTGCATTCATATTGGTTCTGGGTGTCAATTTTGCATAACCATGGCATTTCTCAGTAACTCCATAGTGTGTAATTCCCTGTACTCTGATTGGACAGCAGCTTTTATTAGCGAGAATACAAAGGTTTGTATAATCACTGCGTAGTGATTTCTCAGACTCTGTACTGTGAATGTACAAAACTATTGTTCCCAGACCAGCAATCACATTTGAGTGCATTTCAGCTGTGCGAATCCCAGATTGTTCCTGCTGATTCACTTTTGAAGCACGAAGTAAAATAAAACACTTTCCCAGTGTTCTGGGTATAAAAGTCCAGCTGACCAGTAAGCTGAGGGGAGTGGAGGGGATGGGGCGGTTGTACTTCCCTTTTGACACTCAGTCAAACTATTTTATTTTTAGAGTATTTTCTTCTTTCATTTAAAATATGAACATTTAATTTACGATGTTAAGAAGCGGCTAAGAAACTCCTCCACCTTTGGTGGTTATAAACTCCCCCAGACTCTTAATATTTAATTAAAACGTAAAACTTAAGAAAAAAGTGTTGGGTAAAATTTTCAAAAGTGTCTACACGCCTCAGGCGCCTTAGTTGTTCAGGTGCTTTTGAAGTTTTACCCTTTGTCTTTAATGTGCAGAGCTGATAAACTGTGCAGGAGCTGGAGTGCCCATTATAAACTCTATGACTCTACGTCAGAGTTCACCTACAGCTGGACTGTTTCCTAGGTCACATCCTCTCTTTTTCTCCCGCTGCCTAGAGCCCTGCACGCCAATCCTGTGTGCTCTCTCTCCCGCATAGAGTTCGTGGACCTTATAATAATCTCAGGCTTCCAATGGTTAAGAGATTTGTTGAGAAGAAATTATGGCCCGGTTTTCAGGTGTGTTGAGGACTTGTAACTCCCACTGACTTCCAATTCCTGAAAACCAGGCCCCAAATAACTAACGATTTAGGACGACAAAAAATAAAACTAGGTCTGTGCAGTAGTTATCAGTGAAAATAAACAATGTTAAAGTTTTTATACTGAGTAGCTAGTTATGAACAGACAAGGTAAACACCAGAATAACTTTCCAAAAGTTCAAAGCAGTATTTTTTCCAAGATCCACAATCCTTATGCTGCTGGTGTGATCAATCTAACACTTTCTCAGCAAATTCTCCTCTAGCATGATGAAATACGCACATTTTTAGGCTGACAGAGGTTAGGGGTGGAAAAATGTCCATGGGGAAGTGTCAAAATCAGGCTGAGAAAGGAGGCTGTTCTACAGCATGACTCCATAACACACAGTCAGTCAGGGCTTCCAAAAGAAGGTGATTGTGGCAAATAAGTAGCCTGAGTTGAGAAGCCTTGCAAGTCTGACTCTTGCCCTCCACCCCCAAAATTTTCTTTCTTTCTGTGTGTGTGTGTGGGTTCCTCATAGAAAATTCTGTGCAAAAAACTAACACTGATGCAGCACTTTGGTTGCTCAGTCAAACACCCAGAAGTCAGGAAATTCCAGGTTAAGGCTACTAAGGCACTTTTCATGTTGCATGTGTGAATTTTTTTCCCTTGTTAAATGGAAACGGTAAAGCTACTCTTTTCTGTTAATTTGCTCCGTAAGGATATGCAGCTTTGGCAAGTGAAGACTGAAGTTTCCTGAGTTTTGAGCACTCGATCTTGCAGCTGTTCACATCATGGAATCATAGATATGTAGGACTGGAAGGGACCTCAACAGGTCATCTGATCCAGGACTAAGTATTATCTAGACCATCCCTGACAGGTGTTTGTCTAACCTGCTCTTAAAAACCTCCAATGATGGAGATTCCACAACCTTTCCAGGCATTTTGTCCCAGAGCTTAATTACCTTTACAGTTACAAACTTTTTCCTAATGTCTAATCTAAATCTTTCTTCCTGCAGTTTAAGCCCATTGCTTCTTGTCCTATCCTCAGTGGTTAAGGAGAAGAGTTTATCTCCCTCTTCTTTATGGCAAACTTTTATGTACTTGAAGACTGTTATCATATCCCCCATCAGTCTTCTCTTCTCCAGACTAACCAAACCCAGTTTTTTCAATCTTTCCTCCTAGGTGATGTTTTCTAGACCTTTAATCATTTTTGTTGCTCTCCTCTGGACTTTCTCCAAATCTTTCCTGAAGTGTGGTGCCCAGAACAGGACACAATACTCCAGTTGAGGTTTTAGTTTGTGATCCACTGATAACCCCTGATCCTTCTCTGCAGTTCTTCCTAGGCAACCATTTCCCATTTTGTATGTGTACTATTGATTTCTCCTTCCCAGGTGTAATACTTTGCATTTGTCCTCATTGAATTTCCTCCTATTTATTTCAGACCATTTCTCCAGTGTGTCAAGATCATTTTGAATTCTAATCCTGTCCTCCAAAGCACTTGCAACCCCTCCCAGCTTGGTATCATTTGCAGACTTCATAAGTGTACTCTCTATGCCATTATCCAAATCACTTATGAAGATATTGAATAGAATCAGACCCAGGACAGATCCGTGCAGGACCCCACTTGATATGCACCTCCAGCTTGATTGTGAACCATTGGTAATTACTTTCTAAGTACACATTTCCAACAACTGTGCACCCACCTTACAGTAGAGTCATGCAAGTCTGCAGTGCCATATAAATAGTAATGAATCCTATCTTTAATTTTTTTAATCAGGGCATACCAGGGACCTACATGCTTTCTTTAGAAGAAGGTATATTTTAGGGTCTGAACACGTTGGCAGTGTCCCTTTAAATATTCGGATACCAATAAATGTTGAGAAAATTGCCTTTGTGAGGTTCAAGGCATGCTGGATCAACTCCGTTGCCTCCAGCCAGCTGCTGTCTGATGTCACCTAGACAAATCAGGGCAAACTATTTTCATGGGATTAAACACTAAATACCTGCAAGGAGCTTTCTCTTTATCAGATAATGCTCCGTTAGCAGAGTTTGTTCGCTTTATTGCATATATAACTGTGGTGTCAAATAGACTGATTTACAATGCCTGGTCTTTTAAATAATCTTTGCTATTTGCTGCTCTTGTAATCTGCCAAATCATTTAGCCTTCCCGATAGCAGAAATGCTGTAAAAGTTAGATAAACTTGCAGAAGAAATTAGCTCCAAGGTGCTGCTGAACACTGGAGGCTGCACGTTCATTGCAAACATACTTGCTGGTTTGTGTCGTCTCTCCCCATCCCCCAACCTAATCTGTGATTGAATGTGGCTGCTGGAGAAATTGAAATTTTATGATCGAGCCGCAGGCAGGGAGATAAGCATTTGAATGTTAGGCTAGATGAATCTAGTAGGGAGGTTTAGGTGTGGCTAATGAAACCAGTGTGTGTGAGAGCTGGGTTTCTTTTTTGGTGCACGGAATGTATATAAATGTGTCTGGTTCAAGCATTCCACATGTCAAAAGCTCATCTTTGTAAAGTTGTGGGACCAACTTTTAAGCTGGGACTTTGGATGTCCATGTTGAGATGCCTTAGAGGGGCTCAATTTTCAGAGGGCTGATGCTCAGCACTTACAGAAAATCAAGCCCCTTCTAGTGTCTCTCAGGTTGGACACCCAAAATCATCATTAACTTCTGAAAGTCTTGGCCAGCATACTTATAATATGTCATCGTAGAGAAGGGTTAGCCATTCAAGTGGTCAAGTTCAATAGAATTCTGTCTTGTTTATTTTATTTGAACTGCTTATCTGTGGCTCCGTTGGCTGGTTTGAACAGACAAATTACAAAGGGACCTAGAAAGGCTGCAAACACAGGCAGGAAATTCACAAAAAATGCAAGCTGGGGGAAAGAATGTAATCTCAGTTAGAGGGAATAATTCAGTAATGGAGTTGCAATGCAGTAGTGGTGAGCCAGATAGACCTAGGAGTGATAGTGGACAGCAAATTGGAGGGAACAGAAACAATGATTGGAGGAGCTGAAAGAATTGACTTACCAGTGCAACAAAAGTTTGAAAGAACTAAGATTGTCATTAGAATCCACAGTTGCCCACTGTGAGGGGGGGGGGGGTATAATTGGGTAAAGGTTAGATCTTTGACAGTTGCTTTGTGTACCATATGCAAAATTCCAACTTGGCTGAGAAGTAACTCAGGTTAGGCAGCATAGTCTTGTGGTTCAGACCCCTGACATGCTACTACTTTATTTGATGAACTCGGGCAAGTCACTTAGCTTATCTGTGCCTCAGGGTCCCATCTATACAATTCTCCATGTGGTATGTTGCAAGAGGGACCGAAATTCTGCAGCAAAGCCCCTGGATTTCTGGAGCAGAGCTTGCAGCAGCTTCATTTAAATTTGAAAGTGGATGTTAATATTGGATCAAATACAGTGATGAATAATGCAGCCCAGTGGCATAGTATCTGTGTTTGTTTGGGTATTAAATTCCATGTATTGTATGCTCTCTTCCCACATTTTCAGTCTTCAGCATGTAGGAAACCTTTGTGCACATTGCAGACAGTGGTGTTGGGCAGCTGGAGGCTGACCCCCGACGTAGCATGGGAGACAAGTGAGCACAAGCACGTCAGGGCTATTTCTGTTAAAATGATCGGTGGTGAAATACCTAGCTGTTGGCATGTTAATTCTCTCCCTTAGTTTTTAGAATTGACACTCCATTGAGGACAGAGACAGTTCGTACCCCACGGCACTGTTGTTTCAGACTGCTTGCACACTCAGGAAGGCATCATTATTTGATTACGCTAGAGTTATATTTTAAGGGACTTCCCCCCACACTAATGACGAGAAACATAATTTAGAAGGAATCAAGGTTAGGCTCAGGGTCGCAGTTCAAGAGCAAGGGGTGAATTCTGTGGCAAATTCCACAAGTATGAAATACACTGGGCCCAGCTAATGTCTTACCTTTGTGAAGTGCGTGGAGTGCCTGCACGGGGAATTCTCTCTGTGTGCAGATTATTAGTAATTGTATGCATTATTATTTGAATAGTGTAGACACCCGGGGGAAAAGGTATTGCTTACGCTAGAACAGGGAAACATAACAAGATGGAACTGAGGGAGAGGGATGCTTAGGCAGGAAATCAGGCAAACTTCCTCAGAGAGATTTCCTAAACTGGGGAATGGCCTCCCATGGGAAGTGGTGGAAGCTGTATTGCTTGAAACATTTAAAACTGGACACACGATAAGAGTAGAAAATATAATGTAATGATCAGTCCCATCCTGGCATATAGCTCTGGTCTGATCCTGTGTGAATATTAATAGGAAGCTCTGTCTAAGCAGCCTAGAGTAATTGCCAGTACTCTGTGTATGTTACTGCACGTGTAGGCTTGTAAACCTCCTCCGCATCTGTACTGAACACTTACAGGACAGCTTGAGTAATGTTTAGCATCTTTGCATTCTCTCTCGATGCCTGAGCTGTTGATTTTGTGTTACTTTGTCTGGATTATATTCCTTCAGTTACACATAGATTCCATATATTGCATAGAGATTTATAAGAAGCACATGTGTTTTGTAGCATGAAGAATAAAGGTGCCTGCTGTTTTCAAATCCCTAGGAACCTAAATCAGGGGCAGAGCCTCTTCAGGCAAGTGCCGCATGTTTATGAGTCACTTGTTGAGCTGTCATGCCGTGAGCTGTTCTATCCTGAATCTCTGAGCTGTAAATGAGACACTGTCCAATTCAACAGGAAACCTGGCGAGAGTGACAAATTAAAAGACAGTACTCTCAAAATAAAGGGCCCACTAACGCTTTGCCTCTCCTTCACTTCCTCCACATTGGAGCTCACCTTAGCAGCAGTTGCAGTGCTGTGATCCCTCCTGTCACGATTGGCGCTATTGCACAGGTTTCACTCTAGTCAGGAGGACGGAGTTAGGAGTGTTCATTCCAAACTGTGTTTGATGCGATGATGTTTAATAGGACTGCATTTTCATGGTGTTTTCCTCCAGGTATGAGGCCTCCCTTATTGAGTTGGTTGAAGCAATGAGTCCAGTCGCTGCCCCAGGACACCACTACAGAGAGTCTTACGACTGGAAGAAACCCCATGCCCCTCGGAATGGGAGCCCCAGAAAACCTGCATGGTGCCAAGCCCCGCATGGTACCCGAAGCGAAATGGAGGAGCTTGAGGAGAGCCGGATCCTGGAGGATATTTTCTTCATTTGATGAGGCTCATTACTCTGCAGCCTGTCTGTAGGATTTTTAGGACCTTGTTCCTGTTTCTGCTCTGGATTTGTTAATCGCAGTATCACTTTTAAATTATTTGACAAATGATTGTCTCCCTCCTCGCCAAGGAGTTAGTACAGTAGCTTCCTCTTTCACTTAGAATTTAGTAATCATGCTGCGAGAATAACATTTTTTTTTCTTTTTGAACAGTCCAATCAGAAAGTGTTAGTAAATTTTGGGTAAACTTTTCTTGTGCCAAGCAATTATTCTAAAATATAATTAAATCCACAACATTTTGGAGTCGATTGAAGCCATAGTTTAGCCAGCCCTCATATGAGAAGTATATTTCATTATCGATTTTTTTAAGCTATAAAGCAGTTTGCAAGAGCTGCAGAACACAGAAGAACCACTGCATTTCAATTAGATTATTTCTAATTAAAAAGCAGCCTGTTTAAAACCTAACAATGTTACAAAGGTACAAGCACTTGAATATTATTTCCAATGATTCTGTGATCTACTGTTGCCTTCAGCATTCTGATATTTACCGTGCTGAGATGTTAGGAAGCATATACTCAGCTCAGCTGTCTAATGTCTAATAACATTAATGGATGTTGAAGGGTTAATGCACTGTGCATCTGTTTGAAAGTAGTCTTCCTTAAATCAGTGCTATTTGACATAGTGTATATGCTGGGAACCCTATTGCCAACTCCTTAAATATCTCATACAGCCAGGCAATGTACAGGTCCAAACTGTATTTGATGTGCTCTTCAAAACAAGATATATAGTAGTTATAGAGTAAGAACAGTCTTAAGGCATTTTCACTAACTTGCACTATTTTGATACCGTTTCCAGGTTCCATTGTAAATAAGACAAATCCGTAATTATTTCTACTAGCAGCTCGTAATGCACGTTTCCCTGCCGGCTTTAATTATTAATGCTCTATCTATTTCAGTTTATTTAAACGCACTCCCATCTACTTCATGCACTTGGTTATTTAAAGAAATGTGCAGAATTGGTAAAAATGACTGCAGATTACTGGATGAATGGACATTTTCTGCACAATGCAGTGTTCATATTTTATTGTAACATTGTAGCCACTGGCATGTGTTCCTAGAAATATGAAGCTGAAATATTCCTTTCACACAATAAAAGTGCAGCTAGAAAAAGTCAGAATCACAGCGGTACAGACAAGTTCTAGGCTATTTGTTTCCAGCCACTGGTATATGGACCAGTACTGCTTTTTCAGTCTTTTGTGACTGGTTCTCCAGGCTCCTGTTCCATACCTCCATGGCGGTGAGCCCCTGGACTTGTCCCTGATGTACTGCTGTTGTCTGCCTCCCATGCACTTGTGCATGCACCAATCCGCAGTGCCACCCTGTCCCTCAGTGGAGCTGGCAAGGCTTGGCGATGAGGCCCAGGCTGTTCTTTGGCTGGCACGTGCATACTGTACAGTGTGTGGAACATGTATTCACTAAGACCAAGATTTGAGGAGTTGAAACCTTGGAACTGATTATTTTTAAAGGCATTTCTGGGAATTATGGGGTGGGCATCTCTTCTCTTGAGGAGCCCCAACTGTTAAACTACCTCGGCTGGGTGGCAGCGGATTAGCTTTTGCAGCGTAGTGGGGCAGATGGAATTTTGTGAAGGCCAACAGCAGCACAGGGCTCCTATCGTGAGGAATTAAAAAGGGTGACGGGGAGGGAAATACCACAGCCTACATTATTCCAGACAATTTTTTCTAATCTAATGTTATTTACAAATTAGTTGATGCCCTTTTCTTGCATCACAGCTGAATTTTAAAAGCTTGTTGGAAAAATACAAGGACAGAAGAGATAGGAGCAGTTTTCCTGCACCAGTGAGCCTGGTGAGAAACGGTCCCCATATCATTTGTTTCTCTCCAGCCATTCCTATGGAGATTTACGGTCTCTTATCAGTATCCTGCCATGACATGTATCTGCTCCTTAATCCACTGGGGACAAGCTTTGTCTAGAGAATTCTGTCCTAAGGTCCCACGGACCTGGCAAGTGACCCATCACTGGACTGGCTGGGGGAGTCTCTCTTCAGTGTCCTTCATGTTTCTGCTCCTTGGACACAGGAGATGAAGTTTAACATAGTTCGCTTTGGCCTTAGAAAGAAAGAGAGTAAAATTCAGGAGAGGCAGCTGGTATTTGGGGGGAACAAGGAGGAAATAGACAATAGGACATGGGTTTGGATTTTTTTTTTTAAAGATTTTGCTTTTGTAAAAGAAATGCTTTTCTGGGTCTAGACCAAATGCGAGCCTTCAGTTTCTGGGTCTAGACCGAACACCTTCAATTTCTGTTCTTCTCCAGATTGACTGTAACTGTAATTGCCTTTTTTAACTAACACTAACAGCAAAAATGACATTTGAAAGGTGCCTTTGCATACACATTCCGGAATTCTGCATGGGAGCATTGTGCTCTCTAGTGCTTCATGGGTGCCAATACTTAACCTCGCTCAGATTTTTAATTATCCTTTTTGTCTGTTAATTATTTTAACTCTGATGGTGTTTTTGTCTTGAATCTGTATTTTGGTAATAATTGTATTTTAAATGGACATTGTCAAGGTTTGGGGCCTCAAACATGGCCACCTCTTCATCCGTAGGAGCTATACATGAAGCATGTTTTGCATGTTGTAGCAAAGAATTCTGGAATGAAGAGGTTTAAAATTATCTTGTTGGGAAAGAGCTCCAGATTCTAATTATCCAGTAAACATGAACCAGGAGAGGCTACTAATTTGGTAGATCCTAAAGAAACAAACCTTCTCCAGTTGGCTCTATTGTTGTAGTTAGCAGCGGTAGACTAAGAATAGTGTTAGCAGTCAATGCAAGCGAATACATTTTGCCACAAGGCACTACCAAGTTAAAGTTATTAAAACATTTATAGCCTTGGAAGAAAATCAATTGTTGTCAAATAGAAAAGGACAAAATCAGTAGTTGGGGTGGGGAGGGGAATTATTTTCCATCTGCTAAAACAGTAGAGGGAATGCAAAAATTAAACTAGCAAAAGCAATCACATGACAGTGTCCTTTTAAGTTTAAACTCCTATATTAGCCCCCACTGGGGAGATACTCCAGCCCATGATTTTGTCCAGAGTCTCCCAGATAATAAGCTTCAGCATCAGATAAGGCTGTGACATACAGGAAGCTTGTGGGGTAACACATCTCCTACTAAGGTTACTCTCCATGCCTTGACTTTGTGTTTCTACCTGAATGGTTTGTATTTCCAACACCTGCTGTGTTTGTGTGGTCATCTCTCTTGCACACTCTGTAAGCAGAGGATCTGTAAACAATCACGCTTTCATTCTACTTCCTAGCCTCTCTGGTTCTACTTGGTGAATCCTGTCTTAAACCCAAGCATATATTTATATATGTGTGTGAGGTTTTAATTTAATAAATTATCTGCTTTTTTTTTTCATTGTATCTTTCAGAGCTTCATTTATTGCATTATCTTTTCCTTTGTTTTGTCCAGCCTGGGTATAGCAATAGACTCTCCATTGTTAGATATTTTGGTAACCTTCAACACCATTGATGATGAGGTGCTGTCCACTTATCTGTGGGCCCTAACAGCGTGGGCAAGTCCAGTAGGGAAGCTTGGTTCCCGTTTTCTTTCAGAGATCCCAGAAAAGAACAAAGTGCCCCACAGTTCTTCCCCAAGAGCTCTTGTTTTTGTATTGTCCCACAGGGACCAATCTTATCACCCTCTTCAATGTGTTTGCGACATCACTGGGGGAGATGGTGAGAGGCTATGGACTGAAATGTTGGCAGTATGCTGATGACACCTAGCTCTGTCTCTCCTCAGCAAGCCCTGATGCCGTTGACTTCCTGCTGTCCTAGTATGTCGTGAGGTTAGGTACCTGTAAAATAGCTGGTTTAGGCTTACCCAAGCATAACAGCCTCTGTCATGGGATTGAATTTGGGACCTTCGTCTCCAAATGCACTAGAGCCTCTGGCACTAGAGCTAAAGAATAACTCCATTAGCTGATTGATTTATCCAACATGTGTCCCGCCTCTAATGGCTGGCCCACAACGTGCTTAGCCCGTGTGTTACACCAAGGAAGTGGAGGTGATGCTTACTGGCAGGGGGCAGTGAAAATGCCCTCAATCAAAGAGCTTTGTTCATGGGGTTATCAGTTGTCACTCGATCGCTGGGTCCTGCTGGGCTCATCTCTGCTTCTACATTCCCAAAGAGGACCAGTGGCCAGAAATGTCTTCAGCTGGCCTATCAGTTGCCTCCTGTCCTCTGTGATGCAAAGGCAGTCCATGCCTTTGTCACTTCATGGAAAGAAGGCTGTATGCTGTACCTTGGGCTGCCCAGGAAGCATAGCTATTGCAGAAGTTGTTGGTCAGCCTTCTAATCAGGAAGGACTCAGGAGAGCACATCACACCAAATACTCTGACCTACAATCAAATTCCCTGTCCACTTACAAGACAACCTCCAACTGTTGGTCAGTATTTACACAACCCTAAATGGTATATGATTTAGCTATTTTGGTGAGACCTTGTCCCTTAGAACGTACTAACTTCTGAGGACACTTCTTTACCGTCCTCAGGTATTTGACGGTGGTGTTTTCAGTAGATAGCTCTTAGCTATGGAGGTCGCTCCCTGATCTGTTAGAGCTTGATCCTTGCAGGTTGCAATGCAAGGCTGTGTAGGCTTTTTTCTGACTCTGTTGGATCCCCTCTAGCAAGTGGCTCCTGGCTGGCTGTCCCTCTGCCCCATCCCACATCCTAGTAGGGGCTAGCATTCTCCCAAGACAGTGATATCAGATGCGAGGAGAGCATTGACCTAAATTTGGGGAGACTATTAAATAAGCTATGAAAATGCACCAAGATAATAGTGCTGGGAGCTTTCAGAAATATATCTGGGAGGAGATAATTCCCATAGCATCCTGACAGGCTTGACAAGTGAACCACACACAGCAGCACTGAAATACAACCACTTCTGGGGTGTAATCAGCAACTCCACAATAACTGACTTTGTACAACTGTGACAGGAGGGGAAATGTTGGCTATGAATACCAAGGCAATCTCGTGATCTTGTGGAAAGCGCCATGAAGTTTTTAATATCCACATAGATGAGATACTTTTTAAGGTCTTATCCTGAAGAAGTCTCACATGGTTTAATGGAGCTCAGTGTGTCTTCTTCAGAAGGAGGAATGGCAAAGCTGTACCTCCCATCTTTTGAACCCATGGCTTCAGGGGGGATCTAGGTATTTCAAACCTGATACTTGTACAGCAACGCCATCCCTTCTGGTGAGGCTAGCTATGGATCATATTGAGATCATGGGCCATAAATTGGCATTTCCTTTGATTGAGATAACAGAAACCAAGTATACTGCCGTATTCTTTCTCCTCTATTCAACAGCGTCCAACTAATTATTATTAATTTGTATCACCACAGTGCCTAGGAGTCCCAGTCCAGGACCCCATTGCGCAAGGTGCTGTACAAACACAGAACAACAGGACAGATGCTGTCCCAAAGTGCTCACAATCTATGTATAGGACAAGAGGAGGCAAATGGATACAGACGACCGATGAGGGAGTGCAAGGGAACAATGAGACAATATTGGTCTGCGTGACAGGCAGTGGTCTCAGCACATCAACAGCCTCACCATTGTCAAGTTTTCTGTGGGCATCATGGAAACGAAGAGTTTAGAGGAGGGCTTTGAAGAAGGATGATGAGTTAGTTTTACAGAGGTTTACGGGGCACTTCTCCCAAGCATGAGGAGCTGCAGGAGAGAAAACACACAGAAAGGGAGGTATGACTGCAGTTAATAGAAGGGCGTAAATATCAAGGAGGGAGAGGAATTATTTAGAGTGCCATGAAATTGGCCCACTGTCCCACAGCACGGTCACCATTCTGTTGTGTGTGGTCCCACATGCTTCCAAACTAGTTGGATCTGGGTAAAGTCTAGTCCCTGTTTCTAGCTCTGAGACTCTAGCAAACACTGCTGGGCTCAGATCTCTCACCTGAGCTCTTCCTTGGGATGTGGGACTTTACCATCCAGCAGACTTAGACCTGAAAACAGCGTCTGAGACCCTCGCAGCCTCACAGTTGTTTATATACGCACCCCCCCAGAGCTCCGCCTACGCAGTGGGGCCCCCTGGGCTCCTACTTTAATTCCTTTGGGGACAATGCGGCAGGATAGCAAGAAACACAGGCTCAGCAAAGGGATTTTCTTAACCGTAGTAACTTAACTCATAGTCCTGAGGTGCCCCATCCCCTGGGTCAAGCTCACCCCTTCTTATGAGCCTGTAGTTTATCAGCGTTTCAGGCTGGGCAGGGGTCATCCTCCATGTCCTTTTTATATGAGGCAATGGTCAGCCCCCTGCAAAAAGCCAAATCTCGCTCTTCAAGAGGTCCCCTGTCTCTGTGCCATGAGGTCAGACAGAGAAGCTCCAGCCCCGCCAGTCTTGTGGGCTCCTGGTAGAGAGACCATTGTTCCATTGGCATGGGCCAGTCGTTGAGTCATTCAAAGTCAATAGCCCTCAGCTGTACTCTGGCAGGGCAGCTGTCTGGAATGCCGCACAATAGGCCGCCCTAGGGCAAGTCCAGACATGTGCAGTCACAGTGTGTGATATTTCCAGGCATAGCGCAACATAGAATTCATCATTTGATACAGGCGATTTAAGGGAGCAGCATTTAGCATGGTGATCGGGGGTCTGTCATATGATGGGTCTTCAAGCAGGTCCTAGCAGTGAGGCAGTCCACTGCAGCTTCACTGCTAGGAACTGCTTGAAGCCCCATCATATGACCCACTTAGATCTTCTCTGGTGCTTTATCCAACCTAGTTTTATCTGGACTCATTCTTCACTGGCCCCTGGGGTTGGAAGAGTGGGGATGGGCTGCGTAGGACCTAAGAGGTCCTGTAGGCTGGGATTTGCAAAATAGTCCATGGGAATTAGTGCCTAATTCCCTTGGACCCCCTTGGAAGATATCAACCTTAATCACCCAGTTTGCAGGACACTGTTAGGCCCTATGGATCTTGAACCCGGGTCTGTGGTGGTCCTGGGAACCATCACACTCCTATACCAGCAGCTCACAGACACCAGCTGGGACTGAGGTCCATGAAGCCCAACTCAGGGCACAACCCCTATCCCTGCACTCTGGGAGCTCCTATTGGGTCATAGCCCCTATTTAAGCCAGAGGAGGAAACAGGAAGTTGTCTGTACAACTGGGCCTCACCCTGCCATGGACCACTAGTCAGGTTGCTTCTAATCCTGAGCTCCTGGCATCCTCACTCGGCCTGACCCTTGGGAACTGTTTCCTGTCCTCTGGTTCCATCACCCAAGCCTAACCTCCTAGTATCCTGATGTGGCCTGACTTTTGGTAACTAACTCTTGATCCCTGTATGACAGTCTGCACTCTTTTTACAAGACTGATACATTTTGTACAAAGTATGCCTTGTGAGGTATCATTTGAAAACTCATAATTTGCTGAACATTATTGTTCTGGTAAAATATGTGTGGCGACATTGTATGTAAAGTTATAAGATTCTACTGTGTAACATTACTGAGATATGTTCCAAGTTTAAAAAAGCTGGCACAAACCAGTTCCTCAAAGACAAAGGGGAAACTGTTGCCTGAACCAGGTATCAAGAAAATCAAATGGACCATCACCCGGTTAAGTTGCCATTCTTCAGCAGGTAAAAGGGTGTGAGTGAGAAATCTACATTTTGGCAAGAAATGTAAAAGAAACAGGTGGAGGTTCCTGTCCCCCTGGACCTTCTGTCTCCTGAACCTCAGCTGGAGGTGATTTTTAAAGAGAACTATAGGAAAGGGGAACAGACGCCCCCCAAAAGATCTCTCCCTTCATCTCTACTCATGGCATCAGCAACACTTGAAGGACAAAGGAAGCATCACTGGACTGGGGAGGGATCCTGGCAGACAGGAATTCAGCCAGTCTGACTGCTAAAACCTGGGGAGAGTGACTTGTGCTTTGAAATCACTTAGCTTGTTAAGTTGGGTATTAGTCATGTTTTACTTTTTATTTATTTGTAATCAATTCTGACTTTTATGCCTCATTACTTGTAATCACTTAACATCTATCTGTAGTTAATAAATGTGAGTTATTTTATCTAAAACAGTGTGTTTGGAGTGAAATGTTTGGGAAACTCCATTTGAGAGAACAGGATTTGTGCAAATCACTTTCTGTTAATAAAATGATGGTCTTCAGATGAGCTTGTGTTGTCCAGCAGAAGGCTGGGCAGTACAAGATGCACATTTCTGGGATGGGGAATTTACTGGTGTCACTCTGCTGTGTAATCCAAGAGTGGCTGGCCATAGCACTCATACATGATAGCTGGGAGTAATTTACATGGTGCAGGCTGTGTGTGAGCAGACCAGGAGTGGCTGCTGTCACAGCGAAGCAGTGTAGAAGGCACCCCAAGTGTCAGAACCGAGGGAACACAGCTGTTCGCCAGTCCAAATTGGGCCCTGGGCAATGTCACACCATGCCCTCCAGTTTGTGTCTCAATTCTGATCTCCTGCCATTCCAATATGGCCTGATTCCGGGTAATTGGCTCCTGGTCAGTGGGCCTTCAGCCCTGCCAAAGCTAACCCCTGCTCGTTCCCTACCCATGACACACACACACACAACCAGTTGGCAGCTAAGGTCTTTACCCCAGAGAGCTTAAAGGGAATTAGGAGAAATGCACTGTCCAGGGCAAGGGTTTGGGCCTCAGAGGAGCAGAGACCTTTCAGCTTGTCGTCTCTGCACCATTGTTTTTTAAGAAGGAATTGGGTGGAAGGGATAAGAAGAAGGAAACCCATTCCCTGTGTCTAGGACAGCAGGAACGAAGGTGAGAACTCGTGGGCAGGAGAAGAAACCTGTGAGAGCTATTAGGGGAGAAGACACAGAGGAGCACAGGGAAGGATCAGAGAGAGGTGTAGCAGGGGTAGAGTTATGCCAGTCCTGACAATGAGGGTGAGGAGTTAGAACTTAATGAGGAAGCTATGGACAAGCAAGTGAGAGGGTTTGGTTCTTATTGGCCAACATGACTGATGCCTTAGAAATACCAGATGGATTCAGGGAGGGAAGGATGAATTGGAGGGGACACAGGATGGAGAGAGTCCAGACTATGAAGAGGTTGAAGTAGTTAAGCCCCAAGACCCAGTCAAGGGCTGCGTTTTATAGATAGGGAGAGAGGTAGTGCTGGATTTTAGATTATGTAGAAGACTGAGGGACAGGACTGAGCAAGAATCTGGATGTGGATAAAGGGGGATGCCAGGAACAAAAGATGTGCTATTTTTTTGAGACAGACCGGGTGGAGTTCTCAGTAGTGATAAGGAAGGAGAGAAGAAGTCTCCAGGATGTTTGAGACACTACCATCTGAAAGAAAAACGTCAGCGCTGTGGCTAGAAATCTAAAAGCTTTGTAATACCACCTATCTAAAATACAACCTCAATATTTAGCTTTTTATTTGCAGTCTGAGGAAGTGAGCGCAGCCTGGCTAGTTATAAAGTTCCTTTTGGTCCCATTACAGAATTTATGAAATTGTTTGTGTGCTAATTAGCGTATGATTTAGAAATTTACATAAGTGCACAGCACAAAGACAACACAGAACATTTAATGAGGTGATTTAAACCAGCAGAAGCGTGCAGATCCACTCTAACAAGGTGGCTCCACTCAGGAAAATGTCTGAGTCTACATAGCTGCTCCCTGTGGGGTTTTTTGAGTCATATCCACTCACTGTGCCAAGAAAGCTTTTATGAGATGATGATTTCTCTTAGCCATGGGGGAATGGACTGGATTCTAGTCTGCCTTATGCATCAGCAGCAACATTGTCAGTTAAATCGTAACTGTGGAATCCTTGCTGAAAATGGTGATGTCAGAGGCAGAATACAGCTAGCTGGTGAAATCCAAGTTAGAATTTGCTCTACTAGAATTGATCAAAAAGCACCTGGTTGACAGAAGTGCTTGGCATGTACGATACGTTATTATTTATTACCATAGCTCCTACAGCTTCCAGGTGAGATCATGGCCCGGTGGTTCTGGGTGCTGAGCATGCAGATAATGAGCCAGTCTCTACCCCACAGAGCTTATTGCCTAAAAAGACAAGGTGGAGGGTGGGAGACAGCAAATGCTATTGCACATGGGGATCCTTCCCTTGGTGTCTGCGTGCCCAGTGCATAGCCAGCATCCGTTGGGGGGCTTGACTCCCACTGCTACTGCCCGCTTATGAGTGCCAGTATTAAGGGCTGGGCCAACTCCAACCCCCCTCGTTTCCTTCTTACTGCCCCCGACAGTGGTTGGAACCCCACTCATTGCCAGAACCGTTTTCTCTCAGCTCAATGTGTAGATATATATATAGTTGTAGTTTAATAGTTCTGGTTAGTAAGTTTTAGTTGTTTTGTTGGAAAATACATAGATTTTATTGTTTTCCCCATTTTGAGGTTCTGCCACCAGCACCAAGGCAAGGCCCAGTCACCGGGCTACTCTTTGCACAACCCGTGCTGGTGAGCGACCTCCCCACATTAGTTGTCTTAAGTGCCTGGGCAAAGCACACATGAAAGACCGGTGCCAGGTTTGCCAGGAATTCAAGCTTTGGATGAAGAAGGATAGGGAGCCCACGCTAAAGTTCCCGCTGATGGAGGTAGCATGCAGACACCTCTCAGAGCCGTCCTGGACCAACTCGGTGCCGAGTGCTGCAGCTTTAGTGAGAAGCACACCTCCAGCATTTTCGGTCCCAGCACCGATCTCCACCTGTTCTAAGAAGAAATAGAAGTCTTTCAAGGAGCTCTGACCAGGGGAAGATCTCCACCCGCAAAGGCTGGAAAAAGAGGGGCGAGAGAGTTGAATACAGTGCATCTGAAATCTAAGCATTCCTCCAAATCAGTGCCTAAGTTGGCACAGTTGGCTCCAGTGCCGAGAGGGCACTGTGAAGTCCATTGCCAGAAGTGGCACTGCAACAGACCGATACGATCTTAGTGCCAACTACCTTGGAGGCATTTGCAATGGCAAGGAATTTGCTCTTTGTTGGTGCAGGAGTCAGATCCCTCAGAACTGATGAACCGTCCAACACCAATGCCAGCGGTGCAACATGCAATATTGCACCAGTCGCCTACCTCCCGGACAGTCAGCCCATCAATACGGTCCAAGACAGCAATGATGGTGACTCTCCGCCTGTTGTCAGGTTCTTGGCACTGGTCCCTAGCACTGTCTGGAGCAGTCTCTCCATGCTCAGAGGAAGGGGAATCCTCTTCATCAGACTTGGAGGTGGGATTTTATCTTGCAACCTTGGAGCAGGATCTGCCAGTCCTCACATAGCCCCTTTCTCTCCTTGTACCATCTTGACTCCACAACAGGATCTGCTGTGGGAATGTGGCCAGGATGCCACTAGGATCCATTCCCTTATCAGTGGCTCTTTTGGAACCCCTGGGGTTTCCCCCCAACTGGATAAATTCATGGTGGCTAAGTCCATAAATGGCTATTAGCCAGGATGGGTAAGAATGGTGTCCCTAGCCTCTGTTTGTCAGAGGATGGAGATGGATGGCAGGAGAGAGATCACTTGATCATTGCCTGTTAGGTTCACTCCCTCTGGGGCACCTGGCATTGGCCACTGTCGGTAGACAGATACTGGGCTAGATGGACCTTTGGTCTGACCCGGTAAAGCCGTTCTTATGTTCTTAACTTCTAGATCATTCTCTCATTGTGCCTACTCAATGGCCTCATCCAGGCAGGGTGAGTCCTCACACCGAGATGCCCCATCTTCAGTGTCCTGTTCTGGGTCTGGTACCAAGAATCAAGAAGAGGCACTTGAGGGACCACAGGAGCAGCCTGTGGAAAAAGTTCAAGTCCCAGTCTTAACTTCTTCCTTGTCCTCTCCAGACAAGGTGGTTTCCAGAGACACAGGCAACACATCTTGAAGAATAACAGTTACTGATCAAGTTAGTCACTTTTTTTATCCCCATTTTACAGATAGGATGTTGAGGCCCAGAGAGGGTAAGTGGTTTGCCACAGTTGAAGCCTGGAAGCTCTTTGGTAAGGCTGTGTGTATAGCAGAGGCTGGCATCAACCATGCCTGTGTTATATGTGTTCTGGTTGACCAAATGAATTAAGGGAACCCAGATGTAAAGATCATTATGAAATCTTTGTTGGAAAGTCTGTTCCTTGGCTGGAGCCACTTTCATGTGGAGTGGTGACTTGCTGTGAGGACACAAAGAGAATGTAATGATTTGGTAATGGATTGATTTGGGTTGGGTGTTCTCTAGGATCTGGTGGTTGGTCTTATGTAGAGCTGTCTAGGAAATGTCGATTCATCGACACACAAACTTTTTGTGGAAATATATCTGTTTTGATTAAAAGGTCCAGGATAGAATTGAGAGAAGGAATGAATGACTGCCTGGTGGTTTCGGACTGTCACCCGGGATGGGGCATGATATGGAGTAGGAACTTGAACCTGGGTCTCCCACATCCTAGATGAGTTCTCTAACCACCAGGGTGGTGGCTCTTCTGCAGAGGGTTAGTTGGTCTCTGTTCTTTGACCATACAAAGTTGAAAGGTCTAAGTTTCATTCCACATCAGAACAAATGTTGAAGGCTCAAAATGTTTCAAGAAACTGAATTCTGGTTTCTCTGCCAGCAACTTCTCATGCAACTTTATATCAACATTTAATTTCCTGGAAGAGGGAATTAAAAGCTTGTAAATGAAATCTGCAGATCACACTAAATCGGGAGCAACTGCACATAACCATAGAGACAGAGAAATAGTGGATGGTAGAAACATGGAGCAAAAGAGAACGTGAAATTAAATGGCGTGGGGGGATTCAAGTGCTGAGACGCTGAAAGAAAAATAACCTGAAAGGCAAATATATAATGGGAAGAAAAAACTCAGGAAGCAGAAATGTTGAATGAGTGGGAAACAAAAATGATTAGGGGGATGGAGCATATGATTTATGAGGAGAGACTGAGGGAACTGGGATTATTTAGTCTGCAGAAGAGAAGAATGAGGGGGGATTTGATAGGTGCTTTCAACTACCTGAAAGGGGTTTCCAAAGAGGCTGGATCTAGACTGTTCTCAGTGGTAGTAGATGATCGAACAAGGAGTAATGGTCTCAAGTTGCAGTGGGGGAGGTTTAGGTTGGATATTAGAAAACACTATTTCACTAGGAGGGTGGTAAAGCACTGGAATGGGTTCCCTAGGGAGGTGGTGGAATCCCCTTCCTTAGAGGTTTTTAAGGTCAGGCTTGACAAAGCCCTGGCTGGGATGATTTAGTTGGGGATTGGTCCTTCTTTGAGCAGGAGGTTGGACTAGATGACCTCCAGAGGTCCCTTCCAACCCTGATAGTCTATGATTCTATTTTAGGATTCTATGACAGCAAGCTAAACATGGGTTTGTGATGCATTATAGCAGCAAAAACTGGCCAGGAAAATTCTGGACTGCTTCTACAGAGGCACAACATCCCAGAACAGCACGTAACTGGCTCGCTCTCTCTGAATCCAGTGCCACCGTATCTACACCTGTGCCTTCAGTTTGGGGACCTCGTTAGCAGACAGTTACTGACAGATTGGAGGGATTTCAGTGAAGAGCAATAAAAATGATCAGGGGCTGCAGGAATTGACATAACGAGGAAACAAGATGAGAAGAGTTAGATATTTATAGCCTGAGTAAGAGACAATTAAAAGGTGGGCTGGGGAGATGCACTGGGTGACCTGAAAGCCTCCTCCGTTTCTAATAACTTTTCTGGCTGCGAGGAGGAGCACTTGACTTCGCAAGGGCTGTCAATCTGGTGTTCTTTAGCAGCACTAAATCCCCATGTTAAAAAGCTCAGGTGGGTGTACGCTGGCAGCACTGACACTGTCAGAATGTCACTGCTGTGCTACCTTTTTTTAAACAATCTGTGTTAGGAAAAATATTGACACTTTGACAGTAAAATAACAAAAAACAAAAAATACCCCACCTTTATTTGAACACTGAGATGCTCTCTGGGAGCAGGACCCAGCTTGGTAAGTGCAGGGAGCCAGTCCCTCACAGATTCCACGTGGGCCCTGCTTCGTACGAGAGCTCCTTTGGTTGGGGTGTGATCATGCAGATGGGAGAGGAGCCTCTGTAGTCTTTGGTTGGGCAGCGGTAAAGCCATTCCACGTGCTCTGACCCGAGCAAAGTACGCTGTCTGATCAGGCGACTGTCCTGCCCTCTTGTGGCTGGTGAGCTGGGTGGATGGTTCTTAGCCCAAGCTCTGTTCTGATCCAAACCCCTTCCAGTCCTATTGATGCCAATGCCTGGAGTGCAGACTGGTGGAAGATTTATCTTCTCTTTCCTCCTGACCCCCTGCAGCTCACATCCTCTTGGATCACAGACGTACAGTAATAATGACAATGCTTTTCACATCTACAGTCCAGCGGCCTTGAAATCCCTCCTGTCCTGCAGGAAGAGAGATAGAGTGTGTGTATTTTTATAACCACAGACTCATTGCTCACCACTGGAGTTTCCAGAGGCTAAGTGGCTTGACCAAGGTGACCTAGGACATCTGTGGCAAAGCCAGGAAAAAAACGCAGCTGTCTTAATCCCAGACCTGTGTGCTTTAGTCACAGGACCATTCTTCCTCTCCATGTTCAACTTCCAGTAGTAGCTTGACACAGTTCAGGATTCTAGATGTGATGTTGGGCATCACTGCAATACACACAATAAAGAGTGAACACTTCCCAAAGAAGGCAGCAGGGAGCAATTAATGGCATTATGAAAATACCCTAGCCCCTTTCTCCACAGCTGGATCTTTTCTCCTCTTCCTGCAGACTCATAGAATATCAGGGCTGGAAGGGACCTCAGGAGATCATCTAGTCCCACCCCTTGCTCAAAGCAGGACCAATCCCCAGGCAGATTTTTGCCCCAGATCCCTAAATGGCCCCCTCAAGGATTGAACTCACAACTCTGGGTTTAGCAGGCTAATATTCAAACCACTGAGATTCCACTCTGTAACATGAGCAGGACAAGGAGGACATTCTAAATACTGCTCCAGCTGTGGCACCTTTAAGAGTTTATGGTGGTGTTTCTCAGCCCACGAAACTGGCCTCCTCTAGCTCATGGGTGGGGGTCACCATCAGTGAACCCAGAGGAAATGAAAACCTGGAGGAGTGCGTGCACATGCTAGGAACTGGTCAAACACTGAGAAACGCAGTCCCTGCCCCCTGCAACTGAGGTTTATGATGAGTTGTAATTGAAAGTGATCTAGCAAGAACCAGCGTGTGTATGTTTTATACACACGTCTCTCTCACACACACACCCACTTTTGTATCCTTTCTTCCTGTGTTTCTGTATATTCCACTGTATACGTGCATGTGCATATATATGATGATTTTTATATATGTGTGTATATACACACACACACACACACACACACACTTTTTCCCGGATCACTTAAAATCCCGATCTGTTAAATACCAAATATTCAATAGGCACTTCTGCTTTTTGCTGAGCCCTAAAATGAATCACGGAAAGAGAGAGAGAGAGAGAGAGAAATTGACATGTCACTTGTGTCCTAAATATCTCTAATTTTTTCTCATAAGAACTCTCTTTTTCAGCTTGGCTGCAGGTACAAACACCCTATTCGGCAATGCGTTCGGATGGGCGCGCCGACCTCTTAGAGTGGGGATGGTATGGCAAAGTTGGAGACAGCTTGGTTCCTGGTCCCCACTCGACATGAAATACATTGCAGTTGAAAATAAACCACCATCAATGGAAGAGTGTTTGTGTGGGTTAAAGAGAGAGGGCAGGGAAATATCAGATCCCCCTTTTCTGTGTCAGACGGTAAAGTAGCCGCTCTGTTTTAATTATACCTGTGTGCAAAGGCCACGGCTGCTTTTCATCCATTTCACGTTAGTCTAACTTTCACAGAACAGACATCGCCTTGGGTGGTTGGAGGAAGAGAGAGGTGGGGAACAGAGCCATCCATTTTTTACTACTCTTTGCAATGCTCTTGAGCTTTGATACGAGGTTCTGGCTGAGGTACAGTAATCTTATCTGGCGCCGTATTGATTTAAGCCTCTTGGATTTATATACCTTTGAAAATGGTAAACTATATTAATTTGCTGTGTTTTCAAGGGAAAGTTATTTATTGAGAGGCATTTTTAACTCGAGTGCTGGAAGCCTTAAATCATTTTAATAAATTCATGCTTTTCATGCTTTCTTACATTGTAATAAATTTGTTTTAAACGTGAATGAGGAGATCCACGATTTCTTTAATATACGGTTATGTATTTCCTTTCAGAATGACACCGCTCACTATATCAAGACAGAGAATAATAGTGAGAGATTTACAGTGCTTAGGAATAACACTGCTTGGGAATGTGACATGTTAACCAACATTGGGGAGGGGTTTGGCTAATGGGAAGCCCCCCTCCCAAGTGACACAAGAGGGAGTTAAAAGGGTAGAAACGAGGCTTAAATGAGACAATCGAAACCAATGACTTAGTTAAAGTTTAGCTGTTGGGTGGGAAGCAAGGCCTAGTAGCTACAGCTATGGCCTGGGACTCAGGAGATCTGGATTCTATTTCCAGCTCAGTCACAGAGCCCCTCTTTGTGTCAGAAACTATGGACTCGCTTTCCCTCCGCTGACCCTGGAGCTAGCCAGCTCAGGCATCCGGCTGGTTAACAAGCCCAGCTGGGCTGCGGTAGATTCGTCTGATTGGCTAGCCTGCCCATCTGGCTGCAAGGAGTCCAAAAGGTCTTCAGTTAAGCTCATCAACTGTAAGAGGTCACTCGCTGGCAACTCAACACTTATGCCCGTGACTGTGATCTCTTCTGTTACCTACCTCATTCCTAGCCCTGCTGCTGTCTTGCTCCAGTCTGCTCCAGCCCTGTGCCCTTGCCCAGCTTCTGACCCTTGGTCCTGACTCCCAGTTCTTGTTCCTGGCTCTAACCGCTAGGTCAGCCTGCCCATGTCCCAGTGCCTTACAGTGTGACCTTGGGTAATCTCTCTGTGCCTCCATTCTTCATCTGTAAAATGGAGCTAATACTTCCCTGCCTCACACAGATGCTGTGAGGTTCAAATCCATCAAAGATTGCCCTCGTTGCCAAGATAGATTATGGTCTCAGCTGATGATCTCTGATCCTGCACTAAACCTCCACCCTGTAAACCCACCACTCTCCAGTTCACAGATTGTTGTCATGGAAATAAGACAATAAAACACCTGGCAGACTTCAAATCATGTCCTTCTCTTACCTAAGTGGAGTCCGTATCTCTGGGATGATGGAAATGCAACAAGCAGCTATGGCGTTTGCAACAGGTATGTGAAGAAGTGTCTGTAACAAATCATCTTGTTCAGAACCGTACTCATGTCTTTATTAGAAAACAAAGGCACCCCGTCATTGGTGCAGTGTCTACGTTTACAAGAGCAAGGGCCAGGAACTCCTGGTTTCTCACTTGACTTCCTCTTTGGTATGTGGTGCATCGTTTACATTTTCTGTTAATTTATCCCCTCTGTGACACAGGGATCTAACTTATCTCCCTTACAGAGGTTTTGAATGATGTCAGTAGCAGTGTGACCCTCTGTTATGGAGGTGCAGCAGTGGTCCATAGATTATAAAGCTGTGATCATCTAGTCTGACCTCGTGCCCAACACGGGCCTTAGGGCTTCCCTGAACTAATTCCTTTTTGAACTAGAGCATGTATAAGGACAATGGACATCAAACTCAGAGGAGTGGGAGGTGAAGTCCCCTCCAATGAAAATCAAAGGGGAAAAGGTGTTAAGGAGAACTGGCGGTTTCTGAGAGAGAGACTAGTAAAGCTACAACAGCAAACTATCCTGAGGTGAAGGAAAGATGGGAAGAATAGCAGGAGACCAATATGGCTGCATCAGGAGCTCTTCAATGACCTGAAAATCAAAGAGGAATCCTACAAGAAGTGGACTCATTGCTAAGGAGTAGCACAAAGAACAGCACCAGTATGTAGGGACAAAATCAGAAAGGCTAAGGCACAAAATGAATTATGCTTAGCAAGGGTCATACAAGGCAATCAGAAGAGTTTCTTTAAATACATTAGGAGCAAGGAAAAGATAAAGGAAAGTGTAGGCCCTCTACTTAACAAGGAAGGACAGCTAATAATGGATGATATCAAGAAGGCTGAGGCGTTTACAGTCTATTTTGCTTCAGTCTTTACTAAAAAGGTTAATTGTGGCAGGTGCTTTGTACAATTAATACTTACAACAAGGGGAAAGGAACACAAGCCAGAACAGGGAAAAAGCAGGTTAAGGAATATTTAGATGAGGTAGATACATTCAAATCAGCAGGGCTTGAGGAAATTCACCCCGGGGTACTTAAAATACTGGAACAAATTATCAGTCAGTTTGTAAGCACCTAGAGGATAATAGGGGGATAAGTAATAGCCAACATGGATTGGTCAAGAAAAAATCATGCCAAAGCAACCTCATTTCCTTCTTCAACCGGGTTCTTGGCCTAGTCGATGGGGGTGAAGCTGTAGACATGATATATCTTGATTTTAATAAGGCTTTTGACAAAGTATCACATGATAGTCTCATAAGCAAACTAGTGCAATGTCCAGATTATGTTACTACTGTACAAGGGGGTGCACAACTGGTTGAAAGACTGTAATCAAAGAGTAGTTATCAATGGTTTACTATCAAACTGGGAGCATATATTTAGTGGGGGTCTTTTCTGGGTCTGGTACTATTCAATATTTTCATTAACGATTTGGATAATGGAGTTGGGAGTTTGCTTATAAAATTTGCAAATGACACCAAACTGGGAGGTGCTGCAAGCAGTTGGGAGGGGACAGAATTAGAAGTGAAAAAGACTATGACAACTTGGAGAAAAGGTCTGAAATCAGCAAGATGAAGTTCAATGAAGACAAGTGGAAAGGCTTCGTTTAGGCAGGAAAAATGAAATGCACAACTACATACAGGGAATACTGAACTGGCTGGGCCCTGCAGAAAAGGATCTGGTGGTTATAGAGGATCACAGATTGAACATACACCATCCATGTGATGCAATTGCAAAAAGGGCTAGTGTCATTCAGGAGCGTCATATGTAATACACAAGGGATCATTGTTCTGCTCTTCTTGGCACTGGAGACCCGGGTACAAGTCTGGGTGACAAACCTTAAGAAAGATGTGGACAAATTGTAGAGCCCAAAGGAGAGCAAAAAAAAAAGATAATTTTTTTCAAAAACCTGCCCTAGGAAGTAAAGTTAAAACTGGCCATGTTTAGTCTTGAGAAAAGGAGGGGGACCTGAAAACAGTCTTCAGATATGTTAAGGGCTGTTATAGAGAGGAGGGTGGTCAGTTGTTCTGTGTGTCCAGTGAAGGCAGGACAAGAAGGAATGGGCTTAATCTGCAGCCAGGGAGATTTAGGTTAGATAGTAGGAAAAACTTCCTAACTGTAAGCATAGTTAGGTAGTGGAATAGGTTACCAAGGGAGGTTGTGGAATCCAAATCACTGGAGGTCTCTAAGAACAGGTTAAACAAATATCTGTCAGGGATGGTCTAGGTTTACTTGGTCCTGTCTCCCGTTTTTCTAAAAGCTCGGCTCTAGGGATTAGTGTGGGGCAGGTCTCTGGCCTGGGCTATGCAGGAGGTCAGATGAGATGATCACAATGGTCCTTTCTGGCCTTGGAATCTCCGGTGAATATCTCCTCTTGGGGAAGCCCGAAGGCCCCTCATGTCCATAAATGGGAGAGAATCTGGCCCTGCAGAAAAATATCTGGCCAATAAACTTGCCAGACATCCTTAATAAAGGGTCAGCTGTGTTCTCCTGTAGAGCGGTTTTATAGGGAATCGTCATGAAATATGCAGATTGCCCTTTAAAATGCCAGGATGAGGATTGCTTCCTGCAGGGGAATAGGAATTATACTAATTCGGAAAGAAGGATATACCCGGGGCTACTTTTGCTGCTTTGGGTACCCATGTGTGAGGTAACAGCGGTGAAACGTTACTGTCGGGATGGAGGTAGAGATGGGGCACTGGACTGAGACCCAGGAGCTCCTGAACTGCAGAATTACTGTCCCACTTCCTGCTGCTTGGAGGTCCCTTCCTGGAGTGTCTCTAATCTGATCCCTATCCTCTTGTGTCTTGGAAACCACTCCCAGTAAGGTCATCTGTGACTTCCAGGGGCCCTTCTCTCACGTTGCTGCACTTGCTTTGTTACCTTTCACGTGGCCAGTCATGGACCCCAGCTGCACTCTCTCCCCTGGATCTCTCAATCCTGTGTGCTCCTGCTGCTCCTGTCTTGGGGGCTGCTCCTTCAGCATGGTTCCCCCCTTCACACTCTCCTCTCTTTATTGACTCCACGGGGTTCTGTCCTGGGGCCTCCCCATCCTCTTCCTCTACACTCTTATTAGGCAAGTCCCACCACACCCCTGGCTTCAGCAGCTACTTCTGTGCCAATGACACTTGAATCTACCTCTATCCTTCTATCCAGCCTCCTCGGATGCCCTATTTCCAGCCCAGTCTCTCTAAAATGAGATGTTATAATTCCCCTCCCCACCACACCCTTCATTCCTTTCCTTCTTTCTCTAGGTCCATTGACTGCTCCGCTGTTCCCTCCATTTCCCTGGCTTGCAATCTCTGTATCCTCTTTGACTCTCCGCTCTCCCTCCTCCAACGTGCATCTTCCCAGCTGCTCCTTCCTCTTCAAGATCATTGATATCCCATCCTTTAGTTTCCACTGCTAAACCTTTGTCCATCTAGGTACTTCTTGCTCACCCAGCAATGTTTTGTTCTTGCAACCAGTGGTCTTTGATATTTCCACACTCCAGATCCTGAGACAGAGTGTTGATGGATGGATCTTCCCATGGTGCTGCATGTACAGTTATGTGAGAAGGGTCTAGATTTGATTTCATGGCAGTGGGATAGAATCATAGAATATCAGGGTTGGAAGGAACCTCAGAGGGTCATCTAGTCCAACCCCCTGCTCAAAGCAGGATCTAAATCAATGTGCATGTGCAGCATATGAAAACAAACTAGTATAGGTTCACAAAGGAGAACAGATACAAGCGGCAGTGAAGGGGTTGGAAGGAATTTACACCATATCAGTGAATACCTGTTGAGATAGTGGGGGGTGGGGGTAGCATTCCCCAGGTGTTTACAGGTGAATGATAAATAGGTTGTGCTCTGGGCTGCTTTTAATGCTACCAAAAGCCAGCAGAGATAAATGTAAACAGTCTTGCCTCTATCAGCATGGTGTTATGATGCCATCCATGCCACTAGACAATTTCTACATAACGGGATTACACATGACCCAGTGATTATGTACAGCTAAGGCTTAGAGGCCAGGTCTGGGGTGTGTGTGTGTTTTAATTCCCTTGCACAGCAATGTTGGGCAGATAAATCCAGATAAGCCCTACTCTGAAAAGCCTCGTTCCTGAAATGGCTGAAGCTTCTGTGAAACCATCCAGTGTGCTAGAGGCATCCAGGTATTTGAGAGATGTGAAGAGGAAAAGAACAGGGAGAAAGTCAGATTTGGTTTTCCAGAAATCAGTGCAAAAACCAGTTGTTTTTGGTCATCCTCGCTGCATTTGTTCACATGAGCCCGCTCTCCCCCGTCCTCCTTACATGCAGTCTTTTAGTTTCAAGTTTGAACTAACCCCCAAAACTCAGAAGTGAAACTTGCAACAGGAGCGAGAGGATATGGACTTGTTCCAACATCCTTACTTGCAGGATACTATTTAGCCACTAGAAGTCTCTGTGCCCTCTCTTCCAGACAGGGCGTGGTCTCTGGTAAACAAAGGAAGACAAAGCTGGAGCTGGAGCTGTGTGGCAGCCAATTTGTTTGTAGCTGTTGTTAACTTTAATAAATATGTCCTGTTCAAGATCAACTATGATTCCAGATATCATGACACTGACCCCGGCCATGCACCAGGGTTATTGAACTTTGTCGCTCTGACCCAGATTATATAATTGTGGCCTAGAAATAAAATCCAATTTTGTACTTGTCCTCCTGTGGGTCTGACTTTAATATAAAACTCAGCCAAATCTGCTGAGTTTCACTTGATTTCAATCCATCTTTGCTTGAGTCTGAGCCCTGATTTACTCAAAAGCAAAACACCAATTGTCAGGACACTCATGACACAATTGTGAGAGTTGGCCACACTGCCAGCAGCTATTCCCTTGACCTGAAATCCAGCAATGGTGGTGCTGGTCAGTGAAGACGTCAGTGACTCAGCCTAGAACTGATTCTAAGCCACACAGAACTTATTTAAGATTTTGAAATCTAAGACGTTTGGAGCCAAATTCTGATCCGGTTTGACTGCGATGGAATTCTTGCTCAAGGGCATTTTCAAGGTGGTAAGGTGCAGTGTTAACTCTAGAATTTGATAATTGATCTCAATGTTTACATGTAAATACACATGCCACAGGGTTGTCACAGTCTGTTTAGTCACACAGAAATAGTCAACGCAGTGGGATGAACTGCATTTGCAGATCTTTTTGCATGGACGGAGAACCTCAAAAGATTTGGTTGAGTTCAGATGAACACCCAAAATGTTGAAGTTTTCCTGAATATTATTCTGTGATGGGGTGGGCTAGTCCCTGAGGCCACCTGCTGGAGGCCTTCTGGCCATGCCACACCCCGCCCCAGAAAAGGTCAGTAGAGGCCTAGAGCAGCTGTGTGGGAAGCAGTCAATCAGGGCCCAGCAGGTCAGTATAAGAAGATCTGCAGGGTCAGTGCGAGTTCAGTTCCTTGCTAGAGCTGGAGGAGTGTGGCTGGCTGATGGAGTTACAGAACCCCGGACAGGGCAGTGCTGCCAGAAGCTGGGGAGAGCGAGATGGAGCCCTGAGCTGGTTGCTGGGACTCCATTAGGACAAGGCCCTAAGGTAAAGGTGAAGAATGTGCCAGAGCCACGGGGAAGTGGCCCAAGGAATTATAGCAGCAATGCAGTTTATTTAAAGGGATATTGCAGATGGCTGCTATCTATAGGGTCCCTGGGCTGGGACCTGGAGTAGTGGGTGGGCCCGGGTGCCCCCCACCAGCCACTGGGAAAGTGGCCTGGACTTTGAGGCACCCCAGAAGGGGGAACTAAACTCTTTTTGTGGCCCAGCTGAAGAGCTGGGTCCAGAAAAGCAAAGAGGGTGAAGACATTGCCTCCAGGGAAGGAGCCCTGGGGCACTGCTCTATTCCAGAGCAGGGACAAACAGAGAGACGTTACAAAGGGCCCTGGGAGAGGCCCCTGTTGGGCTTGTACCCCGAAAGGGGTTTGCTTGTCTTTTCTCTCACAGGCAGACTGCGTATGACTTGGCCGGAGGGCTGAATCAGTGAAGGCCCACCATAAACAGGTAGAGAGAGAAAGTGCCGGCACACGCACTTGGCCAGGGGGCGCTCACGAGAGGTTAGTGCAACCCCGTTACATATCCCCAAATCACGCATTTTAAAAAAGAGTTAACCAAGCTTCTTTTGAATCTCCAGAAAAGTTTGATTCTAGTTTTGAGTGAAGGTTCAGGTCTGTTTGGCCAATTAGGTACCAAGGTAATAAGTATCTTATCAACATCTATGACAGTTGTCTTCTCACCTATCCGCAGTCCTTTGGTTGTGAAAACGGATGTTCCAGAACATCCTGCCCAAGATTTTAGAAAGGGGCTCGTGCTTTGGGTTTTCTCAACTTTTTAGTGCTTAATTTGAGACACTTTGCAGAGCTCTTATTGTCAGAGGCTGAATGCTCAGTACTTTCTGGAACGCAGGACCCTTCAAAATGTCTCAAGTTGGGCCCCTAAAATCCGAGGCATCCAAAATTGCTCGTCACTTTGAAAATCTTGGCCTCTGACTGTAAGAATCAGCTGTTTCCCTGAGTCCATCTCCCACAGTCATTGACACATTTGCAAATATGGCAGCGATGGTAGGTTACGTTACATACCACAACTGCAGCAGCAAGGGGCTCACCGAAATTGTTCCCAGAGGCCCTGAGCTGGGGCAAGTCTACATTGTATTCCCAATTTCCAAAGCTGAAAGTTGCCAGAAAATATCCTTTTAATCTCTGATCTTAACTATGCTCAGCATTTAATCACAGTGATCCAGAGTCCAGCTACATCACTGCTAGAGGCATTAAGAAGTTGGAAGCAGGAGAAATCGATCCAAGCTATTGTAAAATGTGGTCAGTAAGTCATTTCCTGGTTGCACTTTAATGATGCACAGAATGAGGGGGCCGTGACAGCTATTTTATCTTCATCCCAAGTACGCTTGTTGATTACTATTATTTGTATTACTGGAGCGACTACAGACTCCAACCTCGATCAGGGCTCCAATGGGTCGGGTGCTGTACATGCACACAGTAGGAGACTTTCCCTGCCATGAAGAGTGTATTATCTGAATAAACAAGAAAGAGAGAGGGTGGGACAACAGAAGTACTCCTATCCCTGCCCTACAGATGGAGAACTGAGGCACAGAGACACTAAGTGTCTTGACCAAGGTCACAGAACCAGTCAGTTTCAGAGCTGCAAATAGCACCAGGTTTCCTGAGTCCAATCCAGGGACCTATCCACTAGCCCACACTGTCTCTGACTTAGGATCTCCTGGCTCTAATACTGCATTAGAGGGGAAGGGATAGCTCAGTGGTTTGAGCATTGGCCTGCTAAACCCAGAGTTGTGAGTTCAATCCTTGAGGGGGCCATTTAGGGATCTGGGGCAAAAATCTGTCTGGGGATTGGTCCTGCTTTGAGCAGGGGGTTGGACTAGATACCTCCTGAGGTCCCTTCCAACCCTGACATTCCATGATTCTAACTGTCCTTTCCATCCCACATTCACTGACCCCAAAAAGTCCATGTAGACCAGAATACTGTGGCATGTAAATAGCAACTTCAGAATTGCATCTTCACAGCCTATGGACTAGCTAGCACAAGGGCAGGCTTTGCAAGCATAGTCTGTGATTTTGCTTTACCTTGGCCTTGGCTAGAGCGCTGGGGAGTAATCCAACCATCCTCCAGAAGAACAGATTTGAGTTTCTTGAGCTGGAAAATTAAACGATTGCATCATGCAGCAAAGCCAAAAATTAATCATGGAAGAAGGGGTTCCAGCTGCATTCAGACGCATTCGGGTGGCTTCACTACATGCTTTGCTGAGCCCTGATGTCCTTCAGGAGCACACCACTATTTAGCCACCCAGGCGAATGATGTGCTTTCCAAATACACGACCAGTGGCAGGGTGTGAGTGTGTGATTTCTAGTACCTCCACACAAATCAGCTTAGCCACGGCAACGTTTGCTGGTGGAAAAAGCTCCAAGTGCTACCCCTCACTGCTCTGCTCTGAATGCCAGCCAGAGCGCCTGCCGGAGCGGCAAGAACTGACATTAAACAGCAATGTGTTTTTCGAGACAAACTGTTCAAAATAGCTCTTAGTGTAGCTGCCCCCGTGCGTGTAGCTAGAGGTGCCCCGCGTGCGGCGTACGTTCTGTGGCAACCCTCTACGCCTGAAGCTTTCTACTGGATACAATCTGAACTGCTCAGTTGGTGGCATAGCTCCAGTACCCTCTCGTTGTCACAGAGAGAGCCTCCTTTCTATCTTAAGTACATATGGGGCCCTTGATTACCAAAGTGTCTGAGTGCATCACAATCTCAATGGCTTCATCCTCCCTGCACCCTTGGTAGGTAGGGTAATGCCATTGTATGAGTGGGGGAAACTGAGGCACGGAGCGGCTAAGTGACTTCCCCAAGGTCCCACGGGAAGTCTTTGGCAGAGCAGGGAATTGAATGCGGAAGTCTCCCAAGTCCCATGCTAGTGGCCTAGCCACAAGGCCAGGCTGTGTCTCTGTGCCCAGTCTATCGCTCTATGGGTAGCGTGCTGCCTGTGCTGAGAGAGGCAGGTTTTCCTGTGCAGCCTGGTCCTGTGGCACCTTTGTTATCCAGGATTTCCCGGCTAAGTGCAGCTGCTTCTTTAACAGCCCATCACTGGGCTCCATGGTCCATGTGTGGCTTTCTTTAGTGCACTTCTCCCCGGCCTCTCCTCTTTCCAGGTCTCTCTCTTCCTTCGTTGAGCACCCAGCCCATGCAGTGATTTATTTTAACGTTAAAAGCAACAAAGTCTATAAGGTGCCACAGGACTCTAACACATGTATTGGAGCATAAGCTTTCCTGGGTGAATACTCACTTCGTCAGACGCATGTGGCTATTCACCCACGAAAGCTCCTGCTCCAATACGTCTGTTAGTCTATAAGGTGTCACAGGACGCTTTGCTGCTTTTACAGATCCAGACTAACACGGCCACCCCTCTGATTTTAATGTTAGTTATTGTTTTCTTAATGGCTAATCAGGTTGTGCTGCCCCCCGGCGAGTTATTTTGTGGTAATTTTCGAGTTGCTCATGTGAACACACTGGAGCTGGGGCTGGGCTAATGCCAGGCTGAGTTGCTTTGAATCATTATGTGGCCTTGGTCAAGTCACTTCACCACTCAGTTTCCCCAGCCCTAAAATGGCAATAACACTACTTCCCCTCCTTTGTAACGCCCTGTGGGATCCTCCGGTGGGGAAGGGGGATGATGATGAGAAAGGCAATGACTTTCATTACTGTGGTATCGCTAGTGCATTCACAGGGACACATTCATCCCTGGTGCCGCTCCCTGGCAGCACTCTGGTTGCTGGTGTGCAGCATCCAGGAAGCCTCCGATCTCCCAGTATCTTCGGGCCCCAGGCCAGTGCATCAAGGACGAGCTGATTTCACCCATTCATGCAGACAATCCTCTGACAGAAATGGAGTTGGAGAGCGTCCCAGGCAGCAACAACTCACAGTCTTATCCAGAGCCGGCCGAACAGCTACTATCTCCATCCAAGAGCTGCCCTGTCTTGGATCATCACTCCCATATCAACTTCAGCTCTGCAGCGCATGCTGCTGCACTGGCTCGGCACGGCAGTGGGTGCGGCAGCTTTTGTTTGTTATAACTGCATATTTATAACCTGGTAGCACACGAAAGCCGCAGTCAGGATCAGAGCTCCACTGGGCTGGGTGCTGTACTAAGAGAGAATCGCTTCCCTGAAAAGACAAAAGCAGATGAAGTGGAAGGGGATTCAACAGACAAGCCACTGAATTGAATTGTAGGCATGTGGGTTGGTTTGTTTTTTATGGGCACAGCTTTTCACCTGCCTATCCATTATCAGTAGGCTGAGTACTGGTGGCATCACGACAGAGGGGAGTCTTCAGGAAAACTTTGAAGGAGGCTATTTGGATTTTAGCGGGGAGTTTTCCCATGCATAAGGGGCAGCATGAGAAAAAGGACAGAGCTGTATTATTGCAGGCATCAGGTGGCATTGTTAAACATGCGTGGCAAGTATGTCTTCATTGCTGGCTGGATTGGCAGGTGGTGATTGATCCAGTGGGGTTATAGAATCATAGATTATTAGGGTTGGAAGGAACCTCAGGAGATCATCTAGTCCAACCCTCTGCTCAAAACAGGACCAATCCCCAAATGGCCCCCTCAAGGATTGAGCTTACAACCCTGGGTTTAGCAGGCCAATGCTCCAACCACTAAGCTATCCCTCCTCCTGGGAGGATTTAGTCTATTGTGTCTAGTCTAGATGCAATAGATCGACCCCTGAGCACTCTCCTGTTGACTCCTGTACTCCAGCACCATGAGAGGTGCAGGTGGAGTCGACAAGGGAGCGGCAGGAGTCGACTCACCACAGTGAAGACACCACAGTAAGTTGATCAATGTATGTTGACTTCAGCTACGTTATTCCCGTAGCTGAAGTAGCGTAACTTAGATTGACACACACACACACACACAGTGTAGACCAGGCCTCAGTGTGTGAGCACGTATCCGGTCTTGGGACTGCATACTGCTGTTAGGTTTTGGTTTTACAAGGCTCTGAAGAGAGGGAGCTGTGCAGGCAGCAGGAGAGCTTGTTCTTTGCTTTGGGCTTTGCATTGAGTCAGTTCTGGAGGCTGAGCTGCTCCTTGGGAACTGAATTTTGCTGTTGAGCTGAGATTGCTGGAAGAGAGGATTGCCCTGGATGCCAGCTGACCACCTCTGTTCTTGGACTGACATGTGAGTGCACATAGAACAGTTACACTTAGAATATACCCAAACTCCACAGCACTGATTTCTCCTCTGTTGAGACCAAGGCCCCAGATATCAGCTACTGCTCAGCCGAGGTGCATTGCTGGTGTCAGAAGAAGGGGGGACAGGTTTCTCTGGGAGAAGCTGATTGGTGGGAATGCTGGTGGGAGTGCCGGCAGGGTCGACACCTCAGTAGGTCAGCTGGGAAGGGCGGGGCTAAGTGATCTGAAGAAAAGGGCCTAGGGGTTACAGTGGACGAGAAGCTGGATATGAGTCAGCAGTGTGCCCTTGTTGCCAAGAAGGCTAATGTCATTTAGGGCTGTATAAGTAGGGGGCACTGCCAGCAGATCGAGGGACATGATCATTCCCCTCTATTCAACATTGGTGAGGCCTCATTTGGAATACTGTGTCCAGTTTTGGGCCCCACACTACAGGAAGGATGTGGACAAATTAGAAAGAGTCCAGCGGAGGGCAACAAAAATGATTAGGGGGCTGGAGCACATGACTTATGAGGAGAGGCTGAGGGAACTGGGATTGTTTAGCCTGCAGAAGAGAAGAATGAGGGGGGATTTGATAGCTGCTTTCAGCTACCTGAAAGGGGGTTCCAAAGAGGATGGATCTAGACTGTTCTCAGTGGTAGAAGATGACAGAACAAGGAGTAATGGTCTCAAGTTGCAGAGGGGGAGGTTTAGGTTGGATATTAGGAAAAACTTTTTCACTAGGAGGGTGGTGAAGCACTGGAATGGGTTCCCTAGGGAGGTGGAGGAATCTCCTTCCTTAGAGGCTTTTAAGGTCAGGCTTGACAAAGCCCTGGCTGGGATGATTTAGTTGGGGATTGGTCCTGATTTGAGCAGGGGATTGGACTAGGTGACCTTCTGAGATCCCTTCCAACCCTGATATTCTATGATGATTCTATGGTAAAGAGCTGAAGCTTGTGTGTGCCGTGAAGGGGAAGCCGGCGGAGAAACTCAAAGAGGGGGCTGATGTGCTCAGAACGGGTGAGCCAAGAAGGTGTTTTTAGCTTTAACCGTCTGCCTAGGCTCGAGGGGAGCCAGCGGCAGCTGGCGAAGACAGAAGATGGACGATTGCAGAAGTGCTGAGGGCTTGGGTGGGAGTTCCGCCTACGCGGGCGGATTTTTGAGATGTCAGGAAAAGTAGCGAGCAATGGCCTGAATAGGTAGGTCTGGCGAGCGGGCCGAGCTTTTCCAGGTAATGTCTTTGTGTTCCCCCATCCTCCTCTGGCAGCCTGTTGGGCCTACTCACTGCAGGGCAGAAACTCTGCACATTGGTAGGCTTAAGAAATTCACATGTCACATCAGTGTCCCTCGTCATCCGGGGGGCAACCCTGGCACCCCTGGATCTTAATGGCATAAATGAGACACAGGGTCCGAAGAGTACAGGAGAGGCCTTTTTCAGATTATAGGCCTCGCCCTGGGGGCTGGCTGAGTTTCCATGGAGGGAAGCGTGTTCCAGGGAGGCCTGAAGCCAGTCAGTCCTGCCTGCTACACCTTTGCAGGCTGTGGGACGTCTGAGGAAGAGAAGCCCAGCGGCTGGGGGCTGTTGGAGGAGAGCAGACAGGCTGCTCCAATGTGGAACAAGATGCCAAGTTTGGGCTAGGAACTAACTGAGGGCAGGCCTGGTAGGAGGGCAGGCCTGACCCAAATGTTAGGGTCGAATGGAGCCCAGGTGCAGGGGGCTACACAGAGAGACAGGCTGCTGCTGCTGGGAACCTGCCTGTGAGAAGAGGGCTGAAGGCTCAGTTGTTTGCAGACTTGGGGAACTAAGAGCACCCATTACCCAGGAATGGGTTGGACATTTTACATTGGCTCGGCTGGAGGGCCCAGTCACCTTTACAGTGGGAGAAGGCCAAAGATCATTGTGGGGAAACTGAGGCAGAAGTGCTGCACCGCCGGGTCGTGCCCTGAGGGGATGCTCTGGGATGGTGAGTCTGGTACCATCCACAGATGCCTTTTGCTGAGGATTTCTCAGTTGTAGATTAGGTTGTAATTATGCTACATATCTTGTAAAAATAAACAACTGCTTAGCAACATGAGGACCCGCTCCAGCACCTGCCATTAAACCTTCGCTGAGAAGTGGGCGAGAGACTGACAATCTCTAGTGTAGAGCTGCATCATCCATCGCAACCAAAGGATCTGCCCTGAGAGCCAGAAACAGCCTTGACCCAATCCCTCCAGCAAGGGTCAGCTAGCAGGTGCCCTGATACCAGGGTGATGGGTACATTAGGAAATGCCTAGGTAGATTAGATCATTATCCGTGTTACAGTAGCCACAATGGGGATCCATTGAGCTAGGAGCTGTGGAGACACCTAGTGACAGACGGCGCCTGCTCTGAGGAGTTTAGTTAAAATAGACGACAGAGAAAGGAAGTATTATTACCCTGTATTACAGACAGAGGACGGGTACAGCAAGATTAAGTGATTTACCCAGGGAGTCTGTGGCAGAGGCGGGGATTGAGTCTCAGTTCAGGGCCGCCTTCATCATGAAAAATCAGGTTACTGGACCTGCTAGTGACCCACCGTATGCCAAAGCAGTTGACTTACCCGCAACCTGTCCGTGACTCCCGGCGTGCCCAGATGTAGCTGCAGGGTGGAAATCACGCTCTGCCTGTCTCCATTTGAAACGTCTCTTCCAATTTGCTCTGGAGAGAGCAATGCAAAGGTCTGACGGACCGAACGTCGGGATCCCTGCTCGGCTAATGCGTGAGGACTGTTTTCTGAGGGACTCTTCGTCCCTCGGTGCCAAATAAATGTTCTCACAAAGTCAACCTGGACCACAGTATGCTTTTAAAGCCTGGTTTTTTAAATCACGGGAGCAGCGAATTGACCTAGGGCTGCTCTGCTTGGGGTTTGCTCTGAAAGGAAGGCAGGAAAAAAGCCTGAACAAAGGAGGAAGTTGAAAGGCAAGAAGCAAACCCTTGGTTTTCTCTGCAGCCGGGCATGGCTGACCAGGGCCTGCAGCTGGAAGAGTTTCCGAGCGGGGAAGGAAAAGAGACCCAGGGTTACTACCCTGGCCTTTCTCATAGGAGTTCTGTCTCGGGTCATCAGCACAAATGGGTTTGATCTTGGCCTATTCCCCAGTTTTGGTTTATCACGAGAGCATAGTTCAACAGGTGCCCAGGGCTGGGATAGCAAGGAGGCTGCAGGACAGGACTGGGGTGCATGGATAGAGCTGTGCGGGGTTCCGGGACTGGGATAGCAGGGGACTGTGGCACAGGACCGGGGTGCATGGGCAGAGCTGTGGGGTCCAGGACTGGGACAGCAGGGGGCTACAGGACAGGAATGGGGTGCGTGGGCGGAGCTGTGTGGGGCTGTGGGGTGGGACCGGGGTGTGGGGGCGGAGCTGTGTGGGGCTGTGGGGTGGGACCGGGGTGCGTGGGTGGATCTGTGTGGGGCTGTGGGGCGGGACCGGGGTGTGGGGGAGGATCTGTGTGGGGCTGTGGGGTGGGACCGGGGTGCGTGGGCGGATCTGTGTGGGGCTGTGGGGCGGGACCAGGGTGCGGGGGCGGAGCTGTGGGGTCCAGGATTGGAACAGCAGGGGGCTACAGGACAGGAATGGGGTGCGTGGGCGGAGCTGTGTGGGGCTGTGGGGCGGGACCGGGGTGCGTGGGCGGATCTGTGTGGGGCTGTGGGGTGGGACCGGGGTGCGTGGGCGGATCTGTGTGGGGCTGTGGGGCGGGACCAGGGTGCGGGGGCGGAGCTGTGGGGTCCAGGATTGGAACAGCAGGGGGCTACAGGACAGGAATGGGGTGCGTGGGCGGAGCTGCGTGGGGCTGTGGAGCAGGACCGGGGTGCGGGGGCGGAGCTGTGTGGGGCTGTGGGGCGGGACCGGGGTGTGGGGGCGGAGCTGTGTGGGGCTGTGGGGTGGGACCGGGGTGCGTGGGCGGATTTGTGTGGGGCTGTGGGGCGGGACCGGGGTGCGGGGGCGGAGCTGTGGGGTCCAGGACTGGGACAGCAGGGGGCTGGGTCCGTGCTTTAAGTGCACCTGGTCAAAACACGTTGCAGACCTGGGAACCCCAATGTCTAAGAAGTGAGCCGGATGCCTGGGGACTCCATACGTTTAATACCACTGGGGGAAATGCCTCTGACTGGCTGCCTTCCCCACCAAAGCCCCCAATAGAGGTGCTGCAGGAGGCAGGCAGCCCTCTCCCCCCTCCCCCCAGGAACTGAAGCCATTCTCACAGGAGAGGAGTCGGGGACAAAGAGCCCCACAACTCAGGGGGTCTCCTGCCCCTCCTCCCCTCCTGGGAGTAATGAGATGGTGCTTCTGCTTCTCCCCCTCCCTGGCTTGCCCTGCAACACCAGGCCTGGGAAGGGGCCGAAGGGGAGAGCCCCTGGAGCTGCCCCCACCCAGCCTGGAAGGGGGAGCACCCCGGGCCTGAGAGAAGGAAATGAAGACCCCTGGAGCTGCAGGACATGAGGCTGGGGGGGAGTGTAGAACTGATGGGAGGGGGAGAGGAGTGGTTGACAGATGCTTCCCCACTTTTCAGACCACTGAAAGCTCTGTCTGAGAGAGCGTTCCAGCTTGAGGTGCGTTGAGTGACGCCACCTCAGCCTTTCCTCGTGTCAGGCCTCCAGGTGAGCAGAGGTGGGGCTTGCTCAGTGCTTGGATGAGAGATCTCCAGAGCAACCCCAGATTGCTGCTGGAAGGGCTCTGGTTCCGATCCCAATGCAAGCCTGTGGCCTGCAGCCCTGGCCGGTTGGGATCTCATTGTAGAGAGTTGGGTTGTTCTTCTCCCTCCTAAGGCCAGACGGGGCCATTGTGATCATCTCGCCTGACCTCCTGTATAGCCCGGGCCAGAGACCTGCCCCGCACTAATCCCTAGAGCAGATCCTTTAGAAAAAACATCTCATCTTGATTTAAGATGGTCAGTGATGAAGAATCTACCACAACCCTTGGTAAACTGTTCCAGTGGTGAATTACTGAGTTAAAAAATTACGCCTGGTTTCTAGTCTGAATTTGTCCAGCTTCAACTTCCAGCCATTGGAACATGTTACACCTTCCTCTGCCCATTATTAAATATTTGTTCCCCACGTAGGTACTTACAGACTGTGATCAAGTCACCCCTTCGCCTGCTGGGGGACTCCACATGGGCAGACGCGTCATAGAAGAGGGAGCGCTCAGCCACCATCTGAATGAGTGAGGCCACATTTGCATTTCAGGTATGCGACAGTTTGGTTAAAATACAGTAAAGTTTTGAATTTGGGGGTCAATCAAGTCCTGTTATTTCCACTGGGAAATGAAAGGAGAAGGGAACTGCATCAAATGTTCCTGAGGTGAGTCATCACCCTGACTAAGACTTCAGTCGGGCCCAGAGAAGAGAGAGAGAACAGAGCTCCTTGTGTCTGGAATAATTCTCTGGTGTTACGGGTCCCATATGCCACTGATTCCTCTCAGCACAGAGGCAGCTTCAAGAGCGTAGGCAGTTTTTGAAGTGACGGACAGAGCTGAGTAGCCCAGGTAGCACTTCCCTTAAGGGCTGCAGATAGACCTGCCTGAATTCTTGGACTTCTCCAGCCCTGGACAACAAACTATCAGCTGGAGAGAAGAAGTGGCTAGAATGCATTAGGCACTCACAGCTCTCAGAGGACTGAAGTGGGGGTGATAGACACCCTGGGCAGTTGGAGTCTTGCTACTAGCTACTGTTAATTTATTAATTGTTGCCTTTCCCAAGTTTATTCTGTGTCCCTTTTTTCTCCCTGATATAAAGTTCTCTTTGGGTTAAACTCTGGACTCTGTGCTGAGCCCAGGCAGTTTCTCAGGTTTCAGAATGGAAGGTTTTTGAGTCGATGTTTAAGTTTTCAGAACCCGCCCCTTTTTGCTGCTGACAACACCTGGAGGAAGGGTTATGAGTAGATGGTCCATGACTCTTCCGTCTGGTTCACTACTAAACCAGTGCCCCACCAGGGAGTTGTATTGTTAGAGCTGCTGCTGTCTATTGCTTGAGATGTTGTGCTTGCAATCCTTAAAGATCCCACGGCACTTTTTGTGAGCACAGGAGTGCGAGTTCAGTGTCATGGACAGGTTTTGGCTCCAGGGATTACTTTCTGTGTCTCTAAATATCCCCTTCTGTTTCAGCAGGATCCTTCATTTCCTCCCCTAACCTGTTGTGCAGTATTGCTAGGGACTGCATGCTCAGCCCCAGAAACGGTTGCATTCCGGTGCTGGGTGAAGTGCTTTGTCTATATGTTATTTGGGAGGTGCTACGTTAGTTAAATGTAGAATGTTGTAACAAATGCATGGCCAGTTGGAACTTCATAGCAGAGGAGACAGAACTCCAGCCCTCCTGTTCACAGAATATCAGGGTTGGAAGGGACCTCAAGAGATGATCTAGTCCAACCCCCTGCTCAAAGCAGGACCCATCCCCAGACAGATTTTTACCCCAGTTCCCTAAATGGCCCCCTCAAGGATTGAACTCACCACCCTGGGTTTAGCAGGCCCATGCTCAAACCACTGAACGATCCCTCCCCCCACAAATAAAACTCCTGCCACTTTAGTTGAAGGACAATCCCTGTTCAGCACAGAGGCTATGACCCTCAGTTCTGTGTCTTGCAAAACTGCCATGTGGAGTTACCAGCATGGGGACAAAATCCACTCCCCGTCCCCTTTACCATCTCGGCAATGAGATGGAAAATTTAACTCCAACATAAAAAATGTTGCTCACCCTGGGTGTTGAGAGAAGTGGAGTTTGCCAGGGCTCCATTCTGACACCACAATTATTGGCAGAGCCCAGCATGTGACTAGAAAGAGCACTGGGGGATTGCTCAAAGACCATGGAAGAGAAGGATATGGGCAGGGTAGTGATTCTCTCCCTTTTCCACAATGCTCCCGCTTAGCCGAGATCTAGCCAGGATCCTTTTCCATTTAGCAATACAGGGAAGGCAGGATGGTCACGGTCCCCAGGTTGAGAGCCCATGGTGTAGTGTGGTCAGCACCCCGTGACTAGACATCACAGGCTGTGGAAATCTTTAGACTGGTCTATATCCAGCAGCATCTGTAAAGAATTCTCATTTATAGTCATTATTACCAAGTCCTGTCTCATCTCCACTGCCAAAAAGTGTGGGTGGGTGGGTGGAGGGCTAGGAACCCCGTGCTCTGATATTAAGGTGATGGGCTGAGTATAGCAACCCCCACAGAGATAATTAGAAACCGGTGTCATCTCTCCCTGGCTCAAGGCAGGGCCAATCCATTGTCGTCATTTCACAAGCGCTATCGCTAATTTTCCACCCCAAAAAGGAACAACAAACGATCACAGAAGCAACAGCTCTGAGAAGTGAGGGACCGTTGCTGAGAAAGAGAGTGTTTATTAGGATCAGAGGGTTATGGAAAACAGGTGCGGAAAAACTAACTGCAAATGGCAATTGTTCCTTTTCTGTGGTTGGTTTTTCCTCCTCGGCATCGGGGTCCTTACAGGAGCAATCATTACTGTTAATGATTTTAGCTTGTTGGCTATTATCACATTTTGTGCCTGGGGATTGCAGCTGGCTATCTCAGCTCTGGCAGGCTTTGACAGCAATCAGCTTCTTCCTGCTTCACACTAATTTTCTCCAGGGAACCCAGAAGAAAATACTTTTTTCTTCTTTTCTTTCCATCTGTTGGTTTCTGCAGTTCTCTGCTTTGGGCTCCTTTTCTTCCCCCCCTTTCCCCTGGGTTTGTTCAGTGTGGGCGCCTATGAAATCTTTGCCGGGTGACATTAGATGTTGTCTGGGAGGGGCAAAGGGGTATCCACAGAGCAAGTAGGTCAACTGCCCACAAGTGGCCTCAGGAAGAGGTGACAGTCCAGGAGTCAAGGAAAACTGGACATAAAGACAGGGAAAGAGCCTCAGTGCAAAACATCCCGAGTCTTTCAGTTAACGTTGGCTGCGTGTGCATTTCCCCAGTGCTGTGCACAGCCTCCTTTTTGCCCGTGTTCAGAGGGCGGCGGAGGGGGGGGGGAAGGATCATTGTGGGTCTGTTGCACCAGCTCAGGCTGGGTTCAGATCATTTACAGCCCTGAGTTTAATATTCTCTTTTTTCCCCTTTGCAGTTTTATATTATTCAAAGCAAATCAGGCAGCCTTTGAAGAGGAGCTCAAAGCTTTTTTTTTTTTTTTTTAGGGGAAAAAAGAAAAACCCCACAAGAGTCTTTTCCCTTCCAAGACTCGAGGAATTTATACATCAAGGAAGAGCTTCTTTGGCACTGTGTTAATTTAGGGTACATAAAAGGCAGGGTAGGTTTGTATTTCTCAAAGCCCCAGAGTGACTCTTTTCCTAGACAGACGATCTGCAACTCTTACTCACACAAGTAGTTCCACTGAGGTGTTACAGGGCTCTGAAACCCACCGATTGTGAGTCTTACTCAGCAGCATTCGTTCCTCAAGCAAAACTCCCACAGGAACCAATAGATTTTACCTGAATAAGGAGTGCTGTGGAATAGGGCCCTATGGGACAGATCTGAAGTCCATGGGCTTCTATGGGCTTTGGATCAGGTCCTGTGTGAGTTGCCACGTGGCTGCCCTCTGCTGGCTGGAGTGCCAGACATGTTCACACGTGGGTCGCCACGTCACCCTATGTAGAGTTTCGGCCAGCAAGGTTTTGCTCCTAAAGGCAGCTCAAGTGCCAGGGCCTTGTGTTTTGCAGCTAATGGTACTGATACCTCTTGCTGGTACCACTAGTGTGCAGGTCAGCTGGGTGAGCGTGGAGTCTGTCCTCAGTCAAGGGCCAGAAGGCTATTTTGTGAGACAGGCCGTTGGGATGCAGTCGCCAATCGACTTTGGCCTCTGCAGGAGCTGCTCTCCCGATTCTGCAAAGCGCTCTCGGGGCAGCCCTCCGATTGGCTGCCTTCTTCACGTCCCCAGTGTGGTAGACACAGTGCTGTGATATTCTAGGACTAGTACTATGGAGTAACGTTATGGATACTGTATGTGACTGGTCAGGAAAGCAAAGTTACTGTACATTGGGTTCTTAGTCTTTCCTGAATGAATGTATCGAGCTGGCTTAATAGGGAGCTATTGGAACAATGAGCAGGGAAGCAGTACAATAGCTATAGATAACCACTCAACAAACACTTAAGGGCAATTACAGGACAGTGGTCTACTTCCAAACTCCACATGGAGGTTACACGTTTGTTCTGCCTCGGAACAAAGGGCTATAAACAGTTAAAAAGTGAGCTATTCTCTGAGAAGGGAGGGGTTTTATGCTCAGGGTTTAGCTGATCGCCATATTTGGGGTCGGGAAGGAATTTTCCTCCAGGGCAGATTGGCAGAGGCCCTGGGGTTTTTTCGCCTTCCTCTGCAGTGTGGGGCACGGGTCACTTGCTGGAGGATTCTCTGCACCTTGAAGTCTTTAAACCATGATTTGAGGACTTCAGTAGCTCAGATATAGGTCAAGGATTTGTTACAGGAGTGGGTGGGTGAGATTCTGTGGCCTGCGTTGTGCAGGAGGTCAGACTAGACGATCATAGTGGTCCCTTCTGAGCTTAAAGTCTATGAGTCTATGGATGAAATCTGGTGTCTGATCGGCTGTCCAAGTGTGCATAACCCTATGTACTGCCCTGTCTGGCCTTTCCTCCCCTGCCATCGAACCGTTGCCTGGATTTTCCCAGCATGCACTGAATAGAGACACAGTTCTGCCATGTGGTCCATCTGAATGTAATAACCCATCATTGTACCAATAGGGTAGTTGGGGGGGCCCCCCCAAAAGGATAGATATATGGAGGCTTCTCTGGACCTTTGCAGGTGCTTCAGGAGTTCGTCACCACCCATCTGTTTGTTTGCTGTTGTCTAATATAAGGAGCAGAAAACAAGCCATCAGGTTGTGGCTTGGTTCATTGGCTCATCAAAAGCCTTGTGGTGAGCCTGGTTTAAATTTGGGGTTTCCTGTCCCTGTAGTGGATGTTGCTTAGCTCTGAGGTGCAGCAGAAGTGGTGAGGATGTGAAAACCTTAAGAGAACAAATACTGGAGATGTGTCTTCCTGCACAGAAGTTAAACACAAGGACCAGTGCAAGAGACCCTAGTGTCCTAGCAGGTTGGAATGAAGTTAGCCACATAACTAATTAATTGGCTCAGCTATTGTCTCAGAAGCAGAAGCTCCGTTTGAATGCAATAGGTTGAAAAGTGGTTACCTTATGCCATTGATACAGATGCTGATGCCAAACCAGTGCATTTAAGTGACACACACTCCTGGGTTGGAGTTGGGGTGGGAACTTATTTTAATTGAAGGGGGGGAAGAGACATCAATGTCTTGGGACTGTTTCCTTGAGAGAAAGATTCTGTCTGGAGAACTTAGAATACACAGCTGCTCTGCTTTAGTTAGTGGCTAACCTATTGGTGATAGGCAAACTGGAAATCTCTTGGTAGAAGGAGTTATTAGATGTGGAGGTTGGTGTTATGTCTGTGTGAAACACGGCCTAGTCTATTCTGTATAGGTTCCTATTTTGTCCTTATAAACATTGTATCTGAGTGACACCCACTAGTGCATTAAGTGACATGGCTAACATCTGACGTACGTGGTTCATACCTTCTCTCATCCCCTTCCCCGGTGGAAATGTTGTTGTGTGCAGTGCAATGTTTTGGTGCTATTTTCTGTAATGTGTGACCACTCCTATGTACTTCTGTTAGAGGAGGCAGGTTGGAAAAGGAGGGTCTGAACTTGGACTGGAAGTTTGTGATGGTGCTTAGTTCTGGAGATGGGCTGGGGGATTGTTCCACCCCTGGCACCAGCATCAAGAAAACTCTGTCTCCGGCCGATGGCTGACGCCTTTGTGGTTTTGTGCATCTTCCTTCGAAGTATGAGTAGGACCCTAAGCTTATTATACAAAAGAAGAAAGAGAGACTGTCCTGAGTCTGTGTCTGCTTCTCTCTCTCTCTCTCTCTCTCTCTCTCAAAAAAGAAATAACCTACTTCAGGAATCCAAACCCACTTTGACCTCCCAGAGGTTGGGAGAATTGGAAGAACATTTCTAAAAGGCGGAACTTGTCTCTCTTATATTGAATAGAGCTGTCCATTCCCTTCAGACATAGACTCATAGACTTTAAGCTCAGAAGGGACCATTATGATCATCTAGTCTGACCTCCTGCACAATGATGGCCACAGAATCTCACCCACCGGTCCTGTTGTCTGTACCTGCAAGTTCCTGTCATCTAAATAAACCTTCTGTTTTACTGGCTGGCTGAGAGTCATGGTGTATCGCAGGAAGCCGGGGGTGCAGGGCCTTGTCTCCCCCAACTCCGTGACAAGGACCACTACTAGTCTATGTTTGTACAGTGCTTACCACAATAAGGCCCCATTCTTGGATGGTCCTTGGGCAGTGGGCACTAATGTAATACACATGACTAACAACTTAGCTTAATTACAACCCAATATTTTCAAAATGTCTCCTATGCATGAATTTTCAGTGAGCTTTCATTATATGGAAAGAATTTATCACATATTTGGTCCCAATATGTCACCATAAAAGAAATGCTAACTTAAAGGATCCATTTTAAGTTAAAATTAACTCAAACTAATCAACAGAGTAACTTGTAAGTTCTCAACAAATCCTTCTGTACCCATAAAACAAGGTCTATAATTTTGGCAAGAATATACTGTATTTTCATAAATAAAACAGAGATTCAGCCTCACGTACAAGACTCAGCTCACCTTAGACTATAGAGACCAGTGCCTCCATTAAAAAAAAATACATACTCATGCCAAACCCGTGAAAAAAAAATGCAGAAATAGGGCTTGTTTTTGGCTTAATTGTTTTGTATCGGCTCCTGGCAAACAGGGGCAAGGGAGGGGGGGGAGTCAGGGGTGCCCAGCGGGCCCACCACAGTCCCAGACTGCAGGCTGGCTTGAGTTTTGGCTTAGTGTGAAAGTCGGGGGGCTTATTTATCGCCTGAAAGTTGGCAACTGGGATCCCCCTCCTTAGAAACCAGTGTGAGTCAAGTGCGAAAGGGCGGTTGGGGCAGAGGGTTTGGGAGAGGTCGGTTTGGATCTGTGAAGCCAAAGTTTGGGGCCATGAATTTAGGTCCACACTGCAACTTCCTCAGCGTTCCTGTGCGTGTCTGGATCAGCGGTTCTGAGTCAGGCCCATGTCTGTCTACACTTACATGGTTATTTTGCCAGGGAAAAATTAAAGTTGGCTGTGAATGCAGAAATCCGTCTGTGAGCCATACAGCTCTGCAAGTCACCGTGGTTATGGGGACTGGATGGCTCAGGTATAGGGTGACCAGATCACCCAGGTCAAATATCAGGACGCGGGGGGCGGGGCGGGGGCAGAGGGGGAAAAAATGGTGGCAGAGCAAAAAAAAAAAAAAAACCCCCCACCCCCGATTCCTCCTCCCTCCGCAAGCGCTGGAGGGAGGCCTGGGAGACGCAGGGGAGCACGGGGCCGGGGTGAGTGTGAGTCCAGCCTGGCCCCGAGCAGGCAGGACTCAGGCGCGGTATCTGGAGGGAGAGACTCACACTCACCCCGGCCCCGCACTCCCCGAGTCTCCTGGGCATGGCATGCTTGGAAAGAGGCGGGGATTTGGGGAGGGAGACAATGGGGCAGTGAGGGGGCGGGGATGGGTGCGAGGATTTGGGGAAGGATCCAATGGGGGGAGGAGGGGGCGGAGTCGGGGCAGGGGAGGGCTCGAGCCCTTCGGGCTCCGGACCCTTTGCTTGTTTGTCCAGTGTCCCGACCTAACATTGGTTGGGACGCGGGACAAACAAGCAAATATCGGGACAGTCCCGATAAAATCGGGACGTCTGGTCACCCTACTCAGGTATGTGCAATGGGATATGAAGCCTTTCACCTGTATGCTAGCATCCATAAATCAGCACTGACTCAAAGTTGCTAGCATTTGACAGCTGTTTGGTGGCCTGTAGAGTGGAAGCAGAATTCAGTTTGGATACATTTTCATTAAAACTGAAAACTTTAAATTTTTTCTGTCTTCTTTTCTCTTAACTTCACCTGCCCTGATTTCAGAGGGAGCCAAAGTTTGCATGTATCTGAATTGGTTTAGCCTCAACTTCCAGCCATTGGATCTTGTTAAATCTTTGTCTGCTAGATTGAACAGCCCTCTATTGTCACCTTTCTGTCCCCATGTAGGCACTTACTGATAGTGATCAAGTCACCCCTTAAATGTGAGATGAGTGACGTGTCGTTGGCAGTGGTGATTATTTATTTACATTCATGAATCCTTATCCAAATCCCAAACTGTCCAGTATCATCCAAATCTGAATTTATAGATTTTAAGATGAGAAGGGACAAGTCTGATGATCCAGGCTGACCTGCGTAAAACAGGGCAGAGAATTTCCCCTAACAATTCCTGCCGTGGAGGGAATCTTAACTGCTCTGTAAATCAGCATTATCTCAAGCCCCATCACTTGTCTGAAATTGTCCTAGTGGACTGCACGAAATAGCTTGGTGGTTCTCAGTCTACTTTCCAGTACTGAGAGGTTGTGACGTTATTGATATAAATTGGGACCATATAGAACATGGGTTGCAACCAAGGTCCTGTAGTGGCACCAAATCTTAAGTGAAGGGGGTCATATAAGGTGTCTAAGACCAGGTTCTGGGTTGCTGGTTATGATTATGCTGTCTGTATGTCTGTGTATCATTTTGTAGTTGAAGTTATAAGTATTGGCTCTGTACTGTCTGTAGTTTGTATTATGCTCTGCTTCTGGGAAAGATCCCAGACAAGCTGATGTTAGCCCTGCATAGCTGGCTTGATGGCCCATTAAAGGGCCATCAGCTACACAATTGACCCATGGAGAGAAGGCAGACACGCCTTGTGACTCAGCAAAGTATGCAGAAACTTGTCCATGTGACTGCAAACTCCATATTATTTTTGCTGTAAGTTTCCACCGTGAGGACAAAGGGATTCTTACACCTGGAAAAGTCTATATAAGGCTGATGCATCATCTCCATCTGGTCTTCAATCCTGCTTCTGACCTCTGGAAGGACTTTGCTACAAACTGAAGCTCTGCACGAAGGACTGTTGACCCATCCCAGCGGGGGATGTTCCAGAGACTTAATCTGAACCTGCAGTTTACTCCAGCACTGCTGCAAGCCTGAACTAAGAACTTTGCCATTACTGTATGTAATTGATTCCATTTAACCAATTCTACCTCTCATCTCTACCTTTTTCCCTTTGTAAATAAACCTTTAGATTTTAGATTCTAAAGGATTGGCAACAGCGTGATTTGTGGGTAAGATCTGATGTGTATATTGACCTGGGTCTGGGGCTTGGTCCTTTGGGATCGAGAGAACCTTTTTCTTTTATTGGGGTGTTGGTTTTCATAACCATTCATCCCCAGGACGAGTGCACTGGTGGTGATGCTGGGAGACTGGAGTGTCTAAGGAAATTGCTTGTGTGACTTGTGGTTAGCCAGTGGGGTGAGACCAAAGTCCTTTTTGTCTGGCTGGTTTGGTTTGCCTTAGAGGTGGAAAAACCCCGGCCTAGGGCTGTGACTGCCCAATTTAAGCAATTGGTCCTGATTTGGCACTCGCAGTTGGGTCCCGCCAGAATCGCTCCGTCACAGAGGTGTCTGCATCACAGAAAACACAACTGCAGCTTTGGGTCTCAGCACAAAAGCCAACGATTCGAACTGTGTGGAGCAGCTGGTACTGCTATGCACGGGTGTGGGAGGAAGCTGCATCGCTCAAAGGTTCACCCTTCTCGTGCAGTGCAGGGCTCTGTGAATAATGGGCAGAACAGAGCTCTGCCTGCTGCAGCTAGGAGCAGGGTCTGCTTTGTTGCTCTTAGATGGATGTAAAGAAGAAAACAATGTATTTAATTGAAGCTCCCCTTGCATTAATGTGACAAACACCATTGACTATGGAGACTGAGCCATCCTTTTGCCCCTCCAGACACGGGTCTCTCCAGGTCAGGGCTATGTTAGCCGGTTGCTAAGAGGGAGCTTGCACCTAGGCTGCCTAAGCTGATACCTGTTCTGTGGGTAGAGGGCTTGAGTCTCTAGTGCTGCCAGTTTCTCCAGCTCCTCCGTGAAGTCCTTTCCTCCTCCCATCCTTGCTCATGCGCTGTAACGTTGAACTTGGAACCCGGAATCACAGCGTGGTGCTTGGACAGCAGCCTGTGACCCAAGGCTTGACCTTCCGCTGTGTGAAGGAGAGCTGGAAAGGCTGCTTCCCGGCTGCTGAGGACTGGGAAGATTTTAGGGGGCCAGCCACTCATTGAAATCATGCTAACCTAGTGGTAGGAATGCAAGGAATAGGATCCCAGCCAGCTGCCATGAGTGGGCTAAAGGCCGTATCTCCTGAAAGCTCATTAATATGAGCCCATGCATAGCGCAAGGGGGGTTAGACATCAGGAAATTAGCTCTGGCAGCAAAGACAAGATAAGACTCCCTCCCCTCCCCGAGAGATCATTTTAGTTTGCTTCCAAAGACTTTCACTTTTGCTGTAAACCAGCTACCTTGAAAGACTTTTCCTCTCCTGCTGTTGAAATGCGTAAGCCTCTCTCCCTGTCACAGCCCTTGTAATTATCCCGTGGGTGGATTGGGAGGATTCTGCAGGGCAGGTGTGGAGTGGAGTGCACCGAAGCAGGAGCTTAGATCGGCAAGGTGAACACTGATTTCGTCTTAATGTGATGCGCCTGCGTTGCCTCCACTGTGTTGCTCCTGGCTTGTGGTGGCAGAGAGTCCAAAAAGACGAGTGCCTCCTTTGCAGGCTGAGGATAGGACATGTGGTAAGCCCGGGTCTCCTCCAGGATACCCATTCTCCACCCCTGCCCATCCCATCCCATCCCTCTCTGACCCTGTGCTCTTGGGAGTAAAGGCGCGGAAGTGCAAGAGGTTTGAGATTCTGCTGCCAGGAACTGGGCCTAGCACTTAACCTCACAAGTGCTCATGCTGCCGGGTGTGTGCTGGCACGCAAACACTGCCGCTCCCAATAGGTGAGCGAAGGACGTACGAGACAAAGGCCCAAATCCAAAAGATTTTTGGTTCCCGTGCTGAATTCAGAGGGAGATCCCAGAGGCAAAGCTACTTAATGGGAGCCTAAGGTCTCCCATGAGTCTGTCCCAAACTTTATTGTTGGGAAGAATTACCAAATTGTCCAGGGGGATGCAACGCGGCCTAATGGAGAAGCCATGGGGTAGTTGGGCAGTTGTGGCTCTGCAGCTCAGTTGTGGGGCTCCGGTGAAGCTGTGGAACTGCTCTGCGTCTTCATTTTCCCATCTGTACAACAGGGGAAGTGCTGGGATCTGTCAGTAACAAGCACAGATTTCCTGCTAACCGCATGACTGGGGATCAGTCGAAAGGATAAAGACCAGTCTGTCATGGGGGAATATCTTAGCGCATATGACACGGGAACATACCTTGCAGAATGGGACCCAACCCATCCATGCTGCTGGGCATTAATAACTTGTGGTGTCCCGAAGGAACCCAAAATGTTTGACAACCCTTGATAAGCGATCTGTTCTCAGAGCTCACCTCATCCACAACTGGCAGGCAGCTGCTGCTTCACAGCGTGCAGCATTGCTATCCTGCAGTCTAGGCCAGGAAATGAAGAAGAAATGCTGAAATCAGCCAGTGGGGTTGGAGGAGGACAGGGCATAATAACCCATTGGAGTTTGGCCGGGACACCAAGATTTTTACGCCCTGACTCTTCTAAGAATACCACAGGGTCTCTCACGATAACAAGTGCTCAAGCCCTGGGCTGCACATACCACCCAAAGGGTGATGCAGTGATGGGATATTGGCTTCATATTCGTTCAAAGTCAAAAGTGCCACTCTTGATTCACCAGCACCTTTTTCTGCAGCATGTTCTCAGGGGTCTCCCATCCATGTACAGACCTAGCCCAGTGCTGCTGAGTTTGTACCACTAGCAGGGTCAGCACACCAGGCGGTATGACTGCAGGGACATGAAGGCTCTGGAAATACAAAAGCAGAGAGCATAGCTGCTCTTTAGCTGTGCTTTTGGGACAGGAAGCATCTTTTTGTGCTGCATTTGTACAGCACCTAGCGCTACAGAGTGCTGGCCCACGCCTGGAGCTCCCAAGTTCTATGGTAATGCAAATAATATGTAATACGTTGTAGTGGGGTGGATTGGCCGCCTACAGACCCGGAGGGAGAGGAGCCACTCCCTCCCCCACGACAGACTACGTTGAATCACCAATAGCAACCATGCAGCCAGCCGTCCTGATGTTAGAACGAGTGAGAATTTCCAGCTCTGCATGACGATAGGGCTTGGATCACTTGGTGATTGCCTGTTTTGTTGATTCTCTCTGAAGCACCCGCCCTTGCTCATTCTCGGAAGACGGGATCCTCGGCTAGATGGACCATTGGCCTGACCCCGTCTGGCCGTTCTTTTGGACAAGGGGCTGGCTTGCTGCCTGTGTGCTGAACTGACAGGGCAGCAGAGATAGAGGCTTAGCCCCAAGGTGGGTGTTCTCTTGTGTGTTTGATTCTGGAGGGAGGCAGTGCCACTAGTGATTGGAGGCTTTTTGGGAAGGACTCGGGGGTGAGATGACCCCCACGGCCCCGCCAACATTCCTGCGCTCCGTTAATGGCAGCCCAGATGACTTGCCGCTCATGTAAATGTTCACAGCTGTAGGCTGGATATTGCTGAGTGGTTAATGGTTCATGCGGTTGCCAGTAGACAGTCACTCCACCACTAGCGTGTAATTAAGGACTGTGTAAAGTGCTCGGAGAGGCAGCGCCTCCGAGAAGCCCGGTGGATAAATGCCATCACTGCACAAAAGGGAACAACATGCAAAGTCTCTCAATATACTTTTAAATGCCACCAATTTTCAGCTGTTTGTTCTTTTTGTAAAATGTACAAGGCACCCTCCTGGGACCTGGAAGGCAATGGGGTCAGCTTGGGCACAGGGGCCTAGATTGCCATGTCTCCCCCTGCTCCGCCTGCTCAGAAAGTGTCAGCACCAGATTCCGGAAGGCCAAGAGGGCGTCACTTTGTTTGTTTGTTTGTTTGTTTCTTTAATCTCTATTTAACTTGTATCTCCCCTTTTGCCTGCTCCCTCACTTGGCTCGCTGCTGCCTGCCAGCCGGGGGGAGGATGGCTCTCTGCAAAGGGGAGTGGCTCGTAACTTCAGCTGCTTGACTTCTCCGCTAGCCATGGACGTTCTGTCTCTGGCCCCTTGGAGGAGGCGCTTTGCCCCAGCTCTGGGGATGCTAGTTGTGCCGGAGGGCAATGTAATGACTAAAGCTCCTGAAATTGGAAAGGCCGTGGCGCAAGGTGACAGACCTCACAGAAAAGAGCACTGAGAGCAGAGACCTTGTTTTTCAGGGGTGGGGCTGGGAAGTGTGGACGGTTATTTCCTGAATGTAGGGCTGGGGGAGACTGAGAATGGGGGGAACAGGGATCTTATTCCCTGGACGTGGGTCTGTAGGAGAGTGAGGCTGAGGGGAAAGGCAAGTGTTTAGTAAATATTTCTGTTCTGCATTTGGAGAGAAGCAGGACGGTTTACTCATATCGCATGAGGATGATGATGTACTTTCCAGTCCATTAATAACAGAGGAGGATGGTAGACAACATCTGCTAGGGATAAACATATGTCAAAGGTCTGGCCCAATTACTTGCCTCCAAGAGTCCTAAAAGAGTTGGCTGAGGAGATCTCTGGCCCACTGCTTTTAATCATTAATAAATCTTAGAATACCAGGGAAATTCCAGACGACTGGAAGAGAAATAATGTTGTGTCAATATTCAAAGAGAACAAGTGGATAACTGATATGAGATTCAAGTGATAACCAATTAAAGGCTAGTAATATAATTAATCCCACTCAACATGGAAAATAGGTCTTGTCAAACAAACCTGATTTCATTCCTTGATGAAATTACAAGTTTGGTGGCTAAAGGTAATTGTGTCAATACTTAGACTTTTGTAAGGTGTTGGACTTAGTACCACCACAGTCTTGGTGAGACCGATACTGGAATCCGGTGTCCAGTTGGGTTCTCCACGTTTAGGAAGGTTGTTGAAAAATTGGAGGCCGCGCAGAAAACAGCCACAAAAATGATCTGAGGGCTTGAGAAAAAAGGTAATACATTACAGTGGGAGACTTAGAAAGGTCACTCCGTTTAGCTTATCAAAAAGAAGATTGAGAGGTGACTTGCTTATGTTGTAAAAGTACCTTCACTAGAAGGCAATAGCAGAAACTCAAAGGCTTTCTAACCTCACCAAGAAAGGCAGATCAAGAACCAATGGCTGGAAGCTGCAGCCAGACAAATTCGAATTAGAAATTAGGCACAGGTTTTCAACAGTGAGGCCCATTAATCATGGGAACAAACTCCCAAAGGAAGCAGTGGGTTCTTCATCTCTTGATGTCTTCAAATCCAGACGGGATGCCTCTCCGAAAGATATGCTTTAGCAAGCACCAACGCTAGGTATTGGGCTCAATACAGGGGTAACGAGGTGAAATTCAGTGGCCTGTGATAGGCAGGCAGGCAGACTAGATGTTGTAATGAATGGTCTGTGAATCTATAAAGGACCTTATTTCCTGGGCATGGGGCTGGGTGGCAGTCGGGGAGCATATTCCCTGGGCGTGGGGCAGTGCGTCCCCATGTGTGTTTAGGTGAGCAGGAAGGCAGCTATCCCACACAACGAGGAATCCTTGAGTCTCATTCTCCTGGGGTCAGGCTGATGTGGTATGTACCATCCCTTGCATAGAAGGCCCCCATGCCCACCCTGGTTGTCTTACAGACACTCTGGGGCCTTTTTGTTTAATTTGCACGTGACTCTTTGCGCTCGCTGCTTCTGGTGGGTGAGAACAGGAAGTGGCTAATTCAGGAAGGAGAGGGCGTTGGAAGAAAGACCGAGTGAGATTGCCAGCCAAGGAAGGCTGCCCTGTCCTGGGAAAGAAGAAACGGGGCCATGAGGAGCGTCTCAATCTATCCTTTGGGAGAGAGAGAGTGAGGGGGACAATTGGGGGCTTCTCATATGCTTTGGGTGGGGGAGAACCTGCTCATAGGAGTTGGGATGGAGATGATGTCATTGGGGAAACCTAACGTGATGGGTTTCCTGTCTGTGCCAGCCCCGCTTTCCCTGGATTTGGTGCAGGGAACCAGCTATTGCCTGCAGCACTACGGGATGTTTTAAATGACGAGGTCCACAACACAAACCTCTCAACAGAAGGGACTAGACTCCTGGGTTTTAAGACAAGAAAGGGCCAGGAGATCATCTGCTCTGACCTCCTGCATGTCACAGGCCAGAGACTTTTACCCAGTTACCCCTGTAAACAACTAAGGCCTAGATCCTCAGATATTTAGGCACCTAACTCCCATTGGTGAATAAATATCTTTGAGGTTGTTGGCCTATGCCACCGGGAACTGAGTTCTCCTGTAATATTGAGACCTCTGAAATCTGGACGTGGCTTCTCGCATATAAAACAGAAGCAGGAATGCTGGTCTGCAGTGGCAAGAAATCTATAGGTACAAACTACTTTCTTTTTTTCCCCCACCCGCAACAGCTGCTATTTCTTACCCGCTGTTTAAAAAAAAAAAACCCTAAAAGTCAATATTTATTTCCCAATCTCCTTCTCCCTTGTCATTCGTCTCTGAATTTAATGCTCTTGAAAGGTGGATGATTGACGATTTACTGAAAACGAAGTTAAAATATAAATAATTCCACAATTCAGCTGCTGTATTAAGCAGGCATATGAGAAAAGCCCAGAAGACCAAGGGTGGCTTTTATTATTAACAAGGAAAAAAATTAAATTTAAATAAATGTAATATTTATTAAAATTTCCTTTCACGCTGTTACCTGAGGTTCATAAAACTTTTGAGCTGTGTCAGCTTTGCACTCCCCAGTACATTGAACTCGAGGGAAAACTATAAGCAAATTCTTAAGATCAATGCAAACTACTTCTCCATTACTCAAAAAAAGGGAATTTTAACTATTTTTGAAGGCCCCAGGACTCCACTAATCCAGATATAAAGACTCTTTTCACCTTCAAACATCATGATTCCAACTCCCCTTTCACCTCCCCCACCCCCGTCCTCTTCCACACATGCAGAGCCCTTTCCACACTCTTCGCGGGGGGAGGAGAGGAATGAATATACATTACACTTAAACATCCAGCCATGCACCTTTTGTGCATTTTACTCATTTCCCTGGCCAATATTTCTTTACTAATTATGGTGCAAGACATTTGATGTTGCACCATTTTCCCAACATGCAGCAAGTTACAGGGTTGGAGACGTGCCATTTGGATCCAGCTAGGAACTGGCTCAAAGTTTGGGGCTATTAAAATCCAGGGCTTGCCTGGTTCCAGTCCAGCAGTGATTAGGACAGTGGGAACACAACAAGAAGAAGGTCTTAGGATGCTGGGGTGAGAATCAGAGGAAGAGGAAAAAGCAGCTGTGAAAATCTGGCAGTAGTAAAGGATGTTATGGGGAATGGGTCGAACTCCTGGATTGTAGGCAGTGTGGAAGAGGTGTGTTTGGAGTAGAGATTAGCCTTACCTTAAAACCTGGCTCTGGTTCTGGAATTTGAATGCAGCATAAAGATCTCGAGGTTATTGTTTCAGCCCATTAAGCAATAGGCACAAGTCAGGATTAAGGGCTGGCTGTGGGCTACTGTTACAGAGCAGCATTTGCATTTAGAAAACTTCCTACACACACAGTTTGGGGTGCTCAGATGAGGGGGTTTTGGTTTCCTTTCGTTCTGAGACGCGCCTTACAAAAGGATGTAGGAAAATCAGTGAGCTGGAGATGGGCAGGCAGGTTATTCTGACAGGCAAATGTTCAACCACCAATGGAGGAAAAGGAGGACTGGGAAGAGTGAGTGTCCTGAACTGGTAGAGCAGAGGAGGAGATAGAATCAGGTGAGAATCTTTAACTCTTGCAGTAGGTCAATAAGGGGAGGGATAGCTCAGTGGTTTGAGCATTGGCTTGCTAAACCCAGGGTTGAGTTCAATCCTTGAGGGGGCTACTTAGGGATCTGGGGCAAAAATCAGTACTTGGTCCTGCTAGTGAAACAGGGGGCTGGACTCAATGACCTTGCAAGGTCCCTTCCAGTTCTAGGAGTTTGGTATATCTCCTATTATTATTATTATTAATTTGACCCTTTCTGCACAAGACTATCAAAGATAAAGGCTTTATTCTGGGTGACGTTCACCCCCGTAGAGAGCCTTAAGTATCACATAAAACCTCAAAATCGGACTTAAGTCTTGGGTAGGGCCTGTGTAGAGGGGTGAGTTTCACCCAATCTGAGGCGCTAACGTGATGGGAACTCAGGTTGCTCGTCAGCTCACAGGAGTGACTCCACTTCTTGTCGGAGCAGGACGTAAACAAATAGTGGGTTCCAAGAACAGCTCTGCTATATGACAGTGCTTTGATGTTGATACATGTGTCTAGTGGAGGCGTAAATAAAAGGGAAGATGGTAAAGGGGGATGATAAAGGAAGAAAAAGGTTTGGAAGTGTTTGAGGGAATCTGCTTTTTAATTTTTTCAGGCACATCTCGCCAACTCTCTCCTGCTGTGAGGAATGTTCATGTTACTTTGCAGATAAACTCTTTGGGAGGGAGCTGTCTGCCTCTATGGCGACAGAATGGTGTCTCAAGAGAACCACCACTGCATCATCATTTCTCCTTCAGTCCCAGCCAGGGGGAGGGTGGGACGAGATATCAGTTGTCTGTAAGGAATGTATTATTAGGCCTCTGCTCAAGAAACCATCTTGTGGTGCTGAGCCTCTCTGTCCAAGCCGCCTTTTGGGGGGAAAACTGGTTGAGAATTTAGGATTTGCAAATCTGTGGTCCAACCAGCCCAGTGCCGCGTCTCTGACAAGTCCAGTACCAGATGATGCAAAAGGAGGTGCAAGAAGCCCCCTAGTGGAATTTTATGGAATTACTAGGCTGTATAGACCAGCTTTCTTCCTGTCGTTTGTTATATTCAGGTAGCACCTAGCACAGAGGTGGGCAAACTTTTTGGCCTGAGGGCTGCATCGGGTTTCGTAAATTGTATGGAGGGCCAATTAGAGGAGGGGGTCATGGCCCAGTCCCCACCTCCTATCTGCCCCGCCGCCCCCCGGGACTCCTGCTCCATCCACACACCACCGCTCCCTGTCCCCTGACCACCCCCAGACTCCCACCACCCCATCAACCCCTTCTCTCATTCCTGATGGTGCCCCTGGGACCTCTGTCCCATCCAACCACCCCTTCTCCCTGTCCCGTGAGTGCCCCCTGCTGCTCCATACAACCCCCCTCCTTCCTGACTACCCCCGGAACCCCTGCCCCTGACTGCCCCCCGCCACCCCATCCAACCCCCCTCCTTCCTGACTCCCCCCCGGGACCTCTGCCCCCATTCAACCCCCTGTTCCCCACTGACTGCCTGACCCCCATCCACACCCCCACCCCTGACCACCACCCCAAACTCCCCTACTCTCTATCCAGCCCCCGCTCCCTGCCCCCTTACCGCGCTGCCTGGAGCACTGGTGGCTGGCAGTGCTACATCCGCGCAGCCTGGCTGGAGCTAGGCCACGCCACTGCCACCACACAGCTCAGAGCACCGGGTCAGGCCGGCTCTGCAGCTGCGCTGCCCCAGGAGCTCACAGCCCCGCCGCCCAGAGCATGGCACCGGGAGCAGAGCAGAGCGAGTGAGCTGAGGCAGCGGGGAGGGGCCGGGGCTAGCCTCCTAGGCCAGGAGCTCGGGGGCCGGGCAGGATGGTCCTGCGGGCTGGATGTGGCCCGCGGCCCATAGTTTGCCCACCTCTGAGCTAGCAGATCAGTAAGGACTGGGGCTCATTATGCAGTGCACTGTATGAACATGTAGAAATAGACAGTCCCTGTCACAGAGAGCTCACTGCCTAAGCAGACGAGACAAGATGAGCACAGCATACACGTAAGGGTGACGGTTAGGCACATGTCTTGTTAGCTTCAGGTGATTTTTTTGGGGCAGAATATGGGATATCTGAGCTATATGGTTGAAAGAGGTGATGGGGGTGGGATGGAGGGAGGGGAAGAGGTTGGTGTAATGATGGAGTAGAATAGCAGAAAGGAAGAGGTTGGAAGGAGGAGCACGTGAATGGAGCAGAGTTGAGAGTCCAAAATAATCCAAGCATAGATGGTACCTGTGATGGCAGAGAAATAAGAAAAAAACGACTGTCTTGTCTTCAGGGCCCTGTACAACTCTGCTGCTCCCTACTTATTCTTCTCTCTTATCGAGTCACACCCTCCACCCCTTCTGCTCCCAGTGGTTGCAACCTCGGCCAGCTGCTTGACCACTTCTCCTGCAGACATCTCCATGCTTTCTTCCATAGTGCCCTCATGCATGGAGCAGCCATGGAATTGGTCGGTGAGCAGAGCTGCTCGGAGAAACTTGGACAGAACTCTACACGGTCAGGCAATGTGGTTCGGTTGAAATTGAAATGCTGAGTGAAATCGGGTTGATTTCGCTGGAATTTTGTTCTGGAAGAAAACGGGAAGAAATAATTCTGACAGTGTTCATAGAAACGTCAGGCTGGAAGGGACATTGAGAAGTCATCACATCCAGCCTCTGCACTGAGGCAGGACCACATAAACCTAGACCATTCCTGACTGGTGTTTGTCCCACTTGTTCTTAGAAACCTCCAATGGTGAGGAATCCCCAACCTGCCTTGGAAGCCTGTTCCAGAGCTTAACTCCCTTATAGTTTTTTACAAAACTTTTCCTAATATCTACCCTAAATCTCCTTTGCTGCAGATTAAGCTCATTACTCCTTGTCCTACCTTCAGCAGACAGGGCAAACAATTGGCCACAGTCCTCTTTATGGAAGTTCTTAACACATTTGAAGACTGTAAAACTGGTAACACGCTGGCCATTAACATTATTGGATGATGTATGTACGGATGATGTATAAAGAATTCTAGGTGTCTGCTGGAAATACGTTCTAAAACGTGCATGGCAGGCAGTGCCTAAGCCAGGCACCTTCTAGGCCAGGGGTTCTCAAACTTCATTGCACTATGACCTCCTTCTCACAACAAAAATTACTACATGACCCCAGCGGGGGACCGAAGCCTGAGCCCACCTGAGTTCCTTAACGGATCTTGTGGTCATTGGGCAGTTCTCTCGAGGGCTGCTGTGCCAGCTGTCTGCACAGGGCTGGGGCGGCACACAGAAGGAACACACACACGCAGCCAAACATCTATCAGCATCTAAGCACAGCACATACCTATGTACCTGCAGAGCAGCGGAGTTCAAACTGCTGACCAGAGCGGTCATGATGGGCATTGTGGGACACCTCCTGGAAGCCAATTAGGGTGACATAAGCAAACACTGTCTACACTGTCGCTGCGTCGCTCTAACTACATCGCAAAAAGCTGTATTTCTCTCGTCGAGGTGGTTTTATTTTGTCGGCGTAGCAATGGAATTACCTCGGCAGGAGGAGCGTTTCAGAAGGTACATCTCCACTGTTTTGTCAATGAAAGCTAAGTTATGCTGACAAAACTATGTAGTGTAGACAAGGTCTAAGTTTTACTGAAAGTTAATAAGACCTAGGCTCCTAAATCACGTAGACACTTTTGAAAATGTTATCCTTAATTGCTCGGTTTGTCAGTTCTCCATCTGTAAAATGGGGATAACCTTCCCTCCCCCCACTTCACAGGGATGATCCATCTGTGGTTGTGAGGTAGCCAGGATACTGTGGTGATGAGCTCTGTATAAGGCTCCAGATCTGCAGCCAAAGCTCTAATTTGGTAACATTCCAGAGTTGCTATGTCAATTTACCTGTGTTCAAAATGTACCATGGACAGCTAAAAAAACTCTGATCTCCCCTTACCCCATCATATGTTGCTTGCATATTATGTGCTTACAGCTCAGGTCTGTCTGGCAGTCTCTGTGGTGAGAGCGATACTGAGGAAAGTCATCTCCTTTCCCGGTAATTTTCTCTGCTTCTCTTGATCATTAACATGCTGGAAATCACTTGAAAGAAACACTGCAATTTTGAAAGGGATTTTATTCATTTATTCATCAAGGTTAAGGACCCCGAAAAGCTGCTGTCGGCATCTTTTAGCGTTTAGTTCTTTTAAATCTCAAACACCCGGTAGTCCTAAATCGGGAGTTCTCTTTTTGCTATAAGGTCCTTGTGTGTCTGTTGTTACATTCTTAACATACAATCAACTCCTTTAACGTTTGTTATTCGGCTACCATTGTTGGGAGAACTCCAGTGAGCTGATGACCTTCGTAAGAAATCCAGGCTATAAAATAGAATACTTGAACGGATGAGTTATAATGTGCATAGCATCACATGCTATGATTAAGGTTGAATTGCACTTTTCCTTTTTCAAGCGTCATAACTTTGGCCAACAAATTGGACTAACATTTTACATGCTTGTTCTCAGCTCAGAGTGGAATATGTAACTATCTGAGCTTTGGACCTTAAATCTGTCCCCTTGTGCTTGATGCCCGATATATTTAATAACTGGGATTTTTAGACAGTCTGGCACAGTGATTCTCAATGACCGGTCTGGGGACCAGTGCCAGTCCCTGAGATCTCCCTGACAAAGTCTGGGAAGGCAGCAAGCTGGTCCCCGGTATCAAAAAGGTTGAGAAACACTGGTCTAGCAAATCGTCAAAACATACCGTCTTCACGCTTAGTGTGGTTTTTAAATCTCACTGAGCGCTACAAGAAAGTCTAAGGCAAGGTCTCTGTGCTACCACGGCACAACTGTAGTGTAGTACCATAATGTAACCGCTTCCTGCCGTAACAGAAGTGGGTTTTCTATAGGGGTAGGTAAACCACTTCTCTGAGAGACGGTAGCCAGGTTGATAGAAGAATTTTTCCATTGGCCTAGCTCAGGGGTCGCCAACCTTTCAGAAGTGCTGTGCCGAGTCTTCATTCACTCACTCTAATTTAAGGTTTCGCGTGCCGGTAATACATTTTAATGTTTTTAGAAGGTCTCTTTTTATAAGTCTATAATATATAACTAAACTATTGTTGTATGTAAAGTAAATAAAGTTTTTAAAATGTTTAAGAAGCTTCATTTAAAATTAAATTAAATTCAGAGCCCCCTGGACTGGTGGCCAGGACCTGGGCAGTGTGCGTGCCACTAAAAATCAGCTCGGGTGCCGCCTTCGGCACGCATGCCATAGGTTGCCTATCCCTGGCCCAGCTGCATCTACACCAGGATTAGGTCAGGGTGCCCTGAACACTGTAGCTAGGTCGCTCTAAGTTTTAAGTGTAGGACAGGCCTAAGTCTGAAGCAAATCAGTTCAGTTTTACAAGCAAATCAGTTTTACCGTGACCACCAATTGAAGTCTGTAATTTGATCAGCATCAGCTCGAACCTGGAAGAATTCTACTCAGTTCCAGGCCAGTGCCTCGTCTGCAAGACCATCCTTCCTCCTTGTTTGTATGCTGTCTCCATTTCCACTGCCTGCTGTCTGTTGGGGGCAGAGACTCTCTCTTCTGCTGTGATTGGGATCCCGTTGAATGAAAGACCCGGCTGCAACGTGTAGAGCAGTAAGTTGATGCTTGATTCTGAGCCTCTCACCTTCGGGGAAGTTCAGCTCCAGATGTCAACTTTGCATCTTGAGCCTACGTCTAATAGGAGAGTAAACTGGACTCGGGCCTAGGAGTGTAGGGTTCACTTCCTGACTGTGCCACGGGCTCCCTGCATGACCTTGGGAAAGTCACTTTTTTCTCGGTGTCTCAGTTCTTCAGCCATACAGTAAGGACAATGAGCCTTCTTTTCTTCCACCCTTTGTCTTGCTCCGTTAGACTGTAAGCAAGCGCTGTTATAGTTTAGGGGGCCAAGTAGCCTGAGTGTAGGGAACTAAGGTTCACTTCCCGGCTCTGCTGCTCTGTGACCTTGAGCAAGTTGCAGCGCCTCTCTGTGCCTCAGTTTCCCTATCTGTAAAATGACACTGCTCTCCTTTGCAAAGGGCTTTGAGCGCTACAGCTGACCAGCACTAGCCAAGCTGGGGGATTATGGTTCGATGTGGGATGCAGAGCAGACGCACAATTTGGTGACCCCATGTCGGCAAACTGCTCTGTGATGCACAAGGGCGTGAATAGCGTTAGCCGTTTCAAGATCCCCACGCCACTTCATCCACATCCCTTTATGTCCGTTCACCTTGCTTATCCCCACTCCACTGGGAACTTCATATTCCTCTCGAAACCTGACCATGATTAGGCCGCTGGTATTCTGAGCCCACTGACTATTGTGTTGACTGATACTGTCTCGTCGTATCCTTGTACTACCCCTGTCTGTAGCCACCTGTTGTCTCTTGTCTCATGCCTAGATTGTGAGCTCATTGGAGCAGGGACAAACTTTTTGTTTTATCTTTGTACAGCGCTTGGCACAATATGGTCCTGATCCATGAGCTGGGACTTTTAGATGTTACTGCAACACAAGTAAGAAATACCAGAGCTGGTTGGGAAGTTTCTGTCTAAGTTTTCCAGAGGAAAAAAGTCGACTTTGCACCCCCAAAACTGATTTTCCATTGAGCAAATTGAAATAAAAATATTTTATTTTGGGTCAGGTTGCCCTGAATCGAAACATTTTGTTTCAGGTCTTTTGACTTCCATTTGACTCCATCTGAGCTGCTGCAAGGCCTCATGGGAGTTGTAGTTTGGGTATCTCACACCTCCATTCTCCCTTAAGCACCAGGCTCCTTGGCTGGATGACATCTACTAAGACGCACTGCAGTCTTCCCTCTGGCCAAGGGCGGCTCCAGGCACCAGCATGCCAAGCACGTGCCTTTGGCGGCAAGCCACGGGGGGCGCTCTTCCGGTTGCTGTGAGGGTGTCAGGCAGGTTGCCTTCGGCGGCATGCCTGCGGAGGGTCCGCTGGTCCCGTGGCTTCGGCAGACATCCCACAGGCTGCCGCCGAATCCACGGGACCAGGGACCTCCCGCAGGCAAGCCGCCGAAGGCAGCCTGCCCACCGTGCTTGGGGCGGCAAAATACCTAGAGCCGCCCCTGCCTCTGGCTGAGATACTGTAGTGCATGAAAAGTTTTGACATTTCCCTATTGAACTTTTTTGGAAATTTTTGTCCCATGAAAAGTTTTTGTCCTAATTTTGGATAAAAACTAATGGTAATATTGGAACTTCCCAAGAGCCAGAAATTCCATTTTTTTGATGAGCTCCAGTACATAATAGTAATAATGGTGTGTTGGATGGTGGGATCTCAGTGCCTCCTGAGATGCTCAAGTAGGCCAGACGTTACTATCGACAGCCTGAAACCAGCAACTTAACCTTAGCCCCGCTCTTTAAATTTGACTTTACAAGTCCTTTCTTGTCGGTTTGCACCACAGCGGGAGGAAGTGAAAATTATGGGCCACAGGCAAGGTTCCAAAAAGTGCTCTGTCTTTCTCAGAAAAGGGCTGGCAGCTTTCCATGGCCCTTCAATGTATTTTATAGCTGTACTACAGTATTTAACAGCATAATTTAGTAAGTGTCAGTACTTTGTAACGTAGTGTGCAGGCACCATCTTATTCAACCTCTGTCGGCATGTAGTGAGTCAAATAGCACGCAGAGGGGAAATGTTAGTGTTCTCAGGAAGTGAAACTGGCGAGAGAAATGGCCATCAGCATAAATATTGGCATAAATGTTTTCTTAATCAGCAAGCAAAGTGCTAGTCGTGTACCTGCAGGAGTCGGAGCAGTTATGCCGTCTACATAGCCAGGGGGCAACAGGTGGGCTTAGACGCAGGGAGGCTAGCCCATGCCTCTGCTCACGGCTGCCCAAGCTACTGCGGCGACACTATGATTTTTAGTGCACTAGCTCGGTAAACGCTAGTGCGAGGCTCGAGCATATGTGCGCGAGCTGGGAATCAGCTGCTCGTGTAAATGAAGCTCAAGTGGAGCTGGGGGAAGTAGTTCATGTGTCATCTCCTGAAGGTGGGTGAGATTTGTGTTTAGGTCTGTTTTCATCCAGGAAGGCGCTGATTGTCCCTCACGTTTTTCCATTTCTTAGGCCTTGCCTGGGATGTTGTGCTCAAGCGTGCAGGTTGATCCACACTGTGTTGCTTGTTGCCTTGCAGCCAGAGGTTCTGAGGCATATTAGCACTTACAATTCAGGGTGTTGTGACCGCTAGTCTAGAGTTCCCCTGCTTATCTTAACGGTGACCGTTAGTGCTGGGACCCCATGTGCCATCAGTCTGACCACAGGCACGAGCGGGTGAGAATTGCCGAATGAGGGCACTAGCTAGTGAACCGGGTAGCATGCATGTGCAAAACTTCCCTCTGCTGGACTGACTCAGAACTGCTCAAGTGTGTGTGTTGTGCTACCTATACTGCTAACAGCTCTTTCTCCTGTAGGCCAAGTAACAGGGGACCTGTGATTTTGAAGCAGGAAGACCTGGGTTCTACGCCTGCTGTCACTTGGAAGCTCTGTGTAGCTCTGGGGTGCAATATAATGACATCCACAGATTTGATGTAGTAACCAATAATGTATTTTGCACATACATTAGCATCTTTCACTTAAGGTTCTTAAAACTACACAGGGCAAGATTTGAAAGGCACAAAGGGATGGGAGTTGGGAACCTAATTTCCTTTTGAGCCTTAGAAAAACCTCTCCCCTAAACCTCAAAACCTCCCAGGAGGTAGGTAAGCATCATTTTTCTCATTTTATAGATGGGCATGTTGAAGTGACCCAAGGCACAGGTGGGGACAGAACCCAGAAACTCAGCAATAGAATACATGCTTTTCTCAAGATGGTATGCGGCTCGGTAACTCTCCAGTTCCAGCATCTGCCGAGAAAGAAACTCAATTGCAGTTAATGACAGTGAAATTATGGAGAGATTAGTGTAATTACAACGAGAAGAATCTTCTAGTTCAAAGATGATTGATGCCCCATGGAAGGATTTGGATGGAGGCACGAGAAGAGAGTCCAGGAACATTGGCTCAGACTTCATTTACCTCCATGAGTTCCCCTAGATATGGAAAGAAATGGCTTGAAAAAAATAAGGCATGGAAGAAAGAGGATTTAATGTAGCCACTCAATGGTATTAAATGAATGATGCATGTTGGCAGAACTGTAGGTAAGAAGGGTGGGAGACTGAAAAAACATATTGTGAATAGAAGCAGAAGAATTGCCATAATAAATCTACCCAGCTATTCCCATCATATAGAGGATGGCAAGGAAGTAGGTTACTGGGGAGCATAAGAAAATCAAAGGGGTATAGAAGGCATCCACATCTTTGGTTGGCCCTTCAGCATAAATATTACACGTGTGTCCTTTCTCTTCAAGAAGAGAGCAATAGCTTGGGAGAGGGAAAAAGTGAGAGAGAAGAAGGCATGAAACTGAAGCTTAGTTTTTCCTCCCCTGTATTAGAGTTGGGTTAAAGGAGCTCCAGGTGTTCTCTCTAGAAAAAAGAGATTAGGAGGCAACATTAATCAAGTTTACAACATATTCAAATGAATAGATAAAGAGGAGAGAAAAAAAACCCACCCTGAAATGTTTTTCTAACGAATGCATATTTGAGCTGAAGAATTCACACGGGTCGCCATGGAAAAAACACATGTACATATGCAAAACTAGGGTTAGAAGACAAAGCGGGATTATTTTCTAGGCTCATAAATAATGTACGGCAACTGTTGGAAGAAAAATGTGGAGGCTTCAGTTGATCTTATTGCCGAAGGAGGAACTAACAATATGTCTGATAAAGTGAGAGGTTGAAGGGGATTTCACACAGAAGAATGATAGAACATGGCTGATTGTCTATTACAATGTGTCATACCATGCATGGAGTTCTTCGGTAAAGGATGGGCATGTTTTCTGCCTTCCCTGATGCACTGAGATGTCTGTTTCCAGGATTTAAAGGACCTTTTGGGAGGAAGGAAATTATGGGAGTGCCGAGTTTGTGGGTTAGCGTTTCACTAGTGCCCACTGCAGACAATCGTAAAACTCCCATTGACTTCTTGGGTACAGAATTAGACCAATGTGGAGCTCTCTTAAAAATCCCACCTTTAATTGTTAAGAAAGATACTTACTAAGAGCCAGCAATTGAAAAATGTTAGGTGTACAGGCACACACTTAATTCGCACTTGTAGTTACCATGTAAATTGAGTAACTGTGCAACGGCCAATTGAGGTCATTTATGAGCTTGGTTGCCTGTTTTGCATACACAGCTATCCATTCCATCTTCATACTTACTTGGTCTGCACATCAATCACTCTGACGCGCTGTACAATTTAGTCATGCACTTGCACACATAATGTTCTTGAAGTCCTTGTTTGGAATGATTTCCGTTCTCATCAGCAGGAATTCTCATGATCACATACCAACCACTGCTTGTCTGTCTTTTAGGCAAATTTTGCCTTATTGATCATGATCCCTCAGTTCCTTTTTTAGAGTGCAGTGTCGTACTAGTGAAAGTGGCCAGATTGAGAGTCCTCCAGTCTAGTTTCAATGAATCTATGGTCTTCTATATAGCCAGGGAATAGGCCCAGCAGGGGCCATGTAAAGTTGCCTAATATTCCCAAACTAATATAATCCAGCCCTGATGGATTATCTCTGGGAGTTGGGAAGTTCTCGCAAGGTCTCACTCATTCCTCAGTGTCTCCGTTTACAGTATCAACAAGGGGGCCAAATGGGCTCATCCATTTGTTATAAGGATCCCTCTGCCCGAGGAACTATAGTGAGACCATCAAATGATTGCATGTACAGCCGTTTACCTAAGTGCAATCAGATGACAACTTCATCACTACCAACTTGGGTTAGAAGCAAAACTGTGACCTACTGGGGAAAGGCTTTGTGTCCCGATACCATTTCCGCAAATGCAAGCCAATATGGACAGGTGATTCTAAAACCTGACCCTCTCTGAGTCTTTGGGCTTTTTCTCCATGAACAGTATAGCTTGGCTTTCACAGGAAAGAATGCAGAACAAGGCGACTTTCTGGGTGACGTAGATTAAATCTGAACACTATCAATATGAAACTAGATGAAAAAGTACCCAAGTTAGCCGCTTAAATTCATATTTACCCTGATTTTGAGAAGTGTGCAGGACTAGAAATTCTTCATATGAAATATTTTTGGGTGAAAAGTGCAAATTTGGCAACACCAAAACATTTTTGTGAATTTGTCTCAGTTTGCTGAATTGTTTAAATAAATAAATAAAGAATAAAAAACTTTTAAAAAAATGGAAACTTTTCATTTTCATATTTTCTGAATGAAATGTTTCAATTTTTCCATTCAAAATGACTTTTTTGTTTCAAAATTTCCTTTGATTTTATTTTTAAAAAATCCCCAAGCATTTAAAAACGGTCTAAATTGAAACGAAACATTTTGTTTGACCCTCAGATAATTTGTTTTGATGAAAATTTAAAAAAAAAGGGCCGGTTTTGATTTGATTTGAAGCAATTCCCTTTCCCGCCCCGCACCCCTCCAGTTTTTGGGACTTCCCAGTACACTGAAAAATCCATTATTTGCAGAGCTCTACTCGGCCCCCAGGAGCCAATAGAGGCAATCCTGTCCCGACTGCCAGGAACGATGGGAAAATAGACCCCAAGGGTCGCAACATGGAGTTAGACTGGGGCTGAGTTTGGTTCCTAGTGACCATCTACACTGTCAGTGGAGTGACACAGTAACAGTTTTACTCCTCAGATGTTGGTGGCTCCCAAGGTCTTGATCTGGGAAAAAAACCAACCACTAGCTTGTTGTTAAAGGTAACTCAGATGCTGCCCCAGTGCCACCATGCTCATTGGCTCCCTGTAGTGTCCCTTTGTTAGAATTGGATACAGGGGACCTTTTCTTTAGGAGCCATCAGGAGGAACTAGATACAAGGTACTTTCTGACAATCCTTTCAAACCCAGGAGCGTGTGCTGTGATTCACTGAGTGTTGCCATCTACTTTATGCTCATGCTTTCTTGGTTTTGGTCCCTGTCAGCTGAATTTGTTTTCTGGTTTGCAAATGCTTAAGGATGGTCAATAATAGGAACAGCAAAGAATCCTGTGGCACCTTATAGACTAACAGACGTTTTGCAGCATGAGCTTTCGTGGGTGAATACCCACTTCTTCGGATGCAAGCCCAAGAAGTGGGTATTCACCCACGAAAGCTCATGCTGCAAAACGTCTGTTAGTCTATAAGGTGCCACAGGATTCTTTGCTGCTTCTACAGAACCAGACTAACACGGCTACCCCTCTGATACTCAATAATAGGAAGCCGCTATGAAAAGGGTAACCTGGATTCGGAGGTGCTGTTAGCTGGGATGGCCAGAAAAGCAATGCAGTGCCAAAGCTACCAGCACAACAGCACCTTAGTGTGTGATCTTGTCATAGTTCGTGCTGAGCAGGGTTGGGAGACTTGTGATGGGAGTCAGGTGGGAGAGGCAGTGATGTTAGAGATGATGGATGAGTAAGTGCCGTTCTTCCCTCTGACCCAGTGTGCTGTCAGGAGTTGCAGTGGTTATTAAACGTCCTGTGGGAATGTTTGCCGTCCTTCCCAAATTCCAGCGTGGGAGGGAATGACGTTCTGCCTGCCTACTGAGCTCCGGCGAGGTGACGCAGTCTCACAGTGTGAGGTACCAGAGCGTAGGCTTGTTCATGGCACAGAGCACATCTTAAGAGACAGCTCATCTCATGGACACCTCCCTGGCCAAGATCACTTCCCCTTTCATTTGCAAGCAGTTAGCAACTTTAGCAAGTGCTCACTTGGACGAGTAACATTCGGCATGCGGTTAGGGCATTCTTCGCTTCTTTCAGTGTGATTTAGCAGCTGCACCTAAGGAGAAGGCGCTAGCACCATGTGCAACCAGCTCTCCGCAGAACATAAGTTTGGACCCTTCAGGCGCGTTGTATGCTCCCTGTTGCTTTATTAATGTGAATGTTTGAAGCGTGTGACACCCTTACAGTCAAGCTAGGCCTCTGTCTTCTCTCTTGGTCTCTCAGATCCATGCAGGTGCAGGGACCTTTTGCCACTCACTTTTCACTGCAGTGGAATCCTGTGATTCTCCTGCTCTTAGGCCGAGACCAGATTATGCTGCCTTAAGTGAACAGACTCCTTTTCACGTACAGGATCCTTTCTGATGGTCCCTGTGTTGATTCTCTAAGCAACGAGCAGTTGACAAGAAGTTTTATTTAGTAGATTTAGAAAGCATAGAGAGAGAAAAAAGCAATTGACCCAAGAAACATGTAGCTATTTTGGTGCTTCCCTCCACGCTATCTTAGATGGGCCGTGTTCTCTTCAATTGCAGGACAAGAACGGAACCGACTCACCTGCCCTGCAAAAATGTAAAGGCCTCTCCTGGTCAGTCTCAGCCTGTCTTCCTGCTGCCCTCCTCACTCCCCCCACCCCCATTTCTCTCGCCAAAGAAGCCCTTCCTGCATGGCCATTCTGGACATGATTCCATTAACATAGTCATCGTCTCAGTTACATCTCTCTCAAGTGTCTTCCAGAGTTTCAGTCTGGGCCATCAAAGTGAGTGGTCTTGGTATTGTTTTATGGCTCTGGTCCATTGCCCAACGTCTCCATCTCTAGCGGTGATCAATCTTCCTCCCGCTCTTCGCGGCATGCCTCAGACAGGACACAGGAATCAGAGGTCGTTTCACGCCCAAATGACAATGAATTTACTCACTTTGTCCCAAAGGCCAATTCTTGTTGTGGGTTAGACCAGGGGTGGACAAACTTTTTGGCCCGAAGGCCACATCGGGGAATAGACATTGTATGGCGGGCCATGAATGCTCACAAAGTTGGGGTTGGCGTGTGGGAGGGGGTGAGGGCTCTGGTTGGGGGTGCGGGCTCCAGCGAGGGGCCAGAAAAGAGGAGTTCAGGGTGTGGAAGGGGGCTCTGGGCTGGGGCAGGGGACTAGGGTGTGTGTGGGGGGGGTGAGGTCTCCGGCTGGGGGTGTGGGCTCTGGGATGGGGCTGGGAATGAGTAGTTTGGGGTGTAGGAGGGTGCTCTGGGCTGGGACTTAGGGGTTTGGAGGGCGGGAAGGGAATCAGGGCTGGGGCGGGGGTTGGGGTGCGGGAAGGGGTGCAGGATCCAGCTGGGGTTGTGGGCTCTGGGGTGGGCCTGGGGATGAGAGGTGTGGGGTGTAGGAGGGTGCTCCGGTCTGGGATCGAGGGGTTCGGAGGGCGAGGGGGGATCAGGGCTGGGGCAGGGGTTTGGGGCATGGGGAGAGGCTTGGGGGTGCAGGCTCTGGACAGCGCTTACCTCAAGCGTCTCCGGAAGCAGTGGCACGTCTCTTCTTGGGCTCCTGTGTGGCAGTGCGGCCAGGTGGCTCTGCACGCTGCCCCTTCTGCAGACACCGCCCCTGCAGCTCACATTGGCTGTGGTTCCCGGGGGCAGTGCTTAGGGCAGGTGCAGCGTGCAGAGCGGAGCCCCCTGGCCGCCCCTATGTGTAGGAGCTGAAGCGGGGCCATGCTGCTGCTTCTGGGAACTGCGTGGCGCGCCCCCCCAACCGTGCTCCCCAGCTGGAGCATGGCAAGCCCCAGACCCCACTTCCAAGTGGGAGCTCGAGGGCCGGATTAAAATGGCTGGCAGGCCGGATCCGGCCCATGGGCTGTAGTTTGTCCACCTCTGGGATAAAGAGACTGAGTGACTTGGATGGAGCTGTTATATAATTATAACATGCAGCGCCCAAAGGGGGTCCAAGTGACACGAGGGGTGTGTGTGTGCGGGTAAGAGGGAGTAGGAGACTGGGAAGTCAGAGAGGTGGGGTTGGGGGCAGAGGTGATCCATAGCATTGGAAAGATCATGGAACATCAGGGTTGGAAGGGACCTCAGGAGGTCATCTAGTCCAACCTCCTGCTCAAAGCAGGACCAATCCCCAGACAGATTTTTGCCCCAGATCCCTAAATGGCCCCTTCAAGGATTGAACTCACAACCCTGGGTTCAGCAGGCCAATGCTCAAACCACTGAGCTATCCCCAGGGCCAGCTCTAGCTTTTTTGCTGCCCCAAGCAAGCAAAAAAAACCCCCCAAAACAAAAACCCCACACCTGCGGGGCGGCTGGAGCGGCGAAGCAAAAAAATTAAATAAATAAACCTGCAGGGCGTCCGGAACCAGGGTGCAAACTTTTGGCTAGCCGGACTCCCTGCGCTGCAGATGTGCCCCGGCTAGCAGGGGGGAGGTGGGGGGAGAGAGAGAAGGGGGGCGGCCAGGGCTTCCTTCAGCCAGGGCGCTCACCACTCGGCCCCTCCTGCCATGCCGCCTGCCGGGCGGGCTCTGGGCTGCTCCGGGTGGCGGGGAGGGAAGGACGTGGGCTGCCGGGCTTGCTGCAGATGGAGCGCGCAGCCGGCTCCCAGCAGGGCGCTCCCCTCCTCCGTGCCACCGCCCCCTACAGGGCGGCCAGAGCGGCGAACCAAAAAAAAAAAAAAGGGCGTCCGTGCCACCCTAGGATTGGGTGGAAGCCGCTCCTTAGAATCTGCCGCCCCAAGCGCGAGCTTGCTTGGCTGGTGCCTGGAGCCGGCCCTGGCTATCCCTCCCCTGGGGAAAAAGGGATGGAAGAGGGGCAATGATCTGTAGCTCCTCCTTTGTTGTTCCAGGGCTCACCAGCTGAACTAAAGTTTCCCCGCGTTTGATAATAGCATGTTTCAGAGACCGTGCGATTCCCCCCTCCCATTCTCAGACTGGTCAGTGTCTGAAGGCGAGGCGGCCAGCTGCTGATTATGGATAGGAACCTGCGTCCATTTGCCATCTGCATCCTCACAGCTGTGCAGCAGTGAAGACAACCGGGTGCAGGCCTTTAAGCAGGAAGAGGGAGAAGAAGCTGATTGCCAAGGGGCCCTTCCTTGAGTGTCCTGCACTAGGGCCACTCACACGCAAGTGTCACCTACTGGTGAGTGTGTCTTACAAGTCCCACTCTGAGCCGAGCCACAGAGGATATGAATTGTCACAGCCTCAGTTGCAGAGCCTTGGCTCTGGGGGCCATCACACAAGGACTTATATCATCGAGCCCAGGCTGGGATCTTCTCTCTCTCTCTCTCTGTGTCAAGCCTGCCGGTTGCACTGATGGGCTCTCTAATGCAGCCACTGTCTCACTAGAGACTGAGTCCCACCCACGTACTTCCCACCTGAATTGGTTTTGTGCCAGTGATCAGGGTGGTGAAAGGCTTCATAGCTCATTACCCCGACCCAGCCTGTCGTAGCATGTCCTCTGCACCAGGAGGCAGAGCTGGAACCTGTGTGTGTTCTAATGTGCTGTGCATTCATCTTCATCTGAGGAGAAAATAACCAACCCTTTCCACATCCCTGAATAGATCTCTCATCTCCCTCCAGTTTCATTTGTTTCTTTCCTGTAAATAACTGGACTCATCAATAGCTATTAGTGGCGAAAAACACCACTTTCTACTTACACATTCTCATTGCCTCCATAGAGCACAAAGCCTGGGTAAGCCGCACGAGTCCCATTTATAAATGGAGCCATCAGGGTGCAACATGTCCAAGTCCACAGGCCGCTGGGAGAGCCGGGAAAAGAATGCAGATTTCCCGAGACTCTGCAACTAGCATTAAAAATCATTCAAAAGCAGAGACGTGAGGGCTGCTCTGAGAAAAACTGAGCCTCATTCCCAGAGCCTGGTAAGTTTCACACCGTTATCCCAAGGCAGCAAAAGGAGCAAAGTCCTGAGCTTTAACCCCTGTCCTCATCAGCATGAAAAAACCATAAGTGTGAATCAAACAACAGGCTTCAAATAGGAACGGCGATGCCTCTAATTTGTATGTACCATTATTTGATGTTCTAACCTACCAGGTTTAAGGTAAACCACCGTGGAATATCAAGCAGACATTAAATGAAACCATGTCATTAATTCAATCCAATGAGATATGTTTTATATAACAAAGGGATTTGTTCTGATACTCAAACAATGTATATTAATGAAAAAGTCGAAATAGATTCATTTTGTTCTCAAAGCAAACACATTAAGGAAAGCCATCAAGAAGTAAAGAACATGGCTTTTTTTTTAAACTGTGCTTTATTTAGGGCTAAGCTGGAAAGCGTCATTCAATAATTACAGAAGATTACAAGGAGTTTTAGGGAATTGAGAGTGAAAGAGCAGTTGTATGGAACTGCAGCTGCATTACACATCTGTACGTCCTGGCTGTGGGCTCGTTTCTGCTGTCCTTACTCAGATGAAACACCCGCTGTCACCCAATGGGAGTTTTGCCAGAGTAAGGGCAGTAAGATCAGACCCAATAAGGTGTTAAAAAAAGCCAAGATAACAATAACATTGTTATTTAAAAAACAAACAAAAACCAACCCAAAACCAATTAAAACAAAGTAAGATTCAAAAGAAGAATCAGAAATAATCATCACACTCTTCTTAGTTCAACTAAAACGAGCGAGAATGATGCAAATCAAGTCTGAATACAGTGGAAATAAATTATAATAAATATGATATACTTTAAAATATATGTGTTCTTAAATAATTCATTGTTTTTTCTGATTCAGTTTTTTAAAGCAATGTCTTATTTTTTAACTGCTCTAAAGTCATTTACCAAAGATAAATATCGTGCTTTCATTAAATAGTTTTCCTTGTTTTTTTTCTCTATCATTACAATTAAAAGTCCTACAAAATATGCAAATTTATTTACAGAAAAACAGAGCCAGCATCTTTTTTTTTTAAACATCCCCCTGTTTTTCAAAATTCCTTGTAAACAGTTTCAGAAATTCTTCAAAGAGATTGTTTTTTATGTTATTTTTTATTTTTATTTTTTTTTATATTATTTTTCTTTTTTAAGATTAAGGTTCTAGGCTAACCCCTTGCTCTGAAGGTTTCTAGAGCAAATATGGAAGCTACTGAAGCATAGGATGATGGGAATTTGCGGACAGCAGATCATGAAGACATGAAGCGTATAGCTGTGTTTTGTTGTTCAAGTTAGAACTACATCTGATAAAAAGACAGCTGTTTTGTTTCCCGTTTGCATTGTCTACAAGAATCGAGTTTTGTTTGTTTATTTTTGTTAATAGCTGGAATGCTTGCAGTTAAAAAAGCTGCCAAAATAGCCATTTCTCTTCTTTTTCTCCTCGATAAATAACAGCATCCAACAGCAATTGGCAGAGAGTAGGAATTTATGCTCAGTCTAAACTCTACAAAAATTACAATTCTACAACATCTTTGTTTTTAGCATTAACGCTAACTTCTATGTAGTATTTTTTTTTTGCTTTTTGTTGTCTAATTTTTTTTCTATTATATAGGTATTTTAAAGGTTTTTTCTTTTTTTAAATTCTGTACAACTATTAGGATTTTAAACAGGGAGAGTTAGAAGCATTTACAAACCTTTTTTGTTTTTGTTTTTTTACTGTCAACCATCTTTCTTTTCTCTTGGCTATGCCTTTTTATTTATTTACTTTACTTTTTTTTGCTTTTCACAGACATCATCTTACCTGCTTTGAGCAGCGCGATCCTTACGTATTATACAGAAAACCATATGAAAGTTTCATAGATTCTAATTAATGTATAACCAAAGAACCTCCCAAAGTATCAAAGAACTATTATCTTGCCATTTTAAAAGCATTTAAGCATTTTTTTTTAATTTTTACATATTTCATATAATTGCTCTCAAAAACTGTTTTAGGAACAGCTCAGAGAAAAGCAAAGAACTTCCATATTTTACATACAGCTACAAGTCTGCGATAAAAAGTTTTGTCCTTTGGTCCCTATATAGCTAAGGAATGACAGATAAAGATGCTCAGTGACCATTACCATGGGGTCAACATGGTAGCCGCATCCTTGGTGGCAAACAGGCACTCCTTTGTCCGTATCCAGGTTTGCATTTCCTGTTTGGAGAAAAGCCGCTGTGGTGATATCAATGTCTCTTCAGAAATCCTGGTTGATCTTGTTCCTGTTTTGATTTATTTATTAATTTTTGTTTGTTTCCAGCCCGTGTCCTTCGAAGTCAGCAGACGTGATACTTTTCTTGAAGAAATGTTACAGTCTAAACAATCAAAGAGAGAATAAGTCTGAAGTCTTCAGCTTGATTGATATTTGCTGATATGTCAAAGGTGTAATCCAACAGTTCCTGTTTTTTTAAAATATATATATATATATTTTTCTAAGTGTGGCCCATTCAGCTGCTGCCCTAAAAAAATGAAGAAGATCATTGCAAATTAAACTAAAAAGGCGAAGTAAACGAATAAAAAAGGCCCTTTTTAAAAAAAATAAACACATATAAAAGCCTGTTCTTTTGGGCCTAGTCCTGCTCCCGTTGAAAGTGAATGTGTTTTGTTCTCAGATTCAATGGAAACAGAACTGAACTCTTCCTCTGGAGTTGGTTTTTGAGGTGTGCTCCCACTAAAGTCAATGCAAAATTCTCATGGACTTCACTGGGAATTGGCTCAGACCCAAAGCGAGCCAGGCAGTCAAGATCATGATAAAGAAAAATACAATTGCTCCTTCTGCATTTTTAAGAATAGTGATCTATAGCCATATAAATATATATACTCACATCTATATCTATGTGCAGATATATACTTTGTAAAGTGGCACTTAAAAGAAAAAGCCAGATCACAATCTTGCTTGGCTGGACTTTCTAGCGTGTGAAGCCTCTAGGAAAAATTGCTCTAAATTTTAACCGTGTGCTGTATAGGACGATCCGTGGAGAAATAGCTGTCATTAATGTATATTCCTTTGTGAATGTCAGAAAGTAACACTTTGAACAGGCAATTCATGGGAGGTAAAAGAAAAAAAAATCAGTTGGAATGAACTTTTTGAAAAAGCTAGTAAACCTAACATTTCTTAAATAAAAAAGTTATTTAAAAAAATTTAATCATGATCCGACTAGACTTGACATTTAAGTAGGATGCTTAATCATTACGGATTAGCTCTTATCTCTTTCTAGCAAGCAGGTTCTTCTTATACACTCGGTGATTTATTACATCAAGAAACTTAGAAACTGCAAAAGGTCCACTCTGGTGGAAAAGTGTCATGCGGAATATCAATCCATGCTGGCAGGTTTTTCACACTGTTGGTTCAACAAACAGCAAACCGTACACAGCAGTCTAAACAATTACAACACCAAAAATAATAAGAATAATAGAATAAAAAAAATAAAAAAACACTCGTCAAGGACCCTTTTTCAGTTGTAAACAAAAAGATGCATTTTGCTTTTTGATCAGGATTATTTTTTTCCCCTCAAAACAATCCCTCCCTTACCCCAAACAAATAATTTGTCAGGAGTGGCTGTAATGTGGAACCTTAGAATTAGGAATTCTTGAAAAGGCACACAAGAGGCCGCAGGCTTTTCTCTGGGTTGCGTTTTGTTTGGATAGTTTTTAAACTACTGTTACTATTATTACTTTTTTTTTTTAATTTTGGAGAGTGATTTGAAATATCCTAAGGGAAAAAAAAAGCATCAATTGAAAAAGGCCCCCAATTCTCCGGAAAAAAATAAATAAAATCACAATATTTTTCAAGTGCAAAAAAATCAACCACGCATTTTCTATTTTCATTTTTTTTTGTAAAATATTTGTACAGTTATAACAATCCCATTTTCTAAAGAATTAGGAATCCATCTTTTTTTTCCTTCTATGTGACATCTAAAGAAGCATAAAACGCTGACGAGAAATTAAATGACAAATAAAGAAACCACTGCAAGCACCAAACAAAACGAAAATGAGCACAGCAAAAAATTGTGGCAGCACAAAGTCAAAAAAGGCACATGTGATCATGACTGGCCAATCATCAACTGATACAACATCCAAGAAAAATGCTTCAATCACGGCACCTGCACGAAACTTGACGGCATGTCATGCAACCAATTCTTAGCTTGTTACATGACGCCATCATGTCACACTTTCAACTTCGAGTTGATTTGAACTTACGGACTGGGGGACTGTATTCTCCACTTTCATGTCATTACGTGAACTTTTTTCCTAGCTCAGCTCGAGACTGTGGTGGATTTGACTGGCTCTTGGTTGGTTTTGTTGGAATTTGATTGAATGACAAAAGAAGAAAAGATTTTTTTTATATATATATATATATTTATATATAGTGTGGAAAAAGGGAAAGGTGGGGGAAGAAGATATATATATAAATAATAATAGTAATAATAATAAAAAGTACCAAACAGCATCAGTCAAAAAGCTCTAGTGAAAATACTTGCAATTAAACGATAAAAACGAAAGAAGAAGGAAAATGAAACGAACGAAAGAGGAAAAAAAATCATGGCGGAGGCCTAGCAGGGGACAAAGACATACTACACACAGTTTATGTGGACACATGAACAACAGTGAACAGTAACAAAATGTTATGCAGTGGCTGCTGAAGAGAGCATGCACTGAATGGATGAGAGCACACACAGATCGGTTTGCGTCTGGAAAATACATTTGCTGCCAACCGCAGTGGTTTTGTTCTTTCCCCATGCCACCCCTCCCCGCAAACTCCTGGGAGGTGGCTCTTCAGTAAGGGGTTGATTCAAAGAACATTGGAGCCTTTCTGTTGACTTCAATGGGCTCTGGATCAGGTTCTCAGCTGCTCTGTTTGCATCTGAAAAGCTGAAGGAGTGCTGGAGTAAAAGAAGAGGCACTGCTTTGGTTATTGAGAAAAAGTAACTAGTGTCTGTCCCTTTAAGGGCTCGTAGGTGAGACGCTCAGGACAGCAGCCCAGCTGGTGTGGTATGTGAATTTACTTCCCTGTTGTTTTGATATGGCCTAAAAAAATCCAAAATTCTACCTACAGGCCTGATCCCCCATCCTCCCTCAGGCAAAATGCTCCTGGACTGCCCATATCCTCCTGACCGTGCAGCCCTCACCAGGCAAAACTGCCTTTAACTTGCTCTGGGAGTTTTGCCTGAATGAGCACTGCAAGGATCAAGTCCCTAAAAGTCACTGCACGCAATGAAACATAAAGTACTGGGCTCAGCCAACAGCTAGAACTACTGTATTTCAGGTGTTTGCTTCCCATCCCATCAGTGGGTTGATTTCTCACCAGCATGCCTAGTCCTGAAAAGTCACTGCACATCATTGAAATTTCACTGCACATTGGTTTGTCACAAGGATATTGTGTTAGACTCTAGTTCTGAAATCACGCAAGCAGGCCAGAGAGGCTTCTTTCCATTGGCTTTTGTTCAAAGTCAAACTGTGTGCGCTAGCCAGGGGAAGGGTTTATGTTATCCAGCAGAGAGATGGCTCTGAACAAAACCCAGGATCCGAACTCTGGATTTGGCTCCAGCAGCCGGACTTTGCTCTCTTTTACAGCAAGGTAAATCTGGAGTAACTGCATGGATTGCTGCTGTTACACTGGATTTACCTGGTCTGTGTCACTACCATCGGCCGACCAAAACCCCTGGATCTTGCATGCTCAAAATTTGAATCTGAACTTGTGTTTGGATGATGCCTGGTACAGAGGTGAATGTGTGCACCCAGACAGGATTGTGGTTCAGCTCCATTTGTGCTACAGAAAGAGAGTGTAGCACTATAATAAACCTCCCGTTAGTGCTGGTGCATGAGACCTCACCCTGAGAGGATTGTAGTATGGCTGCTGGATCTCACGCTCCATAGTCACCATTGAAAAGTCAGCGCTAGTCGCACTGGGCCAGCTGGTGAATTCTGACAGACGTGCAGCAGAATAAAAAGCTGTAAGGAGGCACCGTATCTCTTAGGGCTTGCACCTGTATTGTGAGTAACACCAGTAGGGGAGAGCAGGTACTGCAAGGTCAGGGGTGCTGAACTGAGGCTTAGCCCTGGTCTACACTGGGGTGGGGGAGGATCGATCTAAGTTACGCAACTTCAGCTCCGTGAATAACGTAGCTGAAGTCAACGTACTTAGATCGACTTACCGTGGTGTCTTCACCGCGGTGAGTCGACTGCTGCCGCTCCCCCGTCGTCTGCGCCTCTCGCGGTCCTGGAGTACAGGAGTCGCCGGGAGAGCGCTCGGGGGTCAATTTATTGCATCTAGACTAGACACGATAAATTGATCCCTGCTGGATAGATCGCTGCCTGCCGACCTGGCGGGTAGTGAAGCCATACCCTTGTGGCTAAGCTGGAGAAGAGGGGAAAGGCTGACCCAACACACCCCACACGCAGCAGCAGGGGCTGGATCGGGACTCTGAGAAGCCGGTCAACGCCTGGGATTGGCCTGCCCTCTTTGCAGGGCTACTCTAGTCCAGCATGTTAGCTGAGAAGTTTCCCCTGATACACAGCGAGACCTGGTGGGTGAGGTAATATCTTTTATTGGCCCAGTGTCTGTTGGTGAAAGAGCCAAGCATTCGAGCTTATACAGGGTGCAGCTTCAGGTCTGGGATAGGTACTCGGAGTGCCAGACCCAAAGACAAGCTCTGTGTATGCTCAAAAGCTTGTCTCGTTTACCAACAGAAGTTGAGCCAATCAAAGCTAGTACCTCTCCCGTGTTGTGTCTCGAGTAACCTGGGCCCCACATGACCTCACCAACCTACCCTAATGCATGGAAAAGGCAGCAACTGTGTGTCAACTTTGGAATGGCAAGCACAGTACCTCTGCCTTTAGACTAAAATTTCAGACATTGTGAATGTGACAACAAATATATACATATATATATATATATATATATACACATACCTATACATATATATGTATACACACACCTATACATGTATAAATGATTAAAACTCACTGAAAAAACAAACAAATGCATTCAAATAAAAATCAACCAAATCTATTTAATAAGCAGTTCACTTCTCTGGGAGCCGATAGAAGCATTGGGTATGGCTCAGAGATAAGCCATCCCATTCATGTATAAAGATGTTAGGGTTATGAAGACAGGGATACAGCCTGATACGGAAATGGGGCCTTTGGGACTTGTGAGACGTAGTTACAAAGCGAGAGGGAGCGCACGCCTTGCGTCCTTGGAGACTGGCTACAAGGAGTGATGGTGCAACGCATCTCTGAGAGCTAGATCGCCGAGTCGGAGTGTGCCTCCACGCAACAGACTAAGGCCAACGATGCCCTGTAATCTCACACCTGCCAAGCCTCTACTGTGAGGTCTTTTACAGCAGCCCTTTGGCAATATTCTCATCGACTGTTGAGTCCCTAGTTACGAGGATGTCTTTAATCAGGGCCCTGAGCCACAGCTGGACTGTGCGTGATTACAGCGGTGACCCTAAAAACATTTCCAGGTCTCTTTGTTACGGCAGCTTCCCCCCGGTATTGCCTGGACTCTGCTGCGGGAGAGGACACAGCACATTAAAGGCACCACTGGCGAACTTTCGAGGGTGGCCACTGGCTACGCTTTATTGCCCACAGCCGCACTATTAGGTGAAATTCATGCCCAGCACAAGACGGTGTGACAGCGATTCCAACCCCAGGCGGTGTCTTTGGAGACTACGTTGTACTGTATGTGGGAATGTTCTGTGTAGCATTGTGGGTTAGGGGGTTGAGTTCTACTCCATGAAGGAGTTACCACAGCTTACTTTTGATACAGCAAATGGCCCTTACCTTTGATCCTGGGGGGACCCAACCCTACAGGAGGGTTGGAAGGACTAGAACCGATCAGGATTCCCATAGGAATGACGGACAACTTCTGGTATGAGGGCTCAAGGAGCATTTAGACCCCGTTATTGTTTTACATGTTTCCTTGATATCCTTGAATACATATGCGCTGCTTTGGAAGAGCTGCATGGGCCCTGGCACAGCACTGTCATTGGAGGGTAGGTCCCTGCCCAGAGAGAGGTGATGGCTAGGGTAGACTTGAGATCCGAGTGGGTGTTTCTGCAGCAGATCACAGGGGCAGCAGGGTGGGGGGCAGAAAGGGGGTTTAAAAGTCCAGTTTCCCACTGACATGGTGCATGCCCTCTGCACTGGGAGAATCTCACCTGGGCTGAGTCCTCACGCAGCCCACATGAAATGCCCCAAGTCCTGTCCCAGCATGCACGGGGCTCAGTGTGCAACCTGCGAAGGAGGCTCTGAAGCTGCACCCGTCGGTCCTGCTAGTGAGGGGAAGTCATGGTGGGAGTTATGTTCAACTCAGTGGGAGTTTTGCCTGAGTAAAGACTGCAAGATGTTAAAGTTGATGGAGGAAGTCTCTTGTGTCTGAACAGCCCCCTCTCCTCCCTCGCTTTTTATGCAGATTCCTTCAACCTAGTAGTAACACAAAAGCACTCTGCAGTTCTTACTCTCAGGGATGGTCAAACACTTTTACTCCACACAATGCACGTGGGTTTCTTGCCATGGCAGACTCATATCGGCCTGGATGTGAGTGCTTAGGACTATGCCCGTGCTTAGGACTATGCCATCTCCTATGGACTGCTGTTAAATCCAGGTTTGACTTGCTCCCATCGGAGTCAAGGGCAAAACGCCCACTGAGTTCAATGGAGGAGGCCCGTTCTTGTCAGTATTGAATATTTATGACCGAGGTGGGGGCCCTATTACGCTAGGTGCTGTACAAACAGAGAGGTAGACATGGTCTTTGCCCCCACAGCGTTTACCATCTAAGGAAGGTCAGGCTTTACACTACGCAACTCAGACTCAGTTCCTGCTTGGGGCTGGTGCAGCTAAACTGTTGCGCTGGCCCTTCCCTCACTCCTCTCATTTCATCGCTTTGTGCGTCCAGTGTCTTTCATAACGCTGCCTTTCCATTCTTGTCTGCTCCTGCCCCCCACAAGCTCTTGCTTTTGCTATGCCGGAGAGGCCAGCCGGCCCCCTTTGGTCATCGCCTCAGACAAACCTCTCCACCTGCTGCTTTTGCACTATCCCGTCTGCAAAGGGCCCCTTCCCTGCACTGACGCACAGGCTGCTAGCATCTCCTCTACCAAACAGACAACAGCCTATGGCTGGCACCACGCTGCTTTATTAGCACTGGGCCCATCCCGAGCACTGCTGCTACAACTTTTACACCACACCATATGCACACAGCTAAACATCATACACCCAGCTACACAGCCCCATTCAGACATACAGGGTCCCAAGCCTGCAATGCAAGCCCGTAGCTTTTGGAAATGAGAGCTGTGAGTGTGTGTACGAGAGAGCGAGAGAGAGACGTACATGCTATACGTGTAAATAAAATATATGCAAATATTGACTGCCTGTGAGGCTGTAGCTATAAAATATTGTCCGGGGTAGGGTTGGGGGTGGGGGGAGACAAACCAACAACCCAAGCGCTGGTGTGTTGCACGTTCAAGCAGGGGAAAATTACATGTTTCTCCTGAGTGACGGTTCTTTATAGCTGTTGCTTCGGGGTGGAGGGGGGGAGGCAATATTTGTTTGATTACACCCCAAGATCTCGCACTCTCCTGGCCTATCGCTACACCTGTTTTGTCTTTTCTCTGATTTCCTGTAGCAATTTCGCTCTCCTGGGCCGTTTCTTTCTGGTGCTGGCGCCCTATCGTCACCCTCCCATCCCCCAACCTCGGCTTGACCAGGCTAGCTGTGCGCTACTCCCTGTCTCGCCACCGGCAAAGCAGCCGAGGTGTTACACGCTTGCCACAAGCTTTTGCATGGCCATCGCACAGCGTGGGCCAGAGCAGGTGTGTCTGATTGGGGGGTAGGCCGGTGTGGCTGAGGGGTCCCAATCCCAGTGTTAAGTCCTGGGTCACCATTTCATGGCGACTGGCCATTTCCACCAGACAATAATGGATGTTAGCGCCTCACCTGGTCTTGTGTGCAAGGTGAGAGCTTTGTTATTTAAAAACACAATCGGTTTTTTTTTTACATAAGATTCATTTTTAACAAATTAAGGACAAGGCTACAATAAAGATGGGGTGTGTGTGTGTGTGTGTACATTTATGTATGCAAATTATCTATGTACACCCTCCCCCAATAGGGCTACAGTCTCCTGAACGCAGAGCCAGGACAGGCTGAAGAAGGCTGGCTGTGCGAGCCCTCAGCTAAGCTCCATGCAGGCCCGACAGGCCTGTCCAATGTATGAGTGTCATGCCACGGGCGGGCACTGCCAGATGAGGAAGCAGGAGCTTAGGAGTGCCACGTACCCCAGTCACTCCCCTGTGGAACGGCCCAGCAGTGGGAACAACGTCCCGGCCCACAGCCAGCATTCCTCATCTCGTGCAAAATCAGTCGGTGTGGAAGGCAGTGCATGTTTCCTCACTCATGGTTTCCCCAAGTGCCCCACAGATGCTACTTCCGCATGGCCCACAGAGACTGTCGCAATTGTACGCGCCAGCATGTCAGCAGTGACTGTACAGGCAAAAGGAAGTGCAGCGGCTGCCTGGACTGCCTAGGTGAATGGTACTGGAGGGACTGGGAAGCAGGCAGCACTCAGCAGCTGGCCTCACCCAGCCTTAGTCATGTGGGCTGGGACCGCTCCTCTTTTTGCAACGTGACACAGATCTTGAACGTCCACCCGGGTAGCCTGGCGGGGACAGGTAGAAAGGGTCCTGCTTTTGTGTCTCACGGCAAACAGAGAGTTTGGTCCCAGGGCAACGCCTCCCTTCATGGCTGCTGAGTGCTAGGCAGGCGATGAAATGTAGAAGCTGCTCTGCCACACCTAATAAGGGTTCTTTATTCTGCCGGGGTGTTAGATCAAGGTGGCATCGGGGAGTTCATTAGCTCCCAAGCACCATGACAACATTTTAATTTTAAAAAGCTGCACACGCTTGGAAAGCAGTTCTAATTGGGAAGCTGGACGTGCGGCTCAGCACCTGCTCTCGATTTGTTTGTTCTGGATTGACACGAAATGCTGCAAATCCTGATGCTTTAATATTCTATTGTCGTTGCTAAGGGAGAGGCAGAGATGCCGCACCCCCAGTTTTACCGCTCCGAGGATTTCAAGGCACTTGATACAGATCCGTTCGCTGACCGCAGGAACCCCAGCTAGGGATGTGTGGCCACGGGTGTGGTCCATGGACAAACTGGGGCACTCTGGCTCTCGTTCAGTTACATGGAATACAATGGCCCAAAGCAGCTTGCCAGGCGTGAAAGGGGAAGTGATTTACACAAGGGGACCCCCATCCTCCAAGCTTGCAGGGGAGGAGCTCTCTGTGGCTCACACTGCTGAGGTAGTGGAAGGGACATGTGGACGTGTCATGGGTGTTGCTGGTGGGTCTACACACGGCGTTGGATGTACAAGTCCACAATGAAGAAGAGCAGCAGCTTTGTCTGCAGTTCCTGCCCTAAACCTACCCCCGACCTTGTGCCTCGCCTCCAAGCTCTCCTATGCAGTATCCATGTGAAAAATCAGGACAGGGGTGGGGGGGTAATAGGTACCTATATAAGAAGACGACCCCAAAATTGGGACTGTCCCTATAAAATCGGGACAGCTGGTCACCCTAGATCTCTCTATGGTACTTATCTGGCCCCCATGACCGTTGTCTCTGAAAGCCTCATGATCTTTACTGTATTTGCCCTCTCAACCTCCCTGTGAGGTATGACGGTGCTACTATTTTGAGGCCGAAAGAAACTAGAGTTGTAAAGCTAGGTAGGCACCTAACACCCATTGGTTTCAATGGGCATTAGGCACCTAAAGAGGATCTGGGCCTAACTCTATAATTATCCCGTGAGTCGCGGACTATGTGTTTTCCCAAGGCTGGTGGTTGTGTGTTTCTCATACACTTTCACTGTCTAGTGGAGTTCCCAGAGAGTGAAATCACTCCATGGGTCTGTGAGCTTATCGGCTACTGCGGATGAAGTCCCACAGTAACTGTACAGAGGTACAATTTTACTTCTTTGTCACCACAACGAATTTCATCTACACTCAGACAGGAACCGCTTGTGTCAGAGAACTGATTGGTCTCGGAAAGGGCTTGCGCCTGCAAGGCTCCTCGGCCATTCCTGGGGAATTCGGGAGTGCTCTCCTGCTACTGTTACAGGGACAAGCTGCAGAACAAAGAGCCTCACTCATGGCGTACAAGCTTATTCGCTCCATTACTAGACCTACCGCAAGGCAGTCATCGGCTCCTCCTTCCTCTATAAAAGCCTGCACTGCACTTCTCTAGAACACACCGAAGAACATTCACAGAGCTATGGGCATGCTCAAGTGTGGCCCATCCGTCCTCCTGGAAAGCTCACCTCCAGCTGGCCAGCAGTGGGTGAGGCATTGGTCTCCGCTAAGAGCATCGGGTTTCGCCATTTCAGAGAAAGGTTATGGGCGAGAATGTTAAGTTACTTGCCAAGTATGCACTACCTTCCTTCAGGGCCGGCCCGACAGCTTCAGCTGCCTCCATCCCTCCACTTGCTTAGAGAAATGGCTCTCAATCTGTTTGGGTTCATGACCCAGAAAAGGGCCGAAAACTTGCCCCTTGACCCACAGCTGAGACGAGGTCAAGGATTTGCACCCCGAGCTCTGTGTGCAAATCAGAATCCTGCTGTGCACAGGTATCCTGGAGAGGTAAAGAGGGAGGGCCAAGGTGCTGAGAGGATAAATAACTTCTGATGCCTCCTGAATGGTGAACATTATAGGCTGGTGTAGCCATTGTGCTGCTCAGAGTTTGGACCAATGCAATTGCATCTGCAACATGACCAAGTCAAAATGGGAGCCTTTCACACCCACTTTGCATTGATGTAAATGATTGACAAGGAATCAGGTTCTACCTACCCATGAAGGCTGGTTACTGAGCTGCAGGAGCGGACTAGAGTCTCCATGATAATGCACTGGCCCTGCTATCTGTGCTTTAGCACATGCAACGTTGCGAAGCAGATTTTTAGTGGCAGAGAGACCATTCATTTAATCCATCTGTCCAGATCTTGGGATCTTTGTCTGGATTTCACGGTCGTGAGGATATGGCTCCCCTGCAGTGTTAGTCATGGGTATGGCACCTGGGTAGCCTAATCTGGGAGTGACTGTCCCTCCAGCAAAGCCCTACCTGCATTACAGTGTCCTCACTATTTCTGCTCTCCTCCATGTGGGGGCATATCCCACCGTTTTTCATGCTGAGACGCTCTAGGCTTCTTTCCCAGTCAATGCTCTCAATTGTGAACGAACTTGTCCATCGAGTGGGGGGAACTGTGGGAAGGCATTGGAAGACTGAGTGATTTAGCCTGTGTTCTCACTGCTAAGTGGATAAGTTCTTGCCCGTGTGAAAGCAGAGCCTGGGTTCTAACCCATATCTCCAGCCTGATAAGCTAGCCAGGGTTTAAGGCATCTCTAATCTCAAGTCACAGGTTTTTGTGTGTGGACGGGAGGGGGTCTGGGCTAAAACCTGGCTAAGCACCTGGCTTGACTCTGCAGTGAAGATGTAGCTTGCATCTTCAAACAGCCCTCTTCTGTCCATCCTAACCTGGAGGTCATCTTTCTGAAATTAGAAAAAAGAAAAATGCCCTGTTCTCCACTGGGGCCTGAGAAACAGCAGTCAGAGCGGCAGCCTGTGCCTCTCTGATGGATTCCGCCTCAGCTAAATGAAATTAAGATTTCAGCAAACAAGCCCCAATTCCACTGTACCAGGAGAACAAATGACATCTGATAATTGCTAACTCCTTTTGCTCATTCTTTGCTCTGTTCACCCCATCAGTCTCTGCAGATTATATTTTCAGCTGCGTTTAATGAACGTCATTTATTAAACTAACACCGGGGTTCTGCTCTGGCCTCAGACAGATGGGCTCGCTAATATGAATCATTTTGGTCAATTGGATTATTCTGATAGGGAACGGATCCCTGCCACTCTGTGGAACACAACACAAACAAACACGGATGCCTTGCCTCCGGTCGTGACCATACTCAGTTGGTGCTCGTTCGGCGGCAGCTTTGTTGCCTGCATTCGAGGTGGCATCATGGTGTTGCTATCGCTTCCTTTCTGCTATCTCAGGTAAAAATAATAATAAAGGCGCACAACTCATTTTGTTCCTGATTGTTTAGATGGAGAGTAAATGCCTGGCTCACCCCGGGGTTCAGCAGGGGGACATGCATCATCACTGTCTTTCGTGTGCTTAACAGACGCACAGTCAACCAGATTAGTCTTCTCCTTTGTCGCTGCAAATAGCACTTATTCTAATGTGTAACAAAGCAATCAAAATAAATATCCCCCCTCCCATTCTCCTTCACACTGACCCCAGAGAAGACAGGCAAGCTTATTTGGTGAGTGGCCTTACATCTCCCCTATTCCTGGTCAAATTAATTGGTGAAGGTAAAGGGACATTGTTTACAACAGCTACATGTTGTAAAGGCATTCGGTGCTATTTTAATAAAAGGAAACAGAGATAAAATCCCTCTGAAATCTTCCACATGGAGATGCTCCCAGCCTTTGTTTCAGGATTTTAGTGCTAAGAACTTTTTAAACTTTAGAATAATAGTTTATGTTCAGGGATCGATCTATCTATCTATCTAATCTAAACACACAACCCAATTTATAAAGAACAAACAAGCCAGTGGGGTTACATTACCAGTCTCCAATCCACCAAAGGATGTATCATGCATGTTGACAGAAATCAGACAGGCAATAAGGTATACTAATGCATAACCATGTGTGACTTCAACTACCTGCATATAAACGGGTCAAATGATGCAACAGGAAAGGTTTAGAAATACACCGGGCCAGGTAATCAGCTGGTGTAAATCAGCATAGCTCCATTAAGGGCTGATTTATACTCGTTGATGATCTGGCCCAACATATACTGACACCTTCAATGGTTGCTATTCAGACCAGCAAATTCTAGTGCACACGGGTGGAGAGATTCTCCTCAGTTTAGTTCTCAGTTACACACAGGAGTTGGTTCAAGAAGTCACCACAGTGGAGTGCCTAGGTAACAGTGACCACAATATAATTAAGTTGAGCAGTCTTGAGAGAGGAAAGGTACCACATACAAGCGTGGTGTCACCAAACTTTCAAAAGAGGAACTTAAAAAAAATAAATCACAAGGATGCTCAATTACAAAGGCTCTAAAAGCAGCAAAGAGTCCTGTGGCACCTTATAGATTAACAGATGTATTGGAGCATGAGCATACATCTGACGAAGTGGCTATTCACCCACAAAAGCTCATGCTCCAATACGTCTGTTAGTCTATAAGGTACCATAGGACTCTTTGCTGCTTTTACAGATCCAGACTAACATGGCTACCCCTCTAATAAAAGGCTCTAAAGCCAAACCAAAAGAAATTAAAATCCCTAGATTTGACTACAGAAATGGAAGGGCCCTCCTGGTTATACAGTCTAGTTCCCTGCTAGCACAGGCAACCTCCATCATATAATAGGAACCCTGTTTGGAATGTTACAGACATTTCAAGAATTTACTCCCCAAAAGCTAATTTCCAAAACATTTGAAAAAAAAGGGGGAAAAAAAGGCTTTTCCCCCCGGCTTCCTCCCACCCCAACATACAGTCCGCTATGAAACAGCAACGTGTGACACGCAAGGAGGAAGCACAGAGGAGAAAACAAAGCATGAAAAGCACATACTTATTGTATTTCGCAGACAACAATGAAATGCAAAGTTTGAACATGAGTGGAGCGCTTCCTCAGAGATGGGTGAAAAAAAAGTTTCATCCAGCAACCTGAGTTAAATTTTAGCTGACTTACAGCCCATGGTTTGCATGGGCTACAAAACAATCTGGCCCACTCTGTTTGACAGTGCTTAAAAATCAGGAATAGTCTAGTCTCCGTCTTTTGTGGGGGGAATGCAGCCTTTTTAAAAAGTTTTTTTTTTTTTTTACAGAATTCTACAGCCATCATCTGATGACCTGATCCAACACTCACTGAACTCAATGACATGATGTCTGTTGGCTTAACGGGGCAATGAATCAGGCCTTAAAGATCACAGCAGTGATCACATTATTGCTGTAGTGATTTTAATAAGGGTGGGACAGCCTTGAAAAATTCTGTGCCTGAACTCTCTATGGGAGAAGGTTTTTTTTTTAATGAGCAATTTAAATATCATTTGTTTTTCATTGCTGGGGTAAAACACAAGGTAGCTGGTAAATGTCCACCACAACTTTGCCAGGCCCTGTGGTGAGTTTATGTCATGTGTGTGGTGGGGAAAATCTCTAATTTTATTGGTTTGGTCCTATACTTGCAATAGGAGGGGGAACCCCGCCCCAGCAATGAACAGGGAACCTGATTTCCAGCAATTGCGACCTGAGTGTCTGGAGCAGCTCCAGGGATGGCCAAGGACTGAGCTCACACTTCAGAAATGGGTATCTCAGCTCTGTTAAAAGTGTGTTTCACTTAATCACAAGAATCCAGTGGGATGTAAAAATGTCAATGCAGAGACGTTCTTGGAAAGCCCATAGAATGGCCAGAACCCTGATGTTACAGCCCAGTGAACTTTAGTAAATAACTAAAATGCCCTTTGGCGTAATTTAGAATTGAAATGATAATTGGGCCAAACTGGGCCTCAACTGGTGTAGCTCCATTGACTTCACCCCCCCATTGACGTAGTGGAGCTGCCAATTTACTCTAGCTGAGGAGATGGTTCCATTATTGAAATGGCTATTAACTTTCTGGGGCACGTGCACTCTGTTCTTATTCATTGTGCTGCTCAGTTGGGAACTACTTATCAGCTGCCATTCCAGTTCCCCCCTCTTGTTTACTGTTCGATCCAGTCTTACAGGAGGGTTGGGTGAAGCTCTGCTGAGTATAAGAACGGAACAGGGGGTGGGACTAGATACCTCCTGAGGTCCCTTCCAACCTTGTGGGGAGGGATCGCTCAGTGGTTTGAGCATTGGCCTGCTAAACCCAGGGTTGAGAGTTCAATTCTTGAGGAGGCCACTTAGGGATCTGGGGCAAAAATTGGTCCTGCTAGTGAAGGCAGTGGGCTAGACTCAATGTCCCTTCCTTTTTTTTTTTTAGGGGGAGTTCAATCCTTGAGGGGGCCATTTGGGGAACTGGGGTAAAAATCTGGGGATTGGTCCTGCTTTGAGTAGGGGGTTGGACTAGATGACCTCCTGAGGTCCCTTCCAACCCTAAGATTCTATGATTCTATGATTCTAACCACTTGAAATAAAAGCTACCTTTTCCCCAACTATAGGAGGAACGATATCTGGGAGACCCTGTTCACACCTGAAGTCTTCAGGTGTGTGCTACTGCTGAATCAAATACTTCAGAGCCTGGAATATTGATATTCAGTTGTAACCTGCCAAAGTTACCACCCTCATGAATAATTCAAATATGCAATTATTGTATTTGATATACCACTGGAAGCCACTGTGCAAATGAGAAACGGTTCTAGTGCAGCTGATTGTATGTGCCTTCCAAAACCATAAGGGCATCAGTTGAAGATGCTCATGTTGGAGGAGGCTTCGCTGCATCATCTTATTAAGATTCTTTCCAGTTCCCAGAGCAGAGTAAATTTCATGGAGTTTGTTACCCTCCTTTCCTTTGTAGCTACTTTTTAAACACTAGCAACTACAGCTCTGCAGCGGGACGGGACCTGTGGGTCTGGCAGGACCCACTGCCATTATAGTGGGACTGGGTAAAATGTACATTGTTGTAGGTAGGATCAGTGGGCAAAACCACCAGACTGCAGTAATTTGCTAAATTGCTTGTCTTCACAGAATCTCAGGGTTGGAAGGGACCTCAGGAGGTCATCTAGTCCAACCCGCTGCTCAAAGAAGGACCAATCCCCAGACAGATTTTTGCCCGAGATCCCTAAATGGCCCCTTTAAGGATTGAACTCACAATGCTGGGTTTAGAAACCCACTACTCGAACCACTGAGTTATCCCCCCCAATAGAATTTCAGTGGTGTCAAGCAACTATTTTTAGTGTAAGCAAGGGATAGAAAGCGATTTAATGTCTATTATAACAGGAGTTTAAACATTTTTTTACATGATTTAACAAGATTTGTGGTAAAATTGTGTCTGTATTCTGTTTATATATATAATATATTAACTGACTGTGGTATTTTTTTAGTAGCATGGGGGAATTTTTCTGTCTTGTGGGATTGGTGGGATCTCTGATTTTTGTGGCTGGGAGAGGGATAAAAGTGCAAGAAAGAATGCGGGAGCAGGTGGGACAGGGACAGAATTTAAAAAATAGTCCCATGCAGGGCTCTCCTAGCACCCACCATATACTGTTTCACAGTCTGTTTCTGCAGTAACTCTGAAGAACTTCCTGACGGCCATAATAAGAACTGGCCATTTTCAGCCTGCCAAAATGTGCTGTGAATTGACCGGAGCGATGTAAGTCACAAGTGGACCTGGAATCCTTTAAACGTTGACTTTATTATGAGTTTCGGGTTGTCCGCATTACTGTCCCTGCTAACTCACTTTTCTTTAGGATCAGCGCACAGTGCCATGACCTTGGCATGTATTGTCAATATCACACGTTAGCTGACAAAAATAATGTTTGTGATGGAGATACTGTTATATTTCTGGAACCAGCAGAGAAGGAGATAGACAGGCAGAGGGAACTGATAGACATACAGCTGTCTGCTGAGGTGGATTTATTGTTCCGGCTGCAACACTAACAGGAAAGTGAGGCTTTGCACTGGGGAGGGGCTCAAACTCTTAAAGGGACAGGACATCATATTCCTAAACCTTACTTTAAAAAACTTTCCAAACACATATACATTATCGTTTACATGGCTAACATGGAACACTATATAACCCAACTGAAAGTTGCATGGACTACTGCAGACTCTTAAATTGCAAGGTATTATTCTGCCCTGGAATAGCAACTCACTAACTAAACCATTTTTAATTTCAGGCACACAACTGATTTTCTCATTCTTTTGGGCTAAATATGGTGATGGTGGTGCAACAGTGTTATGAACAACTGGACAAGTTGGTGGCAAGAAATCAGCTGGAGCTGGTATAGAATTAACTGGATCTGATATCAATGTTTCTTCCAGAAACTCATCAAAATTAGGAGTTGTAATGGAAGGAGGCTCAATTGGAGGAAGAGAAAGTCCTACTGGAACATCCCCAGAGTCCGGTACTAGTTGAGGCTGCAACTAGTCCATATGTTATTTCCAGAAAGTACCAGGTCCTGTTCATTTTACAAGTTTTCCAAGTACCCAGTTTACTCCACAACGATAGCTGCGAGTCCACACTAAGTCTCCAACTTGAAAAGAACAATGACGAGTCACATGTTGACAATCAGTTTGCATAGCTTAGGATTTGGCTACCCTTGAGGCAACATCAGGATGTAGCAGGTTTCAACAGGTACACAAAGATTGCTCCAAGAAAAGAGTTGCAGGTGACTAATGGATGGTAGTATGTGGTGTGTTTGTGTAGACAAGCAAGAAATTGTCCAATTTCTGCTGATGACTCAGAATAGACTTGTTAACTTTTAAGGCATGTTTAAGTGTTTGTACAAAGAATTCCACTAGTCTGTTTGCAGCAGGATGGAAAGGAGCTGAGCATATGTGCTGAATTCCATTTGAAGCTAGGACCCTCTACAATTCTTCAGAACACAGTTGAGGTCCATTGTCACTCACCAACTGTAACACTAAGCCAAACTGGCCAAACAAGGTCTGAAGATGTCCAGTAGTAGCTGTAGTAGAAGTTATTCTGAAAACTTCTGGCCATTTTGACTATGACCAAAACCATATAACCTTCCAAAGGTCCAGCAAAGTCCAAGTGAATATGTGTCTAAGGAGACTGAGGCCACGACCCTGAGCTGGGCCATGATCATGCTGAATTTGCTGACACGTAGCATAGCACTTCACCTTCCTCTCAGTCTCTTTGTCAATCTCCAGCTACCAGACATGACTCTGGGCTATGGCCTTCATTGGCATAATGCCAAGATGACCTTAGTGAAGAGCTTCGAAAACCTGAGATTGAAGTGATTTTGGAATGATCACTCACATTCCCCGTAAGATGCAACCGCGATTCACTGATAATTCATGTTGACATGACATTAATTGTGTAAACTGGGGATTTTTGATCCAATATTGTACTCTGTAGTACCATCTCCTTCACAAGAGAAAGTACATCATACATAGTAGTTTCATTGTTGATGTCAGTACTAGTGATGGGTAACCTACCCATCAAATTGAGATAGAACACTTTTTCTGAAGTTTCTTTGGGTCAACGAGAACTTTACCATGGTCGGCATGAAAGCCCATAAACATTCCCATGCTGAATCCTTTTATGGAACTGAAGACTATAGGAATGAGCTGAAAATAGTGGTGCCCATTGTTGCATATGAGCAGCAGCTAATGATAAAATTCCATGTTTCGGTTCAAAAATTGAAAGTAATGGACGATGCTCCATCAGCAAGGTAAAATGTCTACCACACAGATAGCTATGCAACTTCCAAATTCTGAAGCTAATGCTGAGACAGCTTCTTGCTCTATTTGTGCATAGTTCTTCTCTGGAATAGTGAGTGTTCATGATGTAAAGGCAATTGATTTCTCCATGTCATTAGAAAAAATGTGGGAAAGAATCACACCCACTCCATATGGTGAAGCACCACAAGCCAATTCCAATGGTAGAGAAGCATCAACATGCATAAGAACTTCAGCTGATGTCAACAGTTTCTTGGCTTCCTTAAATGTATACTCACACTCTTCAGCAGGGCTGGATTTACACCTTACACAGCAACTTTAGCAACTGGATTTACACCAAGGCACATCAACTTTAGCGCTCCCACCCCCGCCTACAGTTGACCTTTGTGTTTTCTGTAAAAAATGAAAACTTTTAAGCCACTTTTAACTTTTAGGTGCCCCTAGGCATGTGCTTACTGTACCTAAATGGCAATCCAGCCTTGCTCTTCAGTCCATTTCCATTTTTTCTTTGGTTGTAGGAGTTCATGTAAAGGTGTAAATACCGTCACCGGATCAGGCAGAAAATCACGATAGTAGTTAAGTAGTCCTAAGAATGAATGTATCTGGTGATGGCACTTAAAAAACAACCTTCTCTTTCTCTTAAACCCAATGCATCCATTACATGTACAAGGTGTTCAACTAAAGGTTTGGAAAATGTCACATTTGTCTGACGTACTCTGTCTATGGTCTCCCAAATGCTGCAAGACAGGATACAAATTTTGAAGATGATCCTCTTGATCATTCCCTTTAGCAAGGATGTCATCCAAATTGCACTTTGAACTCCATTCAGTCCCTTCAGAATCTCACCCATGACTTTCTGGAACATGGCAGGTGCTGATGCAATACTGAAAGGCAACCTGTTGAAACAAAATACACCTTTTTGTCTGTTGATTTGAGATATTTGTGAGATGCTGAATCAATCTCCATTTGTAGTTATGCATTGAGCAAATCCACTTTACTGGAACACTGTCCACAGCAAAGAATAGCAAACAAATCTTCAATATTAGGTGGTGGATTCTGATCTGCACATAAAACTGGATTCAGTGTCACTTTAAATCTCCACAATTTCGGAATGACTCATCCTTCTTGATCACTGGTATGATGTGTATAGCCCACTCACTGTGTGAACCCAGTGACAAGACTTCAATGTTCACTAAGAGGTCGAAAGCAGCTTCCACCAGAGGCTTCAGAGCATAAGGCACAACTCTAGGCTTGCAATACTTTGGCTGGCTGTCAGAGAACAGTGAGTTTTGCTGACATGTTGCTCATCTGTTCATATCCTTTTTCAAAAACTTTGGATGTACAGTATTTCTTGAAGAGTTGGCAGTGCTTTCATGATTGCCTTGATCTAGGTCCACTTCACCTTGACCTTCTCAGGCTAAGATCTGCCAAATAATAGTGGATACTTCCCTTCAATCATATGCAAGGATAAAACAACTGACTGTCCATCTAGCTGAAGTTTCACCTGCAGTATTCCTTTTGGGACTAACTTTTCTTCGGTATAAGTCTTCAAAACTGTGAAGTTCTAGGTGAACTTGTGACAAAGTCTAGTGATAGGTAGATGAAGAAATCAATGAACCAGCAGCTCCAGTATCAAGCTTCATGCTTGTAGGACATTCTTCGATCATGGGTATAGCCCAGATGCTATCTCTGACTCCAGCTTCTGATAACATGTGTAGTGTTAGGACTTGGTGAATTTTCAGAGTGGTAGCTGTGTTAGCCTATATCAGCAAAAAGAATGAGGAGTACTTGTGGCACCTTAGAAACTAACACATTTATTTGAACATAAGCTTTCACGAAAGCTTATGCTCAAATAAATGTGTTAGTCTCTAAGGTGCCACAAGTACTCCTGTTCTTTTGACTTGGTCAGTGTCACTAGAGCACTTGTACTTTCCCACATTATGAATTCCTGACTTTGATCCTTTCTTAGGTTCAGTCATCACAGGTGTTGTCTTGGATATATGGTTATTCCGTGTTGCTGGTTGCTGAACTGTGTGACAGGTCATGGTGACGTGTCCTTTCTTCGGGCACTTTCTTCAAATAATCTGACATGCCCAGCGATTCTCCTCAGAGTGTGTAGTTTGCACACAACAGCCACATAGAAATTCCCCACATTTCCATGGTCTTCTGGCTCATTGATGTAGGAGGTAAACTCAGTTCACACTAAATTCCAGAGAATCCTTCTCTGTGGTCTCCATCGCAACCGCCACTTCAGCAGCCTTCTTGAATGTAAGCACTGATACAGTCAGTAACTTCTTCTGGACCTGATCATTGCATAATCCTAGACTAATCAGTCATGCAGGGCGTCACTTAATGTTTGTCTGTTGATTATTTGTTAATGTGGTTCTGGGTGAATTAATAAATTGTTGGTTGGTTAAGAATAAGCAAGTGCCCTGATTTGAGCAATACTGTTCAGGTTGAAAGATGATCTGGAAAGAACCCAGTGTTAGACTGGTAAGCGGATGCTTCCTGGACTCAATAAAAAGGGGCTATCCTATTAGATTTTGTTATAGATCAGCAAGCCTAGGTTGTTAGATTTCAGCTTTAAAATCTAATGGGCACCCTGGCAAATTCATAAATTGACCCCCCTTTTCATGCTTATGCCCTCTAGTGGCTGGACCACATAGGAATTTGCTTTGCCTTCAAGCTAATGGATCTAATCTGAGGCAGTAGAAGCTCATGTTTTTTAGATCTAGTGGCTCTGGGTTCAATTCATGCAGATGATCCCTCCAATCAGAGGCAATGTTACAAGTTTTGGCCCATATGAGAATTTCCTCAGTCTCTTGGCTGTGACTAAACCCCCTTGGAGAGCCACCACCATTGGGGTTTTGTGGCTGTTCTTGAACGTTTGTTAAGAGGTATTCATGTCTATAGCAAGACCCTTGCCCAATTTCGCTTGGGGTGACCAGTTGTGAAATGTACTAACGAGCCTCAGAGAGGTTATTTCAGTGTATCAGTGCCAACTGGATCACAAGAGGGTGAGAACTGGGAAGCTGCTTTCATATCTATTGTTTACCTCTGTATTATCTAATATGGACACATTGAAAGACACAGTTTTTAATGAGGAACTCTCTATAAAATAAAATGTTTGTTGTATTGTTGTATTGTTTGTTGTTGTAGCACTCCCAAGACAAACAACATAGATGCTTTAGCAACCTACCTGGGCTCATTTAGGTGCAAACACAGCAATGCTTCTGAATAGCTGCCCTGTTTTTAAGAGGAACCAGTTCCAAATATTGCTGAATGGAATTTAGCCTTGACGCTGTAATTACTGATTGTAATTTTTGAGCGAATGCAGCAATTAATTATTGTAGCTTTCCATCAGTGCATTATATTGTGTGCCAATTTTAGTATAAGATTGGTATTGAATTTGCAGCTTGCAAAACAGAAATTAGTATTTTAAAATAATAAAGTGATTAGTAATTTGAAAGGACAGTTGGGTTAAAAAATGATAGGTCAAAAAAGAAAACATATTTCTTTACCAGTTTTACTAGCACCTTAGATAATTAAAACAGAGAGAATTAGTCCCTCTTAGTCAATTTCACTTTCAGGCTCTCATGTGTTAACACAAAGCCTGGCTTGCAAACACACTGGGAGGGAATGTTTAATCCCAGTCATCACTGGAATTAGAAAAAGGAAGGAATTCCTGGAAACATTTTCATTGATCTAAGGTTTTTCCAATGTCCAATGTTAGGCCTTTCTGAATGAAGCTTCACTGAAATAAGCTTTGCTCAACTGCGTTAAGATTGGAGTTATTGCATCAACATAATCACACCAGTGCAACTTTATGTAATTTAGGCAAATCTTAAATGATGACTAAGGGATGGATAAGATAACAGTCTGTACAGGAGGGAAAGGAATTGGTTATTATGGGCCTAGGAGGTATAACTACAAGTAATGGGATTAGATTGTACTAAGGAACATTTAGGTGGATTATCACAACTAACATCCCAATAAACAACAGTAGGATCAATGAGAGTGTGGAATACTCTCTTAAAGGAAGTGGTACAAGCCTCATCACTTGGGACATTTAAAGGTAGATTGGACAAATGAAAATTCAGTCAAAACTGCAGTTTCATGGAATCATAGAATCGTAGGACTGGAAGGAAACTCAAGAGATCATCTGATCCAGTCGCCAGCACTGAGGCAGGATTTAATATTATTTAGACCATCCCTTACAGGTGTTTGTCCAACCTGCTCTTAAAAACCTCCAATGATGGAGATTCCACAACCTCCCTAGGTAATTTGTTCTGGTGCTTAACTATCCTGACAGTTAGGAAGTTTTCCTAATGTCTAACCTAAATTGCCCTTGTCGCAATTTAAACCCATTGCTTCTTAGCCTGTCCTCAGGGGTTAAGAAGAACAATTTATCACTCTCCTCTTTACAACTGAAGTAATCTGAAGTGATAAACAGAGTTGGTCAAAAATTTTCCATCAAAACTTTTTTTCAATGGAAAAATTGGGTTTTTGAGTAAACAAACATTTCTGCAGATAGCGTCTGCTTTCCTCAAACTGTTTTTTTCCCCTGGAGAAGTGAAAACTGAACAGTTTTGTCTGGACACCAAAATATTTTGTTGGGGTGTGTGTGTGTTGGTTTTTTGATAAAAAGTTGAAATTTCCTGCAGAATGCCCCCCTTTTCTGCACAAGCATCAAACTAGACAGTTTGCGAGTCTGAACCGTCCCAGCCATCTGTATTTCCCCTGGTATATCAGATGGGGCAGAATGATCCCAACAGTGCATTCACCAATGCTTTGCTGACGGGGTTCTTCTTCACTTCCCTCTGGAGACTACTCCACTGCCAACACAGTATCAGCATCAGTAAGTTTTTTCTTGCTACTCCATCTACACTTACTTTTGCTCAGTTTCACTGCGTTACTCCTGGCTGGCCCACTCTAATCAAACCCTTTTCATCTTGGGCGTTAATAATATTCCCAGCAGAGGAGGCTACAAGATGGTCAATAACACTTTGCTGATGATTAATCACCACAATGAAGCCACGCTGTGGTAATGGGCAGGTTCTCCAGTCATATGTACGGCTCTGGATAACTGCTTTGCTGAGTTAGGGTGAAATTCACCCCCGCACAGAGGGCCAGCATGAGTCCTATGCACCAATTAACCAACCCTGGTCTTATTTGGGACTTAAGAGGTAAAATGGCTGCATGTTAGCTCTTTACACAGAGCTCAGTATCATCACTAGCGACCCGACAGGGCTGCTACACTAGGGCTGTATGCATGAGGGAGACTTACAAAAAACCCAAAGCTTGGTGACATATAAAATATCCCATAGAAAAAAAACAGAGAGCAAAATCCTGCTTCACAAGAGGGAGATGCTGTACTTTAAAAACTGCCTGTGAATTAAGTGAGACAGTCCCTGTCCATACAAGGGAGACATGGCAGGTCTGATGGGTTCACCTTGTAGTGTGATGGGTATAATACGGGGGATATCAAGACTTCCTTTCTCCCCACCCTTTGTCTGTCTTGTCTATTTAGACTGTAAGCTCTTAGGGGCAGGAATGGTCTCTTACTATGTATTTGTAAAGAGCCTAGCACAACTGGGCCCTGATCTCAGTTGGGGTCTCCTGTATTGCCAACTTCAAGTGATTAAAAATTGCAACTCAGGCCTCAAAAATCATAAGATTTTTTTTACAATGACACATTTTGGGTACTTTTTCTTTGCCTTCAGGTTTCTAAGCCTGTAGGGTACACTCTGCTCAAGTTTCCTAGCTTTTCTCTGCAACTATGAGGGCTAGAAATGTACTTAAAAACAATACAACCCCCCCAACACACAAACAAACAAATGAACAATCTCCATCCCCCAAAATGGAGTTTCTCATATAATCACAGGACTCCCGGAGCTGGGGCTTTACCTAACATCAAATATTGTGAGATTTGTGATACAATTATGAGCAATGGTAACCTTGAGGATCAGGCCTCTAGGCAGTGTTGAACTGTTACTATTTCTCCTAACTTACTATAGACTCCTAGACTCTAAGGTCAGAAGGGACCATTATGATCATCTAGTCTGACCTCCTGCACAACGCAGGCCACAGAATCCTACCCATCCACTTCTATAACAAACCCCTAACCTATGTCTGAGTTACTGAAGTCTTCAAATTGTGGTTTGAAGACCTCAAGCTGCAGAGAATCCTCCAGCAAGTGACTCATGCCCCACGCTGCAGAGGAAGGTGAAAAACCTCCAGGGCCTCTGCCAATCTGCCCTGGAGGAAAATTCCTTCTTGACCCCAAATATGGCGATCAGTTAAACCCTGAGCATGTGGGCAAGACTCACCCGCCAGCACCCAGGAAAGAATTCTCTGCAGTCACTCAGATCCCAACCCATCTAACATCCCATCACAGACCACTGGGTATACTTACCTGCTGATAATCAAAGATCAATTGCCAAAATTAATTGCCAAAATTAGGCTATCCCATCATACCATCCCTTCCATAAACTTATCAAGCTTAGTCTTAAAGCCAGATATGTCTTTTGCCCCCACTACTCCCCTTGGAAGGCTGTTCCAGAACTTCACTCCTCTAATGGTTAGAAACCTTCGTCTAATTTCAAGTCTAAACTTCCTAGTGTCCAGTTTATACTATGGCAGGGCTAGGGCAATGGGAGGTGCAGGTGAGGCTAGTCTGTGTCCACATGTCCGTGGCTGGATAATATGGAGCAGACACTGCTCTCACTGTTAGCAATGTGCCAGCAGTGGCTATGTAGAGTTATATTCTGGCTCATACACTTGTCCCTTAGGTACTGTAATTTGCACCTATAATTTTGCAGTAATCTACAGTACACTGGTGCTCCTAAGAATGGGCATCCATGTGAGTAGCAGATTCTACTACTTATTTTTTTCATTATTTCATGCATTTACTATCTGACAGACACATAAAGTATCTCAGCCTCCCATTCCTAAGGGGAGGTTTGTAATAGAATATATTGATTTTGGCCTCAAATGATCCTCTTTTATTTCTTTTGCTTTCTTTCCCCCCTTCCTCTTGGTCCACCCTTTTGTAATTAGAAAGAAACGAGAGAACAGAAGGCAGCCATTTTGGAAGTATTCTGCCATATGAATCCTCCTGGGTTTTGCTCACTGCAGTTTGTGATTTTATCTGCCACATCACAGCAATTTTTTTTTTTTTTTTAGTGTTTGACAGCTACTTTAGAGCATTAGTGAGGAAAACCAAGGACTTTAAATCAATGTGGCCTAAACCAAATTGGGTCATAAAAGGGAGATTAGATAAAACATGAATCCAGAATGAAAGAGAGGATTTTTTTTTGGAGGGGAGGGGGAAAAAAGAAAAGATTCTTGTGTTATCCTATCAGGCTGGATTTAGCTCACATGTCTGCTAGAAACCTCCTAATTTCATAAAGGAATCCAATAAAACAAATGTTTCCCCTGGAAAGGCGCCAATTCAGAAAGGGTCTTAAGCACATGCCCAATTTAAAGCACGTGTAGCTGCACTGAAGTCAATGAGCTGACTTATGTGCTTTAAGCTAGGTGTAAAATTAAGTATCTTAATGAACTGAGTCTGAAAAAACCCATTACCCAGGCTATTATATAATGTTCTGTCAGTTCAGTGTGTTGGTTACCTCACAACTTTGCAGTATCTATCTAGCTTTGCCTCCCTGGCTTTTGGTCCCCATCATGGATCTCTTTAGGAACCTTGTTTCTACGTACGGCTCGACCTCCAATGAGTATGCTTAACTGATGGTATCTCTTATTCCCGCTGTAGCAGAGATGGGCCGAAAACAGGATCTGAATGCCGCTGAATCTCCACGAAACCTCCTGGTCTTCCCCATTCTAGCTTGCCAGACTACCACCTTCATTTCATTCCAACCCCTCCCCAAGATGCACAAGGGGCCCCATGCTCAGAAAGGCAGCCTTCCTTTCCACCTGTGCCCACCTGCAATTCAGCCACAGCTGCATATGAGGCAGACACAGGCGCAAGTCACTCATATCTGCACCTGCTTTTCCTTCTGTTACACTTGCAATTTTACACCTAAATTGTGCCAGCGCAAACTTCTCCTGCTACAAGGGAGCTGGCCCTCAGCTCTGTCAACATTTACACCAAGGAATGAGGCAATTAGAAAATAATGGTTGTTTGTTTATTTAGGAGGCATCCAATCAGGATGAGGACCCCACTGTGCTGGGCACCACACCCCCCCCTATAATTACAGGCACTATAGGCAGAGGGTGGAGCAGATTGGATGGCACTGGAATGGGTTACTGAGGGAGGTGGTGGAATCTCCATCCTTAGAGGTTTTTAAGGTCAGGCTTGACCAAGCCCTAGCTGGGATGATTTAGTTGGGGATTGGTCCTGCTTTGAGCAGGGGGCTGGACTAGATACCTCCTGAGGTCCCTTCCAACCCTGATATTCCATGATTCTAACAGCTGACTCTGTTTTACTGAAAAACCTGAGAGAAGCTCAGTTAAAACCCGGACTGCGTGGGAGGCTAAGGTACTCAACAATTAGAATACTCTGTGCAGAATAGTTGCTTCTGCTCCACAGAAGCCAGGGCAGAAAATAAGCTCTGAAGGACAAGCAGATTTCTGACACTAGCTTGTTTCTCATGACCAGACAATTACTTTTTGTATAATTTATTAGTAAAAACCACTTGCCATACCCAGGAGCAGCCCTCTTATAATAAGTCAGTGTATGCAGCTCAGCGCTCATGATTAGCCTTATCACGACAAACCAGTGTGTGCAGCCCCATGCTTAAGAGCCACCCTACAATAACGAGCCAGCGTGTACAGCCCAGGGCTCATGATTCACCTATAACAACAAAGAAGTGTGTACAGCTCAGCACTCAGAGCTACCCCACAATTCTAAGTCAGTGTGCAGCGCTCAGTATTCAGGGTGAGATTTTCAAAACTCAGCGGCACTTGCACTCCTAAATCTCTTAGATGCAACGGAAAATCTCTTAGGAGCACGGGTGTACTGTGTTAAGAAATTAGCCTGCATGCCTCCAGCACCTGCAATAAGAAGCCAGCATGTGCACAGGATGATGAAGCAAAAAAGCATTTGGATATGGAAACATATTTCAGTTTCAAGCTTCCAAGAGGCCTTGTCATAAGCAAGGAAAAGAAAAGGTATTTTAAAAAGGGTGGAAGAATACTTTGGCAATCATCTTTGTATAATCGTATACAAAGGACATCCTAGATTACTGAGACTGCATCTTTCTTGAGCCATTATCGCCCGGAGAGATTCAAATGACCTGTGTGAAATTAACATGTTCAACTAATGCATTTGTGGAGAGGGAGTTCCTTAATCCACTTCATGTCTTGCCTCCAGTGCATTGATTCTAGAGGGAACAGAGTTTTGCTGCGAAGATTAGAATCGGGTACTTTCAGTGATACTCTACCTATCAATTAAAGATGGGAACCTGGGACTAGAACACCCTGGAAGGTTGGGGAAGGTCAAATCTGGGCAAATGATGGATGACCCCTAATTCTGTGATGGCCTGAATCAAAATCTTAGATCCCCCAACCCCCAAATGTTGGAAAAGTTTGGAAATCCAAAACGAATCTTTGCAGTCCAGGTACATCTCTGGTACTGGCCTTCTAACAGAACTTGCATATAGCTTTAACTATGGAATGGCTGGCTACCCCATCTCCATAATAAACCATTCATCCATATATATTTTCCTAGGAACTGGGAAACCAGCCAATGCATAACATTTTGGGACTAGCGGGATGGGGGCTGAGTGGAGTTATGGACGGTCATCAGGAAGAAGAGCAATATCCACTCACCAGATCGAGGACAATGGTTTCTACCTTACCGTGTGCTGTCACACTGTAACTTGCCAAACCATACACCATGCCATGCCCTTTTTGGAAAGGGATGCCTCTGGCCTTTGAAGATAGGAGCTGAACTATCATCAGTGATGCCTTAATGCCACCATGCTATGCAGTCACCATCAGAAATACCAGTGTTCTACCAATGCAGCACCAGGCTGGCTGCTTCTGCACCACCTATCAGCATGCGTTTCATTTTCGGTAGCTAAATGGTAGGGCACTATTAGTGTAGTAATGGCATCACTTTGAGTTGGAGACGAGAACCAGCTGTTGCAGGGACAGAAATGTATAAATTTTCAAAAGCACCTAAGTGACTTAGGATCCTACTTCCCATTTTCAAAAACCACATATGGCCCAGATCCTCCCGTATTTAGGTGCTTAACTCCCACTGAAATAAATCAATGGGAATTAGGTGCCTAAACACCCTGGAGGGTCTTGGTCTTAGAAGCCTCCGTCCCACTGAAAATTCTCAGCACCTATGGGTATAGCTACACTGCACACTGGGGTATGGTGATACAGGGATAAGAGCCCTGCAGCATGGCCACCATTGACTCAGATCAGCTGACTCAGGCTCATGGGGATTGGGCTGTGAGGCTAAAAATTGCTGGGCAGACATCTGGGCTCAGGCTGGATCCCAAGCTCTGGGACTCCCCACTCTCACAGGGTCCCAGAGCTCAGTCTCCAGGCCGAGCCTGAATGTCTACACAGCAATTTTTAGCCCCAGAGCCCAATCCCCATGTCAGCTGACCCAGGCCAGCCGGTTTTTTTTAATCCCTGTGTAGATGAAACGTAAGCCTGGGTTCTAATTCAGGTTTGAACCCAAGCCCCGCATCCATACACACACAAACCAGTCTAACTCAGGTCAGCAAGCACTCAGGACCCAAGTCATATAACCTCCACTGAGGGGGTGGTTCAGAACCCAAGTCCTGCTGTGACTTAGGTCCATGCCTGAGTGGACACAGCTCAAGCCAGAAGGTCTGCTTAGGGCAGTGTGGAGGTGTTAACATGGTTGTGAGACCCCCGGGTCCAGCAGTTGTAAATCCAATTTACAATGCAAAGCGGATGACCACGTGCAGGCTTGGAAGAGGACAGTCCACTAGCCTGGGTCCCATCGATCCATGTTTACGATGCAATGTAGACATACCCTACATGACTTTTGAAAATGGGACACTTAGGATCTTTTGAAAAGTTTACCCAAAGCCTAGACTCCATTTTGCTGCAAGGGGCAGGCTTAAATTCCACCAAAACAAGTGAGTTGTGCTGATATTTTGGGCACTGCTGTATGTACTTAGAAATTCCCTTAGAGTACCAAGTTTGCTGCCCCCCAACAGCAAACAATTTACTGTCCATGAGGCTAAGCTTGAGGTCATTATTCCGTTTTTAACCAAGTCCTCACTCCAGCAAAGCTCCTGTTGGCTTCAGTGGGAGTTTTAGCCGAGTAAGGAATTAACAGAAGCTGAGTGAGGACATGAGCATGAATTCCTTTATCCATTTCTCTAGTTTAGCAAGGAGGATATTAGGGGATATTTAGGTGTCAAGGAGACTTATTTACAGGAACTTGTCATGCTGAGATGAAACTGGGTATGAACTATACCATATGAAGAATGCTTTGGAACGTTTGTAACACGGAGCTACTGCTCTATACGCCGGACTGGTCCAACTGCCTGGAATTAAGCTGCAGCCTGATTCCCAACTCTTAATTACTGGTCTTCTTTGGCCTCAGAATCCTTTCTATGGCTGAGCAGGTGACCAGAACAACTGCTATCCTCCCTAGTGGTCAGGAAGACTCATCACAGTCACGTGACCCTTCCCACATTTAGCCTCTTTCTGCCTCTCTTTCTACCAAAGTGCGCACACAACCAGTTCCTATTTTGTGTGTGTGTGTCTGTGTGTGTGGTGGTGTGGCTCTAGCCAGAGATCGGGTGGAAAAGATAGAAGCCAGAGAATCGCAGAACTAATCTTTAGGGTCCACAACACAGACTCTGTACGACAACAAGTGACGTCCCCTTGCCCGTGCAGTTACCTGTGCTAGTCATGTGTATCCAGCGGTTCCCACAACTCTTCAGTAGGGGCGGTTAGCATCCTTCGGCCTCTTCAGCTGCACCTTCAGCCTCTTCATGCCAATCTGGAAACCATTCATAGCCTGGATGGCAGCCTGGGCACTGGCGGGGTTGTCAAAACTCACAAACCCTGTCAAAACACGAGGCAAGGCAGGGGGTTTAACGAACTGAAGGGGGCTGCAGAACTACATGCAAGACCACTTAGAATGAACATGGGGTGGGGGCGAGGAAAGGCTTGGGGAGGTGGGTGGGAGGGAGGGTGAGGGGAAGATGGTTGCCAATGGGGTGGGTTGTTACAGGTCACAGTGTCGGAGCCGAAAGCAGTTCCAGACATTACACCACACAACGTCCAGGGTCCTGAGTGTTTGCGCCTCAGCATTAATGCCCGCAGCTCTGAGGCCAGGCCAGCTCTAACTGCGAGTTGGCACTTGTTATGAGTCGTTTTCAAGGCGCTTATTCTGTGTGTCTCTCTCCCAAGGCTGGGGTAAATCTGCTTCTACCACCCTTGATGTTTCCCTCTTATCTGCTCTGCAGCGCCTTCTCCTCTCCCCGCGGCATGGGAACGTGATATATCCATAACTACTTGCTTATGATGACAAATTAAATATGGGGGCAACCCAATGTCCTTCCCAGACCAACCTGAGCTGGCTCATACCCTAGACCATCAGCACTAAAAACTTGAACAGTTACCACTTGAAGTGAAGGAGCAGCTCCATTAACTGCTAGCAGTAGCAGACTCTTATTCACACCTTTGAGGGAGGCAAACACCCCCACCTCCCTAATGGGGGTTACATGCAGAGCTCGGGTTACTTTGCATGGCATCTAGACAGCACTGCGCTTTGCGAGCAGGCATGTAGAGCTCGCTGGGATGGGATCCCCCTTAGTGACTGGACATGTAAATGGGGCAATTATAATGGGCTAAGGGGACCACTTTGGGACCAGACGAGCGAGGGGAGGTCAGTTCCCAGCATGTTGAGACAGAGTCCGAATGGAGCTGCAGCTAGCACAAGTCCATGGTGTGCTGGAGAAGCCGGCTTAGTTTGCATACTTGGAACTGAGTCTTATTTATTATTTTTTAATGGTGGAGAGCGGAGCTTGTCATTGTGGCCTCGCCCCCAATGGCTGGAGGCCATTATAACGACATGGATGCTAACGGGATTAGCTACTACTTGGGGTCCTACTTTAGATCTAGCAATAGAAACCCGTGCTTCTGAAGATTGCTGGGAGTTCTGCCCTCCCTTCCGAGTGTGCATTTAGCTGGTGACTGTAGTGTTCAGAGCAGCATGAGGCCACCGCAACATGCAAGAAATGCCCCTCATGCTCCAGCAGTGAGCATCCTCACATTGGGTCTGTGCATGGATGCTGTGGAACAACAGCCTGTGCTTCAGACAAAACCTTTTAGCCCTCTGTGGTCATCCTCCTACACAGGGCTCTGGCAGCACAACCATCCCTCGGAGTCCAGGGGCTGCTGACAAACAGGGTGAGCAAAGAGGCAGTTTTAGAACCCCCAAAAGCTAAGGGTGAGCCCTTCTGACAGACACATACCTGCCCCTGACAATGGAATGGAACTTGGTTCACAGCCCTGCACCTCCATATGCTCAGAGTCCTCATCAGTGTCTCATCTCTGATCTAATCCCAGGTTATCAGCAAGTCTCACATGCTACAGGACTGAAGTCTTTCACGAATCACATACAGACGCACACACACAAACCAGTCTTAAACCTGCATGCTCTGCCTTTGGCTGTTAATGCAGCTCTGTGAGAGGCCGGGAAATGAAGTTACGGGTTACATCAAGGTGAGACGATATCCTAAGTGAGTGTCGTAGTCACATCTTCAAGTGGTAATGCTGGGTCAGCACATGGAAGTAACCTGGGCTCTCTTCCCCTGCACCGAAGTCAGTAATCAGGTCTTTGTGGAGTTGTCCTTAGAACACAGCACAGATGAGGGGGGTTCTGGTATTGCAGTGGGGAAGATGAGAGCAAAGACCTTTGCTTGCCCCGCATGCTAGGTCTCATTTTCTTGGCAGAAAACTGGAGCGCAATGGTAGGTGAAACTCATGAAAGAGTCAATCAGATCTTGGATGTTGTTAGATAATTATCCTGCCCCTGGGCTCATGGATCAGCCAATAAGAGGTCTGATAATGTGATGATCCTAGGTTGTGTTTGATTGGTTGACTGACTTGTCACTCAATAGGGCTCTGATCCTGCTGCCAATGAAGGAGCTAGCAAAGCTCCCATGGACTTCAGTGGAGCAGGAGCAGACCCTGGGAGCTCCAGTGGGTGTATTTCCCAAGATCCATAAGTTGAAATTGCTATTCACCTGGCCCATGTCTTTGAATGTAGCTCTTAATAAGAGCTGTTTCGCCCCCTAACTCTCTTCTAGACTGTCAATGCTCTTACTCCAGACATGAGAAAAACATGCCTCCTTCAGAGATGGGCTGGTTTCAGCTGGGTAACTACCAACAGTCATGTGTTGACCTGCCTCTGAATGTGGGGTTCCATCCCCTCAGCTGTCTCCCTTGCAAAATACTGTGTGCCCACCGTTTCCACAGCCCAGGACCCATCTGTCTAGGACTTACATGATGTTACAAGGGTGCTAATTAGTGGGTGTCTGGTTGGGCACTCCTGAAGGTGGCGCCACAGGTGGGAACTTAAATTCTCAAAGACAAGAAACTCCAGCTGCGTGTCAGCAAGATGCTCTATTGTGCTGCTTTTCTACAGAGGCAGCGGGATTTAGTGGGATTTGTTTTGTACCAGTACATCTATGTTAGGGCTTTACACTGGAGTAACGACACTGATTTAGTTACTCCATTGACAGTTTTTCTGTTCTGGACAAGCTCAAAGACTTATGATGGTGCTACTAAGCCATAGCTTTTACGGGAGACATCTAAGGGTGACTGTTCTGTGCAACACCCCACGGAATACCAAACAGGTGGCACTTCCAAAGATGATAGAAAAGGTGGTCACCCACCATGTTGCACAGAGAGCTTAGGGAAGAAAAGCAGGGAGAGATACCTGGATGTTCTTTGGTATTGGGTATGTACCCTGGGCCAGGCTTAGGTTCTTTAGAATGTCCTTTTTTCAGACTTCTTTCATCATGGCGCGAAAAATGCTCTGCTAGCCAGCAGCTGGTGTGGTATTTCCCAGGAGCAGAGAGCCAGCGTCTCCAGTCTGAAGGTGATCGTTTTGGCCGTGAGTGGCCTGATGTGCCTTGGAGGCTCTGATACACTCAGCTCTACACACCCTGTATTATTCCTGGGGGATGCTTTGCAGGCTGGTAAGCCAGTTACCCGGACTCCAAATAGCAGAGATGCTCTGGTTCAACCTGAAAACTGAGATGCCACAGTGCTAGGCAATCGATTGTTAGACAGCAGTGACTACAGTGTCAAATCCTTTTCTCTTTTCAGGTCAGATGCCTGCTAGTGGATTAGATAACTGCCACCCGTGCCATTTTTCTTCTAAGGAGACTTTGCAAGCAGGATAATGACAATGAGCAACATTTTGCTCTCCGTTATTCAAGGGTGAATCCAGAGTCACTCCACCAACTTCAGCAGATCTACTCCAGTTTTATACTGGCATCACTAAGAGGAGAATTTGGCACAAAAATACAACTTAAACATTTTACCGAATGTCTTTAATTCCGGGGTCTTCTGCTATTGACTTTAAAGCACAACTTTAATGCACCACCCATTCTGGTAACACCCCCTATTTTTAACATCTCCCCTGCATTGTGGTCTCCACTCTTGAAGGACAAAGAAAGAGAGGGAGAGATTAAAAAAGCTTAAAGCAGTTTCTGTGCATCAGTTAATTAATAATCAGAGAAATATATGTACCAGTCCGTAGATGGTTGGTAGGAGGACAGGATTTTGTGATAAATCTATTTTATGTTTTTTTTCAGGGATTATGTAAGAAGGCTGCTCTCATATATGATTTACCAAGGTAGTGAAGGATCAAGAAATTTGCTAGGACTGCAGCTTGGGGCGTTTAATCTCCCTTGTTCTGCACTACTTCTTAGCATATGTGCAAGGTGCCTCAAGTGGCACGTGACCAGGATTCATCACTGAATTTGATCCGCTGGTTGGATCATTAGCCCGGCCCAGACTGGGTACTGACAGGGAGTGTGATGTGAACGCTGATCCATGCCTCCCTGTTTTGCACTGCACTTCCAAAAAGTTGTCAACTACAAAGTCCAGGGCTTCTCCTGACCCACCTCTCCCGCCCTGACTGTGACATGAACAGTGGGCAGCAACAAGGACAGAATAACGGGGAGCTGGATTTTCCCAGTCCCCCATTTCTTCCCCTGGCTGCTGCTTCAGGCTGCAGAAAGCTGAGACTCTTAGGCGCTCTCAGGGCACAGCATGCCTTTCCCACCACAGAAACATGGTTTTGGATGGGTTGCGTCACCGTGGGGTGCTAAGAAGGTTGCTTCCTGACTGCTCTTCCATTTAAACCACCCCAGATGGGGAGTGGGGAGAATGGGGAAGAGCAGATCACATGTCTACGTCAGAGGTGTACTTGAAGGCTGCTTGGCACCCCCAAAAATTTCAGCTTTGATCCTGCAGGTCCTTGCAAGGTGCTGACAAGCACCAGAGTGGATGGTGGCCATGTGTGGGGATGAGTTAGGCTAAGCATTCAGCCTCGTCCTCAGTGGTTGTATGGTAAGTCTCAAAGTCTTGTGTGCCCACTCCCTTAGTGGCAGGGTGCAAGGAGAATGGGTGGTGTGAGGAGATACAGCCTCAGGCATAATCGTCAACCCGCAAATGAGCCTCTTGCCTACCTATGGCCACTCCTAGGTTTCACTCCTTCTGCTAGTCTGGAATACCATGGCGGCCATTGCAGCAGGCTCTCTTCAGCACACGCTCCTCCGGGCTTCCTGCTCAGCACCAGGCTTAGTGACCAGGGGCGGCTCTAGGTATTTTGCCGCCCCAAGCACGGCAGGCAGGCTGCCTTCAGCGGCTTGCCTGCGGGAGGTCCCCGGTCCAGCGGATTCGGCGGCATGCCTGCAAGAGGTCCGCCAAAGCCACAGGACCAGCGGACCCTCCACAGGCATGCCGCCGAAGGCAACCTGCCTGCTGCCCTCGCGGTGACCGGCAGAGCGCCCCCCTGTGGCTTGCTGCCCCAGACACGCGCTTGGCATGCTGGTGCCTGGAGCCGTCCCTGTTAGTGACTGCACATGGCAGGATCAAGTCCAACATGTATGTTGCCATGCAAACAATGAGACATCGCTCAGTTGCTATTAGAGATAGGCCCAAACCCAAACCAGTCCCATTGCTAGAGATCTCAGCAGAGAAGCTGAGGATGGAATGGATATGGAGAGTGACCAAACTCATGCCTACAGATGAACCTTCCAGGACATAGTTGTAACGTCGTCAGGGTGACATTTGGGGTGGCGGAGGGTGGGTGGGTGAGGGCGTGTACTTCTCATTGCTCAAGCTGTGTCTGTTCTGTGGCTAAGAGAGGACTTCAGTCTCTCGGGCTTGGCACTCTTGTCAACCACACTGAATTCGCTTTAATGAGCTGAGTGGGAAAGAAAAATACAGAACATATCCACTCTCTCAGCAGAGCTGATTCATTCAGCATGGATAACTTCCAGGAGGTTTCTGCAGTTCTTTGTAAGCGTATCGCTCCAGGGATGGCCGCTCCCTTAAGACCTTCACTTTCTCGCACTCTGTAGGCAGGAACTCCAGTGATTTCTGGAGCATGCTTGTGTTACCTTAATATTTCCAGCAAAGAGAAACAGGAAGCTAAAATGAGAACCAAAGTTGTGAAGGAAACATACTGCAAGGGCTCGTGCTACACTGGCTGAGGAATGGACTGGATTTCTTAGCAGGCCTTTTCCATCTTCATTTACTGTTATTCCTGGGTTTGTCATACCGATGAGCCAATGACCAGTGTTTGTCCTTTTTTCCTTCCCAGCACTGGAAGCATCTTCCATCAGCAGATGCAAGTCCTGCACATACTACCACTGAGCTGGGCACTGCCAAGAATCTAATCCAAGTCTGGGCAGCTCGGGAAATATTCTGTTGTCCTTAATTTCTTGGTGCTGGGATGGCCTCTGGAGAAAGCTTAGTCACAATGTACTGTTGGGATGGGGGCCGGAAAGCAGCAGCCCTTAGCTGTTCTCTGTCAGAAGAACATCTTGTGTCTAAGAAATTGTTTATCTCATGGTTAAAAGTGCTTTAAAAACCAAACCATGAACGAGTCACTATAAAAAAATAGTGACCCCAATTCGATTTACATCCCTTTGTTTTCCATGTATCACAACCAAGCATTTTTAAGAACTCTGTGTGCAGAGACAGAGGCAGCAGCCTTTAGCCTCAGCTCAAAGTGGTTTTAGACTGAAAGCACCTGGCTGCACTTTGTGCATGGGGAAAAAATTTAACCCTCCTGTTCTCCAGCTCCATGTTCTTTCTTTCCCAAGGAGTGTCCCTGTTTTGTTATGGGGTGGCCCACAGCTTCAGACTGATCTTGGTGACACTTCTCTTCACTCCAGTCCCCTGTTGAGTATGTTCTGACTTTTCTCATGTGACATCAGTGGCTAACTTGAACTGGCTGAGTCCAGCTAAAGTCAAAAGCTCTTTGGGTTGAAATAATGCCCAATATGTAGATAATTCATCCCCCACACTTTTCTGACAGCCACGCCAGCAAACAATGGCTGTTAACTTATTGTAGGTGGTCGTCAGAAGTAAATGGGAACTGGAACCCGTTGTCCTCTTTTGTTGCCTCTCCCTAATAATATGTTTGATTCGCAGGTGAGGAGGTAGCAGCCTCAATGGAAGTGGGAAGCAACTCTGGTAGTTGAGGAAAGTGTGGGATTGGATATTTATCACAGTAGCACCTAGATACCCCAACTGAGACCAGGGCCCCACTCTGTGGGGTGCTGTACATACCCGTAATCATAAACCGTTCCTGCCCCCAAGGGCTTACAGTCTAAATAGACAAGACAGACTGGAACACAGTGGCAGTGACTTGCCCAACAGCATACAGCAGGCCAGTGACAGAACCAGGAACACAACCCAGGTCTCCTGACCATGCATCCCATAACCAATCAGCTCAAAGCTCCTCTGTCGGTCACTAGAAAATGATCAAGTAACTGCATACTGTCCACAAAATCCAATCGTTTGTTGGAGGGTCCCATGCTAAATTCCTTCCATCAGTGCTAAATGGACGGCATCATCTAGATGACTAAAAGCATAGAGCTACCATAGTCAGGACTGTTCAAATAGTGTTCTACATCAATCCTAGCTGAGCAAACGACCACTCTCTCTGCCACTGAGCAGATGCACATCTATTGTCCTTCTAACGGAATACTCACAGGAAATCCACACTCAGAAACCTTGCAGCTTCAACTCACATGGTTGAATCATGAGGTCCAACAGTTGTATATTTCATCAGCACAGAATGACTACCATAGGCCAGACAAGTACTTTTGTTTAGAAAAAAAAACCCAGATAGTCACATAATTTTTTGTTTTTGATTTTTGTGGTTCTTCCCTTTTGCTTCTTTCTTCCTTTCTCCTTTCATTTTTTGTCTTCATGTTCTGCATCTGACCAGACTGTAACCTCTTTACAGTGGCCCAGATTTCAGAAGTGATGAGTGATTTTGGGTGCTCAACTTAAGACACCTGACAGGCTCCTGATTTTCACAAAGATGCTGAGCCATTGAAAAATCAGGCCACTTTTTCGTCTCTTAAGCTGGGCATGCAGCAAAATGAGGCAATGAAAATCACTAGTCACTTTTGAAAAATTAGGCCTGTGTGTTATTTAGGGTCTATTGTGTACCATCCAAAAGGTATGGCTGAATGTTATTTATTGATAATTAATTAAGAATAATAAGGAAAGATATATATAGGCTGCCATTCCATGTGTCTAGATTTGCTCTGAGAAAATAACAGGTCAGGGGTCAAGGAAACTAGATGTAAAAAATGAGGGAGGGTTAAGGACAGTGCATGGCTACTGCGTACCTTTCCCTGACCCAGGTGGAGGGTAGATTGAGCCAGCTGCACAAGGACTTTTAAAACTGCAGGCAAAAATGTGCATGTAATTGGGTGCTTTATTTGCACATGCAGTTAACATCACTGACTGCATGATTTGTGTATATTGCACACACAAGTGGCCTATTGGACACATAACTGCCCGTTTACATGAGCAACTGCCTGACTTGTGCATGCTGTGGTGGTAATTGCACATGAAAATTAGGCGCTCACTTTTAAAAACACAATAACCTATGTCATGCTGACCATGCCAGTGTTAACTAGAGCCAGCTCCCCACCATTCAGCGAAGGGGAGACCCAGAGAAGCATATCTCCTGCACTGTAGGGGCTGGCACAGGTAGCAGGGTACCCTACCTATCTTAAGTCCTTATATGGTCCCCATTACTCTAGTATCTGAGAACCTCACAATTGTCATTGTATTATCCACACAGCACCCCCGTGAAGGAGGAAAGTACGGTTATCCTCATGTTACGTATGAGGAACTGAGGGGTCAGAGAGCAACTAAGTGACTTGCCCAAGGTCACACAGGAAGTCTGTGGCAAAGCAGGGAAATGAACCAGGGTAACACTCCAATCACTGGCCCATCCTTCCATCACTGGCCCTCTGCTGCATCTCTGCAAGTCCACCTGGATTTCAGGAGATCCATGGGTTTAGGGGGATAAACCCTCCCCGTTCCCCAGGGGGAGAGCACATCAATCCTTGCCTGCCCACAGAATCATTAGGTGGGCTCTCCCTGCAGTACAAACTCAGGGAGTTCCCCGTGCCCTGCATGAGAAAACCCTGCTTAGGGGACAATGTGCCCTGAGTGAAGATATACTGCTCCTAACGTGCTGACAGCTCTTTACAAAAAGTAAATAATAATGAAGAATAATAACCTGCAATTGTCTGGCTGCTGGCCCACCTGCTGGGGGAAAAGTGCGTCGCTTTGCCCTTGGTCTGTCTCAGAACGTGCCTCACTTTGATTGCTAAAGCCACCAAATTGTGAGGCACCAAAGTGGGAAGAATTTTCTGTGGGGGAAGAAATAGTCTGCCTCAAAACAGCTTCTCGTGTCAGTGTCAGAGCCTGCCCCTCTGCTGCCTGTCCCCTCCGCCTCCGCATTACCTCAGCCCCTTTCCTTTCTCATCTCTTCTATTTACTGATGCCCCTTAATTTCCCTCTGCCCTCGTTAATTAGTCCTATTGATGAATGGAGGGTTTCATTTAATTATTCTGCAAGGTCTTTACCCGGCCATGTTCCTTAAACCGTGCACTAGTTGCCGTCTTGCAATTTTTTAGCACTGTAAAGAATTTCAGGATACACTTTGTATGAAAGTAGCTCTATAATGTACATGTGTATTTGAAGGCATTGTATTATAATGTGATTTATGGCTACTGAAATCCTCAGTAATGGAGTATGTCTGAAGACCAAGGACATCATTTCGGCTATTTTCCAGTGTCTAATGGAGTTGGATGACTTTTGGAATATTTAACCTTGTGCTGGAGTTTTACCATGTCTTGGTGCAATAGATATATAGGTAAGAAATATTTCTGCTCTGCATTTGGAAAGAAGCAGGATGATGTATTCATATCTTAAAGTGATAATAAAATACATCTCTATTCCATCAGTTACTAGGGAGGATGTACAGCAACGATTAAAGTTAAACATGTTTAAATCTGCAGGACCAGCGCATTTTCATCCAAGAGTATTAAAAGAAGTGGCCAAGGAGTTCTCTGAACCATTAACTTTGATTTTTAACAAATCTTGGTACACTGGGGAAGTTTCCGAAGACTGAGAAAAAGCTAACGTTGTGCCAAGATTGAAAAAGAATAACAGGATGACGTAGGAAACTATAGGCTGGTTAGTTGGACAGTCATGTGGGGCAATGTTATGGAAAGGCTGATATGGAATGCAGTCAGTAAAGAATGAAGCGATAATAGCATAATTAATGCCAATCAACACAGCTTTATGGAAAACGGGTCTTGTCAAACAAACTCGATTTTTTTCATGAGCTCACAAGTCTGGTTGATAAAGGTAACTGTATTGACATAATACACGTAGACGTCGGTAAGGCATTAGTCCCACATGACACTCTGATAAAAAAGAGCACTATAGAAAGTCAATGCAGCCTATATGAAAGAGACATAACGGGGCCTGTTAGAGGGTTTTCCCTTCATGCTCTCCCCTGGTACTTGTCATGCAGACAGAGAGCAAAAGGCCAGAAGTCCAAAGTGCAGGCACTGCGATGTTTATTGGGGTTTAGATCCAAGCAAACATATTCTGAAGATCTTCACACCAGTCGGGCTTATCTTTATACGCCGATAGAGTTTTCACCTTCCCTTCTCCCAACTACAGTTCTATACGCCAACCCCCTAGCTCCGCACACCAATGGAGCCCCGTCTTCCCAGTGTTCTGTTCCCAGCTCTGATGCCGCAGAGCATTTACCCATGTCCACCTTCCCAGCTCTGATGCTGCAGAGCCTTGCCTGTGTCCCTATTCCCAGTCCCCCATTTTCCCATTCCCATTATCATTCCTCTTCCCACTCCCATTCCTCCTCTTTAACAGGCCCAAATATCCCTGCAATGCACACCCCTAGTCACACCCCTTATAACTTATGGTCACGTTCCATTCTGGAGGGTCATGAGTTGGGTCTTCATCCCACCTCTTTTGGGATGGGTGGGAGAAGGAGTGAGGTTGTGCTCTGGTCAGGGGCAGGCATTTCTCTAGTCTTCTAGTGTTTTACTTCCCCCCCAACCCGCCCCCACCTTGCCCCTCCAAATTGGTTGCCTGACCTTCCTTTCAGATAAGGAGTTGAGTTTGCGCTCATCTATTACATTCCCACTATGCCCAGTAACACTTTAACTGGTCTATCTCATATCTCTTCCCATTGTACGGAAAGCCTCATCTGGTTGTGGGAAATGCAACACACAGTGTCTTTGTTCATTGTTATTCACACATATTAGTATAAGACATGGGTAGGCAACCTATGGCACGCGAGCTGAGTTTTAGTGGCACGCACACTGTCCAGGTCCTGGCCACCAGTCTGGGGGACTCTGCAGTTTAATTTAATTTTAAATGAAGCTTCTTAAACAATTTAAAAACTTTATTTACTTTAAATACAATAGTTTAGTTATATATTATAGACTTATAGAAAGAGACCTTCTAAAAACGTTAAAATGTATTACTGGCACGCAAATCCTTAAATTAGAGTGAATAAATAAAAACTCGGCACAGCACTTCTGAAAGATTGCCAACCCTTGCACTAAACTATCCTTTCTCTTGCTAGATTGCAAGCTTTTTGTGATAGGGTATCCATCTTGCTCTATTTAATAATCCCTACCTACATCCTAGGGAAAGCAGTAGCGGTCCCCATCACTTGAGAACGGACACATGTGACTGGACTAAGGCCTGAATGCACAAAAGGATTTAGGCATTCTAAAAACATTAAAATGTATTACTGGCACGCAAAACCTTAAATTAGAGTGAATAAATGAAGACTCGGCACACCACTTCTGAAAGATTGCTGACCCCTGGTATAAGATATAAAGTAACAAAAAGTCAAACCCAAAATTCTATGACAAGCTGACAGACAATCCTATATGCTAACAGGGCATATGATAGAGGTCTATAAAGTCACAAATGGTGTGGAGAAAGTGACTAGGGAAGCATTATTTCCTCTTTCACATAACACAAGAACCAGGAGTCACCCAATTAAATTAACAGGCAGTAGACACAACACACAATCAACCTGCAGAACTCATTGCCATGGGATGTTGTGAAGGCCAAAAGTGTTAACAGGATTAACAAAAGAACTAGATAAGTTCCTGGAGGATAGGTCCATCAATGGCTATTGGCCAAGATGGTCAGGGACAAAACCCATGTTATGGGTGTCCTTAAACTTCTGACTGCCAGAAGCTGGTATTGGACGGCAGGGGATGGATCAATCAATAATTACCATGTTCTGTTCTTCCCTCTGAAGCATCTGGCACCACCCACTGTTGAAAGACAGGATACTGAACTAGATGGACACTTGCTCTGACCTAGTATGGCCATTATTATGTTCTTATTAAAACCCAGTTAACCGAGAGACCACAAAAAGTAATTATAAATGAGGAATTGCCATCCAATAAGGGTATTTGTAGTAGGGTCCTGAAAGGATCTATTCTAGGTCCGATGCTATTCAATACCTTTATCAATGATCTGGAAAAAAATATAAAATCAATGCTGATAAAATTTGCAGATGATACAAAAATTGGCAGAGTGGTAAATAATGATGGGGACAGGTGAGCTATAAAGGCCAATCTGGATCGCTTGGTAAGGTATGTGCCATTTGAACAATATGCATTTGAACACAGCCAAATTCAAGGTCATACATCTAGGAACAAAGGGCGTTGGTCATACTTATAAAGTGAGGGACTGTATCCAGGAAAGCAGTGACTCTGAAAAAGAGGTAAGATGCACAATCTATTTATTTTATCCATGGAAAGGTTAAGTGGGACTGGCCCACAATCTACAAGCACCTACACGGGGAAGAGATTTCTAATAGTGGAAGCCTACTCCAATGCTTGGAAGCTGAAGTCAGACAAATTTGGACTACAAATGAGGCACAATTTCATAACCGTGAGGGTAATTATCCATTGGAACAACTTCTTTCGGGATGAGGTGGCATCTCCGTCACTTGAAGTCTGTGTCTTTCTAAAAGGTATGCTACGGCTCAAACAGAGGTTATGGGCTGGATATAGAAAATATTGATTTTTTTGGCCTATTGAGTTCTTTTGTCAGACTCAATGATCAAAACGGTCCCCTTTGCCCTGACACTCAGTCTATCTGCCTGTCTATCATTCATTCAGATACAGCACATGGTCACGGAGGTATCTAGCATAATAGCTCTTGCCTATTGATGTGGCATAAGTTGGTGTAGTATTCAGGGTGTCACTGACAACTGATGTCAGTGCCTCAGAACAGAAGGTCCTAATGTGTGGGCTGGGGACTACTGAGAGAGCTGACTTGTCACATGATAACGGCTTTTCATCTTGTAGAAGCTGAGACAGATAGAAAGGGGAGACTGAATGAAGAGTAAAAATAGACAGTATGATCAACTTTCTTCAAAAGGTCAAAATGCTTAGTGCACAAGGGGGCAGCTAAAATTGGATGAACATCTTCCTAATGTCACTTTCCCATGTCAGCAATTGCTCTGGTTGCCACATGGACACAGTGTGATCACAAAATAGAGGGGAAGTGGTCCGTACAGAGTAGATGTTCACCAGACACTCTCTCTAAGAAGTGGTCCTCTTAGGAAGAAGTTAGAGAACCCTGCTTGAGGCAGATGACCTGAATTTTGAGGGCACAAGTGAGGAGGAATTTTTCCTCCTACAGCATCTTATTCTTCTCTTTCAGGACAAACTCTGCTATGTTGGAACTGACAGCTTGGCAAGTAGGAGAAGCCATTCAGACTCATGTACAAGTCTTAAGATTTGGATTCAACATTGGATCAGAACCTGAACATTCACTAAATTTGGGCATGTTCAGATTACAGAGCAAGCCCTCAGCTGTGAAGTTTGGAAACAGGGTTCTTGGTCAGGATCATCTTGAATATAACAAGAAACAGAAGAACTAGAAATCTGATATGGATGATTATAACAAAGAGGTCTCATCCTAGCTGTGGTGTTCAGATTACCAACGTTCCCCCTACCCCTGACTAATATGCATGTTTGCATTGAACATGGAGCATCACATGGTTCAGCATGCCCAAGATAGCTGATGTCTAGTGCCCTTCTTTGAGAAAACTCACCAATCAGGAATCATTTATGCTCACAAGAGAGGAGCTTGGTGGTTCCTGTGGAGGTCCAAGTCTATACTCATATCAGTCTATACTAAGATCAACAGAGGGAGTTTGACTTGCCATCTGAAAGCATGGCTCTTCTGCGGGTCTTTTCACGAGCTGTGGCTAGTGCTTGAGGCTGTGATTCAATAAATTGCTCAAAATGTGCATGAATCCGCCCTTATTCAGCACAGCATTTTGGCACAAGGCTAACTTTAATGCAAATGGCATGTAAGCACATGCTTAAAATTAAGGCTGTGCATAAGGGCTTTGCCAAATCCATGGCTGAGTTTGCTTTGTAGGAGTAGCGTAATATTATCAAGATGCCAATAGCTTCTGTAACTCCCACCACCTATCTTCAGCCTCCTGATCAAACTCCTAGCTTCATCTATGCCACTGTTAGTTTCTCACCAGTGCTACTGGATTTCTGGATAATTGGAGAAGAGTCTAAATAAGATCATCATCATTTCCATGTCCAAACAGATCAATAGGCCAACTATAGTGTCTCTGTCAATGGCCAGTACTGGACCCAATGCACCAAATCATAATAATGGTGCACCCAAAAGTGCAAGAAGATACCAAGGGGTGGGGCATTGCTTTCTGATTAATAAATAAAATGAATTAATAAACAAAAGCAAGAGAACATGAACTAAGGATGCAGTAAGGCCTAGGTTAAAAAATGGTGTCTAGTTTTCACTGGCTCCTTAATGCTCCAGAGAGACTCTTAAATAGTTTGTGGGCATTAAAAAGCCAGTGAAAAATAAACAAATTCCCATCATACTGCTACACTAGATGCTGATCACTGGCTATCTGAAAGCTCCCCATTGTTATCCTATTGCCTTGTGCTTCATTACTGCCAGGTTGGGGCATCTCTTAATAAATGGATTAAAAGACTCGAAGTTGCTTGTGAGGGGTAGTCGAAAAGTTTCTTCTCAGAAGCTAGAAATATTGATTAATAGCTTTTGGTGAAACTTTCCAGCCCAATAAATAATTCTACATGTAGGTCACTGTGTGAAACACAGCAATTAATGCTAACAGTGTAATTGATGAGAATAAAAATCCCTGTAACATGTAATGAACCATTACAAAATTAAAAAATGATCTTGGTTTTGGGATCAAGAGGTTCCCTGTTGGCACTGAACTTCATTTAGTACCAATGGGAAAGATGGGAAGAGGGGAACAAACAGAACCCCAAATGGAAAAATCCCCAAATAATCCACACCGATCCCTGATCCAACCTGCTGTAGTTAGATTCCATCCTTTTAGTGCTGATTGATACCCCTGTGCTTTCAAAGAGCTGCAATGGACAGAAAAATGATCTGTTTACTTCTTCCATAGTGAACGTCAACTGAAGCTTAACTTCTCTTATGTCATGACATAGCTGCGGATACACATACATGGATCAGACAATCATGTGCTGTCCACAAATGTCTCCTGTGTGATAAAGCCTGAATACCAGTGGTGACCGTGAGCCCAGGACCTGCCTAAAAGCCCATTGCCGTCAATGGGCATCTATCCATTGCAGTGGGCTTCGGGTCAGGTCATCGTTGACAGACTGGGAATATGTTCGTTTGTTGTGCCTTTTAAACATAAATATTTTCTTAGACCCAGAGCCAAGGACAGCGGAAACACCACTGGGCAAAGGGAATTATAGGATGCTCCCTTTGCTCAAAATGTTGATACTTAGTAGCCAAGGAACGTACTGTGTCTATTGGTAGTATAGCATAGAGATTCTGATCCAAGGGGACGGGATGGAGATGACCTCGTAGGGGGATTCCATAAGAGGCACCGAAAGTCCCCTAACGCCCTCTGGAAAAGGGTGGCAGAATGGTATATGGGGTTCTAGGGAACTTCATCCACAACATGACTAATAATTATCACCCATGTAAATGCACCCGTACATGATCTGATTAGTCAAATCAGGATCACTTGACCAAAACTTAGCTTAGTCCTATTGTCCCAGAGCTAGTCAGTTGCGGCAGCTATTGACTGGCGAGCAGGTGAGAGAAACAGGGTCCTCTTTCCTCTCTCCTTTTGTAATGATAAACACACCTGGGCTAAGGTTCTACGGGCCAGATCCTCAGTTGATGCAAGACACTAGAGTTCTATTGTCTTCAGTCGTGCTAGGCCAATTTATACCAGTTGAGGATCTAGCCCTAACTGTATACGGAGAAATACTGGCCAGCAGGGCCGGTGCAACCATTTAGGCGACCTAGGCAGTCGTCTAGGGCGCTAGGATTGGGGGGCGGCATTTTCTCGGCAGCAACCGCGGCGGCCGGATCTGCGGCCACCCTGGTCACCGCCGGCATTTAGGCGGAGGGAGCTGGGGCAGGGGAGCGCGGGGAGGGCCGCCTGCAGCAAGTAAGGGGGGGGGCGGCATGCAGGGGAACTCCCCACCCCAGCTCACTCCTGCCCCACCTCCTCCCTGAGCACGCCGTGGCTGCTTCACTTCTCCCACCTCCCAGGCTTGTGGCGCTTGATTGGCGGGGGGGGGGGGGAGGGAGAGCTGCCGCAGGGAGTGGGGCGCCTCAGGGTGGGGGCATGGGAGGTGGGGGAGGTCGCAAGGTGGATGTTTCGCCTAGGGCACGAAACATCCTTGCACCGGCCCTGCTGGCCAGTAGGCAATAATGCCTTTAACTCACGGCTATAGCCACTAGTCACAATTGCGAGGTAACAGCCTTCCACTAAAACACTCACATTCTGAGAACAAGGCTGCAGCAAAATACTCTAGTGCTTGGAGGACTTTTCACAGTTCTATTCTGGGGCAGGGTGATGCAGGCCCAGGGGGCCTTCAGACCTAGTCTACCCTGCCGCAGGTGCCAATAGGATGCCCCATGATGGAGTTTCTGGGTTTTTTTCAGTTTACTTTTTAAAAAACCTAAGAACTCACCCCCCCCCCGCCCCCACATGAAAAGAACAGTAAGGTTGCAAAGTCATGCACTCCAAATTCAGGAAATGCCAGAGTTAAGGTTTGGTTCCCTTCTTTGTATGCAGTATGATACGGTGTTTAATTACATTATCACATATTAGTTTTGATTCATTCAGGGCCCACAAAGGACCAGCTCTGTGAGTGAATTAGGATTGTGTAGTGGAGGAGACTCCGGTCGGTAGGAAGTTGGAAGATGTGTAGTGAATGAGGCAGGGGACTGCAGGAAGAGAAAAGGTCTCAAGGCTCTGTCACCCTGGAGAACTGGAACCTATCCTTGCCTCTGGCAGAGTTCCTGTGTGATTCTGGGTAAGCCACTTAAACCAAACTTTTCACAGGTTGTCGCTAATCATTTCGTTCCTCATTTTCTGGGTGCCCAACCTGGGGTTCTGGGGTCCAATTTGCAGATGTGCTGAGCATTCACAATTGCAACTGAAGTCAATGGAAACTGTGCTTTGAACACGTGAAGTGCTATATAATGCTAAAGACTCTGAAAAATGAGGCCCTAGGCACCCGGAATTGGGCATTCAAAATTGGTGGATATTTTTTACTTTAATGTCCCCGTGCCTCAGTTCCTCGTGTGTAAAAAGAGGAGGAAATCCCCTCGCTTCACAGAGGTGCTGTGGAGATACATTCATTAATGTCCGTGAAGCAATCAGATCCTGTACGGATGGGGGCCACAGAAAAACCCATGAGGACATTAAGAGTTTTGTCTTCAGAGCAGGGTTTGAATAGTGGGCAGTTAATGAGGCCAAGGGCCCCACAGTGAACAATAAGGATAAAACCAAGTATTTAATAACTGCTCATTAACTGAGCACAAACCCTCCTGTGCATGGGATGAAATGGGGGTTCTGTGGGAAAACCTCTTTTTTACATTAGTTGATTCTAACGCTGGAATTTTTGTTATCCACATAAATGACCTTTTCACTCTCCCTGAATTCTTGTGGCTCCAAAGTTTCCATGTGGCAATGAGTCCCCTAGTGCAGTGGCTCTCAATCTATCCAGACTACTGTACCCCTTTCAGGAGTCTGATTTGTCCTGTGTACCCCCAAGTTTCATCTCACTTAAAAACTACTTGCTTACAAAAATCAGATATAAAAATACAAAAGTGTCACAGCACATTATTACTGGGAAATTGCTGACTTTCTCATTTCTACCATATAGTTATAAAATAAAACAATTGGAATATAGTATCAAAGGGGTAGCCGTGTTAGTCTGGATCTGTAAAAGCAGCAAAGAGTCCTGTGGCACCTTATAGACTAACAGACGTATTGGAGCATGAGCTTTCGTGGGTGAATACCCACTTTGTCAGATGCACGGAATATAAATATTGTACTTACATTTCAGTGTATAGTATAGAGAGCAGTATAAACAAGTCATTGTCTGTATGAAATTTTAGTTTGTTCTGACTTCGCTACTGCTTTTTATGTCGCCCGTTGTAAAACTAGTCAACTCTCTAGATGAGTTGATGTACCCCCTGGAAGACCTCTACGTACCCCTGCTTGAGAACCACTGCCTTAGTGTAATAACATATTAAGTGAAAACATTTTTAAGGTATGTATATACATGTGTATGTATCTCTGTGTGCACAAATATATAAATGGCATCTACAGTTATTTTGTATATGGATTTTCCATATAGATTAACGTGTCTGTCATTTGTCTGTCTCGACAGAGATAGAAACAGACAAAGAGAAACAGATTGTTTGCGAATTCTCTTTTAATAGATTCTTAAACTACACAAGAAAGAAAAAGTCGCGGCTTATAGTACATAGATTTTCCTTAATAGGAGTTATTGTGGAAAGATAGAGCTGTCCCTTTAACTGGGGAGCTGCAAACAGCTGTTCCTTGTGCATACATGCTTGCTTGGTCTGAAAGTTTTGGTAAGTCAGTGCATAACTGACAGTTAGATTTATCTCCCCAATAAGCAATCAACATTATAATAAAGGAAAAATGCTTTCAGTGCACCTTTGAGAGTGCATCAGAAATTAATCTAAACATCACATTAATTATAGTTTGTAAATGAAAAGTGGCTCACAGCCCTAACACTTCTACTGCTCCTCTCCCTAACCGCCCCCTCCTTCCGAAACCTCCCCTGACCAACTGCAATGGCTGGGGATGTCAGTGGGGTACAATACGCTTTCCGTGCGACTCTCTCATTCACACAGTCCACTCCCTATCAGCTGGAGGGCGTTCTAAGCACACCACAACCCAGTGCTCTGTGATGGAACCTGAATTCAAATTTTGAGTGGGTGACAAAAAAATCCTCCTCAGATCTGACCTGCAAGATCTTTCCCTTCAAAGCTGCTGGTGCTGCATTTCCGCAGGCTTGTGTCACCTGCTGCAGCCCACATGACATCAGAATCCTTCCTTTCCCTTCAGTCCCCTTGGGCAGGCCCCTGAGCTCCTCTCAGAGCATTCTGTTCCTGCCTCACCTTGTTTACTACCTTCCATAAAATAGGTCTCTTGGGCACCCTTCCTCTGAGCATCCGTGACATTCTTCCATCTGGCCAGGGCGTCACATGGGGTGCACCTTGCTCAGTGGGGCTGTCTGCTGATTCCCTGGCCTACATTTTCAGATGTGTCCTGTCATTCTAGGTGTCTTGATTTTGGGGATCTGACTTGATATGCTGAGAAGCTGATCTGCAGAGGCGCTTGGCGCTTGCAACTCATGCTAATGTCAGCTGGAGCAGTGGGTGCTCAGCATCCCTGAAAATCAGGCCTGAAGCATCTCAGGTTGGAGGTTCAAACTCCAACATGCTCCAGAGGAGTGGGTGCTTAAAAATGTAAGCCCACAGGCAGGGGCACAATGAGAATTTTCCTAAGGAGGTGACCTGCCAAGTAGCTGAGGTCACAGCATGTGCTTCATTCCCAATTTCCCTGTTGGTGGGATCCTGCTTTATGCATGTGTTATATTCTGAGAGGCATCTGTGTGCGTATGGAGCTGCCTTGCCCCCCTCCCTTCACCTTGTCAAATGTGTCCTTGCCAAGCTGCCACCTCTCCTTCCAGAGGGGGCCCAGAAGCGGAAGAGGTGGAGGAGACAGCATGAGGAGATGGTGGCCCAGGGTTTTGGGATGCAAGGAGCTGGGTCTGGGACCTCTCTCCCCACTTCTCCCGCCAGAGAGATCAGGACCATGAATTTGTAGTGGCATCAGTCTGTGGCAAAGCAGGGGTTGGTTGGGGTCCCTGGGTCTCCACCTTCATTAGGTCCCTGCCCATAGGCACTCTGATTCCCTGTTGGTCTGGGAGTCTGGTCAGGACCTGAACTTGGATCACCTCTGCAGCCAAAGCCCAGTCTGCTGACACTGGGAGGTTTGGGCTAAAGAGAGAAGGGGTGAAAGGGGTGGGTTGGGACTTTACCAATGAAATCTGAAAGCAAGGTAAAGTATGATAAGCTTAATAAGAGTGAGTGGGGTGGGGGGTTGTTTCACATGTGCGGGACCTGAGGAGAGATGAAGCGACTCGCCCAAGCCAGTGTGGGAGGGGGGATGAGAAATCGCCATTCCCCTAGACCGCACTGCCTGTGCCAGCTCTCAATTTCCTTTGTCAGTATGTGCAGGCAGAGCTGGATTCTGCTTAAATGGAGCGCCTGGGTGGCAGCACAGTGCAAACAGGTGCTGAGCAAAATTTTTCCACGCAGCTCTGCCCCTGTTTTTCCAGTCCTAGGTCTCATGGAGCTCTGCCAATGTGCGTCAGTCCTGACCTACAATGCCCCCGTTCTGGGCCCCCACATAGTTCTGCTTGCGCACCCCCCATCTTGATATGCTGCACTCACTGCTATTTCGGTTCTGGCCTCTCCAATTCCCCTGCTGAAACTTTGCCAATACATCTCAGCCATGCCCTGCATCTCCCCCTGCTGTTCCAGCCCTGGTTCCAGCCCACAACGCTGCAATAACATTTTGTAAATAGAACCACTGAATCATAGAATCATAGAACTGGAAGGGCTCTCGAGAGGTCATCTAGCCCAGTCCCTTGCACTCAGGGCAGGCCTAAGTATTACCTAGACCATCCTTGACAGGTGATTGTCTAACCTGCTCTTAAATAATATACTAGCACTTAGCATCCCTCAAACTGTCCCCTGGGATCCAGAGCCTCTTGTTCTCACCTTTAACTCCCTTTCTCTCCTTTATCTTTAACTGATCTCTTTCCTCTGGCTACTTTCTGTCTGCTCACAAACCTGCTCCAGCATCTCTTGAGCCACCCCCTCTTGTCTGCTTATCATCTTGCTGCCTTCCCTTTTCTCCCAGGTATTCCAGAATGCTGTCCACTCCCTTCTCCCGCTCTTTCCTTGATCCCCTGCAATCTGGCGTGCACCACCTCCACTCCTCCATAACTGTCCTCACCAGTCACCAATGACAGATGTGATTTTCCTAGATACAGCAAAGCAGCACATCACTGTTCTTACTCTCCTTGTTTTCTCTGGCACCTTCAACATAGCCAATCAGTCTCATCTCCTTCGCTTTCTCTCCTCTTTTGGCATCCATGATTCGGTGTGCTCCTGGTGTGCCTCCCACCTCGCTGACTTGGTCCTTCCATATTTCCATTGATGGCTCGTCATCCTCCTCTCCTGCTCCAGAAATTGGATTTCCATCTGCAATCCCTCTCCTCTCCTCATCAGCTCCCATAGTTTCAGGGAAGGGGTTCAAAGAAAAGCTACAAGGATGATTCGTGGCATGGAAAACATGCCTTAAAATGATAAACTAAAGGAGCTTTACCTATCTAGAGATGGTGTAAATATGCGGTAAAATTTTCAAATGCACCTATGTGACGTGAGCCCATTTTCAAAAGCAACTTAGGGTCCTGGAGTCTACAGTTCATTGACTTTCAATGAGACTTGAGTTCACTTTTGACAAGAGGACTAAGGTTCCTACATCACTTAGGGGCTTTTGAATCTAACAGACAAAGGCATAATAAGATCCAATGTGTGGAAATGGAAGCCACCAAATTTCAAATTGGAAATAAGATGCAGATGTTTAGCAGTGAGGATGACTAACCACTGAAACAGATTACCAAGGGATGTGATGGATTCCACCAAATGAAGACTGGATGTCTCTGTAAATTATATGCTTCCGTTCGACCAGAAGAGGGGCTACTCACAGGAATCACTTGGTGAGATTTTCAGGCCTGTGTTTTACAGAGGGTCAGACTAGATGGTCATAATGGTCCCTTTACAATCTAGGAAACTTTCACAATGCATTATCAAACCCACAAAACTCATTGCCACAGGATATTGAGTTTAGGATTCAAAACAGCATTAGCCATTCCTATGGATAATAACAGACTCCATCGATATATAGAATCGAATAAAAATCGACAGAGATAAACCCTCATATTTCAGAGCACAAGTCTACACCTAACTTCTTTGGGGCAGGGACTGTCTTTTTGTCCTGTGTTTGTACAGCATCTAGCACGGTGAGGTCCTGGGCCATGAATGGGACTCCTAGGCACTACAGAAATACAAATAGATAATAAAAGAAAGGCATTAGGAAGGTAGTTCCTCTATGGGATGGAGTGTCCGGGGTGGGCCATTATCAGAGGCAGGCTACTGGACTAAATGGATCCCTGGTTGCACCTGCTATGGCAGTTCATACGTTCCTCATTTGTCCGTGTTTTATTTTACACCCCAAAACACTAATGCTTTCTTTGCTGATCCATCTGTATCCATTGTCATGTCTTCCTCATTAATATTGCCAAAATCTATCTGTTTTTCACAGTCTCCACTGCTAAAACATTCATCTAGAACATGACCATCTCTCAATTTTGTTACTGTAACCTCCTCGTCTGTGCACTGAAGGAGGCAGGAGTTCTGTGCAACAAATAGCATGTCATCATGGAATTAAGGGCTGTATCATAATACACACACACAAGATGTTTAATCAATGTAGCCAGTCTTTTTATCCTTCAATGGTTGTCCCGCCACATATTTTGAGATGTCGTCATACACTACCGTCAAATACTGATTTCTAGCTGATGTTTCTGGGAGTGGACATTCCAAGTGAATCTGTATGAATTCCCAGGGCTTACTGGGTTGGGCATTTCCCCTAAAAGAGTTCCTCTTCTTGCTGGCAGTTTCCTTTCTTGACGGGTAAGACAGTAAAGAATCCAGTCCTTAACTTCTGCAGTCATGCCCAATCAAAAACATCTGTCAGATACCCAGCTCAGTGTCTTCCCTGGTAGTCTGCCACTTTGTTATCATGAAGACACTCCAATGCCATTCGATATAATCTTGCTGGCAAGACAATCCTGTTACTTTCATACACTAGCAAGTTGGCAGTCAGATCAATGGATAATTGTTCCTGAACTGTGTTGCATCTTCCCAGTGTGGATCTCCTTCAGTAGATCTGTTGCCACCCTGAACACAACTCAGGTTCCTTGGACTGTTCTTTCCAGTTGTTCTCACAAGAGCAGGCTGAGTCTATTCTCACTGCCCTCACGCAGCTGAGAGCATCCACAACCACACTTTGCTTGCCAGGCTTATGGTGACTGGTGAACATTTATTCAGACAGTTTGCAAATCCACTTCCCCAGGTGTCCTTCTGGGTGGTGCTTCATAAGGAGCCATTACACGGCACTGTGATCTGTGTACACTGTGAATTCTGTACCTAGTGACTAGGGATGATAGGCCTCAAGGCCTCTGCGATAGCCAGGCACTCCAGTTCTGCAGCTGAATAGTTGGTTTCCCTCTTATATAACCTGTGACCTCCACAAGCTTCCAGTCTGCACCTATCAAGCTCATCAATTTGTTCCAGTGCAAATTTGATAGCAGCCTTTGAGGCATCACAGGTTATCATGAATGGCTAGGGCATTTCTGGGAATTTAAGCACAGCATAGTGAAGAAGTCCTTCCTTCAGTGACTCAAATGCTTTCTAGTATTTCTCTGTCCAGACAAAAGTTTTTTTGTTTTTTTTTACAAATTTCTTGAAGACTCTGCAGTGGACTACAAACCACTGTATGTCCTTCAAGTCTGTAGGAACCTCCCAGTCCTTTATAACATTCAGTTTCAACCCGTTCTCACTGACTATATGTCCTAGGAAAGTGATGCGACTCCTTGCAAACTGACATTGGTTTCCTGCACATTTAAATCCTGACTTCTTAAAAAGCTTTAAACCACTCCTACCAGAGATTCCTCTTGTGTTTTATGGACACAAATTAAGTCATCTAAATATGTGGGGATGTCTTCAATTCCCAAAATTTGGGTTCGGTGATGTATGACCCTCTGAAACATGCCTGGCACCTCCATGCATACAAAAGACATTCTGCAGAATTGAAACAGTTCATAGGGTGTCACAAAGGCAGTTTTTTTCTTCATCCTCAAGTGTCAGTTTAACCTGATGGTATCCAGATATCACATCAAAACTACTAAAATATTTTTCTCCTAACATTTTATCTAGTGGGTCTGCTATGTGCAGATGTGGGTAGCTATCTGGAACCATCTGTGTATTAAGTCTCCTGCAGCCAGTGCATATCCTCAAGTCTCCGTTTGGCTTTTTCACAGTTACAACTGTCAGGCTATCCTCCAGCATGCAAATTTAGCTTCTCTTTCACTGTGGCCTAGTACACCAGGGGAATCCAATGTGGGGGCTACCTCACAGGAACACTCTCTGGCCTAAACACAATCTGATGTTGCACCCTATCAGATCTGCCAAGCTCGTCATTATTCCTGGAAGAGCGGCTGTTCTAATTGCTTACTTTAATTGACTTCTGTGGCTGCTTCTGTCAAGTCATTTCCCAGCTCTTTTACTGATTGGGCTGCTTCACAGCTCTTGATCTCTGCCCCTCTGAAAGGCTTTGAGACACCAGTTTCACTCTCCCCATGGTCTGATCTTTCACTAATTGAACTTCCTGGTCAGTCACATTAATTGGTCTTACTCCAGAACTCCCTCTTTGGTCCAGCTTGAAACAAAGTTCCGCTACACAGCCATCCTGACTGCATATTTGTAGCTTCAAACACTTCTATAGGTTCACCACAGCAGTCCTTTATCCTTAGGGTTATTATTGCATGATGACCCGGCTTCACCACAAATTTACTCTGAGAGACCACCAGGAGCAGTTCATCTCTGTCATCCTGAAGGCATGGTGGGACACCTCTAAGGCCGCAAAAGTTGCTCCCCAGAGTCCACACTTCCTCCTACTCACCTCCTGCAGGGGTATCTGAATATTGTCCAGGGACAAGTGTGTTCTACTGACAGCTGTGACAGGGTGGAACTCATCACTCTGGTGCCTGTCATGGGAATTAGCTCATCTTGCCAGTACATCCTCTTCCGGTGGTGCCTTGCTGCCATCACTTCTCCTCTAGGAGCCATGTGGTTCCCAGGACCGCAGTGACACAACCCTCCATCTGTGCTGTACTCTGTGCTCCCCGCTTCCAGAGGAATGTCACAGTCCCTTAGTCCAGCCACTTCCTCAGTGGCAAGTGCAGGCGGCAGGTGGGAGGGGAGTGACTGAAGCTGCTCTGCTCTGTAGCCCTTCTTATATGGACCATTCCAGCTCTGATTGGCTGCTCCTCGCAGCCCCTCTCTAATTGGCTGCCTCCTGTGCAGCCTCCCTAGGGCTCTAATAACCCCGTATGGGCCAGTGTGGGGCACACGCCCCATCATGACATCCCAGGACTTCTTGTGATGCTCTCAAATGAAATCTACTCCCAGTACAACATCACTAGAAATATTGGTCACCACAACAAAAAAACCTTTTAGGATTCAGAGACCCCAAATTCAGAGAGAGTTGAGTTTCTTCTGATATCAGCGGTGGCTGATTATTAATAGTCACTAATTTAACTCCTGCAGTACAAATTTTCTTCCCTTCAGCACTGGGTGTTCCCATGGATCAGACTCATCTCAGATCCCGAGTCCAACAGCATTGTGGTTTTTCCTAGCTGTTGATGTCCCCAGACCCAGACAAACCAGTAGCTCTTCATATTGGCCATTCTAATAGTTGCTGATGGTGGCCCTACTGCTTCAGCAACTTCTAGTTTCCCAGGTGTGGCTTCCCTCTCCTCAGGCAAATCTGTCTCCATTGACCGCTCCCCTCAGCATCATGCCCCCAAATGTCATAGAATCATAGACTACCAGGGTTGGAAGGGACCTCAGGAGGTCATCTAGTCCCACCCCCTGCTCAAAGCAGGACCAATCCCCAGTCAGACTTTTGCCCCAGATCTCTAAATGGCCTCCTCAAGGATTGACCTAAAACCCTGGGTTTAGCAGGCCAATGCTCAAACCACTGAGCTATCCCTCCCCCCAGGTGTCACCTGGCTTGGGACCCACTCAGGAAACAGTCTCTCGCTTCTGACCCATTGGTCACCTGCGAATAACTTGGGTCTCCTCCAATTTTTTACCCACTTCACTAGCTATCATTTTTTGAAGTGCTGCATCTGGTATAAAGGAATCACCCTGAGGCTGGGAATTAACAGCTGATACCTTTTAGGAAACCCCAACTTCTGCTTCCGCATTTTGAACTCTGTGTATAACCTGGTCCATAGTACATTCTCCTCCTTCTCCAGGAGGTTATGAAACTACATGAAGCTGTTCAATGTCTTCATCAATGATTTAGATCAGAGGTGGGCAAACTACGGCCCGCGGGCCACATCCAACCCACGGGACCATCCTGCCCAGCCCCAGAGCTCCTGGCCCCTCCCCTGCTGTCCCTTCTACCCCACAGCCTCAGCCTTGCTCGCTCCACTGCCGGCGCAATGCTCTGGGTGGTGGGGCTATGAGTTCCTGGGGCAGTGCAGCTGCAGAGCCCGGCCTGATCTGATGCTCTGTGCTGCGTGGTGGCGGCAGCGTGGCCCGGCTCCAGCCAGGTGGCCCGGCTGTAGTGCCACCAGCAGGGGCGGCTCTAGACATTTTGCCGCCCTAAGCACGGTGTCATGCCGCAGGGGGCACTCTGCCGGTTGCCGGTCCCGCGGCTCCGGTGGACGTCCCGCAGGCAGGTCCACTGAAGCTGCAGGACCAGCGGACCCTCCGCAGGCACGCCGCTGAAGGCACCCTGTCTGCTGCCCTCCCAGCGACCGGCAGAGCGCCCCCCGTGGCATGCCGCCCCAAGCACGCGCTTGGCGTGCTGGGGCCTGGAGCCGCCCCTGGCCACCAGCCACCGGTGCTCCAGGCAGTGCAGTAAGGGGGCAGGGATCAGGGGAGGTTGGATAGAGGGCAGGGGAGTTTGGGGGGGTGGTCAGGGGTCGGGGATGTGGGTAAGGGTTGGGTGGTCGGGGGGAACAGGGGGTTGAATGGGGGCAGGGGTCCTGGGGGGCAGTCAGGAAGGGGGGGTTGGCTGGGGTGGCAGGGAGCAGTCAGGGGCAGGGGTTCTGGGGGCAGTCAGGGGACAGGGAGAAGGGGTGGTTGGATGGGGCAGGGGTTCCGGGGGGGCTGTCAGGAATTAGAGGAGGGTTTGGATGGGGTGGCAAGGGTCTGGGGGTGCTCAGGGGACAGGGAATTTGTGTGTGTGGATGGGGCAGGGATCCCAGAGGGGCCATCAGAGAACGGGGGTGGGGTGGGGGGGTTGGATGGGGCAGGAGTCCTGGGGAGGGCAGACAGGAGGTGGGGGCCGGGCCACGACCCCTTCCCCTAACCAGCCCTCCATACAATTTACGAAACCCAATGCGGCCCTCAGGCCAAAAAGTTTGCCCGCCCCTGATTTAGATAATGGCGTAGAGAGTGCACTTATAAAGTTTGTGGATGATACCAAGCTGGGAGAGGTTGCAAGTACTTTGGAGGATAGGTTTAGAATTCAAAATGATCTGGACAAACCGGAGCAATGGTCTGAAGTAAATAGGATGAAATTCAATAAGGACAAATGCAAAGTGCTCCACTTAGGAAGGAACAATCAGTTGCACACATACAAAATGGGCAATGACTGCCTAGGAAGGAGCACTGCAGAAAGGGATCTGGGGGTCATAGTGGACCATAAACTAAATATGAGTCAATAGTGTAACACTGTTGCAAAAAAGGCAAACATCATTCTGGGATGTGTTAGCAGGAGTGTTGTAAACAAGACACGAGAAGTAATTCTTCCACTTTACTCCGCACTGATTAGGCCTCAACTGGAGTATTGTGTCCATTTCTGGGCGCCACATTTCAGGAAAGATGTGGACAAATTGGAGAAAGTCCAGAGAAGAGCAACAAAAATTATTTAAGGTCTAGAAAACATGACCTATGAGGGAAGATTGAAAAAATTGGGTTTGTTTAGTCTGGAAAAGAGAAGACTGAGAGGGGACCTGTTGACAATTTTCAAGTACATAAAAGGTTGTTACAAGGAGGAGGGAGAAAAATAGTTTTTCTTAACCTCTGAGGATAGGACAAGAAGCAATGGGCTTAAATTTCAGCAAGGGAGGTTTAGGTTGGACATTAGGAAAAACTTCCTAACTGTCAGGGTAGTTAAGCATGGGAATAAATTGCCTAGGGGGGCTGTGGAATCTCCATCATTGGAGGTTTTTAAGAGCAGGTTAGACAAACACTTGTCAGGGATGGTCTAGATAATACTTAGTCCTGTCATGAGTGCAGGGGACTGGACTAGATGACCGCTCAAGGTCCCTTCCAGTCCTATGATTCTACACCTATAAATAATTTATAAACTGAGGTTTCACATAGGATTCTCTCATGGCAGATGGCGGGGGCAGTCTGTGTGCTGTTAGGACAGCACGCGCGTTTGTGCGGCGGCGGCAATTCGGCGGCAGCTTCTGTCTTCAGCTGGAAGACAGAAGCTGCTGAATTGCTGCCGCAGGCAGCTGAACATAGAAGGTGCCACTGAATTGCCACCACCGCGGAAATGTGTGTGCTGCCCTAATGGCACACGGACTGCCCCGCCATCCGTAGCGGCAATTCGGCGCACTGCTTGGGGCGGCAAAAACACAGGGACTGCCGCCCTTTGCAGATTGCTGCCCCAAGCACCTGCTTGGAATGCTGGTGCCTGGAGCCGGCCCTGCTTATAGATTGTAATCAAGTCACCCCTTATCCTTCTCTTTGTTAAGGTCAATAGATGGCGCTCCTTGAGTCTATCACTATAAAGGTTTGTTTTCTAATCCTTTAATCATTCTTGTGGCTCTTCTCTGAACCTCTCAAATTTATTAACATCCTTCTTGAATTGTAGGCACCAGAGCTGGACACAGGATGCCAGCACAAGTGCCAAGTATAGAGGTAAAATAACCTATCTACTTCTTCTTGAGATTTCCCTCTTTAAGCATCCAAGGATTTGCATTAGCCCTTTTGCCCATAGCATCACCCTGGGAGCTCATGTTCAGCTGATTGTCCACCACGACTGATTAGCCACCTTTGGTTGCTGGGTTTAGTGCGTGGGTGCCGGGTGGGGTTGGTGGCCTGTGATATGCAAGAGGTCACACTCGGTGAGCTGCTGGTCCCTTCTGGCCTTACACTCCACGACATAATGAACAGGAGTTCTTGTGGCACCTCACGAGTACTCCTGTTCTTTTTGCAGATACAGACTAACACGGCTGCTACTCTGAAACTCCATGACATGACTTCCAAAGCTTTTTCAGAGTCACTGCTTCCTCGGATAGAGTCCCCAACCTGTAAGTGTGGCCTACAGTCTTTGTTCCTCAATGTATACATTTACATTTAGCTGTATTAAAATGCATTTTGATATGAGAGACCCCAGCATCCTTCTTCCCCCCCCCCACCCCCGCTCCAATGACTCTATTTATCCACAATGGAAAAGCTTCATCAGGAGAGATTGAGAGAGGCCCTCCCCCATCAGAATATCCAATAGCTCAGAGTTAGGCACTCACCTGAAATATAACAGATCCCTGTTCAAATCCCTTTTTCCTGCTTAGGTGGAGGGGGCATTTGAACCGGGGGTCTTTCACATCCTAAGTGAATAAACTAACCACTAGGCTAAATGTTATAGAAATGTAGGATTGGAAGTGAACTTAGTAGGTCGTCTAATCCAGTTCCCTGCTCTGAGGCAGGACTACATACAATCTAGATTATCCTTGACAGGTGTTTGTCTAACCTGTTCTTTAAAACCTCCAATGATGGAGATTCGACAACCTCCCCTAGGTAATTTGTTCCAGTGTTTAACCACCCTGACAGTTAGGAAGTTTTTCCTCATGTCTAACCTAAATCTCCCTTGCTGCAATTTAAGCCCATTACTTCTTGTCCTGAGCTCAGTGGATAAGAAGAACAATTTATCACGCTCCTCGTTATAACAACCTTTTACATACTTGAAGACTGCTATCATGCCCCCCTCAGTCTTCTCTTCTTCAGACTAAAAAAAAACAAAAAAACAATTTTTTCAATTTAGATCTTTAATCATTTTTGTTTCTCTCCTCTGGACTTCAATTTGTCCACATCTTTTCCAAAGTGTGGTGCCCAGAAGTGGACACAATACTCCAGATGAGGATTTATCAGCGTGGCATAGAGTAGAAGAATTATTTCTTGTGGCTTGCTTACAACACTCCTGCTAATCCAGCCCAGAATGATGTTTGCATTTTTTGAAACAGTGTCACACTCTTGAGTCATTTAGTTTATGATCCACTATGATACCCTGATCCTTTTCGGCAATACTCCTTCCTAGACACTCATTTCCCATTTTGTATTTGTGCAATTGATTGTTCCTTCCTAAGTGGAGTACTTCGCATTTGTCCTAATTGAATTCCTCCTATTTATTTCAGACCATTTCTCCAGATCATTTTGAGTTCTAATCCTGTCCTCCAAAGCGCTTGCAATCCCCACTGCCTGATATCATCTGCAAATTTTATAAGGGAAGTAGGGTGACCAGATAGCAAGTGTGAAAAATCAGGATGGGGCTGAAGGGTAATAGGAGCCTATATAAGAAAAAGACCCAAAAATCGGGACTGTCCCTATAAAATCGGGTCATCTGGTCACCCTAGAGGGAAGTTTATATAAGGGAAGTCCTCCTCCTTCCCCTGTAATTCGCCCCAGCTGTTTTGTGGGACCTCACCCGAGGGGCCTGACTTGGTAAGCGGCTCAATGTCTATTTCCCCCTGGTTTGTGAATTGCTCTTAGGTGGGAGTTAGGCCCCTGGAGATCGACAAGGATGCTGCTGTGTGCGTGCTCAGAAACAGAAACTTTGGTGCCTAGGGAACTTTTACTGCAAAAACGTAGGTGGCAATTGAGTTTAGGCACCTACAGGATTTCAGTGGGAGTTTTGTTGTACCACCATGGTCCTGAAACGGGAACGTTGTGCATTCAGGCCTAAGTACTGAGGAATGTACACTGTGCACTGGTTACCCTGGGTGACAGGGGAGGTAACCTAAGGGCGTCAATCTCTAGCTTCGGTGACAAGTACCAGAGGGGGAGCCGTGTTAGTCTGGATCTGTAAAAGCAGCAAAGAGTCCTGTCTGTTAGTCTATAAGGTGCCACAGGACTCTTTGCTAGCTTCGGTGAATCTATGAAAAAGATGTAAACTGCTGTCTAGTGTTTCTTATTCATAGAGTATAAGGCCAGACGGGTCCACTGTGATCACCTAGTCTGACCTCTTCTATAACACAAACCCTGAATTAATTCTTCTTTGAACTAATGCACAGCTTTTAGAAAAAGATCCAATGGGCTGAACAAATCTTGCCTCACCTCTGATCTGCTAAGATGCATTTCAGTTGTTTGATAAACGTTCCCCGCTTCTCACTTTGTCTCCTCTCCCTATTCCCAACATTGTCCCTTCTGCCAGCCCACATCTAACACTCGGATCAGCCTCTCAACTAATTTTCACCAATTGCCCTTGAAAAAAAAAGAAGCTCCTGATGTCTCAAATGTTGCATGCAGCATTTCAGCCATCACGGGGATCTCCTCCCACCTTATATCCCTCCTGCTGCGCAGTGCTCTGTGAAGTTCTAAGCTACTCGGGGCAGGATGTCTGCTCTTTGTTCAGTTCATTTACGTCCTGCGCATCACTGCGCATCTGTATACGGCAACATACCTATAATAATCATAGAGATGATGACAGATTTGCCTCTTCTATGCCAAACCTTGTGAAAAATACTGAATGATCTTACAGCAACAATAACTAGAACTGGTTGAGAAATGAAAAAAAAATGTTGCTTTTTTTAAAAACTTTTCATAAAAAATGTAATCACAATTTTGTTTTTTTTGATAAATTTAACCATTCTATAAACTGGTTAAGCAGGACATTTTTTCATGCAAAATAAAATAAATTAAAAAAACAAACCCATTGGTCTCAATTTCAATTTTTTTGACCAGATTGAGGAATGACATTTTTGTCATATAAGCACTGAGTATTTATTATTATTTGTTTGATCTGGTCCCAGCAGAATCATATTTTTATTATAAGTGGAGATATGAGAACCTCTTCATTCACAGGGAAAGGTCTCTTCTTGTTCATTGCACCATAAGAAGTATGGAGGGTCAAGGTAAAAAGGGATGGATGAATGATCCCATATAGAACTCTAGAGTCCTGCTGGAAAAACACAACTGAGATTTGAGCAGGCCTGTTTTTGCAGGGTACATGGTAAAGAGCACAAAGCTGCTGCAATCCAATGCAAGTGGATACTATGGGAGAAACGCTGAGTGCTAGGCATAGCATCCTGAACTATAAAGTTAAACCCTCTCCACAGCCACTCTACGGCTTGTAAAAACACAGGCTAAAAAACGGGGCATGGAGTGGCTGTTGCTGAGATATGGAGATAAATCAACATACCAGCATGCAAATTCAATGGAAATTTTAATTTTTCATTTTGATTTTAATTTAAAAAAATCAGTTTTTGGCATCAAAAAATCAAAGATGTTTACCGAAAACCAAACTTTTATTTAACCTAAAAAGGATCTTTCTTTCTTTCTTTCTTTCTTTGGAAACAGTTTTTGAAAACCAAAAATGTTTCATTTGAAAAAGTAAAAAAGAAAGAAAATTCTCAGGAAGTATACAAAACAAAAAGAATTCAGTGCAAAATAATTGTCATTTTCCAACCATTTCTAATTATCGTATCTAAATACTCACTACTCCCATATCTGTGTAACAACAAACTGCAAATCAGAGACCAGCAAAACTGCCAACTGCAAACATTCAAAAATCAAGAGGTTTGCTTAAAATCATGAGACTTTTAAAAATAACTTTTGAATTCTTTTTTTATTATGTCTGCTGTGGTCATGTTTTCAAGCTTTTCTCTGCAACGATGAGGACAAAAACTTACTTTAAAAAAAAGAAAGTGGAGACATTCCTAATCACATGCCTCCAGGAGCTGGAACTTTAAGAAAATCACCCAATATTCTGAGACTCACAATTAAATCACCAGGTTTGGCAACACTATGAGCATGGAAGCAAATTCTCCATCTTGCAAAGACAGTGTGGGGGGTACTAGGTATTTATCACCATGTACCAACTGTTTCTGACCAGCACTCTTCATGCTGCAGTTTTCCTCACCTGTATACCACTGGCTCCCACAAAAGATTAACATTCTTTCCCACCCTTACAGCAACAAAGGAAATCAAAGAAATCCCTTTCCAGTTAGTGCCTGATTTACCGTCTTGGTAACATTCGCTGCTGTACACCCCTCTTTATCACTACCCACCTCGCAAATGTTAGCGGGCTGACAACTTGCTCCAGGGATGTTTCTCCACATTGCTTCTTTCATCCAGGCATACCTATGCAGGTTGATTTTGTTGCTCTCTTTCTACACATTGTGTTCACATACTATCAAAAGGATCAGGGTAGATGATCTAAGGCAAATTTTCACTACTAGCTTTCCAAGTAAACTGCCCTGATATCATGTCCTGTGGGTACAGCACAGGAGGATCTGGGATGGGGCTGTTGAGTCTTTCATGCAGTTGGGCTGTAATGAAATTGCCCTGTACGTGTGTATAACTTTAAGGTAAACCTATCCCTCTCCTTAGCCCAGTGACCTCTGGCCTCCAGAGCTGGGTGTAGCAAGAAGAACCAAAAACCAAAACCAAAAAAACTTGGCCTGCATGAAGCCTGCAGCAGGGGTGGAGTCTGAACAGCCCAGCCATGGTGGCTGTTGTTTCCTACATCCCTTATCACCTAGATGTGCTGTTAAATTTAGAGGCCATTTCTGAATGGTGAATGTGAAAAGCCTCAAGACCATAACCTGCTCTTTTCTGAGCATGACTCTACAGGCAGCACATTGTTTTCTTGTTCTCTCTCTCTCTCATTTGGGTGCTAGGCCAGGAAATCAGCAGAAAGGGTGGCAACTGATGCCCTGTTCTTCATGACATGCACAAAAGTACCTTGCACACCCTGCGCTGTCATCACTGGACAAATCAGATACTGCAACTGCCTTCAGCTGCTCTAGGCAACAAGTTGGAGAATTCAAAACTTTCAGTCCCAAAAGGTGAAGACCAAAGGTTTGATGCCACGGGCCCAATCCACTGTGTCTCGTGTGGCTACGAAGATTTTCTCCATCACTGCAGGTGGTTTCAGGAGACCCGGCAGGGCGTCTTTCCTCCCCCCAGGCCCATAAGAGGGGGAATTAAAGGAGAAAAGGCTTGGTGACTTGCTGTGTACTCACCATATGTAAAACCGGCAAAAGGGCCAGCTCCCAGTAAGTAAGCGCTAAGCTGGGCTGTTTGGGAAGTGGGTTTTGTTCCCATGACAACACTTAGATGAATTTTTTTCAACCAAAGTTTTGGGGCTTTTGTTGGGAAAAACAAGCAAACCAAAATGCATCCGTTGATTTGTTTTGCTCTTGTTTTTGGGATCTGAAAAGTGAAATGTTCTGTCAGAAAACCATGAATTTTTCAATCAAATGTAGTCAAAACTGGACATTTCCTGTAGGAAAAGCAATGTTCCGTTGAAAAAAAATGTTGCATGAAAAACATGGTCCAGCTCTAGGTCCACTGAAAGCAGCAAATAGACTGAGGACCTGATTCTCTGGACTTTTGCATTGCTGTAAAACTGGCAGATTTGGCAAGCTGGAAATTCCCGATATGTAGGGGCAAACTTTGTGTGGTACAGACCAAATGCAACTGCTGTATGCCACCGCCATACCCCTAGTTCTGGGCTCAGGGGCAAGGCGCAGGGAATGGTGAAAATCCCTCTGGTTTGGCTATCACTGGCTACTAGAATGGCCCCTCTTGGCTACCTAAGCAGCCAAGCTTAATTCAGAGAGGATGTTCTAACTTATGCCAAGGGTCCCCGCATTGTCTGGAGCTGAGAATCGGGTCCTGAGAGCCTAAATGAAGTTACCAAGCGTCTCTCCTTGTTTTTTGCTGGACTTGGGGACTAAACACCCGAGTGGAACCTTTTTACTTATAGGCTGGGAGAACCTCGTTACCCACAAGTATTTTGGTGGTTCCTGCGCCAGTGGATTGCTAAGTGGGTTGTGGTTTTAGGTTTCATTCTCTCTATAACATACAGTAAATAAATATTTGCATTCTCCTCCTATTACATTGCGGCTATCATCTTTTTCATCCAGCGATCTCCAAGCACTGCATAAATATCAGTGAATAACGGCACATGAGCTAGGTGTGTGTGACTATCCCCATGTTACAGGTTAGTGACTAAATCACAGTGCCAGGACTGGTTAGAGATGAGAAGAGAACAGAGAGAAATCTGAACCCTGCACTCTAGACCCCTCGATGATCCTCCCACCTCACTGGGCCTGATTCTCATCTCACTTACTCCACTGCCACGTTTCCATTAACATCAGCTGAGTTCCCTCTGCTCTACACTTCTGTCAGTAGGAGGAGAACCAGGTCCATTATTTCTCTATATAGAAGAGCATGGAGACAGCCATCTCACTGCCAGAGGCTCCAACTTGACTGTCCCATGCGATGGATACCATCAGCGCGTTATCTATCGTTGACTCCTAGAAGTAGGCTGGTCCTCCCATTTGGGCAGGACACCACTGGGGCTGTAAAACGAGAAGGAACTGGGACTGAGTCACAAGTGTAATGCTTATTTGAAATCCCCCAAGACGAATCCTCATACTGGGCCTCTCCACGCTCCGTGCCCAAGAGTTCATGAGAGCAGAAGAGCGTGAAGCTAACAACTGCTGGCTGAGATGAACACTATGTTCCCTCCCATTATGAGGCGCTCAATGGTCTGTCCAAAGTCGCATTCAGATGCTCTCTGGATGGCCAGGAAGAACTGTATAGACCAGCGGATGTTGGGGCCACGAACTCCTGGTAGCTAGTCAGTCCAAGCCATCTGACTGCTATCACCATGGCGCTGATTTCCAGTGGGAAACCGGCCAAGAGAAGTTGGCAGGATTGTCTGAGGGGGAAAGGTGGAGGAGACACGGGAGGGAACGGGCAAGGGAGGCATGGTGTGGAGATTGACAGCAGCATCAAAACCAAAAGAAAATAAAATCTGACACGTGGAAGGATCCCCCAGAAGCTGGCTCCAGACCAGCGGCAGGCAGAGAATCCTCTGAGTCAGGGCAATTAAAAAAAAATAGTTTGCCCCATTGCACCTCTCAAAGGGACAAAGAGCAAGGGACAGCAGGGCAGATACCAGTGGTGAGCGCGGGGACATCAGAGAGAAAGTGCACCCCGAGAGACACCCACCACCCCTGGAAACTGCGGTTCGGAGGGAGGGGAACTGGTGAGGAGAGGTACATGGATGAACGTGGACAGGGTCCCTCTCTGCCCCACAACAGCACCGGAGTGTGACATTTACAGCAGCATGATAACAATTTGAGATGGGGAGGGGAGATCCTGCCGAGAATTCAAACAGATATCACATGTCTGCCTGCTGGCAGGGCCCTGAAGCAGACCTCTCTTAGTGGCTTACACTCAGAAGGTCAGATCTTTAGCTAAGAGAAATAAGCATGGCTCCCCCACAGTCTAATGCATTACACCAGCTGGGGATCTGGCCCAGAGAGCCTTTCTTTCCTCCCAGTGCCTGATTTTCCTCCCCTTAAGGCACTGTACTTTCTCCCACAACCAACCCCGCTGCCACAAACCCATCCCCCGACCCCACCAGCTTCTCTCCAAACGCTTGTTTTTTTTCCCGATGCCACCCGGTGGATGGGATTTTTTCCCCCCTGTAGCCGGCAGCCGAAGCATCCACCTGCTAGCCACCTTCCAAACCTTTGTCTCTGAGCCGTGCACACAGTTCTGAGCATGAGACGATTAAGGGGAGGGGAAAGGGAGAAAATAGTATCGACAGGAGTAAATCGAGAAATCAAAAAACGGAAGCAAAGAGAAAGCAGTTCGAAAGGCAAAGTGTTCAGAGAAAGCCCTTTCCTGGATGAATCTAATTGTTTTGTTATCTTTACCCACCAAAGCATTTACTTTGGTTTGTCGCCCGATCCACAAACACTTTCGAGGAGATGACATTACCGAAAGGCAGGAACATCTGCATCAGCTCAGCATCCCCAAACTCCTGGGGCAGATGGTAGATAAACAGGTTACAGCCCTCTGGTCCTGCAGGTGAGATGGGAAAGAGAAGAAGGGAGGAGATCTGAATAAAGAGTACCTGGACTGGACACGCCTCTCTCTCGCCTCTCACCTCCCCTCTGCTGGGGTGGAATGCTCCACAGCAGCATGTTCTCTAGCAGTACTTCTGTACAGTCTGTGGTTTAAATGCTTCCACCCCTTCCTTTGGCAGACTGCTAAGATCTTGCCACTAGACTTCCTCAGCAGAGGGGATCTGGCAGTGGGGATCAACTTCCACAGGTGTTTTGGCTAATCCAGGCTCTGACCCACCAAATGACCAAAGTGATATTTACAACAGCTGCCTACCCTCCCTCCAAAAAAACCCTCACCCCAAGCCAAGATTTTTATGACCAGAGAAGGGAGGAGACCAGGAGACCCCACGGGGACCTTGCTATGCCAATCTAAGCAACCTGCCAGGTGATCAAATACTACAGCCATGGCATTAGCACAGAACTGATAGCTAGGTAGCTAGACAGAGTGGCATGTATGGAGATGGAAAGAAAGAAGCTTTTCCTGGTATTGCGTTCAGAATTTTTCTTTGCTTCATTCGTTCTCATTAATCTTAGTTTTACCTCCCCCCTGCATCCATCTCTTTGGACCACTCTGAATGGTCCCCCTCCCTCCCTCCCTGGTGTTCATAGGCGGAAGGTCAGTCATCATTCTCAAACAGCTATTGAGGCGATCGGTGATGATGAGTGGGAACAGACACACAAACACATGGAATTCTATATTCAGCCACCTGACTCTCTGCCCAAACTCAGACAGAACCTGGCCAAGGCTGAAACTCTGAAGCCCACCCTGAAGAATGACCCCCCCGCCCAATACAGAAATTCATATTCTACACATTGGTTCCAGGCAGGGACCTGCCATTCTCTTCCTGGGACTGCAGTAGATGCTAGAGCAAGAATTCCGGCAGCCTTTTGCAGCATGCAGTAGACTCTAACATGGAGCTGCTTGGGAAAATAGTGATAGAGCAGTTTTCCATTGGAAAAACGCAGTTTGGTCAAAATGAAAATGCTTTGAAAAATCACATCGATTTTGCTGAAATTTTGTTTCAGAAAAAAAGGAGGGATGGGGTGGAAAAGCTCCAACAGTGTCGAAACTTCATGTTTTTGACATTTTTGGAATGAAACATTTTGATTTTTCTCTTCAAAATGACTTTTCATTTCAAGTTATGTAACGTATTGTTATTTATATGATAAAATTAAAGAAATCAAAATGGAAACGAAACAGAAATTTTCATTTTGGATCGATCAAGACTTTTCAGTTTTGTCAAAATGGAAAGTTTCAATTGATCTCAAATGAATTGAGTATTTTGGTATTTTCTTTCGTGGATCATTCTGAAATGTTCAAGTTTCGTCCTGATTTGGAACTAAAATGTCGCAATCCCAAACTCCTCCATGAAATGGAATTTCTTGTTTCTCCCCTGTTCTACTCTTAAGAACATAAGAACAGCCATATCGATTCAGACCGATTGTCCATCAAGCCCTGTTTTCTGTCTTCCAACAGTGGCCAATGCCAGGTGCTTCAGAGGGAATGACCATAACAGGGCAATAACTGAGTGAACCACCTCCTGTTGTCCAGGCCCAGCTTCTGGCAATCAGAAGTTTAAGGACAGCAAGAGCACGGGGTTGCATCCCTGACCATCTGCTAAAGCTATTGATGGGCCTATCCTCCATGAACTTATCTAGTTCTTATTTGAACCCTGTTATACTTTTGACCTTAACCCCAAAGGTAGTTCAGTTTTGCTAACCAGTGTATGGGAGGGCCAATTCCTTTGCATGCTTTTGGGGATGCTTGCCTAGCACCCAGCTGTGCTCTCAATCCTGATTGTGAGAAAGACACAAAGGGTGAGGGGGAAGATCCGTGTGTCTCCCTTTACCACCGCTATACACCTATCTGACCCAGCAAAGCAGGGCTTCTGTCATTTATTGCTGGAGCACAGTGCAAGTGGGGAAAGAAAAGGATTTTAATGCTCTCACTTTCTTCATCAGGGCATAATTATAGTGTCATAACACAGCAAATTACAACTTTGCCTTTCCTGTTAGGGAGGGGAGTTCGCCTAGGCGCTCCCACCTTTTATTGGCCATTACTCATTCCCTTGGCTGGCAGGATAAGTACGGTGAAGTCAGGATTCTGACAGATGCCCATTTAAAGCTCATTAAAATTCCTGGGCCTCAGCATGATTGAAGTCACAGGCTCTCCACATTTCCTTTTGGATTAATGGAAAATGAAGCCCTAATGAATATTTGCTAAGCACAATTTTCCCCACTAATTTGCTAAAAGGACTGTCAGGAAGGAACAGCTGATCCTTTGCATTTCGTGCATTTCCTAGAGGTGGCGAGGTTGCTGCAGAGTTTATTCCATATGGGGGGATGCCAGTGCACCAGGGTAATTAACTAATTAGGCACCCGGTCGTCTGCTTAGCTAAATTACTTTTGAACCTGAGTGGCCACCCTAATTCATACAAAGATTTACCCTACATCTGTCCCTTCTTCAGGGTTATCCCCTCCCTTCTGTAGTGACTGCTGTTCAATCTCCAGGAAAGAGAGATGCAATTCAGTTCAGTTCAATGAGACTTTATTGTAGAGGTGGGCAACAAACCAAAAACAAAAAATTCAATTCAGTTTTGTTGAAAAATGCATTTTTTAAGGCTTGAAACTGGGTCACATTCGACAAATAGCTTTGGTTGAAATTTGTTTTTTGAAAGAGTCGAAACCACGTTTTAAGTTTTTCGTTTTGAAACATTTAGTTTTAACTTTTTGTTTCGAAACGTCATTTTGGTTTCAAATATGACCAATTTTAAAAAGCCCATGCATGCCCCCAAAAGAGGGTAAAAAACACCCAAAATGGCTGAATCAAAATGAAAAACAACAACAAAAAAATTCATTTGGAGTCAACCAAAAATGTCAACTTGAAATCAATTTAAAAACCTAAAAAAACAAAAACAAAAATGAAAACTCATTTCAGTTCAACGTGACATGTTTCAGCCCACTGGAAATATATATTATTTTATTTGATGAAAACATTTAAAAAAATTATTTTGGTTTAAACTGAATCGGATTTTTTTGAGCTTTATTTGCTCAGGAATATATAAATGTCGCCAAAGCATGAGATGAAGACAGACCTCTTGGGTACCTGCTAGAGGTGGGTGAGACCTCCCAGGAGAGAGATATGGACAGATGCATTTCCTGAAGTCTTGGCTATATTGTACCTGAGCGGGAATCCTATCCTGTTGTAATCTGACCTGGGATGTACCTAGCGAAACCTATGAAGTCTTTGAAATAGTTGGTAGAAACAGGGAATGTGGTCCTGAATATTAAACTTCCCCAAGTTTGAAAGTTGGACCCATGGTGTGGAAACCTTTGTAAGTTAGGCCTGAAATCGGCATTGTCTGATTCTACTGTGGGATCAAGCACAAAAGAGGAAGATGGAAGAAAGCAAAACCCCTGCTTAAAGTGCAGCCATGTTCTGAACTGCGACTGTGACTGTGACACTGTGGAGGTCCACATAGAATCATAGGACTGGAAGGGACCTTGAGAAGTCTTCTAGTCCAGTCCCCTGCCCTCACTGATTCTATCTCAGTGATCCAAATCCAATTTGCCCAGTTCTCAAGTCAAAAGAGTCTTTTCTAATTGCCAGCCCTGCAAACTGAAAAAAATTCAGCTGGGATCGTTTGGCTTGTTATACCATCACCAGCAATAACGATGTGGCAATCAGAATTCAGGTGACAAGCCATTTTTTATCCGCCTGTCTGTCTATCTACCCATTTATCTATATGTCTTCCATCACAAGTAGTAATTAACCGCCCCCTTGTTGTTAAAGAGATAACAAAACAACCCCTCTCTCCTTTGCCTTATCTGCAGGAGTAAAACCGAAGTGTGTGTGTGTGTGTGTGTGTGTGTGTGTGTGTGTGTGTGTGTGTGAGAGAGAGAGAGAGAGAGAGAGAGGGGAACGTACTGAGAGCAAGCTAAATCAAAGAAATGAGTTATATGTTTATTTCTGAATGCTGTTAAGCCCATGGTCTTTCTCATCTCTTGTGGCAATGAGTTCCACAGTCTAGGCCCAGCCACTTGGGAAGTTGTGTCTCCCATAATCATGAGTTTCCTTCTTACTAGTCAAGAGTTTCATGGTTTCTATGGAAGGTAGCTGCCATGGGAAATCAGGGCCATGGAGAAAGAGAGAGAGAGAGATTGGAGATCTCTCCATTCGTTAAGGCCACTCTCATGGAGAGCTTTGAATATCAGGACAAAGAGCTTGAGATGGACTTTGTATTCAGTGGAGAACTAGTGTGGAGAGACACTGGGTTGTTGTGTACCTGGAGACCTGTGTAGTTGCACTGAGAGTTTAGGGCCACAGAGTAGCTGTCAATGACTCACTGTCATACTGGGAGGGTAAATCTGATGGAATCCCTCCTGGGTCCTGTACTAGCCAATATTTTCATTAATGACTTGGATAATGGCTTGAAGAGTATGCTTGTAACATTTGCAGATAATACCAAGATGGGATGGGTTGCAATTACTTTGGAGGACAGGATTAGAATTCAAAATTACCTCGACAAATTGGATGATTAGTCTGAAATCAACAAGATGAAATTCAGTAAACATAAGTGCAAAGTATTACACTTAGGAAGGAAAAAACAAGTGCACAGATGCAAAATGGGGAACAACTGGCTAGGCAGTAGCACTGCTGAAAAGGGCTTGAGGGAGACAGTAGAATACAAATTGCACAGGAGCCAACAATGGGTTGCAAAAAAGACGAATATCATTCTGGGTGTATTAACAGGAGTGTCGTACGTAAGTCATGGGAGGTAATTGTCCGGCTCCACTCAGCACTGATGAGGTCTCAGCTGGAGTGCTGTGTCTAGCTCTGGGCTGCTAGGAAAGATGTGGATAATTTGGAGAGAGTCCAGAAGAGGGCAACAAAAATAATAAAAGGTTTAGAAAACCTGATCTATGAGGAAAAGTTAAAAAAAACTGGGTATGTTTAGTCTTGAGAAAAGCAGACGGAGGGGACAATCTGATAACAGTCTTCAAATCTGTTCAGGGCTGTTATAAAGAGAACAGTGATTAATTGTTCTTCGTGTCCACTGAAGGTAGGACAAGAAGTAATGGGCTTAATCTGCAGCGAGCGAGATTTAGGTTAAACATTAAGAAAACTTTCTAATGGTAAAGCGTAGTTAAGCTCTGGAATAAGCTTCCAAGGGAGGCTGTGGATTTCCAGTCATTCCTCTGGCTTTTTTGCTGCCCCAGGCAAAAAAACAACAACAAAAAAACCCTGCAGTGTGGCCGGAGCGGCAAAGCAGGAAAAAAAAACAATCCCCCCCTGCGGCGTGGCTGAAGCGGCAAAGCAGGGGAAAAAAAAGGCGCAGCCGGAGCGGCAAAGCAGGAGGAAAAAAACAAAACAAAAAAACCCTGCGGCACGGCCAGAGCCAGGGTGCAGGGGGACTCCCTGTGCTGCAGACATGCCCCGGCTAGTGGAGGGGAGGGGAAGGGAGCTGGGGGGAGAGAGAGAAGAGGAGGATCCAGGGCTTCAGCAGGGCGCTCGCCCCGCGGCCCTGACTGCAGCGCTGCCTGCTTGGCAGGCTCCGCGCCGCTCTGGTCAGCGGGAGGGAAGGACATGGGCTGCCAGGCTTGCTGCAGACCTGGCACCGGCTGGGGCAGACGGAGAGTGCAGCCGGCTCCCAGCAGGGCGCTCCCCTCCTCCGCGCTGCCACCCCCTACAGGGCGGCCAGAGCGGTGAACCAAAAAAAAAGCAGCTGTGCCGCCCTAGCATTGGGCGGAAGCCGCCCCGTAGAATCTGCCGCCCCAAGCACGAGCTTGCTCAGCTGGTGCCTGGAGCTGGCCCTGTCTTGAAGTCCCTTCCAGCCCTTTATGTCTATGATTCTATGAATACTATCTAAGACCTTACACCCCAGTCGTTCCTATTCAATTCAGTGAGGTTGCAAGTCAGTTCAATGACTAGCTCTTTCCTGGCAGTGTTAATGATATTTTACAAAGCAGGACAGAACCTAGTTCACTCTCCCGTAGCTGCCCTGGCTCTGCTGTACTAAAGCCTAAATGAGCCGATGTGACTCAAAGACACAGAGGGTGTGATTCTGATCTCACATTGGCATAACTCCAGGGACTTCAAAGTTCTTAATTTACCTCTGCGTAAGTGAGAGGCGAATCAACCCCTCAGGGAGTAGAGATGCTGACATTTCTACACAGTCACTGTTATGACCATCAATGCACTTTAAGCAGAAATATCCATGATCCAGGCAAAAGGGAAAGCAATAGGACATAGTGGGAGATGAATGGATTCCATATTATATGCCAATATTTTCTTCAGTATGGAAACCTCCTCTTCTCATATAAATTCCACTTGTAGGGCATGCAGCAGTGGAAATTGCATAGAGTTTAGAACTGCCTGATTGCAATGCTCCCCCAAAATGCATCTATGTCAAATGTTCTCATGAAATGAAAATGCCAAAGAACTTACATTTGAGGCCATCAAAATGTTTCATTTTGATATTGTCATTTCGATTAGTTTTGTCTTGACTTTCATATTACGTTAAAATATTTACCGGTGTATGTTATAGACAATGTTAAATGTAATATATAAAATGAAAGATTAAAATTAACATTTTAATGCAGAATGCACGTTGACACGGAATGAAGCAGAATGAGATCATTGATACCAAATGTTTTGACACTATTGAAATGAAATGTTTCAAATTTTGTCAGAATTGGCACATTCCCATGAAATGTTTTTGATTTGGATGAAACGGGACTTTTCAAGGAACACTTTACTCGACCCGCCACTGCTGGCCTCTACTGTACACAACGTAATCAAACCTTATGCATTATGCTGCCCTCTAGTGGCTGCAGCCCAGACAGGACCTAAACACATATCCCACAAGCGTGAACATTTCCATAGGTTACCAGTAACGCCTGATGATGTTACACAACAGATGGAGAGTGGATGAGGAGAGGGTTCAAAGTGATGAGGCATTTTCTGGGCTCTATGTAACTGGGGGGTTGGTGGAACACAATGCAATAGGGGTGACTTGCTAGGTATGGAACAGGGAACAGCCTGCTTACTTACCTTCTCTCTGTTGCTGTGGGATCATGGGAGGCGGCTGTGGAAACGCTTGGCTAATCTGGCCATAAGCAGCAGGATAAGCAGCTATAGGAGAAAGAAGGGGAGAGAAGAAAGATCGAAAGATTTCAGCAATGGGGAGTCAAGACCTTTCATCCCAATAACCACACCAAGCTGTATTTATGCTCAGCCCATTCACTTTGGCTGCAATAGCCATATGGGGGAGAAGCACGTACCCAAATGGCAGGGATATCACAGGGCAGGTTAAAATGTCAGGCTTTGGCAGGTCTGGGAATCCTTTGCTTTGGGCACTGACAGTCACTTGGACTTAATCAACTGAAACACTTCAGGCCAGATCCTCAGCTTGTATAAACAGGTGGAACCCTGTAAAGGTCAATGGAGCTCCCCCCAGTTAGAGATCCGGCCTCTTGTTTGATTCAGGAGTGGACTGGTGAAGTTCTGGATTTACAACAGAGAGTCTCAAAACAACCTGCTCTGAAGAGCTCACAAGAAAACGAGGCACTTCTGCAGCACCTTTAACGTGATGCTTCTAACGCACATTACAAACATGAGCTAATTCATCCTGACTCAAGCACCGGTAGGTATTGTGTGTCCTCTCGTTTTCCAGATGGAGAGACTAAAGCACAAACAGGCTAAACTCGAGGTGTCTCCTGTGGGATCACATGGATGGGACAATCTTGCACTACAGCCCATGTTTGACACCTTAGACCCCTGGACAGTGGGACAAGATACACATGAAGATGCCTCTGAATTCTGACCTACACTGAGCCTGCTGACTCCATCAGGAGCTGTGTGCACATGTGTGTGTGTGTGTCTGTGGGGCAGATATGAAGGAAGAAATTGCCCCACATTGGCGCACTGCAGAGGGGGATGTATATTAAGAAGCATCAAGGATGGATCCCATTTCATTGTTCAAGCCTGAAGGAATCAGTTGTTAATGATATTAACCAAAACACCGGTTTAAGCGTCAGTGAATTTCAGGTAGATAGTGCCATGTAGCAGAGGATTTTCTAGGGTTGGATGGCAGGGGACCAGCTGGAGAACGCTAGGCTGGGGAGGAGGGACAACGTCTAGACATCAGGAGGTGGAGACAGGTCGGGATTATTAGCAGGAGTCAGCCCCATCTTCTCTCTACCTGGCCTGCCCTCCTGATATGACCCATCTCCCACTACAGCTGGTTCCGGTGGCTGACATCTCCCACCACAAAGTTCTGCTTTGCTCTCCCTATATTTTACTTTGAGTTTCCGGTCCAGGATGGGGGGATGCAAATCCCGTTTGCCCAGACAACAGGCATGCCCTCATCTACTGTTCCTTTGCCATGACATGCTCTGCACGCGAGAGAGAATGGATGGGTCGAGGACAAGCTGTTTGAGACTGGCCCATGAGGAGTAGCTTGGAAAAGGAGCCTGAACCTATCACATGGATTTGTTGGATTCCTGGCAGTGAGGAGGCAGATTGGCTATGGGACTTTGAAGAATGTGCCCTCTATTGTCGGCCATGTTATCTCATCACTTCAAGCTCTTCCTACCATCTGACTCCAGCCACTGAAAGGGAAGGGGTTGGTTCAGACACTTGTGGGGAGGATCTGGGGTGAGGATCTGGGGCTGTGGGCTTCCTAACACAGGGAAGGTGATTGCAGGATGGGGTTTGTTGCCTAAGCGGACGAGAGCAGCTCAGCCAGGGAAAGGTTCGGACACAAAGAGGTCCCTCCTGCTGGGAGCCCAGACTGACCTCACACAGCACAACCACTGCTCAGGCTTTTGGGGCCTCAGTTTGTCCTTTCGCACATTACGCTGCCATGGTGATGGGGCCCCCGTCTGGCTAAGCCTCATGGACTGGCTGATGCTGCATTCCCCAAACTCCCCTTGGCATTCTAAGGGCATAAAGGTGGCAGGATGGGGCCACTCAAACACCCTTTCTACAAAGAGAGAGACTCATGCATTGACTCACACACATGCAGACACTCCCCCTCCACCAGCTTTTTCACACAAACACATTCACTAGCCCAGCACGTTGACTCTCATGCCGCTACACGCTCACCCCACCCCCAGATGGTCTCTCGCACACTCACTCGGATCCTTTTACACGCTCAGATGGAAGACTAGCTCACACCTACTCCCCTCTAGCTCCACAGTGTGTAAGCAGTGCCTAGCCGAGGAACAATTTTGCCACGCTCAGCTCCCCCCCCGAGAGGGCAAGGGGAGCCATTTGGCACTACAGTCGGAGGATTACATGCCTGGCTCTTGGAAACACAGCGTAAGGGCTGCCTGAGTCCCAGAGAGAGGGGGAAAGGGTATACGTGTGTGCATAGGGGTTAATTAACAGCTCAAAGGGTTGAGCTGCCGCCCATCCATCAAACTTGACGAGCAATAAATGATAATAACTAAAACACCAGCAAATGAAGCTTTACATGGAGAATTAAATTAAGTTCCCAGATACAGCCCTGACATGAGATAATAGCCATTCCTCAGCGGGAGCCCGCGGCTGCCCTAGTTACCACAGGAAATAATGACTTCGGGGTTGCGGCTTCCTCATGGTGTTAGCTTGGGTCACCTCATGAGGGGATGTTGAACACGCTCTGCGCCCAGTCATCCCGGCTGGTGTCAGTCCATCAGTTTCAAAGGAGTGACTCTGCATTGACACTGGTGTGACGGGGAGCAGAGGCTGGCCTTGGGAAGCTGCTGGGAAATGTAAACCAATTTCTCAGCGGGGGAAAGGCTGGGAGAGGTTGTGTGGGGCTCTGCCATTAGCATCCTCTTCCGGCCGTGACACAAGGGAGAAATTTGCACAGTGACCACAGAAAGTGGGAAGCGGAGGGGCTTACAGGCCTGATTTTCCTCTCGCTAACAGCAGTGTAAATCTGCAATGATTCCACCACACTAATGTAAGGGCCTGATTCGTCTCCCACTGAAGTCAACAGAAGTCTTTCCTGGCCTTTCGAGGGGAGCTGGATTGGGCCGTAGAAGTGAAGCGAGGCCTGTATGTTTTGTTTTGGGAGGAATGCAATCTCAGACCCCTCTGCCCCAGCCTGGTGCTGCCCCTGGGAATGGCTCCCTGCACCCAACCCCCTCAGGCACGTTCAGAGGTTAAAGGCTTTGGGGAAGTGAAAGGTTTATTGGGAGAAAGTGTTAATACTAACGACCTGCGTACTGCTGCACTCCAGCGTAGGCTTGTTGCAAGGGGTCTGCTGCAGTGGGGCTCTGTGCTGTGGAGACAGAAGAGAGAGAGAGAATAAAGGCATTAAAATATCACGTTCACATTGGCTTTCTCTCTGCTCAAGTGTTTTGGATGCAGGATGGATGACCCAGGAGAGAGAAACCCACAGAACAGGTGCGGCATGTGCACCCCACACAACAAATTGCACCACGTTTGTTTTACCTACTCATGAAAGAAAAAGGGTTTTGTCAGCCTTTCGTGGGGGGAAAGGGAATGGGGATCTGAAACGAAACAGAGCTACATTGCTTTTGGTCCTGAAAGTGGGATGGACTTTTCATAAGAGACGTTTCTCCAGAGAGTTCTGCTATTTATCCATTCCTACCATGAGAACCCATCTTGTGGGATTTTGGGACTTCTACCTTGTGCTGCCTGGCAAAACGTGACTCCAGGTACGTGCAGGTACACACGATGTATCTAGTTCGCAGCAACGCTGCACACATCAATGGTTCTTAGGCTCAGCCCCACTCCCTGATCCTCAAGAGACAAACCTTTCTACATTCCCCTCTGGAACGCCTCTCATTCCTCTCCCGGAAGTGGAGAGAGGCACAATAATAAAAGAAAAAACAAAGAAAGGAAGAGAATCCTTTCACAACCAGGCCTCTCCTTAATTTGTGGCCTCTAGCTTTAATGTTACTCAACCATAAGGGTCACAAGACAGACACCCGGGGGGTGGGGGGGTAGTGCACTGAGACAAGAACCAAGGACTTGATGAGTCTCTACTTTTTCTTACATACAATGCACGTGTCAGGGTGAGGAGCTGTACGTGGGAGACGGAAGGTGTGAAATGAAAGGAAGAGCCTGGATTTGGAGGACACGTCATTATTTTCCTTCTAATAGTCAGCACTCGAGATAGCCCTGAACCAATCCCAAACTTGGGAGACAAATTTAGAGTCCTGGAATTTGTGCCCTTCTCTAACTATACCATTTATCCAACTTCTTATTACTACTATTTATTTGTGTTATTTAGCACCTCAGGACCTCACTGTGCCAGGAGCTGTACAAGCACTGCACAAAAAGTCCCTGGCCCAACAAGCTTATAATCTTAGCATAGAACAAGAGATAACTGCTGGACACGGAGCAGAGAGAAACAAAAACTCATTTGCTCTCTGAAGCCTCCCAGCGCCCTTTACAAAATTTTGCTTAACCCGCTGCAGAAATGCAATACGGCAGAATACGGCGGCTGTTTCAAAAGGCACAGCAAGGCTGGCCAACAGTTTTAGGAGAGGAAGCAGCCAGTCTCTGGGTAAGCCAACTAGTCCCCTTCCTGGCTTCAAAGGGCATTTTCTTTCTACACAAACCTCCCTCATGCTTTCCTAAAAGTGTTTGTTTTTGTGAAACTTTGAAGTTTAGTTCAAGTACAGCCAGAGCTGGTAGGTTTTTTTTCTTCTCCCTTTCCCCTCTGGTTGATGAAAAAAAATGTTGGATAAGCTCTTTCTTTATCTGCAGCCATAAAATATTTAAAGCAAAGCTTGACTGAACCTCCAGTCCAAATGTCACCTTGGCCCTAATATTTCACTTCTTGTTATGAGATTAATTTGTATTTATTGGTGCTGCACAGTTTTACATTTATGTGGCCCCTCCAGGCTTTGTACTTTTAAGACAATCCCTTAGGGAGCAGCGACTTCCCCCCTCCCCTGTCTCCTTTCGCTGAGAATGGAGGTGTGGCTGCAGGCAAGGGCTCAGATGGCGCAGTCGACGTGGAGGTCTCGCAAGAAAGTCTGGTTGCCCTTGCGAAGGCTAAGGAGAGACACTGAATGTGTGATAGGGAGGAGTACGGGCCGGCTCTTATCGGCCCACTGAATTTTGGGAGAGTGGTGAAGCTGCCCCGTGTGTCGCCCTTGCCATCTGATTTGAGCCAAAGTGTCGAAGAACAATATTAACCATAATGGAGGTCTTACTATTTGACTCGCCTCACCAGGGCTTGGGACAAGGGCAGAGGCAAGTTGCACATATCTTAGAGGGTAGAAACCGACTCTGGCCAGCTCTCAGAGTGAGTTTGAAGGATTTCTTTGACTGGGTGGGCTGCAAGAATGGGTCACGTGGGTAAGGGCTTAGAGCAGGGACCGGTGTCAAGATTTACGGGAGCCAGCTTTGCCGCAGACTGATTGAGGACAAGTTTCTAGGATGGGTCTACACTGAGATGTAAGGCCAGGGTTAGCATAGCTTGAGTTAGCAGACCCAGGTTTGATAACCGAGGGCTTGAGCATCTACACTCATTTATAACCCCATCTTAGGAATTGCTGAACCCTGGGTCCCAACTGCGGGCTCCAGTGTCTACAGTGCATTATGGGGGCCCAACTCCAACCATCCATGTAGCAGACGTCCTCGCGCCCTCCCAAAATGTGGCCACTTCAGCCCTTTGTTCGTGGTGCAGTGTAGGAAAACTTCTTGACTGCCCACCAAACTTGACTGTCCAGAGGACAAAGAAAGTCGGCCTGTGGGATTCTTTTGGTGGACTCCCAGAGCATGAGTCCAGTGGGGCTGTGTCTACACTGCAAAGCAATAGGGCTGGAACCCTGGATCCCCGATTGACTCAGGCTCAGGCCCGTGGGGCCCTTGGGACCCTGAGTCCAAGCCCCAGGTTAGCACGATTTGTGTGTAGACAGAATGGGGGTTAGGCTTGAGGCTAAATTGAAATCCGGGGCTTACATCGCAGTAAGTGCACACAGTGCACTGTAGTCTTAGACTATGCTTCTGCACATGGTTTTGCCCAACCCTCCTACCATCCACACACAACCTTCAAGAACATGCTAGTTTGTGCTTTGACCCCATGCTCAACTACACGGCTGAAGGTAGGGTTAAAGCCTGAGCTGTGCTTACGCTTGGGCTGGAACCATCCCATTTTGCAGTGAGGACACAGGCAAGATCACGCCAGTGCTGATGGTCCTCCACTGCTTTCCCACAATTCCCCCTGAGGGAACAGACAAGCTCTCCTGTAATTGACAGAATTGCCTGGGAAAGAATCCCAGAGTGTTTCAGCGTAAAGAACCCAGTGCTATGCCCCCTGGTATGCCCTGGGCGAGTACAGAGGACACAGTTGTGGGACTATGCCTAGCTGTGGGGACGCTCACACCTGGGCTAAGTTAACCTGAGTGCTCAGCTGCAGGTTTCGATCACCCAGGCTAGCGGTGCAGTGCAGAAGTACCCTTAACTTATACACGCCTGAGTTTATCTATACGTAAAATGGGTAAGTACTGTGTTATCATAACATTCATTTCCCCTTCCAAATATAGTTTAGTCCATGCCTTGAGTGCTAGGTGAATCCTCCCAGTAATAACAAAGCCTTGTGACCACCAGATGATCTCAAGGTGCCAATTACAACACCGTCTCCCCTTCTATGTGCTGGATAAATATTTGGAGTACAGCTAGCTGGAAACATTCCAGAGAAACATTTTTTTGGTCGGAATTTGCTAATGAATCAAAATAGAAACACTTTGCAGAGATGGTTCAGTTCTGACAACATTCCTTCAGACACCAGGCAAAGCTCTGATACAACCTGCCGTCTTGCCCAGCAGGCTGCTGGGGGGCATAGGCTTCCGTTTATATGGGCTTCCCTGTGTTGGGGACCCCAGAGCTTCCAGGGTCTGTGGATCCAGGGCAGCTGGCCAGGGACCTTACATCTCCATTCCCTTTCACGGAGAACTTTGAAATTTGTAGTTTTCGTTCCTAATCGGAACAAAACCAGATTTCGAGCTACCTAAATCCTCATCTCTATGGAATTATCTTTCTCTGCCCTACTCTAATCTGGAGCCTCCTTTTATAAACGTACTAAGGCACAGAGAGGCTCATGATGACTGGCTCTTGCAGAGATGACAAACTCTGGCAGCCTTACGGAATCTCATCCTCATCTCTGACAATCCGACTTTGTCCACAACCGCTCAGTGGCAGAGCTAGGAACGGAAGCAGGCTTCCGGACTCCTAGGTCCCTTGGTCTGTCTCCAGCATCCGTGGGAAGCCCACCTAGCCTATAAGCCACATTCTCATCATGAGGGCCAAGGCAATCCACTTAGGAAATTTAATTTTAAATTACTTTTAACCTCTTAAGATTAAATATTAAAAAACGGCAACATGTTTTATTTAAAGGGTTTGGAACAACAGGCCCCTAAATGTAGCTCTGGGCCCTCCCACGCAAAGCTTTTAGAGCTTCTAATTTCCTTCTGCCTTTAGGAGACTTGTCACATGGGCGTTATCTAACCATAAAGCTGTGGGTTTCTCACTTGATTCTGATCTCTCCACGGATCACGTGGAGAATTGCCCCTGGCCCATGGGAAGTTTCCCTATCGATTTCAGTAGGCTTTGGATCAGGCCCTGGAACGTTACTGACGGGTAAGGAAGATACAGGATTCTAATGCTTTCGCCTTACTGCTGGCACCTGGGCATAAGCTCATCTCCAGCCATTCTGTACGGACCTGCCAGGCAGAGAGTGGTTTCACGGTGAGAGCCAGTGCCCTGTATCTCCACACTAGCAAAGCTTGGGGCTCTGGGAACCATAAAACCAGCTTCATTCTGTACCTCATTCCTTGCCCAGACCCCTGGGAAAAGATGATGAGGCTGAAGATCGGTAGTTTAATGATTCCCCTTGCTGAATCCTAATCTGTGGGGTTGAACCTCTGACTGGTGGATCTGAAAGCTTCTACTGCTTGAGCTAAAGGACTCAGCTTCCTTAGCTCAAAAGCTGTAGCAGATTCATAAAGCTCTCAGCACAGACTAGGCACTAGAGGGAGACAGAGCCATGCTGTGTTAATGTGTGTTGCAGCCAGCTTGTATCTCAATTTACCTATAAGTGAAATGAAACAGGAGTTAGGATTTAAGATGGGCCCGAGCGACACAGTTGAGATCCAGATCCAAACTTTCCCAAAGTTTGGTTGTGTTTGGATCCTGGGTTTTGGCTGGGGTTCATATCTCTAGTTAAAATTCAAAGTGAAGGGGATGTCTGAATTAATTCTCTGTGTCCTAACATAGAAGCGGGTGCAGGGATTTGTTTGATCACTCACCACATACATGCCCATTAACACATGATCCACATTTTACAGGGGCTAGTCCCAGGGCATCCAGCATCCTTTCGTACTGGCAGGGTTCAGCTGTGGTAATTCGTGGCATTTCCCCTTCCCTTTCTGCATGAGCCTCTTCTCTTTTCTGTAGCGCTAGCCTCTCCTTTAAAACCAAACTTAAGCTGAAGTGAGCCTGGTGCAAGGCGTTGGACTGACAGCACTGGAAAACGAGAGGCCAAATTCAGAGATGTGGCACACAAAAGTGTAAGTTAGACACCCTTGCAAACAAACTCCCTTGCTGTCAGACTCGCATGGCTCTTACACCCATTCTGCCGATGTGCCAGGGCAACTAAGGTGGTGTCACTTACACGCTGAGGATCTGGAAGATGGTGTCAGAACAGGAGAGAGGCTACTGTTTACAGCTGATCTCAAAAGGCTAGATTGCTGGCGGAGGTCGCTTTAGTTCTGCTGAAGCCTCTAGAGCTACGCTGATGTACAGCGGCTGAGGATCCGGCCCAGTCAATGCAAGAGAAAGGTGCACTGTGCAAACAGATGTTAGTAGTAACTTTGGCTGGCAGCTTAGGGCAAGAGCCTTATCCCTGGACAAGAGACTGCGGGAAGAAGATTGCCTCGATATTAATTTGATCATTTCCATATCTCTACGGGAAAAGTCCTGCTCAGATACAATCATCTCTTTGCAAGATGACCCTGGCCAAGATGACACAAGGTGACCACAGCAGATAACCTTCCATAAACCTGGAGACATAAAGCAAGCCAATGACCTACTTTACGACCATAAATATAAATTTAACGAAGGCAGCACTTACTCATTAGGCAGAAGTCAAGAAACGACTCCCAAGTCCTTCAAAGAAGTAGATCCGTTAATGTCACTTTCTGAATCCTCTGCCCAATGCCAAAAAAAACCCAAGGATGACTTCCCAAAGTCAGCATGAAATCCCAGCACTTTAAAATAAAGGCCAGGAAGCTTTCATACCAGTGTAACGTTTATCTGCTTTTTAAAGGGACACCCAGCTGCTTTTAGACCCAATATTTAGCTTCCCTAGGAACATTCGGGGATGATGGTTACAGAATCTAAAATGTTTTTTTAAAAAGAAATTCAGTGAAAATAGTGCTTTGAAAAAGATGTAATAAATATCCCATTCCTCCCGGGACATCAGTAACTCAAACACAACAGCTGCAAGTTAGCCAGTGTCTGGGTAACCAAAAGGTGAAACCGACTACATACAAAAAGGGCTGGATTCTGCTCTCTTATATATCAGGGTAAATCAGCAGGAGCTGAACTGAAGTCAATAGAGTTACACTGGGGTAGATGAGATGATGAAGATTAGGGCCTGATCCAGCTCCCATTGAAGTCAATAGGAGTCTCTCCAGCTCCCATCTTCGGTGGGATTCGGATTGGGCCCTGAGGTCCAAAGTATCCAGAGTATTGTAGTTTCACTGTCCCAGCTCAGGTTTAAACACATGTAGCATACAGGCTGCCAAGCAAATGTTATTGCTGAAATCCATTCAGTTTGCTTTAAGCGAGGGCTTTGCTCCTGTGAGGTGCGGAGCAGAACTCAGCAAAGAACTGATTTCTCAGTTCAGGGACTGAATTGAAATATCTGAAGAAAAAAAAATTGGTTTAGTTCAAAATGAAACTGAGGTTTTTTTTGTTTTCCCCCAAAATGAAAAAAAAAAAGGTTTTGAGTGGAATGAAACATTTTGTTTCACCCCAAATGATTTCCCCCCCTTTGTTTCATTTTGAGATTTTTTGGGGTTTTTTCCCACACTTTTTTGGGGGATTGTTATAAATTAGCTACATATGTATATGACATGCCCTTGCCAAACGAAAAGTCAAAATGTTTAATTTCAATGGGGCTAAAATGAATCATTTTGACTTAAAAAAAAAAATCCTGTTCTGTTTTTGTCTGAAACTATTTGCTGAATTTGACCTGAACTGCTGAATAGTTTTTCTGCCCCCAAAAATTCATTTTACAATGAATTTACTATTTCTCCAAAAAAAAAATAATTCCCCCAGTTGTATTGCTGAGCACCCTGTTAGGTTGCCCTAACAGAGCCAGTGATTTCACTTCCATGGCCCTAGGGCAACTTTCTCTGATCTCGCCGTTCTCTGCCTCAAAATGGCCAACAACAGTCAAGCACCAGGAATTCATTTCATTCAGTCTGTTTTTCTGTGCTTTGCACTCTCATTCCTTATCTCTATTATGAGGTGCTATCGCCGCCGTCTGCGGCTTTGGGACCTTTCGTACAGCCTTGTCGAAACTTGTCAAATAACTCAGCGAGCGGAGCTAAGACAGTGTCACCTCTCACAGGGTTCTAGAGGGGTGGCTACTGAAAGTGTGTATTTGGGGTTGAGTATGGGGAAGCATGCGGGTAGGGTCAGAAGAGCAGGCCACACTGTTACCCGCTTTTCAGTTTAGAAGGAAATAAAATAATCACAAAAAGAAAACCCTCTGCAAGGTCAGGATCTAAATAAATAAATAAATAAACGAGTGGGAGGACTCTAGTCACCTTCTCCTTAAATCCAATTTAAATCACTCTCTACAGCCCTAATCTATATCCATAATTATATCATTTCGTACAACAAGCTTGCGAGAGGTCTTAAGAAATTTATGTAGATTAAAATTCATGGGTGCCATAGTACGGATTCCATATTATTAAGATTGATTAGGACAGCTGATGCTGTGATTAAAGAAGCCAGCGTTTACTGTTGTAATTAATTAGGTATTCAGACACAACAATAACTGCAATAACAGAAAGAATGTGCTGATCCGGCAGAAAACAGTGACTGATCCTGTGCTCTCTGGTCTTGTTTCGCCTTACAGGGGCAGGATGCCGTGCTGTCAAAGGCATGCTATCCCATCCTCCATGCCCTCTACACCACAAAACTCCTCACGAGACCCAGGGGACCTGTTCTTTTGGCTTCTCTCCTGCAGGGCTGAGAATCCCTGTCACTATTCACATGGCAAGTTCAGAGTATGTTCATGTATGTTCAGAATAGAAAAACGAAGGGGGAAGAGGCCCCCACCTGCTCTAAATTAATAACTTGTCTCTGGGAATTCTTATCTTTACTCGCTGTTTGACTTATGGCAAAGCCTGTGTGCCCCAACTGAGATCAGGGCCCCGCTTTTCAAACACACCATGAGCCCCACGCTACACAGACACAGGGGAAACAGAGGCATGGACAGTTGAAGTGATGTGCCCAAGGTCACGCAGCAGGTCAATAGCAAAGCCAGGGACAGAGCCCAAGTCTCCTAATATATTATTATTTGTTTAAAATATACATCTATTGTGGTAGCGCCCAGAGGCTAGCCAGTTTGAGTCCCTGTTGTGCTAGGTGCTGTGCAAATAGAGAGCAAACGGCAGTCTCAGCCCTACAGGGTCTGTCTACCCAGCCCGCGGCAGGAGCCTCTGACCGTGGGTCGACAGATTTGGGTAGGCGGGGCTTGCGCTACAAGGCTAAAAATGACAGTGTGGCTCGGGCTGGAGCTCGGGTTCTGAAGGCGAAGGGGGAGAGGGGGGTGCTTCAGAGCCCCACATTCAGCCTGAGACACAACTTAAAAGCACTGTCCATGCAGCTGTTTTTCGCATGAGTCCCCGCGAGTCGACCTGGGCTCGGAAACCCACTGCGGCAGGCGGCTACTGGCTAGGGTGACCAGACAGCAAGTGTGAAAAATCGGGACGGTGGCGGGGGGTAATAGGAGCCTATATAAGAAAAAGACCCCAAAACCGGGACTGTCCCTATAAAATGGGGACATCTGGTCCCACTACTACTGGGTGTGCTGACATCCCTGAGGAGTCTAAAAGACAGGCCTCGACTGGCGGATGAGAGACACGGGCAGGCCTGGCCACAGGGCGGGAGAGACAGGGTCAGAGACATCCCAGAATGGGGGCAGATCTGAACCAATCAGGCGCAGTGAGCCCAGCTTGCCACCTGCCTAACCATTATTAGGCTGCAGTTTCCTGTAGAGGAGAGCGCTGACGAGGGACTGGAAGGAGGACAAGGTGAGGGCTTTTTCCAGATTCTGACTGGGAGCTTTTCCCAAGTGTAAGAGGTGGGGTAGGAGAGAATGCCAGAGAACCCAGTGGAAAAGGAGAGAATCAAGCGAGCCAGGCTGACACCCTAGGCAGAGCACAGTGGGGAATCAACCTGGCAGTGAGATATGAGGGTGGATATGTGTGGCTGTAGCCAAGGTACAAGATGATCTTGGGTGACAATTTTGGCAGTGTGAGCAGATTTGGGCTGCATTCTCCTGGGAAAGGTTTAAAAGTGCCCTCTTATCAACTGTGTGGGTGAAGGAACCGCGAAGGGTACAAGCTTTGACATCCTTTCCCTGCATGGTGATCCTGCCAGGTTCACAACACGCCCCCAAAGAAATCCCGCTGGAGTCACACGCTGAATCTCCATGCTTTTTCCCCCATGCCACAGGGTGTCCCGTGTAGCTGGTGACCATCTTGCCTGTGTGTTTAATCCCACCCCTCCAAGGCTTGCCCTCAAAGCTTTTTATGTTGATTTCATTCTGCCATGCGGCTTTCATGCATTCATAGATTGACAGATTCCGAGGCCAGAAGGGATCACTGGGATCATCTGGCCTCCTATATAACACAGGCCATAGAACTTCCCCAAAATAATTCCCAGAGCAGATCGTTTTAAAAAAAACATCCAATCCTGTTTCAAAATGTGTCAGTCATGGAGAATCCACCATGACCCTTGGTAAATTGTTCCAAGGTTAATTATCCCCTCTGTCAAAAATGTGGGCCTTATTTCCAGTCTAAATCTGTCTCTTTTCAACTTCCAGCATGGCATCAAACCCACAAAAGCTTATGCCCAAATAAATCTGTTAGTCTTTAAAGTGCCTCCGGACTCCTCATTGTTTTGGTGGATACAGACTAACACAGCTACCCCTCTGATCTCTGTGTTGTTACTAGAATGTGTTTAAGACCAGACAGCCTAGCCTAGATAAAGGGGATAAACAGGTTTGTCTTAGACAAAGGAATGGGGGTTTCCTTCAATTTACATATTAGCAGTAAACAAAGCCATCAAGCTAAAGCAGAGGGGGCTATCCTGAGAATGCACTGGAAAGACAACGAATTAACATGGCTCCTGCAGCCAACAGAGAGACGGGAGACTGAAGACCCAGGAGGTCTTCCTGACTTTTAGGACAATGATAATTCCTTTGGAAATATAAGGGCCGGAGGGAGATGTCATCTTTTTCCTACACTTTAAGGAGACAAAGAAACCAAGTGATTTGATCACTGTGATGGGTCCTGGTCAGTAAAAAGCCAGAAAGGATACTGTGGGTGAGAGAAACCATCTTGAACAAAGCCTCTATCTTGCTAGATTATGTTTTAGACTTTTAGGGGGCGTGTTTTCATTTATTTGTAACCATCTCTACCGTTATCCCTTTTACCTGGTATCACTTAATCCATGCTCTTTTGTCAATAAACTTGTATTGCTTTCATTAGAAATCACCAGTGCTGGGTAAGTTGAGTAACCTGTGTGTCCTTCCAGGAAGCTGATGGGTTGGAATGTTTGATCTCTGGAGAGGCAGGGCCGGCTTTATGAGCCGCAGGGCCCAATTCGAATACCCAGCGGCGGTCCGGGGCTTCGGCGGCACTTTGGCAGTGGGGGGTCCGCTCCGGGGCTTCCGTGGCTCCGAAGGACCCCTGCCACCGAAATGCCACTGAAGACCCCCCCGGAGCGGGGCCCTCTTAGGCGTGGGGCCCGATTCCAGGGAATCAGTCTAAAGCCGGCCCTGTGGAGAGGCAGCAACTTTCTCTGTGAGGGCCCAGTGAGAGGGCCTGGTCCCTGCAGTAGGACGCTTTTGGGGTGGATTCAGAGCTGGAAGGGTACTAGGAGCAGCCTGCCAGGAGTAACCAGGTTGGGCAAAGCCAGGGTGAGGCTTGTGGGTTGCTGGCAGACTGCTGGGGTCAGAGCTCTGGACCAAAGCTGCAGAGCTACAAGACACCCAGGGTTACAAGGCAGATGGCGACTGACCCCCTTACAGGCCTGGGTGAACCCCCAAACCTCACGCATGGAGACTCCTTTGCCTCATCTGGGGAAAGCATGGGTTTTGAGAGACAAAGTGCCTGATTTCTAGCCCCATTGTCATCCATTCAGCTGTAGTGTAACCATCTACGTGGTTCAGTAGCAATGTATCAGAATGGCTGCCTAAAGAAGGTTTGAAGGGCTCATTTGAATAATTCATGGGTCCCCCCGGTCGTCCCCCCCCCCCCCGTATTGTCCTTGAGTATAAACACTATCTAGCCCAAAAAGGGGGTAGGCAGCAACTTGATCACTAAGATGCAGGGCAAGAGGCCTGTGATAAAATTTTCCAAAGCAGCTTTGTGAGTCAGGAGCCTCGGTCCCATTTTCCAAAGTGACACCGTATTTGTGCATGAGAACTAGTGACAGAACGTGACCCGTCTGGATTTACTTTATACAGCAGAGCTATTAGTAACAGAGGAAAGGGATTAATGGTCACTACCCGAGGCCAACTTCTGCTGTCCATTACAAGGTATAAATCCAGAGTAATTCCACTAGGGTCACAGGCTGTTAGTGGTGCAACGGAGAACAGAATCTAGCCCATAAAGTGGTCAGTATCTTTCTCATTACATTTCTTACACGCCTGTAAATGAAGCATTGAGCCCTCAGCTCTCATCTCAGCTGGTAAGGCCTTGCCGGCCGACTGCAGTCCCTGTCACCACTGTTAACCCGGAGCCGGTGAACACGCTGCGGTTGCTGTGACGTTGCTCACAACGTTGTGGCAAAAAGGATTAGGCTTTTGCTCCTGCTATATGTTATGACACACCGCCGTGTTCAGTGGCACTCTGAACTGAGATGCCGAAAGGCCAAAGGGCTGTCAGATAAACTAGCGCAACTCCCCAAATGGCCTGAGGTTAGCATAAAGGGAAGGAAAATATTAGTTCCCTGGACGGAATCCCTAACTGTGAGAGAATCTCAGAACAGTGAATTCTGGCCAGGCTTGGCAGGTGTGAGAGCAGGGCAAGCTTGCCTGCAGCTGACAGATCTGCAGCGGTATTGCATGGGATCCGTTGGTAGGTCACAACAGCACAGTGCAGTGCAGCTGCAGGCACGGAGGCTGAGAACACACCCTTGACAAGCAGGGATAGGTGCACTCATGTTGTCTAATTTCAAAACCATCTCAAACACGATGGGTTCAAAAGTTCGACCTGAACTTGAATGATACTGGGTTTCTGTCCTCTGCCTGCCCGGGAGGAGAGAATGGTAAAAAGGAGCAAGGGAGGAGAGAGAAAAAGAAAGAGGTTTTCTTTTCAGATGTGTGGGCTGCACCTACTGTGACTGCACTCTCTGGGTTTTGTTTTTAAGTTTTTATTTAATAAAAATGAACAGAGAAAAAATCCAATAAAAATAAAAGGAAGGGAATTACATGATGCCTTTGTGTTTCAAAGACAGTGGTTTTTTGGTGGAATCATAGACTATCAGGGTTGGAAGGGCCCTCAGGAGGTATCTAGTCCAACCCCCTCTTCAATGTAGGACTGATCCCCAGACAGATTTTTGCCTCAAATCCCTAAACAACCCCCTCAGGAATTGAACTCACCACTCTAGGTTTAGCAAGTGAATGCTCAAACCACTGAGCTACCCCTCCCCCTAGTTTATGTGTGACAGACAGATAGATAGAGGGGGTGTCTGGGGATGGATGGATAGATAGAGGGGGTGTCTGGGGATAGATAGATAGAGGGGGTGTCTGGGGATGGATGGATAGATAGGTAGATAGAGGGGGTGTCTGGGGATAGATAGATAGATAGATAGATAGAGGGGGTGTCTGGGGATAGATAGATAGATAGATAGATAGATAGATAGAGGGGTGTCTGGGGATAGATAGATAGATAGATAGATAGAGGGGGTGTCTGGGGATGGATGGATAGATAGATAGATAGAGGGGGTGTCTGGGGATAGATAGATAGAGGGAATGTCTGGGGATAGATAGATAGAGGGAATGTCTGGGGATAGATAGATAGAGGGGGTGTCTGGGGATAGATAGATAGAGGGGGTGTCTGGGGATGGATGGATAGATAGAGGGGGTGTCTAGGGATGGATGGATAGATAGAGGAGGTGTCTGGGGATAGATAGATAGGCTTCATGATTAATGGAATTTACATTGATTCTGACACTCCGGACCATATGTATCTAAAGATAGCGGTTGTTCTCTGTTTTGCTACTTTCATGCAAGGAAGGCAGTGGGTCAAATTCTGCCAGATGTTACAATGGTATAAACCCACAACGGAATTGTTCAGCGTTTACAGAAGAGTAACTGAGAGCTGAATTGGGTCACAAAGTGCTATATATGCTGCTAAATAAATAAATAATAATAAATGTTCCTGGACATTTTTGTGCCAGACTTATACTGTAAACCAGAGGCTGGTTGTTTGGGGCTGTGAACATACGTATCAGGGGAGATTGTGTTTGTTTCCTGTGCAATCTATGGGTGTAGAGGTGGTTACATACGCTGTTTTAAAATGTTATTACAATTGTTATATATGGAACCCTAGAACCACAATGCCAATATCAGATATTTCAGAGGAGGGTGCAAGTTATCTCTTAATGGACAATGATAGAATAAACTGCTGAACACTGAAAGTTTCTTCCTAGCCTAGGCATTTGGCTTCTAGCATGAGGGTTTGTGTCCTTCATACGTTTTTATCCAGTCTAATATAACCGTAGATGTTCTCATTATCCATATAAGTGTCTAATCCTCTTTTGAGTCCTGCTAAGCTCTTGGCCTCAATAATACCTCATGGCAATGACTAAAGTTTTGGAAATTGCACAGAGCCTGAGACAGGTACAGAGAGGAAGTTGGAAGCGATACACACAATAAAATAAATCAATCCTATTTTGGGAATGCTCAGATCCAGGCTTGTTCTCTGGGCCATCTCAAGCTGGGACAAGAAGCACTGAAACAGTAGGCTAGGATTTGACCCATTGAGATCTCTGGAGAAACGTCTGATTGACTTCAGTGAGAGCAGGGTTAGGCAAAGGCTGATTGGTAATATGCTGCAATTTCCATAGCAAAGAGATCCACAGAGCACAGATAGTGATCAAAGTTTTTCCAAATCATATTGTTTGCATGTCGCTCCTCACTAGCTGGGATTGGCCAGCCTGGGAGCAATTTTGGTTTCTACAATATCTCCAGCCGAAAATATTTTCATCTTTTAAATAGGGCTGGTGGGAAAACAAGAAGTCAGTTTTGTGAAAAATGTGCAGGTTGTGGAATGTGATTTCTTTCCCCATTGGAATGAAACTGAGACCCTTTTGAAATATTTTAGTAAAAAACAAACAAACAAACAAAAAATAACTCTCTCTTGCTCGCTGTCTCCTGATTTGACCAGAAATTCCAACCTGGAGCTGAGAAATCCTTCCCAATGAAAGTTTCACGGACACTGACATGTTTCTGTGAAACATTTCGGTTTTGATAAATGCATTTTCTGATGCAAAATGTTTTGTCGAAAAATTCCTGGCTAGATCTAGCTTTAAGCTTTGGATTTTGTGAAACTTGGTTGAGTTCCAGAAAACTATTTTCCCTTAATGTAAGCCCTGGGTTTTCCCAGGTAAAATAAATTAGAAATCTATTTCTCTAGGTAGCTAGAGGCCTGGGCTAGGCAAACAGTAAAGATTCTGATTTGAAAGGAATTCTTACCAGGGAATAAAACAATATTAATAAAAATCCGCCATGAAGCAGTTCTGCCAGGGTTGATCACAAGGGCCTGATCCTGAAAACCTTCCTTGTTAGTCCAGTTGGACTAACATGGGGAATGGTGGTAGATTGGACCCCTTAGTATTAATAACTCAAAAGGCCTAATCAAATCATTAGTCCAATTATTGAAGTTAAACGAAGGTGAATTTCACCCAGTACTACTAGGAATCGTAACTAAAAGTGAGTGGCATGCACTGCCTCAGATCTTAGGTGTTTGTGCAAACATTCCCTTTGCCTGGATTCACATACCTTGAGCTTCAGTTTGAGGGTTTGAATAAGCCCCCAAACTTACACAAAAATGGACAGATGCCACCAACTTTTACCCAGTCTCACATCAAAACCATAACCAAGCTTGGAGACCTTTAGAACCTTTCCTGGGGCTTGGGCTGAGACTGGAGTTGGGAACGAGATCTGGAGGCAGGCAGATTTCATGTACGTGCGTACAGAAAGGTTTCAACTGCTCCAGACATGACAGTGACGGGACTACATAAATACACAAACTAGCTAAAATGAGCAGTTAGATAGCTAGATCACCTCACCAAACTATTTCAAAATGACATTTTGTTTTGACATTTAGCTAAATTTGAGAAAGCCAAAAAAACCCAACAAAAAGCGTGTGTGTGTGTGATAGAAAAACCAGAAAAAGGAACAAAATGAAGCCCCAAATGTTTTCATTTGACCCCAAATAAAAACATTTTTTGGATTTTTCAGTTCAGCCACCGAACTGAAATAACTGATTATTTGCTCAGCTCTGCTTATATCACCTAAGTCTTCTCCTCTCTCCAGCACATTGGTAAAGTTCCCTGCAAGGATAAGCTCACCTAGTCCAAGGGAATCGCCAAAATGGAAGGAGTGCTTTTTGCATCACATGAGGCAAACTCATTGGCTGAAGTACTGACTCAGTGTTCAACTTTCTAACGGGATACATTCATCGCCACACACTGCAGGGTAAAACATTCCTACACCAGCTGGTGCTTAGCGTTAATTAGTAACATTTATTTAAATCTTTTTTTTATTGTGTATAAAATGGCAAGAAATATGCAGCGTGAAGAGGAATGGATGGTTATGCCAAGATAACCGCACCTCAGAGAAATCTAGGTGCACAGGTGGGCCTCGTGAGATGTTGCTGCATCCTTGGTTGGATGTGCCTAGTAAAACACCACCTCACATCTGGCGCCCTTTGTGCCAGCCATAGCACCCAGGCCATATGCTGAATGCCTATGGAAACTGGTCTAATGCCTCAACCCTAAGGGCGGTTTAGAATCATAGAATCATAGAATCTCAGGGTTGGAAGGGACCTCAGGAGGTATCTAGTCCAACCCCCTGCTCAAAGCAGGACCAAACCCAACTAAATCATCCCAGCCAGGGCTTTCTCAAGCCTGACCTTAAAAACCTCTAAGGAAGGAGATTCCACTACCTCCCTAGGTAACCCATTCCAGTTCTTCACCACCCTACTAGTGAAAAAGTTTTTCCTAATGTCCAACCTAAACCTCCCCCTCTGCAACTTGAGACCATTACTCCTTGTTCTGTCATCTTCTACCACTGAGAACAGTCTAGATCCATCCTCTTTGGAACCCCCTTTCAGGTAGTTGAAAGCAGCTATCAAATCCCCCCTCATTCTTCTCTTCTGCAGTGCAGGGTTGAGGCATATTTGTGGTGTGGAGCTGGACCTGTTCTGTGGATACATAAAGGATTTCTGTCTCCAGGGCTGTTAAGTGAGTTGAGCAGGGATACCGCTGGTGGATCAGTGAACAGCACTGATCCCCCAAGTGAAAGGCCTTGTGTAGGCTACTGCTACAGCACATGGGTTTCAACACAAGATGGACAGGGCAGGCTAGCTGAGTGCTGATCACACCCCATCCCATCAAGACAGACTCCTACAGTGTCCTCCTTCCACCGTCACTCTTCTGCCCATAACTGAATTCGGGGAGGAGATCCAGAAGTGGGAGCGGTAAGAGACGTAGCTGATGACCTTCAGCTGAGTTAGGCTCAGCACAGCTCCTACAAGATCAGCCAGGAACAAGCCCCCTTTTGGTGCACCTGGGAGAACTACCACACGTGCACCATGTTGGTTTCAGCTTGACCTGGCCACACGTATGTGCAGGGTGGACACACGTGCCTGGGGCCGGCTCACCAGGTAAGGTCTCCTGACCTTAGTGTCCAGCTACAAGGTAGCTCCCATGGCAGAGAGAAACACACTGGAGCAGGATCTCGTCGCTCAGAGAGAGAGGACGTATCAGATAAAGTTCTCAGGACGGGAGCGTCTTAATAGGACGGAAACCAACTGGGTCTGAGAATCGGGATGGTTTGGCTTACCTGGGTAAGGGTGGATGCCATTAGCGAACACAGCTTCTGCGGTGGGCTGCCCATTAGCCTGCGGTGGGAGGCCAGTGAAACCATTCACCCCGATTGGGGACGGGATGCTAGGCACAGCCGGTGCAGTGATGCCAGGAGGTGTGCTCCCACCTACAGGAAGGAAGTAAACAGAAAAGACAGCCTTAGGGTGATGAATTCTACAGGTGGTGACCACACACAGCAAACCCAGATACTACGGTGACGAACACCAGAGGGACGCCTATAGATAACAAAATGAATAAAGGTCAAAATAGTCTCACAATGCAATGGACAGTTTGCACCATCACAGGTAAGACTGTGCAACAGTTACTCATGTTGGGGAGCGATTAACATGAGAAAGGTTTGCCCGAGCTTGTTTAACCCCAGGAGTGGGCTTTTCCTCCAGTGATCACAACCTTTAAACTAGATCCTCAGCTGGTGTCAACTGGCATAGCTCCAATGATGCTAAGTCTGGCCTAATTTATTGGCAAACTATCAAGGCATTTTTTTCGAACCATTGTTTGGCCTCAGAGGAGAATTCTGGGTCCCACCTTCATAGAGCAACTCATGTCATTTTGGTTTAATCTTGGAGATGTCAGCCTTCTGATCTTATGGAATCCAATGACTGGCCTATGGGCATGGCTATCATATGACCTGCCTCTGAACTAGTAGGCTCTCCAGTTTCAGAACACGCTGGGTAGATGGCTAGTCCAAGAAGGAAAAAAGAACAGCTACAATTTGTAGCATTATAACAGTTACCCCCACAAGGACAGCGTTTCATTGGTGCAGTTTCACCCAACCCTGCCATGCACCTTGCAGTTCTGGCTGCACTGAGAGCGGCAGACAGACCAATGGCTAAATTCAGGGGTAAGTCTTGCATGCTGCCTACATTAGAGAAATAGGTGCACCAGTGATGAGCCCAATGTGGGTATGCGGCACCTATGTAAAACAAATTCAGCACTGCTAAGATTTAATCTCATAATTTAACAGAATAAGATGCATGGTTCTCATCTCTTCTTGACATCAGTGCATCAGTGTATTTGCACCAGATTAAGTTTTGCTAATGGAGACAGGACCTAAGGAAGTCTAGGGGGAGTTTAAATCTCAGCAGCCCCCCCAACATGTAAATTACTCCAGCAGATGCCTTCCAGACTTAGCAAGACTCACACCCACTTAATGTGACCAGGTGGGTGAGGTAATATCTTTTACCTCTGAAAAAGAGCTCTGTGTGGCTTGAAAGCTTGTCTCGCTCTCTGCCATGTACATTGGCCAAACCAGACAGTCTCTACACAAAAGAATAAATGGACACAAATCTGACATCAGGAATCAAAATATTCAAAAACCAGTAGGAGAACACTTCAGGCTCCCTGGTCACTCAATAACAACATGAAGCTGCAGAACTGGAATTAATTTGCAAACTGGATACCACCAGATTAGGCCTGAATAAAGACTGGGAGTGGTTGGGTCATTACAAAACCTAAACTTAATTTCCCCAATACTAATATCTCCCTACTGTTACTCACACCTTCTTGTCAACTGTCTGTAATGGGCCACTCTCTTACCACTTCAAAATTTTTTTTTCCTCCCTTGGTATCCTGCTATTAATTGATTTATCTCATAAGACTGACCTAACACTTGGTAAAGCAACCCCCATCCTTTCATGTATTGATACCTGCTCCTGAATTTTCCACTGCATGCAGACGATGAAAGGGGTTCTAGCCCACGAAAGCTTATGCCCAAATAAATGTGTTAGTCTCTAAGGTGCCACAAGGACTCCTCGTTGTTTTCACCAACAGAAGTTGGTCCAATAAAAGATATTCCCTCACCCACCTTGTCTCTCGAATATCCTGGGACCGACATGGCTACTGCTATACTGCGTACCCACTTAATGTGTCATTCACCCCTCCTTTTGTATAGATTCCAAGGCCAGGAGGGACTATTAGATTATCACGTCTGACCTCCTGTATAGCACGTGCCATAGAACTTCCCCAAACTACTTCCTTTTGAACTAGAGCATATATTTTTTATTAAATATATAATATCTGAATTAGGCCATTGACTCTAATGGCACGTAAGAGGCTTTAACTCATGCACCACATGGAATTTGCACCAATGTAGACATTCTTACACAACAGTAGGTGGGAATAAGTAAGGCTAACAGAGTATAATTGAGTCTAGTTCCCTCTGCCTCACACATCACGTCTGAATTTATTATCATGGTATTTTATTAAGGCAACGCTTAGAGGTCTGATCTGAGACCAGCACCCAGTAGTGCTAGTCATGGCATAGACACATAGTAAGAAGACCCAAAGATTTTACAAAATAAATAGACAAAGGGTGAGAGGGGAAACTGAGGCACAGAGAGACAATACGACTTGCCCACGGTCATGCAGCAGAGACAGGAACAACACTCATCTCCCCAGAGCTGCAATCCAGGGCCGTAATCACTAGAGAACCCTGCCTCTGGGAAGCTGATCTCCAATAGCAATACCTAGCTAAGTGATAACCATCCACCCAGCAGCCATACTCTGACGGAGGCTCCTTGCATGTTCTCAGGAGACCTTAGGTACAATTCCACCACCAAAGTGTGGTGAAAGTTGGGATGGGCTCCCTGCTTCTGACAGAGACATCCTCAGAGACATCATCACACCCCTGCCAGAGGTGGCTCATTACAAATATTTCTGAAAAGCAATTTTCTTTTTGCTTTTGGAAGGGATCAGCTTGTCCGGGTGGCAGGTATTTTCATAATATTTCCCGGGGCAAGAGAGATTGGTTAATTAGTTAGCTGGCTGGCTAGCAGTGATTTCAGCAGAGGAAGAGTCTGCATGAATTTCAGCTGAAGATTCCTACAAGCAAATGGAGGGAAGATGTTGTTTTAGACTCAGCAGACTGCATAGATTTGGTGATCAAAGACTCTAACCGAGACGACAAAATCTAAGCTTTTGGGAACTCTCAGTTTCTTCTTATTGTATTTCTGTGGGGACTGAACTGTTCAGATTTTAATTTGTTTCCTTTATTTATGTTTATAACTGTGAAGGTAATGTCTGTGCGTTATAAAATAGTCATGTCAAGCTGTAAAAATTAGATTATTATTTGTTTCTTTATCATAAGATTTTATAAAGTTATTTAATTAAATTCATGTCTTTAGTTCCTTCTGGGACTTGAATGTGGGGAGGCTGACCCTGTGCAATCCTTGCTGAAAATCCATAGAGACTGAACTCTGGGTCTCCAGCGACTTTCTATGGGAGTTGGGGTTTTTTTTAAGGCACTGGAGATGGGAAATGAAGTGAACTCTAGTCCACCCAAAGGTTACACAGACACTCCGCTTTCGCTATATCACAGTGGATGCTATTTCAGTGCCTTCCCGCTGCCCAGAACAGACATGTTGCTTCTTCCCCTTTGCTTCAGATGTCGCTGGCCTGAAGAAATTCCCTCTATGCAGGATGCGGGGCCCAGGGAACCAGAGGTGACATCCTGAGGTTCAAGGGCAATACCCTTTGCACACATCATCAGTCTGAATGTCACAGAGCCTAGTTAGCATTTCAGTCGCTTTCCCTGATCTCCCCTCTATTTGCATAGGAAATGCGATTTCTTTACTTAAAATTGCAGTGAGGATTTTTTTTTGGGTTGAGGTTTATTTCCCTCAATTCTTTAATTTTCCTTTGCATAAACCCAGTGGGGGCCGGATCCCGAGCTGGAGAAAGTCGGCGTAGCGCCGCTGAAGCGAGTGGAAGGAAACCACTTTAAACCAGCGGAGGATTTGGTCCTATATGTGGAAATATTTTAATGCGATTATACAGATGGTGAGAGACGCAAAACTCGCATAGAGCAAACCATAGAAAGGTTGGGGGGTGGGAAGGAATAAATGGCAAATTCTGTATAGCAGGGTGATCAAGGTGTGGCCTGTAAGTCCAAGGCCACAAGGATCAAGATGGAGCACTACTATCTAGTTATCTACCATGCTAGTATAACACTGACAGACCTCAGTTGTCGGTGGATGGGATCGAACCTGGGAGCTCTGGAGCTAAATGCATGAGCCTCTACTGCAAGGTTTCTCAAACTGGGGACACCGCTTCTGCAGGGAAAGCCCCTGGTGGGCTGGGCTGGGCCGGGCCGGGCCGGTGTGTTTATCTGCCCGTCCGCAGGTCTGGCCGATCGTGGCTCCCACTGGCCACGGATCGCTGCTCCGGGCCAATGGGAGCTGCTGGAAGTGGTGGGCAGTAAGTCCCTCGGCCTGCGCCACTTCCAGCAGCTCCCATTGGCCCGAAGCAGCGATCCGTGGTCAGGGGGAGCCGTGATCGGCCGGACCTGTGGACGGGGCAGGTAAACACACCGGCCCGGCCCGCCAGGAGCTTTCCCTACAGAAGCAGCGACCCCTGTTTGAGAAACCCTGCTCTTCTGCATGAGCTAAAGGCCACATGGCTGTTAGCTAAGCCTGTAGCAGACTCCTTAATCTCTCTCTAAGTGGTCTTGGTACCACCCGAGGGCCAGAGCACCACACCCAGGAGGTGCATGGGTTACAGTAGCCACATTAGCAGTACCGTTGACAGACAGAAAACTAGATGGAGGGGCACATATGGCAGTAGATGGATAGATGTACGTCTCTGTTTTCCCTCCCAGCCTTTGTCTGTCTTACCTATTCAGACAGCAACCTGTGTGGGGTCAGGACTATGTGTCTACACAGCACCTAGAACAGTGGGACCTTGAGCTCAGTTGGGAAGTCGAATGCAGATAATAAATGATGATAATTAGAGCGGGTCAGAAATGTTCTGGCTGCCATCCCCACCGTCTCCTGGGACCCACGTCCTTCTTCATCCTAATCCTGAAAATGGACCTGACCAGACTAGACCAGAGAGAGGGACCCAGATGGCATCACCACCTCCACCGGCTCCAGCTGATTCCTGAACATGAGACTTTCTCACCCCCACTTTCCGTGTGTAATTTTCCTTATTTCTTCTCTTTCCTAGCCTCCTTTTGCCCTCTCGCTAATAAGAATCTGGCTTAGCTGGTCAAGACTGTAGATTTTGCAACCCTGCTGCAAGCCTGTGACCAGGAAGAGGAAGTTAAATGGAATGTCCTAAGCCTGCTGCTGGTACAAGTTTGCCAGGACTCTGAGTGGCTGATAAGACCATGTGGTGTGCTTGTGTTTTCCAGCAGTGAGGTTGCAAATGAAAGCCAACACCAGAGACAGAAGGTGCATTTTCTCTCCTTGCTGTTCTCTTCTTTTCCCTTTTGCGTGCGTTTGTCTTGCTTTGTCTCCTTGGAAACGGGATTGAACAGCGGCAGTTACAACATAGCTCCAGCCCATCTCAACTAAACTTTTCCCTTTTTGCCAAAAAGGACAGGTATTATCCTCTAAGAGATGAGACAGACAAGGTAGGGGAGGTGATCCCTTTTATTGGACCAACTTCTGTTGATGAAAGAGACATGCTTCCGAGCAGGTTTCTGTGTAGCTCAAAAGCAGGGCCGGCTCCAGGCACCCGGCAGCCAAGGGGAAGGGGCAGCATGTTGGGCTCTTCGGTGGCAATTCGGAGGGAAGGACCTGCCACCGAATTGCTGCCGAAGAAGAAAGCGGCACGGTGGAGCTGCTGCCGATCGCGGCTTTTTTTTTCTTTCCGCCGCTTGCGGCGACAAAAACCCTGGAGCCGGCCCTGCTCAAAAACTTGTCTCTTTCGCCAACAGAAGTTGGTCCAATAGAAGATATTACCTCATCCACCTTGTCTCTCTAATATCCTGGGACCAACATGGCTACAACACCACAAACATCTAACAGACTGTCAAACAAGAGCTTTTGCCTTTATAGACTCTCTCCGGCTAAAGAGAAAGGGAACAAGGGATGGTGTTAAAAAGAAAGCCTTACTTAATGCTTTATATTTCAAATGCATTAACTGTTTCCCCTTCTTTTCTGTATCTTTAAGAAAAAGCTAAAAGGCTGTTTAATGATGTGTTTGCCATAGTACTAAGCAGGCTGAGGTCTATGTGTACCAAACTCCAAATCTTGTTTAAAACTATTTAATGTTGGACAGCTTCAGAGTCATGTTAACACCTTTGAGTCTCTGGGCTAATTTATTCCATCTAAATTGATACAACTGTTCCCTGGGCTGCCTATAGCCTGAAGATCCAGCTCCCCATTAGCCCACCCGGTAGAATTTTGCTTAGAATTTATCAAAATGAAAACTTTTGGTTTTTCAAAACCATTTTTCTCCAGGTTTCTGTTTCAAAATTTGCGGGTGGGATGGGACGGGTTGTTACAAATCAGAAAGAAAATAAAATATTATAATTTCAAAATCCTCCCTGAAGCAGAATCCCCATTCTTCTCCTAATAACAGCAGCCCAGCTGCACCGATAACGCATGTTGGGTCTGCAGTACCTCCTGGATGTGGTGGCTTGGATGTGAAAGTCATCCTCTACATTTCTTCCTAGCAAGTTTTGTGGCTTGTTACGCAATGCTGCGTTACTGGGTGGGGACATTTCCAAAGCTAGGCTTGTCGTAAATGAATATTAATTGGCTATTCATGAATGGATATTTTCATGGGATGGTCTAGGTTTACTTGGTCTTGCCTCAGCACAAGGGGCTGGACTTGATGACCTCTTGAGGTCCCTTCCAGCCCTCCATTGCTATGATTCTATGAATGGCTGTATAGGATTTTCATGAACGGAGAGACATAATCAGTGTGAAATTGGAGTAACGCCATAGTGGACTAGGCCCTAGAGTTGGAAATGTCTTCCCAAGGGTATACTGTATTACAGATGCTTGCACAGAAGTGATGCAGGGATATATTTCATACACTGTATATCATGGCAGCCAAAGCATTTAACTGTTATATTGGTATATACACAACTAAGTTGCAGAACTCATTCAGTTTCAAGCCTTATTTATATGCAAAAGAGCTTGTGCTCTTTTGTGTCAGGGCCACCAAGCACCACACTGGATGGATTCAGTGCTTTTCAGGCCCTGAGAGCATTTGAATTCCAGGCGTTTGCTGTTTGACGCTCTCTCCGCTCCCACCAACACAAAACAAATCTAGCTAATGCAAATATGATAATCTTGTCAGCAGCGGGTTTAAAGGGTGCAGATATAATTAAGCCACTTTTCTATTTGGTTTTGCAGTAGCTCCATTGACTTGTCGTTTATATATTTACCATTGTGTAAACACATATTTTGAAATGTATGGGGTAAGATTTCCAAGTCAAGCATTTCCTTGGCTTTCCGTAAGTCAGCTTGGAATGAGATTTGTTTTTCTATAACAAGAGAAGCAAGGGGAGAGCTAGGTGAGAAGGCCCTTGGCTGAATCAATAACCGCTGACATTGTCCCCAGATGCAGCTGCAAGGAGATGTTAGGGTTTGTGGCAGTGGATTCTCTCAGGCCCAGGGAGTTCAGCAGACACATGCTAAGGTGACTTAGCTCTCCGCTAAGCCCCAAAGATCTACCCTTCTTGGGTATCTTGTCTTCTCCTTGCCTCCGCACTTCCAAGACAGCACACCCAGGCTTAGGTCTTAAACAGCATGTCCCTTCCTGCTCCAGCCAGGAAGGGGGCACAGGTTCACCAACCACCATTAGCCTCCAGCTCCCTCTCTTCTTTCCCCAATTTTATCCCCCAGCAGGCTGGCCTGGCTACAGGTCACTTGACTCCTCATTAGGTGACTTTGCTCATTGCCTCCATTGGGAGAGGCAGGCCAAAACTGGCACAGGTGCAGCTGAGCCCTCATGTCTCTTTAAGGGCCAGTTCACCCTGTGACCGGCTGCTTCTTTGAGGCCGGGTCAGGGCCTTGTCACCCCATGTCATTCTCAACCCTAGCTCGCCCACCGACAGTCCCAGCTTTACTGCTTTTCCTTTGCATTCACACAGTGAGACTGTCATAGATCATGGCTGGGCTTCCCAGCCTTTCCAGTGCCAATCGGTCATTCAGAATTGGGCGCATCCCAGAATCCTTTGCGCAGCGCTTTCAGGGCAGCGCTGGGTTGTTTGGTGCCTTGACGATGACTCTGGGGGAATTGATACAATGGTTTGCAGGTCACTCCTGGTGTCTGAGTTACTGGAAATGGAAGGAAGGTCTCAACCCTCTTGGCCACCACAATTCACAAGCCAAGATTCCCTCTCTTGGGGGGTGCTCTGTGTACTTTGGCCATGAGCAAAACCAGGCAGGCCAGATGCAGGACACCAGACAATACTGAATTCATTATCTCACCTCCTTCCACCTGTCCCCATCGCCCACCTCTTCAGGAGAACTATGGAGAACATTAAACCGATATTGTGCTTCGGCCCGGATTTCAAACAGCACCTGCAGTTCCCACTGAAGTCAATGGGAGCTGAATGGCATTGGTACTTTGAAAACATAAGGCACTTTTGCTAATACGAGCTGGAGCTCTCAGTGAACAAGTCAGACCTCATGCTCCCAAGACCGTGATTGCTGTGGGTACATTAGGCTGGTATGACAGATCTGGTAGAGTAAATGCCGTCCAAGGATGATGCTCCCATGAACCAGAGGATCTAATAAGCTAAGGTGCCTCTGGCTAGTCCTGTTATAACTATAGATGGTCAAAAGTTTACATTTAAAAGTGGCTTTTCAAATTATATGAAAATCTCTGAGCATTTTTTTGGGTCTATCTAGATACTTATCTGGCTGCCATGACCATAGTATCTGAGCACCGCTCAATCTTTAATGTATATTTTACTCACAATACTCCTAACAGGAGGACAGTGCTAGTGTGACCATAGTACAGATTGGAAACTGAGGCACAAAGAGACTAAGTGACTTGACCAAATTCACACAAGAAGCCTGTGGTAGAGCAAGGAATTGGCCCCTGGTCTCTCAAGTCCTGTGGTAGTGCCCTAGCCACTAGACAATCCTTCCTCTCCACCAGGGTAGAGTTCAGAATGATCACATTTTTCATCAAAATGAAAAAAAAAACATCTAAATGAAAGATGTTCGGGTTTCAGTTTCCTTTCCCTCGCCTTCTTTCCGGAGGAAAAAAAGGGAATGAAGGGAGCGGAAACCAAAAAAGCCCAAAAAGACAAAAAAAAACATTTTTTGTTTTGATTCAAATCAAGTTGAACAAAAATGAAAATTGTAATTTCAGTGAAAAACCCGGAAAATTACAGACCTAAAAAAAACGGGTGTCACTTCTCTCCAAACTTTCCAGGGAATGTCATTACTGTTTGCCAACCAGATCTATTCTGGACGACGACAGCCTGCGAGGAGGCAAATGGAGACTATGACAGATATTGATCTCCACCGGAGATGTCTGGGAAGACAAATTCAGACTGGAACAGGTGCAGAGAAGGACTAATAGGAAAACCAGGGCGATGGAGGGCCTATCTGACAAGAGAAGACAAAGACTAGGGCTTGTAGCAAAAAGAAGACTGAGAGGGGGTCTGATTGCCCTCTATAAATACACACCGGGTAAATACCAGGGTGGGGTAGGTGCTAAACTAAACTAAAGGACAATGTGGGCCCAAGACAAAGGAAAAGCCAGTGGAGGTGGCAGAGTGGTGAGCAGAGGCAAAACGCCAGATTCAGAAGCGAGTCTAAAAGAGGAGTCCTGAGTTCCGTGTAAATGTGGAGTTAGTACACAGTGGTGGGTTGTGTTGTGTGCATGCAAGCATGTTCAAACCAGATTAACTCAATCTGACCCATTTTAAAACCACCGTGTAGACAAGTCCTACCTGACACCTTTTTGCAGCCCCTTCCCTCAAATGCATTTCACACACCTCCTAATTCAGCCCAAACTCTGGAAGATAGGTTGGAGTCAGGTTCATGGGACATTTTAAAAAATGAAGAGGATGATTCTGAAGTCAAATTAAAAAAGATGCAAGAATGGGCTTAACAAGTGCACACATGGTATTGCTGGGAACATAGTGGGTCCTGTCAAATGGAGTTGGGTGAATAATAGATTTGTTGGTTCACTGGCAATTCCAACTTTTTTTAATTCCATTTTGGGGGTTGAAACAAACATGAAAATTTTCATCAAATGTAAAAAAAACCAAATGGAAGTCTGGGTCAGGTTGAAATGAAAGGTTTTATTTTGACTCGACTTTATAAATGTCATTTTGATTTCAGCCAATGTGACAAAAGCAAAGGATGGCTAGCTTCACAAACCAACCAGTGGTGGTGGTGATACCATCGCCCTTAGGAGCGTTAGCCCACTGGGTAGGCGCTCATCCGGGATTTGGGAGATCTGAGTTCAATTCTCCCCTCTACCTGATGCAGAGAAGGGATTCTAATGTGGGTCTCCGAAAATTGTAGGCGCATGCCCTACACCCTGGGTGATGTGAAAACCCATAGCTGCATATCCCAGTGTCTCCTGTTAAAGTTGTTCCACTTTGTATAATACATCATTGGCGCAGGGACTTGAACTCAAGCCACTCCCTCTCAAGGGAGTATCCTAACTACAGGCTATAGAATCATTCTCACCCTTTTCCCTGGACTCAATGGCTATTCACTGTCATCATGAATGACTATGACTTGCCACTATGAATGACAATGAATAGTCAGTGGTAATGGAAAGGGAGTGTGAATAACTCTCCACTGGCTTCCCATGGACCATCCATACACCTATATCTCACATCTATCTGAGGTCTAGATTCTCTGGTGACACAGAGTGGGTATAAGTATCATATGCCATGTGGCCAAGAAAAGAGGGTCATGGCTGGGATTCCACTGTGCCCTAGTAATCCTCCACTGTTGTACTCGCAGCAGGTGTAACTTAGAACAGCCTCCAGGCTGCTCTGCCATGTGCTTCTCAGAAGAACTGTGACCGCCTTAGCCAGACTTCCTGCTAGGTAGCAGCCTTCTGCAGCTGCACCCCTGCACACTCCTCACTCAACATGGGCAGCAGCTGAAAGCCTCCATATACCTCCTTAATCCCCCTGCCCCAGTTTCCCCTCTCTTCCACAGCAGTCGTGAGACCAGATTGACTAATATTTGCTCAGCACTTTAAACGGGAAAAGTTTGACCAGAGATGAGCCTCACCAACCTCCGCAGGGGAGCAATCTCACACCACTGAGTGTGCAAAATCTAGATCCAAATTGTACACGTATTCCCCAACACCCTCTCAATAAGGCAGCTGCACTCAACACAAAGTGGCTCATGTCCATCATCTCCCCGTCCTGCTCACCACCCCTCCTTACACAACTCACAGCACTTGGCTTGTTCCCCTGAGCCAGAGAGCTCTCGTTCTCTTTGCTGGGCAGCCAGAAGTGCTTCAGTGTAGTGTTGCTGGCCGAAGGGCCTGGGGCAGGAATGCTCTTTGTTAAAACGTGTGTGTGCTGAAGGCCAGGAGAGCCCTGCACTCCCACAGCCCAGTGATCTGCCAAATAACAGAGATGCCTATGGCAGGAACTGTGCCCCCTGTGAGCTCCCTACTGAGCATCGTTTGTTCCCAGTTCCTCCCTGATAACCCTGCCTTGCAGCTGTAACCTGCACGTGTCCTGGTCTGATGTCACCGCAGCAGTTATTATTTTGTGATGATGTCACCTGGCCTCTCTGCCCTGGGCCAACCCCCTCCCTCCTGCTCCAGTCTGGCCCCTGCTCTGAAATGGACAGTAGCGGACGGTTCTTTGTTCTTCGATCTCCTCCCTTTCTTCCTTTGCCCTATCACACTGTGCTATCATTAGCATCTCTCCCCCGATGCCCTTTACAAACACACATCCAGACTCGCAACACCCCCGACAAGCCACACTGAGTCTTATCCCCATTCACACTACCGGGGAACTGAGGCACAGAAAGGCCAGATTGAGGCCAATATTGTCAAGCTCAGCTACAAGCATCTAAACACGCGACCTGCCTCCGAGAGGCACTGACCACCCACAGCCCCTGCTAAAGTCAATGGGAAATGAAAAGCGCCTAGCACTGCTCAGGATCTGGCCTGCTGCATTCAAGGCTTTTCTCACCATTAAGGCCAGGGTATCAAAAAACCCCACAGAGGGGTGCGGGTGAGGTGCTGGGGGCTGAGGTGTCTGCTCCTACAGGCTCTGCTGGTGTGGAAGAGCATGCTTCCTTGCGGTGTTATCCCCTCTGTTGTCAGGCCTCCCCTGCAAATCAGTGCCACCCTCTGGCATATTTTTCCACTCATCCGTTCTCCTGGAGCATAGAGGAGCAGGGAATGTGGGGTACAGGGGGGTGTTTTCTCTGGTTTGCCCCAGTCTACCCCATGTGCTGACACTGCTTATGGTTTTCGCTAGGCCAGGCCAAATGCATCCTGTTGTGTTTCCAGCAGTCACAGTTGCAGGGTTCCTGCTGCAGCTCTTCCCTGACATCTTAAAAGAGAAGCTGCGGCTTCCGGGGAGCAAGAGGGTGCCTCCTTCCCTATGGCACAACAAAGGACGGCGTGGACTTTGCTGGCAGAGAAGGGCCTCAAACCGAAGCCCCCTCTCTCTCCCTGGATTGGTTCAGCTCCAGAACCGAACACCACGGCTCCGGTCTCTCTCTAGACCCTCTCAGACTGGAACACCACACGAGAGGGAGTGCAAAACTTTGGGCAAGTTCAGAATTGACTGCGACTCCAGATCTGGGACCTCTGCCACCCAATCTCACCCGGGTTCCCCCTCACTGCCCTCAGATTTAGGTTGGCCTGAGCGGGGTGACTCCCTGCAGATGACAGGACAATCCATGAAGAATGCCTTCCCGTGTTTTCCTGCTACCCTCTGGGCGCCCCCTGTGACATTCCCCCCTTTCTCTGCTCTCTAGCACAGCTACCTCTGCCTGGGAAACTCCCTCCCTAGCCCTCTGCGTCCGACTCCCCCTTGCTGCCCTGCGGGCTCCTTACCTGAGGTTGGCGTCATGGGAGCAGCAGCAAGGCCGTTCATGTTCAGCGCTGCCATCTGCTGCATCTGGGCCGCGGCGAAGGCTGCCATGGGATTCAGGTAGCCCCCTTGCGCCACGGATGCCATGATAGCCGCCTGCTGCTGCATCAGCTGGAACAAAGAGAACAGGGAAAAAATATCACGCATTCACCAGCAGGGCAACTCCGGTGAGGAGATGCTGCGGTCACAGAGCGGTCACTGGGGCTCTTCCACGGTGCCGGCTCGACCAGAGGCAGCGATGCTGCTGTCCACAGGGCCAGTGCTACCTGTGGAGCTCTGTAATGCAGCCCATAGTCTAAGGGGGCGGCTTCTCTCTGTTGCCAGCGTGGTTCTGTGCTAGACTTTTTTTTGGTCCAAAGCCAGAAAAAGCCACTGGCAACCTACCAGACAGCCCAATTTGCAGGTCTTTAGTCAGTATCTGTGGGCTCTGGATCAGCCACACCTTGCTATATGCGTGAGATGGGGTGATTTCCATTGGTCTTAAGTCACTGAAGTTAATACATGTATGGCCTAGGACAGGGGTTCTCAAACTTCATTGCACTGCGACCCTGTTCTGACAACAAAAATTACTATACAACCCCCGGAGGGGGAACTGAAGCGTGCGCCCACCCGAGCCCCGCCGCTCTGGGTGGAGGGGCCAAAGCCGAAGGGCTTCACCCCCAGGCATGGGGCCTGTAACCTGAGCCCCGCCACCCTGGGCTGAAGCTGAAGCCTGAGCCCAGGCGGTGGGGCTTGGGCTTTGGCCAGTCTAACACCAGCCCTGGCGACCCCATTAAAATGGAGTCGCGACCCACTTTGGGATCCCGGCCCACAGTTTGAGAAGCGCTGTCCTAGGAAAACCACAGGATGAGGAGCCAAGTACTCCAGTCTCCGCTCCACCACTCAGTCACTCTGCGAGCATGGGCTAGTCATTTTAAAGGAAACCTGCAGTGATTAAGTTACATGTCATAGGACATCTCTCGCTCTGTCTCTAATGCTAAGACTCTACATGGTCATTATTCGACCTATATCAATAATTTTGTGATGGACAGTTTTCCATTGAAAAATTCAGTCTAATTGAAATTGATATGTATCATGGGAACGTGTCAATTTAGATGAATTTCTGATAGGCCAAAGTCAAAATATTTAGTTTCGACAGTGTCTAAATGTTTCGTTTGGCTTTATCATTTTGATTCATTTTGTTTAGACTTCTATGCCATAGCAAATTGTTAATTTGATAGTCTATGATGTGCATTATAGTTAATGTTACCTACATAACATTATTTAATGTTTTTGTATAATATAGAAGTCTAAACAAAATGAAATGCTTCAATGGTCCCAAATCAGTTTTTTTTTTAATTTTTCATTTCATGGAAAATTTTACCTTTTCATTCTGATTCAGAATGATTTTTGCCCCCAAAATGTCAGAAATTCCAGTTCCCAACCAGGTCTAGTCATTGCTTCTCGCAATGAGCTGGTTCTCCACTTCTGCTGTTGACGAACTCTCATGCAGCAGGAGTGCAAAATGCATGTCAAATGCTACCGTTCAGGCGAGTAAGAGGAGAATTTTCATTGGGCAGCATTTTACTTTCTCTCTTCACAGATGTAAATGAGAACACAAGGAGCAGGGCAGGGCAAAACCAGCACCTCTTGCATTAAGAAATGTCTCTCGCTGCTTCACTCACTCCAGAGCTGTGGGGGGTGCTACTGACTCAAGCTGATATTTTGTTGCCTTCTCCATCAGAACATGACAGCCTGCTGATGTAGGTTAGCATGTCGGCCATGCATCTCAGCATAAGAACGGAAGGACACTTTCAAAGCCATTGCCAGGGAAGGTTTATTGTTGTTTACTGGTTAAATTTAACAGTTAAGTCGCTGCTAAATTAACCACAAACATAAAAAAAATAGCAACCACTTTACAATGCTTCAAGCGTCCTCCCCAGGCATTCAAACGCAGAGGCAGTCTGGACCAATGGACAAACAGTGACCTAGGAGCTAGACAGTCTCAGCTCTGCTACTGATGTGCTATGTGACCTTGGCAAACCATTTCAATTCTCTGTGCCTTAGTTTCCCCTGCTGTAAAATGGGGATAATAATATTTGCCTTCCTTGATAAAAGTGCCTGAGATCTATGGATTAAAAATGCTGTAGAGAACCTGAATATTATTATTTCTTGCATCTTAACACACAGCATCTCAGTGCCAAGGCGGAGGCTTCCCTTTTGACTGTTAATTACCCTTCCTTATTATATACTGCGTAAGACACTTTCACATTTTAATTAGTGATTTACTCTTCTTTGTAATTACTGATGGAGTGATTAGATGAGCTTTTTATATTACAGCACAATGCCGGTCCCCTTTAAGGAGCAAATTTGTTAGTAGGCATCAATTGGATTTATTCTCCAGATCAGGTACTGAGCAGGTGATTTTATTAAGTATTCCAATAAAGTGAGGAAGGGAGAGGGAATGCATCCATCTTTAAACAGGGATTGACTCTACATTTGGGTGTCTACTGACTCATAGCTCATTTCCTGTGCCAGATATTTATACTTCTGGCTGGCTGAGGACAGAGCTTGCTCCATGGCTGGTTATGTAAGTGATGGCTGAGGTCCAGGATCTGCTTAATACTGCTGATCAAATTAGTATTTCTCGGAGGTAAGGAGTGCTTCAAGGGCTGGGAGGGAGCTGAGTCTAGGCTGACTGAGTTAGACTTTCCTCTTATTCCTCCAAAGTATGTCAGAGATGGAAACACTTTTGTGATCTGCTTGTAAAGAGTTTATGGTGGTTAGTCTGCAGAGAGGCTAACAGTCTACTACTGGTTTCAGCTACTGGAGCTGATCCTTCTGCTCAAGTGATACAGCTTTGTGTTTTCGTGCTGAAGAGTTTCTGGTTCAGACACTACTCATGACTTATGATGGGGATAGCATAACATTTGCTTATAACAGTAGTTAAGACACTGGACTGTGACTCTGCAGTTGTGCTCTGCACTGGAACTCTGCCACAGACACCATGGATAACCTTGGTCAAGTCATTTAATTTCTTTGGGCAGCGGTTCCCCACGTGTAAAATGGGAATGATAATTCTTCCTTTTCTTATTATCTAGACTGTACGACTTTCAGGCCAAGGACTATACACAATGGGGCCCTGATCTTGGCTGGGGTAACTCACTGATACCATAATACAATTAATAGTCATGCTGTTCCAAAGACAATCTCTATTATGCATGCTGCACATTAATTATCAGAGCCCAGAAAATTGTGTGTAGCATTTAACTGACTGGATGATGTAACCTCTTGTCCTGCTCATGACACATCTGGGAGCTGTTTGCAATTGTTTCAGACATATCGGGTGTTCAAAATGATCTGCCGAATCATGCTTGGAATAGGCTCTTGGTCTGTCAACAAGTATGCAGTGGGAAATGCACATGAAGTGGTGGCCTGATACAGCCCGGGGTTGAGGCATGCAGAGTTTTGCAACATACTGTCATTATTCCATCTGTTACACTTGTCCAGAGACACAAATGGCATTTTCCTCTCTGTGTTTGTGCAAAAACCGAGGCTGCTTCTAACCTGCCGATTATGGTTGAATGCACTGTAGACATCCTAAAGTCCCACTGATTTCAGTGGAATGGCCATGTAAAATTGCCTGTACGGCTGGTAGTGGGAGTGGAGTAGGCTGGGAAGAGAGTAGGTTACATTTAACTTACATTTAGACAGGAAGGGTGGCCCGGGAGTTAGAGCACTAGTCTAGCACTCAGAAGGGCTGTGTTCAAGGTTCTGCTCTGCCACAGACTGCCTAGGTGGCCTTGAGCAAGTCACTTAGGACATGGCTACGGTACAGGGGTTGATCTTTGGCTCTGCAGCTGTGCAGACATGGCCAATATTGATGGAAGGGTTTTTTCCGTTGAGGTAGGTAATCCACCTCTCCGAGAGGCAGTAGCTAGGTCAACGAAAGAATTCTTCTGTCGACCTAGCTGCGGCTACATGGGTAGCCCTGACTACAGCGCTCAGGCGGAGAGTGACATAGCTAGGTTGGTCTAATTTGTAAGTGCAGACTAGACCCAAGTCTATCTGTGCCTTAGTTCCCCACCTGTACAATGGAGATCATAGCACTGCTCTACCTCAGAGGGGTGGTTGTGGGGGAAATGCACTGAAGAGCGTCACACGCTCAGATTAGAACATGTGGACAGTGGGAATTTTCCTTCCTGAGAAATTTTGGAGGAAAAAAAAGTTCCATGTCAGAAGAAAAAATCGAAATGTACATCAGCCAAACTGGACAATCCCTACGTAAAAGGATAAATGGACACAAGTCAGATATTAGGAATGGCAATATACAAAAACCTGTAGGAGAACACTTCAACCTCCCTGGACACACAATAGCAGATTTAAAGGTAGCCATCCTGCAGCAAAAAAAACCTTCAGGACCAGGCTCCAAAGAGAAACTGCTGAACTTCAGTTCATTTGCAAATTTGACACCATCGGCTCAGGATTAAACAAAGACTGTGAATGCTAGCCAACTACAAAAGCAGTTTCTCCTTTCTTGGTGTTCACACCTCAACTGCTAGCAGAGGGCCTCATCCTCCCTGATTGAACTAACCTTGTTATCTCTAGACTGATTCCTGCCTGCATATTTATACCTGCCTCTGGAAATTTCCGCCCCATGTGTCTGACGAAGTGGGTATTCACCCACGAAAGCTCATGCTCCAATACGTCTGTTAGTCTACAAGGTGCCACAGGACTTTTTGTCGTATTTTGAATTCGATGAATCTGCCTTCTCTGTCGAAAATCTCGGAGCAGCTCTGATCCTATGGCAATGGAGGCTTTCTTAGAAAGTCACAGCACTGTAAGAGTAAAACTATACCATCGGAAAGGGAACTCGGTAACCTTGAAACAAGCGAATAGAATAGACCCATGTCCCCTCCCCTATGGTGAGTCAAGAGAGATTTATGAAAGGAGGGCAAGTGCTGCAAGGGTCATCAGTCTGTCTTATAAAATCCCTGGAGCATTGCCTGGGGCATTCAAATAAGTCTTCCCACTCCTTCCCAGCCACCTCCTGAAGACAAATGTCCCATCCACCCTCCTTTCATTTAAAAGAAGCCCAATGTGTGAGTGAGCTTTTTCCTTTCTTGGCCAAAGGAGGCATTTCTTTTTTCTATTGTTCCTTCCTTGGAACAATCTCTGCCTGAGCAATTAAGGAGCTTTATCCCATCCTATTTCCAGTAGAGATAAGGAGGTGTTAGTACCGTTATACAAGGCACTGGTGAGACCTCATCTGGAATGCTGTGTGCAGTTCTGGTCTCCCATGTTTAAGAAGGATGAATTCAAACTGGAACAGGTACAGAGAAGGGCTATTAGAATGATCCGAGAAATGGAAAACCTGTCTTATGAAAGGAGCCTCAAAGAGCTTGGCTTGTTTAGCCTAACCAAAAGAAGGCTGAGGGGAGATATGATTGCTTTTTTATAAATATATCAGAGGGATAAATACCAGGGAGGGAGAGGAATTTTTAAGCTCAGTACCAATGTGGACAAGAACAAATGGATATAAACTGGCCATCAGGAAGTTGAGACTTGAAATTAGATGAAGGTTTCTAACCATCAGAGGAGTGAAGTTCTGGAACAACCTTCCAAGGGGAGCAGTGGGGGCAAAAGACATATCTGGCTTCAAGACTAAGCTTGACAAGTTTATGGAGGGGATGGTATGATGGGATAGCCTAATTTTGGCAATTAATTGATCTTTGACTATTAGTGGTAAATATGCCCAATGGCCTGAGATGGGATGTTAGATGGGGTGGGAACTGAGTTACTACAGAGAATTCTTTCCTGGGTGTCTGGCTGGTGAGTCTTGCCCACATGCTCAGGGTTTAGCTGATCTCCATATTTGGGGTCGGAAAGGAATTTTCCTTCCGGGCAGATTGGCAGAGGCCCTGGGTTTTTTTCGCCTTCCTCTGCAGTGTGGGGCATGGGTCATTTGCTGGAGGATTCTCTGCACCTTGAAGTCTTTAAACCATGATTTGAGGACTTCAATAGCTCAGACATAGATCAGGGGTTTATTACAGGAGTGGGTGGGTGAGATTCTGTGGCCTGCGTTGTGCAGGAGGTCAGACTAGATGATTATAATGGTCCCTTCTGACCTTAAAGTCTATGACTCTATCCTTATTTGATAGACAATTCCCTCCTCTCCCAGCCCTGTCATTGTCAGTATTCAAAGCCTGGGGTTATGGCAACCGGCGGATGGTTCCAGGCTGGTGTATGCCCATGGAGAGCATCTGCTGAGCTATCTCCTATCTGCTGAGCCCTAGCTCCCAGTCCCTGAGCAGGAGGATCTGCTAAAGAGTCGCTTACACAGAAATGAACCACGGGGAAGGGTTGGTGGCAAATACCTGCCAGGAGGAAAGCAAAGTGATTGGGATGGGGTGGGGCAAGAGAGATGGATGGTGGGGGAAGGGAGGTAGATGGTTGGGCAGTGGAGACCGGCCACCCATCCTTTCCTCTGAAACCGCTGATCCTGTGAACCCACTGAAGGTTCCTCAAGGGGCCGAGCATGCCTCATCACCCACTGACTTCAGTGGCAGGGGAGCGGGCCCTTGCAGTCAGACATGAAGCATTTGGGCCCGGCTCCTAAATGAGGGCAGAATGTGTCTTCTGGACAGAGGTGAAATGCAGAGTCTCCCAGGAACCTTTGCTTCCACTTCGTTTCACTCAAGCCCACAGCTCTAGAGTTCAACCTCATACAGACCATTTCATGCCAGTTTGCTTTGGGCATCAAAAATACTACAGCCAGCAGCGAGCAGACCCAGGAAAGCTCCCCCACGCTGCCCCTCATGGGAGAAACTCCCCATCAACAGCCGCAAAACAAAGTCCTTGTCCTCCTTCAAACCCCGCCTCAAAACTCTCCTTTGCTCTGATGCCTACAGAAAGCTTGACAATGGCCAGGCTGCTGGTGTGCTGAGACAACTATCTACCATGCTGACCAATATCGGCTTGTCGTTTCCTTGCATTCTGCTGTCTGTATGTATCCGTCAGCTATCTCCTCTCTTACACGTAGACTGTAAGCTCTTTGGGGCAGGGGCTCTCTTTTTGTTATCTGTTTGTACAGCCCCTGGAACAACAGGGCCTGGGCCATGACTGGAGCTCCTAGGCACTATGATCATGCAACTAAATAATAATAATAATTAATAAGTTGAATTTCCTGCATGATTCACTTCACTCTTCACTTCCTGTCCTAAACCGTTGTGTAGTGTGACTGGCTGCTGTTAAACAGCTTCTGTGGTTCCAGTTCAGCAATGGCGACATCATACGCTGGTTGAAACCATTCCTCTGCCCAGTGAATTATTATGGGTGAAGCAACCCTTACAGAGGAGGAGCAACAGAATTTTCTCTTCTAGTCACTTGTTTATAACTTTTTGTTTTTTACTTTCCTGGCTGTGGGCAGATTTGTTCTCCACCCAGGAGCACAATTTCCAAGTACGTCTAAGCCAAAATGGTTGAGAGGGACAAAGCAGGTGAGGTAATATCCTCTCACCAACAGAAGTTGGCCCAATAAAAGATATTACTTCACCCACCTTGTCTCTCTAATATCCTGGGCCCGACACAGCTACCACAACACTGCATATACCAGGAGGGTTCAGACATTTTCAAGAGTGAAAGAGGCAACAATAATACACTCTTCCATTCTGTGGAATATATATACACTCTTCCCTGTGAGGGAAGATTGAAAAAATTGGGTTTGTTTAGTCTGGGGAAGAGAAGACTGAGAGGGGACATGATAACAGTTTTCAAGTACATAAAAGGCTGTTATAAGGAGGAAGGAGAAAAATTGTTCTTCTGAACCTCTGAGTATAGGACAAGAAGCAATGGGCTAAAATTGGAGCAAGGGAGGTTTAGGTTGGACATTAGGAAAAACTAAATGTCAGGGTGGTTAAGCACTGGAATAAATTGCCCAGGGAGGTTGTGGAATGACCATCACTGGAGACTTTTAAGAGTAGGTTGGACAAACACCTGTCAGGGATGGTCTAGATAATACTTAGTCCTGCCATGAGTGCAGGGGACTGGACTAGATGACCTCTCGAGGTCCCTTCCAGTCCTATGATTCTATGCCATAATGACTCACAACTTATTTTGAACTCCCCTAGCTTGACAGTGGTAGATGGGAGACACTTGAAATTGGACAGCGAGAGATTCCTTTGGTCGCAGATGCACCTTTCAGGTGTTCTGGTGAAAATTGCTTGCGATTTGTCTGAGTTAAAAGATGTATTTTGCAGATGCCAGCTGGATTTTGTAATACATTCTGCTAACAGTTCACCAGGGTTCTAGTAGGGCGTGCACAGAACCCCTCACTAATGCACTGTGTAAATATGGCTGAATCTGTGTGAGTACTATTATTTGTATTACAATAGCACCTACAGGCCGGAGCTGAGATCAGGGCTTTATTATACTAAGCATTGGATAAGCCCATGGTGAGAGACAGTGCCTGACCCAAAGAGCTTACAAAACAGACAAGAGAGACAAAGAGTGAGAGAAAGGAAGTATATTATTCCTGTTTTCCAGATTGGGAACCGAGACACAGAGAAGATGAATGCCTGGCCCAAGGTCACACAAAAAGTCCTTCCTAGCCAACGCGGGAATTGACTGAGGGAAGGATGCTATAGAAAAACATAGCACAGGCTCATGAAATAAACATATTATTGTCTATCCCAGTCTTTGCACAGCCTAACATTTTGCTTGCTTTGTCCTCTTATTCTTTTGCTAACAATAATACCAGCTAGTGCTTTCCACCTCCAAAGCGCTACCAAACACTTCGCTAATTAATCCACACAGCGCCCCCTATGGGAGAGCCAGGGAGGCAGTAATATCAGGATCTAGCTATGTTTATGGCTAAAGATCGGCACCCCCTGCTGGAGGGAATCAGAACAGCAGAACTGTGCGACATGGGCAACTCTGGACAAATAAAATTAATCAAATAATTTGACCCATTTTTGTGATTTATATATATATATATATATATATATATATATATATAGATTAGAGAATTTCCCCCATTCCATAGAGCTAGCAGGATAATGAGTGAATATTGTGCTTGAATAATTTCACAAAATCTACTCTTGGTGGAGTAATTTGCCCCTCGTTATTCACCTAGTTCATGTCATGGATCCGACACCCTTAACCATGATTCTCCTGCAGATCAACTGGGTTGGGATGGAGCTTCTAGAGCAAAGGGATAAAAGTTCCAGCTCTGCTTCTGCCCTAACACTGCACTGCCCACAGCCTGTCGAGATCCAGGTAGTCCTGGGTGACCAGAGATTTGTTGCAATTCAATAATTGCCATTATTATCGCCATAGCACAGCCAGGGGAACGGTGAGTCACTGACAGTAAATGACTCACCCAAGGCCAAACAGCAAAGTCAAAGTACCACTCCTAACCCCCAGCCCCTTCCTTGGCCTGCAATCCCATGCTTTGTGCTGCAGAATCTAGTTACTACCCCCATCTGGAATTAAGCCAGGACACCGTGGCTAACACTCGCATGTCGTTTTTATGCAAACTTGATAGATGGCTTTGATCTCATCTTAAATAATTAAATAATGTATTCCATGGCTGTTACTTTCCAGGGGCTCCTTCCTTGTGGCTTGCTTTTCTTGTCTGTATTTTCCTACCTCCTCTGGTTTACCCTCAAATGATTTCCATTCTGCCTGGCGGGCGGCAGCAATATAAGGGGATCGCTAAGGACTCAGTTGCCTCTTCATGAAGAAAAATAGGAGCTAAACAAACTTTGTTACGGTGGCTTGCCTGGACCTGATCTCTAGTAGTGAGTTTAATATTCTGTGCTGGTTTTTATCACACATGGCTTAGATGCTGCTTGTTATGTATGCTTCCGAGTGTATTACATAAAATAAATAATTTCCCATTAATTTGTGGGAGGGGGGTTAAATGTGGTGAGAAGAGTCAGTTGGGAGACAAACACCCCTTAGGTCTCTGGAGTAAGAGATTTTATCAAGCTGTGAAACTTGGCTCTCACTATATTGAGAGCAAAGAGGGGCTGATACAACCTTCTGCCTCTTGAGTGACAGCGGCAACATGTATGTCATGAGGGCCAGATCCACTGTCATGCGCATGCCTGGTGCCCCACGTGGGTTGAGATGCAAAGGCCAGGTGTAGAAGAGAGCTTGAACCTTCACGTCCCAGCCCAGAGGGCATAGAAAGGAGACATGTTGACTCAATAATGTGTCCCACTTCCTCTGACCCTTCAGAAGACTCTCCGTAGGGGCTTAAGCCAACTCCCTTGAAGCCAGTGGAAAATCTCCCATTGACTTCAACAGTGCAGAATGAGGCCCTGGGTTCGCTATGGGGGTTGGACACTGCCAGTGGGAAAGGGTGGGGCTGAGGGATTGGCCCTGTTTCTCTGCCTTCTCTCTGATCAGCCAGGGGATGGGCAGCCAGGAGACAGTGTAGAGGTGTAGGACTGCTGCATGAATTGGTCTGGCCTCTTGGAGCATGCACAGGCCAAAACAGACCTGCAATGGAATAGCTAGGAGGCAAGGCTGTGTCGAGTCCCTTATGTGGGTCATGCTCTAGCTGGGTATTAGTCATTGAGCCATTCATATTGTCTGTTTAATGGTAGCATCTTGAGGTCCCAACCAAGATGGCGGCCCCACTGCACTGTCCCTACCCCAGGGGCCTTTCGGTCTGAATAAGGATTATCGCCATTTTGTAGAGGGGGGAAATGAGGACTAGAGGGAGATTAAGTGATGTGCCAAAGGTCACACAGGGAGTTGGTGGCAGAGCTGGAAAATGAACCCCTGTCCCCTGAGTGCTGGACACTTTAGGCCAAGCTTCTTTTCCCTTTAGCTGGGGCCTTACATCCAGGCAGCAGGCTGAGCTCTTAAATGTACATTGCATCTTCATGTCAAAAGAAAATGCCTCCCCCCGCTTTTTTCTTTATCCTTCTCTTCATCTCTCTCTGGTATTTCTAAGGTGCCAATCACCCTGGTATCTAAGAGCTGGCAGTCCAAGGTGGATTAGCCGGGACCGACGGGACACCGCACAGCCTGAGCGCTTCACTCCCTTTCTTTTGTGTGCGATTCGGAGATGAAACAGATAGGAAGAGGCACAGATACCTCAGCTGATTGAGAGACAGGCTCCGAGCCCGGCTTGGATATGCAGACGCCGCACAGACATGTGATCCCGTCACTTAGACAGCTCTGAAGTCTCCAGGGTAATTGGTGTCACCAGCCTGTCATATCAGAGGGCTTGAGTTCTAAAACTTATCCCCACCTCCATTAACATATTTATCAGCCAAAGATGGTGGGACCAAATCCAACTTCCACTAAAGTAGATGGAAAAATACCCACTGGGGTCACTGGAAGCAGGAGCAGGCTCAGTAATGGTTCGTCCTCTTTCTTCAGAGATGAATCCTCACTCAAGCGTCTTCCCACCCTGATTTCCTTTGCTTACTACAGGGGAAAACAGATTTAGGGGAACTTTTGCGGTTAAAAGTAAAGGGCCAGAATCTGCTGCTGTCAGTAACATCGCTGTAAATCCAGAGGGATTCAATCACCACTGCAGTCAGTGCCTTTACAGCTATGGCAGGGCAAATTTAGTGTGACCCCAGGACCATGGAACTCATCAGTTCCACTGACACTGGTGTAAATATAGACTCCACTGCTGCTGCAGTCAATAGAGTTACAGCAGGATTTGGTCTAGAGGGTCGGTGCAGCAGAGTGAGCACCTCCCAAACTGGCCGCACTTCTGCTTGGCGTGTTTTGTGCAATACAAGGCATTGGAACGTTTTCAGAGAGGGAGAGAAAGAAAGTGTGGGTATTAGGAAAGAAAGAAAGAAAGAAAACGTGTGTAAACAGGGAGAGCAGAGAATAGGTTCTGCTTTGACTTTCCTGGCAGGATTTCTGCCTGGGAAGTAACAATTGAATCTCTCTGCCTGTCAGCTCTTAGAGATGCTCCTCTCCTGCCCACATTTCTTGTGGTCCTGCATGTTCCACAGTTGATACCTCTACACAAGGGGGCATTAAGGCAGCATCTCCCAGCTGGGATGCCCCTGAGGTGCTGGGTGCAGCTTGGCCTCCCTGTGGACTGGCAGCATGGAGTGTCAGCCTGCTCCCCTGCTGACTGCTGGGGACGCTGGATAAACACAGCCAGGCTGGGGGAAGGATGTTTCATTCATCACGTGGGGAGAAGCGTTGGGAAGGGTGGCTGAGGGCTCCTCTCCTATCAACTAGGGAGTAAAACAAACAGGAGGCTGGGAAAAAAAGATGAGCTTGCTTGATGGGGAAGGAATGAAAAAGCGCAGCTGTGTGGTTCTGGGGCGAGGGGGGTAATTTCTTGGGGCTCCCAGGATGTTTATAGAATGCTAAACTGTATTATACTATTCTGCCCTTAGGTCGCACTGTATGTAAAATACCTTATTTAAAGCTAACCTTAACCTTACCTGGCAGAGCACTAAAGGATCTTATGATGAATGCATCTGGTCTGTACAAGCAAGTGCTGTAACCATTCCATATCTGATACAGAAGTACATGACATGGTGTCAGGAATAAACTAAGGGCAGGTCTACACTTAAAACATTGTAGCAGCACATCTGCACTGGTGCAGCTGTGACACAGTAGTGCTTCACTGAAGATGCTCCTACACCAATGGGACACCTTCTCCCGGCAGCATAGTTAATTCACCACCGTGAGAGGTGGTAACTATGCTATAGCACTGTCTACACCAGGGGGTTAGATTGGTCTAATTGCATTGTTCAGGGATGTTGACCTGGCCTAAGAACAGAAACAGAAGGAATAAAGAAAGTAACAAAGGTTGCAGACAGAAGGAACAAGGCAACAAAGGTTGCAAGATCTCATCAACATGTCATTCTTCAATGCCCCAGAGAATTTCAGCTTAGATAAAGCTTCGGCGTGGACAGACTGGAAACAGTACTTTGCAGGATTTCACATTGCTACCAAGTTGCACAAAGAAACTGTGGATATACAGGTATCTTCTTTAATTTATGCTATGGGGAAGCAAGCAGAGCATATCTTTAAATCCTTTGACTTTACTATAGATAGGAAAAAAGATGACTATGAAAGGGTTCTGGCTATGTTTGATGCATACCTTAGACCTTGGAGAAATGTAGTTTAAGAAAGAGCATGTTTCCACCAGAGAATTCAATAACCAGGGGGTAAAGTAGAATGTTTTATAAGAATACTACATACATTAGCTGAAAACTGTGATTTTGGGAATGCAAAACATGAAAATAGCAGTGATAGACTGGTTATTGGGTCAACAGATAAACTCAAATAACCCAGATAAACCTGTTCACAGCAGCTACAACTGAAGAGAGATTTAACCCTAGCCATGGGTATAAAGTGCGCAAAGCAGTCTGACTAGTGAGACAGCAACACCAGCAACTTGACACACTTGAAAAACCCGAATACAGCTTAGAAACTGTAAACAGACACTTGAATGTTAAAAGTCATTATCATAAAATCCCCGAGGCAAGGAGAGAGAACTCTCAGGCTAAGAGGGACAAATTCCAGCCTACACGCACAAGGTGTGGAAAAAGTCCTATCCCAAGAGATGATGCATGTTCAGCCAGAGGCACACAGCATAACTAATGCATGGAATATGGACATTTTGCAGTTGTTTGCCGCACCAAAGCAGGCAGGGAGTTAACTCAAATTACAATCAAGAGCCATTTTTTTCTGGGATCTATCACTTGTGATGACATAGAGCCTGCCTGGAGAGTGAAATTGACTGTGCATGGTAAGACTATTGACTTTAAAACTGAGACAGGAGCTTACATCACAGTCATCTCAGAAGGGACTTACAATCATCTTCAACCTCTCCCAGCACTGAAGTCACCTGACACAGCTTTGACTATTCCTGGAGGGATTCTGAACTGCATGGGCCAGCTCACCACAGAAACAACTTACAAAGACAAAAGCTTTGCATCCAGAGTGCGTGTGATGAAAGGACCACAGATCAACAGCCTCCTCAGACACAGTGTGGTAGCCATGATGGGTCTGGTGAGAAAAGTGGAAGAACTCAATGGAATATTGGGTGAAATAGGACTTTTGAAAGGAGATCCAGTACAAATCACCTTAAGAGACAATGCTGAACCATACCACATACATACACCTCGCAGGATTCTTATCCCATTACTTCACAAAGTGGAAACTGAGTTTAGGAAAATGTAATGGGATTGACATATTCGAGAAAATCTCAACGCCCACAGCATGGTGTGCCCCAGTGATACTGGTGAAAAAACGAAAAATGGGAAAATACGAATATGTGTGGATCTTAAAAGACTTAATGAAACACTTGTGAGAGAAAAATATATCCTCCCAACTCCAGATGATTTCCTTTCTAAAGTGAAAGGAAGTACAATATTCTCCAAGATGACTCAAGTGGATTCTGGCAAATTGTTTTAGCCAAAGAAAGTGCTAAACTGACTATATTTATCACACCCCTGGAGAGGTTTTGCTTTTGAAGATTACCCTTTGGGTTTGCTAATGCGCCTGAAAATTTCCAAAGAAGGATGGCAGTATTGTTAACAAACACAGATGGAGTTGTAGTTTTCATGGACAATATTCTGATATATGGATCTTCAATGGAAGAACACAAGAAAACCCTCAACGAGGGAAGTCCTAAGCCTAATCAGTCATTCTGGATTGAAGCAACACAAGGAAAAATGCATTTTCCACCTACCCCAAACTGATTTTTTGGGAGAGACAATAAACAAAGATGGAATCAGTCCTAGCCCTGAGAAAGTACAAGCAATTTGAGAATTGAATGTACCAACTAATGTACAAGAACAGAGATGTATGCTGGGGAAGGTAAATTATCTTGGTTGATACCTACAAGACCTTTCCACAGTGAGAAAACCGCTGAATGAACTGTTAATGTCCAAAACATCTTGGCTATAGAGGCCAAATCAAGACATTGCCTTCAGAAAGGCACAGTAAAAGGTACAGTACCAAAAGTGAAATCCCTGCAAGGTGCGTGGAAACTTTTTATGGACACCATAATAGAGGCTCAATTTAACTGTATAACCCAATTTAAAAAACATAGTAAGAGAACCAAAAAAGAGCCACTGTGGTTAAACAACAAAGTAAAAGAAGCAGTGAGAAGCAAAAAGGCATCCTTTAAAAAGTGGATGATAAATCCTAATGAGGAAAATAGAAAAGAGCATAAACTCTGGCAAAGGAAGTACAAAATATAATTAGAAAGACCAAAAATGAATTTGAAGAACAGCTAGCCAAAGACTCCAAAAGTAATAGCAAATTTTTTTTTTAAATACATCAGAAGCAGAAAGCCTGCTAAACAACCAGTGGGGCCATTGGACGATCGAGATGCTAAAGGAGCACTCAAAGACAATAAGGCCATTGCGGAGAAACTAAACGAATTCTTTGCATCTCTCTTCACTGTTGAGGATGTGAGGGAGATTCCCAAACCTGAGCCATTCTCTTGGGGTGACAGATCTGAGGAACTGTCTCAAATTGAGGTGTCATTAGAAGAGGTTTTGGAACAAATTGATAAACTAAACAGTAATAAGTCTCCAGGACCTGATGGTATTCACCCAAGAGTTCTGAAGGAACTCAAATGAGAAATTGCAGGACTACTAACTGTCATCTGTAACCTATCATTTAAACCAGCTTCTGTACCAAATGACTGGAGGATAGCTAATGTGATGCCAATTTTTAAAAAGGGCTCCAGAGGTGACCCTGGCAACTACAGGCCAGTAAGCCTCACTTTAGTACCGGGAAAATTGGTTGAAACTATCATAAAGAACAAAATTGTCAGACACATAGATGAACATAATTTGTTGGGAAATAGTCAACATGGTTTTTGTAAAGGGAAATCATGCCTCATCAATCTACTAGACTTCTTTGAGGGGGTCAACAAGCATGCGGACAAAGGAGAGCCAGTGGATATAGTGTATTTAGATTTTCAGAAAGCCTTTGACAAGGTCCCTCACCAAAGGCTCTTAAGCAAAATAAGCAGTCATGGGATAAAAGGGAAGGTTCTCTCATGGATTGGTAACTGGGTAAAAGGAAATAAAGGGTAGGAATAAACGATCAGTTTTCAGAATGGAGAGAGGTAAATAGTGGTGTCCCCCAGGGGTCTGTACTGGGCCCAGTCCTATTTAACATATTCATAAACGATCTGGAAAAAGGGGTAAACAGTGAGGTGGCAAAATTTGCAGATGATACAAAACTTCTAAAGATAGTTAAGTCCCAGGTAGACTGTGAAGAGCTATAAAAGGATCTCACAAAACTGGGTGACGGGGCAACAAAATGGCAGATGAAATTTAATGTTGATAAATGCAAAATAATGCATATTGGAAAACATAATCCCAACTATACATATACAATGATGGGGTCTAAATTAGCTGTTACCATTCAGGAAAGAGATCTTGGAGTCAGTGTGGATAGTTCTCTGAAATCATCCACTCAATGTGCAGCGGCAGTCAAAAAAGTGATCAGAATAATGTTCGGAATCATCCAGAAAGGGATAGATCATAAGACAGAAAATATCATATTGCCTCTATATAAATCCATGGTAACGCCCACATCTTGAATACTGCGTGCAGATGTTGGAAAAAGTTCAGAAAAGGGCAATAAAAATATTAAGGGTATAGAACGGCTTCCGTATGAGGAGAGATTAATAAAACTGGGACTTTTCAGCTTGAAAAGAGGCAAGTAAGGGGTGATATGACAGAGGTCTATAAAATCATGAGTGGTATAGAGAAAGTAAATAAAGAAGTGTTATTTACTTCTTCTTGTAATACAAGAACAAGGGGCCACCGAATGAAATTAATAGGTAAATAGCAGGTTTAAAATAAACACAAGAAAGTATTTTTTCATGCAATGCACTGTCAACCTATGGAACTCCTTGCCAGAGGGTGTTGTGAAGGCCAATACTATAACAGGGATCAAAAGGGAGCTAGATAGATTCATGGAAGATAGGGCCACCAATGGCTATTAGCCAGGATGGGCAGGGATGGTGTCCCTAGCCTCTGCTTGCCAGAAGCTGGGATTGTGTGGCAGGGCTTGGATCACTTGATGATAACCCATCTGTTCATTCCCTCTGGGGCACCTGGCACTGGCCACTGTCAGTAGACCGGATGCTGGACTTGATGGACCTTTGGTCTGACCCAGTATGGCCGTTCTTAAGTTCTAAAGGTAAAGGAAATGACCTCAACAGCACCAGTTCTGAAATACGACAATGTGAACAAACCTCCAAAGGTCAACGTGGAGCAAGCAGCTATAGCCTGGGTGATGGATTGTTGCAACAACATGGCTCCGAGTGGAAGCCAGCTGCATTTTGCTCTCGCACATTCACTGAAGCAGAAAAATGACATGCACACGGTGAAAAGGAGTGCTTGGCACGTGAGAACTTTTACCACTATCTGGGTGGACTGGATTCATTTACACTGGTAATAGACCATAAACGGCTTGTAACCCTCATCAGTGGAAAAGACCTGGATCAAGCAATGCAGAGATGCCAACATCTATTGTTAAGGTTAATGTGACTAACCCAATTACTAAACATGTTCCAGGGGAAAATGTAGTAGTAGCAGGCACTGTGTCATGGAGCCCAACATCACACTCAATTACCTAGGAGCTCCAAGACGACATAAAAGCATATGTGGGATGCTGTGGACACACACAGCCCAGTGTCAGAACAGAGACTACACCAGCTACAAAAAGCAACCTTGACAGACATACAACTTCAGGAATGTTTAAGTTACATTGGGGTGGCTGGCCCAAGTATCTAATAGACACTGAGGAAGTGACAGGACACTATTTTGTGGTGCATGAAAAATTAAGCAGTTCATATGGACTCATGATTAAAGGCAACTGCATCATAATTCCAAATGAAATGAGAGGAGAAATCCTAAATCTCTTCCATGAAAGACATTAAGGGCTTAACTAAATGCGGTGAAGGGGCCAACCAGTCAGTGCGGTGGTCGGGCGTCAGCAAGGACATAAAGAGTAAATATCTGCATGTGAACATTGCAGAACTAACAGACCAACACAACATGAAGTAACTTTAATAACAACACCTCTACCAGACAGACCTTGGAAGAGACAAGCTGTAGTTTTATGCAAATTCAGAGGACATCATTACCTAGTCACAATGGACTGTTTTTCCAGGTGTATAGAAATAATGTGCTTGGAAGACATAACATGTTGAAGTGTAATTGAGAAACTCAAGTTCACTTTTGCTCATTTCAATATTTCAGACCAACTAGTGACAGACAACAGACCACAATTTACTGCAGCAGAATTTAAGTCATTCTGAATGAAATATGATTTTGATCATATTCCTAGCAGCCCACATAACCCACAAGTTAATGAAGAGGCTGAAAGAGCTATCCAGACAGCCAAGAAAATCTTACAGCAGGAAAATCCATTCTTTGCTTTTCTCAATTACAGATCAGCACCAATACAAGCTAATGAATATAGTTCTAAACAACTCTTGATGGGAAGACAACTCAGAACTACCATTGCAGCTTTGGAAAAGAATCTATCTCCAAAGTGGCCAGACATTTAGAATGCAGCCAAAAAAGCTAAAAGAGTATGAACACTTTTACAACAGACATCACTCAGAGAACTGTTGGGTCTAAAATCTGGTGACCGTGTACATGTCAAATGGATGGAGAAAAAGGATAGACAACTCCAGCTGTCATAAAGAAAAGGAATTCAGCACCCAGATCATATGTGACTGAGACCGACAGTGGAGAATTCAACAGAAACCATCAACATCTACAGTTTGTTCATCAGAAAGAAGGATCAACAGAGCAAACGCTACAAATGTCAGATGCAGACCAAGAAGAAGACTCAGGGATTCCAGACTGACTACACCCAGTCGTTGCAACTAATGCACAGCCAGATGACCAAGTTGTTATGTGTTTGGGATGTGTAATTAGAAAGCCAGTATGATTCAGAGACACTTAATACACTGATACATACTGAACTTCAATGATAGCATGATCATATAAATATTGTAAATGGCAGGAAAGTAGAACGTAAAACGAGGAGATGTGATGGAACGCTAAACTGTATTATAGTGTTCTGCCACGAGGTGGCACTGTGTAAAATACTTTATTAAAGGATCTTATGATGATCCTAAAGCAAGCTCTGTAACCAATCCATATCTGGTCCAGAAGTACATGATAGGATGTGTCCTCACAAACTCATAGCTCCATGCATGCGGGGGAGGGAGTTCTCCAAAGGAACAGGCGATTTGAGATAGACCGGGGTATGCATGATTCTCCAGGGCCTTCAGTTAGTGAATGGGGTACCAGGGTAGTACACAAATACACCTGATTTCAACTGCTGGCTCAGCAACAGCCTCCGGATATAACCTTGGGCACATCTACCTCAAGTTCCCATCTAGAAAATGGAAAGAGTAGCCTCGCCCCACCTCACGGAATGTGAGGATCAAAGCCATTAACGACTGTGAGGTGCTCCCATGCAATGGCACTGAGGGCCAGCTATGTGGCTAGTGGGATTGTGCTGTTGTGTCTACATGTCGTGCCTGGGTTCACCCAATGTCGAGGCACCCAGAATCACTAGTCACTTTTACATCTGCCTACAGCAGGGTTCTTACACCTTCCTCTGAAGCATTTGGTAACAGCCACTCTCAGCGATGCAATACTGGACTAGATGGACAATGAGTCCAATTCAGCAGGGCAGCGCCTGTGTTCCTGCGTAGATGCGTCTCAACTGTTTTGCCTCTTTGTGACCCAGATTTAAGCTCCTTGGGGCAGGGACCACGTGTGAGGCTGCGCGTGTACATGTGTGTGTTACCCGGCATCTTTTGACGACCCTGAAGATGCAAAGACAAAGGCTGCCGTTTTCTACACTGACCACTGATTTGGGGTTCCTGAATATGGGGGCTCACAGTGTGTTGAAAATATGGGCCTGGCTGAATAGATTTGAGAGCCATCTTACCGGCCAATCCGATGCAGTTTAGGGGTGAGAGCCTGGGAAGGCCAGAGGGCTAAACCAGGATGGTTTCCATTTCCTGAAACCAATCTGGGGTTGGATGTTGGTGACAGAAAACTAAAAACTGGTGTGGAATTGGATTCGGGTCCCATTTTATCCAAATCCTTGATGCTTGGTGGTGTCTGGCTTTGGGGGTTATGGTTTGGACCAACTGATCGTAGTTTAGTGGTGGCTGGATGCGTGGCTATGGTTTGGTCATAACTGGAAGCCTCTGTTTTGCCTTCTGTGCTGTCCGGGAAATATCCCAGCCTACAGCAAGCTGAGTGGCTTAGTGGCTCAGACTTGTCTCTGATATATCTCTGCAGAGCTGGTTTAATGAAGGAATCATGCAGTCCTCCTTTCCTTTCCTCCCTGTGTGCTGTGCCATCGGCTGGCTGGGGTCTGGCAACGCAATTCTCCTTAAAATGCAGAGAACAGTACCTATACTTACTGCCTGTGCGTAGGCGCCGTACGCTCCAAACTGGATAGCCATGGGGTTGAACATGCCCATCTGTCCTGCCATTTGCTGCATGCGCCTCATTGTACGCTCCTTGTCCGTGTCTGCAAACTTCACCACCAGGCTCGAGGAGGCCCCCTGGAGGTAGGGAAATAAAAAGAGAGAACACAACCGGGGTATTTTCCCATTAGTGCCCAGTGGGACCACTCTGCATCCACACATATACCAGAGACTGGCTGAGATTCGGCTCCATTGGGCTTTGAAGACAACCCTGGGCATCCTCCCGTGATCTTTAAATTCCACACTGTTCTCAGCCTGCGGCAGGCTGGAGAGAGCAGCAGCAAAGAGGAAAAGGAATCTCTACCACGAGGGTGGGGTGAGTGGGCCATCTGGCCAACTCTCATTCTTCTCCAAGCTCCTCCTTTCTTTGCTTTGGTTTAAATTCTCTCTGCAAAGAGGTGGGCCTTGTTCTTTTCCACCTAGCAAAACTGCTGGTCTGTTAGGGATTTAAACTGAGAGCTGGTGCCATTGCACTGCAAGCTAGTAACTTCTGCACTCCATTTGGCCTGATTTATTTTTTGGACAGTGCAATGGGTTAGTTCTATCCCTGCCAGATCCTGCCTGTGGGACCCCTGCCTCCCCGGCACTCACTATTTTTACGCTTGTGTCTGGTGAGAACACACTGGTCAGCTTTGGCTCCAGAACTTAGCCCCCCACACTCTGAAGATGTTTAAGCATCCTGCAGCATCTCCAGCTAAGTCAGGGAAGGGAAAGTGGAGATAAGTGGATCAGAGTTTCCTCCTCTATCTCGAGAACTGTAAGAAGTTGAGAGGTGACCTCAGGAGCGGTCACGGGGAGATGAGCCCTGCTGTGAATGCAGAGTTTGTTAGCTGCAGTTAGGAAAGCTCTACTCATTTGGAGCACTGGAATTTCTCAGCAAGGAAAACAAGATCACTGCCCTTTTGTGTAAGCTGGCACAGATGGCATGCTCTAATGACAGTGGAAATGAAATAATTAGGGATGGGCAAACTCTTTGTGCCAAACTTTGAACCCACTTGGATTCAAATTGAAGACACATTGACTTGATTGTTGTTGGGTAGGGATTTTCCAAAACACTCAGAGGTGCTTTTTTTATGTGCTCCCGCTGACCCCAGGGGAAGTTTTCAGTAAGAGCAGAGATAAACCAACTCTGAGCACTTTGGAAAATCTCACCTAGTTGGGCTTATTTCCCACTTAGGAGAGAGGACATGGTAGGCACATTGATATTTTTCATGCACATTGTAACAGAACCACAGTGCGGTTAACATATGGGATTTTCTGGTAAGCACATGTAATATATGAGTCATAACTACAGCTGGTAATTAATATGCCTTTTTAACACATGCAAACTCAAACTAATCATGCAGCTAGACTTTCTTCCACTTGCTCCCTTGATGGAACTATGTTTTCTTCTCACTTCTAAGGCCTTGATCTTCTATCCAAATGAGGAAACCCAGATCACCCTAGCAGGTGACTGGTAGGTAGCAATCAGCTGTGAAATGGGACAAGGTGCACGGGTCTCCCTCTCACTCACTCTTGTGTCTTAGGCTCAGTGGGACAAGAGCCTGGCTTTCATTGACCTTGACACTTGAGCCTTGGTACTATTAGTCCAGCAACAGCCAGCAATCTGCAGCGATGTCCATGGTAGCAGCACTGCCAACCTGCTCGGGCCCCTGTCTCCACTAGCAACACAGCATTGCTGCAGATGCCCAGGTGGTCCCATTTCCCTCCCATGGAAAAGTTTGAAAAAATATTCATCCTGGCTTGGGATGTTTGGTGGGAAAGAAAGGTTAAAAAAATCCAGTTATGGGCAAAGCAAAGCAGAATTTTTCCAAGGAGTCAGGCAGCCCAGGTAACTGGGGAGCCAGCTGTCCAAGTAGTCAGGCCGTTTGGCAGCCTGGACAGCCTTCTGTTTGGAGAGCCCAGCTGCTGCTGAGCCAGCCTGGGAGCCTGGGAAGGCGGGTGAGCTGTCAGGAAACCAGGCAGGTCTCCATGGGCCACCTGCCCAGTTTCCATCCGAATGGACCCATTCCCATGGAAAGGTCAGTTTTGTCAAATCAGTCTTTAGCCAGAGAAAACCATTCCATCCAGAAATGTCTGAACCGCTCCAGTGGGAGCCACGCTGTGGCCTCAGTTTAGCACCAGAACAGTTGCACTGTTGCTGGCTATTGCTGCAACATGGGCACTAATTGTTCCAGTATAGATGCACCCTTACGGAGACGGGGAGTATAATTAACTGGCTCTCATTCCGCCCCTCCCCCTCAATTGGGGAATAATATCCATTCCATTGAAGGCAGAGTGCTTTGCTGCTAGTTAGGAATATCTTAATAAAATACTTTAATGCACATACAATGCCTAGCACCACAGGGTCCTGGTCTATGACTCCTGGGCACGACGATAATACAAATAAATTAATAATAACAATAATAGATAAGTCTGTAGGAGTCCCAGCATATGCATATGCAGCACCTTCTGCAGATCCTCGTAAGGAATAAAGAGCTGAGGAATTAACTTGGTAAAGAAACAGTCTGAGGCCACACAATGAGCGATGTTCCCCTGGATTAGCAGCACAGGAAGCGATTTTCATTGGTGAGGAATCTTTCTTTTTGACCTGTCACTCTCTCTCTCTCCCTCTTTCTAATAAATCTATAACCCGCTTGAACAATGTGGTGAAGAACAAGGGAGTGAAACAAATGGCTTAGCAAAACAAAGGGAGGGAGAGATGAATGCCCTATTCAAGGATGTAGAGTGGGATCCAGGAGTTATTAAGAGAGCAAAGTGGAATAAAATCCACATTCACCAGGGTTTCTGCTCAAGGCTGGGCAACTTCTCATTTTTTTTTAATCACATGAGGTAGCTATTGATCCTTCCCCAAATCACATTCTTAATTGCAGCTCATCGACAAATGAATATTTTAATGCATACATTTCCTGCTAATTATCGCCCAGACCGGTCCTTAATTAGATTTCAACACTCATTTAATTAACCCTGATCCAAGAGGCTGTTTGGTAACCTGGATCTAATGATCTGAACCTATTTGCAGCCGTGCTGGAGAGAGGCTTTGGGCCAGGGTAGACTGGGTGGCTCAGTGCAGCTTTGAAGCCTAACACGGCAGAGCTGGGTTAGCCAAGGAGGAACACAGTTTAAAGGACACAAGATTTTGAAGCTGAGTAAAGGGAATTATTGTCATCTCCTGGGAGGTGTTTCAAAGATGCAGAGTGGTCTAGTGGAGAGGGTACTAAGCTGGGAAGAAGCAGAAGCCAGGATGAGACCTTGAGCAAGTCACTTCACCTCTCCGGACACCTTTTTCCCCCACCTCCAGTCCTTTGCTTGTCTTGTCTGTTCAGCCTTTGGGACTGTCTCACTGTGTTTTAGGTACTACCATAATACAGAGGTAGAAATACCCCAATCTACAAATAGTGGGGGATTTGGTATAGCAAATGTTATCCAAATTTTGAAGGAGGAGGAAGAAGGACGTCTACTGGCTGCCGCCAAACAGAAGAAGCATGTTACAAGATTGCTTTATAAAACAGAGATGTCTGTATATATGCAAATATATACAGTATATATGCAAATATAGTTAACAGATAAAGTGCCAGTAGATGGCGCTCACCAATATGCAGTACAGTTGGTTTTATAGGACCAATCAAATTGATCGCTGTGCACTGCAACTGGTGCAACTCTTCACATGCAGTGCTGAACAAACATAGTGGTGGAATCAAGCAGGGCTTTAATCTGAGGATTATCAGGAAAAAATGCCATGCAATGTAAAGGAGACTTATCCTCCATGGTTGTTGCTTCATTTGCAACACAGAGTAACTTGGCATCTACACCTCTGTTTATTCAGACATTTAGAATTCTGTTAATTCTGAGAACTGAGTGTCGTTGTGAATTGATGTGGCTGGCGCGGAAAAATGAGGCCTTCATCTGACATATCTAAGGCTTGCCAAGGCAGGTAAGACCTTGACAGCAACGGATGGTTAGTTGGCAGATGTTTTCCTCCACCACAGCTAGATTTTGCCTTTAATCCTCAGAAGAACAAAATTAATGCCAATGGGAATTTTCCACAAGGATCCCACTGTGTCACAAGTAATAGATGACTACTGTGTGAAAGGGAGGGTGTTGGACAAGTGGTTAGAGCAAAGGCCTGGAAGTCTGGATTCCTGGGTGACATTATTAGTAGCAGTATTACAAGTAGTGCTTAGAAGCCTCAAATGACATCAGCACCCCAGTGCGCTAGATGCTGTACGTGCACCAGCAAGAGACAGCCCCTGCCCTTCAGAGTTTACATTAAAAAAGACCCCAACAAGACAGAGAGAGAACTGAGAGTCACTGTTGTTATCTCCATTTTATAGCTAAGGAACTGAGGCCCAGAATAACTGGACCACCTACAGTTTATGTGTGGCAGAGTCAGGAACTGAACGCAGCTATTCTAAATTACAGGCTTATACACTAAGCATAAGACCACACTTCATCTCCAGCATCTGCCACTAATTCATCATGTGGGATCATGAAGGTCATTAAATTAAAGGCCATTGATTTAGTTGGGGTTGGTCCTGCTCTGAGCAGAGGGTTGGACTAGATGATCTCCTGAGGTCTCTTCCAACCCTAATCTTAAGAACATAAGAACATAAGAATGGCCCTACTGGGTCAGACCAAAGGTCCATCTAGCCCAATATTCTGTCTTCTGACAGTTGCCAATGCCAGGTGCCCCAGAGGGAATGAACAGAACAGGTGATTCTCAAGTGATTCTATGATTAAATGGGCCAGATTCCCAATGGACATGGGTGGGGAATTATGTAGGGCGTTCGTGTGAAATATATATCACTTCCCAAGGCAGTTAAAACCCGAGTTGGTGTAAACTGGTGTAGCTACCAGCTGAGAATCTGGCCTTAGTCTTCTGCAAAATGAGGATAATAGAATTGGCCCCCTGCCTACTGTTATCTACGGACAGGCTCCCATTGGACTCCATGGGATTGGGCCCCCTCAGTACTTCCTGAGCCCACAGGGTGTTATGAGGCTTAAATCACTAATCTGTGAAAAGTGCTTTGAGATCCATGGGTGAAAGCTGCTGCACACCTTGGATGGAGAAGGGTTATTTATGTCTCCATCTCATGGATTCATTGCTTTTAAAGCCAGAAGGACCATGATGAAGATCTAGCCTGACCTCCTCATCTCCCTGTCTGATTATTCCACACAAAGCATTATTATAGGTGCGTCCTAGTGCCGTTCGGAGAGGAGAATGTTGGACCACGAAGGACCACATGTGGGCCTCATCCAAATCTCATGGAAGTCACTGACTTCCACTGGTTTTGAATCAGGCCCTTAATGAACACGAGGCAGTGCCATATAATTCCTTTGCAACAACCTGGCTAAAATTGGAGCTGATCTCCTTTCTTCCTGACCTCCTTTATTAAGTGCTATGAGATCTACTGCCGAGAAGCACTATATAAGAGGTAGATATTATTTCCCATTCGCTCCTAGGCTGGCAAGTCTACTTAACATGACTATCCTTGTTTGTTCCTCTGGTGCAGCTGGTAATATATTACTCCCCTTAGTCAGCACCGGCAGACATTCTGCAGCCTGGCGCTCTGAGGGAAAGAAAAAATGGAGGTAAAAATACCCCTCCACTACACTCACTTTGTAATCCCTAATCAGAGTCCTCTGTGGGAAAAAACTAATTTCCCAGCCTGTCTTGACGTGTGAAATAAAGTCATACTTGAAAACGGGTGCTTGACAGGTCGCTTGTGAAATTTCATATTCAACTAAAAATAAAATATCCATCCATTGATATTTCATTAAAAGGGCACGAAAACAAATCTTTTCCCTGGATGTCTGGAGTGCTTCCCATTAGTTATGGCCCTTCAAATGGAGCGTATACACAAATTAAGCATAAACTTTACAGAAGACTAAATAATACTGTACTACCCCAGGTAAACCTATGTCTTCTAGCACAATTTTCAATGAAAAAGTCTTGATAAATTATGTCACTGAGAAGTACAATGCCGTATATATATATATTTAGTGGAGCCTATAAGTATTAGGACCTCTGGGCTCAGTGAGGCAACTCGCCCTAGTAATATTTAGATTATTTTATAAACTCATGAATTACAGCCCTGATTCAGCAAAGCATTTAAGCACATGCTTAATGTTAATTATCTGAGTGGCCCCATCGGAGTTAAGCATGGGTGATAGCGCTTTGCCGAATTGGGGCCTATATCTGTATGAGTGGGGTCAGCTCACTGGGTAGATCAAGGGCTGGGGAGTCAAAAGTTTTTGGCTGCTGAAAGTTAGTCTGCGAGGCTGGGATTTAAATGTGTCCAAGAGATTTAGGTGCCCAAGTTCAATTAGGGTCCTTTTGAAATCGCAGCCGTGTGTCCATATCGAGGCACCTACGTCAGTGGAAACTGCTGGGTGTTCAGCACTTTTGAAAATCAGGCTACTTATTTAGTTGCCACAATATGAATTTAGGTGCCCAAGTTTGAAAATCTTGGCCTGCAGTTTTATTCCCAGCTGTGAAACTGATTTGGATAGGTGCCCTTGGGCAAGCCATGAAGGGCAATATTTCCAAATCAGCATGGCTGAAGTTAGGCACTGAGCATCAATGGGAGAAGCTGGTTGCCAAGACTGAAAACAGAGCTACATCGGCTGATGTAAATCTGTGTAGCTCCACTGAAATCAAGGCTGCTGTATAACATCAGCTGAGGATCTGGCCCCAGTTTGTAAAGAAACTTGGGTATCCTTGAAGTTTAGGACAGGAAGTGAAAAAGAACAGTGTACCCAATTAGACCTTGCAGAGGACAGGGAACGTTAGATAGGCAGAATGTAATTACACAAGCTGGAATTAGGCCAGGACATCAGGATGAACTACCCTGCTCTTGTGAAAGATGCCATGTTTTTTTCATACTCAGGGCTTCAATTTCATGTCTCATCTGAAAGATGAGTGGGAAGGCAGCCACAAGGAGCGATTTAACTTTAGAGTCCTGAGAGCCAGTTTAGACACGCTCAAGCCGTGGGTGACAGAGACGGAAGGAGATAGGAGACATTCATCCAGCGCTTGAGCGACAGAGGCCTTTGATAATGCTACTCCCTTGGTAAGGGAATGTCTAAGCAGAGATAGTAGCTGCAGGTACTTCCATCTACAGGTCTCCTGAGTTGTAATTTATTTGGAGTAGATGCTTGATTTAGGTCTTACTCCCCCACACACTTGTGAGTTGGTATCACTCTGAGCTAAAGTAATTGCTTCCTGCAGGGTAACTGAAGTATTAATTAGTGGAGAAACTGCACCTGATTTTAACAAGGAATAAGTAGATACATACCTCACATATTAGAAAAGGCCCCCGAATCAAAACCCCAGGTCCAAATAACTCAACACTGTGGGAAAGGCTGGATCCCAATCCAGAGCTGGATTTTGTGGTTCAATCTATTTATAATAAATTCACACACGCCAGAGCTATTCCCATTGCTTCATGTGCTACTGGAAGGTGATTGTTATTGTTTAGTAATGGTCAAAATGTATTTTTTTCCATGAAAAATTTTGACAAAAAAGAAAAAAAAAGGTTTTCATTTAATTTTATTGGGTTTTCATAGAAAAACTGAAAACCCCCAAACATTTTTTCTTTTTGTTAGGGTTTTTTTTTTAAGGTTTTATTTTTTCAATGAACTTTTTTTTTGGAAAATGGATATTGTCTGAAAATAAACCTTGTTACTGTGAAAAAACCATTTTTCATGAGCAGCTCAATTATTTATTTTATGGGAGACCCAGCTAAGATCAGGACCCTTTGCACTAGGCATGGTACAAACACATAGTAGAGACAGTCCCTGACGTACAATCTAAATAGGCGAGATGGACAAAAAATGGGAAGGGACATAGTCACTGATAGGAGAAGTGAATTGTCTAAACGTAAACAGCAGGTCAAAAGCTCAGCTGGGAATAGACCCTAGATCACTCCAGCACCCTACCCCTGGGATGATACTTCTGCTCAGATACCGAAATGATGGTTTGGTTTAAGAATTTCAGTAGACTAGACTGGAATGATTTTAAAAAGAAACAAAAGTTAAAGAAGGGCCAGCAAATTAGGGAGATATACAATTTTTAAATAGCTTGTTTTAAAATTGGAATAGTGCACAGGCTAAGGAATACTGCAATAATATTATTTAGTTAGAAATATACTGCCCATTAAAGCATGTTACAAATCACTTCGATACTGTATCCATTCTGTATTAACACATTTCACTATGAAAGCCTAAATAATAATGTCTTTGGACTTACACAGCACGTTCCATCTCAAGTGTAGCTCCATTTACTTCAATGGAGTGATGCTGATTTATATTAGCTGAGGATCTGGCCCTTTATATGCCAAAGAATCCGCTTCCATTTGGACTGAAACCAATGGGAATGAGGCATACATTTTTAATGGGGAGAGTAATTAACCACTGGAACAATTTACCCAGGGTTGTGGTGGATTCTCCATCACTGACAATTTTTAAATCAAGATTGAATGTTTTTCTAAAAGACCTGCTCTAGGAATTATTTTGGGGGCAGGTCTCTAGCCTGGGCTATACAGAAGGTCAGACTAGATAATCACGCTGGTCCCTTCTGGCCTTGGAATCTATGAGTGAAACATGGTAACTGTTGAACCATGCACCACAGCACCATGCAAGAGTTTAGGGCAGGAAATGAAGCAGAATATCATATCTGATTGAAACTGCCAGGGGATTTTAGGAACCCAGAATGTAATTACTCATTGGCATTTGGCTGGGACACCTGGGTTAATAAATCTAATTTTGCCAAAAATACTGTGGGATCTTTCACAACCACAAATTGCAAAGGTCTCGGCTTAATATCTCATCTGAAAGTTGGTATTATGATCTTGACCTTTAAAAACAATCTTGGTCACCATTTGACCGCTTTGACCGAAACCAATCAAGTCACCTACAACTAAAGGCCGTTCTGGAATGAGTAAACACATGCAGATTCCTGAGGAGTATCTGTGTAGGCTATGGGAAAGGGGTTCGTTCATTCCTGAAGAGACTTCATGGGAACTTCTTCGTTCCATCCAGTGATGATATCGTGCTTTAAGGGTGAGCTGGCTGGAAGACAGGGATTCAAGGAAAATAGGTGGAAGCATCTCGAGTGATTCAAACCTGGTCAAAAGCCCATGGAAAGGTCCCACTGACTTCACTGGGCTTTGGAGCAGGATCCTAGTGAGAAAGAGGTGCAAGAAAGGAAAAGAAAACCATCAAAGTGATAAAGATCCAGTCCTGGGACTGTAATTCCTCCTCTTCTACAGGAAGAAGGTGTTCTTAATACAGGATCTCTGTGTTATCCAATGGAATTCCCTCTATTGGGCTAGAAATCCCCCTGTGAGAGAGGGAATGTTTGTCTCCAGGACCATAGGTTTATAAATGGCTGTGGTCCCTCAGGAAAGGTCAGTGCTTGGAAATTATTTTAGGCCTCCTAGGTTCTAATTTCATCCAAAAGAGACAGGCGTTGAGCGTGGAATACCCTGTGGGGGATGCTTCTGATGGCATTGAGACCTCTACAACGTTCCGCTGCCGCGTCTTTCTTCCCCAACCCCCCGGCCACCTCCTCCTGTTGTTGATTTAGTTCCTTCCTCCCTTTGGAGCCATAAAAGGACATTATAGCGCCAATTAGCTCCTTTTGTCTAAAGCAAAGATGTGAGGCTCACTATCGCTTATCCCTCTTAGCCCATTTGGAGGTAATGAATTCTGCAGCGCAGAACAGTTTGAAGGGAAGAAAGAGAGAGAAAGACGGCAACTGAAGCCTATCAACTCCCCTGGGCCTCTTAGCTGTCCTGCCAGATGCCTGCACTGCTACAGAGATGTGACTAGAGAGGAAATGCAGCTCAGTTGAGTGCTTCGGCCCCAAAAGGCCATCTTCGGTGCCGGTATGATTCATACCCCCTGTCAGGCAGCCGGGCTGCCTGGCATTCTATTCCGGGGCCTGGAAACATCTGATTTATTAGTTCATTTATGAAACAATGGGGAAGGAAGGGAACGTTGCCCTGGGATTTTATTTTATTTTATTGCAGGACATAAGGGATATTATTGCCGGGGGCTACTGGAACCTCTGGCTAAGGAAGTGAAACAAGTGGTGGTGGTGGCAGGAGTGGGGTGGGCCAAACTCTGAAGGTGTATCCTCTCTTGGGGGACCTGGTGACTGAGGAAAAACTGACCCCTAAGTTTTAGGTTGTGGTAACTTTTGATAGCAAACAGAGACTGGGGAACACATGAGTCTTTGGATGGGATTTTCGACCAAATGCTATTGTAGGAAAATGCCGATTCTTCAAAACGGAAACTTTTTGTGGGAACATATCAGTTTCGACAAAACTTCAATTGGGAAAGATTTCTCAGGAGTTTGAGAGTGAGAGAATGAGACCAACTCCTCCCAAATACCCAATAGTCCAGTGGCTTGGTCAACTACTGAGAGATGGGAAATCCAAGTTCAAATCCCTTCTTTACATCAGATACAGAGGAGAATTGAACCAGGGTCTCCTACATGCACGGGTAAGTACCCTAACCACTGGACTAAAGGGTACGAGGCCCACCTCCTTCTCTCTCCCTTTTTGTTTGGAGTTAGGCATGTGCTACCACCTTTCTTGCAAAAAAATGGCTTAGGTGCCTACCCACAATTCCTGGCTGAGAATCCCAACTGGAGATAGGTGCCTCACTCCTGGAGAGAGGTGGGGCTGAGGCCTCACCCCTGTCTTCAGCATCTCCCATTGACTAGCTTAGGTGGCTCCCCTCTCTGCACGCTGGCTTTTGCGGCTCCCATTCTTAGGTGCCTCACTCAGAGCTGTGGATTCCACAAGCTGCAAGGGGCTATGATGCTGAATTCTGACGCACCTAAGTCCCTTTGTGGATTTAGCCCCAAGCTCTTTGGGACAGCACAGTGTCAAGCCCACTGTTGGCATTCAGCAAAGAATATGAAGTGCAAATGGTTCCCTTGAAACACTTGATGATGCTGATGATTTACTCATCCGGCACCAGCAGCCCACTAAGTCCTCTACTGACAGGGGTAACGACAAGATGCCAGCCCTGAAGAGCTTGCAATCCAGAGAGATGACATATGCACATAAGCACTGGAAGGCAAGGGGGTGGAAGGGTGGTGCCATTCAACTTGTCTCTTGTTAATGCCATGATTTCTTTCTAATCACCCTCACTGTGTTGTTAACCTTAATATTTTAGACATTCAAGGGTCCTTGAGTTAACTCTTCTCTGCTGGGGCTAGGGTGTGCAGCTGCTGTGACCATTTCTATCGATTGGCTTATTACGTCTGTGAATTGTGCACAATGTTCCTCTAGGTCAAACCATGCTGTTCTCACTGCCATCCTCCCGCCCACCTGTTTGTTTCACCTACATGCTATGTCTTGCCTTTTAGCCTGTAAGCTTAGGGGACAGGGACTCTCTTTTATGGTGTCTACCCAGTGCCCAGCACAAAGAGGGAGCAGCTTAGCTGAGGCCTCTTGTGGCTACCGCAATACAAACAGTCAGTAGAAACCATTGGAGCCTGGTTGTGGAGAAGGAATCTGCTAGGGTGAATCCAACCCTGCTCCCACTGAAGTCAGAACATCTCTCGGCATCTAAAGGAGCAGGCCACATCCCTTGAGGCTGCATGCACTTGGGACTTACACCTGCCAAACCTACTCAAGTGAGGAGCTCTGCTGACTTCCCACAGGTGAGTCTTCCTGGCATGACTGGAATATGGCAGGATTTGGGTTTGGGTCAAATGCTCCCCAACTTTGCAGAAAATGACACAACTGCCTTTAAAAAAATTAAAAACCAGGTAGCTGCCAGGATCCCGCAATGAGAAGTGGAGTGTGTGTGTGTGTGTGTGTGTGTGGAGGGGGGGGGCTGGGGAGGGAAGAGACAAGGAAAGTTTCTCCTATGAAAGAAATGATCCAATTTGAAGTAAGTCCCTTATGGGAAAAGCTGTGACAGAGGCTGCTCTGTTCCTGTTAATTTTCACAGTGCAGCTGTCAGCGGGTCTGTAAATAGTACTCCATGAAGCCAGCACTTCCTATCCACACATCAACCGTTCAATTAACAGAAGAACAGAAGAAAGAAATAAAGTGCACCACAGCCTTCTATCACGGCTTTGATGTTTCCCAGCAATTTATGAAAGTGTACACAAACCTAATTACAAGCCCCACTGCTTCCCATTTACATGGAGCTTCTCAAGTTCAGAGCTGTTTATATCAAAATAATTGTTAAAAATACCTCAGCTGATGTATGGCATTGTGGGCCTCTGCTCACCGCAGCCACCACGCTCCTCCTCCTGGGGAGCTTCTGCCTACCCAGCACTTTGGCACAATAAAAGTAGCTTCCCCACCGCTGTGCATGCGAGTTGCGCAAGATACAACTTCATCAGGACCACAGTAGCTTGTTTCCTCTCCTCCCTCTACTTGCCCATCTCCTCCCACTTTCCTTCCACCTCTCCTGTAGTCTGTCTCTGCATTTACCCCCATCCCGAACTTGGCTGAATGTTCCTCTGCTATGCTATGGTGGAATGACCACAGCTGTCTGTCCCCCTCTCCTCCCCATCACACTGTAAAGGAAGTATCAGAGGGGTAGCCGTGTTAGTCTGGTTCTGTAGAAGCATCTGATACTGTACAGGTTATCTGCACTATAGGAATGTATAATAATAATAATAATAATAATAATAATAAAAACAATAGTACTAATACTGTAGCTTACAGGTTAGTATTTTTTGGTATCACTGCCCTCTACTGGTTGGATGCAGAATCACTCAGCTGTGTGTCATCAGCTCCGGCATGTTAATGCAGCGTCTCCAGGAGTTTACATGGTAGGGACCTGTGCTTGGGAGTGGGGATCTGAGTTTTATCGCCACTCTGACCATCAAGTGCCAGGTGGCTACTGACTGCAGGAGCATGACAACCAGGATGGCCCCAGGTGCGGCATGAATTTGTTTGTTACACTAATAAATATTTTAGTAACTCCGATCCAGTGACCTATGTGATCCGATCCAGAGTTTTCGTCCCACCAATCTAGTGAACGACAAAATCTGTTCCAGCCTGAAGAGAGAATTTCCACGTTGAGTGCAGGCAGCAAAACAGCTGCTTCTCTGGGCTATTAAATTCAGTAAAAGCTAGGAAGACCTCAGAATTTTCAGGGTCATGGCTGGGGTAAAGAGCAATAGGACACATGGCTGATGGTGCTGAATCAATACTTTTCTGGTTGTTTAAAAAACTCAAGTAAATAAAACCCATTGCAGAAGTCTCAACTGGCTGTCAAGCTAGTCATAAGCAACTGGGAATTTCCCATTGCCTTCCTGGGAGAGAGGGGATATTGAGAAAGGATCTGGAGGAAGACAGGGTGCTGACTAAAGCTGGTTGAAAACTGCTTTTATTTTCAGCAGAAAAAAAATGACTCTGTCAACACCCCCCCAAACTCAAAAGTTTTCAAGCTTTAAACAATTCCATTGTCAGCTTTGCCAGGAAAAGTTGACTGCTTCTGTGGAGAGGAGACACTTTCCTCAAAGTGTAGCTGAAAAGCCAATGTTTTCTCTCCTTCTAAGCTCCTTGGGGCAGGGACTGTCTTTTTGTTCTGTCTTTGTACAGCACCTAGCACAATGAGGCTGTGACTGGGGCTCCTAGACACTCTGGTTTTAATAGTATAGTAAAAAACAAACTAACTGTGTGACCTTGAGCATGTCACTTGTTCTCTGTACATCCTCTGAAGGGATGCTGAGGGAGCAAGCAGAGAGGTAGGAGGAGAACCAGGAAAGGACAGAGTGACAGGAGCCATGGAACCCAGGCTAAAGGGGGCCATATAAGTACCACAGACAGAGAAATGTGGATGAAACTGTTGGCCTCATATAGAATGAAAGGATTTAGAGTCAGTAAAATAAACTCAGGAAAAGATTGTGAGGTGCTTAGATACTAAGGTAAAAGAGGCCGTAAAAACACCATCAGTCAACAGCTGTGGATGAAACAGTTGACCTAATACAGAAGCAAAGGACTTACGGGCAGTAATGCCCCGATCAGCTGCTTTGGAACAAAGAATGGCTCTTTTGTACCACCATTGCTTGCACTGTTGCTGGTCTCTCTAAGGAAGAAAACAAATTCTTGCAGAGGTACAGGGTGTGTGATGAATGGCAGCCAGGCATCTATCCGAGGAAAGGGTTTTAAAAAAAAACTTTCACAAAAGGAAGTTGCTTTTTGAAACTATTTGGTAGCATATGTTGTGTGAACAGGAAGTCACAGCAGAGCAATAATCCTGGCAGCTGTGGAGAAACAGGAGCCTGCTGCAAGAATGAATGGCTCGAGACCTGACAAGAATGATGATGGATGCGCCGTTGGTTGTACACGAGGATGAGGCAAGAGCCATTTAAACTGGCTGAACCACAGGGACAACTTTGAGTTGGCATTGCAGCCGGACAAGCTGGCCTAGTGCTAATGGTGCTGAGGCAGAGGGGTAGCACAGAGGCTGATGGTTCTGAGTGTCCCGAGCAGAGTGTCACAACTGGACCTGCAGCCATTACGCAGCTGATTAGTTTCATTGGCACTGCTCTCGCAAAGAACAAGGCCCAAGGCTCTAGCCGTTTGGGTCATTAATGACTATTCTGCACCTTTGGTAAGAGCAGGAGTGATAGTTCTGTGGCGCTGGTCAAATTGCAGTCTGGTCATTTGGAAATGTATCGTTCCTTGCTTCCTACCTCAAAAGAAAGATTCAGAGAAAAAACAGGACACAGCAAGAAAACAGATGAGCTGTCTCCAAGGGATCTATGCTCATTAACACCAGCAGGGGATCTGGTCTTTGATCCATATCGTTCTCCCAGGAATGCTTTCTGCTGACCCTTTGCTCTCTGTTCACCTTCCCCCGCGGTCCGCTTTCCTTTCTCATTGTGTTACCCATCTCATTCTGACTAAGCTTAGTGGGGTGAAATCCTGCATCCACTGAAATCAATGGCAAAACTCCCATGGACTACAATGGGGCCAGGATCGAACCCTTGATGGTCTCATTTGCCTGAAAACCACATTATCCTCACTCCCATACAAATAATAAATGCCATACAAATAATAAATGCTCATTTTTCCTCCCCTTTCAAGAGGTTGCAGTATACGTCTCCACTTCCTGTCCAATTTGTCAGTGTAGTATTGCTGTGTGCTGTTCAACAGCTGCTACGTTCTACCCCTGAGGTGGCTGTATTCGCTCTCTCTCTATGGCCCAATCCTGAAAGACACTGAGTGTCCTTCAACTCAATTGAAATGGATGGGTGCTGAGGTTGCTTGTAGGCTTGGTCCTGTGGGATTGTGCGTTTGCTTGTGGGACTTACAAAGCACTTTGGAGTCCTTGTGGATGCAAGGCATTGTACATGGTCAAGCTAAAGTTATGAAGCCTTCTACGTAGCCACAGGTTTGGTTATTCAAGGATATTTCAGGCACCAGTAGTTAACAGAAATGGTAATAACCATCCGGTATAAGCGAACAGGAAAAACGATTGAGGCAACGGTCCAAATTCTGCACTGCCCTTCACCCTGAGAAACTCAGCTGATTCACTGGAGTGGCAGAGGAGCAATTCAGTGCAAATTCTGACCCCAATGCACAGGAGATAGATCTGAGTGGTGAGGGACGGTGAGGAAAAAGGAAGATGGCAGGATAACAGCTGGACTGGTGGTGAACTATATTTTGTGCACAGCTCGTCTACATGACAACTTGTTCGTATTACCCTTACTTCACCCTCCTCCTTTCCCCCAGCCCTCACCTGTGGTTCCCCCCGCCCACCTCTCGCATCTTGTCTTTAACAAAGATTGTAAATCCCTTGGGGACTGCCTCTTTGCTACATGTCTGTACAATTCCGAGCCCGGTGAGGCCCTGATCCCTGACTGGGGTGGGGGAGTGCTATCTTGAGAGATTCGTAGATTTTAAGGCCAGAAGGGGCCATTATGATCAACTAGTCTGACCTTCTGCATAACACAGATCAGAGAATTTCATCCAGTGGTTCTTTCATCAAGCCCATAACTTTTGGTTGAGCTATAGCAGGGCTTTTAGAAAGAGACGGCCAATCTTGATTTAAAGACTTCAAATGATGGAGAATCCACCACATCCCTGGCCAAGTTGTTCCAATGATTAATTACCCTCACTGTTAAAAATGTGCACTTAATTTCTTTTCTGAAGTTGTCGAGCTTCAGCCTCCAGCTATCGGATCTTGTTCTGCCTTTGTCTACTACACGGAAGAGCTCTCTACTATCTAAAATCTTCTCTCCTCGTAGATACTTGTAGACCATGATCCAGCCACTTCTTAACATTCTCTTGGATAGACAAAAGAGATCGAGCTTTTCAAGACTCTTATTCTAAGGCAGGTTTTCTAGACCTCAAATCATTCTTGTCGCTCTTTCCTGAACCCTTTCCAATTTGTCAATATACTTTTTTATCCTTGTAGTATAATAAAAGTCACAAACCAATAACAATAAAGCAAAAAATGTTAGGACACATTATCTCTCCCTAAGGTTACTAAATTGTGCATCCTCCTCTGTGTAAGGCAGATGTGTGTGAGTGTGTGTGTGTGTGTGAGAGAGAGAGAGAGAGAGAGAGAACGAGCAAAATAAGCCTTCCAAATTTTCCCCAAATATCAGGCTTGAACCTCAACCCTACCAGGCATTTGTCCAAATGGAATGAGCTGAGGTTGATGGCCAGGAAGACTCTCTAAATATCTTCACAGCTTTTTTAATTCTAAGCTGTACAGATGAGGATAAGAACTGCATTTTGCACTTTTCGGTGGTTGCACGGAGGTGCAAATCACAGTACTGCTTGGCTCTAAATTCTGCTTCCATCATATTTGTGTGCTTTTCTCTGCTGAACACCAAAAAGGTTCCTCATTGTTCCCATATAGACCGTTATTCCTTGGCAAAGAAAAAGCATTTAGACACTGGCAACAAGCCTGAATCATCCCTGTGCAACCAGTGGGGTTACCCCAAGGATAAATCTGGCCCAGCTGGTACAGCATTTGTGACTGTGTGTCTTTGCAGACAATCAAAACTCTATCATTACTGGTCACGGGACACTGTGCCTCTTCAGCTCACACGGATGTGAAACGATACAGTGCCACCCTGGCCTTTTAATTGAGTAGCTAAACAAACCTGAGGCCCCACACGCCTCAGCTGCTATCCATTTTTCCTGGAAGAAGATTCAGAAAGCACTAATAAATCATCAGCCCTTCCTCCCCTCACCCCTTCATCAGGCCTCTGGGCAGCGTGGGCAGAATAGACCCACAAGGCGTTCTCCTCCATTAGCCTGCTACTCACCGGCATTGTCTGGCTGCCATGCAAGGCGTTGATGGCTGCTTGGGCCTCTGCATGCGAGGAGTATTTCACAAATGCACACCCTGCAAGAGGAGGGAGAGGAAAGAGAAGGGTTTTTAAAAACAGAGATCCGAAAGCAGCAGGCGGCTAACATGGGCAACCGCAGCCAGCCACGTGAAAGGGATTTAGTCTATTGAAAACCCACATGGCTCTCCTAGCTACATAAATTGTTTGCTATTTGTAGAGTGCCACAGATGGGAATCACCCATTACAGTCCACAATGGCTCATCTCTGCCCCAAAGAGCTTGCCGTGATGACTTTTGGCACGAGAGGTGAGAACAGGAATTGTATTTATGGAACGGCCACCACCTTGGCCAAGGCCAGCTATAGAACCATGGACTTCCAGCTCTAAACAGCAAGTGTCATGACAACTTGAGCTGGAGAGCCATTCCTTGGAGCTGTGGGCTGCAACCGAGTCATATCCCCTCTGTGTCAGACACAGCAAGGACACACAACACACACAGGTCTGGGGGTTACATTTAGGCATTCAGAGGTCATTTCTCTTAGCCTCTTCTAGCCAGGTTTGGGGGCTGAGTGGTGAATTTGTATGTAGGCACATCAGGTTTTAGTGTGATGAGCACCATATCATAACTTTACCCAGGAGTAAGCCGTGTGTCAGGGGCAGGGAGTCTCACATCATCAGTATAGAGAAGGTATCACTATAACTATTTGAACTGACACAGAAGAAGATAAGAGATGTGCTGACTTTCACATAAGCAGTGGCCGAGGTGAGAAAACCCCCAGAAGTCCTGGCTTTCAGCCCTTTCTCATACTACCTGGCTATCCTCCCACACCTACCCCTGAGGATTACAAACAAGGCTATTGAAAGCACGGGAGTTAAAAACACTGGTTTTTTGGGGGGGGAAGGGGGAAACAAGCCCAACCCTAAAATGTAATTGGGAACCTGTACATTTCCCCCCAAAAGCTCAGACTGCCTCTCGGGGAAGTGTAGCAACTGTTATTAGAGGGATCTAACTTATAAGGGGCTAAGGGGAGACCACCATGAGAAAGTGAGATAGATAAACCTCAGCTGGAAACAATAAGGATCGATTATCAAATAATCACAGACCAGCATTCCTGGACTCCTGAGATACTTCACCTTCCTTTTCACTAATCAGAGATAATCCAGAATCAGGGTGTTTAAGTATTTGCAGAGATTCTTTTGCACTTTCTGCCTCTAAAAGGAGGATGATTAGCAAGCATACAAAAGCTTTCCAGGTCCAATAGCCCCGAATTTTGGCTGCAGCTATCAAACTGTGTTCCTTTGTCTCTTAGAGTGAAATCCACCCTCTCTGCATGAAGCCTCAATCAGTGGGAGCTATGCACGGGTTGGAGGAGATGGAATTTACCCTGTTCAACCCACAGGGTGTCAACACAACCCCTGTGCCACCGTCATTCCCTGTTGGGTTTTGAGGTAAGGGTTAGCTGAAATTCTTGCTCTGGACAACGGACCAGTGGTAGTTAGGCACCTGGAATGCAGACAGACGTCTACATGAATTTTCAAAAAGCAGCTCTGCACCCGCCTCCCATTGAAATAAATAAGAGTTAGGCACCGAAGGCGCTTTTGAAATTTGCTGCCTGCAAATTCAGGTGCCCAAACGTCTTAAAAGGTGCCTAGTTTTTAGTTTATCACTTCCTGAAAAATCAAGGTCTCCCTCAAAGGTGTTGAGATCCTCTGCAAGTCCCTCAAACAGAGGCACCCAATACCATTAAACACTTGAAAATGTAGGGCCAGCTACTCAGCAGGGGCTACACTGATTTAATCCAGCTGAGGATTTGGTTCCTAATATCTAAGCAGTATAAGAAACTGCATAGACTAGACTAGACTAGAACAGAAAAACAGCCAAAGCCAAAAGTACACTATAGGCATCGTCAGATGGGTGTCAGCAGCAGCAGCAGCACGTCCCATGGGTATCACCACTGGAGGTCTCTGCTGGGACAGCTCACCCTGATATGCTAGTGGGGAAGAAATGGAACAACATGCAGGAATTGGGGGGTTGGGGGGGAGGATATTATATGCTCTTTGCCAAATGGGGTGAAATATGCAGTGTGCAAAAAAATGCAACAACACAATAGACCTTATATGTGGTGGTGTTTAAAAACATAAAATCAAATAAATAAGATGATTAAATGCATAAAAATGGAACGAAGAAAAAGGCCCAGCGTATTGATTATTTGTCTTCCCGTAGCACCTCGAGAGTCCAGAGAAGATCAGGGCCAATGAGATGATTGCTAGACACCGTACGAACACCTAGGAAGACTCAGTCCCTCCCCCGAAGGGGTGCACTCTAAATAGATGGGACAAGCAACAGGTGGGAGAAAGGCAGTATCATCAACTGCATTTACAAATATTGTTTACAGATGGGACCCTGAGGCCCAGAGAAATTAAGGGTCACGCTCAAGGTCACACAGTGATAAACTGAAGCCAGATCTCCTGAGTCTGAGCCAAATGCCTTAATTACAAGCTCATCCTTCTACTCTTAGGCCTTGTCTGTTACTAAGGGCTGGTCTACACTGGGGGGTGGGAGGGTTTTGAACTAAAATACGCAACTTCAGCTACGCAAATAGCGTAGTATCTTAGTTCGACTTGCCTGGCTGTCCTCACGGCGGCGAGTTGACTGCGGCGGCTCCCCCATCAACTCCGCTTACTCCTCCTGCCGAGGTGGAGTACGGGCGTCGATTAGCGGATCGACTGATCGCGTCCAGACGAGATGCGATCAATCGATCCCCGATACATCGAACGCTATGGGTACAGACGTACCCTTAGTATGAAGCAAGCGGGGGTGTAAATCTCTGGCACACTAGCTCACTGCACAGAACTGTCCATGTGGATCCTGCTACTGCACATTAAGAGTTCACTGTGCACATTGACATTCTGCTGTGAGCCCTTGCCTGGGCTAGGCTAGAAGGCATGTTGGCATGTTTTAGCTCACATGTGCTAACCACAAGTCTAGCGTGACCAGGGCCGTGTATTCTTTGACATGTGCTGAGCTGGTTGAGATGGAGGCCTGGTTCTCTTGATGACCTTGACCTGCTAACATGTGTTAAAACTACAGCTGCCTTGTCTAGCCCCGTTTTTCCCTAGGGTAACATGGCCAAAATCCTACTCTAGACAAGGCCGTAGAAGAAGAAAACACTGTGTCCTGAAATAATTAGTTCTTCCAGGGAGATGTGCCACATTGGCAGCTGGCACGGGGAGTAGCAGCTTACCTGGAGTTCCTGCTAGCTCTTCCCCACATCTAACTGTCTCATAAGATAAGACAGCTACCCTTCGCTTCCCTGTTGGCTGGCTGCTCTGTGTGTGCAAATCAGGAGCTTCCGTAAATAGCACCCGCAAATGGAACCTGGTAATATTAACTCTGTCAAGGCTCAGTATTGATCCCGAATAGCTTTTTGAAAAGCAAGGCTGAGACTTCAGCTCACTCGTGCTAATAATTAAACTGGTTAGCAATATGGAGCTGCCACTCAAGTTCAGGTTGTAAAAAGAGAGAGAGAGAGAGAGCAGGAGAGACTAAGTCTCTAGGGCTGTGTCCTCCTTGGAACCAGCTGCTGACAGATCTCAGTGATTATTGCCTTTATTATTGCTGAGGTTTGATTCCTTTGTGGTTATCTTTTATGCTTGACAGCTTTGGGTGAGTGCAGAGGGGCACTCGAATTTCCTGCTTTCCCTTATCCCAACTGTTTTTCCCAATTAATGGTGTTTAACCTCATAAGATCAGTAGGGGTGGCACCCTTCCAGGTTAGCTAAGTCTATCCCCTTCCAGTCCGGCTGGCTTTTCCTCCCCACTTTATAGAACATAGTTAGTTGAAAAATATATTCCCATTTTTTCCCTATTGAAATTCAAAATGTTGATGACATTTTTCATTGAAATTTCAAAATTTTTCAGCTGCCACTAGAGCGGGTCATATAACAGGGTGGAGTTTGTCCATGAATATTTATGTGAAAAAGGACTCCCAAACTTTCTGTTTTGGTCAAAACTTCAATGAAAAATCGAATTAGAAAACTGAAATTCAGAAAATTTTGAGCGTCTGTATTTGTCAACCCCCCGTAAAAAACTGATCAATGGGATTGTCGGCACTTCGCTGGCCTTGTCCTTTGGCGTCTCCAAGCGTGCAGTGACTGAGGTGATTTTTCAGCTTTCTCCACCTACACTAACCAACTCTGTTTACTAAAGCAATAGACAAGAAAGCACTCATTTTCCGTCTGTCAGCAAAACAAACCGTGCACTGAAGAAAAGCACTGTCATTCTTGGGATACCTGGGTTCAATCCCCTGCTCTGGCCAGACTCCCTGTGTGACCATGGGCATGTCACGTAGCTTCTCTCTGCCTCAGTTCCTCATCTGTAAAATGGGGGTGACAGCACTACCCTGCCTCACAAGGGTGTTATGATGCAGAGACAAAGGCCTGAGTCCAGTCCCCTATTATCACAAGAAACTACTACATGCCTTACTGTATAGCCTCGTAGGCTGCCTCTGCCCCAGATTTCAATAGATCCGCCAGTGGGGCTTCTAGTCCTTTCTTCAGAGGACTTTCCTCATTGACCTTATTGCCAGGAAGTGTTTTCCTGACTTCCAGAAGAAATTTCCTCTTTGTTCCATTTCATCGCCAAGTTCCTCAACTAACTCACCCTAAAAACTTCTGCCATATACAGACTGTCAACTACAGTGGGTCAAAAAAATGGAAACAAAAATTTTGACTTGCAGAATTTCAAGCCAATTTATTTCAAACTTATGAAAATGTCCAACCAGTTCTGCTGTTTGGCATTCTTTGGATATTTATCACCAGTGATCACCGTGTATAATTAACTTTGCAGACATCAGACATACCACGTCGCATGGCTGCTTGGACATCATCAGGAGGGAAAGAACTTAGAAGGAACCTTCCATTCTGCAACCACAGGCTCCCACTGTCTGAGCAAACGGGAAATTATTTCAGCTGTATTCGTGTTCTGTGCTTTGTGGACCTCCAGCCATGAGAGGGTGATGTAATCACATATTATTGATTAGTTCTGACATTTCATGAGACATTGAAAACCTGTGGCACTTTCTCAGGAAGGGGGTATCTATCACAAGTCAGTGCAGTACTGCCAATCCCACACATTTGAAAAACTCATGAATCGGCCCTAAAAATTCATAAGACTGGCTAAAATCATAGTATTTAAAAATAATAAATGTGCGGTTCTTTTTGCTTTCTGGGTTTTGAGCATCTAGATTACAGCTGAGTCATGTTTTCCAGCCTTTCCCTGTAATTGTGAGGACCAGAAGCAAACTTGCTTTTTAAAAAAGCGAAAGTGGAGATCCTCACGACTCCAGGAGCCAGGACTTTAAGAGAAGCACCAAACTTTCCAAGACTCAAATTATGAGAGCTGGCAACACTCTCAGATATATATTTACTCTGTCTTCCCCCTCACCACCCCCCACCCCAATTCTATGGTCTTATATGATTAAAATATTGGAATGCCGCTGTGGTTAAGGGCAGAAAAGCTATGTATGAGAGAATCCGCCTCAGTCTTCCTGCTGTTCTTATTATGCCAGGTGAGTCTCCATAAGAACATAAGAACGGCCGTACCGGGTCAGACCAAGGGTCCATCTAGCCCAGTATCTGTCTACCGACAGTGGCCAATGCCAGGTGCCCCAGAGGGAGTGAACCCAACAGGCAATGATCAAGTGATCTCTCTCCTGCCATCCATCTCCATCCTCTGACGAACAGAGGCTAGGGACACCATTCTTACCCATTCTGGCTAATAGCCATTTATGGACTTAGCTACCATGAATTTATCCGGTCCCCTTTTAAACATTGTTATAGTCCTAGCCTTCAAAACCTCCTCAGGTAAGGAGTTCCACAAGTTGACTGTGCGCTGCGTGAAGAAGAACTTCCTTTTATTTGTTTTAAACCTGCTGCCTATTAATTTCATTTGGTGACCCCTAGTTCTTGTATTATGGGAATAAGTAAATAACTTTTCCTTATCCACTTTCTCAACATCACTCATGATTTTATAGATCTCTATCATATCCCCCCTTAGTCTTCTCTTTTCCAAGCTGAAGAGTCCTAGCCTCTTTAATCTTTCCTCGTATGGGACCCTCTCCAAACCCCTAATCATTTTAGTTGCCCTTTTCTGAACCTTTTCTAGTGCTAGAATATCTTTTTTGAGATGAGGAGACCACATCTGTACACAGTATTCGAGATGTGGGCGTACCATGGATTTATACAAGGGCAATAATATAGTCTCAGTCTTATTCTCTATCTCCTTTTTAATGATTCCTAACATCCTGTTTGCTTTTTTGACCGCCTCTGCACACTGTGTGGACATCTTCAGAGAACTATCCACGATGACTCCAAGATCTTTTTCCTGACTCGTTGTAGCTAAATTAGCCCCCATCATGTTGTATGTATAGTTGGGGTTATTTTTTCCAATGTGCATTACTTTACATTTATCCACATTAAATTTCATTTGCCATTTTGTTGCCCAATCACTTAGTTTTGTGAGATCTTTTTGAAGTTCTTCACAATCTGCTTTGGTCTTAACTATCTTGAGTAGTTTAGTATCATCTGCAAACTTTGCCACCTCACTGTTTACCCCTTTCTCCAGATCATTTATGAATAAATTGAATAGGATTGGTCCTAGGACTGACCCTTGGGGAACACCACTAGTTACCCCTCTCCATTCTGAGAATTTACCATTAATTCCTACCCTTTGTTCCCTGTCCTTTAACCAGTTCTCAGTCCATGAAAGGACCTTCCCTTTTATCCCATGACAGCTTAATTTACGTAAGAGCCTTTGGTGAGGGACCTTGTCAAAGGCTTTCTGGAAATCTAAGTACACTATGTCCACCGGATCCCCCTTGTCCACATGTTTGTTGACCCCTTCAAAGAACTCTAATAGATTAGTAAGACACGATTTCCCTTTACAGAAACCATGTTGACTATTGCTCAACAGTTTGTTTTTCTGTGTGTCTGACAATTTTATTCTTAACTATTGTTTCGACTAATTTGCCCAGTACCGACGTTAGACTTACCGGTCTGTAGTTGCCGGGATCACCTCTAGAGCCCTTTTTAAATATTGGCATTACATTAGCTAACTTCCAGTCATTGGGTACCGATGCCGATTTAAAGGACAGGTTACAAACCTTAGTTAATAGTTCCGCAACTTCATATTTGAGTTCTTTCAGAACTCTTGGGTGAATGCCATCTGGTCCTGGTGACTTGTTAATGTTGAGTTTATCAATTAATTCCAAAACCTCCTCTAGTGACACTTCAATCTGTGACAGTTCCTCAGATTTGTCACCTACAAAAGCCAGCTCAGGTTTGGGAATCTCCCTAACATCCTCAGCCATGAAGACTGAATCAAAGAATCCATTTAGTTTCTCCGCAATGACTTTATCATCTTTAAGCGCTCCTTTTGTATTTCGATCGTCAAGGGGCCCCACTGGTTGTTTAGCAGGCTTCCTGCTTCTGATGTACTTAAAAAACATTTTGTTATTACCTTTGGAGTTTTTGGCTAGCCATTCTTCAAACTCCTCTTTGGCTTTTCTTATTACACTCTTGCACTTAAGTTGGCAATGTTTGTGCTCCTTTCTATTTGCCTCACTAGGATTTGACTTCCACTTTTTAAAAGAAGTCTTTTTATCTCTCACTGCTTCTTTTACATGGTTGTTAAGCCATGGTGGCTCTTTTTTAGTTCTTCTACTGTGTTTCTTAATTTGGGGTATACATTGAAGTTGGGCCTCTATTATGGTGTCTTTAAAAAGGGCCCATGCAACTTGCAGGGATTTCACCTTAGTCACTGTACCTTTTAACTTTTGTCTAACTAACCCCCTCATTTTTGTATAGTTCCCCCTTTTGAAATTAAATGCCACAGTGTTGGGCAGTTGTGTTCTTCCCACCACAGGGATGTTGAATGCTATTGTATTATGGTCACTATTTCCAAGCGGTCCTGCTATAGTTATCTCTTGGACCAGCTCCTGCGCTCCACTCAGGATTAAATCTAGAGTTGCCTCTCCCCTTGTGGGTTCCCGTACCAGCTGCTCCATGAAGCAGGACTAGGAATGGGGAGCAACTGAGAGAAAGGGTGAGAACGTTCTTGTTTCTTCCTCAAATGAAGTGATTCACTTCATACACACAGAAAAAGGCTAGAAGAGACAGGCTCATCACTTCTTTTTTCATTAGGACCTTCAGGAGTCTGGTGCCTCTTGTTCTTGCCAATGTGCTTAAGCAAGCGCTTAAAGTTAACCATGGGGCCAGATTTTTAAAAGGTATTTAGGTGCCCAATTCTCATTGATTTCAATAGGAGTTAAGCCCCTAAACACCTTTAAAAATCTGACCTCACGTATTTAAGTGCATTCCTGGTTAGAGATGGATTTCTAAACAGGAGCCTAAAATGCTGGGGGCTCGTGGCCATCTGACTGCCGTTTGGCGAACTCTGAGAAATAAATGGATAGGTCTCAAGTTAATTCTAATGGACAAACATCCACAACCCATGGCTGGACTGAATTACCTCTAACTCCTAGAGCAGTGGTTCTTAACCTGGGGTGCACCCCCACCCCCCGGGGGTGCGAGATGCCCTTTCTGGGGGTGCAAGACATGCCAGATTTTTTAGAAGGTAAATCATCAAAAACACAAATTAAGCACAGGCATGTAAGTACAACTACTTTGTTTAATCAAACCTGTGTATCTATTAACATTATACATTTTTAACTATTACTGTAATATACAAACAAAAAAATTTATTTTCAAGTTTTTAAGCTAATTGTAGTGAAATTATCTCACTAGAAAATACAGGGTATCACCATGTTGCGGGGTATTTCTTGACACATGCGCAGATGATGATGTGGTAGCATCGCGGCTTTGTTTGAATTCAGTTAGCTGCTAACTATTAGCGCGTCGGCTACAGTTTACTTCCACAGCAGACTGGATCCATTTCTTTTTGACCTGGATTCCAACAGCGATAGTGATTTGATGAAAGATGATCTCATTGAATTATGAGCCAATGGCCGTATCCGAATGGAGTTTGAGACCATGACACTTGAGAATGTCTGGGGTGCTCACGTAGCGCCATTTCTACAACTGGTGCCATTTGCAACTACATACTTGTGTGAGATAGGATTTTCATCACTCTTACACATCAAAACAAAGGCCAGAAGCTGCCTAAATGTGAGCGATGACATGCTTGTGGTTATTTCAAAAAAAGTGCCTCGTTTTTTGAACATCATTGAACAAAAGCAACAGCAGAAGAATCACTGAGCCGGTAAACTTATAAAAAGTGTGTAATTTTTCATGTATTCTTAATTTTACTGCAAAATTAAAATAAATATATAATTCTCTCTCTTTCATTCGATAGTTATGATATATCTAGGTTTAAAGAACTGACCTACTTCAATGATTTTTGATAAGGGGCGTGAAAACGTATTTTGAGAACCAAAGGGGTGCAGGCTGCAGTAAAGGTTAAGAACCACTGCCCTAGAGACTGGCCCTCTCTGGGAAGATACTGGCAGAATGGCAGGGAGGTGGGCGTGCAGTGGGGGAGATTAGTGTTCTGTCAGTCCAGCCCCATTCACCGGCACTACACTCGTTTAATTGGCTTTACAGCGATGGAGCAACAGCAGGATCAAACAGAACAGTAGGAGGAGCTACAAGGACAGAGGGAGACCAAGGAAATACTTTATCGCACAACACAAAATTAATCCAGGGAACTCATTGCCATGGCATGTTGTGATGGCTGAAAATATAACTGAGTTCCAAAAAAGAACTAGGTAAATTCATGGAGGATAGATCCATCAATGGCTATTAGCCTGGATGGGAAGGGATGCAAAACCATACTTGGGGTGACCTCAAACCTCTAACTGCCAGAAGCCAGGAGGGGAAGATGGGATGGATCTCTCCAATATTGCCCTGTTCTGTACATTCCCCTGGAAGCTCTGGTACTGGCCTTTGTGGGAGACAGGACACTGGGCTAGATGGACCATTAGTCTGACTCATTATGGCAGCTATTATGTTCTTAAGTCCCAGCCGTTCAGGAGATGAAGCTGTAACTTACAGGCAAACCTCTCCAGCTCACAGTGGGGTGGAAAAAGGGGTGGAAAAAGTCCATCAAGACACAGGCTGGCATTTGTGAGTGTGTGTGTGTCTTCTTCTCTAGCTATCATCAGGCTAATACTTAATGAGTAACAGGGGGAGCAATGATGCATCACATGGGACTGTGAAAAAGCTGAAAAGTGAGCCCTATGGAATAAGAGCTGGAGTCAACAGACATTCAGATCAGTGGATAGTATCCCATTAATTTCAATGTGCATTGGATTAAACCCTTAAAAAGTAGGTGGCTTGGAAGGAATCGTGGCTGGGAGAAAGCTGAGATCCTCTGGTGTGGAACAACCCTCCCATTCTGCTGTGATTGCTACCTCCCTGCACGGCGTTAGCATCCAATTTCCGCTCTTGGTGTTAGACTTTCCCAGACACCCCCCCCCAGAGCAGAGTGTATATCGGATGGCACACTCCCTTTCCCCTGGCTGTTTCCTACCACCTTGACAAGCTGAGGTCTGTCTGAAGATGAAGAATCTTTGCTGGCTGAGAATGACTTTATAGGCATAGCAGTGTCTTTCTCAAATATGTCACTGTGGTTAGGATCCTCTGTCTTCGTGTTGCAGAAATATGCCCGTCAATGTTGTCACATGTCAAAATATCTGGTGACATATGAACTGCAACAACAGGACTGGTGTCTTCTTCACAGACGCCAGCACATTTGATGAAATATTACATGCCGATCAATATTTAATGGATGCATTTCACTGTCAAGAGAGAAGGGCTTCCTGTTTAAATTGAAGATACTTTTCTAGGAAACGGTTGGAAGAATGACCCTGATATTAGATGGAAAATTCTTGTTCAAATGCTGATGCTCGAAAAAAGGCTGTGATGTGCCATGCTTCAAGGACAGAACTCCCCCAGCTCCATGCGTCCAGGTGATAAGTACTGTCTCAAAAGGGCCAACAACTGGCTAGTCAATCCAATGAGACCAATTTTCAAATTTTAAGTATTTGTCTGTGAAACCTGATATAAGAGCTTTTAAATTGGGGATGGCAAATACGGACGAGGCACACTGTTTAAATCAGGGCGCGACAGGTGCACACTCAAAAACGTATGTGCATTTGTTTCCCTGCAGTTTGTGCAAGCTAGTGGGTATATGCACATGCAAAATGGCCCTTCTGTGTGTATTTACCTATCTTACAAGTGCAGGTTCCTATTTGTATGCAATTGTGGGTCTTTGCATTGTGCACACCCGTTATGCCTTGCTGCGAAAGTTAGGTTCATGTGATTATCCAGTCCATTCTTCTGGGGAAAAATGCAAGATCATTTCCTTCGTCCTATACATTCTTCACCACCTTGCCCAGGCCATCTTTAAGTGATGGGGCTTCTACCATTTCCAGTGAGGAAAAGCTCAGTACAGGGAGTTGAGAAATCTGGTTTCTCAGTTCAGCTGCACCAGTCTGCCTCCTTGGACACTGCTGGCTTCACTGATTTTAGACTCTGCTAATGGCGGAGTAAATTTTATTTTTAAATGTCCCAAAATCAAATAAGGAAACAAGTTCAGAAGTTCATCTCCATACTCAGAAGTCAGCATGCTTCCTGGAACCTGCAATACTGGTCTGCATATTACAGCTAGTTGAAACATTTGGCTTTTTGATCATAGAGAATTTTTATTTTGGTCAAAATTACCTGGCTTTTCTCAGGGAAGTGCAGGGCACAAGCAAGCACTCTCCCCCCAATTTTTTGAGTAAAAGATTTTGGGTTTTGAAATTTTATTTCCCTCTGTAACTGAATCTCTGTCTCCAGATTGCCTCTTTGTGGCCAAGGGCGGCTTTGCCTCAGTTTCCCTCTGAGGTTCCTGGAACTAATCCACAAAGGCTTTCCCCTGGCTAATAACACCCCTATTTGGGGCTGGTCTAATAATGAACAAGTTGAAACAAGGCTCAAAATTCCACAGTAAAGTCCATCGACCCACAACACAACAGTTCATTCACAGCTCTAGCTCTTCTTCGGGTCCAGTCTGCTCTTCATCAAGCAGCCAGTCCCAAGCGTTTCTAGCTGGAGTCCTTCCCTGATCTCCAAGCAGCCACTCACAGGCCTACCTACCTGGAGTCCTTCCTTTCCCAAGAAAAGGATCCAAAACTCTTCTCGAGGCTTCTCTATCATTCAGAGAGACCAGCAGGCAAACCTCTTCGGCTGCTTTGCTCTTTTGACTCAGCCTTCCCCAGCTCTCTCTGGCTCAGAGACCAGCAGGTGCACATCTGCTCCACGCCTGGTCCTGGCTATTTCAGGGTGCTCTCTGCAGCCCTCAGTAACCTTCTCCAGACCTTTGCCGACCTTTCTCGCTCCCTCTCCCAGGCCTCTCCCTTATTTATCCAGGAAGCCTGATGGAATCACATGACCCGTCTTTATATTCCCCACGTGGGTAGAGGAGTTAATCGTCTCGCAGAGGAGGCTGAGAGCCATTTCCCATTAAAGGTCCAGCCAAGAGTGACACCCCCAAATTTAACATTTCAACCAAACCTCTTTTGTGAAAATTGACATCTTTTCCGTTTTTGATTTCTTTGGAAATGTAGGGGAAAAGAACCATTTTAAAAACATGTTTTTCATGAAGAATAATGGGGATTTTCTGACCAGCTCTGCTGAACATGCTACAAAAATGGCCTTTCTTTTGGTGTTTCGTTACTTTTGCTTATGCTCCCAATGGAATTGGTCAAACTCCCATTGACTTCATTGGGTGCAGCAGCAAACCCTAAAACACTATTCCTGTAGTATTGGTGGGAGTATTGATAGCCTGGAGTGGCCACAGTGAGAATTCCACATGATAATGAAGAGGAACTCTTGTGTTGGAGGCGAGAGAGAAGAGAAAGGGGCCCTGGCTTCCATTCTTGGCTCTGTTGCTGGGCAGCTGTGTGGGCTTAGAGGGGCCTTTTCTCTCCATGGACTTCTTTTTTCCCCTCCTATTCTTTGTCTGGTCTCTTTAACTATTAGCTGTATAGGAGAGAGACTTTCTCTTATTGTTTGTACATCACCCAGAATAATGGGGTCTCAATATGGATTGGGGCCTGTAATACACATAATAAAATCATTTGGGACTTGGGAAGAGCTAGTGGCTGAAGATGGCAAGTGGAACACTTGGTTCTGTTAAGAGAATGAATGAGCACATTTCACCCGAAGACACTCAAACGCAGACAAAGGAAAACGTGGCTCTGGATTGCCTCAGGGCGGATTATGGAAGCAAACTTTACGGGATATGGGTGGGCACATTTTCAAAAATAAGTACTTAGGTGGTGCCCACAAAGCATGCACTTACAAGGTGGGTCGTGATGCATGCAAGCTGGTATGCAGGCAAAGAAGTGTACGCACATAATCATTTGTGGGCATGTATTTTATGCATGCAGCTGGCCCTTTGTGCTCAGGCACACATATCCTGCAGAGACTGGGCCAATCTCGGCTGGTCCACATGTTCTTCAATGGACCTTGGCCCATTTACAGCAGCAGAGAGTCTGACCCACTCCTTAGGGACCTGAATTTGAAAGTTTGGCCCTAACCAATCCAAGGGGTGACATTCATCTAGCCACCGAGTCACCTTGGTCTAATGGATACTGTTGTACAGAGGTTGGGACTGGCTGGAGGGGCCACGCACCGTGCATCACGAGCCGTCTTACCTTTGCTGTTGCCATCGGGTCCCCGGAGGATCGTGCACTCCTCGATGTTCCCGAACGCCTCGAATAGCCTGCGCACGTCGTCTTCTGACTGCTGCTTGTTGAGCATCCCCACAAAGAGTTTTCTGTCTTCTGGAACAAAATAAAGAGATGCTTACCATATTCAGGAGGAGTGCGAAAGCCAATATGACTCCACATAACGTGCAAAAGAAAGAGGTGGGAGGGAGCTGCCCCTCTCCTCTCCCCACCAAGGCAAACATTTTCAGAAGTGGCTACGGATTTTGGATGCCAAGCTGGAAATGCCTTAAAGGGGTCTGGTTTTCAGAAAGTGCCAAGTACCACGTTGAGCCCTGGAAAACCGAAGCACCTAAAACCAATTAGTCACCTCTGAAAATTGATGCCCCAAGCCTCACGAGTCAGTTCTCTCTGCTCAGTCTTTGGAGGCGAGTCCCCGGAAATAAAACACTGGTATTTTCCAGACTGCCATTCAAAGGGAATACATACAAGGATGGCATTTAGAACCAACCTTCAATTAGGAAGTGCCCTTTCTAGTAGCCACCACTTTACCCTATAAGCTGCAGGAGAAAATAATTAAGTTTAACAGAAGCGGCTCTGTTTTGAATTGGTCTTTGATTTAAAGCAGCGAGGGAAGTAATTAAACGAAATGGAAGCCCTGACTTGTAAATGAAAGTTTTGGTCTTATATAAATATATATAAACGCTCACATACACATTATACATATAAACACATTTATGTACCCACACAGATCTCTACATATACACACAGACAAATATGTATTCTGACTATTTTTGGAGGTCAGCTGATTGAAGCCAACTGAATGGATTTTGCCCAAACTTTCCCAAACTTGCAGTGGTCACCATTTAAAGCCAAAATTTACTAATACAAGTATCTGAGATAGGACAGGTCCATCCTATTTCAACTAATGGGAGACCCGCTAGCATCTGATACCACTGTGCTCTGTTGGTAGATGTTGGTTGTTTAATGGCAAGCATTGTATTTACCTTTGGGCTTACGATAAGGCAATGTTTACACTACAGGCATGTCAATCAGGGGTGTGAAAAGGTCTGATCCCTGATCAACACAGCTGTGCCTGCATAACCCCCTAGTGTAGACGCAGTTATATTGGAAGAACTGCACTTTTACTGGTATAGCTTGGGTGTGGAATATGAATAAACAGTGACAACCCAGCTTTCCCAGGATAAGCAGCGTCCACCCTAAAAACATTTTGTCATTATACTATACTGTTATACCTATATCGGTAAACAGCTCCTAATGTAGACCCGGCTGTTAAAAGGAACAAACTTTGACAAAGCACCCAAAGACAGGGCCCAATCCAATGGCCACCAAAGTCAGCAGAAAGACACTCATGGACTTGAGTGGGCACCGGAGCCACTGTTAGAATGGATTTCTATTCATAGCATTGTGACTGGCCGCGCTAGACAATATCACTGCATGAAGGGGAAAAACGGAAATTTACATGGTGTACATTGTGTATGTAAATAGGCCATTTACACATGCTTCATAAATGTGTAACTCATCATTCATTAAATACTATGTAAATGTGTGTGAACCAAGATGGGTTTTTTTCTCCAAGCAGTTTACAGAACAGATGCAACCAATTTGAATAAATGCATGTTAGTAAATAAAGAAATACTTTGACTTTTTTAAAAATGTGCATGTTAATAACCTGAACCTGAACAGAATGCCCGTTTACAAAACCCCTTTTCTGGCTGAGAACATGGGTGATTTGCACCAGTTTTACTCATTGAGAAAGTGGTGATTTAGGCAAACTGCTCCGCTTAAACTGGTTTGATCAATGTTCACATACCCAAGGGTCATCTGTAAATTAGCAAATTGCCTTAGAAATGGAGCTAAAAGTAATTTTTCATGCAGTGGATTAGAACCCTACCCCTACCCCATTAGGGTGATCCTGATGAACCAAGAGCACTCTGTGTATACAAAATGCACACATGGCTAGAGTAGGAAGATGACCAACCTTTACATCACCTTTAGCTGTGTAGCCAGTGCTGAAATAGTAGGAACACAACACACTGGGTTATCCCCACGCTTTCTTTTCCCCCATCTCAGCTGAAGTAGCTAAAGTAATGGACAGCGCGAAGGCTTGTTTTCTAGAGGAACGCGTAAGGAAAGTGATAGCTTTGATGACTGTCTTAACCAGATCTACTGTGAACCCTGGAAATAGGAGCTAGGAAGATTGTTTAGTGCAGTGTCAGACTTCCCCACTGTACATTTTTCAGTGCTTTGTTTAGAATATTTTTTCAAGTAATTGAGTCATTTAATACTCCACTGGCAAGGAATGGACTAAATATTATAAATGTTCTCTATAGCTCTATGAGTCCGAGGAGCTTCCAGCATCTTCCTTGGTCACATCTAACTGTAGAAAAGTCTCCCCCACAACAGATGAAACCATCTTCTTGGAGATACAATGTGTATGGCCCATCAGAAACCACTATACTCCATGGGCAAATTGCTCTGTTCAATGGAATCTCTGTGATGGGGTGTTAAACCTTTGAAAGGTAGCTATTAACGCTAGTCATATCCTCAATGAAGCATCTTTTTAGGCCTTGGCTAGACAGTCTTAGAGAAAGCAGTAAGTCCAAAACCCTACTGTGTGTGTAAGTGTCTGGGGAAAACTGGTTTGGAGAAGGAGGGTTGGCTGCCCCAGATGGAGGTGAGGTGCAGGGGAAAGAAAGATCTTTGAGCACAACTGAAGCCAAGTCTCCACTAGAAGAAAACTTGCTGGTATAACTACACTGGTATGGGTATGCAAGCAAACCTTCCCGGTGCTGACATAGCTAATACTGGTAAAAAAGTGCTTTTGCCAGTAAAGCCTATACTGCCTCCCTAGGAAAGCACTTTTACCAAGAAAAACACTTTTATGCTGGTATAACTGTGTCTGCTCTAGGGTTTTTACCGGTATCGATGTGTCAGACAAAATTGACACTCTTAATCAATGTTATAATACCAGCAAAAGTTCCTAGTGTGGACCTGGCCTGATCCTGCCTTGCCTAGTTTAGTTTATGCAAAGCATAAATCTAGGTATGTTACACAAACCTTTAATTTTTTGGTTTTACTCCCTTTTCCCCGACATTCAGTCATCCGCGTCTCACTGAAGACTGCGAGCAAAAGGTGCCCATCACCGCCAGTTTTGTGACATGTCCACCAGATGGCCACGTGACCACCAGCCACTGGACTGAGACCCTCTGCTCACTTGCCCATGGCTTTAGGGCCAAGATTTTCAAAAGTGGCTTGTGACTTTGGGGCCCAAGTCGACCCACCTTAACATGGCCTGATTTTCAGAAAGGGCTGAGCACTCGCCCCGCTGAAAATCAGGCCCCTTTAAGGTGACTCCAATTTGGGCACTGCAAATCACTTTTGAAAATCTTTGCCTAGTGTTTTTTATAACCGTTATTTATGGCAACTGCTGTCTCAGACACCTAAATGTTCACACAAATGGCTGGTGATATGAGTCGCTTTAACAACCAACGGCTCCCAGGCAGTCTTTGCATTCCAGACCTGCAAGAAAGCTCATTGCGACATTATAATAATGTATCCCGTGCACAGAATGGGAAGAGCGGAGGTACACGGCAGCAGCTGGGAACATTCAGTGGGTTCCCGATCTCGACGTGCACCTGGATTCATTTGCATGCGACTGAAATTACAGCACCATAATCCACTAATGAGCTTACACTGAACCTTTCCCACCACCAGTGCCCCCAGATGCTTTGTCAAGTCCCAAACAAAAGGCTGACATGCCGAGCGCCACGGTAACTTGGCTCAACCTCATCAAATATGTCTGAGAGAGCATGAGTAAGGCCATTAGGCCACCAGAGCAAAATGGAGAAGGATTGCATTGGACACGGTGTGTTGTGCACGGGGATGAATGTACGCTATATACTCTCTCTATCGGCGACGCTTCCAGAGCAGCCTGTTATGAGACTCACTGCACTGGGTTACTGTCCCATCATGCAGAGCACGCTGATTTTGCTGCTGCCAAGTGAAAGGCAATGTCTGCACAGTGGAAGTTTAACAGAAAGGGAGAGACATCAAACGTTCAAGTCTGGGCATGGACTTAAACCAATCCCCTGGATCAAACCATTCCGGAACATTGTGTGTGTGTTAGTTTCCAAACTTGCATCTCAATTCCATGCTGGCATCTGTTTCTGGACTGGACCATGCAAGACTCTGGGTCAGAATACCCCAAACTCTGAACTTGTCCCATTCAGAGCGCTTTGCAACCATGGGCTAGGTCATTCTCAGAACAGCCCTTTGAAGAAGATAGATATCATCATCCCGATTGACAGAGCTGGCTCCCTAAAAGTGACTCCCTACAAACAGCTCCACTGAGCCCCACGGTTATGATGTCTCAGTGATTCCAGATCAATTAAGCTCAGTTTATGAGTAAAAGCTGCCAGTAGAAAAAACCCAAACTTGGAATCTGAGAGTCAAGCTGGTTCCTTTCCTTCTTCGGTGCCCTCAACAGAAATAAAGCTGGCACTGATGGACATTGGTAATATTTTCTACAATTTTGACTGTGATTTCTCCACCCAGTGCTGATTGGCTGTTTGCTCCAGCCTCCTTTTCCTGCCCTCAGTCTTGCAGTCTCATTACCTCAGCCTCATTCTACGCCTGACTCTCAGACATTCCTCCCTCCCTCTTTTTGCTTGTTTTATGTCACCCTTACCCCTCTCCCTTCCCTTTGTCTTTCTGCTTAGCTCGGGGTAGGCAACCTATGGCACACGTGCCGAAGGCGGCACTCGAGCTGATTTTCAGGGGCACTCACACTGCCCGGGTCCTGGCCAGCAGTCTGGGGGCTCTGCATTTTAATTTAATTTTAAATGAAGCTTCTTAAACATTTTAAAAACCTTATTTCCTTTACATACAACAATAGTTTAGTTATATATTATAGACTTATAGAAAGAGACCTTGTAAAAATGTTAAAATGTATGACCGGCACACGACACCTTAAATTAGCGTGAATAAATGAAGACTCGGCACAGCACTTCTGAAAGGCTGCCGACCCCTGCCTTTGCTGATCCCCTTCTATCTAACACTCTTCCCTAACAGGTCATTTTCAGCCACCACATTGATTGCTCTACTCGACCAGCTGCAGCTAGCGTGTTGATTCGTCCTTTCCCCTATTCTGTGTCTGCCTTGCCTATTTAGATTGCAAGTCTTTGGGGCAGGGACTGTCTAGGGCTTTGTGTTCGTACAGCACCTAGCACAATGGGGCCCCAATCTTGGTTGGTCCCTAGGCATTACAGTAATAAACATGACAAATAAATTAAAATATAAATTAACCACAAGGCCTCTCTGTAGAGTAACCGTATGTAGCCTACATTTCCCATCCATTCCAGCAACAGTGCAAGGTACCTGGGTCTCTGCTGGGACATCAAAAGCTGGAGAAACGAAACCAAAAAAATAATATAGAAGATGTACCCTTAATGACACCTCTGATATTACAATGTAACAAGGGTTCCCACCCGCAGGCTCCTCTGCCAACCCTGCTAGGGCTCGCTTGAGTCAGTGGCACTGGCTACAAGCCACACGGGTGAAGAAATGTATCTTGTTAGCTAAATATATGGTGTCTATAAATCTCCCGGACTGTGTTTATATGAAGGCCTGGCACCTCCCTTGGTGTGAATAGGGGTTAAATTATTCCCTGTTCTATTTGTATTTAAATGTTATGTTTCCATGATAAGCGTAAGGCAGAGGTGTCAGACGGGCCTAGGGAAGGAGACGGCAGGCAAGAGAGGTGCAATAATAGAATGTCAAGTGAGGGGAAGTGCTAATTCAAGAGACAGAAGGGACAATGAGATACAGGATGCCTGACCCTCTGCAGGGCAAAGGATGTGTATGATACTCGCCGAGACTGTGAAGGGCCTAGGGGAAAAATCAGGGTCACACACACATATATGTGTAGCTCTCTCTCTCTCTCTGTATGCATTCTTCATACTAAACAAAGAGGTAGAATCCCTGCTCTAGCAGAAAAACAGACTCCGAACATACCTGTGACGTCGCAACTAGTACCTCCATAATACAGAGAGAGATCTGGCTGTCTTCTGTGGCCTGTGTCATGTAGGAAGACAGAGATGATCACAACCATGCCTTTGGGCCTTAAAAGCTATGAGTTTGTGTATCTGTGTAACAAGCTCATTGCCGTGGCATATGATATAAGTGGATAGATTATGAGCGTGTATTCTATAGGCAGGTCCAATACAGATGTGTGTACAGTCGGTGGTCAGGTACAATACAGATGTGTGTGTATGCAATAGCAGGCACAATCCAGATGTGTGTACATTCTATAGGCAGGCACAATATACACCTTTTCAGATCCTGCCAAAGGCAAATGCATGAGGAAATGCGATAAGGCAACTGCTGACTTTCTAACATTTAGGCCTCAGCCTGCTGCATACCTTCATTTTAGCAATGAATCCACATATTAATTAATTCCTTATTAGTATTATTCATCCCTGTTTGACTCACTACTATTCTTTTCTGCTTCCAAATGTCACCAGTTGTGACAGGGATTGCACATACCACTAGTGACTGGCTTCAGAGCTCAGATCTATCTGCAGGGTGTGTGAGCCTGTGTCCTCCAGCACCATGGAAAGACACTCCTGCACCCATGCTTAGCTAAACAGATGATGACCGCCTGTTAAACTTGGTGTGTCACAATGAGCAGAGAGGGCGCAAGAGATAGAGTGGCTCTCCCTGGCTATCTGCTACCCACTGCAGCAGGCTATGCACTCGGCAGCGAGGAGGGGTCCTGCTGCATTCAGTGTGTCCTGGGAAGTCAGCTCCTGTTTTGCTCTCCTCAGCAGCCACTAACTCAGGCACCAAGGGCCATTTTCTCCTCTTTGTTCCCAGAGGGTTGCACAGGCCTCCAGGTTCTTCTCTGCAGTGAGCAGCCTACAGGCCAATGGCAGCAGCTGGAAGGGCGTGTGTGTGGGAGGAAGCTAGTGTTATGTGACCAGCCAGCTCGCTGCAAAGTTCCCCGCAGATCATGGGTGACCCACATGCCAGTTTGGGAACCTCTGGATTACATCACAGGAAGCAAAAATAGCCCTCAAGCTGTGTTAGCTTTCAGAACAGAGGCAGTGTCTACCTTAGAATCATAGACTCATCAAATATCAGGGTTGGAAGGGACCTCAGGAGGTCATCTAGTCCAACCCCCTGTTCAAAGCAGGACCAATTCCCAACTAAATCATCCCAGCCAGGGCTTTGTCAATCCTGACCTTAAAAACCTCGAAGGAAGGAGATTCCACCACCTCCCTAGGTAACCCATTCCAGTGCATCACCACTCTGAGTGAAAAAGTTTTTCCTAATATCCAAAGCATAGAGAGGGAACTCCAGATCTGAGCTACTGAACTCTGGGGAAGTTTGGAACCAGCTCCAGGTCTGAATCTCAATTTGCCGGCTCAGGCTACATCCCTCATCCTGAGTCTCTGCTCCCCCCTACAACTCTCCCCCTCCTCACATTTGCTAATCAGGCAGCTCAGTAGGCTAAAAGCAGGGCATTTCCTGTGGTCCGAGCCGCATGCTCCTACTGCCATTTTCACAGCAGTCCTACGGCTGCGTGATGATGATTATGTCCCTTTCCACAGGGGAAGCAATTACGAATTCTGTGGTAGCTAATTGTAAATTAGCTAATTAACTTCTCCGTGGTACCTTGCTGAAAAACACATGAACCTTGTAAAATGGAGCGGTTTTGGAAATTAGGACAGAAAACCCCAATCGCCCCCAACAACTTAACTCAAAACAACAAGAACAAAATCTATCCTCCTCCTGCATAGCCCCCTTCAAACAACACATCCTCAGGGGCTAATTCTGCTGCAGGCTTCAAAATGTTTGCTGAGTTCACCTGCTCATCACAACCCGGTAGCTTTTGGGAGCCCTAATCACATCTCAGCTGGAGCAGTTTCCTTGGGTGTAACTCTCCCCTTTCTCCCTTTTTTGTTCTGTTTAACAGATTCTTTATATCCCATACATTAGGAGTTATGATTGCACAGATGCCAGTCTCCTGGTGCTGGAGACAGAAGCTTCAGAGACACCTGGGCTAGAGAAAATACCAGCAAATCCGAACAGCTGTGTGATGGGGACAACTGCAAATGAGCATAAGCCTAGGTGTGGGCTTTAATTCTCCCATGGAGGGCAGGGTAGATCCATCTTCCTGTAAGCATGCTACTCCCCAGTTACCCCCTTGAAAAACTTCTTTTGCAAGTTTTTTTTTAAACTGTACTATGCACTCCAAGTCCTGAATTTTAAAGGGATCCTGGCCATGCTGTACAAAGTCAGAGAGTTCCTATAAAGTAATCACCATCGGAGATGCCAAAGGAAAGAAACAAGAAATGAAATGCCTCTCATCTTCACCTGAGCCTATGAACTCCCTTCTCTTCTTTTAGGTCGGGGAGTCAGGGTTCTATCCTGAGTTTTGCCGCAGACTTGCTGTGTGCTATCAGGCAAATTCACGTAACCTCTGTGTGTTTCATTATTCTTATTGAGGAGGAGGGATGGTCTTTTGGTGAGCTATTTACCATTACTCTTACAGTACCACTGAGGGGCCCCAGTCAAGGATCAGGGCCCCATTCTGCTAAGCACCCTACAAGCAATGGAATAAAAGAGAGAGGCTCTGTTTCCCCATTGTAAAATGAAGATGGCGGTGCTTCAGCCAGTCTGACAGGGACGTGCTGAGGATCTATTCATGTCCTTGCTCCTGGGGCAAAGAGACCCATCTCTTTCTGTAAAGATCATGGGCACCTATGGAGCAACAACAACAGCACTGACAAAGCCCTCAGAAGCTGAGAAGTTCAGAGCTCCATGCTGTTATTAAAGCTTTCAATGCCACGTGCTACCCCAGCGGAGTCAAAGGATGATAACAGAGGTGAGTCAAGGAAGACTCTGGCTCCTTGTGTAAAGCCTTGTTGAATAATAGGCAGCAACGCCCAGCTTCTCAAAGGTGATTAACTCCCCTGAGAGGGCTGGGACCAAGTACTGACTTCAGCATGACTCTTGGGAAAAGGTCTTGGAGTGGTTGTGCTTCTGCATCCTTCACTACCCGCAGCCTACCAGTGGTACACAAGGATAACTGCAAACACAGTGATCTCACCTTGAGGTCAAGGCCTGGATCACTCAGAGCAGGCTATTGTGACGTTGCACTCCATATGCTTTCTAAAAATAGGTTTATAAGTGTGAATATGATGTAACTGGAATATGCTTTATGCAAAAGGTCTCTTGTAAGGTATCATTACAAAGCCTCTAATCTACTGAGTGTGTTCATCCTATTTGTATGAATGTATCATTCTTGTATCTGAAATTAGGAATATGAAATATAATTCAGAGGTCCTACTGTAGTTATGCAAAGTGTGGGCCATTAATGGTGGTTTAGAATCTTGATGGCTCCCATTAACCAGGACAATTGGTTGTAAATGATTCTATTTACTTGTAAGCCTTCCTGTATATGTGTGTGCCAGCCAGGGAGTAATGAAGTCTCACAGCATATGTGAACATGTCACATGATACTGGAATCCATCTTAAACTTGGTGCTTTTTCAGTTAGAAGGAGGGATGGGGACCCAGAGAGAGACAAAGGATTTGTTTGTTATTACTTGAAACCACTTAAATCCTACTTTTTATACTTAATAAAATCACGTTTGTTCATTTATTAACCCAAAGTAAGTAACCCAAAGTAAGTAACCCAAAGCAAGTAACCCAAAGCACCATCTTAAACTTGGTGCTTTTTCAGTAAGAAGGAGGGATGGGGACCCAGAGAGAGACAAAGGATTCCCGCCTTGTGCCAAAGCTATAAAAGGGGGTGGAACAGAACAAAGGGAGTTTCCAGTCGTGAGAAAACCCCTAGTTTCCACCTAAGATGCCTCCTGGAACTAACAAGGACTGTACTGGGGAATGGATTGGGCCCAGACTAGGAAGAATTCTAGTGAAAGAGGCTTATTGAAACATCTCTGAGGGTGAGATTTTATCTGTAATCAGTTTCTTAATGTATTAGGCTTAGACTTGTGTGTTTTGTTTTATTTTGCTTGGTAACTTACTTTGTGCTGTTTTCAGAGTAGCAGCCGTGTTAGTCTGTATCCGCAAAAAAAACCAGGAGTACTTGTGGCACCTTAAAGACTAACAAATTTATTTTAGCATGAGCTTTCGTGAGCTGCAGCTCACTTCTTCGGATGCATAGAATGGAACACACAGACAGGGGATATTTATACATACAGAGAACATGAAAAGGTGGAAGTATGCATACCAACAGGCAGAGTCTAATCAATTGAGATGAGCTATCGTTAGCAGGAGGAAAAAAAACTTTTTGAAGTGATAATTAAGATGGCCCATAGAAGGTGTGAGGAGAACTTAACATAGGGAAATAGATTCAATTGGTGTCATTACATTGGTGTAATGTAATTGAATCTATTTCCCTATGTTAAGTTCTCCTCACACCTTCTATGGGCCATCTTAATTATCACTTCAAAAAGTTTTTTTTCCTCCTGCTAACGATAGCTCATCTCAATTGATTAGACTCTGCCTGTTGGTATGCATACTTCCACCTTTTCATGTTCTCTGTATGTATAAATATCCCCTGTCTGTGTGTTCCATTCTATGCAACCCAAGAAGTGAGCTGCAGCTCACGAAAGCTCATACTAAAATAAATTTGTTAGTCTTTAAGGTGCCACAAGTACTCCTGTTTTTTTTTGTGCTGTTTGTTATTACTTGAAACCACTTAAATCCTACTTTTTATACTTAATACAATCACGTTTGTTCATTTATTAACCCAAGGTAAGTGATTAATACCTGGGGGAGCAAACAGCTGTGCACATCTCTCTATCAGTGTTAGAGAGGGCAGACAATTTATGAGTTTACCCTGTTTAAGTTTTATATAGAGTAAAAGAGATTTAGTTGGGGTTTGGATCCCATTGGGAGTGGGTGCTGGAGACAGGAGCACTTGCTGAGCTGTTTTCAGTTTAGTCTGCAGCTCTGGGGGTGTGGTTCAGACCCTGGGTCTGTGTTGCAGCAGGCTGGCATGGCTGGCTCAGCAAGACAGGGTTCTGGAGCCCCAAGCTGGCAAAGAAAACGAGCTCAGAGGTAGTTTCAGCACATCAGGTGACAATGCCAAGGGGGTCTCTGTGACCGAACCCGTCACAGCTATGATACCCTTACCCATATCGACAAGTAACTCCCCGCAGTAGCTCACCTTCAGTACCCGCTTTAGTCAGCGGAGCTACTTTGGAGTACGGCACTGCTGTGTGAGTAAGGGTGTCACAATCTGGTGCTAAAGGCTTGATCCAGCTCCCAATGCTGATGATGGAAAAACACCCAGTGACTGCAATGGAAGATGGATCAGGACCCAAGCCAAAACTCAAGTGTGTTCCTCTGGGCAAGATCATGAGTTCAAGCCAAACTGCAAAACAGGCCCTTTTCTAGCTTTGTATTCACTTCAGTCCAAAACCTAGCAAGTGATTTTGGAACTGGGAATTTAAGTCCGGGGACCTTCAGGACTTAGGGGGCTGGGTGAGGTTCCAGTTGTCCTCTAGTAACAGCCATTTGTTCACTCCTTATCATCCTCTGGGCAGGCTATGTTAGAGGTGCAGCTTCTCATCTCTGAGCAACCTTCATCAGAAACAGCCTCGTAAAATCAGCCCCCCGACCCGTCTGTAATAAACACAGCCGACAATCTCCCCAGCAATCCTGCTCTGCCCTGGGAATACAGCTGTCATTTCTTTCAGCACTTGAATCATATCAATATGACCCCTCACTAGTACATCACAGTGCTATTTTAATTGCATGCCTGGAATTGGTAATCTAATTAGTCGCTTTAATGTCAATAACCCTTTCCTTGCCCACAGTAAGTTTAACCCACCATGGCCCCCACTGGACCATCTCAGTGCTTATCACAAGTCTGGCCTCGGCGAAACAAGAGGTAGTTTCAGTTCACCTCCTGTTCGGCAGATGTCTGTCTCCCAAAGCAACTCTGCCACTGCTGACCTTAGGTGGTGCCTTTCTTGGAAGTGTCACAAGAGAGGGACACGGATTGGGTGGGCAATGGAGAAAGAGTTCCGCTCTCACGCCCAGAAGTGCTCTCACCCGGCTACACTCTGCCATTTTTGGGATCAGGAGAAGTCTTTGACCTCCAGAGCTTTCAGGCCTAGCACCTTTCATCACTCCTGCAATCACTGAAATACCCTTTTAACAGGACTATCAACTCCCCTGTCCTAAGGTACTAAACAGAGCTGGGGGGATAACTGACTTCTCAGTTTGGTGGCAGCCCTGAAAAATCAGAGAAAAACATTAGTTCAAGTTGAACCATATCTGAATGTTTGGGGGCGTTTCTTACTGAATCAAAAAAGCCCAGTTCAGGTCTGATCCAGAGCAGGGATTTGAACTTAATTTCCCACATCCCTGGTGAGTTCCCTAAGCATTGGGCTAAAGATTCTTGGGTGGGGAGAGAAGAAGCAGAAAGACACCCCGGCACTTCCTCCTCTGGCCATTTTGTGAACGGCCGAAACTATTCATGTCAAATTCGCAGATAGTTTCCGGTCGAAACTGCATTTTTTAGCAAATAAACTATTTTTCCGACAAATTTTGCCCAGCTCTAGTTATAGCTTCAAGGCAAATACCAGTCGTTCTGGCTAGTTGAACCATGGCTTTAGGGCAGCAAAGAGGGGCAATTCCACACTTACGTTTTAAATGACAAGTTTCTTTATGGCCATCCGGGTGTTCAGTATAGAGCTGGGAAAAATAGTTCACAACAAATATTTTCTAAGATGAATTTCAATCCTATTCCCCATCGGTTCCTTCACAATAGAGTACCACACAGTTTCCCCTTGTCTGAATTGTCCACAAACAAATCAGGATTCTCCCCAGTTTATTCATTATCTGAAATTCTTCGCTAGAAAATTTCTGTGAATGGCTCTTGGTGTGTAGCTTTTTGGTGAGTATTCAAAATCTGATCTGATTTTCGATTCAATGTGCAGATCATGTGGCCTATTTTTCTTCCTACCATCACACTTTGAATCAGGTTTCTGATTTTTAAAACCAATTTTCGTTTTTTGAATAGTCAGCAGTATTTGCCTACAATTCACTATTCCATGACCATCCCCGCTGGTAAACCAGTTCACTAGACTATTCATGGGAAGCAAACACAAAAAGAGGTGTGAACACTGTAGAAGTGCTGTGTGCAAGTAGATATATTTTTTTCACTACTGAACTTTTTATGACTCTCTAAAAAAGTTGTGGGGTCAGTATTTTTATTTATCGGAATCTGTTCACCAATCCCAAATATAACAGAGCAGATTTCCCAATCAGAGAGATAAAGCCATCACAGCTTTAACTATGAAATTAACATCGGATCCAGTTACCTCTGGACTGCATCAGTCCACGTAAGTGCGGCTTGGAGAGAGAGCTCAAATACTGAGTTCTGCTCCTGTGATCCAGTTCTGATATAGAACTTGGATGCGATGAATTTAGCACATTTTAACTCTTACACTCTTCTGCACTGATGTAGCATGGACTGAGCCTACAGGGCAGTTCAGTTTTCACGCTTGTTCAGTGCAAATCTTAAAAGATTCTTGACAAACTTTGCAGGGTCAGTGGTGTGAAGGCTGGTAGATCAAGAAAATAAGTTTAAATCTCTAAACTCATCTCTCAGGTAACCTGTAGGGTTTGAAACCCTCTCCAGAAGCCTAAGAGCCAGGATATTAATCCATTGCACCACTCAAGCCTTGAATTGCTGTAACAGCATGGACGTAGAAAGCTGGGGGGTGGGGGGAAAGGACATATTTTCTCTTGCAGGAGCTGTGACGGCATTTCAGATCAAATTAAACTTCAGTTTTTAAAGACTTCAGTGGAGGTAATTGAAACACTTCCTCACAATCGCCTGAACCTAAGTGTTATCTCTCTTTTCCTCTGTATATCATCCCTTTTCCCCCAAGCCTGAGACAGCCCTGCCTGGCTGCAGCCTCCTTAATATTAAAGACGGTGATTAAATGGGATTCGCCAAAAGACAAAGGGCTGAAAACCTGCCAATTGTTAATCCCTCTTTCGCCGTGCTTAAAAATTCCATTTCCTTCATTTGAAGAAAGGGGAGGAAAAAAAAGAGAATTATACGCCTATGTCTAATTTAAATTCTGGCGTCGCGGGTCCTGTTCCCTTCTCCCTCTCTTGACGTCTGAATATATTCCTTTATTACCATTATTACAGCTTTCTGATTGCATTAAAATTCATCCACACGCTTCTCTCCACATTCCACTTTTCTTTTGCCAGTTTTTTTGCTAATTCCCTTTTTCTCCCCCCTCCCCACTTTCAAATTATACAGAATGTCATTAAAGAGCTCCAGAAAATGCCTCAACTCCTTTCTCCCTCGCTTTCATAAACTCGCCGGCTTCCTCTCTCTCGCTACATCTACAAACAAAGAAGAAGAAGGAGGAGAAGAAGGAAAAGAAGAAAACAAAACAAACACAGCAGCACATCTCATCATTTTAAGTAACATCTTTCCTGCATAAAATGGCTGAGGACCCAGCGCTGATTTCACAAACAAAAGTGCAACTCCTACTAAAGTGATCAGCATTATTTGTATCAGGGTAGCACCTAGATGGACCAACTGAGATCAGGCCTCCATTGTGCTAGGCTCTGTACATACAGATAGGGCTTGTCTACACTACCCGCCAGATTGGCGGGCAGCCATCGATCCAGTGGGGGGTCGATTTATCGCATCTAGTCTAGACACGATAAATCGACCACTGAGCGCTCTCCCGTTGACCCTGGTACTCCACCAGAATGAGAAGTGCAAGCGCAGTTGATGGGAGAGCGCCAGCTGTCGACTTACTGCAGTGGAGACACCGCGGTAAGTAGATCTAAGTACGTCGACTTCAGCTACGCTGTTCACGCAGCTGAAGTTCCGTATCTTAGATCGACCCCATGTGGTAGTGTAGACAAGCCCACAGAGAGAGACAGATGCTGCTCCAAAGAGCTTGCACTGTAAGTAGAAACAAGACACACAAAAGAAGTTTTATTTTCACCCCCATTTTATAGATGGGGAGCTGACACAAAGGGAGATTAAAAGACCTGGTAACACAACAGGTCAGTGGCAAAGCTGGGAATAGAATCCAGAGAACTGGTCCAATGTCTCACCCATTCTTCCTCTCAGCTCTTGGAAATCCATTGGAATTGTCTATTTGTAAATGAGGCCAGACTTGGGCTGCTAGCCTCCTTCCTAACACTATATTGGTTTGCTTGTTACATAATCTAAACTATCTGTCTACTGCCTCGCTGTCCATTTTTCACCCTGCATCCCTTGCTTTTGTTGCTCTCAGTTACACTGGTGCAATCAAATACCTACAGCTGGTCAGAAAACAGAATTTCTGTTCCATGGGAAATTCCAACATTTCTAAATTTGTTTTCACTCTGAATGGGAACAAAACATCAAATTTACAACATTTATTGTGGCATAGAAATTCCAGAAGATTTCAATTTGGAAACATCAGTAATGTTTTCTTTTTATAATGTTGAATCATTTCATTTCAAGAGTGTCAACGCATTTTGTTTCAACAAGGCAAAACCATTTATTTTTGTTAACCTAGAAACATGGTAATATAATGTAAACTATTAAACGTAATATATAACAATAAATATATAACATATTATTAAAATTCATATTTTAGTACAATAATAAAGTCAGAACTAAATGAATCGAAACAATAAAGTCGACACTAAACAGTTTTACCTCATGAAAACAGAATATTTTGACATTTTCAAAACAAAATGAGAAAGTCAAAATTATTTATTTTGAATTTTTTTTCTGGCAGAAGTTTCGTGGAACTCCACACGTTCCCACAAATATGTTTAGATTTTGATGAAAGTGCATTTTCTGATGGAAGTTTACGGTGCCGTGGCCATATAATAGAAAGACAAGGTGGATGAGGTAATATCTGTCATCAGACCAACTTTGTTGGTGAAAGAGAGAAGCTCCCGAGCCACACAGAGCTATTTCTTTGGGTCTTTTTTTCTTTCTGATGGAAAACTGTTTTGTCAAAAATGTTTGGACCAACTCTGCAAATGACCCACGAAATAAGTGGGATGGCATGAAGGAAGAACCTGGCCCAACATATCCACACGCCCAGAGATTACATATGAAAAGCAACGTTCTATCCAAGGGACGTTATACCAGTACTTGAAATAACACCAGGGACTCAGGGCTGGATCCAAAATGCACTGAAGTCAATGGAAAGACTCCCACTAGCTCCCATGTGCTATGGATTAGACTCTTAGCTTACGTGTGTTGCTATTTGGTATATTACTTGTAGCTGATACTGCGTCTCTGCACCCTTCACCACTCTGATTGCCTCCCTCCTGCAGAATGCTCTATCACACCTATGCCAGGGGTGTTTGTTGAGGTCACAGAGCAGTGAGGGGAAGGATGGCAGGGGGCTTTTTCCCCCCTACGAGCAATGGTGCACGGGTTCTGGAGTGGGGCGTGTGCTTGCCTCTTTCATGGACTTTGTTAATGTGTTAAGGAACCAGACAGAATAACAGCTCTATTCTTACCCTCGGTGCCTCAGGTCCGGGAGGCTGGATCAACCCCAAGCACCCACCCACCCAGCTGTCATTATTTAGCTTCACAAATGTCACAAACAAATGAACCCAAAGCAAGAATAAAAGGCTTTGGACCCTCAAACACAAGCACAACTAGCAAGGCGTCGTAAGCCAGGGACAGCATCGTGGGATTTTAATGAGAGAGAAAACATAAGAACATAAGAACGGCCATACTGGGTCAGACCAAAGGTCCATCTAGCCCAGCATCCTGTCTTCTGATAGCAGCCAATGTCAGGTGCCCCACAGGGAATTAACAGAACAGGGAATCATCAAGTGATCCATCCCCTGTCGCCCATTCCCAGCTTCTGGCAAACAGAGGCCAGGGACGCCATCCCTGCTCATCCTAGCTAATAGCCATTGATGGACCTGTCCTCCATGAAGTTATCTAGCTCTTTTTTGAACCCTGCTATATTCTATGTATAGAAATCACACACACAGACACAATGGAATCCCCCTATAGCGAAATCACACGTGGGGCCCTCATCCAAAGCCAAGTGAAGTCAGTGGAAACACATACATACTGCAGTGGATTTTGGATCAGGCCAATGTCTCTGAGGGCCTGCTGTGCCCATTCCACGCCCCACCAGGATTGGAAGTGATCCTAAAATCAGGGCAGACCTTTCCCACTGTACTTTTTTTTTTTTTTGGGGGCTAGGAAAGGCAAGATTTCTTTGATGCTACTTATCATCCCCCTCACCCCGCGACCATTTTATTAAAGATGATTTCCTTCTTCTCCCCTCCCCAACCAGCTTTAAATGCCACTGTCATTTCCAGCCGCTGACAGAGCTCTCTAACTGCCGCGCCGAATGGCATTCGCTAAAACCAACTAATAGAGGGAAATGAGGTTAACCTTTAAGAAAGGTGAAGATGAGCGGGGTGCTAGTCTGGCAGTAAAGAAGAGTTCATAAACAGGCCTCTCGCTGCCAAGACAGCTTAGCCCGGGTGCTGCTGTTCCTGATAGCCGAGTGTGCAGCTTTTCACAGGCCAGTTTTGAGAGGGAGAAGCAAGAGCTGTTATGAGAGTGCTCTACAAAAAAAGATGTCTATAGGCACATTGTTAGTTAATGGCTAAGTGGTCGGAAAATATTGGTCAAAACTGTTTTCTGTTGGAAAACGCTGTTTTGACAAAATTGTCTTTCTTTCTTTTTGCTGCAGCATAGCGGTTTTGATCCAATTTTGTGTAGGGAACAAAAACTGAAAACAAACAAAAATCCCGACAGTGTCAACATGTCCTGGTTTCACATTTTTGGAACAAAAAAGCTTTGAATGTTTGGTTTGCAAATGACTTCTTTTTCCCAAGTTACTTTATTTTACATTAAAAGTTAAAATCTAAACGAAACAGTTCAATTGACATGAAACTACTTTTTAAAATGTTTGTTTCGTGAAAAATGTCCAAGTCTCACAATTCCTTGGTGAGATGAACAATCCCTTTTCGGACCAGCTCTATGGAGTGGGATAGAGTTTAATTTTCAAAGGTCTCCACTAATCCCCCGGTGAGACTAAGATCCGGGGAGCACAGGAAAGATCCGCTCTAGGAATTATTTGGGGGAAGTTCTATGGCCTGTGTAGATTAGGTATATAGGTCAGATTAGATGATCACATTGGTCCCTTCTGGTCTCGGAATCTGAATAAACTATGCTCCATCAGGACAGCGCCCCCTAGTGCGGCTCATATGCTCAGGTTTTGTATAGTGTGCCTGACTGGTGACATGCGTAGGAGAAAAGAAGAGCTGGGAGCAAGGAATTAGGTTGCGGTTTCTTGCAGCAATCGCAGGGAGAGGGACCCCTGACAGAAAGGACAGAGAGCAGCTGGCGGGAGCTCAGCATCTCACAGGCTCAGGCTCAGGCTCAGAAGAAGTCATGAGAGCAGAGCAAATGTTCGGACGAGGAGAGGATGCCCTGACATCAGATCTCATCCTCAAAGGCCAAATTTAATTTTACAGTTGGGTCCCAGGGAACCTGCAGAATGAATCTCCTGTTATCAACTGCATTAGCAGCAGCTACCATTGTCGCAGCAGGATGTGACTGTGTGTGTTAGGGAAGAATTTCACTCTCCTGTTCTCGGCTGATTTGCTCCATGTGGCCTGCATGTATACTTCTCATCCTGCCCTTGTTACAAGCAGAGATCTCCCATTTTAACCCTCTTGCCCCCGCTCCCATGGGAACATGCTGGTATCTGGCATTTACTATGGCAAATTATTCACTCTAGAAATGCTGAAATTGATCTAACAGCCAATGGGCCAAACCCTCAACGGGTATAAATTGGTATCGTTCCCATTGAAGGAAATGGGCCAGCTCCCCAGCTGGTGTAAATCAGTGGCACTCCATTGACATCAATTGGCCAGATCCTCAGCTGGTGTAAATCAGTGGAGCTCCGCTGAAGTCAATAGGTTAGATATTCTGCCGGTGCAAATCAGAGAAGCACCAATATTACCTTCTGGGGATGTGGCCTAATGAACCTTGTACTGGTGAAATTATTTCCTCCCCCAATAGGTCCCCAACCAGACCAGCAAGTGTAAAAACAACCACATTCACCCTGCCTCCGGGAGGTGTCTGATCAAAGTCACTTTTTTTGCCTGCCCCAGATCAGAATCTGAAACTGCCTGTTTCTATCTGCCAGAGCTTCCCAATCCACAGAGCCTCTTTTCTGTGCTATTATTTTCCCCATTTCCCACCTTTTGGGCCTTTTTGGTCCTGGGCAGTTTGAGAGATGTGTAGATTGTAACTGACTCTTCTTTGTATGCATGGCAGCAGTGTGCGTCTCTTCGTGAAACGGGACAGTGAGTGGTAACATTGACGCAGAGAGCCAGGCCATGGTCTTGGCACGCTCCATCTGGGAAAGACCCTCTCTACTGATCTGCCATATCAGGAGGCAGGTAAAAATGAGCATCGCCCATAAAAACTGATAAGGACTAATAGATTTTAAGGCCTACATGGATCATTAGACCATCTAGTCTGACCCCCTGTATATCACAGGCCATTACATTTCCCCCAATTATCCCTGTACTGAACCCAATAACCTCTTTGACTGAAGCAGACCTTCCAGAAAGGAGTCATAAGAATGGCCATAGTGGGTCAGACCAAAGGTCCATCTAGCCCAGTATCCTGTCTTCCAACAGTGGCAAGTGCCAGGTGCCCCAGAGGGAATGAACAGAGCAGGGAATCAAGTGATCCATCCCCTGTCACCCATTCCCAGCTTCTGGCAAACAGAGGCTAGAGACACCATCCCTGCCCATCCTGGCTAATAGCCATTGATAGACCTAACCTCCATGAATTTATCTAGTTCTTTTTTTGAACCCTGTTATAATCTTGGCCTTCACAACATCCTCTGGCAAAGGATCCAGTCTTGATCTGAAGACATCAAAAGAAGGTGAATCCAACACTTCCCTTGATAGTTTGTTCCAACTATGCCTAATTTCTAATTTGAATTTGTCTGGCTTCAGTTTCCAGGCAATGGCTCTTGTTGTGCCTTTCTATGCTAGATTATAGCTCCTGGTATGTTCTCCCCATGATGGTACTTATGTTCAGGAGCTCATGCTCAGCTGCTTGTCCACTTTGTCCCCTAATACTTTGCAGAGTCACTCCTTTCCAGGATATAGCCCACCATTCTGGCTGGGTATATACTCTGGAGTTCAGGCATGTAGATCACTCTGATGTTCTTGTCTAAGCCGCACCTCACCATCTACACTGCTATTGATTCCTGAGCTAGATGCCATCCTAACTGTAAACATCCCTTGAGGGCCAACATGCAGTACGGAAAGAATTACTCTAACTGCTGGCTGCATACAAACTGCCAACATTTCAGCTGCTTATTTGACACTTTTTGGGACACACTTGGATCACGGAAATCAGTTACTCTGGAATTCCCACGGGAACGTGGTTTTGCCTGAGATTTCTGACATTCCGTGAGGTGATAGAGAATGTGGTGGCTTTTGGCCTGTCTGCATCTGCCCTCAGCTGATTGCATGAAGTGCAGGGTTGGTCAGTCAAACAAAAAAGGGGCTCTGGGGCTCAGGGTTCAGCCTAGGCTGAGATTTGTGTGGGAGGGGAATATATATGCCTGTGCGTGCATGCCGTGCCAGGCTGGGACTACCTGAATGCAGTGCAAAGTGTGTGGTGCAGTGAATAGACAGTAAACAGGTTTATGGGCTGTAAGAAAGAAATCAAGACTAGGACAATCCTCCCCCACCCCCAACAACCGCCAAAATTACAGAGCAATTGTGCGTGTAAGGAAAATAAAGCTTTGGCAATAAAGGGCTAAATGACATTTGTTTTTAGAGAACTCCCCCTCCCCCAAGTGATTAGAAAACGAGTTGGACTCGGCATGAACTCGGAGTTGGATTGAGGCAGCCGAAACATTTTCAGTTCAAGCTTGACTTGGCAGCGGCATGATTACCCCTCATTAAGCGACACTGGAGAACAGCCCTGATGCTGCTCCACAGCAGGTCAGAGACCCATGGCAGCCAGTGGGGCACTAGGCGGGGGCCGACCGGCTATCCTTAAGATTCACCATCAAAATGGCACCCCCCCATCCCAAAATGCAGCACCCTAAATCAGAGCCAGACCCTGAGATCTTAATGCTGGTTAATTTCATCCCCCGAGAACCCGGAGCTGCTGTCTGCAGAACAAACTGGTAGAAGAGTTTAACAGAGAAGAGAAATGATCAGAAATAGGAAAGCATGTGCTTCTCTCAGTGAAGGCCCCTAGGAGCCAGCAGATGCTCTGATTTGTTTTGCAGCAGACCAAGGGGACAAAGCGGGAGGAGAGGGTCATCAGCTAGAACCCAGGGGTAGCTGAACCTCATCAAATAGATGTTGCATGGATCGAAACAGTGCCATCAATGAGGTACGTTGCCACAGCGGTGGGTGTCCAGTATGGGTAGCATGAACCAACCAAAGTATTTAACATGACACAGAGCGACTTCTCCCCCTTTCCTGGGTATTTAACACAGTTTAGTGGAGTTCAAGGTTCACCGTCTCGTCTCCATTCACATCATCCGTCCATCCTGACACAGCCCGATCCTGCCCGGTGCTGAGTGCCTCGCAAGAATGCTAAGCAGCTCGCGGGACCGGTGCCCCTGGGTGAGGCTGGTTTTCCTCCCCGCAGCCGCATGGGGTGGGGAAGATGGAATGATTGAGAGGAGAGGGGAGAGAAGAGGGGAAAAAAGACAGTCAGAAAGCCCCTGCTGCCCTCTGCTATTGTGCTGCTCGCTGCAAGGCTCCCGAACAGAATCGTGGTGTTGCTTTGTAAGACAGATTGTAATAACTGAAAACACAGTGTCAGAAGGAATTTTTCAGGCTTTGACACCTCATAAATTACAGTTCGTTGACTTCTTCCTGGGCCTAGATTTAAATTAATGGGCAGTCGGGGATCTGTTTCTTTCCCTCCCTCCTCTTGCGTAGTGGAAGTGAGGCACAGTGCTCGATCCCGCCCCACGGCTATCTCTCCATAACCCTGAGCAGTGAAACTCCCCTTCCAACTTTCATTCTCAGAGTTTGGGCATCATCCCCCAAGCCAGGCAAGCAAAACCCCGGGGTGGGACATCGTTATCTGTTATGCCAGGAGACGGTTTTTCCAAGTTGGTCCTTCCAGATGGGGCATTTGGCAGAAGAGAAAATAGCAGGTCATGGGCAACTAGTGGGCACCAGTGCCAGGGTGGTGGGGGCTGTATATGACACTACACAGAACAGAGCCTGTCTTTTAAATGAAGTGAAAATTCAAGGTCCTGAATGCATGTGGTCAAAGACCCATTGCACTTTTCCAAAGAGTAGGGGTGTTCAAATGCTGTTTATGGTGACACGTATGATATAAACGCCTGGATGGACTGATGACTAGACAGACAGACAAATGGTGGTAGCCCAAGTACTTGACCAAATGCCAACAGGGTGATTTGGCCTTCCTGAAATTCCTTTTGTGCAGTTTTAGCTGGATACAGTATTAATCTGAGCTATTATGTAGCATTACTGAGTCTTATTGAACAGCTGCCATGATTCATCTAAATAGCGGCCGTGTTTTGGTGCTGGGTGAAATGCTCCCAGGATACAGGAGTTTATATGTTATAAGTAATGCTCTGGCTAGCAAGCATGTGCTCTGCTGCCCTCTTCTGGATAGTCTCAAATGGCTCAATGGTGTGTCATAGAACCTACACAGGAAAACTCTAATGGAGATTCTCCTTTAGCTTAAGCAGTAAAGGGACTTGTGCTTTTGGGGCAGGAGGATCTGAGTTCTGTCCCTGCTGTTGCTATGAAGTTGCAACCCGTGTAGCACACAGCTGTGAAATTCCTTGGTGGCCAAGGGTTTGCTACATGTGTGGTTTGTAAAATGTGACAGATGCTTCTGGGACTTTCAGACTGAAAGGAACTCACATAAACAGAAGCTATTAATAGTATTTTGAGTTCATCCTGCAGGTCACAATGCTGTAGGACCCCAGGAAGCATTGGCGAATCCCAGGTGCTGTGTGAGGTGCTCCTTTGAAAGAGAATTCCAGAGGCACATTTATGTCTGGGAAGGCTGCAGTGGTCAGAGAACTGGAAATGGAAGCCATTTTCTCATTTGATACGACGACGCGGTGCCTGGAAGTGATAAGAGACAAACCAGAGGAAACCTGTTTTGTAGCAGCCTTTATGGAGCTGCGCAAGGGGGCAAGCTTCAGATAATCTCACATTTGAGCCATTTGTAATGTCTTTACTCTCAAAGCAGGAGACGTTCATAGTGGGGGTAGAAGGGGCAGTGCTGGTAGAGATACTTTGAGAAAGCAATTCCTTGCAAATCTCTGCCAGCTCCTGATTATGGAGTTAGACAACTAGCAGGTCACGCCCTGCTCACTTTCAGATTACCTCGGCTTTTCAGGGGTGCGTCCATGTGAGCTGCACAGTGGTGCTCTCTGTGGTAAGGCAGGGACAGGAATGACAGGATTGTCAAGGACCCCAGATGATGTTGCACCAGGCGCAACGCTAGATTGCAGCACAGCCGGCAGGATCTTTGGACATCTTCTGAGGGGGTGAAAGCAGCCCCACTTCGCAGAGTTACACTTGCAAAAAGTCATCCAGTTACGCCTTTGGACCACAATCTCATAAGCCTGAGCATGACTTTTTGCAGGGTTTGGGCTTTAGGGTACAATCCTGCTTTACTCAAACCAATGGCAATTTTTGCCATTGAGCTGAATGGGAGAAGGATCAGGCGTGAAATCCTGGTTCTATTCAGGTGAATGGCAAAATTCCCATTGACTTCAATGGGGCCAGGGTTTCACCTCAGCTCTTTGGGGTGTAAACTGCATTGGAGAGGGGCTGTTTCTTGCTCCTGGCTCTGTGACGCATCAAGCACAGCAATGATCGTCTTCAAATAAAAAAATTATCACCAGTGAATATTTGTAGCGATGTATTAAACAGGGCTATTCATAGATGTCATTTGCTGTAGCTAGTTAGTGGGTTAGTATTAATAGAGGATTGATCATTCTGTATCGTGGCACAGACATCTGTGACAACAATATGCTCCCACCACTGGAAAAAGAGAGAAGAGTCTTGACTCCAGGAGATGCCATGTGCTGAACAGTCTCAAGTCCTGCTGAGTTCACAAGGAATTGAGGGAGGTCTGCAAGTCACAGGACGGAACTCCTGATCTACTGGTCTTGCATGTGGAGTAGGGAACCACAGAGATTAGATACGGGAAAGATCTTTTAGCTGTGATTTATCTAGTCCATTTCCCTGCCAGTGCAAGATTGTTCCCTACAGTGCATTGTCCATGTGAGTATTAAATATCCCCAGTAATATGGTTTGAGCTCTTCAGTCTAGCAGCAAAAAGTCTAACTAGAATCAATGGCGGGAAGGTGAAGCTAGACAAATTCAGAGAGGAAATAAGGGGCAAGTTTTTAACAGTGAGAGTAGTTAACCACTGGAACAATTTACCAAGGGTTGTGGTGGATTCTCCATCACTGGAGATTGTTAAATCAAGACTAGATGTTTCTCTAAAAGATCTGCTCTAGTTCGAACAGGAATTAATTCAGGAAAGTTCTCTGGCCTGTGTTCTACAGGAGGTCATGCTTGATGGTCACAATGGTCCCTTCTGGCTTTAGAATCTATGAATCCTTAGGGGGAGCACTTTCTAATTCAACAGATCTCACTGACAGGAAGAAATGTCTGATAGTCAGCCTAATTTCCCCATGTCTTTATAGCAGCTCATTACTACTAGCCGCACCCCTAAACTGCCTCATAGGTGACCCCACATTTGGAATATCTGTAATCTGTTATGTCCTCCTCTGTGTCCCAGCCCTTTAGTCTGATTAATATCTACTGCAATCCAGTGCTTTAGGATTACAAAAGAGCTTTGCTGCAAAGGGCACAGCAGCAGATGCGACAGTGAAACGAGACAACCTTTCAATCCATTTATCAACGTACTTGAAGTTCCTATTTCAAGGAAACAATAATAAATAGGAAGCAGAGAAATTGAATCCGAAATCCAGAGCATTTTAAATAAATGGAAAGGTTAAAAAAAAACCCACAACAACCCAGCTCTACAGTAATAAAAGAAAATCAGTGCTGGGACCTGTTGAGTCTGGCCGGATCTTACTTATTAGAGGGAACCAATTGAATGAGTCAGTCCAATAAAACATGGAAATATAATGTTTATTCATCTCCTGTTTCTGCTCCCTTAATTGAATGTTTTGCCTTGCAAAGTGTGAAAATGTTTCTAATGTTGTGTTGTAGCCAAGTGAAACCCATTTAATCACACTCAACGGGTCATACTCAACATTAGGTCACGCGCTATTGAGCGGCACCTGTATTCCCCTGGCAAATGCATCATTAGCTAGCGAAGCTCAGCCCGCAGTTACTGGAGACAGAGCGACAAAACGAAGCTGTGCCACCCCCGCCTCGGAAATGGCAATCGTTAATGGAACATTTCGACCGGAGGCTCCCAACTGGACTTGGTGGCTAGCCCATGCTGCCGTTAATTTACTGCTTATCTGATAAAGGGAATCAGGCCATGTTCGTGGAGAAACAAAGTTATTTCAAGGCCGTTCCTTCGGAGCAATTATTTTCAGACATAGAGACATTTAAATAATGAAGCTGGGAAAATGGAAAGCTCAGGGGATCGGGAATGGGGTCTGATCTCCCTATCTAGGTGTTTATACCATGCTCATCACTGTGATAGCTGTTTGTGGATCAGTGCACCCATGAGACCTTCGTGAGGGCAGGTTATTCCATGTCTGCCCCACGGGGAGGTTTCTTGCATTTTGCTCTGAAGCAGCTGATGCTAGGCATTTGTATGCAGGATACTGCACTAGCTGGACAATGGGCCTGATCCAGTCTGGGGATTGTTCTACCCCTGGAGATATGCAGGATCAGGGTGCTGCCAGGAGCGAAGCGGCGAATGGAACAAATTTTTATCCCATCTGGATACCAAACTGATTAAAAGCCAGCCAGGCCAGCAGTGAACAAAATTGTTGTTAATGCTTACAATTTCCACAGGAACAATAAGGGAATGATGTGCTCAGTGTCAATAGAAGTTGGTCATCTAACTCTCCTAGGCCCCTTTGAAAATACCAGCCTTTATTATTAATGAAGGGTGAAATTTTCAAAAGTGCCTAAGTGACTTAGGAACACGAGTGACTTTCAGTGGGACTTTGTGATCCTAACTGCCTTTGGCTTCTTTGAAAATCCAACCCTCTTATTACTATTACGGCAGTGTGGCCTACTGGATAAGAATGAGAGGTTTCAGTCCAGTTCCAAGTGGACAGGTGTGCCTGTTGCAGAAGACACCACCCAAGTCAGCACAGAGGGGCCGCCTTGTTGCAGGCTTCAGCTGAGAAGCCAAAGATGGGATGGGTCAAGGGAACTGAGCTCTCTTTCACCCCATAGTCAGGGCTGGGGTAGGCTGTTCTGTGACTAAGCAGAGGCCCCGAGCTCCATCTGACACCTCTCACCATTGTGATGTCAACTAATGGGGACTTTGGGTATTTTTAGCAGATGGTCCTTTAAGACTGAACCTGCTTTACGATCAGTCTGATCAGCCGAGGACATGGGGAGTGAGGCTCAGCTGGACGTTGCTGCCAAAGGCCATGATAGCCCAGTGTAGTCAGTATGCTGTTTCCATCAAAATGCTTTGAAATCTCAGAACACCTTCTGCGTGAGGGACAGGGATCTCTTCACCATGCAGGAGGCAATGCGGGAAAGCAAGCAGGAAGCTTTTAACCCCTGTCAGTCATCTGTCTGATTTACAAGCCTAGTCCCAGGGAAGCTCCCCCTCCAGCTGATGGGATGCCTTCACCATGACATAGCCATGACAGCTCTTCTCTCTCCCAGCACTGAAGCTCTTGAATGTGTGTGTGTAAATCCGGGCTGCTCAAAGGCAATCTGGCACTATTTACTCTGGTCCCTTTCGTTAATCATATCACAAAAACCGACCCCCATTTGCTCCAATAGACTCATGGAACATAGGAATGCAAAACACCTGATAAATCTAAACGAGTCCCCTGGGGACCCTGTGTGTGATGGCTTCCTACAGGATCTGATTTTAAAAAGGACCAGGAATTTAGATGGATAACGAGGACAACCAAAATTACAATACTCAGTGATAAAAGGATACGCGTTTGGGAAGAGAGATAAATCCTGTTGCATCAGGACAAAAACCAATCTGTAATTAATGGAGCCTAGCAAGGAGCTTCCTTTATGGTCAGGTTATTCCCTCATTGCCTGCTGCTGGATTTCTTGCACCTTCCTCCAAAGCATTTGGTACTGGCTACTGTCAGAGACAAGTAACTGGATTAGATGGAGCACAGGTCTGATCCACTCTGGCAATTCCTCTGCTCCAGTGTTTCATCCAGTAGAGTCTTAACTGTCTCAGGTAATGGGGCCACCACCATTTTTCTTGCAAGGTTTTCCCACAGTCCAATAGAACACACATGGTTTGAAAAGGGACCTAATTACATTACCCGACCGCAAAGTGTTTTGATCTCGGTCCAGTCAAGCAAGGAAGAGGGCAATGCGCCAGGTGAGCAGGAGGACCTCCCAAGCTGCACTTCTCCAAGAGTGAAGAGGAAACAAACAAAGCGTTTCATGCAAATTCACTAGAGCAGCCAAAGAACTGGCACAAAAGTAGAAAGAAAGAAACAACTGAATGCAGCGGTTGGCAGATGAGACCTGTTCTGCTTTTTTCACTCCTGCTTTTCCAGTAAACCAGAACGATTTTGGGCTGTAGATACTGGGGCAACATAGACAGGAACAGGCTCGTACAGTTCCTCTCTCCTAAGGTTTAGATGAGACCAGACAGCACCTAGGATATGGTGTTGGCACCATATTGGTCCACATTAATTTACACATCATCCATGGTGATGATAGTAATGGAGAGCTGGAGATTCAGGTTCAGATAAGCAATTAAGAGTGAGGCCAAATTACCCATAACTAGCAAAGTATGCAAAACAGAGGTGGACATCTTGCTACCACAAGATTTTTCCTGAAATTATTATGCAAAGAGCCTCTTACACAATATACTGCTGGCTGGAAGCAGGAAGTGCAGATACAGAAGTAAACGGAAAGTGGTTATTGTAAGGGAAGTGCCATCAGAACTCTTTCAAACCTCAGGAAAGGTTCAGTTTGAGTTTCAGGTGAAGGTTCATATCAACTCTGAATTTATCCAGACAGGTTTGACAGTTCACTCATGCCTAATTCATAGCAGTATATCCTGCAGCTACTTAGAAAGCTGGGATTGTCGGTATGGGTGGGACATCTTGAACTGATGCTTCATAGGTGCGTTAATGATTTCAGACAACCTGGGTTCTCTAATTGCTCTTTGATTTGGAATGTGAACTTTTAGACATTGTATCTATTTTGGTGACTAACAGTAAGTCCTAAAAAAGAGCGAATACTTCCACCTATATTTGGTGTGCTGCTGACAATGCGGGGAATTCACATCCACCAATGTAAAATATCGTAAATGTTTAAAAGATTCGAGTTTTCATTTTCCTGTCTGAGCCACGTGGTTCACATAAGCATTCCTGGGGCACCTAGACAGAACATGTCTGCAGTAGGGCTGTCGATTCATTGTAGTTAACTCATGCGATTAACTCAAAAAAATTAATTGTGATAAAAAAAATTAATCACAATTGCAGTTTTAACCCCCTGTTAAACAATAGAATACCAATTGAAATGTATTAAATATTTTTGATGTTTTTCCTACATTTTCATATACATTGTATTCTGTGTTGTAATTGAAATCAGTGTATATTATTTTTTATTACAAATATTTGCACTGTAAAAATGATAAACAAAAGAAATAGTATTTTTCAATTCACCTCATACAAGTACCATAGTGCAATTTCTTTGTAGTGAATGTGCAACTTACAAATGTAGATTTTTTTGTTACAGAACTGCACTCAAAAACAAAATAATGTAAATCTTCAGAGCCTACAAGTCCACTTAGTCCTACTTCTTGTTCAGCCAGTCACTAAGACAAACAAGTTTGTTTACATTTACAGGAGATAATGCTGCCCTCTTTTTATTTACAATGTCACCAGAAAATGAGAACAGGCATTTACATGACACTTTTGTAGCTGGCATTACAAGGTATTTACATGTCAGATATGCTAAACATTCATATGCCCCTTCATGCTTCAGTCACCATTCCAGAGGACATGCTTCCATACTGATGACACTCGTTTAAAAAAAGCACGCATTAATTAAATTTGTGGCTGAACTCCTTGGGGGAGGATTGTATGCCTTTGCTCTGTTTTACTCATATTCTGCCATATATTTCATGTTATAGCAGTCTTGGATGATGACCCAGCACATGTTTGTTTTAAGAACAGTTTCACTGAAGATTTGACAAAACTCAAAGAAGGTACCAATGTGAGATATCTAAAGATAGCTACAGCACTGGACCCAAGGTTTAAGAATCCTTCCAAAATCTGAGGGATGAAAATGTAAAAGAGCAACTCCGATGTGGAAACCACAGAACCCGAACCACCAAAAAAGAAAATCGACCTTCTGCTGGTGGCATCTGACTCAGATAATGAAAATGAACATGCATTGGTCCACACTGCTTTGGATTGTTATCGAGCAGAACCTGTCATCAGCATGGATGCATGTCCCCTGGAATGGTGGTTGGAGAATGAAGGGACATATGAATCTTTAGCACATCTGGCATGTAAATATCTTGCAACGCTGGCTACAAAAGTGCCATGTAAATTCCTGTTCTCACTTTCAGGTGACATTGTAAACAAGAAGCCAGCAGCATTATCTCCTGCAAATATAAACAAACTTGTTTATCTGAATGATTGGCTGAACAAGAAGTAGGACTGAGTGGACTTGCAGGCTCTAAAATTTTACATTGTTTTATTTTTGAATGCAGTTATTTTGTACATAATTCTACATGTGTAAGTCAACTTTCATGATAAAGAGATCACACTACAGTACTTGTATTAGGTGAATTGAAAAATACTATTTCTTTTGTTTTTTTACAGTGCAAATACATGTAATCAAAAATAAATATAAAGTAAGCATTGTACACTTTGTTGTCTGTGAAATTGATATATTTGAAAATGTAGAAAACACCCCAAATATTTAAATAGCTGATATTCTATTATTGTTTAACAAGTGCGATTAATCACAATTAATTTTTTTAATTGCTTGACAGCCCTAATCTGCAGAACTGCTGAGCATTCTGGGTGCATCCGTGTAGAATTCACCTGCAGAGCTGCTGAGTTCTCCAGGTGTATGTAGGTATTATGCTCCTGCAGGACTGCTGAACAGTCCAGGTGCACCCAAGTAGACTGCACCCCTAGCGCTGCTCAGTGTTCCCAGAATGTCTGGAACACTCTGATGCCTCCAGTAAAAACACAGCTGCATATCCCAAAATGTCACACTGAATGGAATAGAAAGAAATGGCACAGCATGGACCAGAAGGAAAAGGTTTGTTTGTTTGTTTGTTTGTTTTTTTTAAAGAAAACCAACAGCAATCATATTGAAAATACTCTCATTAGAAATAAGCTGAAATTTGCCACTCACTGCAGGGTTACAAATCTATCCCAGTTGGTCCAAGATACAGTCTGAGGAAGACCCACCCCAAGACTTCTGCCATCCTGTAAATGCACTGGAAGGAATTAAGTACGTTGCAGCGTTCGGGTTTAGATTTGACAGATCTGGCACATTGTGCGACATGATGGTGATTTCCCCCCCAGATCTTGGAGGGTCAGAAGCAATTAGCATAGCCCTGCCCATCCCCCCCGCCCCCCGAGGGCAGGAAGGAGTGTAATGTAGACAAGGAGTGATCTTGCCATGCAATAGCATTGGGGGTGACACAGCTGAGCCCCTGATGAGATGCTTGTTGACGTCTGTCAGGATGGATCATGGCATGCTTCCCTACATGCCCAGGTGAAATGTGGGTATGCCAAGAGACAGGGGGCCTCGTAACATTTTGTAATATGGCATTTAAGACAACAAGGAATGAGCTGAGGCAAATTAATGCATGATGACAACTGCCTTAAGGACCATCAGATGTCTAGAGAGAACCAAGAGAATTCTTTCCACCTAGTCCCCAATGTAAATTCTCTCTCTCTCTCTCTGTATACATGTGTGTATATATATAATGGACCAGATCCTCAGCTGGTGTACATTGATGAAATTCCATTGAAAGTAAATAGAGTTTATGGCCCTGTGTGTGTGTACGTGCATAAACTCACACACTACACACATGCATTCCATGCTTTCATAGATGTATATATTATACATATTGTGATGGGGCAAGGCCAGATGGCTACAGTGAAGTAGTAAGGAACAGGTATGTTAGCCCCAGGCTAACCAAATCCCTAGTACCATGGTAACCAAATGGCAGTTGCTCCAGGTTAATCAAGACACCTGGGGCCAATTAAGATCTTTCTAGAAGGCAGTGGAGATAGCTACATTGATTGGGCCACCTGAAGCCAATCAAGGGCTGGCTGGAACTAGTTAAAAGCCTCCCAGTTAGTCAGTGAGATTCGCGTGTGATGAGCTGGGAGCAAGAGGCGCAAGGAGCTGAGAGGGAGAGGGAGAGGGAGAGGGTGTACTGCTGGAGGATTGAGGAGTACAAGCGTTATCAGACACCAGGAGAAAGGTCCTGTGGTGAGGATAAAGAAGGTGTTGGGAGGAGGCCATGGGGAAGTAGCCCAGGGAGTTGTAGCTGTCATGCAGCTGTTACAGGAGGCACTATAGACAGCTGCGATCCACAGGGCCCTGGGCTGGAACCCAGAGTAGAGGGCGGGCCCGGGTTCCCCCCAAACCTCCCAACTCCTGATCAGACACAGGAGGAGTTGACCCAGACTGTGGGTTCCACCAGAGGTGAAGATCACTGAGGTGAGGAAATCCGCCAATAAGCGCAGGACCCACCAAGGTAGAGGAGGAACTTTGTCACAATATATACGTGTCATGTACACGTGTGCGCAGAAATATATGTATAATAAAAGTACCAATAAGTGATTGGGAAGAACAATTATAAGGAACAAGAACTGTAGTAAAGAAGCATCCAGGTAGGAATGTGGTAACCCTCTGCAGCTACCTGAATGGTACAAGCACCAAGGAGGTGGAGGAATTGACTGGTGTCAGTCATATGTCTACAGTTAGGGATCATGGGATGAACTTAACAAAGGAAAAACTTAGGCTGAAAGAGTTCCTGACAGCGAGATGTGTTACACTATGGAATTGTCCCAGAAAGGAAGAGGTGGCAGCCCCATTGTCTGAGACTTTTAGAATTAGACATGACTACACTCAACAATGTACAGTAAGGAACAACCCTACATCACCAGAGAGATGGATTGGATAGGCTGCTAATAATGTTTTCCATCTCTAACTCTTGTGATTCTTTGAAGCTAGTACAAATACTGTGAAGCTCCCATTGTTAGACTAGATTAGTTAATGTTGGCTTGCAGGAGCCATGTGGGTGCAACGGGACACAAACAGTGAGAACTCGTGAGCCTTTCTGATTTCAAATAGGTCAATATTCATCTTCTACATGAAATTAGATTTAGCCCACAAATGAACCATTTGCTGCTTCATTGCAGGATTACTTCTCCTGCCAGGGCAAGAAGCGTCACCAGGATGGGATCCAGCCTCTTAAGCAGAGGTGAGTATATGGGTCAAAAAATGACGTATGGATACTTGGTTGAATATTTCAAGGATTTAGAAAAAGATCTGGCTTAGAGGATCGTATACTAAACTGGGACTCAGTAGAGATGGGTTCTATTTTTGGCTCCACCACTGGGTGACCATGGACAAGTCACTTTGTCTCTCTGTGCCTCAGATTCTCCATCTGTAAAATGGGATAATACTACTGACCTGCTTTATAATGTGTTTTGAGATCTATAGATGTAATGTGCTCTATAAAACTGGGTATCGTTATTATATCACAGTCTGTTTGAGTTCACTACCGGCAAACATTCATGTGATGGTGTTTTACTGGCATGAATGTTCACAGAAAGGGAATTTCAAGGTTCCATTCTTGGCAGCAATCTTCAGCTGATTTACACCGTTGACTTCAAAGGAACTACCCACGATGCGTAAAGCTAAAGCGCATGTGTAATCATTTGCAGGATTGGGCCTACATTTGCCTGTATATGTATTCTGGCTGGAGGTGGTTGCTTGCGCGTTCACTAAGTCAGGGTACAGATAAAATAGTTTGTGTCTTAACTAACTGATCACTGTGAGCCAACACAGCTTGAGTAGCCAACAGCAGATAACTATGGTCCTTTATGCAAGATAAAATTTATAGAGGTTTAAAAAAAAATTGTCCTCCACCCCAACATGCATCAAATAATAAACATCTGAACATTAATACATTTGAGAACACTCCAGTCTGCTTGCAGGTAATGCATAAGGAGAAAAATGAGGCAAAGCTAATCAGAACGAAATATTAATGGCAAAATATTCTACTCTTAATGCTGTATTCTGCTGTTAGCCAACAAAGAAAATTCCTAGCTTGAGGCCTGAATGATTCTAAACATGGTGACATTCTAGATAATTCTGCAGCTCTGGAGTTTTCAACATCAGCCTACTTGATGGTAATAATACTTTTCACTGATACAGAAGCTGCCACCTGATAAGCTCCAAACACTTTGTAAATATATATACAGGTTAATTATGCCTCACAACTCTTTGAGATGGGTACTGTTCATAGCACGGGTTGAAATACAGAATTTCCATTTCACGGGAAATGTCAACATTTCAGTTGTGACTCAGAACAAAAACAAATATCTTCAAAATTTCCTATGCAATGGAACTTCCATTTTTCCCCCATTTCAGTAAGTTTTTCTTTTGTGGGAAATTGAATCAAATTCAATAGGAATTCACAAAGCATTAGAGTGTCTTCAAAACAGCTTTTTCCGACGAAAAACTCTGTTGCCAAAAACGTTCCAAAATCACTTCTAAGTGTAAGTATCATTATGCCCATTTTACAGTTGGGGAGCCTAAGTCACAGAGCAGGGAAAACATTTCCCTGTATTCACCTGGTGAATCAATGCAGTGGTGGGATGAGAACCCAGTTGTCCTGACTGCCACTCCCCTGGTCTAATCCCCCAGACAACAGTCCCTTCGTAAAATCTAATAGTAAGCTGCACAATGAGGAATGGAGTGGTTTGGGGCCTAATTAATGAATTTTTATAAAGGATTTTGAACTCCTTGAATAGATGACATGATGTATGTGCACACTATTATTTGTTATTAATTGTTAATTGGTATTAGCATTGTTATTACTGGAGAAATCTGATCAATAGATGAAGTTAGTTGTCAGGTCAGATCATATCACTAGTATCTAATTCTCATGGCTAAGATTAAAAGGAGTGTTTCCTTAATCAGCAGTTCTTAGAAAGGTGCAGACAGCAATCACGCTGCCTGCACATCTTTCGTCTTCATTTAGTCTGACGTCTGTGTTGTATTTTGTAAATAATCTGAGGCTGTCCCCACTGGGTAGAAACACAGTTTGATATAATGTCAGCGCAGGATGAAATTGAGAAAGCTGAGCCTGGAGTGAGGGGGGAAGCTGCCTCCGGTATTAAATCTGAAATCTTTAACCTACTCTTACCTTCGTAAAAGTCAACTTGCCAACATGTAAATGGCAATGAACAATAGGGAATGACATCTGACAAACATGGGCAATATTCAGAGGAAATGTTTATGTACAGTAGAGTAGCTTGTATTATCAGAGCTGAGAGTTTCATGAGGAATGCCTGCCTCCCCACCGCCCCCCAAAGGAATAATAAAGCATCATGTTTATATGGTGGTACCTTTCATCTGAGGATCTCAAAGCATTTTACGAACATCTCTCTCTCTCTCTCTCTCTCTCTTTCTCTCAGTGTTTTCTAGCATGCCTACACATCACTATAGTATCTAAAGATTTAAAGGGACACTGTCAATTTGAATTAAATTATTTTTATTTTTTTTTATTTAAATTAACTACTCAGATGATTCCAGTTTCTATTCTATTCTATCCTATTCTAGTACTTATACCAAGTACAATCAGCATGGTATCTGTATACATGAGTTTCAGATAATTCTTTAACATTATGTCCTGATTTTTTCATTTGTATTTAATAAATCTTCCTTCCTTCCTATTTGTTTTGCTCCCTTGGGGTTCACTAGGGTATTTTAACCAAGGAGGATACTGACTAAGACCCCCCAATTCTGCCATGAACTTGGCCTGGATAGACTTCAGCTGGGAAACGTGACCTAGGCTCTATGGTTAGTCTTGCTGGAGCTGGAATTCTGTCAGGGAAGCCCACGAGTTCAGGCTGTCTCAGGAGATACACAGTGTATCCCCATCCGGGCAGGCTGGAAATACTATGGGCCTAATCTGTTGTCTTCAATGGGCTTTTCAGGCTGTATGAGAATAATGTTGGTACCGCTGCTTCCTCCCTTGGCTGAGAACAGGAAGGACAGTGGTGAACATGAATTCCACTAAACAAACTCAAAGATAATGGAAACTTTCAGAACCTTAAAGGTTCATTTCAGGCTACGAGTCAGTTCTTATTTCACCCCAGCCCAACGGCTCAGCCCTAGTTCACAGGTGGATTGGATGCCTGGAGATCACAATAGGCCAATTCTGTTCTCAGTTAGGCCCATACAACCCCACTAGGGTGACCAGACAGCAAATGTGAAAAATCGGGATTGGGTGGGGGGTAATAGGAGCCTATATAAGAAAAAGACCCCAAAATCGGGACGGTCCCTATAAAATTGGGACATCTGGTGTTGACATTCTTCATTGGCCCTTCGTTTGGAAGTCCGTGGGGTTGTACTGAGGGCAGAATTTGTCTTTTGATTTAGGCTTGCTGGGGCAAAGAGAAGAGACCCTTGAGACTCTCTTTGGGGTGCCTCTTTCAGGTCTTAATCTCCGTCTTCTGCAATGACTCCTGCACTCTCCCTTATAGTTACAAAGTCTACTCGAATGTGGCTGGAATCGAGGGACAGACACAGAGAGACTGCGACAGGCACTGAGGGGCCAGACCCGGCCTTGGGTTATACCCATCCAGCTCCCTTAAAGTTGTGTAACTCCAGGACCGCTGTAGTTCCAGAAATGGTACTTTTTAAATATAGACATTTTCAAATTCAGCTCTCAGATGCACTTTCAGGGAGATCCCTACCGAAGCCAATAACAGATGTGGATGAACATCTGAAAGCAGAACTTGTCCCTTATCTCCCTCCTGTACCCTGTCCCTCTGCTGCTAGGCTGTCATTCAGGGTCCCTGCATGCAGCACATGCCCTTTTTGTACATATCTCTAAAGGTGAGGTGAGGGAAAGAAGCCAAGTGAAGGGAAACATATATCCTCAAAAGTCAAGCAAGAGATCTCCAGCAGCACCGTTTGCAGCATAATGAAATTCCTTTCCTGCCATTTCTTCCTTAGGTTAGAAAGCTGCCAATGCCCGGAGGTGGATTTGCGGTATTTGCATGGATTTACTTGCAAAGGGAAAACAGTGCTACAGTGCGGATCTGTGTTGCTTGCTACATTGTTATAGGAACCCCGGGGGCCCACAAAGAATAAAAAAAATTGCAAAAATAAAAAATAAATTGCAAACAACAAAAGCCATATTGTATTTCCCAGAAAGCCCTGATGTAAGACTGCCTCTGAGAAAAAGCACAGGGGTAAACTTGACACACAAACACAACTCTTGTTCGAGCAGACAACCCCAGACCTGCATCATATTCCAATAACCACCTTTATGTACCAGGCATTTGGTTCTGTAGCTGTGCAGATCCTTCCAACCACTTTAGCGTCATTTCATTTTAGGACAAATGGTGATAATCTGAAATCTGACCATGGGAAAAGATCTATTTAACCCTGAAAAGACAGCATCACTTTCCTAGTGATAGATCAGAACAAATACAGTACAGGAAGCACACAGACCACCTATAGTATGCGTTTCAGAGATGCTCTGTTTTGGATGAGACAAAATCAGAGAGGCTGACCATTGATAGCCATCTAAGATACCACTGGACTTTTTTGCTAAAATAGGGCTGGTGTCTTAGCCATATCTTTCAGCATTTTGAATGGAATTATGGCTCCATCCTGCCATTCCAGCCAATGCCATGGTCCATAGTGTCCAATCGTTCTGGGCATGAATAATGGAGCTATCATATCAAGCCCCTTTAAGTGTAATCTTAACCTTTGATTGGTTGATAATGGATCCAACCCCCAAGGTTCTTTTCAACACTGTTATGGGCTGTCAGCACAACTTATAATATGTCCCTAGAGGTGAAATGACTTTTCTTGTCTTTAGGATAAATACATATACAAGTAATTTCTTAATTTTTGTTATATCCTGATTTCATTGAACTCAATGGTAGGTTTGCCAATGTCTTCAATGGCAAGTGGACTGGGTCCTGCATAACTCTACTGAGAAACCAGTTGGATGGCTAAGTATCTTTCGCTGCTGTTTCTGAAGGATATAAAGGGTACAATTCTGCTTCCATTAAACTCCAAAAGGAGTTTTGCTGGTGGGTTCAGTAGGAGCAGGACTGGGCCCACCACAGATCCCTACAGCCACTGTATTCCGTCAGACACTTTACATTTTAGTTTATAGTTCGTCCCCAAGACACCCGAACCACTTCAAATAAGGATGAAGAGAAATGCTGCAAACTTCTTCCCAAGACTCAACGTAAATGCAAATCAAACCTTTTTTTCAAGATTCTTGAAATGTTTTTCATTATTTTTCACATCCATGGGTCTTTGCTTGCCCCATTTCCAAAGGGAACAAGGAACAGAAAAGTGGCAATACTTTGAATAAGTTGGTTCTTGTGGTGTTCCCAGCCTATCTGAAAAGAAGTACCAGAAGAGAAGGAAGTCCCCAAAATACCCGTCCTAGTCTCTTCTCAGGAGACTCAGCTATGGCTGGTCCAAAAATTGTCATCAAAACTGATTTTTAACAGAAAATTGGATTTTAGATTAAGCTAAATATTTCATGGAAAGTATCTGCTTTTCACAGAAAAGTTTGATTTTTTTGACCAAAACCTCAAAACTTTTCTTCTGAAAATGTATGTGTTTGTTTTCTCCTAAATTTTCTGTGGGAAAAAAACGCCATTTTCTGACCCGTTCTACTCACAGCCCATGTTTGAATACCAAAGAATGTCAAGACTTCAGATAAGCATCTGAGTGAAAAATGTTGAGGTTCACCATTGTTAGCCTATACATATATTAAAAGATGCTGCGCTACTATGACGTTTTATAAATTAGATAAGTACATAGATAGGAATTTCATTCTTTGTGTATTTTATACAGCAACCTTTTAAAGTAGATTAATATCCTAGCCCTATATGTATTTATTTTGGCCCCCAAAATAAAATTAAAAGAAAATCCCATTTCATTTATTTTCTAGCAAATTTCAGACAATGGTAGGCCGTTCTAATGCTCGAGACAGATCTTCCAGACAAACCAAATCCTACATTGAACTGCAGCAGCACCACAAGGAAATCAGTTAAAACAATCACCCAACAGAATAAATAAGTAAATGTGTAATAAAATAAATGGATTCGATTTAAAAAATCCAAGCACGAACTAAACATTTAAGCATGGGGGGATGGGTCAGCAAAGGGAGGTGAACTGAAAGATGTGTCTATAGCGCTGGGGCTGGTGGGATGATGCGGGATCAAGGAGCAGCACAGATGAAACCTGACTTTTGAAGTCAATAACTAGGTACAGACTTAGCACTGTAGACAATTACTAAGATAAGATGCAGTTTTACCAATTGTACATCTGTATGTCAAGCAGAACAAACGAAATCCCTGACAGCCTCTTACAGGATCCCAATCCAATTTAAAGTGCATGGTACAAGGATGAGCGCGGTAGCCACAGGTTAAGATAAATCTCACCATTTTGCTGTAGTCTCCCAGCTAATTTATTCTGTCTTGTTGGGGGAAAAATACAGAAAAAAGAAAAAGGAAAGAGTTTCTGTGTGTGCTGCTTCAACCATAAGCCCAGGCAGGCAGGCAGGCTATAACAGAGGAAAGAACTGGTTCTACTTTTGGGGGAGAGTTTTTAAGATCAAAACATGATTTGGTGGAGTGCCGAAGCATTGCTAATTTTAAATTAATATCCACCAGTAACATGATCTCTGGAAAGATCAAATTATTTGAGCAAAGGGCAGCCCGCCTGGACAGGCTGCTAGTACTGGTGAATTTGTACATGCCTCTGGGAGATGACCAATGCTGCCCAGTGATGAGGTCCTAGACGTGGACATACAGCATAATCAGGGGTAAGCTAAATTCTCATCTCATGCTGGTGTAAACTTGGGCCTGATTCCAACATTACATATAGAAATGTAAACCTGGAGGAATTCCACTGACTTCAAGTGAAGTTGCTTAGGTGCAATGGGAGGATAACCAGGTCTTGTGTCAATGGAGTCACTCCAGATTTACATTGGTGTAAGTGAAAGAAGGAGGAAGCCCTCTGAGTCTGGTTTCACACTGAAATGAGATCAGAATTTAGCCTGGTATAAACCCCAGGCTCTGATGCTTGTGATCATGCCAGATGGTGGAACCTAGGGCAAGCATCAGGGTGTTAGTCCTCATATCTTTAACAAATGCCAAATGGGTAACTCCATTCTGTCCCCAGAGCTTCCACCTGCAATATGACTTGGACCCAAGCATCTCAGAACCCTGGGGAAGTTCAGCTACAAGCTTATAGGCTGCAGCTCCAGCCAGGGCCAGTGCAAGGATGTTACATGCCCTAGGCAAAACTTCCACCTTGCGCCCTCCCCAGTCCCTGAGCCCCCACCCTGAGGCACTCCCCCCACGGCAGCTCCCCCCCTCTGCCCTGAGGCACCCCCCCCGCGGCAGCTTCCCCCCCCACCCTGAGGCACCCCCCCTGCCCCAGCTCACCCCTGCTCCGCCTCCACCCCAAGCATGTCATTGCTGCTTTACTTCTCCCACTTCCCAGGCTTGTGGCGCCTAAGCTGATTGGCGCCACAAGCCTGGGAGGCGGGAGAAGTGAAGCAGTGACGGCGTGCTCGGGGTGGAGGTGGAGCAGGGGTGAGCTGGGGTGGGGAGTTCCCGCATGCCGCTCACCCCCTTACTTGCTGCAGGCCCTCCCCGCGCTCCCCTGCCCCAGCTCCCTCCACCTAAATGTTGGCAGCGACCAGGGCGGCCGAAGATCCGGCAGCCACGGTTGCTGCCGAAGAAAATGCCGCCTCCCAAATCCTAGTGCCAGCCTAGGTCGCCTAAATGGTTGCACTGGCCCTGGCTCCAGCTCATCTTTCTTATAAACAATGATTGGGTGAACATCACAAGGGTTTAAGTACCTGGAAAATCTCTTGGCCAAATCCACTAATGGTGTAAATTAGCATAGCTTCATTGAGGTCAACACAGCTTAAAGAAATGGCCCCAGTTTCCTGCAAGAGTCAGGAAGTCATTTTTTCCCTGATGAATATTTGTGATTTGGGGCTTGTGGAGGAATTCACCTTCCCCAGAGCACCAGAGATAGCCATGCCCAGAAACGGGTTACCGGTTGGGGTGGACCAGTGCTCTGAAGTAGTACAGAGAATCCTCTTTCTCAGTAGCGTGGTTGGTGTGTCTGTCTCATGTGCTCATGGTCTAACTGATCTCCAGATTTAAGCTCAGGAAAGAATCCCCCCCTCCCCCAAATCAGATTGGTAGGGACCTTGGAGGTTTTTTGCCTTCCTTTGCAGCATAGGGCATGAGTTGCTTGCTAGGATCATCTGGACATATCCTACCTTATCAATTCCCTGCCATTGCAAGGGACTCGGGGATTGGTGGCACTTCAGTCTCCTGTTGTCTGCCTGTGGCACACAACAGTTTGTTTTCCTGAGGACTAAAATGCTTTAGTTTAACCAAGTCCTTGGGCTCAACATAGGGGTAATCTGGGTGAAATTTAGGGTGACCAGAGGTCCTGATTTTATAGGGACAGGCCTGATATTCAGGGCTTTTTCTTATATAAACGCCTATTACCGCCACCCCCATCCTGATTTTTCACATATGCTATCTGGTCACCCTCGTGAAATGTAATGGCCTGGGACATACAGGAGGTCAGACTAGATGATATGATTGTCCCTTCTGGCCCCAAACATTATGAAAGAGAGAGTTTCCCCCCCACTTTGACTTTTCAAGAAGTGGGAGTCCCCTGTATTTTGATGACTAAAGACACCCGCTGCTGCCTTTCATTGAGACAAAAGACATATCCCATTTAGCTGCTTCCAAATTTTAATGCATCTTCCACCTCAGAAATAGTTTGGGCTGCCATCCCTCCATACATCACACATCCCAGGGCTTCACCATTCCTTTCCTTCATCTCTGCCCAGGAGTGTAGGCACAGGCCGGGAAGGTTGGCTCAGAGGGACCACCATGGCTCTGGATAACTGTTGACCCACTGCCCAGCCTTGGCTACTCTGACTGTTCAGTTTTTGCAATACCAAAAGCCTCCACCCCGACCCCCCATGCCCCTGTCCTGTAGATCCCCAGACACACTGCAGTGATGGATGACAAAGCGGTCAGATTAGATATGTTGCCAGCCACCAATCATTGCAGGCCTCAGCTCCCGCAGCCCGGTGCGGGCCTGTTGGCATTGGCTGCCCACGTGCCAAATGCTGGACCCTTGCTTTAATGTTTAATTCCATGTTTAATTTTTAAAATTTGATTTGATCATTACCATAAACATTAAACAATATTTCCTGTTTAAATATGAATGGGCTGCATTATTTGATTGAAACGAGTGTTCAGATGGCTAATGCGTTTTATTACAGCCATAGAATTTTACTGTTATTTCCTTTCCAGCTGCTGCTGTTTCAGGGAGCTCGGAGGGGTTGAGTTTTCAATAGGCTGGGTCCCATCTGATGGCAGGGAGAGGGAAACAAACAGCCAAGGGGAGACCTTCCCTACCTGGGGATGCTGGTAACAGTCAGCATGATTTTATAACCCAGAGCGGTCGCTGTCGTGGTTCAGTGTCCAGAGAGGAGCTCAGAAAGGCCCTTCACAACCTATCCCAACCTGTTGTCTCTCTTTCACTGTCAGAGTGTCAACGCCCACCTCTGACCCGGGCATGGTGCCAGCTCCAAGCACCCGCTTCCTCCCCTGCGGCTCGCTTGCACTTCTGAAGCGCGCCCTGGCAAACATCCACAAATCTCACACATTAGCCTCCTTCAGACACTCTCCTTTGCCATGCTGCCGACATACAACATGGCGACGCTTTGGCTAATGGTGTACTGGGACCACTGATTGTGCTGACCGATATTGGCTCATTGTTTCCTTGCACTTCCACATCTGTCTGCATCCATCTGGTGTCTCTGGTCTTCTATACAAAGGGCGAGCGCTTTGTGGTGGGGGCTTTTTTGTTGTGTTTGTACAGCACCTGGCACAATGAGGTCCTAGTCCATGGGGGAGGGTAGGAAAAATAGTGAAGGCACAAGTCTTCTGGCAGCATGCTGGATACATGCAGACGGGGCGTTTTAGGAAGATGGTGAGTGACGGGATTACAAACCAAGAGCTGCTCTTCCTGAGAACACGGTTGGCATATTCCATCCCTGGCAGTGGCAGAATCAAGACTAGAACTCTGATCCCCCGCCTCTCAGTCCCATGCTGATTCACTACCCCACAGATGTCTGGCTAGCTGACACCCTCAGTGGCTGTGCTAAGTTTCCCTCGGGAAATCTGGACTGTCTATGTGTTTTCAATCTGGCATTTTGCAGCCACTTCCCTGTGATGGCATCTCTCTATGGCATTATGCTGAGGCCTTGTAAAATGCATCTATATTCTTCTTTTTAATGCACAAAGATAGAAGAGGTGTCAGATTCAGGGTGGGGAGGAGGCTGGGTTATGGGAGAGAAGTGTCAAAGTAAATCATAGACACCAGAGATGGAAAAGAACTATTAGGATATGCAGTCCTCTCCCTGCCAAGGTAGGATTGTTTCCTACTGAGCATTCATAAGTGTTTTGTCCATTCTCATTTTAAGTAATTCAAATAATGGAGTTACTGCCACTTCCCTTGGGATACTCTTCCACAGTCTGATAGATTTCACCATTAGGACATTATTCCCAATATCCCAGCCTAAATTGCTTTTTGCTTGATTTCAAGCACATGATAGGGCTTCTACCACTTCCCTTGAGAGACTAATTATACAGTCTAACAGAGCTCCTCATTACAAAAATCTGAACATCACATATGTCCTGGCCCACCTGCATTTGCCAGCCGTGAACATCAGGCATTTCTTTAAGCAAATGCAAAAGAAAGGCAGATGTTGAATCTGGGGTGGGATGGTCCACTTGTGGGTCTTTAATGGCACCATATTCTTCTACGGTAGCATGTGATAAAATCTGACCTAAACAAAAGCCCAAGTCCAGGCTTTGCAAGAGTTTAAATCAGGACCCAAAGTCCCAGCTTGGGCCTGTCTAACTACACATCCACACACCCTCTGATCTGCCTCTATGGACAACATAGATAATGCTCTATAGAAATAGATTTATTGCTAAGTGGGGATGATTGCATTACTCCCGAAAGGTGCAGCCATGAGTGAGTTGCGCAGGTCCTCTCTGATGCATTGCTAAAGCTTGCCCACCACATCACCACCCATTCTCCCTCTCTTCTAGACAGATATATACAGTTAGCACTTACATACCGACATTAACAGGACTGAGGGAGTGTAAACACAGGTCCACTCAGACACTGTCAGGCTGAGAATTCAGAGCAATACAAGAAACAAAGCAACTATTTTCTTAAGGCATATCCTGGATTCCTCAGTGAACCCCACTCAAAACACCTGAGCTAACAGTCAGTTTGTATTATTCCGTAAGCACTCAGTGAGTCAAGATGCTTATATTAATATATAAAAATAGAAATAGGATTATCAATCCTGCTCGCACTCTGAAATGATCTTCTCCTTCATCTCAACGGTAGCAGTTGAAAAAAACCTGATTTCCATCCCACCGCAGTTTTTGTTTCTTCCTTCCCGTGTCTCTTACAAGGATTTTAATGGAAAGACATTCAAATTGTAACACTCAGCAGCCCATGAGAATCAATTATATTTTTTTCTTCAGTTGCTGGTTAACATATTATTTTGTATAATTTTTTTTTGTATGTTTGGCACCAAAATTAGCTCTCAGGAAAGCGATTGTGTGCACATCTCTACATAAAAACGCCCCCCACACTCCAGCCCCAACCTTGAAAAAACATTCAGCCAGTTCCTCTGCCCAGAAAATGCTTGTGTATGGCGGATAAGATAGGTTTGATGGCAGGTGATCAAGGGTCAGGGTCTTGCACACACTCTGAAAGGGTTTTGATGATTGCAATTACTCGCCCACGCTTTGACACAGAATACAATAAAGCACTACAATTAGACAACCATTATTCCTAACTGCTGCTATCAACCGTGTCCATAAAAATGAAGCTCGCTATATCTTTGCATTATTCATACTTAGGGTACATGGGGGGGAGAGATAGGAAAAAAAGGTTAGTATTTGTAGTTATGGTACTGTATAAATTATATATCCATCCACCAATCTATACATACACACACATTTGCACATTCTCTTTTTCTCTCCCTTTATACCAGTGGTTCTCAACCTATTTACCATTGTGGGCTGCATATGCAGCTCTCTGAGAGTCATGTGGGCTGCATCCACACAAGATATATACTACCTGTATGGCCCTGAGGATGTCACATGAGCCGCAGCTGTGTGTTAATTGGGCTGCAAGCGGCCTGTGGGCCGCAGATTGAGAACCACTGCTCAATACACACACGACTTGATCCTTTGGCGTGCAAGTGTGTTGAGTTCCAAGCATAAAGGTCCTGATCACAGATGAGTGAAGTCAATGGAATGACTCCCATTGACTTAATTAGGCTTTGGATTAGGTCCAACCAGAGTGGAGAGAGGACATGGGGTACAGGGAAAGCAGATGCTTGATGTAACATGGTGGCTCTCAACCTGTCCAGTCTGATTTGTTTTGCATACCCTCGAGTTTCAACTCACTTAAAAATGACTTGCTTACAAAATCAGACATGAAAATACAAAAGTGTCATAGCACACTATCACTGAAAAAATACTTATTTTCTCATTGTTATCATTTGCAGATGACACTAAACTGGGAGGAGTGGTTGATACGCTGGAGGGTAGGGATAGGATACAGAGGGACCTAGACAAATTAGAGGATTGGGCCAAAAGAAATATGATGAGGTTCAACAAGGACAAGTGCAGAGTCCTGCACTTAGGACGGAAGAATCCCATGCACTGCTACAGACTAGGGACCAAATGGCAGGGCAGCAGTTCTGCAGAAAAGGACGTAGGGGTTACGGTGAACGAAAAGCTGAATATGAGTCAACAGTGTGCCCTTGTTGCCAAGAAGGCTAATGGCATTTTGGGTTGTATAAGTAGGGGCATTTCCAGCAGATCGAGGGACGCGATCATTCCCCTCTATTCAGCACTGGTGAGGCCTCATCTGGAGTACTGTGTCCAGTTTTGGGCCCCACACTACAAGAAGGATGTGGATAGATTAGAGAAAGTCCAGCGGAGGGCAACAAAAATGATTAGGGGGCTGGAGCACATGACTTATGAGGAGAGGCTGAGGGAACTGAGATTGTTTAGCCTGCAGAAGAGAAGAATGAGGGGGGATTTGATAGCTGCTTTCAACTACCTGAAAGGGGGTTCCAAAGAGGATGGATCTAGACTGTTCTCAGTGGTAGAAGATGACAGAACAAGGAGTAATGGTCTCAAGTTGCAGAGGGGGAGGTTTAGATTGGACATTAGGAAAAACTTTTTCACTAGTAGGGTGGTGAAGAACTGGAATGGGTTACCTAGGGAGGTGGTGGAATCTCCTTCCTTAGAGGTTTTTAAGGTCAGGCTTGACAAAGCCCTGGCTGGGATGATTTAGTTGGGTTTGGTCCTGCTTTGAGCAGGGGGTTGGACTAGATGACCTCCTGAGGCCCCTTCTAACCCTGAGATTCTATGATTCTATGATATATTTATAAAATAAATCAATTGGAATATAAATATTGTATTTACATTTCAGCGTATAATATATAGAGCAACAAGTCATTGTATGAAATTTTAGTCTGTACTGACTTAGCAGTGCTTTTTATGTAGCCTGTTGTAAAACTAGGCAAATATCTAGATGAGTTGATGTACCCCATGGAAGACCCCTGCATATCCCCAAGGATATGTGTACCTCTGGTTGAGAACCACTGACATAACACACTTAGCACATGTCTTCAGGTGATCCCATCCTCTGCTTGTACCACACATCTCCTTCACCTTGTGCTCTTGTGTAGAAGGGAGTAGGTGACCAAGAGTCTCATGATTTACACCCTCTCTGTGTACAAGGTTCTGTCCCGTACTTCACTTTCCTTGTAACCTCCATTTGCCACAGGACCTACTTCATATAGTATGTGCATGGGACCAGGTATGTCTTTTGTTTTCCCTGCATGCAGAGATTCACTTTAACTGGAATACAAGTGCAATCCCTCAGTCATTTACACTGGAGATACTTTGACTAACTCTCGCCCTGTATCCCACCAAAGCAGCAGAGAAGAGATAGCTTGGCCTTGTTCTCTGTCCTATGGGTCCATTGTGATTAAGTGGGGCTATTCTTTGGAATGGCCGTCAGTCTTCACGATTGCCAATCTGACACTTGTCACTAGCGCTAAGGCCCTGATCCGCTGAAATCAATAGAAGCTAGCAGCCTAAACACTTTTGTGGATGTAGGCCTAAATTCTCATGAACATAATTCATACCTGCCCACTACACACAACCCAGTGCTGTCTAAAGCCTTTTCTCAACCAGAAACACCAGGATTATCACCGAAGGCCTGATACAATAGTCACTGAAACCTAGTTAAGTCTTTCCCATGTAGTTAGATTTGTTTTATTCCCCAGTAAGTAAAGGGAACTCTTAACAAATATTACCCAAGAGAATTGGATCTTCCATGGCTCACAGGTTCATACATTCCAAAGCCAGAAGGGATCATTTGTGATCATCTGGTCCGACCTCCTGCATAACACAGGCCATAGAACTTCCCCAAACTAATTCCCAGAGCAGACCTTTCAAAAAAACATCCAATCTTGGTTTAAAAATTGTCAGTGATGGAGAACCTTCCACAAGCCTTGGTGAATTGTTCCAATGGTTAATTACTCTCATCATTAAAAATTTATGCCGTATTTCCAGTCTGAATTTGTCTAGCTTCAACTTCCAGCAACTGGATCATATTATACCTTTCTCTGCTAGACTGAAGAGCCCATTATTAAATATTGTTCCCTATGTAGCTATTTATGGACTGTAAACAAGTCACCTCTTAACCTTAGAATCATAGAATCATAAGGTTAGAAGGGACCGCAAAGGGCATTTAGTCTAACCTTCTGCCAAGATGCAAGATTTCTTGTGTCTAAATCATCCAAGACAGATGGTTATCCAGCCTCCATTTGAAAACCTCCAGTTGAAGGAGCTTCCACAATCTCCCTAGGCAGTCTGTTCCATTGTCCTTCCATTCTTACTGTTAGGAAGTTTTTCCTGAGAATTAATCTAAATCTGCTCTGCTGTAGCTTGAACCCATTGCCTCTTGTCCTGCCCTTTGTGGCAAAAGAGAACAACTTCCCTCCATCTTTTGTATGGCAGCCTTTCAAATATTTGAAGACTGCTATCATGTCCCTCTCCTCTTTTCCAAAGTAAACATATCCAGTTCCTCCAGCCTTGCTCATATGGCTGCATTCCATTGTCGCTCGCCTCTGGGTCCCTTCCAGTGTGTCTACATCTTTCTATACATTGGTGACCAAAACTGGACAGAGTACTGCAGCTGAAGCCTAACCAGCACTGAGTAGAATGGTACTATCACCTTTGTTAATGCAACCTAAAATTGCATTTGTTTTTTTTGTAATAGCATCGCATTGCTGACTCATGTTGACGTTGTGATCCACCACAACTTCCAGATCCTTTCTTGGCAGTGCTGCTGCTGCCAAGCCAGTTTTCCCTCATTCTGTATTTGTGCAATTGGTTTTCCTTCCCTAAACATGGCACCTTCCGTTTGTCTTTGCTGAATTTCATTTAGTTATCTATAGCCCTGTTCTCCAATTTATCAAGATCCCTCTGAATTTTAGCTCTATCCTCCAAAGTGTTGGCCACTCCTCCAGCTTTGTCTCATCTGCAAACTTGATCAGTATACTCTCTATTCCTACATCCAGGTATCATAGAATCATAGAATCTCAGGGTTGGAAGGGACCTCAGGAGGTCATCTAGTCCAACCCCCTGCTCAAAGCAGGACCAAACCCAACTAAATCATCCCAGCCAGGGCTTTGTCAAGCCTGACCTTAAAAACCTCTAAGGAAGGAGATTCCACTACCTCCCTAGGGAACCCATTCCAGTTCTTCACCACCCTACTAGTGAAAAAGTTTTTCCTAATATCCAACCTAAACCTCCCCCTCTGCAACTTGAGACCATTACTCCTTGTTCTGTCATCTTCTACCACTGAGAACAGGTAATTCATAAAGATGTTAAATAACACCAGACCCCAAACAGATCCCTGTGGAACCCCACATGAAACATCCCTCCAATTGGACATCATTCCATTAATAGTTACTCTTTGCGATTTTTTAACCAATTATGTATCCACTTCATGGTAGTTCTGTTGAGCCCACATTTCTCCAGCCTACTTACCAGAATGTCATGTGGGACTGTGTCAAAAGCCTTGTTGAAGTCCAGATATATTATGTCCGCCGCATTCCCCCATCCACCAAATCAGTTACCTTCTCTTTGTTTAGCTCAATAGATCGAGCTCTTTGCGTCTATCACTATAAGGCAGGGTTTCTAATCCTTTATTAATTCTTGTTGCTCTTCTCCGAACCCTCTCTAATTTACTACCGTCCTTTTTGAACTGTAGGCACCAGAACTGGATGCATTCCAGCCACGGTTGCACCAATGACAAATAAAGAGGTAAAATAACCTCTTTACTCCTACCTGAGATTCTCCTCTTTATGCATATGGCTTTAGCTCTTTTGGCAACAGCGTCATATCGGGAGCTCATGTTCAGCTGGTATCTGGATGCTCTTGTCTGTGCAGGCACTTGAAGGGCAGAGGCTTAGGAAAAACATGAGTCCTTGATTTAGGCCCTGATCCTGGAGTATATGTGTAACACTACTCACTGTTAACCCCAATGGGACTACTTGTGTGAATAAATTTACACAGGTGAGTAAAGCTACACAGTGTTTGTAGAACCAGAGTGTTTACAGAATCAACAGCCACTTTCCCCACATTTTACAATGATGATTTTATGACGCTGGACTACTATTTTATCTTTGCTGACATTGTTCATGAACCTTTGGAATGAGACCAGTCATTCCTTTCAAGAAAGTGAGTGATGCCGAAATGAAGCGTAGAGGTAATTATTAATGATACAATGAAATAATAAAATACAATACATGAATAATAAACCTCTCATAGGGATTTCATCATTGTTAATGAAGCATATAATCAATAGGTCATTGTTAGAAAGTGTTGCTTACTGCATAATAGCATTGAGTGTCCTAAAAGAGATGGGCTGGTATGGAAAATTAGGCCCAAGAGATTATACTACAGTGAGGTGGGGGCATAACTGCTGAGACGGAGACAGAGGCAGAGGAACAGTAGCACTGAGAAAAAATTTGAATCCCTGCTAAAAGCAGCCAGAGTGAGAGGTACTTGGGGATTATCCTGTAAAGTCTATTTGAAAGTCTAGAAAGCTGTGTTGGTGACACTCGGCTGACTATGAGCACCTGTGTCCTCAAACAGGGCACCTGGAAAAGGTTTAAATTAGGGCTGTCAATTAATTGCAGTTAACTCATGCAATTAACTCAAAAAAAATTATCACGATTAATCGCAGCTTTAATCGCACTGTTAAAAGATAGAATACCAATTGAAATTTATTACATATTTTTGGATGTTTTTCTACATTTTCAAATATATTGATTTAAATTACAACACAGAATACAAAGGGTACAGTGCTCACTTTATATTATTATTTTTATGACAAATATTTGCACTGTAAAAATGATAATCAAAAGAAACAGTATTTTTCAATTCACCTCATACAGGTACTATAATGCAATCTCTTTATCGTGATAGTGCAACTTACAAATGTAGATTTTTTTTGTTACATAACTGCACTCAAAAACAAAGCAATGTAAAACTTTAGAGCCTACAAGTCCACTCAGTCCTACTTCTTATTCAGCCAATCGCTAAGACAAACAAGTTTGTTTACATTTATGGGAGATAATGCTGCCCACTTTTTATTTACAATGTCACCAGAAAGTGAGAACAGGAGTTCATATAGCACTTTTGTAGCCAGCATTGCAAGGTATTTACGTGCCAGATATGCTAAACATTCATATGCCCCTTCATGCTTTGGCCACCATTCCGGAGGACATGCTTCCATGCTGATGATGCTCATTAAAAAGAATGCATTAATTAAATTTTGACTGAACTCCTTGCAGGAAAGTAGTATATCTCCTGCTCTGTTTTACCTGCATTCTGACATATATTCATGTTATAGCAGTATCGGATGATGACCCAGCACATGTTGTTCATTTTAAGAAAACGTTCACTTCAGATTTGACAAAATGCAAAGAAGGTACCAATGTGAGATTTCTAAAGATAGCTACAGCACTTGACCCAAGGTTTAAGAATCCGAAGTGCCTTCCAAAATCTGAGAGGGACAAGGCGTGTAGCATGCTTTCAAAAATTTTAAGAGAGCAACATTCTGATGCGGAAACTACAGAATCCGAACCACCAAAAAAGAAAATCAACCTTCTGCCGGTGGCATCTGACTCAGATGATGAAAGTGAACATGCGTTGGTGTGCACTGCTTTGGATTGTTATGGAGCAGAACCCATCATCAGCATGGATGTATGTCCTCTGGAATGGTGGTTGAAGATGAAGGGACATATGAAACTTTAGTGCATCTGGCATGTAATTATCTTGCTCCGCTAGCTGCAACAGTGCCATGCGAATGCCTGTTTTCACTTTCAGGTGACATTTGTAAACAAGAAGCGGGCAGCATTCTCTCTTGCTAGCAGTGACTGGGCAAGATTGCAGTGGCATGATTGCTTACACACACGGACTCTTGAAGACAGTGATTCCCAAACTTTTTCGCTCGCACCCACCCCCCCTTACCTCGGCTGCGTCCCCCAGGGCCAGAGCCGCGGTGGGGAGCTGGGCCTGGGAGTGAGGCTGTGACCGGGAACCGGGCTGTGGTTGGGGCCAAAGCCAGAGCTGCAGCTGGAGCTGGGGCTGGGATCATGGTCAGGGCCGAGGCCAGGAGCAGAGCAGGGGGCAGACTGGGGCTGGATGGTTCAACCATGGGGGCTGATCTGGGCCCCACGTGCCCGCCCGAACTTTCCTCCACATCCCTGCAGGGGCGCATGCCCCACAGTTTGGGGACCACTGCTCTAAGATGTCTTCTGTGTCCTACCCAGCCATCCATTGATATGGCTGCATGCCTCTCTGCCTACCTTTTGTCAGACTCTCCTTTCAGCAGAGCCAGCCCACAGCACAGATTTCCTAAATCACACACATTTGGCGTGAGTCACAGCCGTTACTTGTCATTCGTCTCTGGGGCTTTCTTTTGGAATGCTGAAGTTGCTAATAGCGTGTCTGGTTTGCCAGCTTTCAGCGTGTCGGTGGCACGTGACTGGGCTTGTCACTGCTGGTAAATGTCAATTCTGTGTGTGACCGAGAAGCAGGAGAGGGATGTGCTACACTGCCTACTCCGCTGCCTACTCCGCAATTCAATCGGCGGCAACCAATTCAGGTTCATTGAAAAAGTCGAAACATTTTTGTTTTGGCTCGTCCCGACATGAATTTTGTTTTTTGTTTTGGCCACAGAACCAAAACTCATTTATTCACCCAGCTCTAATAACAATACTGTCAGAGGTCCCAATCGGGACCAGACCTGGTATGTATGTGCACCACTCTACTGCATGGAATATAAACTGTTCAACTGTGTGTGTCATGGGATCTATATTGCTATTGTCTAATGGAGATTTTCCTTAAGCTCAAGTGGCAGGGAGGCTGTGCTGTGTGGGTGGGAGGTTCTATTCCTGCTGTTGCTGTGAAGTTCAGGGTAGCATGGCTCGTGATATAGCAACAACTATGAGATCCTATGCGGTCGCTGATTAATTATTGTATTTTTTTTGCATGAGTGCAGTGTGGATAATAATGTAGGCCTTTGTGGGTCTCTCTGAACTACGCAGGTCAATTTTCCATTAAGCCAAAATCAAGGCTCTTGCTATGAATCTGCTCACAAATAAATCCTCACCTTTAATGCTGCTCTTACATGTTGGAAAAACTTCATCAGCTTTGGAAGGAAGAAGCACAACTTTACGGGCCAGCCTGTGCATGGAAGCGCCTCTACATGTAACTGCTTTTGTGATGCCTTCCCTCGGTACATTAGCCTGCGTGTGCTCATAAATCACTGGGCCGGTCTCCCTCAGAGGGTGTATTTCTCAAACCCACCTCACAGGGTCCTGGAGCGTGTGCGCGAGTTAGCTGGCACTGGCCAGCTGCAGGTCTTTAATTGCAGTGTAGACAGACCCATTGACTTCCCTGGGCTTAATCTCAATTTCCTATAGTTTATAGCCTTTGACCCCTGCTGTAAATTCATTTAGACTGTGAGTTGAATATTTTACTATGCTCTGCTTGAAATATTGCCAGGATAGAGCAGATTGGATTTAACCCATGTTAGAGAGGGGTGTGTGTGTGTGTGTGTGTGTGTGTGTGAGAGAGAGAGAGAGAGAGAGAGAGATGCGCATTGGAGTCTAAAATTAAATGTAGCAGGAAGGTATAATATGATATGAATCTCCTGCTGGACTTTCCTAAAATATGGCATTCCTCCTCCCTAACCACTTTACATTTTAAGCACCGATTTTCCTAATCCAGAATAAAATTATGGGCACTGTGTACTAGCCAGAGTAGAAGGCAATCTCTCCCCTATGGTGTTCCATGCGTGTGAGCCCTGAAATTCAGTAGGACTAAGTCGGAAAGAAAGACTAAGAATACAAAAAAAAAAAAAGGCACACAGGCCACTTCATACAACTGTTATTCCTTCAGCTAATAACCCTCCCTAACCTCAGACGTTGGCAGTAAAGAAAGATGAAGTTTGTCACATTGTTCCTGGGCAGTAAGTCATACATCTAGGTCACTTCCAATTTTTAGTAAGTCATTTGAGGCTCCTTTTCCATGAACAGTGCACGGCTGCCATCCCCCAAATAGTGAGGCAATGAGTCTGTGTGTCAGTGGAAGACATCATCTAAACTCCTACTGTCCCCTTCAACACAGTAATATGATGGGCGAAGACAGAGACATGAAACTGGGGCTGATACAAGCATATAATCTTCAGAATAAGGACCCTCCAGAAGGCAGTGAGGGGATGATCTCTGGACATCTCAGAGACAGAGAGAGCTGTGAAGAGGTTGAGGGTCACATCTGAGAGTTGCTGGTTCAGAGGTTGGGGCTGGAGGATGGAGGCTGAGAGTTATTAGACATGAGAGTATGAGAAAAGAGAAGCTGCGTCTCAGACCGGAAGAGATCCAGGAGACACCTTCTGGACATCTCGCTTGCTGAATGTACCAGCTTGTGCTGTGTCTAGCTGGCAGATGAGAGAAGAAAAAGAAAGATCTCATAGACCCAGATTTTGGTGGGGAAATTTATAAAATCTACTGATGGCTCATTACAAAACCCAAGAAACTTTGCCAGACTTTCTATTTCAAGACAATTCTGTTGTAAAATGGGTCAAATTTGGCCCACTAGAAATACCACTTCTGCTGACTGCAGTGTGGGTTGCGGCTTCTCAGCAGGAGCGGAGTTCGGTCCCGTATTTCTAGCTTTGATTCCAGTTTCACTGTTTTTTATCAGCAGTATCATAGATACCTGCTAGAAAACTGGATCTTGGCCACCCACATCAGTTCCCCTGCCCCTGCTGCTTGACCTTGGCCAGGAGCTGTAATCCTGTTTGTGATGTCAAAACTGGCTGCTGTGTGAATCACTGTGATACAAAGAGGCAGTTATGGCTGCATGGAGTGGACAAGGCAGTAGAAGCCAATGGAAGAGTAATCTCTGGAACTGGCTCTCAGGAAATGTAGGCTCAACTCTCTGTCCTTCCATAGACTCTGTGGTCCTGGAAAGTTGCTTAATATCTCTCTCATAAATTGGGGACAGTATTAATTATTTATATTACCATAGCACCTAGAGACATAGTCATGGACCAGACCCCGTTGTGCTAGGAGTTGTGCAAACACAGAACACAAGATGATCCCTTGCCCTTCCTTTCTCCCACCCTTTGTCTGCCTTATCTATTTAGATTGTAGGTCCTTTGGGGACAGGACTCTCTCTTATATGTGTATGTACAGCTCCTAGCACAATGGGCCCTGATCTTGGTTGGGGCCTCTATCTAAATATAAATAATAATAAATGGACCTTCCATGTCAAAGATTCCTGTGTCATGAGATTCTCTTTCCCTGGTAATAAAGAACAATGGAAAGAAAACGATAGTCTTGATGATGGAAGCTGGAGATAATCCACAACAGAACTCCAGCAGCTCAGCAGAGTTGCACTTTGGGAAAGTTTATACGTCCACCTAGATCTGAAGTTTGAGGCTCAGACTCATCTTTAGAATAAACACTCAGCATGTCTGCACTCAAGAGGTTTCCCATTAATCCTCAGTGGCCTTTATTTTCCCTTTGGCGTGCAGGGGATTCAGTGCGGATCGCTTGAGCTGGCTTTAATGGGAGTCACCCAAGGAACTTGGTGGGTGAATCAAGCCCTCGATCATTCCACAGTGCCACTGAGCTGCAGCCCTGGCTCTCACCTTTAATGTGGTCATGGCTTGCTTACTCCCCTCTTCACCTTGACTGACAATCAGCAAAGAAAGAGCAGCTGTTGTCTCCTCTGCTTTTACACCTTGCCCTGCTTTAAGCAGAGGGACGTGAGTTTGCCTGGAGCCTGTCAAAGCTGTTTTTGTTCTTTTTACCCCTTAACAGTAATTGAGGAAAGGCTGTTGGTAGAGCTGGGCAAAACTTTTGCAACTAATTATGTTTTTTGTCCAAAAAATGCATTTTTCGGGGACCAAAATTATTAGCTGAATTTGGGTTAAATTTGGCAATTAGTTTCAGTTGGAAATGTTTGGTTTTTGAAAGGGCCAAAATGTTGCGTTTCAATTTTTTTATTCAAGACGCTTATTCAGATTAGGCCAATTGAAACAAATAACAGAAAAAGAGTAAAATGCATCTTAAACAGCCAACACGAAATGAAAAAAAATGTTTTGAGTCAATGGAATCATTTTGTTTGACTCAAAACAAGTTGAACCCCCCCCCAAATCATTTTGAGTTGACTCAATCCACTTAGGTTGGTTAGAAACTATTACTTTTTCTGTGTTTTTCAATTCAATGTAAACATTTGTTTCTGGTTCAAATCATACCAGACTTTTTTTCCTGATCTTTCAGATCAACCCTTTGCCCTTAGCAAGTGTGTTTCATCTAGCTGGTCAAACCATAGACTCACAGATTCCAAGGCCAGAAGGGACCAGTGTGATCATCTAGTCTATAACAGCCCATAGGACTTCCCCAAAATAATTCATGTTTGAACTACAGCATCTGTGTTAAGTTAGACATTTGCTAAGTACAGCATATCTGCCAGTTATGGAGAATGCACCACAACCCTTGGTAAAGTTGCTTCACTTGATAAAGACTCAACAGTTCTTCCAACGCCCATCTTAGGCAGGTATTATGTGATCTACCAATGAAGAAGTATTATATAGACGCCAGCAATTAATAATTATTATCATATGCTCCAGATCAGTGGGAATAGGATTCCAGAACCCTGGGTGCCCTGCGCTAACCAGTAGCTTAACACTCCCTGTGCCTAAAGAACCTTTTCTACTTTATTCTGAGACTTTCTTTTTAGCAAGAAAAGAACTCCCCTTGCTCTGAATCCAGTCTGGGAATACCACCTTATACAGCATCTTCCCATTAGTGACATTATCAGATCACAGGAAGGAGAGCATGAGAGGAAAGGGAGGCAGTCGTGGGGTGCGAGCTCAAAAATCAGAAATTGTGGGAGCAGTAAAGCAAATGAGTCAGATCGATTTCTTCCAGTTTATTTTTGTTAAGGACTGACCTTAAGTTGAGCCGTTATCAGAAAATCCCCAACTAGAGTCTCTCTGGTGGTTAACACCACTTATTTCTTGGCGTGGAATTCTATGCGCTCAATAGTCTCCCACCTGCACCCCATGAGAGCTGCTTGCGAACGTGGGGTAAGTCACGATGGCAGCAGGACAGTCTTTGAAAGTGGATTGAGTTCCGGGTGCTGGAGCATTAGCAAAGTGGAAGTTCCCGGGGGATGCTTATGGGAAACAAGGAAGAGAGGGTGTGAAATAAAAGTCTGCCACATGCTTCCTATGCATCTCCTCTGTTACCTATCTCTCTAGGCCTGGATGCACAAAAGGAGTTGGGCATTGTGACGCTGAGGGTCGGAACACCTAACCTTTAGGCGCCTAGAAGACCACGGTGATTCACAAAGCCCAAGTTAGGTGCCTCGGCTACAACGAATGGTGAGAGATAGGTGCCTTAGCCTGCAAGTCACAAAAGCCAGCATACTAGATGGGGAGCTGCCTAAGCCAGCCAATGGAACACACCAACCACAGTAGTGTGTGTTACGCCCTGCCTCCTCACAAAGACCAGCACCAAAATGAGTGGTATAGCTGGGTAGAGCATTTGATGGGGATGCATGAAATACACAGTGTTGTTGGCTCTCACGGTTTTATTAAATGCCTTGTGATATTTGATGTTTCTTAAAGTCCCAGCTTCTGGAGTCATAGGATTACATGAGAATCTCAGCTCTCAGTAAAAAGAAATATAGGTTTCTAGCCCTAGCAGTTGCCAGAGGAAAGGTTGTAAACCTGACCCAAGGATGCCCTAAAGGCTCTGAAAGCAGAAAACAGATACCTCTCCTCCCCCAAAATCCATTGTTAAAACACAAACAAACATGATTTTCTGAGGTCTGCCTCATGAGTTTTGAATGTTTGAGACTGGCCATACTGACTGCATGATCACAGGAGTCTGAGCACAGGACGGGATTGGTTCTGCACGACGATATTTAAGAAACATGCTCAGGAAGAAGAGTGTTTCTCAGGCTACTATTAGATAGTGCTGAACCCATCCAAACTCCCAGATTTGACCAACTTTGGGTAGGGTTTGCAAATCCAAAACAGGGATGTATGTACTGTTTCTTTAAATCTATACAAAGCAGCCAGTGAGGAGGAGAGGCTGAGGAAGGTCCTAGGGAGAAGTTCTACAGTGAAGCAGAGAGAGTAGCTTTAGGAATCAGACTGTTTTCCATATTATTATTCTTATTTTAATAAAGCTCCTTGGAGAGAGGTAGAAGAAAGCCACTCTTTCTGTGATACTCTCCCATTATCACATGGCTGGAACATCCTCTGAACCGTAAGACATTCAAAAGGTAGCTCCAGATCAGAACTTAGCCTCTCTAGTGCTAACTAAACGTGCTCAAGGAAAGCTTCTGGACTGGCCCTGAATAAAATGACTCCCATTCCTCTCCCTGCACATGTCATAAGGGGCAGATATTGTAAAACAGACGCAAGTCATTTTGTACAGCTGCCACTGTTACCTTACAATTATGCAGTGTCTTTCAGAGGTTCTCTGAGTATTTCACAAATGTTAATTAAGCCACAAAATACCTCAGCTAAGTCGGGTATAGCATTATTTATACCCATTTTAGAAAAGGGTAGATTGAGATGCAAAGAGTCTTGCCTACAGTAACATAGAAAGTCAGCTGTAGAGCCTGGAATAGAATCCAGGAGTCCTGACTCCTAGTCCCTGTAAACCACATTATCCTTCAGAACCAGGGATAGTACCCAGTGGTCCTGGCTCCCAGAAATCAAGTCTCCTACTCAAACTACTAGCCAACACCCCCTCCCCACGTGCATCGGACACAATGCTTCTCCAACCTGAAAAAACTGCTCTATGGTCAAAGGGAGTAAAATCCTGAAGTATTTGAAGGTCTCTCTGTCTTAGCAGATTTGCATGGGCAGTCTGGGTAGCAATCACACATTTCCTGCATGCCTGGATAGTTAGATGCTTTTCAAAGATTTGCAGTGGGCAGTTTTAGCCAGGCATCCTCTCATCTTTTATAGCCACACTCCTTATGTTGAAGCCATTAGCAATATCTCTAAACTCCCTTTCAATCATGTTTTCCGGTGGCTGTTCAGTGCATTGAGGTACCGTTTATGGTTGAGATGACACTTTCATTATCCGCGGCTATTTTCAGTGGTTTATCACTTTCCCCCAAAATTACCTTTGGGGGCTGAAATTTTCTCACACTTTCTTATTCACAGTCCAAAAGTGAATTTATTTGGAAAGTTGGAAGATAATCTCTTTGACCATTTTTGAGTTCTCTGAGTTTGAAAAACCACTGGGGTTTTGCCATTAAAAAGAGAATCAGCTGCTTATTTTCATGCTCAGATCATTCAAACATTGTTTGGTTGGAAAACTGTGTGCTTACCATGTACACAGGCCTCAGTGAGATATGCCTGCTAAATGTGATACAAATTGGTTGAGAAATGAAAATGTTAGACATGATGGGAACCAACAGACTGGCCATGCACAATGGGATCATATTAGTCAGAGATGGAAAATATCCTTCGAGATATGAATGTGCAAACACATCACACTTGCTGTTGGCTCTGTTGTTTTGAATTTCCTGACTTTTCTGCACTTAACATTCCATCCGTAATACTGCATCAACCAATGTTTTTTTTTTTTTTGGTATTTAACAAACTAAGTAATCAAGTACAACACAAGAATAATCAAATATGTAGGCAAAAGTAATACAGATATTTCTGAAATGTACTAAACATGTTTCAGAGTTTTTCAGCTTGTCTGCTTTCAAATAATATATTCAATACTAATAATCACCCAGTTTATTTTGGCTGATTGACTACAGGAATAGCTGAAACTATGACATTTCCAATCACCTCTTCATTTAATTTTTAAGCAAAGAAAACACATATTGACATGTTTATCATCTCAGTAGTTAAGCCAGTTAATCTTCACAACAAGTGTGCAGGCATTATCATGCCGGCCGAAAATCCTGTCTGGTTTATGATTTTGTACCTATCAAGAGGAAAATAAACATGCAGATTAATTCAGTTTAGGTTAGTCTCTATGAGCCTGATGCAAAGCCCATTGATTGGATCTCTTTCTGTTAGCTTCAGTGGACTTTCAATCAGGCGCTAGGGGCTGATTTTATGTTCAGTGACCCTGCTGCTTAGGTTATTGATGACAAGGTTTCAGACACTTTCAAGTACCTTGAGTTGCCAAATCCTTTAAGACACAAAATGATCACCTTGGCTCATAAACTTTTATAAAACATTCAGCCTCCAAAATAATGGCTAGAGTTAAGTGGATCCTTCCAAAGATGTTGCACATTCCCTTGAAACTTCTAAATGGATTTTCTTTAGCCCATCCTAAGGGCTTTGTCTACATGGAGAGCTAATGCGTGGCAAGCCTCTGTAATCTAGATTGCCATGCGCTAACCGGCTATGCGGACACTAAAAGTTCTGTACTGTACTTTGCTGGGTGAAAAGCAAATACACCAAAGTGCACTGCAGACCTTCAGTGTGCGGAAGCAGGATCTGCTGGTGTGCTACAGATTCACAGCCCGGCTTGCTGTGCATGAAACCTCCACATAGACAAGCCTTTAGTTTTATGCTGCATTCAGTGGAGGCCCCTCCTGATTTACAACAGCATAAATGAGACAAGGATGAAGCCCTAAACCTACATACTGGGGATCAAGACCTGAGTTCAGCAAGGTTAGGGTGACCAGATGTCCCGTTTTGGGCAGGACGGTCCCTTTTTTTAAGGTCCTGTCCTGGCCGCCCTGACTTTTTTGACAAAACTGGGCATTTGTCCCATTTGCTCTTGCCAGCTGATGGGGTAGGGTGGGACCCCTAGCGGGGCATGGAGGAACATGCAGGGGGAGGAGCGAGTGGCAACGCCAGCCCTGTGCTGGAGGGAGGGCTAGGGAGAGCGGCTCTGGCCAGCCGGCCCACCCGGTGTGCAGAAGAGAGAGGGGGACCTCGGGAGGCCCCACGCACGGGCAGGGGGCTCAGATGACTAGTCCCGCAGACGAGCAGGCGGCCTTGGATGACCAGCCCTGTGTGCAGGCGGGCAGCAGGGGGACTCGGAGGACCAGCCCTGTGTGCAGGGGGGAAAGAGGGCCATGTGGGATGGAGGGAGGGAGGGTCACGGGGGCAGCGGGAGGGCTTTGAGCACCAGCCCCCCACACGGGGGGATGGTGGGGGGGCTGGGGCCAGCCCTGAGGGAAGGAGGACCTCAGTCCAGCTCTGCGCCAGCGGAAGGCAGGGAGGGCTTGGGCCTAGGTTTGGCAACTCTCCAGAATTGTCCTGGAGTCTCTAGGAATTACAGATTAATCTTTAATTAAATATTATGTCCTGTGATGAAACCTCCAGGAATACATCCAACCAAAATTGGCAACCGTACTTGGGCTGGCTGTGTGTGTGAAGGGGGAGAGGGTGTGGTTCAGGCTGGCCCAGGGGGGGTCCCATTTTCCCTTTGGGAAAATATGGTCACCCTAAGCAAGGTACTTGAACATGCACTTAACTATATCCCTCTTCAACAAATCACCTAAGAATGTGCAAAAAGAACGAGGAGTGCTTGTGGCACCTTAGAGACGAACACATTTATTTGGGCATAAGCTTTTGTGGGCTAAAACCCACTTCATCAGATGCACGGAGTGGAAAATACAGTAGAGAGGTGTACATTTTTCATTTTAAATCTATGGAACTTAAATGCTTGGCTGAACAGAGGTGTTTGCTGAACTGGGGTCATAAGGGGCTTTTCCAAATCCCAGTGAGTGAAGTACAGAAAGTCTTTCTACTAACTTCAGTGGGCTTTGGATTAGGTTCTAAATTAGATGCCAGCTTACTCCATCCTGTAGTACGATATGGTATATTTAACGCTTCCTTTTAAGAGGCTCTGAGCTCAAATGAATATAAATACCCAGTGGTCATTCTCTTTATTAAACAGGATCTACACAAAGGACTAATCATCTGGTTGTCTTGTTGTCCATTCTAATTATGGTGTCTGGTGTGAGGCATCCCTGGTACCTCCTAGCTTGGATTGAAAACAATTAGTCCACAGGTTTCTGTTTGTCCTTTTATTGTTATCATTACTGCAATTAATAAACTTTGCCTCCCCATCGTGACACTCTACAGACGTGCGTGTTACAAGAAAAAGGAGAGTAAAGGGGAATGGTGCATTTTATCTATTTCACGCCACTCTGCTGCTACCCCTTGGATGGGATTTGTTTTGTATATCAGGGCAGGGAGCTCAAAGATTGTAAAGCGGGGAAGGAGATTAAAAAAAATGCTCAAAAATGTTTGTGGTAATGGAGGCTGCTGTCAACATTTCTCAAGAACAGGCCACGTAGAAACCTAGAAGAGGGGCCCTGGGGAGTGATTTATAGTACAGACTGATACAGTAAACGCAATTTGTTTTAATTAAGGCAATGGGTTATTGCATAATTCACATTGTGCCAGCTAAAATGACCGCACACGGCAGTTTTGGAGAATTACAAGTCGTTCTCATAAATTCCATTAACTGTAATGCAGCAAATGTTGCAGGAAATAGAGAGACACACACACACACACAGAGAGAATGTTCCATGAAGAAGCATAAATGAAGCATTCTGGGTTCTCACAAGTTTACATTAAAACGAACTCTGCCATGTTTGTCTTCGCTGTTCAGCCGCCTTATATTGCTAAACATATTCTCTCATTCGCCAACCCCAACCTACTTACCAAACTCGCAAATGTGATTAGTGGTTGAGACCCTAGACCAAGACTACAATGACAACACACTGCCTACCTCAAAGAATGAGTGGGGAAAAAACCCCCACAAGCTGCATTTCTATAGGTTCTAATACTGAAGCCTGCCACCAGCAGACCATGTAATCCAGCAAGACTTTCAGACGTTGATCACTGGTTTTGGGTGCCCAGTTTGAGACACCTATGCCTTTCAGAATGAATGTGCCAAATCTTGGCGCTTGCCTTTTTGTCTGTAACCAATAGTCTAATCAGTATGGGAAAATGTTATGTGGCCATGTAATTAAAGACTGTATCATAACACATACATACATACAACTGGGCAAAATTGCCTGAGTCACCTTAGTTCTGGCATTGCCTAATTTTTCCACCGTGACTTTGCAATATTATCTTTCTTTCTTTCTTTCTTTAACAAAATATGTATCTGTGTAATAAGGTTCTTTGGGATCCTTCAAATAACAGATATAATTTCTCTCTAAGCAGTTATCATTTAGGGGCTGGTCCACACTAAGAAGCGGGGTCGAACTAGGGTACACAAATTCAGCTACGTGAATAGCGTAGCTGAATTCGAAGTACCCTAGTTCGAACTACTCACCCGTCCAGACGCTGCGGAATTGAAGTCCGCGGCTCCAAGGTCGACTCCGCCACCGCCTTTTGCCGTGGTGGAGTACCGGAGTCGACCGCGGCGCTTCCGGAGTTCGAACTATCGCGTCCAGATTAGACGCGATAGTTCGAACTCCGAGAAGTCGAACTCACCGCGTTGACCCGGCTGGTAAGTGTAGACTAGCCCTTAGAAATGGGCATTCAATGCTTTTGAGCTACTTTTGTTCCAGAAAACTGAAAGATGAAATCAAATGCTTAAAAAAAATGACACCACTGAAAGAAAGAAAGAAAGAAAGAAAGAAAGAAAGAAAGAAAAGCTGTTTGAAATCTCAGATCAGTAGTGGAATTCATGAGTAGGTTTAACAATTCAACATGTTCAGTAGGGAATCAATAACAACCTAGTGTTTGTTAGTGTCTGACTCCTAAGACAAATGGGCCAGTAGATAAGAGAGGATGGGTATAGCTGTACGTGGGGCTGTAAAGTGTGACGAATATTATATGGAGGCTGCTGATGTGTTGTTGCACACAACAGCAGCATCCTGTCAGGTATGTTCTAAGCTCTATGAGTCTGACCCAATACCCCCTGAAGTCAGTAGAAAGATTCCCACTGGGAGCATGAAAACATAGGACGGTCTCCTGCTGTAATTTGGATCAGACCTTAAATGCACTCACTGCTCCTGCTCTAGAAGTACTAACGTAGTTGTCATGTTCTGGCAACACCCTCCATTTTTGGCAGTGTTGTGGAGTGGTGCAAAGGGACCATAGTGAGTAGGAAGGTGATTGGGCAGGATCTGGCCATAATAATTTATATTATGAATGTCTTCATGATTTGCAGATTCCAGAGGGACAAATCCCACAGTCCTTACCCCGTCCTTTCTCAGGTCAAAATCCCAGTGAAACCGCTTGGCATTCTGCCTGAGTTACAGTGGGACTGCAGAATCTGGACCAGATATGGATGGCTGGAGTTTGCAGTGGTGTAGCTGTGTTGGAGGGCGTGTAAGTGACATGTTGGTAAGTGGGTGAGAGTCTAAGTAAGTCTGGGGGACTCTAAGGAAGTTTAAGTGAGTCTAGAGGATACCTTGCTGGTGTGAAATGTTTGCTGAGAGGGCTGCAAGAAGTGTTGATTCTCTCTAGACTGACTGTTATCTTTAGCGTGTCACTTCCCCTCCCTGTGCCTCTGTTCCCATGTTACCAATTGATTTAGACTGGGTTGGGCAAACTGTTTGGCCTGAGGGCCACATCTGGGTATGAAAATTGTATGGCGGGCCATGAATGCTCGGTGGGGGGGGGGATTCTATGGGGTGTAGCATGGGGAGGGGGGCTCTATAAGGGATGCTACTGAGGTGTGGGGAGGGGAGACTCATAGGGTGTGGTGTGGGGGTGGTTGAGCTCTACAGTGGTGGTACTGGGGACTCCTAGGGGCCCTGCCGGCAGTGACACCAAGACAGCCGTACTCGGCGCTGCCACGGGCAAAGGCACCCTAGCTGGGACGGGTGCGGCCCCTGGGTGGCTTCCAGGCTCTCGAGGGTGGGGCCATAAGAGACTGGGAGGGGATTGGGCGTGGCTGCCGCGTATGGGGGGGTGGGGCTGCTGCCTCTGGGTGGGGTCCTGATCCTAGAAACAGCGCAGTGAAGTCGTGCCTGCGCAGTGTGGCTCTGCGTGCCGGAAGATGGTGCCCATCAAGGGAATTGTGAGTCAGGGGCTGGGGAGTGCTGGGCGGGTGGAGCGGGGCAAGCCCCCGAGCCCGCGCCCCGGCCGGAGCACCGGAGCGGGGCAAGCCCCCGACCCCGCACCCCGGCCGGAGCACCGGAGCGGGGCAAGCCCCCGAGCCCGCTCCCCGGCCGGAGCACCGGAGCGGGGCAAGCCCCCGACCCCGCACCCCGGCCGGAGCACCGGAGCGGGGCAAGCCCCCGACCCCGCACCCCGGCCGGAGCACCGGAGCGAGGCAAGCCCCCGAGTCTGCTCTCCCGTGGGAGCTTGAGGGCCAGATAAAAGCGTCGGATGGGCTGGACGCGGCCCGCGGGCTGTAGTTTGCCCATCCCTGGTTTAGACTGTCAGCTCTTGGGGACATGGACTGTCTTTCAGTCTGAGTCTGCACAACGCTTACCACAATGGGGTCCTGGTCATGACTGAGGCTTCTAACACGACCCTACACAAATGGATAATAATAATAATAATAATAAATAAAAAATAAACTTTGGCGTCTGTGTTCTGTTCCCTCCTACCCCAGCCTCTCTCTACTGCACTGTCAGTTTTCCCCTGGCCGTTGCTCTTCCCTTTTGGAAGGTCCCAGCTGCAGCTGCCTTTGAGCAAAGTCCCCTTGCTGCATTATACATGAGTTTGGAAACAGGAGGAGTCTGCTCTGAATTCCATTTAGCCTCGTGAACTTTTGCCGGTGAATTTCAGGCCGATTCGGCGGAACAAAGCTGAAGTTTGAATTATTGAAACTACAGGGGGGCGCTTTGGATCTCTCTCTGTAAAAGGCGGGGCAGGGGAGAGAGAGAGAGCGCGCATTTTATTTTCAGCCTTATTAAAACTTGTCTATTGAGGGGAAGACGATCTTTTCAATTGCTCCAAATCCCCAGAGAAATCTCCCACTGATCCTTAACATGCCAAACTTGCAATCCTGGAACAGTTTGAAACATGCAACATCTGAACGTTTCAAGCTCCTCAGATGCCACTTAAAGGCAGCACAGTCCACACACGACTCCCTGCAAAGTCACATGGCACCACTACCCATACCACACAGACCTACATGTTGGTACTGAGGGAGAAAGGCTATGCCAGCCGGAGGCCACCTCCCCTGTGGTCACGGTTCAGTTCTAAAACTGCCTTGCGTTCTCAGCTGACGACTAGAAATGGGGTCTTGGGCTTCCCATGTTTTCCTACAGGGATGCACGAGTATGAGGCTGGCAAGTGGTTTGACCATCAAGGGTTTTACTGAAAGCCTGATATACCCAATGCTCAGGGGACAGGCTGATGATTACCAACTCTTTTCTATGGGTCAGCTGAGGACAGGCAACAATGGAAATACTGCTAAGGTTCCAGCTCTTAATTCTTAGATGTCCTTAACTTCCCCATCTCCACTTCCTCACGCAGCCCCCTGAAGAGCTCACTGTGGGGCCCAGTTCTTTGGGTGGACTCTCCACAGTGTCCTACATGCCTTTTAGCATGGTGCGTCTCTGGGCTCCATACTGGTTCTGCCTTGGCTCAGAGATGCCCTCCCCTGTTTATTCCTGATGCCAGGCAAAAGGTTGCAGCTGGAGGATGCAAGTTGAAGAAACGGGGCTTTATGGCTGAGGAGGCAGCAAGGTAGGCTCAGATAGACTCCTCCTTCCTTACCTCCATGTGCTTCTCCAGTCCTTTGGAAACTGGCCAGTCCTGATGCTTTGCTTTAAAACACTGCAAGCTTTGGCCGCTGCCCTGAAACTTGATGCAACCTGAGCAGAGGGAATGACCGTGGACACAACTTCCGGCATGACTCATGGGTGTAAGCCAGCATTGCCTGCTTGCCTAGCAAAGTGAGTGCTTCTGAATGCCCAATATGGGAATCTGAACAAAGCTCTTGGTCTGTAGGGGACAATCCTACCCAAGCTGATGACGACTTAGATGGGACCTTTTACCGAATTCAGGGCCCCATTGCACTAAGGGCAATCCAAAGACACAGTGGGAGATAGCCCCTACCCCGAATAGCTTACAGTCTAAATAGACAAGAAAGATAAATGGTGGGAGAAAGGAAGTATTATTATTCCCACCCTACAGGTTGGGAATTGAAAAAAGAGATTAAGCAGCTCGCCCAAGACCACACAAGCACAATCAGGAATGAAATCCATTTCCCCGAACTCCCAGACTAGCAACTTAGCCACAAGCACAATCCTTTGCTGGAGAGGTGAACATGGCTGCTGTGTCGGCCCAACTGTGATAGGGCCTTTCCTTTGGGCGCAGCCATCTCGTGGTTTGGGCAGGCAACTCCAGATATTTTGCAGCCGAAGTGCAATGTGAGTTTTGAATCCTTCTGGGTTCAACCCAGGGCAGAGGAGACATGAGGAGACAACCCTCTCTAGTGGGATCCACCAGGAAACTCTCAGCGGTTCGAAAGGAATTCTCTACCTATCTAAGCAATTCCTGTACAGGCAAAACCACTCTGCTGGGCTGAAACACTCTCTCTAAGCCTAAGGGGACAGAAATGGATCACGGAGGGGAATGCTGGAGGAGGGGCAGGCTGCGAGCCACAGAGACAAAAGACAACATGGAGTCCAGCAATCAGAAGGTATCGACTAAGTCTTACCTGGACTTTAGCATTAGCTGTTCAAAGATGATGAGCGCAAGATTAGCAGCCTTTGTTTTCAGATCTTAGCGGCCTCCATTCCCTGGCCTGGAGTTATTCTTTATCTCAATTGCCAGCTTTGCATGTCATTCAGTTCAACTTAATCGCAAGGATCCACAAATCAAGCGATTTCAGGCTGAGGGCTCTGGCTTACAAAGCCTTTTGCACGTCAGCAAATAGGATTTTCTTGCACTTCCTCCTGGACTTAACAAAGACATTTGCTCTCAGTTTACAGCATTTACATAGCGCAGCTTGGGCATTCCACAGGGCTGTTTGTATGCACATCTCTTTGATGTTAAAAGGCCCACATGAACGAGTATGGATTAGTACTGCACATGCAAGCTACGCCCAGGTCAGAGGCTCAGCTTATTAAACTGCCAAGCAGTTAAAGAGAGAGTCACAGCCAGAGCCTCAGCTGGTACAAAGGACTGTCACTCCAAAGAATGCCGATTTATACCAGCTGCGGATCTGTCCCTCGCGTTCAGCTCTAAAATAGAAGGGAGCTCTGGTGAAACATTCACCTCACTCAGCTTTCTGCATTGTCTCCGCTACGCTCCATACTCATCGAAGAGTTGAGTAAAGGGGCTGGTCCGGAGGTCCAGCCATAGTGTTTAAATCGGGATGCAAATCCAGATGTTGAACGCCTCCCTTCCCCCCAGAATTTGGAGTGTGTTTGGGTCTAGGTTTTTTGTTCAGCCCATTATAAAGAAATGCCCCGCTTCCGAACTTCAGATCTGGAAACACATCTGAGCACCCTCAGAGTCCAGAGGGTTTGGGGATTTGGGATTTTGTTCTGGGATCCTCTCTACTGTTAAGTGGGTTCATGTCATGTTAGCACGGATAAGTAGTGAGACGCAAGCCTCAAAGATTTGTTTTGTATATGAAGCTAGAATATCAGCAGAACAATGGCCCTTCGAGTACAGTATTCTTATATCTCTAGCAGAAATTAATGCATCAGAGGAATGTGTAAGATTCCACAAAATGCACTATTATTAAGACCTTCACTTTTAACAGTGAGAGCTGAGATTCCCCAGTGTTTCTACATATTTGCCATGTCTGAGGTACCACATGGCACCTGCTTGCTTTGCAGTGGGGACCTTTGTAAATGTGCAATACTGCATTAGGGAGAGGTGGGGCAGATGATTTACATAGCTGCTGGCATACTGTCCAACTGACTGACTGTCTTTCTTTTAGAATTAATTACCCACCACTAAAATTCAGCCACTTCTGGGGTGGATTGTGGCAGCTGTTTACCACCTCACACTAACAAGACACGAGAGCTTAGGGCAACAAGCAAGGCAGGATTCTGTATCCAGTTGCCATGGCCACATGACAAAAAGGGAAATATAGGCTGGCAGGATAGACTCATCAAACTGGAATTTGGCCAGGACACGGGAGCTAACTCTCTTACAGTTCCCCAAAGTGCTATGGTATTTTTAATGGCCACAAGCCCCTGTTTATGTGCTATAGTCCATTCCAACAAGTTGGGGATTGAGCTGTTACACGGTATCTCTGAAAACTGCCTTCTACAAAGTTGGAAGCTTCATTTGTTGCCACCATTTGAGATTAAAAAGACAGAAGATGAGTTGTTATTGCTTCTCGCTGTCTTTGGAGAACGAGAGCGTTTTATTCTAATAGATCGGTTTGTCTCTTTCTGGTGATGTGTGCAAACAGCTCATCGGGAGCAATGCAACCCTGGGTAAATGAATGAATGACTGATTTAGAAACCCTCTGTCATGAACTAGAAAAGCCAACTGGTGCTGAACGTCACCGCTCCAGCCTCAGTAACTCATTCCAGCAGATGCACAGGCGAATCGGAGACTGAAGAAGAAACACGTCAGCGAAACTTGTTCACACGAATCTCTGCAAACTGAAACTTCTCTGTTCCAGCCACCTCTAAAAGCTACCTCTGAATATTGTCCAGTGGCAACACATAGACCCTGAGGCCACAGATTGTTCGGGGTAATAGCTGGTTTTAAAAAAAAACCCTGACTGTCTTCATTTTCTATCCGCCTGCAATTCAAAGGGACGGTCAGCGGTTTGGAGGCTGAGGGTTCAACGGTCAAACTGAACGGAAGGAAACAAAAGCAATTGTATTTTAATAAAAGCTAAAGAGGAGTTCGAGGATCAACTTCCCATTGTGCCTCTGAAAATCTTACCCTGAATAGTTACATGAAAAGGGAGGGGTCTATGGAATAAGGAAGTGTTAATGGCTGATTCCTCCTAAAGTATGATTCTACGAGAAAACCAACCCATCCCTTTTATACCATGCTCATCACCATGTATGAAGAAGAATCAGTTGATTATCTCCTCTGAGCTCTCCTGCTCACTTATCTATTGGGAAGAATGGATTACAACAGACAGAATAGCTCATTAGTTTGTTGCGGTTCATGTATATTCCCATCATTGAACTCCTCCTACTTCTTGTAACACCCAAAGGCCAGAACCAGGGCCCATTGCGCTGGAGACGAGCCCTGCCCTGGAGAGTTTACTACAAGGTACAGAGATCAGGTCTCTTGGCTGTGTGCGTGACGAGATGCCTATGATCTCTTTAAAACTGCAAAGCAGGAAGCTGCCTGGGGAAGGTTCTAACCGAGCGAAGCAAAGAGAGCGAGACAGAGTAGCTTTAACAATCACCAGGGCCGCCCAGAGGATTCAGGGGGCCTGGGGCAAAGCAATTTCGGGGGCCCCTTCCATAAAAAAAATTTACAATACTATATTCTCGTGGCGGCCCCTGCGGTGCCCGGTGCAAATTGTCCCACTTGCTCCCCCCCCACGAGCGGCCCTGGGAAAAATAAACCTTCTGCATCTCGGCACAAACCCAATTTTGAGAAAACTTCTTTACAAGGTATCACTGATTCTCAGCATCAGCTAGTGCTAAATGGCACTAAAGCTCATTAAAAGGGTTGGACAAATATGTGCCGTCAAAACTGTTTCTGGATCGAAAACTAGGGGTTTTTAAAAAGCAGAAAAAAATCACGGACAACGTCTGCTTTCCTTCAAAATTTGTTGTGGTTTTTTTAATTGAAAAGCTGAAATTAGTCTGCCAAAACCTGAATATGGTTTGAGGTTTCAGAAGTGTGTGGCCAAATATCTGCTGCTTGCTGTGTTTGATTGTTTAAAGAAATAATAAAAAAATTCTGCTTAAAAAAAATCCAAAATTTTTTGAACCACCTCAGCTTGTGACCAAACGCCTGAGCCCATCCAGTCAGAGATTTTTCCAGGTTTCTGATACTCTGCTGGCTTCCTTGACTCAGATCTGTCTCCATAACTTTGGGTTCATTTAGGTTAGAACATAAGAACAGCCATACTGGGTCAAACCAAAGGTCCATCCAGCCCAGTATCCTGTCTACTGACAATGGCCAATGCCAAGTGCCCCAGAGGGAGTGAACCTAACACGTAATGATCAAGTGATCTCGCTCCTGCCATCCATCTCCACCCTCTGACAAACAGAGGCTAGGGACACCATTCCTTACCCATCCTGGCTAATAGCCATTAATGGACTTAACCTCCATGCATTTAGCTGTTTCCTAGAGATTGGCTCCAAGGGGTCCCTCACAAACTGGAGACGGTTACTGTGGGTTTGTCTTTAGTATAGACTATGTACATACTCCACGAACTGAGCATTTGAGCTTGTTCCAGAATCTGGGATGAGCCTATGTTGTGAAAACTGAAATGCTCAAAATAGCACATGCATGTGAATGGACACAGGGTGCCAAAATTAAATTAACCCAGGGGTTCTCAAACTGGGGGTCGGGACCCCTCAGGGGGTCACGAGGTTATTACTGGGGGCTGCGAGCTGTCAGCCTCCAACTCAAACCCTGCTTTGCCACCAGCATTTATAATAGTGTTAAATATATAAAAAAGTGTTTTTAATTTATAAGGGGGGGTCACACTCACAGGTTTGCTATGTGAAAGGGTCACCAGTACAAAAGTTTGAGAACCACTGAATTAACCCCTCTGGAGCCTCAGGGAATGTGGTGGGGGGTGGTCTCCCTTGGTAGGGTTGGGAAGGAGGTAGGTGGTGTAGGATATTGCTCTTCTCATGTGATCCCTCCCCCAGTGACTAATTTTAAATGAAGCTACCCTCCCCTGACATGAATCTCCCTATGGCACTGAAATTACATGTACACTATAATTTGGCATTTGAGAAGTGAAAGGGATGGGAGCCCTAATGGAAAAGCGAACAGCTTGGCTCTTCTGCATGCCTCAAACTGCTGAATGAGCTTTAGGGTAGGGAAGGCTGTGCCTCCCAAACAGCCTGGCCCTGCCCCCTATCTGACCCCCACCCATTTCCTGCCCCCAACTGCCCCCCCTCAGAATCCCCGACCCATCCTGCTCCTTGCCCCCCTCACCATCCCCCAGAGACCCCCCAACCCCTGTTCCCTGTCCCCTGACTGCCCCGACCCCTATCCACCCCCCTGCTGAGTCCTGACAGACCCCCCAGAACGCCCACAATCCAACCCCCCCGTTCCCTGTCCCCTGATCGCCCCCCCAACCTCTGCGCCCTCCCTGTCCCCGGGACTCCCTGCCGCCCGGCCCTGGCCCCTTACTCCTGGCTCCCCCCTCACCCGGAGCCTCAGCGCATCCAGGAGCTTCGCTCGACAGAGGCAGCGCGTCTCTGGCGGGGCTTGAGCCCCTCCCCGCTCAGAGCCGTGTGGCCAGGGGGCAGGGCCTAAGCCCCTCCCCGCTCAAAGCCGTGTGGTCGGGGGCGGGGCTGGGAGCTCCACGCCGAGCTCAGCCCGGAGCTCGCAGCCCCGCCCCCTCACCACGCGGCTCTGAGCGGGGCGGGGCTCAGGGGCCCCGCCGGAGCTGTCCAGGACGCTGCTGGATGGGCTGAGGCTCCGGGAGAGGGGATGGGAGGAGACGGGACCGGGGAGGGAGCCTCAGCCATGCTCGTGGGGGCCCCTGCGGAGCCCGGGGCAAATTGCCCCACTTGCCCCCCCCTCGGGGCGGCCCTGACAATCACACTGTTTTCCGCCCGCTAATAAAACTCCTTGTTCAGTGTGAGAAGAGCAGAACTCTGTCTGTGATTCTTTACCGCTGCCACATGTTGGTTTCTCCCGCTCCTAACCCACTGATGTCAGTCTGCGAAGCAGTCAGCTAGAGAATGACATAGGTGCTAAGTGCAAACTGCCAGCCCGGATGCCTGGGTGTGTGTGCGCTTGAGATGAGGGTGGGACCAGGATACCAATGCAGCACAATGCTACAGACAGGTTCTGCTGCAACCCAGAACACTGCTGCAGGCAGGTCAGATCTGGTAATGGAGGATTTCTCTTTTAATAGGAAAGATCTGTAGCTATCTGAGATTAAAGCTGAAGTGATTAAAGCTGGACCTAAGGAGAAACCTCACTTGTATACAACTCTGTCCCTTGCTCCTGGTCAGAACCTCCACTGACTGTTAGCAGACTAGATTCTATGACATGCAGCTCAGCAGCTCTTTCCCCCTCCAATAGGGGACGGTGTCACACACACAACATGTTTGCAATACGCACATCACACGGTGTCACTTCAAAGCTGACCACTTTTACAAGTTGCATCCCTTCCTTTGCAGTCTGCAAAGGGAAGCGCCATTAAACAGAATACAAGCTGCGCACACCCACGTATCGACCCAGGCCCATTTATCTATACATCCGTGTAAACATCCCCACATACTAACACGGTAGTTGCCATACAGCCCTTCCACAGAAAGTGGTGGGAAAGAAAGTTTTGTGAGGGATTCATTTCTCTCCTGGCGAGAAGTCGGTTTTGGCATTGAGAAAAGTTGCTTTTCTTTTACAAATAGGGCCCATTCGTTTAGGCTGGTTTTTGAGGTGTCAAACATAAAAATGAGAAGAGATGTCAGTCGGGGGCCCTGGGGGACGGGAGAGACAGAGCCTGAAAAATGCTCCCAACACGAGCGGCTTGGTTAAGCACGGAGAGCTTTGCAGCCAACCGGCTCTTCGGAGAGAAAGATGAATTTCTATCCATTTAAACGTGAATAAGGTGAGATGGAGGGAGGGGGAAAAATCCATGAAGGTGAAGAGCTCCCCCACACTCTTCCCAGTCATGATGGATGGTTTTTGCTTAAAGTCCTGAGTCTCCCTCTGAAGAAAATATCTACAGTGATTCTGATGAATAAACATCGAGATCTTCCCATCAGTGGCTTGGTGCTTGAGAGGAAGAGCTTTGCAATTTAAAGTAACTCTTTGGCTGGTGTCTCAGAATGCTGGATTGGACGGCCCACTCCCACTCTCTGCAACAAACACGGGGTTCTGCAGAGGGAGGGAAGGCACAAATCCAGGCCTGCTGGGGCAATTCACCCCATGCTTGGGACAATAATCAAGTCTGAACTTGGGACCTATATTAGTATCAGCGCGAGCCTCCGCAACTTCCCCTGCAGCACCAGGCCCTCCTAAAATCACTGTAGACCAGCCACTACAGGGAGACAAAGACACACTCGCTCCCCACGCAGGTTTAGATTGCAGGGAAGCAAGTATCGAGGCTGCGGTAGTGTCTTAGTGCTGTTGTGTCTCCTTGCTCTATGGGGGGTAAATGGCCAAGGGGTTGATGTCAAGAAAGATGCCTGAACCTGCCACTACACATCCCTGGTTCTGCCTCTCAAACCCCATGGGGAAGTGCTGGAAGCCCCCTTGGAACAGGGTTGCCCAGCGCACAGCTGGTATGGGGACCCTAGGTAACAGAACTGGAATGGTTCTACTACACATGGGGCCTCCTTGGCTGTAAGCAGAGGAGGGGGAAAGTTTTAGCTGTATGAAATCAAACTATTCCAAGTTAATGTTCCATTGGGAGTGATCGTTAATCATGATGAATATACATTGGTATTGTCCCCATAGACCTTTACATCCTTTACTCGCTGTTTGTACACATTATATACTGAGGAATCCCTGAGCATTCGATAATTGCCTGGTTCTGGCCATTCCCTCTGAAGCACCTGGCACTGGCCACCATTAGAAGACAGGCCACTGGACCATTGGACTGACCCAGTATAGCCATTCTTATGTTATGTTCTGAAGTGCAGCTGCCTCTGGGGTATAACAAGACCAACAGTGTTGGCAGTGCACAGTATCACTGCACCACAGATTAGGACAGTATGTGCATCCAACTGGAACTTGGGTTGACAGAACATAATGGCTCAAATTGGATTATAGCCAGTACTGTAAAAAAACCAAACAACTGATGCGGAACTGTAACGGTATTTTTTTAATGCACACACAGAGTCAGGACTTCTGTTTTACATCTCATCGGAGAGATAGCATCTCTAGCTGCACAGCGCCTCCTAACACCACACCGGAGCACTAGCTGAGTACCCCAGAGGTGACTAATGAATCACCAACACAGGTTTCAGCAGCAACCTGGTTTTCCCCTGCAACTCTCCCATTCCAGGCCTGGCCTGACTTGACATTGCTTAAGCTGATGAGATCTGACTGGCTCAGAGCTTGTGAAACTGTGCCATGGAAAAGCCAGGATTTGGCACTTCCATACACATCATAGACCTAAAATTAGACCTAAGATTTTCTTGATTTCCAAATCAACTTTCAGCAAGAAATATACCCTATAGTTCAATAGATATCAGGACTGGATATCTGCCATTGCTAAGGCTGGCTAGGACCCCTGGCCCCAATATTCCATTTCACATGGAAAGAATTTCATGTCAATGCAACAGGAAATGTCTTCGGAATGTCAAGCAATGTCTACGAGAGCAAACCACACTGGTCCTGCGAGTCTCATTTCCCAGCGGTGGTGAATACCTGATGGCTCGGGGGACATCTTACCGTCATCAGTTATATTTGTTTCCAAGGAATTTAGTCCTGGTTCCTCCATTTGTACCATAGTTCTCACCTGTCCATCACTGATCTTGTCCAGTAGACCTGTGGAATGTTCCGTATACAAGTGGAGGGTAAAGAAAGATGAGCTGAATGGGAAGTATCGGGGCAATCTCAACCCTGCTTTAATGAGAACTTGCCAACCTGTTACACTTTCCTAGCAGCAAGAGCAACACCTAAGGGAGGAGGACACAGCTAGACACCTTATTAGCATGAGGTTCTAGCTTTCTGTGCATTTTGGCTCCAACTATGACCTAACTGTGAATCCGAATTTGAGTTTCATGGTTGGCCCCTCTGTCCACACTGGACAGCACCAAAATCCTGGATGTAACCTCCCCTGAACTGTAGAAGAGGTGAGCGCTGCATCCCAACTTTGCAGCTCGGGCCTGTGTCTAGTTCAGCGAAAGCATCTGAACATCTGGAGGAAGTTTGCTTTGTTTGAAGTTTGCTCAATGCGACCAGTAACCACAGAGTTCAGAGATTCTACAGACGTGCCAAAGCCACAGGATGAAAAAATGGTGGGGAGGAGAACTATAAACAAGATCTATATTCTATATTCCCCCCTCATCCCCCGCCCAGCAAATGGTGGCAGAGGCAGCAGCAGGCAAGGATGCAGATGTCCATGTCATTTGCTCCCCAGTATATCAGGAGAGTGACAAGTCAGCTCTTGGGTTTGGAATGATTTGCATTTCCGAGCTGAGCAGGGTGACAGTTTGAGTCAGTGCGACAGCAGGAAACATTTGTAGCCATATTGGCCCTTGAGAAAACATGCACGAGACAGAAAATGTGTCATCTCTTATTGGGGCCAGTGGAGAGACACCCCTGCCAACACCTGCACAAGGTGTAGGGTATCTTCTTATCTGTGAGTGGAATGGGTTAGAATAGCAAAGAAAAGAACAGAAAAAAGAATTTCACTTAATCTTGTCTGTCTATCCATCTGCCCCGTCACATCCCCTCTCTCAGTCTCTGTGGATGTGTATATTATACACACACTATTCAGTACAGTATCTTCTGAATTGACACAGAGCCTTGAAGACAGAGAGACATGTCAATTAAGCAACCATCCCAGGAGACTCATGGGAACACACTGTGCAGGGAGATATCCTTTTAAAAATTCTCTTTCCCTTCCAAAAGAAGCTGATTTGCACGTTAGGGTCAAGCCATTGTTTCCATCAGCACGGGCGGCAGAGGAAACTTGTTGCATTAGCATTTTAAAAAGATATTATTTGGAAAAAACAAAGAACACTAAAGGGAAGCGGGAAACAGGATTAATTCAGGACCCCTTCCCTTTTTTTCTTGCAGCTTCTTCTTATGTCTGATGCTGGTTTACAACAATAAAATTTGTTTTCCCACCGACTGCTTGTGTGCACAGAGAGACTTGAACTGGGTGTGTGGGATGGAAAGACGGGAGGATAAAAGTTAACTCTTCATGGGCCTGCTTTTTTTCTCAGCCCAAGCACATAGCTGGTTAAAAAAGGGTCAACATTTTTGTGAACGTTTCCTCCAAAATGTCATCAACTTTTTTTTCTTTAAAATTCAAAATGCTGATGAAAAATTTCATCCAAATTTTGAAACTTTTCTACCAGCCCTACTCAAGAGAGACCCCCAACGTGAAAGAGTAAGTTCACAAGGAAGCAGATGGATGGCTGAATGACTAAAGGCCTTCTGATTGGTCTTCAAGGTTGGTGGATTGTCAGCCAACATAAAATAGCCTAAAAGAATGTAATTAGTCTGGTTGGAAAGACTTGCCCACTTCAATGTTCTTCACTTCCTGTCCAAGGGATAAATCTATTGCCTAGTGAAGTCAATGGGAATATCTCCATTGACTTCAGCGGACATTATATCAGGTCCTTGACCTGATGTGTAGCATTGCCATGCTCACTTAAACTGCTGATGCATTTCAACCCAGAAGAAATCACCTCTGAGTATGGAATAACATAAATTCTGTAGATACATAGGGTCATATTTTGGAGAAGACCTAACTCAGGCAAAAATCCCATTGCAGTCAGTCAGAGTTTTGCCTGAATAAGAACAGAATAAAACCAGGGAACTGGCTTTGTAAAACTCTTTGAGAAGCGCTGGAATGAAAAGAAGAAAGACAGCAAAATACCTCCAAAAAAAGTGCTGAGATGAATTTTGGGACCAGTAAAGCAGAATGATGTGTGGAGAAGATCATCTAATAAGGAACTACAGGAGATCTATGAAGAACCAAGAAGAGTAAATCCCAACAATTTCAGTAGGCAGATAGGTGTTTAGGATGACGGAAGACAGACCAGCTAAGCATCTCCTGATAGGACATCCTTTATGGTGTCTGATGTCACGGCTGACCAAGGAAATGAAGGAGGGATAGTACTGAGCAGGATTTAAGAGATTTCCATTTGAATTACCATCTCTGGGAAAAATATGCCTCTGGCAGAAAGAGGTAGGTGCAAATTGTGAGAGCAGCGAAGGACCTCTATGTCCTACAGAGCCAGGCAGGAGAAGAAGAGGAGGAATAATTTTAGTTTATTTAACTATGGGGCAATTGCCAATGAAACACCAGACTGGATGCTGGAAAGATGCATTTAATCGGAGGTGAACTGTTAAAGGTGTTGCAAAGCTTTGGGGAGTTTTGTGATGTTTTCTTAGTTTGGCTTTCGTCATCTGAATTTGGGAGAGGAAGAAAAAGGAAAAACAAGAGTTGAGCCTGTACGAAGCACAGTGTGATCTAAACAGGGTCAGTGTCTTCTGAGCTGTAGTCTCTTGGACCTGAGAGGTAGGCTGCAGCAGCTTGAGACTGTAATGTCACATTTTGATGCAAGCATCCTATCAGGCCCTAACCATTACAATAACACTACTGGTATGTCTACACTGTAAATGGGAGAAGTAATTGCAGCATATGTAGACATAAATGAGCTAGCAGCTGCTTGGATATATCCCCAGGGTCCCGGACAGCCAGAGCTAGCCTGTGCAGCCTTCCATGCTGCCATAGCTTCACTGCTATTGTTACTCAAGCCAGCTTTAATCTAGCTAGATCAAAGCCAGCTTGAGTCTGTCTACATGTATTGCAATCACACCTCCCAGTTGCAGCGTAGTCAGACCCTAGTTAATGGTCATCTTTGTCCATCATATCGAGGTATCGATCTATACAATTGCTTGGCTCTGTCGATACAGCACGTGAGTGTCTCACAAACATTAAATTATCCTCACAACACCCGTCGAGGAAGGGCAATATTTTCTTCCTCCAGGTTTTACAGATGGAGTAACAGAGACAGAGTGAAATCTCTCCATCTGTCCTACACATTTCTATCTATGGTGCCTGTCGCCAGAGTATCTAAGCTCATATATGAGGCTATAAAGACACTAAAACCCCATCCACAGCTTCTCATATGTCACCTCAGAGCCAAATTCTGAGCTTAGGTGCACCAGTGGAAATGCAGAGCAACCCCACTGACCTCAGCAGTGTTCCCCTGGATTTACACCGGCGCAGCCGACATGTTCCATGGAGCGAAGCTCTTTTAAAGAGCCAATTTTGTGCTATTTAAAAATGCATTTTCCATAATGTCACCTAGTTAATTAGGCAGGTGACAGCTGCACAAGGCAGTGCCAAACCCTGCCAGCTACCTCCATGCAGGAGAGCACAGAGAACAACGTGGGTCTACTCTGACCTCCTTTGACAGTGCATAGGGAGCTTGTAATAGAGGGAATGGGAATAATGGACTAATGACAAACATACACTATCTTACTGACTTCAGTCCAGTGGGGCTGTGTAAATGCCTCCGCAAGAAGAATTCAGCTCTTAGATGAAACCACATTCCCAAAAGACCCATCATCATAATGGACATTCTCAGTGTAGAGGCCAAGGGCTGAATGGCCAGAAAATTTACTTATCCAGAGGAGATTGTCAAAGTTAGGGTGACAGGCAGCAGCATGGGGGAGCTTGCACTGCCGCTGCCCAGGCTGTAGCTCAGTAGAGGTCTTCTGTCTCCGGGACTGTCCGTCCAACACTTTCCACTAACTCTGAATTCACTGATCAAAAATGTATGGAAAGAAAAAGTGCAGGCTATAAAATGTCCCCCCATTGTTCCTGCCAACAGGGGAAGGAGATTCAGATCCTGCTAATTCCACTCGCTCTCATTGCAAAGCAAAAACATACATAGGTTTTTTCTCTCATCCAGTGGCAGCTACTTTTGTGTGAATCAATTTTATATTCCAAAAGGAAGAGAGAGAGAGAGGAAGAGAGAGCAGAAAGCTGAGTGCCAGTGGCCATCATCCAGATATTTTTGGCTTGTTCTTTTCCCCCATTCCAAGAAAGTCAAAGTAAAACAGCTTGTCAGATCCTGGCCTCAGACTCCTCCTACATTCTGGGACTGGCTTGTTGGGAAATATGACTAGGAAGGGGATTAGCATCTGCATTGTCCATCTAGTGTCCTGGGAAAGAGGTTGATTTTGCTTGGGAGAGGCAATGGTAGATAGGCCAATGTTTGTCTCTGTCTCCGTCTTCTCTGTGATCTGTCCTTTCAATGCTATCACTGAGTGGGATTTTCAAAACCCTGACGCTGATCCCTTTGAAGTCAATAGTAAAACTCTTGTGAACGTCAATGGGAGCAGAGTTAGGCCAGCATTGCTGAGTGCTGTTGAAAATCCGGCCTGCTTTCACAATGAATGTCCCATTGTACCTTTCCCTCTCCTGTCTATTGAAGACGGGCAAGACAAAAAGCAATTCATATCCACACCCAATCACTGTAACTTGGACCCATGTATCCTGTTCCTCCAACCATCTTGTCATAGGAGTAAGACCCAAATACCGAGCCATAGACAAATCAATCTATTTTGGGCTTAGCCAACAACTCCAGAGGTAACAGTGCCTGAGGTTTAATGATGGCTCCTATGAATAGCAATTTTGATATGAAAAATATCTTCCTTCCTGGACTGATATGTGTGGAGCAAGTGGGGAAATTCCAGAAGCCAAAAGATTTGGGATACAATTGGACTTGACATCTTCGTTTAGCCACATAGAATCATAGAATCTCAGGGTTGGAAGGGACCTCAGGAGGTCATCTAGTCCAACCCCCAACACATCTTGATTAACGAATTAGGGCCTGATAAAACAAAAGGTTACTTTCACTTTGAAGTCAATGGGAGAACTCACATTTAAAGTTAAGCATGGGCTTAAGAGCTTTGATGGATCAGGGACTAGAGAGCTCAACATCTTGCAGTCTTGCACTGCAGTTGTAGGTGTGAAAAAATAGCAATGAAGACATGGCGGCATGGGCTTCAGTGCAGGCAGTACAAGCCCAGTTGAAACCCTGGGTATGTACTTTATTTCTTTTAGCCCGTGCTGGGATCTGTGTCATCTTGTCAGCTGTGCTAGCTAGATTAAAGCTAGAGAGGATTTGCCAGCCCATGCTGCAATCACATCTTCCAACTGTGGGGTAGACAAACCTTCAGTTAGCAATGGCCTACCAGCAGCTGATGAATGGAGAAGTCATGTTTGTTTGCAACTATTTCAGAAAGAAGAACTTGCTCAAAATTTAGTACAGCAGAGTTTCCCTAGGAAATGAAATATAATAGTCTCGGCTTTCAATATACTCATGCGCTCACACAAGTAGTCCTTGCTTACTATTCATTTTAATGAGACTGTTGCAGGACTCAAGCGAACAAGGGTTGAAGGACTGGGCCCTACAACTCTATCACTAAGAATGTGTTGGGGTTCCCCTGAGATCTCTTCCACTTGGTTCTCCAAGAACTCAGTTCAAGTCCAATCTTGTCATACAGGTTGCTTTATTTGGCATAAAGCAAAGCTATGCTGAGTTGATCAGACTCAAGCCTAGGGGATGGGTATAGGGTGTACCTCACATCCAAAGTTACACAGCAAACCTCTTCTTTTATATACGTTTACATATTACACTGCATTTACTATACATTGCATCACACATTTTGGGATTGGCTTTGTCACTTTGTAGGAACCAATCCCAGTACAGCACGTACTGTCCATCCATGACTTACTCGTTACCTCATCTTACGTTCCAGGCTTCTCCTACCTATTGTTATCCTGTCCATTGTCAATTATTCCCTGGGTGTTCTCCCTTAGCTTAGCTAATACAGACATTCTGTCTCCAGCCTGCTGATCCATTTACCCCCACTCACCCTGTCTCCCAAGAAATGAGACCTCACTCATGGCCAATGACTCACGTCAAACAAGTCAAATACAATGCAGTGTATACTCAATGCAAAGTACATTAACGTAAATTTTCATGCAGCATAAAAGATCTCTGAAATGGCCAGACAACGGGAGACTGAAAACATCTCTAGGGCTATACATAATCATATAGCTCATGTGTATGTATTATGTATATGTGTGTATCTATAAAATACCTGGGTGGCAAGCAGGATTTTCTTTTATACTTCTCCCACAAGTACTTTTTAAAATGTCCTTTGAAAACACCTCTAGTGACAGCACCTCAACCACCCCCTTAAACAGATCATTCTGATGCCTAATTGGTCTTACCATTAAGATGTTTTTTTTAAACTAATGTCTAACCAAAATGTTTCTTTTTTAAGATTCAAGCCATTGCTTCTTGTTATGCCTCTCTCAATGATGTCTACATAATATGGATTGATACAATATCCAGCGACGGCTTTGAGGAAAGCAAATACCATCCACTAAGGAGAGGGGACATAGAAATGAGTCTCACACACACACATACACACTCACTCAGTCACTCACTCTAATGGTTAGGCAGCTAATATGATGTGACTGCTGCTTTTCATAGATTCATAGAGTTTAAGGCCAGAAGGGACCATTAGATCATCTAGTCTTACTTCCTCTATATCACAGGCCAGTAGATTTTACCCAGTTACTCCTGCACTGAGTTTAATACCTTATGTCTGATTAAAGCATATTTTGTATGCTGCTTATCATGCTGATCAGAATCATCTCGCAACTTTGTGCTTCCTGTCTCACCATATAAATTATTTGCAAGGCTTTGGATCGGGGACTATTGTTTTGAGTGTACAGAACTTAGCACAATGGGAGGAGGGGCAGTTGCAATTGCAATAACAACAGTTGGATCCGTGGTACGCAATACACAAGACAAGTCCTGGCAGCACATATTATCAAAGCCCATCAAGTGTGCAGTATGTATAATATCAGACTGTGGTGCTTTAATATTTGCCAAGTGCTTTGAGATCCTTGAGCGAACGGTGTTAGGGGAAGTTCATTATCATTATTGCTTCATCAGTGTCACGCATGTTTTCTTTTTTCCTTAACACTGCTCAAAAACACTGATTTGTTCCATGGCAAGTGATGATTCTCCATCTCTGGAGATATTTTCCATGTTCCATGGCAAGTGATGGAATCTCCATCTCTGGAGATATTTAAGAGTAGGTTAGATAAATGTCTATCCGGGATGGTCTAGACAGTATTTGGTCCTGCCATGAGGGCAGGGGACTGGACTCGATGACCTCTTGAGGTCCCTTCCAGTCCTAGAATCTATGAATCTATGACCCAGCCACGCCAGCAGCCTTTGCTCAGACCAGCTGTGGTTTCATAAGAGCACAGTATGTGTGAAGCAGCTGCTATGTTAGGAGGCACACTGGAGCTGCAGAGACCCCAGGTTATCTTCCCTTTTGGAAGATGGGGTTTTGGACTGCAGGGGACAGAACAGACAATGGCAGGCTGCCTCCTCCACCAGGGCTATGCAAGGCTTAAATAAAAATCACATCGTTACTAAATACAAGCTGTTGGTGTCATGCAAAACAGAGCATACAGTGAAGTCCAAACTAAACCACTGTTATCATTCCTGCTGTCCACCCCCTCGATCCATTCCTAAAACCCATTAGAATTACTAGTCCCACCTGAAACTGCAATGCAAGATTGTTCTTAAAGGAAATTAGCTGGGGTTTTTGTCCAGCCATGTTTTAAATCAGAGAACACAATCAATGAGGTTTCTGCCACATCATTTGAAGGATCATTCTACTATCATCAGAAAGATCTCACCTTTCCTGATACTTATCCTAAAGTTTCCTTTGCTTTCTGATTTCTCCTTATTATAGTCTGCTGGTCCCTTAATAATGTTACACCTTCGATTTATATACCCTTGAAATACTTGGACACTTATCATGTACCCGCATTAGTCATTGTTTGCTCAAGTGATAAACACTTAAGTCTTTGCATCCTTCCTACTCTTTCCCTTTGATTATGTTTGCTGCTTTTCGCTGAGTTGCTTCCATCTTTTTCAGATGCCCAGACAAAAATATAGTCTTCTAAGTATGGCCTCACCACACCAATATATAGATGCACCAACACTTAACAGTTCTATGGCCTGTTGCCTCTTGCAGGGGGATGTTAAACTTGAAACCACTGCCACTTTTACATTCAAGTGCTACAACTGACCCCAGCATAAGGAGTGGTGTGCAAAGCAACCCTCAAAACTAAACCAGAACAAAATAAGATCTACATCTTTTCCTTTTAATCTGAGCCGCCTACAGGCCTTGCTACCAGCTGCTTCATCTCCTCCTTGCGCGCCTCGCAAGAGGTCTTAGAAATGAACTTTCGACAAATTACATTTCTGTAGATTACGTTTGCATACATCTGAATTTTAGATCTTAACATCGGGGCCATAAATTGATTAAAAAACCCTGAACTCTCGAGCCATATCTGCTGCCATTGTAGTGAGTACTATAAAGCCAAGCAAAAAGAGTGACAACGGAGCAGAACCGCGGGGTGAATTTAACGCAGTTGGGTCTGGCAAGCTGCACGTGTCATCAGAGCAATAATCTCTAAATAAACCAAGACAGAGACAAGCAGATTTATGGGAATCTAGAAAAGCAGGGAAGCTGAGATTCTGTGAAAGACTATATCTTTATTCCCTCTGCTCTCCTACATCCCTTTGGACATAACTCAGGCATGTGAAGCCGTGTATTTGGCTGCTATCAACAAAGCACGTTGGGTTTTTTGATGGGGAATTATTCATCTAATATTGGAAAGAGGAAAAAGAAAAACTAGCCTTGATCCTTTAGTATATTATATCTACCCATCAGGAGTCCTGCTTGTACGGCTGCATCATTGGTACCTGACAGATGCAACGGGTTGAAAGATGTTAATCTCAGTGGCAGTGTTAATACTAAAAATGGCCTAGAAAGCTAGAAGATGGAACCCATCTACCTCTGAATCCAAAGTCTGGTGCATTAACCACAGCTTCATCGACTGAGTTTTTCTGTTCCTCTACCAAACCTGCTTTGGCCAGTTTCGCAAATTCCACCAAGCTGTCAGACCAGTGACATCAGTGGATTTAAAGCCAGGGGTAATTTGACCCTTTGCGCTGCCTAGGGAAGATGTTTGGATGACTTTGGATGACTTTAGAAAAGATACGCTCTAGCTCCAGCACAAGGAATTCGGCTTGACACAGCACTCACTGGGTGAGATTCTATGGCCTGTGTCCCTCAGCAGGTGAGACTAGATGATCCGAATCATTTCTTCTGACCTTAAAATCTATGAATCTATGGGGGGAAGTCATTAAGAAGAATATCACTTTTAAATGGGAGGAATGTGTATGAGAAAAGGGAAGGAAGGGGGAACTAATGCTTTTTAATCAATGTGTCCCGTGGAAACAATTCTGCCTCTTGCATTAAATGAACTCCAGGCAGGATTTTCACAGCCTGGAAACAGCCCAAATAAAGCTTTTGCCTAATTAAAACAAGCAGTTGAAAGTACCGAGCGGTGTATGAAGAGGGAGAATGGAAAGGCTGTAAATGTCCCTTTTATGGCCTACTAGCTAAACTTCACTGGTCCTCCAGTATTTCTGGGATATTTATGCAGCAACCAACTTCCCTTCCTGTTTAATTTTTGCATGTGTCTGAGGTTACGGCTCGTGAATGAGACTGATGACTGCCATTTTCTGCTGAGGCAGAGAGAACGTCCTCACATTGCTCAAACAATGTGCCTCAGGGTGCTATGCTGAGGGGAGAAATATATGAACCTCGACGGACAGTTAGATAGACAGATCGACTGATCTGGGCCTGGAAGGTTCACTTCCAAACATGAAGGATCATCATCTTTCTGCGTGGCCATTCACACCTTAGCCACTGCATTGGGACTGCAGGCAAAGCTGCCAACGAGTGGTGGTTCTTTTGTTTTGGACCCTTGTCAACTGGGAACTAGCCGGAGCCGGCCCCAAATCACTTCACAAGCGGTTATCTTTCTAACCTCATCATGTGGGGCTGTCGCATCCCAGAGGCTATGCAAAAGCTGGGATCCTGGCCAGGGCTCAGGCTGTGCATCTGAGGCCTGACCCAAAGCCCACTTAAGTCAGTGGGAACCTAGCCAATGATCAAACCACAGGTGAGGGGTAGCAATGCTGTAGGTAAAGAACATAAGCAATTTCCCTGACACAAAAGATACCTGTGCATGCTGCCATGCAGATCCTGATGCCTGGATGTCCCCAATAAGCTGGGCGCAAACCCAAATCACAGTACAGCGCCCACCAACAGCAGTGGAGACCCTTTGGATCAAAGGTGGAAAGAAGTGAGGAACTCAAATGTCCCTCTTCCAGTTCAACAGCAGCCAGGCTTCCTGCAATCCAGACTGTGGCATAACCCCCAACACAGAACAGGTTGCTACAGCTGCACGTACACATTAAATAAGCAGCAGAGTCACTGCAGATGTAACAGCCATTTCCATGTAGCAGGCCAAACCTTGAGGAACCCCATCACTGCTGGGGAGCAGTGACATCTTTCTGACCGCACACTGCTGTTAGCGGAAGGCAAAGGGGGAACGGATCGCAGGGAGAAGCAGGACTTTGCTAATGCAAGCATTAAGTGTTATCTATTCCCATGCTATTAATGCAGCATCTTTAAGATGGTAAAAATCTCCTCCGATCTGCACAACGAATCTCAGCTCTCATCGTCTGTTCTCTCTCCAGGCACATATTCTGCTGAGCAATCCTGACATACAAGTAGATCAGGAGACCAGAGTCCACATGGGTCTGAGAGAAAACCTCTCCTGAGGACAGAAGAAAATGGGAGGGGAGAAGGAGTAGGAGTAGGAGTAGCAGGGACAGAGGAATACTTTTTTTCAAAGACATTTGGTCCCCCCTCTGAAAATCAAGAGCCCAGTGTGATGTCCATGGGCCAGCCTAACAGCCATGAAATGTGAATGCAGCCCTAGCAAACCATTCTGGGTTGGCTGTTTTCATTGAATACCATGTTCTGTCTGACTCCTCGCTGTTCAAGTCTTGGCACCTTTTGGGTCTAGACAATATTTCTGTTGCGTAGACAATCATCACAACTATTGAGATGATGGGCCACTGATTGATGATAAAATGCCTTACTGATGGGAGCTGAGATGAGCACAAGAGGTCATGGCAAGACGTTTTTCTTTAAGCTACCCCTTGCTCTCCAAACCAAAGGGAGTCTTCACTGCTGGGGGAGTGCAGGACCCTACTGAATGGTGCCGGACTGAAGGAAAATGCTAGAGTAATGCACCACCAGCAGCAGTGGACGCTTTCCAGCTTCCCACCCCGTTCCTGACTTGAAGGTGTCACTTGTAGGGGAGAGACACTTTGATGACAGTTTGAACTTTATCCTCTCCCTAGTTGGAGCCAAGTGCTTGTCACACACCTTGTGAGGTGATGAGTAGCTACCTCGCCCCAGAGGGTAGATCGGGGAAGGATTGTATTCCTCGTAGACTCCCTCTAGGATGCTGCAGCAGGCTGGTCCAATGGGAAGTATTGGACCACAGTCCTTCCTCCTCCTCCTCCTCGGGGATGCTGTACAAGGTCTGCAATTGTGACTGGCTCTGTGAAGGCCATGCCAGGAGCAGGAAGGCTCTTTGTTCCCACGTACATACCCGGCTAAGGCTACGTGGACCCTTACAGCGATGTGTCGAGAACTGGCGCTACCCACGTTGCTACACGCCGCGATGAACGGCAGGCTGCATCCGCGCTTGTCACGTGGCACAGAGGGGAAAGGCTCTGGTAGGGGGGAGGCAATGGCGAAAGGCTCCGCTGGCAGGGAGCAGAGGGGGAAGGCTCCGGACCCTTTCCACACTGCCTCTTCCTGCCAGAGCCTTTCCATGCTACTGGAGTTTTTCCGGTGGGTGGCGGGGAAAGGCTCCAGCAGCAGGGAGGCTACACTGCTAAAAGTAACGGTGTAGACATGGGAGGCACGGCTTGGGTGTGCGGAGAGCCTGTATAGGGTATATACCCTAGGGGTCAGAGGTGTAGGGAACATTACTCTATTTGCCATGTACACTGCTATTTTTATCCATGCTTGCTGAGTGTGCAGTGTCGGTACGCTACACGCCCACATAAACGTAGACATACCCTAAGGGATGGTCAAAGCCTTGACTGTTGAATGTCACGCAGAACTTTGACTGCATGCTACTCTGTTGTGCATGTGACAAGGACTACTCTCGAGGCCATTAACAGCAAAACATTACCCACCAATAGTACAAGTTCCTGTGACTTAGTAGATTGCCTTGTACTCCCCTGTCTGTCTGTATCTGTCGCTTGTGTCTTGTACTTAGACTGTAAGCTCTTTGGGGCAGGGTCTGTCTTTTGTTCCATGTTTGTGTCGCGCCAGTCCATGAGTAGGGCTCCGAGGAACTAAGATAATATAAATAATATTCGCAACTGAATTACCGGAGGCCTATTCAAGGGCGTGTGCTATTTGTTATTTGAGCATACTGGGATTCCCACATGGTTTGGGTGGAAATATTAACAAATCCCCCTGCACATTTCAAGAATACATATTGAAATACGCATCATTCACCTTTCGATAGTCTCCTGTTAAAAAGTATGGATCCTGCACCAGGGAGCAAAACCAATACCATGTGGCCAATCACGCACCACAACTAATAGTCACTCAATGGCTAAGATGGACCATTTGCAAAGAGCCAAGGATTTAGTGAAGGGAAAATAAAGTTCACTTGAACTATTCTGCAAATGCTCATGGACACAGGATGCATTCACAGTTAATGGGACTGCTTTGCAAGTGATTCATGTCCCAAAACCATTGCACTGTGGGTTTGATTCACATTATTCGATCAACTCTAATAGACAGCTACAGGATAGATCAATTCTGTTTTTAAAGCTCTCTATAATGTATCTAATAGCCACAGGATTCTTTGCTGCTTCTACAGAACCAGACTAGCACGGCTACCCCTCTGATATCTAATAGGTTAGTATGTAGAGGAATCTATCTATTTTGGGTTCAGCCTGGCTTGCCTAGCAGAAGCAGTCCTAGTTAAGTGGCATGGGTAAGGTAAGTAGGATGTGGCTCGAACTTCCCATATTTCCTTGTGATGTTCACTCATTGTATGGAAAAAACAGTTTTTGTTACCTTCATTAGCATGTTACACTGACTACAGAATGTCCTGTCACTTTCACTAGTATGTTACGCTGGCGATCTCGGTGCTAACCATCCTCACGTTGAGTTAATGTACTCGATTTATTTATACAATTAATTTTGCTTTATTTGCAGGGGGTTGCTGTGACCGCACTGTGATAGCGATTGCAATACATAAATGCACCGGTCAATTATCTCTAGAATACTTCTTCATTGACATGTTTCAGTGCACCATGGTTCTTCTCTTACACTTAACAGCCTGTGGTCATGTACCAGACTTTTAGGCTTGGCCACCAAACTGACAGGAAGAACAATCAACCCACTTGTGATCAAAGCAGTAGAGAAACAGTGCCACTGGTAGTAAATCAGATGAAAGTCAGTTTTGTGGTGTGTGGGTGTGTGTAAACAATCTTTAGGGATATCTATATATATATCTATATTGTTCCTGTTACATGGTGCCTAAATTCTACTAGATAGATAGATTTTAGCAAAGGGAAAATTGTTCTCTTGAAATCCTGTATCTTAAGTGAAAAGCTGCCTATCCCATTGGCTAATGGAAAATATTTGTTTCTTTCTGTCAATAAACTTCCTTTTTCACTGGGTGAAATTTCAGCCTCTGCCGATTTTTGCTGTGAAAAACTGTACTTGCTGGTTGAAATGACTGCATTCTGCCAGTGACCGAATTGACAAATTCCTGCAAATACTAGGATACTTTTCAAGTATCACTGAGCAAAACTGTATACGAAAATACGAATTGCCATATTGGATCAGGTTCCTGCTTCTGCTAGTCCAATATCCTGTCTCTGACAGTGACCAGACCAGATACTTCAGAGGAAGGTGCGAGAAACCCGAAGTGGATATTTATGCATATGGAGAAGTTTCATGCTAACCCCATCAATTAGTGATTGGTTTGTAATCTGAAGCCAAATGGATTATATCTTGAATGGGTTTTACCATGACTACATATTAATGGTTAAAAGCCAATGGCTTTGATAGCAAAAGTGATCCAAAATCCTGAAATCCCAACCCTTATCTTGCCCATAGACCTTCCTGTCATCTTGACCTCTGCGTTCTGAACTATTTAATTCACACCATTGTGTCCAGCTGTTGTAGAGGACTTTCTGAAAGAATGAGACTGTCCACTGGTCATTAGCCAGAGGGAGCTAGAAGTATTAGCTGACCTTTGTATAAGCTGGACTCTGCCTTCTGCTACGCATCTGCCAAAATGTTTGCAATTATATTAATCTCTGGCCTACAAAAAGGATAAAAGGCCTAATGCTACTATTGGCAGTGAATGGAGAATTCAGTTGGTGGAGGTTTCGGAGCAAAACATCTTCAGTTGTGTTCCTGTGCCGCTGTGCATGCAGTTCGCTTTGTGTGCAATTTTGCTGAAAACCAGTGTGGGTGCAGGACTGTGAAAACCAGATGTGCATGCCACATCTACTGCAATACCAGTGCACACCAGGGCACAGGGAGAGAGGATGAGATTTCAAACTGAACTCTGAGTTGCCTCGCTTTCCTGGGTTTATGTCAGGGCCTTACCGTGATTTGAACATAGTTTTTGTGGTTTAATTTGCATAATTGATGAGATGGAAAATTATCTCTATGATTGATGGATGTTCTGAACGCACCATAGTTTGTCACGAAATATAATGCATCTGTAGATAAGTGAGCTGCTCCTGCCATGTTATTTCCCAACAGGGCTATAAAATGCAAACTTAACCCTACTGGGTTGTTTTTTTGTTTTTAATTTGTTTCCAGCATAACATGCAACACAGTAAGCAAACACGGCATCAGCTAAAGTTGCCACCTTCCTTCATTGACCTGCAAGGACATGGTTGAGGTAGAAGAACAAAAGACGTATTTCCGGAGCTGTTTCATGGCGTTCCTGTCACACCCAATGAGCTGCCCATTGGAAATCGTTTAATTATATCACTGGGTTGTATTTTTATCCACCTGCTTTGAACACACTCCTGTCTTACTTACACAGGCAAAACACCTCCTTGAATTCCAGGATTCTCTTTCAGTGATTCCATTGTCATTTGTCCCAGTATGGGCCTGATTTGGCAGTCCATACCCATACAGTGAAGCACTTAAGTGCATGTGACTTAACAACATGCGTAAGTGCTTTGCTGTACCTCAGTATGCACTCAAATGATCTGCTGAATTGTGGCCTTGGGGAGGAGGCGTACCATGAGTGAGCTGGTGAATTGGAAGAAGTCTGTGATGTTCTGTTTGCCAGCCGGTGGCCAGACACGGGGAATCTCTTTAGACCTCAACCCCAACTGGTGGCTGGACTCACTTTTCAGCATAGGTCTTCCACATTAGCCTCAGCTGAGACTTGGACTGGGGACCTCTTGGTAAGCCAGGATTTATCACATAAGCTAAGGGTACTTGAGAGATCTGAGAACATGTGACTCCCTTTTCACCCGACTGGCCACAAGAGGAGCAGACATGTTCTGAACCTGTGATCTACAATTCAAGGGCAACCTGAGAGCAGGGTTTGTAGTGAACAGCAGCATGGGTCAAGCTGACAACCCTATCCTGCCATTTGAAGCGTGATTGTGTTTGTGTCTTGCTGGAGAGCTAAGCACAAATTCGACTTTGATAAAAATGGGCACAACTCTGCTGAAGTCAATGGAGTTATGGGAGCTGAATATCACCTAGTTTTCCCCCACCCAGAACCTTGGAAAAATCAGAAGAATGAAGGGTTAACTCTTGAGTGCCTCGTTATAACTACTCTTTACACTGGGCCAAACTGGTCTCATCTGGAGGTCGCTCACAGGCTCTTTCGAGGGATAGCTCAGTGGTTTGAGCATTGGCCTACTAAATCCAGGGTTGTGAGTTCAATCCTTGAGGGGGCCATTTAGGGATCTGGGACAAAAATCTGTCTGGGGATTGGTCCTGCTTTGAACAGGGGGAGGGACTAGATGACCTTCTGAGGTCCCTTCCAACCCTGTTATTCTATGATTCTATGAAGTGAAAAACACACTGAAATTTGGTCCTACCCTGTAGCATCCTTTGGAAGTAATTGAGTCAGGGACCTTCCCTTTCATCTGAGATACTCTATCAGGTGTTTACAGAGGGGAAAAAATCAGGCCATCAGGCCAGAAGAGGAAAATAATGAAGAATTCAAGGTAAGTCGTGATCATGTCTTATCTACTCCAAAGGCAACTCCCACGGCTCTTTTCCACCAAAGAAAATGAAAGATATTCTCTCTCTTCCCCCACCCCACAGCAATGCTTGCTGCAGTCTGAAGTGACAATGGGTTGATTAGTTATGATTGGCTGCTAAAGCTGAAGCGATAGACTGCTCCGATCAATTTCTCTACAATCAATTTGTTACACTGAACTCCCTTTTTCTACGTCCTCAGCTGCCTGACAGCCATCAGTTCTTCTCTTTCCCCCTCGTAAGTTTCAGCGAGCATCTGAAGAAAACTCACTGGGCTGAATTGGAGATCGCTTGGTTTGCATGCTATTGGACAGTCACATTAACTGCCTGAACCCTCCGGAGCTGAGCAGCTCAGCTGCACACTTCAAGCTTCCAGTGCGATATTATATTTGACATTCAATTTGAAACCCTGAACTCCTTTAATGTAATATCTCAGCACAATGATAGTAATAAGGCAGTAAGGCTTGCTTTCTATTTAACCACCCAAAGTAAAGTAAATAAATAAATAAACCCACTCCAATTATGTTAACCCCTTAACTGCTTTGCTGCTATCGTATGGGTACAGTCAATCATATTTAAATAAACTGGACACTAGTGAAAAAAGCATGGTTTCTGGATAGCCTCAGAGGTGTGGTCTTTCCCTGACAAATTCCAGGTGTTGGATGTGTAAAATCTGCAGAAGTTGTCTCCATGTCCCATGAAACTTTTCAAAACTAGACAGGAACTAGGCTGATTGCTGGTTAACCTGTGTCCATATCGCACATTTGGCAGAAGTTAAAGGGTTTAAGAAATGTTAGCCCTCCTGTATAATTTTCAAAGCATTGCTTGTGTTATTAGTGTCATGGTTTCCATTAAAATGACATGGCTAAGCTTCCATTAATGCTGCAAAAATATACTTGTGGGGGGCTATCATAAATCCATCCCCACATTCAGGTGATGATAATATTTATAGTTCTTGGCACCCCTTTACAGATAGAGGAAGTGAAGCATAGAGAGATGAAATGACACACAAAGGAGAATTATGGTTCTGGTTGAAAATCATGCAAAACTAGGAAGATTTTTCATACAATCAAAGAAGTGTAGGACTGGAAGGGACCTTGAGGGATCTTCTAGTCCAGTCCCCTGCATTCATGGCAGGACTATGTATTATCTAGACCATCCCCGACAGGTGTTTGTCTAACCTGCTCTTAAAAATCCCCAATGATGGAGATTCCACAACCTCCTGAGGCAATTTATTCCAGCACTTAACCACCCTGGCAGTTAGGAAGTTTTTCCTAACGTCCAACTTAAACCACACTTGCCGCAATTTAAGCCCATTGCTTCTTGTCCAGCCTGAAATCCTGGATCCAAACACCTTCCAGGTGTAGGATTTAGTGGCCAGCGATATACAGCAAGTCAGACTAGATGAGCTGATGGTTCCTTCTGACCTTAAACACGAAGGTTCGGATCTGGTTCCATGGACTCCACAATGGTCTAAACTGCCCATCTCTCATCCAAACATTCCTCTGAACTTTGGGGACTTTAGGATTGGGACCTGAACTTTGCAGAACAGACTCGTGTCTATTTTGCAGCCTGAGACAAGGAAAAACTTAGCGTTTTGCTTTGATTTTCCAAACTCTAAGTAAGACTCAGGGAAGCAGGGATGCTCATGAGTCAAAGCCAGAAACAAAGCATTTCCATGGCTCCCTTGGAATAAAAGCCACAGAGCCCAACTCTTCCCCATCACTCAGGATCTCTCAGGGTATGTCTACACTTTGACATGGAGGTATGAATTCCAGCTTGAGCAGACATACCCATGCCAGCTGTGCTCGAGCCGGCTGGCATGCTAAAAATAGAGTGTGGCTGCAATGACGTGAGCAGTGGGCGGGCTAGCCTCTTGACTATGTACCCAACGTCTCAGACAGGATTGTAATTGGGTGACTAGCCCCTCCCATTGCTTGCATCACTACAGCTACGCTCTATTTTTAGCATGCTAGTTTGAGCAGACAGCAGAGCGAGTGTGGGTATGTCTCTTCAAGCTGGAATTATGCCTCCAGCTTGACGTGTAGACATGCCCCACTGAAGTCAATGGGAATTATTTGTACCCTGTGGGATTTGAGGGGAGCCAACTCCTGTTAGTATCAATCAAATGTTTTCAGTTAACTTTAGCAGTAGTTTGACTGGACCCTACATCAACACATATCCATACTCTTGTGGTAGGAGTGGGGGTTACAGCGCGGGAGGTCTAGGTTGGATATTAGGAAACACTATTTCACCAGGAGGGTGGTGAAGCACTGGAATGGGTTCCCTAGGGAGGTGATGGAATCTTCATCCTTAGAGGTTTTTAAGGCCTGGCTTGACAAAGCCCTGGCTGGCATGATTTAGTCGGTGTTGGTCCTGCTTTGAGCAGGGGATGGACTAGATGACCTCCTGAGGTCTCTTCCAACCCTAATATTCTATGATTCTAGGATAGACAACTTTCTTTTGCTGTGTCTCTTTCTGTTTATTGTCTTTGTTTTCTGCCTTTCCTTCCCTCCCTCTTCTATTAGTACAGCTGGGGTTGAGTGTAAATTTTTCTTTTGATGTACATTTCAATAGCTATACTACATGTGCGGCAGTGTTTAAATATAAAGCTTTCTCTCTAGGTATGTTTCTGGCCTTATTCCACATGTACTGCGGTGGGTGGGTATAAAACTTCTCTAGCTCCCTCTTCCTGGATTGTCCCCTCAGAAACAGACTGAATGCCAGAAATGTAGGCTCAAACTATTTAAAAGCATTTAGACAGCTTTACTCGGCAACTCTCCGGTCAAACTTTCCCCACTTTAGGAAAGGATATATCGCCCCTCTTGGCGAATCAATTATTCAGGCGCTGTGATAGTCCAAGGCATCGGATCAGTAATAAAGTGGTGAATTATTAATCATGGCTTGTGCCATTTCGATTAGATTTGGGAAATTCAGGATTAAATTTCCGGCACCCCGTGTCTCGGACTGAGCACAGCCCAGCTGGGCTGACAGGCGTGAGATGGCTTTGTACTTTGTAGGAGGCTGCTGGATGAAAAATTACTTGAAAAGCCTGAGAACTGCAATTATTATTAGTAGTGTTTTGGTTGGCGTTGGAATGACTGAAAATAGATCTGCAATCTGCAGGGCAGTTTCAGTTTTGTGAAAAACTTGTGCTTTAATAGTTCAGTTTTTCTCCTCTTTATTACCTACAAACTCACCGACTTGCTGCTAGAACTGTGGCGTCAAAGACTAGCCACTCTCGTGAGTACTGTGTGTCTGTGTATACGGTATTTACACTTCCCACATTTTATCTCAGCTCCGAGAATACTCAGGGAGGCTGAAATCATATTAATTGGGAACACAGGGCCAGAGCTAAAATTGCTAAGGCGCTACTCGTTTGGAGATGGGAAGATGGAGGAGTGCGGAGGGAGCTTAATGGAGGAAACAAGAGCCTTGCAGTCCATCAGACCATGCCTGGAGCCCACTCGAGGTCCAGAGGAAAATGATTCTGGCATCCTCTACTCAGTCCCCAGCTGACTGTCATGCCCTCTAACAAACCACCACATAAATTCAACCCAATTTTGCCCAATCGATTTTGTTTGGCTTTCTCTTGCAGCTGCTGTATACTGCAGAAAATGTGCCTTGTGGTGCTGCAGACCTGCTTTTTGCAGGCAGAGAGGCTCTTGCAAGCCCGCTGCCTTTTACGATGATGATAGTAAAAGCAGGTTTAAACCACAGTTTGCAACCGGGAGACGTGGGAGGAGAGAATGGGGGAGGAGGGGGATTTACAGGCTTTGGTACTTCCCAGTGGAATCCGACCTGCTGCCATCCATATAGTTGTTGCTCTTTAAAACTGGTTTTGATGGGAGAAAGGAGCGTGAATGTCAGTTCACTCTCCCCCCTCTAACCAAGTGTAATGGATGGACTAAGGCCGGGGCAGAAGAGCGAGGGGATGGGGTGGCGCAGCAGGGTCGGCAGAGGGTGACTGCAGTGACTGCTGGCATCTGGGGTAAAGGAGACTGGTTCTGGAGTCGAGTCAGCGTGGGTTTATGGGCACCGTTCCATCCACAATCCTGAACCCTCTTAAAACCCCGGAAGGGCAGAGGGAAGGGCCAGGATGCTGTCAGACCGGCTGTTTCCCAGCCCGAGGAGAACAAATGTGTGATGAAAACCCATTTCCACGCCAGCTGAAATTCAGCCCTGATGCACAAGGCCCCACCCACAACCAAACCCTACTTAGAACCTTAACATGGGACTGGAGCCTTTACAATTCTGGCCCGAGCTTTCCTGCCCTAGAGGCTGACTTCCCTTGAGTTACACTGATTCCCTGTAAAAAGAAGAACCCTTCCTTCCTGCAGGTATTTGAAGGCCTCAGGACTGGAAGTGTGGTGCAAACAGTGCACAGAGTCTTCTGGGGGGCCCTCTGAATGTCACCCAAGACAGTGTAAATGTACCAGGTGTAAAAAGGGAGAAATGGAGACACAGAGAGGTTAGGGGACATGGCGAGGCAGCAGCAGAATCATGATTCAAACCCAGGTCTCCCGACGCCAACTCCCACCTTGTGGTCAATGAGAAAAGGCGACTGAGGTTTAAAATCAAACCTGCCCTGTGTCTATTTGGGAAACAAATAGTTTAATGGCTGACAGAAGAACAATCGCCTCAAAGGAAGCCGTGTACAAAAGCTGAAGAGGACTCCACAGTGCCGAAGAGGAAAATCGCGGACACGAAGGCAATAACATTGCATTTGGTGCCCTTTTCATTTCATCCAGATCCCCTGAAGTCAAAGGTTCTCAGCTGGACAGGGAGTATGAAGGTATTGGGGGAGGGGGCTGAGGTATTGCATAGAGATAGTTTCTTACCCGTGGAAGCCTTCATGACTTTGGGGGAAAGGAAAGGGGAAAAATATTTTAAAAGAATTATTTTTGAAAGAGGAGCTGAAAGAGACATCAAAACAGATCAAAGAAACTCATGGAAGTTAAGGAGGGGGGAGAAGGAAAAGCTCCTGCAGTAACATTGGATGAAAATTAAGCTTCTCAGATCTGTTTAAAAGATATTCTGTTTGATCTTTTCTATCTTCTGCTCTGATTATCCAGGTTCCTTTTGATGTTGCTGAGCCCTATAGAACTGATATGTAAAAATACACATACATATGTATTAACACAGATGGCACACACGTGCGCTCACGCATGGATGTGCTAGCCGGCTACAAAGGGGAGGTAATGAACCAGTAGAGAGGCAGCATCACAAAGGACGGATTTCCTCGCTCTGGTTGCTAAACTAAACTTTGGCTGCTTTCGTGTTACTAGTTAACAAGAAGCCCCCATAGCGGGAGTGAGAGAATAAATTATTCTGATGGCAAAATTCTTGCGATGAGTCACAAAATGTTCCAAAGGTGTTGCTGGGGATTCTGAATTGGGAAACTAAAGGTTTTAATATCTCACAAGTAAAGATGTCTTTTTTCCCCTCTCTGCTTCATCCCTGTCATATATCTTTGTGTCCCTTCAGAGACTGGGGCTCTTGAAAACGCCTAGATTGACAATCCTGAAGACCAAAGTCCTCTACTAACCCACAGAACAGATACGGCACTGGGAGCAGCAACATAAGAATCCTCAATGCTACCCTTTGTCAATGTGCCACCTGGGATGGGCGTGGCAGGTAAGCTCAGTCTCTTTGAGTGCAGACCATTAGCTTCATGGTCGGTGGGTATTTGTGATGTTGACACGTAGCCAATAGGAAATGGACTATGCTCACTAACACATTTGACATAGGCTGCTAAATGGCCATTGGTTACTATTGACCTGGACAGATTCAAACTGATAGCACCCATCCACCCATCCATTCAGTAGTAGGAAATAAATGTAACACATAAATACTGTTGTTTCCAGCACTGAAGGTATGCATTCATTTTCCATCAAGGCTTATGTCCAAATTGCTTCTTTAAACAAGCTGTCCCCTCAATCTCTCCCCAACTACCAGCTTTGGCTTTGTGTAAATTTACCTTTTAAAAAAGATGCCTTCAGAAGAATGTGCAAATATGAGCTGGGACAAAATGCTGCTCTGTCCACCAGCAAATACAACTTCTTGGGGGTTCCACCTACGACATCACCTCTAAGAATAGACTTAAGACTTCTGTGGACATCACAAATGTGGCTGGTTGTTCCCTGAAAGCCTGTTCCAAAGGCCCTGGAGTCCATGAAAGAGATCCAACTCCCTTCAGTGAGCTTTGGATTAGACCCCGATATTAATATGATTTCTACAGCAGTAGCAGATACTGACCCCAATGAAGGATCGGGGCACTGTGTAGACAGGCATTGCCTCAGAGAACTCACAATGCACATTACAGGATGCAACAGGTGCATGAAACAAACAAATCCAATGAGAGTGGATTAGGAGCACAAAACAACAACAAAATGAACAAAATTTGGCAGAAATGCAGAAGGCAGAGTTAATCTCTGGCCTAACCAATGCCAGACAGGAGTGATGTATAGAATCATAGAATCATAGAATAGAATCATAGAATCATAGAATCTCAGGGTTGGAAGGGACCTCAGGAGGTCATCTAGTCCAACCCCCTGCTCAAAGCAGGACCAAACCCAACTAAATCATCCCAGCCATGGCTTTGTCAAGCCTGACCTTAAAAACCTTTAAGGAAGGAGATTCCACTACCTCCCTAGGTAACCCATTCCAGTTCTTCACCACCCTACTAGTGAAAAAGTTTTTCCTAATATCCAACCTAAACCTCCCCCTCTGCAACTTGAGACCATTACTCCTTGTTCTGTCATCTTCTACCACTGAGAACAGTCTAGATCCATCCTCTTTGGAATCCCCTTTCAGGTAGTTGAAAGCAGTTATCAAATCCCCCCTCATTCTTCTCTTCTGCAGACTAAACAATCCCAGTTCCCTCAGCCTCTCCTCATAAGTCATGTGCTCCAGCCCCCTAATCATTTTTGTTGCCCTCCGCTGGACTCTCTCCAATTTATCCACATCCTTCTTGTAGTGTGGGGCCCAAAACTGGACACAGTACTCCAAATGAGGCCTCACCAGTGCTGAGTAGAGGGGAATGATCACATCCCTCGATCTGCTGGAAATGCCCCTACTTATACAACCCAAAATGCCATTAGCCTTCTTGGCAACAAGGGCACACTGTTGACTCATATTCAGCTTTTCGTCCACCGTAACCCCTAGGTCCTTTTCTGCAGAACTGCTGCCCAGCCATTTGGTCCCTAGTCTGTAGCAGTGCATGGGATTCTTCCGTCCTAAGTGCAGGACTCTGCACTTGTCCTTGTTGAACCTCATCATATTTCTTTTGGCCCAATCCTCTAATTTGTCTAGGTCCCTCTGTATCCTAGCCCTACCCTCCAGCGTATCAACCACTCCTCCCAGTTTAGTGTCATCTGCAAACTTGCTAAGGGTGCAGTCCACACCATCCTCCAGATTGTTAATGAAGATATTGAATAAAACCGGCCCCAGCACCGCAGGGAGGGAGGTGCTCTCTGTGGCTGTTTCTCAACATCTGCCCCCCATTAAAAAACAACAACAACAACAACTATCCCTGTTTCTGCTCAGCCAGGTGCAGCAGCTGCTTCCAGATCTCAAGTCTACCCCAGATCAATTGCATCACCTCTTCCAAAGCACTGTCCAACTGGTGAGAAGGATTCCAGGCATATATGTGGGAACTGAATGCACCTCCTTCACACGGCTATCCAGAAAGTGGAGCAGCCTTATTTAGAAGGAAATTATACAGAAGGGAAGAGGTGTAAATAGTGGAGAGTTAAAGATAAAACTTTAAAAAGTACCTAAGTAATTTAGGAGCCTCAGACCCACTGGACTTAGGTATCTAAGCATCAAAGTGACTTATGAAAGTGGGTCACAGGTGCTTAGGTCACTTAAGCACTTTTGGAAAGTTTACCCCAGAGCTGTTGACATTTTTCAAAATTTTTCAAAATTTCAAAAAAGCCAGTAAAACATTTTCAAGCAATTCTGATTATTTTGAACAAGCTGTAGTGGATAACATCAAATCTCATGGTGTCCTAGGACACAGCACACCTCAGATTCCGACCCTTATTCAAATACTGTGAATTTTCATTAATTCATCCCAAGGAGCTTGGCTGCTTTTTCATTGCAAAAATTACCTTTTTTAATTAAAAAACTAATTTGTTGGAGAGAATGAAAACACTTTTTCTTGAAAGCCACAACACTGTGTTGATTTGTCTCTGGTTTTGCAACTTCTTTTCCTCTTTAGAACGCTAAGTGTACAGAGGCAGACACTATTTACTCATCTGAAGATGCTAGTCACATCACTCAATGCACTACTGGAAGGTACTGTGATACAACAATGGTGAGTGTGGTATAAGAACCAATTATAGAATAGAACAGAGTGCACCGACTGAACTATTGCAAAGAGTGATCAAGTGGTGGGAATGCCAGATTTGGTTTGACAGGGATCATGAAACAATTTTCACAGAGTTTCATTGATAGGGGTTAACAAGATTAGCTTGGAACTGGGTTTTTTAATTGACCCCCCCAAACTCAAAGCAAAACTCATCCTGAAACTACCAAATTGGATTTCACCCTTAAACCATGAGCTATTGGGAATTCTGATATAAAACCATGTGTACGTATATAGGTCAATGCGCAGTTGACATGAGTGAATAGATGCCACCCAGGACAGTCCATGCTCCAAATTTCCATACCTAAGGCATAGCTAGCAGCAAAGGGCTGGTTGTCTGAAGAGATAGCCAGCTGGGAAGACTCCATAACTTCTGGGAGACCATCTTCTTGGAGGATAAGAGGTGGTCAGCCTCTTCCACAGGTGGCTGTCTCTCTTTGGCTACCTCCAGCTCCATTCCTGGAGCACAAGCTATTCTGGGAGACACATCGAGGATACAAACAACAACATTTTGAATGTCCTTGTTCATCCTCATTTGCAGCTTATATCACAAACTGTGAAGTCTGCACCTTTCTAGAAGGAGGCTTTTCTGAGCTGCAAAGTTTGGATTCGGATCTGGTAATAAAAGGAGACATACCAATCTCCTAGAACTGGAAAGGACCTTGAAAGGTCATTGAGTCCAGCCCGCTGCCTTCACTAGCAGGACCAATTTTTGCCCCAGATCCCTAAGTGGCCTCCTCAAGGATTGAACTCACTGGGTTTAGTAGGCCAATGCTCAAACCACTGAGCTATCCCTCCCCTCCTGGATCCAAGCTTCCCCAAAGGCTCATGGGTATTCACACCTGAGATGTCGGGTTTGTTTCATGATAGAGAAAGGGGCTGAGCTGTGAAGAGGCACCTCCCTTTTACCCCAGGCAAAACCTCTGTCGAGATCAATGAGAGTTGTGCCTGAGCAAAGATGAGAGGCTTTGGGCTGCTGTTTACGTGAGCTTAACAGGACCTAATCACAGAGTTTTACTAAAAGCATCGTTTGAGAGACACATTTCCTGACCTCTCCTGGCTGCTGCTAAATTACCCTGCGCTGACATGCACAAGGTGAAACTGAGGCGATAGATGTCTTTCTCTCATGGAATAGTGGGTGATAGAGGAAACGTGATATGGTGGACTGAACCCTGTGAATACTTAATCTCTGATTCAGGAAAGCCCTGAAGTATATGCTTAGTCCATCTTTACTTAGCAAAGTATGCAAGCACATTCATGAGTCCCATTGATATCAATTGGGTCTTAAGCACATGGTAAGATTTCAGTACATGGTTAAGTGCGTTTCTGAATTGGGCTCTGGGCCTCGTTCTGACCTAGTTCTCTATGGCCTGGAAAGGTGATTTTCTTTGCCTCAGTGTCACCATCTGCAATACTTCTCAGGGTGTCTGAAAGTTTAATTACTTATAATCTAGAAGGCCAGGTCCTCAGCAGGTGCAAATCAGCATAGCACCGTTTAAGTCAACCGATGTACAGCAAATGACATCAGCTGAATATCCAGCGCATGCTATCAATCATAGCTACAGATCTGGGCCCCGTTATCAGAGTACCTGAGAACCTCACAATGCCCCTGGGAAGAGGGCAGTTCTGTTATCTCCATTTTACTGATGGGGAACTGAGGCACCGAGAATCCAAGTCATTTCTGCGGTTAAGTAGGAAGCCTGTGGCAGAGGAGGGACTTGATCCCACTGGGCCATCCTTCTCTTTCTGTATTGCGCTGTATATTATTCTACCACTGGAGGAGGAGAGGAGAAGTACACGCTCCTGGTGAATACTAGTTCGCGGGTGTGCATGTGCTTTAGTGCAATTTTAATAGGGTAAAATGCTTGTAATTGTTACACATGTTCGGAGGGGAATTCAGTATGGCTGGGAGCAGCTTGTACGGGATTTTTTTCCCAGGCTTGGGCCTGTGCACGTGGTCCTTACAGCCTGTGGGCACCGATAGTCTGGTTTTTTCACCAGCTGTGATTTTGTATTTATTTTCTCCTCTCTCTCGCCCTCCCCTCGTTTTTCTGACGTTTCTCTTGTGCTTTGCCGCCCAGAAGTCCAGCCCTCCTCCCAACTCCCATGTTTGCAAAAAGACAAAACCTAGTCCATTATTTTATTTTCCTAGACAGCAATCAGATGATCAAAGGCTTATTTGGAGCTAAGAGCCCACACACATGCCATGCAATGAACTGGGGCGGGGGGAATCATTTTCTTCATTTTCTTTCAAACGTGTTCCTTTAAAAAAAAAATCAATGGAAGTAGATTTTTAATTAAAGCAGATGCTGATCCATCCCCAGCCCTAGCGCTGTTAAATATTTTTTGGTTGTGGTTATCTAATCTAGGATTTGTATCGCGAACAGTGGGAGAGCATGGCTTTGATTTCCCGGCTAGAATAAGGGGAGCAAGGGGGAGGGGACAGGTTGTCAAGAGGAAAGCGCTTTTGTTTCGTCTCAGGCTGCATTGCTACGCAGGTGAGGGTCAACAAATACAGCACCGGTGACAGCTACAAAAGCTTAGCCTGGCTGTCTCCTTCTCGCTGTCCTTGTTACAGATGCAAATCCCCAACGCTGGGGCTCAAGAGCGTCTTGGGGAATGAAATGTGCGGTGCGGAAATGCCTTCATGTGAAAGCACTATGGAGCCGTGGAATTGAACCACTGAATGGCCAGCTTGTCTTCCAAAGAAAGAGCCAATTTAGGAGTCTGAGGCAACAGCCGAGAAAATCCAAATGTAAAGCATTCGACCCTCTGCCTAATCCAAGAGAACTGACTCGCCGTGTCCCTGCCTCCCTTCACAACTGTGTGGAGATCAAAGGGTTTAGTTATGAGTCATCAAGACAAACAAGTTTGCTCTGGATGTGCTGGGGTGAGGAGCAGGGCCTCATTCTGCATTACAGACCAAGGATGTCCTGCAGTTTATGCTCCCTAAAAACTAAAAGAGGGACGAATCCTCGGCTGGTGTAAATCAACATTACTACATTGACTTCAATGGAACACGATGATTTACACCAGCCGAGAGCCAGGCCCAGGTGTTCTTCCCCTCAGGACATGAGAGGACCACCGCCGGGTCTGGGATGGAATTCCCCACCCAACTTCATCACTGCACAGTTGTCCAGGTGCTATATGGGTGGGTTCTCTCATTCCTCTTAAGCACCGGGCACAGACCACTGCTGGAGGCAAGATACTGGATTGGATGGATCATTGGTCCCATCCGTTATGACAAATTGTAGGCTTGTATGTGGAAAGAAACTGATAAATAGAACTGTTCATAGTGTTCTTCATCTTATGCATGTCCATCTATCATCTACCTACATGCCTGATCAATCGACATGCCTAGTTTTAAAAGGTGCTGAGCATCCACAACTTTCATTGACTTCAGTGGGAGCTGTAGGTGCTGAGCACATTTGAAAACCCACAGACCACATTCTGATACCCATACTCATCTACTGAGCAGTACTTTAGTTATCAGGCGATCCCACTGATTTCAATAGAACCATTCACAGGGTAAGGTACTACTCAATGTGAGAAAGGGTGGCAGAATCTAGTCCTGTGTCTGTGTCTACATATTACGCACATACACAAGTAAAAACAAAAATGGGTTCAGTACTTCATGCCAGAATCCCAGTGTCCTAGAATGTTTGAGATCTAGGGATTTGGATTTGGTTTTGGTATTAATAATACCAATTGTTTTGTAAAGTTCTTTCCTCAAAGTTCTCGGGACACTACACAGGAAATTAGGACCTGATTTTCTAAGTGTTAGGTCCACGGCAGCACATTGCACATGTAATTTCTGCAAGCAGAGGACCTCAACTGTACACACAAATTTAAACCATTGTCATTTAAAATTTAAACATGCAAATTCCCACTTTGCACACAGAATCATGTCACCTCCAATTAGATGTGCAATTGTGAGCACAGTTTTTCCACACACAATTGTACACCTGATTTTTTTTTAATAATCAGGCCCTTGAAATACAGTGATAAATTAGAACAATTGCAGTATGCATAGCCACATGCTTACTTACATAAGCACACACACTGAAAAGAGGTTAAAAAATACAAAAGATCAAATCAATTAAAAAGCTAGTATATAACCCTGTTCCAGCTTTTGCCTTTATCAGATGGTGAGTAAAGTCTTCACGCCAGTGGAGTGTAAATTCTGTTAATAAATTCTGCTACAGTATCTTTGAAAGTGCAGGCCAGATAAAATGTTATACAAGGAGACTAAATTATACCCAGTTTCAGCAGAAAAGCACAGAGCTCCTTTCAGTCAACTTTGGCTAGGATAAGGAATTTTAGGCATCTTTCTTCCCCTTTCAAAGGGAGCCGGGGAAGAACGCTTTATCCACAGCACCCTGGGATAGATGCATCACATCACTACAACCCCTTAACTATCCATGTGCAGTTGTCACCCTGGGAATACTGTGCTCAGTGTATGCATCTTTTCTCAGTTGTGGAGTTTCAATTGATGGTCTAGCAAAGTTTTTGAGCGATAGCTCCACACTGGAAAAGTTCCAGCATCTCTCTGTTTCAGTACAGGGGAAAACATTTTATTCTCATCTCCAGTCGAAATATATTGAGCATGAGCCTGCAATGAAATCCATGCAGCATCAGACTCATTCACCAAATTCCACCCTTCATAGCCCCTCATTGATTGTATCTGTATCACATTCAGAAATGCTGGGTAAATACTCATACTTACTGCACAGAAGTCAGTCAAAGCCTTTGGCCCTCCTGTAAAATATCTGGACCTGATCTTCACATAGATACTACATGTAGGTCCATTGAAGTCAGTGGAATTGCACCGATTTACACCAACCGAGGGTCTGCTCTTACAAAGAGTGATTTCCAGCTGAGACAGGCTAAGTCCCTTTTGGCTCAGCGGAAAGTCCTGATGTCCATGCTTCATTGGGTCACCAGTTCAGCTCTTAGATTCACTAATGTGCAGTCACACGCTTGTGCTTCAGGCCTCATTTTGCTGTTGTGCACCAACTTCAGTGGGAGTTGTGTCTGTCTAAAAGATTGCAGGGTGGGGCCGATATTGCCTACTGGATGGGGTATACTGTCACATGTTCCATTCCACTCTAGTGTCTGGCCATCAGTCGGCAGACCCCAAACTGCCACTCCCTACCCTCTGGTTCTGCTTTCAAGCCTCTGCCCATACTGCCAATTAGAGAGCCATTCTTGCCTTCATTGACTTCAATGGGAGCAGGATGGAGTCCTAAAGGGCAACCATGAGTGCAGGAGACTGGACTAGATGACTGTCCTCTTCATGAGCTGTTCAATAGCAAACACGAGACACCATGCTCAACATAGAACCTGCCTTCCTGACGGCATGCTCCCAGTGGTCCCTGTCTACAGAGAGTGTACCGAGAATTCTTGGGTTATTTTCTGTGTGTTCACCAACCCATCTTTACCTTTAAGGATAAAGCATTTCCTGCTGCCCCCCTCTGCAGATGTATGCTTATACGTGCCTGTTTGATCAACCCATTCTAACCACAACAACATTTATTTCCCTGACATGCTGAAAATCAGAGTTGACTTTGAACGAACAGCACAATTGGAAGAGTGTCCGCAGGGACAGAAGATGTTGGGTTGTTTTTCCTTCAGACTCTGTGCTGGAGGGTAAAAGTGGCACAAGTTACTGGGCAAAATAATATCTACAAAGGGAGAATCTCTTCTTAGGATGTTCTCATTCACATCCCACTTGCAATAACAACCATGGCCTCGGTCTGATTTTGAAAATGAGAATGGTTAAGATGTGAGGGTGGGAAGGGCATGAATTACAGCCTTGTATTAATCAGATGGAAATGCTCTGTCTCCTAGAATTCCTTCATTAGCCTGCAAGGCAGGTGACCTTTAACCTCCCGTATCACTTACTTCCTTGGTAAAAACTACTGCTGGCAGATCATCCCTCTTGTAGGCTTCATCCATATTCAAAGAGTTGTCACATCCAACCAGCGCTAACAGGCTAATCAAGTGGAATTTTCTTTTTCTTTCTGTTTCTCCTTCCCCCTCCTGCATCTCCCTTCCAACTCAGCAGGATACCTTCACTACATGCAGTCACACACTTTTCAAACCTGGGCAAGGGGCAGATACAGGGGGAAGGGAAGAAGCTACCCATTCATTCAGTGCCTCAAAAATCTGCTGATTTCCCTTTTTCCTTTCATCTTGCAGAAGAATGTGTCTCACTCCTGTTAATAGAATTGACGACTGGCCACAACTAGAGGGTTGACTGAACCCATTAAAATAATCTAACCTCTCCTCCTAGGACTGAGTGAACTTTTAATTTTTTGTAATGGAACATTAGGTTTTTGACAATAATTTTTTTTTGAGGGAAGTGTCTGCTTTACTCCAAAATTGTTGATGTTTCACACCCTCCACCACCATTTTCTGACCAGTTCTGCTCCCTGCACATTTTCCGAACCAGATATTTTCTTGAGGTTCCGAAATTTCATACCACCACTGGAACTAAAATAGCTGAGATACATCAGATTCCCTTAATATGACATTTGCCTGTATAGGACACAGACTCCTCCTGTCCTAACTATAGGTGGGGGGAAAGCGTGGTAATTTCGATACCACTGCGGACAAAAGATGACTCTGGGATGGTGACCACTGTTGCATGAGAAAATCTTCCCATGTTTTTGCTAATGGGACAGGAAGTATTGGAAATCTAGCGAAGAAGCTATTTCTCACATTGTTTCCATCCCAATTTGAAAGATTTCTAATACAGTAGTTTAGCTATACATCTGTGGGAAGTCCAGGTCTCAGTGACAATGGAAAAACTCCTTTTGACTTGGACAGGGCCTGGATTTCACTTCTAAACCTCTATATGGTTATCTGAACAGGACTTGAATTCTGAACCCAGGATGGGCGTTGCTATCCAGGTTTGAATTCAGATTCTGTAGTCTGAGGGTGTCTGAATACAAATAGATTGTTTCTGCACCCTCTCTCCCCTCAGCCTTTTGAGCTTTGTCCATCTGTTCAGAAGACCTTAACTCCAGAAGTCAATGGAGACAAACTTCAGCTACTTATTGCCTCTTTGTGGGTCTCTGCACTAAGTTAAACCAGCTGGCAGCCAATTATGGATATTTAAGCAATATCTCTGGAGGTTTACGCAACATGGCTTGAATATAATTCATATTTTTTAGCCAGAATTCTCCAATAGGGTCAGTAAGATACTTCCCCCCAGAGACATGTTGTTTCAAAGTTATCCATGGACCTCTGAAGGATCTGGAACTGACTATTCTCAAAGATGGGATACTGGAATAGCTGGACCATGGGTTTCCTACATTCCTATTTCTCTTTCAGGTAGGTAATGAATCGCTGGTCACAGACTTAAACAGAGATAACCATCAGCCAGGCTGCACATATACAGCAAAGGGAACAGAAGTCTGGACCTTTGGCTCTGAAGACACAGGAATCCACAGTTTGAGTTCAATGAGAAACTCCAAAACAACTCAATAGATATACTTCAAATTTCTGAGAACAATTCACTTCTGGGCAGAGAATAATCACAAAAACCGCCAGGGATTTTCCTGAGGAAAGTTTTATGCCACCAGACAGAAAAACTTATGATAAACAGTGTCATCTGAAGTATAACCCTAGTCCTGTGCCAGTGATTAATTTAGGGAAAATACACACCCTCTCCACTGAAGTTTTGGTTCCAAGCTAATGAAAAAACTGAATTTTGAACTGCAGGGGAATAGATACAAGAGCGAGAAGCAGGGGCAGGAGAAGGAGAAAGAAAGAAAAGAAAAAAGCAAGCCACAGTGGTACCCACTGTTACGTACCAGCACCATAAATCTATTTATTTCACCTGGCCTCTGCTAGGGTTCTTTTTGAAATGCGAGACCCATAATTTACTTCTCATGTCCTTCCTTTTTTTAAAAAATTCTGTACAGACTTCCACAAGTATCTTAGGTATTATTGGAATGCCAGTCACCTGTGTAACCTGATGTTGGATGGTTAGCTCATGGGTCTGTTGTTATAAATATGCTCTCTGTGTGATTGCTGCGGCTGCTGCTTCTCAGCAGCCTCTGTCTTCACCTCGCTATTTTTGGACCCTCCATCTCACTCTCTCTCGTTTAGCAGTGCCTCATCTCATGGAGAACAGAGAGCGACATTCATTAAAATGGAATGTTGTGAGTTATCACACAAAATTAACTCTATTTACATCTGCTGCTTGTCACTTTCAATGCTCTTCTCCTTTGATCACTTTATACTTCCACTAACTGCCCAGGCCAACTTCCCAGTGGGCAGCAGTTGTACGCTCAAGTTAGCATTGTTTGCCGCATTACTCCCTCCTACACAGACTACATGAGCTTTCCTCATGGCCAAGCATATTTCTTCATTGGTCAGAGAGCTGCAGCTGTGCGGTTATCTAGAAACACCAGTAATAGCCACAAGGATTTTACAAGGCTGAAATAAAAATCCCTACACTTTTTAAACTGCTCAACTGCTGCAAAACATACTAGGTGACTCTAGCTAAAATAAAATATCTATTGTGGGGACTGAACCTGGGTCCTTTCCATCCGCACCAAACCCCTAGGTCTCTGATTTTGCAGTAAATCCATTAGTTGGTCACAGAACAAGGTTGTTATGATGTGATGAACCTGACAGGACACACAAAAGCTATGTGTTACATAAACCTTGCATAAGGTCCTGGTTGTCCTGCACTGCTCAATGTACCAGAGAAGCCTGGTAGAAAATACCCATTGTAGTGGCCAGTGTCCTGTGTCCCATGTACTTATCAAGTCCATGATCCTACAAGCATCTATGCACTGCTTACCTTTACTCATGGAAATAGTCCTGTTGAGATTCTCAAATGGAACGTGCCCTAAATACCTTATCTGATGCCCACTGAAGTCACTGGGAATCTTTCCACGGATCTCAGTGGATGCTGGCTTATGCCCTAGGCATAGGCTATCAATATCAATACATTTTCTTCTCCAATGCTGTTCAAAAGCATTAGGGAATTTTTTGTCTACATTACATTTTTGCATACACCAGCTCTTATGCAGCTCAGTCCTGGGGGTGCTGATTTGAAATTGTGTTTTTAAAAGCTTCCTTATTCATGCAAACGTCACGTCCTTTTGTCAGTGAATTAACACAGCATCAAAGTGCCTGCTTCCCTGATCTCTGACCTGGAGGCTATTAAAATTGCATTTGAGGTTAACAATGGAGACTGAAAACAAAGATCAAATGAATAATACATAAACAAAGCACTTCAAAGAGATATTGGAGTAAATAATATAAATATATTAAGTGGCAAAATCCCTTGAATTAGAAATTAGATAAAAATGCTTTTATTATAAAGGAAAACAAAGAAATCCTGGACTTTGATTGGTTATTAGCAGAAATTGTCAGTATATTTATACATTCTGGCTGCTCAGGCTTAATAATTTCATGTGTTCTTGCAAGATAACATTTAGGTCATGTGATTTCATCAACCAATCAAGCTTCCAGGCTCTTACTTGACACTTGGTAATGAATTGATATGGTAGCGTAGGACACATTCACCTTATCTTTTTATAAATGCATTGAGTGGCATTTGGGATGCCTTCCACTTCTCTGGTTCATTTGCATTACATAAGAAACCTCTAAATGTTAAAGCTTTCACTCCCAGCTAAAGTTTGAGTCTCCCAACCTCGTTTCAAGGATATCTGTCTTGGGCTGGCACGGAAATAGTCAGGTGTGGTTGTGAGTGAGTGAGTGTGTGTGTGTGTGTATGCATGTAGCAGCCAGATGAAGAGCAACGGAGCTGTCTCCTGCACCCAGGAACACGCATGGGCCCCATCAGAACTGACAGGCCTACCCAACCTGAAATCATCTGAGTGCAGTTTTTGAAATCGTTTGAAAGTGGAGTGTCAGGAAGATGTTTGCATGGAGGATGACATCTCCTCTCGGCATGGTTTAATGACATCCCTCGCTTGTCATCACTCTCTTCATGCTTCACAAATAACAACAGTGGAGGAAATTCTTGGCAAGGCAGAGGCAGGGGCCAGGGGCGTTGGGGGTGGGGAAGGGTGGAAGTAAAGTGTAAATAGCCATGCACAAAGCCAGCTGGAAGAATTCAGAGGGGTTCAGAAATTTCTATCAAGAAGAATCAGGGGCGTTTGAAGCCTCCTGGATCATTCTACAATGTTGTTAAACAGGGAATAAGGGTTAACCTCCGTTAGGTCACTCAGCCCATTTAGAGAAGTAGGACATAACGGAATCTTTATCTTGGTCTATCAATGCATTCATAGAAGGGCCGATCATCGTGGCACAATTTCCATGTGTTGCTGGCATGAGAGGACATGGAGGTTTCAGGCCACAACTTTCAGCCAGGGTAGTTCGGTGTAGCTCCTCTGAAGTCAGTAGTGATGCCCCAGTTTGCACTGGCACAGGGAGACTGGCAGGTGACATATTTTGGGAGAGAGATGGGTAATGAAAGTCAGAGGCAAGGGGATCGAATGGATTGAGTTTGGGGCTAGAACTCCAGGGTTCGAAGACCAGCTCCCGCCACAAGGCTGCTGTCTGACCTTGGGCAAGTTGCTTCCCATCTCTTTGTCTCAGCTTCCCTGTCCGCAAAATAGGAATAATAATATAATACCTGACTCAAAATGGTAGCGTGAGGGTTAATTAACGAAGGGACCACGTTTATCCCCACAACCCGATAGACATAAAAACGTTGTACCTGGGAGGAACTCACTGTGTGTAAAGACCTATCAGTGCTAAGTGTTCTTAATAAAGTCTGGTATAGCCAGAAAAATATCTCTGAGGTTCTACACTGATTTCCTACTGATGACTTGCAAAGAAATAGGGTCATTTTAGACTTGTTGTCTAACTTCTAATGCCTCACACTCAGCCTAAGAGTTGAAAAGCAAACTCTGCTCTCTCTGCCTCTTAGGCTACCACTAGCAGGGAAGACCCTGGATCTGGAATTCTGCTGGTGAGTGGTGACGCAGGCAATATAATACACTCCGTCACATGCTCCCATAGTTTCAGTGTCTATGCACTGCCAGCTGAAGACTTGTTTTTTTGTGTGGTTTTTTTTTGTTAGGCTTGAAGGCACGCAGAGAGCAGAGAAGTTGAGTCACAAGTTACACAGTCGCTGGATGGCTGGATGAGCCATCTCTTCAGCAGGGAGAGAGAAGTTGTGGGCTAAATCCTGAAAGGTGCTGAGAATCTGCAATTGCTGCTGAAGTCAGTGGGATTTTGGGGGTGCTTAGCTTCTCAGAATCTGGCTGAATGACAATTAATAATAATGGGTCAAATTGTGAGGCCTTTACTCAAGGCAAAACTCCCTTTTACTTGGGCAAAACTCCCTTTTAAATTAGAGAGAATTTTGCCTCTGCAAGAACTGAGTAAAAAAACCAAACAATAACCTCAGGATCTGGCTCAATATTATCAATTGCATACATTATTCATCTGCAAAGACCTGAGCAAATAGATTAGATACACATGAGATGCCTATCTCATGTAAAATGTACTGAGTCAAATTTGTCCCCGCTGTAACTCTCCTGACCTCATTCAAGCTATGTGGAGATACACTGGGCCCACTGTGGCTGGATTGCCATGGGCATCGCAGGAAACACACACACACTCTCCACATCTGGAGAAATGTCATAAGCCCATTTTTCTCTCTAGGTTTGGCCACAGGCCAAAGGGTGTACAAGTGGGTACATTTCTCTAAGGATGAAGGGCCTTTCCCACAGGGCATGAACAGGCGTTTATGACTTAGGTTCTGATGACCGACATTGTGGTAGACTCTCAGCCTTACATGTGCTTTTCCAGCCCTCTGGGAGCGTATTTACAAATTAAACAAAAGAGACAACAGATGCTTTCACATTACTTCACAGGGAGCTGAATGGCAAGGTCAAGGAAGAGGAAGAGAAGAAAAGAGCTTTATCAAAAGGAATTAGTACCTTGGTGGCCAGAATTATGTTAAATGGGCTCAGACCAAAGGCAAGCCAGTATCCTTCTGCTTGTCTCTGTAGGCTCTCCAGCCGGAAGATAAAACGTCCCACGGCACTTTTCAAAAGGACTCAGAGCCCTATTGTCCCAGTCATTATTCCCTAGTTCAGTAAAGCAGCTTCCAGTGTTCAAGGTGGTGTGTAGACGAATGTTTCAGCATATAGTGATTGGCATATTTTCCCAACCTAGTCACCGCCCGTCCAGCAGCCAGACTTTATATAGAGCTTTGAGATATTTTAAGGAAAGAAGCTGCACAGGAACAAATTCAAATGTATCTCAGATTAGACCTCGATGCTTAATGTAGGCAAAAGATACTCCCGAAAAACTGTGTGCGTGGTGAAGGCACCCCAATGCTATTTTGTAGAACTTAGAGATTCCTAAGCATGATGAGCTCCCAATATGATGCCATGCTCAAAAGAGTTAATGTCATCCTGGGATGCATAAACAGAGGAATCTCCAATAGGAGTGGAGAGGTTATTTTACCTCTATATTTGGCACTGCTGTTATCACTGCTGAAATACTGTGTTCGGTTTTGGTGTCCACAATTCAAGAGGGGTATTAAGAAACTGGAGCGGGTTCAGAGAAGACACACGAGAATGCTTAAAGGCTTAGGGTAGGTTTACACTTACCTTCCGGGTCGACGCGGTGAGTTCGACTTCTCGGAGTTCGAACTATCACGTCTGATCTAGCGCTGCGGTCGACTCCGGTACTCCACCACTGCAAACGGCGGTGGCAGAGTCGACGGGGGAGCCGCGGAGTTCAACCCCGCCGCGTCTGGATGGGTGAGTAGGTCGAACTAGGGTACTTCGAATTCAGCTACGCTATTCACGTAGCTGAATTTGCGTACCCTAGTTCAACCTCCCTTCTTAGTGTAGACCAGGCCTTAGAAAACATACCTTATCGTGATAGACGTAAGGAGTTCAATCTATTGAGCTTAACAAAGAGACGGTTAAGGGGGACTTGATTACAGTCCGGAGGTGAAAGTGGGCTGGCACGGCGTACCGGTAAGAACTGGCCGCCGGTACAGGCCCGCACACAGCTGATGCTGAAGCGCTGCTGCAGCCACGACAGCGCTTTAACGTTGCTGACCCTTTAGCCCCACCCCCAGGGCCGCTGCGGGAGGTGGGGGGAAGGGGAAGCTGCTGTGGGGCCCGGTGATTTAAAAGGGCCCAGGGCTCCCGCCAATACCACAGCAGCAGCCGGGGCCCCGGGCCCTTTAAATTGCCGCCGGAGCCCCGGGTAGTGCTGAAGAGCTGGCTGGGGGAGGCTGGCCCTCAGCCCCGCCCCTTCTGCCCGATGCCCCGCCCCTTCCAGGGGCCCGGAGCCAGGCCCCCGTACCAGTAAGACTTTTAAGTTACTTTCACTCCTGTTACAGTCAATCAGTATCTACATGGGCAACAAATATTTAACAATAAGTTTTTCAGTCTACCAGAGAAAGGTATAACACAAGCCAATGGCAGGAGGTTGAAGCTACACTTTCATGAAAAAGGCCATGGGATCTTTAATGACCACAGAGTGGTCAGGATGTCTGGTTTATGTCTCAGCTGAAAGACAATGGGAGAAAGGCAGTAAGCAGTGAAGAGAAATTTTCAGACTTTGAGCCCCTGGGTTTTTTCTTCCTTGAGACAGAGGCTTATAATGGTATGTTCCTAGGCAAAGCAAAGAGCCCTGTGTAATGGAAGAGAACGGCTGTTCATGAAGCTCGTCTGAATCAGGCAGGGCCATGGGGACGGCTCCTCCTGCTCATAAGGTCTGTGCTGGCGCTAATGAATTTCTCAGCGATTGATTATGGAATCCAAGCTCATCGTTTCTCCTCAGTGGGCCTCAATATCATTTTGTGTGTGTGTTAAAGAAGCGACTCATCTTTGTTGATACAGATTAGGATTAAAACACACAAGGGGAGGCGGGCAGGAAGGGGGGCTTTAAGCTTCCACCTGTATCTTCTCATCTTTGGAGCTTACGCTAATAAACAAAGAAAACAGATGCAGGTGGCTGGCTCATAAATACTCTGCCAGAATAGGATCTGCTGAAAAGCTTCCAAAAGCTCAAGATGTTTACGAACCAGGGAAAATATCCATCTCCCCACCACCACCACCCACACTGCTGCACCCAGTCCCTCAACTAAGAAAACAAACCATCAAAGAGCACTGCATTTGGACGACGCTACAGGGCCTGCCCTGCTCTCACTGTTACACCATTCACTCTAGGGGAGTTATTCCAGATTTCTGCTGGCATGACAGAAAGATCAGGGCCTATCATGTAAGTATCACGATCTTGCTTTCCTTTCCCAAAAGCAATTATAGAGGGCTAGACTGAGGCTCTAGGAGCTCAGATGCAGTGGGGATGGGCACAGCATAAGAACCCAAACAGAACAGAATAGCCCTGAGTATGAGGCATCCAGCCAAAGCCCACTTCCTCCAGAGGTCTGCTTTCCCACTAGCCCCACACAGCCCTGAGACAGCCAGCCTTTTGCAAGAGACAGGAGCCGTGGTTCTACTGACAGGTTCCTACCTAGCATATCTCTGCCTACTCCCCATCTTGTCCCTGCTCACTTGCTTGTAGTGGAGAGTATCAGCCAAGTAGCCCTTCTGCTGTGCCCAGAGCTGCTGCAGTCCAGGTTGGTCTTATGCAGCCATGCAGTGGGGAGGGCCTTATCGCCCTGTATCGCTATGTGGCATGAGGGAACAATCTGGTCTATGATTTTCATATATACAGATATCTGTAAAATGAGAGAATGTCACATAATAAAAAAAATCGGAAGAAATCTCCTGAAGTACTCTCTCTCTCTCTCTCTCTCTCTGTCTAGCTATAGCACTATAGGATATTTCTTCTGGGTTTTTTTCTGCCTGGCATTCTCTCATTTCCTTCAAAAATTTTCAAAACTCTTCCCCTTTGCAAAGAAAATAAATAAACAAACCCCCAGAACCCAAAGAGTTCTTATTAAAGTCCTGAACATATGCTACTTAGGAAAAAAAATGAAAAACGAATTTAAAGTGAAATTGGCTGATAAAGAAAGGGTTCCACAAAGGGCTGGTCTTCCAATCATCCTATATTTCTCCTGTAATTTCCTCAGAGATTGTGGAATGATTTTCCAGATGTCTCTGTTTCTTCCAGGTGGCATGTTCAACATGATTTGGAGCATGGCCAACGTTATGCTGCTTCTTCCATTTTTTTTTTTAAAAAGGGTGCACGCACGTGGGTATATACACACACACACACACACAATTTTCATCCAGAAAACCCAACATTTGACAGACCCGAGCAACTCAAAGGAGAGGAGGTTTTTTTTATTTAGTAATGTACTTGTGGTTAAATAGACCACCATGATTCCAAGCCCCCAAGAGAGGTGGTCGCTTTTTCTGCACAATTATAAGAAAAGTCAAAGGGGGTTATTATTAGAGTCATAGACTCATAGACTTTAAGGTCAGAAGGGACCATTATGATCATCTAGTCTGACCTCCTGCACAACGCAGCCAGAGAATCTCACCCTCCACTCCTGTAATAAACCCCTAACCTATGTCTGAGCTATTGAAGTCCTCAAATCATGGTTTAAAGACTTCAAGGTGCAGAGAATCGTCCAGCAAGTCACCCGTGCCCCATGCTGCAGAGGAAGGCAAAAGAAAACCCAGGGCCTCTGCCAATCTACCATGGAGGACAATTCCTTCCTGACCCCAAATATGGTGATCAGCTAAACCCTGAGCATGTGGGCAAGACTCACCAGCCAGACATCCAGGAAATAATTCTCTGTAGTAACACACACCACCCCATCTAACATCCCGTCACAGACCATTGGGCATATTTACTGCTAATAGTCAAAGATCAATTAATTGCCAAAATTAGGCTATCCCATCATACCATCCCCTCCATAAACTTATCAAGCTTAGTCTTGAAGCCAGATATGTCTTTTGCCCTCACTGCTCCCTTTGGAAGGCTGTTCCAGGACTTAGAATCATAGAATCATAGAATATCTGGGTTGGAAGGGACCTCAGGAGGTCATCTAGTCCAACCCCCTGCTCAAAGCAGGACCAAACCCAACTAAATAACTTCACTCCTCTGATGGCTAGAAACCTTCATCTAATTTCAAGTCTAAACTTCCTGATGGCCAGTTTATATCCATTTGTTCTTGTGTCCACATTGATACTGAGCTTAAATAATTCCTCTCCCTCCTTGGTATTTATCCCTCTGATATATTTATATAGAGCAATCATATCTCCCCCTCAGCCTTCTTTGGTTAGGCTAAACAAGCCAGGCTCTTTGAGTCTCCTTTCATAAGACAGGTTTTCCATTTCTCGGATCATCCTAGTAGCCCTTCTCTGTACCTGTTCCAGTTTGAATTCATCCTTCTTAAACATGGGAGACCAGAACTGCACACAGCATTCCAGATGAGGTCTCACCAGTGCCTCGTATAACGGTACCAACACCTCCTTATCTCTACTGGAAATGCCTTACCTGATGCATCCCAAGACTGCATTAGCTTTTTTCACGGCAATATCATATTGGCGGCTTATAGTCATCCTGTGATCAACCAATATTCCGAGGTCCTTCTCCTCCTTTGTTACTTCCAACTGATGAGTCCCCAGCTTATAACAAAAATTCTTGTTATTAATCCCTAAATGCATGACCTTGCACTTGTAAAAATTATGGGAGGCTGAGGTTGCTAGGGACATAGCTAGTGGCACGGATCTCAACTGTCCTTCATTTTGAAAGATAACATTCATTTTTCTGTCTCAGAGTAACCTGTGTTCTACACAAATTTTAACACCGCCCCTCCACACACACTTTTATTGTTCAAAATTATTGACAAGAGAAATGCAGCATCATGGAGTTGAGGTTACAGGGAGAGTGACTTATGCTAGAGGAAGGAAACCCACAGGAATTTTAAGTTTCTTGCATGAATAATTTTTGAGTGTGCCCCCCTCATTTTAAGTCTCTATCACATACTATGTCCCATATTTGGGCCACGGCAGGTTGAGAGGCCTGGATAATGGTACTACAAAATTTCTTATTAAAGTCAGAGAGAGGAACAAAGAGAAGGATCTGCTGGTTCCGACCCTTTGGTCATCAAACACGGCATATCCTGCCTCTGGCATATCACTACCTGATGATTCAAAGCAAGGAGATTTACTTATGTCTCTCTTAGGGGGCATGATCCTGTGAAGTGTTCAGAGCTTCCTGCAAGATGCTGAGTGTCTTTGACTGCTATTGACTTCCATGGGAGTTGAAGGCACTCAACACCCAAGAGGTGGCATGATCCACTCAATGCCTGGCATGCTCATGGAGAAGGGCAAACGTGTTTTATCATAAAATTAGTCATCCTGATCTAAAAGTTTAGTGCCAGCATTTGCCTAGGACTCTATTGTTCCCTGTCCACAATTTAACTGCTACGTTGTAAATGAGAAATGTCTTTATTTTTTAACTAGCCAGAGGCTCTTCACTGAGATAACAATGATATCAAGACCACCAAAGCCATTAACCTCAGACTATTTGGGATTGTAGGAAGTGGTGTTTCCTGTGTTTTGGGTGGTGTATCTAATACCGATGACTCTCAAGTGACAAAGATAGTTCCTCAGGGGTAAGAGAGAATAAATCAAGACTCACTGGCAGCTCAGTTCACAGACTCAGCACTGACTGGAGGAGGAGAAAGATTGGACTGTAGGGTCTTTGAGTGAGGAAGACGGGCAGATGTTTCCTATGTTGTTCTCTATGTTACATCTAAAAGCCTCCTGCTCGCCATGATCATAAGTCAAGCAAGAGCACAGGGGCTTTGTCCTACAGTGGTCCAGCTCCATATTTAGCTGTTGCAGTTCCCCAAGCACAACTCTCATACACAGTACATGCTTTTGTCATTTTCACTTATGTTCCACAATAGAAGCCCACCATTTTAATGTAAACATTTGCTAGCAGAAAACAATGAGATGTACTTGAAAAGGCATTTTTCAGCAAATGGCTTTTTTTTCAATGAAACTGCTAAGTCATTCATTTAATGAAAACTTTTATCACCTGGGAAAGCAGAATATCCATCAAAGGGGCGGATCATAGGAAGTATTCTAAATATCAGTGATCTGATCATGCTATGAGGTTTTACTGGGAACTGCCAAATAGATCCATAGACATTAGGCATGAAAGAGACGCATTAGATAAAGCTGTGTGGGAAATTTTCTCTCTCAAATCAGAACAAGTAGAAATCTTGTAAATGCTCATGAACTGATAAGTCCAAAACTTCTTGGATTGGGTCAATCAAAAAGTTCTGTTTTGATAATTTCAAATGAGTTTGCTTTGATTTTGATCTTTGTAATTTGTTAACCCTTGTTATTGTTATTTAGAAAACAATAATTGTAATCTACCTACAATTTAAAACAAAAAGTTATTTTGAATAAGAAAATTAAAATGTTCATTTTGAAAATGTCAAAACGGGATGCTTTGACAATTTCAAAACATTTTTGTCAAAAAAATTTTCAAATTGGGAGATTCATCCAAACCAACACTTCCTTGCAAACAGTTTTGTTTTCAATAAATCAGCATTTTCTGATGAAAAAACTTTGTCAGAAGATTCCTGACTGGCTCCATTATTAGGCCATCTAGTTCATCCCTTTTCCCTAGAGGGTATCACCAAATCATCAAAACATTTGACTCTGAAAATCTCTTTTTTATCACCACAATTTATTCCCTGTGAATTTGCACAGGGTTCTGGTTAGTGTCCATCTCTTCCTGAGACAGTGAGCAAGAACATGCAACTGACAGTGACTTTTTGGGTACAGGGATCTGCAAAAATTACATTTTTGAAAGTAATTTGAACAGTGCTGAGTGCTGCAAACACTTTCGCCTGAATTGAGACAGCCTTGTAAATAAAAACACCAGCCTTGAAGAAAAGCACCTTCTCTGACTGGAGGTTGATTGGGTGGCTGAGTATAGCAGTAAGCATTATGGGTAGAAATATGTATGGCTTGGATAACAAGAGAGATGTTTCATGGTTGGGGGTGGGTGGGAGGTGAGACAGGGATATCTGAGTTATCCTAGGATACTGAGATCTTAAAGGAAAACGGAGCAGATGTTCAGAAAGACGAGGGAAGAGCTCATAAAACACATTGAGTTTGACCTCACTGAACTCAGCTCATTGGTCTTATGAGAAGATTCTGAAGGCTGACTGAAGACTGGATATTTCCAGATCTCCCCCTATCCCATACTGCAGGGCAGAGAAGGAAGAATAGTATGCAGGGCAGGTGCAAGGATGTTTCGCGCCCTAGAAGAAACTTCCACCTTGCGCCCCGCCCCCGAGCCCTGTGGCAGCTCTCTGCCCTCCGCATCCTAAGGCGCCCCCCCTGCGCCCGCTCCCCTCCCTCCGCCCTGAGGCCCCCCACCCCGCGGCAGCTCCCCCTGGCCCAGGGAGCTGTGCGGCAGCTCCCCGCCCCAGCTCACCTCTGCTCCGCCTCCTCCCCGAGCACGCCATCGCCGCTCCACTTCTCCCGCCTCCCAGGCTTGCGGCGCCAATCAGCTGTTTGGCACTGCAAGCCTGGGAGGGAGAGAAGCAGAGCGGGGCGGCGTGCTCGGGGAGGAGGCGGAGCAGAGGTGAGCTGGGGCGGGGAGTTCCCCTGTGTGCCGCACCCCCGTTACTTGCTGCAGGCGGCCCTCCCCACGCCCCCCTACCCCAGGTCCCTCCGCCTAAATGACAACGATGACCGGGGTAGCCGCCGTCACCGCCGAAGGACCCGAAATGCCGCCCCCTCAAATGCTAGTGCCCTAGGTGACTGCCTAGGTCACCTAATGGGCTGCATCAGCCCTGATAGTATGATTGGTGTTTTCACCCCCTTGTTTTACTTCTCCAAAATATCCTCTTCCTCCTGCACACAATAGTAAAATGCTTAATCTCTCTCCCCTTCAGCTTGGATATTCTGTAGCTTTAGAATCATTCATTTCTAGCAGGGTAACTACAGGCCTGTTAGTTTAACATCTGTAGTATGCAAAGTCATGGAAAAAATTATAAAGGAGAGAGTGGTTACGGACCTTGAGGCCAATGGCAACTGGGACAAATTACAGCATGGTTTTACGAAAGGTAGATCATGTCAAACCAACCTGATCTCCTTCTTTGAGAAAGTAACAGATTTTTTAGACAAGAGAAATGCGGTGGACCTAATATATCTTGATTTCAGTAAGGCGTTTGATACGGTACCGCATGAGGAATTACTGGTTAAATTGGAAAAGATGGGGATCGAAATGAAAATCCAGAGGTGGATAAGGAGCTGGTTAAAGGGGAGACTGCAGAGGGTCGTATTAAAGGGTGATCTGTCGGGTTGGAGGGGGGGTTACCAGTGGAGTTCCTCAAGGTTCGGTTTTGGGTCCGATTTTATTTAATCTATTTATCGCTGACCTCGGAACCAAAAGTAGGAGTGGGCTGATAAAGTTTGCGGATGACACCAAGTTGGGAGGTATTGCCGATTCGGAAAAGGATCGGGATATCCTCCAGGGAGATTTGGATGACCTTGTAAACTGGAGTATTAGTAACAAGATGAAATTCAATAATGAGAAGTGTAAGGTTATGCATTTAGGGATGACTAACAAGAATTTTAGTTATAAGCTGGGGACGCACCAGTTGGAAGTAACGGAGGAGGAGAAGGACCTAGGAGTCCTGGTTGATCGTAGGATGACTATGAGTAAGCAATGTGATGTGGCCGTTAAAAAAGCTAATGCGGTCTTGGGATGCATTAGGCGAGGTATTTCTAGTAGAGATAAGGAGGTGCTAGTCCCATTATATAAGGCGTTGGTAAGACCTCATTTGGAGTATTGTGTGCAGTTTTGGTCTCCCATGTTTAAGAAGGATGAATTCAAACTGGAACGAGTACAAAGAAGGGCCACTAGAATGATCCAAGGAATGGAAGGCCTGTCGTATGAAAGGAGACTTGAGGAGCTCGGTTTGTTTTCCTTAACCAAAAGAAGGAGAAGAGGAGATATGATTGCACTCTTTAAATATATCAGAGGGATAAATACCAGGGAAGGAGAGGAATTATTTCAGCTCAGTGCTAATGTGAACACGAGGACAAACGGATATAAATTGTCAGTTAGGAAATTTAGGCTTGAAATTAGATGAAGGTTTCTAACCATCAGAGGAGTGCAATTCTGGAACAGCCTACCGAGGGAAATAGTGGGGGCAAAGGACCTCCATGACTTTAAGATTAAGCTGGATAAGTTTATGGAGGGGATGGTACGATAGGATAACGGGTTTAGTCAATAGGTCAATAACGTGCCACTGGTAATTAGTACAAAGGGTGAATATTGGGATATTGTTAGCCCTTTCCAGAGGGTCTGGCTGGAGAGTCTTGCCCGCATGCTCGGGGTTCAGCTGATCGCCATATTTGGGGTCGGGAAGGAATTTTCCTCCAGGGTAGATTGGCAGTGGCCCTGGAGGTTTTTCACCTTCCTCCGAAGCATGGGACAGGGGTCGCTTGCTGGTGGATTATCTGCTACTTGAAGTCTCTAAATCACGATTTGGAGCATTCAACAGCAGAGTCAAGGGAGAGAATTAATTCAGGAGTGGGTGGATCGGCTTATGTGGCCTGCATCTTGCAGGAGGTCAGACTAGATGATCATAATGGTCCCTTCTGATCTTGAATTCTATGATTCTATGACTAGGGTTACCAGATAGGAACTGTGAAAAAACAGGACAGGGGGTGGGGGGGTAATAGGCGCCTATATAAGAAAAAGTTCCAAAAAATGGGACTGTCCCTTTAAAAACAGGGCATCTGGTCACCCTAAGCAGGACTCAGATAGAGACGACCTTACAGCCTTGGGGCCTTTACAGCAGGATTTCCCCACATTAACCTAAATCTGCTCCCCTTGGAGTGAATGGTTAACACTCCCATTGACTTCAGTCAGGGCGGAATTAGGCCACGGCTCAGCTCTATTGAAAATACCACCCTACTTACCATGCAGTTACCCTGCAGGAAAGGAATGTCTTCTGGCATGAACTCAGTGTTATTCAATGGCACCCAGCTTACAAAGTAGAACTTACCCCAGTACGGCAGGTCGAATTTTAAGACCGTCTGTTCATAAATCTGCCCTTCATAAAGATGCAAAGCCAAATGTGTCGGTGAAGGAAGAGAGGATTTACTGCAGTGGCTCAGACCTTTGGTCCATCAAGTAAGATATCCTGGCTGTGACAGTGGAAACTACCTAGTCAATTTGATAGTGCTGCACACAAGGGAATTAAAATCCCCCCTGACCTCTGCAGATAGCCTACTTATGCAACAGAGCCTGAATTAAAACCTACCTCTGCTTTGATGCCTGCAAATCACTGCTGTCTGGCGTTGGCAAGGGAAGTGAGGACACAAGATTCCATTTTCTTCCTAAACTTTGTTCATTGAGTTATTTTATCCATCCCGTTTGTGTACACTCTCTGTGGAAAGGACTGTCTTCTTTATTACCTGTCTGGACAGCCACCAGCACAATGGGGTCCTGAATGGTGCTCCTCCACACTACCCTAATAACCTAAGGAACTGATATGATCCCACTCATTACCACAGCATTGGAGCACCTCATACCTTTTAATGCATTCATCCTCTCAACACCCTAGGAGGCAGGGCAGTTAGCCCAATTGTATAGAAGGGGAACTGAGGCACAGAGCAGCTAAGTGACTTGCCCAAGATAGCATAGGAAGTCTGTGGCAGAGCAGGGACTTGAACCCAGGTCTTCCAAGGCCTAGTCTAGTGGCCTAAATACTGGCCCATCCATCTCTGATATACTGCTACTACTAGAGATTTTGAATGCTGGCTATTGAACTCTCTCACAGAACTGTCTCCGATCAATCAATGGAGTGAAAAAATATGAGGGAGTGAGGGGGAAATGTATCAAATAAATTCAAATAATAAATAAACCAGAGGAAATCAGGATTTGCTCATGGATATTCAGCAAGCCTGAAAAGAATCAAAACCTCTCGGATGAATTATTCATTCCCAATTATTTGCCACAGTCATAAAATTATACAGTCCATTTAAAAAGCCCAGTCACAGTATTCGACTCAATTGCACAAAATGACGGTCCACTACCAACCCAATGCTATAGTCCTTGCTCAGGCAAGACTCCCAATGAGTCAGCTCCTGCAGGGAGTGGCAAACCCTCAACTCCCTCTGGTACTGATGGGAAGTGAGGGTGCTCAGTGCCTTAGTGGATCAGGCTGTGAACGAGGGGTACTGTGGAGCTGCATAAGTACTGCCTACAAAGCAGCTGGTTCTTTCTGAGACACCCCTTCCTTAACAATAGGGCTTGGGAGACTCAACACCCCTAAACTTTTGACATACTGAAGTTACACAAACTGTTAGATCTGAGGACAAGGGGGGCAAAGTTGAGTCAGAATATAGAATATTGTATGTGATTATATCATAGCCTGAAAAGTCACGGTGGGGTGGAGGTGGGAAGTAGGGAAATTAGACCCATGAAAAGTCTGTGGCGGCTGGGGGGGCAAACCATGGTCTTCGGTGGGGTGCAACTGCCCCCCTTGCTCCAGAGCAAATGATGCCCCGTCTGAGAATTGGAATGAAATCGCCGGCCGTGACTCACGGGCTATAGCCAGGGTTGGGAGTGCTCTGGTGTTACAGTACCTGCCTCTTGGGCACATCCAAGCATCTTTGTCTCTCTCCTATTCTGGGGCTAGCTGGGGACTGATTTGACCCTGACACTGATTGCAGTAACCTCAGGACCACAAGAACTTGTGTCTGGCTGCCTATGGCCATGAAGGGCTGCTCCAGCGGTCAAGAAAAGCCAGCGCACAGCGCCAGACCAATCACACCCGGACACGCCCCATACATGCCCCCTACATCGGGAGGTGGCATAGGGCCATGACTACAGCTCTGAGACACACTAGGACTGTCCCTGTACTGGCCTGTGGGTCTATGGCCCCTTTTTGCGGTGCTGCCAAGCGTGGGTGGGTGGCTTGGAGCCAGGGTGATAAACGCTGAGCAAGTGCCTCCCATCACCCTTCTGTAATTCATCCTACTTGGAACCACCCTGCAGAGCCCTTCCCACTGCACAGAGAGAGACACGCCGTGCAGCCCTTATCAACGTACAGCAAAGCCAGATCCTAGGAGCACGGGCTTTGACTCCAGCCAGTCCCGTACTGGGCTGTTATGACATGCCAGGCAGAGTGTGAAACAAGCAGAGATGCCTTTGATTACATGCACCCACCCACACGTATATATTTAAACAAAGGACAGTGAGAGCTGACTAGCAGTGGGAAAGGATGCAGACCTCAGAGTGAAAAATGCCAGTTACAAAAACAAATAGAGAATAATAGAGTTCCTATTCAGGATCCTATATCAGCCTCATCACCTTGGTATCCATCTCCCTCTCTCCCGCTCTCTCTGTGTGCTTTTTTTCTTTCTAAGGCTTGAGCTGAGGCCAGGTTTTCTAATGAGTTTAGAGAGAGGATTAAAAGACCAGAATCACCATCTGCCTAAAGAAAACAATAGTATTTCCAATTGCATGATGGTATCTGGCAGGGAAAAGAGGTTATTAGGCTTCTTAACTGTATCATAGGAGAAAGAGAGTAAGGGAGAAAGAGCAAGGGAGAAGGAAACCTTATCTAACCAGACACCACAAGATTTCAAGTCTTTCCTAGCCCCGGTTGATTATTTTCTTTTGGCATCGGAAAAGAGAGAAAATACACTTGTGATTAAACAGAACCCAAACAAAGCTCCCAACGCACGTGTAGCAGGGCAAGGAGCGAATGCATTTACCTACCTTCCAAAGTGAGCATCAGAGGTGCAGGGAGGGAAATCCAGGCAGGAGAGAGATAGCGAGCTCATTGGAATGAACTTGTAGGTTTCCAAAGCAGCTCCTGTCCCTACATTGTTTGTTGCATCTCTTGACAGTTCCCATTAAGCCGAACGGAGAGCTAACTGGTTTGCAGAGGGAGCGGCCAATAATGATCATTTGCTTTCTTATAGCACCTTCTTTCTGGGCATCTCAGAATACTTTTGCAATCAGCAAGGAAATGACAGGCCGAGATGCTCAAAAGTGGCAAGTGATTTCATACGCCCCACTTGAGATGCCATGAAGGGGCTCGGGTCTCTTGACGTGACGAGATCTCTCCTTCAGAGAAGCAGGCCCCTTTACAGCATCTCAAACTTGACACCCCAAATCACTCGTCACTTTTGGAAATCTTGGCCTAAGCCTCAAACTCCCACCCTGTGCTCTTGGGGATTGTCATCATTCCCATTTTAGAGATGGGCAAACAGAGGCTAAGAGCCGGATTTTCAAAGTTATTTAGGTGCCTACAACTGCAGATCTGAAAATCCCACAAGGCACCTATCTCCATCTTTACATGCCTACCTACCTTTGAAAAACTGGTCTCAAGGGATTTGCATGAGGTGGCCCATCAAGTCAGCATCTGAACGGGAAATAGGAGTCCTGACTAAAACTCACGGCACTAATCAGTGGATCTCAACCTATCCACAGCTATTGCAAGCTGGAGTCTTTTGGACCAGTCTTCTTTCATAAGAGAAAGAAAATGAGCATCTCATCGAGGACCAGTCTGGTACTGTGTGTACTGTAGCTGCAAGGCTTCAAGAGGTTGTTTATGAAGGGTCTGATCCTAAACACTTTGAAGAAAACGGGAGTCTTTCCACTCACCTCAGGGGGGACTGGATCAGGCCCTAAAATAATCCTGGGCCCATTTTTACATAGATAACCTTTCCCTGCATTTATAAGAGCTTGTGCTGGGTTCTAAATATACAAATATGAAGTATGGTCTATACATCCAACCACTGGGTAACACTGCATCAACACCCGTATGCTAACTTCAGTTAAAAGCAGTGCAGTTTCCCTCCACTCCAGCAGTTTGTTTCATACCAGAATCATGCTCTTACGCCTGTGCAGGCCACCCATGAAGGTGTGTAGGCAAGCTATAGGGCAACGGAGTGAGACTAAATCCACAAGACAACCCATGCAAGCTAAGCAAAGAGCGAAACACCCCGGTCTCGGGAGCAGCTCCATGATTGGCCACTCCGCATTCCAAAGGGGCGGGCTAATCCTCTGCCTTTGATTAATCTTTAATCTCAGCACCTTGTGGCTGAAGCCGGCACTAACTAGCAGATCCTGGCGATCAAAGTCAGGCACTTAAATATTTCATTTATAAATAAAAAAACTAAGGATTTCATAATGGCAATAAGGCAACTGCAGGGGTGTAGTTATCACCAATTAATCGCTCTCCTGGGAGAGCAAAGGAGATCTGCGGCTCCTTGTACCTCCTAATTTCCCTATGGGTGCAATTATCCCCTGATAACCATGACCCCTCCTTTCTTCCCCATCTTCTCCCATCCACCCATCCCTTACAGTGTAACTGAACAGCATACTTCCTGGGCTTTTTTCTCCTTCAATTCTCTCCGCAATATCCTAAAGATATTTTTCCCCTCCACATTTCAGGTTGGGCGTATACAACAATAAGAGAGACTGAACATTTTTTCCTATGTATTCATTCATATGGACTGGCTGCAGAGGGTGATTCTGCAGTGGACTCTTTAACTCCTCTGCACGTGAATGCACACACTGTACACACACAAGGGTCATAGAAATCTTAGAAATGTAGAACCGGAAGGGACCTTGATAAGTCATCTAATTCAGTCCCCTACACAGAGGTAGGACTAAGTATTATCTAGACCATCTTTGACGGGTGTTTGTCTAACCTGTTTTTAAAACCTCCAATGATGGAGATTCCACAACTTCCCTAGATAATTTGTTCCAGTGTTTAATTACCCTTACAGTTAGGAAGCTTTTCCTAATGTCTGAACTAAATCTCCCTTGCTGCAAGTTAAGCTCATTTTTTCCTATCCTGCCCTCAGTGGACAAGGATAACAATTTATCACCCTCTTTACAGCAACCTTTATGTACTTGAAGACTGTTATCATGTCCCGCCTCGGTCTTCTCTTCTTCAGACTAAGCAAACTCAATTTTTTCAATCTTTCCTGGTAGGTCATGTTTTCTAGCACTTTAATAATTTTTGTTGCTCTTCTCTGGACTTTCCCCAATTTGTCCACATCTTTCCCGAAGTGTAGTGCCCAGAACTGGACACAGCACTCCAGTTGAGGCCTTATCAGTGCTAATTAGAGTGGAAGAATTACTTCTCGTGTCTTAGGGCTTGTCTTCACTACCAGATCATCTAGTGAAGACCCTCTAAATTGACAGCAGAGCGCTCTCCAGTTGACTCTGGTACGCCAGCTCCCTGAGAAGAGTAAGGTAAATCGACCAGAGAGCATCTCCTGTCGACGCAGCACAGTGAAGACACCGGGGTAAGTCGACCTAAGCTACGTCAGCTCCAGCTACATTATTCACATAGCTGGAGTAGAGTAACTTAGGTCGATTTACCCTGGTAGTGAAGACAAGCCCTTGCTTACAACACTCTGACCAATACATCCCAGAATGATCACTTTTTTTTGCAACAGTATTACACTGTTGACTCATATTTAGCTTGTGATCCACCATCACCCCTAGATCCTTTTCTGGGGTACTCCTTCCTAGGCAGTCATTTCCCATTTTGTATGTGTGCAATGTGTAATTGATTGTTCCTGCCTAAGTGTAGTACTTTGCATTTGTCCTTATTGAATTTCATTCTATTTATTTCAGACCATTTCTCCACTTTGTCAAGATCATTTTGAATTCTAATCCTGTCCTCCAAAATGCTTGCAACCCCTCCCTGCCTTTATCATCTGCAAACTTTATAAGTGTACTCTCTATGGCTATGCCATTATCCAAATTGTTCATGAAGATATTGAATAGAATCAAGAGTACCCATGGCAACTACCACTCTGCACATCATCTGAGCGCGCTCTGAATATCCAGTGATACCCGACATGGTTATAGACTAGAATCCATGCCATGCTCCTTGTACACCTTTGAGTATTCAGTGAAAGCTAGAACTAAACCTTTCCAAATGTTCTGATCCTTTGTTTAAACAATTATTTATTGTTTTTGCGCACTTCTGTGCTTCTTGGATCCAGCCTTGGACCAGAGTGAAAGATGCCTAAACCTGGGGGGAAATGGCTCAGGGCATTTCACAGATTCCAAGGTGAGAAGGGGCCATTAGATTATTTGATCTGACCTCCTGTATAGCTCAGACCAGAGAATTTAACCCAGTTACCTCTATTGAACCTGGAAGCAGGGATTACCAGAAAACTCAAGTGGCAACCTGCTCATGAGATCTCCAGCATTCAGAGTTTAGGTGAGCAGGATTAGGGAAGTTATATTACATCTGTATCTGGCAATGGTGAAACTGCTGCTGGAATACTGTGTCAAGTTCTGGTGTTCAAACTTCAAGAAAGACTGAAAAATTGGAAATGGGTCAGAGAAGAGCCATGAGAACGATTAAAAGATTGGAAAACCTGCCTTATAGCGAGAGACTCATGGACCTCAATGTATTTCACTTATCAAAGAGAAAGTTAAAGGATGGTTTAGTCTATAAGTACCTACAGGGGGGACTAATATTTGATAATGGGCTCTTCAATCTAGCAGACAAAGCTATATAACAGGATTCCAATGGCTGAAAGTTGAAGCTAGACAAATTCAGGCTAGAAATAAGGAACCCACTGTTTAACAGAGAGGGTCATTAACCAATGAAACAACTTACCAAGAGCTGTGGTGGGTTTTCCATTACTGGAAATTTTAAAATCAAGAATAGATGTTGTTCTAACAGATCTGCTCCATTTCAGCTCCAGCTATTGGATTTGAATAAGGAATTAACTCAGGGAATTCTATGGCTAGAGTTACACAGGAGGCCAGGCAAGGTGACCATGGTGGTTCCTTCTGGCCTTAGAATCTGTGAATCTAAGAGTCCAGACACTAAACCTCCGTGACTCTTGCAGCATGTCTGAACTGAGGGCCAAGTTTTAGAAGGTTCACAACTACTTGCAGGGTCGATCACCTTTGACAGAAGAAACAAAAGACTCTGAATTCAACTCTTACAAATAAAGGGCCAGACTGTGAACCCCTCACTCACATTGGTGAGTACTTAACTAAGCAGCTGGTTCCATTGACTTTCCTGGAACTAACTGAATGAGTAACTCCACAGGAGTGTGACTAAGTGGGGAGAGGCAGCCTGGCCCAAAGTAATTATTCAAATATAACAATAAGAAGAACAACAGCAACAATGATAATCAGATTCAAACTTGAATGCTGGACCCAACAATTGAGGGCATTAAATTTGTTTCCAGATCCTGACCCAAACTTTACAACTTGGTCCCAGCTCTATAAGTGACATGAAATGGAACCCTGAATCCAAACTCATCAAGCTGGACAAGAGCTTGGATATTAATTCAAACTCCAAGGTTTATACCTATCTCTATACTGCTGGGAAGCAGAATCCCTAATCTGAAAGCCTTCCGAGCCATGGGGAAGTCCAACCATTGATCCAGATTTGAATATCGTGGTGTAGACCGGTAACTGTTAATTATACTTAGTGGGTTTTATAGAATGTGGTTTTCAACTTCATAGCAGAGCTCCACTGAGTTCAGTAAAACTGTGCCAATTTACACCAGTTGAGGATCTGGCTCCATTCACCTCTCCCTTCACTTGATGGGACCATATTCAGGGGCAACAATGATTGCCAGTTACACACACACACACTTACAGAATCTCTGAAGCTCTCCTATGAAGAATATGGCCCATCTTTCATAAAACACACATATTGAACTCTTTCTGTGCCTTGTACTTCCCTGAAGAAGAGCTCTGTGTAGCTCGAAAGCTTCTCTTTCACCATCAGAAGTTGGTCCAATAAAAGATATTACCTCACCCACCCCGCACTTTCCTTTAGCAGTTAAGGCATGACAAGCTTGCTGCTTGTGTTGTAATCTTGTCCAGCTACAGGATATGTGACTGTGTTGCTTATTCCTCCCCTGCGTAATGTAGACCTCCATGCTTCACATGAGCCGGAGTCTTGTATGAGTTATATGGCTATTATGTTATAAGTAGGACTGATGTATTGCAGAACGCTGCCATAGATCCTATTAATGGCACTTGGGTTCCATTTTTTTCCCCTTGTAGTAAATTCAGAGTTTTTTGGCTATGGACAGATGCACAAGGAGGCAGGGAGACCTGTGTCTGGGAGGGGATTAGGCAAAGTTAGAGGCTTATCAAGTAAGATGGATCTGCTAGTACAGCATCTAGCCTATAGCCCTTCCTCTATGCAGTGGCATAATTTACGTCATTATCCTCAAACCTCTTCTGATAAATTGGTGCCTTGGCCAGCCTTGAACACCTCCACTGACTGTGATTCTACCACTTCCCTGGGCATTTTATTCCATTGCTGGGATTGCTGTTACGGTGACAAAGTTTTCTCTGATTCTGAATGTGCATGTATCCCTGCCCATCACTACCTGTTCTAAGACCAATGACCCACGAATTGCTCTCTTTATAACATCCTTTCACCAGGGACTGAGAAACAGCCCGATATTCAGATCCAGATGCTGTTCACACTTGGTGGGCTTGGTTAGAGATGAGCCTACACTTCAGAACACAGACCCCCAGTCCAGGGTCAGCTCCTTCCTCTACCAAAGTCTGAACTGAAACCCAGCTTCTGTGCAGCTGTTGGGTTTCAAAATCTGTATCTGAATTTGGGTATTGGGGACCAGCTCTGCTCTTAATATTCAGCTCCCCCCACCCAAAGTATAACTCAAATCATTTCCCATCATCAAAATGTCATCCCATAACTTCTGGGCTCCTCCCCAATTTAGGACTGTCTTCTGGGGTGGTGAGGATGTAACCAGAGGAGGGCTTTCATTGCTTTCCCATCCTGTGAGATTGGCCCTAGGGGCATTTTAGAGGGCGTAATGAGCAATAAAATCCCGAGTGTGTCTTTGGGGGTCAGAGTCAATTGTGTGTCAACTACTGTACCCAGAGGGTATGCAGCCATAACACTGTGGGGGTAGAGAAGGGATATATCTGCCCCACGTGATTATCCTGCTAATGGCCTCTTCAGTAAGACTGCAAATATCCTGCACCCTCCACCCTCCTCTCCCATCTCGAACCCAGTCAACAGGTCCTGCAGCTATAATACATCATTTCTCGTTTGAACCCTGCCATTTCCACGGTGTGTTTGAAAAGGGCCCAGTTATTTGCTTGGAGGGTTTGGAGTCATAGGGGAAGGGGATCTAGCTCATGTGGTCTCCGTTCAGCACAACCAAACATTCCGAAAGGAAGGGAGCGAGTGAATAAACCCATGATGCAATCCCTGCCTGTCACTTCTGATTTAGTAAATGAAGTCGGATGATCTTACAAAAAAGAAAAACAAGTTAGCGTAACGGGTGCTTTAATTCATCCCCATGCCGCCGTGCTGTAGCTGAGGCATTAGCAGTCAGGGGAAAGTACTGAAGCTGTACAGAATGCACATCAATCTTTGCCGCATCAGACCAAATGGAAATCCACAGCCAGCAGATACAAGAAGTCTAAATACCTAGAGGTGGGTGAGACAGACTCACCCTGACTATAGAGAGCCAAATCAGGTGCCAATCTGGAACGGCAAATCTGAACTGTGCAGCTTGATGAGTGGAACTGGGGAAAGAGGGTCAGGTTTAAGGAGGGGGTTAGTTTTGTGTAGTGCCAAGGGCTCAGATCCGCAAGCCAGGGTTCTGTCTTATTCCACGTAACATTGGCCTCTCACCATTCTTAATAAAGATCTCTTTCCTACAACTCTGGCTGGCCTGCCCCTTCACTTACTGCTAGTGAAACAAACTACATTTTGCGGTGAGTGGGGTGGAAGGGAATTTGCATTCACATACCCTGAGCCATACTCACCCTTATGGTTTGGGTCAATGGTAGAACAAAGCACCCAGAGCCTAAGATGGGGCCTAAAATATATGAATCAGAGAAACAAAAATGACCAAGAGGACTATATTCTGGTTCCAGTTTGCCCCAAGGTGGCATAAATCTGATAAGAAGAGCTGATCTCAGGAAGTTGCCACCATGATCTGGAGAGATCTCTGCAACTTTAAGATTTCAGTGATGCCAAACCCTGCCGTGAAACCCTTTCCTTAAATCCAGGTTCAGCTTCGATCCTGAACCCTGTACCAATGTCTAATCTAGACCAAGACACAGTTTTCTTGGCCCTTTGTATGAACTGAGGATTCTTTTCAGCCTTGCACTTGTATAATAACTAAGTGCCTTCCACTGCATTACAGATATGACCACATGAAGCTTCACAACACGCTTCTGAAGACAATCAATATTATTATGATTTTGCCTTACAACACATTTTCTAGTCCTTCATCTATATTAGTATTAAAGAAACTCAAATTCAAAGCAGGAATTCATATGAATTTATGAATTTAGTTTCAACCAGACACAGTAATGTCCCTGGGCTAAATCCTCAGCTGGTGTAGATCAGTATTGTTCTAGTATGTTCAATGCAGCTACACCGATCTACATCAGCTGATTAGAGACTGTTGCCTAGTGTTGTTTTGAATCATTAAAATTGCTGCTGGCTACTCTCTCAGAGTGGTTGTATTTCAGAGTTGGGAAAACTTATCCCTTTCTATACAATCCCAATACACTATAGGAATCTTCCATGTGTAAGATGCTACATGAATGTAATATTAAGTCAGACATCAGGAAGTATGCTGCCGATTGTCCACTGGCCAACTCTCTTAAACCATGTCTTATAATATTCGATGTTATTTCTTACAGCCCCAGCTCCCAGAGTCATGTGATTATGTGAGAATCTCAGTTTCTTTTTTTTTTCTGAGTAAGTTACTAGCCCTCGTAACTGCAGAGAACATTTGAAAATGTGAAGCCTGCTGGTGGTCGGGAGTGTTTAGAAAAACAGAAGGCAAATAAAAAAGAATCCCAAACATATTATTTAAAAATACCTCATGATTTTTAAGCCAGTCTTATGAACCTACACAGCCTGACTCCTGATATTTGAACACTTGAAGAATTCCCACAGAAGCTGGGAATGAGCGACAGCGGATAGATCACTTGATGATGACCTGTTCTGTTCATTCCTTCTGGGGCACCTGGCACTGGCCACTGTTGGAAGACAGGACACTGAGCTAGATGGACCCTTGGTCTGACCCAATAGGGCCATTCTTATGTTCTCATATAATACTGCCATAGTGTCATTAAATGGATGCAGATTGGAGGGAGAAAACTAGTGTTATCTTTCTTCTTTCAGGTGCAAAATGTGAAACAAACATAAAAACCCAAATTCTCTCTCCAGATGAGCATGCACAGCTTCTGCTGAAATGGTTGGCAGCCTCATGGATGCATCTGAGGGCAGAATTTGACACTCATTTTCTAGCACCGGAGGAAAAAGAAAGGAGAAGGTTAATAGTAAAGCAGGAAACAAGAAAGCCTTCTGCTCGCATCTGACATTCTTTGTCAGTTTTATTTCACTTGATAACGTGACACGGCTTTGGGAGAAAAAATGATTAACCTTGCCATTTTTAAACTTCAGTTGCTATGAATGTGAATGTTGCTCCTGAAATGCATGTCCTTAACTTTCCTTGATGCTTAACACACTCCTTAGTTTTATCTCTGTGAACGTCTGTCTTGGGAAGGAGGGAGAGCAGTGAATGGGGAGGGGGGAATGGAAGGCACAATTTGGGAATTTAGTGCAAAGTAGATTGTGTCACTGATTAGCCTGGTTAAAAGAAAGAAAAAAGTGTACTGAAAATGAGTTAAGGAACAGTATTGTAATCCCTCTTATTGCATTCCCGAGATGCCTGACTTAGCCTCATTATCATAGCAGGATGATGTGTACCCTATGAGTGTATAAAAATATATGAACTCCCGGGACAATATAGCTCAATCTGCTCTGCTATTACCCATCATGCACATCTGAGCACACTACTGCTATTAGATCTGTTTGTGGAACAGCTGAGCCCATGGATGGATCTCCTAAAAACAGAGCCTGAATATACAATTGAGACAGGCCCTGCATGTAAAATATACGAAGGGAGAGGCACAGTGGAAATGAATGTACAATGAAGCGGACGCCACAATGGGAGGGACAAGAGGGATGAATCTACTCTGGCTGTGTATGTGTGATGATAAAACACAGACAGGTTGCCATCTATAATTCATGGTGTTTGCTTCCCCCTTCCCCTGGCCGAGATAACTGGGACTCAGTTTCAGTTGGGGAAGCTATTCTTCCTTGCTGTGGGGTGTTAAAAAGCTGGTTGTCGCCCCAGAGATAGCTGCATTTCAGAAGTGGGTAAACATGACATCACTGCCTCACCACTGACATGCAGCTACCTCACAGGTGGATATCAGCAACTGTCTAACAATTCACAGCATGCAACAAAGAATGGCACACAGAGAGAGCTTTAAAATGGAGTTAAAGGTGAGAATACCTATCAGGAACAAAGGTTAAAATCATTACAGGGATGTTATAACTCAATTGGACGTGCACATTAAAGGCGCCAAACAATATTAATTTTCGATAATGACAATGCACAATAACTGTAGGATTACAATCTGTGGAATGTGTGTAATCCCAGATTAGATTAAACTAATTCTTTAAAATATATTTGTTTTCTTTTTCCACATCATTTTGCCCCTCGTGGTGACACCATGAGACAAAACTAAGGTTGTTTGAGTTACAAGGCAGTGTTAATGTTGTTTGGGTACCTTAACTAAGTATTTCTATGTCTTAACATGTTTGAATTTCTTTTAAGTGTAATTGTAACTCTGAATTTAATAGATTCATAAATTCCAAGATCAGAAGGGACCACTTGTGATCTAGTCCCGGATATGTAATGTTTGGGTTTGGAATACTGACAACATTCCTGCAATGTTTTTACCATGAAGTTACTGATATAGACTCTCCTCTTTAACAAATTTGTTTTGTCTTGGAATTTCCTTCTTTGTTTTTTAAAGTAAAATTTTTGCCCATTAACACCTATCAAGAAACTTAAAGAGAATGCTCCTGTACACCATTTCTAATGTTTTGAAGCTATGCAGGGTGAAATCCTGGCTCTCTTGAAGCCCAGGTGAGTTTTGCCAATGATTTCACCTTTTCAGGACAAATTTGCTGGTACACCAGATCACCACAAAGCAGCTAGAGTACACCACCCCTTTACAGGGCCGGCTCCAGGGGTTTTGCCGCCCCAAGCTGCCAAAAAAAAAAAAAAAAGCCGCGATCGCGATCTGCGGCAATTCAGCGGGAGGTCCTTCGCTCCGAGCGGAAGTGAGGGACCCGCCGCCGAATACCTGGAAGTGCCGCCCTGCTCCAGAGTGGTCGCCCCAAGCACCTGCTTGATAAGCTGGTGCCTGGAGCCGGCCCTGCCCCTTTAGGCTGGGTTTACAGCTGCTTTTCATTATCGGAGTAGTGCAAAGAAGCTGACCTGTCCTGGTAAACCTGGTCCTTAATTTGCAGTTGATTGATTGATTTGGAGAGCGATGATTGTGAGACCAGTGTTACGTAAAGGGTAGGGAGAGTCCAGTCCATGAACCCCAGTGTCTTTCTGCTTTAAGATACTCTTGTCTTAACTTTTCTGGTAATGCTACCTCAATGCACAGTGGAGCTGAGGCAGCAACAGTATGGGGACTGATGGCCAAGCTAACAGGCAGCCCAGCAGTGTTTAAAGAACAGTGATGTTGGATCAGGTAATGTACCAATGAGAACTCTTGAAACATGTCCAGTCTATCTCATACTATCAAGGCATTACAGTCATTTGAACAGTTGCATGCAAATTAGCTTAAGAGGAAAGATTATGGTTTGTAGAGTTACCTCTGATGTCACCACAACCCTATTTAAGAGTTAAATGAGCTGTTGACCTCACGTTTGTAGCTTATATAATCATGGCAATTAGATATAACAATTGTTAATAAGTTAGCTTAATTATATCCTAACTTCTTCACGTGCAGCCTATGCAGAGGAAGGAAAGTAATGTTAACTATATGGAAAGTTTGAAGTCTGTATTACTCTGTTATTACGATCATTTGGGACAAAGGAAAGGCGAGCACAGACACTACATTTCTTAAAAGACCGTTTAAAATTCATTTAAACTCAACCTAATTAACTGCTGTCCTTGTAAACGCTCAGAAAATTCCTTCTGTGCTCAAAGGCAATGGCTACACCTGGGGCTATGGGTGTGATTCCCGGCTTGGGCAGACGCACTCACACTACCTGTCACTGAACTACTGCCCTAAACATAGTGTGGGTACGGGAGCGTGGGCTACAATGTGTGGTGGCAGGGGCTAGCTGCCCTGAGTACAGATCTATGGCAGACTTGTACTAAATTAGTCCTACAGGCATAGGCACCCAGCTATTGGTAATACAATCTCTGGCACATCTAGCACTGACCCTGGCTACTATTATATGCACAAACTGGGTCACTAGAATTCAGGACCTGGCAAACTGGTCCTAACTGGATAAGTCTCCGCACACACACACGCACGCAGCTAGCTTTACATCCCTTCACTGCCTGTTTGCGACAGCCTGATAGGGTCTCTGAGGAGGTGTCTACACTGCAGTAAATAACCCATGGCACTGAGTCTCAGAGCCTGGGGCAGCTGACTCAGCTTTGCAGGCCTTCATAGAATCATAGAATCTCAGGGTTGGAAGGGACCTCAGGAGGTCATCTAGTCCAACCCCCTGCTCAAAGCAGGACCAAACCCAACTAAATCATCCCAGCCAGGGCTTTGTCAAGCCTGACCTTAAAAACCTCTAAGGAAGGAGATTCCACTACCTCCCTAGGTAACCCATTCCAGTTCTTCACCACCCTACTAGTGAAAAAGTTTTTCCTAATATCCAGCCTAAACCTCCCCCTCTGCAACTTGAGACCATTACTCCTTGTTCTGTCATCTTCTACCACTGAGAACAGTCTAGATCCATCCTCTTTGGAACCCCCTTTCAGGTAGTTGAAAGCAGCTATCAAATCCCCCCTCATTCTTCTCTTCTGCAGACTAAACAATCCCAGTTCCCTCAGCCTCTCCTCATAAGTCATGTGCTCCAGCCCCCTAATCATTTTTGTTGCCCTCCGCTGGACTCTCTCCAATTCATCCACATCCTTCTTGTAGTGTGGGACCCAAAACTGGACACACTACTCCAAATGAGGCCTCACCAGTGCTGAGTAGAGGGGAATGATCACATCCCTCGATCTGCTGGAAATGCCCCTACTTATACAACCCAAAATGCCATTAGCCTTCTTGGCAACAAGGGCACACTGTTGACTCATATTCAGCTTTTCGTCCACTGTAACCCCTAGGTCCTTTTCTGCAGAACTGCTGCCCAGCCATTCGGTCCCTAGTCTGTAGCAGTGCATGGGATTCTTCCGTCCTAAGTGCAGGACTCTGCACTTGTCCTTGTTGAACCTCATCATATTTCTTTTGGCCCAATCTTCTAATTTGTCTAGGTCCCTCTGTATCCTAGCCCTACCCTCCAGCGTATCAACCACTCCTCCCAGTTTAGTGTCATCTGCAAACTTGCTAAGGGTGCAGTCCACACCATCCTCCAGATCGTTAATGAAGATATTGAATAAAACCGGCCCCAGCACCGACCTTTGGGGCACTCCACTTGATACCGGCTGCCAACTAGACATGGAACCTTGGGCTGCAGGGCTAAAAATAGCAGCATAGATGTTTGGGCTCAGGCTGGAGCCTGGGCTTTGAGAGTCCCCCTGCTTCACGGGGGTTTCAGAGCCTGGTTCCACTCCCGAACCCGACTGTCTACACTGCATTTTTCAGCCCCGCAGCCTGAGACCCGCAAGCCCAAGTCAGCTGCCCCGGACCAGCCACGGCTGTGCCACGGGGCTTTTATTGCAGTGTAGACATACCCTGAGTTTTGATAACTAGGTGGCTGAAGACTCATATAATTACAGTCAGCTTCACTTTCAGTTCGATAACAGGGAGCTGGCTTCAAATTAAATATGGGGGAAAGAACAAAAGGAGAGCAGAGAAATAATAAACCGTGCTCTGATTTGAGGGGAGACAGCAGAAGAGGGCCATAAAAACTGACTGGGGGCTTGAAACTGACCCCCTCATGAGATCGCTTGGTTAAACACTGCATTGACGTCTGGTTTCTTTGAACACAGCATTGCTTAAAAATACAAACAAACACGCACACACATACAGAACCTGTAAGCACCGTACTAGCTGCTATATTCAAGCCTGACTTCTAACTTTCACTTTACACTCCCTTTTTAAGGTGTATGTGTGTGTATGTGTAGACACACATAGGATATTTTAAAATGCCTACTGCACAGTCTACGCACGCTTTTCTTATACCAGGGTAACTGTGTTGGTTAGGAATGTGATTTTTTTGACAATATAGTTATATAGGTGCCTTATATATAATGCACCGATATTGTTACATGGGTATCAAAGTTCCTTATACTGGTACAACTTATTTCCCATCACTTATGGGAATAAGCTACAGCATATTAAGCACATTTATACTGGTATAACTATGTCCACCCTAGGGGTTGTACTGCTTTAACTATGCCTGGTAAGGCAACACAACTTTTATGAGTAGACAGGGCCATAGTGACTTAGTTGCACAATGCTAACTGGAAGTCAAAGCTGTACTCCTAAATCACATAGGCACTTGTAAAAATTACACCCATGTATATTTGTAGCCTACTAGCTCTGTTAAGACTTAGAACAGTTTCCATTCTAACTCCCTGGTCTGATACATACAAAACATTCCAAACAGTCATGTTTTGCGTAATTATTTTCCTTGCTTGGAGCTCGATCCTGAAAGGTCCTGAGTATTTCAGTGCGGTACTGAGTAGAGCTGGGTGAGAAAGAGTTTTCCCATATTGCAAATTTCTTTTGAGATTTCAGAAAACGTTCCTGCCCCAAATGGCGACAAACATTTTTGTGAACTGAAAATCTGAATTTTTTGAGGCTTGAATCAATTGAAACATTTTTTTCCAAAAATTTTAAAACATTTCATTTTGATTTCAATCATTTTACTTTTTTAATATAATTTAAGTTTCAAAACAAAAAATCATTTTGAATTGGAAAAAACAGAAATTTTCATTTAAAAAATGCTGAAACAAAACATTTTGACTTTTTTTTTTCGGTGGGGGGGGAGGAATCCACATTGAAAATTTGTTGAAACAGAGACTTTCCCACTCAAAGCTTTGGTCTGGACAAATGGGCATTTTCCAGGAAAAAATGTTTCATTGAAAAATTCCTGACCAGCTTCAGTGCTGACCACCTTTGACTCTCATCAATTTAAATGAAGAGAACATGTAGTGTTCAGCATCTTGCAGGATTGAGCTCATAGGTTCTCTCCAAGGGTGGTGGTTGTTTCGAGTATAATGAGGGGTTATTTGAAAACGGCTAACCATTATTTTTAGACATGGATACAGAGAAAACAACTTGTTATTTTCACTGCATTCGCACAAATAAGTTTGATAAATACATAAATACTCTTGTCTGAAGCTTCCAACGTAACACAACTTTATTTCTTAGCATTCAGAATGATAACACACAAGAACCCCAAAACAGTGAGAGACAAAGCAGGCTGCTCTCTAAGACAGAGAGAAGCACAACTCACCTCACCTTACAATAGGCTGGCTGTCTACTGACTGATGGTTGCTTGGCCCAGATCACACATTTCCCCTAGACCCCTAGTCTGCAAGCAGGACCAGGAAAACACCCTGAAATGTAATGGGACAGTCTACAGTTTTAACACGTGTTCAATACACTACACAACTGCTCTTTGAAACTTGGCATGGATATATTTCTCACTGAGGCCTAGCTAGTGCCTTTGGTAGCCAAAAACAAAGGAGCAGAGGAGAGGGTTGATTTAACTAACTTACAAGCATTTCAAAATTGTATATGGAGCTTGCTCAGGAAATGCATGTTAGAGCAATAAATGTACACTAAAAAGGCATTTACACTCATTGAATGGTCCCTTTATCCTGTTAGAATGGTATAAAGGGGCCTTAGTGTACATGAGAATTGGGCCTATGCATGTATGTGCACACACACAGTTAAGTCCAGATCCTCAGCTGGTGTAAATTGGTATAATTCCACTGAAGACAATGTAGCCACCGTATGCCTGTGGCACGCGTACACACACACACACACACACACACACACACAAACACACACGTCTTTAAAAACAGTGAGCTTTTTTCTGGGCGCCACTTTCTATTTCAGAGGACTTATAGCCTATGAAAATTCATAAACTCTGCAGGCGTTTCCACGGCGATTTGACGGCGTAATCTCCTGTCATCTCAGCTTCTCTGTGACAATGACAAGAGGAAGATGGATTTATCAAATACACAGTGACATGTTTATGACCCTGTTTTGCATAAGCAGGAGTCTGAGCCAAAGGCTGCGGAGCTTGCGATAGCAAGAGGGTTTTTATAAATATTGTGACAAGCAGGAGTGATATTTGGAAAAACATGAACAAAAAAGAAGATATATTCTTCCCGTTTCTTTGAGCCAGGCTGCATTTGAAGGGAAAAAAAGCTTTTCTCCCCTGCTTCGCTACAGGGAGAACGAAAGCTTATTCCGCTCTCTCGCACACGGAAAAGTTTCCTATTAACCCTTCTTTTCTCTGCCAGTGAAATTCCTGCCCTGAAATTCACTTTTAGGAAGAGAAAACAAAAATACCCTCTCTCTAGTGTGGTGCCTTTTGCTCTTTACATACCAAATAACACGAAAAAACCGACAGGAGCACAGCTGGGTCCCAAATAACCATGTTACTAAATATATAAAATCACTCCATGCCTAGCTACATATATATTGCTGCTCTCACTGGTTTCTGTTGGCTTCTGACTCATAGAACACAGTGAGCGCTACTAGAGGGTTCACAAACTGTTTAAAAGTGATGCTACCCTATTCTGATATACTACAGTGCATTGTTATTATTATGTGCATTACATTAGCCGTTAGAAGCACCAGTTAAAATCAGGGTCCCATTATGCTAAGCACAGTATGGAGCCATAAGTATGAGACAAACTTCCCACTAACTACTTTTAATGTAAATAGACCAGACAGGGAAATGTTATCCTCCCATTATATGGATGAGAAACTGAGGCACTAAGAGGTCAAGGACCAGATTTTCAAGTTCTCAGCCATCACAGGCAGATTTTCATAAGAACTCATCACCTAATGCACTTTTGAAAACCAGGCCCAAAGCAACCCAAGGTCACTCAGTGAACATCAGAATGACCACACTAGGTCAGACCAACGGTCCATCTAACCCAGGATCTTGTTTTTCTGACAGTGGCCAATGGCAGATGCTTCAGAGGGAATGAACAGAACAGGGCAAACATAGAGGGATCCGTCCTGTTGTCCAGTCCCAGCATCTGGCAGAGCTGGTAATGGACCTCAGGCCAGTATCTTACCCCCAATTACTCTCAAAGAAAGTATAGAAGAATTCTGCAAATACTATGGATAGATCACGTAACCAAGAAATAAGTACTGGAGGTGACTGGAACTCAGCAAATGATAGTCAGAGATCGTATGAAAGGAAAGATTGCATGTGCAGGGCACATTTTAAGAGATTCAGTGAGCAACACATGTTCACGGACACTGGAAGGGAAAGTTGTGGGCTGAAAAAGATGATCTTGGATGAATGACGGGGTATCCTGGGTGGATCAGAAGGAGTAGTTAGCTGAGGATTGCACAGTTGCAAACCTCCGGTCATGGTTGCAAAACTCCGGTAATGGAGATGCCACATAAGGAGAAGAAAGTATTCATGTCTTTCTATTGTAGCACTCGGAGGAATCATCCATAATCCAAGGCTCCACTGTTGTGCCAAGACCCAGAAGATACAGGTCTTGTGCCATACATCTTACAATCTATGTCCCGGTGCTCTATTTATCTTATTTATTGTGTACCCATTCCTACAGTACCTTCCTCTGGCTTGCATGAAAATGATCCTTTGCACTTTTGTGGTGCCTTCCACCTGAGCGTCTCAAACTGCTATCCTGACTTTTAATTGTAGAGTGGGGAAACTGAGAGGCTACCCTGCCCTTGGAGGTGGGACTGCAGCTCAGGTAGGCAAAGTTGTGCTAGCTTTAATTTAGCGAGTATGACTAAAAATAGCAGAGAAGGCCTGGTGGCACAGGCTTCAGTGCAGGCTGTACAAGCCGGTCTGGAATCCTGGTGTTACTAGCTTTCACTGGGGTCCAACCTACAATCCCACTTCCGATTACCATGTAGACATACCCCCAGAGGCTGATTCTGCTCTGACACCAGTGTAAATCAGGAGTAACTCCAGTGAAGTCAGTGGAATTGTAGTGACGTAAAACCATGGTGAAAGCAGGCCATTGGTCCTGTGACTTCCCCTCCCTCTTCCGGGTTCTGTCATTAGTTGACCCATGGGTAAGAAACAGAGATGTGTAAAACACAGTGAAGCCAGTAAAAATCCAAAAGTGACCTTGGAATGTGTCCTGGATATGGTCTAAACATGCTGACGGAAAAGAGCATATGATGCTTGCACAGATGTGTTTGTACCATACATGATCATCCCATAAAATTATGAGGACCAAGTTAGAAACACATACAGTATGGGAATAACAGGAGCTCAAGGAGAAAAAAACAGAAAGAGAGAGTGTAAGCAGTGTCTTGAATGTGTCTCTTTTCTCTCTGATTCCATATTTTTTGCCATTATTATTCATTACATACACCACTAGAAAGAGAGTAAGAAAGCAAATATGTGGGTGGGAAGGATAGATAGATAGATAGATAGATCTGGAATGCTGAACATGAACTTTGTTTTAAGTTTGTTCTGTTTTTATTCCTCCAGATATATGTATTAATTAAACGACCCTTCTTTAGAATTACATAGAAAGGCGAGTTCAGGCACCTTTATTGAACCAGCCTGTAAAACTAGAGCAAAATCAGCTTCTCTGTTGTTCTCTCTAAATGATTTTTCCATTGCATTTCACATCTTATCGAGGACTTGTTTGGGCTTGAAGCTCCATAGCTTTTTCTGTAGGTCAGTTCAATAAGGTGCTCAAAGCTGCTTTTCTCCCCCCTTGATTGGGTTTTTGGGGATTTTTTTTTTGGTAGCAAAAATTATACATACACACACAATTATTTATTTAAGAGAAAATAGAAATGGTCTCATTCTGAGTCCATCAGGAGAATGCTCTCTCTTACACAGGATCCAGTCTGTTGCATAATTTAACATAATACAAATAAATAAAACAGCTATATCCAGAACTGGTCCCATCTTCGCCAGTAAACTTAGATTGGACTGGGGTAAAGTTTTGGGTGAATATTTCATCTTAGTTGTGGTATCAATGAGAAACGTGCTTACTGACAAAGTTACACGTGAGGGGTAAACTTGAGTAGAATTTACATGTCTGACATCTGTCAGTTGTTCTACCTCTTCTCTTTTGGCTTATTGTTTTGTTTGTTTTCAGATTGTGAGCTCCTTAGAGGAGGGTTCATGCTTCTTTTGTGTTTGGAATTCTCCATGCACATTGCAGTTGCTGTTTTATTACTATGACTTATTCTTAGCTTATGGTAGCACCTATAATACCCTGGATGCTTCCAGACATTCAGGGTGTGCCTACACTGCAGCTGGGAGCACACATTCTGGCTACACAGACTTAAGCTAGCGTGCTAAAAATAGCGGTGTGGATTTTACAGCATGAGCAGCACGCGTGGTATCTCGGACTAGCTACCTGAGCTCAGACCGAGGGGTCGGCTGGGCTTGTACTCAGGTGACTAGCCCAAACTGCCACCTGTGTCTTAATGTCCACACTGCTGTTTTCAGTGCGCTAGCTCCAGTGGAAACAGAATGCGTCTGCCTAGCCAGGCTGGGACGCACTCTCCTAGCTGCAGCATAGACATTACACAAGGAGCTCAGAAATAAGGACAGACAGGCGGCCAGAGGTTGGGTGAAAGGGAACAGCAGGTGCAGACTTTTATACAAGTGAATTAAATTAACTGTGGGCACCACCGGGAAATTAATAAAAAATACTGATGACGAAACATCAGCTCAAGCCCATCCAAAAAGTTCCAGTTTAGACCCAAGCTTCCCATTGGGCTCTTCTTTCTAAAATGATCCAAGCCAAATTTTTGGCTCCACACATACCAAGATCTTAACCCAAGCTTTACAGCTGGGACACATTTTGAACCAGTTTGTGGCATTTTCCTGTGCAATGCCTCCCATCCCCCGGCCCCTGTTCTCATGTAGGATCCACCAAGCTTGCCATTGCTTTAGGCCCTGAAGCAATGGGTTGGGTCGTGCAAGACAGCCACGCAGGTGGCAATGGAATCTCCCATCAGGATGAAATCCCAGAGGCCATCCAGTTCCGTATGCAACACTTGCTTCCCCCTGCCTTTACATTGCAGACTTTTTTTTTCCCATTCAAGTTGGAGCCGGCATTAAAATATCCCAAGTGACCAAATCTGAAATTGCTGTAGCTCTAAATGGAAGTCACCTTTCTTTTTAGGCATTTGTAAAAATTTCATATCTCCAGTTGACTGATTATACATTTTATCTGTTACATTATATTCTCCCCCCTCCACCCAACAGCTTTATGCAAGCCCCCGACGATTTCTGTGGGGAATGCTTCTGCAATAGAACTCTGTTGTCTAATGGGATTTCCACCAGCATTTGGCATATTTCCTGGCATTTCACCCTTCATATTATAATTTATAGTGTAATGTATTTTTTTCGTATCGCGCTATAACATAAATTATTGCCAGTTTGTCCTTAGCTCTCAAGGAGACAATCTAGGGCTGCAAAAAAAAGAAAGGAAGCTCCCAATGTATTGAGAGAAACAGCAGAGTGGGGAGCGGGGGAAGGGAGAATGATTACAAGCACCATTAGCAGGTAAAGGAAATCCATTTACAGGACTAAAAAGTCTGCCCAGAGCAAAATAAATAAAGAAAAATAAAAAAGAGCAGAATTTGTCCTATTCAGTGTGTAACTTGGTTGAATGCTTTGCTTCAGCCTAAGATATATTGGTGATGCTCAAATGCCTGAGCCATACAGGAAAGTCTGAAAAGGAGCCAAAAATATTACATTTTAAATTTTCCTTATCTGTGCTGCTAATAACCCCTCCAGTGATTAGGAAATGAAAGCAATTTAAATATCACTTTGGGGCTCTTTGTTCCACTTCCCATCTCACTCAGCCCGGAGGTGAAATTATCCTGGACAGGTTCTGCCACGTGATCAATATAATGGTGGTACCTGGATGCACCATCATACTGATCATATCTATGACCAGGGTGCCAGGTGCTTCACATAGACTAAGGGACAGTCCCTGCCCCCAAAGAGTTCACAATCAAGCATTATTTCTTCCATTTTACAGATGGGACACTGAAGCTCAGAGGGGTCCGGAGACAGACCCTCAGCTGGTGTGAACTGTAATAGCACTTTTGAGTCGAGTGGAGTTTGACAATTTCCACCGGCTGAGGATCTGCTCCTAAATGGGCTGCCACTTCCCCCGAGCCTGCCGTGCCCTCGCTTCTCCCTCCCCCCTCCCAGAGCCTCCTGCATGCTGTGAAACAGCTGATTGTGGTGGGCAGGAGGCGCTGATCGGTGGGGCTGTTGACATATTACTGTGGCTCTTTGGAAATGTACATTGGTAAAGTCTGGTTCCTTCTCAGGCTCAGGTTGGCCACCCCTGCTTTATAGGTTTAAAACACATATGACCGTAGGAGTTAAAACCAATGCTCGAAAACTCTTCCCATAAACCAACAGGGGTAGCCGGTGTGGATGACATAAGAGCTGGTGGTGTGTTCTTCTGGAATGAAATGCCACGCACTAGGTGACCATTTTGCACTAGGATGGTTTTGCGATGTAACCCCAAGAAGAGAGCAATAGAATAACCTAGTCTCCAGGGGTCCATCTTCACTGAAGAGTTAGTGCAGGTGATTGGCACGCAGGTTAGCCCAGTCTAGGTTTGAGCTAAGCCCTACCTGAGTTTATTGTGTCCTCACTGGTGCTGCAGTCCTGTGTGTGTGGTGCTGGTGCTTCTGAGGGAACATCCCATGGTTCTTTATGCTGCCACTCTAGGATGGTTTCCCATGGAATTATGGGAGAACTTTGTCGGCCTTTCTGGGCACAGATGGGGGGAATTGTGGGACGGCACTGGAGGATTATCAGCATGCAGGTGGTTTAGCCTGTGTCCTCATTGCAAAATAGATGGGCATCAGCCTGAGGGAAAGGAGAGCTGGGGCTCTAACCTATACTCCCAGCCGGGCTAGCTCGCCAGGTCTGAAAGCGACACCAAATGTGGATCAGAAGTTTTTGTGTGTAGTTAGGAGAGCGGTTAGGGGCAACACCCGGGCTAACTCTGCAGCGACGAGATACCCAAGGTGACTGAGGCTTACGGTCAGCTGAACGGAGGTCCTGAACAGCTGGTCTGGCCTGCGTGGAGGATCACCATAAACTGGTCATGCATTCCCATAAGGGCCCCATCCAACTCCCACCCAAAGCAAGGGAGTCTTTCCATTGGCTCCACTGGGAGCTTACATACAGGGATGCTCCCCACCACCTGCAATGGCACAACAGTCGGCCTAGGGGGTTGGTTTGTTAAGGAGCTGTCCTAACATCTCGTGTGATGGGAGGTCAGAGTTAGTGACTGCCCCTTCCCCCATTCCAGAGAGGCCAGACGGTTGGGCCATCTGCCTCTGCAGATGTTGCACAGCTAGGACCTGACCCATAGCTCACTGAAATCAGTGGAAAGAGTCCCACTGACTTCAAAGGCTTTGGGAAGGTCCTTTCTGGGCAGCTTTCCTTCTGCAGCTGAAGTGAAACCAAGAGGTTAAAATAGATCAGAAACCTTCCAGCTACAATAATCTCTGCCACTTGTGCAGGATTTACACTCGGCAGTTGCTGGATTACTCCTATAATCAGCTCAGAGAAAATAAAATAAAAACAAACAGGCGTTTTCCCTTCCTTCTCCCCATGCTCTCGCGTTTCACTCCCCTGTTGCCACTCTACTTCCTCCTGGACCACTCATCTGTTCCTAATCTCCAGCATCCCACTAACCCTCCTGCCGTCTCGCCCCCTGCCGAGTGCCACTCATTCCATTTAGCAATGGTGCTCTGTGCCGTCTGGAACTGTCCTGGTTTGACACTTTGCACCGGGCCTGCTCTGGTGTCCCCCCCATTCCTGCCCTCCCCTACATCCTTTACCTCTATATTTCCATTTCAAACCATTTTCCATCTTGGGGGATCTCTTTCAGCCTGAAACCCCAGATCCAAATTCTGGGTGGATTCAAAATACAAAGCCAGATCATTTCAACTGCAAGTGTCTCAGGGAGAGACTGTACTTGGCTGTGTGTGCTTATATACAGGCTGGGCATGTCCGTGCTTAACAAACAGAGGTAAAAAAATAACAATATAATAATCCGCCAGATACACATATTGCCAGTGACTTCTTTCTTTTATGATGGATTGACCCAGTTTCCCCAGATCCAAACACCTCCAATAATAATAAGCACCAGTTCTTATATAGCACTTGTCATCAGTAGGTCTCACCGCACTTTACAAGGGAAGACTCATCAAACTGAGGCACAGATCAGTGCAGCAACTTGCCCCAGGTCACCCAACAGCAGAGCCAGTGACAAAATTTAGGTCTCATGAACCCCCGTTTAGTCCTCTCGCCTCAAGGCCCCGCTGCTTTCCAAATGGTGAAGCGTTCACATTCGGAGTGTGAAGATTGCTGCTTCCAGTCACAGAAGGCAATACAGTCTCCTGGTTAGGACTCTGTTCCTGGGCAAATCACTTACGTTTGCTCTGTGCCTCCGTTTCTCTCTCTGTAAAATTCGGACAGACAGCGCTTATCTATGCACGGGGTGGCTGGTGAGATTTAATGAATGTTGGCAAAGTTCTTGAGATCCACGGAGGAGAGAAGGACTTTCGACGCACGGGGTGGAACTTCCTTTTTATTTCTGCTATGGTCAATTATTTAAATGGATGCGACAACCTTAGTCACACTACAGAAAGAAATCTCACCGTGGTTTTCCTCGGCTGGCCCATCTTTGTGGACTGGAGTGAAATCTACCTTATTTCGTAGGTGCCGACTCCATGGATGCTCCGGGGCTGGAGCACCCACCAAAAAAATAGTGCGCGGTCAGCACCCATTGGCAGCTCTGCCAATCAGCTCCCTCCTCAACACCTCCTACCTGTTGGTGGGCCCCGCCCATCAGCTCCTCTCCATCCCTCCCACCGGTGATGAGCTGTTCAGTGGTGTGCAGGAGGTGCTGGGGGAAGAGGTGAGGAGCAGAGGCAGGAAGAGGTGGGGGGTGGATGCAAAGCAGGGGGTGGGAAGAGGCGGGTGGGGGTGGAGGCAGAGCAGCCCCCCCCCCCCGGAAACTCAGAAAGTCAGTGCTTCTGCCTTATTTCCTCCTTCTCCTACCCACTGGCCCATTACCCCAGATTCTTCACCATCCCCATAGTTCTCACTCCAAGTTTTTCCATCTGCCCTCATCTGTCTTCAGACTCTGAGTGGTATTTAACGCAGTGTGTTTGCTTATACTGTTTTCGTCAGCCAGCCGAGCAGAACGCACGGCATTCCAGGGATGAGCGTCGGCCCGCTCGGTCTCAGCCCACTCCCCGTGTTTTCGACTTGACGGCTTCAAATCCAATCGATCGGTAAATGGCTAAATAGTGAGAGAAATTGCTTTCTCTCATTACTCCGCGTGGCTGTGTCATTACCCTTTAATATTGCATCGTTATTGACTGATGCAGCCTGTCAAAGCATGGCTAGTGGGATGTAATGCAGCAGTAGGGATGTGCAAAATATTTCATTAGAAGTTAACTCCTCTAATGGGCGGGTGGTGTATGGGTGATCTGAGCAGAGGCATAAAACTTCAGCTACCTGGAATGGAGACGGTGGTTCTAAGGATCTTCTGCCTTGAGCTGGGTTTGCAATAAGAAACTCAGCGGAGAGACACTTGTCACAACCAGGGGGGATTGCGCGGGGGTTTTGAAGCACTGATAAATACTGCCTCCAAGATGGAACAATTTCTCCACTACTGCCTGGCTGCAGAAAAGCACACGCTACCCCAGGGGTGGGCAAACTTTTTGGGGCGAGGGCCACATCTGGGTGAGGAAATTGTATGCAGGGCCGGGGCGGGGGTGGTGGTGGAGTGCGGGATGTGGAGGAAGGGGCTCAGGACAAGGGATTGGGGCAGAGAAGGGGTGCAGAGTGTAAGAGGGGGCTCAGGGAAGGGGGTTGGGGTACAGGAGGGGTGCGGAGTGCAGGATGGGGCTCAGGGCAGGGAGTTGGGGTGCAGGGTGCAGCAGGGAGCTCAGGGCAGGTGGTTGGAATGCACAGGAGAGCAGAAAGGGGCTCAGGGCAGGGAGTTGGGGTGCACGGGGTGCAGGGTGCAGCAGGGAGCTCAGGGCAGGTGGTTGGAAAGCACAGGAGTGCAGAAAGGGGCTCAGGGCAGGGAGTTGGGTGCAGGAGGGGTGCGAGGTACAGGCAGAGGGCTTAGGGCAGGAAGTTGGGGGGCGGGGGGCAGGAGGGGTTTGAGCTCCAGCCCGGTGCCGCTTACCTAAAGTGGCTCCGGGGTGGCAGTGGCGCACACCAGGGCCAGGGCAGGCTCCCTGCATGCCTGCCCTGTCCCCACGCCACTCCAGGAAGTGCTGCGGCCCCTGGGTGGGGGGGGGGGGCAGAGGGCTCTGCGTGCGCACATGGAGCCCTTTGCCTCCCGGCCCGGGGGCTGCTTCTGAGAGCAGCGCCGGGCCCGCAGCACCACCAGGGGTAATCCCGGATCCGGCCCGCGGGCCATAGTTTGCCCATCCCTGCGCTACCCCATAGCCGCCCTGTGATCTTTCCCTTTGAATAATACCGTGGTCGGAGTGATATCAGATGGATTGGGGCCAAGAGAGAAAGGCCAGCTGAGCAGGTGGTTTACTCCTGTTGCTGAGACTCTCATTTCCCAGCGATCATTTTTTTGGCCCCTAATCTTTCTTCCTGTTTAAAAGTGCTTCTTGTGCACGTCCCAGTGGCCAGCAGCTCTGGGATGGACCTTGGCAAGGTTGTCAGAGGGTTTGAGTCTCCCCCCTACACAATGCTGATGGTGCCAACTGCTCCCTCACCAGACAGATATGGTCTGGGTCAGCTTCTTGCATGGTAGGGCGATCCACAGAGGATGGAAGAGAGAAAGAAGGCAATCGGTAAAAGCAGGAGGGACAGAAAGAAAGAGCATGTAAATGAGAGAAGAAAGGAAACCGAAGGAGGTGGAGAGTAAGAAAGAGACAGAGAAGAGCAGAGAAAGATCAGTAAACGAATGAAAGAATAGAAAGAACAGAATGAGAAAGATGTTGGCAACCCGTTTAGACAGCAGGAAAGAAAGGAAGAGGGACAACGTGTGATGGACAAAGGAACATCAAGACAAGGAGGGACCCTGCTCAGTAATCCCTGGTCTATGCCATATAGCTCTGTCTCCACCCCCAGGTGCCATCCCAGCCTCAGGAACACAAACCTTTACCCTCACTTGGGAAAGAAGACCCGTCAAATTAAAGATGAATAAAAACTAATTAGGAAGCAACAGGTTTAGTCAAAACTGCTGCTAGGGATTACACCAACCGTCTGTCCGTCCGTCCGTCCGTCCGTCTTTCTTTCAGACTGCAAAACACTTTCTCCTCTGAAGCCTTTTGCGCCACGCTGGCCCTGGCTAGCTTCACTCATACATGAACCCGTGGGGAGAAAGGGGTATGCCTGTGTGTCAGGATAGCAGTTTGCGATTCTGCCTTTTGTTTTTAATTAACCTCCAGTTCTTTGTTTGCCTGAAGAGATCTATGCGTCCTTCTTTGCCTGATTTTTTTACACATGCCTGCACTCGGGCAGAGGAGGAAGAAAGAACAAGCGAGAGAAAGAGATGAAAAGTGCTTCTCCATGAAAAGACAGAGCGTTATGGGGAGGGAATTGTGGTCTGTGAAGCTTTCCCAAGATGCCCTGTAATTACAAATCCAGCTTTCTTCATCGCATGGAGGTTATGTCTTTTCACACCCTCGGTTGAAAGGGGGATGCAGCAGCATACTCAGATTGTCACAGGGAGCACAGTATATTTCACAAGAGCTTTTGGATTGGGCTTTAAATTCTTTGGGTCACTGACTGTCTTCCCCTTGTGCCTTGCTCATGGCATTAAGCCCATCATTGGCATGCAACAAACCAAATAAAGATAGATGAATAAATGAATAGATCAATAATAATAACAGGAAGTTGCCTGAAGGCCAGACTTCTGATCACAGTGTTTGCAGCATACTACACTGGGGATAGTCCCTGCCAGGGAAATCAGACTCACTTGCCTCAGACTTTAAGACAAAAGGTCATAACATGACCCAAGCATTTCTATTGCCCAGATGATGGGTGCGTCTCCTACGTTCTAGCCCAGGCACTTCTGAAGGGATACTAAGTCTCACAGCAAACCTCAACAACGTAAAATCCTCACTTAAACGGATGGGAAAGAGCTGTGGCATGTTCATAACTGAACCCCAAGGCAGGTAGGGGTAGCTGTGTCCGTCTCCCATCATGCTCTGGGACAAGATGGCATGAGAGTTCACACAGGATGTCATGTCAGAACCCAGAATAGCAGGCGAGGACAGAAAGTACGTCAAGATATAGCACAGGGTACCAAAAGAGAGGAAGCAGAATGCCACTGCAAATCATAGCATAGCAAGATAGGCGCCCCTAGCTCCATTATACTGAACGGAGTGGAGCTCCTGTGAGAAATAATAATCATTTGTGATCGACAGCATCATTACTGGTTATGTTTCATATGTCTAGATCACCAAAGGAGCCCTGGGCACTAACATACAATGCCACAAATGCAGTAGCTTGGAAGGAGTTAATCTGAGCTGGCCAATCTTTTCCCACCCGTACTTGCAAAAAGCACATACCGTCTATAGGTGGCTCAAGTGGAAAGCAAGCAGGGGCTCGCACAGTGTTATAAAATCGTCCTGTTATTTTACCAGCCCAGGCACAAAGTCTGCTCACCCATCTCTGACTCTGATGCTTTTGAATAAAACAAGGGCATATTTTGCTTGCCCATCAAAAGAGTTTATTGCCGAGATGACTGGGTGGGTAGTAGTTTGCATGGCTGGTCTAAAAATGAAATCAGCCTCATCTTTATTTTTCAAACCTTCATTCCATGCAAATGGAATCTGAGAGTCTCTACAGAAACCCGAGGACAGATTTCCCTTTATTTGCATGGACTTATTCAATAACAGCACAGTCTAGTGTTATGGGGAGATTGCTCAATTCAGCACCCTGAACCTTTCCCTTTGCATTAGCTTCCTCATCTTTTCTGGTCTCTGTGCTTTGCTAACAGTGCCGTTACATAAGAAAAACAACCTGCTGGGCAACAGCACTGCTGTGAAAAGTGTTATCTTTCCAAAAGCAAGCCCAGGAAAAGCTTTCTCTCATTTTTAATACAGATTTGGGGCTAGATCCCCAACTGATGTAAATTCACCCAGCTCCACTGAACTTCAATGGTGCTAATCTGATTTACACCGAGGTTCAATCCACCATTTCAATGGGAAACTTTACACTACAAGGCTGTGGATTTCTTTTTAAATACCAATAGAGTTTGCTAAAGGGCTGTTTGAAAGCCAAGTGCTATTGGAAAATCTAGGGGTTTTGCACATTCAAAAGTGGGCTCCTTTCTGTGAAAAATACATCACTAGTTTCACATTTTTGGAATTAAAAAAAGAGACTTGTTTCAGAGCAAAGCAAACTCTTCATTAAAACGAGAAGGAAAGTCAAAGGCTCACATTTTCTCTGAGCAAATAGCCATTTCCGTGCCATTTTGCAAATATATATATATATATACACACACATAATTTGGGGTTGGGTTAAACTGGACGTTCCATTGAAGGGAAATAACAGAAATGTTCCCACGAAATTCCCTGAAATGAACATTTCAGATTTTGGACAACTCTGCTTGAAACATGGCTGCAGACTCACTCAGGACTCAGCCTGATCTGGCAAATCCACATTGCACAGATAACAAAGAGAATGAATGTAACAATCACAACCCACCCCATGGGGAACTGGTGCTCTGGGACTCTTGTTCGTCAATTCTCAAATCCCAGGCTTCTACTAGTTCAGTTCAAGGAGCGTGTCTGTAGGTACTGTACTAACATTTCTTTATCTTTTCTGTGGGACAGCCACTGGCGGATGATGTCACTCACACACCAATTCACAAAATCAGTACGTTTCACCAGCGTTGCCTGCAGGGGCGGCTCCAGGCCCCAGCACGTCAAGCGCGTGCTTGGGGCAGCATGCCGCAGGGGGCGCTCTGCCGGTTGCCGGGAGGGCGGCAGGCAGGGTGCCTTCGGCGGCATGCCTGCGGAGGGTCTGCTGGTCCCGCGGCTCCGGTGGACCTCCCGCAGGCATGCCTGCAGAGGGTCCGCTGGTCCCGTGGCTTCGGTGGAGCCGCGGGACCAGTGGACCCGTCGCAGGCACGCCTGCGGGAGGTCCACCGGAGCCGCGGGACCGGCGACCGGCAGAGCGCCCCCCGCAGCATGCCGCCATGCTTGGGGAGGCAAAATGTCTAGAGCCGCCCCTGGTTGCCTGAAACTTTCCAAGGGGCATCAGATTCACAAACCTTAATAAGCAAGGCCCAAATTCCAGTTTTATAATGAAAACAGAAATATGGCAAGTTTCATCTGGTCCCTGGTTTCATTAATGGAAGTTTTATGCAGCTCTGTCTCCTTTGCTCTTTGAATATGAAGCAAGCCCCCAAAACTACATGAGTAACTAGCTCCTTTAATAAAACATTGTGCACGATCACCATCAGTGGAGACATTTTGAGCCCAAATTCCATGTCATCTCATAAACGGAGTCACTTGTTAAGTACGGCACTCTACCAGCCAAACAACTGGTGTCCTACGACCACAATACACAGAAACAAGACCAAGGTGCAAAGTCAGGATGATGAGTAGAGCACAAAACAACACGTAGGCCTCCCACCTGCAAACGTTTTCTGAGCGTCAAAAGGGGAATATTCAACATTCGTTTTGAGCCCCTGCTCATAAACTTGGCAGACCAGGCTATTTTTTTTTTAAACCATGCTGTTCACTTTCTCTTTTCATTCTTAATTGGCCCATCTAAAAGCAATCAAGTGCACATTTAGCTGCAATGTAAAGAACTCCGGGAGACCTCTCATTCAGACTCCATTATTCAGGAGCTCACAGGGGTGTGCGTAAGGGCGGGAGGCACTTTGCGAATGACCTCGCAGGATTTGGTGAGGGCTCAATCCTGCAAGGTGCTGAGTGCCCTTCACTCCTCTTGACATCAGTGGGAGATGAGGGCTGCAGGATCAAGGGGGCTGGGACTCAGCTGGCTCACCACCACTGAAATCAACGGAACTCAGGACAATTTACCCCTGCTGAGGATCTGAACCAAGAAGGTTAACTGGCACTGGACTGTTCTGGCTTCATCCCCTGGCCATTTGTGTGGGTTTGAAATTCTCTTGGACTCCCCCCCATATTTAAATTTTTAATTTTAATTGCTTATCAAAGACATGGACTGACAACCCCGGAGGCTGAAGCTCTGTTTATCCATTGAGTAAGGGCAGTATGGCTAGCACAAGGGGATACCGCCAATGGGCCGCAACCTTCCACCTCTAAGGGTATGGCTACACTACTCGCTGGATCAGCGGGCAGCAATCAATCCAGCGGGGACTGATTTATCGTGTCTAGTCTAGACACGATAAATCAACCCGAGTGCTCTCCCGACGACTCCTGTACTCTAGCGCCGCGAGAGGCACAGGCAGAGTCGATGGGGGAGCGGCAGCAGTCGACTCACCATGGTGAAGACACCATGGTAAGTCGATCTAAGTACGTAGCTGAAGTTGCGTAACTTAGATCGATCCACCCCCCCTAGTGTAGACCAGGGCTAAGAGTGAGAGGGTGGTTCTAGCCATGTGTCCAGTTCAATCCTTGTCCTCCCTGTTGCACCTGCCAGCAGGGGGATCAATTAGCATTAATAGGTATGGGGCCAATGCTGTACTGACTTTGGTCAGTGGAAGTTTGGCTGGTGACTTTGTGCCCATCAAAGTCAATGGCAAAACTCCTTTTGCATGCAAGGAAGTGCAGGGTCTGGGTCTTAAGTGGAATAGCAGTGGGCTCCAAAGACTTTAAGAGATGGGGCACTTATCCACTGGGCTCACTTAACCCATTTCACGTGGACAATGGAGTGGCGTTGTCTGGGTTTGGTCCATAGTGTGGAAAGTATCAGGTGTCCATGTCCAGTGAATACTCCAGAGCTTTCCACAGCAGCTAAAACAATTTCGAGGAAAACACACACACACACACACAAATAAATGTGGGCTAGGGCAAGAATGGGATTTCAGTACAAGATCCATACCGAGAGCATAATTATATTTTGCATTTTTAATAGACCGTATTAGCATAATAATGCATTAGTCGAATAGAATATTAATGCGATGCAGAAATATTAGCATATTACAGATCCTTATTCATTAATATATTAGACCCTTATTGTATTAGTGGCACAATCTAGCAGACAAAATGCAGCTTTGTGTCTGATATTGCAGTCTAAGAATAAACACTAGCTGGCAAATTGAGAGACTAATTGTGCCATCGGCCTGTATGGGTTCTGTTGTTATGAATGCCAACAGTTCTTATATGGACACATTTCCCATTGATTTCAGCGGGAGTTCTGTCTAAATAAGATTTGAGCAAACATTAGAGACCTTGGTCCTTAAAGGTGGCCTGTGAAGGAATTTTTAAGGAAAATGGGACTCTGCCTAGATTTTGCTCCGTTGTGTTGTAGTGGAGGCAGCGTGGCCTATCGATAGGAGGCTGGACTGGACCTCAGGAGAGCTGAGTTCTCTTATTGGATCGGACCTGCTGAGCTGTCATTTTTCCTCCCATCCTTTGTCTGGTTAGACTGTATGTTGTTCATAGCAGGAACTGCTTCTCACTCTGGGGCCATGGGTGGCGGCCAGGGCAGGTTAAGCCTCCTCTAACCCAGGCCATGGACCGGTCCATATACTGGCCCCAGGCCCCACCCTCCCTCCCCCTCTCCTCTGAAGCCTTCAGGTGCTCAGCTCCAGCCGGCGGCCTGGAGCTTGGGCCTACTGGCGAGCGGGGCGGCGATTGGGCTAGTCCGGGGTGATCTGGGGCCAGCAGCTCGGCCCGGTGCTGGGGCCGGCCAGCAGATCAGCGCTGGGGCCTGCAAGGCGCGGCTGAGGCCAGTGGGCTGGGGCTCCTCCGGCCACGGGGGGTTGGGGGAGGCTCAGGGCTCCAGCAGGTGGGGGCGGGGCCTTGTGCAGAAGGGGTAGGGCCAGTGGGCTAGGCTTCCCAAGTGGGGGATTCACCCGCTGCCCGTGTCTTGGTTCTGCGAGAAAATGGTTTCAGAAAATGTATATTGTGAGCTACCGCACCTTTTTTTTTTATGGGGTTGGAAGTGCTGCAATTTTAAAATGAAGGCTCCCTGTCTCCAAAATGCTTGTTAGCCAGTGAAGTCAATAGGTATTTGTAAGACACAAAGAATTTGGGGCCACCTGTCTCAGAAGCTCTGTCCCACTCAGTCACTCAACTTGCACTCTTGTGATGTCACCATTCTACTTTGGGATTCGTCTGCACACAAAAGATGCACCAGCTTAGCTAAAGTTGTGGGTTTGAATCAATGTGACAACGGCCAGCCACGCTGACCAACAGAGCCTCATTGGTTCCTTGTCCTCCCTGGTCTGTCTCTATCCATCTGTCATCTCCTGTCACATACTTGACTGCAAACTCTTCGGGGCAGGGACCGTCTTTCTGTTCTGTGTTGTATAGTGCCTGGCACAAACGGGTTCTGGTCTATGCATAGGGCTCCTAGGAACTACGGTAATAAAATAGTAATAATAATATAATTAAACCTATGCAAAGCCCTGTGTGGATGCTCTTCAATCAATTTAAATCTGGCTTCAGTTGGTAAGGAATTAGTTGACGATAAGTTGATACATGAGGTTTAAAAGTGATGTGCAAAGAAAAATGATTTTTAAAGACCTTAAAGGCTTGTGGGGGATAGTAACAGCTGATTGTCCAGAGATTCTGAACAAGCCTCAGTAAAGAAATACAATCTGTCTATCTAAGCTTACATCTATCACTCTCAGGCTATGTCTGCATAGGACCCCTGTACCATCCAGAAAAACTGGCATAATATACCGGCAGAGCACTCAGTTGCAGCTATCCTGGTAAAGCTGTGCTTTGCAGCAGTCTTCTGAAACCCACCTCCAAAGAGAGAAACAAGTTATACCAGTAACAGTGCAGTGTTACCAGTATAACCGTGTCTATACCGGGGGGTTTCTGTCAAGACGCATATGTCAGTCAGGGATCACACCTCTTCACACCCCTGCCCGACATAGCTATGGTGGCAGGATCTGCAGTGTAAATATAGTGAAGAAAGAAAGAAAGAAAGAAAGAAAGAAAGAAAGAAAGAAAGAAAGAAAGAAAGAAAGAAAGAAAAGCAACATGCCACAATTTGTTTTTGCTGTAAACATTTGTGCTCATTGAAATCACTCACGGGTTGGGTTATTTATTTCTTTTAAATGGAGGCGAAATCATGTGTCAGGAAGGAAAGAAAGCAGACAGAGAGAAGGAAAAAGAATTTCATTAAAGAATTGCTATGGACTGAAGATTTTTTTTCTTAAGGGGAAACCGGAGCTTATGAAAGCGTAAGTTCTTTCAGAGGCGGATTTCAAATGTCTCCAGGTAACCCTCTACAGTAAGGAGCACAAAGGAAGTGTGAAACTCACATTGTTTGGCCTCCAGAAGCAGCATCTGCATCCACCCAGCAGCTTCATGACATTAGGATTGTTTGAAAATCCTGTTAAGAAGCTCAGCAAAGCGAATATTTTGCTTTTCAAAATGTTTTACCAGATCCTGGGTAAACAAAGCTCTTGAACTGAACTGATCCATCCCTAGCATGATTTCCCTTGGTCTGTCATTAGATCCTGTGGGCTGATTCTCTTTTTCCTTGATGCACTTAAACAGCAGCTTTTCTCTTTTCCTTACAATCATGTTAAATGTTTAATTGCTCTTTGCATTTGCTTGTGGCACAACATAAGCCACTGCAGTAAAAGAGATTTGTGCTAAAACGCCAGTGCTCAAGACAGAAGGAGAGAGGTTATTTTGGGTCAGTTCAATTATCTCTGTATTTTTTTATATTATGTATTAATTTTAATATAAGTTTCTGCCTAGAAGCGCAATTAGTATTCATACAATGCAAAGAAGTCTGGCATGAAGTTAAGCCATGTGTACATTCCAGGCAAGGGATTCAGCAAAGCAGATCACCACCGAGCACAACCCAGCCAAGTCCTCAGCTGGTGTAAATTAGTGTAGCTCCACTGACTTCAAATGGAGATACGCTGATTTATACCCATTGAGGATCTGGCTCAGCCTCCATGCTTGGAATTGAGATGACTGAACAGGTATCAGCATAAGAAAATCAGGCCTCGTCTATGCACTGACTTGCACTCAGTTTAATGTAACTGGTTCAGTTAAATTGGGTTAGTGAAACCTCTGCAAACCCCTGTGCGGACACTTACTTTGGGTACGTCTATACTACCTGCCGGGATCGTTGGGTAGTGTTCGATGTATCGGGGATCAATTTATCGCGTCTCGTCTGGACGTGATAAATCGATCCACTAATCGACGCCTGTACTCCACCTCGGCAGGAGGAGTAAGCAGAGTCGATGGGGGAGCCGCGGCAGTCGACTCGCCACTGTGAGGACGGCCAGGTAAGTCAAACTAAGATACTTCGACTTCAGCTACGCGTATCTTAGTTCAACCCCCCCGCTAGCGTAGCCCAGGCCTTTGGCTTAGTTTGAACCTACTCCGAATCGACTGCAGGTAAAGCAAAATAAGCCAGGTTTAAACTGGTGTGAGTGTCTCCGCCGCCTTTTGCAGCAGATTAACTAAACTGGTTTAAAACCACAGGTTAGATGTAAACTCTGCATGAGGACAGACCCGTTATGCCAAAAAGGTCACCTGGTGCCTAGACGTCACACTTTACCAGAAGCCCTGGGTGGCCCCTAATTTGGGGTTAAATGTTTTCCCCAACTCCCAAGTGTGGAAGATCTTAAACACAGCAGAGCCCTGAATTAAAATCTCAGGGGCTAGAGGTGGCGCTACACAGAACAGCTGCACCCTTCACACGTTATTGTATTGTATGGTGTCCTCTGAGTCAGATGAGGTAGGATAACTGGAGGAAGGAGACTGGAAGAGGAGGGAGCGCTCTCTCCACAGGAGAAATGGAGCTGTGGGACCTGTGCTTCTCCCCACTCCTCCTTACTGTAATGCCTGGGGATGACGGAGGTGCTACCACATGCAGTTTCTGTCCCTCCTGCCCCTGATGGCAAAGGGGCTGAGATGGCCCCAAATCAGGTGATTTCCTTGTAGATCGTTGAAACGTGTTTGTTCTCTACGTCATTTGCACTTTTCAATGCCAATGGACGATGGACGCCAATTAACTGTTTTAAGAACATAAGAAAGGCCATACTGGGTCACACCAATGGTCCATCTAGACCAGGATCCTGTCTTCCAACAGTGGCCAGTGCAGGTGCTTCAGAGGGAATGAACAGAACAGGGCAATTATCGAGTGATCCATCCCCTGGCAAACAGAGGCTAGGGACACTCGGAGCATGGGGCTCCAAGTGTCCCGTGCTTTTATAGAAAGGAACATGCATGTTCTCTATTTACTAACCTGAGTTGATACTTGGTACCCTACACTGAATGAACAGCAGAAGCACCATCAACTCTCCTGTTAAGCAGCAGGCGGTGGGACTTTGCAGTCAATATGGATTGGTAGGCAAAGACTTCTGGCTTGCAAAGCCCTTCCCTGGATCTCATCCTGTAGTTGGAGCCACTCCTGCGCCTTTGCCGGTCCCCGCCCCCTCCCGGGCCCATGAGAAGCCCTGTTGAAGTCAAAGAGTGCAGGGGCCAGCGCTGGCCAATCTGATTGCAGGATTGAAGCCCTGGCTTGCAAACATAGAGCAGGTGTGGGCAAACTGACCTACCCTTGGAGCCGCGTATGACAATCTTCAGAAGTTCAAGAGCCGAGGCTTGGGGCTTCAGCCCCGTAGGAGGCATCTGCTGAGGCTCGGGGCTCCAGCCCCACTCCTGCCGAACCCCCAAGCCCTGGCACGAGCCCCTACCCCACCACCCTGCTGCAAGGCAGAGCTCCCGAGCTCCCCCCAGTCTGGTAGGTGGAGAGTGAGGGGTATTGGGGGCTCCATGAGCCACACTTTATCGATAAAAGAGCCCCAGGCAGCTTGCAAGCCCCAACCTGGTCACCCCTGTCATATGGCAAAGAAATGGCTGCACCTATCAACTGAACCGTCTTTCCCTCGTGGCAGAAAAGGAAGTGCTGTCTAGGAGACAGAGCACCTAGCTATGACAGTGATGGGTGCTATGGAAAACCATAAGATAGGTAAATAGATAGATCAAGACACAGGGAGGTTGGAGTCCTGTTTTTTTTTCCCTCCTGGGTCTGCAGCTGACGCACCATGATATCATGAATATACTCCTTAATAACAATACCTAGCTCTAAAACCAGTTTTCACCAGCAGTTATCAAAGCGCTTCACAATTTCTAATGCATTTATCCTCCCAACACGACTGTGAGGCAGGGCAGTGCTGTTACCCCATTGGACAGGTGGGGAACTGAAGCACAGAAAGGTTAAGTGACATACCCAAGATCACACAGGAAGTCTGTGGTGGAGAAGGGAACTGAACCTCTTAACCTCAATTAACCAATACTTTGCATTTATAGGGGCTCTATCATCCTAGGATCTCAAAGCACTTTCCCACACAATTAACCCTAACCCCTCCCAATTTTCCCCATCTATAAAATGGAAGAATAAGATGGGAGGGGCGCATAATTAATTGTTTGTGCAAAGTGCTTGGAGATCTTTGGATAAGAGAGCCCCTATAAATGCAAAAGATTAATTAGTTGATATTTTTGTAAAGTGTTTTGAGGATAACAACAGAGATATAAGCTCTCGGTATCAGCATCATAAATTATAAGCCATCTTTTCGTTCACGGCACCTACCACACTGGGGTTCTGGGCTAGAGCTCTTCAGTGCTATGGTAATATAAATAATAAATAACAACTTGGACCAACTATTGTAATTTATTGTCAACATCTTCCCCCTGTTTGTAATCCTGAATGATAGCCATTCATCTTCCAAAAGACAGGTTTCTCCTCTACCCACTATTAGAAGGACCCACTATTAGAACGACGCTTTTGCTTCCAAAGCACTGTTCAGGGAGTGTTTTCTATAACAAAACAAGGTCAGCTCATCAGCAAAATCAGAAAGTTTCACAGGGTCCAAGACTGCCGCAATCTATGGAATTACTTTTTAACACGTTGCGAGTTAAAATTACCCTCTCGGAGCCAAATGCAGATTGACAGCCAAACACCAAACAATCACATTTTGTTAATCCATTTACAGAGGTGCAAATGGCTAATCCAACTCCATTGCCGGTGCCGGCTTGTTCTGATGCCGCAGCAGCTCTGAATTTCACACCAGTTGGTTTTTATACAGACTTTGGAAAGATATATTCATTGCTAACACAAAAAAAAATACAATAAAAATTTCAGTAACCCCCCGAAGCTGTGGAATCGCTCGTCAGCACCTCAACCCTGCCGTGACTGTTTATAGTTCAGAACACGGTTTTCCGTCAAAAACTGAAGCCTTTAGCATTTTCAAAGCCTGCCTACCTCTCGGCTTTGGTGCGTACACCGACAGAGAAAACAAGGGCACCCAGAGTTCAGGTTGTTCTCATAATTGGACCTAATCAATTTTTTTAAGGTCAATTTGAATATTAGGCGGCAGGTGCCACTCAGGAATGACATGGTGACTCTTTGGGAGCATGTAACATTGCAGAGATAAAGAGCAATAATGTAGCAATGATCAGGCAGCTTTGATAGCTGAAATGTGCATTCTGGATTGCGTAGCTCTAGAATAAATGATTGATCTAGATCATAAATAAAAGACAGGGAGACCCGAACCCTCTAGATAGATGTGAGCAAGGGTGCAGAATTCCATTTCAGATACAATTACATCCATTTGAACAATTTTCCATTTTGTCTGGTTTTCTCTTATTTGTGTGTGTCTAGCTACAAAGTTGTCTATAACTTTGTTCTCTAAATACTGGAAACCAGAAATTAGACTAATCTCAAATAATAGAGATAGATAGATAGATAGATAGATAGATAGATAGATAGATAGATACTATTTTTGTCTCTCTACCCATACCTCTAGCTATCTATCAATCTTAGGGAATTTAGTGATGGTGAAATTTGGCAGATAGAAATTGGAGTCCTGTACCCAGACAACGTGCACAGCATTGCTAGTATTAGTTCAAGCTTCTCTCATTCACTGTCCTCACTAGTATCTCTAAATCCTGAGTCTTCATGCTCATTCAGTTCTTGGCCTGCTACTGAAGATGTCAATGAAGGTGGCTTTTTGTGGTACGAAGATTTCTCTGCAAACTGGACAGAGGCGACCCATCACCCAATTTAATATAAGAACATAAGAGCTGCCATACTGGGGAAGATCATGGTCCATCTTGTCCAGTATCCTGTTTCTTATAAAAATACAGGTTGGTGAGCAAATGACCATCAAATAACACTGATTTCATGTGCTGCCAGCCTCTTCTGAATTTGAAACAGAAAAAAACTAGATGGGTTTTTATCTTGAACCTCAAGTAAAGATCCTTTGTTCTCAGGCTTGCTCTGGAGATCTGATGAAAATAGGTTTTCTTAGTGAGAATTCCAACCCTTTCTGGGGATTTTTTTGTTCAGCCTTGAAATTCTCCTGAGACTGGGATGATTTACCTAGTGTTGGTCCTGCTTTGAGCAGGGGATTGGACTACATGACCTCCCGAGGTCCCTTCCAACCCTAATATTCTATGATTCTAACCTTTCCATTTTAATGCTTCTCTTTCTGTTCCTGGACAAATCCAAAAGTGCTAAAGAATGAGATTTTAAAAAAAGTAACATTATATAGATATATAAATAAAAAAACCTCCACAAAGTTTCAGACTTGAGTTTGTGTTTTGGGTGAAGATAATAATTTAACCATATAGGTTCACCCCCAACCTTTTTTGTCTCTATGGCCCTACTGCTATAATATACAAGCACCTCCAAAGTGTATATCCCCACAAAGCCCTCTGTGAAGGAGGGAGGTTTTATTAGACCCATTTCACAGATGGGGAACCAAGGCACAGAGAGATGAAGGCCAACATTTTCAAAAGTGGCCACTGATTTTAGGTGCCCAAAGTGAGACACTCTGGGCTTGTTCTGTCAAGCATTCATGACCGGGGTTTCTCAGCATCTCTGGAATGGAGCACCCAAGTGTATCAAGTTGGCCATTCAAAATCAGTGACCACTTTTGAAAATTTAGCTTGTCCCAGGTCACACAGAGGAAGCCACAAATTAAGCCCCAATCTGCTGCATCCCATACCAGCATCTGAACCACAAGACCACCCTTAATCCCTAATTAACCAACCCTCAAAGGATAACATCCTCATAAGGAATTTGGACCTACCCACTGTCCCAAGGATTCAGATGCTGAGCTAATCTCATCACACTAACAGAACATAACAATGCGCGTAGAAAGTACTTAGTACATTCCTTGAAATTGAGGAAAGTTGCCGTGGTTATTAGTAGCTCTTAATGATATTTGCATAGATTAACAGACTTTAATGCAATCACGAATGCTCCAATCCTGGGGAAAATAATGAAGAAATCCATTACAAAGTAATAAAGTAACTAAGTCAATACAGTAATAATTTGATCCCATATTAGTAATAATTTCATCTCCTGCTGCAAGGCAATTTTAATGCACATACCATTTCTGGGCAGTTTTATAAATATCACCTTTGTCTGAGATAATTAATTAGCAAAATCAAAAAATATATTGCTGGTATTTTATACAATAAATTAGTCATTAGGTTTAAACTGGCAGGCAGTAATAAAAGTTATTAAGATAAATGTGCTGGGATTCTTAACACTTCAGAGGAGCTGTTCTCCTCCATCTTAAGGCACTTCTGGTGCAAAGCTATTATCACTGCTGGGTGGTTTCTATGTATGTTAAAACCCAATTATGAAAATCATGGTTATAACCCCGACTAGCTTTGCAACAGGAGCCGAATGCATTACCCAGGCCTGCCCACTGGACAAGGCTGAGGTGAGGGTCAGGCGCTGAGGGCCCTATTACCTTTCTTCCCATAGTCATTTAGAGCTCGGTGACTCCTGGAAAGCTTAAGTGAAATCATTTACTTATGGGGATCTCATGGGCTAGGTCGCTGAGTGGGGGTGGGGGGAATTCTTACTCTAGGAGGAGGGCAAGTGATGTTTCCACTGCAACCCAACCTGAGGATCTCCTGAGAGAAGGCAGCTGTTATTCTGTGGCTGGGGAGGCTGCTGAGGGGATGTGCCGAGCCATTCTTTGTATTACAGTAGTGCCTAGAGGCCTCGACTGACCTGGATTCTCGCCTCACTTCAGCGCACAGAGCAAATAGCACCATGGTTGCTTTCTCTCCTGGCTGGCTGTTATGAAATGTCTGCCGGCAATGCCGGGCTCCGTCACTGTGGGGCTCTGCAGACTTCAGGAAAGGCTCTGTTGTGGGCCTGGAGAGAGATTCCAACCAGATGGCACACGCTGGCTGAGCCAAGTCAGAACTGGACGGGGATCAGCATCTTGTAAGGAGCATCAATCTTGCCACATAATGAGCTTGTCGTCAGAGACTCTGTGGGGCACTGGCCAAGGCAAAGGCTGCAGACCTGGGATTTGTGTCACCACCTTCCAGCAGTAGCATAAATGCATAGATCGCCTCCGCCTAGGGCAATCGTGCTTGCTTGGAGCCCCCCACAGCCAGCACGTTCTCACCATCCCAAGGCATCCCATTTCCGCATTAAATCCAACAAACCATTTCATTTCAGGCAGGCTCCCTGCAATTCCCATCTAGCCGAGGTTTCCAAATCTGTGTCAGTTCAAATTTGGAGCTACAGAAAACGACGCAAGGCGCTGAACTGATGATCCAGCACATGCCAGTTCTTAATGTGAAGCAGTAACGTTCCCAGAATCCCCCCTTGATTTATCAAGAAATCATCAGAGAGCTTTACAGTTTTGTTGGTAACAGGCCAACACCGCTGCTGTTAACAGCTATGAAACTAGCATTACAGCTAATCAACCCAGCAACTCAGAGAGAAATTGCGACAATACATTGATACCCCATCCAAAGCGTCAGCATTTTAGACTTGTGCAGTATTGCCAGGGCACGCAATAAGGACATTACTTAACTGGAATTCTTGATGTGCTCCTTGTTCTCATATTCTATAACTTGTGGGCATCATACAGATAAGCAGACGGACAGATCGGTCACACTCCTTTAACCTCTTTGTGGGAGAGGTTGCTGCTAACCAACCAGCCATGGCGTCACCCCAGGGTTAGTTCATACCCTGGTTTTCTGTTCAGTCCCACGCTACCCCTCTAATTCCAAAGGATCTGTCACTTAATTTAGCAGAGAGAAGTCACACCCACATTTTCATTTAGGCCTTGTCAAAACTTGAATTGTCACTCTTGGTGTAACACGTGGTAACTGGCAATCAATTAACAAGTGTCACATCAAGAATTAAAATTCAAGTCTAGGCAAGGCCTGACGGATTTTAAAATCAGCCTTTTATTTTGGGAAACTTCCAAACCCCCCGCCCTTGGTGTCCTGCCCTTCACTGGCTCGGCAGTTCGTATGATATCATGTGTCTTCTTTAATTGCTTAGAAGAGGCAATGGGGCAGGGATTCTGGAGCGTGGAGACCTCTCTAATTACTCGTTTAGGCTAATCCCTCTGCTGCTGGTTTCTGCCATGTCTTCTGTGTGGCAGAAACAAGTTGTAATATTCTTCTAAGTTTTGATGTTCCATTAACACATTGGCACCTCCAAGGTGATGCATCAAGTGAATGGGGCAGCGCAGGAGGCTTTTGTCACCTGATGTCCCATATGCAATGAACATATACGTAAAAGCATTCTGTGAGTATGCCTGTAGGGAGGATTATTTACCATCTCTTAGACTTCTTGCCCTGCCTCTGAGGTCTAAAAAAGTCAGGCAGAGTCATGCACCCTTGGCAGTCCCATGCCTTCTCTTGATTCCCACAACAGCTTCCGAGCCAAGCAGAACGAGGCAGCGGCTAATTCAGTATTCACTGAACAGGGTCCAAAATGAGGACTCAGAACTCAGCACCGTTATGCCCTGATTCTCAGTTTGACCCAGAAAAACACCTCCAGCCTGGGCTGATTTCAGTTTCAACTCAAGCTGCTCAGGAGGCTTTTTATCAGGTCAGAGAGTGGCTGCATCGTTACTCAGGCTTCTCTTATGCCAGGGAGTCTCAGCAGCTTGGACAGGCCTTAGCAGCAATTAAATCAAGACACCCAAGGGGGCAGGGGCAGGGAGCAGGAGGCATGAATGTGATGTCCAGAACATTCACTTCAGACCTCCCGGGTAAGCAGTGTTTGGTGACAGGCATCTTGCAAAAGACACATCCTCATGATCGTTCCCCTTGTCAATACGATGACCTTTCAGAGGCGGAAGAGCCTTTTTATTACTCTGTGCACTGGGGTAAGCCAGACCAAGGCTGCGTTATCTACCCAATTTATCAACACTCTATTTACAGCCAGTCCATTCCACTGTCTGGCTTAACTGAGCGCCCAGAGACCCAGCATTGAGAGAGGAGGCGGCTTGTGAAGGGAAAAAATGTCAATTTCAGCTTGGTCCCCTAAAGTGAAATAAAAGAAACAAAGTAAATAAGGAAGAAGTAAATACAATACCACCAGGGTGACTATGTTTATCTGTCCAATACAGGCCAGTGCGAAAGCCAGTGGAAGTATAGCCTTATCACACACACACACACACACACACACACACACACACACACACACACACACACACACACACACACACACACACACACACACACCCTGCTCATGGTATAGGAAGAAAACAGGATCCAGCATCCATTCTTAATGATTATAACAACATAGCTTGCACCATCTCATGTTATTGCCAACCTCACAATGTTAAAAAATAGGAGTCAGCCCCAACCGCAAAATCATAGGACTGGCTTAAAAATCATCAGATTTTTAAAAAACAATAAATTTTGGGTTGTTTGATTTGCCTTCTGCTGTTTGAGATTTATAGGTTCACGTTTTCTAGCTTTTCACCACAAACATGAGGCCTGGAAACTTACTTAAAAAAAAAAAAAGAATGTTCTCACATATTCACATGATTCCAGGAGCTGGGACTATCAGAAAAAAGCATCAACTATTGCAAGACTTTCAAAAAAATTGAGAGAACTGGCCACACTGTTCACATTGTCTGGTTTAAATCACCTGAACTGTGACCTCTTTCTCCATTAGGTCCATAATAACCTTTTTCACACTCCTTTTATCCTGCAAACTACACTGTGTGCATTCACTTACTACCCAGATACCTTGTTCTCTCTTTACCCCGGATTAGTATCTGTCCCTGATAACTATAACAACACGGAAACACCGAGTTCTGATTTTGCCTCCCTTATTTGTTAGCTTTCCCTGGGCTTGTATGGATGACCTAGGGTGAGCCTGAAGAACTGCAAACTTAATTGCTCCCCCAATGTCAAAACAATGCCATCAAGAACGTAAAGAAGGCGTGGCCTGATGGCTGAGTCTGGCAAGAGTTCTAAAGGAGACCTATTTTGGGCACTTCACAAACAATGGAAGTAAACAAAGACATGATCAGGAGACCAGAAGACTGTTTTATTTATGATATTAAAGAAGTCCAAAACATAGGACTGGACCACAGGGGATGGAGCACTTGATAAATTGCCCTGTTCTGTTAATTCCCTCTAAAGCACCTGGAACAGGCCACTGGGCTAGATGGTCTCATTCAGCATGGCTATTCTGATGTTCTTATATGAAATTAAAAACCATGTGGCAACATTTTTCTCTTGATGAAAGAAAGGGTTTCAGGTACTAAGAGTAATCGACAAAGGTTCAATAGCATCTAAATGAAAATTCTGCTTGCACATGTCTTTGAACCAATCTCTCCCAGTCACAATCAGGCACTTCCATAAAGGTGCCTTCAGATCCGAGGGCTGGAAAGGCAACTGATGATCAGGAAGAAGCCAATAGAGAACAGGCCTTGCTTGTGCTCCTAGTAATATCTCCTCCAGAAAAGACCTGGGGATCAACCTTTACCATTGTCAGCTTACACAGGTCAAGTGACAATGGAGCTAGGATGCTAGAAAGAATCCCTGAAATTCTTCTCTGGCTCATTCGCTACGTGGGAATAAACTCTGCTGTCAGATGCCTGGCCTGGGATTCCAAGTGATTTCAGTGGATGCATCCAAAGGAAGCATATTTGGCATTTAATGGGGTAATTTGGCAAAGGTTCTAAGTTAATCATCCTCTGTATGATCTCACTTACACCATTATAACTCCATCAACTTCAGTGGAGTCACTCCTGATTTCCCCTACATGTGAGAGCAGAATCGTGTGCATCCAAAGGAAGAATATTTGGCATTTAATGGGGTAATGTTTTATAGGTTCCTGGGATATATCTGGAGCTCCTCTCTGACCAGACTTGCACTGGCAGTGAGGCATAACCTGGCTAGTACTGAATTTTCTGTGGTGTCTGTTGGAGATAAGAAAAAAATTGAATAATTTATGCAGTTAGTTTAATTTAAATAATTTATGTGCTAAGCATTGCAAACAGAGCTGGAGTTGATAATGAGTCCAAAAAGCACATTCTGAACTCAGTTGCAACTTCAACGGTATTGTAATTCTTACAGGATACAGGGTTTCGTAGGACTATAAAGGAAGGGGAATGTAAACAAGGTATTTTCTGGGAGAAAACATCTGTACAGACTCCTTTTTTTTTTAACTAATTATCACGAGTATCATCTTAAGCTCTCGATGGCTTGTTCATTTGGAACCGTCTTAAATTATCAAGACTGCCATGCATTTCCCGGGGCGGCAGGGAGGACGCCTGCTCCATTGTTCAACAAATAAGAGTTTGTAACTTGTGTAATCTGTAATCAGGAATCAATTAAAGAGATATCAACAGGGAAGGAAAGATAAGGGAGAACCAGGGAAAAAAATCAATGAACAACGTCAGGGAATTGATCATTCAAAAGGTCTTTCTTAAGCCATGGGGCCCTTTAGGATGGTTCTTTACTTCAGGGCCCCTTTTCTCCCTTACCGTCTTTCTCACTCTTGTAAATGAAAAAGTCCTTCTGTTTGGGAAGAGCACAGGGTTCATTCAGCTGCTGCTGCTTTTCATGCTACTTAGAATGCCAACGAAATAAGTTTTACATGTTGTGTAAAGCTACCTGAAGTCATGCTCATCTCTTTGTGACTATTCCTGACCCCAAAGCTGAGCTCCAGGAGCCTTTATGCTGCAAGACCTGACCTCTGAGAGCAACTGGAGTGATCATCGGGTCATATGTTCTCCAAAAATCTTCCATGACTACTTGCGCAGACCAGACCACCTCTTGTTCCCACGTGATCTCTGACACTGTTCACCAGTTCTCTCTATTTTTCCCTTTTGCAGTGATTGGTTCATTTTTGCATCTCCTCTGACTTTATTTTTTATTTTTTAAATCTTCCTGTTTGTTTCAAAGAAGCCAACAAAACAGTAGGTACGGATGGTGGTGTAACCCTGATGACCTCATCATGAGTCTCTGGCTATTGGGGAGTTATGCCATCTTGTGGAGCACTGCCATTATGGGTGAGAATCCCAGCTTTCAGTTAAAGAAGGGAAAAAAAAGTTGGTGCGCTGTGGTGTGCAGAGATAATATTGAAAATGTGAACTGAGTGCACCCCAATGGCTCAAAAACCAAGACGCAAAGACAATGAAATCCAAATGTATTCTTTTTTAAAATCTCACGATTTTTAGAATCAGAGAAGATTAGGGTTAGAATAATAGAATATCAGGGTTGAAAGAATATCAGGAGGTCAGCTAGTCCAACCCCCTGCTCAAAGCAGGACCAATCCCCAACTAAATCATCCCAGCCAGGGCTTTGTCAAGCCTGCCCTTAAAAACTTCTAAGAAAGGAGATTCCACCACCGCCCAAGGTAACCCATTCCAGTGCATCACCACCCTCCTAGTGAAAAAGTTTTTCCTAATATCCAACCTAAACCTCCCACACTGAAACTTGAGATCATTGCTCCTTGTTCTGTCATCAGGTACCAATTTTTGCCCCAGATTCCTAAATGGCCTTCTCAAGGATTGAACTCATAACTCTGGGTTTAGCAGGCCAATGCTCAAACCACTGAGCTATCCCTCCCCCCTCATTTGTCTCTTCTGCAGATTAAACAATCCCAGTTCCCTCAGCCTCTCCTCATAAATCATGTGCTCCAGCCCCCTAATAATGTTTTGGAAGAGACCTCAGGAGATCATCTAGTCCAATCCCCTGCTCAAGGCAGGACCAACAACAACTAAATCATCCCAGCCAGGGCTTTGTCAAGCCGGACCTTAAAAACCTCTAAGAAAGGAAATTCCACCTCCCTAGGTAACCCATTCCAGTGCTTCACCATCTTCCTAGTGAAATAGTGTTTCCTAATATCCGACCTAGACCTCCCACACTGTAACTTGAGACCATTGCTCCTTGTTCTGTCATCTGCCACCACTGAGAACAGCCGAGCTCCATCCTCTTTGGAACCCCCTTTCAAGTAGTTGAATTCTATGTTTCTCCTGTCTAGCTTACAACACTCCTACTAATACATCCCAGAATTACATTTGCTTTTTTTGCAACAGTGTTACACTGTTGGCTCATACTTAGTATGTGATCCCCTATGACCCCCAGATCCGTGCTCTGCCCCAGTCCATACTCCACTCAATCAGAGCCAAAAGGCATCATGTCCAGTTGCAGGAGGATCTCTGCAGGCCAGACTTGAATACCATCATTGGGACTTTGCATTCCCTGAGCTCCTCTTGGAAAAAAAGACAGACTACTTCAATGTCAAATCCATTCATTTCACTGCCATCTGCCACTTCCAATCTGAGAAGCATTCATGCAAGGGATGAGGTAGCAGAGGGAGCATTTATTTTTTTTCTTTTTAGAGCTAGCCTATTCTAAAGCTACCTCAACGTGCTGTGGGATATGAGACGTTGAAGCCAATACGATACCAAGCTGCAAACCAAAATGGGTAAGCGTAACTAGGTTTCAGTACCCTAGTTATGGTGGTTTATCTTTGACATCAAAGACACACCCCCATAATAATTGACCCTTTGCATTGTCTGTAGGAGCTCAGGAGAAAAAAAACAAACAACATCCAGATGTAGCCCACTGAGCATATCTCACAGCATGCTGCAAATATGGCTTGTAGTAACATAATAGCTAAAGATGAAAAAGACGTATTGGGCCAGAGTCTACTGTCGCCCACTGGTGTAAAATCTGAAGGAATTCCATTACTGAGCCTGGATTTACACCAGTGTAAATGCAATTAGAATCTGGCCCACTCTGTCTGGCCCTCTACTAGGGTGAGAAACAGTCCATCAAAGGAGAAAAGATATTAAAATTAAATGGACAGGGCATTTTATCCCAGAGGTTTGTTTTAGGTTGCTAACTCAGTGCCCCACTCTATTGCAGTGAAAGAGATGTCAGTAGTAAAATAAGAGAATAGGATTTGCAGTGCCAGATCAGATGACATTGGTCCAGCATGTCTGACATCCTGTCTGGACAACTCCCTACCCCTATAATCTGGCCAGTTGCACAAAGCTATATATAAATGTAGCTAGAAATTCCCTCCTGGCCCCATGAATGAACAGTTTATGCCTTGAAGCATGATCCCTTTGCTGTTAGCTAACAATGGCATCAATATGGACCAGAAGCAATTATCATTGCTGGTAAATCAAAGTGTTATAAATCCACTACAGCGAGAATTTAATGGGTTTTCTTTACAGCAAGGTCTCTTTGTTCTGCACAAAACACAAGCTGGAGTGAGACATTCTCCAAGGGGAGGGTGGGAGCAGTCTGAGGGTCCTTGACCTCCTTGCATCTGACAACTCTCTCCCTCTGCTCTTTAGGGAGCGGGAGGTTAGATGTCACCAAAGTCTTTCTTGTTTCCTTCCTTTTTGCTCTCCGAGAAGGAAAATCCCTGAATTCATATCTGTGACATCAAGTATGGGCTGTGCTGTACTGGGCTGAAGCCGCTGCACTGTCAAATTAGCACAGAATCAAAGAACTCTGCTTTCGCTATTTCTTGGCCTTGCCCTGCGGCATGAGGGTGGGCATTTTGGTGGCTACCCAGTCCCCATCCCCCACAGGTGCCTTTCCCTCTCAAAGCCGAGCCTGACCAGGGCTTAGCTCTGGGCGGTTTTCACCCAAGGTTGGAGTGCACCATCTACCTGCCTCAGAGCATGTTCACCCACTGCCACTAGGGTATTGGGGGTGGGGCAGGATCTGAGGGGGTACGGGGGACTCACTCACACCTATTCGAGATGCTGCTTAGACACAGACATAGACACACTCACACACCACCTGCACCTCATGCCACTCAGAGTCATGCTCCTTCCAACATCCCGCTCCTATACAGACGACACCTTCCCACATCAACCCTTTACACACACACCTCTCCCCAGACACACCCATATAAACATACACACTACCTACTCCTCCCTCCCAACATCTTCCTTTGCCACACAGCCCCTCAGACACCACATCTCTCGCTCTAGACACCTCACACATGTCATCTGCATGCTCCTCCTTAAAACACACAGACACATCCCACAGCCTTCCCCACACACAACTCACCTCCACAATCAGCCCTCCCCCGGCAGATCTACCATGTAACTCTTCTGAGTCACAACACACCCCTACCATTACACCCACATGCCCTGTGACTGTGCACCCCCTCTTTTTTCCCCCACTCCCTCAGCCAGCTCCCCTACACTGCTGCTAGGGTTTGCTTTGAAGTCTAGATGGAGCCAGCCTGTAACAGAAACCAGGAACTGTATACCCCCCGTCCCCAAGCCATGACTACCAGTTTGGGACCATTGTCACTTCTCCGCCAGTGCATCACCAGAGCCCTGGGTCAGCAAAGGAAAATGAACGGGGAGGAAGGGAGAAAGGAAGGATGGAGAAAGGTTCTTCATGCTCAAGAAATCAGGTCCTGCTAAGCTAAACAGCTGGGGTTCCTCTTCTGAGAGGGATTCAAGGACTCCCCACTCATAAAGTTTAGCCTCTCTGTTTTTCCTGAAGTGGAATGTGAAATGAAGTTCAGGGGTGACTAATGGATTTCAAGGCCAGCTGATTGTGTGTAATTTACATATGCAACTGAGAAGGGACAGTTTTGGGAAAGCACCGTCATCTCTGTTCTCATCTGCACTTGATTCGTGTGGAGTGAGGTGGTCTACTCCCCTTCCTTCCTTTTTCCCACCTCACCCCAAAAGCTATTTCTGAATCCTAAATGAGTTTTTTACAAGATTTATACAGGGACTCTAACCCAAGTAACCAGAGCGGCTAGTCATTGAATTCACTCCAGCCTGAAGACTGCATTAATAATTATTTCAGCATTTAATTAATAATAATAATAAATTCAGTAGCACTAAATAAGTCATGCTCCCTGCCAGGCACTGCTCATAATGTAACACAGGCTGGACAAAACAGACAGCAGCTTTTGAATGGAAGCATAATCGTAGAGCTGGTTGAAAAAAGGCATATACTTTTCACAAAAGAAGTTTTGTTTTGTCCAAAAATTTGCACAAAATACTTTGTTTTTAACTTCAAAAATAGTCTTGTTTTGCTGCGAAGGACCCCATTCCCCTTTACATTTTTCCTACAGTTTGAAAAGTATGAATATATTTTAAAAAATGGACACTTTTGGTCAAAACTTTCCATTTTAAAATGTCATCAAAAATTAAAATTTTCAATGAAAATGAAATTTTCCCACAAAAAATTCATGGTTATCTTTCATTTCTCATGGGAGTTATAGTTGAGCTGCATTATGCCCACATTCTTTTCTATAGGCTGGGCTTCCTGCCCGAAGTGCATCTGAAGCACTGTGATAGGTTGGACATTACGAAAAACTTCCTGTCAGGGTGGTTAAGCACTGGAATAAGTTGCCTAGGAGGTTGTGGAATCTCCATCATTGGAGATTTTTAAGAGCAGGTTAGACAAACACCTGTCAGGGCTGGTCTAGATAATACTTAGTCCTGCCATGAATGCAGGGGATTGGACTAGAAGACCTCTCGAGGTCCCTTCCAGTTCTATGATTCTATAATCAGGCAGTTTTTGTTTAATGTCAAATTAAATGGTTCAATTGGGAATGATTAAACATTTTTGGCTCAACTGGAAAATATCAAAATGAAATGTTTAAAACATTTCCGAATCGACATTTTTTGGAACTTTTTCTTTCTATGAAAAGTTTCCATATTTTGACTTTTAACTTCTGATTCATGATAAAAAAAAAGAAATGTTGAAATATTGGCTTGAAATTCGTATTGTAGCTCAGCTCTATTAAAAATGGATTGAGTCAAAACAAAGCAAAGGGCCTTGTGGATGCTCTGATTTCTGTTTAGCTTATGTTATTTAGGAACAGATTTAAGCTAAATGGAACTAAACCACTCACATGGCAATAAGAGTGTCTGGGGAGGGGTTTGCACTGGTTTAACTAAACCAGTCTAACTAACCAGTGCAAGTTTCTTGGGGACAAGTTCTTAGTTTCACCTCTGAATTTGGCCCGATGTGCAATAACAGCCAGAAAAGTGCCTCTATTACAGTGAAATTGTGGGCTTCTTAGTTACAGTCAATCAATGATGATTTTTCTAACTGCCAACCCTGCAAAACCCACCTCTGATCTGGGCTAACCTGGGCTCTTGCTGCCTTTTACATCATCCGTAATAATAAAGGTGCTGTGTTGGGAACTTTCCTGATTATTGTGTTGATGTTGCGCTCAGCAGAATGGAATCCACTTCCATTTTTCTTAAAGGGAAAGCATCAAATTTAACAACCATACTTCTGTCAGTTTTTCACGTGGCGACAGAGGAGAACAAACATGAAAATGTTAGGAAAATGTGCTTGTAGGACAACAAAAGTCAGCAGAGAGACTCAAGGGCAGGCATAGTGCCTGAAACTACTTGTAATTCATATTTTGTAACTGACTAAATTGGAAGTGTGGCCATGCCCATTTAGCTGCATTGACTCTGCAGTGCTAACAGGGATAACAACCTTTTCCCACCAGTAAATAATCAGCTGTGACACCAAGATGCACAGGGATCAGACTGTGTTGAGTAAGAATGTACATTCCTTTTCTGAGCATTCCTCCACTTTAATAATACCTTGCACTTCTATGGCGCCTTACATCTCAGATCACTTTCTAAACATCAGTCATTTTCACCTCACAGCCCCCCTCAGAAGTAGGGAAGTACTGCCCCATTTCCAAATGGGGAAACTAAAGCAGAGAGATTTACCCACAGTCACAAAGATACCTGTGGCACCAACAGGAATACAACCCAGATCACCTGATTTAACCAGGACCTAAACTACACAAGCATTCTTCCTCTCATTTAAGAACATCCCCATTACAACTGAAGTCATTCCACCTTGTGTGACCAACTCTTTTAGTTGATCCTGACAGACGAGAGCTGCTCAATAAGCAAACAGCGAGAGAACTAACATTGATAGGGTTTTAAAACACCAATGTGGAATAGACTATTTAAGGCAGGTGTGTAAGGTCTGGTCCACACTAAGAAGCGGGGTCGAACTAGGGTACGCAAATTCAGCTACGTGAATAGCATAGCTGAATTCGAAGTACCCTAGTTCGAACTACTCACCCGTCCAGACGCCGCGGAATCGAAGTCCGCGGCTCCAAGGTCGACTCCGCCACCGCCTTTTGCAGTGGTGGAGTACCGGAGTTCGAACTATCGCTTCCGGAGTTCGAACTATCGTGTCCAGATTAGACACGATAGTTCGAACTCCGAGAAGTCGAACTCACCGCGTCGACCCGGCTCGTAAGTGTAGACTAGCCCTAAGACTGTCCCCATCCTACAGATGGTCAAACTCAGGGACAGCTATGTTGTCAGAGTCACACAACAAGTCAATATCAGAGACTGGGATTAGAACTCCTGATCCCTTGACTCATGTGACAAATCCCTCTTGCCCATATGTGGATTGATGTAAAAGCCACTGAAGTCAAAGGGAGTCTTCCCATTTACTTCAGGAGAATTTGGATCAGGCCCATGGTGAAGAGCAAAAAGTGTACTTCATAGAACTTGAGGTTACAGCACTAGTTCTCCTTTCACATTGTGCTGATCTCAGTACACTGGCACTATTTATTATACCTATCCTATTGTTTGAAACACCATATGTCTAAGAGGCAAGAATTGTCAGCTGGATCCAGCTGCAATCTGCAGGATAGGCTAGCTCAAACAAGACCACCAGATTAATCTCACATCAATGGTGGGAAGTTCTTTTTATGAGAAAGTATCCACAGAGACATGTTCAATGTAATTGACAGAACTTATGGCACTTCCTCCCCTTACCCAGTGGCATCACTATGAGAACTACACATTGGCAACTTCTCATGAGGCTATCACGACCACTGCTGATTTGCTTGAACATGAACACCATCACATGACCAACCTATTTGCTTACACTTGGCTTGAGATATTAACTCCTCCTTGAACTTAAATGGCTCATGGGTTGAATTAAACAGTAACCTAAAAGCATACAAGTGGATCAACCTTGTCCTCATGCCACAGGTAGTGTATGGAGGGCAACCATACTTCAACTAGACTGCATTTAAATAGGACTTGTGGGCATTCTGCCCAGTCACGTATACTTTGGAAGAACCTTTGGTTAACTTCTCCTGAGAGACCCCATGGAGGATGAAGCTTCACTAACTTTAAAAGTAACCCTTGAAGCAAAGAATGGGGTCTACATTCTACCTGAAGATGGAAATGGCTAGATATATGTTGGGGGAAAAAAAGAAAGAGTTTTAGAGAGACCCGGGTGCCCATCAACACCTCTTTCTTTCTCTCTCTTCCCCAAGTTGCAGAGAAGCCAGATACATTCTTGGTTGAATGTATATTGTTCCCACTAGGAAAATCAGTTCTCTCATTGACAAAACAGGGAGAAGGATGCAGAGCCAGAGCACAGAGGCTTTTTCTTTCATCCCGTCAGCTCCTGAACTGAAATACCACAAGTGTTGCAAGGCACATGGGCTCAGAGGAAAATAGCTGTAATTTGTGCGAAGAAGGCATTTGCAGCAACTCATTATAATTCCTTGCTTGCTGTCACCCGTCTCTAAAGTCACTGGCAATGCAGTACTTGTGTGAAGTTATTAAGGCCAGCCTCTTTTTAGATTCATGGCAAGTGCCGAGTGACAAGGCGAGAGCCCGGGCTGTGATAAAGTGAACTGACATGCTATACCAACCCCTACCACACACACTTCACCACCATACCAAGGATGACAACACTTGATTTCATAAATGATATCTACCTCCTCAGCCCATACCCCCTACACTTGATCTGCCTGTCATAATAATAAAAGGGTAGTATGTTTGTGTGTATGTGGGGATGATTTTCCCCTCCTTACTCTCACTATATACTTGTCTATTTCCCAAGCCGCTTAAAGGGATAAAGAATGCATTCCTTCAGATCAGACAGAGTTCTGTCAAAGGGTGCCCAGTCGTATAACAGCTTCCATGCTCTGTGTGTGTGTGTGTGTGTGTGTGTGTGTGTGTGAGAGAGAGAGAGAGAGAGAGAGAGAGAGAGAGAGAGAGAGATGGGGGAAGGAGTACTGATGCTTAGAACTTTTCAGCCATCCCAGATAAATGTGCCGCTTAAAAAAATTGATCGCTAACTTATCTAAGGCTCAGTTTATCCCTCTATCTATGTTTTTCTGCTCAGTCCAGTAACCCCAAAGACTAGAGAGAGAGAATAGAATTTCTTGCACCTGGCTGGACTTTTGCAGAATAGAATGTGTAAGTCACAGATGATAACTCTAGAGATCAGGGGGACTATTATTCTATTTCTTCTTTTACCCTCCTCTTCCCTTTTGCCTCCCTGGCTTCTACTACTTTTTTCCCCCTCTTCCCTTCTCTTCCTAAGCTGGGCAGAAAAATCAGCTTAAAGGATAATACTGCTCAGCTTTCAGTGGGATAACACAGCCAGCCCACAGGGAAGAGAAACCCTCAAAACCCACCAATACGATGAAAACAAGCAGGTCGTTGCTCAGCAGCAGGGATTCGCGGTGCAAATCCAAGCACTGGTTCACAGCAGAGATTCCAATGGAATGATCATCCCCCTTTGCACAAGCGCATCTAGATACCATTCAAGAACACCTGTCCTTCTCCAAAGGCCCCTGCAAATGAAGTAACAACCTCCAGACAGCTCAGTTACATGATGAGTTCAATCTGTGGCAAAATCCACATTAGTAAAATTCAAGGCGAGGAAGATGATGAAGGCAGTTTGATGGACACCACTATTTTGGTGCAGTTATGGGATTAGATATTTAACCACAGCAATTCCTGATGACATGCACAAGGTGGAGTTGATCACCATATCACCTAAAATAGCCTTCACACTCCCACCCCTCTGCCTATGCCATCTCAGCCTCCCTTAATGCCTGGGGAAAAAATGTGTATGTTTGCAGTGTGCCCAGAAGGTTAGCAAATCTGGACTCTTGGCAGTGCAGGGATGGATGAGAATTCCAGAATCAAGGACTCCTCGCAGATAAGGCCCTGCAGGCAGCACACTTGTATCCAGTGGGGACACCATTTCAAGTGTCTTCGCTGATCACAGCTGTGGCTATGCCACCTGGGGAGAGAAGTATCTTTTGGGTAGCCATGTCCTGCACGACTTACGCTTTTGGGGGCTAACACCAGCACCTTGAGCTCCGCCCATTTTATCAAAAGCCAGTGCAGCTCTCTGGATAAGGGTGCTATATGCTGCCTACATGATGTACCACTCCACATCCACTCAGTAACGGTTGTGCCTGAAGGAGGACGTCAGTACTGGGCCTACAGAGGTACCCAAATGCTCTGACACCAAGGGCCGTACTGGAGGCCTGAGGAGATGCATTCAATGCATCTGGCCCAAATCCTCGCATTGGGCCTTGCTCCATCATTATCGCAGATTAAATTCACATGGAAGCCAATGAGAATATAGGCCGTGCAAGGACCCCGTTAACAGAGAGTATCCGGATTGGGACCCATACGAATGCGCACAGTTGTTTAATTTCCAATGGCCCATAACCCTACGTGATGGGATGCAGCGGGCATTTGCTGCCCCCTACTGGAGGATATGCTGCCTTGGTGCACCCCACCCTATGAAGCTGTCCTGGAAGAGAAGGGCAGCTGATGCCGGCAGCCCTTGCTTGGTCTGACCTCACTGCTCTTCTCTTTCAAAAGGAGAGCTTCATAGGGCGGGATGTGCCGAGGCAGTGGGGCCTCTAACAGGGAGCAGCAAATGCCTGGTGCACCCCATCACACCCTATTATTGCCTCAAACCTGATTTGTCCATGGCAGCTGACAAGAAATTGCTGGTGGTTTGGGTGTTACTTGCAATGAAAAGCCACAGTCAATCAAGCTTTCTCCTGATCCTGCAGCTACAGGGAGAGAGGGTGACTAGGTTATATTTTTCAGACTTCACAGGTTGCATTTAGCCCACACTCGGTGCTCCCCCATGCTATAAAAGATCAGGTCTCTCTCTTATAAAACAGTTCTGGCATTTCTATTATCACATACGCCTGAGAACAGGGATGCGATTGTACTGAATGGTGTGAAAAGACAAAAAAAGAAAAAAAAAATCAAAGCACAGCCGAGTTGATTATTTAAAGAGCCGGGTAAAATTTAACATCCTTTTAAGGCATTCTGGGTTCTGGAATATCACTGTGTCACTTAATGTTTGCAGTTAAGTATTTACAGATCTGTTTCTATGGCAACCAATTTTTCAAAGTTACTTTTACAATTCTGTTTTCTAAAATGTGTTTCTTTGGTTGATTGCACAGGGATATCTGGAAAGCAGCCAGGTCTAAATCATGATTTTTTTCCCATTAAGGAGAGGTCCTTTCTAATCATGTTTAGTTAGTTCTTTGATGGCTTTATCTTGATTCGACAATGTATTTTATTTTTGTTAACGGTGAGAGAAGGAAGAGAGAAAAACATGATCAAGCATCTTAGGGCTTTAAAAAAGTGTGTTGGAAATGAGGGATGTGAAATAACCTTGTCTGGGTTGATTTTATTTATCTTTTATTGTTTGGAAGAGTAGACCTTTAACCATGCCAAAAAAAAATTAAAAAACCCACTGACAATTTGAACGCACTTAGCGGCCATCGGAGAGGATGATACTCTTATTAATTAGGTGAGGAGCTGAAGGGGAAAGGACAGAAATTGGAGGTAAATGGATAATATAGAAACAAATCTGGGATGGTCTGAGATGCATTAATCACTGCCCCCCTGCAATCCCAAGAAATCACCATGAAGGATGGTCCTGTGATTTGAGAAATCTGGCTTCAACCCTTTGCTCTGCCACAGACTTCCTTGGAGAAGTCATACAGTGTGCAGTGCAGACACAGCCTAAGCCCAGGTAAGTCGGACGAGATCTTCTGGGCTCAGGGTTACCACGCCCATGCTTGATCGAACTCACACTGTATCGAAAACCTGGGTTTACATTTTCTAGACCCAGGTCTTATAGCTGCGCTAACACATCCATATCGTGCTATGCAAAGATTTTGCCTCAGGTCTGCAGCTTGCCATGTGTCCACACTGCCAAATGACAGGGCTTGGACCCAAGTCTCAGCAGGGCTCAGGCTGTGACCCAACCCATTAGCAGGGTCCTAGGACCCAGGTCTTGAGTCCTTGCTGACCTGCTGCAGACTGATTTGTGTGTGGGCAGATGTGGGGCTTCAGCTAAAACCTGAGTCAGAGCCTGGGCTTAGAGAGCTGTGTAGACATACCCTTAGTTTCTCTGTTCCTCATCCTGAAAATGGAGAGAATAGCACTTCCTGAGGATAAACACATTTGAGGCTGTGAGGTGCACAGATACCACGGTATCGGGGGTCATGTAAATACCTAAAATAGATAGGGATGCGGCATATATGCAGCTAATCCCAATACATTAGCCCCGCTCATAGCGTCAAAGGAAGGTTTAAGAAACTCAGAGTCCATGGGGGGAAATTGCTTGCTGATGCTGATCTGGAAAGCAGTTCAACATTGTGAGTGAGAATCAGCGTGATTAAGCATCTTATCTCACATACAGCTCTAGACAGGAGTGATGTCCACACACAGTAATTCTCCACCAGTTTTTTTTTTATTTTGGGAAAAGAGGTTCTGCTGGAACCTATGGGCAGAGAATGACTAATGCTGATCATCCGCTGGACACAGGTGCCCCTCTGGGTCTATAACCTCAAAGTGCAGCAAAGGAAAAGAGTGCTGAGCTCCGTTGTTCAGCACCAGTCGGAGAGCATCCCAAATGTTACCCATTAAACCAGCGCCTGGACAAAGGGTCCTTGCAAGTGAAATGAAAGAGCCCTTTTCCATCATTGTCAGAATGACATCTACAACCTCTGCAACCCACTTCCATCCTCTGAGTCCACCAAACAGCAATTCCTAGAAACAGGGAAAGATAAAGAGCAGAAGACTCCATGAAGTCTACTGGGGAGCTCACTAAAGCAGTGTATTAACCTGGGAGAAGCTACGGATGACTAGTGTTAGATTAAATGAAATGAGATTAGATTATAAACACTCTACTTCAGTGCTCTTCCACCTGGCAGGTGATTCAGTAGAGTCAAAGGTTTAGCGCAGGGAACTGAAAGTCAGGACTCCTGGGTTCTATGCCTGGTACTGAGTTGACATGCAACCACTTGGCCACCCTGTGCCTCAGATGACCTAAAACCACATGGGTGCTGTGAGGCTTAGTTATTTAATGTCTGTAAAGAGCTCATAGGTGCACATAGAGAAGTGCAAAACATTGTAATAAGCAGAAGCCTGGATCCGAAATTGAACTAGCAAAAGCACAAATGATCCAATAAAATGAAATACAGATGGAGCTGGAGGAATAAAGGCAAGACAATGAAGAATGCCAGGTAACTGAGTGGAAGGAGAATTTCAACTGGCTAAGATAAGATGACACTTTTTAAACTCTCTCACTCTTTTCCCTCCCTTGCTGCAGAAATGCTCCATTAACTCTCAAGAAGATGATTTACCATTTGCCCCTTGTAGACAAAATTGAAGTAGTGGGAACGTCATAACAAAACATATGACCCAGCTTTAGGCTCACCCTGGGGCTGCAAACCTTTAATGCACAACACAGGGATATCCTTTGAATCTGAACGGGAGATGGTGGAGAGGCAATGCCCTGCTATGATGCTTATTAAAACCACCACAACAAAATAACAGGACCTGGGGAAAATGGAGGGCAGATTCCTTAGCTACTGGCAGTAGCAGTAGCTAAAAGGCAAACCTTGTTCTGATGAGACCCTTCTGGCCAATTTAGCAGCAAAGTTGATGGGTTCTGAAGGAAGCTCCCTTCAATCTGTTGGATAAAGAATAATAGCCCTGATATATGGCCTTGAGAAAGGTGTGGAAGGAGGAGAAATCAGGAGGCAGGAATGCTTCCCAGAAGGCCTTCAAAGAGAGAAAGAAACTGAAGTTGGCAGTGACCAAAAGTCGTCATTACCTGGTGTCTGTTTGGTAGCCTGTGTGGGATGTGCCGGCCGTCTTAGCCAGGGTACCAGTGAAAATGGTGTCCACATTACTAAGGTCATTGGCAACAGCTTCAGCCCTTGTTGGCTATCATAGTTGAGAGGCCAAGTTGTGAAGGGCCCATGGAACTGATGATTTGTCCAACCCCAATGGGGGGATTCCTCCAGTGTGGGGTTGAGGCATGTAGTTGGAGGCGTCAGGGGAAAGCTTGCAGTGACCTGTTCTACGGATATTAACAGAGATGGTGCCGGATTGTCAGTGGAAACGGTCCATTGAAGTCAATGGAGCTACACTGATTTATGTCAGCTGAGGATCCAGATCATTGGCTATACATCCAGCAGTTTTCATCAGAACTAAATTCAGCTGAAAACCCAATGGGACAAGTAGCTAGAATTTTTCAAATGTGAGGTTTGGGGAGATCATTGCGAAGTTGTGTATTATTATTTCATTAGGATACAAGTAAGAGCTTTTATTCTAATTTGTATGGGAAATATGTCAGAAAAGAGTGGAGACAAACTGTACTTCTTCTCATAATCTATACTGTATAACATGTTTATTAGCACTGCACAGTCATCCTGGCAAGAAAAATTTCTAATCCAGCAACTGTTTAAGTCTTTCATAAGGTAATAAGTCTTTGTCTAATCCTTCTGGAATGAAACACGCTGACTTCACTAATAGTCTATTGAGTTCTTGCATCTCTATTATAAATGATTTCAGTTGCAGACATTTAATGAATAGTATAGGTACAATATTGGTGAGATAGTATGGGAAGTGATGATATTTTCTAAATAAAAATCATGTTTTGGTTTATTATTGTACTTTGGATTGGCTCTTGTGGCCAGGTATCTTACAGAATCCATTACAGTGATAGCACAGGCTAAATGCTCAAGATGGGAGCTGTCTCGTGCGGTGCTGTTGGGCTTCTCAAAGGAACCTAAAGGAGTTAAGAACTTTGACTGGATGGTAGTGCCTATCGTCATTGGGTACTGCTGAAAATCCCCACCTACATCTTCCAAATAATCTCATTTGGGTGGTGGGTTTATGTCACACGCTGGACTTCATACGAGAAGAAAGATTACAGCAGCCAGTCACCCAATGATATTTATCCAAGGATCAAAAGGCACTTTGAAAACATTAATTCAGCCTTAAAACACCCAGATGAGGGAGCAGAGCAATAGTATTATCTTCAGTTTTATGGATGGGTAAACTGAGGCACAGAAAGGTTAAATGACATTTTGAGGGCCCCATGAGACCTTGGATGAGCTGGAAATAAAACCAATAGATAAAAGATGATCTTGTGGCTAAGGCTCCGGACTGAGAATCAAAACATTCACAATCAGTTTCCCGCTCTTCCACAGACTCCCCATGTGGCCTTGAGCAAGTAATTTAATCTCACTACACCTCTGTTCCCATCTGTAAAATGGTGACAATACTCCTCCCTTTGTCTTGTCTGCATAGGTCTGATCTGGCAAAGCACGTAAGCATTTGTTTAACTTTAAGCATGAGTAGTCCCATTGGCCTTACTTTGTGTCCCTACAGTACCTAGCACATGGTCTTCAGTGAAGCCTCTAAGAGTTCTGTAATTCAAAGTAATCATATTAAAAAAAATAACAACAATCATGAAATCCCTATCATAGGCTAACAACACTAGAGCATACTTAATGCACACACCCATTGATATCAGTGGAAGTTCTATCCATGTGTAAAGGATAGCAGATCGCCTCTGGACTTGTGAAAACTGTTCTAATACAATGATGGGTGCTCTGAAGTTTCACTTACAAACACTATGGCACGCGCGCGCGTGCACACACACAAAGATGGAGGCTTCTGCCACTTTCCATCTGGTAACATATTAATCTTGTGTTTCGCATTCTCAAAGAGCTTAACCATTATAACATAATTACTGTTGAAATTGACCTTTAACTATATATTTCAAATTTCAGTGTCTTTAAACCCCTCAGTGAGCACCATTTTTCAATTTCACATATTGTTTTTTCTTTCTTTCTTATGTGTGGGAAAGATAGGGAGAGAAATTAACAAAATGACTGGTTAATAGGTTCAAGTAATGATAAAGCAAAATATTGCTAACTGTATCTTAAACGCCAACCATCACGCAGTAACAGTTTCTAGTAAGGTAAATGAAAGTGTAATAAAAGTAACTGAAGGGTTGCAGTTGTCTCACACTTCCTCAAACTAACTCAATCAATCCATTTAGGTTCACTAATACTCAAATATTAGGAGGGATAGCTCAGTGGTTTGAGCATTGGTTTCCTAAACCCAAGGTTGTGAGCTCAATCCTTGAGGGGGCCATTTAGGAAACTGGGGTGAAAATCTGTCTGGGGATTGGTCCTGCTTTGAGCAGCGGGTTGGACTAGATGACCTCCTGAGGTCCCTTCCAACCCTGATATTCTATGATTCTAAATAAGCTCCTCAGCTTCCAAATAAATTTCAGTCACATTTATTAGAACATTCACTTCTCTAAATTTACATTGGGACCATTAACTGGCTTGTGTTTCCAACTCCTCTTAAAAGAAAACATAACCTTGCCTGCAAATGAGATGTCAAACTGTGTTGGGAGACAGATTTCTATCTCACTATGTCTAAGACTGCATAAATGTTGATATAATAAACAGATGATCTTGTGCATACTTACATTATTGTGCAAATCAGGAAGCATAAAAGCATGTGGTATAACTTCCATCCAGAAATACTTTCAGCCACCTAATAATGCAGTTCTGCTGTCCATGGTGCTGAAATGGCAGGCACTAAAAGCACTGTTCTTTACCACATGATATCGTGTAAATGCTCTGATTTCTGGCGAGAAACCAAAAGGTTTGGGAAAGGTTATATGTAGCATACACTGGGGTCTTTCCACTTTGTTTGGTCAGTGAAAACTGTGCAATGGTTTATTCATAGAGCCTAGAGACATTTATTATATATGTGTTTTTACCATGGAAATTTGAGATGGAAAAGACCTGTTAGGTCATTTATGTCTATCCTCCTCCCTCACACACACACACACGGAAGAGTATGACCTATATGCATGCATTCACGCACATGCACACACACACACACACACACACACACACACACACACACACACACACACACACACACACACAGAGTTATATCATGCCAGTCGGCAATCCCATGCTGATAAGCCCTAACAGGATGAACTGTGTCTCTGGTTGCAATTGGTCTGGGTAAGCCCTACTACACTTTGAAAGCTAGATTGTGTGCCAGCAATGGACCAGGAATTTGAAGCCAAGTAAAGCTTTGTCTCTACATTTTACAGCTCAACAGCCAGAATGTGCTAGCAGATCGCAGCTCCTTCATAGCAGCGCTGCTGTCTGAATTCCATGAACAATGTGAGAGGTTTGGCCAGTGTTGGCAGATTAGATGAGTTTTTTCATGTATGCTCTCAAATCTTTCCTTGTGTTTAGTCTTCAGACCTTTACTGAATGCAGGCTACATACCTAAAAGAACCTTAACATTGAAGACAAAATATTTTAGAGGGTGAACTCAGATCATAGAATCATAGAATCATAAAATCTCAGGGTTGGAAGGGACCTCAGGAGGTCATCTAGTCCAACTCCCTGCTCAAAGCAGGACCAAACCCAACTAAATCATCCCAGCCAGGGCTTTGTCAAGCCTGACCTTAAAAACCTCAAAGGAAGGAGATTCCACCACCTCCCTAGGTAACCCATTCCTGTTCTTCACCACTCTACAAGTGAAAAAGTTTTTCCTAATATCCAACCTAAACCTCCCCCTCTGCAACTTGAGACCATTACTCCTTGTTCTGTCATCTTCTACCACTGAGAACAGTCTAGATCCATCCTCTTTGGAACCCCCTTTCAGGTAGTTGAAAGCAGCTATCAAATCCCCCCTCATTCTTCTCTTCTGCAGGCTAAACAATCTCAGTTCCCTCAGCCTCTCCTCATAAGTCATGTGCTCCAGCCCCCTAATCATTTTTGTTGCCCTCCGCTGGACTCTCTCCAATTTATCCACATCCTTCTTGTAGTGTGGGGCCCAAAACTGGACACAGTACTCCAGATGAGGCCTCACCAGTGCTGAATAGAGGGGAATGATCACATCCCTCGATCTGCTGGAAATGCCCCTACTTATACAACCCAAAATGCCATTAGCCTTCTTGGCTACAAGGGCACACTGTTGACTCATATTCAGCTTTTCGTCCACCGTAACCCGTAGGTCCTTTTCTGCAGAACTGCTGCCCAGCCATTCGGTCCCTAGTCTGTAGCAGTGCATGGGATTCTTCTGTCCTAAGTGCAGGACTCTGCACTTGTCCTTGTTGAACCTTATCATATTTCTTTTGGTCCAATCCTCTAATTTGTCTAGGTCCCTCTGTATCCTATCCCTACCCTCCAGCATATCAACCACTCCTCCCAGTTTAGTGTCATCTGCAAACTTGCTAAGGGTGCAGTCCACACCATCCTCCAGATCGTTAATGAAGATATTGAATAAAACCAGCCCCAGCACTGACCCTTGGGGCACCCCACTTGATACCGGCTGCCAACTAGACATGGAACCATTGATCACTACCCGTTGAGCCCGACCATCTAGCCAGTTTTCTATCCACCTTACCGTCCATTCATCCAGCCCAGACTTCTTTAACTTGCTGGCAAGAATACTGTGGGAGACTGTATCAAAAGCTTTGCTAAAGTCCAGAAATAGCACATCCACTGCTTTCCCCTCATCCACAGAGCCGGTTATCTCATCATAGAAGGCAATTAGGTTAGTCAGGCATGACTTGCCCTTGGTGAATCCATGCTGACTGTTCCTGATCACTTTCCCCTCCTTTAAGTGGTTCAGAATTGATTCCTTGAGGACCTGTTCCATGATTTTTCCAGGGACTGAGGTGAGACTAACTGGCCTGTAGTTCCCTGGATCTTCCTTCTTCCCTTTTTTAAAGATGGGCACTACATTAGCCTTTTTCCAGTCATCCGGGACCTTCCCTGATCGCCATGATTTTTCAAAGATAATGGCCAATGGCTCTGCAATCTCATCGGCCAACTCCTTTAGCACCCTTGGATGCAGCGCATCCGGCCCCATGGACTTGTGCTCATCCAGCTTTTCTAAATAGTCCCGAACTACTTCTTTCCCCACAGAGAGCTGGTCACCTCCTCCCCATACCGTGCTGCAGAGTGCAGCTGTCTGGGAGCTGACCTTGTCTGTGAAGACAGAGGCAAAAAAAGCATTGAGTACACTAGCTTTCTCCACATCCTCTGTCACTAGGTTCCCTCCCTCATTCAGCAAGGGGCCCACACTTTCCTTGACTTTCTTCTTGTTGCTAACATATCTGAAGAAACCCTTCTTGTTACTCCTAACATCTCCGGCTAGCTGCAACTCCAAGCGTGATTTGGCCTTCCTAATTTCACACCTGCATGCCTGAGCAATACTTTTATACTCCTCCCTGGTTATTTGTCCAATCTTCCACTTCTTGTAAGCTGTTTTTTTGTGTTTAAGACGAGCAAGGATTTCACTTTTGAGCCAAGCTGGTCGCCTGCCATATTTACTTTTCTTCCTACACATCAGGATGGTTTGTTCCTGCAACCTCAATAAGGTTTCTTTAAAATACAGCCAGCTTTCCTCGACTCCTTTCCCCGTCATGTTATTCTCCCAGGGGACCTTGCCCATCAGTTCCCTGAGGGAGTCAAAGTCTCTGTTCTACTGCTCTCCTTTCTTCCTTGTGTCAGGATCCTGAACTCGACCATCTCATGGTCACTGCCTCCCAGGTTCCCATCCACTATTGCTTCCTCTACTATTTCTTCCCTGTTTGTGAGCAGCAGGTCAAGAAGAGCTTTTCCCCTAGTTGGTTCCTCCAGCACTTGCACCAGGAAATTGTCCCCTACACTTTCCAGAAACTTCCTGGATTGCCTGTGCACTGCTGTATTGCTCTCCCAGCAGATATCGGGGTGATACTGTGGTACACTTAGATACCCGTAGGGATGATAGATAGATAGATAGATAGATAGATAGATAGATAGATAGATAGATAGATAGATAGATAGATAGATAGATCTGAAGTTGAAATATGTGTATACAATATATAGTGGGCTAGATCCTCACTGGATATAAATTGGTTTAGCATCACTGAAGATAATAGTTCTATGTCAGTTTACACCAATTGAGGATCAGGTCCATTATTTCCAATTAAGTTTGATGGGAGGATTAATCTGAACTCGGGTGTCAATTTTCTTCCCCATGACAGCTGTTTGTGGCATGAAGGGCATGAAATAACCTGCTGGCCCACCTCTAGATTTCTCTTCATGAAATAATGCCCTGCAGAGCCACGCTGGCTAGAAATGAAGACAAATGAAAATAATCCAAAATCTCATTAGAGATGATCCAACAGCGTTGCTGATAGGTAGAAGGGTTTCCTCTCCCCTGTCATCCCAACACCATTTTAGCTTTTCTCTGCAACACAACTAGATAATGCAAATAGATCACTTAGTCTTTTCCATACAAAGCTTTACATATTGTTCTATTGATACCATTACTGGTACACGAAATAGATGTAAGACAAAAATATCTGACTGCATCACTTCTAAAGTTTTTCATTCTCTAACAAGCTCATACTGCTTTAGAGGTTTTAAGCCCTACAAAAGAAGTCCTTTGCCTGTGAATCTTTTATGTTATACCTAGGTGTCCTCATTATATGGGCTCTACTATTTGACAGCAATGCTTGTTCCCACAGTCGGTGATGAACACAGCATGACAGGCAATGTGTGCCTCTGTCCAAGGCACTGAATCACAATAAAATGGTAAATTACTGTCTGTCATTGCTAGAAACTGCTGTGACTAATGTTCAATTCCCTATTCTACATGAGGGTGTGTGTTGGAGGGGGGAGAGAGTGTGGGGGTGTGGGTGGGTGAATGAATGAAGGGAAAGCTAATGTCAGAATAATTTCCACAGAACCCACGTTGTAGGAAGATCAGGGGCATCGAAAGCCAAAGACTGAAAAGGGGATCGAGTGGGAGGCGATGGGACAAAATGACAACAAATAATGTTATGCTTGAAATATTTTTGGAGGGTTTGGGATTTTTCTTGTTTCATACCTGCAAAGGCGATTCATTAATTTCAGTCTGTGGCATAAACAGCGAATTCGGTTTTCATTTTTAAAAAAACGTGGTTTGGAATGTGTGCTTTAGCCATTTCGAGAGACTCCCCATTAGTGCAGACTACATTTGAAACCATACCATTCATCACTGGAGTATAATTTCCAGTAAATATATTGTTTATTCCACAGTAATGCTAGGAATAATGTTTAAAATTCTCCACTCACATCTCATTATGAAGTAATTGATAACAGCATGGGCATTTCTTTTCATTCTTGGTTTGCTTGGTTTTTTTCCCCTCTTCCTTTAAGGCAATCTCTTGAAACAATCAATATCAGCAGTTTCAAAAGTGAGATACAATAAATAAATCTCTCAGACATTGACAAAGAACATCCTTATTATAAATTTACCATAAATAAAACTGTGGTATTCCTATGAGCCATTTTTACACTAAAGCCTCCTAAGTTGGTGAAAGAAAGAAAGAAAGAAAGAAAGAAAGAAAGAAAGAAAGAAAGAAAGAAAGAAAGAAAGAAAGAAAGAAAGAGAAACTTGTATTCTAACAAACTGCTTCATTCTCAAGATGTGTTAAATTTAGCATGGAATAAATAGCACACAGAGAACATCCTCTCCCCTGTAAAAAAAAATAATCTTACCCATGTACAGCTTGGGGAATTTTTCAGAACTCCTGTTAATTTCAGTTTTGATATCACTTGAACATTCTGTGTACTTTTTTTTTTAATGAAGGGCTGAATTCCTATAGCAGAGCTCAGAATTCATTGGCTGTTTCACAGACCACTTCAGGAATCTTTTGGTTATGATATTTTTAACGCATTTCACTTTGGTAAGGACTTGAGCCAGAGCCATGTAAGCCTTTCCATAGATTTCATTCAACTTTGGATCAGATCCTAAGAGATTCATCAAGGATTTAACAATATTATCCTAAAAATCAGTGCAGCCTTAAACTAAATTTAGTCAAGACTTTTCTTGGTATAACTAGTGACCCCATTCTTGTGCTTTTCTTTCATTATATTGGCCATGATTCTACAAAGCAGTTAGCCAGGAATTTTTCAAAGAAACCCAGAAGAATTAAGCATCCCATTCCTGTTGAAGTCCAATGGGAGATTGGCACTTATCTCTGTTAGGCTTTGTTGTAAATCCCAGACTTAAGTGCATGCTCAGCTTTAAGCACATAATTCCTGTTCAGCCACACAAATACCTTGAACAGAAGGTGTGGGCTGGAGGAGGCTTGAGGATTTGGCTCAGTGGGACAGTGTAAGGGAGCCCAGGCTGGTGGAAGAGATGGGCTCAGTGGTACTGTAGTGGCATCCTGGGGTGGGGTGGGGGGGCAACCCATCACAACCCTCTCCTCTGGGCTTCCCAGTGTGTCCTGTTAAAACAACGAGGAGTCTGGTGGCACCTTAAAGACTAACAGATTTATTTGTTGATGTGTCCTGTGCACTCTGTATCTACCTTGCTGAGATGGTAAGCTCTAAGGGGCCAGTCCTGCAATTGCCTCCGCATCCATGGCTCCTTACAGTGAAGGCCCCCCACTGACTTTCCTGTCTGCATGGATCTGACTGAAGGATCAAGGCCTTAGATAGCCCCTTGCAACGACTGTCTCCATTGTGTATTTCACACAGCACCAAGCATCTTTCCAATGCTTAACAAATCACAAGAGTGACAATGGGAAATCAGTGGGTTTAGTTAGCAACCGTATTTCCTGACATGATTTCTTTTTCCTGGGGAACAAGGAAACTTTGCATTTCCTCAGGGCCTGATCCAAAGCCGACTTTGATCAGAGGGGCTTTCTGCTGTCTCCAATCCAGTCTTAAGGGCCCAATGTAACCACCCCATCTCTGCCTGAAATACACTTACTGAGCTGAACAGTCCCATTCAAGACAAAGGGTTTGATACATAAGCAGGGCTGGGTGGGAAACCTTTTTCCATCCCATAAGAGTTTTTTTCCATCTCAGTTAAAAAAAGTCAATGTCTCCTATTTTCACAAGCTGAAAATTAAAAAAATAAATGATATTTTGGTTTGGGTCAATCAAAACATTTCATTCTGATAATTCCAAAATGTTTCATTTTGATTTTGACCTCCTCTCCCCACTTCCTTTTTAAACCTATTTTTGGTGTAAATTTTACTAAAATTTCTAAATTTCATTTTGACTTAAACATAGGAAGCTTTCTGGTTCAACTCTGTTGAAACGGGCCATTTTGACACTCTCAGAACTATTACTTAAGAACAATTTTTCAAGTAGGATGTTTCATCTAACCTGCTGCTAATGCATAAACAGTTTTGGCTTGGAACAACTGGCATTTTGGGGTGAAAAATGTTTCATTGAAAAATTCCTGACCAGCTCTACACATAAATGGTACTCAGGTGGAATAAAGGCCCTGAGGGGCTTATGCTCTACCATACATACTGATGGCAGTTTTCCCTCTTACTTTAATCCAGTCCAGGGCCGCCCAGAGGATTCCGGGGGCCTGGGGTCTTCGGCAGCGGGGGGCCCTTCCGTTCCGGGACCCGCCGCCGAAGTGCCCCAAAGACCCGCGGTAGGGACCCCCCCACTGGCGAATTACTGCCGAAGCGGGACCCGCCGCCAAAGTGCAGCCCAGTCTTCGGCGGGTCCCGGAACGGAAGGGCCCCCCGCCGCCGAATTACCGCCGAAGACCGAGCTGAACTTCGGCGGCGGGTCCCGCTCCGTCTTCAGTGGTAATTCGCCAGTGGGGGGTCCTTCCGCCCCGGAGCGGAAGGACCCCCCGCTGGCGAAGACCAGGAGCGAAGAAGCTCCTGCGCCCGGCCCCACAAGAGTTTTCCGGGCTCCCTGGAGCGAGTGAGGGACCCCGCTCTAGGGGCCCCGAAAAACTCTCGTGGGGGCCCCTGTGGGGCTCGGGGCCTGGGGCAAATTGCCCCTCTTGCCCCCCCCTCTGGGCTGCCCTGATCGAGTCCATAGGCTCAAATTCAGGAAAACATTTAAAGCATGTGCTTAACTTTAAGAACCTGCTTATGTCCTGTTGAATTCAATGGGACTTTAGAACATGCTTACAAGCTTTGCTGAACAGTGATGGAGTGTTGAACTTGAGAATTAACAAGGACATAATTAGCACTTACTTTGCTCTTGTGCATATGTGTGCGTATATGCATAGGGGAGGGGACCTGTAGTGGAAGGGCATTTGTCAGAACTTGCTATGAAAGTCAAACTGTGCAATTAGAGGAAGCTACTATACGTAAGAGAGAGATGTAGAACATCCCAACACTGGCTGGGATTTATCATATTGAAAGAACATAGTCCTATTTATACGCAGTTGCAGTTTTTGATAAACGGCCTACATTAAGACACCTCAAAGGTGTGCTGCATCATTAACTATGAGGGTATATGCTGAAAAGGAAGTTAATAAAACTTGTCTCCTGCATGGAAGTGAGCAATCTTGCTACCTGATGATTCCTGATGGAAGAAGATGTTTCTGAAGCCACATGTGCAACCTTGCACAGGTAATAATAGCAAAACACTCAGGGGAGTCTTTTAAGTTTGAGGATGTAATTTTTCTTTTTGATTTATAGGATACTAATGGCTTTTTTTTTCTGGAGCCATGGCAAAATCATGTGATGATACTCAGATCTGAAGAGAAAACAGAAAAGAATAATAATAATAATAATAATAATTGTAATAAACAAATAGACGGGACAAATACATGGCTTCCTTTGAGGAATGCTAGCCGCTAGCTTCGGGATTATTAAACTGGAGAATCTTAAAAAATTCCAGCCATTAATAATGGGCTGCTGCCAGATATGGATAATTTATTCCAGTGGTAGGGCTGGATTTGAGGGAGCAGATGTTCTTCAGGCAGACACTGTCATGAAATGAATTCCAGAAAAACATCATTAAAGAGGAAAGGCAGCCTTTCCTTACACACTGTCAACACCTGAGGCTTCCTCTATCTTTACTGTCCAGCCTCTTCTCTCTGTCAACTGCTGCACTGGATGATTCTGGTGCTCTTCCCTTTGCTTGGATGTCAAAAAACCCAAGGCCCTGGTTCTGGTCCTCCTTACATTAGCGTAAATCAGGAGTGGCTCCACTGACTTCAATGAAATTACACTGAGGTAGAACCACTGTGAATGAGAGGAAACTCCAGCTCAAGGGTTTTGTGAGGAGGGATTGGTGTGGAGGTAATTTTTGATCGACAATCAATTCCTTAAGCTGCTTCTATATTTTGAACTCTCCACCAAAGAGTACTTAGCATTCCCTTTCAGCAAAGAGACACGCATTCTCTCTCTTACTCTATCTCTTCCAAAACCTTTGCCGTGCTGGAAGAAGAATGGGCTTTCTGACTTCAAAAACGGCACTGGAACTGAAGCTCAGAAACGAACCGAATTGTTATGTCATCCTCTCTGTTTGCTCAATACGGGAGTGCACCAGACTGTATAAGCACATTGCCATGGCCACAGTGTCTCCTGCTGGTGAAGGCAAAAGTCTACCTCTCTCCATCTTTAACCCCAGCTAAGAAGCCTGAGGTCAAGAACCAAATTCAGAGGTGATATACATAGTACTGTAGGTCAAGCCCTGCCCCTTTGCTTTCACTTGGCTTCCCACAGATCTACCTGCTACTGCTCTGCTGATAGATAAGAGAGTCTAAGTGAGAGTAGCCTCCCTGATATATCAACAATGAGGGTGTAAGGAGGTCAAGGGACTCTGCATGAATGGAAGAGGGTCTAGGCTGGTGATTTAACTCATTGGCTCTCAATCTTTCCAGACTACTGTACCCCTTTTAGGAATCCGGTTTGCCTTGCGTACCCCCAAGATTCACCTCCATTAAAAACTACTTGCTCACAAAATCAATCACACATTTTTACCACAGCATTATGAATAAATAAATATTGTACTTACATTTCAGTGTATAGCATACAGAGCAGTGTAAACAAGCTATTGTCTGTATGACATTTTAGCTTGTACTGACTTTGCTCGTGCTTTTTATGTAGCCTGTTGTAAAATTAGGCAAATATCTAGATGAGCTGATGTACCCCCCTGGAAAACCTCTTTGTACCCACCCCTGGTTGAGAACCACTGGTGAAACTTGTACCATCTTATGCAGGACTTCTGAAGCTGGCCCTCCATCTGCATCCAACATTCATTGCACTGACACACCACAGAATCTTTTTTCCCTTTCCCTGGTGTCGCAAGGATTGCCTGCAAACAATGAACATAACCCTGCCAAATGGATCAGTCCATAGAACTGTCAAGCAGAAACAACTTTGTCCAAGGATTTGGAATAATCACCTTGGGAGAAGAGAGCAGCTGAAAGCAATTTGATGATGAGGGATACAAAAGATGTATTCCTGTGCAGCTGCACACATCCCATGGTCCTAAGGGTAGTTCTGACCCCCACACCCATTCTCGACTCTCTAGCACCGTCCTCTGGGTAACAGCGTGCATAAAACAAAGGTTCTTATATAGAGAAGGGGACTGGGCTAAAACGGTCAGAGAGCAATGCCATCTAATTTACCCCAAAGGTCCTGGCTTGACCCTGAATGATGAACTCCCACTAACTTCAAGGATGGGGGGCTTGTAGGATGGTTCATTTGTGCAACAAACACCAGCTGCCGGGAATTTTCATACAGCTCTCTGGGCCAACTTCTGTCCCCCTGTTGGTTTAAACAGGTGCAGGTGAGAACAGCATTTGGCTTGATCCTCTGGGTTTCATTTGGCCTTTGGCAGCATTTTGTGGCTAAATATTGGAAAGTGAATTTGATCATTAGATGATCTCTAGCCCTTTCTGTTTGCTTCACTCCTCAACGCTGCAACTGGTGCTGCAGAAGCAGCTGTGTGCAGGCACAGGGATCTCTCCACCCAGAGCTAGTGAAAAGATCAGGGCTACCATTTTTGCAAAGCTCAAGTACTGGATGCTATTAACTTCGGAAACTTCACTGAACCATGTTCCTTCCACTCAGTGCTAAGTAACTTTAGACTTCATTTGAAGTAAAGGAAAAAAAACCAAGGGGCAATCAGCTAGTTCCATGATGAATGAAGCCCATGTCACTCAGAGAAAATTAATATTTCTTTGCAATAATGACCAGATGGTAGAAAGACTCAGATCCAAATTAAAACATGCATGATAAATGCCAAGAAAACACAGAAAGACAAAAACCCAACCTGGAGTGAAATCTCTCTATAAATCTTTTCCCCCTACAACACAGGCACTTCTAATGGGAATTAAATTATTAAGAGATGCTGCAAGGAGAATACAAATGTCAGAGACTTCCTCCTTCTTGGAACTTTTTTGAAAGAGTATTGCAGCACAAACAGCTGTCCTTTCTTCTACTGATAAGGCAGGGCTGGCTGAACAGGATCTTTTCATGCAGAAGCACGGGAAAAAATACTCATCTAGCAAATAAATGGTGCCCTGTAGTTTATGGCAGAATACCTTTTTACCTGCTGCACAATCAAGTTGTGGAACTCATTGCCACAAGAAATTGAGGCCAAGAGCTCAGCAGGATTTAGGAAAGAAACCCTCAAGCCACACAATAGAAGCCAGCCACTAACTAAGGGGGCTAGAAAGAAACTCCTCCTCTGAGCAAGTTACCCTCTGCAGGTTTCTTCCATCTTCTTGAAGCATTTAGTCCTGGACAATATTGGGAGAATGGACTTTGTGGACCATAGTGACTGTTCTAGTTCTTATGCTCTGTTCCAGACATCAGAGCCAGCCTCTGGAACTGCTTACAAACCATCAAAACAAAAGACTACGAATATACTTTGTCTTGGTGATCAAGAATCCCGTTATAGTTCCAAAGATCCAAAAGAGGGGATGTGTGATCCAAAATGAAGGACGCTAGAAAAAGAATATTGCAAAAAAGTGAGAATGGTAAGGGAGTCCCCACTTTTCTAGCAGGACTAACATTTTTAATTACCCCATATTCCTGATGTCAGGATGAACGGAACCCTTCTGTAGCAAAAGTCATTCCTTTCCACAGAAAAAAGAAAACATCAATACTATAAACAGAGGCTCCAATGAGGCCCAAAACCAATGTCAGTGGCTTTCGTATGGCGCCAATCCAGCAAAGCACTTTAACCACAGCTTCGAGCACATGAGTAGTCACGTTGATGTCAATGTGCTCTGCTGGATGGAGGATGAAAAGAGGAACTAAAATATTCACACGACGAAGCATAGAAGTAACTTTCAGCCAAAGTCACCGTAAATCGGGTCTACTGTACTTGACAGTGGTTTTAAAGCGAGATAACACCAAGGCCTCTGTGGGATGGAATTTATTATACATCTAGAGGGTTAAACTTGGACCCACAGAAGTCAAGATTTCAGTGGGTGCAGGATCAGACCCCAAATGAGGGCCAAATGAAAGGTGCAAGGATTGTGTCTTCTGCAGAAATTCCAAACAGCCATTTCCTAGTTTGCTTATTTTAAAAATAAAATGAAACAAAGATTTGATGACACCACACACACAGGGGTTTGGGGCCAAATCCCTCAGCTAGTTTAAATTGGCAGAGCTTCCCTGAAGTCAAGGGATAGTCTGTCGATTTACACCAGCTAAGGATCTGGGCCTTTTATTTGTGTCAATGTTATTGGTTATTGTGTTATTGGTTTCCACTGGAAGGCTAAAGGAATTGGCAAGGGTCTATGGAGGCTTGTTGCCCTAGGTAAGTTTTTTCGATCCAGCCCAGCCATGGGGTAACTATGCCAGCTGGTAACTTTATACACATCAGCAGTCCCATTGACTTCAATGGGGCTCCTCATATGCACAAAATTGCCCATCAGGGCATGTGTTTGCAAGAATGGGACCCATGTGGTTAGAAGCCAAAAGCCATTATTATCTGAAGGGTGTACAGTGGCATGCTGGGAATGAGGGGATGCTCTCCGGTCAGTTTCCAATGGCTGGCAATCTACCACATGCAGCCATCTCATCTCTGGGTGCTGCTGTTGGCAGGAGAAAGGCCACCGAGACTGAACTGCTCTCTGAGCCCATAGAGGTGGGTCATGGGTGGGGGATGGTGGGCAAGGACAGTGTGAAGGAAACCTACAGTGCTGCTGTACATATTCTACCTGCTTGGTGGATAAACAGAGACTGTCACCCTACCCAACAGCCAGTCCAGCACCTTTCACTGCACTGGCCCTCCCACCGGCACTCTCCTTTCGATCCTTCTTATTGACCATGCCCCTTTTCGCCCTCCGTTGACCGCATTTCCTTTCAGGCTCCTCTACTCTAATCGAGGGTGTTGTCATAGTTACACAAAAGCACGAGACCTCTTGAGAGGGTTGCCGATTCCTCTCTCTGGTTAAACAGATCGTTACTTTTCATGGGCCCTAAATTAATGAGAAATATTAAATCACACACATCTACTTCAAATGAAACCTGATGCTCCCCTCCACCCCAAATCTGCCAAGCTCTACTTAAAACCTATGAGAAATGTTCTTCCCTGGCAAGAAGTGATTAGCTTTTATACCTGTGCAGATTGTGCAAACACACAAGAGGGAGCTTTTAAATATCATTGATTTGCCTATTTGAAATTATTAATTTCAAATTCTACTGGAACAACCTTTGCTAAATTACACTGTGCCAGTGGGAGTTGGAAGAACCACAAGTCTAAACTTAACTTAATAGGGGGGGAGAGGGGTGTTTGGAGAAAAAAAAAAAAGAAAGAAAAAAAAAAGAAACAACTAAAAGTCCATTTAAACTCCACAGGTTTTTAGTTAATTACATTTTCACACCTATCCCAGTAGCTACAGATGTATTTATAATGTACGCCTGCCTCTGTGGATACAAAATGCTGCATTCTCCATGGACTCCGTGAGCTGGAATTTCTTTCCTACATCTACAAGACCTTCTGTTTTAATTGCAGTCACATCCAAATACTGTCTCGGTTCAATTGTGCTGGCTCAAAGTAATTTCCCCCTCCTCCCCCCCCGCACTCTGTATAAAAGAAACAACTGGTTGTGGTGCATGGAGGCATCTTTCACATCCAGGGAAGCTTGTTCGAGGGCACGCCAACCAGTCGGCGGCCTGGTGGAACAGTCTCACTTCACTGATCCCATCAGCATGACACCACTTTGCAGTGCAATGTCCCCACAGGGCGCCCTGCCCAATGGCAAGTGCAGCATCCACTGCTTAAAAAAATGTAGCATTGCTCTCTCTTAGATACATACTTGTCCCCTGTTACCGTAGTAGCTGACAACCTCACAATTTGAATGGGTTTATCCTGGCCCCTTTGAGGTAAGGCTAATTATCCCCATTTTACAGATGGGGAACTGAGGCACAGTGAGGTTGACCAAGGTTCCACAAGGAGCTGATGGGAAAGCAGAGGATTTAACCAAGGTCTCCCATGTCCTAGACTAGCACCCTATCCACTGTACCCCACTCTTCTGGGAGGCACCCTAAAGAAAAATGATCTTATTTTTGATGCAACTCTGATTCACTGTGCAATTTCATGATGAAAATGCCCCCTCCTGCCCTACTGTATCTCTTCTCCCTACCTCTGCCACACAGCTCTGTATATCCTGATCTAATGCGCAAGGCCCCTATCCTGTCCACATGTAGGGTCCTCTTAATTATTCGTGTCAAGGTTACACAAAATGAGTAAGCGAAGCAGGACCCCTCCCCTCAGTAGCACAGCAATGGTTTTTCAATAACCAAAGAGGATACAGCTTTGTCTATTACCAAACGTGGGTTGTAAAAAAGGAAACACAGAAGCGAAGCATTACCCCAAAGGATGATGCTTTTGGGCCCCAACAGGCAGATTCTTCCCGGCAGCCTGTCCAGCACGGGCTGAGGCTATGCAGTGCATGAACAGATAAGAAAAAAACACACCTGCATCAGGCAGCTTGCCTGTCAGAACTGCTGGAGAGGCCGTATGGTATACGAGCTACAGGCGCTGGCTAAGGAGTCCAAAGTCCTATCTTCTCACCTTTGCCACTGACCTGCTGGGCTGCGTTGGTATCTTGCTTCACCTCTACTTCCCCTCCTAATTTTTGTCGGCTTAGACAGCAAATGGTATTTTTTAATGATTTTTTTCAGAACGGCTAGTGAGCCAAAAAAAAAAATCCGTTATTTGCCCTTCTAATTGTAAGCTCTTCAGGGCAAGAACTCTCTTTCCGTATGCGTGTGTAGAGCCCTTAGCATAAGAAGGCCCTGATATCAGCTGAGGCCTGTGGATACTCTGATAATAAAAATTGCAGTGCCCCTACATGATTTACAACTGGTCTACTGAAAATACTGAATGTGATGGGCCCATTCTTAGCATCTTGGTGCCTAAAGTTTCCCACAGCAATCTGGTTTCAGTTCCAGTGGCTCCCCTTCATCTCACCCAAAGCTCCTTCCGTTTCTGGGCGCCTGACTGGGCCAGGAGTCTCCAGGTCTGCTAAGAAGCACAGGAGAGGAGCCTGGCTCCTGTACTCCTTGGCCAGCGTGCGTTTGGCATAGATGACTGCCCTGCAGATCTCCTGTGATCTATGGGAGCAGGTGCTTTCCTCCGGTCGAGTTAGAGGCTCTGAATCACCTTGTCAAACTCTGTAGCAACTAAGGTTCATAACAGGAGCTGGGGCTTTCTCTGGGGATCGTCTGGGTATGTGGAACACTCCCTTGGCTGGAACCAGGGAGCATCACAAACCTCACCACCTTCCATTCAAACACTTCTCCAACCCGCCTTCTTTCATATAAACACAGAGCAGCGTGTGCAAAACAAAACTCTCCCCAAACACTCCACGGCGCACACAATTCTCCCCCCAAAGAGGAGAGAATGAATCATACATGACTGAAGTTAGTCATATAACTAAATAAACTACTGGACGGTGCTCAGATACTACAGTAATGAGGATGCCATAAGACCCTATACAGAATAGAACAGTGCACAACAGATTACATAGAGCAGCAACATAAAATGATACTGAAAATTTACGGGTGTACATAGGCCACCTAAATGTGCAGCTATATGAGCTTTGAAGTAACGGAGCTGCCATATTCCCCTAAGTAAAGTTGCCCTGCTAGTTAAAACAGTAAACACAACCTACATGGTAGCAGCCCAGATTATTAAAATACAAACCATAGGAAGAAGATAAACTGTCTAAGTTAATGACAACCAACTGGACGAATACCACAGTAAAATAATGTAAGTACAGAAGGCATGCGTATCAAAGTTTGTAGAGACAATTATATGAAGTTATACTGTATTATCTAAGAGACTGTCTGGGGTCAGCTCCCCAGCTGGTATCTATCTGCTCTAAACTCTTCATTGTGATGCATACTAAGAAGAGGGTACAGTTAAAGTTACAAAGCCTTACCCTCATGTCCTGCCACTTGGGTGTTTAACTGCCACAAGCTTATTCCAAAGTGGTTTTTTTCTTCCTAGAATTCATAAAAATGTACTTTCCACTTGATAACTGTCTTCCACCCAAGATCTGAAAAGGCTTAACAAACATTAATAAATTAAGCCCCAGAACACCTCTGTGAGTTAGGGAAGTGTTGTTATGGCCAGTTTACAGGTGGGGAAACAGAGGCACAGAGAGGGTGAGTGACTTGCCTAAGATCATACAGGTTGCTTCTTCTATTCTATTCAGGCCTTGTGTCAAAAACCCAAGCCTAGAATCCAGATTTTCTGATTCCCAGTCCTCAGCCTTAACCACTAGTGCTGGGTGAAATTTTTCATCCAAAACTTTGTTTACTGAAAAATGCCAAAATCGACGACAGAGAAACATTTTGCAAATTTGCTTTGTTTTGTCAAATTGCTCATTACAGGGGGAAAACACACCCTGAAAGAGTGAAAATATCTCAGTTGTTGATTTGAAATGACTTTTTGTTTCAAAGTTGCCTTTAATTTTTTAATTTAAAAAAAGATCCCAAACCGTTTTGAAATGTTTGAAATCAAACCAAAGTGTTTGCACTTTGTCAAAATGAAATGTATAATTCCAACCAAAACAACTTTTTTCAACTTCCTGACTCACCAAACATTTCAAAATGTTCATTTTCAGTCTGACCCCAAACAATTCTTTAGTTTTACTTTTTGAAACTGTCAATGAAGTGAAATTATTCACCCCGCTCAATTAACCACCCTTCCTCTCTGCCCATGGCCTTTCTGTTCCCACAGTCCTTCCCTGTGCTCGGAGCTGCTAAAGAAGCTCACGCAGAAATGCAAAAAGTTTGGATATTGATTTGGGGGGGTCACCAAATTCTTTCCTACATGCTGTTGCATCCAGAAGAAAGCTTTCCCAAGGCATGACCTCTGCTCCTTTACCGGGTTTTGTTAATGCACTTTGTATCCCCTCCGTGAAATTCAGTTTTGCTGATATCAGACAATATTTCAGCCTCCAATATATATTTTAACACCCCTTGTCAGTATCTGATGGGGGCACACTGGGTCTCTTTCACTATGCACAGGTTGTTATAGTAACACAACAGCATCTACAGGCCCCATCTGAGATCAGGAGCCCGTTTTGCTAGGCACAGGGTGGGAGGAGAAAGAGGTGCACACAGAAGGGCAATGCTCAGAGTCACACCGAAGGTCAATGGCAGAGCCGGGAAGAGAAACCAGGTCTCTGAATCTTGACCTCTGCCTGCCTGTCATTCCTCTAGTCTGTCTCCCCTTGGAAGTGGAGCGGCCTGAGCGGTGACAATATTCTCTTGCACGTGCTTTCAGATAAGCACCTCCAGCCCAGATGCTCAGTGCGTTCAGTGGATTTTAATGACTGTCGTTTGTGAGCGCCAAGCATACACCGGGCCTGAATGCTTTCCAGAAGACTGGGCAGTGGGGACCATCTCTCAGAATAAAAACAAATCAGTGGGGGAAGCATGGGCCCTGGGAAAAGACAGAGAGTTGATCTTCCCCAGTTTCCTTTGCTCAGCAGGAGAGCTTGGGAGCTGCAGCCAAGTTGGGGATGAGGCCTCCATGGATGTGTCTACACTGCATTGTAAATCTGGGTCTGTGGGACCCGGGTTCGTGGGCTCGGTGTTTCCAAGCCCATGTGTGAGCATCGACACTGCATTGTAAACCCGGGTCTCGCAGCCATGCTAACATGTCCATACTGCACTAAGCAGACCCTCTGACTCAGGTCTGCGGCTTGAGCTGTGTCCACACTACAAAATGACAGGGCTTGGACCAAAGTCGTGGTGGGACTCGGCTCTGACCCACCTAGCAGGGCCCTAAAAACCCAGATCCCGAGTGCTTGCTGACCCGAGTCAGACTGTTTTGTGTGTGCACGGTAGGGGGCTTGGGCTCAAACCAGAGTCAGAGCCTGGGCTTGGTGTGCAGTCTAGACACACTTACATGTCCTGGAACCTGGGGGGACAAAGCACTAAACCTCTCCGCAGCGCCGCCCGGCCTCCTCTCCCCCACGGACATCATGGCTTCCAGGCTGGGACTGGCTCCTCCACCCCTGCCCAGCCCAAGGGGATGCAGCGGAAGAGAACACCTGCAGCAAGCTGCCCCTTTTCCCCAGCCAGACACGGAGAACGCTGCACTGGGCCCATCCAGACCCAGCCGCCAAACCCGGATTCCCAGGGGCTCCCTTTTCACAGTGGTGGGAAGTGTCTCAGAAGCTGGCAGGGCTCTGACTCCCTCATGGCTCCAGTGCTTGGTACTGGCTGAGAGCCCCGTGGGGAGAATAACTCCCCACAGGGCATCTCTGCCTTCACTCAGGCCTGCCTGGGGCCACGGTGCAGGTCAGGAGGGCTGGGAAGAGCAAAGGTGGTGGCAGGTTACCTTTGCGGCCCTTGTATGTTAGCCCTGGCCAGGGACTGCTCTGGTTCCTGGTAAAGTCGTGCCCAGTTTCCCATCGTCTCAAGAGGCTGTTCCAGCAGCAGAGAATAGCCACAGCCCAGGGATGCTGTGGCATTCTCCTCTCGGGTGGAGCTGCAGGGTTGCAAGCCTTTCTGTCATCTCTGGGCTACCAGGAGCTTCCCGTCGTGCCAGGGAGGCCAGTTAAACTGGCGTTCTGGCTGCTTCACATTGCAGGAGCCCCTGAACGGGACTGCATTCTGACCTCAGTTATACCAACGTCAATTCAGAGTAACTCCACGGGAATAAACAGATTCACTCCGGATTTATGCTGGCATAAACCATGGCACAATCTGTTTCCCTCCTTGATGTGGTGCTGTGAATTCGGTACATGCATATTCAACAGAAAAAGGGGCGGGGAAAAAAAGCAACCCCCTCCCTCTCTAATGTTCAGCCCCTGTCAGAGGAAGACAGATTGGGAATGACACAGAGTGACCATTCATTGATTGTCTTCTGTCATGGCCATAAAGTAGGTCCTTCCAACCCTTCATGCTTTAACGTTGCGTGGGTCCCTGGGCTATCCTCCCAGTTCTTCTTCTTTTTATTTTATTTTTAAAATAAATAACAGTTGTTTTCACATTAAATAACATCGGAGGCAAGCCTGCCACAGTCAAAAGAATGAAACTGTCATCTCTAATTTGCCTAGCAGAAGCTGCGTTGACAGGAAGTTGTCTGTGGCTGTTTAGAAATAAAATAATGCTCTGAGGAGAAGGGGAGAAACTTAATAGGACTTTAAAAACAACAGGAGCCAAGGGGACTGCAGATGGTTCCTGGGCCTAAGGACTAAATAAACAATGATTTTATAGGCAAGAATGTTGCCGACGGGAGATAGCCTCTAAAGAGATGTTCACACATATTGTGTCCAACATCATTAGTCTGCCCAGTGGGAGTGAGCGCTCGGCAGTTAAAGACATTTTGAAAAGGAAAAATAAGCCTCAAAAGATCCTTTAACCGAACAGGAGGTGGAAAAGCAAACTGTCTGAAGAACTTCGTGCAGCTAAATGACTCACCAAACATCTGTCTCTGGGACCAATAATTTGAAACTGATTGACTTACTGGATGTATTAAAAAAAAAAAGAGGGTGGGTGGGAATTACTGGGGAAAAAACGGAGCGGGGGGGAATTGATAGTTAATAGTGGTAGGGGCGTGAGAGATGAACAGTTTCAAAGGTCTGGAGCACTGCTCTCTCTGAGGTCTCATTTAAGCTCTGGCACAGCCGAATGCAGAGATAGAAAGAGACAACCTGACATTTGCTGATTGAAAAAGCAAACACAGGGACCGGTTTGAGAAGGCTCCAGAGCTGTAATTTCCAACATCAGCACCATGGTGCACCAAGTGCAATCTTCTACATGTGGCTGTTAAACCTTTTCTCCCAAGCCAGGGACATTTATAAGGCCTTCATCCATGAATTTTGCTTCCCTCTTCTCCTTTCTCTTCGTTCTGCAGAGCACTCGTTTCATTCGCTCTCTTTGGTTACTCCAGTTGGTGAGCTGATATTTTAGTGTTCAGGCTGGCTGGCTTCTTTGGAGGGATTTCAGTGCACCGCAGAGCTGGGGCGCTGCCTGAAGTTGTGTGTTGAGTTTTCTTTCAAGCTTTCAAGAGCCATTATGGCAGGGCACACTCACCCTGGAGTGTCCCCTTGTAGCCAGGCCTAACGTTGCCGGTACCTTCGGCTTCAGTGCCTTCTGCTGGGTGGCTGCCTCTGGCTCCAAGGCTTCTGTAGCTCAGCCCTCCAGCCAAGTCACAAAGTTTGTGGTATGATGAACAATCCAAATGAGTCTGCATAATTCGGCTTCCCCTTTGGGCTACTGAAGTCATAGAATCATAGAAGATCAGGGTTGGAAGAGACCTCAGGAGGTCATCTAGTCCAACTCCCTGCTCAAAGGAGGACCAATACCAACTAAATCATCCCAGCCAAGGCTCTGTCAAGCCGTACAAGTACAAATCCTCTCCTTGTACTTGCAAAACCCTATCTCGGGGCTTCCCCTATGCTGCCCCTGTAGTGCGCTGCCCCACTTCGCTCTGTCTCTTACCCTAACCCTGGGCTTCTCACAGTCACAGAGACCTGTTTCCTCTGCAGTATCTCCCCAAACTGAGCTTCTTTAGTCTGCTTGTTAGGGCTTAGTTCCATCGCCTTTGGCTAGGAGCCAATTAGCTACAGATGCAGGTATGAGTAATTGGGTGCATTTGCAAGCCTTGCAGGAGACTGGGGTTAAGCCCCATCCAGCAACCTCCCTGAGACTTTAATGGTGAGATCCTTCCTTTTGAATCTCATTAATCCTCTTGCTATCATACACATTATTATTACAGTTACAGCACAGGATCGGCGCCTCTTTGTGTTAGGTGCTGTACATACAGAGAGGGATAGTTCCTGCTGTAATGCAGATTCAGTCTAAATTGACAAGACAAAGGGCGTGACAGGAAACAGGCACAGAGCAGTGAAGAACTTGATTGAGGTCATGCAGCCTGCCAATGGCAGAGCCAGGAATAGTACCCAAAGCTTCTGAGTCCCAGTCCAGTGCTTTATCCAAAGGATCAAATGTAAGTGCCGTTCCATTGTCTCTCACTTACACCAAGTTTGAATCTGGCCAGTTGAGTTCATGAACTCTTATAGGTACTTGGCTACTATGGAGACAGATAGGGGCATCTAAGTACCTAGATGGCAAGAGATTCATCTTACTGAGAGTATTTCAGGGCAGTCCTACACTACTGCTTAAGTCGATCTAACTTACATCACTCAGGAGTATGAAAAAGACACCCCCTGAGCGACAGAAGTTACAGGAACCTAAGCACTGTCCACACTGCTGCTATGTCAGGGGGAGACACTCTCTTGCGGGGACAGCTTCCGCCGCTCGAGGAGGTGGAGTAATTATGCTGACAGAAGAGTGCTCTCCCGTTGGCACAGAGTGTCTTCACCAGATGCACTACAGTGGCACAGCTGCATTGATGTACCACTTCTAGGGTAGACCTGCCCATAAATAGCACCCATTTCTGGACAGTTGAACAGGTGTGTGTTCCCAAGTCTGTCTCTCTCTCAAACCCATACACACAACCCAGCAAAAAAATAATCCCAAACAAAACCTTGAGGTTGTAACATACCCAGGCATTGAGAACCTGAATACAGAGCTGTATTCAGATTTGAACCCAGCCGTGTGAGAAATTACATGGACATGATAAATTATATACTTCGTACATCTCACCTACCCTATGCCTGAATAGTCCCCTTTCACCTGGACACTTGCAAACCTCCGACCCTCCTTAGCAGCCTTGACTAGCCACCTTTTAATAAATAAATAAATACCAGTCGTCAGATAAGTGTTTCTGCAATTCCTCTAATTCCATTGAAATAACTTTGGTGTGAAATGCAGGATGGACAACATTCTGCTCAGGACCATTGATGGGATTAAGGTCCTACAATCATAATAATACCTTGAGACCCTGCAGGGATCAGGGAGTACATAACTGGAAAGGTAGATTCCCAGTTTCCCAGTAGAACATCCAACATTTGCTTCTTCCCCTGGAGGGTCTTGAGTTAGTGAACCTTAAAATGGTGATGTTGTTGTGTGTGGAAAAGCTATTTGAGGTCATTTCTACAGGTTTCTCAAATGTTGTTCATTAGCATGTTTTACTCCCTCCAAGCCCTGCATGCCTGGAGTCGGTACTCACATTAAGGGTCACTGCACATTACAATTCCATTCTTCGTTAGACATCTTTAGCTTAACTGCAAAGCACGTGGGAGTCTTGCTCCCAGGCAAGCCTTAAAATCTTTCTTGTCCTACCTTAAGTGTCAGCACCCTTACTTAGACACCTAAATATTGATGTAGGGGCCTATCTTTAGGTTCCTAAGTGTGAACGTTTTGCCCTGATCTGTGCCTTGTTTTACCCTTCCGTGAAATGGGCATTGTGTCACAGGGGACCATGAATCTTTAATGCATTCACGTCTATAAAACATCTGGACAGCTCTGCTGAAAGGTGCTACAGGAGTGCAAAGGTCAAGGAGAGCAATGAAATTAAAAGTGTTACACCATAACATACATCTTGTATGGTGCCAGGCCCTCGCAGGGCATACGTTGGTTTCCTCTTATAGGACTACAAACATAGAATTGAATTCTAATAATAGGAAATGACACCACCCCGGCAGAGCAAAGATAATACAGTCTAGCCATGCAGTGCATTTGAAAGGCCAGGCACAGCCGGTGCCATGCACTGATTCATGATTTAAGGCCAAAAAGGACCATTGTGATAATCTAGTCTGACCTCTGGAATCACCCAGATCGCAGAACTTCACTGAGTAATTTCTGTATCAAGCCCATAACTTCTGTTCGATCTATTCAAGTGCATCTCCTTGAGCAAGAGCTCCAGTCCTGACTGATCTGGCGTCTGCTCACAGAAGGTGGCTAGGTGCCCGGTTTTCAACTGGAAAGTCTGGTCAAAAAGGGGACCTGATTTACTGACTAGACACTAAAAGTCCAGTTGCTCGGGGCGGGGAGGCAGCAGGTCATCACCCGTGCCAGCTCCTACAGAGCCAGAGCCACCTCCTACCTGCGTCAGGCAGCTGCAGATCTCAGCCCCGGTTCCACAGGCAAGTCCCTCCTGTCCTGGTGCGGGGGGAGCAGCAAGTGAAAGGGGCAGGAGGGAAAAGGAGCAAACAGGGGGCAGAGTGACGGGGGAAGAGACGGGGCAGAGGCGGGGTTGGGAGGTTCCAGCACTCCTGCTGGAGTGTCCGGTTTTTAAATACTACAGAGTTGGCAACCCTGTGCCCATAGCACCTTCCATCTGACGATCCCAAAGTGCTGTTACAGACACTGCTGAATTGAGCCTCCCAACCCCACCCCCTTCTCCCGCGAGGTTGTTAACTCTCACAAGAACCATTTCACAGGTGGGGAAATGGTCTCAGGATGGCTCAGTGCTCAGCCCAAGCTCAGCAAAGCCGGGATCAGAATCCGGAGCTGCAGATTCTCAGTCGTGTGGTTTGACCACTAACGTTTCTTTGGTGGGTGAAACTGATCCCTGTGCAGAGGGCCAGCATGTGGTTTATGAAGCTCCTAGACCTTATGATGGAACTCATGGTGCACATGACCTGGTGCTTGCCATCTGCGTCTTGATCAATTTCATCCCTATATTACCCTAGCTGCATAAATCTACACTGGAGAAGCTAACAACAGACCCCATATGACCAGCAGCATATGAACCTCCAAAGGCTCAGAATTCTGGGCCCATTCAAAGACCCATCTTAAAGCTTGGACCCATATCCAACCCAGTTGGCCGAAGTTCTGGCTTCCTCTTTGTGTACCCCATACTGCTCCCGACCCCACAGAAAAAAATGCCTTTGCTTGCTGTCTCCGGATCTGGCTGAACCCAACAAGTGCCGAGACCTGCAATGCTGGAAATAAATAAATACACAATTTTAGTCTGATAGATTTGAAATGGTGGGGAGGAGGGTCTGATTTGGGGTAAATTCTTATTCTAGCCCCATTCCCACTCAGGCCCATGAAGGAGATTGTATACTGTCCATGCTTCCTGGCCTCCAGTCATTTCCCACCCCACACGAAGATCCTTTCTCAGGTTATAAAAAGTGTCCTTTTGATGAGCAGAGAGGGTATGAAATTGCTGCACGTCAAAGGGCAGCTTCCACCAGGCCTTGCGGTTTGCACAAACACACACCCACTCCCTTCCCTGTTTAAAATCTTCCCCAGCCCATGAAAGAGGGAGCGAGAAAGCAGGCCCCTCCTGGAAGCCGTAAGCAGACTAGGTGTTTTCAGTGTGGTTCTTTCCAATCCCATTCAAAGCAAAACTGGTGCTAAATTATTTACCAGTCAATTGTGAGAAGGAATCAAATCTGGTGGCACCCACATGCGGCACACACACAAGCCCACTAACCGTATTAATGCTTCTGAGGTTTAGAGGAGATTTGAATCAATGTCAGGGGAAAGAAATCATGTGCTGAAGTATTTCGATGTAGCCACTTTCCATGCTGCCGTGATGCCTACAGGCCTTTCTTCTCCCAACCAGAGAAGCGGCTGCAGGCCGGCACCAATGCCTGGATCGGAAGACTTGGACTGCGCCAAGTTTCCATTTTGCATACAAAACTGCAGATATTCAGCTGGGGTCTGAAAAGCCACCAGGGAGTGTCTGGAACTGAGCAATTCTTGCTGCAAGGAGAGACAGACTCACTTATTGTGTGTGTGCAAGTGTGTGTGTGTATGTACATATACATTTATGCATATGATTATGTATCTCTGTTTGTGTAATAGATGTCTGTGTGTATATACGTACAGGTAAATACACATACGGTGCACTCCCCATTATCCGAATAGCAGGGGGGATGTGGATTTTATTCGGATAATCGGGAGTTTGGATAATCAGGAGAGCAGGAGCCATTCAGCACTGGGATGGTCTCCTCCACGGCAGGGGTTCAGCCTCCTCTGCCTCGCAGCCCCGTCTCTGCTCAGCCCCGCTCGCTCACTCCTGCGGCAGCGCAAAGTGCAGAGAGGAGGAGGCCCTGGTCCTGGTGGGGCAGAGCAGAGACCCTCAACCAGGACTCTGCTTTGCCCTGCCAAGGCCGCAGCCTTCCCTGCACCTTGCGCTGGCCGGCACGGAGCCCTGGGCAGCCTGGCTGTCACAGCCATCCTCACTCCGGTCCTGCTCGCTCCCGTGACAGCGGGCTCCCTGTGCTGCTACACGAGCCAGACAGCGGCAGGGTGGCCTGCCACACAGCCAGGGGCTCGCCTCCTCCTCGCAGTCCAGGCTGGGGGGTCTCTGCTCTATTATGCTAGCCTCTGCATGATCCAAACGACATCCTTGCCCCCCACCTCCCAGCATGAGACACATGCTGCAGAGGGCATGTATCTATCTCATGCTGGGGGACAAGGAAGGCTTTGGCTAATGCAGAGGTTCGGATACTAGGATTTTGGATAAATGGGAGTTTATTGCATAGCGACAAAAATTCCGCATTCCTGCCTCCCACCCCCACGCACACACCTGGCCAAATCCTGTTTCAAGACTTTAGCCTCCAGTATATTGCTGTTGACATGAATTATTACTAGCAACGCTTTCATGCTTTGCAGCTCCAGAACATTCCATTCTCAGACAAGGGCTCACAAAGATTTTAAATATCTGGGGCTGTTTGTCTGATGTCAATGAATGTGCAAATGCCACAGCATCTCAGCACAGCCTGCTTCTAAAGAGCTTATGTCAGTGGAGCTCCTCCGTAACCCAGCCAGCCACAGATTCGCCCTTCGTAAGTGGTTAATCACTTACTTAGCAGCTCTCCTCGTTTGGGATTCTTTTTTAATAGTTTTAAGTGTTATCAAAACAGGAGTCCGGAATAAAATTCCTCCTGATAACCACCTGTTCTGGAAAGGACAGACGGCGATGTGAGGCAGATAACGCACATCACTGCTTTTTAGAGAAGATGGCTTTGCACTGATAAAAAACTCATTGGGTATTTAAAATCCCAGCTCCTTGTGCTTTCCCCTTACAGACAGTCTGATCAAGATTTTACTCCAATTCATATGTAAAATACTGATGACAAGAGGAGGCCAGTTCAATTAGTAATATTTTGTTTTAAAATAGCATTTGCGGATATCTTCTTACCCAAAAGAGACACTTGACTTCACACAGAAATTGATACATTCCACTAACCTCACCCCTTCCAACTCAGGCTATGAGAAACTTTTATTTTTTTTTAAGGCAGAACAACCTTGTCCTTTATCCTGGCTTTTAATCACCCCATCCGACTGATTAAACAAACGCAGGAGGTAGAGATTTAGTGGTTGGAGTGAGGAGGGGACAGCGAAACTTCAAAAGCATTCAGGGATCTGGTGCCGTCAGGAGCCCAGACTGTCAGAGCGAAGGCTCTGCAGTGTAAATTCACCATGTTTCGTGCCTGAGGGGCTGTATTGGTCCAGCGCGAGGGGTGGCCTGGCCTATGCGTGCAGTGAACGTTGGTGCATTAGGAGTGGTTAGGGTGACCAGACAGCAAGTGTGGAAAATCGGGACTGGGGTGGGGAGTAATAGGAGCCTATATATATAAAAAAGCCCCAAATATCAGAACTGTCCCTATAAAATCTGGACATCTGGTCACCCTATGAGTGGTGCACGCTGGGGTAATCTTTCCTGCTTAATTCCTGGACTCTTCCATTGCTACATGCGTATATTGAATCAAAGTGGCATCGACTCCCTGCCCCTTGCTAGTTTCTAACCCAAGTTATGCTAAGGTCTGCCAATGGCCTAGGGAGAACATGCCAGGAACAGGGAAATTTTTGGCAGTGAGCATGCAGGATGGGTTGGGAATCCTCCATGTAAGAATCGTGACCCGACCTGCTGACATAACTTCTCTTTTCTCCCCAGACTAATGCCACCAACAGAGCCAGCTGCAAACCCTAGAAATAGCCAGTTCCCCAGCCCAATCATGGAAACTTTTGGGTTAACTAGATTCAGTCCAGCAGAAGCTACAAAAACTGTGGAAGGCCACCAATTTTAGAGCCACCTTGCCTTCACTTCAAACTACAAGTCTGTTTTCACAGCATGGACTTCCTCCAGGATGTCTCACATTCAGGCACCCTGTCTCTCCCCCATTCCTCTGCCAGCCCTTTCCCCCTTATTTAACGCCAACCTCCTCTCCTTCCCTCATCCCAATTTTAAAAAAATGTTTTCCCTCTGCATCTCCTGCCATCTGGAACAGCCCTGCTGTGCAACTGCTCTTTACTAGACACTGGCTCCAGACCAAAAACCTGGATCCAAACCCAGATTCTGCATTCACAGTTGAGTTCAGGGCCCCAGCCTATGTCTGTGAGGCCCAAATCCTGAACTCTGGGACAGTGTGGAACCAGATGCAGATGAAGGGCCTACCTGAGCTCTCAACGTGGTCAAATTTCCATCTGTTTTTGGATCTCATCTTTTCTAGTTTAATCCTAGGATTTGGGGGATTCAGTTTATATAACAGATGTTATACAAAATAAAAATGCATTGAAGGGGTTGGGTTATGGGTAGGAAACTCCAGGTATCAGTCATAGAAACTTGAAGAACAAGTATTGGTGCACGCTTTGCCACTGGTTGGAAAGAAAGTGGTTGGTAAGAAAGCTAGTCCATGAGGCTGATTAAAATAATATATTTTTAGATTTATTTGTGCTAAGGTCACTCGATCATTACCTGTTAGGCTCATTCCCTCTGGGGCACCTGGCATTGGCCACGGTCGGCAGACAGGATACTGGGCTGGATGGACCTTTGGTCTGACCCAGTATGGCCATTCTTTTGTTCTTAAGGGAGGAAGTGTGATCTAGTGAATAGTGCACTAGATGGAGACTGAGGATTCTTTTTGTGACCCTGCCACTGATCTACACTATGTTCCTGGGCAAGTCACTTCACATCTCTCTGCTTTTGTTTTCAAAGGAACAGGAGCTATCTCTCACTATGCATATATGCAGCACCTAGCACAATGGCTCCCCAACCTCAGTTTCAGCCTCTAGTGATACTAGAACACAAACAATAATGCCAAATATTTCCATGGGCGTGTGTATTACATGTGAACATGGAAGCCACAAGACTAATTTATGTTTTACTTTTGATCAAATAAAAACAAAACAAAATCTCTTTTAGAGGAATTTCACTGAGCTTAATTTCAAAGATCCACGTTTGGTGGAGGGAATAAGACCAGGTACATCAACCTGGAGAAGGGGAGAGCGGCAAAAAAAAGCCCAAACAACCGCCCTTGCCTCCTACTGGGAAGCAAATACCATTCCAAGTAGTCACGGGACTTGGGACAAAATATCTTGGACTTGCAAACTGGTAGCAACTACACGTGATGGGGGCTGAGTACAAAAGGCAGGCCAGAAGCAAGAAGCTCATTAAGCCTTAAGTGTAAACTAAAAGAGTCAAATCAATACTCTTTCAAGTACCCATCTTATCAACCCTGGTGTGTGATTTCAGGCCAGGAAAAATGACCTGCTGTGAACGGTTCCAATCCCCCGCCTTTTGGTTTATTATTATTATTACTGTCCTCAGATAATCCTTTGTTGATATGATTTAGCACTTTTAGCCCAGTGCTGCAGGGATAATGGGCTTACATTGCTTCATAGGCAATGTCACAGTCAGGGCACGTGTGTCCGGTCTACCAACAATAGAGATACATGAAGCCTGGGAGTTTAAGGGAATGAGCTGCCCAAATCCCATGTACTTCCAACAGGAGTGGGGTGCCTAAGTCTCAGAGGTGCCTTTGAAAATATCAGGTCAAACAGTTACCTTTATCGAGTATAGATGTATACTTCAGGAGGTCAGTGGTTCCTTCCAGCCTTATAATCTATGCATCTTTTTGCACATACACCAATGAAACTTATTTTGACCAACTATTAAATTACTACAGCACTGGTGAGAGGTGGCTTTTCAGAGATGTTAAGCCACATTCTGTCCTCAGGTGCCTGCCTGGAATTATGGCCATGATGCTCTTTGTTCCTGGAAGTCTCTCCTGATCCTAGTGCACCAGGCACCCACCTTCTTTTCTGTCCCTACTCATCACTATTTATTTTTTAAAGATGCTCTAAAACACAATCTCTCCATGCATCTGATTTGCAGCGCCTGCCTATTTCAACGTGAGGTGCCTTTCGTGGGTGGGGGAACCTATTCTTTGTGTTACTCACCACTGTGCCAGCACTTACTTACCCCACGAGCTGACATGACGCTGAACCCATCCTGCTTAAATGGAGGGACCTGTCTCTCCAACGTGCAGTAAAAGAGATGGAACTGAGTCGGGATTGAAAGGCTCCAAGTGCCTGGGCATGGTAACACAGGGGTAAGCAAGCCGGGAAATGGGACAAGGATATTAGCAGCTTCCTTTCCTCAGTGTGGGACAAGCTTGGAAGGAACTAGTAGGCCTTTCTAGTGAGGTCACTGGAAGGAAACCAAGGGCCCTGAAAGTGCCTGAGAGGCATTTAGAAGATGCTGGAGGAAGAACTTTTGGGAGAGGCGTATAAATACAGCTGGGTGGCTTGCTAATGCACCTTAAGGAGGGGGTGTCTTTTGGCCAAGAGCCAGCCAGACCAGTCCTGAGAGGCAAGTAGATTGATTGCAGCAGAGCCAGAGGATGCACTCTTTGGGAAGAGAAACAAGGAGAGTTTGGGACCAGACCTGGTGCCATTATATGGAGATAGACATGGGCACTGCACAGACCTCACACTGCTAGCTACACCTCTGCCCGAGGTGGACACTTGGGGAAGGCAGGAAAGGCCCAATTTACTACAACAAGAGGTACACCCCATGGGCTGTGGATCTTAAACTAAGTCAACAACATCCCTTTAAACAGCTACTAACACCATCCAGCTGTCAAGTGCACTCAGCGAGGACAGGACATGAGCACTGAGCTTTGAATCATCCCCGACTGAGGTGGTATCATCCTGAGGCTGTCGTCATTCCAAATATAGACTGGGATTCACTGGCAGCCTAAAATTCTTATCTCCGATGCTAACCTTTGCCACATTATGCTACTGGCTCCCAGCGCTGACCAGAGAGGACCAGGGCTTGCGGTTTACCATGCGCCGGCTGTCTCCGCTTTTATGGTTTGCACGTTTACTTTATTATCTTTAATTTTCTTCTTTCAGCTCTGGAGTGGGTATTAGAAAGTCAATACAAAACCTATTCTGGCCTTTTATTCTAAAATAACAGCACTAAGCTTGTTTATTTACAGTGAGACAAGGAGATATTTGTGACAGCCTTGTCAATAGTTCCATGGGAGGATGCTAACTTTTTCTTTTTAAACTCAAATGCACTTTATTTGTATGTGTTTGTCTGTCTCTCCAGATTAACTCTTGTTTTCCACAATCAATATTCTCCCAACTGCCTGAAGAGCAGGAGACGGGTGTGTGACTTGAGTTACTCAACAGGGTGGATGTAGGAACAAGATTCCCAAACCCACACCCAATCTGGAACTGCATGTTTATGCTCGGCTATTCGGAGACTGAGTTTAGCGTTCTCCACTCACCTAGCTCAGGGATGTGTCTGGCACAATTAGCCATGACCAGTAACCCAGCTAGGGAAAGTCCTGGATAGGTCATGAAGATAAGGCGATACAACTGCTTCTCATTCCCAGTAAAGATGCCGCAAATGCCATCTCAGGCCAGTTAGCCTTTCTGTGCCTCAGTTTCCCACCTGTAAATGATGAATTCATTGGTTAATGAAGTTTAATTCATTCCGCTAATGTTTTCAAACTTGGTTGCTTAAAGTTAGGGGCCTAAATACATACGTAAGCACCAGAGTGAATGGCCTGACTCAAACGCTGACACCCACTGGTCCCATTTAAACTAATGAGAGAGAGCCTGAAGTCAACAGGATCTGTGGGTGGATAACAACCTCCCACACCAAGTCGTCATTAGGTTTGAACCTTGGGCCTGTAGCGCCGACTTCTACTCCTTGACCTAGAAGGGTAACTCCACCGGCTGGTAGCAGCAAGAGACTGTTATCCTCAGTAAACCAGCCACTAGGGGAGGGATGCAACATCCACTCAGCAAGTGTCCCAGCATTGACTGAAGTGCCTAGATATGGATGTGCAAGTTTGGAAGGAATTTAGGTGTGCACGTTTGGAAGATTCTGCACAATTTTTGTGAAGGAATTTAAGTTCTTTGGGTGGAAAGCCCAGTGCCCTTTGTAAGGTCAGATGCCCTTTCTGAACTCTTCCTGTTGAGGGTAACAAACACAGCACAGCCTACAACGTCCAACGAAAAACATAAAGGGAAAAAAGCAACGCAGAACAAAATGCGCACGGCTGCTCTTGCTATTCCTGATGGAGGTGAGTCACTATCTGTGCTCCGCTCGCCAGGGCGTTTATAAAGTGGAAGCTCAAGACACTGGTTTAAACGGATTAGCAGAATCAAAACAAAGGAATATAAATTGCACTTCAGCAAGTCCTTGTTTTAGCTGTTGAAATAGTGTCCTTCAGCCCATGTCCGCTGTCATAGAGTGAACTGGGCAGAAAATGTCAGTGCATGTGTAACCTAGTGGGGGCTTTTCCCCCACCTTTCCAAGAGGCTGTATCTTTGGAGATGATTAAAGAAAGTGAGACTCAAGACCCCTTCTCCCAAACGTGTGAGTGATTTCAAACTGGCTAGTTTCATAAAGTTATTCTACCCTAAAGTCGTGGCAGGCAGAGAAGGATGAGAACTATGAGATTATTCAGCCAGCTCCTTGCCAGAGCCAACTGCCACGACAGCCCACGAGGAAGGGAAAATGGATGCAGTACCATGGGTTTGCTTCATATAAGCAGCCAAACGTTAGGCTGCTCATCTGAAATAGCCAAACCTCTGGGATCTGCAGAACTGGAATGAGAGTCTCTGAGTCTAGGTTGCCCTAGAAACTTCCTGCTTTCACTCAGGCTAGGGAATCTCATGAGAAAGCTGCTGATAAATAGTATAATCAATTACTTGACCACACTTTGGTTTGTTATGAAATATACTCAAGAGGCCAAATAACCAACGTCCATCAGGTTCATTAATATGGTGCAGGGAAAGGGTTCTAGTCAACACCCGTCTCCTACAAGCAGTCCCATTACATTCACCTCATGCAGGAGCTGTGCTCCTCGTTCCACATTTCAGCCGGTATTATTGGTACGATTTTACAAGTTACGCATCTCTTTACACGGCACTAAAATCCAACCCATCAATTTGTCCCAGTTCCCTAACTTCTTGTTCTTTTCCTTATCTTAACTCTGGGTACATGAATTCCAGATACTAAGAGGCATGAAGACACGTCCTAGGCCTGTACTCGAATAAACAGGATTGTGAGAGTAACTCTTTTTCTGTTGCTAGGAGGATACAATTATGTCCAGATAAGACAGTTTTCCTATCTACTGAAACCAAAGCTTACTTCAGCTACTGCCAGGTGTTTTGGGATACTCAGCATATGTGAACAGGATTATAATAAAGGTATAGGCTCATTTGGGATACAGAACTGCTATATTAATCCTTTATATAGCTACTTAATGCTTAATATATGTGTATGCTACCCAGAGTATATTAGATTCTTTCTCCAAGCACTGAGATGCTGCACTTGGATACTAAGCTACACTGGTATGAGGTTTCAGATTCCCAAAACCTGGATTTATTCTCACTTTTTACCAAATAGGCAAAATCAACCCCGCAGGGGAATGGCCTGTTTATAGGCTTGGAAGGGTTAGATTTGTATTGCTGAATGTCGGTAAACAGCGATTTCACTGCACACATACAAACCGATGAAAAAAATATTCCCATGGATGATAATGGAAAATTGTAGACAGGCAAACTAAGAAAAATGCTGCTTGAGAACTTATGAGAGTCTGATTTAAGGATACATGTTTTGACGTGATGTTGACAATTTGTGTTTGATCAGTTATAGAGCTTTGCCTTTTTGGATCTCAACATCTGTGGTCATTAAATAATTATTGTGTGATTCCCCCATGTCTGATGCCCCCCATAATTTCTGAAACTGAAAATTTAAACCAATGAAAACTGAAAAAAATTCTTAAAAATAAAGCAGTATTATCCATTCGAATGATAAAAGATCATCAAATTCTGCCAAGCCTACCCATTCGAGAGTAGAAGGGAAAGGTTTGAAACCAGACCTGCCTGGGCTTGGAGAATGAGCCTAGTGCTGATGCATCTGTTGGGGTGCTCCCCTCAGTGCCAGGAGCAAATTACTGCTAAGGCCTCACATGCGTGTGCACGTACTTAACTTTACTCATGTGTGTAGCCCCATTGAAGCCAATGGTTATGTTTGCATTAGTCAAGTTATCCACGTATTTAAGTGTTTCCAGAATCTGAAGCTACGGGAAACAGCAGGTTTGGGTCCCAGTGGGCTAGGCAGCAATGGTTCAATCTTCGACTCCCACTCACACATGCTCCCCATACTGAGCTTGGGGTTTCATGAACCCACAGTCCCAAAGCAAAACGTATGCATCAAAGTCACCAAGCTTTGCCTGATCTGGGGGCAGAACATGAAACCAAGTGTAACTACCACATTTTACGTGGCTCCAACCCAAAATTTAAAATCTCTCCCTAGAAATCATAGGAAAGTCGTAGCTTGTCCCTAAAGCCGAGTGCCCTTGCCTTTTGGTCCAGATCATGGACCTTGTCTGCAATTGGGGTTTGAAACAGTACTCAACGGACTTTACTTTCTTTTGCAAATGTTTCACACAGCTGCTGTGTTCCACCTCATAGCAGGCTGCAATTCGGAAGTAGTTTGCAAAGTGCTTTGGGATCATGTGGGGGTAGGAAGGAGTTATGCAAGTGCAAAGGTATATCATTAAATAATACTGTGAGTGATGATTAATGATGAAGTGGTGCCCCGGAACCAGTGGTGAGCTGGAGCCGGTTCGCACCGGTTCATGCGAACTGGTTGTTAAATTTAGAAGCCGGTTTAGAACCAGTTGTTAAAGGCCCGCGGGACTGTCCTGTCCGGCCCACCTGAGCTCTTGCCTGAGGAGGCTCCCCCGGCCCCTCCCCTGCCTTCCCTCTCTTGCAGAGCTTTGAGTAGCATGGTAAGGGGGTGGGGCTGTGAGCTCCAGCGGGCCGCACGGCATCCATACCCGCTGCCCTGAGCAGCATGGTAAGGGGGCCGGGCCGGGGCTGGGAGGAGGGGTTGGATAAGGGGCAGGGAGTGGTTGGAGAGGGCAGAGGTTCTGGGGAGGCGGTCAGGGGACGGGGAACGGGGCGGGTTGGGTAGGCATGGGAGTTCTGGAGGTCTGTTGGGGTGGTGGTGGATGGGGTCGAGGCAGTCAGGGGTCAGGGAGCGGGGCAAGTTGGGTAGGGGGTAGGGTCCTGGGGGGCAGTTAGGGGTGCGGGGGTCTCAGGAGGGGGTGGTCAGGGGACAAGGAGCGGGGGGGGTCTCGGGAGGGGGTAGTCAGTGGACAAGGAGCAGGGGGGGTTGGGTTGCGGGTTCTGAGGGGGGCAGTCGGGGGCAGGACGTGGGGGGGAGGACAGGCAGTTGGGAAGGCATGTGGGGCTTGTACTCACCGGGCGGTTCCCTAGTGGGTCGTCGTCGGCACTTTGGCAGCGAGTCCTTCACTCACTCTGGGTCTTCGGGCAGCACTGAAGGACCCGCTGCCGAAGTGCCGCCAAAAACCCAGAGCGAGTGAAGACCTCTCGCCGCCGAAAACCCAGTAGTGAACCGGTTATTAGGATTTTGGGAGCTCATCACTGCCTGGAACGGGTGCAAAATAAGGAAATTCAGGGCTAGCGTGCTGAATGTTTCCTTTCTCCTGTTCCCCCTGATGAAAAAATAACGCACCCAGACACCCCACATCTCAGATTCCTGTTACCATCAGATCACATTGTGACTGAAATGCCCTCTCTCAGCCCCAGACGTTACAGAGTATTATTTCAGTAGTGGCACTCACCCCTTCCCCATGGATTTCTTGGCTTTGGCTGTCAGCCAATCAAGGCTTCAGCAATCTGATCAGCTGTATAATTTAATGAACCCTTTTTTCCTGGGGAAGGCCCCATTCCTTTATACATGCTGGAGAGATATCACATTTCACAGGATGACCTCTGCTTTTATAAGATGATGGGAGAAAATTGGTTTTGGAAATCGAGGAAGATTGCATCTTGTGAAACAGAATCCGGAGAGTGACCCAGAGACCACCTTTCCATTCCAGTCCATTTCATTTCAGTTTTTGGTTTTGATGAGTAACTAAAAATAGTGAAGGTCGCTTGACCGAATGTGCAAATAATTAACCAGCAAAATAACACCACTTCTGTCCTCCAACTCCAATGCATGGCACTGTGGACTGGAGAGCTAAGAATCACTTGTCCACCATGGAAATGCAGCCATCTCTGGAGTGGAGCGGGGCCACCTGTTTAACAACACACTGCCATACTTCTGCACACCGATTGAGGATTTGAAATAAATAAATGCTCTCTCCAACTGAAAACACAAAGGGTAAATTGAGGTGGGAGCATGCAGTGAATGGAATTAGGGTTTGGCCAAGACAGTGTGGTTAACACACTTATGAAAAGAAGCATGGGATTTTTAATGTCTGGGACAAATGGAGAATAACTCCTAGAGATATGCAGATAACTTGAGAACTGTTCCCTTTTAGGAGGTAATAACCACTATGCCCCAAATAAACTCTGCCACGCCCAGGATACCTTTCTTACTGCGTGACCAGGAAGCCAGCCTGTTTACTGTCATGAAACACCTAATACTGAAAGAGCAGAATGAATGAAACAAGCGATTTAAGTGGTAGAAGGAGCTGAGCAGCCTAGTTTGTTGCGGGAACATGGTGGTGAGTTGGGCCTGAGGTATTCTGGGAGTTGTATGCTGTGTGTTTGCTGAAAGCTGTGCTGCAGTTGTTAGGCATCATCTGCACGCATTTCTCCCTGCACGTGTGTGTAACAGACTGGCAAAGGGCACTGATCCAGTGAGGCATGGAGTGCCTTCAGCTCTTAAGAAATCCAACCGCAGTGCAGTCATGTATTGGAGTACGTGCGAGCTGCTCAAGCATGTGTTGCTATGTCACCCTCTAGTAGTTGGCTTGTAACCCCTAACTCTCTCCAAGATTCTCCCTTAGTTCGGTGCTGCTGGAGCTGAAGTGAGATCCTAGCTCCATTGTAGGCAGTGGCAAAGCATCCACTGACTTCACAGGGGCCAGAATTTCTGGTTTCTTTCCCTAAGGCTACGTACGTGCAGATTCGCTGACTGCCGTGATACCAACATTCCCGAGAGTTGGGTCAGATGCTTAGCCAGTATAATGCGGTGTGGCGCCACTGAGGTCAATATGCCAATTTACACAAGCTGGGGGAGGGGGAGAGCTGGCCCATTTTGTGGGGTTGGGTACATTGCTTTTGACTGAGTCTCCAGGAAGAAGAGGTGCACACATTTCATCTCGAAAAGCTTCATGTTCCGTGTCCCCGTCTTATCCACACTCCTGATCTTCCATCTCTTTCCCACTTGGCATCTTCACTCAGGACATTACGGCATGAGGATCTTTTCCCTTCTATACCACAGTAATCAGCACAGAATGGTAAAAAGAACTGATGGCAAATCTTTGAAGGGAGCAACACCAAGAAGTGAGAGGAATTGCTTAGGGTGGTCCAAGGAGGTTACAACTAGGAGTATTGGGATGACACTGAAAGAGGCGGAAAATTAAAGAGCCAGATCCTCAGCTGATGTAAATCACTATATCTCCTCCTCTGTTCCTTAGGATGGATATCAGGAAAAACTTTTCAACAGTGAGATTTACCAGCACATGCAATAAGGAAAGTAGTGGAAGTTCCACTGGGTGGCACATTTAAACACTAAAATACACAATATAATATACTAGTCTAGGGGACGGGTTAGACATCCTAATATGTCTATCCCACTTCTAAAACCAGTTCCTCTGGTAATATTCCCCCCTTTGTCCTTTTCTTCAGTGAAAGCAGAGAGCACAAATGGGACTGAAAAGAAAAACCCAACCAAAAAAATCAGCCTCCATGGGTCCTTTCACCTGGAAACTCTTCTTTGTGTTTGTACACGGCTACATGCGCTGCAACTTTATGACCGTTCTGGGTCCCCCCTGGGAGTGTCAAACCCTCTTCGTGCTTAAGACAGCAGGTCAATTTCCATCCAGAAATATCTGCCACAGAAGAGATGCACAAGAGGAAAGGGGAAAACATATATTCATTGTACTGGGAGTTAAAAGAGCGTCAAATCGATTGCACATGTGTAAAAGGCCAATAAATTGAAGGCAATGCTCATATTGATATTGTGAGATGTGCCCCAAAATAACATGTCACTATGGAGCGATGGGCTATGTTTGGGCTTAAAAAACATTGCTTTCCCCACTCTCCCTCCAAAAAAAAGGGAGACTCCTTTTTTTTGGATGGTGATGATTAAATAACAGAAAACTGAAAAGCAACAGACATTAGGCCAGTAGGAGGAATAAATAAGGAACATCATTGGCGGTTGTAAATAACCGGCGCCGGTTTGAGCACAAAGCAACACATCTGGTAATTATTCTCAATTCCGCTCCAATTGCTTTGATTCGCCAGTGTAAGGGGGCACAATGAATTCCACTTTTATTTATTTATTTTTTGCAAATCAGTGTTTAATTGTAAATTGCCTTGGAGGAATCAATGGGATGCATTACTCCTGCCACGTGAGGTGTGAAACGTTTGTCATTATTACACAATGGATTATTTTTTAATAATCTTTGCCTGAGTGTCCCATTTCCTTGTAATAGGGTTGGTTTGGGACTGGGAGAAGTTGCTGTAGGTTGTTTTTATTCTCTGCTTATAGTTTTATTGTGGCTGTTACTTCATTATATCATTATGACTTCTTTCTTTTTTAAAAGCGTAGTTAAAGCAAGGTAAACTGAGCCCTGTGGTTTCATAATAGACTTGTTAGTGAGCAGGGATGCGTTTGTGGGTAAGGACTGGACTGGACTGAGGACCTGGGTTCACTTCCTTGTTCCACCACCGCCTCCCATTGTGACTCTATGTGAACTCCTTTGACCTAGAGATTTGCAGAAGTGCTTTCCAGAGCTACTCAACAAAAGGGAAGTACACCTCCACCCTGATATAACGCTGTCCTCGGAAGCCAAAAAATCTTACTGCATTAGAGGTGGAACCGCGTTATATCGAACTTGCTTTGCTCCACCAGAATGCGCAGCCCTGCCCCCCTGGAGCGCTGCTTTTCCGCATTATATCCGAATTCGTGTTATATCGGGTCATGTTATATCAGGGTAGAGGTGTATATTTCATAACAAGTTTAGAAAAGATGGTAAAAATGGGTGTGGGGTGACATTTTTTAAATTTTTCAATGAAAAATGACACGGTTTCCTTAGGAAAGTAACATCTTCCTTAGGAATATGTTAAAAGGCCAGGACCCGTGATCCTATTATGTTGGTATTAATTTCTATATGTCTACATAGCCATGATGTATAGCTGTCCAGTCCAAAATAGAGTATTGTCAGAGAAAGTGATTCCACATTTCTCCATGGGAGCTTGTCTTGTTGCACATATTCTTCTAACAGCGATAACATTTTTTTTCTGAATAGTTACCCTGAATTTTGCTATGGTTTAATGTAGGGCTGTCGATTAATCACAGCTAACTCACATGATTAACTAAAAAAAATTAATTGTGATTAAAAAATTAATCGTGATTAATCTCAGTTTTCATCGCACTGTTAAACATAGACTACCAATTGAAATTTATGAAATATTTTTGGATGTTTTTCTACATTTTCAAATATATTGATTTCAATTACAACACAGAATACAAAGTGTACACTGCTCACTTTATATTATTTTTTATTACAAATATTTGCACTGTAAAAATGATAAACAAAAGAAATAGTATTTTTCAATACACCTCATACAAGTACTGTAGTTCAATCTCTTTATTTAGAAAGTGCAACTTACGATTGTACACGTTTTTGTTACATAACTGCACTCAAAAACAAAACAATACAAAACTTTAGACCTACAAGTCCACTCAGTCCTACTTCTTGTTCAGCCAATCACTAAGACAAACAAATTTGTTTACATTTACAGGAAATAATGCTGCACACTTCTTATTTACAATGTCACTGGAAAGCAAGAACGGGCGTTCGCATGGGACTTTTGTAGCCAGCATTGTAAGGTATTTACGTGCCAGATATGCTAAACATTCGTATGATCCTTCATGCTTCAGTCACCATTCCAGAGGATATGTTTCCATGCTGATGACATTCATTAAAAAAATGCTTTATTTAAATTTGTGACTGAACTCCTTCAGGGAGAATTGTATGTCTCCTGCTCTGTTTTACCTGCATTCTGTCATATATTCCATGTTATAGAAGTCTCGGATGATGACCCAGCACATGTTGTTCATTTTAAGAACACTTTCACTGCAGATTTGACAAAACACAAAGAAGGTACCAATGTGAGATTTCCAAAGATAGCTACAGCACTTGACCCAAGGTTTAAGAATCTGAAGTGCATTCCAAAATCTGAGAGAGATGAGGTGTGGAGTACGCTTTCAGAAGTCTTAAAAGAGCAACACTCCGATGCAGAAACTACATAACCCAAACCACCAAAAAAGAAAATCAACCTTCTGCTGCTGGCATCTGACTCAGATGATGAAAATGAACATGAGTCAGTTTGCACTGCTTTGAACTGTTATCGAGCAGAATCCGTCATCAGCATGGACACATGTCCTCTGGAATGGTGGTTGAAGCATGAAGGGACATATGAATCTTTAGCATATCTGACATGTAAATACCTTGCGACTCGGGCTACAACAGTGTCATGCGAATGCTTGTTCTCACTTTCAGAGGACATTGTAAATTAGAAGCGGGCAGCATTATCTCCTGCAAATGTAAACAAACTTGTTTGTCTGAGTGACTGGCTTAACAAGAAATAGGACTGAGTGGACTTGTAGGCGCTAAAGTTTTACATTGTTTTATTTTTGAATGCAGTTATTTTTAAATATAATTCTACATTTGTAAGTTCAACTTTCATGATAAAGAGATCACACTGCAGTGCTTGTATTAGGTGAATTGAAAAATACTATTTCTTTTGGTTTTTTACAGTGTGAATATTTGTAATAAAAATAAATATAAAGTGAACACAGTACACTTTGAATTCTGTGTTGTAATTTAAATCAATATATTTAAAAATGTAGAAAACATCCAAAATATTTAAATAAATGGTATTCTATTATTGTTTAACAGTGCGGTTAATTGCCATTAATTTTTTTAATCGCACGATTAATCACAATTAATTTTTTTAATCACTTGAAAGCCCTAGTTTAAGCTCATTGCTCTTGTGCTTAGTGGCCTGAAGAGCTGGAACAGCACTGGAAATAACTGACCCCTGTCTTGTCTATTTTTATAGTGTTCATTTTATTTACCTATTTGGATTATTATAAATATTGGGCCAACTTTTCATACTTCAACATAAAGAGGCAGAGGCCCTTATTCAATCAGTTTCTGTTGTATTCAGTACTTTCGAGCTCCGTCCCAAAGAGACAGGTTTCAGAGTAGCAGCCGTGTTAGTCTGTATCCATAAAAAGAACAGGAGTACTTGTGGCACCTTAGAGACTAAACAAATTTGTTAGTCTCTAAGGTGCCACAAGTAGTCCAAAGAGAGAATCCTTCTGTCCCATGTGCAGTGCAGCCTCCGTTTGCCCAAGGATAACTAGAAGGCTGCTGCCTAGAAAGCCAGAGTCTTTTGAAGAACAGCAAAGTCACTGGGGCCAGTCTCTGCTCCTTCGATGACAATCATCACAGATTTAGCTCTGCTGAGTGGAGCAGGAGAGCTAATTAACACAAAAAGTCATAAAGAGATTGTGCCAACGGGGAGAAATAGATTCACACGAGCTATCTGTGTCGGTATCCTTTATAGCCCAAGTGTCAGAGGATTCTAACAGTATGATTAAGAATGACAAGTGTTAACCCTCCCCGTCAGTGGGTTTCCCAGCTCTCCTGCTGCACTGGCCTTATCCCATTTTCTTTCATGGAATGAAAGCAATTAGAGATAGAAAAGACACATTAGTTCATCTAGTCCATATGCTCTCTCTTCTAGGCCAGTGCAAAATTATCCACGATATTTTGCAGTGCATCGTCCAATTTTTAAATGACTCGAACACTAGGGGTTCCATCCCTTCTCCTATGAAGCCATTTCACTGACTAATGTGTCTCTCGGGGTCTGACTCTCCCCTTTACACACTAGCACAACCCCTGCTATTTGGGGGAAAGGAACCTCTTCCTGGAGCAGGTTCTACCAGATCGTTTGGCAATATCCTGGCAATGATATGTTCACTTGTAGTATATAATTAAATCACTACATGTCTCTGTGTGCTGCAGAATGATCCAGACAGGGATCTCTGTGTCATCTCTCATCCTAGACTCACTTTTTCATCATCATCTCTTTGCAAGGTCTTCAGTGGAGAGGGATCAATGGCATATAAGACCCTTGAGCAGAGTCCCTGCCACTAGGGCTACGTTTCTTGACACTACAGAGGAAACCCTTTTCCCTGCTTCCATTTTTAGTTCAGTTCCACTACCCTCACCAGTTTGGAGTTCTGGTGACTCCCCAGAATGTCACCGGGGGGATTTCTGGATAGAAAGCTTATGCAAATGAACTCTCTCTTTAGCCATTTCACTTATAGATGATAGCAGAGATCTCCTTCCCCTATGGAGCTTCTGTCTTTTTTTTTTTCCTGGTTCATGAACAGATGGCAGTAGCAAACTCCTTACCCTCTACAGCTTCAGGCCAGAGGTCTTACATAAGTAAACTTCTCTGGCTGGAGCCTTTATACTAGATTCTGCTCTCATTTACCCTAGGGTCAATCCAGAATGACTTTTTAAAACTTATTGGTCAGATACGTTAATTTAACTGAGAACAACAAAACCTGACTGTTCCTTCACTTGCTTGATATAATAGTGTCTAGATGACAGTTGAAAGAAAGAAAGAAAGAAAGAAAGAAAGAAAGAAAGAAAGAAAGAAAGAAAGAAAGAAAGAAAGAAAGAAAGAAAGCTGGATTAACCAGTAAGTTGGAAATAGGAATCTGGAAAAATTGTCATTGATTTTTTAACAGCAGCACAGAAGTATGGAGGTCAAGAACACACACACGCACACACACACAATACGGGTTTTATATGACGAGGGGAATAAAACTGACTTTTTATTCAGAACAGCTCATAGTGAGATTCCAAACTGTAACCGCACATATTTTTAAAAAATACCCGAAAGAAATAAAGAGTAAAAAAACCCTAACATTTTCTGATATCCATGAAAAGCAATAACACTGACTTGACCTTGGTTTCTAGTAGCCACTCTCTGAAATACTGGCTGCAGTAGCATCGGTGCCAATTGGTGGGCGTATTCCAGTTGTCATTCCATGCCGTCCTTGAAAGAATAGGGTTTTTTTGTTTGTTTTTTTTAACTCCACTGATTCTCTGAGGTTTGTAGCCAAGGTATATCAGCTCTCTATCAAAGAGCTCTGACAGAAAGCTTCGCTCATATATGAAACCCTACACTGTACACACCCACACCCATGCACAGGATTTGACTTCTGTGCGGAACAGCAAAGGGATTTCAGAATTAAAGATGAAACTCCATTCCTCTGATGTCTAGAGATACTGCCACGTATTTGGATTTTTAAAAGCCACTTCAGAACGTGCTGCCCACACTCTTAGAATAATGGCAGAAATGCTCTGGTTCCACATGACAAGCCTCTGAACTACCATGGCAAAAGGCCAGTTGGAGTATGAAGTTTCATGGTAGATGCTGGATCATGTGAACAGAATGAAGACATCTTAGCACTGGCTTATATAGTAATTAAGGAGGCCAACTTTTTCTATTCACTGCAAAGCACTGCTGATAACATGACATAAAGATGAATAATATCTTATAGTTAGTAGCACCTTTCATACTCCAGGCTCCAAACGCACTTTACACACGCTATAGATATCACTTCCACCCTCCAACAGATTCATCTCTTCACCCACGGTATGCAGCGACACTTCCCCTTGGTTCTGGACAGGAAGTGAAGAAGAAAACAAGTGGGCCAAATTCCCTGATGGGTGAGGCGCTGTCAAAGCCACTGGAGATGAGTCTATTTACAACAGCTGAGACTTTAGTCCAATATCCAGTTAAAACGACGAGAAATCAGAAGGAAACTGACAGTGGGATTCTGCCCTGGCATCAGGATTAACCACCTCTACTCAAAAAGTGCCATCGGATCTTCACAGGTGGGATGTTGCACCAGATAGTCAGCACCTCTGCTGGCCCAACACCCCCTAGCACCATGTGGAAGTAATACTCCAATGACATCTGACAAGGCAGAGCACCAGATTAATACTGCTTTATTTTTAAGACTTTTTTTCAGTTTTCATTGGTTTAAATTTACAGGACTCCCTTCCAAAAACTGGCCCTGCTGACCTGATGTCATCACTGCCCAGGGTGTTGATAGCAAAGGCCTAGAAGCGGAAAAGTGCTTTTCCTAAGTATGCCCTTCATTGTAACGGACAAGGCTGAGGCTTCAAGGTGCAAGTGTGTGTTTGCGCTGCAGGGGTATTCTCTGTTCTGAGGCTTGCTGGCATTTTGGTGCTGGAGGTAAAAAGGAAAACCCAAGCCTTCAAAGGAGCTTTGAAAGGACGATATCCCGACCCAACGTTTGTTTGTGGGATCTGAGCTGGCCTGAGCTAATGCTGAGACTTCTGTGACTACCAGGCAGCTGTAAGCGTTTTATGAGGCATTTCCACGGCAGCATTTAGGAGAGAATAGTATCGGGGGTAGCCGTGTTAGTCTGTATCCTAAAAAACAACAAGGAGTCCGGTTGCACCGTAAAGCCTAACATTTATTTAGGCATAAGTTTTGTGGGTAAAAAACCCACTTCTTCAGATGCATGGAGTGAAAGTGACAGATGCAGGCACTGTTATACTGACACATGAAGAGAAAGGAGTTACCTCACAAGTGGAGAACCAGTGTTGACAGGGCCAATTGGATCAGGGTGGATGTAGTCCACTCCCAATAATAGATGAGGAGGTGTCAATGCCAGGAGAGGCAAAGCTGCTTTTGTAATGAGCCAGCCACTCCCAGTCCCTCTTTAGGAGAGAATGTAACTGACGGGCTAGCGGCACAGCGTCTCGTCGCACAGAGTTGGCATGGAGGTCAGGATTGGGACCAGCGCCTGTTCAACATTATAAGGAGGTCTTTTCCCTAGCAGAGGCAGCGGAGAAGTGTTCCTCTGCCACAGTGACAATGTCCTAAAGGTCAGGAGAGGTCAGGCTAGATGGGACACCTTTCTGCGCCCATCAGGGCTGTTCCCCGTTCGTCCAAAGGAGCAGCTACTGAGCAATATGAGGCATATTCTAATGCATGAAGAGAGGCTGAGTGCGCTCTCTTTGCCATGTTCCTATTAGAACCACAAGCCCAGGGGTAGGGGAGAAAGGACTACAATTGAGCAGCACTGGAAGTCAAAGGCAGCATGCCCTAGTGGCTAAAGCAATGACCTGAGACTCAAAAAACCTGGGTTCTAGTCCTGATCTGCTACTAGCTTCTGACTAACCGTGGACAAGTCTTTGTGCCTCAGTTTTCCCATCTCTAAAATGGGGGATAATGATAGTGATCCTCCTTTATAAGGCAGATTGAGATCTACCAATGACATATGCTGGATAAGTGCTAGGTATTATCATCTCCCATATGGCAGTGTCATGGCTAGCTGATCAGTTATATTCTATCCTAACTGCAGCCCTGGAAATGCACAGTAAAATGCTCAGCATGCAGCTCATTCCAAATAAACCCCCACAAAGGTTGGGTTGGACTAGTCTCCTTTTACAGGCCATTTAAAAAATATTTGTGACCCTTCTGAACCAGTGGCGCACCGCTGTGATGGTAGAAAGACCCTGGTTTTCTATATTGTACACCAGACCAGATGCATTGTATGAAATCAGCCTCTCTTCTGCCCTTTGCCAGGGGCCCGGCAAGGGATCGGAAGGTCGGGTTTGCCGCTATGGTTTAACATTTGAAGCTGGGAGTCTCTCGCTGTGGAGATCACCATGACTTCAAAATTTAAAATAAACAAGTAGCACCTGGTGGGCATTGCATCTCTCTCAAAGGAACGGGCAGGGTGGATTCCTTTTGTAACGCCTGCACTCAGCCCTCCGCAGCCCTGGGCTAATTCTTCAGACAGGCTTGTTAACACCGAGTCACCAAAATGACTCCTGGTTTGCGTAGGCATTGGCCATGCTTTCAGAGGGTCATCTGCCTCAGCTCACATCTCAGCTCCAAATAAATTAGCAGGCGGCAGGTTCCCCGGTGAAACGAATGGATACATTCAACGGTAAAACGTGCTGATTGTCTGTACATCTCAGCTGGCCCTGCTAAGGCACGCGTGACAGCCTTTGTGCCCGGAAAAACTGTCTAGAATAAATCTTCCCGTTTGCTCACTTTGTAACCATTTTGAATCCCTTTGTGTTGTTTCGGTGGTTTCACATTGCAGACGGTGCCTCAGGCTTTTTAAACATTTGGCTTGACACCCGGCAAAGTGACTATAAGCAAATCTGTATCACGCTGATGGATATTTGAAGGGTCCTTTCGTTGTGTTTCTCCAAAGCAAATCTTCAGTAGGGGGCCAGATCCAGCCTCCATTAAAGTCACTGGGAGGCTCTACATTGACTCTCAATGGTTTCATGTGCCGAGATTGTTTTCAGTTCTACCCCCAGCTCATCTCTGTACCCATTCCATTCATGGGCATGCAGAGTACTTTCCCCTGCCATTCGTGATCACAAAATGTTCCCTAGGTAATTACAGGGGTCCCCAACGCGGTGCCTGGCCGGCGTCATCGAGATGCTCCACTGCCACCACGGTCCTTTGTCTGGCGCCCACCACACGAAAAGGTTGGGGACCACTGCGTTAGGAGACTATTGAATGTAGTTCAGCTATTTGTCATGGAAGGATGACGAGCCATGACCAGATGGTCACAGGGCTCTCTGCTGGTCACCAGCAAGTGTTCCATGGTTTGAGAACCCCGGGTCCAATCTAATCCATCTAGGCGTGTATAGTACGCTCATCACTGTGGTTATAAATAAATAATTGGAGATAGACCTATCTCCTAGAACTGGAAGGGACCTTGAAAGGTTATTGAGTCCAGCCCCCTGCCTTTACTAGCAGGACCAAGTACTGATTTTTGTCCCAGATCTTTAAGTGGCCACCTCCAGGATTGAACTCACAACCCTGGGGTTAGTAGGCCAATGCTCAAACCACTGAGCTATCAGGGTGCCCAAAGTTTGTCCAACTTGGCATGACTTCCTTTCGCAGCATTTAACTGGCAAATGGCAGCAGCTTCCATCTTCGATACAAATGTGCAGCCCATGCAGACTGCAGGCTACAATGTCTAATACAATGATGGTTGGATCAACATGAAACATGGTCTGTAGTCTGCATGGCAAGATTCTCATTCCCTGAAGCTGGGAAGGGGTGACAGGGGATGGATCACCTAATGATGACCTGTTAGGTTCACTCCCTCTGGGGCACCTGGTATTGGCCACTGTTGGAAGACCGGATACTGGGCTAGATGGACTCAGTGCGGCTGTTCTTATGTTATGATCTGACTGTAACTAGCCCCAGAAAATTCCATTCAGCAATTGGGAATTATGTGTTGACATAAAGCCAACAGAGCTGCCTCCTGTGCAAACACCTCCCTCCCTAGCAAAGGGCACTATTAAGGCAGGATGAGGTTGTGTGGCAACTCAGTTAAACCTGCTGATCACCAACCTAACATATGTTAGAGCAGTCCCAAGGCTGCTCTAACTCATCCTGGGGCTGGAGCCAGCATAGACCAGGATCAAGGACCCATAACCAGCTTGTTGACACTCCCCTGCTCTGCAATGACTGTGGCTCAGATGCAGAGGAAAATCTGGCTCTCCGTGGGTTGTGTCTGTACACTATAGATAAGGGAACTCTTAGAAATCTGCAGGATGCAATTGGCTAATAGGCCACACCAGTGAATTAGAAGGACCAGCTTATCACAATGTGGGCTGTGTTCAGAGCCAGTACATTTTAGCATCCTGTCTTTTCACTAATAAACAGTGGGAACAAAGTTAATTACAGCAAAGCCCGTGAGCTATTTTATTTCTCTCTTATTTACAAACGACAGCAATGGATTTTCAATCATAATTGTTTATAAAAGCCCTTAACTAACAAACATCCAAGAAGCAGAAATGTGCACACCTTGGCACCTGCATTCCCCTTCCTATTCATCAAGGGATACTGATGCTAATGGTAGCTACATCGGCGTATCAATCCATTAATACAACACAATACAATATTTGTACTGCAGCGTTACCATAGTATCAAAACATTCCAATCCAGGGAAGAATATGCCAAGGAAAATGACTCTCTCTTTTAATCTTCAGAAACCAACGTGTTGACTAGAGAAGGGCCAGAAAGAAATTTTTTGATCTGAATAGCCTCTGAATACTGAGAAATTGCTCCTGACCTCCATTTCCCATTTTACAACTGACTGAAAGAAAAGGCCAGATCTAAACATCCTCAAACTTGGGGAAAGTTTGCAGCCGGGCCTGGATCCTAAATTGGCAGCTGTGTCCCATCTCAAGTTCTTTACATAATTATAGTACAATAGAATCAGGGATGGATGAAATGGCTTTGGAGAAAAAAGCAGCCACTTTTTCTATTATACCTGAGCATTAGACCTGGGTAGGAGCAACAACAACAACAACAATAATAATAAATCTCCATTATTCCAGGAATTTCTAACCAACATACATAACTGAGGTGTAGTCACATTCGAATAGCAGCCCATAAGTACCACATGCTCTATGGCCAGTTTGCTGGTTCTTGTTTTATACACGCTGAACCAAAATCTCAGGTCTCTGAAACTTGGGGTGTCCAAAGTCCCAGCTCAGAACCAAATCCAAGTTTTGTGGATCCATTTTCAATAGACCCGTCCCTCTTCTAACAGACCCATCAAGCTGCATCCATGCCTTCTGAGTCACTTGATAAGACAACAAGGACTTGGCCGTAATATTGTTCTCTTCCCCTTCTTTTCCCCCTTATTGTTATTATGTGTATTACAATCGCGCCTAGAGTCCCCAACTAGCACCAGAGCACTATTGCTCTCGGTGCTGTACGAATGTACAGAAAACGCTTCATAAGTACATAGCACGAGAAGAGAGCTGCTGGGCCATCAAGTCCAGCCTCCTGCTATTGCAGTAATCCCCATGCATCATTCTGCAGACACTAGTGACACACGGTCCTTCACCAATGTCCCAACGCGTCCCAACACAAGGCACATTCACACCGACGGGTTGGGTTCTTGGCCAAATTGGGTCAATTTCTCTGGTCCCTCCTCTCTCCACTTGATTGCTTGTGACTCACGCTTGTTGCACTGGGTTCGATTTAGATCACAGGCCAGGAAGTGCATTTTGACATGGTTTCTGAGCTGCCTAGCGTGCTTCTTGGCACGCAAGCCAAAAATAACTATTCTTATGAATCCTGAGCTGGGTTTCCATGTCCCGGATGAAATGGATTTTGGGTACATCTCTGATAGAGCCATCTGCCATGAATCAGGGAGGCTACCTCGTCTGTATACAAAGTAGAGAAGTGGACAGGGATAAGTATTGGTAGCTCTTGTCTGTCTAAGGTACTTAGATGGCTCCCATTTCCACAGCATCTCAGAGTCCTTATCCTGACAACACCCCTGTGAGGTAGGGAAGTTTCCCCTTTCTCAGTCACACAAGAAGCATGAGGTAAAGTCCAAGGTAAGTTCTCAAAACACTAGGCCATCCTCCTTCGTGAGTCATGGTGAAGGGAAGGTGAGGTAGAAAGGTAAGAATAGCACCAAGTCATGCAACAGCTTAATCAAAATCATGACGACGCTAGGAGACCGGATGGATAATGCACTCCCAAAGCACGGGCATGGATTAATGTCATCAGCATTGATATAAATAAGGTGTCTGCCTTTAATTAATAAATAATAGGCTGCAAAGCTAATCCTCTTCTGCTCCCTCCTTTTGAAAGGTGCAATCTGTTAATCACATGTCACTGCCAGCCTGGTCACTTCTTTTTTTAGATTTGAGATTTTTTTTTTTAAAAAAAGGCTAGACATAAATGGATCCTAAATCAGTCAGGGCAATTGAATAGCATAGCCAGCCTTATGAGCCACTGCTGATGTCAACCCTTAGCGACGTGCTTTTTCCCCAAGGAAAAATATAATGCTTTAAAGAGAGTGAAAGCTTGTGATGTTGTTAAAGGTCAATGTGTTACTAATGTCTGAGAAATGAAGCCTTTCCTGGTTAGATGGCCAGGTAGAGCTCAGTGCGATGCAGGATTTCTTCATCATGGTTCCTTTTTGCCTCTGTGGGGCCAGGCTAACCTTGGCCAGAAATTGCAGTGGGAAGTGATGGAGACAGCACACCTGTCTCAGCTGAGTTTGTAAATGAACTGTCTGGAAGGCAGGAAAAGCACTGCCCAGATGTTATCATTGGCAAGTGGAGTGAGGGTGAGCACATCTGTGTCATTAGCTTTTGAGGATGCAGAACAAACTGTGTAAACTGATGCATGCAGATATAGAGATCAGGGTTCAGTGGAGTTGCTGTATTCATGGAAATTCATAAAAATCACAGATATTAGATATGGAAAAATCATCCTCGGTCTGTCCCAGGATTATTCCCCTACAGTACATTTTCTGGTGCTTTGTCCAGGTTAGCTTTAACACAGCCGCCCACACCGGATACCCCTCCTGCTACCTAGCCCTATTCTTCATCTGTGTTGACCCGCTATAGCGCTACAAAGCCAAGATCATTTATAGTGGTGGAGCATGTCAGCCATTATTCATACATTTCCATCACTTTCTATGGCTGGAATCACAAGAATCATAGAAATTAGAGATCAAAAAGACCTGCTGGTTTGCTTAGCAAATAGAATTGCCCCTACATTGTCTGTTCACCAATTTTAAATACTCTGGTGGTGTCAAGAAGGTGTCAGTTCTCTTAATACAGTAACAGTGCCATTCTATGGAGGGGAAGGAAGGGGACAAAAGAATGGTTCTATGTTTACGGCAGAAGAGTGGGAGATGAGATCTGGGTTGTATTTTCTGCTCTGCCCACAGGCTTCCTGTGTAACCATAGAGAAGTCCCTTAATATGTTTGTGCCTTACTTTTCCTATCTATAAAATGGGAATAATACTTCCCTTCCCTAGCATATAAGCATATTGTTGAGTTTAATTCACCAGTGTCTGTAAAGCCCTTTGAGATCATCAGATGGGAAGGACAAAGGATTATTTTTAGGGCTGGTAGAAAAATACCAATTATTTTTCACAGGAACTTCTGGAAAATGTTGGGTTCTAAATTTCCCCTTTGCTTATTTGATTAAAAACTGAAACTGAAAAAATAATGTTTGTTTTTGAGAACCATTTTTTATAAAATGTTCAGGTTTTGAAAACTGAAGACCAAACATTTTGAATGATGGCTGAACCCCAAACCTGAATATTTACACTGGAAACTCACAATTTTCACTGAAAACATATTCCTGTTTTCACTTTCTGGGCTTTTTGTTTGTTTGTTTGTTTTATGAAAACCTGGATAAATTTTGACCAAAATAAAGATTTGGAGGGAAAAATGCTACCGGCTCTAATTGTTATTCAGCTTTCATCACTAAAATGGCTCGTGGTTAATCAAAATGTGTGCTAGGTGCGATGAGTGTGAGGAAAAGCTTTCGAGAGATGGTTCAGAGAAGCAACTAAACTTTAGCTGAAGTTCATCCAAACTTATTTCAAACTATGTGATCTCCTAGTTGAGCAGGAAACCTCAGAAGTGTAGATTTCTAGCTAGATTTCTTTATGCAAATGCAAATTTGACTATGTAATGCAGGAAGTCTGACTAGATGATCTACAACAGTGTTTCTTAACATTTTTGATACCAGGAACCAGTTTGCTGCCTTCCTAAACTGTCTCAGGGAGATCTCAGGGACCAGTGGAGAAACACTGATCTACAGATTCCTTCTGGCCTTAAAAACTATTAATTAGGAATTTCGTGTTCCTCCAGTCCAGAGAATAGCAATGTTCTGGCCCTTCCATTTAGAATCATAGACGATTAGGGTTGGAAGGGACCTCAGGAGGTCATCTAGTCCAACCCCCCTGCTCAAAGCAGGACCCAACTAAATCATCCCAGCCAACGCTTTGTCAAGCCGGGCCTTAAAAACCTCTAAGGATGGAGATTCCATCCACTTATAGTACTGGCCAAGAGCAGAAAGCACAGAGTCACGTGAACACAAATGTGGAGGAAACCAAACTGCTTTGAACTTCAAGAAACGTTTTTGTTCCGGCCTGCTGGTGGTAGAAGTTCCCAATCAGTTCTTGCCTGAGCCAAACCATCTCTCGATCCTCCCTAATCAAAAATCTGGTTTCCTATAATGTCTAGAGACATGTCCTTGATCCCAGGTTTAGTTCAAGATCTCAAGAAAAATATTCCAGGGGAAAGGGATAAATTCAGGTCATCACAGACATGGAGAAAACAACCACATTTGGATCAAGATTTGAACTTCGCCATAGTTCTAAGGTGTTCTTGTATTTTGTGCCTTCGCCCAAGCTGCTTCAGTCCTCACACTTGAGTGGAGCTCCCTGTAAATATCCACTACACTGCCTCAGTATCCCCCTTCACAGCCCTTCTTAAAACCCTCCTTTGCCATGACACGTACACAAACATGACAAAGGCTAGGTACATGGTGTGTTGAGACCACTGCCTCTCCCACTGACCGTTCCTGACTCACTGTCTCCTTGTGTTCCCTCATCTGTCCGTCTCCACCTATTGTTTCTTTTCTTAGGCTTAGATTGTAAACTCTTTAAGGCAAAGACCATCTTTTTGTTCTGTGTCTGTACAGAGCCTTGCACAATAGGGTCCTGCTCCATGTCTGGGGCTGCTAGGCATTACTGCAATACAAATAATATCGAACAATAATTCTGATGCAGAGCATGGGGATAGTAGCCTGGTTTAGACCCATCTCTAATGAGGCCTTATTTAAATCACATCATTTTCATTCCATCTGGCTGGGATACCTGGGCTGGTCTCCCACCCCTTGTCCTTGTTATCCATACTTAAAATAAAATAAAATAATGAGCATCAAGAGAAACAAATCAAATGTGTCTTACATTGTGGCAGCGTAATTTCAACTTAATTGAATGGCTACTTGCAAGCTTCAGTGTTTGTGGTTTATAATCAATGCATCTGGCCGTTCTTCAGTGACTCATGAGATGGATAAAATAAAGATTTGGGGAATTAATTACCAGTTAGACAACATTTTCATGGGCAGGAGGAACTGTGCAGGTCGTGCATTCCTACAAAAACCATTCAGCGCTACAAAAAAAACCCCACTAAGGGCTCAGTCCTGATGCATGTGAGTAACTTTACTTATCTGAGTAGTTCCACTGGGCTATATTCTAGTCTCAGCTATGCCAGCAGCAGCTCCCACTGGACTTACTGTGATTTTACATTTCCAACGTGACAACGTGGTGTAAGACATTAAAAATAATGGAACAGAAAAAAAAATAGAAATTGCAACTGACTTTAAAGGGAAACTGACCAGTTTACTTTCATTGCTCAAGCTGAATGGGATGCAAAAATTACACATCACTAAACAAAAGCATTGATAGTGAAAATAAATATGATTATTATGATTTTTTCAGCTTGGATAATGCAAGGTGCTTTGTAAGTAACATGGCTGAGCATTTCTTATAAACAACGTGATTCTTTGTGTCAAGAACTCAATGTCTCTAATGATACTCAATGAATTTGTATTGGCAGTAAGAACGGGTAAGATCACCCCTTAGTTAAGGCTAACCTAACTTATTCCCTACCTGCTTTTTAAAGCTGTGGACCATCTGCAGATCTCAAATCACTTCACACAGATCAGTATCATTATCTTCATTCTACAGGTGGGGATACTGAGGCACAGAAAGAAATCCCTTGTCCAGAGGCACCCAGCAGGCCTGTGACAGAAGCAGGAATAAGAACCCAGTTTCATGAATCCCAGTGCATTAGGGATCTGTAAAGCCCAGACTGTCTTTGGGTAAAAGTAACACATGTTGCTCATAAAGCTATCCAATTTATCAAGGAGTTAGGAGGGATAAATTCTAAAAATCTGCCCCAAAATGAGTTCACATACACTCTGCAGATTATAGAGCAACTGAGATCTGCAGTGCAGACCATGGGGGTGGGTGGAAGAGGGGGAGTATTTTTGCTCTATGGCACCTTGTGAGTCTCAAAATTTGTTATAAATCCTGATCCTGTAATCTAGGATCTGAACAGGTATCTGTCATTTGTAGCGAAGGGGAAAGACTCTTCAGTCATCACACAGTAAAACCCTCACTCAAATCAATGACAGTTTAGCCCGCTTTAAGATTGCAGGACTGAGACAGTCTTATTTTAAATTGCTCAATTCTAAATCTCTTTGCAAACAACAGAGGGCACCAAGTACTGTTCAGATATTTCCTGGTGTCTGCACCATATTAAAATGCACTTTTAAAAAAGAATGTGGATTACCCAGGAAAGTGAAGGGTTTGCCCCCAAGCAAATGGCTCCAGGAAGAGCTCAGCACCTGGTACAATGGCCTGAATTTCAGAACTGTCTATACACAGCTTGAATGAAGGCTTGAATATCTGTAAAGTGCCAGATTCTACAAGGTTATGTTTATTTAAGGCTCAGTAAAACAATTCTGGGTCCTTCCCACAGCTCAGCTGCACTGGAAGACAGAAGCATGGAAATCACAGCACCGTCCAGGTTCAAGCACGCACATCTCCCTGGTTTCCATCTAACAGACTTGTGACCAGGCACTACAAGTTGTCACCATGGAGAGGACCCAAGTCCTCCTCATCAAGGCCCCACTTCTGCAAAGTTCTTAGGCACGAGCCTAACTGTAAGCATGTGAGTGGTCCCATTGACTTCAGTGAGACTACTCAGGTGCTTAAAGGCAGGCCTGTGCTTAAGTACCTTACTGAATCAGGGTCGAAAAGCACATGCTCCTTAGTACTTGACTTTAACTTTATTAGCAGTGAGCATCAGACTTTTAGAGTTGTAGGAGCAAGACACTAGAGGGAGACATAACCGTGTGTGCTAAGCCAGGGTGTTACTTTCAGACTTGGGATCTGGGTTCAGGCCCTTCTTTAACGATGTCCATGTTAAACTCACATCATTGTCAAACCTACCTAGCAAGGAACAGGCTGGTGCTTCCAGAGCATGCACAAAGTGCTGGCTACTTAGCTTAGTCAGATACTGGGTCTGAGGCGCAGACTGCACTACAACATTTTGCTGTGTCGGGAAAAAAACCACACACCTTCTCCAACATAGTGATACCAGCAGAACCCCTACTGTGGACACAACTAGGCCGACTGAAGAGGTGGTGTAGCTATGGCAACAGAACTGCTACTGTCAGCTTACACGGCATGGCCACTAGGGGGCTCTGCTGGCAAAGCTATACTGACAAAGGTTCTGTACCTAGATAAGGTCAGTTTCCCTGATGAGTTAGGGGAAGCCATATATATGCCAAAGAGGAAACATGGATTACATATACAGTCAAAACCAAGCAGCTATGAATGACAGGGGCTATAATTCAGTTGTGGGGGCCTGGTGCTATCAACTGTGAGAGAGAAGCATGAGTGCTTCACTAGAGCTTCCTGAAGGAATTAGAGCCCCATAATTAATGCTTCGCTTAGTGGGTACTTTTTAAAAACATGGATCCAAAGTCAAAATGGATTGTCATTTTGAGAGCTAAGATATCTTCTTGGGAGAAAAACCAGATGATGGAACTGCTTGCGTTACCTTTGGATTTGCATGCGTAGAACTACACCACACCCTCTGCTGTGTCATCTACAAGAAATCAGCCCACCATCAAACTGGTTTGTTCTCCAAGATGGTGCACAAAGTTTGCTTTGCACAGAGTTCAACAATATTATCCACATTGATTAGTGAATGGGTTAGGCATGAACATAGCCTCTGAGGGCAAATATGGGGCATTCATTACCTAAAAATCCTTCAGCGCAAAAAGCTGACTTTTTCAGTGAATATGCTACTGTTTCCAAATTGTTCCTGTTTTAATTAATGTATTCAGCTCATGTCTAGAGGGGAGAGTGCTACGTATTCCATATTCATGCTCAGAAAAAAAGAAATTAACTCTCAGGTAAATTAAAGATTTACTTTAAAAAGCTACCTCCAAAATAAATAATATACAAAAGTAAAACAACATTTGGTCATCTTTTAAAAAGTTTTTTTTTAAAAACCCTCTCTTTTCTGAACTTTGTTTTCAAAAGTTTTAATATGACCACCCATTGGAGATGATAGCTTCATGCTGCTGGTGAAAATTATATTTACCAAAATATTTTGTGGATGAAAAATGGCTTTTTTCTTAAACTGTAAAAAAATTCTTGCAGAAGATGTTCAAAGTAAACATTTTCCAGTTTTTTGATGAAAAAATAAAACTGAAACTGATTCATGAAAAAGCAATTTTTTTCCAGATTTTTTTCAGTTTTCAAAACAGAAAACTGAATGTTTCAGTTTTCATTTAGTTGACAAATCAAAAAATACTGCAGAAGTTTTGGATGCAGAAGTTTTCATGTAATTCATTTTTGTTAATGGAAAATGTATAGCATTTTTCTACTAGTTCTACAGTTGTGGTTTATACCATGGTAATGAAAGAGACTGTATGTGAGAAAGTATAACACAGGAAGCGTGTATCTGCATTTCTGCCCCTTATTAAGTGGAATGCCAGGTCTGCTGTAGTGTTCGTGGTTGTATCACCTCCTAGTGGCTGGTGAACCACAAAGGCTATGAGCCCCAACGCTACTAAAGGTAACAGAGATTCGCCTTCAGCTCAAGTGTCAAAGTTGTATTTTGGAGATTAGAGAGCCTGGATTCTATCTCTCACTGTGGATCACCACCTCTTGTGCAGGTATAAAAGAATACATTAATGGTAGATATACATATATGCCTAAATGACCCAGTTCCTATGAAGATGCTTTGAAAATTTCAACCCTAGTCTTGTATTTGTAAATTACAAGGAAGAGCCAAACAAACCCTCTCTCTTGGGCACTGAAAAGAAAAAAAACCAACACCCTCCATTGTGCCTTTTAATTTTTAAAGGAAGACTGCTGTAACCATAACTACAATTATACCTCAGATAGCAAAATATATAATAACAGGTTTGCTTTTTCAACTGTTTAGGGAGCCAATTCATTAGCAACCTCATTCATCTACAAGGATTGCACTTATTTGGCTATATTATAATAAAACACACATCACTTCCAATAAAGGGAATGCATTTGCTATTGATGTGCTATAAACAACTATGCAGAGAGGGGTTATTACATCTCTGTGTAATAACAAGCCAATTAGAATGATGAGCAAAGCCCTTGCAATAAAGCCAATGCACTCGGAGTGATTATACTAATGCATTCTAACTGTTCTGTGCCATAAATACTTTGCAAATTAATTGTGGAACATGTCTATAAATGCATTATTAATGCCGTATAATAACTCATTGACAAGCAACCTTTACATTACAAAGTTACCAGGATTGTAATGTGTCCCCAAGTTCAACTGTGGTGTTGAGTTGTGTTTACAGAGGTGGAATTTTATAAGGTTACATTTTTTTTCACTTGAACCTTTGTTTTCGCCACCCTCGGTAGTTTGTTATTGTCCTATTGTTAAAAAGGCCTCAAATGTCACTGTATGAATTGCTGGCCCGCATTGCTCCACACATCTGAAAAGCTGGCCATTCACAGTCCGTAAATCCTAGTCCCATGCCCATTATTTTCAATATTATTTGTATTATGGTAACACCTAAATGCTTCCGTCAACCCCATGGTGCTGGGAGCTATGCATCCATGAAGTATGAGGCAGTCCCTACCCTTCAAAACATTATAATAAAAATAGACAAGAAATCCACAGGGTAGGAGGTTACGTGACTTGCTGAAGGTCACTCAGCAAGTCAGTGGCAGAGCCAGGAATAGGAGCCTGGTCTCTTGAGCATGTAATACCCTGGACCATGCTGCCTCCATAAGTTCTCTTATGCAGACTGAGGGTATGTCTACACTGCAATTAAAAACCCACTGCTGACCCGTGCCAGCTGACTCGAGCTCACAGGGCTCGGGTTAAGGGGGGCTTTTTAATTGCAGTCTAGATGTTCAGGCTTGGGCTGGAGCTGAGGCTCTAAGACCCTGGGAGGTCGGAGGGTCCCAGAGTTTGGGCTGCAGATTGATCTCAAACGTCTACACTGCAGTTAAACAGTCCCTTAGCCGGAGCCCCTCAGCTGACATGGGCCAGCCACGGGTGTATAATTGCAATGTAGACATACCCTATGTGCCCTCTTATAAAGCTACTTAAAATTCATGAAAAATGTTTTTATTCCTTTATTCCTTTAACATTTGGTTAAAAAATACACTCCTTAGTACACACAACTTTAATGTACAGAAATGTATGTGCTATGGGTCTGATTCAGTCACCATTGGTAAAAACAACAAGGAGTTCTTTTGGCACCTTAGAGACTAACACATTTATTTGGGCATAAGCTTTTGTGGGCTAAAACCCACTTCATCAGATGCATGGAGTGAAAAATACAGCCCACAAAAGCCTATGCCCAAATAAATTTGTTGGTCTCTAAGGTGCCACAAGTACTCCTCATTATTTTTTCTGATACAGACTAACACGGCTACCACTCTGAAACCTGTTACCATTGGTAGGAATCGATCTATCAATTTCCGTGGTGATAGAATGCCCCCATATGAACAAAACTGCTGTGTCCCCAAGACATAGCTTGATAGGTGAGGGTAGAATGCAACGCACTGACCATTACAATAATCCAAACTGCATCAAAATATAAGAGCTCTGCATATAACGCTTTTCAGGGCCCACTATCTCAGACACGCATGTGACGTTGAGGAGGTTGTGAAGGCTAGGACCAGGGGTGGCTCTAGGATTTGCGCCGCCCCAAGCAGGGCGGCGTGCCGCGGGGCGCGCTCTGGTGGTCGCCGGTCCCGCGGCTCCGGTGGACCTCCTGCAGACGTGCCTGCGGAGGGGCCGCTGGTCCCGTGGCTCTGGTGGACCTCCCGCAGGCATGCCTGTGGATGCTCCACCGAAGCCCCGGGACCAGCGGCCCCTCCGCAGGCACGTCTGCAGGAGGTCCACCGGAGCCGCCTGCCGCCCTCCCGCGGGACGCCGCCCCAAGCGCACGCTTGGCGCGCTGGGGTCTGGAGCCCGCCCTGGCTAGGACTATAACAGCGTTTAAAAGAGAACTAGATAAATTCATGGAGGTTAAGTCCATTAATGGCTATTAGCCAGGATGGGTAAGGAATGGTGTCCCTAGCCTCTGTTTGTCAGAGGGTGGAGATGGATGGCAGGAGAGAGATCACTTGATCATTACCTGTTATGTTCACTCCCTCTGGGGCACCTGGCATTGGCCACTGTTGGTAGATAGGATACTGGGCTAGATGGACCTTTGGTCTGACCCAGTACGGCCGTTCTTATGTTTTAACTAGCAGAGAGGTGACTGTGGAGGCACCGAAAAGAATCATCCAGAGGCATCCTGAGCCAGCTGAATAATATGCATACAAAGGTACCTGTTTGCTCCTGTGTTTAGCCCGGTTTTGAGAATTCGGTCCTGTGTGTTTAGCAATAGCTCCCTCTCAGCCATGAGCAGGGCTGGCTCCAGACTCCAGCGCGCCACGCACGTGCTTGGGGCGGCATGCTGCAGGGGGCGCTCTGCCTGTCGCCGGAAGGGCAGCAGGCGGCTCCGGTGGACTCCCGCAGGCATGCCTGCGGAGGGTCTGCTGCTCCCGCGGGACCGGCGGACCCTCCGCAGGCACGTCTGCAGGAGGTCCACCGGAGCCACGGGACCGGTGACCGCCAGAGTGCCCCCCGCAGCGTACCGCCGTGCTTGGGGCGGCGAAATTGCTAGAGCCGCCCCTGGCCATGAGGACCTACTCTTAGGTTTCTACAGCAAGAAGGGAGATGTTTGTTGCCCAGGGACCTTAATCAAAGTCCCACGGAAAGCCACATGCCACTAGAAACAATTTCTGTGCAAAATGGGATGCTGGGTCTGGGCTATCCTAACTCTACAGGGAAAATACCACAGAATCTCTAACTTCTCTTAGGCAAAGCGAGTCTCCTCCATAGCTCAATGACATCAAAGGAAAGATCCCCTTTGATTTCAGTGAGTTTCAGATCCAGAAGGTTCAGTCATTTTTAGTGGCATGATCAAGCAATCTAGGGTCTAATCCTGGTTCTACCTTTGGCTATGTCTACATTGCAACTGGGAGGACTGATTGTGGCACATGTAGACATATCTCCAGCTAATTCTGATCTAGTAGCAATAGCAGTGAAACCACGGCAGCATGGGTGGCAGCATGGGCTAGCCCCGCTCACTCAGGGTTGTGGGTACATAGACACATGCCACCGTAGTTTCACTACTGTTGTTAATTGAGCTAGCTTTGATCTCACTAAATTAAACTAGTTTGGGTGTGTCTACACGCTATGTCCTCACACCTCCCAACTGCAGTGTCCACAGAGCCTGGGGGGAGTCACTTAGCCTCTCTCACTATGGGATAATGTGGCTGAAAAACTCGATGGCCCGTCACAGCACTCAACAGCGGCCAAACACTGAGGGCCGAGACCTTGGTTTAAACTCTCTGCAGAGTGACACCTCCGCACTGCCACAATCCCCATTAGTGCTGTCTCCACTGTCCCCACCCTGCAAATGGGGTTTGGCTCATGCCCTATGCTAGAGACCAGATTGCTGCCCACGCAATTGCACCCAGAGCCTAGTATCAGGCTCCTTTTCCCCTGTGACTCATTATTTTATCTTCTCCCTTCATCCCACTGGATTTCTTTAAGCAGCTTATTAGATTATTTTTAAATAGCCTTTTCTTTGTCTTGTTTTCTCCCCATTATGCAGTGATACTGCAACTCAGCACCATGCTATTGTTTAATATTGAATATGCAATTGTCATAAACAGATAGTTAAGGGTTAATGTCTCTTTTACCTGTAAAGGGTTAAGAAGCTCAGTAAACCTGGCTGACACCTGACCAGAGGACCAATAAGGGGACAAGATACTTTCAAATCTTGGTGGAGGGAAGTCTTTTGTTTGTGCTCTTTGTTTGGGGGTTGTTCGCTCTTGGGACTAAGAGGGACCAGACATCAATCCAGGCTCTCCAAATCTTTCTGAATCAGTCTCTCATGTTTCAAACTTGTAAGTAACAACCAGGCAAGGCGTGTTAGTCTTATTTTTGTTTTCTCAACTTGTAAATGTTCCTTTTTGCTGAGAGGATTTTACCTCTGTTTGCTGTAACTTTGAACCTAAGGCTAGAGGGGGTTCCTCTGGGCTATATGAATCTGATTACCCTGTAAAGTATTTTCCATCCTGATTTTACAGAGATAATTTTTACCTTTCTTTCTTTAATTAAAAGCTTTCTTTTTAAGAACCTGATTGATTTTTTTCCCTTGTGTTAAGATCCAAGGGGATTGAATCTGGACTCACCAGGAATTGGTGGGGGAAAGGAGGGAGGGATGGTTAAATTCTCCCTGTGTTAAGATCCAAGGGGTTGGGTTGGTGTTCACCAGGAACTTGGTGAAAAAGCCTCTCAAGGCTGCCCAGGGAGGGGAAGGTTTTGGGGGAACAGAAAGTGATCCAGACACTGAAATTTCTGGATGATGGCAGTGTTACCAGATCTAAGCTAGTAATTAAGCTTAGAAGTGTCCATGCAGATCCCCACATCTGTATCCTAAAGTTCAGAGTGGGGGAGGAACCTTGACAGCAATTAATAGATGTTTGGGTTTGGACTTTTCTTTTTTTTTTGCTTCCTCCTGTAAGAAAGTCTTGTTTGGGGCAAATGTCAGGAGGAGGGGATATATGGGAAAAAGTAGATGTTGTTTGCAAAGAGCTGGAAATCATCTTTCAAAGCAGTGAGCGTAAGAGAGTCAATTAGATTTTGTTTAAACTGCTATAGCCTGTGATGAGGATCTAGGGCACATTATGGGCCAAGGGATGTTACATGTCCAAGGTCAGACAGCAAGTGGGTGACAAAAGCAGGCGTGGAACCCAGGAGTCCTGATTACCAGTCCCGGAGCTATTACCAGTTCTTCATACATGTACAAAGCTGATGGTAATATTGGTCCTCAATGAAAGTCATGTCTAGTGGTTAGAGCAAGAGACAGGGAGGCCCTAACTCACTGGATGACCATAGGCAAGTCACACTGTGCCTTAGTTTCTCTAGGTGTAAAAGGACTGTGATGACTCTTACTGAGCTCATGGGGGTGTCATGAGATCTGCTCAGCATGGATCTCCCTCAGCATGCATGAGAAGGGGGGGTAGCTGGCTCCCGCATCAGAGCTTCCTCTCTTCCCCCAGATGGCTCTGCGAGAGTCTGGGGATCAGTGCGAGAGGAGGGAGTGGTCAGACTAGGAAAGGAGTCTGCAGGCCAAGTGCCAGAATTGGAAGGCTTGTCCCTCTGTGTCCACTGGCATTATGGGACAGTGCTGACACTTCCACAGCCTCCTACCCAGTTTGCAAGGTGGCTTCTCTTTAAGGAAGTCCAGTGGGAAGATGCACATAGGCACCACCCACCCTCAACAGAAGAGAAGATTTGCCCTGAGATTTCCTCCTCTTTATCCCCCATTTCACTGGGTTTCCCATGGCATGGGGCAATCAGGTCCATAAGTTTTGCCGAGCGCTTTGAGATCCATGGGTGAAATTGCACGGACAAGTGCAAATTATTCTTCAACGTTACGGTAATATTCCACCCGCGTGCTCAAAACTGTACTGCTTACCTTGAACGAACGTGGGTAGCTGTAAAGACATCTCACCTAAGAACTAGGATGAATCCGAGCCAAGGATAAGGAAAACTAAATAGTTCATAACCAGGCTGCTTCAAAACTAGTTTATGGAAAGGAATCTACCCCCCATCCTCTATTTTCCAGCCGCTGTTTATAGGAAAACCATTCTGATTAGAAGGGCATTTACCTCCCCAAATAATGAAATCATGCAAGTCATTGGAAATTCATGACAAACAAAACTTTACAGCAGCTGCCATCACATCTTTCACCTAGGAAAGCCAGAAAGAGAGAGAGAGGGGTGTTTGTTCTGTGATGCCTTGCGTGCAGAAAACACTGTAATGGAATTAAATGGAGACTCTCTTGCAAAACCCTCTAATCCCTCTCTGCAGGGCATTGCTACCTTTCAACTCTCAACCACCTTTGGACTTTATTTAACATGCTTTTCGTTTTGTTTAGTCTAGCAATTTCCTGTGAATCTTACATAAGGCCCGGGAGATCTCCTGACTTCACTCCCAGGGTCTTTTCATTCAGAGATTAACATTGGGTCAGTGTATCCCATTGTGTATCTATCTCTTCGCACATCTTCCTATATGGATCTTCTCTGTTAGCTCTGGGAGGGAACAATCCATCTAAACCTCACTAACAGAACAACTGGAGTGGAAGAAGAGTCCTTTGTGTTTAAAAATCTTTTGCCCAATACAAGCCAGGGAAATCTAGAGGCTGGGTTTATTCCAAGTTAACAACAAATGCTGCAGCCAAAGTGTCTAGTCAGTGCTAGAGATGGGGGAGGGGGAGTGGTCAGGATACAATAAGAACTGATTCAAAATGTTTGCCCCAAATCACTTACCAAACCTAAAACCTTTCCTGAGATTTGGAAAACTCTGGTTAACTTTGCCACTTGAGCCACAATCTCCTGTTTTAACAGAAAAGTCCCATAGAAATGAATAGAAAATGCTAACACTTCAATAGGGATGTTTTCACAATGACAGAACTTAGCAAGTAATTATACCTTTTCTCTGGAGAATTACTTAAGCTATGGTGATGATCTCCTATTACAATCTCTACTATAGGGGTGAAATCATGACATCACAGCTGTAAAGGTGAGTTTTGCAATTGACTTCTATGAAACTAGAGTTTTGTGCTAAGTTTTTACAATAATGTCTAGCCCGACTAATTTCCTACAGAGATCTATTGATTTTACCCTGGATAAAACCTGATAGAGGATGTAATAAAAATGATAACCTTTCAATTAGTTATTTGACCCCTCATTAAGAATTCTATAGAAAGGATTCCACTCTGTTAAATTCTGAATGGCAGGAATTTCTTAAAACTCACGTGAAATTTGCAAAACACTTTCCCCCTGTAATGTAAACCATTACTTTCCCCAGAAAAATAGAATTTAAAAAACGCACGTATTTCTAATTCAATGGGCACTTAGGCTAATAAAAATAACAAATAGTACTGAAAAGTGCTGTGATCTTCCAAACCAGACACCAAAATATTTTAGTGGGAGTTTTTTTTTAACCCAGCCAAATAAAGGAACATGAAACAAAGAGGCACAGAGGTTGGAATGAAAAATGCAAAACGGATGCAATATGATACGAACCAGACATCTTCCCCTCTCAGAGCAGATTCTGGGTTCAGATTTGTTTCAATTTTGGGGTGAAGGTTTGGGGGAAATCTGGGGCTTCTTATATTTGATCTGAACTTGTGTGTCCATCACTACAAAGGACAAGATCTCATTTCACAGGGATCGCCTTCAACTACCTGGTAATAAAGGTAATAATTGGAGATATACCAATCTCCTAGAACTGGAAGGGACCTTGAAAGGTCATTGAGTCCAGCCCCCTGCCTTCACTAGCAGGGCCAATTTTTGCCCCTAATCCCTAAGTGGCCTCCTCAAGGATTGAACTCACAACCCTGGGTTTAGCAGGCCAATGCTCAAACCACTGAGCGATCCCTCCCCCCAACACTTAGTTCTCCCTGTAATGCTGTGACAGGGCACCAAACACTTCGCCAGAGGCAGGGGAAGAGGGAGTGTCCTGTATCTGGTGGACTTTGGGAAAGCCAGGGGCTTTAGATATACAGCTGTGGGTTAGAACCAGTCCCTCCTCCTCAAATAGGACACACGTGCTATGTATAATAGCTACAACTTAAGTTTCTTTGTTGTTGAAGTTGACCTTTATCTTGCAGCCCTAATGATGTCTTTTGATGTGCTCCTAAGATACAGGACCTCCTCTTTAGCATTCTGCTTGCTGTGCCTGCTTTAACCAGTGGGCTCCCGAGGAGGGTAAGTTTTCACACAATGCCTCCCCTGGGTGCCAATTGTTCTTTTTTCCCATAGTTGCCCTTGAGTCATGCTGCCCTGCAACTTCCCTAGCCCAGAAGCAGCTCCTCAGTGGGGAATTGGGACAACGTGGCTTTCATTTTAATGCCAAACGCTTGGGCCTCGTCTTATGATCCTGGCAGAGAGACGCAATAAACAAGGATAGTGGGTGGGAGAGGGGAGATAATTAGCTAAAATGCAGCGGGGAGGTGAGTGTCGGTGTGCTGGGGAAAGATGATTTAAACAGCCACCGATGCGTTTTCCAGTTCAAACCCACCTTCCTGAAAGCAGCTGCTGGCAAGAGAGGCTTAAAACCCATTCTAGAAAGCCAGGCACGTGTCTGCTATTAGCGATCTGCATAAAAGGGAGTGATTTGGAGGCACTAAGCAAACTGGCTGGCCTAATTATTATTTGTTGGTGTGTCTAATTAAGCAGACAAAAGACCACCCCTTCATGCATGCTGTCATCATGGGCTCTGCCGGTATGTGCGTCTGGCCCCAGCTGTCTGCGAGGCAGACCTATGGGGTCATCATTTAACAAGTGCCCTGGGCAAGCCGATTCACACGGAGATATGGGCCCAGATCGTCAGCTGGGGCATAAATCGACATGTCGCCGTTGAAAACCATGGAATTCCATTGTGCTACACTAGCTGAGGATCTGAGCCATGGGTTTGAAATTTGCCTTTGCTGAATGAAAGAAACGTGACACGATCATTCCTAATTGATACCATCGGAACATGCCATTCCCAAATCTTGCTTTGTTCATATGAGGAGCCCCTCAGACTTCAATAGTGCAAGGTTGATCCCTGAATTTGATTACATAGTAGAGGAGCTATTTCAGAGACCCCCGTCCTACACAATTACACCTAATAACCAACCTTATGGAATCTCTGTCAACCCACCAGTTCCACCCTTTCATAATGCCAGGTCTTCATCTATACCTTCCAATTGAATCCAGACACCAGTGAATTTCAGCCGCTGGTTATATTTGATCAAACCACTGGATCTCCCAAACTTTTGACTAAAAAGAATACAACCTCTGTTCTTTTACTGTGATTTGCTTCATTCACTCAAGACAACTGTTGTTGGATAATTCAGCCGTTGCCCATAGAAAGATGCAATTCGCATTAATGAAAAAAAGCCCAAAGAGTTTTTACCCAGAGAAGAACCAGATTATTATTAACAGAAAACTCTGGCCTGTTCAGACACTGATACTGATTCTATAATCACGAGCACGCACTGTGCAAGCTGTCCTGGACACACTTATTGGTAGTGTGATCAACAATACCAACCTCTTATTTCAATCAAAGGAATAGGAAGGGATTTCACTGGAGTACGAAGAAACCACCATGTAGATAGAAATATACAGATGTAGCCACACCATAGAATCTGATAAATAAATTATACTGGATAACAGAGTCCTTGGCCTACATAAACCTCCAGTATAGGGACCACATCTGACAGACAATGTCCTGTTTCAGGGAAGCCCAGTGAAGCATCTCCACGCTTTCCAACACAATTTTGTTTGAAAACCACCTAATGGAGGCAGCCCACTTGGGATGACCCATTGAGTGGTCTCTAAATAAGGGGCTTCAACATCTGTCTCTCTAGGCATATGGATACGGGGGTGCGGGGTGCAGATTCTGATCTCAGTTGTGTGCAAAGCCAGAGTAACTCGTGTTGCTGAGATGAGAATCTAGTTAATATGGTATGTTCATCGGGCTATACGGGTACAGGTGCAGGAAATATCCTAGAGCCAGTTTGCTTTCTCCAAAGGCAGAGAAGCTTCAATCCACGTTTAGTCACCGCAGTGAAACATGAGGGCTGGAGACACAGTAAAACACCCCTCCCACCCCCCCACCCCGAGTTCTAACCCAACTGAACCATCACTGCCATTTGGCCTACTGGCGGCACATGGTCTGCAAGAGACAAGGTGCTGTCAATGCCGTTAAACTTTGACAAGTCAGTGCCTGATGCTTCATTTCTTAACAAGGCAGTTATTTGTTTCCCAGGCAATCGCTGGCACCTGCCTGCCTTTTAAAATCAAATAATAATTGAATATGAGGAAAGTGAGACGAAGGAAAGGAGATTTAATAAAGAGAATCTTTGCTGCAGAGGGAATTTCTTTGGCAGTGATTACGCTGCTAATTGATCAGCGCATTGCCTGAGAGAAGCCAGAGACAACAATTAAACTTAGCGCAGTGGCTGAGAGCAATGTAGTCAACTACCTCCTCGGCTTTCGCTGTCCGCTGGCTTCACCTGGATTGGTCTGTTCATCTGCAAGGAAAAACAAAGAGAGAAGCGCAATTAACAACGGAGCCCACAGATCCCCTACTTGTGCCGCTGGGTTTTTAGCGTGCACCTTTCAGCAGCAGGGTTTTCTGCATGTGCAGAACACAGTAGCTATTTAAGAGCAGGCAACAAGCATGCAGAACAGTTAAGAGAAGGAAGTAATAGGGGTGGGGTGGGGACATGGAGCAAGGAACCCTCGCCCCCTTATTTCCCGACCAGGGGCCAACAACCATGTGGCTGAGGGGTGCAGTGCTGGTGGAGGCCCAAGGGGGGCGGAGGTGAGCCCTGCACACCCTGCACCTGGCCAGCAGAGGTCCCCAGGCAGGCCCAGAGAAGAACCTGCTGTCATAGTAGCAGGACTGCTATTGTCGCTTTTTGCTCCCAGGGAGAACAAAGGACGAGTTCTGAGATAGCCAGAATTCCTCCTAAAGGCTCTGCTGCAAAGAAGAGCCACTGCTACTCCCTTCCTCTCTTGCACAGACTGTGGCGCACAGAGAGAGAGAGAGAATGCTAGCATCAAACAGGTTAATGCTAAATCATCTGACCTTGCAAGAGGGACATACAGCATGCGCCTTTGTTTGTATCTTGTATGGCCAGCGCGCCCCATTCTTGTCACTCCACCCACCAGTGGCTTGAGTAGTTATAGATTTAGGACCTCCATAGCCCTTTCCTCTAACCCGCCCTGGTCTCCTTTTACCCTGCGGTCCAGCCGGGCTGATTCCCTCCCCCGTTATTTTTGGTTCATCTCGGTTGAATAGCAAAGGTGGCCCCATTCCCCCCGCTTTCGGAAAGTATTTCATAACTGTCTAGATTTATTCTAATTGCTCCGCAAACATATTTAGTATTAAAAAGCTATCAAAGTGGCTGACAAGTAAGTTAACATGATGGAGGGCCTACAGGATCCTGCCGCATTGTTGTCCCGAGGGGGAAATGTACTTAGACATAAAGAGACTACAGTTATTATCACACTCACATTCAGCAGAAGAGAGGTCTGTCTTGCAGCTCAGTGCCTCCAGACCCTAGAGGACAATATCTGCCCACTCTTATGCCCCTGCAAGGCCAGTGAAGTCAGGGGATTTGAACCAGCAAACCTAGCAGCAGAATTTGGCCATGGGGGGTTTACTCGGTCATTCGCCATTCTCTGGTTTTGGAGCTGTGAGTAACCTTGGCCACGTCTATATACTGACACATGAGCTGGGACTGAGCCCAGGATCTTCAACAGCCAAATCACAGGCCTCTACTACGTCAGCTGTACAAGACTGGCTTTAAGGGGAGTAAGTCGTTGCGGTCGGTGCGGCTAGCCACTGGAGGAAGACCTGATCGAACATCAGTGGGGGCTGATCCAAAGCCCATTGAAATCAACGTAAAGACACCTGGTCAATTCAACTGTGGGCTCTCAGAGAGCCATGACAGCTGGAGTGAAAACTCCTTCCTATCGCTCTGGGAGAAGGGTCTGATGTGATCAACTGCAAGGGGTGTAGGGAAGTAGCCAGAGTCCCGGACAATGGCGAAGGAAACTGACCCCACTGGTCACTACTTTCTGAAAATGGGCAATCAGGCGGGATGGAGAGAGGGGGGAAGGAAGGGAGAGAGAAGAGGCGGTGAGCACAGGAGAGAAAGAGAGAGGGAAGAAGCATCCAGTGGAGGGGAAAAAACTGGGGAAATTAATAAGTAAAAGGCTAGTGTAATTTAATGTGCACTATGATTTATGCACTTGACAATTTCTTTATAGACCAAAGAGAAAGTGCTGTGTGCATGGAGCCCATAATACAAATTGAGATCATCTTGACATGAAAGACACCAATTATAGGGAGACACATTGAGAGGGAAATAATTGAGTTTCCTCTCTCCATCCATAAAACTTTCTTCTCATGGAGAAAGTCTGGGAGCAGGGAGGCAGCTTAGGGAAAGAGGAGGGGAGATACAGGCAGAGGGGCTCTTCCCTAATGGGGGAATAACCTACCTAGAGGAAAGGGAATTCAGAGAGCTGCACCACTCAGAGTTTCCTATGCAGCGTCTATGTGGGGAGAGAGATGCAGACAGGCTTTTCTAGGGAGGAAGCCAGGATGCAGATCCTAATCCAGGGATCTCAGAGGGGGTCTGCCGGTGGCAAGAGGCATCTTCATGGAGCCCCCTTGTCTCTGCACCTATTGGTTGGCTTTGTTGACCCCTGGAGAGCATGGTGCCTTCAGGAGATATACTTCCATGGCTCTCTGTGTTGTAACAACCTGCAATGAACTCAGAGGAAGGAGCACAGGTTGCAGGAGGGAAGAGTTTGGAGGGGGCCCCAGGAAGCCAGTCTGTGTGCACATGGCTGGAATGCTAGCTGCAGCTGCAGCACCTCTGCCATGAGCTGTTTTACTAGAGAGCCAGTTTAGTTTTAGAAACATGGAGTCCACTCACAGCTAGCACACGGGGTACAGGAAACAGCCTCTAAAGGAGGAGAGCCCATGGAATGGAAGGGGAAGAGTATATTAAATCAGCTTTATTAACTTATAATCAGCTGCCTCCCCCCGAGCACTGGGAGGGGTTGGGATCCAGGGGTGGCAGCCTGGGTCCTTTGACTCCCATCCCCCCAGGTCACCCTGGGGGGCCCTCCGGGAGCATCTTCCATGGGGGTCAAGTGGCTTCACTCCATGTGCAGAGGTGACCATGGGCCTGGAACGTGTGGGCTGCTTTTCAGGGGGGATCTTGTGGCCCTCTAAGCTCACATCCCAGTGTACTCGGGTTACAGCTGGAGAGACAATGTGCCTCGAAGCCTGGATCTCAGATTCTCCAAAGTTTGTAGATGATCAGATCGGACATTTCCATTTAGCCTATGACAGAGACGGGCATGAGCTGGGAACCTCCAGTTGAGATCTGAATCCAACAGGATCCAAATGGGTCTGGTTTTCCACCCACTTATACTAGCGTGAGCGGGGAGTAACTCCACTGAAGTTAATGGAATGATGCCCAGGCATAATCAGTGTAAAATTGGATGTAGGAATAAAGCGCCAGCAGGACATCACTACAACATTCATGTAACCACGGGACTGCCAGAAGCCATCCGACAGCACAGATGAGTTACCCAGAGAGTTTTCCACGGACAGCTCACTAGCCCGTCACATTTCCCTTCAAAGATACAGATGAGATTCAGGTTCCATTTCACCCCCCTCCATCTGCCCCAGAACATCCTGGGCAGTTGCTACTGTGTTTACTGATAACGCCCACCTCCAAGGCAAAAGTCCTTTGAGATGCAACCTGCTTCCTAACCGATCTGCGCCAGAAGTGGGCACAGTGGCAGGGGAATTTTGTCTCCTAATCAAACATGAGATTTCAACTGGGATTTGCCATGTGAACAGCAGAGGGATCGTGGTGCTGAGCAGGAAAAGAAACCTCCAGCACAGGAGAAAATGAAACCGTAATGTTGTTAATCCAATTAACAGTTGCCTTCTCTGACTAAAGGAAAGAAGTTGGTAAAGAACTGATAGGAGCTAGTGAGGAACAATCAAATGTAAAAGTCCCATTTAAGTATAACACACAAAGGCAAACAGCTGAACATTGACAACATGTACAAGTGCTTATATACAAACACTAGAAGTCTAAATACTAAGATGGATGAACTAGAGTGCCTGGCATGAAATGAGGATACTGATAGAAAAGGCATTATGTAAACTTGGTGGAATGAGGCTAATCCATGGGGACGATAATACTAGGGTACCAACTATAGGGGGATGACAGAGTAGGTTGCACTTGTTGGGGAGTGGCGCTATATGTGAAAGGAAGCATACTGATTACTCCAATTGTACCACAGAACCTCAATGGATGGAAATTTCATGCCTGAACAATCGGTGTATAGTAGCAGGAATATCCTACCAACCACCTGACCAGGATGGTGACAGTGATTGTGAAATGCTTGGGGAGATTAGAGAGGCCACCAAGGCAGAAAACACAATAATGGGAGATTTCAACAGCCTCATATTGACTGGGTACATGTCACCTGAGGACGGGATGCAGAGATACAATGTCTAGACACCATAAATGACTGTTCCTTGGAGCAGCGAGTCCTGGAACACATAAGGGGAGGGACAATTCTTGATTTAGTCCTAAGTGGAGCACAGGATCTGGTCCAAGAGGTGATACAGCTGAACTGCTCAGTACTAGTGACCAGGACGTAATTAAGTGTAACATCTCGGGGAGGGGGGGGGTACCAAAGAAACCCATCACAGTAGCATTTAACTTCAAAAAGGGAATTACATAAAATGAGGAAGCTAGATGACAGAGGATGGATCTAAATTGCCCTGTTCTGTTCATTCCCTCTGAAGCATCTGACACCAGCCACTGTCAGAAGACAGGATCCTGGGCCAGATGGTCCATTGGTCTGACCCAGTGTGGCCGTTCATATGTTCTAATAACACAGAGCAGCAGCATTTATAGAATCACTGGACCACAAGAATTAGGGATGGGAATGACCTATTCATACTACGAGTCCAATTCGCCTTTGCCCATGTGTTAGTTTACCGCAATGTTTGTGGCTCTTTATTCTAGATGATCCTTGTTGGGCTGACACTAGTGAAAGAAATGATTTAATCTCACCAGTGAACTCACCACAGACTAGTAAACACATGGATTTATACCAAACTCATTCAGCGACATGTTTCAAAGACAGAATGGCGCCCTTTGATCCGATTCATTGAGAAAGGACCTCTTACAATCCACCTGTTTGGGGTACTTATATGGCCCCAAATAAGCAGCATCTGCGTGTCTCGCAATCTTCAGTGTACTTCTCCTCGCCCAATCCCTGTGAATGAGGGCAGGGCTTTTATGCCCCTTTCACAGATGCATCGAGTGTAAGGCCAGAAGGGACCCTAGCGATCGCCTAGTCTGACCACACTGGCTGCTCTGGGCTCCCACTCTGCGGGGCTGTCATGACAGGGCTTTGTTGTAGGTGGGGACTGCGGTGCAGAGACACTAAGTGACTTGCCTAAGGTCACACAAGAAGTCTGTGGGAGGAAAGAGAATTGAACCCAGGCCTGAAGCGATCGCTCTAACCACTGGGCCATCTTTCCTCATCCAGAAACATTGCACCTGAACACTTGCATAGTACAGGCCGACATATCTCACACCATGCAATCCTCGTTATTGCAGGCTTTATTCCTAACTCTTTCTCCAGGCAGGAGACCCAAGGCGTATTCCCAGCTCTGCCCCGTCCTCAGGCAAGTCACGTCAGTGCCCCGGGCCTCAGTTTCCCCACCTGAGTTGGGACTTCTGTGGGTGCTGCTGTTTTCTGACTCCCATGCCCATTTGATCTGGCTCCATTACAGGAGGGGAACATTCGGCCCTCTAATAAATAAAACATGTAAACAGGCAGACGGGTGATTTGGGAGTTTTTACCTTGCTCATACAAATAACCTCCCATGGTACAACTCGGAGTAAAGCTTTCTGTCTCCCATGATCCTTTGCACCTTGCAGCTTCAGCCCCACCTGAGAGATTGCACTGCAGGTGCTACTAACACTTCTGCATATCTGGGTCCACAGGCGGATGCCCCCCAGCCATCCCCATCCCCCGCATTGCTAATACTGACACCTTAAATACCAGCCAGAACCGCCATCCCACTTTAGCCCACAACTCGCCCCACCCAGCCCCCAGCTGAATCTTCCCCGCACGTACAAACACGACATCATTTTTCATGTCCAATTACAGCAGCAGCGGTGCCACTGTTAAAAGACAGTGCAGGTACTCCTGTCAGAAAGGGTTTGAGTTACAAGAAGCGATGAATTACAGCAAGCCCTTTTTCAATTCTCTGCAGAAATGAAATGTCAGAGCTTGCTGCTGTATATTTCACAGCACCATCGGCTACAGGCCAGCGCAGGAATTAGACAGGGGACAGACGCTTCTCTGCATTGTGATTTCTTTTTTTAAGGTTCTTTCCCCCATCCCACTCCCCTTTCTGCTCCCTCTGGCTTTGAAATTAATTTAGAGCAGGTAGAAGGATCGCCTGGGAATGGAAGGTGGAAAAGAGAGACGGCTGATTTCTCACTGACTCCATCTCTCTCCATTTTCTCTTTCCCTCTCTGTCTCTTCCACTGTCTTCTTCCCCAGCCTCATTCATTCGTATTTCTATTGCCATGGTGTCCAGAGGCCTCAGTTGGGACGGAGGCTCCATTGTGCAAGGTGCTGTACAGACACAACAGAAAAAAATTCAGACCCTGCCCCAAGCAGCTGGCAAACTGATTTGAGACAGGACGCAAAGAGCGAGAGTGACAAGCGCCAGGAAAGGAAGGGGAGGACAAGAAGATTATTGGAATTTGATTAATAATTACGTTGATGATGCACAAGCCAGGACAGAATCCAGCTCCCTCACCCAGAGCTGGGCTGCAGCCAGCCTGATAACTAGCAGTATAGGGCCAAGTTGTTGGACTCAATGCAGAAATCTCTGGGTGGAATCCTATGGCCTGAATTGTGCAGGACATCAGAGCAGATGATCTCAGGGGTCCCTTTTGAGCTTCAAAATCAATCAAAGATTTATAGACACTAGTTAGAGCTTTGAAGGCAAAGGGAGAGTGGCTCGGCCAAGTAAGAAGGTGCCGTTTCTATCTAGTCACTTTTCTGCCCAAAGCTTCACTTTTAAACCTAGGAGGAGGAAAAGCCTTCATTCTCCACATCCCGTTAGGCTTAGAGGAAGGCAGTGTGTCCTAGTGGGCAGAGTACTAACCCGGGGCTCAGGAAACTCCCAGCTCTCCAACTAGTCTGCTGGGCAAGCCACTTCTTACTGCTCTGTGCCTCAGTGTCTCTAAACGTAAAATGGGTATAATGCTACTGACCTCCATGGAACAGCCCTTTGAGATCTGCTGATGAAAAGTGCTATATAAGAGGTAATAGGTATGATGATGATTATAATAATTATTATAGTTTCCTGTGAACAAGTAACAAGCCTGCATCTGTAATTTTCACTCCATGCATCTGAAGAACTAGGGTTTTTTTTTACCCACGAAAGCTTATGCCCAAATAAATCTGTTAGTCTTTAAGGTGCCACTGGACTCCTCGTTGTTTTTGTGGATACAGATGAACACAGCTACCCCTCTGAGAGTTGTGAACAACTAGTCATTTCCATCCCTGAAGTAGATTCACAAAGTGGAAATTAGCAGCTTTCCCTGCTCAAGTCCAAGCAAAGCCTCAATTCCCCCAACATTGCCTCAGTTAGCACACAATAGATCACCTCAATACAGCTAGCGCTGTCCTCTCCAACCACTTCTGACTGGGGAACAATTAGGAGAACTTGCAGCTTGAGGTATCCATCGAATGGAGACTTGGAGTTATGTGAACACACAATGTCATGGTAAAGACTAATCGGGAGGGTACAAGACAGACAGACTGAGGCAGAAAGTTGCACAGCAAACAGCATGGACCCCACAGCAGAGTAGGGTCAAGCCAGGTCAGTGCTTGGTATCTGATTCTGAGCCCACTGAAATTGATGGAAAGTTTCCCATTGATTCCAGTGGGCTCTGGATCCTGCCTTTTCAAGAGACCCCCAGACGCACTCCCATGCTGTATGAAGTGGAGCTGATGGGTCAGCAGGTAGCCCTCTGCCTTCTTAGACAGCACTGAACCAATGCCCCAGCCGTTAATAAGGCAAGAGGCACTTGCCTTTGGAAACACTGTATTGTCAGATGCTTTATGGGTGTATGTTCATTGCTAATAGTGAGGCCCAGGTTGAATGCCATGTTCTGCCACAGACATTCTGTGTGACCACGGGCAAGTCACTTAGTCTCTTTGTGCCTCAGTGCCCCATCTGCAAAATGGGGATAATGGCACAGCCCTACCTCGCAGGGGTGTTGCAAGGAGAAATATAATAACGATTGTGAAGCGCTTTGAGATCTACTGAAGAAAATGGCTATATAAGAGGTCGGTGTCATTACTATAAAAATCACTTGTGGTTATTAAAGGTCTCACGGCATTTTGCAAGAACTGGGGTGTTAACTGAGAGCCAAAGACCAATTCCAATGTTTGGGTAACTACCCTGCGTTTCCACCAGCTGCATTATTCACCTTCACTTCCTGTTCCAAAGGGTTGTATGGTGCTGGTGGGTGCAATTCAACCGCGACTACATCACCCCACAGAGTCGGCTTCATTTCACTAGTGGGCAAATGGCAGCTCTCCAGCGGTCAGCAGGAATGAAGCCCAGGGGACTACTCATGTGCTTAAAGTTAAGCACGTGCCTAAGTGCTTTGCTGGATCTGGGCCAGCGTGTTCAGCACCTCTAAGGATTAACGAGCGAGCCCATAGCCTGCAAAGCATTTGGGGATTCAGGGACCAACGTTGCACTTGTATATGTGAGTAACTTTACTCCCATGGATAGTCCCATTAAAATCAACAAGGCTACTCAGGTGAGCAATGTTACTCACATTGCTAAGTGTTTGTAGCTTTGGGCCCATAGCTACTGTGTGATCTTTCAGGATTAAAGGCACCAATGTAAACTATATTAATGTCAAGGTTGGAAAGGACTGGAAATTAACTTACAATTTTACTATATTTCATATCTGATTGCAAAGTACTGGGCCTGATTCTGACTTACACTAGTAACTCCATTGACGTGACTAGAATTACAGTAGTGTGAACCTGCTGTCAGTGCCAGCAGATTCAAGCCAACCCTTTTATCCTTTTACCAAAACCAGATTTAGGATCAGATCTTCAGCAGGTGTGAATTGCTGTTGCTCTCTTAAAATCGTCAGAGCTACATTGATTTCCACCAGCTGGGATCTGACCCTCAACATTCTGATCTTTCAGCTACAACTCAGTGAAAAAAATAACAACTCCAACGGTACTGGAAGAAATTGGCCTGACTGCATCAGCAGCCTTACGACAAACTGGCGAGTGTGCGGATACTCGCTTGAGTAAAACAGTTCGAGCTGCCCCGGTTAATTAAACAACAGTGAAAGGCAACGTGATAAAAAAGTTATGGAAAACACCATGGCAGCATCCAGGGGGTAAGTGCTGGTAATGAAGAATGTTTCTGAGATTATTCTAGCCCAAACCTTATCTGTCTAGCATGGACTCTTAATTCCATTTTCCCCCTCCCAGATGAGACGTGTGTCAGAGCCGTGTACACAAATAGATGAGAAGATCTGAAATGGGATTGCATGAGATATGAAAAAAAATATCTTGAAGGGTCTGACCTTTACAAATCACTCACTGCTCTGGCGCCTACCTCCGAGAATGATTGCTACTGGCCATCCCTGCACTCCAAGAGTATTTTCTATATATCATATAAAACACATTATAATCCATCCATCTAACTATTGATTCATCTTCCCACCTGTCTTGTATATATAGATGAACCTAGAGGGGCTTTAGGTTCAGTGCGGGTTCATGCACAGAAACCTTTGGCTTGAAATCCCAATTTCTCAGCTGAGAAGCGTTTTGGGCTGGGTTGGAAGCACTTGCTGATCTGGTTCATACCAATATAAAGTCTTTACAATTCAAAACGTACTACGATTTGCTCCTTGGAATGTTAAGCTGCCGGGGCTCAACCATTGAGCGCATCAGCACCTAAATGAAGCCAATGGGCATTGGAAGGCTTTCAGCACCTCACTGGAGCGCTCAGTGCCTGGCAGGATTAAGCCCTGTATCGCCGCAGGCCTGGAACAATAGAGTCCGATTTTTCAGAGCGAGAGGGACATCACCAGCTTTGCTTTGCAAGAGCTGGTCACCGAACACGCCGCTAGTTTATATGCAAATCCGCCTCTGAAAGAGCCAAGGATCAGCTCATTCTGTGAAACAGCCTCACAGCACTGTGCAGTTACCTGGCACAAATGACTTGGGGGCTGCGCCTGAAAACGCGCTCTCACGCCAGCAGTCCCTTGGAGGCCGATGAAGCTACTCCGGCAGAGTCAGGGACTGCAGGATCAGGCTCTTAATGGTCAATTACAAAATCCCATTCGTTTTAGGATTCCAACTGTACAGCAGTTAAATGGCAATTGTGTTCTATGCTATTCTATTCAGATCCATAGTTTGCACCTGTGACCCTGTGCAGAACCACTGGCACACCCCTCGCCCACATGTAAGTATTTTGCATGGCCACACTGCTTAACAATCAGCCGTGCAATTCGAGTAGTGTAAATTATTTAGTCAATTTCACCCAGTGCCAGACTCAGCAGGTAAAATTCTGTTCTCCGATTGGAGAACATCCTTCTTGGAGCGCATTCTATGCCCGTGTCCCATTTGCAAGATGTGCTCTCCTTTATGCCAGGACAACTCCATTGCAAGCCATGCCCTAGGACTCCTCCTGTGCCTTCCCACTCTCCTTTGGGAGGCTAACACTGCTGGTAGTGCCATTGCCCTGAGCGTGTTTGCATTCTCTTACTTCTGCCGCGTCGTGCCCCTCTGCAGGGCCAAGCAAAACCTGGACCCATCTTTGCTCGATTTACAGCTAGAAGATAACGGGCCAGGTCATTGGTCCTGCAAAGTCCCCTTTGCACCGCTCTGGCAGAACAAAGGGGACGTAAGGCCACCCTAAGGGGGCGGGGATGGTGGCGAACGGCAGCTTGTGTAGATGTACTCATGCTGGCCCAGGGCCGCCCAGAGGATTCCGGGGGCCCGGGGTCTTCGGCGGCGGGGGGCCCTTCCATTCCGGGACCCGCCGCCAAAGTGCCCCGAAGACCCGCGGCGGGAGCCCCCCGCCGCCGAATTACCGCCGAAGCGGGACCCGCCGCCGAAGCGCAGCCCGGTCTTCGGCGGTAATTCGGCGGCGGGGGGGGGATCCCCGCCGCGGGCCTTCCGGGCCCTTAGGCGGCGGGTCCCGGAACAGAAGGGGCCCCCCGCCGCCGAAGACCGGGCTGCACTTCGGCGGCGGCGGCGGCGGCGGGTCCCGCTCCTCCCCCCCGCCACCGGTCCCGCCCCCGCCCCGGTCCCGGCCCCAGCCTCTTACCGAGCGCGTCTCCGGCGGGGCCTGAGCTCCGTCCCGCTCAGAGCCGCGTGGTTGGGGGGCGGGGCTGTGAGCTCCACGCCGAGCGGAGGCAGCTGCCCCGCCCCCTCCCCACGCCGCTCTGAGTGGGGCGGGGCTCAGGCCCCGTTGGAGCTCCCAGCCCCGCCCCCTCACCACGCGTCTCTGAGCGGGGCGGGGCTCGGGGGCCCCGCCGGAGACGCTGAGGCTCCAGGAGAGGGGCGGAGGCGGGAGCCTCCGCTCTTCTCTTGGGGGCCCCTGCAGAGCCCGGGGCCCGGGGCAAATTGCCCCCTTTGCCCCCCCCTCTGGGCGGCCCTGTGCTGGCCATAGTCAGAAGAGAGGGGAAGACACTGTGGTGCACAAGTGAGTGCATACCCAGGGGCATCAGGCAGGTTTGGGTGCTGATGCCCACGTCACCCCATCCTCACTTCTATTTTTAGCAAGCTAGCTAGAGTACAGCTAGCACAGGTACATCTACGGGAGCTGCCATTCACACGCTCGGCTGCAATGCCAACGGACCATAAGTGAGCAAACCACGGTGGGGGAGGTAATATCTTTTATTCGACCAACTTCTGTTGGTGAATGAGAGAAGCGTTCGAGCTACAAGGAGCTCTGCTTCAGGTCTGGAAAAGGTAAGCAGAGTGTCAGAGCTAATTACAAGGTGGGACAGACTGTTCAGCATGAGGGTAAAGGCACATGTTCTAGGAGACCATTTAAGATGAAGTGGCCAATTAACACCTCTGCAGTCATAAGACATAGGAGGGTTAGTGGGTTACAGAGTGTTATTATGAGTCATCAAGCCAATATCTCTCTTGAGTCCATGGTAGTCCATGGTTTTTAGCATCTAGCAGAGCTACGAATTGAAACTCCCAGGCTCGCCAGGTTGTTGTGTACGTTTCCTTTGAGGATGACGACTGTCAGGTCAGATATGGAGTGATTTGTGAAAAATAGTTGCCCACGGGTGCGAAGATGTTTTTGTCTTTCATTCGAGAGCATAACGAGTGTCTGGTTTCACCCACATAGTTGCTGTTGAGGCATTTAACGCACCGGATGAGGCACATCACATTTTGTGAGAGGCATGTGTAAGATTCATGGATCTTGAAAGGTGTGTTGCAGTGGAAATTGATCACCATAGCAGTGGAGAGATGTCTGCAGGTTTTGCATCTGTTGTTCTGGCCGGGTCTGGTGCCACTTTGAGTTGTTGTGTCCTGGTGTGCGGGGTGCTTGCTTCTGAGAATGAGCTTGGCCAGGGTGGGTGGTGGTTTGAAGGCCAGAAGAGGGGGCACCACAAGTGGGCAGCTGACCATTCCCATGACACAAAGGAATCCTTGGCTGATGTATACCACCTCCTGGCATAGATGGCATGGCTGGGCACACTGCATTCCAGTAATTCCCACCCACAGAACAAGGAGTAGATGCAAGCTGTACCAGTACAAAGCCACACTTAAAACCACACCTTTAGTTAAACCTGGGGAACTTTCTCATGTGTACAAGGCCTAACTGATGTCAGCTAAACTGAAATAGGCCTGGTTTGAACTGAAATAAGCCTCCTCACAGCCCATTACTCTGCGATTTCAAATCACACCTTAAATTAAACCAGTGGAACTGCACATAGACAAACCCCTTGGCAAAGCACAGCATCGGGCCTCTGATTACTGAAGGTGTGAGCAGTAAAACAAGAAAATCTTATTCTTATAAATTATCCGCTCTTGATGGTATCCCTTTAGTGGAAGGACTCTGAGCACTAACTCAAATTTCCTCATCTCTTGCAGGATGGAAGGGCTTATTGAAACCCATCACGTGTCCAGAGAATGGCCCACTCTCGCCCACCAGGTAATGTTTGCGTCTACTTTTATATAATTATAAGAGCCTTTGTCAAATGAATGTTACCAAAGCAACCCAAGTGCTTCTTTCTTCGGTTGGCGAGGGAGTAAGGGGGGAAGGTTTTAAAAAGCTCTGCAAAGTCCAGTGTAAAAGAGCATCTATCCTGATCTCAGTCGATGCTAGGCCTAATCTTCAGCTAGGGTAGACTGGTACAGTTCCAGTAAAGTCAATAGAGTGATGTCGATTTACATCAGCTGAGGATCAGACCCACTGATCTGCAAGGAGCTATTCCCCATTTGCACCACTGTGTAACATCAGGTCCTATGTTTTGATAATGAACAAGACCAGAATGACTACAGTGACGAGTACCCCCGACAGATTATACCATCCTTCGAAGCTGATCTGAGTAAACAAACACCTGGGTGAGGAACAAAGGAGGCTCTTTGATCCTGCCCCAGACAGCAAAGGGTTTACTGTTGCAGGCTAAAGATTTTGTTGTGCCAAACAAATGGACAGATAGGACGATATTTCAAGGCTAATGGGGATTTTTTTCTGATCTGCCATTTGCAGGGCTGGCTCTGCTGCTGGTTTGAGGCCACGCCCCATTCCCCCGCCTCCACCCCCCAAATAAGAAATATTTCGTTTAGGAACTCCACTGAGAGCCATCCAGCATGCTCTTATCCCCAAGATTAATGCATCCCTGATGTTTCCCTCTTCTGTCTAATTATACCCAAACATTGCCTTTCTTTCTTTTTTCTGAACACCACGTTTTTTCCCCCCCTTGCATCAACATGTACCAATGCATTAAACAAGACATTCCATTAATTTCTTCATCATCATAACTTAAACCCAGGACATACCCTTTAAATATTCATTCAGCTATGAAAACTGGGCATTAAAATTTTAATAATGTCAAGCTCATTTGAACTGAGCTCCTGGGGGACTATTACGACACAATTAGAATAAATATGATGATTGATTTGGTGTAAAGGTTCACCTGTCCACGTCGGCTAATGGCCGGAATCCACCAGACACCCTAGCATCACAGCCGAGAGCTCAGAGTTATTTACTCCCTTCTTCCTAACTCCCACTGGCTTTTCGCTAGGTCACTGGCTCAAACCATTAGCTTGCTTGTGTAACATTTTCATCTCCAGTGATGCCCCAGAGTAATGCTGGGGTAAATGAATGGGCGAGATCTCATCAAGAATAGAAAACTCATTGGCAGCATATATATGTATATTTTGCCATAGCATTTGATCGAAGATCAGAGCCAGTAGAAGTTCAGCAATAAACTTTCAGGCAGTATCAGCCATTAACCTTTTAATGGTACATGTCTGAACTCACAGGGTCTGATTCTCCTCTCACATGAACCAGAAGTAACTCCAGCTGAAGTCAATGAGTCTGAACCAGCATAGGGGTGAATGAAGCCCACAGAACAGCAACATTTATTCTAAACAGCAGCAAAGATGGCTTGATGAAAAACACACAGTGTGATGTTTGAAAGAGGTGCTGGCAGGATAAACACCACTTACAGGAAACCCTATGCAAGAGCTCACCCTTTTAAAATGACCTCTGTCTCAATCCCAGTGAATCCCAAACATACAGTGAGATTTTCAAAGCAGCTTAGTACACTGTGTGCTTTTGAAAATCTGGGCCTGATTCTACATATGCCAATGTAGATTAGGGGTAGCTCGGTTAAAACTGGGATGAAAGAGATCAGAACCAGACTCACTGAGTACAATTATATTTTGGGAGACCACCTCCTTTTAGCCAACAATGCTTGTCAAGCTCTTGAATAATTAACAGGGGTTGATGTGTATTTAAAAGCTGTCCTGACCAGGGCATATTTATTAGCATTTTCAGTGCTGCCAACTCTTATGATTTTATTGTGACACACAAATTCAACCCCACAAGGCAAATAAAAGACCCTCGAAGGTTATATTTTAAAATTCCCCTGATTTTTAAGACACTTTTGTGAGTTTTGCATGCTTGGAGTTGGTAAAATTAATTCTGAAAATCTAATTAGCTTTTCACTCTTTATGTGGTTTGTTTCCTCTTTGGACTTTGCTTAGCTTGGCCAGGGAGTCTAGGCTGGCCAGTTTCATTTTCCATTTCCTGTGTCTGACCTCACAAGATCCTAGAGTTTATGGGCTCTGACTGCTCAAGAAAAGGTTTAAACTTGCCCCAAAACCTGTTTTCACTGAAGATAAAAAAAACCAATAGTATGGAAATATTTTGACTCATATTGTTTGATAAAATACGTTTGTTTGTTTTTAAATCAACTCCCCCTAAATGTAGGGTCCAATCTACTTGACATCAACTCACTGATGCTAAAATTTGGTAGGAGCCTAAAAGCCAGATGCTGCAAATGAAAGTAAATGTGATATTTTATGATATCCTCTCTCCTTGTTTTAATATTATGTAGTCACTGCCGTAGTTGTTCGCGGTGCCTTATTTGCCCAGGAAACAAACAAAAGAAGTGAACTCAGTGTTGCTAAGTTACACTAATTTGATGGAGACAGATCAGCATAAGGCTCGGTAATGGACTATGGCATTCCAGACAGTTATTTTTTGTTACCAAAATACTTTTAACAATAATGCTTAGCATTTATAAGAGGGCTTTTCAAATAGTAACCAATTAAACCCTGCAAGCCTTGTGGGAAGGATGTTTATCACTATTCTACCAATGAGAGAAATTGAGGTAGAAGGGTTAGGCCCGAATTGTTAAAAGAGCCATTTATGGGCACCCAACATGAGGCACCAGTTGCTTGATTCTATGAGAATTCTATAAGTTTAGTTCCCATTTAGGGACCAAAACATGTGGCCAGATTTTAAGAAAAGCTCAGCGTGCTGGGTGGGAGTTGCTCAGTTCTGAGCACTCCTTAAAATCTGGTTCTAGTTTACCTGAAATCTTTTGAAAATTTGCCCCGGACTGTGGGTTTTAAGTATTTAAAAATCTGGCCATGGTCTGTTTTATTTTTAAATCTGGGCTATAAAGTCACCTCCCTGCCTCAATTTCCCCAGCTGTAAACTGGGGATACTAATCCTTACCTCACAGGGGTGTTGCAAGGATTAGTTCGACAGCATTTGTATAGGATTTTGAAGTTGTCAAGCGCTATATAAGCACTGAGTGTTGTTATAATGTAACATACTCTGCATAACGTATACTGCTGGAATATTACACCTCAGGTGTTCAAGACTACAGAGTTGCTTCTTCTAAGTGAGTTAATGGTTCCATAGGTTGGTAATGTAATAAAACAGACTGCTTAAACAAGCAAGGTTTTGATTAAATGGGGTGTGTGCAAAGGGGAATTGATATTAATTAGAAGCGCTATAAATCCAAGGTATCTAGATGCAGATAATGCCAGTATGAGAGTCCATTGTACAGAGTGGAAGAAAGGATTAAGTGAGGATTCATTTGGGGAATGTGTGTCACCTACAGCTGTAGTTGGATATGATGGACTGGACTGAGGAGTGTATTATATACACACCAGCCACTGCACTGCCCACAGTGCCCTGCAATTCCTCAGAACAAAGGAAGCTACCGTGTAAAGGTTATCACCTACTATAGTGAGAAAAGCCAGAGAAGTTCCTTGCAACTGACCCTATGTCTGGGGTTTCTCTCTGGCACTTGAAGGGGAAAAGAAACCTAACACCAGAGAAATAACACATCACCTTTCTGCAATTAATGTGGACACTGATGGTGGCTCAAGAACTATGGGCCTGATCTAACATCCACTGAGGTCAGTGCAAAGACAGCTGCTGACTTCAGTGTGCATTGGAGAGAGACCTGTAGCCTTCTTGCGCAGCACCCAATCTCTGTTGTATAAATGCCATATTCATGGGTACTTTACCTTCTTCAGCACCCATGGCCCAGCACCAATGGAAGCTCGGACATTTTAGAAGCACCAGTCCTGTGATATCCCTGAGGTTAGGCAGCCATTGAACTCTATGTCAACACTGTCCACTGGGCTCCACAGCAGCAGGAACAGATGCTGAATGCTGCTAGAAAGAAGCCAGACATACCTAACCTAGCGTTGTGCCTGATTAAGAGCAAACAAATACAAGCAAATGAGAGGCCATACCGCTATTTGTCGAGTGCTGATAGATGAATAGCAATGAGCCTAAGCTGCAAAGTTCAGATCTGTTGAAAGATGGACCCAAAGGTTCCAGCTGCCAAAGGATGGGGGCATATAGCACCTGGATTTGTGGTTGGGCTCATCTTGAATTCAGAAGTCCGGCTCAGCTGAAGAGCTACGCATTTGGATGCTTATCTAAACCAGCCAAGCTTACTAGCCCCGACCAACGCACCTGTGCAGAGCGCCACTGAAATAATCAGTCACCAGGGTTCCACCTGGATCTATGGATGCCCATGTTAGCAGATCCAATCAGGGGATACGGGCCTTACACTGGCTATATGATGAGAAAAGGCTTTTGGCATGGGAACCACTATTTCCTGCTTCCAGAAAGGTGAAGGCAGCATTTCCACTTGTGAGTGGAACCAGGAAGTGATGAGCTGGCTGAGCTGACATGAAAAATAACAGGGGTAAAGGGGTCAAGTTTGGATCTTTTTCTAAAAGACACTCTAAATTCAACTACCACTTATTGGACCAGATGAAGGAATTCATGGTTCTATGGCGTGTGTGAAATAGGAAGTCAGATTAGATGATCACAATGGTCCCCTGTGGCTTTACAAATCTATGACTCGATGAGCTCTTCCAAAGTTTAGAGAAGGCTTGAGCTCACGTAGGCTGCCAGCTAAAGGTTCAGGCCACTTACTCCAAATAGTTTGCTTATTTCCCCAAAAGAACCTTACCTGGGCATCAACACAAATGTTGCCTTGATGAACTCTAAAACGCCCCACCTGGGCATAATGCCCATCTCCCCATCTGACTGATGCTTGACAATGGGAATTCAAGATTCAGTTCATTCACTTGAGATGCTGTGTGTGTGTTTAACCAAACCATTTATAGTCAATAATACCAGGTTATTGTATGCCAATAACTTTCAGTTATTCACTTATTATTATTCAATTATTTCTTACGTCACGCAGTACATCAGTCAGCTGGTCTTCAAGGAGCGAACAGTTCATGAAGGGAGCTTTGGAAAAGCAAGCACGAACACAGCTTGTCCAGAGAAAGGAAGAAAGAGATCAAGAAGTTATGGTAGCTGAGTAGGATTATCATTAGGGGAAGCATAGCTCATCTAATCTCTTATAATCTACAGTCACTGGAAAATGGAACCTCTCAAAGAAACAAAAGTGAGTGAGGAACAAAAAATATAATCGTGTGGTTAAATATCTGAAGGAACAGTAACCAACAAACCCACTGAGTCATCTGCAAGAAAACCTTTCCACCCTCTGCTGGGAAGAGCATTAGATATTACCCCTCATGGGGAACTAGGTAGGATTCCAATCCACTCGCCATGGAGTAGCACTGCACAATTCACTACATGAGTGAGATCAAGAAGAGGGGAGAGAGATGTTGCCTTCTTCTGCAGCATCAGCTATTGGCTACTGCCGTGTCAGACTTGGCTTGATCAGTTCCTGCGTTCCGTCTGGTCTCTTTAGCCACTGTGGGCAATAAGGAGTTAAAAGGAGTTCTGAAGAGCCAGTGGGTTTTGAATGGGAATGGGAACGCTCGCCTTTAATCGTGTATTCAGCACAAGAATGTACAAAGGTATAAAGTTAATCACTAGCTGGGCCACCCCTATTTCCAGAAAAAGAACTTTAATACCTCCTTTATCCAATGAAGTACCATTGTTATACCTGCATATTATGAAGGGTTTATTAAACCAGTGATAATCTATTCAAGATAAAGTGATCTGTATGGCCAACTGAGCACAGATCAGACAGAATGATGGGAGGTTATTGTTAAAATATGCAAATTCACATCCTATTGAAATGCAAACCCTCCAGATAAGATTTTTTAATAAATCTGGTCTTTTTTCACTGCATGAAGGTAACCTAATGTTTATTGACTTCAAGACCATATAATGGAACGTAATATCTATTAGTCAGATCCTTGCCTCTCTTTCGATTACTGGAGGTACATGTGGCTAACACAGAATTTTTGTTTTATGGTTTTGTACAAAAGAAAAGAGATTAAAAAACCTGAAATTAATTAACTCGCCTCGAACCCCCCACCCCCAACCAATCCTCACCACTGTCATTAGTTCCTCAAGTAAAAAGGAGCATTTCCCATTAACTAGGAAGCTTATCAAAAGAGTCCAAAGGAGAACATACCAGTAATACACAACAGTCCTGTATGTCATCGAGCGGAAGTATGGGCTAATGGTTAGAGCAATGTACTGAGAATCAGGGCTCCTGGGTTTCATCCTTGGGTTTACTTGCTTACTCTGAGAACTTGCTTGCTATCCCTCTGTAAAATGGGAATAAAAATAATATTCATCTCCCTCACAGGGATTGCAAGACTTCATTAATATATATCTGGAAGTGCTTAAAGATACAGTGGGTTGGGAATTTTCTGATGAAGTGTTTTCTCCTCAGAAAATGCTGTTTTGTTGAAAACAAAATGGTTCTCTGGAAATGGTTGGTTTCAACAAATTTCTCATTTCAAAACTTTTTTTCAAAAAAGTTTTGAAATTGTCACAATTCCCCTGTTTTGACATTTGCTAAAGGAAAAAGGCATTTTTGTTTGTTTGAAACAACTTTTCATTTAGAAATTTAAGTTAATTTATTATAAAATTCAATGAATAAAAAATGTCAAATTATCAAAACAAAATGTTTCAATTGACCCAATCCGCATGTTTTGGAGATTTTTGGTTAGCAATTTTTTTTTGAGACTATGAGGTTTCATCCTCATTGAAAACAAGAAAAAAAAATTGAAATCTAAAAAATTCTCATGGGCTTGAAAAAACCTTTTCCCACTCAGGTCTGCTTTAAGATCCTTGAGGGGAAGTGTGCTATAGGATCAAGTTCTTATTTACAAAATACTGTATATAATAAAAAGCTTTTATTATATACATTATACTACACACACACTTGGCATTATATTGCATTGTATATACACACACTTGCCCTATTTTCAGAGGTGCTGAGCAGCCATACCGCCTCTGAAAATCAGGCCATCGATATAGCTAATATCTTATACAGGGTTGGATTTTCACTGAGGGCTCGATCCTCAACGTATTTAGGCACTTGACTTCCATTAATTACGACAGTTAGGCACTTAAATACTTTTGGGGATCTGGACCTCTGCTCTTATTGGAGTTAATGGCAATTTCCCATTGACTTCAGTGGGATCAAACTTAGGCCTATGCTGAACATGTTTGAAAATCTCACCCATTAGTCTGATACGTACACACAGGTAAAATACTATCTGCATGCATATCACTTCCTCCTCCTCTGTCCAAACACAGCATTGTCACCAAGGTGCCTCGGTAGTAAGTAACTTTGTCGTATGTAGTATGAGTTACAAATTAGCATTTAATCAAGATAAATCACATTGGAAGGGGATGGATAATATGCAGGGTGTTAAACTTGCAATTAAGATGGCCTGATTTAGTCTGAATGGGAAAACTCCCAAGAATACACTGGGACAAATGATGGATTGACAAGGCTTGCCCACCGGACAGGAGTTCTACGAGGGTGACACCGGCCCTCAGCAGTGGCTGCCCAACAGTGACAAAGCCAGTGCCAAGCAAAGACCATACTTAGCACTTACTAGGGTGCCCCACTCTTCATTGCCCTGGGAATGTGCTACGTTCTGCTAAGGAATGGTTGTGATAATGACACGTTGCACAATCTGGTAATGATAATGTTCACGGATTTCAGAGTTAAGTAATAAAGCCCAGGTGATGGTGGTAACGATATAGCACAGGCCAGTTTTACAGAAAAGGAAACCGAGGCACAACAAGACTAAATGATTCAAATTCACACAGCCGGGGAGAGGCAAAGCTGGCAAACGGAAGCGGGTGTTCTGTGGTTCAGTTACCCGCACTAATCACTAGACATCCCTGCCACTCAGGGGCGGCTCTAGGCACCAGCAAAACAAGCTGGTGCCTAGGGCGGCAAAATGTAGGGGGCGTCCCCTGCTGCCGTGGAGGGCGGGAGGCTGGGCCGGCGGACCTGCCGCAGTCATGCCTGCGGGAGGTCCACCGGAGCCCCGGGACGACCGGACCTGCCGCAGGCATGACTGCGGAGGGGGCACTCGTCCCGCGGCTCGGCTGGACCTCCCGCAGGCATGACTGCGGCAGCTCAAGCGGAGCCGCCGGACCCGCGAGCCGTCCGCAGCTGCGGGAGGTCCAGCCGAGCCGCGCGACCAGCGAACCCTCCGCAGTCATGCCCGCGGGAGGTCCGCTGCTCCCGCGGCTCCGGGGCGCCTCCCGCGCATGACTGCTTGGGGCGGCCAAAAAACTAGAGCCGCCCCTGCTGCCACTCGCCCCTTCAGCATAGCTTGGGAGGCTACTGCAGCTTGTGAGGATGGCCAGGGCTGCTAGCTCTTGTGGAACAATGGCTATTGCACACCTGAATTGGGGACCCGAAGTGCTGGGTGCTGTACATACATGTAATCTGATACACCGCCTGTCCTGAAGAGCGTACGGTCTAATCAAATAGTCAGAGAGCTCTGGTGATGCTGATGGAACGAGGCAGGATCTATCTGCCCCATCCCCAATAACACCTCTAGCTCATATGCCATTACCTATAGGGATGGAGAGGATAGTATAGCTAGTATGTGTCTGATCTCCTTTTGTTTGGGCAGGTACATGCTATTCAGTCACAGACGGTCCACAAGAGACAAAAGGTATCATCATTAGGAACCCGATGCCCAGGACTTCCCTCTGCAAGGTTTCATTGAGGGAGGAAGACAGTGCTTGCTTGGTAACAGGAAAAAAAAAAACTTCCTGCACTAACTCATCCACCCTCCGAGTTTGGGGTCCCCCAGAGCCATTAAATGGAACCGAACACACAGAAGCACACTGGAATTCTGCATAACGCAGCAGCAGCAGCCACCTGAGCAAAGCCGTAAACTGTGCCTTGGATTGTGCAATGGAAAGCCACTGCCCAGCAGGAAAAATAGAGGCCCAGCAACAGGGCTCTAACTCTGCCACTGCCCTATGGATGGCTGGATCAGCATGGCACGTGTATTGCCCTTGCAACTCTGCATGGAAGAAAGGATAGCACTGTGGTTAAAGCACTGGATAGGGATTCTGGAGATCAGAATTCAGCAGGCAGCTCTGCTACAGATTCCCTGTATGACCATGGGCAAGGCACTTAATCTGGCTGTTCCTCAGTTCTCCACCTGTGCAAACAGGGAAATGCTGGCTCTCAGCAGCGGCTGCCCAGCAGAGACAAAGCCAGTGTCAGGCAAGTTCTTTACTCAGTGCTCTTTAGGACTTCACACTCTTTATTGCCCCAGAAAGGTGCTTTGACCTGCTAATAATGACATGTTGCACTGAGACGGCATCCACGTATTTAAGGATCTCAGAGTTAATGAATAATGCCCAGGTGAGGGTCTTAACTGTTCATATGGCACAGGCCTATTTTACAGATGGGGAAAACTGAGTTCATGTTTTCTCCTCTATTGACCAGGCAACTTGACTAGATTCTATCTCCCAGGATGCACTGCAGTGTTGCGACTCCAAAGATGTGCTATGGTAGTTCAGCCTGAGGGGAGGCCATGGTGTAACATGGGAAATGTAGTTCAGCCAGGGAGCCCAGCCAATAGGAGAGAACAGGGAGAACTACAACTCCCCATGAGGCATCATAACAATTCAGTTATTTGAGTTCTGGATTGATACCAAAAACAGGCCTCCCACGTCAGATGAAGGGGGAAGCCATATATCCCAGAATAAAACTAATGACAGGAGAGAAAGTAATGAAAAGAAAAACCCCCACCACCGTCCAGGGATGGGGGTAGATACAGCAGATGCGGCAGACACAGATTAATGTTGAACTAACTCAAAACAAAACGTTTCAGCCAACTGAAATATTTCAATTTGGGGTAACCTGACCAGAAACTAAACTCTTTCGTGTCAGTTTCCCAATGGCAAATCGAAAATGGTTGACAAAAATCAAAAATTTTCCTGCAGAAAATTTCCATTTTGTGGAAACCACATTTTCCATCGAAACAGTATTTTGATGGAAGATTCCCGACTAGCTCTAATTGTAAACTCTTCAGGATCATCTCTCTCTAAGGCCTCGACCAGAACAGAAGCCTGATTTCAGCTCGGGCTGCCCTAACAGAAGCAATACTAATGATTAATAAATCATTCCAAAGGTGTATAACATAAACTTCACAGCCTGCAAACATAATGCCCCAGCTGTGGCACACAAAGGGTTTCGGTGGCTAGTTCTGGCCATTGTCGGTGTAACTCAGACGTGATTTACAAAAGGAAATTGCTTTAAAACAACAATAGTAACAGCTGTGGTTTTAAACGTACTTTTCTTAAGACTTGCATTAGTGTGCAAGCTGATTACTACATGGTATCTTTCCTCAATGCACAGAGCACTTATTACAGCTATAGGCTGGGAATAACAGTTCAGAGCTTCTTCAGTTTATTGCCTTTTAAGACGTTGCCATCATATTCCCAATAAACGTCATCTGGTTCATTGAGTGTCTGTTTTATATAATCTCTCATGAAAGATTAACAGCAGCTCCACAAAGTACATGCTGGAGGGTTGGGGGGTGAGGTTTGGACACAAAGGCTTAGCCTACACTACAAAGTTTGCCGGAAAAAAAATCACACCCCCTAGCCGACATGTCTATGTTGGCAAAACCCCTAGTGTAGACACAAAGATGCAGATGGAAGAGTACTTCTGGTGGCTTCGCTAACGTGATTTGGGAAGGTGGTGAAGCTATGCCAGTAGAACTCCTTCTGGCAGCTTACACTGCATCTCCACTAGGGTGCTCTGCCGGCACAGATATACTGGCAAAGGCTCAGTACTGTAGACAAGCCCAAAGTGACAAAAAACAAAACAAAAAAACCCCAAACCCATAATCAATTCCAGGTGACAAACTGGCCTTAACTTGTCTCACTGCCCTAAAGAGAGAAAGGGCTAGAGGTGTCCTGGGAAGAACTGCACCACTAACCCATTATTTGGTGTTTCTTAAAGCATCAGCTCCTGGAGTCATGTGATGAAAATCTCAGTTAAAAAAAAGGAATAGGTTTCTAGCCCTCATAGTTGCAGATAAAAGTTAGAAAATAAGCCCCTGCTCCTAAAGGCTTAAAAATGAAAAGGCAAATAAAAAGACTCTCCAAATTTACTATATTGTAAACTCTCATGAGTTTTAAACCAATATTATGATTTTTGGAGTCCAACTCAATTTTTTAATGCTAGTGATTGGCAGTTCTTTAGTCCTATCACATCCAGACTGCATAGAGATGGGGAAGAATTATGGCCATGAAAGTTTTATGACTCTTACAACTATATTTTGGCTTTGGAGGAGTTCAGGTTGAACTTTAAGTTTATACCTTTGAGTCTATTGCAAACTGGGATAAAACAGCAAATTTTTTGGTTTTAATTGTAAGCTTTCAGAATTCACAAGCGCTCCCTCCACACCCCGTCGAATTCTAGCACTTCTGGATAGAACTAGGAAGTATGTCTAGCCATCAGCTCACACTCAAGGTGGATAAAACAGAGCTCTTAATCTTCCCCCCTGCCCCCAAGTCCTCCCCCTCATCTCCTTTCTCAATCACTGTGGACAATCCCATGATTCTACCTGCGACTCAGCTCCCCGTAACCTGGGACCTCTTGCTAGATCCTCACAGCCAGGCTGTGTCTAAGTCCTGCAGCTTCTTTCTGCACAACATGGCTAAGATATGACCTGTCCTATCCATCCACCCAGCTAAAACTCTCATCCAGGCTATGGTTGGGGTTGAACTCGAGCTGCAAATCAGAGTCAAAAGCCAAGTTGCAGCATCTTCACTGCTATTTGAAGCCAAATTAGCTTATGAGGGATAATAGCTAACACCAGTTAAAGACACATTTTTTTTTTTTGCAATGCAGACATACGCCATAAGCTCCAACCCTGCAAACCCTGACACACATTGAACTGAAGTGAACTACTCATGTGTGCGAAGTGGAGCACATGGGTAAATGTTTACGAATTCAGGGCCGTCTCAAATACCTCCGCCCCAATGCAGGCAGACTCAGTGTCTAGAGAGCTAGCAGTGACAGTGTGAAGTCCACTGCACGAGATGGCATCATTACTCCAGATCCTCCATATATGCAGCCAGGTAACTTCCTCTGCATTTTGTAGAGCACAGAGAACACTGCTAGCACTCAGTAACGAATGGCAGCACGCAATTAGCTTATGAATAAGGAGGAAGCTTTTCTGAGCTTCATTTTTTATTTTAAGTGTATTTGGGGATGTTGCTCTGCTCTGTTCTGACCTCTTCACACATCCCTTCCTTCCTATAGCGCAAACCAGGTCCAGTAAGTGGAGCTCTCGGCCAACCAATCTGGTTTCCTGACTTACACCTCCCACCTGCCTCCCGCTTCTCCATAGTCAAGTCTCCTTCTAAATGACAAAACTTGCTGCTTCTGATAATTCTTCCTTTGTTTTTTACCCCCCTGTCATTTGCCTTGATCTGATAAAAATCAGCCCACTTATTAACCCAAAATCAAAACAGAGATGGCAGCAGGGGGGAGTTTGTCCATGAAAAACAAGCAACAAGAGAAACGGCAAGAGAAAGTGGCTGTATATGGTCATCCCCCTCTGCCTCTGTCTCTTGTTTAGGGGGTTGGTGATATGATTCAACCAGCCACAATCAAAAATAGAATTCCAGCCAGGGATGCACACTAATGAACCAGCTAGGAATTACTGAAGCAGAGGTGAGCTTATCATCACCATGACTTTTTCACTGCTAGACAGCCCTTTAAGTCACACATCAATAACAGGAAGGCTTGTGTGTGACATATATAAGGGCCCCATGAATCTTTATTTACCGCACCTCTAAGATAACAGGCCAGCCACTGCCAACTCACCAGAAAGAAGTTTGCTTTGTGATTAGGGATTGAGATTAAACTGGTTTATGGTAGTTAATGGTGCTAGTTCTGGAGATCCATATTGCATTGAGGGAATAGTGTGTGTATGTGTGTGTAGCACACGTCTAGATTTATTGCAAATCTGCTTGAGCACCGTGGATTTGAAAGTGTGACCCAAACACAATTGTGTTCCTGTTACACTTAGAAGAGACTGTAGAAAAAAAATTGCAGAGAGAGGAAATAAGGCAAAACCTGGAATGAAAACAAGAGAGTAAAAATCAGAAAGTGGATGAATAATGGAGCTGGAAGAGGGAGGATGAAAAATTCTCATGAAAATATAATGAGTCCCATCATAGATTGTTAGCAGGGTTAGAACCTGTTAGCTTAATTAGGAAAAGCATATAGGGTGACCAGATGTCCCGATTTTATAGGGACAGTCCCGATTTTTGGGGTCTTTTTCTTATATAGGCTCCTATTACCCCCCACCCCCGTCCCGATTTTTCACATTTGCTGTCTGGTCACCCTAAAAGCATAGGCCTTTACTACTTGAGTGACACTGCTCGGTAGGGAATGGGTTTCTCGCTAAATATGTGGCAAAAGATTGGACCAAGATATTTTGATTATCTGTTCATTATGCTTATTTCCCTCATCTCAAAATAAAATAAGTGGATCCCATTTAAAAAGAAGGCATTATCTAATGCACATGAATGGGAGTTAAGAACTAGAGCTGTTTGAAAAATGCTAATAATTTTTTGGGTAAATTTATGTTGTGTTTTTTTTGTTTGTTTTTAATTCTCCGATTTTCAACAAAAGTCTGACACCAGACAAAAAAAAAATTAAAAAATCAGTTTTAAATTGACTCGCGCTCTACATCTGCAAGAGTAGCCATGCCCTCAGATTCGCAGTGGGTCTGCCTATTGCTAGCACCATAGCCATGGCTCCATAGAAAAGCATCCCTGGCTCCCGCCCCAGGTTAGGAGCAACTATCCTGAAGGAAAGTGACAGACAAATCTGCCTTTCTCTTAAAGAGTTAGCCAAACAAATCACCTCTTTGGCAGGTGACCCTCTCCCCTTTCCCCACTGCTACTCTTTTGTCTTTCTCACTTCGTGCTGTAGTTAGGAGCCAACATTTTGGCACATTAATTAAAAATAGTAATAGCTGCAACAGAAGAAAGAAGGGGAGGGGAAAGCTGAAGGGGGAAGTTTGCAGCAGCCCTAATTAATAGAATTACTCTCAGCTGAAAGCCTGTCTGATGAGGACTGTTGTCCCTGGATAGAAAACACAGCTACTCTGTTGCTTAGCAGCCGGCAATGTCCTTTCATGAGGAGGGGGAAAAAAAAGTTATGTGACAAACCATCTCAAACACAAAGTCCCATGAAAATATTTCTTTATCACAACCTATTCAGCCTAGGCAAAGAGCGGCCCTGAAATGAATGTTTCATCTAATGGCTGAAGGAATAAATAAGCTAATTGGATTTCCATCTGTTCCAAAACATACTGCACAATAACAGCAAATCATATGGTAATTATTACTAATAATGCATCTTTTATTTTAGGGTTTGTTTGTTTGTTTTTCAAAAGGGGCAGCTTGGATGGATTTGGAGTGGTGTGTCATTTACGGATCAGAGACAAGACATTTCTGACCTGCTGTATCTTATGGATGAGAGGGAAAATCGTAGCCCAGGCTAGAGCTGGTGAAATTTTTCATCCAAAACATTTTTGTTGAGCAAAAAATGTAGATTCACCGCACCAAAACGTTTCGCAAATTCATGTCAGTTTTGCTAAACTGGTCTCAGTTGAGGGAGACGGGGGGGGGACTCAAAATGTTTTGTTTTGACCTTTTTGAAATGAAATGTTTATACTTTTCAGTTCAAAATGACTTTTCATTTAAAAATTCCCTTTAATATTTTTTTTAAAATCACGTTTTAAAATGCTCAAAATAAAAATGTTTTGATTGACCCGAAGCTATTTTTTTTCTTTTCAATTTGCCAAAAAAAATCATAAAAGTGTTTTCAGTTCACCCTGAAACCATTTCGTTTTGACTTTTCAGAACCCCCAGTGAACTTAAACACGGATGATTCACCCAGCTGTAGTCCTTACAACACAGGGTCATTAAAGATCTTCTAACTCATTATCAAGGAGTAGGAGCTAGTCTATGTAAATTCCAACTTCAGGTTACCTGCCTAAAATCTCACCTGCCTAGCATGCTTCATTTAAGGATTTTCAGATGCTAGGAAGGGTGATCCCTATCTTACCAAGGAGAGGTGGAAGACTGATGCTTATCACACTGTTCATAATGGTCTGATTGCCCTGCATGTAGAACTATGTAGTTGTGAATAGTGGGGTAATTGCCCATTACGATGCTGTGAGCATGAACTAAGGAGTTCCTAGTTCACACTAATGTAGCTAGACGGGTGGGGCAGTGACTAGTCCCTTGTCACCTTGTGCTCCTTCTGTCTGTCTGTCATATCTGCCTGTTAGAGAAACAAGGTGGATGAGGTAATATTTTTCACTGGACCAAGTTCTGTTGGTGAGAGGGACTTGCTTTCGAACGCCACAAAGATCTTGAGGCCCAGATCTGAAAAAGAGCTCTGTGTCGCTCAAAACCTGGTCTCTCCCATCAACAGAAGTTGGTCCAATGCAAAATATTACTTCATCCACCTTATTTCTCTAACATCCTGGGACCAACATGGCTACCACAACACTGCAAACATCTACTTGTTGTCTCTTGTCACATACTTATATTTAGGGCTTGGCTACACTTGAGAGTTGCAGCGCTGGGAGTTACAGCGCTGGTCGTACAGCTGTGTAGGGAAAGCGCTGGTGTGTGGCCACACTCACAGCTACAGGCGCTGCAGTGTGGCCACATTTGCAGCATTTGCAGCACTGTTGGGAGTGATGCATTATGGGCAGCTATCCCAGCGTTCAAGTGGCAGCAACGTGCGTTTCAAAAGAGGGGGGTGGAGTGGGGTCTAGTGTGACAGGGAGCGGGGGAGAGATAGAGAGAGAGAGAGAGTCGATTTTTGGAGCCGACACTGTGTATCAGCTCCCTGCCTTGCAAAATCAGAAAAATTTCCCGACCCCTTACGCTTAACTGCAAACAGCCTGCAGACCAGATAAGCAGCTGCTCCAACGGACTCCCTTTCTCCGCCCCGCCCCCGCTGTTTCTCTCGTCAAGCAAACACTCACTCATCCCCCTGCCTGCCTCTTTATCTCATTTGATTGTTCACTGAGTTACAGATTGATCATAGCAAACGGGAGCTGTGTTTGTTTTTTAGATAAGCAGCTCCCGGAGCCCCCTGTTCACAACAAAACAAAGAGAGGCTGCATAACAAAACAAGGAGAGTATTTAGTTAAAAGCATTCTGGGATATCTCCTAATACCCTGGAGGCCAATAACAGTGCTGGTGTGTGGCCACACCTGACGAGCAGAGCTGCATCACCAGTGCTGCACTCGTTACACCTCAAGCAGACCAGGTGTTCAGCCAGCGCTGCAGCCAGGGAGTTGCAGCGCTGGATGTGCCTTGCAGGTGTGGACAGTTACTAATTGCAGCGCTGGAAAGCCTCCACCAGCGCTGCAACTCTCAAGTGTAGCCAAGCCCGATTGTAAGCTAGTCAGCTCAAGTAATGCCTAGCACAATGGGGCCCTGATTCCCTGACTGGGGTGGCTAGGAACTACTACAATACAAACAAATGAATGAAAAAGGCAGCCCAGTTACTTACCCAATGACACATAGCTAGTCAATGGCAAAGGCGGATTCAGAACCCATGTCAAGTGACTCCCCGTTGTTTATCATCACCACTAGGAAACCAATCCTCTGGCTATTATTTATTTATATTACGGGATCATATCAAAGTCCCAAGCAAGATCAGTGCCCCATTGTGTTAGGTATTGTACATGGGCATAGTAAACAATAAAAATCCCTACCTCAAAGAGCTCTCACATCAGTCAAAGTGGGGAAATGATTTATGATGCTGTTAGTTAGCACTGATGTGTGCTGTTAAACACCTGCTATGTCCCAGCTCAGAGTTAGCTGCTCGTCAGCAGTAAGGACAGTGCTCTAAAGCTCGCGATAGATACGAACGGATGGATAGATACAGGTGATATATAGAGTTTGAACGCTCAGCTATTGAAGTTACAAAGTACTTTGGAGTGGGGTCCTTCTGGATGGAGAGTGCTATATAAATGGAAGATCATTATGAGTCCATCCTAACAGTATCACTCATCACATTCTGGATGGACAGCTAAAGTAAAAGAAAATACATAAAATATATGCTTCAGTGGATATTTTATCCCAACTCTTTTACATGCAGTGGAGGAGCTTTCGGCTTTCACTTGCACAGTACATCCCCATTTGCAGGCAGGGAGGAAAAGTCTGCAACAGTTCAACTGATGAAGTTGCTGGTTTTGACATGTGTGAACAAGGGTGCTTTCCAGACCCTGACACAAACGAGTGGTTAGGAACACACTAGAGACAGGTCTTGAAACTGTAACGGATTGGCTTGCCAAGAGGATAACAACAGGAGTGACAGAGTGGGGTAGGATGCTGGTTGGAACTGGTGAAAAATTATTACCTTCTTCTAGTGCTGATGTGAGTCTGTGTGTGAACTGAGTTGGTGAGACTCAGTCCAGAGTCTGCTGAGGTAGATGTCCACTTTACAAAACCCAATATCTTCACTGCTAACAAATGTCCCTTTCTTGGTAGCCTCAGCTGCAAGGCGGTTTGATGATCCCTTGTAGTACAAAGGGTGGAACTGGAGAAAGAGGATCAAGTTTCAGAAGGGACATATATGGGGGTGGGACTAGAGGCTCAGGAATGAAAGCCTGGCTGAGGCTGGAGATTAAACGCAAAACCCCAGCATGCAATGGCTCAGTTTGGGTACTGAACCCCTGTCTTAGAGCCTTGCTTGTTGCTAATGAGACAGTCCTTCTTGAGGAGCAGTGGGACACTCTGAGGGAAGGTTACCTTGCAGCTGTACCTATTTTCTTACTAATCAGTAACTTCAGTCATGAGCACTAGAGTTAGGATGGTTCATACATTTTCCACTGGAATAGTTTTTTGGCAGAAAACTGAATTTTTGACTAAATGATTTTGGGGGGGGGGGAAGTGTCTGCTTTCTAGGGGGGAAAACAGGTGGGTTTTTTTTTGGGTTAAAAATCAAATGCCCCCAAATCGAAATATTTCCAGTGATATGTTCCACCTGGGTGCCTCAAAGGAGGTTCAGTTCTGGATCTTCACATTTCCATTCTCCTTCATGAGCTGTACTACATCTCCCAGGCTACATCATGCCCAGAGCCTCCCATGATGCACAGTCTCCCTTCCTCAAAAAGGGAGACCATGATGCATCACGGAGACACAGTCCACTCAAGGAGCCCAGCTAACGGAGGACAGTGGGAGCATGAATATTCCAAACTGCAATGCCCATGAGACACTAGGGTGGAATTTCCAAACTGAAATATCCATTTTGATTTTTCACTGGAAAGTAAAAATAGTCCATGGAAAAAATTGGAAAAAAAAAATCTTTTTTGTCAAAATTTTCCATGGGAAAAAATCAGTTCTACGTGGAATAACTTACACTTTTTTTTTTTAACAAAACCAAATACTCTGCCTTTATGCTGCTATTGAGTTTCAAGTCCTGGTTAATAGATATTATTGGAATAAGTCCTTCCTTACTCAGGCTGACCTCCCATTCACACTGGACCTAGGCACTGATTAAGGACTTGGTCCTCAATTCTAAAGCCCTCCTGAAGAGGTAGGACCAATCTGCTTAAAGCATCACCTTCTGCCCCAAGCACCCCTAGAATACTATAATCAACAGTATGAGGCAGCCCCCAGAACCCTGGATGAAACCCTGAAGAGTTTGTGGGTATGGAACTCACCACCAGGGGAGACCAGGATGAACGGATCCCTTGCCTCCTTAAGAGCTATCCATTTCTCTTTCCTTACCAGTGAGTGGGGAGAGGGAGAAGGGGTTATAAGTCCCCTGAGGGTGGAGGAGAGAACACGGTCCTGCTGGGTCAATGCTGAGACTTATAGGTCCCATGCTTGGCAGCCAGATACCAATGGGAGTGAGATTTGGCCCATTTCATTATTCTAGTGGTGTAGATGCATTTGCTCTAGGTAATGAAATGGTAGATGGGGAGTGGGTAGCTACAAGTATGACTGATTTTGCCCACAATCCCATCGGATGGGCCAGGGAGAATTCTCTTTCAGCTGCTTGGCCAGCAGGTCTGGCTCATGTCCTCAGTATCTAACTCATCACCTTGGTCAGGAGCAGGAAGGAATTGTCCTCCTTGGTTAGATGGGCAGAGAACTTGGGTTTTTTCACCTTCTTCTGTAGCCTGGCTCACCTGCTGGGATCATCTGGCCTTATCTCACTGAATCAATTCCCTGCCATTGCAGGGGACTCAGGCATTGGTGAAACCTCAGTCCCTCCTGTTTTCTGCCAGTCACAGACAGGGGCGGCTCCAGGCACCAGCATGCCAAGCGCGTGCCTGGGGCGGCAAGCCACGGGGTGCTCTGCCGGTTGCCGTGAGGGCGGCGGGCAGGTTGCTTTCGGCGGCATGCCTGCAGAGGGTCCGCTGGTCCCACGGCTTCAGCGGACCTCCCGCAGGCATGCCGCTGAATCCGCGGGACCAGGGACCTCCCGCAGGCAAGCCACTGAAGGTGGCCTGCCTGCCGTGCTTGGGTCGGCAAAATACCTAGAGCCGCCCCTGGTCACAGACAACAGTTTAGTCTCCTGAGGGCTGCAATATTTTGATCCAATTTTGGTTGATGGGCTTGGTGTGGGGTGATTAGTGGCCTATGACCTACAGATGACCAGACTAGATGATCTGGTGGTAGGGTTGCCAATTTTGGTTGGATGTATTCCTGGAGATTTAATCATATCAGATCATTTAAAATTAAAGATTCATTTCTAATTCCTGGAGACTCCCGGCCAATCCTGGAGGGTTGGCAACCCTATCTGTGGTCCCTTACAGGAGATGGCAAAACCCGGTGAGGTTATATTGCTCCCCTAACTGCTGCAAGCAGGAGGGGGAGTGGCAGCCTATATACAGGATGTCTACTGTATCAGCAATTGCCTCCAAACAGGACTAGGACGGAGAGATGGACGAGGACATCAAGGTCAACGTATGATTATTTTTTTGACAACAGCAGCCAGGCGGCTCTCAAGTGGTGGATTCGAACAGCTTTAATAGAACAATGTCATTAAAACCCAACAGTCAGTGCTTGGGGAATGACATTGTTGAATGGCTACCGAAGTTCATACCGTTAATGACTAGCATTTGTAATGACTGTTCTACTCCATTTCAACAAATGCTCTGGTTCCAGAGGAGCCCTGAGACGAGGACAGGGGGATTGAATCAACATCCATTTTGGGCTCCTACAAGCCAGCAGCCTTTAGCTTAGTCACAGGAAGATCGAGAAGAGACCCCCTTCTGCATTATCATTAACCAGCTCCTTAATGCTGCTCTTTCTAAGGATACAGCATACGCTCTGTTAGTATCACAATTATTAATCACAGTCTGATCCCTGGCGTGCAAGGCTCTACGTAAACCACAGGTGCGGAGACAGCCCTTGCCCCACATAACTTACAGCCTATGACCCTGATTCAGCAAACCACTGAAGCACATGCTCGACTGGCTGAATACGGTTAGTTTGCTGAGTTGGGGACTGAAGGACAGACTGTGGTTTGGGGGTGGGGATATAGTAGATGGCCAATGGACACAGTGGTGCTGGCTGTAGCAATGTGCTTACTAGGGATGGCGGTGGGGTGAGAGGGTAGCAGGAATGGGACAGGTACTAAGGAATGGGGAAAGGAAAGAAGGGGAGGAGGGGAAGTCACAGGTTGCCACATGCCCGGGCAGAATGATTGAGAATGGCTCCTTGAAGGGACAGATTCTCGGATCAGATTCTGGCCTCTTTGAGCCACTCCAGTAGAAAGAGGCCTGGAATTTGGTTGCAACTGAGCAGAAAGGAATTTCCCCGTCAGAGGGGGACTCCCTGCGGATGCAGATGTCCTGGTCCTGGCCCCAATGCAAAGGGGAAGAAGTGGGTGTTTTGGGGCATGGCAGAGTGGGCTAAATTGCTTCGAGCATCAGTTCGTTGGATCTGTTCCTTCCTGCTTTTTCTCCTCTCTTGCATTGACCTATGCAGGGCCGCCCAGAGGAAACTGGGGGCCTGGGGCAAAACAGGGGAGCTGCAGCGCTTGTACTCACCCGGTGGTGGTCTGGGTCTTCGGCGGTATTTCGGCGACGGGGGGCTGTTCAGTGCTGCCGAATACATGGAGTGACCGAAGGGCCCCCCACCGCCGAAATGCTGCCAAGGACCTGGACCGCTGCCAGGCCAAGACTCATGGGGTCCCTGCAGGGCCCGGGGCAAATTGCCCCACTTGCTCTCCCAGGTGGCCCTGGACCTATCCTAGGCATAGGAGAGAACCTAGCCCCAAGTGGTCCCTCCTGCGAGGCATGCCCATTGACTTCCAGACACTCACAGGCTGCCCTTTTGCACTCAGGCTAGGAGAGCGCAGGTTAGAATCCCACATCCCCAGATGTGGACAGTGCCTGGGCCCCCACCAAGAACCGTCCTACACAGGGCATTGTCACTGGCATCCCTTCTGCATTACTATGATTTGCATGACAGTGGTGGATAAGACAACCACGATCAGGTCCCCATTGTGCTAGGTGTCTCCACACACCGCAAGAGACAGTCCCTGCCCCAAAGAACGTACAGTCGTGTGTGTGGTGGGAATAGAGGCACAGAGAGGTGACATGACTTGTTCAGAGTCACACAGCAGCTCAGCGGCAGAGCCAGGAATTGAACCCATGTCTCCCGACTCCCCAGCCAGTGCTCTATCCTTTAAGACATGCTGCCGCTTGTTAAGCACACCCCATAAAGAGCTGGGCAATGGAAGCCATTCGCAGAGCGCAACAACCCTGCTGCTAGAACACCTATGGGAAATGCTGCAGATTTTTGAGCGCCATCTACTGGCACATCATCTATTAACGATCAACCTATATACAGACATCGCTCTTGCAGAGCACTCTCCTAACACCTCTTGCGGCTACAGACCCTGCGGCTCTTTCAGAACAGACTACAAGCGAATCCCCCCGGACAAAGTCAACGTGTTATTTTACTCAAACAGATTTTAATGGCTGGACATGAGCTGCCACTCAGGGCGTAGTCACTTAGCTACCAGCCTCTCACTCATTGCTCTGCATTGCCCTGGGCGATTCAGAAGCCCCGTCCTAGACTGTAATATTCCAATGCTTCTTTTTACAGATGTGAATCTTTCCAGGGTGAAAACCTGCCTGACATTGATCACCTCCACAAACATCATGCCACCAAGCTCATTCAATAAATAAATAAACGCAAATTAACCCCTAATGCCCAGGAGCCATGCAATACACACCTCTTCCTAAATATTGTGTTGGCTGAAATAGACCAGCATGCTAATGGTTAAGAAACAATATGGAGCTCAGATTCTGAGCTCCGTGTCCTACTCTGTTGGGACCATAATAGGAGGCAGGGGAAGGGAACACTGCCTGGAAACAGCTTGTCTCCAATTTGTTTAGCTGCTGTCAGATGCTGCAGCTGCAGTTGTCCCATGCAGTGGAAGGGAAAGAAGCTTTCAGTTAGATGTTTGGCTTTTAAATTCTGCGTACTGGATTCCCCGATGCAAAAGCCTGCCAGTGTGATAGCAGGGGACCAGGCCCCAGATGCAAAGCCTGGGCTACCGAATGCGGGATTCTGAGCATATTCAGATTGTCTAGAAGCTTTGGATAACTCCAGGAAACCTGCAAGTAAACAGGGGTGCATTATATATGGACTGCACAGTCACCAATAGGTTAACAGGCAAGAATTTGCTGACATCATAATTCTGAATGTAATTCAAACTAGAGGTGCAGTTCCAAGCTCCTTTTCCTTCCTGTCAGAACTCTGGACAGCACAATCCCTGTCCACATGTCTGCTTTCTCATCTCACCTGACACCCCTTGCAATAGCTCGATGGCCCAGGGGGTCCTTCCAGTCCTTTGCTCCCCTGCCATTCCCTGTACTCCTCCATATTACCTTTCCTTACTGTTCCCTTTATCCCCTTCTCTCTTCTGTACCCTCTACTGGGAAAAGCTTCCTATTTCTTATTCCTTCCTACCTAGGTTCTTATCTGGCTCCCACCACTGCAGTAGCGGAGCACATCACAGGCGGTCATGCATTTACCCTCCCTGTCCAGTGGGGAAGCACTATTATGCCTACTTTGCAAAGAAGGAAACTGAGGCACAGAGTGTTTAAATGACTTGCCTTGTGGGTTACTAGCAGCAATGGAAAGTGAATCCAGTTCTCCTGAGTCCCAGTCCAGTGCCTTAACCACAGGACCAGCCGTCCTCCACCATGTGCCACGTACAATTGCCTTCTCTCCCCTGCTTTCATAAAGCCTCCCTATGCTGATCTCCTCACTGACAAAGCTTCTGCAGCTCCAAACACCTGGAGAGTTGTGCCTTGTGCAGCATGTGTCCAAGTAAGAACCGGATCCTGCGAGGTGCCGAATGCAGTCAATTGCCAGTGCAGTATGGAGCGTTGACGGCATTCAGTCCCTCTCAGGAACTGCTCAGCAGAACACACATGTTTTTCTCAGGGCTTGATTTCCCACTGTGTTCCCCACGGCTCCACCTCAGCATATGCTTAACTCCATCCCCATTTAACAAAGCACTTAAGCACACGCTTAAGTTCAGGTGCTTAGGTCCCATTGAAGTGAATGGGATTTAAGCACCTGCAGAAGTGCTTTGCTGCATAGGGACGGGCTGCTGCATTGGGTCTACATGAAGACCATTACTTCTTATTTGTCTCATCGTAGTGTCAGCAGTGGAAACCCCAGTCCTGGACCAGGACCTCATTGTACAAGCACAGAACAAAATCAGTCCGTGAGCCACATCATGTAGTCGTTCTGTGCCTCAGTTCTCCATCTGTACAATGGGGATAGGGCCCCTTACGAGGATAAATACATTAGAAATTGGGTGATACTATGGTAATGGATTAAATGACCTAGAGAGGTTTGAGGATCTAGCTCTTAGAACAAACAACCACTGGAAATAGAGAGAGAATGCAAGAAACCCCAGAAAAATGCAGCTGTTCGCCTCACATCCTACATTGCCGCCACGTATTTAGATTGTTATTAAATGAACTTTAAGTAAGGCATTCTCCATTTGTCATCTTCCCCCTGGTGAATTCAGCTACCAACATTGATTTTTTTTTTAATCTGAAAACTTGGCTATTAACTTTTCAAAACTTATTAATCTGTTTTCACTCCATTCCTAGCAACTTCCCCTCCACCTTCTTCTTGGCTTGTTAAAACTCAGAGTTGATTAAATATGACACGATAGTAAAATATTACATAAGCTCACGAGCACATTTTTATTTCATTATCAGCACAAAGTGAGTCGTCTTGAAAACAACACTGACTTGGGCTCTATTTTCTCTTACTTTTTTGTTCTCTTTTTAAATTTAATCACCCCCCCTTTTTTTTTTTTGCCTTCGCTCCTACGATTTTTCTCCCCCAAATCCACAGCAGAACGATCCAACTTTGTTCTTGAGCTATTAATTAACATCACGCTCTAGCCTCCAACATACTTAAATGATGAATAAGGTTAAATTCCAGACAGCGTTCTGTACATGGCCATCAATTAACAATTTTCGAGGTACCGCTTCATTAATAAACATTGATCAGCAGGGCCTTTGCATGGAATGCACCAGGGCTGTGAGTTTTACAAGACACTCTTTTATGTGTGTGTGCGCGAGCGGGTGTGAGTGAAAGAAATCAATGAGATATCCTAGGAAACTCATCAGCACATCATATCCTTAAAGGTTAATTAAGAATTTGAGGGAGAACGGAGGGGCTGAAGCAGAGGTGATGGACATCCGTGTCTCTCCAGATCATTAAGTACTAATTAGGTTTGGAAAGTCTATTGAGCTCTCTTGGTCTCATCAAGACATGTGATGGTCCCAGGGTACCTCAGTGTGAAATGCCACTAGCACTATATCTTTCTTTATGAACATGAGGCACTTTCATCTCAGGTGTGCGTGTGTGATTCTCGGTATGTGTCTGATTAAGTTATTTTATACACTTCATAAAAACAGCATGGAGGAGAAAGCCTATTTCAGACTCCTGTTTAATGCAGCGTTTTCATTGACAGAGCAAAGAGAAACTCAGGGAAAGCTAAAGCAGGGCCTGAAATGAGAACGAGCCAGGGAGAAAAGCTGGAGATTTCATGTGGATCCTTTTGTTCTTGCTGGAGGTTTGTTTGCTTTGGGAGATGGCTCCACACTGGCTTCCTTTCCTTCTGAGCTGTGGGTTCAGGCTGGAGGTGGGAGGAGATGACGACCTTGGGAGGTGACCGACTGCTTCATGAAACTCATAATCAGGCCAGCGGCCTGCCATACAGCTTTAAAAAGCTGTCCTCACACCGACTGCCCCAAGTTTATGAGGAGACTGCAGCATGTATGAAAAAACGGGTCCTTTGAGGAATTTAATCAGCTGGGTTCTGCTGAGAGAACCAGCTGGAGAGACGAAAAGCATTAGAAGGAGCACCATGCACTTCTTCCAAGAGACTCCTGGCAGAGCCGGGAGAGGGTCCGGGGAAGGAATAGAGCGAGGGCTACTACAAGTCTGGACTGAAGCACTTTGGCGGAGTTGTGACTGGAATAGCAGGGGAGGACGTAGGTCAGAATTGGGGAGCACTGGCTAAAAACGGATGGGGTCAGGACTCATGTGCCTGGATCTGGGACTGTCAGGCAGAGGGGTGTATGTCAAGATTGCACTGCTCCTGCTGGCACTGTGCCTGGCTGGTGAGGAATGCCAAGGCTCTTGGAGACACACAGCAGACTGAAGGGAAGAGAAACCCCTGCCATGCTATTATGATTATCACGGTAGGATCAAAATACTTCAGCTGGAATCAAGGACCCATTATGCTAGGCACTGTGCTGCCACCCCCTTCCCTCCCCCGGCCGTGCCTATAGTGCAACATACTGGGGACATGGGCCCAAAGAGTCTACAGTCCAAATAGATAAGGGATGAGGAGAAAAAGAGGGGAAGTGACTTGCCCAAGGTCACCTGGCAGGCCAGTGGCAGAGCTGGGAATAGAACCCAGGGTTCCTGACTCTCAGGTTAGTGCCCCAATCACTGGAATCGACAACATTGACTGGAAGTATCACAGGGAGAGGCTTTTGCTCAAGATGTTGCATTTCCCAGTCAGGCTGGGAACACTGGATCCTTAGCTGTGGCCCAGGAGCATCCAGTGCAGTTCAGGAGGAGGGGAGCAGTGGTGCCTTTAAGCCATTTTTGCAATCCCCAGCTCTGGGGCCGAGCCAGCCTACACCATAAATGGGTGCTCTGAGTTACACTGGTTGCCCCCAGCGGCCCATACGGTTTGTTCTGGCAAACTGGGATAAAGAACTCCTGGCCAGGCCCGGATGCCATTTCAGCGCGGCCGGTCCAAACTGGTCCAATTTTGGAGTGTAAGTCTGCAGGGGAGGAGGGCTGATGTTACCCAGAGTAGTTGTCCCAGACCAGAGCCGTACAGCCATTCCCTCTAACAGGGAGGGGAGATGAACCATGGGCAGCAAGCAGCAGCCACGCCTGTCAGAATAACAGCGCCGGGGAAGAGGGGCTATGATGGGAGCTGACAGTTTCAGCGGTTGCGCCGATATAAATAAACGTGTTGTCTACAGGGACAGTATCTCCTGCCCTTTTAAGTCTGCGTCGCGCCTTGACTTGATTGCACTTGATGGGACTCATGATGTTAATGGCTCACTGGCTCAAAACGTTGCCTGCCCACCGGTGCACTATTAGCACTTCCAACATTAAAGGCGCATCCAGTTTCATTGGAAGAATAAAGGAGGTGAGTGGTGCAGCTTGGGGAAGGAACCACTCAGCTTTGGGCTCATTTAGATGCCTCCAGAATGAAAATCAACAGCATGCCACCACCGCCACCAAACCCTCGGCTGGAGATGGATGGGCAGACAGGAAAGCTGTTGATAATGTTGCATTCCGCACGTCTGCTCTGGACTGTGAAGGACCCTCTGCAATGCCTGGAGCACTTCATCTGCGGGCGACTTGCTCCCTGCAATATGGAGAGGATTGCCACTAATCCTGTTGCATTACTGTTCGCTTGACAGAAGTCGCCTGAAACAACTTGCGTCTGTTCTTGTCCTGATTTGCTGTCGGTGTTTATTAAGAGCACTGTCTTTAAAAATGGCACACAACGTAGCCTGCAGATAACATCTTAAGCTTCAAGCATTTAAAAAAGAAAAAAAAATACAAGGTTGTCCCTCATCACGCTCTTTGGCCATGTCACAACCACGGCCTGCTCCCCAATTGGTCCCTGCGAAAACAAAGGTGGCACTGGGAGATTGCAAATCAGAGGCCACCTTGTCTTGAGGGCATCACAGATGTACGCCAACAAGAGAGGGTTTCCGCTGGTTTAGCTAACATTGCTCAGAACGTTCCTACACAGGGCAGAACAAATCCTCCTGTCTGTGTATGTTTGGTCTATGGACTATGTTGGCATAGATGCGGTAGATCAGACAGGCCCCAGTTGCTTGAAAACAACTTTTAAAATCTTTGTGCCACATGCTGAATAGGAGCCAGCAATTAATAACCTGGATTTATTGGGTACGGTTGTAATGACTTTCTTATTAGTGAAAGGTGCTGGATTGATAGCACTGAAGACTGAAGGCCTCTATTAATCAACAGACGCTACAAGTCTCCCCAGACTTCTCCTTGTTGGCAGATCTCAACATTAACCTCCAACTATGGAACAATAGTCTGGCTTTCATGGCTGCTTTGGCTTCACCTTTTTGCTGAGATGCCAAGAAGAGTCACCAATCGGTGCCACTTGTGGTGGTGGTTTTGTGCTGTGGACACTTGATAACTAGGAACCAGGTTGAAACCATTGGTTAATTTGACATATAGGAACAAAGAGCAATTGGATGGCAGTGGCTTATCAACCTGGCTGGATTCACATCTTTTCAGGCAGAAGGGACCATTATGATCATCTAGTCTGCACAACACAGGTCAGAGACCTTCCACGGTAAATTCCTGCAATATGCCCAATTGTTTTGTTGAATTAGAGTCTGTCCTCTTGGAAGAAAACTGGTGACCTAAAAGTGAAAGGCTCAGAAACCCAGTACCAATTTCCCGGCCATGCAGTCTCCCAGTCTGGCAATATTGAAAGTGTTTCTGCTGGTGCCACTTTGTGAATGCTGCTCCTCCACTTGGGAGGTGCTCCTCATAAACATCAGCAAAGCTACCTCATTATCTATCTTCAAAACCCTTCTCAAAACTTTCCTTTGCCATGATGCCTACCAAAAACCCCCACAACTTGACAATAACTGGGCTGCTGGTGTGCAGAGACCCCCATCTATCACACTGACCAATACTATCTGACTGTCTGCATCCATCTGTTGTCTCATCTTATACTTAGATGGTAAACTCTAAGGGGAAGGAACGGTGTCTTTTTGTTCTTTGTTTGTGCGGTGCCTAGACCACAAGCTTCTGGATGCTATGGTAATACACATAAGAAATAATATCACGAATCACCAGCTGTCTGAACAAGAGACAGCTCTCAAGATCACCGGCAGAGAGAATCTGATGTTTCAAATCCCTCACGTGGATTACAAACATGTGGTTCTTTCTGAACCTGAATCAAACCAACTCATGGCAAAGGTACTATAGAGCAAGTAAGACTCACAATGGCTGTTCAGTCAATGTAAAGTTACAGGACAGTAAATGAAATGCCATTCAGCTGCCTGGAATATTTCTCTTGCTAAATTAAGAAATTACTGCTGAGATTTGATCCTTAACAGCAGAGGTTTTCATCCCCTGTCCATGCATTGCTGATTAACTATTAGATCCACAGAGGCCTATTCCCTGAGCTCTCAAGTGGCAGCTATGGACTGTACTTAAAAAGTTAGCATCAGTCAGGCTATATAATAGGATTTTTTTCCCCCTGCTAAGGAACTTTTGGTAACTTGTGTGTGTTCACACACAAGCGTGCATGACAGGAGGACTGAGGTTGTAGTCATGTGTGTTTGTATGTGGGGTTTGTACATTTGTGTGGTGTTTAAATGTGGTGACGTGTCTGGGGAATATGTACTTGTTTGCCTTCTAGGTGAGGTAGTTTGGGGTTGCATGTGGTGTGGCAAATGGTACATGTATGTATGGGTGTGGTGTGCATCCCCAGCGTCTGAGACTTTTCATTCTGGATTTGTTCATTAGACCTCTTTCTCCCCAGCCTGCCCGGAGCCACTGTTAAACTTTTCTAGATGCAAGCTGACTGACAGAACGGTGACACGGTGCTGGAGTTCCTTACGGTGACGGCGCCGTTTGTGAATGCATCTGGCAAGTCTAAGCAACATCCAAGTGCACAGAGGAAATCTCTCTGGGAAATGGGTGCTTTGTTTTTATTCCATTGATATTGTTTATTAATTTTTCCAAATACAATGAATATATCAAAATACCCGCTTCATCACAGCACTCAAAGTAAATAAAGACGGTTAGAATAAAGGAAGGGGAGGGGAAGCGACGTATCTATCGTCAGGGTCTACATTAATCATAGACCTCTACTAAGTCAGGCCAAAATGCTTTGAATTTTCCAGGTATTCTCTTGTGGTGGTGGCTGGGATTTTATTTTTGGGGGGAGGGAGAGTCTTGCGTGTATTGGGGGGCGAGGGGAGAGGAAGCTTTGGAGGACTGAAAATGCCACCCAGCCCCTGACATGAGATCACAGAGAGTCCTAAAGAGAAAGACCCAATGACTGACCAAGACCCACCTCCTGCAGAATTCAGGTGAAAATGCCGAATCAGAGAGGGAAACAGGTTTTTCACAATCACTGAGCCTCATCCATCACTGTCCTGTGAGGACCTGGGGGATACAGTGGAGAGGAATGATGTGGCATCTCCCCCTTTCTTTTACCTCTTTAACCATCCTTGCAGCTAGCGCAATGTAGGGATCCTTTATAAGTTGAGTATTGCAGCAAGGGGCATTCCTGCTAGCTGAACACAAAGACCTTGGAGATAAGCCCCACCCTTGCACGACTAGCACAGGCTCCGTTGTACATTTTTGAGCACTGCTCCTCCCTTCTTGGGAAGCCCCATCATGAGGGCCCAACCCAGCAAGTTGCTGAACGTTCTGAGATCCCACTGAGACAAGGGGAGCCTCTCCCTTTGGGTCCCCCCTGGCCTAACATGAGGACGGGGGCAAAAGCATCTCACAAATATTTTCTGCTCTGCTAGTTCTAAGCTGGAAGCATTGGTGGAAACAATGCAATCCAGGTGGAGTTATTCACGGATGGAGTGAGAAGAGGAGACTTGCTCAATTCCATCTGGTCCATCCTGCCTGCGCTGGATTGTTCTTTACACTATAGTCCCCAGGCTGATCACTCGGCTGCATCGTGTAGTGCTGAAAAGCCATCCAACATGAAAGCAGACTGGGGCTTTTGACGCAGCCATTCAGATCAATTCAGATTCAGGCAGAACAACATGAAAATAACCCCGCTTGCTTCTGAACTATCTGCCCTGTACTACAGCAGCCACGTAATCACTCTTTCCCAAGATATTTCTCTCCTTTTTTGTTCAAGGGCAACTGAAAACACACACCTCAAATCCAGTCCATGAAGACTGGTAGGGAGGCGGGAGAGAAAGTGAGAGACATCTTTGTGTAGCTACTTTATAATTGATTGGGGAGCTCTCTTCTTCTTAGGTCCCTATAGATTTGATGCAGAAATTACTGGGTGCGGTTGTATGGGCCATCTTATGCCGGAGGTCAGATGAGATGATCATACTGGTCCCTACCAGCCTTAAAATCTATGACTCAATGAATGTATTAGAGCACATTGATCCACATGGGCTTGGAGCTCAAATCCTAAGGTGTTGGTTGAACGTTGTATATGAATCCAGAGAGCAAGACAGTCCTGTCTTATAGTGGAAAGGAAGAATGTATATGGGTATCCTGCCTTACCCCAGCCATGGAAGAGCAAAAGGCAATTGACACAATCAAGCAGTTCTCAATATGTGGCTTTTCAACCTAACCCTACATGTGGCTATAAGAAAACGGAGGTGATTTTTATTAAGAGGTTTGAGTTTAGTGACCTGATTCTGTGTGAATTACCTTCTCACTCATTATTCCCCTCACACGCTGTTGCCCAAAACTCCAACTGGACCAAACTAATTTTTGTTAAAAATTATTTTGAAGTTTAGATGGAGCTGGTTGAAAAATGCCCTTTTCCCCTGGAAATTTGAGAAGACCCCTTCCCCAAATCATCCTATGATGTTTTTGTTTGTTTTTTCATGAAAAGACAAAACTCAACACTGGTTTTCAGTTTTCAGATTTTGATTTTTTCATTGGACAATCAGACAATTTCAAAGGAAACAAAAAATTTCCAGTGAAAATATTTTCAGCTTGAAAAGACATTTTTAATAAAAAAAAGTCTCTGTGATCATTTTTTGGCCATTTCTATGTTTGAATGAGCTAATTCCCCTCCCTGCCCTTCATTGAATCACAAGCTCTGTCTTTAAAGTACCTCACATGCTGTGGTGTGATACAAATAATAACTAAATATTCTTCTTCATTTCCCCTAAGAGAGACTGCACCATATGGAAGGGTATTTGCCAGCATCTCCTCCCTCGTCAGCTATAGGAAGAACTGTGGTGACATTCCCATCCATACCAGCAGAAGTGCAAGATACACATCTGTGTGCGTCAAGGATCATGCATGAAAAATGTAAGAGAAACGTCAAAAGTCATGCTTCTTGCATGAAAGCTCAAATGATCAATCTGTGCATGGAGTCTTGCATCATGCATGCATGGGCTTCGCACTTTTGCTAGTGCAAGCAGCCCGATTTTGCAGGACCAGAGATCCTGTTACATTAGAAGAACATCTCAGCTTTCAGGGACCAGAACCCAAACCTCCCAGCCTTCTGATGTTTGCCCATCACTAAATTAGAATGATGGGCAAATTTGAATCTTAACTGGTATAACTCCACTGACTTCAGTGTGATACTCCAGATTTAAACCTGAGTCAATTAGAAGAGAACCACTTCCATTGTTTCTTTCACCTTTCCACTGGGAATACTGCTCCCTGCAGGAACTTGCTCTTCTCACTGCAACCAATTTTGGCTTTCCTATCCTCTCTCTTCCTTCCCTCTCTTACTGTTCCACCATCGTTCAGCAGCGGGTGGGAGAACATTCCCAAATTGTCCTGTAGACTCAGACTTCAAGACATGCATGATGTCACCCTGCAGGGACCTGAGGGTAGACAGGCCACAGCAACCAAAATGTGCCCCCATCCACCTCCCAAATTGGGGCCCAATCTCACTGCAGGGCCCCCCCCACATATCTTGCCACAATTTTTTGGCGGAAAGTCACCTACGCGATCCACGAACGCTGTTGGAACAGCCCAATTTTACAAGCATAAAGTATTATGATTGCATTGATTTCTGTCATAAATCATACTTCCCATCCTCTGTCTCTTTCCCCGCACTGACTGAATTAAGCCTTGGTGTCTTCTTTAGCTGCTGCTCCAGCTGAGGCTTGAGATGATATTAGGGTAATGATGATAAATTTTACCCTCAAGCCAACCCATTTCCACATTACTGATAATGTTTATTTCCAAATAAGTCCTGTTATTGGACTCTGGGACCGGCCACATCTGCAGGCTCGGAGCACCGGCTCTTTGCTGTAATGGGTTTATAGATTTGAAAATTTGCTCTAAACAAATACAGGAGAAGAGGGAAGAACGAATGAATGAAAGAAAAGAAAAATGAACAAACAAACTCAGCGGGGGGAGGACACAAAGCAGAACAAAAGAAAAAAGACAAGAAGAATGGATGGACTAAGGGAAGAGAGAGGAAAGAGAAAGCAAAAGAAGAGACCAAAATCCGAGAAAGGCAGCAAGTGAAAGAATGAAGAGAGAGGGCAGGGTAGCAGAGCACAGCAGAGTATTTGTTTGCTGGATCCAGCCAGCAGCGTGTGTCTCTAAGGAGGCTTGGAGCTATCTGAGGACAAGCACATGTACCAGACACGCATGAACACATGCAGCTCTACAGCTGCATGTGTCTGAGTCATGGATTCCCCTCTCCTCAGCAGCACAACCCCCAGCATAAAAACAACAAGGAGCCCGGTGGCACCTTAAAGACTAATATTTATTTGGGCATAAGCTTTCGTGGGTAAAATCCCTCACTTCTTCAGATGCGTGGAGTGAAAGTTACAGATACAGACGTTATATAATGACACATGAAGAGAGTACACAAGTCAGGTACTCACAAGTGAGGTACTCCCTTCTCTTCATGTGTCACTGTATAATGCCTGCATCTGTAACTTTCACTCCATGCATCTGAAGAAAGCTTATGCCCAAATAAATCTGTTAGTCTTTAAGGTGCCACCAGACTCCTTGTTTTTGTGGATACAGACTAACACGGCTACCCCTGATACTTAACCCCCTAGCATGTCATCTTGGGCGATGGAGTGAGAGCATTCCTGTGCCATACTCAGTGAATTCTGGACCCGGGACAGGGTGGGAAGGAGGAGGAGAGGCCACAGGACAGCCACTCCAGGGGACTGAATCGATATATTCTCCTCCTTTCTCCATATTCGGCCTGTTTAACTCATTCTCCCCATGCCACTGTGGCAGGCGAGATGACGGCAGATGGTGAGACTTGGACAGATGCACGTCTTTCTCTTGCATTGATTGCCCCCTTTTGAACACAGCTCAGTCAATCCCACCTCTCCTCTGCTGCCTGTAACCAGCTCACTGTCTCCTTAGACCGCTCCTGACAATTACCAACCCTTCCTGCTTCTCCTCTTCATCTCAACCGCCTTCTCCTATTCCCACACCTGCTTCTTGTAACCCTGCCTTCCCCTAGCGGTAGCTGCTGTGCTCCCTGTTCTTTGCTGGATCCAGTGAAAAAACCCCTGGCTTGTTTGCAAACCCTCCCTGGACCATCGTCTGCATCTTGTCCCTACCTTCTCCATTTTCCTCCCCACTCCCTCAGCATCACCTTCCTCTCCATCCTTCCACATCCTCTTGGGGGAGGGATAGCTCAGTGGTTTGAGCATTGGCTGCTAAACCCAGAGTTGTGAGTTCAATCCTTGAGGGGGCCACTTAGGGATCTGGGGCAAAAATCAGTACTTAGTCCTGCTAGTGAAGGCAGGGGGCTGGACTCAATGACCTTTTGAGGTCCCTTCCAGTTCTAGGAGATTAGTATATCTCCAATTTTTTCCCCTCCTTTGCAGCTAGTGCCAGCTCTGTGGCTGCAGACTTCGACCCCTCCAGCTTCTCAGCTCTCCCGATCAGTGTTTCCATCGCATTAGGTTACTCCCCCATGGGCAGAGTGGATGTAAGCGCCTACAAAGCCTGCCGTTTAGACCTGCTTTGCACGGGGGCAAATGACCACAGAAAGGCAAGGCAAAGGGAGAACGATGGTCTCCAGCTCATTTCAGCCCCCCTTGGGAAACCTCCCTTTCCCCCCTTCCCCCACTCTTATTTCTTTTGGATTCCACACTAGCATCAATTTTATCTGTGGGCTGTACTTTGGGATACAGGGTTTCCTAGAGGATTTTATGTGAAGCAGAGCTGTGTCATTAAGTGACTTTGGAGGGCATCCTACTGTAGTATAAAATAGACTAGATGGGGAAAGACACAGTACAAAAAATTAAGAAATATTGTATCATAAGAAATCTGTGGCCATGCCGGACTTTGTGGCTGCTGCTCTTTCATACACATGAAACATCCCAGGGGCAGCAGGGATACAGCTCAGACACCTCTGCTTTAGAAGCACAAGTCCCTAACGTTTTAGGAGCAGGAGGATCTCCATAGTCAATAGAGGGGCTATGACACAATGTAGCCATTCTGAAACCATCCAGCCGGAGGCATCAAGTGCCCATAGGCACACCCACCCGCCAATTCATTGCACTCGATCTCAATTCAGAGGGGTTGGATTCGGCCCATGGTAAAACAAAGGTTTGGGTTGTCAACCAGGATCTGAACTGGATGGCGATGCTGGGTTTTGAATCCCTCGGGGGCGTGCACGTGTCTAGGCCCGCCCGCATTCTGAGTGTGTTTGAGTGCATGGCCGTGTGGCTGGCTAATGACAGCGGGGCAGTAAAGGGCAGAGCTCTGCCCATCCCAGCATTTCCTTACTGACACGAAGAGGTCTAGGTCTCTGACTGGTCCTGTCTAGTCGAGCCGTCCCTTACCGGCATCATTTTTTGTCCTACCCCTCTGCCTTTGTGCCTAGCGTCAAGGTTCTTTTTCTTCTTTTTAAGAGTGTTTTGGGTTCTTCTGCATTTCATTCAAGGGACTGAACAGGCTCCCAATAAATGCCACACCAAGATCGACACAAGACGCACTAAAAACTTTCTTCCGTTGCCGCTGCTGCTAACACGCCCTACTGGTTCGCAGCCTGTGTTTGGTTCCCCTGCCATATAATCTCCCAGCTGCAAACAAGAGAGCAGGACAGCTATGACTAGCAATCCCCTATAAATGATTTTGTCCTTGATGTTTGTTCTCACTGGAGAGGTGCCAAATTCCCTGCAACGAATTTAGGTACAGGTGGTAAATAGGCTTCTTGGCCACTGTGCAGGTAATTCACAGGTAATTTGCTGCTCATGCCAGGTTTCTACCCATGGAGAAAACAAAACTGCTCTAAAAAAATGGTCAGTGGCTGGGTATGTTTGATTACGATGCAAAGTGGACAAATGAGCTATGTTCCTCATTCGAGACACATTTGATGCCTCCAAAATATTTCATTGCTTTCTGTTGAACAACAACAAAAAGAAGTGTTTCTTTAAGCGTGGACCGGGGCTACATTGCATCCACTTGCATCAGGGTCGGGGCGACACCTGGAACCTCCCTGTGTGCTTCCCAGTGCAATCAGTTGCATTTCTTTCATTCAACAGCGTTTGCTGATATGTGGAACAAAGACATGGTCCAGAGCCAGCTGAGGTCAATGGACTTCAACTGGCTTTGGGTCGGTCCTATGCTTCTGGCTGATCACATCTGGGCCCATTCCTGCAGCCCTTCCTGAAGGATAGACTCTGCTCACAGCTCCAGTGGTTAAACCCAGAGCCACTCCACTGAAGTTATTAGAGTATCTTTGAGCATCTGCTGGTGTAATGGAGAGCAGAATGTACCCCAGTGATTTGGATGGGAGTCCTGCCTGAGTAAGGACTGCATGACTGGGCCCTGTTTGTTTATTTATACTTCCTAGTTGCATCATTTTTATTTAATGATTTAATGTATTATTATTAATTAGAGATATAGACTTAGGTTAGCTGGGGTTCAGCGCTGAGGATGAATGAGGACTGAGGATTCTTCCCAAACTGTTCTCACAAGGTTTTGGCCCTGAACGGTGTCTTTCAAGAGTCCCACCAGCTCAGATAGGAGACATCTCAGCAGGTCAGCTGTGCTCATGAGACTCAGCTGACATCTCATGAGAAAAGCTTTTCTTGTGAGATCTCAGTCACTTCCAAATGGGAAATGGGTAGGGGGGGGGGCTTCTAGTTTTGGAGCTGACCCTCTGCAGAAAGGAGAGGGGCAGGTGTGGATCCAGGGCTTGAACCTATGTGAAATACAAACAACCACAATCCATTATTCGCACGGCTCTACCTACAACAAAGGGCCAGGAGATTCTGAGCCTGGTTCACCTCTCACTGCCACCTGGGTTACACAGGTGACATCACACTGGCTTCAACTGAGCTGCTCCTGATTTATAGCAGTGCGAGTGAAACCAGAATCAGGTTGCTACCTCTTCAATTCCTGAGGCCATGTCTACACAGCCAGGGTGTGAATCTAGAGTGCACCAGCTTGGCGTGCACTGACATTCCATGTGGACACTGCTCCAGCTCAGCTTAGCATAGTGCATTTTCAAGAAGTAGTAGTATGCGAAGCGGCACTTTCGCTGCGCTGTAGCAGTGTCCACATAGGATGTTTCTACACTGGAAGCTGGTGTGCTGTAGATTAACACCGTGGCGTGCCATGCAATCACTCTCTCATAGACAAGCCCGTAGAAAACAATTGCTCTGCTTTTTCATCTGACATGAGAGCTAATCCACTGCCAGAAAGCAGATAATATTCCAAGGCCCGATCTTTCATAAAATACAACCACAAACTCATGTGTCTGGGGTTGGATTCCTGATGACCCCACAATTTCTTTTGGAGGGTCTGATGAGGCTGGTACTAGAACTGGTCAGGAATTTTTCCAACAAAACTTTTTCTTCATCAGAAGATGCCAAGCCATCAAAACTGAAACATCATGGAAAAAGGCTGATTTTGACACGTTTTTGGACTCAAAAAAGTGTAGGGAAAGAAAAAAGGGTTCGAAATTGTCAAAACAGGTAGGGTTTTTGATATTTTGAAAGTGAAAAAAATACAGTTTACTGGTTCAGAATGACTTTTGAAATTTAAGCTAATTATAAGTGAACAAAAACCAAAATAGAAATACTTCATTCTGAAACAAAACAAAACTTTTCAATAATGAACCCAGTTTTTTTTTGGGAGGGGGGGAGATTTTCAGTTTGTGAAAATTCTCAAGATTTGGACTTTTCATCCCAATTTGGGATGGGAATTTCTTTTTTCAAATTTTCAAAACTGTTCAGGGGATGGGAAAGCTGTTTCCTGCCCAGCTGTGGTAAGCTCTGCTTTCTGGCTGGTGAATCCCAGTAGATGCATGTCATTGCCAGCACCTATCCAGAGCTTAGCAAGGGCAGCTAAGGAGAAACTCCACCCCTCCTCCGATATCCCCCTCGCTCTGCTCCTTATCTGATTTCTTTCCTGTGCAGATTGCATGATAATTGCCTCATTTGGAGAGTAATGTGACAAAGAGGGAAAGATTAGATGCATGAGTCTAGAAGCCACAAGATGGCATTATAGAGCAATTAAACTCAGAGCCTGTGCTGTAATTTTTTTTTCACCCCCCAAGAATAAAGGAGAGAACCCTAGAAGCTGATTTGTGCTCCCTAGCAAAGGGGACAGGTGCTTTGGAGCAGATTTCAGCACATCCACTATCCCTTCTGTTGATGGTCTCACCTGTTAACTGTTATTTAACATTTCCAAGATTTCAGAGCCCATCAGGACACTGAAGAGGGAACACACTGTTTCATCTTGAGCTTTGTTTTCTTTAAATCCATCCCTCTTCTTTCCTTCTTTGTGTGTGTTGCGTATAAGCTTATTGTGTGTGTGTGTGGGGGGTGTTGTGCAGCTGCCACCTGATGAGTGGATCAGCTGTGTAATGTATACACATGCATGGGATAGTTAAGCCCTGCATGTGGTAAGGTGTGTGTGTGGTGTGTTAGTGTAAACGGCAAGTGTGTATAGTTCATGTGTATAATACAGGTGTGTGCAACAAGTACTGTGTGTAAGTGTGTCTGTGTGAGGGTGGGGAAGGGATCTAGTAAACAAACTGTCAGTGGAAAGCTGTGTGTGGTGTACTGTGGTTTAGGAATGTGTACAATGTATTATTTTGTCTCTCGTGTGGTGACTCACAAATATGTAAGTGTTCCTGTGTTGTGGTTGGCCGTGTGTGTCAGGGCAGATGTGTGTACTCTGTGTGTGTCTGTGGTGGGGTGGTATCTGGGCCTGTGATGGGGTGGGGTGCGTCTGTGTTTCAATCTTTTGTGTGGTAAGCCGTGTGCCTGTGTCTGTGACATGGTGGGGGGCATGTGTGTGTCAACGTGAGTGTGTGTTTTTTCCAAGCGTCTGTGGTGTGTATGCTTGTGCACATGTTGCAGTGATTGTGGGGCAGGCTACGGTTTTTTTAAGCACTCTATTTGCAAAATCATGGGACACTGCGACAGTGAGGAAAAACAACAACAAAATGCATTCGGTTGTTATGGCAACTAATGGCCTAAAGGGGAAAAAAATAAGGAAAAATCAACCCCCTACTTGACTTTCCCTGAAGCTCTGAAGAGCCGGCTGCACTCACCAACATCACTGGGCCACTACTGAAATGTGACATATGCTGGTGCATTTTGGTAAATAGTATAATCAGGCCTCTTCATTTAACACCTCACATTGTTACAAACTAGTGCAGGGAATGAATCAAGACTGATTCCTCGGCTTCCTGCAAATGAGACAAAACACAGACCAAGTGCACTTTAGAATCCGATTGCTTTGAAATAAAGGCTGCGGATCACCATCTCTCTCTTAAACGTACACATCTTTTCTCTTTCTAATCATCTGAGCCGCTCCTTGTGGGTTGCTACTGAACAAAGACATGAAAAACTGCTAATGTGCTATTTATTTTGCGTTGGTCATTGCAAGGTGTGTGTGGAAGAAGCCATCTTTATTAATTTATTATTATTATTAGTTTAGTATAATGGAATTAGAGAATCACAGGTTTTTGAAATGGAAAAGACATATTAAGTCACTTCATCCATGCCCCCAAGATTGCTCCCTATCAGATAGTTTCTAGTGCTGTATCATTTTAATATTATTATGTATTCTTTGTATTGTGGTAGCACTTACAGGGCCCAATAAAGGATCAGCACCCCACTGTGCTAGGAGCTGTACACACCTTCAAGTAAAAAGCTGCCCTTCTCCAAGAACACTTAAAATCATTGCAATAAACGTGACTATGATTAGGCCGCTGAGACCACTGACTGTTGTGTCACTGATTCCTTGTACCCCTCTGTGTATCTCGATATGTTGTCATAGGTTCTGGAATTAGGGGGCCGGGGGTGCTGCCACACCCCCTGGCTTGAAGTGGTTTCCATCATAGACAGGGTTTACAGTTTGGTTTAATGGCTCTGAGCGCCCCCACTATATACATTATTCCAGCGCCTGTTGTCTCTTGTCTTACATTTTGATTGCAAGCTCCTTGAGGCAGGGTCCATCTTTTTGTTTTGTGTTTCTACCGTACCCATCGCAATGGGGCCTAGGTCCAAGGGGCTCCTAGGTACTAGGAAAAACAACAGTACCATCCCCAAATACAGTACCGTACCTACAGTACCATCCCCAAATACAGTACCGCACCTACAGTACCATCCCTAAATACAGTACCACACACCTACAGTACCATCCCTAAATACAGTACCGCACCTACAGTACCATCCCCAAATACAGTACCGTACCTACAGTACCATCCCCAAATAATAAGAAGTAATAATAATGTAACGATGAGCGACAGACAGAGCAAATCAGCAAAGGTAGGGTGGCACAGTCACAGTGAAATGATTGCTTGGTAGACCTTAGTGGGTGTTGGGCAAGAAGCTTCTAACACTTCCCTTGAGCGATCCAAAAAGCAAAGAACACACACCGTACCATTGTGAGGTGTGTGACTTGACTAGAGAGAGAGAGATGGAAAGACACTTAGCCAGCTGGTCGGAAGGCAGAGTATTGCAGGCGATTGTTGTGGAATACTGTAGTACTAGAGGAGGACAGATTAGAGAGATGGAAAATCCTGAGATAGGTGTGAGGAAGGAAACATACTATATAATTCAGGATGCAGCCAAGCATCCAAAGGATGGTTGAGTGGGTTAATAATGTCACAGCGACATAATCAAATTAGTAATGCTACCTTGGCTATGTGCTCGAGTCCATCAAGGCATTTACCTGGTTACGTTGTTAGAAACAATGCAGACTGAAAAAATAAACCCTTCACAGCCTGGCGCTATTATGTAAACTTCGTCACTGCGGGGAGATGGGAATTAATGGGGCAGAAATTAAGCCCTCCTAATTGCCACACTGCTTAACTGCCACATTGTCAGCGCCCTGACGGCCTTTATAGCACGACGCACAGATCAGGGTTTACTTGTTCTGATCTACATCCTAACGGCGGGAGTGAAATCCACGGCTTGCTGCCTGTGACAGCCTGTCTCGCATTCAGCAGTACAGGGACTGCTCGACAGTGGAATGCACTTGTGAGGACAGTTCCACTAAGTGATGCTTATTTGAATGAAACATAATCAGCCCCGTGCCTACCCCAAGCGACAAATAAAGCCGTGCCACTAGAAAGGACTATCCCTTCTGGAATCCAGAGATTTAAATGCAGGGAGGGTGCGGGAAGATCCTACCACAGTCCTGGGATGTAAATTCCCTACCACAGGAGACCAGAAGGAGTTTGTGTCCCCTACCCCCGTCCCCCTCTTTCAGAGCACAAAAAAAGGCACAGCTCTTTGCAAGATAAAGGCGGCTAATGAACGGTCAGCAAGATTATCCCCTTCCTTAAAGAAGCCGTGTAGAGAGGGGGGTAGGAAGATGGAGAAAATACCCTGTTCTTGGACAGTGATAGTGACTGCACTTAAATGATATATTCAGAGCCTAGGCACCCAAATGGATATAAGAGAGAGAGAGAGAGAGAGAAAGGGTAGGTGGGTAGGAAGGTAGGGAGATTAGATTATATTAGACTAAAGGACAGATAGATTTCTTGTACAAGACCAGAAGTCCAGAATAAAACCAGAACCTCTCTTGTAACACTAAAAAATATTGTAGGAAAGGAAAGGAAACAGAAACAACAACAAAAAGGCAAGCACTTCCTCTGGGGTACCTGGCATTGGCCACTGTCGGTAGACAGGATACTGGGCTGGATGGACCTTTGGTCTGACTCAGTATGGCTGTTCTTATGTTCTTAAGGCATTGATTCCCTAAGGAGATGGTTGACTATGGATATTCTTATAGTTTCAACTAGCTCCTGAAGCTGATACCTGGGTTGAAATTCCCATATTGTGTCCTAGTGATATTAAAAATAATACTTAAAAGAGAATGGAGGGGAAGGGGGAGAGAGAGACTTTGGGGGCTATAACTTCAAATTCTCCTCACCCCGAACACAATTTATCGCAGGCAGTGGAATGAGATGGGGTGTTAGAATGACTGCTCTGCTCAGCGAGGAAGACCCTGTGGTCCACCCCCTCCCTTCGGGACAGCAGGAGGAGAATGAAAGAAATGCAATTCTCACCGTTCCACTTCAGTGAGGAGGGATGGCGGAGGTTCCCCATGTCCGTCTGCAGCCCGCGGGGCTCGAAGACGGGTCAGGGAAAGAAATGAAATGGAAAAATAAAATGAAACGAGGCTTAATCCAAAAAGCAAATGTTTGCTGGGACAAAGGCACTGCAGGGGTTGTTATTTCATAAATTGTATTAATCTGGGCAAATAGTGCTTCAGAAACAGGACCCACTTTGTTTATGTTCAACCCCGGCCTTTTCTCGTCGCCCCTACCCCCAACCCCTGATGCGATCCAATCCTCACACTAACCGCCCATGATTAGAGAAGGAAATTTGGAATTTTCAAATGAATATGAATAAAAAAAAGAAGTTGCAAAATGTACTGTGCTGCTTCAAGTGCCGTGCCAGGTGAATTAGAGGCAATTCCTCCTGGGCTGCTAGTCGGTGTTTGGGGTGCTGATCTCTTCCCCGGCAGTCCTTGCTTGCATGAGTAATCCTCACTCACTCCAGGTGTGCTGCTGAAGCCGGTTGGGCTAGGTGGAGTGCAGATTACTAAGGGAGGGTTGCAGGACAGGGCCCATGCTTTGTGAGAGGATGGCAGACTTAGAGTTAGCCTATGAGTTGAGATAAGCATCCAGGCATGGGAGGAAGAACCTGTCACTACACCTCTGCCTGGGCTACCTGGATCGTGGGCTCAGGCATGATGGAGTGAGTGTGTGACGGGTGCCCACTGACTCCCTCTCCACAGCGGGTGGGCGGTGTCTTGGCTCAGCTCCAACCCTGAACTCACTGACCTTGGTTGCTGAGCCATCAGAGGAGGGCAGGGGAGTGCATCATCATCATCTGCCACAGGAATAAACCAGGAGCGAATTACCACCTCCCCCCGCCATTCCTTGGAGCAAGGAGGAAGCAGAGAAAGAACTGGGACTGCTCCTGGGATAGTGCTATTTACCCCTCATCCATTACCCCGGGCTGTGCCCGAAGTCACTCTCCATCCCATATCCAGGGGAGCCCCTCACTCCAGCCCCTGCCTGTTCCATCCCAGCTGAGAAGTAGGGTGAGAGCATGTTTTTTTCCCAAGCACAGTCACAGGAATTAGCACAGTCAGAAGGGTTCCGGCCCCCTCCAGCCTTCTGCCTGTTGTTAGAGCTCCACCATGGTATCGAGGCACCTTAGGCTCCAGGTGTCTAGGTGCCGATTGTCATTATACGGCCACTTGTCAGACTATGCCTTGCAGTAAAAGAACATGCTCCTTGCATTGTAACTGTGTTTTATCTCTGTAGTGACGATGCTGTAACAGGAACAACACAGGCGAAAGCAGCCCCGTCTCCTACAAATTCTGAGTCAGGACGATTCCGGGGGAAGAAAGCTTTATGGCTTGTTATCCGATGAAATCTGCAAGACCTATTCAGGAGCTGAGCTGGCGGGGGAAATTCTTCTGCCTAATTTCAGAGTCACCAGAACATCACGGACTCGAAAATTTCAACTCTCATGTTATTGAGTTCATGTTCCGATTCAGAGAGGTAGTGAACAAAGGAACAGAGAAGTGTGTGTGTGTGTGGGGGGGGGAGACAAAAACAACAGGGTGAAAAACAGAGACTGTGAAAGGTGCCAGAGTGGAGAGAGAAAAATCCTAATGAAAAAATACCCACAGTACTTACCTATCCATCCATCCAAATCTTATCTAGCCTACCAATTACCAGCGCTTGGTGTCTATAAATTATACGAAGAGGTAGGGGTTTTGCCAATCCACATACAGCACACAGAGTTCCCTCTTTAGCTGGGGAAACATATTTTTCAATTTCAGCAACCTCAGAATGAGCTAAATTGCAGGAAAGAAAGGTTGGCAAACTCCATCTGGTTTTTGAGAAAAAAACAGAAAAGATTCCCCAAACCCTAGAACTCTGGGCAATGTCTGCAAAATCCTGATTTGTGCTTACTAAGCCCCCTGCCCCCACATGAAGGGTTTACCTTCACTGCATCATTAGCTTGAGCTATAACTTGGGTGTTGTCCCTAACCCGACACCCATCCACACACACAACTCTCCAGCTCAAGTTACGTGGTGCTTTAAGCTCGCGCTGACTGGCTCATGTGTCTCGGCCTGTAGGGGGTGGTTGTGTTTGAACAATGGGAATGCAGCAATTTGAGTTCCAACTCATCAACTGCTAATCCAATCAGTCTGCTAACCCAGCCACTCTGTGTGGCTCCAGTGTTGTGTCACAGCGTGGCCACACTCAGGCCTGGTCTATACTGGGGGTGGGGGTCGATGTAAGACACACAACTTCAGCTACGGGAATAGCGTGGCTGAAGTCGACGTATCTTATTTCGACTCACCTCCCGTCCTCACGGCGCAGGATCGACGGCCATGGCTCCCCTGTCGACTCTGCTTCCGCCGCTAGCCCTGGTGGAGTTCCGGAGTCAACGGGAGCGCGTTTGGGGATCGATATATCACATCTAGATGAGACGCGCTATATCGATCCCCGATAGATCGATCGGTACCCGCCGATCCGGCGGGTAGTCTGGACGTACTCTCAGGTATAACTGCCTTGCGTGTGAAGGGGTGCTTGCGTTGCGGGCACGCTAGCTTTAATCTACCTAGCGTGGGTCACAATAGCAGTGAAGACACAGCAGAATGGATCCTGGCACGGGCCAGCAACCTGAGTACGAACCTGTCGGGCTTGCACTTGGGTGGCTAGCCTAGGCTGAGTCCTGTGCCACCGCGTCTTCACTGCCATTACCCGCACTAGCTAGATTATAGGTAGCGTGAATATGCCTGTCCATGCTATTGTTATACCTAAAGTTACATCTACGTTTGGAGCTGGGGGTGTGATGTGTTCATGCTAGCTCTCATCGGGCCATTGTGCTAGGAACAATCGTGCAGCTGCAGTAACAGGCAGCATTGAGGAGGGGCATGGGCTGGCCACCCTGGGCATGTACCCACACCACCCAGACAGGGTTGTACTCAAGGTGGCTAACCTGTACCACCACAAGTCTCTGCCTGTGCTACCATGGCGACATCACTATGCTATAAGCTACCTCAATCAGAGCTGGGGGGTGTGTGTGTCCATGTGATTGGGGAATCGGACCCCTAGCTCCATGTGTAGAAGTAGCCTTCATCTGTGGTGTAGATGTACCCCAAATCCACTCTCGCTGCCTCACAGAGCTGAGAGAACAAATGCTTTTTCCGGTTCGATGACTGAACTAAAAAATCCAAGGGCAGGCGATCATTTGGAACCCAAACTTCTTTCTTTCTTTTTTCTGTTTTTTTTTCCTCGATGAAAGGTAAAACGGGAACATTTTCGCTTGGGTTGGACAAAATGGTTCAAAAGTCCCTTCACAATGACATTTCCAACACAAAGTATCCACCTGAGAACAACATTTTCTCAATAAAACCGTGTGCACATTTCCAAAATGTTTGTTTTCAGGCTTTTTCCTGGCTGAAACTAGCCACTGAATTCAACCCAAATTTGTGAATCGTTTCAGGGCCCTGGAAAATGCCAGTTTTGGCAAATGTACTATTTGCAGGAAAAAAAGTTGTCCCGCTCTACTCCTAGCTTAGCTGCAGTGCAGCAACTCACTGGTGCAGTGACGCAAGCTCATAGTCTTCACCTCCTTCAATGGTCTAGTTACAGGAGATTCAGTTGTAGGATCAAGGCCTGCCTATGTGGTAAAAGCTTTGATTTCATCAAGACCAATATAGGACACTTACAATGAAATTAGAAATCCAGAACCCAGGGCATTCTTTTAGTGTCTTTGCAATGTCCCAGGCACTGACCCTCTGCTTAGCTCATTTTTGGCTCTGTGGATGTGTGGCTGGGGTGGCAGGAAGGAGTTAAACCGTCCCTTTCTCCCTAGCGCCTCTGCTCTGTTTAGTAAGTTGCAATCCATAGCTGAAATTTTAGCAGCCGCATCAATATCTCTATTGTGCCTTCATTAGCTCATGATCTCTAAATAAGAAGCAGCCGGGCCCATAATGCATTATGCAGCATTGTTCCTCCTGACATAAACCACAGAAGTGCCATTTCCAGGAGAGGCACCGGGCTCTCCTCACCCAGCTCCAACCACAAAACCCACTGCAGTTTAGTTTGAAACGGGTGCTTCCACTCCTCACACACACCTGGCTCCAAACATACAGGAGGTGGCTGATTCATCCTGCGTGCGTTAGGCTACAATATTACATTGCTGGAAGCAAAGAAACCCCTTCATCATAGCGCTGATTAGGCCAGTGGTCTGTTTTCTCTCCAGTACATCCCATTAAGAGCAATCCCTGAGCTCCAGCGTCATCCCGCATTATTGTTTGGGTCACAGCACTGCACGTGGGTGGTTTGGTTCGGTTGTTAGTGTCTGGTCTCCAGCCCAGCTGTAATTAACCTTCAAAGAGCCATTGACACCTTCTGAGAGAAGACCGGCAGATCACAGTTGCAGGATGGAGAGGAGAGCTGGGGATACATGGTCCCCTGTTCTACCCCTGCCCAGCAAAAGATGCCCCGCTGCTGGAGATGGTTGTTCTCAGCAGCATCATGCTCCTCCAAGCCCTTCAGGGACACGGTTTAACTCTGACCATGTGATCATTAATGTATGTTACCTCTCCTCACTCCACTGCACTAAGAAACTGCCTAAGGGCAGGGAGCCCGTGGTAGGCATGGGCAGCATGGCTCCCCACACACGGTCTTAGCTCAGGGGAGCTGCAGGTTCTGGAATCCAAACATCCTTCCCCAGGGAACATGTGTCCAGAGGGAGGCCAGGACAAACTCTGCCCTCCTGCTGAATGTGTCTCTACACAGGGAAAGCCTGTGTGTGTGAAAACAGAATCTCCTACTCCCAAACCCTCTGCATGGCAACAGCAGTAGCACCATTGGCACTTGATTTCCCCCAGCGCCCCAGGGAGTCTTCTTATGCCCTCCTTATGCTCTGCGGGGCTGCAAAGTGGGTCTCGCCGCTGAGCTTCTGTGAAAAGATCCTCACACCCTCCCCGGCCAAACAACCAAATAAAATAATCCCACCTGCATGGGAAATGCTGCCAGTCTACAGGACAGTTACAGAGACGCAGACAGCTCTGGCGACTATAAAGAATGTCCCATAAAACACAAACTAAACAGGGAACAGAACCGTCTAGGGAAGCCTGATTATTCCACCCAACATGGGAGGGGAGGACAGGGAAGAAGGAAAAGAGATGACAGGGAAGAAGGATAAGGGACTGGGTTTGTATGAGCTGTTTTGGACTTTCCCTTTGAACACATCCCTGGGAACAGGGGCTACTGAACCTGTCGGCCTTTTCATGGGAGCATGTGCTCTGGCTCCTTTCCCAGCCGGGTGGCATCTATGTGCGTTTGCTGAGTTGAGATGTGCCATGGGGAGGAAGGCAGGCTAGGCAGGGAGCACAGTGCATGGCTCAGAGGACTTTACACCACATCGGCAGCAGCAGCTTTAGCTTTTGCATGGCGATTTGTTCAGCCCTAGCAGTTGCTCCAGGGTGGTTGCTTCATTTTTCACCTTCTGTGGAAATCCCAAATGCATTCGGTCCTAAAATGTGAATACAATGTAATGGGAGTTTGTGGGGGCATAAAGTGGCATTTTCGATTTTATGGTATTCTTCTTTTCCCACAAGAATCTGGAAATCAGAGCTGAACAGCACTGGCCAACACTGGGTTTCAGTGGGTTTCACAGCACATTATCCAGCTTGGAGTTCATAAATACCCCCTACTCCTGATACCTCCCAGATACCCATTCCCCACAACTTGTTATGGGATCCTCCCACACCATTATCCTTAAGAGTTGCCCTGGTTCCTATGTCTTCTGGGCGGGATGGTGCAGTGGGCAGAGTTCCCACCACGTCATCCCTGCAAGGAAGTTCAGGGGACACATGGAGACCTCTGCTGCCTCCATGCCTGCAACCAACCAGGGGAGGGATAATTGAATAGCCCCATCTGCTACCCATGCCCACTGGGAGACCTTAAAATACTCCAGCTCCTGAAAACAAGTGGAGTCCAGACTTTTCAAACACTACCCTATGTAGTGACTATTACTGGACCTACTCCTGTTGATTTGGACTTTAGACCTAGTTTTGAGCAGTACCCTCAGCAGGGTCATCCCCTAAGGTTGGAGCGTGAGACACTGAGAACCCAGAGAGAGTTACAGAGGTTGGTGGGAGTGGTCTGCACAGTTCTGCAGGACTCAGTGATGGTAATGAGGCTGAGGCAATAGAGCACTGGAAAACAGCAGCAGCACATACAAGTCAAACCCTGTAGACTGGAGAGACAGAAAGGTGCTGCTAATCCATCTGTAGTAGCATACAAGCCAGTGGATTGGTTTAGCACAGGCTGAGAAATACTAAGCTAAGATAGAGTTATGGTAATGTTCTTTCCACTTGCCCCATTTTATGCTCTCTGCATGTGAAATCCTCCTGAAGGACAAGTGAGGCATGCTCTGTCCATGGTGCTGAATAACCAAAAAGCTACAGCTGGCGTGCACAGACTGTCCGTGGTGTTGAATGATGAAAGATGGAACCTAGCCACATCCAGATCTAATTGGGGTGATTTACAATTATCATGGGTTTAGCTCCAAAAGTTGCCTAAAGTGTCACCTTCTTTTGAATAAGAACCGAGGGGACCATGGAGTGTGTGGATGTGTGTCAGGGTATGGTAACAAATACAGTAAGGAACTGGCACTGCCAGGGTTGCAACCTGATCATTGTCAGGCAGATGGCAGAATCTATGCCTCATGGGAAGTGGAAGGGGAAGGAAAAGAAAAAAAACTGGCACAGAAGGGAAGTGATAGCTCATCCCACTGGAAAAGTGTAGATTAGTTGGGAAACCCAGCTGGAGAATCTTCAAAGGATCAGGAGGGAGACAGAAGACCTGGGTTGGCATCTGCAAGTTTCTCCCAGGCCTTATCTATTGCTTCCTTGATTCTGATTGTAATGATCTCATTTGGATGAGATCACATCCTTAGAAAGGAGACCAGAGATTTCAAGCGTGTGTGCGCGTGTGTGAGTGAGAGAGAGAGCGAGAGAGCTATTTTTCTAAACTTCTTGGAACAAAACACACACAAGGCAATGCCAAAAACTTGAGAAGGAGAGTGGTTACACACTAATTTAATTCCCTAATCCCCCTACTCCTGTCACTGTTTACTCACTGATAAATGTGCAGTAGCTCAGCGAGACAGGCACATTTGCAGAAACTGACAGCCTAACTCAGAGACTATTTACCTAAAGACCATGAATATTAAAACAGGTTTCCGAAAGGGCCCCATCTTGAAGGAGAAGATTAGCATGGGGCCTTTTGCTGACAACCCCCCTCCCCTTTCCCTCTCCATGATGCACTGCTTGTGCAAACACTCCAGATGTAGCACATAGCTGAAGAACCGAAACATTGGAGCCAGGCCTTGGAGCTTGAAATTCAGCTTGAACTTGACAGAGAACACACTCAGCCATGCGAGGAGGCAGTTTTGGGAGAGGGGTGTAAATGACAGACAAGCGCGTCCACTGATGAAAACATTTGGGGAGCATGGGGTGCCTGAATTTCATTACTGAGGTGGTAAAACTGTGCCACAAAATTATGATGGTTAAATGAAGATCATTCTTGGGGGCTGGAGGTGACATGTGGGTTTAATCATAGACCCAGAGTGGACATCGTCATGAGGGATTGTGGTGCAATGGACAGGCCTGAGTTGTGGGAGTCAGCAATGCTAGGCACATCCAGATCTAATTGGGGTGATTTACAATTATCATGGGTTTAGCTCCATTTTCAAAAAGGACTTGCTTGTGGGTGCCCAACACGAGGTACCCAAAAGGGTCCTGATTTTCAGAAAAGGGCTGAGCACCCGTTCTCTGAAATTTGGGTCCTCTCTAAATTGCCTCAGTCTGGGCCTCCAAAAATGGAGGCATCCAAAATGATTAAGTACTTTTGATTAAGTACTCCGCCATATACCTGCGCAATTGCACAGGCCAACATTTCAAAAGCAATGAGAGATGTTCAGAAACCATCAAAAGTAGGCCTTATTGAGAGATTCATTTTGGATTTACAGAGATAATTTTAAACATCCAAGGTTGACATTTTGGGCCTTAGTTTCTCTGAGCCTCAGTTTCTCATCCTGTAAAGCGACCATAATAACGATCACCTCCCAGAGCTGGGAGAAGTTGTGAAGTCTTAATTCATTAACATTTATAAAGTTGTGCTGAGCAACTCCTTGCTCAGGCAAAACTCCCACTGATTTCCCACCTGAGACCAGAGATCTAATTCTTCCCCTAGTTACACCCAGGCAATCCCCCTGACCCCTCTTGATGTTGCACTCAGTACAGGCTCCAGGTCTGAGCCCATTGTTGGAAGGAGCTAAAGACTCAGGACAAAACCCCACCATTTCATCACACATTTCTCCCCCTTAAGCCTGCCTAGGCTTGTTTCCGTCTGTATAACGTCTACTGCCTAGTTCGAAACAACAGAGCTGCTATCTTTTCCCTTGGGTGATTACCCCATAGTCTATTGGAGTAGAATTTCTGTCTCCTGAGTCACTAAGATGCTTTTGGAAAATGTTCCCTAATACTAAAAGAATGGTTTCCGTGGTAACCTATTTGAAAGCAGATTTTTCTGAACCTGGGTTTCACTGACTTTCAGTGAGACTTAGACTCCTAAGTGACCAGGTCACTTTTGAAAATGGGATTTTTAAAACTGTTACCCTTGGTTAATTTCCCTGGCAGGGCTTGTCATGTAAGAAGAATTATTCACACTAATATACAGTGCCCTGCCTCTTCGAAGTGCTGCCCAGACCCTTGAGAAACCCCACAGCTGTCGGGTGAGGCAGGTTTCACACATGGGGATCCGAGGCTCTGGCTAAGGTGAGTCACTGACACAGATGGGATTAGAACTCACTGTCTGGGCCAGATCCTCAGCTGGTGTCAAATAGCAGCACCCCAATGAAGCAATGCTGATTTACACCAGCTGGGGATGCAGTCCCTCGTTTGCCAGCGTCTGGGGATTATTCATGCCTGCAGTGCGAGTGGAGCAGGGACGAGGCTGGGACAAGGGGGAGCACCTCCTGCTGATCGCCATCCTGTGCGCACTCCTCCAGCATCCCCGGAGGGACTCCATCTGTCATAGGCCCCTCCATGGGAGCTGCCCGCTGGCATGGCCTGCAGCAGAATACTGGCTTTCCAAAGCCATCACAGGGGGAGGCCCTGTTGTCCGAAAAGCACTTGAAGATCCTCATGGGGAAGTCCACAAAAGGGTTATGTCCACTCACAGATCTGGCCATCAGCTCCTTTTTGGCGATTATCAGGATAGCACATCCTCGCCAGCCATAGAAACGACCCCCTTCCCATCCTCATTCATCCTTCCCTGATTCCACTAGGCTAAAAATACATCTAACTAATCGTCGGAGATGCAGATTAAGTCTCCCTGTGAAGACACTGAAGGCTAGTGAAAGACACCCCCACACCAAGGCTTCAGGAGGGGGCGGGAGACAGGGGAAGACGAGGGTGCAAATGTCTCCTGGCACAGATAAAAATCCTCATTGAGCCTTCCTTGTAGGCTGGATTTAGTATCTCATTAAAAGAAGAGTTTAATTATAACAGGAGCTGCCATTATGAACAGTCTATGATGGGGCAGTAGAAAAGCCTGCGATAAGCGGAATTTCACTAGAGAACATTTCAGACTAAGCCCGGCTTCCCAGGGTACCACAGTGCCCTGCTGACCCGTACCACAGCGCCTCCCTCTGGCTCCGCACCACAGCGCCTCCCTCTGGCTCCCCACCACAGCGCCTCCCTCTGGCTCCGCACCACAGCGCCTCCCTCTGGCTCCCCACCACAGCGCCTCCCTCTAGGCCCCACAGTGCCTTCCCTTGTCCCTACATCAGAGTGGCTCTCACATAGTCTCATCTAAGATGGCTCACTGAGCTCTGCCCCACATAGATAGATAGATAGAGGGGGTGTATGGGGATAGACAGAGAGAGAGAGAGAGAGCGCGCGCGATCCTGCAGGGAAATGGCATTTCCCACTGCCATACAAAAGAACTGACAAGGAAAGAGAGGTCGAGAAAGACTTATTCACAACAGCATAGCCAATTTTTCACACTCCACACCCCTCTAGCACTGGAAAATGCATGCCCATGTCCCTAAACATACTCTGTGTGCGTGTGTGTGTGTTTGAGAGAGAGAGAGAGAGATTGAAGATCAGGCCTGCTGCAGGACTAATACTACATACATGTTTTTAGCAAAAGGTCAGAGGTTAAGGGGACACAGCTACAAGGTGGCGTGCATTTCTATTTGTTTTCCGTGGGCAGTAAAGCGTGCTCAGGTGTCCATACTTGTCCTTTTTGGACACACTGGGCTCTTTGTGGCATCTTAGACGCTACCCTGTTACGAAACCACGTAGCCTTTTCTGTGTCCTTTTCTCTGCTCCTCTCAGCATGCTTATGACTAAATGCAAAACTCACGTCTGGGCGTAGCTTTCCCTCAATAAATCCTTCACAGAGAAAGAGCTAGAGAACCACCCCCTGTCACTCCACAAAGACACTGCCACTCTATCTAAGGCACTTATATGTCTCCCATCCTAGTATCTGAGCACCCCCAATCTTCACCTAGGAGATGAAACAGTTCTATTATTCCCCACATTCCAGAGCGGGAAACTGAGACACATGATCACACAGAACGTCTGTAGAAGAGTTTGGAATTGAATCCAGATGTCTAGAGTCCCAGACTAGCATCATAACCACTGGGCCATCCTCTCACTAACACAAGTATCACCCCCCCCCAACACACACATCCCACCATGACAAAACCTAGAAGCTCACCAGACTTCTCTTCTTACAGTCTGAGAAGTAGAGAGATTGTTACTGTCATTTTTACCTTTAAATACTGGGGATGACTTTGATATAAGGGCAGAGTGGCCATATAAGTAGGTTGGTCAGCAGAGATCATTTTTAAGAAAAGACACAGCATTAAAGATGACTTGTTTATTTAGAAATAGCTAAATACCAAAGAGGCAAGGGGATCCTGTATTTCATAATCTATTTGTAATCACCCGGGGCTCTGTTTCCTTTGACATTACATCCCTGCCCCAGCGCATCTCATAGAGAACTGTTCAGTGGCCGGTGTTCAGGTGGTGTTGGACAAGGCAGCAGAGATCAACCCGACCCAGCCCCTGGCAGGAGTCACTCAGAGAGGGAACATGTGATGCCCACTCTACTGGAAGAGGATCACACAGTGTTTGTAGTGGTGGCATGACTGAGCAGTAAGAGAACTCGAAAACTGACTGCTGTCACCTGAACAGCGCTTGCTCTCCACAATTCATACACAAAAGCAAACCCCAGAATCACACACCTGCCACATACACTGCACAGGCAGCATGGGGGTATGTCTGGATTTGTGTGACTGTTTGTTTGTGCGGTGTATTTTTTGGTGTAGCATTTTACACCCACTATGCACAGGGGATGACACCACCACCTAGTTTTACAAAGCACTTTTCCTCAGTAAATCTCAAACCACTTGCAAAGGAGATCAGTGTCATTGTTGTGATTTTGTGCGCCGGAGGGGAGGGGGTGGCGCTGAGGTAAGTGACTTGCCCAAGGTTATCCAGCAAGCCAGTGGCAGAGCTAGGGAATAGAACCGAGTTCCCCTGAGACCCAGTCCAGTGCTCTATCCACTAAGACACACTGCCTTCCATGATGCTGGTTCAGGAGGCTGGCGGGTATTCAAACTGAACAAATCATCCAGAGAATCATTTATTGGAATATTTTGCTGCTTTTAAATATATCCATATGTTATTCATGAATCATCCTTGAGCAGCTTCTAATTCTCCCAAATGTATTATTATTTGAAATTATGCACTGAGCAATATATGGGAATGATTTCTGGCCTTCAGAGGATCCCATGTCCCAACTTCAAGTTGCATTGGCTAGTGTTGATCGAACCCAAGACTTATGCTATTCTAGTAGTATTTGGTTGGAAAGATGGATTGGGGATCAGACCCAGGTTTGATTTCCAGCTCAGCCACGTAATCCATGTGTGACCTTGGTCAAGGCATCTAATCTCGCCGTAAGCTTAGTCCTGCCTCTTTGCAATGGAAATATTTCCCTCCTTCCCGGGGGGAGAGGTGGGTGTTGAGAGGATATATTTAATCATGATGGTGAGACACTCACACAGCATGAGGAGGAGGGCCATGCAAATATCTACATAGATCAATTGTTTCTGTTCCCTGACTGAATGAGCGCAAGCTCTGAAGTCGTGTTTCCAGTGTGAATGCTTGTGATTAGGAATTCAAAAATTCACCGATCTGTGTATATTCCATAATCGTTCACTATTTCTGTGACTGCTCCTGACGGCCAGCACGTTCACTGCAATAGCCATGGAAAGTGAATGCAAAATGGGCATCAAGACAGTGAAAGCAAGTTCAATCCAAGAGTCACAGCATTTCCATGACGCGCACAGTTCCCTTTTCACAGAGCTCTGCACAACATTCAGACACACGGGCAGGTGTCTACAAAATGATTAGTCTTTTCTTTTTTTCTCTTAAGCTTTCCTGGGTAAGTGGATGGAGTTTATGGTCGCTTCCCCCTCCCAATGTCAAATAAAATAGTTATGAATACATTGAGATGGTCCGGTCAAGCCAGGGGATTTAGACATACATCTTCCATTTGGTTTAATGGTGAATGTGTGTCTAAATACCCTAGTCTGATTTGAAAACCTCAGCTCATGGTCCTCTCCTGCAATGCTGAGATTTTGCATTGTGCTCTCATCCAATTGTGGCCCTAAACTGAAGTTAACCAGCCATGGGATCATTAGCCAACCTTGGGGAATCCTACAATAATGTATTTCCTATACCACCCCCCATGCCCTTGCTATCCCTGCACCATGCTGATCCGATGGCCGTTTGTTCCTGGTACAAGCTATAGTTGGCATCTCCTCCCTCACCACACCCCCCAGAGAAATTCAGTGCACCCCTCAGCCACAAAATGGGCTAGTTCAGTGGTCAGGGTGCTGGCCTGTGACTTAGAAAACCCAGGTTCAGATTCCTACGCTGATCACAGACAAGTCATTTGAGGGCACGTCTTCACTGCAGCTGGAGGTGTAATTTCCAGCTTGAGTAGAAATATTCACACTAGCTCTGATCCAACTAGTGGGCTAAAAATAGTAGTGCACCCGGGCTGGGACAGGCTTGCTGCCCTGAGTATGTACCTAGGGTTTCAGATAGGATCATACTTTGGGTGGCTCGGACATCCTGCTGCAGCTACATTGCTCTTTTTAGCATGTTAGGGCCATCAGAAATGATGCATCCAGCTTATATATACCCTAAATCTCTCTGTGCCTCAGTTTCTGCTCTCTGCAATGTGGATACAAGCACTACCCTTCCTCCCACAGGGGTGGTAAGGATCCAGTGATTGTGAGCTGCTCACTAGGGTAGCCATCAAAAGTTTCTATTACAGATCATCCTCCCTGCCCCATGAGACAAAACTCACAGAGGGGCCAAGCTGCCCAGGCCAGAATCTCAGCTGGTGTAAATCAGTGTAATCCATGGAGATCTGATCATTTACAACAGCTGAGAATCTGGTCCCCCCGATTCTAAGATAAAAAGAGGTAAGCAGGCACAGATCTCTTTCCTCGTTTTCCTCACTTCCTTTCCAGTACTCAGCCAAGACCCGGGATTAAGGGCAACACGTGCAAATATTTTCTTAATAATAATGAAGACGTGGCTGATAGAAATGGATTCTGAAAATAAATGACGATAAGATGCCTCGCTCACCTGCGTGGGGATAAAAGACGCGGAGGCACCTGAAAGTTGAGAGTCCATTACTAAGCATTTATAAAGTAGAGTGCATGCAAATATTTATCCACGTCGCCCTAAAACAGGCTCTAATGTGTCTTAGAGCAACTTATCTGCTAAAAAGCAATTTTCATTAATCACGTATTAATTATTAATAAAGTGTTTGTAAGTGTCACCTTGATTTAAAGTGTTTCTGACTCGAGGTGCGCTCAGATGTTACGCAGGGAGGAGAGCACGACTTCCAGAGCTGAGTCCTTCAGGAGCTGGTGACCTTGGTACACCCCCCTTTCGCCCTCACCTCCCCAGGCTTCTGCGCCTGTTAGGCTTGCAAATGGACTAAATCATGTTTTTGGAAATCACAATTTGTCATTTCGGAAGGAAACTTGATCAGATCCTCTTTCTCCACTCACAAAACCAGGCGCTGGGACTTGGGAACGCAACGTTCAGATGTTTCAATTTATCATTACAGTGGAACCCTGAAGAGATCACATCTGCTAGGACCAGAAATTGGACAAGATCCCAATTCATAAGGCACAGGCTCTGCTCGCTATCCCATTCTTAAACCAGGGACCAATTAGCTAGTCTTATTTACCTGTCAAAAAATGAGATGCTGGCTGGTGGTGGAACTCACGTAAGGACACCACCACAAAAAGTCTCTCTCATCTTTCTGTTAGAAATGGCCTGTTCTAGAAAAATAAGCACATCCAGGCATCCTTCCTTCCTTCTCTTTCTCATCTTCATTCCTCCCTTTCTTTCTCCTTTTAGCGTCCCCCCATTTTCTCTTATCATTCTTCTTCCCCTCTCTGTCTCTGCTTTCTCTCCTTTTTCTTTTCCTGGTCTTTTCTCCAGGTCTTCTTTTCATCTCTCTCTCTCTCTTTCTGGTCCCGTACAAGATTTAATTTTCATCCAGGATGTCTTAATGGTTTTTTAAATTCTAGATGCTCATGACCAACATCTCAGAACAGGACCCGGGTTACAAGGACACATTTTTTCCTTCTACGCTCCAAGATAGGATTTACTACTCGGCAAAGACTAAGTTCAGACCCCTTGAAGGGGGAAAAACTTGAGATTTAAAGCAGACATTATCTGCCTCTCCATGTAGCTTGAATGCAGCTGCTAAGCTCTCCCAGATAGATAATATCATGAGGGCTCCCAAATCGGAAGCAGGGTTAATTGCCTCCATGATCTAGAGTTTGTTTATATAAATAAATAATAATCAAATTCTTCTGAAAAATAAATAGCCTGTGGATTGACTGGTGGAATGACTCCCTTCCCCCACTTCTATCCCAGCCTTAATTTGAAATCCAGAGATGGGATCTCTCAGGGTTAATCCCTATCCAGACCTAACCCATTTCAGACACCGAACAGCAAAGGAATTAAGGAATAAAGCTGATTCATCTCTGCATTATAAGCGAGGGGGGTGGGGAAGAGAATCTGAAAGGCTATTTCTACCCTCTCCTTCCATTGAAAGGACTGCCAGGAATCGAAATATTGTGCTGATTGTCTGCAGCAGCCCCTGATTCCTCAATATTCTCTCTCTTCCAGTGTAACTGGGGTAAAATCCTACCTTCATTTACAGACGGTGACCCCCCCTTCCACCCCGTAGGGTTGCATGGACATAATCCCTCTCCCCTGTTGAGGAACCTTTCCAGCAGAACCAAATGACCCTTTCAGCAATCACCTGTTCAACTTCCGGCACGTGCCTAAATTCCACTGACTTCAATTGGATTTACGTATGGACTTAACCACTTGACTAGACATGGACGTAAACATGGGCATAATAGCGTTGATGAATTGGGGCCCAAAGGAAGGGAGGGGAACAGTGGGCAGGAAGTGGGAGGAGAGAAAAAGCAGGAAGAAGAAAAAAGAGATGGGGTGGAAGAAAACGTAAACGATACTTCCCATCCCAACACACCCCATGCAGAGCCGCTCTACAACTGGGAAGGAAAGTGAGCACAAGATGTATAAATTCCACTAGAACCCTGCCATGCAATCCTTACGTCCATGGGGGATGTTCAGATAAAACAGTGATGGATGTAAACCGATGGATGGATGGAGAGACGTGACCCTCTTCTAATCTTCCTGCCCTTGTTTTCCTTAAAGGGATCGTTTCCATTGCAGACTGGGAAATACCAAGCAGTACATGGGTTTGGTTTTCTTATAATTTCTTGGTCTACTGGAAAAGTCCTATAGAATCTAAGGTGAGAGGAAAAATCATTCGGCTTCTATAGAATTTGATTGGGTGCAATAGACATCCCTGTAAAATCCAACAGAATATATGGAATGGTGCAGTTGGGCTGCTGGAGCTTTGCTGCTGACCACTACTGTCTCCTGGTACTTCTCCATCTGTCTGTCTGCCTATCCATCTCTAGTCTCTTGTCTTATACTGGTAAGTCTCTGGGCAGGGGTGGTCTTTTTGTTCTGCTTTCAGAGTGGTAGCCGTGTTAGTCTGTATCAGCAAAAAGAACGAGGAGTCCGTGTGGCACCTTAGAGACTAACACAAGTACTCCTCGTTCTTTTTGTTCTGTGTTTGTGCAGCACCTAACAAAATGCGGTCCTGGTCCAGGTCTGAAGCTTTTAGAATCATAGAATCAGCATACTAGGGTCAGAAGAGACCTCAGGAGGTCATCTAGTCCTACCCCCTGCTCAAAGCAGGGCCACTATGGCAATACAAATAATAAATAATAAAATACAATTTAACAGAAACACACACACACCATTTTTAAAAAAAACGTAACAGGGATATTTTTCTACAGCAGGGATCTAATTCTTAACAAATGTTATAGGAGGACTTAAAAACAAAGAAGCATCCCTAACATTCTCTATGCAACCCTCATGGACTTTTACCGGTCATTTTACTATTTCCTCCTTTATTTTCTCAGCCGCTCGCCAGCATTCTCTGTGCTTGTTCCTTTGCTTCCTTTTCGTCTCTAACACAAAGACCGGGTTGATCCCAGCTTTGGCCCTGGAAATGTCAGGCTGGAAATGTTACTCTTGGAGTGATTTGCATGCATTACGAAGTGACAGGTGACAGGCGCACACAAGCTCGGCTAATAGATGATTAATGATGTGATCTTGGCCAGCACTGTTGACTCGTTTGCCTGCTCTTCGGGAAACTTCAAAGGCAGCTGGCATTTCAGTTGCCTTATGACAGGTGTGTGTGTGTGTGTGTGTAATTGTTTACTCGATATGTGCATTGCATAGGTGGAGGTCGAGTGAACAGGTCAGTGTGTGCGAATTCATGGGGGCATGTTTGCAGGGCGATGAGTGTGTACATATGTGGGTGTATGAGTGCTCACATGTATCTTTGCGTGTGCATGTGAGCACCTCCTAAATAAATCTGGTTCCAATTTGTTACTCAGATCATCTCAGGAATCTATATTCTGTGTAAAAGGTTTACTAAGCCCCGTTCGGGGTTATGGTCTATAGGAGTGAAGCAAACTGTCTGGAATTTTAATCTGGATCGAGAGAAACTACCCCGAATGCAAACAGTCTGTTTGGAAGGGAGCCCAGTAGCTTGCAACCAGCACAGGAAACAAAGACAAGGCAGGGCTGCAAAACTGGGCTCTGGATTTCAAGTCCCCTCTCCTTCTCCCCCCACAAAGCTTGGGAGGGTGTTGATTTGGGCTGTTACAGAGGTAAGGGTTAGTGGTGAAATCTGGATTTGGATTCCAAACTCATTCAAAGTTTAAGGCACCATCTCTAATTGATATGTCATCAGTCTGGAGATTAAAGGGAATCTAGGTAAAGACGTGTACTGGGAAAATATCCCTAGACCGATATTCCACAACACACAGACATTCCAACCTCTTTTGTCTCCAGTGTTTGACTCTAAAATCTTTGCGCCACGTGAAAACATCAAGAAAACCCTACCTTGTACAAGCAGCAAAGAATCCTGTGGCACCTTATAGACTAACAGACGTTTTGCAGCATGAGCTTTCGTGGGTGAATACCCACTTCATTTCCCCTCCGGCAAACATGAATCAACCGAAGACCCTGAATATGGGAAGTTTGCTTACAAAATAAAAGTTGTGGCCGACAGTTTTGAGTATGGACGCATCAAATGGGTCAGTTATAGTAAGAACTGGTTCCGCCTCAGTCGTGAAACAACTTTTTTGCAGTAGTTCAAAAAAGTTTGGATTAGGATCTCTCTTTGTACCAGCTCAAATACAGGTTCCCAAGTCAGATCCACCTAAGGAGACAGTACTGCATGATGCTGTTAAGCTACCATCCATTTCACAGAGGACCTGAGTATGCCAGGACACTTTGACATTACTCTTGTGATGGCTACCATTTTGGCCTATACACCAGAGATTGAACTGGGTATCTCCAGAGCTAAATCTACACAGACTCACATCCTCTATTGATCAGGCACAAAGGGGTACCTGTAATGCTCACTGACCAGTGGCTTCCATGCTTCCTCTGGACAAAGGAAGCTTGCCCTAAGCACCTGAGGTCTATATCAATTTGAAACCCAGCCAAGCCTCCACTTATGTGATGGATGCCATTTTGACTGCCATCAGAGACTCAGCTGAGGACCTCCACAGCTAAATGCACGAAGCTGTAGAGCTTGAACCAAAGAAGCAGCCTCTACACCCATGACAGACTATAACAGATTGACATCGGCAAGTGAGTTACTCAGCAAAGAGGATTAGCCTTGGGTCTGAAATCATCCCTTTTCGTATTGTCCTTCCCCCAAGCCCACTCAGTTTTTTGAACCAATTTAAAGAGTTCATAGAATCATAGAATATCAGGGTTGGAAGGGACCTCAGGAGGTCATCTAGTCCAATCCCCTGCTCAAAGCAGGGCCAATCCCCAACTAAAGCATCCCAGCCAGGGCTTTGTCAAGCCGGGCCTTAAAAACCTCTAAGGAAGGAGATTCCACCACCTCCCTAGGGAACCCATTCCAGTGCTTCACTGCCCTCCTAGTGAAAAAGTTTTTCTTAATGTCCAACCTAAACCTCCCCCACTGCAACTTGAGACCATTGCTCCTTGTTCTGTCATCTGCTACCACTGAGAACAGTCTAGATCCATCCTCTTTGGAACCGAACCCCCTTTCAGGTAGTTGAAAGCAGCTATCAAATCCCCCCTCATTCTTCTCTTCTGCAGACTAACCAATCCCAGTTCTCTCAGCCTCTCCTCACACGTCATGTGCTCCAGCCCCCTAATCATTTTTGTTGCCCTCCGCTGGACTCTCTCCAATTTATCCACATCCTTCTTGGAGTGTGGGTGCACAAGGTGATTTTATTCAAGGCAGAGCTCATTGGCTACTTGCTGGTCTGGAGATTCTGGCAACATTACTACATTCTGCAGCTGCCTGTGCTTGAAAATCCAACGGCCTCCTCAATATTCAGCTCCCCTGCCCAGTCCCCTTTCTAATTGACAGCCGGTGTACAAGGTGGTATTTTGTTCAATCAACATTTTCAAATCACGCTCTCTCTTTATCTGATTGTAGTTTACAGTTTCTGCATGTTTATTGGCCAAACACGTTGAGCTTCCCAGACTGGCCACAGCAGGAAGATCCGGGTGTCTCTAAACCAGCTGGTTGGGACCTAGGACAAAGGCTTTCTTATGCAATCGAATAACAGGTTAGTTTTCTGACAATGAGCAGGGTGCAGCAGAAACTAGACCTGGGCTAATCCGGGGAGGGACTAACAGGCTCACAAGCATTGATGCAAACCCTTATTTCTGTTTTCATTGCACGTGGATTTTCTCCATCCCACCCCCGGTGCTGAGTTATGCCTGGTGTTGACCCAAAATCACATCAGCCCACGTTCCATCAAAGTTCATGCCACAGGCTCTTTCAAGTCCAGCGGCAAAGGAAGCCTCCGTGGAACTTCTGGCGATGCTGGCCCGATTTGCAAGTTTGTGACAAAATCTGAACCCTGGTTTTGCTACAAAAGTTTCACAGAGCTCAAACAGAAACCAGTTCCACAAGTGTCTCTTCTAAAGATATGTCTAAACTGCAACCATGGGGAGCAATGGCAGCTCCTGCTTTCATCTAGCTAGCTCAGTGTAGTGAGGTGGTTGCCCCACACCAGGAAGAGGAAGGGTTAAAGCAGGCCAGAGGGAGCCTGCGCAGAACCCTCCAATTAGAGGAGGGCTCACTAAGCGAGCCAATCCGGAGGTGGCTTGTTGCAGTGGCCAATCAGAGACAGCAGGGGCCATATATAAAGGGCTGCTCAACAGAGCAGAGGGCAGTCTCTCCCTGGCCTGCTAGGGAGAAGGACTAGCTGCCTAGAAGCACCAGAGCTAGAGCAGTATGGGGTGGGGTAACAGAATAGAAGGAGCTTCTGGCTGACCGCTGCCAGACCGAGGCCCTGGAGGAAAGGCAGATAAAATGCTAGGGCTGCCCGCACTTGCCCTGAGAGAAGTGGCCAACACAGACTGCAGTTTGCCCTGGAGCATGGGACTAGACTGGTGACTGCAGCAGTCCACTGAGATGAGTGGCTGGACTAAAGACTACTGGTTCCCCCAAAAGTGGGAGAGACAGCAGTGCTCAAAAGAGGACGTCGTGGTCCGGGCTTTGATGCCGGTCCCAGAGTGGTGGAGACAGCAAAGCGGGAGTAACGGCGCACGAGACACCACCGAAGGAGGGCGCCCTGCGGGAGGACTTGAGCTAATTCCAGTGCAGCCAGCAGGAGGCACCACGGCAGCGAGTCCTGTGCTCCATCACACTCGGGGACCAGTAGCAGCAAAGTTGAAGCAGCGGCATGGGCTTCAGAACAGGCTGAAGAAGCCCACAAGGAACTCTGGGGAATTATTCTGGATGTTCGCCCACACCGAAGCGCAAGCTGCTGCAGCTTCACGGCTATCAGTACCCGAGCTAACGAGATGAAAACTAGCTTGGGTATGTCCACGCAAACTGAAATCACACCCGGGGACTGCAGTGTATAACCTAAAAGCAGCAGGTTTCAGAGTGGTAGCCATGTTAGTCTGTACCAGCAAAAACAATGACAAGTCCTTGTGGCACCTTAGAAACTCTTCAGATTGTTTTGCAAATATGTAACATTGGAGAAGAGTGTATTGTTTTCTTCCCCGGACTTGCATAGTTCAAATGTGGCAGACCAGAATTTGCTCAATCCTCCTGGAGGACACCAAGAATGGAAATATTCAGTAAAAAGGAAAATTGAGAAAGTTTTGGGTAAGTGTAAAAGGGAGATTGTATGATGGATGCTAGAATTCAACCTCTGCAATAGTGATTGCTACTGACACTTGCTATAATATTGGAATCAGTTCTCATTCCCCACCAAAATGCAACTGCTTCAGAGTGAAGTTAAACTGCTCTAATTGAAATGAATGGGAGCAAGATTGGTTCCTAACCTTGCACAGAACAGTTTACGACAGGAAGTGAAGAACAGTCTCTCTCTCATTATTTTAGGATTTCTAATTCGTGTCCTGACTGAAAAAAATGGAATGGAGAAAGGTGCTTGAAATTTAAAAACTTGAATTAAAAAAAAAAGTTCTACTCACTTTTGCAAACCCAATCAAAGTTCAGGGTTCAATTCAGTTCATGCGCGGAGTGAATGTTTTTGTTTTATCTAAGGCAAATAGCTCAGCCTGGAAACAAGATAGGGAACACCTCCAAATATGACAAATTCTGCACGCAAATCCTGGCGGAGTATAAGTTGGTCAATTCCACAGGGCTCCGTTGGTAAGGCCTACTACGTACAAGGTGTAACTGTAAATAAATAGCAGTAATTTCATGGTGTGTCATAAGACTAAAAAACCTTACAGTCTGCTGCATTGGACACTCCCAAGAGCAGATGGTCTCCATCACTGGCATGGTTTCAAGAGCACAAGTGGCACTACTGTTAAGTAATATAACTAATCATGTGCTTCTTAAGTAAACAGGCAGGGAGAGATGTCATATCCTAGAATGATCCATTCTATGCTTCGGACCAAAACATAGTCCCTTCCATAATCCTGCCCAGGTTTTTCAATGAGCCCCTCATGCAATCTAGGAACTTTAGAAGTTGTAGTTCGTTTCAGGCAGAGGGTGTATCCAATCGACCGATTTGATCTGTATGTTAATACCAAAGCTCAGAGCCAAATTCTGATTTCAGTTTTGCTAGTATGAATTCAGAGTACCTTGACTGAAGTCACTGGAGTTGCTCTCAATTTGCATATATAACCAAGAGCAGATATTGGATTTTCTTGTATTAATTAAAAAGGTCCCAGTAACCTAAGGGATACAACAAAATTCTTGCAAGATCTCTGTGTGATCGACCTTCTCAATTGGGGTGTTGCACCTGTCACAGTGAGAAACTTCAGCTCCACAACTGGTTCTATCTTTTGCTACCTTTCCCTTTATTTTGGGGTCTGGTCAGGCGATTACCATTATCTCCTCTCATTAATATTATATTATCAAAATTGGGAAAGGGGAGAGGTGTTGGCATATGCTGAATAATTAGCCCATCATCTCCTCCAAACTGTCAAAGATTTCTGCTCATTGACAGTTTACTTTAAGTGGCCCAATTAGCATAACAAATGATTCACCAAAAGTTCTGAAGGCATCCTGTTGATTAACGTCATTTATCTTGCAAACCGGCAGCAGACGGCTGAGTCGCTCCTAACGATTATTGTATACCTTTATACACATTATGTATCACTCTTGGAGAAGTGATTCAGTTTGAGTTACCTGCAAGACTTGACAAGCAAGAAAGAGCTTCAACACGTACACAGACAGAAGGAGGACCACTTCCTGACCAAGGATGAAATGTGTTAGAGAGACAGGTGCCTTTTTCTCTTTCCCCCAAAGACAGAAGCATTATGGGCGGACCTAGGGTGACCAGACAGCAAATGTGAAAAATCGGGATAAGGTAATAGGATCCTATATAAGAAAAAGACCCAAAAATCGGGACTGTCTCTATAAAACCGGGACATCTGGTCACCCTAGGCGGACCTTTTAGAGGCTATGTCTACACCACGAGGTAAGGGGTGCGATTCCCTGCTTGTAGTGGGAGCTAGCACAAGCATAAATAGCAGCGCAGCCACAATAACACAGGCTGCAACAGTGGGGGCACAGCTACGCACCCCTAGGGTTCAGGCGGGTTGGTACTTGGCCTCGCTGCAGCTCCACTGCTATTTAAACTCATGCTAGTTCTCAGCACCTACCACGATGCGTACCCAAGCAAGGGAATCACACCCCTCGCTAACAGCGTGGGTGTCGCTCTAGAGGGTGTGGCCTGGCTTTTCAGAAAGAGGCACCGGGGCTGATCTAAGAGGCACGGGGCTGATCTAAGAGGCACTGGGGCTGGAGCCTTTTCATTGACTCTGGTGGGCTTCGGGTCATGGAAGGACAATGCTGTATCTTGATCTAGCCTGTTGCCAGAACAGTCTCTGCTCATGCGTCACCTGTTCGGTGGCCATCACTAGGGATTTGTGGTGGAAGTTGCAGAAGTGCCTGAATGACCTAGAAGCACAAGTCTGTGGGGCCTTTTGATGAGACCTGTGTTCCTAAGTCACTTAGGCAATTCTGAATACCCTACCCTCAAGTCCTCCAGGACAGCTTCATAAGTACTGGAAGGAGCCACATAAATACAGAGGGCTACGAGTGTTGATTTCATATTAAAAATAGAGAGCCCTGAATGAGAAGTCATATGACCCAAGGGACTTGGGTTTTATGTTCAGTTTTGCCACTCGTCTGTCACGTGACCTTTGGCAAATCACTTTATTTCTCTGTGCTTCTGCTTCCCTTCTCATCCTTTCTCTGTCTTGTTATTAAGACTGTAGGGCCCATGGGGGCAAGGGTTCTCTCTTCCTATGTGTCTACACACTGTTTAGCACAACGAGGCCCTGATCTCAGCTCAGGCCTCTAGGTCCTACCATAATATGCATAATAAAGTTTCAACTGAGACCAAATTCTAGGTATTTGTCACTACGGGATATTGGAGAAGATGGATTTAAATCAGACCCACTCTGAGATTGGCTATGATCAGATCAGATCATATGCTAAACCTTTGCAGGTAGGGGTTTGTTATTGATGAAATCGCCGATGGCGAGAAAGCTGGGCAGGAAATGGTTTTCCCATCCTGTGAAAAATTTTTGGGATTTCAAATATTTTCTCATTCTGCATCAGGATAAAACCGAGACCTTTTGAAGCTTTTCATGGTGGGAAGGGGAGGGAAGGAGATGATGAGAGAGACTCATCCATCCAGAATAGACCAGTGGTTAGAACACTCATGTGGGACCTTTGACAAGGTCCCTCACCACAGGCTCTTAAGGAAAGTAAACAATGATAAAGAGGGAAGGTTCTCTTGTGGCTCAGTAACTGATTAAAAGAAGGAACCAAAGGAAATGGTCAGTTTTCACAATGGAGAGAGGTAAACAACAGGGTCCCCCAAGGATCTGCACTGGGACCTGTGCTGTTCAACATATTCATGAAGGATCTGGAAAAGAGAGTGAATAGTGAAGTGACAAAGTTTGCAGATGATATGAAATTATTCAAGACAGTTAAGTACAAAGCTGCCTGCAAAGAGTCACAAAACTGGATGAACTGGACAAAAAAAAAAAAGGGCAAAGGAAATTCAGCACCGATAACTGCAAGGTAAAGCACTTTGGAAAAAATAATCCCAACTCCACAAATATAATGATGGGTTCTAAATTAGCTGTTACCACAGGGGCGGGCAAACTTTTTGGCCTGAGGGCCGCATCGGGTTTCCGAAATTGTATGGAGGGCTGGTTAGGGGAGGCTGTGCCTCCCCAAACAGCCAGGCGTGGCCCGGACCTCGCCCTCTATCCGACCCCACCTGCTTCTTGCCCCCTGATGGCCCCCTCCGGGACTCCTGCCCCATCCACCCGCCCCTGCTCTCTGTCCCCTCACTGCCCCCGGACCCTCCACCCCATCCAACTCCCCCTCTCATTCCTGACTGCCTCCCCGGGACCCCTGCCCCCATTCAATCCCCCGTTCCCTGCCCTCTGACTGCCCCCTATCCACACCCCCCGACCCTGACCACCCCGCAAACTCCCCTGCCCTCTGTCCAACCCCCCTGCTCCCCTTTATCGCGCTTCCTGGAGCCCTGGTGGCTGGCGACACTACAGCCGTGCTGTCCGGCTGGAGCCAGCCACGCCACCGCGCAGCACAGAGCACCGGGTGCAGCTGCGCTGCCCCAGGAGCTCGCTGCCCCGCCACCCAGAGCATCGCGCCGGCGGCATGACGAGCTCAGGCTGCGGGGGAGGGGGCGAGTCTTCTGGGCCAGGAGCGCAGGGGCCGGGCAGGAGGGTCCCATGGGCTGTACTTTGCCCATCTCTGTGTCACCACATAAGAAACAGATGTTGGAGTCACCATGGCCAGTTCTCTGCAAACTTCATCTCAATATGCATCAGTGGTCAACAAGGCTAACAGAATGCTAAGAACTATTGGGAAAGGAATAGAAAATAAGAGAAGAAAAACCACTAATGCCACTATTTAAACTGATGGTGCACCAACACCTTGAATACGGTGTCCGGTTCCGGTCGCCCCTTCTCTATAAGGATAGAGCGGAATTGGAAAAGGTTCAGAGAAGGGCAACAAAGATGATCAAGGATATGGAATGGCTCCCATATAAGGAGAGACAAAAAAGATGAGCGTTATTCAACTTAAAAAACAACAACAGATCACGGGGGGAGAATATGATAAAGGTCTATAAGGAAAACGTGAATAAAGAAGTTTTATTTACTTTTTCCCACAACACAAAAACCAGGGAGTCACTAAATGAAATTGATGGGTAATAGGTTTAACACACAAGAAGAACTTTTTCCACACAATGCACAATTCACCTGTGGAACTCATTACCATGGGATGTCGTGATTGCCAAAGGTATAACTGGGTTCAAAAAAGAACTAGGCAGGTTCATAGATGCATCAGTGGTGTTAGCCAAGGTGGTCAGAGATGCAACTTCATGCTCAGGGTGACCATAAACCTCTGATTGACAGAAGGAGAATACAGGGGTGGATCACTCTAGCTACCCTGGACTCTCCCCCTGAAGCTCTGGTACTGACCACTGTCAGAGACAGGCTGCTGGACTCAATGGACCATTGGGCTTATCAAGTAGAGCAGTTCTTAATGGAGCAACTGAGTCTCAGCTTGCTAGCCTGAATCAGACAGAGCAGGGACTTGAACCTGCATTACCCACAACCTAAATGTGTGCCCAACCCATAGGGCTATTGTCTGTTTTGGGGCGAATACTATTCTCTTTCTGTGGCCTTCACCAGAAAATCCATACTGGACCTGGGAAGCCTTTTCCCAATGAAAGTTGCATCGAACCAGGTATGTTCCTGCAAAAAGTTTTGGTTTCAATAAATCACCGTTTTCCAACTGAAAAATATTTCACCGTGAAATTCCCGATCAACGCTACTGATGACCCTTTCTAACCCTGAAAGGCACTGGTATGCAGGCCTCTATAGTCATTATGAAAAGTATATGTGTGTGTTTCCGTTGTTTCAGAGTAATTCTCTGGCAGCAATAGGCTTTTAACACTGAACTCTTTAATAAGGGCTCTTCCCCCAGCCCCAAGAGGCAAGCTTTAAAGAAAGTACAGCAAGCGCTTTCACCACTGAAGCCACTAGAAATATATTTTATAACACAATATTAAAGAAATACTCAGAGCCAAATAATTTAATCAGATTCATGAAATCAAATACCCCCAAGGCAGCGATGAAGATGCAGCTCAACAAGTGCTGGCATTTTTATTCTATGGGAAAGTGAAATTCATCACCTGCTTATTTATTTTTTTCATAGAAATAAAATGTGATGCTAAACAAAACTAAAGTCAGTGTTCCCTGGGATCTGATGAACATACCTACCCACCCTACAAAAGACAGCTCAGCCTTCCTTTTCGGTCATATTTTGTCTTCTAACTATCTGGGAGCCAGTGTGATCTGGGAGCTAGGCTACCAGGCTGGAATTTAGAAGGTGTGGGTTATACACACAGTCCTGCCACTCATCTGCTGCGTGACTTTGGGTAAATCAATTCATTTGTTTCCCTTGCCTCTGTCCTATCGATTTAAACAATAATCTCTTACATGTACGTACAATGGGCCCTGATCTTGGTGTGGGGTCTACAGGAACACAAAACAATAATAATACCTGGAAACCAGATAAAAATCCAGGAGCACAGAGGCTCCTTACTCTTCACATAGAGAGGGTAGTATCTACTGAGAGTCAAAACACCTCTATGAACTGAGATTTTAGTTCATTGATTGTCTTTGATGTTTACTGACCGATCAGTGGATACTGATGCTTACTGAGTCAATTCTTGATTTGCAGAGTCATATCTAGAAAGCAGCATCCCAGAGGCCATGTGGCTTCTACAATGGGTAGCAAGAAAGTAGTAGCTAAAGAGGGCAGGAGGAGAACATTATTTCCAAAGAAACTTTGCCCTACTGAGCACAGAGTGTGAATATGTTTATGGGTGTAAAATATTGGGTGTGATTAGGTCGGTGAATGGATTTCGAGGGAAGCCAGTGGTCACTACCCAAGCTGTAAAATTAACTGTGTGTGTCTGGAGGGTGGCATTTGAGGGGACTTCTCTTTCTGAGTATAAAAAGATAGGCAGCAGGTTTAAAACAAATAAAAGGCAGTATTTCTTCACACAACGTCAACCTGTGGAACTCTTTGCCAGAGGACGTTGTGAAGGCCAAGACTATAACAAGATTCAAAAAAGAACTAGATAAGTTCATGGAGGAGCCAATGGCTATTAGCCAGGATGGGCAGGGATGCAAAACCATGCTCTGAAGTCTTCCTAGCCTCTATTTGCCAGAAGCTGGGAATGGGTGATGGGGCATGGATCACTTGATGATTCCCTGTTCTGTTCATTCCCTCTGAAGCACCTGGCATTGGCCACTGTCGGAACACAGGATACTGGGCTGGATGGACCATTGGTCTGACCCAGTATGGCCCTTCTTATGTCTCATTAAGGCCTCATTATGGTTGAATCTGAGCACCTTATAGTGCATTTCAATGCATTTATCCTCAAACATTCCCTGGGAGATAAAGGAAATGTCTGTATCCCTTTGTACAGATGAGGAGCTCTGATTTGCCCGGGGTCACACTGGAAGTCAGTAGTGGAGTAGGGAATTGAACCCAAATCTATAAATCCCACATCAGCTCCCTAACCACTAGACTATCCTTCTTCATAACAGAACACAAACTACCTCCTCAGAATAAGGACGGGGGAAGCATATTGTTTAACCATACCCAAGCTCTCGAAGAATGCAGCCCACAAGCATGCATGTATTTTGGAGCAGGTGACAGATTGCGCTGGAATAAAATAAAACACGTAGGCAATATATGATCCTGACAGGTGGCAAGGATGCAACCCATGGGACAGCCTGACACAAAGAACGTGTAGTAAATCCCTCCGTTTATGATATAGCTGAAACAGTCTGGACACCAAAGCATGCTATCTTTGGCCCCTTCCCGCCCTGCTACCCTCCCCGTGCCCTCCCATTTCTAGCTCTACCAGCAAGGCCATCATAAATTCTGCTTTGGGCAAGGCAGCACTGGTTGGTCTCAGTTCATTCTTCTTTAAAACACAGACACCCCCCCGCCCCGCAGCAGAGAAAGGACACAACAGTTCTAGGAAAAGCCATAACTCACTTGCCATTGTAGAACAGCACAAAAATTAAGGAAAGGTTGGCAAAGAATAGCATCAAACAAGCCTCGCTGAATTGGTTCTGCTTTACTTTGCCCTATCCAGAGGTGGCTCCTCCTTCTCCATGTCCCCCCGCCCTAAAGCACTTTGGATCGATCTGCTTTTCCCTCATTGTGGATGCTTGTGCTGTTTCCGCTGGTGGCCAGTGGGACAGGTCACGGAGGCCAGAAGTTAACCCTTCTGCAGCCAGCTGCTTGCAACTTTGGAGGAGTCAGGCACTTAGATGGTATAGCTTGGCTCGGAGATGTGTGACTGCAGACAGCATGGGCAGATGTACTCAAGCTAGCTTTGATGTAGCTCAAGTAACAAGAGCAGTGAAGCTACAGCAGCACTGGAGGCTGCACTGGCCAGCCCCACTCTCCCAGGCCCCTGAGTGCATACTTGTGCAGCCACGCACCTCACAACTGCAGCGTGGACAGAATCACTCACATCTACAACTTAGAGTATCAAAGGGACTATGCAAAAATGATGATGCATTAGAAATGTGCAGGCAGCCCAGGAATCTAACTGGCTGCTGCTCATCCTTGAGTGCTTTGTGACAGGAAAAAGCAGGATATTTTCTAGGTGCCTAGTAAACTTCAATTATACTCGGAATATTTTCATTACGGTTACATTGTGGCACTAAACATCATTTACGACCCTAAGTAAATGCAATTCCCTCATACCCCCTGCCCCGTGCTTTTCAAAGGATCTATTTTTTACCATAGATATTATAAAGCCAAAGGCCATCGGGCCAGAGCTTTGGATTGCTAGGGAGACACTTGCCACCGCTAAGTAACAGCTCTCTGTTTTTCATTTGTCCCAAGCGGTGATCCATTGTGTTTGTGGAGTTTGGCGTGGTTTATGTTTGGAATTTATCATGTGGGTTATCTCTGACCAATAAGTTAACAGAAAACAACAATAATAAAAAAAATAGTAAATCTTGTACAGTCATGAATTAGGATGAGAAAGAGGAGAAGAGCAAATCTCAGAGATAAATGTTGCATCAATGAGGCCTGATCCAAAGTCCATTGAAGTTAGTTGGGGTTGGTCCTGCTTTGAGCAGGGGGTTGGACTAGATGACCTCCTGAGGTCTCTTCCAACCCTGATATTCTATGATTCTATGACTTGCAGCGGAAAGACTCCCAATTGACTTTGGATCAGATCCATGAACTTTTCTGGGCACCTCTTTCCGCTCACTGTAACAGACAGAGAGAGAATGACAATCACATACTTTTTTACATACATCCTTTTCACAGCTTCATAGAAACAGAGCTGGAGTTATCTGCCAGCACAGGTCATCCAAACTGTCCAATGCAGGATCATTCCCTACAGTATATTCTCCAGAGCTTTGTCCAGTCTGGCTTCTTTTTGAATTAGTCCAAAGTATTTTATAGAGTGCAGATATAGAATTATGAACCAACCAATGAAATGCAGCTACTTCTCGGGTGGAAAACAGATGATGTTGTCTGTCAGCAACACACTGCTTTTTAGGATGATGACAATCATTCTGTCACGTCCTGTGATACTTCCCATCAATTGAATTTTAATGTATTTAATGCACACTAATGAATTTAACCTCATAACACCCCTGTGAGGGAGGAAAGTGTTGCTGGGCCTCTTTGCAGGGGAAAATTAACACAAGGAAGAAATTTGTTCAAGGCCACACGTGAAATCTGTGGTTTGGCCAGGACTAGAACCAGTCTCCTGATTCCTATTCACCATAAGACCATCTACTTTGCTTGCACAAGAAACATATAATTAACTATACGACCTCTGTAAAGGGATCTTTAGGTAAGCAGAATGCAATCATCTGAGTTAGGCTATTGCCAGGACCCTGGGTTGATATACTTACTGTTGCACAAAGTGGCATAGGATATTTTATGACCACTTGAGTCAACATCACCAGGTTTCATGCCTTATCTAAAACACAATCTTTAGCCACATAGCTCTCGCCTCTTGTATTGAGATGGAAAACTGGCTCAGTTAGAAGAGCGCTTCCAGCAGATCGAGGGATGTGATCATTCCCCTCTACTCAGCACTGGTGAGGCCTCATTTGGAGTACTGTGTCCAGTTTTGGGCCCCACACTACAAGAAGGATGTGGATAAATTGGGGAGAGTCCAGCGGAGGGCAACAAAAATGATTAGGGGGCTGGAGCACATGACTTATGAGGAGAGGCTGAGGGAACTGGGATTGTTTAGTCTGCAGAAGAGAAGAATGAGGGGGGATTTGATAGCTGCTTTCAACTACCTGAAAGGGGGTTCCAAAGAGGATGGATCTAGACTGTTCTCAGTGGTGGCAGATGACAGAACAAGGAGTAATGGTCTCAAGTTGCAGAGGGGGAGGTTTAGGCTCGATATTAGGAAAAACTTTTTCACTAGTAGGGTGGTGAAGAACTGGAATGGGTTACCTAGGGAGGTAGTGGAATCTCCTTCCTTAGAGGTTTTTAAGGTCAGGCTTGACAAAGCCCTGGCTGGGATGATTTAGTTGGGTTTGGTCCTGCTTTGAGCAGGGGGTTGGACTAGATGACCTCCTGAGGTCCCTTCCAACCCTGAGATTCTATGATTCTATGATTCTGACTGAGTCACCAACAACACTTCATACAGCATCTGAATCTTCCTTGGAGGTCTCCTATCCAAGCAAAGACCAGCCGCTAAGAGGCAAGATGAGATCTCAGCCTGAAGTGGAAGGTGTAAATAGATAAAGGAAACAGGGATGTTTCTGAAAATTAAAAGGTCCCATTTGCAGAGGGGGACCCGAAGTGCAGAGACATTAGGTCACTTGTCTAAGGTCAGACAGGATGTCTGTACTGCGGGGTGATCTTGGGACTAATTGGGAGAGCTACTGGGGTGTATAATAAGGAGAGCGATATAAAGGTAATGTACAGATTGCTGCCTCCCCCTATCAATGGCAATACTGATTTACTTGCCTACATCTTCCTTGTCTGGATCTTCACCTTGAGACAGCTGCACTGCACTGCAACCTTCTTTGCTACTGTGGTAAAACATGTCACCAGAGAAACGTCTTTGGCTGCCAAGTGACAGGTTAGCTTCCTAATAACAAGGCCCTCTAGGCATACGTTTCATAGTAATAAGGTACGCTCGAGAACAGGCGAGACTTTGCCCAAATAAAGAGCACCCGTCACCCAGTAGAAGAGTATGAAGCCCATTCTGACAAGGAACCATTCTTGCAGGCTGGAATTTAATTTGTAATCTGCTGTCTCATTTTATCGATCTCCTTAAAGCATTTGGGGACACAGTCCACATAGAAGGCTACCTGGGAGGCAGAGTGGTGGAGTGATTAGAGCATTCAGCTGGGTTGTGTCCCTTGCTTTGCAACTGGTACATCAGATTTGCAATATTAACAGCACAGTATGGAAGCCACTTCATCTCTCCATGCCTCCATTTTCACATCTGCATATGGGGTTAATGAGTCATAGAATCATAGAAGTTTAGGGTTGGAAGAGACTTCAGGAGGTCAGCTAGTCCAACCCCCTGCTCAAAGCAGGACCAACCCCGACCAAATCATCCCAGCCAGGGCTTTGTCAAACTGGACCTTAAAAACCTCTAAGGATGGAGATTCCACCACCTCCTTAGGTAACCCATTCCAGTGCTTCACCACCCTCCTAGTGAAATAGTGTTTCCTGATATCCAACCTAGACCTCCCCCACTGCAACTTGAGACCATTACTCCTTGTTATGTCATCTGCCACCACTGAGTCCTTCCCTTGTTAAGCACTTACAAAGATCCATGTCTTGTAACATGATATGCAAGGCAGACATGCGTCTGATCCCACAAAGCCACGGGTATGGAGCTGAACTTTCCCAAAGACCAAGGGCATTTGGCTCAGGGATGCTGGTCCAGGCCCATCTCTAGTGCGAATAAAGATCCTAATTCAGGAAAGCATTTAAGCATCCACTGAAATCTGATTGCTTCTGCCCCATCCATCCTGACTTTCCTGTCGCTCATTGTGATCCTCTTTGGTGACATCAGACTCCCTGTCCGCATCTTTTCTAAATAAGTTTTGGGCAACCACATCTGCCTCGCACTCCAAGGCTGCTTCTTGGAGTTGTGAGCTGCAGACTTCAGTGTGCACTAGCCTAATTAAGCACCAGAAAAAAATCAAGGAGGAAGTGCCTGGGTTTAGCACAGAAGCGAGTGCACCTCACAATCCGTCCTCAAAATTCTCAGGTGCAGAAGATAAATATGTGAGTGATGAGAGTGGGGAAAGAGACTTACAATAGAATCATAGACATTTAAGATATATGAGAAATGAGATACTTTCAATAGTGGACAACTGAGCAGTCAATGGTGGATTGGAGAGCGGGACAGTTGTGCACAGCACTGGATTGAATCTGACACTGAGAGAACATGATAGGTAGATGGATATTTTCACAGGCTGGCTAAGCTTAGCATAACCATCCAGTGGATGGATAGAACCAAATACAGGGGGTGAAATGCTGGTCCACTGAAGTATGGGATTTTTTGCCATTTACTTCAATGGAGCCAAGCTTTTCTGCAGAATGTCTAAGCTTTGGATGTTGGCACTTTGGCCACTGCAGGGTGTCTAGTTTGGGATGGCACCCAAAGGCTGAATAAGATCTCCACAAGGGGTCTAAGCCTCAGATAAGCCCCAGTAGATGCTTTCTAGTGGTGAATCTCTGAATCTGAGGCGCATCCATCACAATTTCTTAGTAAAGAAGAAACAAGGCACAAGATTGCCAGAAATCTGTATGATGGATCAGCCAAATTGTTTCTAAATGGTACCTTAGTCAGAGTTCTCCACGGGGGATCAACAGCCAGCTGCACTACAGTATCGAGTAAATGCTATTGCGTTGGGGGGAAAAAAATCACTGGCAAGTGATTTGCATTAAACATTTTTCTCTTCTTCTTCTTTTGTTGTTGTTGTTGATGCTATTTTTGGCTAACACAGAACTGCATCAGCATGTGAAATTCAGAGAGAAAGGGCCCAATTGCTGATTTCCAGCATTTTTTTTTGCCTGTGTGTTTCAAGATTTCACTGCCAACAAAAAGGGAGGTGGGGAGATATTCAAAAACACAAACAACCAGAGAGACCATCCACAGCCAGAAACAGCTTCTGTTTTCCAACATTTTCTTTCGAGCTTGTGAATAAATAGAAATCTGTGATTTCTGAACACCTGCAGTTAGCTAGCCTTGGAAAGAGAGCGGGAAAGAGAAAACTAGACCCATGCCGAGAGCCACTGAACTCATGTATATGAAGTGGAGACACTGTGTAAATAAAGCCCATTTACTCAGAGATTTGTTCATGCTCTAGAAATATTTTAAGCATGTGGCAGTTTGTTTGCAGCATATTTTGGTCACTTGCTCTCAATGCAATCTGCTTATACAGTGCTGCTCCACTATATTTCTCAATTTAGAAGGGGCATTTGTAAATTATATTATATACAATCAAACACACACAACATACATTTGTGCGTGTGTGTGTGCATGTGCATAGACACATACATATGCTACAGCTGAGCAAATAATGGATTTTTTTATTCAATGGATTTATTTATTCAGGCTGAATAAAAAAATCCGGGTAAAATATGGTTTGATTTTAAACAATTTTTTTTTAATTGTTCATCAAAGCGAATAAATTGAGAAAGTTTCATTTCTAATCTTCCAAAACATTTCAGGTCAACTCAAAACAAATTTATCTTTGAGGTTTTCTGAGTTTTTTTTATTTGATTTAACCATTTTTGTGTGTTGGATTTTTGTTTTTGTTTGTTTAGTTTGGCCAAATTTGAAAAAGAAATGCTGTTTTGAAATTAAAACTTGAAATATTTCAACTTTTTTGGATTTTTTTTTCAAATGAAACTATTTGTCAAATTCAAATAGTTCCAGAGCCCTGGAAAATGCATTTTCCAGCCAAAAAAAACCCAACTGTTTTTTGGAAATTGTTTTCCCAGCACTAATATACACACCCATAAAAATAGCTATACAAATATATATTTCAGACATGCACACACGTACATATATAGCAATATACATAAACTCATATATGTATGTATGTTGTAAATGTAAACTATTTTAATGGAGTGTCAATAGATTAATAGATTTCAAACCAGAAAGGACTATTAGATTCTCTAGTCTGACCTTCTGTGTAGAATAGGCTAGAGAATCTGACCCACTAATTTCTACATCAAGTCTTTAACTTGTGTTTGAGCCATAGCGTATCATTTAGAAAGAAAATCCAGTCTTGTTGCACAGCATAACAAAAACAAACAATGGAAAAATAAAGTTTGATAGTGACATTAACTCAGGCTTGAGGCACCGGTAAAGCCATATTTGAAACCTGCTGCACCCATGAACACACCTAACGCAAGTGGCTGGATTTTGACAATGCAAGATGCTGGGTGTTGACCATTTTCAAAAATACCGTATGGTCAGATTTTCTAACCCTGTTTATACAATTAAGGGCCTCATCCTGCCCACTTTCCCAATGTGAGTAGTTTCACTGCAGTCAGTATGATTCCTTGCATACTAAACTTCAACAGGATTTGGGCTTAAATGTGCAGTTTAAAATATCACTGTTTATGTTGCCATGTGCGTAGCATATACTAGACGGGCTGTGCAGTATGGCTGAGCTAAACTTGCACCTGGAATGTATGGATTTCCTCACCTTTTTGGGTTGTGCACTGTGCAACCGTATCCTATTGCTCATACAATAGAATGATTTGCAATTAATTTACTTTTTTTTTTTTTAAAAAAAAAAGGTTATATTATTTAAAACCTCCCAGTTAGTCCTCGATGTTCTCTCCTCAAAGAGGGGAGCAAAAAGGGTGAGAATGGCGCAAATGCCAAATTTAGCTGTGGCTTTTGGCCCCAGTTCAGCAAAGCATTAAGCATAAATAATAATAAATAATTATCCAGTCCCTACACAGCAAAGCACTTAAGCAGATGCTTAAGTCCCATTGAGGCAACATGCACTTAAGTGCTATGCTGAATCAGGGCCTTTGCCGGGAAAGGTTTCTGTAGGACAGTTTACTGAAAGGGGTAGCACATATTTTACCCTTGGGATGATTGTATTTGGGCAAAGGCAAAAGAGACACTTTAGGATTTGCAGAACTTCTAGGGTGCAGCACAACTAAGTTGAACTTGTGAGATCTGCCTTTTTTTCTCCCACACTCCTGATTTTCTTGCATCCTCCAGATCAGGTCAGTTCTATGCTGTGTGTGTTTCACTGATGCCTTTCACAATCCCCTTCATGCCAAGGGCAGCCCTCGGACCTGCCGAGCCCTGGTTCAGTTCACAAAAGGAAAATGATGTCACAAAAAGGAAGGGACTTGGGCCGCTCACATAAACACATATCGCTCCAGGCTCCATATTCCTGCAGCTCTAGGTGAGTGGGATTTCCCGCCCCCCAAATAGTCCTCAATGGAACCCACCCAAAGAGCAAGAATCCAGCAAAGAACAGGGAGACATTTAAAATTCCAGGACTATATTTCCTAGTGGAATATAATCCCCCCTCTGTACTTGCGTTTGAATATTTTCCTGATGACAGAACCAGGTCCTCTGGTGCTCACCCTAATCTGACCTAATGCAGGCTCAGTTCTTCTGGCTTTTTTCTTGGTGTCAGCATTGTGTGTGTGTGTGTGTTTCGTCGTGTTAATTAAACCCTTGAAGCGAAATACATCAAGTCTTGATGGCACACGCCATCGACCCATTGTCGGATATGGCTAATATGCAGATACAGAGTCTTTATGGCAGGGTTGTCATCAAACACGTCACACTCAAAAAGTCTTTTGCAAAAGAACTCCAGTGCTTAGATTGCAAGCTGCAGCCAGGGGCAGGAAGCCACGGGGGACGGCCTGCCGGTCGCTGTGAGGGCGGCAGTCAGGCTGCCTTCGGCGGCATGCCTGCGGGTGGTCCGCCGGTCCCGTGGCTTCGGCGGCAATTCGGCAGCGGGTGCGCCAAAGGCGTGGCACCGGCGGACCTCCCACAGGGATGCCACCAAAAGCCGCCTGACTGCCGTGCTTGGGGCGGCAAAATACATAGAGCCGCCCCTGGCTGCATCCATGTCTTCCTCTGCTGGTTAGGAAATGGATAAGGTATGCAGAAAGCCAACTGAGCCAAAGGGAGAGAGAGACACAGAAATACAAATAGGCTCCTTTCTAAATAGGCCGTGCGGTTCAGCGAATAGGCCATCAACATTAGAGTCAAGGGAAGTGGGTTCTTGTGCCTCTGCTTTGCATCCTACCCTTTGTCTATTTTGATTGTAAGTTCTCTGAGGGCAGGGCCTGTTAATGTGTTTCTATGGTGCCTAGCAGGAGAGGGCCTTGATTTCAGCTGGGGCCTACAGGTGCAACCGTCAAAGAAATAATTAATAACCATGCTCTCATATATGAAGCTGACTCCACTTTAAACTCAACAGCTTTGGAAGAGGAGTATTTTCCCCTTAATCCCTAAAATAGTGTTGGGAAGGAAGCTTCTGCCCTTAACCGTGCTCCTAAATTCACTGATTTCCCGCCTGGAATTACTCTACCAGTCCTCAGCTGAAGTATCGGGGTGGTACCACAATGTACCAAAATACCACGTTTACCAGGCCACCTTTTCAGTTTGTGTTTGTTCAGAACAAATGTATTCAAATGGAGAGGAAAGGCAGTTACAGCACAAACTCTGTCATACCCGTCCAAGGGAACATCTCTAGAGGGAAAGAGTTGTTAAGATTACCTTAGATTCTGTGGCCCCTTCAGCCGCAGCTTCTCTGCAAAGACTATTAACAAGGCCAATTATGCTGGAGTTTTGAGGTATTGACATCTCATAGGAACCAGACTGTGATCACCATTGCTAGGGGCCATTGAACAGCCACCAGATGGCAATGAGTCAGAACTGATGACCTAGACAATTGTGTCTTTGTAGCCGGTCAACAAACCTCCGAACCATTTGATTTCCCAGGCTTGTCTTCTCCCCTTTCTTTGGTGACTTGCCTGATGAAGTTGTGGCAGATCCTCAACTTGGGTAAATTGTCCTAACCCTTTCGATTTCAGCAGAACTATGACAATTAAGAATCTGCCCCCACATTACCCGTTGCAACATTCTGACATTGATGGAGTAGGAATTCATCAGTCATGCCTACAGCACAGCTAGGATGGAAAGGAGGCACGTCAAAGTCAGACTACACTTAGCTGGATACGTTCCCTCAATCACTGCATTAGCTTGTCCTGATCCCATAGTTAAAAACAGCTATTTATGCTATCACTACATGCTGGCGAAGATATATTGCACCAAGTCAGCACCTACAATTATTATAGTACAGAAAAGCTTTGCTGTAGCACGTTTAGTGCTGCTATTTATCACACACAACGCTATTACATCTTGGCTCCCAACAAGGCTATACAATTCTGGCACCCAGGAAGACAGCAGGTGCTCTGAATTAAACCAAAGCCCAAAGACTTTCTCTCCCCGCTCCCCCGTCTGGCTTTTGTAAAAAGGCTAGCATTGCTGATGGCCCAGCAGAACAAAGGGTTTGCAGGGGAGCATTCTGCTCCTCTGTGTCATGTCTCTACAGGGAAAGGTGTTGGGAAAAAAGAGTTTGCACTCGTTCCCTGGAGATCCTAGAATTCATCAACATCAGAGATAGAGAAGCCCTACTAGGACACACTGTTCATCCTCATGCCAAATGCACGCTAATAAATGACCCAAGGGACTGAGTTTCCATCATTTTCCTTTGGGAGACTATTCCACAAGGAAATAAATCTCGCCATTAGGAAGTCCCTACATCCCATTTGTCTTAAGGTTCCACATAACACTCATTGCTGCTGTACTTAAGCACCAAATAGAGCCATTTCTAAATGGTCCCTTTGGCCACCCCCATCATATTCTCTGGTTCGTGGTGTTTTCAGCACCGGCATACATTAAAGGCAAGCTTGTTTTTTTGTTTTGCTCTCTTTAAATCAAGTCTTTTTTCTTACTCTTCTGTGAATTCTGTCCAGTTTGTCAATACCGGGGTTGGTCAAAAACAACAATCCCGTTCCATGAAAAGACCGAGGTTTCTAAATTTGCTTCTGATTTGATGCACAATGAAAACCCTTCCAAAACTGAGAGAGACACCCTACAATAACCAAGTGTTTAGGGTTTTCTGCAGGGATGTTGGAGACAAAGATTCAAGTCCCTGATCTGAACCACAAAGGGAATTGAACCTCGGTCTTGTACATGCCATGTGAACAGCCTAACTGCTAAGCTCTTCTACATGTCTCTGACTGCTTCCTGGCTTTGACCAGAAATTTTATCCAGGACCTGAGGAAACTTCCAAATGAAATCTTCATCAGAATCGATACGTTTCTTGGAAATGTTTTTATTTTGAAGAGATGGAATTTTTCATTTGAGAAAAAAAAAAGTTTTGCCTAATTTTTTCCACCAGCTCTTATTAACATTTTTCCGATACCAAATGTCCCCATAGTTACACACCGCATTCTAGCTCTGGTCTCACCACATCTGTCCAGAGAAGAACTATCACTCTTCATCACATCTGCTCAAACCTCCACAAGACGTTTCTGGGATGTCAGTCAGCCAATCCATCAATCAGGTGAGTCCAAAGCTTAATAACCAATAGAAGCCAATGAGAAGGACTTCTGATTTCTAATAGGGATCAAAATCAAGGAGGATCTCTGGCTGGAATATGTAGCAATATAAAATAGGCAAATGAAGATATGTCTAGATATAGTAGGTGATATTATAATAATCTTCACTATGGGCTAGATCCGAAGTCAGTGGGAACCCTTCCATTGACTTCAGCATGCTTTGGATCAGGTCCATTATGGACATTTCCATGACAATTTTTTGGGCCGCTTTGAGACGAGTCTGATTCAGCGTGATTCTCACCACATTCCAACCGGAGGCACTTTTGCAAAGTGGATCCTGAGGGCTGTAGGATCTGAGGCCCCTCTAAGCAGCAAGATCATCATCTGAAGCAGTGTCTCCTCGTATCATGGAGCCGCTAACAACAGTCACTGGCTGATTGATTTGGCTGCATAACATGATACACCGGTAGCAGTGGCGGGGTGTTTATGGTGGGGCTTATTTATTTATGTATGGTTCTCCTGGGCAGCAGTATCATCATGATGACAAAGAAAACAGCAAATCAAATCAAAGTGACAGAGGAGTTTAAAAAAAAAGAAGACGTGCAAATATTTCTCATAAACAGTACAATAAAAGAAACCTCTTCCTTCTGGCAGTCCCCGGGATGCATGAGACATCATTGGATGGTTCTGTTGACCTGGTATTCTTGCTTCCTGTCGAAGTGCGGTTTATGTTAAGATGACTAAATTAAAGAGACAGAACCCTGGAGGAGGCATCATCTGATGGAGCTGCAGACACCACCAGCGGTTCATGGTACAGATTATGGGAGGGACAGTGCCGGTGGAAATAATTTGCTTAAAAGCACATTGACTTGGACATCCCTAATCTAAGCATTGATCTCTGCCAGTATTAATGTTGCTGTTAAAGCAAAAAACTAAACCTGGGACTGCCACTAGTTTTATAGCTACAAAATACGGCATTGTCTTTGGCTTCAAGGCCCCAGTTGATTTAGCTCCTGCCAACTGCTCATAGATTTTTTTCTTTTTCACTCCTTCTTTCCTCCGGCCCAAAATTCATGCTTTCTCCCCCATAGGCAACTGGGCCTGGAATATCTTTAATCTGCCTCCACCCTCTTTCTCTTTGAAATACCTCCTCTTCTATAAGGCTTTTCCATCCCAGCTGTACACGTGAATGAAGTGAGGAGAATGAGACTCAGAGACCAGGAAATCAAAACCCAAAAACAACAAAATGCACAAAGACTTCAGATCACACTTACGGGGCGGGGAAACAAGGACTCTGAAAAGGACGTCATGGCCATAGTGGATAACCGACCGAACACGAGCTCCCAGTGCAACGTTGTGGCTCAGAGGGCCAGCGCTGCCCTGGGACGTATAAGCAGGGGAATGTCGCGTCGTGAAGAGGTGGTATATATGCCTATACCTATATATACAGCATTAGTGAGATTGTTAGAGGAACAGGGATGTCCCGTTCATAGAATCATAGAAATGTGGATGTCACAGGGTGCACCACTCATCACGGGTCTGGTGCCTCCTCCTGGTCACTCTGGGGATTAGCTCTTGAGTTCACTGCCCCCATGTCCACGCCTTGCATGCCGTCATTCTCTCTCTGGTCTGCGGTCCCCCTCTGGCTCCAGGAACCACAGCACCCTCTTTCTGACTCAGCCCTCCGACTGGGTCACTCATTGTTCTCCCCACTTCCAGGTCGCAAAATCCCTTCCTCCCTAGCAGTCCTAGGCAGTCTTCCCTCTCGCTGCCCCATGATACCACTCCTTGAGTGGCTGCCAGTGGAACACGGGCCTGCCCTCTATTCCAGGATCCAGTCCAGGGACCCTCAACTCAGCAATTCTGGGCTTTCCTGCCTTAGCTCTCACTGCTGCTTCCTACCACACCTGGTTCTCCTTCTCTCTCTGGGTGTACCAGCTCTCAAACCCTCCTCCCTTTTCCAAGGGAGTAACTGCTGCCTGCATTCCTGAAGCCTTTCCAAACAGCCCCAGTCTACTGCCAGCTACCTTGCTTCATACACACCCTGCTTGTTCCTGCACAGCCGTACATGCTTCCAGTTAGTTCTCTGCTCCCTGGCTCTTCCCCCAGGTGCAGCCTGCCAGGCTATCTTAACCCCCTTCCAATCCTTTGTGGGGTAGACATCTCATCACAGAAAGGTTTGTCTGAGTGCTGGTGTCCATACTTCAGAAAGGATGTTGAAAAATTGGAACGTTCAGAAGAGAGCTACAAGAATGATTTGAGGCCTGTCTCACAGAGAAAGACTTAGGAAGCTTGTCAAAGAGAAAGTTAAGAGATGTCTTGATCACAGTGTATACCTCAATGGAGAGAAGAATTATGATAGCAGAGGGTTCTTTAGTATAGGAAGCAAAGGCAGAACAGGACCCCATGGCTCAAACTAGACAAACTCAGACTAGAAATAAAGCAAAAAAAAAAAAAAAACACCACAGGAAGAAGGAACTTCTGTGACTTGAAGTCTTTGAATCAAGACTGGGTGTCTTTCTAAAAGTGATGCTCTAGAACTGAATCTGGAAGATAAGGGAAAACAGCAGAAGCAGCATTTCAGACGATAAGTTATGTAATGGAAGAGTGCTTAACTTGCCATCTGGAGGATGGTTTACAATGCCTAGCCTTCCTTACTACAGAGGCTATCCTATGGTTACGGGCCGGGGACATTACGCGGTGATGTCTGCATATGAGAAGAAAAACAGGCTTGGAGAAGCGGGGGGGAGTAGGGTCCCATTGTGCTAGGGGCAGTACAAACATAAATGTAATCACAGTCCCAAAGATTTTACAGTCTAAAAAGACAAGTGACATGATGGGTGAAGGGAGCAGAATGCAATCAAATATACAAGTTTTATTTAATAACAAAGTAAGCACCAACTAACCTCATCTACCTTGGAAGCCAATATTAACTGACTGGGTTGGTTTATGGTCATCATAGCAGAAGTGGGTCTAGAGAGATCTAATTGAGCGAGGGCTTACTAATGGATTTGGGGAAGACCTCCCATGAATAAGCGGGAGCATGGAAAGGAGAACACATCGGAGACATCCCACCTGCCGACCTGTCATAATTTACTTGGGAATGGGGCTGTTGGCTGAGTGAAACACAGTAAGTGATGAGAAAACCTAATACATCATGGGATTGTTTAAGGAGGACACCCCATGAGAAAGCTGGGACAACGTGAGTGTGAGCATTCCATTGTCATCTCCTCATCAGAAAGTCCCCAGTAGAAATGCCACTGCAAGAAACAGTGACTCATCCCCCTGTTCCTCAATTAATGTCTGAATTATAATCAAGCACAATGCAGCTGAGGGATCCTCAGACAGACAGGAAAATGAATGTTGTTTTTCAAGCTCAACATGAAAATACAGTAAAGATAGCAGGATTATAATGGGAATACATGGCCGACAGGGAACTTGGAGGGGCTTGTTCTATTCCAAATCCAAATCCCTTTTGGTCTCTTAATCCAGAAAGCTTACTACAGAAGTATGTTATTGCTCAATTGGTGCATTTAGGATTTGCAGCTGGATTTCCATATACAGTTGTCTATCAACATGAATCTGTCAAAGCATCCTCAATAATTACTTTGCATTTCTACAGTGCTTTTCTTTATTTAAAACAATGATGTATATATTAACTAATTTCTCTGCAAACCAGGGACTGTTATTAACCCATTTTACAGATGGGAAAACCAAGACACAGATAGGTTAATTAGGCCCACATTTTCAAACGTGACCTTGTTGCTTTGATCCACCCCATTTGGTCCTTTGATTATAGGTTGTCTACTTTGGTCCTGATCGTCAATTTTTAATGTTCAATTTGAGATGCTTTGGACCTGATTTTTCAGAGGTGCTGAGCATGCAGTGTTCCCATTACACTTCACTTGGAGTTGCAGATGCTCAGCCACTCTGAAAATCAGGCCCACGGTGTCTTAAACTCGGCACCCAAAATGTGAGATCACTCCTGAAAGCATTGGCCTTTGTGACTTGCTCTGGGCCAGAGAGGACACAGAAGAACTGGGATTAGAATGCAGGAATTCCCACTATCAGGTCCTATGTGCAGACTGCTAGATTATGACTAACTAATAACATCGTTTGGCCAAGTAGCTTGTATAAAAATATCTGGGCACACATACTGTAAGCCATGCATATGTATTCAAGCACCATTTTTATATTTATTTTCCTACATGAGCGTGCACAACTGACTAAATATATGCCTATTGAGAGTATGCTGTGTGAAATGTTATAAAACCGGCGCTCTCGATCCAAGTTTCTACAGGTAGGTAATCTTTGCCATTTACAATAATTTCTATTTCAGTCATGAAACTAGCTAACGACAACTTACTTTTTCAGTCAATTACTTTATAATTGTGTTTTTCAATGTGTGTGCCTGCGCCTGATTTTAGAAAATCTCTGTGCTTTTAGCATTGCTAAATGGGAGAAAGAGTGCGTCATTAAATTGTAATCGTTAAAGCGAAAAGGTAGCTACATACAAGGAAGGTCAGAACTTGAGGGTGTCGGTCCATGCTTAACTCATCCTGTTTGGCCAATGGGCGACTCTCGTGCATATAAGAGCAGCTGTAGCACATTGCTCAGTCACACTAAGGTGCATGTTAAGGACTGAAGTCTTAGCTCTGAACTTGCTCTCTGGTTTTTTAAATAGGTCTGGATCAGACCCTGAAGCATTTGTTTCCAAAGTGGTGCATGCTGGTTAACCCGTGTGTACCTCCATTTACCGGGCATTCATGTACCCCTGTGCACAGCTAAATCCCTGTTCACTACTTTGAAAATTTACCCCCGATGTTATTCTAATGTAGCTGTTTGTCTCCTCATGAACTTATAATGATAATAATGATAGTAATAATGACTGACATTCATATAGTGCCTTTCAGCCAGAAGGATCCCAAAGTGCTTTGCAAACTGATTTACAAACGACTGCATATCCATATTAAATGCGGAGCCCTACGTTAATGCAATGTTAATGTTGCAAATCCGAAGCCACAACATGCCAGGAAATGCAAAGGTTAAGGTTTCAGTTGTGACGCTAATGCAGACACATTGTGCCTCGTGCATATTAAGTTAAATGTTTCACAACATAACTGAGCAGATATTTTGCAGCAAAAACCACTCTGTGGTCTGTGATAAAAGTAATCAAAATCTCATGCTTCTGGGCAGAAATGTAATTGCTTGTGTGGGTCAGGCAGAAATTCCACCCCACCACATTGTCACATAGCATTATGCAAATACTTGGCTGCATTATGAGATATTTCATCTTCTGTTGTTATTTGCCACTACTGAAAGGAAGATGTTGGGGCAGATGATAAATGGTCTAAACCAATATGACAAATCCTGCGTACTTAGGGGTTTGATGAAATGCCCATTGAAATCAACAAAAAGACTCCTATTGCATTCAATGTATGTTGGATCAGGCACTCGTTGAGTTACATGAACACTTACTATTGATATTTTGGGCTGCTGTCACTTTACAGAGTGGGGAAACCAATTCTTTCTTCTTCAGACCATGGGGTGGAAAGGTCTATTTCGGACTCAGATGGCAAGTTTCAGTTGCAAGGTGCATCACATCTATTTGAGCCACGTGCATCTTTTTATATGACAGACGAGCCAAACTTCAGTGGTGCAAATGGTGCCACTTTGCATGAATAATTAACAAATTCAGCGCCTCCATGAATAAAAAAATAAAACCAGCATAGGTGGGGGGAACCCCACAAATCAATCAGGTAGGGATCCGTCATCCCCCAAACGGGCTGATTTCCAAATAGTCTTGACAACCCCACTTCTTCACAGGAGATGAAATGACCTGGATCAAAAGGCTGAAGCAGAAGAGAGAGTTTGAAGAAGGAAACGCTGCTGCAGGAGTGTGAGCAGTTTTAAATAAGGCAAAACCACAACACACACACACACACACGACAATCAAGCAAACAAACAAAAACCCACCCTCACTCCAACCGGTTGTGAGTTTGCTTTTGATTTTTCTGCAGGATGGTCTAGTGTGCTGAGAGAAATCTCTCTCTCTCTCTCTCTCTCTCTCACACACACACACGACTGCAAATATCTCCAATTCTTTGCTGCTGCTTCTTAATATATATATAAAGACCAGTCATCTGTTGCTACTATGGCCATTCCCCGCAAGATGGGAGGAGGATTCCAGCTATGCAAATCATCTGTTTTGATGAGCTGCTACAGCAGGGAAATATGCTGTATCTGTGATGACCACGTATGACTGATGGACAGACAGACAGATTTCCTCCCTTTCCTTTAATGAGAGATGGCCTGAGCTACCATATCAACTTTGCTCATCACTGATCTATTCCTGTGCTTAAATGGGCCAATGGATCGCAACAACATAGACTGTCTATCAAGGGATCCAATTCCCTCCCCCGACCCTCTGCCCCCTGGACAAACACGTTGCATTGAATCTCTAGAGGAATCAACATTCTTTATCAGCATATTACCCATCTGTTTAAAGAACCCCACCCTTTACCCTAGCCAGGGCCGCCCAGAGGGGGGGGCAAAGGGGGCAATTTGCCCCGGGCCCCGGGCTCCGCAGGGGCCCCCAAGAGAAGAGCGGAGGCTCCCGCCTCCGCCCCTCTCCTGGAGCCTCGGCGTCTCCGGCGGGGCCCCTGAGCCCCGCCCCGCACAGAGCGGCATGGGGAGGGGGCGGGGCAGCTGCCTCCACTCGGCGTGGAGCTCCCAGCCCCGCCCCCTCACCACGCGGCTCTGAGCGGGACGGAGCTCAGGCCCCGCCGGAGACGCGCTCGGTAAGAGGCTGGGGCCAGGGCGGGACCGGGACCGGGGGCGGGGGGGAGGAGCGGGACCTGCCGGGGGCGGGGCCGGGGCCGGGACCGGGACTGGGACTGGGGGGAGCGGGACCCGCCGCCGCCGCCGAAGCGCCGCCCGGGGTCTTCGGCGGCGGCGGGGGGGCCCCTTCTGTTCCGGGACCCGCCGCCTAAGGGCCCGGAAGGCCCGCGGCGGGGACCCCCCCCACCCGCCACCGAATTACTGCCGAAGACCGGGCTGCGCTTCGGCGGCGGGTCCCGCTTCGGCGGTAATTCGGCGGCGGGGGGCTCCCGCCGCGGGTCTTCGGGGCACTTTGGCGGCCGGTCCTGGAACGGAAGGGCCCCCCCGCCGCCGAAGACCCCGGGCCCCCGGAATCCTCTGGGCGGCCCTGACCCTAGCTCCCGGTTAAGCTACTGCCCAATCTCACTTCTCTTCCAAAGACCTGGAGTGAACCCTCTACAGCCACTGGCTGGAGTCCCTTTCTTCCACTTCTGTTCTTGGCCCTCTCCAATCTGGCTTCCACCCTTTGCTCTCCATTGAAACCAGACCTTCCAGGTCCTTCGCATCTTAGCCCCACCCAATATAGCTAACCTAGTAACCTACAGCAACCTCAGGCCTCATCTTCACTTTGTCACCATTCCCAGCCCAGCTTATCACTGCAACACATGCATGCTTTCCCCTGTTCTGCCCCTTTCACAGGGGAAACACTCTGTGATAAATCCAGACAGCCACTAATTTATCCTCCTCCAAAGCCCTCCTTAAAGCTTACCTCTGAACGGAGAGGGCCAGGACTCTGAGATGGGATGGAGCATTCTCTCTCCCTCTCTCAGGCACTTGGCTGGCTGGTTCTTGCTCACATGCTTGGGTCTAACTGATCACCAGGAAGGAATCTCCCCCCCAGTAACACTGGCAGTGACCTTGGGGATTTTTTGCTTTCCTCTGCAGTGTGCGGGTCACTTGCTGGGATTAGCTGGGTATATCTCACTGGGTCATTTCTTTGCCACTGCAGGGGCCTCAGGCATTGGTACATCTCGACCCTTCATCTTCTCTACCTGTGGCACCTAATAGTCTAGCGTCAAGTGGGCAGTAATATTCTCATCTCTTTTTGGTTGTTGGGTTTCGGGTGTGGGTGCTGGCGGCCTGTGATACACACAGTCAGACTGGATGATCTGGGAGTCCCTCCTGGCTTTAAACTCGATGACTCTGCCATGATGTCGACAGAACCCAGCCTGCCAATCCTAGTTAAGCAGGTGACAAGCTGTAATTGTTACTCTTCCCTTCTTCATCCTAGTCCCTACCTCTGCCTCCAATAAAATCAACAAACAAAACCCAGTTATAACGTCCGTACCTACCAAAGCTGAGCCACTCCATCACTATATTCATTTGCTTGTGCGTCGTACCCTCTCGCCTACCCTCCCTTTGTGTGTGTCTTTAAATTGTAAACTCTTCAGAGCAGGAGATTTTTTTGATGACCATACAGTACCGAGCACAATGGGACACCAATCCCAGTTGAAGCTTTTGGGGCACTCCCAGAAAGGTTGACTATTACTACTGCTATGATCACTGGACCCTGCTGCCAACTACCAGGTTTGAGTCTAGTAAATGTTTCTGTAATAAGGAGTGACAGTAAATAGAAGGTTTTAAATTGTAATGATTAAATTCTTGAATTACAGTACTGAGCTCAGGGGCTCCTTTACTCTATGGGCTTGTATCTACATCCTCTCTTCCCCACTTCATGCATCAATGTAGCTCATGGCTAATTCACCTAACCTGAGGGTTGTGAAAAGAATGTGGCGCTGCTTAGGATATAGATAGTGGTGCTGGGATGGTTAGGGCTCAAAGGGAAAGCAGGAAACCCGATTTCAGGTCACAGAATAAGCTGGAGAAAAAAAAAATCAAGCTGTGCCTCCCAAAAGCTCCCCCCACCCTGCCCTTGGAAGGATCGTTAATGTCAACTCCGCCCACTCCCCTACTATGGTGATGTGAGCCATAAGGCATTGCCTTGGCCCAGGGTGTGCTTCATAATCAATTTCAGCACACGATGGGCCCATTGGAACTCCACTGCAGTCAGCCTAGGCACTTTTATGGTTCTCCAACAGCATCGCGTGAGACACTGGCCTTAGCCCGGGGATGATTTTAGCCCATTGTTTCAACATTCCATCGGCATTAATTTCAGCCTCTGTCCTGCCTATGGTAGCGCTTCGGATTTGTATTGCTTAGCTCAGCTCCAGGAGGAGAGTGGTTAAACATGTCATTTTGGGGCTTCTTATTAACAGGCCAGCAAAACTGCAAGGTTGACAGCACTATTAAATATGACAAAGTCTTCTTTAAAACACTGACTGTTTGACTGGTGGGAGGGAAAAAAAAGTGTCGTGATTTATATTCGGCTGCACAAGTCACGGGCTAGCCTCTATATTTTGTGTCCAAGGAATGATCGCTCAACCGCTGTCTGCAGTGTCCTCAAGCAGCTTGTCTAGAGTCTCCTTTGTTCACAGATGGCTCATCTTGACTTTCTAACATTGAAATACAAGCTGCCGCTCATTCCCACCTTGCAGCTTCCCCAGACAAACTTTCCCTGAGTGAGGACGCTCTCCCAAAACACAAGAAAAATGCTGAAATTAATAATTCTCTGCCAGCCTTAGCCCTGGCAGGGCAGTTGAGCTTTTGAATGAGCAGAGCTGTGCAGGGCAGCACAGTGGATATGACAATGTCATAGTAATATAGCGCTTTTCATTCGAGACGATTCCAAAGGACGGAAGGATCCTTTAAAATGGGATTGGCGCTTTTTCCAGGACTTTATGCATATGACTACCGGATGCGAGAAGCATTTGAAAAATGCATTAGATAGATAGATGGATATTGGATTAGACCAGCAGTTTGTCTAGCCCAGTAACCTACCAGCTCATTCTCTGGAATTTGCAAGACACCCTTCAAGTTGGAAGATCTGAGATAACATACTCATAGGGCATCATCTTCTTAAACCCCAGCTCTATGTGCTGAAGCAGGAAAGCTTATACCCCTTGCAAAGAGCTGATTTTTTTTTAATTCTTATTACTGTAACACTGGATGTTCTTGTAACCCAATAAAGGTCTAACCTATTCTTTCCCTTACCCCACCCCTGGATTCTGCTCAGTTCTTGGTCTAGATAAGGCTACATTAGGATCAAAGTGTATTCACACCTGGGGCAGAACATGGGAACTGATCAACAGCAACACGGCACAAACATTTAGGAAAAGTGAAGACAAATGGCATAAGCAATTGAAAGTAAGGTAAAGGGAGGTGTCACATTTTCAGTAGGCAGAATGTAATGACCAAAACAGACTGGAAACTCCTCATCTCTTGCCATATATTTCAAGGAAAAACTGGATCCCCGCACCAATTTTCACAAATAGTTCTAGTTATTGCCCAGGGCATGGAGGCTAACTCCCTGCTTCTGAGATGTATTATGTAACCAAAGCTTCTTTAATGACGAGTGGCTGGGACATCAGTTTTATGTCTTGTTTGAATGGTGTAGGGGTTTATTAGGAGGATGAGGAACAGGCATTATCCATGTGGGGAAAGAAAGATTCCAGTTCCGGCTCATTTCCAATGCAGATTGCTTTCCCCTTTTACTGGATAAGTTGTACCAGGTCACGAATACAACCTCAGGACTAAGGGAGCACAGAACGCTGGTAATACTTCCACAACTGTTCTCAGGGGTACCAGATGACAGAACAAGGGGTAATGGTCTCAAGTTGCAGTGGGGGAGGTCTAGGTTGGATATCAGGAAACACTATTTCACTAGGAGGTTGGTGAAGCACTGGAATGGGTTACCTGGGGAGGTGGAGGAATCTCCTTCCTTAGAGGTTTTTAAGGTCAGGCTTGACAAAGCCCTGGCTGGGATGATTCAGTTGGGAATTGGTCCTGCTTTGAGCAGGGGGTTGGACTAGATACCTCCTGAGGTTCCTTCCAACCCTGATATTCTATGATAACTGCAGGGAGGTTCAGATTATGTTGGTTCTTTTTTATAATCAGGGTTGGAAGGGACCTCAGGAGATCATCTAGTCCAACCTGCTTCTTAAAGCAGGACCAATCCCCAGACAGATTTTTGCCCCAAACTGGGTTCTTCAAGGATTGAACTCACAACCCTGGGTTTAGCAGGCCAATGCTCAAACCACTGAGCTATCCCTTCCCCCCCAGTTTAGGTGTGACAGACAGACAGACAGATAGATAGAGGGGGTGTCTGGGGATGGATAGATAGATAAGATAGATAGGCTTCATGATTTCTGTTTCTTCATTTGCTGTTTGCACTGCATCAGATCCATGCAATGGGGTATTTAGTGATTGGTGCAAGGGATGAAGAATCAGAACTATCATATGGCATTCCCAACTCTGGCACTGAGTCAACATGTGGCTGTGGGCAAGTCATTTAACCTCTCTAGGCCTTGGTTTGCCCTTCTGTAAAATGGGTATAATACATCACTGGATTTTTGACATTGTTTTCCCGAAAAAGCATTTTTCCATGGGAAACTTTGACTTGGAATGTCTGTCAACCAAAAATATAAATATGGTAATTCAGGTATGCCACCGAGGCACCCCCTGGGAATTGTAGTTTGGTTGCATCATGTTCCCATAGTCCTCTATGGGCTGTGCTCCCCAGATGGACTTCAACTCCCATGATACACCACTGCCCTTCACCAGGAAGCTATGATGCATCATAAGTAACTAGTCTGAGCACAGAGCATGCAGCACCTGAACTACAACACCCATGAGGCACCACAGAGGCATTTCCGAATAAGAATCTTTCAGTTTTCAATTGTAATACTCCTCTTTTTGATATTTCACCCAAAAGTCATTGTTTTCCATGGGGAAAAAAATAACTGTTTTCCATTAGGCTCTTCTTATAATGTTAGCATGCTAAGTCCCAGCTTCTGGAGGTTGTATTTCCTGGGCAGTCATAAAAGTGTGTGGGGGGGGTTTAGTACCTCTCCATACTGGCATGAAGGCATTAGGAGGGAGTTGAATACTTTACGTCCAACAGGTCTCTGAACCACAGTTCTTCTCTACTTACCTATGTGTGGTTTTGTTTTAACAAGATCTACCGAATAAGCGAGCGCATTCTATTAAGGACAAAAGCCTGGGTAAAGCCAGCAAACTAGTCACTGCCAAAATCTGCCCAGAAGTACCTGTGTAATTGAATTTGGCCGGCTCTAGCAAGTTATTTGATTTTCTATAATTGGATTGGCTAATGGGAGAGCAGGGTGCAGAGAAAAAAGAACGAGAATGATATCTGTCTCTCTTGACAAAATGATGCAGCGATTTGGGAAATTTCTCATCCCGCAGGGGAACATAAACCCAACAAACAGATTCCTCCTGCCCCCCAAGGGTATGTCTACACAGGGATAAAGGACCTGCAGCACGGCTGTGGCTGGCCCGGATCAGCTGATTCATGCTCCGGCTCAGGGGCGGCTCTAGACCCCAGCGCGCCAAGCAGGCGCGTGGGGCGGCCCTTTCCCGGGGGGGGCGGCATTTGGCTCCGGTGGACCTGCCGCAGGCATGACTGCGGCGGGTCCCCTCTTCCCGCGGCTCCGGTTGAGCTCCCGCAGGCATGCCTGCGGGAGCTCAACCGGAGCCGCGGGACCGGGGAAGGGCGGCGCAGCGCACCGCGCTGCTTGGGGCAGCCTGATTTCTAGAGCCACCCCTGCTCCGGCTGCAGGCTAAGTGCAGACATTCAGGCTCGGGTTGGAGCCTCAGCTCGGAGACCCTCCCCCCTTGCAGGGTCCCAGAACCCTGGCTCCAGCCCGAGCTTGGGTGTCTACACTGCAGTTTTATAGCCCCGCAGACTGAGCCTTGAGAGTCTGCATCAGCTGACACAGGCCAGCTGCGGGTGTTCAGTTGCAGTGTAGACAACCCTCCATGTATATACGCCTTTTGAACAACCAGGTAGCCATGGCAGGAGCTGTGCCTCTCCAAGCTACGCACTGCCCTTCATTCAGGGCTGGGCTGCACACAACCTCGCCCTAAATAAATAGCAAAAATCACGTTTTGCTCCTTGTATTATCTAAATCCATAACTCAAACTGGGGTGCATTTTTTTCAAAAGAAGATCTGCAGGCCCGTGTGGTAGAGCCCAAAGCTAAACCCTGGATTCGAGTGTCAGATCTAAAGGTCTCATCACTACTGGGTTGCTTGGACCTACACTGTCGAAGGCTTTACTTGGCTGCATAAAGGAATACAGCTCCCCTTAGCCCCCTGCTCAGGTGTGCTCAGACTATAACTCCACCTGCTGAACAGGGAGTGCAGGGCGCTTTTCCCCAAATTCCCAGACTGGGGCAGGACAGAGCGTTGTAAAACACTGGCTCTGCTCCCTCATCTGACAGCTTGAGTGGCAGGCCAAGTGCACAAGGAGGAGAGTAAATGGCTTCCCACAAAAGGAGAAAGAATGTATTCCTCCTTTCAGAGTAAAATATAACAGTGATTCTCTAAAGCACGGTCTGCTCCTGGGGCAGCCCACCCTCATGTTCCTCCTGACTCAGGATGGAATGCAAAACTACCATCTAGCCCCTCAATATTACAATAACGAGGAAGGACATGGCTTAGATCACAAAGAAAACCCCAAATGCTCAGATTTGGGATTTCAGCTATCCAGATCCCAAACTAGACTGCCTGAGATTTAGGGGTAATTCAAACTGCAAATTTACATGTGAACAGAGATACAGACCAGGGATTTCCCTCCGGAATGTTTCTAGTGAAAGTCGTCCCATATTTTTTCTGCCTGGCTTGTAGAAGACACCAGATTCTTCCCAGCTCTATTACATAAGCTAGGCTGCTGAAGTGAAGCACACAGCAGAAGTTTGAAATGACAATGTTGCTTTTTCGCCGTATAGATGGATGGGCTATTGCTGAGGCTTGTAACGCTTTGTTTTATTAAAAAAAGGATAAACAAGCAAACCTTCCCTCTAAGATTTAACAATGACTTATTTCTTGGAGCAACCTGTTACAAGATCTTGCTTTATAGTTCTTGCAAACTAATAGTCTGGACTACCATTTACCTACTCTTCCTTGGCCGGCTGGCTGCTCTGTGTAGGAAAATGTACCAGTGCAATTTCAATATACATGAAGTAGGCTCCCTTAATCAGTTTAAAAGCCTTTTGAAAATGTATTTTGCGGGTGTCTCACTAGCTAGATCTTTATTTATGGGCTTGTACCGGGATGGTTATTTGAATTTTTGTTGTGAGTCCATATTTTATCATGCATTTTATTTGGTTTGTATGGAAAGCTTTTTGAAGCACCGTGAAGGATGCTGGGTGTGTGATTAAATAAAAGCAAACTCATTTTGAAATCCCTCACTGACCGCACGCTTTCCCTGGATCCCAACATGAGCACCCACAAACCTTTGCTCTCCGTTACGTGACATGCCCCAAAATGTTTCCGCTGTCCCTGGACAACCAGAGGTTCTTGTTCTGTTTTCATGAATTAGAAACCTCAAAAAGGCAGAAGCATGAGCTAGAGGTTCCAGCAATGCTGTTTTGAAGGAATCCTACAGAATCTTGTAAGGCCCCTCATTTTTCCTAGAGCTGTTTGAAAATTTTCCATCAAAACTGGTTTTCGATAAAAAACAGCCTTTTTCCCCCCCCTAAATGAACATTTCATGGATTTTATTTTTGTTTCATTCAAAATTCCCTTTATTTGGTAAAAACTGAAACCCAACATTCTGTTTGTTTTGAAAAACAAAACATTTTCAATATATTGATTTTCAAAAACAAAATGCTGAATAATTTTACTGACACATGTTTACTTTTTGTCAAAAACCCTAAAAAATTACACTTAAAAAAACTCCAATCCAACACACACACATAAAAAGTTTAAAAAAATATGGAAAATATGTACACTTTTCTAGTTAGCATTATATTTTCCTGTATGATCCCCTGTGTCACAGCATGGGGCCAATATGGTCCCTTTCCCTTGTTGTGAATCCGAAGTAACTCCAACCAAGTCAACAGTGTAACTCCACATTCACATTAGTGGGATATGGTCTACCCTCCTCCCCCCTTTTAGCTATGGCAGATTCATAGAATCATAGAATATCAGGGTTGGAAGGGACCTCAGGAGGTCATCTAGTCCAACCCCCTGCTCAAAGCAGGACATATCCCCAATTAAATCATCCTAGCCAGGGCTTTGTCAAGCCTGACCTTAAAAACCTCTAAGGATGGAGATTCCACCACCTCCCTAAGTAACCCAATCCAGTGCTTCACCACCCTCCTAGTGAAATAGTGTTTCCTAATATCCAACCTAAACCTCCATGAAAGGTAGAAAGCTGATGGAAGTTATGGATGTGCTAAAGGACCCATTACTATTAGGTAAGAATGATACAGGAGGATAATTTTATGTAGAGTACAATTTGCCCTCAGCTCTTGTACAAAATGTCCACATGCTGATCATGTTATATCTATATGGAAATAAGCAAAGTAAATTGTATGCTTAATATCAGGGAGAATTTTTCTAAGAAGAAAAATACATTAGCTAGCACCTACCAAAGGAAATGGGAAAACTTCATTGCTTTGAATATTAGATCATACAGAACAACGGAAAATGTACATCAGAGGATTCTCTTGCATTGGCAGGCTCATGAGCTAGATTGTCCTTTCCAGCTCTGTCTTCAATGATGTTGAGATCATGGAGTTCTCCCATGCATGGATACCGATTTAGCTACAGTATCGGACTTTTACTTACCGCAAGCCCCCTGCCTCCCACAAAATGATCATTATTCGAGATCATCCAGCTTAGAAATAAAGGAATCTCCTTATGTTTGGATTTTGCTTAAAAGGTTAAGTCAACATTACTTGGCAGGAAGTATATGTGTATATATGTGTATATCCAACTCAAACACCCGAACAAAAAACGAACATGCTTTTCAGGTTTCTGACCTTATTACCCCGAGTGTGTGGATGTTTGTGTATAGATTTATGGTGGTGACGTGATAAATTGCAGCCCCACATGATAAACAGCAGAATGATGTGATAAATTGCATCTATCATGTGCCTTTGACTACGTCACCTGCACTCTGCCCACTGATCCATCTCCTCTAGATGGAAAAAACAAGGCTGAGATCACAAGAGAGTAATATAATTGCTGGTGGGCTAACTGACAGTATATTCAGAAATGAATACTTCATTCAGCACGTTGTGATGAAGGTGCACATACCAAACGTATGCAGATTAAACCCTTACACCATCTTCCCCCATCATGTGTTCCAGGTCGACGTCGATAACACACAGACGTCACACACATGACTCCAACATAAATAGACTGAAAGGCACTATAGTGATGAGCAGCCAGGGATTTGATTCAGCTGAACACCTGAAAGTGCCGAGGAAAAGTGGTTAAGGTACTAACCCGGGATGCCTGGGCTTGGTTCCCATAGCTGGCCTGTGTGATCACGGAAGTGTGTTTAAAGGTATATAGGCACCTAATTCCATGCAACCAGTGGCAGTTAGGACCTAAATGCCTTTAAACATCTGTGCCTCGGTTCCCCAGCTGCAAATGGAGAGAGTACACTGCCCTCCCCCACAGGGGTGTGTGAGGATAAATACATTTCTAGACGGTCAAGAGCTCATATAGTACAGTGAGGGAGACCATACAAATACCTTAGATCAGGGTTTCTCAAATGGGGGCCCACCAGGGTACTCCAGGGGGTCCGCAAGTCATGTCCAGGGCTGCCAGCCCCACTGATCAACTCTTCCCCCTCCCTCCCAGGGCCTCCTGCACACCGCAGAACAGCTGGGGCACGCTCCGGGGAAGGGGCAGAAAAAGCCGGGGAAGAGGTGGAGCGGGGGCTGGGGCTGAGCAGGGGGCTGGAGGGTCCGTGAAAAAATAAAATAAAATGGGGGTCCTCGGGTTGCTAAAGTTTGAGAAACGCTGCCTTAGATAGACCAAAGTCTGCAGAGCCACCCAAGAGACCCAAACCTTTTAGTCCCACTGAGCTGGAAATCTTGCAAGCACAGAGTTCCCTGCAAGCTGCGTGCTTGCGTCCGGGTCAGAAGCAGCCTTTCCTCAGGCTATAACGTAAAGGTCTGAAGAAGAGGAATCCTAAGGCAGAGCAAGTGCAACACAGAACGGAAGCGTGCTCTGCCAGACAGTGTTTCTAAGAGAGGGGAATGCCCACTGTCCCCTCCCAGCAGGAAGGGGAGGGAGAGAAATAGCTATTGGGAAACCCACTTGGAAGAGGCGAGACAATGGAGTAGCTGAAAACATAATACATCTCATCGACCTTTGCTCAGAAACTGAATACTGTAACTTTGTAAAGTGACTGAGCAACAGAATTAACGAGACAGTAAAAAACAAAACAAAACAACCCTGCTCTGAACACAAGTCCTGGGTCCAGTGTATAAGGATTCCGCTGTGTAAAATGTGCAATGTCAAATTGACATAATTTGAAGGAGACAGTGGGCATTATCCGGGGGGGGGGGAGGAAAGAAGCCCATTTGTAATTTGCATATTCATATTTATTTATCAGATATAGCAGAAAATTCTGCTGTTCTCTGAGCAGCACCTTTGCAACTTACAAATTCCTCCCCATTTGCACAATTAGTGCTGGCTGAGAAATGCCTGGGTTGGCACAGCATTCTCTTTTATCCTCTCCCCTGCCAAGCTCTCTCCCTGGGACGCAAAGCAGGGAAATATTAGAGATGGGTTTGCCTGCAAAACTCAGATCTGGTTCGGGATTTCAAACATCCTTGAAGTTCAAGGGTCTCCACGGGCTCAAAACTGCACGATACACTGAATGCTATTCCCCCAAATGGTGGGGATGTAAAAGAAACACATTAGGAAAGAAGATACAAGTGCATTAGCATCATTGTTTGGAGGGGGTGGGGGGACGGCTTTGGAAAAGGATGAGGATTTAGAAAATCTGGGTTCTGTTACACTTCTGTTTAACCCTGGGAAACGCTTTCGTCCTGATCTTGCAAACTCTATGCATATGTTTGGCTTTTGCGTGGACTCCAACGATAGCACATGCATAAGCGTTTGCAGAATTGGAGGCTTAACCACGTTGTCTGTCTTGTCAGTTTAGATCGTGAACTCTTTGGGGCAAGGATAAAAGCTTTCACGCTAAACTCATAACGTTACTGTGGACACGTCTCGGACCCAAACGTAAGAACGGAGGACTGGGAGGGACGCCCTCCGCCACTGAGTCTAGCTTTCCTGCTTTCACAAGCAACCCCCTCCTATAAACTCATCAGAAATGTATCAAGCTTGAACATACAGACATTTTGAAGGTTCAGCCATTACTAATTAATGCTATCTTTTCACTATTTGGGGTTCGGGTTCGTGATGATCATGGAGATTTGGGGATTATTATTTCCACTAAATGAACTGGATTTCTTTATTTATTTATATAAAGGCCCTGATATGGCAAAGCATTTAAGCACATGCAGAACTTTCAGCAGTAATAGCTCAAATGAAATCAGCAGGATTACTCACGGGCTTAGAATTATGCACATGATCAAGTGCTTTGTTTGATCAGGCACTAGCTATCACGTGCTGGGCTGGGGCCTGGTGAAATAGCCACATTTGGGTGGAGGGTTCATAATGAAAGACTGGGCCAAGGGGGGGGAAGTTTGGAACCAAATTTTGATCTGAATCTTAACTGTTTCCAAATTCAGATACAAATACATTGCTCTCCTTGGTGACCATGATGCTTTCTGCATGGTCCCTGATGGCTGAGGACTCCTGGGTTCTGTTCCTGGCTCTGGCTCTGATCTGGTGCGTGAACAGGAAATGTACTTAATGCCTCAGTTTACCCATCTGGATTCTGTGAATCTACTGTACATCATGCCATGAGGCTTAATTAACGTTTGCAGATTACTACTCAAGTTTTGCTTCATAGACGGTTCTCTAGAAGTGCAAATCCTAAACATTTTTCTTTCCTAGGCACACTCATCCCTTTAACAATACCTTTCCCTCCCACTCACTCCTGTATCATTGACCCTGAAATAAAATAAAGGAAGCTTGTCTTAATTGTGATATCACCTGTAAGGGCCATGAGTTACCACTTCCCAATCTCTCCACCCACCCACGCACACACACACACACACACACACACACACACACCCCACAGCCCCCTTTGACCTCCCAGGAATAAGGGAAGGATTTTCAATTAGGCATCAAATTAATAAGGCACTTCTGATGCTCCATTCCTGCAGGAAGACATTAGTAATTTGTTTGTTCCAAAGGCACCACTCATATTCACACAAAATGGCATTTAAATGTTAATCGAGTCAGGGGATGGGGAGCGCTTGCCAATCACTACGCAACTTAAGGTCAAGGTTTTTGTCTTAAAGGAGGACTCAATGTTAATTTTAAATTTAAAATTCTTGACAGATAGCAGGTTTTCAAATGCCTGCTACAATCTGGCTTGTTAGATTCATTTTAATGAGTAAGTAACTACTGGCAAAATGAAGGTTTCCCATGTCTTCAAGGAAATGGAAGGGCAAAGAGGCACAGTGGACTAATCCTGCATCCACTACAGGGAACAGGAAGCAAAACCAATTTAGACTCCTATTCATCTCCTTTCTACCCATATAGAGACCAAAAAAGAGTAATTTACATTCCCACAAACGTTAGGCAATTATTGGAGGTTTCAGTTAAAAAAAAAAAGTTCTGAATATCGAATTCAGCTTTGACTTTTAGTGCTGGAGGAACATTTTGTGTGTGTGTTTCTTTCAGCTCCTTTGATACGTTTCTTTTTAACCTTCAGAGTCTGTCTTAGAAACGGGATAAGGAACCTGTGATCTTTCAATGCCTTTATTCCAAACTCATGAACCAAAGAGAAGATAGATCTCTATGCATCAGCTAGCAGTGCACCGAATGAAATTGTCATTAACATATATATGTGTGTGTGTACATATATACACACATACGCACAAGGGACTAGGCTGTCCCAGTCCTTACGCAGTCAGGAAGGCTGCCCTTTACTCGCTTGTGGAGATTGTGTGATTTGAAGCATGGAAGGGAGAGCAGGGGCTGCTCACCTGATAATCGTTATTGCAAGTATCTGGATAAGGAAGGGGTGAAGAGGGATGGAAAGAAGCCAAAGTGGCCAACCGGACAAATATTAAGGAGCGAAGTAATTTACTCTCTCCACAGAGTTATGGGAGAGGTAAGAAAGAACTGTGCTTCTGATCTGCTCCTAGATCAGTGCAGTTATGTTCTGTCCCTTACTCAGAGCAGATTGTAGAATTACAATCTACCCCATGGTTTTGTGTGTGTGTGTGTGTGTGTGTGTGTGTGAGAGAGAGAGAATAAAATAGACCTATGTTACCGTTTAATTTTAATGAATTGTTACCCTTCATAATAAGAGAAGATAACATTTTAAAAAGGCTAATCACAGTTATAAGAACTCTACATTGATCGTTACAGTCTTTCATCTGAGATCTCCAAGCACTAGCAAACACTAGTTCAAGAAGGTTCCCGATCCTAACCTCTCCCCTGAAAGCACTTTGACAGATAATCAAAGTGTCAGTGAACCCTCAGTTCAGAGCACGTCATTGAAGCCACACAGACGTCCGCATTTAGACATACTCTACTTTAACACTGGCTTTAGAGCATGCTAACCCTGGAGGTGGGGGAAGGCAGGAGAAAATGGGAATAAGGAGAGCAGAATCCAGACCAAGCCAGGATTTTAGATTCTAACAGGTCCACTGTTCCATGTGCTGTGTCAAACTCCCCTGTAGTGCAGAACAGATTAAGGATAGACATACGCCTATAAGAAAGGTAGAAGTTAAACCTAGCTTTGTTATGAATCAGTGTCTATATCCACAGGGATAACCCAGGTAACTAGAGATGGCCTTGAGCTGCATAATTTATATTCTGGTGACTCCCAGAAGCCCCGGGCAGGGTAGAGGCGCCATTGCGCTAGGTGCTGTACAAATATGCAGGAAAACAAAGTCCCTACCTCCAAAAGATGACCATGTAAGATAAATAGAAAAGGGTTTATTAGTTAGGCCCCAGTGGGACATCACTGGGACCACTCCTGGCAGTACAGTTGAGCAGATTAGTAACAAAGGAAGGGTGTTCTCATGGTCAAAGCACTAATGTAGGACTTGGGGAACTGGGGTCCAATTCCCAGCTCCATCAGAGACTTCCCGTGTGACCTTATACAAGCCACGTAGTGTCTCTGTGCCTCGGTTCCCCATGTAAAAAGGAATAATAGCACAGCCCGGCATAGGGGCGTGGTGAGGATAAATATATTTAAAGACTGTGAGGTGCTCAGGTACTCTGGTGATAAGTCCCCTGTACGTACCATAGTGTTTGCAGGACTGGAGTCTGAGATTGTTAGCTTCTGGGGAAAGAAACTACAGCCCCGGCACAATGGCCCTTGACCCAGAACCGGAGCCTCGACATGCTACTACTACTAATTTGATCAGAAACCAGCATCTTCAACAGAGGCGGGTGTTCCATTCACACTTCTCCACCACCACAGAACAGACACATGCCATTTTAATGATCAAACCGTACATTAGCAGCACTCTGTAGGGCAATATAAAATGATGTCATTTAAGACTGTGTGATGCTGAACATCCATATAACTGCCACTGATTCAGTGAAGGTACTAAGCATCCCACAGACCTTGTAAGGTCAAGTAAATCAAGTCATAAAGAATCATAGAAATAAGAGACAGCAGATACCTGCTAAGTTAGCTAGTCCAGCCCTTTCCTAGTACACAATGTTCGCTACTGTGTATTTTCCAGCTTGGGGCCCTCTATAGTTCTACAGTGAGTCAAGCGATAGAGCTTTGATACTTTCCTTGGGAGATGGTTTCAGAGTCAAATTGACTCCAATGATCGGGAATTTTTCCTGCGATTCAGCCTAAGCCTCTTTCTCATTTTCTCTCTCTCTCTCTCTCTCACATACACACACTCTCTCTCTCTCTCTCTCTGCTGGTCCTGAATGGTCATTTGATCTCTCTGTGGCAGACAGCTGGATTTCCTTACAGTGTCACAGCGGGTGTGATAGCGCGAAATTGATACAGAGCGGGTATGCAACATAGTAACTTTTTTTTAACCTACCAGAACAGACCGAGTTGATTACAGAAGAGTATCCCATAAGGCCAACCTTCCAACGAATGGCACCAAATTCTGTGATTAATTGGGAATGGGAAAAATAGCCCCAAACCTTCAGACTGGAAACAAATCTAAACTTTTAGGTTTGATGACATTTGGTTAACATAACACAGTGACTGGCACACAATGGACATAATGGGGCCACGGTCTTGATTGTGGCCTCTAGGTACTACTGCAATACTAATAAATAATAATAGCAATAACAGTTGTCCCCTCCCAATAGAAACCAAAAACAAACAAACAAAAAACCACCCCAAGCACAGCTTCTTATTGCTGCAGAAGATCCAAAGACTGGGGCTGGCTGGAAAACAACATCTCCATTTTGTGAAAGATTTCAAGGTTTTGGAATTTATTTCCACTCTGATGTGGAATGAGCTGAACCTGGGTCTACTCCATCCCAGGGTAATGCCCTCACCACCAGGCTGTACTGTGGTGGGTGGGTCTGTTGATCTGTCTAGCCAATTCCACATTAGACCTGAGAAAACTTCCCAAAGGAAATGTTGTTGCAACGGACATGTTTCCACTAAATGTTTTGGTTTCCGTGAAATGGAATTTTCCAAAGGGGGTGGGGGAGAGGTTTGTTGAAAGTTTTTCAGCCTGCTCTACAAAAGGCTTTTTGACGTGGGACTTGTTCAGGTATTGTGGGGATGGACACCCATAGAAAACCCAAAGACAGAAAGATTTCCAACCTATCCATAAGCAAGAAATATTGGCCATTAGAATTCCAACCTGACGAAAGATGCTCGGTTGAGTTTGGGTAACCACTGGATAAGCATCCATCCATTGCCTTTTGTGGTTTATGCATTTTTTTGAGTCCCCTGCTGTGCAACAACATGAATTGAAACTATACCATTCACCAGAGAAGCAAAATACAATGGCCCTTCCATTGACGTGGAAGAGCATTCATTTCTGCCCCGTCTCTCTGGAAAGGCCAGGGAAGGAGTTACAGTTCAGATGAACCAAGCACACGAATGCACTGTGCATGCCGGGGTCTGGCCGTATATTCATTATATTATTCGTTTCCGTTCCTCCTTGTGCAATGTGGGTAAAATCACCACACAAAGCGCGACCTTTCCATGGGACAAGCTCCCTGCCTCCTGACGCGTGGCAGTAAATGGGTGTGTAATTAAACACAGTGTCCCGACAGGCCAGGTCTTCGCAGTGACCTGGCCTCCCCCTCTGGCTGAATCCGGCACGGACCACGGAAGCCGGGAAATGGCTAGTGCTGCAGCACAACACAACAAAGGAGGGCAGGTCTGAGTAAATTAAAACGCATTCCCCCATCCCCGTCCCTTTGGGGCAGCATAGACCAGCGGAGGCTGCAGTCTGCCAGGTCACTCTATGTTTGAAACAGAGTCCGAATCCAGAGGAGGAACATGTGGCATTTGTTTAGTCTTTAAATAGAACCTAAGCTGTTCCTAAGGAAACTATATTTATATGGTGGCAAACAAAGGCCCCGCGAACAATCAGCACCCATTGTGCTTGGCACCGTGCAGACATATAGTAAGGGAGAGTCTCCACCCCCAGAGAATTCACAGACAAAGGCTGGGAGACAGGGGTGGTTGTTGTTTTACAGATGGGGAACTGAGGTACAAGGAGGACACATTAGGTGCTTGTAGCACACAAAGGAATTAAACCCAGGTCTCCCGAGTCAGAACCCAATGCCTTAACCACAAGACCATCCTTCCTTTTTAGAGTAACTTTGATTTTGAATAGGTTTAAGCTGCTTGGTTCTCAGGGTCGGGTGGTGAGGTAGGGAACTGCTCTGTTCCTCCTTCCCCCCACACCGAAATAATCAGACAATCCACACACCAATTAGATTGAAGGTTACATCTTGGTCTTCTCCCAGTTCCAGCATCTACAGGATATTCTGTGTGTATTACTTACATCACCTTTAAAGCACAACTTTAGCATATGCTGTTAAACGTCAGCTCTGGGAGGCATCCGTGTTCTGATCGGAAATAATTACCCCAGACTTGGGGCTACAATAGGCCCGTGTAACTCCCACAAACTCTGCGTGAGGCGGCACTGGGTGATCAATAGGGCAGCAGGTTCAGGGGTGTAATGATAAAGTACAGTAGGCGACAATCTGTGGAGATCCAGGCTGAAAGTGAGACTTGCATATAGGGAAGCTCCACAATACATCTGAATGAAAAACAAAATCTCAATTAAATGTCTCTTATTCTTTATGCCTTTCCTTGCCAAATATGTTAATTACTGTTCAAGGGACCCTAGTAACGGAAGTGTTGTCTCCCGGGTAAAGCAAGGGACTGGTGGTCAGGACTCTGAGATAATGGGCCAGATTCTCATTTAAACTTTGGTACATTTACACCATCCTAATAGTGGAGAGGGGCCTTAAAATGTAGTGTGACTGACACCCACATTAAGGCCCCTTTACACTGTGGTAAAGGAATTTCAGTGGAAATGAGAATCAGGCCTTTAATTCCCAACTCTGTCATGGGCTCACTGTGGCACCTTTGGCAAATGATCAAACCTCTTAGTGCCTCCTCTCCTCCATTATAATAGCAACATAGGAATTACCATACTGGACTAGAACAGTGGCCCTTCTAATCTGCTGCATTCTGCTGACACCAGATGTGTCCAGTACCAGAAGATGCAAGGAACTCCCTAATGGACAGTTATGAAATAACCTGCCCTTAAAGAAATGCTCTGCCATTATAATAATCTTTCTAGGTTCCTGTGAGCTAGATCGTGTCTTAGCAAGTGTTCAGAACTCTGCTTAATTTAGTATAGAATCATAGAATATCAGGGTTGGAAGGGACCTCAGGAGGTATCTAGTCCAACCCCCTGCTCAAAGCAGGGCCAATCCCCAACTAAACCATTCCAGCCAGGGCTTTGTCAAGCCTGACCTTAAAACCTCTAAGGAAGGAGATTCCACCACCTCCCAAGGTAACCCATTCCAGTGCTTCACCACCCTACTAGTGAAATAGTGTTTTCTAGTAGTATCAACTATCAATAGTATCAACTACAAATGTCATAACCTGTCTGTTTACTCCCTCTTGCACATCATGGATGAAGACATGAAGACAGATAAGATCACTGCAGTCTTTCTGTAGACACTTCCTCTCAGTTGGATACTCAGTGGTTGATCATTACCTTTGTTTCTGGTCCTTCAATGGAAGTGACAGTATCTAAGTCAATTTAAATGTCCTTTTGAGGGAAAGATTTTGAGACGCCGCACATCAAATTTTTTACTCAAATCGCAATGGATTATCTTTCCTGCATTCCTTCATCCACTTATCGGATCGTGGTTAAGACCATCCTGTTGATGGCTCATAATTCTATTGACCACTAGAAGTTTAGGGATTTTGTCTCTCTTTATATTCCATTATTTGACTTTGATAGAAGTTAGATTTATAGGACAGTAGTTGACAGGATCAGAAATTAGAAACAAAAATGATCTATTTTTGCAGGTTATCCAGTCATTTTTCTCACCGATGCCTGAACTTTCCTCCCTGTATATTTTTTACTATTTTGTCTAATATACTTGTGAATAGACCAAACTGTGGCTCTTCCACAACTGGAAGATTGTTCTATGGTCTTATATACTTCAGTAACAAGTAGCTCTTTATTGCTGATCTTCATCTTAATATTTCCTTTGTTTAATTGTAGCCCATTCCTCTTAGACATGTCCCCATAGATCACGTTAAAGCAGGGCTGCCCGGGGGGGTGGGGGGAGGGAAGCAAGTGGGGCAATTTGCCCCAGGCCCTGCAGGGGCCCCCATGAGAATATAGTATTCTATAGTATTGCAACTTTTTTTTTATGGAAATGGCCCCCAAAATTGCTTTGCCCCAGGCCCCCTGAATCCTCTGGGCATCCCTGCATTAAAGAAGTCCCCTCCGTCATTGATGCCCATACTCCTCACATGGTGTGTTTAATTCTCAGCCCCTTAGTCATCTCTCAGCCAAACAAAGACCTTTTATTGAGATCCTGATTCAGCAAAGTACTTGTACACATGGGTCTTCAAAGAACACGGACACTGCCATTGAAGTCAATGAGATTATTCACATTCTTAAAGTTCCATGTGTGTTTAAGTACCTTATAAAGTGTGTGTGTGTGTGTGTGTGTGTGTGTAGAACATCCAATCTTGATTTTAAAATGGTCAGTAATGAAGAATCCACCATGTCCCTTGCTAAATTGTTCCAATGGTTAATTAATCTCACCATTAAAAATGTATGGCTTATTTGCATCTGAATTGATCTAGCTTCAACTTCCAGCCATGGGATCATGCAGCTAGACCTTCCCTGCTAGACTAGAGTCCATTATTAAATGTTTGTTCCCTAGGTAGGCACTTATAGACCGTGATCAAGTCACCCCTTAACATTCTCTTTGTTAGGCTAAATAGATTGTGCTCTTTGAGTCTCTCATGATAAGGCAGGTTTTCTAATCCTTTTATCATTCTTGTGTCTCTTCTCTGATTCCCCTCCCATTTCTCAACATCCTGCTTGAATTCTGGGCACCAGAACTGGACCCAGTATTCCAGCAGTGGTCTCCAATATCCAGTGCTGAATATACAGAGGTAAGATAACCTCCCTACTCCTACAGGGAACTCATATTCCCCTAACTTTCCATCATGACCCCCAAATCTTTTTCAGAGTCACTGCTTCCCAGGATATAGTACCCTGCCCTGAAAGCATGGCCTGTATTCTTTGTTCCTAGATGTATACATTTATATTTAGCCCTATTAAAATGCATGTTGCTTGCTTGTCCCCAGTTTGCCATGTTATCTGGATCGCTCTGAATCACTGGCCCGTCCTCTTTGTTATTTACCACTCCCCCAGACTGTGCATCATATGCAGATTTTTTCAGGGGTGATTTTATGTTTTCTTCAACATCATTGGTAAAAATGTTAATTAGTGTAGGGCCAAGAACAGATCCTTGGGGTACCCCACTGAAACACACCGGATCAATGATGATTCCCCATTTGCAATTACATTTTGAGATCTATCAGTTAGCCAGCTTTCGATCCACTTACTGCATGCCACGTTAATTTTATATCATTATAGTTTTTTAATCAAAATGTCATGCAGCACCAAGTCAAACATCTTACAGAATTCTAAGTGTATTATATCAACATTATTACCTTTAATAACAAAACTTGTAATCTCATCAAAAATATAGCAAATTAGTTTGACAGCATCTATTTACCATAAACCCATGTTGATTGGCATTAATTATATTACCCTACTTTAATTCTTATTATTCAAGTACACTATCAACTGCTCCATTATCTTGCTGAGATTGATGTCAGCCTGACAGGACTATAATTACTCAGTTCATCCCATTTACCCTTTTTAAAGAGTGGCACAGCTTTAACTTTCTTCCAATCTTCTAGAACTTCCCTAATGGTCCAAGACTCCTTGAAAATTGACATTAGCAGTTCAGCTATCTCCTTAGCCAGCTCTTTTAAAACTCTTGGATGCAAGGTATCTAGACCTACTAATTTAAAAATGCTGAACTTTAGTAGCTGCTGTTTTACAGCTTCCTGAGATACTAGTGAAATGGAAAAAGTGTTATGAGACTCCATCATCTGTTTTTTCCCCCAAATACAGAACAGAAATATTTATCAAACACTTCTGCTTTTTCTATTATTATTATTATTATTAATAATATTCCATTTTTATCTACCAATGGACCAATACCATTGTCAGGATTATTTTTGTTCTTAATATACTTTAAAAAGACCTCCTTTGTTTCATTGATTAAAATTTTGTTCTCAACTTCGTGATTCTGAGCTAAATGAGTCCTCATATCTTCCCTCTTTGAACCCTCCCCTTTAATGGCTTGAGAGCTGGAGTCTCCAGACTTCTACACCTGGCTCTGTCATTGATTCTTTGTTTGATCGTGAGCTAGTAAATTAAATTCTCTGCCTTACAGAACAGGCCCTTTCAAATTCCTTCTGCTCTGGAGAGTGACTTTCATTCAGCAACACTTACAATAAAGAAAGGAAAAAAGACACCTCCTTTCATAGGGACTATGACACATTTTAAAGGGCCAGGTCTGCAGCCTTCCTGGATGTAGAGATAAGTCTGAGCTAGATCCGGCTGGGATTTTGCTGATGTTTATTTTTAACTGGAAAATGTTGATTTGTCCAAACCAAAACGGTTGGCATGAAACTGGTTTTTTCAACCCTCCTGTTTTGCAACCTTTTGTGAAGAAACGGTTTCAAAATTGTCCATGTCTCGTTTTGACACATTCAAAACAAAAAAACAGCTCTGCTTTTTGATTCGCAATGACCTTTTGTTTTGAAAACTTTGTTAAGTTATACTAAAGAAAACATTCAAACAATTCCAAATGGTCCGAATCAGAGCAAAATGTTTTGACTGGCCTCATCCTTTCCCCTTTGTTTATTATTTACTTATTCAAGTACTGGATTATCGGCCGGTGAACATTTTCAACATTAACTTTCTATCCCATTCTGGGATGGGGGAAAATGTCAAAATCTCCAAAACTCTCCTGGGATGGGAAAACCATTTCCTGTTCCTATTCAGCGCCAGTCTAAATGATAGACCTAGGCCAAACGTTCTAAAGATCTGGGATTGTTCAAATCCAGGGTTTCAGTTCAGCCCATTATAGAGGAAGGAGCCAGCTTCATAACACAGGAACATTGAAGTCAGTGGGTTCAGTTCTGACCCACCTATAGCCAAACAGAGACCATGCTGCCTATGCCATCAGGGCACCACGCAGATTACTTGGTAAGGGCTTGGGAGAACGGTATAAATGTTATGCTTATGAGCCTTTCCAATTCCTTGGGCTGGTGTCGGTCGGCTGAAATTGTTGCTAGCGCTTTTTTGATCTTTCTGCACAGCAACTTTTAGCAACTGACCTCCCTTTGCAGGCTGCTGCTACTTGATCCCTTTGACCCACCCCAAGCCTGGAGCAGGGTTATTTACAATCAGAATGAAAGCAGCAGACAAAGGGCCAGCGAGTTAGTTCTGAAGCCCGGGCCAGGGATCAGTGACATGAAAACCAACGAGAGAGAGAGACCCGCTTTCCAGCAGCCTCTTTCTGCAGCTCTCAGCGTAAGAGGCGGGGATGGAGGGGGAAATGTAAATCAAATCAAAAGGAGTTCTAGATAGAGCAGAAGTGACATTTGGAGCTGTAAAACCTTAAAGTCAATATCATTACCTCTGATATTTACTGTAGCATACAATGCTCAGATGAAATGGTAAAGTTCATCTATCTTCCAATATATACTACATCAGCACGTGCGCTGTTTTCTGTTGGACTTAACTTAATTGTCCTGTGTGATTGTCCACCTACGTTCCAGTCGGTGCTCATGACAATTCAAACCCACTTCATTGGTGGGTGGCACATTTTTGCTAGAAGCCAGCCTATGGACTGGTAATCTCGTTCAGTAGCCTTCTACCAGGGATATAATTATACCTGGCACCAAGAGGGGAAAACTAGAGTGTGTGGGGTCAGATTTAGAGTGTGTGTGTGCGGGGGAGTGGGAGTCAGCATGAAGGAAGGCAGTTTAGTTTCACGCTTAGGCAGGGAAACCGGGAATCAGGGCTTCCTAGAGTGAATTGCTAATTCTGGAAGGAAGTGTTCTCTAGTGCTTAGAGCAGGTTGGGCTGGTAGTCAGGACGCCTGGGTTCTACTCGTAGCTTTAAAAAGGAGTGGGGTCTAGTGGCTAGAGCAGGAAAGGACTGGGAGGAAGGATAACTGGGTTCTTGTCTCGGAAGGAGGTTAGAGCAGGGAACTCCTGGGGAGAGTCATACAGAACTTTGTATTCTGAGTGCTCTGAGCACGTTTTTTTAAATTTGGCATCATACCCTTGACAACCCTCCTGAGTTTGGGACTCCTTTGTAAAGCCTAACCTGAACCGGGACAAAAAGCCAAAACTTTGAAATTTGTCATAAAAACAAAACTTGGGGGGAAAAAATTGTTTGGGGTTAATCAACTATGTTTTGCTTTTGAGCTTTTTGATTTTTAACATAAAATACATTTCGAAATGAAAAATCAAAACGTTTCGTTCCGAAAATGCCGACATGGGAAGTTTCAGCATTTTTTAAAACCATTTTTCATTTTTTTGCTCCCTAACCCAAATGCTGTGGAAATCAATATGCTTTCATGGAAAATTTTGGCTTCATCGAAATGGCATTTTCTGGTACAAAACTGTTTTGACAAAAATGTTCCAACCTGCTCTGTTACAGACCACATTACAATCATCCTCCCCTCCTCCAGGAAGGAATACGTAGGAGACTAAAAAGCACATTTGCCTAGTGGTTAAAACACAGGACTGGAATCCAAGAACACCTCGGGGCACATCTCTGTTGTGGAACTATGACAATTTACACCAGGGGAGGATCTGCACCGATATTTCTAATTACATCTCCGATAGTGACTTGCTCTGTGGCCTGGGGCAAGTTACATAACTTCCCTTCCTCAGTTTCCCCATCTTTAAAGTATGGATAATGCTACTGACTGACCGCATAGGGGTTCTAATAAAATAATAAAATAATAATTGGAGATATACCAATCTCCTAGAACTGGAAGGGACCTTGAAAGGTCATTGAGTCCAGCCCCCTGCCTTCACTAGCAGGACCAATTTTTTGCCCCAGATCCCTAAGTGGCCTCCTCAAGGATTGAACTCACAACCCTGGGTTTAGCAGGCCAATGCTCAAACCACTGAGCTATCCCTCCCCCCATCAGCTATACATCAGTTACTGTTTAAGTGCCACTTTCACGATGAAAGGAACCATCCAAGTGCTCCATTTTATTATTAATAAAGATGGAGTCACTTCCATAAGAAATGACCAGCAAGATGATGCCAATTGTCTTGACTTCAAAGGGGTCCCTGCTCATTTTCATGCCTTTGTAATTTTACCCGAATGAACCCCTTTGATGTGATCAAGGGATGTGTTTGCCAGGTATGGCATTATCTTAAGCAGGAGATCAAGGCACTTCCTTTCTCTGGTCTCTCTCTCTGGAAAACTGTCGTCTGATGACTTGGCCTTTGAGAATGATTACGGTTATTACTGCAGCACATACTAATGCAGGAGTAAGTGAGACCAAGACAGACTATGGAAGTTAACACTAGCACTTTCTTCCGAGCGGAATGCAGGGCAAAGCGTCTAAAGTTCCTTAAAGGGGAATTGAAAAGCTGTCACTTTCCTGCCAAGATCTAATCTCATTGTTCCACGTTCCCCTGGCAACTGCTAATTATAATCATAATGATGCTTTCCACACTTTACTAGCTGTTCCTGGGCGGTCAAGCACCTTAGGAAGCTGCCTAGGTTTGGTTGGGTTGCTGCTTCCTTTCTCTTCTTCACCCAGGGTTCATTTCACAGGGTTGGGCCCAAAGATGTGCACCTGGAAGGCAGGAGTTAATGCTGTTGTAATGCCGACAGCGCTATCATTGGTGGGCAGGATTGAACCTGGGGCCTCTGAAGCTTAGTGCACGAGTCTCTACTGCATGAGCTAAAAGCCAACTGGCTGTTAGATAAGGCTGTAGAGCAGACTCATTTTCTCTCTCTCTTTAAGTGGTCTCAGTGCCACTAGAGGGGACAGGACACCACACCCAGTAGGTACGTGGGTTACACTACCACGGCACTTTTCAATCTAGATCACAAAACTTTATGACGGCAGTCAATGCCATCACCCCCTTTAACAGACAAGAAAACCGAGGCATAGGGCGGGAAGTGACTTGCCCAAGGTGACATAGCAGGCCAGTGGCAGAGCTCTGAACTGAGTGGCGCTCTCCTGAGTCCCACTGCAGTGCCCTACCACCCTTACGCGATACTTAAAGAGAGATTGTGGAGTTGATGCCTCTTTTGTAGCAGGGAGCCAGGCGGGTGCTGAAATGATGGGCTCCTTCCTGGCTGGGAGTGGGAAGAAGAGGGGAAGTTCAGGCCCAGCTCTGCTCCTGGTCTAGTCCTTCCCCTTGCCTAAAAATTGGCTGCCCTGCCTTTGTCTATGTCCTCTGAAAAGTACAAGGCTCGTCCCCATCAGCCACCCCCACTGACTCCCCTCTTCAGATCTCAGGATGGGGCTGTTTTGCATTCCACATTTGCCACCAGCCTGCTGCTGCTTATTTCTACCATCTCTCCTCCTTCTCCTCTAGCACCAAGTAAGTATGCCCAGTGGTCTGGTAAGTATGCCCAGTGGTCTGTGATGGGATGTTAGATGGGTTGGGATCTGAGTTACTGCGGAGAATTCTTTCCTGGGTGCTGGCTGGTGAGTCTTGCCCACATGCTCAGGATTTAACTGATCGCCATATTTGGGGTCGGGAAGGAATTTTCCTCCAGGGCAGATTGGCAGAGGCCCTGGCGGTTTTTCGCCTTCCTCTGCAGCATGGGGCACGGGTCACTTGCTGGAGGATTCTCTGCAGCTTGAGGTCTTCAAACCGCAATTTGGGGACTTCAATAACTCAGACATAGGCTAGGGGTTTGTTATAGAAGTGGATGGGTGAGATTCTGTGGCCTGCATTGTGCAGGAGGTCAGACTAGATGATCATAATGGTCCCTTCTGACCTTAAAGTCTATGAGTCTAAGTCCAGCTCTCTGCCGGCATTGATGGTGAGAGAGCCTTCTCCTCCGCAGCAGATCTCCCCCCTCTCTTCATCTCAGAGACTGTCTTCTAAAACCTCCCCTGACCAATATGCTCTTTTCACTCTTGCACACACCTCTCAAACAATAGACAAGTAGGCAGTGGGGCGGGAGCAAGTGTTCCTGGGGCTGGGTCCTCTGTTCAGCCCACCAGGTTTAACACAGAAGGACATTGACACTTGACTCTGCAGACGTTTGAACTCTGTTAATTATTTGCGGGTGCTGTATTAGTGCAAGGCCCTGTACAAAGTATGGCGCATTAGAATGGCTCTCTCCCAAATCAGGTCCCATTCTGTAGCCAGATTCTGATCTCAGGTACACTGAAGTGAATCGACTGGGCTCAATTATTAGTGACACTCAGGCCTTTTAATGCCACTTCGAGAGCACATAGGGGCCTTAAACTGAGTGGAAACATCCGCCCAGGAATAGTTCTCCAGTGTCCGGGATTTACGTCAGCCCTGCCCCCATCCCCCAGGGTAGGGATAGAGCAGGGGGCACTGGGGGCCTGACCAGACTGTTCTGCTCTACAGCTATTTCTCTGCTGCCCTGGGGGGCGTAGGAAGCAGAGCACAAGTTAGAGCAGACCCGAGGTGTCTCTAAAATACACAGACTCCGAACTCAGGGAACACAAAGGTGGCTGAAATCCTGCCCTCCCCCTCGTCCCTGTCCCAAGCACAGGAATGGAGGAACCAAGAACCGGGCGGATGAAGGTCAATGGTGTAAGAAGGCCAGAATCAGGCCCACCATACCAAGCTGTCTGGAATCTCCCTTACAAAATGTTTCCATGGAGTTTTCTCAGGACTCTCTCAAAGCCGCCGACATCTGATTTTAAAGTCCAGTACGTGGATTACGGGTCCAAAAATAGACCGTATTAGCTCCTCCCAGGCTGGCCCCCAAGGAACTGGGTTGAAAGCTTCGTGTCTGGGCTTGCCAGAGAAGATCTAAGTGGTGCAATTACAAGACACTCACTTGGTGTCCATTCAGGCATCCAAATGAGAATCAACTCCCTTCTGAAGCCAGGGGGGAGCTGAACGGGAGAGAACGCCCGGCCCATCCAGCTGCTCCTCGCTGCTGGAATCTCCCCCGAAGGAGAGCAAAGGTGACACACTAATGCATCAGGTATTTCAATACCAACAGGTCCACCCACCCAGCCCACACCCGCAGATTCTGAGATGGATCTGAGCCCTCAGAAAGCAAAAAATGCTCTCTCTTTCTCTCCCGTAAAGCTGTAAAGTTCAGGTAAGGAGATTAGAGATCGTTTGTACAGACAGGTTTCCATGGGCTGGAAGGGAAGTGGATGGAGCTGATTGCATCTGGCAGGCAGGGTGTGCGTTTGTAAACTAGAATCAAACCTTTGATGTGTTGCTACCTTTAAAAGATTTTCTCTCCTCCCCCCACCCCCACCCCCAATCTTGTTTTAGGCACAGTCCCCTTCTCTCAAGATTCTGCTGGAAGAAGACAGCATCATTCTTTGTATCGCTCTAGCACTCAAATCAGAGCACTTGCTGGGTGAGGTGCTGTGCGAACACAAAGGATAAACAAATGTGATTGTGATAGTAGACATATATATATATATATATATATATATATATATATATATATATATATATATATATATATATATATATATATATATATATATATAGGCCTTTTGATCCATAGGTCTCAATGCACATTACAAAGGAAAAATCATTAGACACATTTTACAGGTGGGGAAACAGAGGTGCAAAGAGGGGAAGTAACTTTCCTAAGGGAGGCAGAGTGGCATAGCAGAATGAGCACTGGCCTCAGGAGATCCACATACTATTCCCGACTCTGACACTGGCCTGCTGGGTGACCTCAGCCAAGTCACTTCACTTTGCCGTGCCTCAGTTTCCCCATCTGTGAAATGGGGATAACGCTACCTCCTTTGTAAAGCACTTTGTAAAGCGAGACCTATCTATTTTTGTCATGCAAATCATGGGCAGAGCTGGGACTGGAAACACTGACCTTCTGAATCCTCAGCCTGGAATTTAATCATTGGACTATACTATTTCCCTCAGATACGAAGCTAGTTTGGGGATCCCGTCGACCATCCTTTTTCTGCTCAGGCATTCACATAAAGGCAGATTCTGGCCACAGCTAAACCTTTATCCTATGGAATTCAATGGGAATTTCACGGTTTGAAGGGAGAGCCGAATTTGACTCAGGTGTCTATTTTCCTAATACTACTAATACATTATACTAAAAACTATAAGGGAAATTTTCTTTTGAACAGCAAGAAAGAGTGTGACTGAAGGAACTAATTATCATTCACACCCTGAGAAAGACCCTAAACAAACTCCAGGTTTTCGGCTCTGGTGGCTACACAAAAGGAGATTTAGGTGAAAAACAAACAAACAAACAAAAAACCATCCTTAGCAGCACTTTATTTACCCATTTAATTGATATTTCCTCTCAAAACCAAGCTGTTTTTATTGTCCAACGCTGGGTGATCTATTACTCAGCAAATGGAATGATCTACGCTAGAGATGGGAGAGATCTTTGGGGACAGATTTCCAGGCAATTTATAGGCACAATTACACGAAACGGGAGCACTGTTGCACACCTAATTTGCACATGCAGTTAACAAAGCAGGTAACTCTGCAGGGTAAATACCCAATCAGCTATTTGTGCAACCAGTTCCTAGCCCCAACTACAGTAACTGAGTATGCAAATTAGTGCAATCGCACTGTGTTTTGCACTAGCACTCCTGCGGCAAACTGCTTTGTAAATCTGGCCCGTTCCAATTCCAATATCCAGTTCATATCAGTGCACAATTGTGGTATACTTGAAGGTACAGGACACAGCACTGAAAGCCTATTTTCTCCCTCTTGTTTTAAATACCACAAGCAACGTGGTTCCACCACTGCCCTCCGAATGGCCATTGACATTCACAGAGTAACTGTTCTCAATATGAGGAAGAAATTTCTCTTGGTAGTCAGCCTAATTTTTTTCTTTGCTTAACTTAATCACATTTCTCTTAGTCATAGTCCCACCCTGAACATAATTTCCTGCTGCATCATAAAGCTGCCGCTGTGTTTTCCTAACACAATCGCTGCATTGCCAGTAAGTGTCTTAATGCTGCATGAAGAACTCGGAGCGAGCACAAGCAAGGAAGGGGGGAAATTCTATTCTGCTTCCCCCCAGAGTGTGTGGAAATTTAAAGGTTAGTGTAAGTGTCCAGTGTTCCACAAGCCTGGGAGGGGACAAAGAAAGGAAGTTATCAGTAGATTGCAAAGTGCTTTACAAGGAAGACAAGGATCATTATGCCCATTTTACAGATGGGGAAACCGAGGCACAGAGCACTGAGGTGACCAGCCAGAGCTCTCATCCCCTCCTGCACCCCAACCCACTGCCCCAGGTCAAAAATCCTCCTGCACCCTAACTCCCTCCTGCACCCCAACCCCCTGCCCCAGCCCTGAGCCCCCTCCTACACCCAAATTCCCTCCCGGATCCTGCACTCTGCACCCCTTCCCATGCCCCAACCCCTGCCCCATCCCCGAGCCCCCTCCTCCACCCCAAACCCTTCATCCCCAGCCCCACCCCAGAGCCTGCACCCCCATTCAGAGCCCCCACACCCTCCTGCCCCCCAACCCCTGCCCCATCCCCGAGCCCCCTCCTCCACCCCAAACCCTTCATCCCCAGCCCCACCCCAGAGCCTGCACCCCCATTCAGAGCTCCCACCCCCTCCTGCCCCCCAACCCCTGCCCCATCCCCGAGCCCCCTCCTCCACCCCCCTTCATCCCCCGCCCCACCCCAGAGCCTGCACCCCAATTCAGAGCCCCCACCCCCTCCTTCCCCCCAACCCCTGCCCCATCCCCGAGCCCCCTCCTCCACCCCAAACCCTTCATCCCCAGCCCCACCCCAGAGCCTGCACCCCCATTCAGAGCCCCCACCCCCTCCTGCCCCCCAACCCCTGCCCCATCCCCGAGCCCCCTCCTCCACCCCAAACCCTTCATCCCCAGCCCCACCCCAGAGCCTGCACCCCCATTCAGAGCCTCCACCCCCTCCTGCCCCCCAACCTTCTGCCCCAGGTTGGAGCTCCCTCCCAGAGCCCGCACCCTGCACCTGATCCCACACCCAACCCCCGGCCCATCCCTGAGCCCCATCCCGCACTCCGAACCCTCTGCTTCAGCCTGGAGCCCACTGCTGCACTCCAAGCCCCTCATCCCCAGCCCCACCCCAGAGCCCTCCCCCCCAGCTGGAGCCCACACCCCAAGCCCCTACCCCAGCCCATTGAAAATGAGGGTGGGGAAGAGTGAGCGGGGGTGGGACCTCAGGGAAGGGGCAGGGCAGGCGTGTCCGTTTTTTTGCGATTAGAAAGCTGGCAACCCTACATATTGGTACCGGTGAGGCTACACCAGGGAATTGTGCCCACCTGCTATAGGGCTTGAATCTGGCTTAACCCAGCCCAGTGCTAGGTCTGCTTTGGCCTGAGGTTTCTATGCAGCAGACTCTGTTATACTTATATAATATTGTGTGTTCTGGGCTGCATATCTTACAGCCATACTAGGAGCACTTATCCCATACTCAAGGTCCCCTTTCCAATATATCAAAAGCCACAATAATCAAGAATTACACTGAGCTGCTAAAATATTAGAGAGAGAGAGAACACATTTTTGCAATGTTTTGAGCCTCCTGTCACTGGGAATTTTTAATGCATAAGAGGCAGAGTAATTTTCCTCCAGCTTCACATTAATTCCTACACAGTATGCATTGGGGATATTTTTTTTACAAGACATTTTAAAACTAGGCCTGAAAACAAGCAAAATCCATTACCGAGTTGCAGTAAATTCCTAAAGGATTCTACTCACTTCTGTTCCTACTTCAAAATGGCTACACACACACACACACAGATTCTTTGAACGTGGTTGTCGGTGTATTTGAAGACCCACTATTTTGAAGAAAGGAAAAGAGGCGCAAGAAAGCTTACTCAGCAAATTTATTTTACTTCTTTAACTTCACACTCAAGCAGCACAGACGGACATTTATGGCGCATCCTCATTTTTAATACCTAGAAATTGATTTCAAATGTGGACGCTCCGAAGAGAACGGCACACTTAATATAATGCCAAACCCAGTTTTACTCTCAGGCTTGCAGCCACTAGAAAGACTCTGGGTCCACCAGATTTCTCTCTTCGAGATGGGCCTAAATCAGATCCCTAGATCCAGCCCGTGCCCAGAACTTTGGTAAAGTTAGCCTCCAGATCCATAGTGATCTGAAACAAAAACCTAAACCTGAACAGACTTTGATAATTCAGATGCCAGACAGGCTACATTTTCTGTCTCTTTATGAGATCCCTTTCTTCTTAACAGAGAGAAAAAAAATTAAAACGATTGAAGGTTCTTGTGATCGTTTAGAGTAAAAATATGCTACATAACATTGCAATAATAGAAAAGATGAGTGATCTATGGGGTCATCTCTAAAGGAAAAGGGAGAGAGAAATAAGGAAAGAGATGCAGTGTTACAACTGGCTGTAATTAGACAGACAGATCAGATAGCTGGAGGGTTGTACACAATAAGGCGTGGTCCAACGCTCACTAAAGTCAACAGAAGCCTTTCTATTGACTTCAAAGGGCTCTGAACCCGATCCTAAGCAACCAAAAATCAGTGAGGGTTGAACATCAAACTCTTTAAAGGTTTAGATCCGGCACTTGTTCAATCTGCTGAGTTTGCAATAGTGGCATGAAACTCTCGTAAGAATTCCATGGTACCTCCCGCTTCCAAGTAGGGTAGAAATACAGATTATACAAGAGCTCAGATTATACAACACTTCCCGATCCTTTAATAGCCCAGAAATGCATAGGCAGGTGAGAATGAAAGGTTGCAAAAATATCCAGATATTGTCAGTCTTAGAGAAGGTTTGACTCAGGTTCAAAGACCAGCCAGAGAACTGGACTGGTTCTGATGTTCTCGAGGGATTCCCCAGACATCATGACTCTTAACAACAGTAAATAAATAACACCACTTTGGACTTTCCATGTTCACAGGGCTGCACACACATTAACGAACTCCTCACACGGCCTCTGGGAAGGAGGTGTGGGGTGTATTCCCATTGTATAGATGGGAAAACAGCCTGAAAAGTTAAAGCCAACATTTTCAAGAGAGCCAGGGGCTGTGGCTACCCCACTCAATCCATGCTGGATCTGAATTTTCAGAAGCCGCAATCTGCACTGACTTTTGTTTGGAGTTTGGGATGCTCATCACCTCCCAAAATCCAACACTTGGTGTGTCAGGTCAAAGCACTTCCAAACTGAGGCACCTAAAATCAGAAGCCACTTGGAGAGACTTCGCCATAAGTAACTTACCCCGGCCACCTCTTGAGTCTGTGGCAAAACTCGGATTAGAACTCAGAACTTCCTGACTCTCACCTCAACACTCCAGTTGCATGCAGCTTCCTGGATGATCAGGCATCATTTAGGGATGTGGCAACTAGGGTGACCCGACAGCAAGTGTGAAAAATCGGGATGGGGGTGGGGGGTTAGAGGCCTCTATATAAGAAAAAGCCCCAAATATCAGGACTGTCCCTGTAAAATCAGGATATCTGGTCATCCTAGTGGCAACAATTTGGCTTGGCAACAGGTAGGATGGGATTCCTGCATCACATCGGTCCTTTCACTGGAGAAAAAATACACCCTACGTGCTCACATGACCTCTTTGCTGCTTTCTTTCCTCCGTGTATGCTGTTCAAGCCAGCGCGCGTCAAGATCAGGAAGAGCCGCAGTGAATTCAAGTGGCAAGTGTGGAACGGAAAAGCACTTTGTTGTCACAGCTGAGGTTTTTGGTCTCTTTCCCACAACTTCCTTGTGATGTTTTATTAACGCACACATACAAAATCTAAACAGACACCGAGACTCCCCATCAACACGGAAGGCGAAGGCATCCGCTAGCAGGGGAGGGGTGGAGGAGAAGATTTCATCTCAGTTCTATTTTTAAGGCCAAAAGAATGATTTTATTTTTAGACTTTCAAACAAAACCAGAGGAAAGAGAGCTAGCGGTATGTGTACCTTACAAGCGTGGTTTGGGTTAATGACTGCTGAGAAAGCACGTCCTGGGCCTCGGGAAAATAAAAGATCCATGCTCCTCCAATAAATTGCTCCTGTCGTTAACATATAAATGACCCCTGCCCCCCTTCTCCTTCCCTTTGGACTTTGTATCATTGCCATCTATTCTGCCAGACAACAAAACAGCTGAACTCATCAGCAGAATTTATAGGCCAAGTATTTGCGCTGGTCATCAGTCTGGGCCGATGCTACAAAAGGGGAAAAGTAAAATCGAAAGAGAGGAAGTAGGGCTGTGTGTGTGTGTGTGTGGTGGGGCGAGGAAGGGCGAGGGCAGAGAAACTCTCTCGTCTTGTGTGAGAATCTGTCCATGTGCGTTTGTAAGTTTGCCTGTATGTGATTAATAAAAATCTGTATCTGACTGTATGAGGTATGACTCAATCCTGCCTTGCGTGAGTGTGGGAGTGATTCTAGCTTGCTTGAGAGATTGCATGAGAATGTGTGTATGTAAGCAATGGCTTGTTTGACTGAGTGTGTGTGTGTGTGTTCATTGTAGACATAAAGGTCTGCTTGTATGTGCTAGATCAGGGGTAGGCAACCTATGGCACAAGTGCCGAAGGCGGCACGCGAGCTGATTTTCAGTGGCACTCGCACTGCCCGGGTCCTGGCCACCGGTCCGTGGGGGCTCTGCATTTTCATTCAATTTTAAATGGAGCTTTTTAAACATTTTAAAAACCTTATTTATTTTATATACAACAATAGTTTAGTTATATATTATAGACTTATAGAAAGAGATCTTCTACAAATGATAAAATGTAATACTGGCACGCGAAACCTTAAATTAGCGTGAATAAATGAAGACTCGGCACACCACTTCTGAAAGGTTGCTGACCCCTGTGCTAGATTATTGGACGGTCTTTGTGGAAGGCAGCATGTGTTACTGGGATTATAAAGGTGTGTACATGCTTGCTTCAGAGCGTGTCTGTGTTCTGGCCTGACTGCCTGCGTATGTTTGTGGGAGGTGATGTTTGTGCTAGTTCATTTGAGAGTCTAGATGTGCGTCTTAAAGTTGCATGTATGTCTGTTATGGCTTGGGTGTCTCTCTCTGTGGGTCTGGTGCATGTGGATGTGTAATATATGTGTAATGTGTGTTTAACAGTCTGCATGTGTATGTTAAAGCGCAAGAATGTGTGTGAGCGCACACGCGTGTGCACGGACATGGACTTGTGTTTGAATATGTTAAAAGGCGTGCAAGAGCCTCAGTTGAAGAGGCTCCGTGTGAGTGTGTATATCTGCCCTTAAAAATTGCATTGCCGCAGCATATAAATATTTATATATGTAACTGTCATAAATCTGTCAGCTTGGCAAACGTATGAGTCGCCAAGGTAACTTTGGGAGATTTTTATTGAAGAACTCATAAGCTGGAGTTGAGGAATAGCTGAAAGAAATGAGAATTAATGGCTACTCAGCATCACTATCATAAAGTTAGTTATCCCGAGTTTCAGAAAATGAAACAGACAGAATGTTGGCCAATGTAGGTGTAGCTTAAGTATGCCAGACTCACTTAAAGCTTAATACTCTGATTAAAACGGAATCAGGATAGCGGGTCAATATGCTCCCTGGGCAGTCAGCACTGGGAGGCTGCCTACTGAAGTCCTGACTTACACTGTGTGGCTTTGGTTGATGCTAAAAAACTTCAGAATTTTCCAAGTGACAGCTTATAATTGCCCTCTTGAAATGAAAACCAGTTCCCTCAGTGAGATGTCCCCCCCCTTTCAACTGTGCACAAGCAGGTTTGTTATTGTAGGGTGCACTGGATTGCACGCTCCAGTTTGTTATTGTAGGGCTAAGATGGAGCTTAACAGCTTTAGCAATGGGATTATATGATGAGGTTGCCAGCAGTAGCAGTGGGCTGGACTCAGTGATCCAGGATCTCCCTTCTAGTCCTAGTTTTCTGGGGAATCAGAGTGCACGCTGGTTCCTGACTGTAGAGCTGGTGACGGGGACCAGAAGGCATGCCCTGGTTTTCTTAGTGCAGTCGTTTATGCGGGTAACACCAAGTGATTTATTATTGCAGGGTTGCTCTTGCATCCTGGGCTTTACCCACTGGTTTGTTATTGCAGGGTTGCTCACAGGCACTACACGACATGCTCTGGTTTATTAGCACTGGCTGCTTATGAGCGCTAAGTGGCAAGCACGGTTTTGTTTTTGTAGGGTTGTTCACAAGCCCTGAGATGCATACAGCACTTTACCAGCGAGGGCTACAAAGGGGCGGTGGGCTGCATGCTCTGTTTTGTTAATTTAGGGTTGCTCGTATGTGACGGGCTTCCAGGGTTTGGTGGTTTATTTGCTTCCCAACAAAAACCAGTTATTTGCTTTGAACCGAAAAACATCCACAGAAAGAATGAGTCGGATGGATCTGACAAAGAACAAAACTGAGTCACATGTTGGGCTTGCGAAACGTGCCAGTGTCCCTTTAAATGTGGCACAGTGGATGATGTCATTTCTAACTGAGCCTGGCTTAAAGGAACATACACACCACTTTGATCTCAGTCGCATTAGCGCAAATAAGTAGCTCTTCTGGACTATGTGGAGATATCTGAGTTACACACATGTAAAGCCAGAGTCAGTCCCATTCACATGCTGGGACTGAGTGGAAATTGTCACTTCACCTGAGGGCTTGTCTCCACTTAACATGGATCGACACTGCGGCGATCGAGCCACCGGGGGTCGATTTAGCAGGTCTAGTGAAGTCTACAGCCTACACTTAAAGTGATGGCAACATAATTATGGCACTCAGGGATGTGAAAAATCCATACTTCTTGAGCACTCTAGCTATGCTGATCTATCCCATGGTGCAGATACAGCTAGGGCAACAGAAAATACTTCCATCAATCTAGCCACTGTCACTCGGGGAGTGGTGCTCCTACAGCAATACATAAACTGCTTCCATCACTATAGGCTACATCTACACTATCTGGTAACGCCAATGTAGCTGTGCCGGGACAACTCCATAGTGTAGACAGAGTTTGGTTACACACAAGTTTAGAACTATATAATTTCACAGGTGTAATTAAATTTAAGTCAATTTGCATCTCTTCTTCTTTCCATTTTTTCTTAAGCTATTTCATATTCAAACCAAACTCCCATTTTGAAATACAAGTTTATAGGCCACTTCCTGTTTTGAAGACATTCTCCTCTTCATTTACCTTCCAGTCACTTCCAGCCACCGGTCCGTGGGGGCTCTGCATTTTCATTCAATTTTAAATGGAGCTTTTTAAACATTTTAAAAACCTTATTTATTTTATATACAACAATAGTTTAGTTATATATTATAGACTTATAGAAAGAGATCTTCTACAAATGATAAAATGTAATACTGGCACGCGAAACCTTAAATTAGCGTGAATAAATGAAGACTCGGCACACCACTTCTGAAAGGTTGCTGACCCCTGTGCTAGATTATTGGACGGTCTTTGTGGAAGGCAGCATGTGTTACTGGGATTATAAAGGTGTGTACATGCTTGCTTCAGAGTGTGTCTGTGTTCTGGCCTGACTGCCTGCGTATGTTTGTGGGAGGTGATGTTTGTGCTGGTTCATTTGAGAGTCTAGATGTGCGTCTTAAAGTTGCATGTATGTCTGTTATGGCTTGGGTGTCTCTCTCTGTGGGTCTGGTGCATGTGGATGTGTAATATATGTGTAATGTGTGTTTAACAGTCTGCATGTGTATGTTAAAGCGCAAGAATGTGTGTGAGCGCACACGCGTGTGCACGGACATGGACTTGTGTTTGAATATGTTAAAAGGAAAAGAGTCCTAAACACTCTGGAGGTTAAGTTTAATTATTTAGGCTCTGCCTTGTATGTCATCACTTTGAAAATAGAGAAATAGGACTCCTAAATTTCAGTGCCGGGATTTAAAACTGAAGCAGAGGTTCTGGGTTGGGTGAAATGGTTACCTGCTATAAGGAAGGGGTTAATTTAATATAATCTACAGATACAGCGGCCGGCCAGAGAAGCTGGAGAGCAACCTCATCTCTCCCGCAGCAACAGAAGAGCTTTTCGTTTCAGAAGTCAGACGGACTCTCACTCTAGTCTTAGCAGTGACTCATATCTCCTGCACCCCTCCAGAATGAGCTCAGAACAACTTTGGCCTTTCAGGAGGATGCGTCACTGGCCTTCTCTGCCCTACCACAGACAATGGGTTTACACCAGTATAAATGAGAACAATATCCGCTATCCAAGGATCTGGTGATGGGGGAAACTCATGTAGCAACATAAATTGAATTCGAAGACCAAATCCTACCTTCCTGTCTGCCCTGCTGGACTTTTTTACATGTTTGTAAGTATCACGTTTCTGTTCCCATCCCACCCTTTGTCTAGTTAAACAGTGAGCTCTTGTGGCAGGGCCTTTCTCATGCAGGGTAGGTCTACCCTGCAGCTGGAAGGTGTAATCCTACGTTGGGTAGACCTGCTAAGAATAGAAGTGTGGCCGCAATCCTACATATGTACTCAGGTTGCCCTGCCCTGGCGATACTACTGCAGTGTAGATGTACCCGCTACACTTTGTACAGCGCCAAGCACAATGTGGCCCCGATCTTGTTCGGAGCATCTAGCTGCAATAACTGTGTCTAAAGGGCACCGGAGCATTCGGCAGTATTCCCAGGTAGGAAGCAACTTTTGTTTACTATTCATCAAACCCCACTCCCTTTTTCCTTGGGGATAATCAGCCTCTCGTTATTTGCACATCGGCAATTTCTAACTTCTTTGAAATAGTGGCAACGTCCCTGCACACTCCTGTTCTGTCTCTCCACACTGCAGCCAGGGGTGGGAATGGCAGCTCATGGAGACAGACCCACACTAGCTGTAGTCTAGCTAGCTTGCTAAAAATCCAAGCCAGGATACCGCAGTGCTTGTTCAGTGTCTGTTTCACGAGTGAGTCTGTATCCAGGGGGGTCAGGTAGTGCCTGCGCTGCCAACACCTCACTTCTGTCTTCAGCAAGCCAGCTGGAGTACAGCTAGCCTCACACGGGTTCGACAATGCGAGCTGCTCTTCGCTCTGCGCAAACTGCTCCTCTTTCGTTACAGTGGAAGCCAACAAACAAAAGCAGAAGAGGCGTTTTTCAGCCAGCTATTGCGCAGTGCAGCTCTGCATCAGGCAGAATTGACCACATCCCGGAAATGCAGGACGCTTCCTTAAGATGCACTTGCGGTCAGGAAAGCCACTCAGTCTAAAATGCCATCGTGGGGTTTTGATATTTTACTCGCTCACTCTCTCGACAACTCCAGGTCAAATTTGTTCAAGTCTAGAAGAATGTTTTTCCTAACTGCTAACCCCAGCAAATGCCCCCGGGACACGTTTTATGTTACCTGCCTCTTGTATCATCACCAGTTGTAAAGATTCCTCAGTCAGAACTTAGCTGTCCTGTTATCACTCCACTAGGCCACCATACCCCCTTCATCAAATCCTAGTGGACGGTCTGTCCCTGCATCTTCCTGTTGCAACCTTGTAATGCTCGGGACTGGCACTTTACCAGGAAAACAAACAAACCCTCCCGTGCAGCCCAATGGAAAAAAATATCCCATTTCTTAATTAAAATTATGAATGTGACTTTTGTTGTGCAGAATTCCCAGCAGAATAGCTGAGATCTTCCTCACAGTGTCTTCCATTAGCTACTTAGAAAGCTGGCCCCGACGTCAGTACAATTATGATCATGCTGGCTAGCTAAAGTGAAGTGAGAGGCATCTCTTTGTGCATGGAGCCTTTAATTAAGCAATAATAAATGAGATCTACCCATAGTTCCCTGTGTCAAGCTCTGGCTTAGGAAATATAAAGACCAAGGAGCTGTGATTCATGTTCAAATATAATGCATGGTTAGGTAACATCCAAAGTGATCGAAGAGTGGAGCCAAGGTCCTGATATAACCCCCCCCACATATTACATATCAGCTCTAACTTCTCGACAAATAGGGCTCCCCTCCTGCTTCGGTAATAGGTTAATTAATTACCAATTTAGAAGCAATCTTAAAAATCAGCTGTTGGCCTTGACAAGAATTAATTCCAAATACTTTTAAAAAAATATTAAATGGACCTTTCTTTAAAAGGAAATAGCATCAGAAAACAGCAAGGAAAAGGACTCTCTCAGAGCACCCCAAGAGTCAGAAGAACGGCTGAGATCCTATTCATTAGGACCACAACGAGTGCAGGCATTTACTAGAGGGCTACTTTTATTTATTCTGGAGGCCTCATGGACCACCACGCCACTTCTATGCCTTCTTAAATGTTGCACCCTGTCCGCTGCATGATACAGTCACCTTTTTCTCATTCCCCAGCATTTAAATCCCTCTCAACACTTCTGCCATTGTGCTTACAGTGCCTTCTGCTGACTTTGACATATGTTGCCTGTTGTTTTCCCTTTCCTTTAGCCTGTCTGCTTGTCTGTCCCTATATGGAGAGCTCCTCAGAAGAATGAACCCAACGCCTTGTTTGGAAAGTGCTTAGGACACAGCGGCTGCTACTGCATATAATATCCCACTGAATGTAGGCAACCCTCATGAGAAATACTGTGGACCCTTAACATTGAACAAGCAGGGCCTTGCCCTGGGAGGCATGGCCTGATTTCAGCACAGTGTATAGCTTCACGTTCATTCCGAACAAAGCAGTGGTCAAGCTGCACAATTCAGATCCAAAGATGGATCTTGAAATCTGCTTCCAGCGCCCTCCAGATTTCAGATCTGTGATAAAAATAGCGGCCAGCTGTGAAATTTGGATCCAGGTCCAAACTTCCCTGCTGTGAGGAGGTTTCCAGCTCCGAGGTAGGTGCATCTTTCATAAGAATCAAACTTATCCAGAACTACCTGATGTTTCTCCATCACTAGAAAATGTATGCGCTGTTTCCAACCTCCACTGACGTGACTACATGGAACAAAAGAATACTGGAACTAGTGGGTTTATGGATTTGCAGCCATATAAATCAAATTCTTTGAGGGTGAAATTTACGCCTATGCACAGAGCTAGCCCAAAGTCCTCTGCAAACTCCCGGTAGGGCCCCTCTCATTGCCAAAGCAAAGAGATTAGAGTGCACAATGAGTAAACCTCAAAAGGTCCTGGCTTTAGGTTTGAGTGATCACCCAGAAACTTGGATGATTATGCAAAGTTTATCCAAACTATTAAGTCTACAAAATTGGGTTAAATATCTGAAGAGTTGTGCAGAGCTTCCTGATTCCAATCAGGCTGGGAGTATGATGGGGACCCTCACATTATCCCAGCATTTCTAATACTGATGGCTTGAATAGGGACTGGGAATGGCTGGCTCACTACAAAAGCAATTTTCCCTCTCTTGGTATTGACACCTCCTCATCAATTATTGGGAGTAGACCAAATCCATCCTGACTGAATTGGCCTTGTCAATACTGGTTCTCCCCTTGTAAGGTAATTCCCTTCTCTTCATGTGCCAGTATATATTTATGCTTGTATCACTAATTTTCACTCCATGCATCTGAAGAAGTGGGGTTTTTACCCGCGAAAGCTTATGCCCAAATAAATCAGTTAGTCTTTGTGGTGCCACTGGACTCCTCGCTGTTTTTGCATGAAAATGAAATATAATCATAGTTGGGGCAGGGGAAGGTGGAGTTAACTGTTTTTTCCCAAAACAGCCAAAAAAGTTTTGTTCGCGATTTGGACAAAAGTTTGGAGAGAAACAGCTCTTATTTTACCTGTGCCTGTTTGCTCATCCTTAGTTTAAGCATGGTGTATGTCAGAGACCTAATTATAGTTGAACATGGTATTTCCTAACTGGAAACATATTGTAATAGACTGGGAAGTGTGGATGTGTGAGGCTGCCTGCTACTGAAAGGAATCAGAACTGTCCAACTGTGTTTCATAGACCCTCTACTGCTAAAGGTGATTCTCCTTGAGCTCAAATGCTAGGGGCCTATGTTTGTGAAGCAGGGGCCTGTCTTTGTGGAGCAGGAAGATCCAATTTCTTTCCTTGCTGTCACCATGAAATTCTACGCGGCCACAGAATGCAGCATACCCATACTCATGAAGCGCTAGGCAGCCATGGATTTGTAGCAATATGTAGCATATGTAGCAATATGATTTGTTGTTAAGCACATAAACACAATGGTCTCTATTTCCACCTACAGCAGAGTTCCTAAAGAGGCTTTCCCTGACACCATACAAACCTGTTTGCAAAGACAATGTTCAGAGGCTTGGTTGTGTTTAGTTGTTTTGGCTGGTCATGCTACAAATCTGAGATTCGGGCCCAGCTTGTTTAAAGGGACGGATTCATCATTCCATTTCGAACCCGGCTAAACTCTGTTGATTTGGCTGAGTTTCGCTTCAAGTTTTGGAGACAATCAGAATGCAAAATGCAACGTGAATCTTCTTCTGAGAATGGATCCAAACAAAATATCCGCCTGTCTCCCCACTAAGGTTCACCCTGTCACCACCATCCCTTCATCTCCTTGTTCCTCACCAAACAGATTCCATACATCACACCAGAAATCCAGAAAGCAACCAGGAATACCGAGTTGAGAATGATCACTTCCTGCCATCAGGGGTACATTACTCACATAGCATCTACACCGCACCCACCACACCTTATGCTTCTCTTTTACCCTGAAGAATCCCCAAGAGACGGCTAAAGTCCTGCAGAACAAGCCACAGAGTGCATCTTTAATTGGGTCCAGAAGAAACTTTATTACCCTGTAGCTAGCTCCCTTGGTTTTTTTTTTTCTATAACAAATTATCCTAATGATCTGACCCAGGACCAGATGTTAATTGCAATGGAAAGTAATCAATTTCCTTTACTGAGCATGAACTGATTTGCAAGGTTAGTCAGTGAGCAGATATGGAGTTCTTAATGAGGCAAGGGTATAGCAAACCTTCTGGGTTCCTTGCATCGATTCCAGGTTTACTGCATTGCACCCATTTTCACCCTACCCATCTTTTGTGAGGCCACCCTCTGAAAAAAGAGAGAAAACTCAGTCTACCGATAATTGCTCATAAAGGGGGACAGTAAACACACACACACACACACACCAACTCAGGCATACGAGCATGGTTGATTCTGAGACAAAGAAATCGCTCTCTCTTTATATATGCATAAAATACAACTCATAAATACGTAAATAACTTTGGAAATGATGGCGAATGGCATGTTGTTTAATAGAAGGCATTATAATAAATATGGGAGATGCTCCAACAACAAAGTAAGCCTGCAGTATTTCGAGAAAGAACTCAGAGGACATAACCTAAATTCTAACCTGGCTGCTGCCTTCTGCGCTTCCGTCTGGGTTTTATATCACCATCGAGCACAGCGTTAAGAGGGAAAGGCTGGGCCATCCAGAGCGATAAAAATGTAAAGAGGGGAGGACGGGAGCAGAAGGAGGTATTAATCTTCCGGAGAACATCTTGATAGTTTTCCAAGAAAAGAAAAGAGCCCTTGCTGGTACATGTCTAGATGCGGATACCAGCCCTACAACCACCACCATAGCTGCAAATCCCTAGTGTAGACAGGCTACGCTGCAATTTGAACCGGTGGAGCTGAAAATGGGAGTGAGCACCACCAATGCAAAGAGCGGTGCTGCCTGTCTACCTAGGGTTGCAATGATGCAGTTACACCGATGACTGATCGGGGCAAGTCCCCAGTCTACGCAAGGCTTTTAAAGTGTCTGTCTATTGTGATGCGGTCTACTCCTTTAGAATGAGCTCTTGGCTAGTGGGCGGAGCGTGCACCAACTATTTGTTTGATCATTTCTCCAAACAGCCACCTCAGTCTGGCCTGAGTGTGGTGCTTTGAGGAATGACACTACGGCATGGTCTGAAACTAGTTTCCTGAGCTCATGCCTCAGGATCACTGCTTCTCCGGAGATGATCCTTCTGAAAATAGTTTCAAGGCATGGTTGCCCTCAGAGTGAACCCCAATACATTCAGGGGTGCCAGCCAAGTCTCTTGGTGTTTATCTTTGCCCCTGCCTGCTGGAGTTGACAAAGCCCTGATTGGATGACTTGGGAAATCGCATTAATGGACAAAGCAGCCAATGTAATAAGTGGAGGTAGTGTGGCCTAGTGGATTGAGCACTTGACTGGGATTCAGGAGACTATGGGCCTATTCCCAGCTTGGCTGCTGGGCACCCTTGGGCAAGTCACGTCCCCTCTTTGTGCCTCAGTTTCCCCAGCTGTAAAAAGGGATAATGATACTGTCCACCTTTGTGAAGCACTTTGAGATGTATAGATAAAAAGCTACAAGGTGGATGACATACCATAATTGCTTTTATTGAACCAACTTCTGTTGGTGAGAGAGCTTTGGAAATTGCATTAATGGACAAAGCATTAATGGATAAGAGCTAGGTATTATTAAATGAAGGATATTCCCTGCTCTATTGGAGCCTTTGTGCTTACAGCTATGGTTTGGGGTTCCTGGGCCTGTCACACATTTCCTACAATTTTGGGCAAGTCACATTGCCTCAGTTCGTCTTTAAAATGGGGATGATCATAGGGGCACAGGGAGGAGCTATTCAGGGATGTCCGTGAGGTGCTTGGGTACCACTATCCTGAGGTCGGGGGCCATACACGTCTCTAACCAGACAGCAGAAGGGTCCCTCTCGCCCTTTCCCAGCCCCAAGCGGGAATGACTCATCGAGCCATGTTGGGCAAACATAGGTCTTAGGAACACGCACGCACTAAGAACTTCAGTGTGGCGGGTCGGCCCATAGGCTCTTAGACTGGGGGGACAATCCTAGCTTTGCCTGGAGCTGGATAAAAAGAATAAAGATGCACCCCATGGAACTGTCTGACTGAAGAAGTGATACACTGAGAGGCGACACCTCCAACCCCTTTTCTCAGTACGCAGTGTCCCACACCGCTGCCTGAATTTACAATGTGGGCACTCGACGCAGTGCTGCACTGCCAGACAAGCGGGCATGGGGCCATGCAAATGGTGGCGAGGGAGTGGGGAGGAGTCCAAGGAAGGGGAAGGAAGCAGGGATTAATTAAGGAAGGGAACCTTACCCCCCAAAAAACCCATCCCCACAATATTTTTTTCGAAAGAATTATAGCAGCTAATTGCAAGACAGAAATCTCTGTGGCCCCCAGCGGGGTCACAAAAAGCACTGGGGATTTCCCGTGCATTCGGGTAGAAAGAGTATTGGAAGGGGCGTTCTGCATCTGTCTACATGAATAAAGAGAGGTTCAGTAAAAGGCTCCGCCGGTGAAGAGGTCACTCCCAGGTTGTGCCTTTCAAAGCGCACACCACAGGTTGTTCTGCGACATCAAGCACAGGTCTCCACGGAGCTTCCCAATTTGTCTGAGTTTGATACAGATTCCAGAGGCGAGAGAGGGGAGGAACGTGTTTGTCTCGTCGTCGTACCGTGCACGCTTCTGGGGGGAGAGCGGGAAACCAGGGCAAATCCAAATGGAGGTGTTAGCGGTGTGGATGATAGGCTACCATAGGACAGGGGGAAATTACCAGGTCCCAGTGTCAGAGACCAGGATGTGGCTGGTCATCCCCAGTGGTTAGAGCGGGAGTCAATCATCACGGATTGGAACCCAGGATCAGAGGCCACATACCAGAGCCAAGGGCCAGATATGGAGTCACAAGCCAGGAATTGGAGTGGAGGATCAGAGCCAGGTTACCTGGAGTGAGGCCAATGCAGGAGCAAGGCTGGGAACAAGCAAAGCACAGGAGCAATCGGAGCCATGGGCAAATGCTTTGAACATTTGAGCAACTGCTGCTATGGGGCTTCAGAGCTGGTCTGCTGCCTCTTCCCTCCAATCAGGCAAGTGACTATACACCAGCTACACTTGTTAGGGTGTCCGGACACCAACTCTGCTGCAGCCCCTGACTCCTGACACTTAACAGGTAGGGGATGAGGAAAGACCATCTGAGGGCGAGAGAGAGATGGGTGTGTCATCCCTGGCAGTGGCACAATTAAGGATGCTCCTTCTGTAGCCTACAAGCAGAAATAGTCTGGATCAAAGTAATAAATCCAAACTCACTTAAAAAGTTATCCCGATTTTTCTCTTCTCCAGCCCATTTCTCTTCTCCAGCCCATTTCTCTTCTCCAGCCCATTTCTCTTCTCCAGCCCATCTCTTCTCCAGCCCATTTCTCTTCTCCAGCCCATTTAAAGCAGAGGCAGCAGACCAGTACTCGTCATTAGGCTCAAGAAAGGTCCCTCTTCAGAATGAGGAGCAGTAATAAGCAGCAGAAACTGAGCTGGTTGGGAATCTCTCGACACAACTTTTCAGGTCCAAAAATGCCAGTTTATCAAAAATGAAACTTCTCAAGATAGGGACAGTTTCACCTGATTTCCAGTTTGGAAATAATTATGGGGACAAGAAGTTTGAAAATGGTCAAAACATCCCATTTCAACATTTTTTAAATGAAAAGTTCTATCGGTTCCAAAGGGCTATTCTTTTTTAAATGAAAGTTAATATTTAGTAAAATATATACACCTCTACCTTGATATAACGCTGTCCTCGGGAGCCAAAAAATCTTACCGCGTTATAGGTGAAACTGTGTTATATCAAACTTGATTTGATCTGCCGGAGCGCACAGCCCTGTCCCCCCGGAGCACTGCTTTACCGCATTATATCCAAATTCGTGTTATATCGGGTGGCGTTATATCAGGGTAGAGGTGTATCAATAAGTGGTCAAAATCAAAAAAGAAATATTTCAGAATGAAAGGTTTGGAGCGACCCATTCCATATTTATTTCAGATTTTTGGTTTGTGAAGTATCAGAGGGGTAGCCGTGTTAGTCTGGTTCTGTAGAAGCAGCAAAGAATCCTGTGGCACCTTATAGACTAACAGACATTTTGCAGCATGAGCTTTCGTGGGTGAATACCCACTTCTTCGGATGCAAGTCCGTTTTTGCATCCGAAGTTCTTGCATCCGAAGAAGTGGGTATTCACCCACGAAAGCTCATGCTGCAAAACGTCTGTTAGTCTATAAGGTGCCACAGGATTCTTTGCTGCTTGGTTTGTGAAAGCTTTTGAGCATTTCATCCTGAGTTGGAATAGGAAAAGGTTTTGAAATCTTCACAATTCTGGGGGCGATCGGAAACCCATTTCTCACCCAGCTCTAATCAGAAGGCTTGAGTTCTGCTTCTTTCTCTTCTGCCTCATTAGATCACTGCTCCCTCAAGATCTGGTAGCCTGCCCCACCAGTTGTCAGTGCTCTGATGCTCCAGAGAAAGGTGAAAAGCCCCTACACACAGCATTTAGCCAAGTGTACAGTGCTGTGCATGAGGAAAAGAATGGTCTTCCTGACCCCTGAAGGCAATCGGCTTGTGCCCTGAAGCATGAAATTTGATTAGCCTCATCATCTCATTTTATATAACTGTACATGTTATTGATGGTACTAAAATTATCTAACCTGTTTTAATAATCCAGCCACAGTTTTCCCCCAATGACCTCCTGTGGCTATGAATCCCACAGGGCACTGGCACATGGCGTAGTGTATCTTTCCATTCATTCTACCTCAGGGGTAGGCAACCTCTGGCACGGGTGCCGAAGGCGGCACGCGAGCTGATTTTCAGTGGCACTCACACCGGCTGGGTCCTGGCCACCGGTCCGGGGGGGGGCTCTGCATTTTAATTTCATTTTAAATGAAGCTTCTTAAACATTTTAAAAACCTTATTTACTTTACATACAACAATCGTTCAGTTATATATTATAGACTTATAGAAAGAGACCTTCTAAAAACGTTAACATGTATTACTGGCACGCGAAACCTTAAATCAGAGTGAATAAATGAAGACTCGGCACAGCACTTCGGAAAGGTTGCCTACCCCTGTTCTACTTTTACCAGTCATTAATTTCATCAAGTCTTCCCTTGTTCCCCCATTACTGGATGCAGTAAGAAGGAGGAACAGATTAAGTCTCACTCTGTTCTTCGTAATGCTGAACACAAACAACTCCCAACACCCATTAATAAGCTCAGTAGGAAACACGACTGGACTTTAGAGGTTTGGAATTAATCCTCTGCCCCTTGCTGTCACCTAGCTGCTCCCCATGGGATTGTGGGACTTGGCCTAGGCTCTTTAAAACCAACCTCGGGAGATTTAGCAGATTAACTTGAACTCTCCAGCCTCCAGCCAGCTGAGCTAGAATCCTGGCAGAAATGAATACACGCACCTGACCTGATCTCCTCAGGGAGGTCCCATCATACAAATCACGCACTCCACCAGAGAACATCCAACCCGCTCTCAGATGGTCAACTCCCCTCTCCCTCCCTTAGGTTCCCCCCTCTTCCAGTTCTGTGAGGGGAGGAGGGATTGCTCAGTGGTTTGAGCATTGGCCTGCTAAACCCAGGGTTGTGAGTTCAATCCATGAGGGGGCCACTTAGGGATCTGGGGCAAAATCAGTACTTGGTCCTGCTAGTGACGGCAGGGGGCTGGACTCAACGTCCCTTCCAGTTCTGTGAGGTAGGTATATCTCCATATATTAAGAAAATCTGAGAAGAAGGTGAGCAGATCTAAAGTCTCCCTCCATCCAGGAGACATCACTCTACTGGAGTTTCCACAGCATCCCTTTACATGAGGGAAAAGGAAAGAAAGGGGTGTCAGAGGTGGATTGGATCTGAAATGTCCAAAGGGCTGGATGCCCTTTCCCCATCTGCATATGGCAAACAGTAATCCCCTTTGGCTTTGTTTTGTGTAGAGAGATGAGATAAAGAACAAATAACCAATTGCTCTACCAATAGTAGTCAGAAAGTGGTAGTGGCAGGAGGTGTGACCTACTCAATGTAAGTGCAGGGGCACGTTCTGATGCTGTTTCCTGTGTACTGCACCTTTAAATATACGATGGTTCAGAGCAGGGTGTGGAGTGGATTTCTGAGCATCAGTTCTAGATGTCTGGTAATGACTGAGTAACAAACACACTATGATTTTTCTCCTTGGGACTTGGTCTCATCTACATGGCACAATTGCATCAATTTAACTGAACCAGTTTGAGTTCATAGCTTAGGTTTAAAGCAGTGCTACTTTCTCATGTGGACAAGGCCTTACATTGGTTCTTTCTTGATTTCTTGCTTTTTCTTAATCAGAGTAAAAATCAGTGAGACGCAAAGCAAGTAATTGGTTACTGGTAAATGGTCACCATAACACACAGGATCCCATCCCATCCCTACGCTCCCGCTGAAGTCAATGCGAGCTGAGGGTATTCAGCACATTACAGGATCAGGCCCGCATCAAAACCATAGGCTCCTCCGTAACAAAATAGACAATAGGGTCACCAGTCTATGGATCCTGCCTTCAGCATTGGCAGAGGTGTAGGGTCTCATTCATTGTTGTCCAGCCCTTAGTGTAGCTGATTCTGCCAGTGCAAAGCGGATCTAAAATGCCACCAAATCCTTATGGAAGCATTTGAATTTGCACCAGCATGAGAGCACAAAGTGACGGTCAGTCAGGCCTCTAATGCTTCCTGAGAGCCAGTCTGCCTTCAGAAAGGGGCTTTGTAGGCTTTCTTAAGAGCACCCGCATTCCCAGCTCCTTCCCCGGCGCAAATGCCACTCCTGGTGACTGCCATGACAGCATAAGTCTGTGCAGATAAACTCTCCGCACTGACGGCAGAGCTGAATTCCCAGGCCGCCCCATTGACCTACTAGTTAAGCACCGCAGAGCCGGCTGCTTGATTCCCAATGCAAACATATGCTTTCAAACACAAATTGGGATTCTTCTCGCAGATTAAAGCTGTTTTCCTTCCCTGGAAAACAGCCTGTGAGGAGAGTTTAAAGGCTCCCGAACTTCTCGACACTCTGTGGCTCAAGAGGGTTTGATATTCATGTCTGCCAGCGTCTCCCCTCCCCACCACTGTCTCCCCGTCTGGAGCTTTCCTCCTGCCGATTTCCCTCAGGTCAGAGGAGCTCTGTCATCAAGCCCCCACTGAGACTTATTTCCAAAGATCAGCACTGACCCAGAAGTCACTTGGCACAGCCCCATTAGAACAGTATGTGCTGCCGTGGCTGAGAGGAGCCTCTCGCAGAGACCCGATTCCGGATGTCGGGGCGTCTGCTAAGCACTTGTCAGGCTCCCGTATTTCAGAGACGAGTCTTTATGCTGCTGACCCAGTGACTGGAGGACGTATTTATAAAACAACACACAAGGGCTGGCTTGTTGACCCCTGCTGCTAGCCAGAGGCGCCCGCGTGACGGCTCAGCCCAGTGAACGGCTGTGGGGCAGAAGACCATTCCTGCCTGGATGTGAGCGGGAGGTGGGGTGCCCCGTGCAGAGGAAGGGAGCAGGGACAGTGGCGCTGGAACAGTTTTCAGAGTGGGGGTGCTGAGCTGTGCATCCCCCGCCCCCCACCGTGCGTGACCCCTCCACCCCCTAGAGCTGGGGCCAGGAGCAGGCCTGTGGCTGCGGGAGGGGGGGGACAAGGGCAGGGGCGAGGTGTCCTAGGCTGTGGCCAGAGCTGGGGGCGGGTGGGAGCCTGAGGCCAAGGCTGGCAGCCAGGACACGGGTGCAGGGCTGGCAGCAGAGCCCCTGGGTGCGGGGCCGGGACCCTGTGCAAAACCTGGGGTTACTGCAGCACCCCCGCATGCCCCTAGTTCCCATGCCTCTGAGCAGGGGTGAGCGCTGACAAGGAGGGGGCTGGGTGCCTCTCCGACCGGAGGAGTTGTTAGAGTAGACGAGCCACATAAACATTACTCCGGGCTTGCAGGAGCACGCAGAGCTAGCACAGGCGCTGCGAGAACACGGGTGAAAGGGAGCAGGAGAAAACCCTGTGCTGCTTCCCCCAAACTAGCCCAACACAAGAGGTTTGGGATTTTAGTTTCGATCTGCAGACAGTTTGCTGGTCGTTCCAGCCATCAGTTAAAACTGCATTAGCTCTTGCAAACAAAACAACTCCCCCTTCCCCACCAAACCAACGAAAGCTTCCCGCCATCCCTCGTACAACCTCCCCGGTAAAAGTGTGACCAAACAGAGACCTTCTTCAGCAGCACCTACATTTGCATACACGCAGGGGCGGCTCTAGACATTTCGCCGCCCCAAGCAGGGCGTCATGCCGCGGGGGGCGCTCCGCCGGTCGCCCGGTCCCACGGCTCCGGTGGACCTCCCGCAGGCGTCCGCTGGTCCCGTGTCTCCACCTGCGGGAGGTCCAGCGGAGCCGCGGGACCAGCGGACCCTCCGCAGGCACGCCGCCGAAGGCAGCCTGCTTGCCGCCCTCCCGGCGACCAGCACAGCACCCCCCGTGGCATGCCGTCCCAAGCACGCGCTTGGCATGCTGGGGCCTGGAGCCGCCCCTGCATACACGGCCTCTGTTGGCCTAAGGGGCACGGTGATTTCCTGAGTCAAAGCCTTTACCCTGACTCCTGCATACCGACCTCGGGGCGGCTAGCCCAAACGTCCCAGCTGAGCCCAACTATCAGAGCGAGGTCTGTAGAGAAAGGGGCCAGCTCTAAGATACACAAACCCCAAACCATAAAGGGATCTATAGATCTAAACCAATGCCTTGAATTGCATGGAGAAGCCTGCTGGAAGTATGTAGAATCTCTGGAGCACAAGTATAACATACGCTAGGTGAGAAGTATCACCACATTCAGGGCCGGCTCCAGGCACCAGCATCCCAAGCAGGTGGTTGGGGTGGCAATCTGCAAGGGGCAGCTGTCCCTGTGTTTTTGCCCCCAAGCAGCGTGCCGAATTGCCGCAGCGGACGGCGGGGACAGTCCATGTGCCGTTAGGGTGGCTCGCACGTGTCCGTGGCGGCGCAATTCGGCGTCAGCGTCTATGTTCACCTGTCCTGTTCAGCTGGCTGAAGATAGAAGCTGCCGCCGAATTGCCGCCACCGCGGAAACACACGAGCCACCCTAACGGCACACGGACTGCCCCCGCCCTCCGCAGCGGCAATTCGGCGCGCTGCTTGGGGCGGCAAAAACAGTAGAGCCGGCCCTGACCACGTTTTGCATACGCTAGCTGCAGTCTCTGAGTGTGCAGGTGTGGAAGAACATCAACATCTAGTTGACCAATTTTCAAATTCTCCACCCTATGGACAGATGGCAAATATTTGAAATTGAAACTACATTGTTTAATTGCGACTGGTCACATTAAGTCACATGGTATTGTTTCTGCGCTCGGGTTGGGTGAGTGGCACACATTTTTGCATGAGAATCTCCAAGTCAGTTTCCACAAATGGTCAGGCACGTGGCTTTGCAATTTGCTTCCTGTGAATATTCCTGCCAGTAATCCCCAAGGGCATAAATGTTCATGGAACGTGAACATAAAAGGGTTATTAACACGGGAGACAGAATGAACTTAAAAGCCTATTAAAAGAAGCCAGAGAAAAGTCACCAAAATAATATTTGCTCAGTTCTAGTGTTAATGAACAACAATCCCTTCCATTATAGAAATGGCTGGGTGAAATGCTCTGGTTTGTGTTATGGAGGAGATCAGACTAGATCATCATAGTGATTCCCCTGACCTTAACATCTATGAAGACACCGCAAGAGCCCTGAGCTCTGCTTTAAATGACTAGCTGTCCTGCACACTTGCACAGTGTGGCTCTAGGTCCTGGTTTAATGGCTGGACCACATTTCTGAGTCCGCCAGCGGCTTTGAGTTCACACAGCTGGGACATTTTAGCTCAAGCATTAGAGATTCATGCTTTTAGACCCAGGACTTTCCAGGATCAATGTTAGCTGCAGATGACCCATCCAGGGGTATTCAGCTCAGCCTCATTGTGAGGAGACAGCAATGCAGTGCAAAAGCACTGCTGCCTAGTGGTTAGAGCACTGGAGGAGGCCTCTGTTCTATTCATCTCACACTGATCCATTAGGTGACCTTGGGCAAGTCCCTTCATCCCTCTCTGCCTCAGTTTCCCCATCTGCCAAACGAGGACAATGCTACCTCCTTTGTAAAACACATTGAGAGCGACGGATGAAATTTGTTATATAAGCGCTGTTATTAATCAGTCCTTACCCAGAAAAAGTTCCCATTTATTTTCATGGAAGTTTGGTCCAAGTAAGGTCTGAGTTAAAAGAATCTCAGTACTCGTCTCACAGTGCAGATATAATCTATCAAGCTAACATTAATTCCCCGTTATCCTGATTCAATGCTTCTATTTAAGGAGCTCGCAGGAACCTGGGATCCAGGTCTTACACTGTGAGTTTAACCCATAGAGACATACTCAGGGGTGGCTGTGCATGAACTCACTTTGCCCATCTCTCTTTAAAAATATCTCTCTATCCTCACATCAGTATGCAAAGAAAGCCAAATTATACAGGGCATTAAGCATGCAGTATAAATGAGGCTACAGGAAGGGGAGAGTGGATGGTGAATGTTTATGGAATAACTTAACAACTGGGAATGATGCTGCATTTTCCATGCAAGCAGACAGACAAATATAACACGGCCCCAACAGGGAAGAGTAAATCCCTGTAGTTTGTGGCCTACTTTCAGCTTCATTAATGGAATAAAGGCCAAGAGGCACGATGTCATGAAATTAGCATCCTAATTAAACATTGCCTCTGACTCCGTCTCTCTGCCTCGGCCCCTCCCTTCCTCTCTGGATGAAGTCCGTGGCTTTGCTGGCTCAGTGCACTGCTGTTTGCAGAGGGTTGCAACTTCTTCGGAGTTGTGTGTTATAAGGCTGTGCCAGCACGTCGGCAGCAGCTTGTTCTGTGGTGGCAGCCAGGGGTCAGGCGACCTGGCTTCTCTTGCTGTGAGAGCCTACAGCAGGAGGTTTACCTCTCAATACCTGGAAGACGGTGAATACTGCCTCACCCTTGCAAAGCATTTTGAGATCTTCACAGGGTGGGATCTATGTACATGCAACCACCGAGGGGGCGTGAAGCAAGCTCCGTGAGCTGCACACGTCAAAACTATTGTGTGTGTGGCGGGGGGAGGGGGTTTCAGATCTGAACTTGCATCCCAAATTTGCAAATGGGTCCTGCCTTTTGGGCAGAGCCAACACACCAGATAACAAACAGCCCTGGACTTGAGAACACAGAATCATAGACTATCAGGGTTGGAAGGGACCACAGGAGGTCATCTAGTCCAACCCCTTGCTCAAAGCAGGACCAATCCCCAACTAAATCAAGAGCCAGAGCCCAATTTAACAGAGGGGTAGCCGTGTTAGTCTGGATCTGTGAAAGCAGCAAAGAATCCTGTGGCACTTTACAGACTAACAGACGTTTTGCAGCATGAGCTTTCGTGGGTGAATACCCACTTCGTCGGATGCAAGTCATTCGCCCAATCTGGCACTTGAGCCCGCCTCTATTAACACAACACGCTGTTGTCTTTCCTCTCATTGTACCATTGTCGTCATCATAAAACCACAGCCCATTGTAAAGAGGAGGGGAGGGTTAACAGTACTTTCCTTCTTGGACCAGGGGCCGGTGCCTCTGCCCCACTCCAAGCGAGGCAGCAAAGCAGAGGTCAGATACAGTGGGGGAGCACATGCGGTCAGGGGCGGCTCTAGCTATTTCGCCGCCCCAAGCACGGCGGCACGCCGCGGGGGGCGCTCTGGCGGTCGCCGGTCCCGCGGCTCTGGTGGACCTCCTGCAGACGTGCCTGCGGAGGGTCTGCTGGTCCCGCGGCTCCGGTGGAGCATCCGCAGGCACATCTGCGGGAGGTCCACCAGAGCTGCCTGCCGCCCTCCCGGCGACAGGCAGAGCGCCCCCTGCGGCATGCCGCCCCAAGCACGTGCTTGGCGCGCTGGGGTCTGGAGCCGGCCCTGCATGCGGTACCCATTTAAAGGGTGGCAGAGCTATCATCGCACTCCCTGGGAAGCCCCCCAAAGGAATTCTAGCTGAGTCAGCTACAGCTGCCCCACTTCCTTGTGCATCTCCTCAGGCCCGCCCCACGAAGCCAGGCAGCACCTGGAGGGGACCGTGTAGCCTATAACTTGTACAGCACTTTGGGATCCCCGACGGATGAAAGAACGTAAGATCTCATCGTAAAGATTTAATAAAGGAATAAAGACACCCAAGAAACAATGCCAGAGAAAGGCCTTGTCGTGGAAGACCATTAAAAGCCAGACCCAGGAAGAGGCGGAGCAAAGGGAAATGATGTGTCAGTTTCAGGGCAACCTTTTACGTACTCTGCATTATCACTAGAGACAAGCCAAACGGAGAACTCCTGACTCCACCCCCTTTGGATTTCAGGGGAGGAGGAGAGGAGGGACGGTGGGATCTGAGTCCTCAGACACTGACCTGTCCCCAGACACTGTTTTTCATGTCAAGTTTCATCCAGAAATGGAAGGAGCCTCTAGCCCTGCTCTGCTTTGGCTGTGCATGAGAACACAGCTGGATTTTCATGAGATTTCAGCCCAACATTCTGGAAAGCTCCTGGGAAGAGCTGATCTCATGAGATTTCCACCATTCAGGATGTCTGACGGATGACAAGATCCACTTGCACATAATTTCAGCTCCGATCCGGCGTCACACTCCAGCATTGGCCTACCATCCAAACTAGGCGCGTCTCTGCCTGGTGCCATATTCCACACCAGCAGGGATGGACACCAACTGCAGGCGTGCACTGGAAGTTCCCTAGTGCCCATTACTGTAGTCCCATTTCAAATAGTGCCACATTCATGCACACCAGCAGGGCCCACAATGAACACTAAGCTCAGGGTCTGACTCAGGCTTAAGCCCAAGCCCCGCTTCCACCCACCCACGAGTCAGTCTGACTCAGGTCAGCAAGCACTCAGCAGCTGGGTCCTAGGACTCTGCTAGCGGGAGTGGATCAGAGCCTCGTCCCACTGTGACTCAGGTCCAAGCTCCATCATTTTGCAGCATGAATACAGGTCAAGCTGCTTCCCCAAGTCAGAAGGGCTGAGTATCACAAACTGGATCTGCTAAGATGGCTGTGAGACCCGGTCCAGTGACTGTAAACCTGTTTCCGTTGCAGTGTGGATGCTCAAGCACAGCCATGGGAACACCAAGCCCACAAGCCCTGATCCCGCACAGGCCCGCACTTAGTGTGCAGTGTAGACACACCCCTTGGTGCACCACATGTGGCTGTGCATTAAAATTTACACCTCAGCTTGTGCAGACCAATGCAACCTGTAGACAAACCCACATTTGGCTATATTGCTAGTATTTATCATTTTTATTACAGTAGAGATCAAGGGACCATTGTGCTGGTGCTGTACACGGGAGCAGGAGAAGAGAATCCCTGCCTCCCAAATGTTTATCCCCAGCAGGGATGGAGAACTTGGACACAGAGAGACAGAGGCCCAGATTTTTAAAGATGTTTAGGTGCCTGACTCCCATTGATTTCAATAGGAATTAGGCACTAAATATTTTTAAATATTTGGGCCTAAGTGACTTGCCCAAGGTCACACAGGAGACCTGTGGCAGAGCTGGAAATTGAAGCCAGTCGAGTGTCTTAACCACAGACCGATCTTCCTCTCTAACTCATTCAGTTCCTTTCCCCGTGGCTTTCCATGCAACTCCCCGGCGAAGCTACACTGGGTCATCCCTGTAATGTCCGTGTCTCCGTGTGCGTTTGTCTCCAATAAAGATGGAGCGATTTCCCTCGCTCTGCATCTTTTGTGCAGGTGCGCGTTTTAAAAACACAACATCAGCACTCTGCAAAAGTGTTTCTGTTAACATTTATCACCCTTTCCCTTAGTCATCACCGCCGCTGCCCTCCCTGGGGAATGGGGATGCTAATTCAGAGGAAGATTTAACGCCAGCCCACGGGAAGCCCTCGCATTAAAACACCACCACCACCAGCACAAGAGAGTGGGAAAAGAGACAGAAAGGGAGAAAGAGCCCTCGAAGAAAGAGAGAATGGGAATCTCAATCGCCTTTGATTGCAGCCCCGTGCTTTTTAATTGTTCCGCCTGAGCAAGCCCTTTCTTTGCGAGACCGTCGTTAATGAAAAAGTCCATTGCGGTCATTCTGCCAACTCTAAGTTTATTCTTGTCCAGTAGTTTCTTGGAATCCCAGAGCTGTTAATATACCTAGAGTGGAGCAGCTGCAGGGCAACCTATTTCTATGATAATGTGCCTACAGAGTTTTTATTGTCCTTTTTTTTTGATGCCTAACTGCTATCCTTGCCTCCCCCCGCCCCCGACACACTTCTCCCCTAAATTCTTCCATAAGGTCTTCCCGGTGCTCCAGATGGGACAATACAACTGTTTAGATTGCCAGCTTCTGAGGGCCAAGACTCTGCCTTCATCAGAGTCAGTGCTTCTCTGGCGGCTTTTAAACATAAATACGGTTTACAGGCAATGGAAGCTGCTTGTAGGGAATTGCTGCTCGTAGAAAGTCATTTCAAAGCATTGTCCAGTTGCAATGAAATCCTGATCCTAGGTACTAAGGAGAAAATGACTTTGCCCACAAAAGCTTATGCCCAAATAAATCTGTTAGTCTTTAAGGTGCCGCCGGACTCCTCGTTGGTTTTGTGGCTACAGGCTAACATGGCTACCCCCTGATACTTTGCCCTCATGGGGTTCCAATGTATATATCTACAGGGCTTAACTCTATGCTGGCTTCTATGCTGGTCAAAAACTTTCCATCCAAATTTTTCCTCCTGATTGAAAATTGCAGTTTCAATTAAATGATCGCACTTTCCTCAATATTGTTCATTTTTTGTCAAAAGAACAGAAAACCTGGAAATGTTTCTATACAACCCTCTACCAAAAAAAAAAGTATTTTTTTAAAGAAAAAGTCCGAACTTTTTTTCTGGGAGAAAAACAAGAAACAACATCTGACCAGCTCTAATACTGTACAATTCCACTGACTTCAGCAGAGTACCTATCAGAGGGAGAATTTCCCAGTAAAGCTGGAGATGATTGAGGATAAATAATCAAAACATCCAAAAGAAACAAAAGCCTCACAGTACAGAAGCTATCAGAGACATTAAAGATCTCAACTCCATGCAGTAATAGTCTGATTCTGTCTTCAGTTACCCCCATGAAACTATATCGAAAGAGATGATAAACCCTAAATCTTCAGAATGCTGGCACAGAACGTTAGCCCCATGACTTCTGTTAGTGAGAAATGGTGTTTGCACTCAACATAGTTCATATCAAAGCAGCTCGGTTATTGATGAATCAAGGGTTGGCATAACAAGTTCAACCTGGAATCTGGGGGGAGTCTCTCTCTCTTCTGGCTTCTCCATCACACTAATAAGAAAGATCCTGCAATGACAGGGCAGCTGACAAGGCTGCCACTAAAGGAGCAAGCTAAAAAGAACCCACCTCACTCTCCTGTTGCTATGTTGGCGCTGCGGAGCTGACAGCCGTAAAAACTTTCTTGGGTCAGTAAAGTGCTCAGATGTGACTCAGACAGGTAGAGATCGGAAAGGGTTATTCTTAGTCACTTCTCTAACTAAAATTGCAGTCTAGATTTCCTATACCTAGAAGGGAGTCATTTCTTCTTGGTGCATCTGGAAAATTGGATACTAAATTCTAAATACCACAGCCCTTTAAACTTGATCGTTATTTCCTTTCTTTAACGGGAATATGGAGAGGGGGCTGGTTTAGCACCTGTGGAGTCTGGAATTTTGTGTCTATCCACAGAACAGGAGAACTCGCCCCCTTGCCAATGGGATCCACTCTAAAGGTGAGAGGAGATTTCAGCCTCCAAGCCTGTTCAAATCCTTGGCCTCTGCTAAGGACAGCAGTGATTCTTTTTAACCTTGTGAAATTGACCTGTTTTGGTCTCATTGCGGCCAACTAGAGGCTTGTACCTGGTCAGCTGTTGCAGATTGTACTCCACTAATCATTCCCCATATCGAATGAAACTCAGATTCCACTTGCATTAAAAAAAAACATGGACAAAGGAAACAAAAGGAACTATTGGGGAGTAGTTGTAGCCAAGTGGTTAAGGTGCTGGACTAGAGATCAACTGGGGGCCCCCTGCACAGATTTGAATCCTGTCAACTACAGAGGAACTTGTGGTTCTTTAAAAAGGGGGATCGCTCAGTGGTTTGAGCATTGACCTGCTAAACCCAGGGTTGTGAGCTCAATCCTTGAGGGGCCATTTGGGGCAAAAATCTGTCTGGGGATTGGTCCTGCTTTGAGCAGGGGGTGGGACTAGATGACCTTCTGAGGTCCCTTCCAACCCTGATATTCTATGATCAGTAGGTATCCCAGAATTCCTCCATGTCAGGCACATCTGCTTTATACATGAGAACAGCAGTTCTTTGGAAATGATTTGCCCAGGTCCCTTTTCTATTATTATTTGTATTATGGGAATGCATAGAGCATCTCGACTGAGATCAGGGCCCCGTTGTGTTAGGCACTGGACAAACCCATAGTAAGAAACAGTGCCTGCGCCGGGGAGCTTAAAACCTAAATAGACAAGACAGCCAGAGAGTGGCAGGGGAAAATGAGCCACAGAGAGGTGAAGGATAAATTACCTAAGTTCAATTTTTAAAAAGGACAGGGAGTACATCAAGACTGCAAACAAAGGTCTGCAACAGTGAGTCTCAGAGCCTGGTTCTACAGACTTGGGCTTGTGCTACACGGCTGAAAATAGCAGGGTAGATGTTCCCGCTTGGGCTCTGAGCCCCTCCCACCCTGCTATTTTCAGCCCCACACCACCAGCCCGTCTGTAGACCTTGGCTCTGAGACTCACTGCTCTGGGGTTTTTTGCAGTGTAGACATACCCTTAGATGTTTAAGAGCCTACGCCCCATTGACTTCCCATAAGACTTGGGCTGCAAAGGGCCTGAATCATTTCTGAGAATAGGATTTGGGCTCCTAAGTCACTTAGGTGCTTTTGAAAATTTTACCCAGAATGATCACCAAAGGTCACAGTCCAAGACAAGATTAGAACCCAGCTCTCTTCAGCTCCAGACTAATGCCCTAGCTACCAGACCACACACTAAAACCAGTCTCACTCAAAACTGCCATATTTGACTTCATTTTGTGGCAAAGCCATGAGCTTTGCATGGTTTTCACTGGGGATGGATCTGAACCATCTCTTAGTAGGTTCCGCTCTGCATTTGCATCTCAAGACTATGTAATAGGATGAATCTGAACATTCTGAAGTTTGGGATCATTTGGATTCAGATCTTGATTTTGAAGCCAAAATTCAAGGCATGTTTTGAGCCCGGGTTTGGTCTGCTCATTGGGAAGATACAGATTGAGACCCAAAGAGTTTTAACCTTAGTTTTGAAACAACACCAGGAATCTGTCCCACTTTTGCTCAAGGCTGGTACAGATTGGCCACCCCGAGTGCATCTGGGCTGAGCATGGAGTCTCCAGCAAGACCAGAGCCTTTGACGGGGTTTGGCCATGAATTTTTGCCTCGCTCTGCCTGGGTCTTTAATGAGAACAACTCTGCACATCTGAAAGATGCAGCTCTGCATAGCAGTATGTGGCTGAGAGCATGGAGTGCTCAGACTTAATGGTATGTACCTTTTCCCCGACCCTCCCCCAACAAGGTCTAGTGACTCAGGCAAAACAGAAGTTGAATCCAAGCTTGGTCTCGTCAAACTCCCCACCAGAGAAATGAACAGAACAGCTCCCTCTCCAAGGAGCGCCGGCAGTTCACATCACAGTGGTATCAACCAAGCTGCAGACGCTCTGCAGTGAACATCCCTCAAGGATCTGGGAAGCCAGCCCACCTGCTTATTGAGCCATTACCTATTCTGTAAACATTACATTTACCAACCACATTCCTAACAGAGACCCGGCTATTACTTCCTTGGCCCTGAGGTACAAGCGGATTCTGCCAGCCTACGGGCCTCTCTGCTTTTTGCCCTCGTTGTGTTTGAGTTTCTCAGCAGAGGGGAACAGAGGAATTTACTCTTCCAGGTCTGGCACAGTCTCGCCACCAGCACAAAGCTGCTGAAGGAAGCTGTTTTCATCTTGTTCCATCTGTCGACTCTGGATGAACAAAGGGAGACCTGGTCACCTCCAATAGGTAATAATTGGAGATATACCAATCTCCTAGAACTGGAAGGGACCTTGAAAGGTCATTGAGTCCAGCCCCCTGCCTTCACTAGCAGGACCAATCTTTGCCCCAGATCCCAAAGTGGCCCCCTCAAGGATTGAACTCACAAGCCTGGGTTTAGCAGGCCAATGCTTAAACCACTGAGCTATCCCTCCCCCTCAATGGTAAACTCTGAGACTGGATTAAGGCAGGGAATTCACACTTTTCCTTTACAGTCTGTGGGTGTTGTTGACCCCTCACATCAAAACTTCCCCGAGTCTTGGTAGGCCTTCCAGCCGTTGCAAAGAACAGCTAATCAAATGGTCTTACAAATTATGAGTATGATTATTGTTTAATACAGTAGCTGCTAGCTCAGACAAAGTGAGTAGGGGAAGGGAGGAAAGGAACCTAAAAGGATGCTGGGTATTTTTTTCCTTTTACCTCATTAAGCTTTGCTTCCAATTACATTTTAATGATTCTTGATGTCTTCTGTACGCTAGCATTTACTGCAGTCTCTTTAAATTTAATCGTCTTGATAATGGGTTACTCTGACACTGCAAATTAGGGGCTGAAAGAAACCTTTTGCCATTTATAGAAAAGATTCTGTGTGTCCACACTACAGCTTGTTGCTGTACTCAGCAGGTTCACACATTCCTTCTGGCTACAGGATTCCTAAGAAAGCAAACTAGGGCTCAGCAAACCAGCTGGGAGAAAACAAGATGCTCTCCTTCAACTTCAAGTTATTGGCTTGAGGCAGGAATGATGGGATAAAATGTGATGGCCTGTATTATGCATAAAGTCAGACCAGATGATCCCAACAGTCCTTACTAGCCTTATGAAGCTATAAGAACCCATCAAACTTCAAACCCAAGCTGATATTTTGCCTCCCTTCCCATCCTTTCATTATTTTTTCACTTGTACATCCCTCCGACCTTCCTTTTCCCGGCAACGCCGACATATCTTAACCGTGGTGGCTGTTCTTTTGATATTTCCAGCCAAACAAGCCTGTTCTTGTGACTTTTACAGTCAAATGTTTATGGCAGACCAAGGAAGTTACAATCCATCTTTAGAATCAATTTCTCAAAGGCCCCAAGGATCCATCCCAGTTTCATCTCCAAAAGTCTCAGCAGTGGGATGGAAATCCCAGAGGGTCAGACTTCCTCAAGTGGTTTCAAGGAGAGTTATATGAATAACTGTTTTTTTGGTCCACTGGCAGTCCCAAAAAATCTTTTGAAAATTATTTTGGATCAACCCAAAATGATTTTTTTTTAAATTCTCAGACCCCCGAGAAGTTGAAAAAAAATTGCTCTGAATTGAATGAAACACTTCATGTTTCTGTTTTGATATGGGACTGTTTCTTAAAAAATATATTTCTTGAAATAAAATGGAATGAAAATTTGAAACAAAAAGGTTTTTTTTCAAATCTTAAAATTCTTTTTTTTTCTTTTTTTTTTTCAGAATTTTTGGAGGCTTTTTCCAGTTGAAGCAATTTGGTAAATTTGACACAAATTTGCAAAATGTTGCAGCTGAACTGAATTTGCATGTTTTGCAAAAAATTTTAAAAGTTTTCAGCCAAAAAATATTCACCCAGCTTTGGTGTCAAGTACTCACTGATTTAGGCTGGCTCAGAGTTACTGGGAAAGTTGGTTCTTCTCCTGGGGTGCATTTCAGGGCAACACCAAAGCGGCATGAAATTTAACACTCTCCACCCCCATGCACACACTTAAAAATAAATTGCTTTTTTTCTAGCCGATCGGTCAGCTGGCTGGCTGCACAGTCTGTGAGAATGGTGAATGCTGCTTCTACGTGGGCTGATACAAGTGGGTGAAACCACACTTAACTCAAGACAGGTGAGCTGGAGGCAGAGAACTTGGGCCCATGTGAATTTTTCATCTGCATTTCTCTAAGGCAAATAAGCATTCTCATCCTGCAGGCAGGGAAAGCGAGATGCAAGGAATTAAGTGGTTTGCCAAAGGACACACAAGAAATCAGTGACAAAGCCAGGACTAGAACTCAATCTGCCCATCTTGCTCTCTATCCACTGAACCATGTTGGTAATAAACCAATCTCCTGCCACTTGATAGAGGGCTTTAATCCGCTTACCACATGAGTCGGGTCTAAAATTAATAAATAAAGAGGAAAAGACCTGCTTTTCCCCCCCACCCCTCCTGCACATTTATCATCCAGGGAACATAAATAATTGAGAAGAATAGTACATAAAATTAATTGTCGAAAATAGAGGCTTTTAAAGTCTCATCTGCATTAAAAAATAAAACAGGGATCCCTGAACACTCCATTTTGTAAAGTCACTTCCAGCAGACTTTCTGCATCTGCATAGAATTAGCCGCAAGACTGAGCAGCACCATTCATCCTGCTAGGATGTGCTTATCTGGCACCCATAGATCTTTATCATATGAAAACATTAATTGAATATTTATTGACGAACACTAGAGAGAGGCAAGAGAGAGATGCACACTGGGTGGGGGTGGGAGGAGGGAAGTTGGGAAGATGGTGACTGCGGGTTTGTACTGTTGCTGTAGCTATAGATCGCCCTTGCTGGTTTCCTCATTCGCCCCCACTGTAATCATGCATTAAATCACAGAAAAAATGAATTAATGAATACAGAGAGCTTCTCTTCTCTCATCAAGAACCTTCTGCAGGCAGGACAACTCAGAAGACATAACAAATAAGAGAGCTCAGGCCCTGCCGTGCAGAGATAGAAACCACAAGCTCTTGCTGTGAGGGACTTTAGTTGCTTGAATACTGCTTTCAGCAAATCCAGGAAGAACGTCCCCCAATGGGATGCACTGCAAACATGACCACGGTCCATGGTAGCCTACTCCATCTCCCCTCCCGCTGAGGGATATGTGCAGGGGGCGAACGAGACATGAGTTTGCCAGGCAATGTCAGCTTCCAAAAAGTAAGCCCAATGCAAGACTGGGTTGCACCCTATTCGCTTCTGGTCCTTTATACTGTCTATAAGAATGGCCATACTGAGTCAGACCAAAGGTCTGTCAAGCCCAATATCCTGTCATCCGATAGTGGCCAATGGTGTGATCTTGGGATTACTGCCATGACCTCCCTTCTGAAGCTGCCTGCATTTTCGGAGGTGACAGAGACTATGTTGGGTTTATACCCTTTGTTCCACCACGCACATTGGAAGGAACATTTGTCCTTGAAGTCGTTCATCAGGGTTGTGTCAGATTCATTCCTGGTGTGACCCTTGTTAATCTGCCATTGTACCTAGCCATGGGACAGAACAAATCTGACAATACACACCAAGACCGCAACAGAAGACAGATATACATGTTGACATAAAGAGCCCCTTTAAGAGGCTCAGCCAAAGATGACACTAAAAATTGTTAGTTTCATTGTGGAGGGATTTTCTGCAAAGAAGTTGGACAGTCTATCTGGCATGAAAGCAGACATCATGTGCTTTCAATGGACACATGCAGAGAGAACAGCACCAAACATCCCTAGCACGTGCATATTGTTGCAGACATTAAAAGTAATATCTATGGCTGCATGACACTTGTATGTGACAAAAGACTGGTGAAAAACACTGCTGTGAAACACCCCGGTGCAATGGAACTTAGAGTGGTTGAACTCAAATAGTAGTAGTTTCTGTTTACAAACCACTGGGTGAACAGTTTGCATGGCCAACCAACTTTTCCCTGCCAGGAAAAACTGCCTTATTATAGAATCGCAGAACTGGAAGGAGCCTCGAGGGGTCATCTAGTCCAGTCCCCTGCACTCACGGCAGGACTAAGTATTATCTTGATTTAGTTGGAGATTGGTCCTGCTTTGAGCACGGGGTTGGACTAGATGACCTCCTGAGGTCCCTTCCAACCCTGATATACTATGATTCTATGATCTAGACCATCCCTGACAGGTGCTTGTCTAACCTGCTCTTAAAAAATCTCCAATGATGGAGATTCCACAACCTCCCTAGGCTGTCATTATAGGTGACTTCAACACCATCTGGGGATACTCCAACAATGGGGAAGAAGATGAGAAGTGGGCAGCAGCAATTCAACTGCTCTACTTGGGGACAATGCTACGGATCTGCCTCTCAAGCAGGGGGAAATGCCTCAGATCCTAGGATGGAAGCAGTGTCATCGCACATACTGACATCAAAAGCTGTCTCTCAAGGAGATGCTCAGAACTGAGCGGCTATAGAATCAATTAGGCTAATGTGAGACTACAACTGGAAGAAATGGGATGAAATTAAGAAAGGTAAAATATAGACAGTGAGTTGAATCCGGTTGTAAATAGCCTCCCAAGGAACATCATGGATGCTCCTTCAGTTGGGACATTAAAAATTAGACGGAACAAAGCACTAGAAAATGGATGTTAGGGGACAATCTTGCATTGGCCCCAGGGATAGGCACTAGGATTGGATCATAGTTTAGGCTGTCCCATTCCCCAACTTCAATGAGTCTATGAATTCAGCCTCCCCATCCCTTCTTTTACTGGACGAGCTCCCAAACTTCCTTCCAGAAGAAATTGTGATTCTCAGCTCACGCTGCTGCTATTGACAGAAGACATCAGGCTTGTTTGCAGCTTGACTGGGAGTCAGATAATCCTGACACAAACATTGCAGAGACACGGCGGCTTCGCTCTTGCCAGCAAACTCACTGATGTATGGCCCCAGTGGTGTCTGTGCTTCCGCTGTGCTTCTTTTAAATCTCTGTTTTGTTAGTGGAGGGAGAGAAAAGACACGCTGCACTAATGCTTACCCAGGGGCCAGCTAACTCCCCTCTGTCCCTCCTGCCCTCGGTGTCCGCAAGAAAATGAGGTTCTCTCTTCTAGGAACCCCCTGGAAAGTAGCACCATCCCCGTGGTTGCTGTTTACACTCCCAGGCCATGTCTGCAGGTACAACGCTGCAGCGCGTGTGGTGAAGACGCTGCATGCTGATGGCAGAGAGCTCTCCTGTCAGCATAAAAAACCCACCCCCGCGAGTGAGAGAAGCTGAGAAGTTCTCCCACTGATGTAGCATTGTGCACACGAGTGCTTATGCTAGCGTAACGTATGTCGCTCGGGGTGTGGTTTATTCATACCCCTGAGTGACATAAGTTAGGACAGCATAAGCTGTAGTGTAAACGTAGCCTCAGTCTCTATTCAGTGTTATTACAGATTTCCTATAGGTTGCTTGGAGGAAGGAGGGTCTAAGTAGCTAAAGACCCAGAAGACCTCAGTTCAATTCCTTGCGTGACCTTGGGCAGCTCAGTTAGTCTCTCTGTGCGCCATCTGTCAAATGGGGATAATAGCCCCCTATGCCAGGGGAGTTGGGAGGATCAACACACGGCAGATGGTGAGTATTACGATCACGGCATACGCACAGAGAAGTCAGGTGAAAATACTCTTACTGGGAGGTTGCAATGGAACTAATTCACAGTCCTAACATGCAAACCCCCCAAAGAAGGGACACGGTGAGGATCCACAGGTCTTTAACCCGTGTCTGCAGGCTACCATTCTGTTCCAGCTGCTGTCTAGTATGGAGTGAGCTGAGTGGGTTATGAAACCCCAGCCCCACGCCGGAGCAGCGCCCGGCCCCATTGATTGGTCCGGCTGCGCAATTTAAGCCAGAAAGAGACACAGGAAGTTGTCCATAAAAGTGGGTGAGCTGCTGGCTGTTACATCAGACCCGGCCTGTTTGCCTGACTCCTGAGCCCTGCTCCCCTGCCTGGTCCTGGTTCCTGGCTTCCTGACCCCTGCCTCCAACTTCAGTCCTGACCCTTGGCCCTGGCATCCAGCCTCTGACTCTGGTTCTGACCCTCGGCTCCATGTCCCAGCTGCTGGCTCCAGCTCTGACCTCTAGGTCAGACCATCCACGGCCCAGTCCCTAAGAGCCACACCGAGCAGGCTGTGCCCTAACACAGAGAAACACAACTCATCCCACCTTACTCTAGGCTGCCTCTTTGCAGACTGCCTGCTGAAAGACACAGATCTGATGCTTCAATGCAGAGCTCCCTAGCCTAAATGCCGCACCAGGGAACCCCTTACAGATTAAGCGATAGCTTCATATTTTAATGCAGTTTTCAATACGCCACGGATAAGACAGGCCACATGAGGACCTTGGAGAGAGAGAATGCTTGTGTCCTTGCCAGTTTCACTGCTCGCCCACTTCTTACACGTGTGGATCCACCATAAGGTTTCTAGGGCCAGGGGACATGGTTCCACCCATCCTGTGGATCTATGGAGTGTGATCTGGATCCAAGTTAGTGAATGGGTCAGTGCCCAACACCTAATTAAATCCCCACAATAGGTGGAAGCTGGTCTTGAGCCCCCACTGCAGCGTTTCATATGCAAAGAGATTTCTTTGGTTGAGAAATCATGGGGGGTTGTGGCTTTCCCGCTCCCCTGCATAGCACTTTTTAAACAATGATTTTAGGGTGAATTTAGTGGTAGTGAAAGATGAAGCCAGACTGACAGCCCTGGAGACCAATGGCAGCCATTTATTCACAGGATTTGTACACCGGCAGCAAGAGCTGCCCATGGGCTGTGCCCGTCTCAGCAGTGGCTTGATGGACCAATTTTACGGTGGAATGGACATTTCGGAGTGAATGGTCAATGTAACAGAGTCTCAGTGATGCCTGGCGCTGCCAACCACATCATCGATTAGTGCCCGTTGTTACAATGCTGGTTGTGACACTGGGAAAGTTCCCTGGGAAATGGACTGAGAGCACCACATTTATTCCACGTGGGACACCGAACAACTTTTGATCATCACTTAGAGATGGGTTTGCATCAAAATGTAGGCCACAAGTCCCCCTGACCTTTGTAGTGGCTCAGCCCATGGATGCCTCCTATTGGTGTAATAAGTTGAACCACAATTTCCACATTAACACCCCCCGGAGATTTGAAGCAGCTGGGATCCCGACCCAAACTCTGCGGTTTAGGTCCAGCTTGTTCTTGATTCCAAACAGTGACCTGGGGTTAAAAACGGTTCCATCCTATTATGGCTCATTGAATAACGTATCTCAGCCAATCTCCTCCCCTTCCACACGCCAGTGCCACCAGCGAGGCGCTGAGGAGAATCAGAGAGCGTGAGGACCTGAGAATGCAGCTCAGTGATATCCTCTGGTGCTAAATGGTGATACAAATCCTGACTGATCGCACCAACCTGAGACAAGCGGGATGGGGGAACAAATTCCAAAAGGGGCTTTTCATTTGTATTCGGTGTCTTAATGGAGACATCCGCAGCTGGATTTGCAACGGTGCAGAGAGCACTCACTGCTCCCATCGGCTTCCGCTGGAGCTGTGGGTACCTGGCATCTCTGAGACCAGGTAAACACCTGAATCTCCAGATAAAAGCACCTGCAATGTGCAGGAGGCAGTGAGGGCTCTAGTGGTTTGCATTAGAGGAACGGGAGAGAATTCCAACTTGTTTCTTAGCTGCTGTTGTTTTTAAATCACAGATACATGAAAGTTAATCGGGAAGACAAATCTCCTAGGGCTGAGTCCTTCTGAACGAACATGCACGGCAGAGATTCCTGAAATAAAAGCGTCTGGCGATCAGCCAGCCTGCTCTCCCCCAAGACAGATGTGACAAGTAATTAACCGAGAAGGGGAATATATCCTTAGTGCAGCGGTTATGTATGAGTTGCCCTGTTTATGTATCTGACTTTTTCATTTTCTGACCACGTGCCCGTGAGGCAGTTAGAAAGTCCATCAGCTGGGAAAGGTTTGGATCGCAACTTTCCCGGGATGGCGAAGAGCCTGGAAGGCCATCTGCATTTGACACTCTACGCATCTGAAGAAAAAGGAGGAAAAGAGAAAGACAGAAAGGGAGAAGTAAGGAATTCAGAGGAATGCATTATCCAGCACACTGGGAAATAACCCTTTTCACTGGCTCTGCTAAGCCCAAATGCCCTGGAGGTTTACACTATCTCCCTTTTTCCAGCGCAGCTCGGAAAAGGCTCACATCTGTCAAGATCACAGTTCCAAGAGTCCCAGTTTATTCAGTTGAACAGGATAAAAGCGCCTGTTGGAAAAGATTTGAAAGAGGGGGGAAAATGTCCGGTTCCTATACACCCCCTCCCTCCACACACACACCCCTCACTCAAATGCACACACACAAAATCAAATCTGCTGAACTCCTGCCAGCACAGAGCTCTTCGTCCGTCTTCATGCAGGGCTGTTCTGCAAAAGCTCACATCTGTCAAGCGCTGGGCAGATTTACATGCATTGACCTATACATATGCAGCTTAAGCACATATGGATATGGTATAAGCAGATATGGATAGATTTGGGAGGGTGGGAGTGGGAACAGAGGGAAATATAAGGGAAAAGCTTAAAAATCTTCTTGTCTTTTTTTTTTTAAATCTCTGCCTTTCTTGATTTGCTAAATGCTGTCACAAAAAACATTTATTAATATGCAAATTCTAAGTAGCAATCTGGAGCCAGTCAGGTTGCGCTAATTTGCACATTAATATCCTTCTTCTGGTTTGCCTTTGCTCTCCAGAGGAGGAGAGGAGACGAAGGAACAGCGTGCCACATCCCTTTAAAGGCTGCCACGACGGTGGCCCAAAGTTTGATCTGAAATGCTGATGCGGATTTGGAGCGGAGGAATAAGAACGTATCTAACGGGGCTATGAAGAACCGCGCAAGGAGACTGAATGGAAACGGGGGGAGGGAGAGATTGTGTCTGTCAAATGCTTTCCCTCAAGATACCTGAGCTCCGTAATTGCAAGCAGCTAAGACAGAACCAGAAGGAAATCACTCTCCTAAACGGCTTTGGCGTTTCGGTTGCTTCCCTTTTCTAGGCTGATTGGTTCTTGCTATGGTCAGAATCGCCTGAGGGGCTGGATTCTCCATAGATCTTAGGTTCCGGTTAGGCCACAGAGAACACAGGCTGCGGTCTTTAGAGAACCCGGCCATTTCCCAGGGACAGCTGCTCCTCTTCTTGAAAATCTGGCCTTTATTTCAGGGGCTAAATGACAACTGAGGCCTTTTGAAAAGTTAACCCCAATCATTAGAGATGAGCCCTGGATTGAAAATCTGGCTTCCTATTCCTGGATCCCTTGTGCAAGGAAGGGTTGGTTGCAGGCCTTGGCTGTAGTTTGTTTATGTCATTTTATTAAGGCATCCGGCAGCCTTGGGGTAGTTGGTGCTGGGAATTTTTGTATGTAGAGCTTGTTCTAGCAGCCTCACAGACAAGACTGGAGACGACAAAGGTCAGGTTTTCATGTGCTCACCACCCCCAACCTGGGGGACAGATTTTCCAAAATTGTTCCGCTTCCATTTGGGCATCTAGATTGTGGCTGGTTTGTCAAAAGCTCCCAGCACCCAGCAGCTCCCATTGTGACACTTATGGTCAGGTCAGATTTTCAAAACAGCTCAGCAGCCAAGGTGCAGTTCTGGTCTCTACTGACTTGTGTCAGATTCAGACCAGCGAACCAGAGGCAAAAGAACTGTTTCTATCCTGTTTTTCTCAATGTTCTAAGCCTGGTTTCAAAATTGTCATGGAGATTTCCCAGCCAGGCCACCACGTTTGTGTCCCTAGCCTTTTACCTATGGTGATTGTAAAAAAAATAATGATATTTTATTTACTGATTACAAAGGGTGGTGAGTGGATGAGAATTTTGCAAAGCTGCCTGATGCCATTAAGCCGCTCCTGGCAGAGCCCTGCATGGGACTGGGATCCTGTGGGTCCCATTGGACCCACTGCCATATTAGCAGGAGCAGGTGGGAGTGGGATTGAAGAACAATCCTGCACAGGGCGCTACCTCCTGGCTGGGGGTTTGCACTCTCCAGGACTATCTGGAATTCTGTTAAATAGCTACAATTTTCTCAAAGTATTTATGTAGCCCCATCCCAACAGTATCCGTCATCAACGAGTTTATTCTGGGAGGCAGAGAAATATTGTTTCCCCCCATTTTACAGGCGGGGAAACTGAGGCCAGGATCACAGAGTAAGTCTGTAGTAGAGGTGGGAGTAAACCCAGGTCCCTGAGTCCCAGGCCAGTGCCTAACCCACAAGGCAATTCTTCCACCTCTGGATCACCCTTTCACTCCAGTGATTATGTGGGTGTGTGCATGAGTCGCAGGGAAAACTATACTGCGGCAATGGAGAAAGTAGCTTGGAAGTAAGCTTCATCCAGCCAAGTAAGCAATCTGAGAGTCATCCTCATGTTGTTCTCTGCCCATACAGGGCCAGCTTATCCACCCCCCTGCACCTGGGGTCGATACAGACATCAGTGCAAAGTCAATCGGACTGGTAGCTTACAACCACTCTGCAACGGGGCTGCACAAGTCACAGGGCAATGAAGAATCCAGCCCATTCTCTCCATCTCCGGGGCAGGGTGCCGAGGTGGAAAGCCCGACAAGACACTTCAAGCTGGGCCTCTTGATAACAATCGCAGACAAGCCGAGGAAGGTGCAAGGTCAACCTGTAGATCACTGAAAACTAAGCACTTCCAATCCATTAATTAATTACACAGCTGGAAAGAGGGGACCGTGAAAAAGGTGAACGCAATGACATTGCTGACGACGGGAGCCCTCTATTTATCAGTCATAATGAGCTTCCTTCCTCCCTCCCCCAGCACGGCAGCTGCACTGATGTGACTGAGCACTGGGCTACCCTCTCCCAGCCCCTCCACCCTCCCCAGTCAGCCCCCCTTCCTGCTGACATGAAGGTGACTCAATCATTTAGCGCCATTTAGTCCTGGGGTGCTTCAGTCTGTACCAGGCTGGTATTACAACACGCAGCGCTCCGCCAATGCATCACTTCTGCTCATCGCTTCACTCCTGATTTTGCACTAAACATCTCCTTCCTCCTCTTCCTCTCCATCCCAGCATGCTTTGCAATCAGCCCCTCAGCAAGAGACGGGACATACAGAGCAAAAAGCACAATGACTTGCTCCAGCACTGGAAACTAACCACTGAGCGACCTGACACTTTCGGCTCTTTATGCAATACAAGAATACAAGGTATGCAAATCAGGGCCTTCAATCTGAGACAAGCCCAGCATGGCTCCTACCACCAGGTGAGCCCGTGGAAGGACTTTGTGTGGATCTCTTTTCTGCAGACCTCAAGAGTCCTGGTTCTCAGCTGTGGCAATGCACAAAATCCACCCTCCAAATTCTGTCCTCCTTTTCACACAGGGAATGGATAAATCTCAGGGAATGGACAATTCTAATAGGCCTGTCTCTCCGAATGAATGTGCGTGACAGAGATTCCTAAAGAGATTAGAGAGGAGAGTCCATTTGCCAACGAGTAAAGAGTGTCTCTCGAATGGGTCAGGAGTTTTCTGTCATGTTCCCCCCCTCCCCATGGAAAATGTGGTTTTTGCAAAATCAAAATTTTCAATCGGAAATTTCAATTTGGCTGAAAATTTTCAATTTTCTGTTGGGGAAACTGAAAGGAAATGTTTCATTTTTGATCAGTTCAACATTAATCTGGAAGTAGGAGGCACTCGAACTACAACTCCCAACTTGCATTCTGGGGGGAAAAATGGTATTTAGGCTTTTTGTACCGATTCAAGACGATTATCAAAATATTGGAACTTCCCACAGGATGGAAATTCTTATTTTCAACCAACTCTAGTTCTTTCCGATGCCTGGCCTTTGCATTTGCTGTAGCTCCTTTCACCCAAAGGTCTCCAAAACCCTTGGTGAACATAACTTAACCTTCACAATTACCCTGTTGTCGCATTATCCCCATGTTATGGCTGGGAAAACTGACACACAGAGTATTTACATGACTTGGCAAAGGTCAGCAGCAGAGAATCTTGAGCCTTAAAGTGACCAGTGATTTTGGATGCCAAGCCTGAGACATATCAAGGGTTGTTTTCAGAACGTGGGTGCTCAGCACTTTCTGAAAATCAAGCAATTCAAGTCGGGTACCCTTAATTAGCCACTTTGGAAAGTGTAAGTCCTGGTCCCTGTCCTCTCCTTTAAATACTAGACAAGACTCCACAGATATGACAAACACTGGTTTTAAAACGCCTACTAATTCCACCAGTTCTGCCATTTAGATGCTGCTACCTGAGACTATCATTGAGAATGCTTCTCCCTCTCCTTCTTTCATGGCACTTTTAACTGAGGGGGAGGCAACACCGGATCACATGCGTCATGGTCTACATAGCAATTAACTGCACTTTGAGTAGCCAGGGGAGAAACTTCTACGTTTGGGAGGTTCTGAATAAATTTCCCCAAAGGTCAAATGTATCTCAGGACTCATTTGGTCAGGCTAGATACATCACAAGATTAGGTTTTCTTGATGGGGTTTATAAACTCTCCTTTTGTTAAGAAATTCAGGGTCTGGAGGCAGGAAGTATTTCATGAGACAATCTGTTCGCATGAGTTTTTCAGCTCAACTATACTAGAACCAATGGATTTTGGAGAGTTCAGGGAAGGATCCAAATCAAACCTCCAAACTTTTCACACCCATTACCAGCAATGGGACAGCAGGAGAGAGTGCTGCTGACCCTTTAAAAGTCATCCTTTCTTTTAGGGTGAACTCCAGTGGATAACACTAAGTTCCTATTTTTTTGTATAGATAGTGCTGGACAGGAGAATTTTTTAATGGGCCCAAAAGCAGGTTTATGTGGTAGTGCTTTGGGAGAAGGGAACTTGAGTCTCTAATGAGTGGTATCCCTTATGATCAGTTTGAGCTGGGAGGTGTGAACCTGTCATGTGGGAGGAAAGAATAAGGAGGAAGTTGGTGCACCTTAAACAACATGCTCCCAATTTGCAAAGAAAGGAACAATGCCCATTACTGTCTCCTGCCTTACTCCACACTAATGGATGCCTGTGAACTAGTAGAAGTCATTCCCATTAAATTCCTGCATTATCAGGCCATTACCTGACAGAGCAAAGATTAATCGCAAACTTTCCAGGGACCATTTATTCCATTTGCCAATCTCTCTCTCCCCGTTCTGCTACTTTGGTCACATTGTCAATTTCTAAAGTGTGAACGAGTTTGGTCCGATCCAGCTTTCTGTCCATCCATCTGTCACACAGCTGTCGATCTGGTTCGATCGGAATGCGCTGGTTTCTTTGGAAGAGGGGGAGGGGAAGAGTAGGTTGGTCAGATGGAGTGCTGAGTAGGACGTGAAAGGACCATGTTCAAAAAACAAACAGAGAACAGATTAGCTGAAAGTGTAATGTACAGATGGGAGGATTTAAAGGAGCAGCACTAGTGATGCTGATAATATAATGTCCTTGTCCTCCAGTGATGTGGTCTGAGTCATATTCCTTGGCTAATAGCTTGTGAACCAAGAACCTCAAAAGATGCCCAGCTTTATGGTTGATGCGAGTTTCACTTAAAGATTGTGCAACAGACTGTGTGTGAGAGCATGAGTGTGCAAGAGGAGATTTTTTTTTAACGTCACCTTTTAACTAAATCGTCTAAATCATCATTTAACATCTTAAGTACCAAATGGTGAGCAAGCTCAGGAAACCTAGTGAAGGCAAAGAGAAATGCACAAACACCAAGAGCAGAGTTAATTACGCTGTACACTTTCAATTTAATAAGAACTCTTTCTGATGATGAGCTTGTCTGCTATTACGCTGTCATTAGGCTGAATTAAAAAAAATCACTTAACCCGCTTTTTGACTGTTTTCCTCCTCTGCCCCTGATGCATTAGCCAATCACTTCAATTGCGATTACAGGAGGGAGAGTATCTTGCAGTTTGGCCCAGCTAACATCTGCACCCGAAGTCCTGGA